>NC_045723.1:4222836-6727124 GCF_009834535.1 Camelus ferus | reverse complement strand
ACTGCGGTGGAATATGCATACATAAAAATAAGCATAACTTAACATCTTTTCTTTCATAAAAATAACATTATGTGTGTGTATATATATTTTTTATCTTGTCTTCATGAACAACCCCGTGTGGGAGGCATTACTGGAGCAATTTTATCTGTGAAGAAACTGAGCCCCATAGAGATGAGATAATACGCTCAGTCATCCAGTAAGTGATGGAACCAGGGCACAAATTAGGGCTCATGAGTCAAAGCTCTGGTTCTTTTCACCATACAACTGCCTCTCCTGTGTCTGCTGCTCTACCAGCACAATTCAGAACCTCCAACAGCACTGTTACTAACACCACAAGAAACAGCCCTCACCCCAGAAAACTCTCAGCAGCGAACAGGTCTCTGTGAGAGACATATCTGATGGCAAACATAAAGATTCGAGAGGGTGAGACTCAGAAGCACAACTGACTGGTGGTGGGTATTTTGTCATACAGATGGCAAAGCTCTGCAGACTCTTAGAACCACCTCCCAGATCCTCTGCCGAAGGCAGAGCCATCGAATTCGATTTACGTTTACTTCACAGGTCATCAGTATTTCATTGGTCTCTTTAATTGCTGTTTATTTAGATCTGTAATTTCTCAGATACCCAATTAGAAGATAGAGATGCAAAAAATAAAAAAGAGGTTATTTTAAGGTTATTCTTTGTTTTCTTTCAGTACGTTTATGGTTTTACCTTTTCCTGCTTAAATCTTTGACCTTCTGGTGTCAGGTGTGGGATAGGGAATTCAATTTGACCTTTTTTCAGATGACTATTCAGTTTTGCTGCGCAATCATTTGTCCTGTTTGTGGCCACCTGGTGTCATTTGAATCCCATGTCTCTATCTGGGGATAGTCTCATTATGTGCTCTGCCTCCTCATGTTAGAAGCCAAAATTTAATCCCGCAGCTTCTCTTATGGCTAGGAAAGAGGCAAAAGACCTAGGTTTCTATAACCAGGCATGCACAACTAAGGTCTTGATTTGGGAAAGAGTATAATGAGGAGAGAGTTTCCACCTGAATGTAATTCCTGAACAGCATGATGACTTGCAGCAGAGAGACATGGCGAAGTCAGAAGCAGCGACAGCACATCTATGGTGGAAAGCATGGTGCCAGCACCAGAAACGGTGCAATCATTCCTTTGGGCGGTTGGCCAGGCTAATTCAGTTTCCAAATGCTTCATCTCAAAGCCTAAACCTTCTGACCCTTTTGGAAAAGCTTTATTCTATTTTATATTGCTTCATACATTTATTTTTTTTGTTGTTAAAAACTATCTCAAATGGTCTCTACAGCTGCAAAATAGAACCCCAGTTAACATATGTGCTGATACCATGTATTGAATATTTCACTTTCTCTTACCTAAGCTGAAGAGTGCCTTTGATGAAATCTGCTTCTGAAAAGGTGGAGTATTAGTTATCATATTTATCCATCCTGCTTGAAACAAATTTAAAAAAAAAAACAGAGAAACTATATGAAACAACGGGTCACAGACAGAACATTTGGTGGCGCAGAACTGACAGGAGGAAAGCAAATGAGGTGAGCCCTGCAATTGCCCCAGCTTACTTTCCTGAGAGATTTTTCTGGTTATAGTGGGAACCCAGACAGAGCTTAGAGGTCTCCTTAAATTGAACAGATAGATTTGGAAGACTGGGGAGGCCAAGGAAGCTAGAGTCCACAAGGCAGAGTACCGGTGGGGAAAGAACTGCATGAAGAAAAAGTTCTGGATAACTGTAAGAGGTTCACTTAACGGTTAGCTAAATGCTCATTAGAGCATCTGAGTAAGTGAACTACCATAGGTAGGGTAATAACTGTCTGACAGTAACACAATCTCCAGAGCTCACAGAGAAGCAGAAATGGTCCATGGTTGTACCAGGCAGAGTAGCATTCATCAGAGAGGCAAAATCAACCTTAGACTAATTACCTCAACAGTGTGGTAGAATTAGTCCTAGTGTAAGGGCTGCTTGTCCCACTTAACAAAATTCAAAAGCACGCCTCAAAAGGAAAAACTGTTTCCAAGTAGCTTAACTGCATTCCATAACAAAGCTCAGTAATATTTGTAGCAACTCAAAAATATCCAGCATCCAGCAGAGCAAAATTCACAACGTCTGGTATCTGATCAAAAGCTATCAGACATACCGCCCAGAGTGAGGAGAAAAACCAATCAATTGAAACAGACCCAGAAATGTCACAGATGATAGAAATTAGTAGATAAGGTCATTAAAACAGTTATTATCAATATATCCCATATGACCAAGAAAGTAGAGGGAAGCAGGAACGTGTGAAGGAGAGACATGGAAAATACACAAAAGACCCAAATTAAACTTCTAGAGATAATAAAAAAATCAATGTCTGACATGAAAAAATACAATGGAAGATACTGGCAGCAGATTAGACATTGCAGAAGAAAAAATTAGTAAGCTTAAAGACATAGCAATAAAAACTATCCAAAATAAAATACACAAAGTTAAAAAAAAAAAACAACAACAGAAAACCAATTTAACAGGACAACTTCAGGTGGCTTAATATATGTACAATTAGAGTAGGGGAAGGATAGAAGATAGAAGAGAAAACAAAAATTATTTGAAGTAAGGGCCAGGTTTTTTTTTCCAAATTATTTGACAATTATAAGCATTTAGACCCAAGAGGCTCAACCATTTTAAGTATAAGAACGTGAAGAAAACCATCTCAAGGTACATCATAATCAAATTGCTTAAACTCACTAGGAGAGCCTCACTACAAGTACTGTTAAAGTAATTCTTACAGGCAGGAAGAAAATGATAGAAATCTGGGTCTACTTAAAGGAATGAAAAACACCAGAAATGGTAACTACGTGGGTAAACATATAAGTCTTTTTCCTTGTCATCATAATCTCTCTAATAGATAACTGACTTTGAACAAATATAATGAAAACCCATTTTGGAGCTTATGACATATATACAAGTAAAATGCATGAAGGCCAAACTATATAAAGGACTGAAAATGGCAGAGTAGGGAAGTTTAAAATTCTGTTCCTGTTTTAAGCAATGATTAAGTTGGCAGAAACTGTTGGAATCAACTTTCACAGAACTCTAGAACATGATAGAAACTTACGGTGATCAGGGGAGCACTACATAAAGAAAGCAGCTGCTAAATTTTTGTAATAGAGCATTGTGGCATTTTAACTTACCTACCTACCATCCCCCATCCCTCAGACCAGAAGCAGCCACAAAATAAATCTCAATAAATTTTAAAATACTGAAACCATGCAAAGGATCTTCTCTGACCACAGTAGAATACAACCATAAGCCATTAACATAAGGAAAACAGGAAAACTCACAAAGAAGAAATCAAACAACACTCTTAGCCAATGGGTCAAAGAAGAAATCACAAGGGAAGAGTCTTAGGTGTTGACCCAGGTAGTCACCATTTCTGGTGGTTTTCACTGCTTTATGCAGATCCAGATTTCCATCTGGTATCATCTTCCTGTGCCCGTAGGATTTCCTTTAACAGTGCCTGTAGTGAGGGTCTCCTGGTGAATTTAAGCAATTTGATGATGATGTGCCTTGAGACAGCTTTCCTTAGATGTAGGAAGATGAAAAGAGCTGATTTTTTAAATGCAATTTTAAAGGCAGGATGTGGTCTGATACGAGAGTTTAGAATTCCTGGATGGTGAAGACACAGAGGTGTCTGGGCCACACTGCCAATTCTTTTCTATAGACCTTTTCACTGAGTGCTTACAAGAAGGGTAAGGGCAGGAGATCGGAGAGAGGCACCCTGTGAGACAAAGATGCGCTATGCCTGTTGAAGTCTGAAAGTGGATCAGGATAAAGGAGCAGCACTCGGGGCCTCACGCTGAGTGTGAGGGAGCAGCTGCCTACCACTGGAGGAGAGGAGGGGTAAGCTGAGAGTGCTCGCCTGACAAAACTCCACGAGCATTCCAGGCCTTACACTGAGTGTCAGGCAGCAGCCATATACTGCTTCGGGGAGGGGCAGGCGAGCCCAGTGAGACCCCCGAGGTGCAGTCATGTGGGACCGGCAGACATCTGTGGGTGGGTTGAGAGAAGGAAGACACATCTTCCAGGCACTCAGATCCCAAGTCCTGGTAAAAGGAGGGTTCTGACACTACAGGGCCATGTCTCAGGTGAGACTGAATGAGGCAAATGAGGAACTTACCTTTGGCACAAAAAGAGGTGCCCCCCCAACTCAATAATTATAGGTAATATTTTAATGCAATACTTTTTCAAACTCAAAGTTTATGCAAAAAATCCATGATGAGGAAAATCTCAAATTTTAAATAAAGACAGAGATGCATACTGATTTTTTCCTTTGCCTCAGAGTCCCATGTGGTTCAGCACAGCATGTATTGATCCTGTCTCTTTTTGTACTTTAGCAAATGCCTCACTTGCCTCACCTTAATCCTGGCCTTAACTGCTCCCGAATAATTCAAGTGTGTAATAAGGTGAATCTAACTAATAAACACACAGCACAGTCCCAGGTCAGTTGGGACAGATGAGATGGTTCCAGCCACATCCTCCTATCCCCCACCCCTCACTAACAGCTTGACAGAAGAAGAAGTATGCCATTTTCTGAGCATAAATATTATTTACCCCAGGCTCTTCTGTCATTTGTTACATCTGTCATCTAATAAAAGATTCAAGACGTCTTTAAAACAAGAAAATTAAGTTCATTGTCAAGAGAAAAAACAGTCAGTAGAATCAGACATAGCGCTGTCTCAAATGTTGACATAATCAAAATCCAGATTTAAAATATCTGTGATAAATGTGTAAAAGATTTAGTGAGAAAAGTGGACAACATATGTTAACAAATGCGGAACTTTCCTGGAGAGAGGAAAAATTTTTTTAAAGGCCAAGTGGAAATGCTAGATATAAAACACATGGTATAGGAAATTAAAAAAAAATTAAGGTCAGGTTAGACACAGGCATCAGCTAACTTCAAGACAAGTCATTAGAAACTGCTCAAACCAAAACACTAAGAGGAAAAAGAGTAAACAAAACAAAACAAGACATCTGAGTTGTGTAGAACAGTATTGAAGAGTTTAATATATGTGTGAATGAAGTCTCACAAGAGGAGAGCTGGAATGGGGCAGAAACTTTTAAGGAGATAATAGCTAAGAGTTTTACTAAAATTAATGAAAGACATTAGTCCACAGATCTAAGAAGCTCAGTAAATCTGCAGTAAGTTAAATACAAAGAAAACCACACCCAGGCAGATCAGAGCCAAATTGCTAAAAACCGAAGGTAAAGAGAATATTTTGAAAGCAGAGACTCAAAGATTCTTGACTTCTCATCAAGAACAATAGAGACCAAAAGATAACATATTGGCATCTTTAAAGGTAAAAGGGGAAAAATTCCCTGTCAATCTAGAATTCTGTATCTAGTGAAAATATCCTTCAAAAATGAAGATAAAATTATGACTTTTAAACAGACAAAAGCTGAAAGAATTTATCCCCGGCAGATCTGCACTGCAAAGTCCACTAAAAGAAGTTCAAGCTGGAATCTACACGAAAGCTGCAAAAATTAATGGTTTAGGTATGTTTCTAAAAAACTGAATTAAAATTTTTTCTACCTAGAGAAAAATTAAGATTACTTATTTGAAAACAAAGATGAACTCTTACCTTCCAACTTGATTTCTCGTTAGCTCTTTCCTAAGCAAGGTGCCAGATGCCATTGTGTATGTTTCCTCTTGTAGTCTCTGTATTGTACCAACACACTCCCCAAATCATTGAGCTGCTCTTACGAAAAAGAAAAGCCCCTTGATGTTGTGTACATTTTGTGTTGTTGTTGTTGATCAACTCACACACACGGAAACATGTAATGCAGCCAAGTGGAATGTATATCAAATTCTTGACTTAGTATTACCAATAGGCAGAAGTGCACGGTGAGCAACTATCGGATCTTTCCTTTTATTGGTCTTTATGCTATGTAGATTACTGAATACAATTTCAAAGCCTTTTGAAAAGTTCATTAGGCTGACGGGAAAATATATTAAACAGAAATCTGATTTTGCAGGAAGGAATGCATAACAGAAGAAAGACTTAAAATGTTGAAAAACACAAAGGCAGAACAGATAAGACAAATAGAAATCAAACACTAAGATGGTAGACTTAAACAGAACATATTCATAATTTGTAATAGCCAAGAACTGAAAACAGTTCAGACATTTAACAGAGCATGGACATACACAATGTGGCATATTCAGACAACGGAATATTACCTAGCAACGAAAGGGAATAAACATCTGGTAGATGTAATCACATGGATGAATCTCAAAAACCTGCTGAGGAAAGGAAGCTAGATACCAAAGTACATATTGTATTATGTCACTTAAATAAAATTCAAAACCAAGCAAAGTCAATTTATAGTGATAGAAATCAGAACAAAGGTTACTCTGCACAAGGGTATTGACTAGAAAATAATGCTTAGGAACATTCAGGGGTCATGGAATGTTCTCTATGAGGGTTTGGCAAACTTTTCCTGTAAGGGGGTGGAAAGTAAATATTTTAGGTTTGGGGAGGTCATACAGTCTCTGTTGTAGCATGAAATTAGCCATAGATAAACAACAACAACAAAAAAAATGGGTGTGGCTGTGTTCTAAATTTGTTTTTAGGTAACTTAAGTCATTTTATCATGAAAAGCCAGAACTTACCATTATCAAGATATAATATCAGTTAATCATTTGTTATTGGGGCTATTTATTGTTGAGGGGTAGCTCTTAAGAATCCAAATATGTGTAATCTTTTATTTGGAAAACTTCTTAGGGATGATTACTACCCTCTGTTTCCTTGGGAGGGAGACAGAAAGAATTGCACAAAAGAATTGTTTGTTCAACTTTAATGGAAGGTAAATCCCTTTATTTTTCACTTTGTTTTAGAGACCAAGGAAAGAGCCAAATTTCTTAATTATGAATTATTTGTCATTTCTTTCTTTCAGGGAATCTTTGAGATCTAAGAATGTCTGTTCTCCCGAATTAAACACAAAGTAATTGGAAAAATTTGAAAATGGACAGGATGTTAAATTATACTAGATAACAACATTATAGTTTAAAATCCTGTCCATTTTCAATTTTTTTTGGAGACTATTTTTAGGAGATGCACACTGATGTATTTAGTGAAGTTCAATGATGTTTACAACTTTGCATGGTTTAGAAAAACTATATATATAAATAAATAAAAATTATATAAATAAAGCACACATGGCAAAATGTTAATTGTTGAACTTGGACGGTAGGCATATGGGTAATGTTTAAAATTGTTCATAATAAAGCAGTGGAGAAAAAAAATAAACAAGAGGTTGCATTTAGGAACTGTCCCATGTGAAATTTTCCATCTTTTCCTTTTCTACTCATTGCACAGATGGTTGAGGTGGGGGTGGTAGAACAGAAAACAGCTGGAGAAATAATGATATATTCAGCCACAAGTGAACTAAAACTAAAAGACAAGTTCTACAAAACATTTGAAATACTATTATGTAACTTACAGAGTCACTGAGCCAGATGGTGAGAAGTCAGTAATTGAAATTACATGGTTTTAAGAAAGAGATTCTTTTCTGTCAGGGTCAGGGGGGAGTGTTAGCTTTTCCAATGGGCTTAATCCATGGAGTTTATCTAAGGATATTTATGGACCACATTTTGTAGACATTACAGCATCTACAGAATAAAATAAGTTATGAGGTCCTTTTGTTTAGAGGCTGTGTTCTATTTTTATGTAGAGACACTGAAATTTGAATTCTGTACAATTTTCATGGTCACAAAATATTCATCTTCTTTGTTCAAACATTAAAAAAATATAAAGATCATTCTTCATTGGCTGTAGAAATTTTGTTGGTGTGCCAAACTTGAACTGTGGGCTGTAGCTGGCTGACCCCTGTTCTATATCTTGATAGGGGTGTGGTTTATATGGTTTAATGCATTTGTAGAACTGATGGAACTGTTCACTTAAGATCTGTGCATTTCTCTGGAAATAAATTATTCCTCAACAGAAAAATTCTTTAAAAAGAGAGAGAGAGAAGGAGCTTAGTACTGATGTTCTGCTGCATTAATTGTCACAGGTGCACCTCTTTAACAGAAATAACATATTCAAATTTTCACACAAAACACTATTCTTGTGCTGTTTAAGGCAAGGAGATTTAGACAGCAAATTGTACTCTAATTGTTCTGCATTTGAGGATCCAGGGCCAAACAGACTCCAAATTTCCAGTTGCTAACTCTCTTGAAGGTTTTTGGAAACTTCTGACGTCCCTTGGCGTAAAAGTCAACTCATGTAGTCAGTGGTAGGATTTTCACTGGAATGTATGTGCTGGAGCTTGGATGATAGCTGTTACTAACCAGCCAAAGTGATTCCTAGAAATACCTCCAGGCTGAAATATATTTGTTGGAAGTGTCAATATCCTGCCCCTTGGTCCTCTGCCTGCCTTGACTTCAGTGTATCCTTTGAGCGCTCTGAATGGTTCTCCAAATCAAAATTCTCTTCCGCCTTGTTTTCAGGGTGCACCTCTCTTTTGGTTCTCCTCCTGCTTCTAAGATCTCTCTTAGGCTTTTCGATGTTCTCTTCTGGTCCCTGCATGAATGCTCTCCTTACTTTCCTCAGGCTCTAAGATCCAGCACCAGGATTTCCCCCAGCTTGCCCTGGGTGGACTCCAACATAACACACCAAGTGACCCCCACTCATGGATGCCCTCCTCACCTCACCCAGGCTCTAGGTATCTCATACTGGGTTGACCTGTATGTCTACCCTTCTCGCCCAGCTTGCGCTCTGATTCCTCATGCCAGACTATAACTCCTATAGCTCAAACATTCCATGCCAGGCAGCCTCTCCTTATGAAAACCTACCTCACTCCACACTCCTAACAGCTTTAGGGCTGAAATGTTCAGGAAGAGGAAGGGAAAGGTAAGGAGGAAGGAAAGGGGAAAGGAATCTTAAAATATTTTACTAGATTTTTTAGTATCTAACTCTTTGATCCACCTGGAACTTATTTTTGTGAATGTTGACGTAGAGATCTGACTTTGTTCAATTTTTCCTAATGGATAACCAATAGACCCCAAAGCATATATTAAATAGTTTATTACTTACAGTCATTTGAAATGCTGTATTAATCATAAAATAATTGTTCATAGATACATGGGTCTGTTTCTGTATTCTCTTAATTCTTCATATATTTCTATTTTGAGTCTTACATTCATTGAAAGAAATTTAATTTGAAAGTAGTTTAATTTGAGGAGAAATGACATCTCTATCGACTCATATAAGGAGATGGAATTTTTCAAATCTTGTTTTATGCATCCATAATATGGGTATCTTTCCATTGGTAAAGTCTTTCAGTTTTCTTCTTGTAGGTTTTGTTTATTTCACATTATGTTTTTCCCTAGATATTCTGTAGTTTTCATGATTATAAATGGCTTCTTTTTTTCTATAGTATGTTCTAATTTATGCTTGTAAAGGAATAAAAATTCTTTGTTTTTTTGGTTGATCTTTTATTGTGCCACCTTCTTGACTCTTGTATTAGTTGTAATAATTTGTCATGAATACTCTTAAGTGTTAACGCAGTAGATTCCATTCATAGGATTTTAAATATAACTTTAAACTTCAAAAGTAACATGAATTCATTTGCCTCATAAAAAATGAGGGAATTAAAAACAACGCTAAGTCACCTTTGACCAATACCTCCAATACTAACATGCTCCTCCAATACCAATAACCATCATTATGAGTTTATATCTATCTATATATCATAGAACATATGTAGTATAACTTTTGTGTGTGTATTTTCAAATATTACCAAGTGCAACTTTTTCATTCAAAATTTGTTTTGAAAATCTATCCTTATTGGCACATCTAAGTATCTTTCATTCCATTTCAGCTTCTCCACAGCTTTTCATTACATGCACATATATCCATCTCCCAACTGACGCCCATATAGATTACTCCTAATTTTTCATGACCACAAACAATGCTGAAATCAACAACCTTGTTGATGTCTCCTAGCTCATATGTGTGGGTGTTTTTCTAGAGTTCTTATATTCCTAGCTTTGTGGAAGTATAAAATTATTTTTTAAATCATGAATAAGTATTGAATATGTGTGCTCTTAATATTCCTACTATTCTAGGTAATTCAGTGTTCATCGCAAGTGCATGCTCTTTCCTAGCCTCTAGTAAAGTCAACATAACTTCTTTTTCTTAACCTGTTGTGGTGAACTATAGTAATTTTCTAATTCAGAAATATCCTTGTAGTCATATAATAACCCTAATTAAATCCAGGACTTAATTTGCTGGATTCAATTTGTTGATATTTTATATAAGAATTTTTCCATCTCTGTTCACACATATGATTGAACTATAGTTTTCCTTTCTTGTACTCTCTCAGTTCAGATTTGATAATAGGGTTTTGCAAATTTTATAAAATGCACTGGATATTTTTCCATCTTCCCTAAGTTCTGGAACTGTGACTATAAAATAGGAATTATATGCTATTTGAAATTTGATAGAACTTGTCCCTAGTGATTGTCTTTCAGATTAATAGTTAATTTATGTAATCTGAGTCCTCACTTATTTTTAAAATCTGAGATGCCTATTTTTGGGCATACATCTGGGGTAGATGTATTTATATCTTCTACTCCTGTTACAAACTGTCAACATTTTCTCATAGTTCTGATAGTTTAGTCTTAGTCTACACTATGTTCCCAGAGTCAAAATAGTTCAAGAATATATATTATCTTTGTGGTTTTCATCTTAATTGATATAAAATCCTTCTCTCTTTTGATGCTTTTGCTTTCAATTATATTAACATTGCTATATTGCTTTCCTTTGATTATCATTAGATTAGAAATACTTTTAACTCAATATTTTCAAGCCTTCTCTGTTGTTTGGAGTTTCCCTCTGGTCAATTTATAGATGGATTTTGTTTTCAATCCAGCCTGTCTTTTAAAGTTCTAAGTAAAATTAATCCATTTATATTTATTGTAAATACTGATCTTTAGACTTACTCCTTTAGTTTTTTTTTTTTTTTCTATTTAATATATTTCCCTCTAGTTTTTTTTTTCCTTGTTCCCATTCTGACTTATATTGGAATGGACATATCTTCTTTCTTCCATTCCCCCCCCCTTAATGGTCTCCAAATCATACCTCCAATTAATTCTTCACTGTTTATTATTAATTAAAAATTTTATGTAATATGTTTTCAGAACACATATGTTTAAAATCAAAGCCTGGAGTTAACTTGCACATACAATTTTTCGAATACGTTTCTGAACTTTTTCTGATTCTCCATTTTCACACCTGTAAAATTGGGAGTTCAGTTCTTCCCTTAATCTTCATTTAATTTTAGAGATTAAATGCCATACCATCTCAAGTACCAGCCTTTGTAAAATAAGAGAGCTTATTCCTTCATTCAATTTTTTCTTCACTCAATCAAGAAACTTCTTGCCCAAAGGACACAATCACCTCTCAACTCCTTTGTCCTTCAAAGTCACCTCTTCTTCATATCTCTTACATCATCATGACCTTGATCTAGTCTTTCAATTTCTTTGTAAGACTCAGAATATCTTTTCATTCTCTCTTTACATTAAAAAAAAATCCCATTCTGCAAGATACTGAATGGCTTCTTTTGCTGTAGATTTAATCAACGTCATTTCCCAGTGACTCCATGCCTTTCTTCATTTTTCCTTCAAAATGGCGGACTTTAGAGGTTCCATGATCAGCACCACGTGCGCCTGCGCCTCCCGCGGCCATTTCGCCCAGCAGCCCAAGCTCCAGCCTCTGCTCCGCGAAGCGCCTGCGCAGAAGCCGCCAGAGCACTGTCGCTCCTCCCTCTAGCTGAGTACGCTTGAAACCGCACGTCCCGTCCCTTCCCTCCCCCGCTGACTCTGCACCGCCCTCACCCCTTTCCTGTGAGATTCTTCCGCCAAGTGGAAAGCCTATCTTCGGTCGACAGCCTACGCACATGAAGAGCAATCCAATAGGCACTTACAGCTCTGGGGTTCGCCATTCAGTCTTATCTGTGCACCACTGCAATTTCCCTCTGAGCCCTAAAGTTGATCACCGATTTCGCGGGACTTTTTTGCATCCAGTGAGGCAACAAATGGAAAGAATGGCTGTGGCGGAGGGATCCCTCGCTTACGCTCTGTGTACTTTAACCTAATGGGGGTCGTCCGGGAGTCGGAAGGGGGAGGGGAAAGGGAGGAGGCAGCCAAGGAATTGTTTTTTTCTCTCGCCCCGCCCTCGCCAGGCTGGCCAATGGAGATGAGCTTTTTCCCCACGAGTCTCGCCCAGCTCCTTGGACTCAGCCAATGAGCGGTGGAAGCGGCTCCGAGGGGGCGGGCCCGGGAGGCTGTGCGTGTCTTGTGAGAGCTCTTGAACCAAGTCAGAGCTAGAGTCGGCTGGGCGGCTGGAAACGGCGGCCGCCGCCGGTGACTCAGGGAGGCGGGAGGCGGGAGGCGGGAGGCGGGGTAAGAGCGCCGCGGCCTCGGCTAAAGGGAGCGGAGGAAGAAAGGTGAAGGCGCCAAGCCCGCGGCCCCGCCGTCCCCTCAGCGCCGCGGCGCAGGCCGGGGGTCGGGGGCCGGGAAGCTGGGTGTCGGGGCGGGGCGGCGGGGCAAGTGCGGAACCGCGGGCTCGCCCCTCCCGCGGGGCCGCCTGGGGCGGGGACCCGGCCGTCTGGGACGGGCCCTCTGCTTCGGGGCCTTTTCTTTTCCGGGGTGAGGGGCAAACACTTTCAAATCCACTTAAGCCGCAAATAATTCTCCCCTCACTCTTGTCTGCGTTTTGGTTTAAGGTTTTGGAAAAGCGAAACTTGGGAGAGCGAGGGTCACGCGGCGCTTGGGCCCGTGTTTGCAGTGGGGGAGGGATCCGGGGGGCGGGGAGGACGCGGGTGGAAAAATCGGCTGCGGGGTCGTCAGTCGCGCCCGCCGCCGCCTGGAGTCCCGTCCTCCGACCGGGGTTAGGAGCCCTCCCTCCTCCTTGGCCTCCCCCCACCGCCCTCTCTTCCCGGCCCCCTCCCACCAGCCGCCCCCGTTGCATTTTGTTTTTGTGTTTTTGCAGGGAGGCGCCCTTCCTGCAGCGTGGAAACCATGGTGCTCACGCTCGGAGAAAGTTGGCCAGTATTGGTGGGGAAGAGATTCCTCAGTCTGTCCGCAGCCGACGGCAGCGACGGCGGCCACGACAGCTGGGACGTGGAGCGCGTCGCCGAGTGGCCCTGGCTCTCGGGGACAATTCGAGCCGTCTCCCACACCGACGTTACCAAGAAGGATCTGAAGGTAAAACCGGCTCCCGGGCCTTGGCAGTCGGACGTTTCCTAGTTACCGTGGTAACGAGACAGCCAGCACCCCCCCTCCCCTTTTCTGAAAAGGCGACCAGAAAGTTGGCTTCTCATCCGAAGGTGCAGAAAACTAGACCTTGAAAGTCTTTGAGATGGTGCGTAGAGCGAGGTGTGTTTGGCCTAGAGCTGCCTGTGTTTAATAATGGGCTTAGGGCTGCTCAGACATGCTTGCTTATTGCCCGCGCTGTGCCTCTTTAGGGCTGTGCGATTATTTCTCCGAACCCGGTGCGTTGTTGTTAAGTTGGGCAAGTGGTTGACGTTTGAAATCGTGAAGAACTGAGCGCTATTGCTTGGAAGTGCTTTCAGTTGGGTTTTTTGTTGATTCCTCCTAATTTCTTCACCCCACTTCTGAAACTTTCAGACTTGTTTGAAGTGTGTGTAGAGGGAGGAGCTTAGTTCTCTTTAGCATATTAGGGTGGGTATTTGTCCGTATATGGTGGGTGAGGGCAGGAGTGGGTTCCTGGTTGACCACGATGAGTCTGTGGGTGGGTGTGGATATGACCATATATGGAGGGCTGGGGTGGAGCTGCTCCTTACTTGGTGTGTTGGAGGAATGGCTTCTAAATACTTCTTTTGGGTGTTTGAGGGGAGAGAGAAATAGGACCAAGTTTGGCTGGTGATTTTAAATCAGAATGACACACAGGACCTTTTTCAGTTAGATCTTTTCAAAAAGACATAAATTCTGATCGTACTCCCTAATAGAAGTATTAGTGTGAAAGGATTGTCTGGGAACTACCAGTGAGGAAGCCATTGTAGCAACAAAGACTCCTTTGTGTAGAAATAACTGAGAAAAGATCCCCAGCAAAGACTCCAAAGTGGTGATAACTTGAAGGAAGCTTGTCAGAACAGAAGAGCTTTCCATCCTGGGTAATGGATATGTTTCAGTATCTTCACTTGGTCATTATCTTTCCTTTTTCTTGAAAACTATTCAAATAAGGGAAGCGAGTTTTTGCATTGGCAGTTGAGTACGTGTTGAGTTCTGAAACACTGTTCATTTGAGGACTTTCAAGGTGACAGTGCATGCCCAAACCAGTATTAGTCTGCAGAGGGTTGCGGGAAAAGGATGTGTGGTCATATATTTTTAAAGCTTCCATAGTGTGCTTAATCTTCATGTTGAAAAGGAGGAGTGACCATTGAGTACTTAACCACGTGCCAGGCATCATGCTGAACACTTCACAGCCGTAATCTTATTTAATCCTTCCAGCACTTCTTTGGGAGTTGGTACTAATGTACCCCATTTTACAGACAAAAATACTGGAGCTGGGGGAGATTATCTTGCCCAAGGCCACATAGCTAGGAATTGGCATGGCCTGTGTTCTAAACCAGAAAGTTTTGACCCTTGAGCCCACCCTCTTCATCACCATGCTCCCTGATCAAAGGCTTCGCCACCAAAGGACTCCTGTCATACTCTGAAGTTCGGGTTCACTCCTAGCAAGCCGGGTTTTGATGTTCACAGGAAGAATGTAGTGTGGTGCAGGGATGGCCAGCCTCTTTGCTTTAGGCTAGTAACCTTTCTCAGTAGAATTGGCTTTGTGTACTAGATTTCAATCATACTTGTTGTGGTTGATTTCATCAGCCAAGTAAAATTTTCTCTGGTGTATTTGTTTTTATCTGATTTGAATGGAAACACGATTAAGCTTTACAGTCTTTAGTTCTTTGGCAGATGATGAGAGACTAGGTGTTCCCTTTCCTAACAGTGATTGCAGACCTGTTGGGTTAGGAAGGCAATCTAAGAGGTCCTTTATGCATATTCTTTTTAATCTCCACATCTCCCCCACCCCCAGTCTTTTGAAGGGGTGGTGATTTCTTCATTTGCAGAATGAAGAAATAGGTTTAGGAAAAGGGGTCTTGTCCAGACTTGCATAGTGAGCTACTAAGTGACGAGGGAGCATTTGAATCTAGGTTTGGCTGTGTGTCTCTTCCATTGTGCCAAGGCGCCTAACCCAGAGACAATGGGGATTTTAATTCAGGAACAGTTTTGACTGTGTTGGATTTTTTGCTTTACCTGCAGACTTTACAACTCAGCCCTCATGTAAGAAATCTACTCAGTTTCTCTTTTCTAATCTTTATTGCTGAGTAGCAGATGAAGTAATTGGTGTAAGTTTAGGGACGTGTTGTAGTGGCAAAAACATAAAATACTAAAACCAGTTGTGTTTGGTGAGAATGCAGGCAGGAAATAAGATCATGCTTAAGACCTGAGCTTAGGGGTATTGAATTTTGGGGAGAGGGTTGGGACTGAGGGCTATGATGAACATAAATGAATAAAATTCAAGCAGTGTGCAATGTTTTAGCACTGGTAGAAGTACAGGTCTGTCTGGACTGATCTGCTTCCTTAGTTGAGGATGATGTTAATGATGCCAGGTCTTGTTAACTTTGTTTCATCTGGAGAAAGACTTGGTAACAAAGTCAGTCACTCAGATACAGTGTGTTTAGTAGTTGATTACAAAGAAGTTAGGTGAAGACATAATAACAAATACTTGTTATGCAGCAAATACTTTTATTTAATCCTCACAAAAATCCTAGATGTTAAACCACATTTTTTAATGTTAGAAATTGAGGCTTAAAGAAGTAACTTGCCCAAGTTTGTCTCCAGATCTTAAACACTAGGCTTCAGTATTCAGGTAGAGTGAGATTAAAGCATTCTATTTTGCTGGCTTCTGGATCCCCAGCACTGAGAACATTGTTGTGTTGACATGTAGTGTTGGCTAAAATATTTGAACAAATAAGTGAAGGAATCATAAAATTATTACTTCTATATAGAAAAGCAATTTAGAAATAATCTACCGATGGAGCAGTGACATTCTCTTTACTCGGAGTAACAACAGATCTTAATTAGGTGTGATTAGAAAGACTTCTTTATCCTTATTTTTATCCTACTCTCTTTTCCTTGAGTGTGAGGCAGATCGCTCCCTAACTGGCTTTGTTCATTATGCATGCAGGGGATGCTCTCCTTCCCCAACTTGTTTGGAACTTTCCCTTCCCTTGAACCTGCCTTTTCCTTGGGTCTTCTGCCTCTTCTTAGTTCTTAGGGTTGCCTTTATCAGATGAGTAGTGCTTGCTATCTGTCTGTACCATTTTGTGCTGTTAAAGCCCTTTTTGGCAATTGGATGCTTTGACCAATGCCTAATCTTCTCATCCTTGCCTGGAGTCAAAACTTGAATGTTGGTGGATTCTGTTGCCAGTCAAATCATGTAAAATGAGAAACTCTTAGCACAGTATAATAATAATAAAAAAAAAACAAACCGTTCATCCCTATAATTGAATGCTAGACTTTGGAATTTTAGACAAGCATTTTCCTTAGGTGTAAGAAGACATAAATAGAAGCATAATGAATTAATTTCCTAATTTGTGGACTAGTGAAGTAAGTGGTATCCTGCATTGTAATTCTGAACATAGAGTAGATGTGGCACTAAAAACTTGGTTAAAAATCATGCCATTGTGTAAGTGCTACTTGGAAACATTTTACTTGGCCATTCTGATGGTTTACATAATTGTTATATTCAGGTAAGAGTGTATACTAAGAGTGGGAGGTTTTGAGATCAGCTTGATTAGATAATTTTAATTCGTGTGTCTTGAAGAGATTTTATGTTGGGGAAAAATAGCTTGAAATAATTAATTTGAAAGATCCGACATCTGGTCAAGGTATTTGATAGGCTAATGGGCACATGTTTACAAAATGTCCTATTAAAAAATAGGAAATTTGGGAATTATAGGTAGTTAATCATAATTTTTAGACTTCTTTCTGGGCTTTGGAGTCAGACAGCATAAATAACGTCTCCTTTGTGGACCAAGGGATTGTGGAAGGAAGAACACAGTTTGAAATGAGAACTAGTTGCATCTGTCAGCTTGCAGGAGCTTGGTCAAATCACTTCCGTTTTCCCTGAATTTGAATTCTTATTGGTAAGTTTTTTAATAGAAATTTCTGCAGAAGAGGCTTTTCTGAGGGGGAGGGGTATCCTTATGTATAGAGCTTCAGACCTCAAGGCACAAATGAAAGACGTGTGGTTATGATAGATAGGAAACTTTGTTATAATAGGAAACTTTTGAAAGAATATTGAAGAAAGCTCACAACTTGTTGGTTTCCTTACATTTTTAAAAAAGTCAGATTTTTAAATGTGAATTTTTGACCAACGCAACCTAATACTTGAAAGTCATAAATTAATTTATTTTTAAAGAGCTAAATCTAATTTCCAGATCACTCAAAGATTGAGATATAAAGAGGAACCTTGTCTAAGTTTTGGTTTAGGGTTGATCATAAGCTTTATAGATGGTGATATGATAAGAACTGTGGTATTACTTCAGTTTTGGGAAACCACTTCAGATCTTAGATTACTTTTTTTTCTTGAATGAGTGTTAGATAATCACATTGAAGTTCTCTGCCACATTCCTAAGTGAAGAAGTAATACCCTGATAAATTAAGATTAGAATTACCATGAAGGTCTTAAAACACTTGGTCTTCTTGCCAGATATTTAACAGACATCACCTTTAAAATCTACCTAACAGTTCAATGAAGGATAGATGTTAGTACTTTGATTTTGAAGCTACCAAAACGCAAGATTCAGAGAGCTTAGATTTAAGCAAGGGTTCTTAACATTGGTACAGTTAATTGATTTCCTTTGTAATCCTACGTATTTTGTTTATCCATATAAAATCATTCTAAGAAAGCTTCAACATAGCTGGCATTCAAACCCAGAGCGCTCTGGTTCTGAAGTTTGTAGATGTGCATTCCTCTTACACTCCATTGATGGGGCAACTCATCCAAAGCTAAGTTGGGTTTGAGGTTGATGTGATGTGGGGCAGAAAGATAGGGGAGATGTCAGATGACCTGGATCCTGTGGCTAGGTAAACAGAAAGGAAAACAGGCAGTCTCTGAACACCTCTGTGAGGGACCATCTGGTTGGTCATGATGGCGGATGGAATACATAGAACCAAGGAGAGAGTACACAGGGCCTTGTCACATAGAAGGTGCTTCCACATTTGCACTGTCTGTAATAACTGCAAGGTTAAAAGCCTGCCATACCAAGAAGATAGGCAGCTTCTCAGAGGAGGTTGCCTGGGAAATTAGGGGTGCACATTTTGTGGTTGGGGGAGGATAGGATGGGTCTTTAAATTTCATTGATTTTAAAAATTTATATTCTATACCCATAAAATTGGAAAGGTTTGGGATTGTGGCTAGTGGTATACCAGTTGGGAAATTCGTGCCTTCCAAATGGGTGAGAAAAATGAAAGAGCCCAATTCAGATAGAAATTTATTCATTCAACAAGTGTTTGAGTACTGACTAGGGCCTGGAGATCAGTGAAATGCAATGGTAAGTAAACGCAGACACAGACTTTGGCCCACTAGAATTTATAGTATGTCAATCAGCTAACCACAAATAAATAATTCAAAATGTGGATAAGTGCGAGGAAGGAGAAGTACAGAGTTTTGCCTACAATTAGCAAGGGACTTCTCTTCGGAGGGAAAGGGGTTTTTCAGTAAGGGAAGGCTTTGAGAAAGGAGTTTTGAATTGGGTTCTGACAGATGAATGGAAATTTTTTTTTTTAAGAGAAAGTTAAAGGTTGGAAAGGGAGCTATGATTGTCTATGAAATTATAAAGTCTTGATAGATTTATTAACTAATTCTTTGAAACCAAAAATGAGAGACCTCTCTAGTAAGTGGAGGGCTTTTAAATAAAATAAAAATAATGATTTTTACGCTGAATATTGAGCGTATGTCAGTTATTGAGTTGTATGTCAGTTAAAATATAAAAAACATTTTAAAAGATTTAGAATAAATTAAGGGATGTCATATTCATAATAGGTTAAGGAAACTAAGGTATTTTGGTACATTCATATGACCTTTAAGGTTTTGTGACCGATTTCTACTTCTGAGTTACTGTCAGAGATCCACTTTTGGACTGAACTCCTTTTATGTCTTAAAATATTTATACAAATTGAATGAGTTTTAACTTTAGGATTAAAAGGTATTTTGTGGATTAGAAGCAGAAAACTTCATAGTTACTTGGGAAAATTGTATTTCAAAGGTAGTTTAATTTTCATGTAAGAACCTAGAGGTAGTTTTAGAAAACTCAGGTTGTTTATCAATTCCTTGTTTCTATGTGTAGTTAAGTTGTCTTATTAGATTTCAAACTCTGGGGTAAATTTCCTGGTTTATTCAAATCAAAGTTATTGACAGAGTACTTTGTGTTAAGTCCTACTGCTGCCCAAGGGACGCAAAAGCTGGCAGTGGATTGTGTTGGGGAGGGGGTCATCTTAAACTCACCGACAGTGTCAACATTGAATTACAGTGCCACGTGCGGTAAGTACTTTTGGTTTCAGATTTCTGTCTTTCAGTTGTCAAAGCTCTGAGGTCCAGTTAACACATGCAGAAACCTTCTACATGGGGTTCTTTTCTGTTAGGGCTTCCCAGAGGTTACTTTGAGGACAGAGGCTGGCCCCCAGATCCTTTGACTTCTGTTTCCCAAAGTGGTTTGGGAGCCAAAGCTTGGTGTTCAGACTAATGTATCTGGTTAGTTTATTGTGGGCTGTGAAGGAGAAGTCAGAGAGGAGGAGTGAGGGCCAGCGCTCTCCCGTAAAAGATTCGAATAGGTTGATAAGGTTCAGTTCCACCTGGGCATTTTTCATGTTTATTTTTGTTAATCAAGCCTGCTTTTCTTCAATTCTGTTTGTCTAGGTGTGTGTGGAGTTTGATGGGGAATCTTGGAGGAAGCGAAGATGGTTAGAGGTCTACAGCCTTCAAAGGAGAGCCTTTTTAGTAGAACACAACTTGGTTTTGGCTGAACGAAAATCTCCAGAAATTGCTGAGCGAATTGTTCAGTGGCCTGCAATAGTGAGTAACACTTGGACTTACTGAACCCCTGGGAAGAGGGCATTTCATCCGTTACAGATGAAACAGGGAAAATCTATATGTAATGCTTATATTTGGCCCTCTGGAAAATAGTAGTACAGAGATATGACAATGTGGAAGAGCCAGAAAAACACCCAGAATCTCCTGTCAGCCCTGCTGGGAGCCCTGCAGCTCTGGACCCTTGACTTTCTTGGGCCTCAGTTTCTTCACTTGAAGAGTCCGGGTGGAAGTAATGTGGGGAACGTCTGGGTCAGAGGTTAGAAACCAGCAGATGTGTACAGACATACAGATCTTTTTGGCTTGATCCTTACAGTGTTTTAAGAAAATCTGAATTAGTTGTCTACTTTACCTCAAAATCTAGATTTCTAGTTTTTCTTGGAAAAACTGCAAGATAGGGCAACACTGGAGCCTTGCAGCGGTTCCTTATGGTGACAATAGGCTGAAACTGAATAGTCGCTGTTGCCCATTCCCTGGGAGGGTTTCCACTTTCTGTCTCATGATCTTTAAGATTCCCTCTGGCTCGTATAATTCTTTGGCTTTAAAGATACTGGCAGTCAGTATACGATTGTGCCATTTTTACACATAAGTCTGGTGCAGTTAAAGGAAAAGAGTAATCACTATGTCTGGCGAGGACAGTTCAGGCTGTTTGAGACATGAGCTGGGGCCTGAAGGAGGAAGGGCCAGGTGTGCATAATTGGAAAGGCCAGGAGGGTGACTGAGGCTGACCAGCTTGTGAAGGGCTTTGTGTGCTCTGCTGGCAGAGTTTAGATTTTGCCCATGGGCAAGAAGAGCTGCTGGAGGTTTTTGAGTGATGTAGGGTCCTGTTTAAAGTTGTATTTTGCTCTTTGTATTTTTCCCCAGCTATTAACAACTGGCTAAAAACGTGACCCTGTCTCCCCAGAAAAATGTACTTAAACAATATTTCACATAAATTTGGGGGAAGCCATACATACATCTGTGGACCCAGACCTTTATGTTAGTGACTCCCAAATTTGTATCTGTTTTAAATTATTGATTCTGGGTAAAAATTATGTGGTCTTACTGTGGTTGCATAAATAGTTGTTGTTGAGATTCTGGTAGTAAATAAAAAACTGAATGGCTTTATCTCTTTCTGTGTGTATGGAAAATTGCCGGTCCCCATTTTCAGAATTATGCTGACAGCAGTTACGATGACAAAACTCTTTCTTTTGTTTCAGATGTACAAATCTCTGTTGGACAAAGCTGGTTTGGGATCCGTAACATCTATTCGCTTTTTAGGAGATCAACAAAGAGTATTTCTTTCAAAAGACCTTTTGAAGCCTATACAGGTAAAATGTAGAGACAATATTAAACCCCCCAAATAGAGATACAGACTCCTTTAATATGAACTAAAATATTGATGTTGATTGGTCTAATTGAGATAGCTAATGGAGAGAAGGCTTCATCTCATCAGCAGTGAAGTTGCTAGACATCGTTGCTCAGTGTTAGCCATCGTGTTGGTGCTGTTTATTGGGGCTGGGAAGATAAAGGTACTGCAAGTTGATGGTGTGTATGGGTATAGACACACCTAGGAGATGTGAAAGTAATTTTAAAGAGATTGACTGTCTCTTTAAATATTTATATATGTCAGTCCTCATTATTTAAGGATTCTATATTTGGGAATTTGCTTGCTTGCCAGATACATTTGTAACCCCCAAGTCAGTACTTTGGTGCTTTCATGGTCATTCACAGACATGTGCAAAGTTTGAGTTGTCTGACACATGTTCCCACCTGGGGTCGAATAAGGTGACATTCTGCCTTCTCGTTTCATCTCTTCTACTGTAAACATGTGTCCTTTTTGAGCTCTGTTTAGTGCTGAATTTTTTCTTGTTTGTGATTTCACTGTTTAAAATGGCCCCCAAGGGTAGTACTGAAGGCTGTGTAGTGCTCCTAAGTGCTGTGTTGTGTCTTAGGGACAATCTACATGTGTTAGGTAAGTTTCATTCAGCCATAAGGTATAGTGGCTGTGAATTCAAGATTAATAATACAGCAGTGTATACTAAATAATGTGTCTTTCAAAAGAAATATGTAAAAGAAGGTTATAGATTAATTGGTTGGTGAAAACGTTGTGATCAGAGGCTTGAAGGGACCCCATCTTTCCCCTAGGAGCAGTGGCTCAGTGTTCACTAATTCAGTGTTTGTGGTTCTCTTAAGAACATAATTACCACAAACAATGCACATCGAATGTGCGTGTGTATTCTTATTCTTTCCAGTTAGCTTGCAAAACTCTCATCTTTTTCTTCACAACATTTAGGCTCTTGGGTAATGCTCATATGTATGGTATGCTGGGTATGCTCACGTAATAAAGGATTTTTTCCTTTCTTATAAAGATGATGAGAGAGAGGAGCACACACATTATCTCTACAGATCACTACCTTGGGAACAGTGTTGGTGTTAGAATAACATTCGTCTTTTAGATATCATGTGAAGCTTAATAATCCCCTTTACCCACTTCTGTTTTGCGACCTAACTTGTATGGCCTGTGGAACAATTAAGCCAGTCTGTTTGCTAAAAGGCAGTTTAGGGCTGTGATCGTTGCCATTGCTGGGCCTGTGTGGGAAAACCCAAAGCACTGGCTTTTCCCTACTTAAGTCTTACTTTTACTCCCATACCTGGAAGTGAGTGAAACAAGATTCACGCTCTGACCCCTACTTTCTAGTGTTTAAGAACATGCAACAGAGGACGGTGCTTGTATTTAATTGCAGACACAAGTTACTTTCATGTGTTAGGTAGGCATCTTGGTATTTTTCCTGCCTTAAACAGAAGAATAATGGCTCTTAAGGACCAAGGAATATTATACGGGAGGGGCCGTGGGTATCTGCTTTACTGAGCGGGAGGGTGGTTTTTGCTTCTTAGCGTTGTTTTTGGGACAATTCTGTTTTCCAGCTTTCACGTGTCTAACCTTTTCAGTTAAAGCAGAACTCCATTTTGTTTCTTGAGATTGAAAAAGATGAGTTAGGTTTTCGTTTTTTTCTCAGGGAGACTCACTGTGTGCTATCAGTGTGAATGTTATTAATGTAATAGTAATTGAGGGAGACTATGGTGTGTGCTCTTGACTTTTACTGATGATAATAGTGGCCAAAGTTGAATGCTTCAGGGCATTCTCTTGTAGATGTGGGTGATGACGTAAGGCTTCTACTGTATGAAACTGTGTTGGATGATGTGGTTACAACAGTAGGATGCTTGCCCTAAATAATGAATAGAGGATCTGAAAATCATTTGGCATATGCAGAAGTTGGAATTGAAATGTAAGGTCTGTCTTTTGGATTGAATTTGTCTCAGTTAGTTGTGGGTAAGAAAAAAAAGACAAAGTATGCAGGTCAGTTATCTGGTACTTTTGATGAGCTAAAACTCTTCTAGGCAGAGTAAAATTATCCTACCTTATTTGAGAGCCATTTGTGCCTCTCCCCATTAACGTATTATTTTTTCTAATAGTAGGAACTGGAGAACACATTTAAATTTTTTGAAATTGCAGTAGCATGAGAGAAAAAGAAGCACATGGCCCTTTCTGGTAATTAATGTACTTCCCAATGGGAGAAATGGATAAACTGTTTTTGGCCACGATGTATTCATTTCACAGTGGCAGAAAAGCACGAAGGCCCGATATTGGAAGGGCTTCAGTGCTACATCGTTCGAGTTGGGTAGGTTACTCCTATTGACAGTTTCTGTGTACATTTATTATAACTGAGTGTACACACAAAGCCAGAACACTTAGATAGTGCCAAACAGAGCTGCTGAGAATTGGCTTGCTGAAGATTTAGGCTCTTCATTCAGATTTTGTTCCCCTCACCCCCTTTACCATTTGTAAAGAAGAATGCATTTGGAATTCTTGTTAGGTTAAATGAATCTGGGTGGAATGATTTGTTTGTTAAAACAGCAATTTCAGTGAATTGACACTATGAATCTGTGTTTTTGTGTATGTGTCTTTTGCCCCTTACATTTGGAGCTATAATTTCCTAATCCCTGGAGTCTGGGTTACTGAGTATTTTTAACACGAGTTGACTACCTAGTTGGTTTGCTTATTACATTTCCCGTAGCCTAAGTTGTGTCATATTTAAAATTATGCTTTGAGCTACTCTTAGTATCTGTCATGCTCTTGGCTTGGGGCGACTTCACTTCTGTCTGCCTTATACCTGCGATCATTTGATGGTTTTCTGCTGTTTGACCTGTCCAGTTCATTGGAGTTGCAATGGCTTTGTGCCATTAAATGGCTAGTTTACACTACTTTAATCCCTCTGATTAAACTGATTGAAATAATCCACTGGAATTTAAACAGCTCTTCTTGCCACCTTAAAATGTAATGATCTGCTGTTTTTCAGGATGTAAACAATCTTCGACTTTCCCTTATGGATAATCAAAATGTCAGTAAGGAATTTCAAGCTTTAATTGTGAAGCATTTGGATGAAAGCCATCTTCTACAAGGTACATGGATTATCTGTTGGTTCCTGAGTTAACCAGTAATTAGTTTGTAAGAAGCTATGTTCCAGCCTTTCTCACTCATTTGCTCATTAAAATTTCTAGTATTGTAGAAATTCTTTAGAAATTCCTTTGCTGCTTTTTCCATGCAACTAGATGATTAGAGGCCTTTATATATTTTATAATATATTCTAAAACCTCTGAAATTTGGAAAGGTCAGGGACTATGTGAAAACTATAAAAGTAAAGTAGATATTTTAAAAGTTCAGCGATATTTTGACATGGAATTTGGTATGTTTGGAATTTCAGTCTTGTACAATTGATGAAACATTGATTTGGTAACCCTGATTTTGCCATTTACTGCTACTGATTTTCTTGGTCAATTTCACAATGGTAAGCATTTTTTCAGACTTCAGTAGCTCTACTGAGGCGCCTAAATTTGGATCCTCTGAAACTCTGCATAGGAGAGTGAGTTAGGTCTCAATGAGTTGTCTCACACTATGTGGTCTGATACAAATGCTAGAATAAGTATATTGCAACTCTTAGATGAATCAATAGGAAAATAAAGCTTTAAAACTAGTTTTCCTGAAATGTCTGTCTTGTGTTTATGGCAGTATCTTTTAATGTTTACTTTTGCCTACTGCATTTTTTTTTAAGCCTTGGGGAAAGACTATGCTGGATAATGGTGCTGTTGGGAGACAATGCAAATTTCTCTAAGGATTTTCTTTTTTTAAGGTGACAAAAACTTGGTTGGTTCCGAAGTAAAAATCTATAGCTTGGACCCATCTACTCAGTGGTTTTCTGCAACCATTGTAAATGGAAACCCAACATCAAAAACTCTTCAAGTAAACTGTGAGGAGGTAAATAAGATGATAATTGCATGTGAGATAACTCAAAAGGGGAAGATAATTATAAAAAGGAGTTATAGTATCTTATAGGAGCTAAATATATTTCTTATTTTATAGTAAAATATCAGAGTAGAAAGAGACACCATAATTATTTTAAAAAGAAATTATGCGTAAGAAGCCCTATTGTCATGTTAATGGAGGTAATGTCTGGTACATTCCTGAGCATTTTAAAATTTCCCAATGTCTGTGTTTTACTTGTTTGTTTCGAAGATTCCAGCACTGAAAGTTGTGGACCCATCCTTGATTCATGTTGAAGTTGTACACGATAACTTTGTGACTTGTGGTAAGATACACTGTTTGATTAAAATCTTTGTTCTCCTTTTCCCTGTATCCTTCTCACATTAAGAAAAACAGGGAAGTCAACTTAACCTATTTTTAAATACTTTAGGTAATTCTACAAGAATTGGAGCTGTGAAACGCAAGTCTTCTGAGAATAATGGAAGCCTGGTTTCCAAACAAGCAAAATCTTGCTCGGAGGTAGCCTTGATTTATTTTTGTCACTCGTGTAAAGCTTTCTCTAGTTCTCACAGTGCATGACCAGTTTGTTTAGTGGTTACAAAGCTGTCTTCTCTGCCCTTCTGTGCTGTCGTGTCTGCTCTTTGTTAGTCCCAGGTCTTGGCCATAATTTCTATACTCAAGCAGATGGAGATAATATAAGTTTCTGGTTCACTGTTTTTATAAAAAATATTTTATTTTTTGATGTCTGCTGAAAATTCTCAATAGATTTGACAATTTCACCATACAGAGGTATTTTTGAAGGTAAATTGAGTTGTATATTATAAAATTGGAAGAATGCTTGGCATGAGAAGAGGGGAGGAAACCTAGAATTCTGAGTAGATTTGGTGTTGAAATAGGACTCACACCTCAATAATAGAGACGTTTGATTGGTCATTTACCATTGGGTGAACAGACATACCCCCTTTTTGAAGGAAGTGGTTGGTTTGCCATTACTAATTTCTGCCTAGGAAAGTGCAGGCTTCTGTGAGTGGCACTGTTGAGTTCAAGTACTGAATTTAATTCTATTCTGAAATAGTTAGGATTTGGATCAAGAAACTTAGGCTGTAATCTTTTCCCTCTCCTCTGTGTTGTAGAGAAACTGGCCTTCTTTAGCTTTTCAAGTACCTGGTGCTTTCTCCAACCTCCTTTCTCTTCACTCTGATTAGCTCCATTTACCTTTTTAATGTGGTGCTGCTTCCTTGGGGAAGCCGCACCTAACATCTCTACCATCATTTCAACCTATACCCCAGACTAGGTCAAAGTCCCTGTATTATGCTTTGTGTTTACTAGCAGCTGTCTTCATAACATCACAGTGTACACAATGGGGACAATTTTATTCAAAATTCCCAAAGAATTGGGCTAGACAGACTAACCTAATGAGTGAAGAGAGGGCTGGGATAAACTTCTCGAGGTGATACAAATGGCAGGGTCAATTTTTGAAGTCTAGGGGGAAGAAAAAGAAACTTAAGGCTGTTTCTTAGGTGAGTTGAATCCTTAGGTTCTGTTACAGTACAAATAACTATCTCACAACTTAGGGACCCAAGTGTGTTTGTGTTACATGGATAGTTTACTGTGTTATAATTGTCAAAAACACTTTTATGATTGATGCTCTGCTCCAGGCTGGAGTTTAGAATTTTAAAATTGACCAAGTTGATACTGTTAAGATAGTTGGCAGCATTTTGAATGAATGAATGAATGAAGTCATTAATTTTTTAAATGTTGGCAGCATTTTAGAGGGCACTTTGGGGTCTGGAGGAGCAAGGCAAGGAGTGACGGCGTGGGAGTGGGTCAGGGTCAATTAATGAATCTGAGGTTCCGGATCGGGGCAGACTGGCCTGCAGCATGAACTAGAACGAAAGCAAGCACATGCTACACAGACACTTGAGAACCTGGGCAGCTAGGGTGACTGGCTTTCCCGAGTCTGAAGCCTATGGAAGGACAACAGGAGCTTTGACACTTGGTCGGAAACTTCGTAAACCAAGGTATCTAATTCCTCTGTCTTCCTTCCAGCTGTGTAGCCTGACCTCAGGTAGTTCAGGAAAGAATGAAGAGGTAATTATGGAAATTAGTGTTAACTACTTTCATTTTTGCCTTAAAGTTTACAAGGGGGAAGTAATGTAGTAAGGACTGTAGATTGAGGATGTTGAGTAAGTGATGATTGCATCTTAGAGGAAAGCTCACAGGATGTATTGTTAAGTAATCCACAGTATTAGATGCTGAAAGAGACACAGTAGAATTATAACCTGTCAGATTTTGACATTGGATAAATGGTTAGTGATCTTGGGTAGAGGTAATAAAGGGCAGTTTGGAGAATTTGGTTGGGTGTTGCCTATCATGGAGAATGCATCAGTGTAGTCAGTGAGATGAAGAGGCAAGCCGCACGGTGCCATGTTGGGGGATAGGAAACGGCATCCTGGTGGATCATGGAGGGATCTACCTGGGGTACAAGCAGAACTGGGTCAGTGGGGACCTCCTGTTGGGGAAAGTACCACTTCTTCAAAGTATCAGGCTTGTCAGTGATGTGATAGGTAATTGAGCAACTAAATGGATAACCTTAAAGGAGTTGCCTGTAAAATACGCTAATATACACATGCACAAGTGGTCCTCTCTCGCTGACTCATGTTCTTGAAGGGCTGGGAGCATCTCTCTGCCAGCATATTGTCCAGCTCAGTGGGTTTGTGTACTACCGATTGTAGGGCACAGTAGAAGCTGTTTTTCAGAAAAGCCTGAACTTCGGCTAAGAGATAAGCCTTTCAGCCTGTTTGAGTCTTAACTTGCATCTAAAATGTGAAACTAAATTTGATATATTTTTTAAAATGTTAGTTTCAGCTCATAAGACCTATTCTAGTCATCTTCTCATTCTAAAGGAAGTTAGAGATCATAAATTTTTACCTGGGTGTTGACGTATTTAGAAAGTATTATTATTTTTAATTATCGGAGTTATTCTTTATATTGTGCTTACATTCAAAATAAAGATTCTTACATTAAAAAAAAAAAGTTTTTCTCATTTAGAAATATTTAGATAACCCAGAAAAGCGTAGTAAAGGAAAGAAACATCACTCACAGTCATCCTTTCCAGAGACTCACTGTTCACCTTCTGCATTACCTGTCCTCCTGGGTTTTTCTCACTTCTCCCCTGTATATTCATGGAGGCTTTTTTTTTTTTAAACTAAAAACCATACTCTTGTGTAGCTTCCTTGCTTCCTTCATAGTATATTGTGAATATTTTTTCATGTCAATAAATTTTTTTTTTTATCCTGGGTGATTTTTGCAATCAGGCAAGTTTTTGAAACACCAGCCTAGCCTAGATTTCAAGAGAGCTGGAGAGGTAAAGGGAGAAGTGGGGAAAGAAGTAGGGTTCATTTGAATGTGTGAGTAAAAGTGAGTCCAGCGGCACACTTGGCACACGTCTCTGTGCTTGTGCCTCCCAGATGTGCCAGGCCGGCACAGAGTTTGCTTTTAGGGTGGTCTTTGCATGACAGGAGCTTGGGGTTAGGTAGATGAGACTCTTGATTGCCTTGATGAATACCTTTGGATAAGATAAACCTATTTGCCAGTAACATCTGGCTCCTTGAAGGTCTTCTCTGCCTAGCAGACTATTCCTCAGAGTTAGGATGTTGCCTGGTTCATTGAGAGAGTCTGCTGAGAAGTGTGAGCCAGCAGTGTCCTTTTTAGAATACCACCATACACTCAATTATATTATCTCCGTCTGCTGGCAGGGAGGAACTATTGCCATGACTGGTATAGAAGACCTTCAGGGAAAACTCTTCAGGTAAGAAGAAACTTTGACCCTTGTCAAGCCAGAGGCCAGAGCAGTGGTGCGCACATGGAGATGGGTGTTGGAATCAGAGCCCTATCCTTGTGGAGCTAAACCTTAGGAAAGAGTGATACGCTTCAGATTCTTAAAGGAAAAGCATCCTAGGTTGTGCTCGTTCTATCACATGGTGACTGAACTGAGGAAATTTTCACGATATTTTTCTGCTTTGAGACGGCTAGTCTAAGTGCCGGGCCCTGGGGTGCAGTACAGCCCTGTAAAGTACGCTGCATTACTGACTCTCCCTTTTCCTCATTACTCTCATTACTCCTCATGACGACTGAGGAAACCGAAGCTTGGGGAGGTTAAATAATGTGCTGGGAAGTGTCGGGCCGCATTCCATCCAGGGTCCATCACCAAAGCCCAGTGCTCTTCACCACTGTGCTGCTGTTGCCACTCCTCTCCAGGTCTTTTCCTTGGTTTGATGAGTCACCGTTGTAAAAATGAGAGTCCTCCTTCCTTCCCTCTATTCCTCCATCCTGCTTTGCAGCAGATATTTATTGAACATTTAATAAATGCTAGACATTGGTGAGCATTACTGCCTGACTCTTGAGGTAATTCAAAAGACTTACTTATAGCTATTTTGAAATAGTAAGTGCCAACAGCATTTATTCATTCATGCATTTCACCAGTCTTATTTATCAAGCATCTGCTATGTGCCTGGCTTTAAAAGGTGTAGTAGTGGATGGAAGGGCAGGGTCTCTGCCCACTGGAGTTTATGTTCCATTGTGAGGAGACTGACAGTGAAAAAGTAACTTAAATAAAGGCACTTTCATGATGAAAGATATAAACATGGTAATCTAATAAAGCATAAAGGGTGGCTTGTGGGACATGGCTTTGGAAAGAGAGATCAGAGATTCTGAGAAGGTGTCAACTGAGCAGACTGGAGGGTGAAGGATGAAACCAGCTAGCCAACATGAAACCTGTCCAGTTAGAGGAATAGGAAGTACAAAGGAGCAAGCAAGAAAGAGCTTAGAACGTCTGGAGACCGGAGAGGAAGCTGGTAGAGCCGGAGCCCTGTAGACAAGTGGAATGAGACGAGTGGATGGGGTTGGCAGAGACCAGACCACATGGAATTCTTATAGGCAGTGGAGTGCCACCATCTGACTGATTTCTGTTTTACAAAGATTGCTCTGTGGTAGGATACATTTTGGATAGGAGGCAAAAGGTTCAGGTGAAAATGAAAGGAAATCAGGCCAGTTAGGATACACGTATAGTCTAGGGGAAAGATGATGGTGGTGGTGGCATGGAAAGGTATTTATAGATTCCACAAACATTTTGGAAATAGAGGTAGGATTTCCTGGTTCATTGATTGGATATGGGAAATGAGATGGGGATTTTTTTGGCTCGAGCAGTTCGGTGGTTGTTGCACAGGGTAAAAATTTATACCTAGGTTTGTGGTCTAAATTTCTTAAATATGTTCCTCTTAGGGGAGGAATTTAAGAAAAGGTATTGTATTAGTGCATCAACTCCGCATAATTCAGAGTAAGGAAGGGGATGTGGGGGAAGACGCTTGGTAGAAGTGAGCCTTGAATAAGCGTTTTGAAATGACTTGGCAATTAAACCTGGGGAGACTAAACTTTTCAATTTTTAATAGGTGATTACCAGAGAATTGTAAAATAAAGTTGAAAAGGACTTTAGGAATAAGTTTATCTAATTTCCTCATCTTCAGGGTTAGTGGGGGAGGGTAGAGCTCAGTGGTAGAGTGCATCCCTGGCATGCATGAGGTCCTGGGTTCAATCCCCGGTACCTCCGCCAAAAGTAATAAAGAGATAAACCTAATTACCTCCCCCCTTAAAAAAAAAAAAGAAAAGAAAAAGAGAAGGATTGGGAAACTGAGGCCTGTATAAGTAAAGTTGGCTATCCCAAGGCTATCCTTAGAACAGTCAAAGCCTCCCCCAGAAGTCCTTCTGGAGGACACGAAGCTAATATTTAACCAAAACTGAAATAACATAGTATAATATATGATCAGATAATTTAGTACCTTAAAATAGTTGGAAGCTATGCCCGAACTTTGCCAGTGATTAAGTAAATTCTAATTTTTCAGACATTTCTGTTTAGCATATTCTAGACAGTCATTTCAAGGCTGTCAGAGTAAATGTCTCATGAGTAGACTGCATACTCTACATTCAGAATTGTGAGGTTTTAAAAACTTACTAAGGGACGTTCTACATCAGATTTTAGAAGTTAGTAACTAGAAGATGAGGAAACTTTGAAGATTCTTCAAGTTTAGATTTAGTGGTAAGGTGACTGTTAAGGTCACTGTGGTGTGAAAGACACAGTTAAGAAGGACATGTGACTTTACATGTCAGCACATACAAAGAAACTGGTGAAGATGGTGAATGGCGTTCTCCTGGTTTAGCCATGGACTGTTTAGTTGTCTGGAGTTGTATTTAATCTGTTCCTTCTCTCCACGGTGGGAAGGTGGGGTTTGTTTTGTTTTTTTGTTTTTTGTTTTTTTTGGATAGTATAAATTGGAAAGAAGTTTGTCCATGATTAATATTTTTGTTAAGGTAAAACTACACGAAAAAGGAAGGGGACACATGTCCTAACTTTGTCCCACAGGCCTGTCATGATTTGATATTTTTTGCAGCTTGGGATGACCTTTGTGATTTGATGAGCTACATACAATCAAGAACCATGTCCTCAATCTTAATTGCATTGTAAAGGTTTATGTTGGTACCCGGTAGGCCCCACTGCCTGCAAGAGCCCTATGTGGTCTGGTCTCCTGCCAGTCTACGCAGTAAGTGCGTGGTGGGCACTCAGTGATGTTAAACTGAATGCATGTGAAGCTGCCACCATTTGAAGACCGTGAATTAAAAGCTCACTTCTGTGCATTGCATTATTGAAATAATTGCCACATGGCTGCATTTTCCTGGCATAATGATTCAGAGGTTCTGTAAAAGATCGGCTTGTGATCTTTTATAGGAAGACTCAAGTTTTGTGAAAAGCTGGAGTGACTCATTATAATAGCCCTCAGGTACAAGTCCTTATTACGTGTTCTACCGTCCTGTTCTTTTTATTTGGTGATGGTATCGTGCTTGTTTACTATTAAACCAAGCAAAGAAACCTGAATCTTGCTAGGGGCTTTCCTTTTAATACCCGTTTGGTTTGGTATCTTTTAGGCCTCTCCTAGTGTGTGTCCTGTACAGTCTGTTCCCACCACAGTTTTTAAGGAGATTCTGCTCGGCTGTACTGCAGCAACTCCCCCTAGTAAAGACCCAAGACAGCAGAGTACTCCCCAGGCTGCCAACTCTCCTCCTAACCTTGGAGCAAAAGTTCCTCAAGGGTGAGTAGTTACTTGTTACAGATGTTTAATCATAATGTGGAGAAAGGTTATTTTAGCCCTGGTTCTTCCTGTCTGAGCTGAGATTGCTCAGACTGAAGGCAAAACTGAATCTACATTCAGTGTTTCGTAGAGAGAAATGTGATGACCTGCCGTTCATTGTGTCTTAGGGAGGTTAGAGTTTCCAGATAGGTCAGGTGCCTTCAGAGGTGACAAGTATAGTAGGCCTAGAGAACAGCATGCAGAAGGTTCCAGAAAAGAAGGGGATGCGAGGGAAAAGCAGCTTTCTTGACTTGCTACAGCGAGGTTGGTCAGTTGCAGTACTACAGGTGGTTGTAGAGGAGATGCCCGCTTTCCAGGAAGAGGGAGTAGGCTGGTTGTATGTGGAAGACTGCGGTCGGCGGGAGTGTGGAGAAGGGGGAGACAGGGTTCCAGTGGGTGGTTCTCATGAGGTCTTCAAGTATAGGTGAGAAATGCGGCAGGAGAGAAAATACTGTCATAGAAATGCGGGAAGCACTAGTTACGAGGTAGTTACTCATTTTTAGGTGAAGACGATGAATAAGAAATGTAAAATTTAACCAGAGATTTAAAGTGGCTACGAGGTTAATGGAGAGAAAAGTTTTAAGGGAAGGCTCTCATTCGGGAGGGGTGATGGCCTCTGCAGGTGGTTGATAAAGATACCTTCAGATACTGGCATAGAAAGGTGGGCTTGGGAGATCCACTGCAGTAAGGTGGGAGAGTGGCTGAGCACATGGGTTCACTGGGAGGCAAGCGAGCTGCCTAGGGTAGAGCTGGGAGGGCAGCCACACAGCGTCCGATAGAAGATGGAGTGGTTTTCAGAACGGAAAGAGGGAACAGTAAGAAGTTGGGTGGTACCCAAGCACAGACGTCCAGTATGAGTGCTTAAAGAACAACTTCTCCAGGATGAGATCCTTTGTTAGAGGCAGGGAAAAACTGTAAAAAGAAAAAAAGACTTAACATTTTGCTGGTGAAAGAACTTTTAGGATGAATTTCAGAGAAACAGAAGTTCTTTAACGGCACCAGGTTGTTCTGTGAACAAGCAAGTAATCAGCTGGCTCTTCTGTTTGCTTTGGATCCTGATCCCTGACCAAACAAGAATGAAAGTATCTAGTACTAAGGCTGGTTACATGTTCATGGCTGGACAGGGTTTTCTACTGCTGGTGGTTTTGGTTCCATATGATACTCAGTTTGTTTTGAGGGAGAGCTAAAGTTAATTATGCTGTAAAAAGTAGAAGGAACTTGAAGTAGTTAAAGATTTATGGGGACATGCAGGTAGGATTTAGAGTTGTATTTTTCTTAGTGCTTAAGATATTTTTGCAGCACCACTGATTGATTGCTTTTAACTTCAGTTCACAGAAACCTATCCTGAATTCTCTAATATAAGCAGTTTTCTTTTCTCTTTCATACTGGTTACCGTAGAACGAGCAGTTGTTTTGGAAGGTAGGGAAGAGATAAAAGAGATCTAGACCCTAGTTTTCCATACTATCTTTTTCAGATGTCATAAACAGATTTTACCAGAGCTTTCTTCCTGTCTAAATACAAAGCCTGAAGTACTGAGAACAAAACCAGATGTTGTCTGCAAAGTAGGGCTGCCCTCTTCAAAGTCCTCTCAGATTGGAACTGGAGACTTGAAAACTCTGAGCGAACCAAAAGGAAACCATACCCAGCTGAAGGCCAACGCTGATCAGGAAGACAGCTTAGAATCTCTTCCTCAGTCATCGACTGGCCTTCCTAAGGAGGGCTTGCCTACAAAGGCTTCTGTGACAGAACTGGAAACTGCCAGCACTCCAGAGCTGCAGAAGCACCTGGAACATGCACCTTCCACGTCCGATGTCCCTTCAGATAAGCCAGAAGAGAAAGCAGGTGTTAACAGTAATAGCCCTAATAGTTGTGTGGAAAAAAAGGTAGAACCTTCAACTTTCGGGTGCCAGTCACAAAATTTAAAAGAGTCTTCAATAAAAGTAGATGCTGAAAGCTGTTGTACAAGAAGCAACAATAAAGTCCAGAATGGTGAGTGTTTCTGCATATCTTTATTGGTAGACGGTAAAGATGGTAGCAGGTACATACATGTCTCCTTACTTTGTGAGAAAAAAATATGAAAATGACTGTAGAAAAGTTTTACAATCAGAAAAGTTCAAAGGAGAAAGTAAAACCTCCAAATCTTCTTAGAAATGATTACTGTTAATATTTTGGTAGACCTGGTTCCATGTATATAGAAACAGACTATTAGACAAATGGGTTCATACCAACAGTTTTACCCCGTACATTAGTGTAGGTATCTATCAACATTTTACAAGTTGCAGGGGTTCCATTATTTGTATTTATTTACTGTAAGACTCAACTGGTTCCTAGAAGACGGGTAATTAGGTGGTTCCCAAAGTTTGGTTGTAAGAAAATAATTTTGAATAAATTCTAAAGTAATCTGATGATTGCTTTTATCATCAGCCTATCACTGTAGGATCTTTCTGTAATATCCAGGTTGGAGTGGAAGAAATGATTGAAATTTTCTGCTCACAAAGGTAGTTCAGATCTGACATTTTTTTAAAGAGCAAATTGCCTCACCACCTCTAGGAAAGGGATTTTTTGTTAAAGAATTTAAGGGCAGTGCTGAAATACCAGGCAGTGTCTCTGCCTAAAGGGAGATCCTGCTGCACCCACGATTTGCAACTAAGTACTCTCCTTACAGAGAAGATGGTACATTGTATCTCATACTATTTACATTGAGTTTGAGGATGGTAGTTATCAGATGCTTCCTTACTAGAATTAGTAGAACTAAATGGCTTCAGTGTGTCAAAAGGTTCAGACCTTTTCTAATTTAAAAATACATTTAATAATTGCCAGCTGTGTGGGAAAGTTAACTTTAAAAAAACAATAAGATGCTGTTCATTTGGATAAGTAAGAAATGAATAATCCACACTCTAGCTCTTACTGCAGGCTTCTGCAACTAGAGGGCAAGATGAGTGGATCTGACTGGGGGTCTTTCTGAGATAGAGCTGGAGGAACTGGAAAAGAACTTTACTTGCCAAGTAGTACTTCTAACCTAGCTTCTTCATTCTTGAAGCTTAAGTTGATATAATTGTTAATTTGCATGAAATTAATTGCATAAATTATACTGTTCCTTAGGAGTTATGTAACTCCCCAAAGAAAGTGAATATTCATAACCGTGCCCCTGTTCTATTTCTTTATTCTTTTTGAGTCATCAGCCTTCAAATTCAGCTAGTTTTTAAGGCAAATTATTTTAATATCATGTGAAAAAACACTAAAAGTTTTAGACCAGTAAGCACATTATCAGTGTATAAGTGAGTTACGGAGTCCACCTTTGTCTCACTTAATATGTGGTGCAACTGTGCCCCAACTAAAATGATTTTAAGAAAAATGAAAAACCTAATCACATCCTAGTGCATGGTGTCTACTGGGACTTTTGGCTGAGGAGTAAGTGTGTGTGATCAGAAGCCTACCAGGATATCTGCACTGTTTCCACTAGTATTGCTCATGGGTGGGGACAGGCTCTACTGGAAATGTCCTCTGCCTTGTGGCCTTGCTTGCTTAGGGGCTAGAAAATGAAAGCAAGGTGGAGTTGAACAGCCGCCCTTTTTCTGTTTGGTAGATGTGTGCTTCCTCAGAAATTGACACTGCTTTTTCCCCTTGGCTCTGCTCTGAATTGAGAGAATCACTGGTGGGGGAACTATTGTTCTCACTTAAGAGCTAGATTTATATAGTTCAATTTCCTTATTTCTGTGTATTTCCTCATTTAAGCCCAGGCAGAACAGATAAGATAATTTTTGGACTCAGCCTGGGAAAACCTGGTCCAACTCAAAGGATGATGTCTTTTCAGTATCTGAGTAATTAAAATTCCATCTCTGAGTTACTGATCTCTTTATATCCTCTCCTTTTTTGCTTTACTTTCTCTTTCACTAACTGAATATGAATGTTTAAGGGGTCAGGGCCTGGCAGCATCCGTTTAGCATTTTACAGTGTGCTCTAGTCCTGTTGTAAAAGAGAGGTAAGATTAGAAGGTCTCTAACATAATTATTAAAGATGCTTATTTTATTTAAAACCTTCTTTGATTTTAGATCTTTCTTCCAATTTCCTCCAAGACTGATTACCAGCCTCTCCCACCTGTCTCTCAACTGGTTCCCCAGAAGTTGTGTTTTTGTTTTTTGCTTGCCTAAGAATCTACTTTCCTCTTCTAAGCACCCTTAAACCCTGAGAAGAGGTCTTTTCTGTTGGTTTTATGTGAAATACAGTTGTCCCTCGATACCCGAGGAAGATTGGTTCCTGGACCCCCAACGGATACCCCAAATCTGCGAATGTGCAAGTTCGTACGGTCAGCCTTCCCTGTCCACAGGGTCTGCATCTGCAGTCAGCTGACCACAGATTGTGTTGTATTTTCAATCCGCGGTTGGCTGAACCCATGGATGCAGAGGGTCCACTTATGAAGGCTGTTGGCTTATAAATGGATTCCCTTCTGTGTTATTTGTGCTGACACGGTGGTTGCTCTTTCCTGTTACGTCTCTACTTTTTCTTTAGGAACCATGTTAACATTTCCTTTCAAGTTCTCCTGCCCATTAGAAGTTAAAACTTAAAACATGCATTTACTTAGAATCAAAATCCTGTCTTTAGCCAATACTCTTAATCTTGAATGGAACATATGTATGAAGGAAATTGAAGATATGTCAAGGGTCAAGCAGCATCTCTTGGAAGCCTTTAGAAGATAACTTTTTTTTTTTAACTGAAGTACAGTCACTTACAATGTGTCAATCTCTGGTGTACACAATGTCCCAGTCATGCATATGCATACATATATTCGTTTTCATATAGAAGCTATCTCTTTTTTTTTTTAACATTTTTTTTATTGAGTTACAGTCATTTTACAATGTTGTGTCAAATTCCAGTGTAGAGCACAATTTTTCAGTTATACACGAACATACCTATATTCATTGTCACATTTTTTTTTCACTGTGAGCTACCACAAGATCTTGTATATATTTCCCTGTGCTATACAGTATAATCTTGTTTATCTATTCTACATTTTGAAATCCCAGTCTGTCCCTGAAGCTATCTCTTACAGACAAAGGGCTCTATACAGGAAAGCTGTTTGGTTTTTATTATATTTAGAATGGTTAGCTTTTGCAGAGTTCTTTAGAAAACATACCTTAAACAAGCCTTTTTTTGAGTGTGAAAAGAGACAGAAATGACTTCCATATGGTCCTGTGTTTATTGAGTTTGCAATGAGTTTGAATTAAGTATCTGATTTGGAAAAATCTTCCTGAAGTATTTCTCTTACTTAGGGTTATGAATAGAAGTATGCCCCAACTTGGAATTGTGAGTCTGGTTGTTGAATTTGGGGTTTTAAGTTACCAAATGGATTCACCAAATGAGAAGTATTTTATAAAGAGAGTACAACTTCCAGCTGTTCTGATAAATACCTTCTGTTAAGCCATTTTTAGAAATTGCAGTTGAACCAGTAACTGAGGAGTTCTCTCTTTGGGAAAACTGACCTTGTGAATAGAATTCAGTCAAATATTGATAATGACTTTTAAAAATTTGAGGTCCCCATTTCTTTCATCTTTTTTTCTAGCCCCATCCCGAAAGTCCGTTTTGACAGACCCAGCCAAACTCAAGAAGCTGCAGCAGAGTGGAGAGGCCTTTGTCCAGGATGACTCCTGTGTGAACATTGTCGCGCAGCTGCCCAAGTGCCGGGAGTGCCGCTTGGACAGTCTCCGAAAGGACAAGGAGCAGCAGAAAGACTCGCCCGTGTTTTGCCGTTTCTTCCACTTCAGGAGGTGAGGCACTGTGGGAGATGCTCAGGTAGCCTGAGCCCTGTAATGCGCTACCCGCCCCTTCTATCAGTGGTACATCTAAAGCTGCAGAGTAGAGGTCACACTTCTTAATCTGTGGGTTTAGGAATCTAGGTCTTACTACATATTTCCTTCCCATTCTCCTTTTTAGTTTGTTTGTTTGTTTGTTTGTTTTGGAAAGAAGCTTAAAAATATAAACTTCTGTTTCTAAAAGTAACAAACATAGAAAAATGCTGAAGTTTTTAAAAAACCCTAAAAACTACTGTTAATGTTTCAGTGCATCTTAGTGTTGATGTGGTTATAAAATGTGTCCAAGCATACCTCCTTGCTGTGTTGTACATACTGTTTTGAATCTTACTTTGCCCAAAACGTACTTTCCCAGGATGCAATAGGAACCACTTGATCATGTTAACTTTTCTGCAGATACTTTTGAATAACTATGCAAGACCCATGGTAACAGTGTGTGAGAATTCACTTAACCAATTCCCTTGTTGGTGTTAAGATTATATATTTTTTGCCACTAAATATATGCAGAAATGATCATCTTGTCCACAATCTCTGATTATGTACTTTGGAAGAATTAAAGTGACATTGCTGGGTCAGAAGTTATGTGTGTTTTAAGGCTTTGATACTTCAGTTCTGCCAAACTGCCCTGCAGGAAAGTTGCACCTGCATCCATGTCCGCTGGCAGGGTTTGGACATTTCTGTCTCTGTGTACCTTTGCCGGCAGGAAGAGGTATATCTTAAAAAAAAAAAAATCTTCATTTTGTAGGCCAAAACTTTCATTTTTACATTGCCTTTTTTTTTTCTTTAAGACATATTAATTTTCTTTAAATTCTTCCATCCTGAGTGAAGAAAAAGGCAGCCTTCTGGAGTTTTGTTTGTTTTGTTTTTAAAATATATATAAATGAGCAGTGTTGTTCTGGGTGTAGATGAGCTTTTAGATATGATACGTCTTCTCAGAAATCTAGGCAGTTTCAGGCTCAACTGGTTCTAATTATAAAAAGAAGTGTTGACTTTAATTTCTTCCTATTCTCCTCCTGCCCTTTTGTTTTATTAAGATTAAATATGGCTGATCAACTACATTAAATGCACAGATATTTTAGACTCTTAATTATATCCGTGCTGGTAACTTTCGGATTCCGGCTTATTTAACGAACTAGAGTTTTTTAGATGGTGGTTTGTCCCATTAATTCCTAAGTAAATTGCAAAAGCACTGGGACGAAGTATGTGGGCAGCATTTAGAGCTGTGTAACTCTTAGTCTACCTGTATATTAATACATACTCTGAATAAGTACTCAGTAAAGGTCAGCTCTAGTCTGCTTCCCTGGAGACTTCTTTGTTACACAGGTAAATGTGTTAAGATGCACATGCATTTGTGAGTGCTTGCATTTATTTTGAAGAGCACACAAAAGCGTTTTTGGGTATACGGTGAATTTGTACATACACACTGGTTACTCGTGCAGAAAGTGTTGGCAATAAATAAATGTAGGTACGTTTCCTTTTGTTTTGCTTTGTACAGACCTGTGTATTCCTATTATAAACTCGGTTTCGTGTCATTATGGCTCTTTGTGAGAAGTGTAACTGGACTGGATGAGAGATTAGTTTTGGTTTAAGTTTCAAAGGCATTTTAGGGAGGGGGTGATTAGTTTTTTCTTTCGAATATTATTGGAACTTTTAAAAAAACTACTATTTTGTGACTGAATAGAAATCACTGGTTTTATGACTTAGCTGTTTTCCCGTTTTTTACTTCTTTGAAGGGAATATGCCTTTGCTTAGTATTACATAGCAGAAGCCAGTCTGGTAGAAAGTAGAACCAACTCACTTCTTTGGTAAAAAGAATATCTCAATTTTAAAAGCAGAGCCTTTTTTTTCCTGATATTTAGAGTGAAGACTGAGGCTGGCATTAGTCTCATCAAGTTTGTTTCTCATTAGATTCTGTAGTTGAGATTGGAGGGGGCAGGATTTCAATGGTAAACTCGGTTGCCAGATCCTGTTTGCTGTTTCCTCCCCATTAGACTTGGCTTCCAAATTTGTTTGAGAATTATGACTCTCTAATTTTGGCTGTCAATCAAAAATGTGCATCCCTTCTTTGGACCCCTAGAAATACATTTGCATCTGTTAATGCGACTCCCAATATCCTTCCAGTTCCTTCTGCTCTCTTCTGGACAAATCCTTTTTCTCAGGCACAACTTTATGTGTGTCTCATAGACTCAAAGAGTTTCAGCAGCTGCCCAGTGATGCCAAAAACTGGGTGTTTTATGTCTACTTCCGTGTCTCCAGCTAGATTGACATACAGATTGACAGATAAACCCAAAACTAATACATAGCTTAGAAAAATATTTCAAATGTCAAAGATGTTGAAAGAGAGTACTGGGAAAATACTCTGCTTTTTGCTCCACCTTCTTAAAGACCGAGGCCCATATTAACGCTGCTTCTCATTCCAGGAGCTTGCACAGTAGTTTGTAGCTAGGATTCCAAGGAGTGCTGAATGCCTCAGGGATCCATGTGCTCATGGCTTCCTGGTGTCTGGGGTTGGTCTTCTCTTGCTGAGCATTATTCTTGAAGCAGTAGTTTTATTCAAATCTGGACAGATTATTTATCGCCTTCTGTCTGTTACCAGTTTACTTCTGTGGTGACTTGTGATTGTCTGTGTAATTAAGTCCCAAGTCAGACAGGTTCAGTAGCTTTCCCTTGGGGGCAGTATGAGCAGATCTTGGTTCATGTGCAGAGCACACCTCCTCCTACCACCACCCTCCCCCGCACCATGTCTTTTGGGGGAAAATTTGGAAATTAAAAAAAATCTTTCTACGGATGTTGCCTACAAGTAGCAATTGGCTGTAATTAGCCATGGAGATTATAGAAAACTGGGAAGGAAGTGTTGATCTAAATAACATTTAAATAGTAACAACAAGATGTAAATCAATGTTTTGTGTCTATAACATACTTTTTCCTCCCACTTCTTCTAGGTTACAGTTCAACAAACATGGCGTGTTGCGGGTAGAGGGCTTCCTGACACCAAACAAGTATGACAGTGAAGCAATTGGCTTGTGGTTGCCTTTAACCAGAAGTGTCGTGGGGACTGATTTGGACACAGCAAAGTATATCCTGGCCAACATTGGAGACCACTTCTGTCAAATGGTGATTTCTGAAAAGGAAGCTATGTCAACTATTGAGCCACACAGTAAGAGCATCTCTTAGGGGGTAGGATTTTTGAGTCCAACTTGATTTTTGTTCTAAATGACACCTAAGTCCTAATTGTATGGATTTCATTTTCACCCAGAAGTTTGGATGGCTTTGGTAAAAAAGATTGCATTTTTCCTTTTATAACAGATTCTACCTGTTGATTTCATCAGAGTCAGTGGCCTATCTGTGGGGTTTATTTTGTGTCAATGAGTAAAAGAGTGGGACTCCGTTTTTGTTAAGGTAAAAGATGAGGTGGTGGTGGAATTTGCATAGCCTTACCATCAGTGTGGGCTCAGCAAAGGCGGGTGAAGCCTCAGGTGGTTTATTTTAAGAAAAAGTTTCTTAATCAAGAAAGCTCAAAGAAAATAAGAATGGACAGGCTGTAACCTAGACCTACTGGACCAGAGTCCGGGAAGGCTGAGTCCCAGGCAGGAGTATGGGAGCAAGCTCAGGTGAAAATGGTTCCGTTCGAGTCAAGGTTTCAAGGGAATACTTGAAGGTTCCAGCTGGGCATGTGCAGTGGCCTCTGCTCTCCGAGAGCACTCACATCAATCTGGCCACCAGGTAAACCACAGAGACCAGTATGGGTAACACATTAGAGCCAGAACTCCCTCATGACAGCCGAGATGCGCTGTCTGGGAGGACAGCACGCCTCCGTCTGTGTGTCTCCAAGTGAGATTCCAGCCAGAAGCACCCAGGGTCATCTGTCTTTTTAAGTCTCATACTTTCTTCTATCATTTTATCTTTCCCAAATGGTTGAAAGTTACAAGTAAAGCTTTTCCATTCTTCTGGTAGATATCTTTTCAGGTTTTGTATAACCAAGTATGTTTCAATACAAACATCCACACATCCTGGTCTTGGGAATTTTGGTTGTACTTTCCAGAAACTACTGAAGCTAGCTTAAGCACAAAAATAATATATTGGTTAAATATATATACTGTTATATCTCAGAGTCCAAGGAATGGGAACTGGGGCATTCCCAGGAGCAGGAATTCAGAGCTGGGGAATGTGAGCTCAGGGCAGCCACGGTCCTACTGACGCAACCAGCAGCTTTAGGCTCGTTCTGCTCTATTGGGGTGAGAGAGACTCTGATAAGTCAAGAGTTGCATTAAAGTTCGTTTTCCCTGTAACCTTCTATTTAGGACAAGTGATGCTGGTTTTCCATTTTCAGTAGGGATACAAAAGTTTTCTTATTACATACATTTAAGTAAAAGTAATAGACTTAAAGAAAAATCCTTGAGTAAGTGGTCTAGAGGTGGATGATTGGAGTATGGAAACGGGACTTTGGAATATATTAGTAGCTTCACTCCTGAATCAGCAGGGCTGTTTTAAACTACTGATATTTTTTCTTTGCTCAAGGTGAGTCGTCTGAACATTGTGAATTGTTGAAAAAACACAGATAGTTGTCTTTTAAGAGCATAATTAAGAAACTGTGTCCTTGAAGATGTAACTAACCTTTCCTCCTTGACTATTTGGTTATCCTGTTCCTCTTTGTTTCCTCTGTGACAAGCTGGTCAGGTGGAGAGAGGAACTCTCTCTGAGTGATACTGAAAGATGCCACCACAAGGGTTTCCTAGAGGGGGCAGGTCCCCTCCAGTCCTGAGATAAGGAAGCAGGTCTCAACCTTTATACATTTATTCTGTCTTTTCAGTGACAAATAATCATTACATAGGTGGTTCAGAGATCTAACACTGCTCCCTAATGAAACAGTTTAATCCAGTGAGCAAGGTGAAGTTCATAAAATCTCATCTGTAAAATGCCTGGAGCTCTATGCATGTGCACTGAGCTTTTACATGATAATGAAATGATGGTCAGCAGTTGGATTAATTTGAAGTAAACTGAAGTTAGTGATCTGTTTCATGGTTGGTCTGAAGGAAGAAGATTAACCACTGACTGGATTAGGAAAAGATGTTCTCTGTAGAACAAGAACAGGACAGTATTGATCCTGTCTTGTTGAAGAGAGACAGACAGACAAGAAACAGCCTTCTGGCCAGCAGACACTGGGCTTTTCTGTGATCCAGAAACATTTTTTCCCTTTGCTCTTACTCCTGGAAGCTTTCTGATGCCCTGTTTGGCACTCGTCCATGCTGGGGGGAGGGTACCATGTCCTTGCCCCTCCCTCCAGTTATCAAGGCATGACCACTGGAACAGAAAAATGCTCCTTTGTAGAATTCTAGATTGTGTCTCAGTCTGCAGGATATTTGGTTAGTGTGAGTCAGTCCTTTGTCGCTTCTTCACTCCTGGCTCTAACAAAATCGAATTTCTGACACTGGCCTGTGAAGGAACTGACTTTAGACTGTTGTGCCCCGTCTAAGTTAATGCGCTGCTCCTTCCAGGTTTTCTGAGTGCCCTGGGGTTTTGGATGGGTGGTCTGAGTGGATTCAGGGCATCTGTGAATAACCTGACCAATGTACTGAAGGTTGGGTGTGTGTATCTGTTAGGTTTTTTTCCCTTCTTTGGAGAGAATCTCAGAGGGTCTCATGACTGAGAAGGTGAAGAACCGCCACTCCCTGATCTGAACTCCAGCTTGTGTAACCACCACTGTTTTTTTTTTTTCATTGATTTACTCAGCAGTACTTTCTACCCACCAGCGGTGTGCTGAGCTCCTTGGAGGGTAGGATGAGGGGGTGGTGGGGGTGGGGCACAGCCCAAGCAGGGATTCTGCTTGAGCGGAGTTTAGTCTCCTGGAGGGAAGTAAAACTGCACCTGACTTTATACAGTGTAAACAGGCCTGAGTCTGAACTACAAAATCATGGGAGTGCTGAAGGAATCCAGGAGAGCTTTGTGGCGGGGAGGGCATTTGAGATGGACTCTGGAGGCTGAGCAGTTAGTGGGAACTCCAGTGAAAGGGGGAGATGACATCAGCTCCTCTCTCCTCCCCAGGACTAAGTGATGTATTGATTTTTGTAGGACAGGTTGCTTGGAAGCGAGCTGTCAAAGGTGTTCGAGAAATGTGTGATGTGTGTGACACCACCATCTTCAACCTGCACTGGGTGTGTCCTCGGTGTGGGTTTGGAGTGTGCGTGGATTGCTACCGGATGAAGAGGAAGAATTGCCAACAGGGTGAGAACCGACTTGATTCTTCTCCAAGCCCCTTACACTCTTAAATTAAGCCTGTCTTTGATTTATGGTTGATGGCTTTCCGAAGGTTTGGGGGCCAGAGTCCATGAAGAGCAGTCACTACAAACCAGTTATTTGCAGGTGCTGCCTACAAGACTTTCTCTTGGCTGAGATGTGTGAAGAGTCAGATACATGAACCAGAGAACCTCATGCCTACACAGATCATTCCTGGCAAAGGTATTTCATGTGGTGCAACGATTCTCTTTTCCCTGTGTTTTGGTTAACTCACAGGGCTGGTAGCTTGTTCTTACTTTGTGTAGTGTAATTACTTGCTTACTTTTAGTATGTACCATAAGTTGTCCAAAAATGTATTAAATAATGCTCCAAAGCTTTTGATTAAGGTCTTACAGTTTTGTGGAAGGAAAGAAAATGGTGCACTTTGGGGGAAGGCATACTTAGGATGGAAAGGAGGAGTGTGAGCGCCCTAAAAGAAAACGCTGCTTTAAAAAAAAAAGTTATCCTGTTGGAAATATCAGCTTCTGCTTTGTAATGTTGAGGTTGAAAGTACCTAACATCCTTGTTCAGATGTTTGCCTGTGCCCTTTTTTTAGCCCTCTATGATGTTGGAGACATTGTTCATTCTGTAAGAGCAAAATGGGGAATAAAGGCAAACTGTCCCTGTTCACACAGGCAATTCAAACTCTTTTCAAAGCCAGCCTCAAAGGAAGACATAAAACAGGTATTACTGTTTATGCTAGATTCACCAACCTCGTGATTGTTGTCTGTCTGTTTTCAAATAACCCAAAGATTTCTGTAGTATATTTGAAAGGAATATGGGGAGAGCTGTCAGTGGAAAGAGCTAATTCATATGTTTCATGTGATGCCTCATACACTCATTCTCAATTTTCACGGACCTCTTCTGTAGCCTCTTTTGGTAGGCTTTTAATTTTTTTTCCTTGAAAAAGCAAAAACCTCTTCTATCATAGTCTGCCTAATAAGCTGCTATCAAATTTGTATGGGTTTTTTAAAACTTCTCATGTTTTACAGAGTTAAAACTATTCAGATAAGCTTTAACATTTTTTAAATTACTAAATATATTTTACCTATACTGTATATAAAGAATTGAAGGAAATAGTACTGAAATGCACCTTTACGTAGCTATCACTCAGCATAAAAAATGTCCATTTCCTTGTTGCTCACGTGCCTCTTCCTGCTGGCATCTCCTTCACCTCCAGCATCATACCTTCCTCCCCCACTATCTCCCTTCCTCTCCCTCACCCCAGCAATCATTATCCCACACTGTACCCCACATTTTTAGTAACCAGAGATGATTTTACGTTTTTATAAAGCTGTGGTGTCAGAGGCAGCATACGTGGAAGAGTTGTGATCTTTGGAGTCTGAGCTGAAGTTGAATTCTTTTTGTGCCACTTTCTAGTTGCACAACTTTGGCTCAAGTGAACTGATACATGTGCTTCAACTTCCTTATCAGTCATAGGGGAACAGCACACAGTGCCGGTAATCAGGCATCTCAGAGTCACATCGCACGTGGAGCACGGCTGGGGCCGCAACTGGAATTTGACTATTCTTTTTCCCTCCTATATATGTGTAAACTCACTAGCTAAGTTGTCAAGGCAATTTTTTAAGTGACAGAAAAATAAGTGGAGTGTTCTGTCAATTTTTTTTTCCCAGTTTATGTTTGAGTTCTTTATAGAGCTGTTCATCACATTTTAAAGCCTACTACACTGTGCTAAAATCAAAGGAGCATTTTCTCTTTTTTTTTGCATCCCATTTCCTTCTGAATTCACAGCTGTATTTCCTACCCTGCCTCATTTGTTCATTCACTCACTCAGCCGCTGGGTGTGGAGTGCCTGTGTAGGATACTGGGGTGAGTTCACAGGCACAGTGGGCACAAAGTGGGCATTTTAAAGCAGTGTGGTGGGTGGAGTGATAGGGATACGAGTGAGCATGAGATGATGGTGCAAGGGTGGGGGTGGACATCGTGCTATATTTAAATTCTTAACATGTCTTACACTGTCACTAGTAACACTCAGAAACTAAAAACTTAAAAGCTCTCCTACCTCATGGCTCTGCTCTGTTGTCGCGAGATTCCTGCATCTGTGGTGATGTCCAGGGCCGCTGGGTGGTTTTGTTTTGAGTATTTATCTCTTACTGGTGAGCAGTTAGGAGAGAAGGTAAGAAAAGGAAAATGCATTTTTTCAGTTTGTGTAAAATTACTCTTTTGTACTTAACACAGACTTCGTTAGCTGGAGAAAAATCGACTCTTGGTTCTGTGCTCCAGCAGAACCCGTCGGTGTTGGAGCCACCGGCTGCGGGTGGGGAAGCTGCCTCCAAGCCGGTCGGCAGCGTGAGGCCTGCCTGTCCAGCCAGCACATCTCCTCTGAACTGGCTGGCAGACCTGACCAGCGGGAACGTCAACAAGGAAAACAAGGGTGAGTGTTTCCTACGGGCTCCTGAGAACTGTCGTCTGTTCCCAAAGGGACTTGGCAGCCTCAGTTCTTGTGAGAGCAGAGTGGTTATAAGTCGCATGGAATGGAAAGTGGTTCCCCGTAGTCACCCTGAGACCTGACACAAACGCAGGTGTTTGCAGCCGGCAGCGCCGGAGAGAACTTTTGCTGATGCTAGAGCTCTGGGTGAGGTCGGGATTGTGTTTGGCAAGAAAGGAGTGGGCTGAGACTTGTCTGTTCCAGTGGCGACTTTTGCCTTTCTCTCCTTACCCTGTATATATTTCCTGTTTTGTCTAAACTGGAATGTCTGGCTTCAGCTTTATTTTTCTCATCGGTGCTGTTGCCTCGGTCAAGACGCTTGATGATAGTATAAAGAACATGGGTTTGGAATCAGGTAGTTGGATTAGAATTTAGATGATTCTGCTTTCTGGCTATGTTACAAGAAAGAAAAATTGCAGATCAGTTTCTTTCATGCAAAGATTCTAAACAACACTTAAACGTGAATAAAATTTAACATTATAAATGAAGGAATTATACAGGGTGACCAAGTAGGGCTTCAGAAACGCAGGTGTAGTTTTAACATTAAAAAAGTGGGAAAGAGTCTCGTGACACAAAAAGTAAAATTCAATACCTATTGATAATTATTTTCTAAAAATTTTAAATTAGAAACAGAAGGGAACATCCTTAATCTAATGAATTTCTGCAATAAAACTAGCAGCAAACGTCCTAAATAATGACTGAATTTTTTAATGAGTTGAATCATTTTTAACAGTTTCCCTCTGTGTTTGGGCGCAACAAGGATTCCTGTTCTCACTATTTTATTAAACACTGTGCTGGAGTCCTGGCTATTGCAGTCAGGCAAACAAACAAAAAGGTGTTAGGATTGGAAAGAAAGAGATAAAACTGCTGATGTTCGTAAACAATCTGACTATACCTGTGAAAAATCGGAGAGAATCTATATTTATACACAAATCTATCAAGGTTGATAATTACAATGTTAATTTATAAAAATCAGCTGTATCATGTATACCAGGGACAAACAAATAAAAAATACCATTTACCATAGTATCACCTTGGATATTGGATATTTATTTTTTTAATAGCAGTTGGAAATCTTTGTCTAAATCAGTAATATATTGGTATTAATTCTCTTAAGGTTTTTGGTTCCAGTAAATTAAAACCAAGTTCCAAAGAAATTCTGTTAATAGAAGACTAGTAAGGGATTTGCCTTTCTGAATGCTTTTCCATCTGGGTGTTTTTTATTTTGTCTTTAGAAAAACAACCAACAATGCCAATTTTAAAGAATGAAATCAAATGCCTTCCCCCGCTCCCCCCCTTGAGCAAATCCAGCACAGTCCTCCACACCTTTAACAGCACAATTTTGACGCCTGTAAGCAACAACAATTCTGGTTTCCTCCGAAATCTTCTGAATTCCTCTACAGGAAAGGTATGCATTTTCTTTGTTGTATGTGTTACTCTACCTTGTGAAGGTGAACAGAGTCAGAACAGGAAGGGGCTAGAGAAACTGAAACGCAGTAGAAAGAAGGATCTGAATCCCGTGCTCTCCTTCGTGGGCACAGACACTGTATCGCTGGCGGGTGGGCTTCACGGGGCTGTGATTCTGGGCTGGGTCGCTTCCTCCTGTTAACACTTCCTCCTACACCCACTTCTGAGAGATGTGGTGTCTGGTAGGGAAGAGGACTTACCTCTTTGAGGGCCCTGGCTTGGACTCTTTCCTGGATTGTAATGTATATTCAGCCTACCGTTATGAGAATGGGTTTTTGTTTTGATGGTTGGGAGTGACGTATTTAAGACTTGTATTCTTTTTCAAATTCAGACAGAAAATGGACTCAAGAATACACCAAAAATCCTTGATGACATCTTTGCCTCTCTGGTGCAAAATAAGACTTGCTCTGATTTATCTAAGAGGCCTCAAGGGCTGACCATCAAGCCCAGCATTCTGGGCTTTGACACTCCTCACTACTGGCTGTGTGACAATCGGCTGCTGTGCCTGCAGGATCCCAACAACAAGAGCAACTGGAATGTGTTTAGGGAGTGCTGGAAACAGGGGCAGGTAGGAGGGGCCTCGCTCCCCAGCCCAGCCCGCGTCAGACCCCCTCCTCGGAGCCTCAGCCAGACTTCTGACAACCCATCCCGCATACCGCCCCCCGCCCCAATAAGTAGTGTATACTTTATACTTTATCTCATTTTTTTGTACTTTATTGTTTAGGGTGAATATAGTTAGAGAAGAGTGTGGCTGTGAGTCTTGTTTTTTACAGCAGACATTCCTGAGCTATATTTTCCAATAAGGTTTTGATTGCTTCCAAGCAGTCATCCTTGGATTCTTGATGAGCGCGTTGTGGGCTCAGTGAGTCTTGTGTGGTAAACCTCAGTAGGAGAAGTGGGGGTATAACTAGGGCCGATGAGTTTTGGGGATTAGACAAAATAGGAGAAAAATCAGGTGTCCCTCTTCCATGAGTTAGAATGTTGTGCCGAAGGCAATTCTGGGTGGTCCTGCGCCATGGAGTACCGTAGGACCAGACAGAGTCCTCACTAAAGGAACACTTTGCTCTTGGCCAAGGCCAGGACGTGGGGAATTGCCAAATACAAAAATGTATGTATTTAACCAAAGAAAACATTTTTTTCAGTCCTGTGTTCTAACAAGATTTGCTCATGATGACAACAGACTGAATGCAGTCCATTAGCATTTTTATTTGGATTACATAATGTTTTCTAAGGATTGAACTAGTTGCCAATATTTTAGCTAGGCTGTTTTGCCTACAGGTCAGGATTTCTGGCTTGTCGTGGATAACCGAAAGACTTGGCAACCGCAGGGCCGTATTCCTGCCTGGTAACAACAGACTAGGGTCCAGTGGCAATGTCCTCTTTGGACAGAGCACTTCCCCTGACTTTGTCTCCTTCACATCCCTTGCTTGGCCCCTGAGCCTTGGCGTTGGAATTCCGTGAGTGATGGGAACTGAGGCAGAAGGTGTGATCCTTGATCTTAGAAACTCACTAATGTCGTTTGAGAGCAGGGGGTGTGTAGCCGATGAGTGGTGAAGACAAGAAATGTTGTGGGAGCTCCGAGGCCTGAGCTGTCTGTCACTTTGGGATCTGAGACTGAGGATCAGGCACAGAGGAACAAAGCAGCAACTGTCTGAGGAGGGGCTGCTGCGGGTGTGGGGACCAAGCTGGGGGAGTTCAATCTAAAGTCTTCATTCTCTTCTCTTAGCCAGTGATGGTGTCAGGAGTGCATCATAAATTGAACACGGAACTCTGGAAACCCGAATCCTTCAGGAAAGAGTTTGGAAATCAGGAAGTTGACCTAGTAAATTGCAGAACCAATGAAATCATCACCGGAGCCACAGTAGGCGACTTCTGGGATGGATTTGAAGATGTTCCAAGTATGTGTTAAAGGCCTTCTAAGGGAGTTGAGGATGTGAAAGGAGGGGACACAGGAGTTGCAGGAGTCAGGCCCTTCAGGGACAACAACAGCATTTCCTGTGACTCTGGAGTCTATAATAGTGTCTTATCCTCCTCCCTTTTCTTTTTACAAAGTTTGTGCTTTTGAACTGAGGCAAATTCACTTTGTAGTCCCTTGGAGAGGTGAGGTTTTGGCCACCTCTTCTTCAGGTGGCTCCATGTCTGTCCTGTGACAGAAATGCTGTACTTCCACTTGTGCCCCTGGGAGGGGAGCCCAGAGCCAAGGCTTGTGACTCAGGCTGGTGGTTTTACATAACCTTTTGATTTTTTTTAAATTGTAATTATTGTTTAACAAGATACGTAGACCTGAAGGAGCTGGGGAGTGTGTATCCCTTTAACACAAGTTACCTTGCTCACCGCCTGCCTCACCTGGGCTGGGGGATTGTGGTAGGAAGGAGGCGTGTGTGTCTGGTGCTGAGGTTTGGCCCTTTCTGTGGACTGGCCAGGCAGCAAGCTGTTTCCAAGAAGCCCCTCAGCACAGGCACCTGTCACCATGCTGCCATCATTCTTTAGACTTTCGGTAACTCGAGTTTGCTCGGTTATCATTTTCATTCTTATAAGACATGCTTTCACCTCGTAATCACCTGCTTCCTTATTTCCTGTCACCCACTTACATGTTGTGGCCCAAACCATCAAACTTTATACAAAGTTATATAGCCAACTCTTAAATAGGGAGTGATGGGGTTTCCACACATGGATGTAAGATGGGGGTCAACATCTGTCAGACGGAGGAGGAGGAAGCAGGGAGGGGAGGAAAGGGCGTCAGCTCAGTGCAGACTCAATGAAGCCTCAGCCAGTCTGGGAGGGAGTTTGGGGCAAGCCTTGCCCCGCATTGTCTCAGATGGGGCTGCGGTGGGGAAAGCCAGGGCCTTTATCCCCTACCTCCCAGGTCTCTAGGTGCTAGTGCCCCGGGAAGGGCAGGACCCCGAAGCTGTGTCTGGGCAGCAGGTCCTTGAAGGGGGCTCGGGGCGCAGCTACCACCGTGCCTTCCAGTTAGGTCTGGGTTGCAGTCCTGACTCTTGCTGTGTACTTGACATGGACGTGAGCTTGTAATTTAATTTTTCTGGGCTCATACTCTCTCCTGCCTGCAGACGGTGAGGGCAGCCCAGAGTCCCCCACAGCTCACCTTTCCACAGTGATGGTTCTGCTGCCCAGATCCTCAGTGCACCGCCCACACTGAAATGCCGCTGGCACCCTGTGTTTCCCTGTGCATGGTCCCCTGGAGCGCACACCTGTTTAAACTAGGTTTTGCGATAGATACAAATGTTAGTCCTCTAGAATATAGGGTTTGAAGTCAAACCTGGGTCCCCGTTTTAATTCTGTGACAGAAATGCTGTGCTTCCACTTGTGCCCGCGGGAGGGGAGCCCAAAGCCAATGCTGCTTAATAGCTGGATGGCCTCACGCATCTGTCCATTTCCTTGCCCGAAATAGGAATATTAAATAGTGCTAGATCTCACTGGGATGTTGGATTTAGTTGTAAGGACTAAATGGCTAGAACACTTTAGCAGAGACTGGAACACGGTTAAGATGTGAAATAATAGTTGTCACTGCCGTTAATCCTAACTACCAGTGTATCTTTTTCAGTTGGAGTTCTTTGGTTCTTGGTTCCTTGGCATTATCTGCAACGGGTAATTGTCTTTTTTGCAGGAAAATAGTTCTGACTAAACCCTGCACACATCAGGCAGAAGGTGGGGAAGTGGCGGGGGGGGGGGCATGGGGACTGGGAGGCCCTCTCCCCAGTCCCTGGACAAAACATCAGGTAGCTTCAGTCTCTCTGAGCAAAATAAGTCATTTATATTTCATGCTGGCCCCAGAAAACTGGATTTTCTAAACATCTGTGGCCTTTGATTATTAAAGTGCATTGCTGTGTGTTAGTTAGGGAGCTGCTCACTTCTTCTAGGACACTGTATAAGAGGAGACTGGGTCTGTCAGAACACCATCTGTAGACAAAAGGGAGTAGTGGCCGAAATCTCAAAGAATAAGTGGCAGTTTAATAAGCATCTGGAAAAGACAGGGCTCCAATACAGACTCATTGGCCATCTTTATTTTGCTATCCCTTGCTGCTTCCTGGGTGCGAATGGATTTCTTGGCGCTGTAGAAATAAAATGCTTGGCACTTAGCAGGAGGTGAATATTAGAGAAAAATAATACATGTGTACTAAATATATCAGGTTATGAAGATTTTATAGAGATAAATAAATTTAATTTGCATCGTAGTGCTAATTTGCCATTGACTTTGGTCTGTTTCTTAGTTGTGAAAAGCAACAACCCAGTAATTCCGGTTACCTTTCAGACCGCTTGAAAAATGAAAAAGAGCCTATGGTGTTGAAACTGAAGGACTGGCCACCAGGAGAAGACTTTAGAGACATGATGCCCTCCAGGTACGGGTATGGGGAGGGCAGAGGTGGCTCTGCCCTGGACTTGAGGGAGAAATTCTTTGTGAGGTGGTGAGATGAAGAGGTTACGGACTTTCAGATCTGGCTGACTAATGAAAACACCGCGTGCTTCCATGGTAGCGCTCTGCCAGTGGAGGGCCGACAGACGGCGCGCGCTGGCCTGGAGGCAGCGGTGAGATCAGACGTGTTAGGACCGAGGATGATGCAGTCATGTCATTCCTTTAGACAGCAAGGCAGTGCAATTGCTCGATCCATTTTCCTGATTTGAGCTTGAACCTTGGAAAGAATCCTCATAACTGATGAATAATATATCCCTGAGTGCCACTTCTTACAGGAATTTATTGTTCAGATCTTTTGTCTGAAGTATTCTAGATCATTTGGATACAAATGTGTGCTCTAGGAGAGAAAGAAGATGTCTTTGTTCATAACTACTGTAATTCTAACCCTAATACTGTTAATGATAGCTGACTGCATCTACAACATGCACAGATGTTTTTGTTCCTTTTGGTGTGGAAGGAACGAAACAAACACCACAGTGTATGAGAAACACACACTTATTTTGCAAATTCATGGTTCTCTTGTCCTAGGTTTGATGATCTGATGGCCAATATTCCACTGCCTGAGTACACAAGGAGGGATGGCAAACTGAACTTGGCCTCGAGGCTGCCAAACTACTTTGTCAGGCCAGATCTGGGTCCCAAGATGTATAATGCTTATGGTAAGGAAGAAACGGCTAACTTGGAAAAATTGTCACAGAAATAAAACAAGTTAAAATGTTTGAAACATTGATTTTTGTGGGGGGGAGTTGGAAAATGTCTGTAGTCCTAACCCTCAGCCACAGCAGTCGTCTTCATTTTTGCATATTTCCTCTCATTCATTGGCTCGTGTTCCTTTCCTAGTTGTAGGGCACATGCCATTTAAAATTTTTCTTTTCTACACTTAATATGACACTGTAAAATCTTTACATATTGCTTACTGGTTTTTAGTATGATCGTTTTAATGGTTGCTTGGTGCATCATTGAATGGATGTAATTTTATTCATTATTTTTAATGTTGCTGGACATTTAGGTCAGTCTGCTAGCATTCCAGCTGCTTTAGCATCTGTTACACTTAAGTGCTCTGCTCTCTGTTGGTGGGTAGTAGTTAGTTGCTTAAGTTAAAGTTAGCATTGAAAAGTGCTGAATTGTAGTCCTTTGATTTACTCCTTCCTCCCATAATTATCCCAACTCCTGTCTCTCAGACTGGAAGGGGAAGAACAGAATCTTCTGCAATCTTTGCCATGTTCTCCAGACACTGTTGGGGCAGAAGTGGTTATCTGAGAGGTTTTCAGAATAAACAGTCTGCTTGGTGTAAACAACTTGACAGATTTCCCCCCCAGACGCTAGTAGATGGCAGTGTTACTCTATGATACTTGTGACATAGTGGTTCCATTCAGAGGAAGCAGTTAGGGGCTGAAAATAATGAAAATGTGTTCGTCTTCAAACACCTTACACCTTATTATAAACATTACAGAGCGGTCATTTTTCGAAAGTTGAGTGACTGAGCTGTGACTCCTCAGTCAAATAGAGTAGAGTGAAAAGGTTCTTTGGAAATATCAGGGGGTTAACCTCTGTCCAGCTCCAGCAGCACCAACTGGTTTTACAGATGGGAACCAGGACTGGAGGGGATTAGAAGGGACCTTGACCTGATCAGGGTCTCCAGGGAGCATCTAGTGGCAGGTCTGGGACTAGGACTCGGGTCCCCTGGTTTCCAGGCTGGAGCCAACCTCCAGCCCCTGCACACTGTCACCCAGCAGCCCCTACTGTGTCAGCTTATGTTCTTTTCATAAAAGTCTGTGGTGTGTTTTGTTTACAGGATTTTCTATTTTCTGGGAATCCTTTCCCTGGGACCATTGTTTTTGGGTCCATCTGTGTTCAGGCTGCCTCAGTGTAGAGGCTGGTTTTATCAGTGTGCAGTCACCCGTAGCTGGGGTTGGATGGACTTTGGGCTGACGGCTGGGTAGGTGTCGTTTCCTTTGTTTTGCACAACTCTTTTGTACTCAGTTTGGCACTGGCCAAACCAGCAAGCAGCTTCTGCCGAGGCTCTGCGACCTGTTCACCTCCCTGCCTCCCCTCAGCTCTCTCTCCTTCCTTCTGCCCCAGTGGTAACCAACATCCTGAAGTTTGTGTTTATCGTTTCCTTCCATTTGTAATTCTACTGTATATATTTATATTCCTGCAGAATATTTTTGCAGTGTTTCCCCCGGATTTGAGCTTTATATAAACAGAATCAGACTTTTGGAGCTTCACCTGGTCCGTCATCAGTAATTGTTCATTTCATTCATTTGCCTTCTATCACGTTACTTGCTTTTTTCTTCTCAAATTTTACTTTTTTACTTTTTATTATAAAAATACTTTCCAAATGCACTGAAAACTTAAGAGTCTAGTACAGTGACTTCCTATATACTCATTACCTAGTTACAACAGCCATCCAGTTTTTCTGTAATTGTTTCATTATTTCCTCTCTTTATATTTTTCCTTCAGCATTTTAAAGAAAATCTCATATATCCTGTGATTTCACCCAACATTTAAGGCTTCACCTACTCCTAGGGCTGATTATTTCAGCAAATGGGAAAGAAAGGAAAGCACAGCAGGGCTCGAGGGCCGGGGCCCCAGGTTGAAATTGTGAGGCGCCCCCTCCTGTGTGTAGCTGCTCTGACAGCCACAGGCCCCCGCAAGCCAGAAAGCCGTCCCTTGGCCTCCGGACAGGACAGGGCTGCTTCAGGGCCTGGCGGGTTAGGAGACAGCCTCCGCTTGCCCGCCCCATGCCTGGCTCCCCTGCGCGGCCCGGTCTGGAAGCCGCATCCTCATGTCAGGGTGGGCGTGGTGAGCCTTGGTTGAACGCGGAGCCAGTGGAGCCTTCTGCTGGGGTAGGAGGTGAGCGCTCGGACCATGAGCGCCGGTGTGGGCCTCGTGCTCTGGCTCACCTCTTCTCTTTCACATTTGAGGGGACCACAGAGCGCACTGGACAGGGTTCCTTCTTATACTGACTACATGGTCATTTGCGGTCCTGGCTTTATGTGTACGCAGCGGGGGCGGGGGCGGGGGTTTCTGTTAGACTCTCCATCTTACGTGGACCCTGGGCCGACGTCTTGCCCCAGAGCCCTCCTAGGCTGTGACAACTGAAGCTCGAGCTCACCTGGTTGAGCAAACACCTTTGGCAAATCCCAGCCCCAGTGGTCCACTCTGCCATTCCCGAGTCCTGCTTTCTAGTTTCGGCTTCTAAATATTTCTTTTCTTGCCAGCATATTGACTTATTAAAAATTTCTTTTCAATAATTTCATCCAGGATTTTTAGTTGTTCTCAGCAGGAGGGACCTACTTCGCCTATCACCAGAAACAGAAGTCTAGTAGTAGGAGTTGGGTTTTTATTTTTAATTATTTAATAAGAGATTATCTGAAATCAAAGTTGAAAGAATAAAATAATTTAATATTAAATATTGTTCTATTACTTTTACATGCTTAGAAAGGCAACTTCTAAATTTTGTGATCAAGTATCCCTGGGAGTGGGGAAGACTGTGTCAGCTTTGGTGTCTCAGTAAATATAAGGCATTTTCTGTTTGCAGGATTAATTACTCCAGAAGATCGGAAATACGGAACAACAAATCTTCACTTAGATGTATCTGATGCAGCTAATGTCATGGTCTATGTGGGAATTCCCAAAGGACAGGGTGACCAAGAAGAAGGTAGGGTGCTGAGCACAAAGTGGGGCTTACTCTCTGAGCTGGAGCTTGTGGTCTGATACTTGCTTTTCCTCTTGTTCTAGAAGTCCTTAAAACCATCCAAGATGGAGATTCTGATGAGCTCACAATAAAGCGATTTATTGAAGGAAAAGAGAAGCCAGGAGCCCTCTGGCACATATACGCTGCTAAGGACACAGAGAAGATACGAGAATTTCTTAAAAAGGTGTGCTCCTTACCCCCTGGCGTGTGGCAAGAGGCATGCAGAATAGCAGTATTAGAGGAGACTGTGTGCTGAGGACCCGCTGGGTTAGCGGGGGGTAATCCCAGCTCCGGAGGCCGAATCTGGGCGTGTCAGATTGGCCAGGCCGCAGCTGCCTGCCAGGGGGCGGCCGTCTCTAGGTGATCAGGCTCACACCTCTGAGAATAGGGGGGCTTGTCTTTCCTACGTCTGTGTTTTATGTTTTAGAGCATTTGGAGATTTCTGTGCTCTACCTTCAAGGTAGTTCCTCTGATCTTCACGCAGTATCTGTTTTTATTGCTATGAAACTCTGTGCACTTCAGAAGTGCGTGTCAGTCCTTCGCCCTTGATGGCTGTGTTCTGAGTGAGTCCCTGTTGGTTTGTCCTCCCTCACTTAGTGGGAGGTCAGGAAGATGTCTCGCCCTACTGTGGCCTTGAGCTTGTGAAGGGCCATGGGAAAGGGATGCTGGGTTGGAAGGTTCCAGGTTTCCAGTAGTTAGCAGGTTGTTTGGCAGGGGTTCTGCTTGGAGGTTGTAGGCAGCAGGAAAGATGGGTGTATTCAGTTTTCAGCCTGTTTCCTACTGGGGCTGCTGACGGCCGCCCAGATATCGGTGGCTGGTCTCTGTGGTTGTTCACGAGGAATAAATGTGAACACACCTCGCCTGCTGCCTGGTACCAACTGGGTCCATAACCAGCATTGGTTTGAATCAAGATGTTTCTGACTAAGGATAATTTGACTCTTCCGGAAAACCTGCTGGTCACCATATTGTTCCTTTGATAGTGTCACCCTGAGTCTGCTGACGGATACCGGGTCTAGAATAAACAAGATTAATCTACAGTCATCTTTGGGATTATTAAGTGGACACAGGTTTTTCAGAACTGCAGTACGCCAAGCCTGTTTCTAAGGAGCTTAACTACTTACATTCAGAAGTCAAGGCCAAAATATTGTCCAAACACAGGATTTACAAAAAAATATGCAGACTGCCAGTCGTGGTTTATAGGAAATGACAGAAGAGAAGCCACGTTTTCTTTCAGCCATCTCTCGATTCATTCAGTTAACGTCTTGGGGCACTCGTTGTCCCTTTCTGTCAGCAGGGGCGCAGGTTGAAGAAGGCCTGACGTTACCGACTGCCACACTGTTCAGGGGGCAGAATGCCCCCCTTGGGTCTCAGCATGTTGCTCGGTTTCATAATATTTTGAATGTATTCTAGGTCTCAGAAGAGCAAGGTCAAGAAAACCCCGCAGACCACGATCCCATTCATGATCAGAGCTGGTATCTAGACCGATCCCTGAGAAAGCGTCTTCATCAAGAGTATGGAGTTCAAGGCTGGGCTATCGTGCAGTTTCTTGGAGACGTGGTATTTATCCCAGCAGGAGCGCCACATCAGGCAGGAACCATTACTTTATTCTTTATTCTCTTTACACTGCAGACTTCTGCACGTGTTCCTAACGTGGCTTGTCGTTCTCCAGGTTCATAACTTGTACAGCTGTATCAAAGTGGCTGAAGATTTTGTTTCCCCAGAGCATGTTAAACACTGCTTCTGGCTCACTCAGGAATTCCGCTATCTGTCACAGACTCATACAAATCATGAAGATAAATTACAGGTAAGAATAGCGCTGATTCCCGGCCTTCTCTGACTCCGGCTTCATGGCCCGTTACCGACCTTATACGAATAATCAGCAAACTTGGCCACATCACACTCAGTACGGTGACTTGATGAACTGGCTTTGTGTCTAGTTCTGTCTACTTAGGCAAAGAAGGAATGAACCCAAAGGAAATCTCATTTCAGTTTGATACTGTTTAGACTCTGTAAGGGGCTGTGCCCCAAAAGAAAGGCTTTAGTATTGAAAATGAATAGGCCTGACTTTTGATTCTGGCTCAGCTGTCAGACAGGGGTCTTGAACAAAGACCTTTCATGCTGGAGTGTTCTCAGCCTTGGGTAGAGCAGAACAGAATCTCTGTGATCCAAAGTGGGCCTGAAAGGGTGGGTTTTTTAGGGGCTTTCAGTAGTGAGTTATATAACATATAATTCCATGTTTGAAAAACTAGGGAAATAGATAACCTCTGAAAAATAGAACTGTATCCTGGGACTCGCTTCTCCTGCTCTCCCGTGGAGGCAGGGCCATGTGAGATCAGAGCCTGAGGAAGGGAGGAAACGAGCTTTAAGTTCCTCAAAGGAGGCATGGGTTTTAAATGTGTATGTGCTACTAGCCTAAAGGAGCCTGGAGGCCTTTAAAATATTATTAACATTTCATACTGAATTTGGAGTTTTAAAATCCGAGATCATGGTCATAAAATTGGTAGGGGAAAAGTTTATTCTTAGTGACCGACTTTAGATTTAGTGGTAAACTGACCATGTTTTCTCTCATTCTTCTAGGTGAAGAACGTTATCTACCACGCAGTGAAAGATGCGGTTGCTATGCTGAAAGCCAGTGAATCCGGTTTTGGCAAACCCTGAGGGCCCCGGAGACGCCTTAACCCTGCACATTGGAAGCGAATTACTGGCAGCTGTTCAAACTCTCCAGGCAGGATTCCTGTGGACTTTGAGATTCATGTTACCTCATCTTCTTTTTTAAACTGTACCCACCTGGTAAGGGTACTCTGTCTAATGTATATTTCTAGTGTTTACAGACACTAAATGTGTATATGTAGTAACTATTTACAGAACATGCATCCTTAAACTGTGACTTCTCCCCGAGGGCAGAGCTTCTACCCAGCTGTAAAAACAAAACCTCTCATCAGCTCTGGAGCAACATCTGCAGTTATTCCCCAGCTGTTTGGTTGGACAGCTTAGTCAAATGGGTTAATAACTATTAGGGATCACCGCGCAGTTATCTGGATGGCGTTTTGTTTTGCATCCGAGCACCCTCTCCCCCGCCCCGTAGGGCCCAGAGAGCAGTGGAGGAAGCAGGCAGCCAGCGGTGCGGCCCTCGCCGGGCCGCATTAGGGCCGGCGTTACAGAGCAGAACTCAACTACTGTACAATTCTTGGGGTTAACCATCTTTAGTTAAATGGAGTTTTAATTTAAATGAAGCTTTGCTAATTTTACGTGTTCCGCATTTTGCATTAAAGTATTCATATAATGTTTGGACTCAGTTTTTTGGCATTATCCTCCAGTTATGGATTCAGTGTACCTTCCGTCAGATGTTACAGGCGTAAGAGTTTGCCCCAGGAACTCGTCTTAAAAAGCACAGAAATTTGATGCTCTAGTGATTTCTGAGCGATTATTATAATGCTAACGTGGAAACAAGTTTCTCCCCAGCCGGGTGGAAACCCTTGTCACACTTTTATAAAGAAATACCACTGATTAACTACTTTTACAAGTGGGAATTAACCAAAAAACCAAATAGTGACCGGCTAAATGGTTCTTAAAAGGTGGGAGATTGAAATACTTTATCTTCTGGCCCTTCATAATTTAAGCATTTATAAAGGAAAATGAAATTAGTAGAAGTGTCAAAACAGTAGCATCTCTATGAAGGATGAAAATTCATAAAGAAGCCACCTCTCTGTAGCTCACTGGTTCTCCATTAATTTGGAATCAAGTAGCATAGACGAGGCCGAGAGTCTGGGTTTTTACCTATGAGCTCAGAGTAGAAGGTCAAAGGTCCCTGACTAAGGCCAACCCCCTCCAAGCCAGAATCTTTAAAGGATGAACTTCCAGATCATTCTGAAAAGAGTAAGTAGGAATATCTACTTACCTGACTGGGAAATGTCTTTCTCTGGGAATTTCTTATCAGAAGCTCCTTTATACAGTTTTGGATCTAAAACTGGCACTGTTGGTTGGAAATCTCCAGTAGCCAAAAGAAGAAGAAAATGTGCATTCTCTTTAGAGGATATCACCTTCAAGCCAGGCCTTTAAGGAGCCCCATAGATAAGTCTAAGGACTGTAATTCACAGTCAAGTGCATTGTCCCCACAAATATGGAAACTGAAAGCCACCATGAGCAAGTGTCAATGAAAACCTTCAAACTGCCGTATTAAACTTGCAAAGTTTATAGATTCTGGAATGACCCAGTACTTATTTTGTATTCTGAAATGTCTAATATGTTTAAAGAAATAAGAGTATAAGAATATGATGAAAGAATGAGATTGCCAGGAATAACCAGATTTGGAAGGAAGCTAAATAGAACTTACAGAAATGAGACATGATGGTTAAAATTAGAAATTCAGCAGATGAGTTAAGCAGCAGAAAAAAGTTGTTTTATAAACTGGAAGATTGGTAAAAATGCACAATACAGCACTGAGTAACAGGAAACTATAAAGAAGGACACAGAAAATGAAAGGTTTGATAATCAGTGACAGAAAACCAAGAGAACGAAACAGGGAGGGAGGGTGACATTCAGAGACTGAAATTTTTCCAGCACTGGCAACACGTCATCAGACTGAAGAAGCGTGACTGAATCAAGGTAAAGCACCCGCACCTGTGTGGTACACAGTGCTAAACGGAAAGAATACCCAAACACATACGTTCTCAAAAGTACCCAGAATGGGGAAAACATGATCTTCAAAGAAGTGACAGTAACAGCTGACTGAGCAGCAGCGGGAGCCAGCAAAGTAGATGCCACTCTTCCTGCGCCAGAGAACATCCTGAAAAATCAGTCTAGACACAGCAAAACTATTTTCTGTGTTCTTTACGGGCATTTTCAGATAAAAACCAGAGTTTCTTTTCAGGCCCTTGTTGAGGGAACTTTTAAGAATATCCTTAGGAAAGAAAACCCACATCGTGCAAGAAAAAATGGTGTACAAGGGAGGTTGTAAATTCCTGGATGACCTTAAGCAACATAGGAATAAAACAGTATTTTTAGAAGTTTGGATAAATTTCCTGAAAAAGTTAAACATAAAATTAACATTATGATCCAGCAATTCCACTCCTAGATTTATGCTCAAAAGCACTGAAAGCAGGGATTCAAGCAGATTCTGGTCCACTCATACCCACAATAGAATTATTCACAAGAGCCAGAAGGTGGAAACAACCCAGCAGGTGACTGGATGAACAGGATGTGGCATCTACATACAATGGAATACTTCTCAGTCTTAAAAAGGAAAGAAACTCTGACACATGCTACATCATGGATGAATTTTGAAAATATGCTAAGTGAAGTAAGGCAGACACAGAAAGACAAGTACTGTATGATTCCACTCATGAGAATCGTATTCCTAGAAGAGTCAAATTTCATAGTCGGAAAGTAGAATGACGGTTACTGGGGCTGAGAGGAAGAGGAGCTGGAAGTTACTGTTTAATGGATAGAGAGTTTCTTTGTGGGATGATGAAGTTCTGGAGATGGATGCTGGTGATGGTTGTACAACATTGTAAGTGTTCTTACTGCCACTGAATTGTACACTTAAAAATGATTAAAATGGTCAACTTTGTGTTATGTATATTTTAACCAAATAAAAATTAACTCCCAAGTAGGAGGAAGCCTTCGGAGTTGAATGAGAAAATGACATTCTTATTTTTAATTGATTAAAAAGACAGGAAGGAAGGAACAAGTGGGCCTTTTCTAAACACTGGTTTCCCCCACTATTCGAAAGTAGAGATTTCCTGTGAAACCTTTCCTAAGTGTAGAAGTAGGTGCCATAGGACATATGTTGCTCAAGGATGCACAGAATAAATCAAGACAAAGCGCAGGTGCTCACAGACACAGTTCAGAACTACAGCGCCTTCAGGCCGAGGCGCTGAGTGTCGTTTCCTGGGAAGGGGCTCGGTGGCGCCGCTTTCCCTGCTCAGGATGCAGCTCCCTCTGGGACCTGATCACCGCAGAACCAGCGCTGAACGCTGTTTTCACTTTCTGCCTTTTTTTTTTTTTTTTTTTTTTTTAGCAAAAATAGGTACTAATGTGAGTCTTTATTAAAAAGTGAAGTGGTGTAAAGCAAACTTTCAAAAGTAGGGGATACCTGTGCTCCAGTTGCAAGATAAAGATGGTCTGACCAGATTAAAGCCTTGGCTCTGTGCTATTTACAAAAGATACAGTTTGACTATAGGTTAAAAGTAAAATTATAGAAAAGATTATCCTATGCAGACATTAATTATATGAAGGCAAATATGGCTATATTAATACCAAAGTGATTTTAAGATAAGGTTTTAACCAGAGAGAGAACGTTTTCACAATCATAGAAGGATCAACTCAGCAGGAAGCTATAATAATCCTAAGGAGGGTATGCACCTTATAGCAGAGCTTCAGAATAACATGAAGCAAACGTTGACAGAAGAAAACAAATTCCTAATCATAGATGGAGATTCTAACCCACCTTTTTCTGTAATTGGCATAATAAAAACAGAACCAATAAATATATAAAATATTTGAACCTATCAAATTGACCTGAAGCAAATCAACATCAGAACGCTAAAGCCAATGAGTGCAACATACACATTCATTTCAGGTGCATATTGTTCATTTGTCAAGAACAACCATACACTGTCCCCCCAAAAAACTAAATAAATTTCCAAGGATTATATAAGTTGAAATCGTACAGAATATGTTCTTTGATGACAATGGAAACAAAGATAACTTCAAAGTCCTGAAGTGTAGAGAAATTAAGCAACACACTTCTAAGGATCTCACTGAACAAAAAGAAATCAGAATGGAAATGAGATGCTTGGAATTGAACAATAAACATACAACCTTTCAAAAATGGTGGACTTCAGTTACAAATGTGCTTGGGTGGGACTTTGCAACTTTAAGTGTATATATAGCAATATTTCTAAAATGTTTAGTAGAAGCACTTCATCAGTGAAAACATGCACGAGGAAGATTTTTAACTATGGATTCAATTTTTTTAACAGATCTAGGACTGTTCAGACTTTATATTTTTATTATATGTTTTATTTTACGTTAGCTGTGGGCTCGTCATATATGACAACATATGTTCAGGTACGTTCCCTCAATACTTTGTTGGGAGTTTTTATCACAAATGGGTGTTGGTTCCCAGTCAGCCATATGATTGTGAGGGTAAACAACCAAGATTCCTCAGTGTACTGTGTTCCGAGCATTTTCTGGTTACTGCGGTTTGTGTTTTCCCATCCCATGATGTCTACCAAATGCCCATCTCTGTCTGCTGCTTCTGGTGGGAAAAGAGAACGTTACTCTTGAGATGAAACTCAAAATTAATTGCCGACACGAGCGCAAGCCAGTAATGGTCACTGCACGTGAGTTAGGACTTCTCACAACTGACGATCTCAACCATCTTAAAGGATAAGCGAATCAGTGATGCAGCGAAGCAGCATCAGTTAAATACACTGTCATCACAAAGAAAAGAGCCGGGCCAACTGACATTAAAAAACTGCCTGTCACGTGGAAGACCAGATAGAGAAGAGCATACGCCTCCGCCTGCTGACGATCCAGGCTAAGACAAGAAGTCTTTGCGATTAGCTCTTCACATGCAGGTGTTTACAGCAAGTCATGGGAGGTTTCAGCACCTCAAAAGGCGTCCTCGTTTTCACAGTGTGCAAGTCAGCAGGGAGGCAGCAAGTGCTGATGCTGAAGGTGCCAGAGCTTTTAAGCAAGAGCTGCAGATGACATTGGATGAGAAATACTTGCCAGAGCAAAAAGTCAGCGTGGATGAAACCAGCCTGTTCTGGAAGAGTCTGCCAGAACGTGCATGCATTCATCAAGAGTCCAAAAAACTGCCAGGATTCAAGGCATTCGGGGACTGTTCAACACCGCGTTTGGGTGGAAATGTTGCAGGGTTCAAATTAAAGCCTCTTCCTAATCTACCTTTCAGAGAAGGCGGGGCACTGGAGAATGTGAGCAGGCGTACACTTCCCATTTATTGTCACCATAGCAAGAAAGCCTGGCCAAAAGGAGAACTGTTTGAAGACTTAAAAAAAAAACTTTTATTCCACAGGCAAGAGAAAACTGTAGGCAAACAACATCCCATTCAAGGTTCTAATGATCTTAGACAATGCTCCAGGGCGTCTACAGCACATCTGTGACATGCATCCTGATGCAGAGGTTGTGTATTTGCCTCTGAGCACAACCCAAGTCCAAGTGCTAAGCACCACAGCAGCGTGGGAAGGAGTCACACAGCAAGGCATGAATGGCATTTGGAAGAAAGTTTTGGAGACACATGCGAACACACTCAAAGGCTTGACAAAGCTGCTGCTGCTGCTGCTGAAATAATAAGTAACAAGATACTAGTGCTTGGGAAACAGCTAGAATTGGACGTCGATGAAGAGGACATTCACAAGCTGCTCGGCATGGAGACTGAAGGGCTTCCCAATAAAGAGCTGATTGAACTGGAGGAAGAAAAAGTTGAGGCAGAAGCTATATCTGAAGCACAAAGGAAGTTCACAGCAAAGAAACTGGCAAAGGCGTTTGCTACTGTCACCAGCGGCCTACCGATGTTGGAAGAAATGGCTGTCAATTACCAGAGATTGGCAAGACCTGGCAGATACGTGATGCTCCTGCTTGCCATAGAGAAACAGATAATAAAAACTATACCGTCAAGACTGGCTGTCTCCCCGAGGAACACTACGCCTGCTAAACCATCAAGTGTCAGTGTCCCAGTTCCTTCCACCAGCTATTCTCAAGCCTCATCAGAAGAGAGAGATTGACAACCCTGTTGCGTAGCATCCCCCTCATCCAGCAATTAATTTTAGTTCAGTGCTTCAAACATTCTTCAGATCCAGGGTGCTTTCAGCTGTGTATACTAATGGTGAGTACCATACAGCCATTCTGTTTCTCACTTTCAGTGCAGTATTCAGTAAATTACATGATATTCAATACTTCATTGAAGTTGCTTATTGAGGCTTGTGTTAGATGATTTTGCCCAACTATGGGCTAATGTAAGTGTTCTGAGCCCATTTAAGGTGGGCTAGGCTAAGCTATGATGTTCAGGTTTGGTATATTAAATGCATTTTTTGATGTAACTGTATTTTCAATTTATGGGTTTATTGAGACATAACTCCATTGTAAGTAAAGAGAAATCTGTAGATATGATAAAGAGCATTTATGAAAAACTACAGCTAAAATAATATATGATGGTGAAATACTTAGTATTTTCTAAGGGAAGGAATAAATCAATTATATTCATATTCTAAACATATCTACTCAACATACTGGAAGTATAATGAAAAATTATACCAGCATCCAGGAAAAGGTGGCAGGTTAACTTGTTAGCTTGTATATAGAATAAGATGCTTACAGAATGCACCTAGAGAATAATTTAGGAGAAGATGTGCAGCCTTAAAAGATTTATTACAAAACAAAGCAAAAAGGGAATATTTAAGCTAATAATAAGCTTAATCAATCAGTAATCAATAAGCTAATAATGTAATAATAAATCTCAGTATACAAAAGGAATAGATTAATAAAAATAAAAGTTAAAATTAAGAAATGGAAATGATCAACAAGGTCAAAAGCTTTGAAAAATATTAATTAGTAACAGACAAACTTATGACAAGACCGATGAAAAAGCAAAAGCAAAGTGAATATTAGAAATGAAGTGAAAATGTACATATAGTAGAGATTTTTAAAATAAAAGGGAATTCTATTAATGTTATTTTAAAACAAATGAAATGGGCAGCATTCTAGAAAACTAATTATCAAAATTGACTTTGAAAATCTGGATAAATATTAAAATAATTAAATTGTTAATCAAAAATCTCTGCACCATCCATACCGTTTAAAAGGCATCAGGCACAGACAGCTTTACAAGTGAGTTTGAACCAAATTTTAGAAAAGAGACAATTTTTGCAAAAATAGCGAAGAGAATAGAAAACAGATAACTACTCAGTGGATTTTATATGGCTAGTACACTTGATATTAAAATCTGATAAGGGCAGTACAAGAGAAGGAAATTATAGGCCAATATTACTTATATACACACTTGCAAAAAATCCTAGATAAAATATTGGCACATTCAAACCCAGCAGTGTATAAAAAATGGTATGTTATGACAAAAAAAATGTTAACTAAGGAACATGAGGCTAGTTTAATATCAGAATATTTATACATTAACTCACCGTATTAACAGAAGGCAAAAAAAAGTCTAGGTGATTATCTCAAATAGGCATACTTCATTTTACTGTGCTTGGCAGACACTGCATTTTTTACAAATTGAAGGCTTGTGGCAGCCCTGAATTGAGCAAGTCCATCTGAGCTATTTTCCAACAGCATTTGCTCACTTTGTGTCTGTGTCACATTTTGGTAATTCTTGTAATGTTTCAAACTTTTTCCTTATATTTCTTACTGTGACCTCTGATCAGTGGTGATCTTTGATGTTACTGCTACATACAACTCACTGAAGGCTCAGATTTTTTTTAGCAGTATTTTTAAATTAAGGAATGTACTTTTCTTAGACATAATGCTATTGCACACTTAATAGACTACATTATAGTGTAAACATATGCACTGGGAAACCAAAAAAAAATGTGTGACTTGCTTTATTGTGATATTTGCTTTATTGCAGTGGTCTGGGACCGAATGTGCAGTATCTCAAAGGTATGCCTGTACACACACACAAAAAAATCATTTAGTAAATTTCAATATAGATTTATATTTTACTATTTTTTATTATGGTATATGTAACATAAAATGTGCTGTTTTAACCATTTTTATGTGTACAGTTAAGTGGTATTCACAAGTTTGTGTAACCATCACCATTATCCATTTTCAGAATTTTTTGTCACCTCAAACAAAAACTCTGTAACCATTTAGCAACAACTCCTTTTTCTCTCCTACCCCAGCCTCTGATAATCTTTATTTCTGCCTATGAATTTGTGTGTTGTAGATGATTCATGTAAGTGGAATCAAAATATTTATCCTTTTGTGTCTGGCTTACTTCACTAAGCGTAATGCTTTCAAGGTTCATCCATACTGTAACATGTATCAAAACTTTGCTCTTTTATGGGCAAATAATATTCCATTGTTTACATATACCACATTTTGTTAATCCATTCATATGGTGATGGATACTTGAATTGTTTTCACCTTTTGGCTATTGTGAATAATGCTGTTATGAACATGAATGTACAAGTATCTGTTTGAGTCCCTATTCTCAGTCCTTTTGGGAACATATCTTGGAGTGGTAACAAGGTAATTATATATTTAAATTTTTGAGGTACCACCAAACTGTTTTCTACAGTGGCAGTACTGTTTTACACTTGCACCAGCAATGTGTGATGGTTCCAATTTCTCCACATCATCACTAACATATGTTATTTTCCATTTTCTAAAAGTATAGCCCATCCTAGTAGGTGTGAAGTGCTGCCTCGTTGTTGTTTGATTTGCCTGATGATGGTCAGCAAATTTTTATGTGCGTATTAGGTATCTGAGTGTCTTCTTTGGAGAAATGTCTATTCAAGTCCTTTGCCCATTTTTTAACTGGGTTGTTGGTCTTTTAGTTGTTGAGTTGTAAGAGTTATTTATATATTCTGGATATTAAACCATTATCAGATACATTATTTGCAGATATTTTCTTTTATTCTGTGGGTTGTCTTTTCATCCTCTTGATAGTGTCCTTTGATGAAAAAAAATTTTTATTCTTAATTTTAATTATCTAATTCATCTTTTTCTTTTTTGGTTCTGCTTTTTATTTTATATTTAAGAAACCATTGCTAAATCCAGGGTCATGAGATTTGCTCTTATGTTTTCTTCTCTAAGTTTTGTGGTTTAACTCCAATTTAGATTTGATCTATTTTGAGTTAATTTTTGTATGTGGTATAAAGTAAGGGTCAAACTTCATTCATTCATTCATTCATTCAGTCATTTTGAATATAGATACCCGGTTTTCCAGCACCATTTGTTGAAGAAATTGTTCTTTCCCCACTGAATAGTCTTGGCACCGTAGTCAGAAACAATTGACCATAGTTATGAGGGTTTACTTCTAGACTCTCAATCTATTCCATTAGTCTTATATAACAGTCTTATGCCAGTACTGCACTGTTTGATTTCTGTAGCTTTGAATTAAGTTTTGAAATCAAGAAGGACCACAGTCTTCTAACTTGTTCCTTTTCAAGATTGTTTTCAATATTCAGGGTCCTTTTGAATTCCATATGAATTTTAAGGTGGGTTTTTCTGTTTCTGGAAAAAAATGCCATCTGAACTTTGATAGAGATTATTGCATTGAAACTACATGTATTGCTTTGAGTAGTATTGTCATCTTAACAATATTAAGTCCTGTGATCCATGAACTTGAGACATCTTTCCATTTATTGGTGTCTTTTCCCCTCCACTTTATGGAGATATAGCTGACATATAACATTGTGTAAGTTTAAGATGTACAACATGCTGACTTCGTACATTTAGATATTTCAAGATGATTGCCTACTGGTGTCTTCAATTTCTTTCAGCCTTGTTTTCTTGTTTTCAGTGTACAAGTCTTATGCCTCTTTGGTTAAATTTATTCCTAAGTATTTTATGCTGTTTGATGCTATTCAATGTGGAATTATTTTTCTTAATTTTGGGGGGTTGTTCATTGCTAGTGTATAGAAATGCAACTTACTTTTTTTTAATGGATTTTTGCATCCTGAAACTGATGAATTTGTTTATCTGCTCTTAAGAGGGAGAGAGAGAGAGAGAGAGAGAGAGGGAGTGTGTTTGTGTGTGTGTGTAATCTTTAGAATTTTCAACATATAAGATTACGTCATCTATGAGTAGGGATAATTTTACATCTTCCTTTTCAATCTGGGTACCTTTAATTTCTTTTCCTGCCTAATTGCTCTGGCTAGAACTTGCAGTTCCATGTTGAATAAAAGTCAGGCATTCTTGTCTTGTTTGCAATCTTTTTTTTCTTTTCTGCCTATGCTCTTAAATTAAAATAAATCTAAACAGTTCTGCCCATGCCCCCTTCCCTGCATTTTCCTGACACACTTTTTTACCCATTCTAGACAATTAGGAAGGCTATTTCTCAGAAGAACTAGCTTGGGTCCATTTTGCACTTTGTAATCCCTCAGACTTCCCTCCCTACCTCCAGCTGTCAGTTTCTCACCTTACCATCTCCTTTGATTTTTATTGTCTTGTTAAACAACAATTCTTCTTTTTCTCTAGGGCCCAAGACTGGGAGTTTGGCTGGTTGACTGGTTGGTTGATTTCTAAAGGAAAAACTAAGTTTGATCATTTAATAAGTGTGTTGTGTATGGAAGATGCCAGAGGAGTCACCTAGTTCAGATATTAAGAGTAACTGGGCTCAGTGAAATCAGTAGTAACTTTTTTTCTTTTTCTTTTTTTTTAAGTCCCTCATCACCTCAATAGTAATAAACAGGAATGGATGCTTACTGTGAACCAGGCACTTTATTGAGCACTTTTTCATGTTGCATTGCAATCTTGCAATAACTTAATGAAGCAGCTGCCATTATTTCCTCTTTTAGAGATGAGGACATGCAGATAAACACAAACACACACACACACACACACACACACACACATACTCACAAGATATACATGTAAGAGACTGTATGGTATTCTTCTTTCTCTGATTGACATATTTCACTTAGCATAATGCCATCAAAGGCCATCCATGTCATCACAAATGGCAAGATTGCATTCCTTTTTATGGCTTAATAACATTCCATTATCTATATACCACAATTTCTGTATCCATTCATCCATCAATGAACATTTAGGTTGTTTCCATATCTTGGCTATTGTAAATAATGCTGCAGTGAACATGGGGGTGCACATAGCTTTTTGAGTTAGTGTCTTAATTTTCTTCAAATACCGAGAAGTAGCACTGCCATATCATATAGTAGTTCTATTCTTAATTTTTTTGAGGACTCTCCATGTTTTCCATAGTGGCTACACCAATTTGCATTCCTGCCAACACTGCACAAGGGTTTTCTCTGTATCTTTGCAACAAGTTTTATTTCTTGTCTTTTTTTATAATAGCCACTCTACAGGTGTGAGGTGATCTCATTGTAGTTTTGTGTTTTCCTAATGATTAATGATGTTGAGCATCTTTTCATGTACCCGTTGACCATCTGTATGCTTTCTTTGGAAAAATGTCTTTTCAGGTCTTCTACTCATTTTAAATCAGATTGCTTCTTTTTTTGCTATTGAGTTGCATGGGTTCTTTATATTGGATATTAACCCCTAATCAGACACATGATTTGCAACTGTTTTTCTCCTATTCAGTAGGAAGCTCTTATTTTGTTGATGGTTTCCTTTGCTGTGCGAAGCTTTTTAGCTTGATGTAGTCCCACTTGTTTGTTTTTGTTGATTTTACTTTTTGTATCAGATTCAGAACATCATGGCCAAGACCTATGTCAAGGAACTTAACCACCTATGTTTCCTTCTAGGAGTTTTATGGTTTCAGGTCTTACATTTAACTCTTCAATCCATTTTGAGTTAATTTGTGTATATGATATAAGAAAGTGGTCCAGTTTCATTCTTTTGCATGTGGCTGTGCAGGTTTTCGCAAAACCATTTATTGAAGAGACCATTTTTCCCTCCTTGTGTATTCATGGCTTGATTGTGATCTTAACTTTCAAAACCTCTCAGTTTTTCATGTTGAGTGTGCTATTAGCTGTGCATTTTTTTGTATTATGTTCTGGGTTATGTTGAAGCAGTTCCCTTCCGTTCCTAGTTTACTGAGTGTTTTCCATCCTGAAAGAGTTTTGTATTTTGCCAAATGTCTTTTCTGCATAAATTGAGATGATTATGTGGTTTTCTTCCTTCATTCTTTTTACTGTGGTTTGTTACTTTGATTTTCATATTCCATTCCTGGGGTAAGTCTCACTTGGTCATGGCATATAATCCTATTCAGATTTCCAACTCTTCAGTTTTGGTAGTTTGTTTCTAGGGATTTTTCCATTTCACTTAGGTTATCCAATTTGTTGGCATATAGTTGTTCATATTATTTTTTCTTTCTTTTAACTTTTAAATTGAAGTATATACTTAGTTCATAGTGTGTCAGTTTCTGGTGTACAGCATAATGTTTCAGTCATACATATACATACATATATTCTTTTGCATGTTCTTTTTCATTAAAGGTTACTATAAGATATTGAATATAGTTCCCTGTGCTGTACAAAAGAAACTTGTTTATTTTATACATAGTAGCTAATATTTACAAACCTCAAACTCCCAGCTTACCCCTTCCCACCCCTTTACCCCTAGTGACCATAAGTTTATGATGCCTGTGGATATTATTTTCTTAAAATCCTTCTCTGTAAAGCTGGTAGTAATGTTCCATCTGATTTTAGTAACTTGAGTCTTACCACTCCTCCTTCCCCTCCCTCTCCGCTCCCTTTTAGTCAATCTAGCTAAAGATGAGTTTTGTTGATCTTTCATAAAACCATCTTTTGGTTCTGTTGATTTTCTCTAGTGTTTTTCTGTTTCAAATTTCATTGATTTCCACTCTCAATTTTTAGCTTCTTCCTTCTAGCTTTGGGTTCAGTTTGCTTTTCTTTCTCTAGTTGCTTAAGATGTACTTACTGGTAGTTGACTTGGGGTATTTTTCTTTTACAATGTAGGCATTTACAGCTGCAAATCTTCCTCAGAGCACTATTTTTGCTGCATCCTGTATGTTCTGGCATGTTGTCTTTACAAAACCCAAAACACTGACATCATCAAATGCTGAGGATGTGGAGCAAGAGGAAGTCTCATCATTGCTGGCGGGAATGCAAAACGACAGAGCCACCCTGGAAGACAGTTTGTCAGTGTTTTACAAAACTAGACGCACTCTTACCATACGATCCAGCAGCTGTGCTCCATGGTATTCCCCTAAATGAGCTGAAACACGTGTCCACCCAAAGACCTGCACACAGACATGCACAGCTTTATTCCTAACTGCCAAAACTTCGCAGTGACCAAGATGTCCTTCAGAAAGTGAATCGATAGTGTAGCGCATGCCGACAATGGAGTATCATTCAGCGCTAAAAGGAAATGAGCTGTCAAGCCAGGAAAAGACATGGAGGAAACTTACACGCACACTACTAAGAGTAAGCAAACAGTATGAAAGGGCTACATACTCTACGATTCCAGGAATAAATGTACTTCTGTGGCGAGATGTCAATACGTACAAGTGAGAAACTGGGCGTGTGTCAGGGAAAGAGGTATACATGGGAATCCAACAGTTTCTGCTCGCTTGTGCTCTGAACCTAAAACTTCCCTAAAAATAATGTTTACTTAAGAAACAAACTGTGTCCTGAAGATGAAGTGAGGAGTAACAGGATGGTCCAATGGATTCAAGATTCCCATTTTGCAGGATGAGCCTAGAAGTCCCTCACTGTAGCAACATCTGACACATCAGGGTTTCTCTATACAATCTACAAAAACCAACCTGTGAGGGAGCGGCTGGGTGATTTTCCTACCTGGTTAGTTTAGGGCAACAAGACTTGGACCAGAGGGACGTGGGCTGAACCCCAGTTCTGCCAGTTCATGACTGTGATTCAGGATGTGTCACTTCAGCAAGCTGGACTGTTCTCCTAATTGGTGAAGATAATAATCACATATGTTAAATGACTTTGTAAAGTGTCAAAAACATACAAATATGAATTGTTACTGCTGAATTATTTAAAAACGTAACTTGGAAATGTGCGAGCACTGTTTATAATGCATGACCACACCCTGGCTCTCACCGGTCAGCTCCTGGCTCTGAGAAAGCACTGGCGTGTATGCCCATGGCTCATGCACCCAAAGCAAGCGGCTCAGCGCAGGGAAGGCAGTCAGACGGTGAGAGAGTCCGAATCTCACCGCCGTCTGCAATTTGCAGGAAGGAAAGCTACGGATGCACACTCACCCGCCTCAGGACGTACACAATACAGCCCTCCAGCCGACAAGACAAGGGCGCACAATTCCCAAGCGTCCTTTTGGTTACACAGACGACAAAAAGCAGAGGAGTGGCTCGCACACCACATCTGTGAAGGCTGGGCTGCAGCGCCCACAGAGCAGAAGCCCCTTCTGCTGAGCTTCCAAGTCCCATAATGCCTTGCTGCCGCACGTCTTCTCTTTCAAAGGCCAACATACGAAGTAATTTGGGACAGCAAACACCATGAAAGTCCATTGTGCCTGACAATCTACAATGAGACCATGTGTTAAAGCAGAAATTTATTAAAATCCATTTATATAGTGTTTTACAGGCAAAAAAAAGAAAAAATGTACAGAGTCCTCAAAATTCAGGCAATCAATTCGGAAGAGCTTCGCAAGAAGACAGGTTTCTTTGCCCTCACCCAGAAAAAGATACTTCTGTATGTGCTCCTGGAAAGGGTGCATTTATTACACTGCCTCTCAAGCACAGTCCTACCGAGATCCCCAAGCCTCCGCAGAGAGCGACGAGAGATGAGCAGAGCCCGCTCTTCGGGGCGCGGCGCCCCCCCACCCCACCCCCGGGAGGTGTAGTGTGACAGCGCGGCAGGGCCGGGGCCCGACCGGCGTGGGGGGCCCAGCGCCCCGGGTGCCCCGGCTCCCGGTGGCAGCCCTAGCTGCGCAGCGTGGCCAGGCGGGACTGCATGGCCTCCAAGGCCTCTTCCTCCTCCTCCTCCTCCTCCGACGCGGCCATGGCCCCCGGCAGCTCGGGCTCCGGGAGGGCGTCGGGCACTTTACTGGGGGCTTTGCCCAGGGCGCCTGCAAAGAGACGGCACACAGATCAGCGAGGCGGTCCCTCATCCCCCTTGCCTTTCACACCTGGTCAGTCTGACAGGAAAGAAAAGGGGCGATGAAAGGCCGTGGAGTTCTGCTCACTGCGACGCACGTGCCAACACCAGCTTCTAACGACACCAACGTCATATGACTAAGAATTCAGACTTTAAAAATCTGGGTTCTCAAGCTCTTGATCCGAATTCCTAAACACCACTGAGTACTTAATTTTCAAGATTTATGAAGATGTTAAATATTCTCTCTCAGTAAAACTCAATTGTTTCCAAATCTTCATAAACTGTTTTTCTGGAGTAAGTAGTCATCTTTTTCCCAAAAGTTTAAAACATATAAATAAACAAGAGTTAAATCTTGTCAGTTTAATTTTTTATTAAACAGAAAATTCAGAAGTAAAAAAGTTTAAAACCTCATTACCCATCACTCAGAGATAACTACTGCTTTTCTTTATCCCCCTTTCAGAATTTTTCTGTTGGTATGTTTTTTAAAACAAAAGTCTGTATTTCAGTAACAGTGCTTTCTTCACATAATATATTGGGAACATCTTTCCACGTCAATAAATACCTTTCTGTGTTATCTATCTTAACTATGAGGTATTCCATTATAATAGGTGTAACATAATTAACTCAACCAATATTCTATTATTGGGCATTCAGCTTGTTTCAAACTTTTCGATATCATAAATAATGCTACTACGGACATCCTCGAGTTAACTCTTTCAGTACATCCTTAATTGCTAGGGTAACCTCCCAGAAGCCACGCTCAGGTCAAGAGTTTCAGACAGTTACTGCCGAACTGCCAGGAAAGCCTGTACCACGTTAAGCTCCCAACAGCAATGTGTGAGAGCAAAAAGTCAGTCTATCTCTGCATTTTTTAAAAGATGGTTATAGACACCATCCTTATTTTTTCAAGTAATAACTTGATAATCTAAAATAAGAAATGTAGAAGTATGGGAGTTACAGCCTAAAGAAAAAGCTAGCAGTTAATTTTGTGAACGTGGGAAGAACCACCGTAAGAGGAGGAGAGAAAGAGGAAGATCTCAGGTCATACCTGCTGTGATTTCAAACAGAATTTTGTCAATTTCCATTTCTGCTGCTTCCTCCATTTCTTCCTGATCGTCCGATGCTCTCAAAAGTGTCCTCTAACATCTCTTCTATGATCCCAGCCTAAACACAGAATAAACCACGTCACTTCCCGCAACGGTTCAATCTGTTCCCAGCAGACACACCTATGGGTCCAGCACCAGCCGAGCTCTGGTGGCCCAAGTCGAGTCCAACCTTTCAAGTGCTGACCCGCAGACAGCTGGCCACAGGAAGCACTGGGTGCCGTCCACCCTCTTTGCAGGAAGGCAAAAGGCCAAAGAGACACTGCTCTCCAAATTTCGCACCAAGGTTGGAGAGGGGCCTCCAGCAGCAGAGCTTCACAAAGTAACTCGGATGATAATGGCAGTGCACAGGGAACAACTTGCTGGGATGAGAGTGTGCTGTCTTAGGAAGCATTTACCTGAACATCGCGAATCTATGAGTGCAGGAGTTGAAACACAGTCTGAAAGTTGGCTGGAGTAGGTAGGCACTATGATGACAAATACCAAGAGCCCGGGGGGCTCCAGGAAACCCCGAAAAGAGCTGTCCAAGTCATAGCTGATTGCACAGGGTCAGTCTGGTGGGTCTGGCAAGGATGAATCAATTCACCAAAGCCTGAGATAACTGACAAGACTGCATTTCTGGACCAGAAAGGCAATGCCCACACTGTCCACTGGGAGCCCGGTGCCTGGCAGCCTCCTCTGTTCTCAAGGTCACACAGCGCCACTACAGGCACAAGAAGAACGCTCCCTAACACCGGCCAACACAAGCAGGCCCTGCAGTCTTCCTGGCTGAGCAGTGTCATATGAGTAGAAGGTCACAGGTGGCAGTTCCGGCCCTGGCTCCCCTGCACTCAGGCAGGGTAGGGCTCTCACTGACCGTGCTGATGGCACCAGATTTAACGCAGGCCCTCTCCTCTCCTGCCTGCCTTTTGGGTCAGACCACTCAAGTGACTCTCAATGACATGACTCTGGCCAGCACCACATTCTGCCCATTCTCAGACCAAAATGGACAAATAAATACAGTCACTTTCAAGGTCACATATGGAGCCCTCTGGCCTGGGTGAATGGATGTCATCTTGGTGCTGGAGGCTACTGTAGAAGAGGGTCCATACATACTAAGCAGGTTAGAAGAGCCTACAGGAACCCGGACTTGAACAGCCCTCCACAGCTTGGAGGCACAAGTGGCCATTCATTTATCCAATTCATTCATCCAACCAGCAGCCATTTGCCAGTGCCCGCTCTGTGCGGCACAGCAGGCTAGGTCTGGAGACAAACGGAGTGACTAAGATCATGTCCCGGCCCTCGACGAGCCAGGGCCCCCTCGAGGTTTCAGTCTGAACCGGGGGATGCATCCCCGGATAAGTTCAGGGAATGTTTACTGTCTACCACATGCAGGCCCTCCTCCACATTTGTATTATGTTCAGGATTCAGGAACTTTTTTGAAAAAGATCCCGCATACCAAAAAAACAAAGGCTTCCCCCCTCAGACCCTGGAGGCTGCAAGAGTCAGAGTGAGCAGGCCTGAAGTCACTCCAAGAACTGCCCAGTAAGCCGGTCCTAGATGGCAGGTACCAAACTCGGGGGATGGACATCCGCACACCGCTTCTGAAGGACACACCCAGCTGACCGGGTTCTCCTACTGCCTGCCCCGGGATTTCTCATTCTGAAGACCTGGGCTCCGGGCTTCTCGTGCTGCCTTTCTGTTCCATCGGTTTTCTCCTCCAGTCCCTCTCTTCCATGCCCTAGAGCCCTGTATACAGTCAAGTTCATACATAAAATTCCCAAGGAGGAAAGGTGGCTATTTCTATGCACAGACTGTACACAAGAATTTGAGGCAGCTCAGGCACCTGTGTGCCCCACCCCAGATCTGTCACTTACTACCAAGGTCCCTCAGGGAAGCGACCTGGCACCTGAAGTCTCAGCTTCCTACTGCCGTGTAAAACGGGGGCTGGGGAGACTCCAGCACAGCCTGTGTGTGGTACCGCTGGCCGGCAGTGGGCTCAGAGCTGTGCCCTGCTGAGCCCTGGCTCCCACTGGAAGGCCACCAGTATAGGTCCCTGCCAGGCCCCGATCCGGGGGGTGGGGGGGGCAGGTGTTTACTGCTTTCTACTGGGTTCTCGTCTGAAAGAGGGGTCAGCCAACTACAGCCTGTGGGCCAAACCCAGTCCACTGCCTACTTTTATAAATAAAGTTTTATTAGAACACAGTCGTGCACATTTGTGTACATATTATCTACTGCTGCCTTCACGCTACAAATCAGGGCTGAGTAGTTACAACAGAGATGTGTGGCCCATAAAGTAGAAAATACGTTTAGTATCCAGCTCTTTACAAAAACATTTGCTGACCCCTGGTCTAGAACCACCCCCCTTGCCAGCTTCACAGACACGCCCCTGGATCCAACAGACGAACCTGGGGTTTTTCCTGTTTCCTTGTTCATGTCCTCATAAACCCTAGCTCCCTGAATCCTAGACATTGCTCCCTGGATCCCCCACCTCGCCCAGAGGCCTGGGTATATTATAACTTACACTCTTCTAAGGAACAGTCTGGCAATCTGACCCAGCCTCTGACATGCTCAGCTCAGATGGTTTCAACCAGCATTAACAGCCACTTCTCTGTCTGCAAAATCATTTCCGTCTGGTAACAGTGGTCTGTCTATTCCTGCCCAGCCCTGGAGACCCCCTGCCACTTGCTGAGAGTGACTCTTAGTGCTTTGGAGTGGGATGCGGGGTCAGCCCCAGGTCACCTTCATCATCTCCTTGGACAGCTCTCGCATGGTGGCCTGGATTTCTGGGATCTTCACAAGACTCTGCATGGCCTTCATCACTTCTGTGCTCTTCTGCAGGGAACCAGCCACTCGCAAAACCGCTGAAAGGGAAAGTAACAGGATTGCTCAACAGAATGTGACGCAGGATGGAATAAAGAAAGACAGTCAAACCGCAAGCTATTCTAATAAAAGGCAGCAGTAGTGGGCGGACTCCCAAAGCTATTTATATACCTGCAGAATACATTACTGTGCTGGCCGACTGAGAGTGGCTTTTCTAAACTGTGTGCTACTTTGGCTACAACAGGTCCAGATTCTCCAAGCACCCACACCAAACAGCCGATCTGGAGAATGGCCTCAAGGCCTGCGTCTGACCTTTAGGGAAGGAAGCCAGCTAGGAACAACTGTGACACCAAGGACATGTCACACACAGGAGGAACGGCTCGAGGCCTTGCCAGGGCCACACTGGAAGAGCAGGCTCTAGGCTACTCAAGCGGTGGCCCCCTTACACCAGCCTACAGATGGTGGCCGCTCTGGGAGGAACCTGCCTCTGGTTCGCAGGAAATGAGAGAAAGTGTGTCAGTTACAGCTCCCCAGTTGTGAAAATTTTCCTGTAGTCTGAGATCATATACACACTATATATTCTCTATAAGAAATCATGGTAGTAGCAAATGATCATTTTCCCCCAAAAGTCTTTTAACACATCAAAATAAAGAGTTGGCAGCCAAACCCTTCAAATCTGTTTTGAAATTTCATGAGACTTAAAGTTCTGAGAACTGCCTCACACCCAGTTTTTTATCAAAACTGGAACACAGGGCCTTCAGCTACGCTGGGAGTCACCACCATCTACCTCTGCCTGAATCCAGACTCCAGGAAGCTGTCACACGTAAGGAAAACAAGACACAAGGAAACACGAGTGACCAGGGAAATGCCTGTCTGCGACACACACAACTTTGTGATTATTCCTAAGGAGTAAAGAAGTTTGCTGCTTGCAGAGAATACTTCATTTCCCCTGACATTGGAAAGGGAATGTAAAATATTTACTTATTAAGATCAGTACAATTACAGAGTAGGTGTCAAGGATCTATATGACTGAAGTAAATAATAAATTGTATATACTATTATAATGATACAAGAAAGACAGAAATTCTGAAATGTTAAAGTTACTATTGATTATTGTAAAAAGGTAAGGGATTGGAAGAAGAGTTAAAAATAAAGCCAATTCTGTGCAGTTCTGTTTGAATGATAAAAGTTTGATGCCTACACAGGCCCATGTTTTATCCTAATTTGCATCCTGAGTCTGTATCCCAGAGAGAGTGGCTGAATATGACATGTGCTCAATAAACTTTTTTGAGCTGAATTAATAAAAAATAAAAAAGATAGATGACAGAAAAAAATGGCATGACAAGTCTTAGATACTGAAACATTTGTATTTTGGAAAAGGTATAAATTTCTGAGTGTTAAACAAGAAAAGGAAAAGTCAGTATTATGGGGAAAGAGGACACAAAAATGAACTTAGCAATAAAACTAATTCCAACAATATTTAGTTTGATAACCAGTCAAAAATAATTGGGGAAGTGAACTTTCAAAAGGCCAAAATAAGTGTATGCTATACACTGGAAAGTCAAAACCAAGTGTCCTCTCTGCCACTCGTCCCATTAGGCGAGCCCATTCCGGCCCTGCCCATCGCCCTGCGGGGCCCACTGCCTCCCGGCTTGCTGCATCAGTGCCTCCCTGCACCTGCGGCCTCCACTGCCTAGGAAATGAAATCTCAGCTCTCAAAGCTCTGGCTCCAGATAACCTTTCTAGTCTCACCTCCCGATGCCCTCTCTCCTGCACTCTTGTCAAACCGAGCCAAGTGCAGGACACAGCCCGACCTGCTTCCCCTGTGCCTTTGTGCAGCCTGATCCCTCCACCCAGAGGCCTCTCTGGTTCTCCCCCAAGCTCTTCCTCTGAACTCCCGCTGCAGACTACGTGCAGCATCGCCCCTAGCACGTCTCAGTCTGAACCTGTCTCTGAAAAGCCACATGCTTTCCTCACAGCTGTGACAACTGCTGTGTCACTGCCCTGCTCATCCTCTCCGGCCACCCTTCCCCCTTGCTCACAGGTCCCCCAGCCTCCCAGAACTTCCTCCTGTGGTTGAGCACACAGTTCTTTTTGGCCCCAGAGCCCTCACACATGCTGGCTGACACCCTGGCTGGAACAACACCCCCAACACACACACACTTAATCACTCATCCTCCTCCAGGTAACAGCAGTGCCTGGAAGGAGCCACCTGGACTGTGTCTCCTTTTCACAGTCCCCTAGTGCTCATCACCGGTTGCATTTATAAATATCCATTTATTTGATTATTAGGTTTATTATTTATTATTATTAGGTATTTTGATTTTTATTAAATGTATCCTGACTATTTGTTTTTCACTCCATACCTAGGGGGCAATGTAATGTCCACTATTTTATCCCTGGTGCCCAGCAATGGATCTGGCACATAGGGGTGAAAGGAAATGGATTTATTACATGACTTATCAGGTTGCTCTTTGTCGCTCTGTCTACCTCCCTGAGAAGACTGGAGGGTCCTCCTGAAACCGATTCTTACTCCTCCTCCCCACTCCCTTCCCTCCCTCTCTCTCGTTTTCTTAAAAAAGAGGACAGAGATAAGGAAGAAAGGGGTGGCAGGGAAAAGGAGCTCTGAAAGACAATGCAAAGAACATAAGAAAAAAAAATGTTTTAAGACTATCAATAATAAAGAACAAATTGTATCTGTGAAATAAGGACAGATGATTTTTTTTTTTAAAAAAAAAGAACTATCAGAGAACTCTTTCCTGAAAATTAAAATTAAGGGAGTCAAAATAAAGAATTCAAGAGAAGAAATGGAAAATAAAATTGAACAAATTTCTCAGGAAGCAGAACACAAAGACAAAACCAATGATGATAATGACAATATTTAGAACCTACGTGTACAGCGTGTGTCATGCACTGAATTAAGTCTCACAACCATCCTAGGAGGAAGGTACTCTTACTATTTTCAAAATGGAAACTAGGAAAGATAAAAAATATTAAAGGATCAGTCTGGGAAATCTAACAACTGACTCAAATCTCTTCCTTTCAGAAACAAACAGAAAATACACTGGGAAGGAAATGATCATATGAACGTATCTGAGAAAAGGACCAAGGAATTGAAGGGATGGAAACTTTGTATTTTAGAAATCCATGTGGAAATATCTACAGATGAAATTATACAATGTCTTGGGCTCCCACGGGAAACCATAGGGAGCAGGTGGAGATACAGATGAAGTAAAACCAGCCAAGATTTTTGCACGGGCATACTAGTTTGACATACTTATATATGAGTGGAGAGGCCAACTATACACTAGGCAATAAAGTCAGGTCCAAGGATAAAAATTTGGAAATCGATGGCATTTAAAGGCAGGAGGTTAGATGAGATCACCTTCGGAGAGAGAGGAAAGGTGGAAAAGAGCAGAGGACCTGGGACGGAGCCCAGGCGCACTTCAACACGTAAGTATCAAAGGGCAGATATTTTACTTTTCAGACGTGATAAAGCCACAAAATGATACATATTTGAAATAAACAACACAGTATGTTGCTATGGATATATATTTAAAGGATAACAGACTCATGGTTATGTTCACCACTGAAAGTACAGGCTACAGGAGAAGAGATTCTTTTTCATGTAGATTAATACTTGTGAGCTACAATTGCTTGAAAAGGTATTTTGGAATCAGTACATAGGAAGAAAAGGTGAGCAGAAGGCAGTGATCAAGCCCACTAGTTCCCAGAGAACTGTTACAACACTTCTCAAAAACTAAAAAGACTGACAAGGGTTGGTGGAAAGGTAGGGAAAAAAGAGCTCTCTGCTGCTGATGGTGGTGGGAATACCAATTAGTAAGGCCTCTTTGGAGAGCAATTTTGCAATTCTAGCAAAATTTCAACCCAGCTATTTTTAACCCAGCAGTTCTACTTCCAAGGATTTAACTGTCCTCAAGAAATACATGTGCAAAACTGAAAAGACATTCTTCACAGCAGCACTGTTAGTAATAGTAAAAATTGAAAACAGCTTAAAAGTCCATCAATAGGGGAAGAGAAAAAATAAAATGTGATACATTCATAGGATGGAATACCATCCAGGAGTTAAAAATGTATTTATCATTATGGGTTATGTCTCAACAACATAATGATAAATGTAAAAAAAAATGCAGAATGGTACGTATAGAATACCACTTATACAAATTTTAATATTCATGATAGTAGTTCTCTCTGGGGGGGATGAAAGAGAAGGAAATAGAATTAGGAAGGCATATGAAAGAAGCTTCAACTTAAGTAATACTGCTTTCTTTCTTTTATAATATAAAGACTGAGGCAAATATAACAAAATGTCAAATTTTGTTCTGAGTGTTAGCTACATAAGCATCCAGTATTTTATCCTGTGTGCCATTTTATCTTTGCAACTGGGGAGAAAAAGTCTGTGCATACAATACTTTATTCATAGGAGGGGAAAAAGGCAAAATAAACCATATATTTTCTAATGCTGATTCAGTAAAGGAAATACTGAAAAATATAAAAATTAGCTAATCTTGGTCAACTGAACATGTTCAGCAGGCTGCAACAAAAGGGGGGAGTAAGTGAAACTTTCAATGACAGCGATAAAAGACAACTATGTTCGGTTAAGCTTTCAAAATGACAGGTAAGATCAGACTACTTCTTCATGGTACTGAATACTTGGTCTGTCCAAAAGGCATATATCTAGGTTATATATCCAACATTTAAAGAGCCCAAATACATCACTTCTGGGCTGAAATAACACAGCTGTTAAAAGGTAAGAAGATACAGTACAGTTTGTCCTACTTTTTACTCTTTCTCAATCCATGGGTCATTTTCTTCAGTATTTGGAGAAAGAAACTCGTATCATTCACTATTAAGCATATTAAAAAGCACATCCAAATGTTAAACTTGAACATAAAGAAGCACCTTCCGAGCCAAATACAACCAGTTATGGATTAGGTGCTCATTTGGCACCAGCCTCCAAACTGAAACATTCAAGTCTTCTAATTCCTGAGTGTGACGTACTCAGCAATGTGGAAACCGACAGTCGAGGATATTTTTTAGTGAAAAAGCTCCCTGTAATTTCTGAGTCTGTACTTGGTCTACTATCTGACAGTCACTTGCTACCATTCTCAAAGAACTATAATTCTGAGTTACGATTTTTTCACTTAACAGAAATTAAGTAAGAAAAGAAACCAACTGGATATGAAATTTAACCTATGAACCAAGCTGTCACTGACCTGGAGACAGATGCCTGTGAAAGGTCACAAACAGTATTATACTGGACACTGAAAGGAAACTAAATCATATTTATTTGTATTTTAAATATTATAATGAGTTTTAAAAAATTAGAGTGACAGTTCAAATATATGCTAAATACCCATCACATGGCCTGCAGGTTCCTAAGATTAAGAAACCACTAGATTGAGAGCCAGAGCTGAGGCAGAAAAGGAGGTGAGTGACAGCTAAAGACAAACTATTTAAAATCCTGCCTGGGTGTCCTTGAGCCGGGGACGGAGGAAACTGTTTCCTTCATCCTCCTTCCAAGGTATGGACCCACTTCTCATTCCTATAACTCAACTCTCAGCTCACTTTACAACATTGTTCACTTGAGGAAATACAGTCTAAATTCTAAACAAAGTGTATTTATATATAGATTTTTCCATTACTTCAACAACGCTGGCAAAATAAAATAATAATAAAATTAAAATGAGCGTAATAAGGACAGTTTGCATTTGTGTAACACCTCAACTAAGACAACATGAAGAATAAAAACCAGAGCCGAGACTGCTCCTCCTGTCCAAGGAGATCAGCGTGACAGCGACTGAAGAGCATCGGACTGGGGCGGGGGCTGCAGGGCGCCGCGCCTCACCCAGCTGGTTCTTCATCCCCATGAGCACGGAGTTCATGTGGGCTTTGGACGCGTAGAGCTTGCTCACGGCCTTCCTCGACCTGATCATCTCCTTGGCGAGAACCACACAGACATCCTTCTGACCCTTCTTGGCAGCGTCCTTCACAGATCGTTTCACTTTTTCTTCTTCTCTTTGGATATCTAAATTTAGAACGTAACACAAAGCACCAAAAGATTAAGGGGAAACCAGGAGAGTCATTGGCGCTGAAATCTGTCCTTATTGTAATCTAAATGTGTCTGTTAAAAAGGAAAACAGACAGGAGGATATTCATGAAATGAAAATAACTCATGTGCTGGCTATTCTTATTTCCAGAAAATTAAAGCAATGTAAGAGTGAACAGAAAAGTGAATCCTACTACACCAGACAAAATTTCAAAACTGCTTTTGCAAGTGCACTGAAACATTTGTTGGTACAGCATCGTAGAGCTTGCTCTGATCATCAATGCCTAGTATTCCCACAGTTACAGGAGCACCATCTTGGTACATTCATTAATGACTTATAAAAACCTGCAACTTAGGGAAAACCTGAACATATTAAAAGTATCATCACGCATCAACTAGAGGGAAGACATTATATGCTTTAGGAATAGTGGAGATTTTTTTCCATTGTGGTAAAATACCGTAACATAAAATTTACTATCCTAAACTATTTTAAAATACACAATCGGTGGTATTAAGTACATCCATACTGTAGTGAACCATTACCACCATCTGTCTCCAGAACCCTCAGAGCTTTCAAAACTGAATCTCAAACCCATTAAACAAGAACTCTCCATTCCCTCCTTCCACCCAGATAACCCAGGATAATCTCTTCACCTCAAGATCCTTAATTTAATCAAATCTGCGCATTCCCTTTTGCCATGTAAGATAATATATTCACAGATTCTGGGAATTAGGACATGACATCTTTAGGAGGCCATTACTCTATCTATCATAGAATGTGAGTGCCTGCTTTGTTTCCAGCACTAACCTGGACTCAAGGAAATCTTGAATGAACATGGCCCTTCTACTTTGAATAGCTGAATTCCAGGCCAGAGAAAAGATTTAGTTCTTCTAAAATGTAAAGTGTCTTTGAGTTCATTATATCTTGTTTTTCTTATAATAATTAGAAAGCAAAATTTAAATTAAGACAGTTATAAATAATTAATATAAAACTATGTCCTATAGATGGAGATGCAGTTTATTTTTACAAATGCAAAATATACCAAAAGGATAAGGAATAGGAGACGTAAAATGGTAATTTACCTCTTATTTGCCTGTCAACAACTCTCATTTCCTTTCTTATCTTCAATGACCATTCACTGACCTGGGAAAAATTTTAGAAAATTATAAGAAAAGCAAATACTCCCAATTCACCAAATTTTAAAGAAATTTACATTAATTCTACATTTATTCCAGACACAATCTAAAAATAAAATCAATAAAGCCATTTTGAAAGAAAGAGCTTTAGGGCCAAATTCTATTTTTTTTTCATCTTTTTATTCACAGTACATTGAAGTCTCAAACTATTGAAAGACTCGTATCTGAAGGCAGTAAGAAGCACTTTATACAAGATCTCAGAGAGAGTTCAGGACCCTGCAGGTATATGAAGACTTTTCAAGAGGTGCATGGGCTATGAAAGGTTTTCTGAGCATCAGAAGATTTTCAACTTCCATACATAATTATTTTAAAAACTGCTCTGCCTGCGTCATAAGAGTTCACCTTTTCCTTCTCTCCTTTAACAATAATGCTTTTCCATTTTACAAAAGAAATATATTCCTCTAACCTATGTGTCTTATTACCATGACAGATTTCCCTGAGAGGCAAAAACCTCTGAAGCACTAAACAGAGCCTAAGAAATAGCAGTGTAGGCATTGAGAAAGCAGTGAATGACTCTAATGATCGTCAAATTCTTATGCATTTTTCCTAATTCTTCACTTTCAAAAATATGGAAGAAAAATCTGAGTTGTCAGCTGATAAACCATTAAAACTAAATTTTACATTAAATCCATATGGGCTTTTTGGCACATGACACAGAAGTTCAAAGAACTAAGTGACACTGATGTAAAAAAATTCTTTCCACTACCATCTACTTATTTATATTAACAATGTATCTCAGCACTTGAGTTTAATAAAACATAAAATAGGGCTTTCTTCCAGGTGAGGAGCCTCACAATGAGGATCTCTTGTCTACACCTGCACCAATGGCATCCAAAAGCCCTCTGCTTTTGGCCCAGGTCTTAGGATGCAAAAGATGGCCACCGCTGTGGCACACTGCGAAGAGGGCAACAGTCTCATCAGGTGAACAGTGACCCCCAGAGACGATCCAACCACGCACGGCTGCAGTACATGCTACCGTCACCGGTTCTGCCTCTGGGCAAGGAGCAATTAGCTGAATTGGACCTCAGTGTCCATGTGAAGGGTGGGGGTCACACAGCTTAGACCTGCACAATCCACCAGTCCCATCTCTAAAACCCCGGTGATCTATCACCAGAAATACGTGGATAGGCTCCCAAGAAGATCAAAGACACCCTCATCCAGTATGACTGGACCCTGCTGGTAGCTGACCCCTGTCCCTGCAAATCCAGAAGTCTGATACCCTGGTGCCCATGACTGTTACCAGAAATCCTACCAATAAGCCCATCCTAAGGATCAAGGTTCACCTTTATGATAAACAATGGTTGTGGAATTTAAGGTTGAAATAACAATAACATAAAACAGGGATGGAACTGATGCTGACCGCTTTAACACTCAACCATGGACACATGAACTAAATGGCATTAAAAAATCCATAGTATTAAGAGAAGACACATTTCCAACAAATTTCACTTTTAATGACTTAATTAAAATCATTATTTAACAAAATCTATAGAGAAATAGACTCACAGACAGAGAATACAGACTTGTGGTTACCAGGGGGGTGGAGGGTGGGAAGGGATAGACTGGGATTTCAAAATTGTAGAATAGACTACACTGTATAGCACAGGGAAATATACACAAAATGTTATGATAACTCAGAGAGAAAAAAATGTGACAATGAGTGTGTATATGTCCATGAATAACTGAAAAATTGTGCTGAACACTGGAATTTGACACAACATTGTAAAATGATTATAAATCAATAAAAAATGTTAAAAAAATCTATAAAACATTTATGAGGCAACAACTGTAATAACTCTACCCAAACAAAATGTTAAAGCAATTAAAACTATATGGTTATATAACTTAAAAAATAAATGTTAGATTTACATACATTTTAAGTGAAATTCACATAAACTACACTTAGCCATTCTATTATTTTAATTTTTGGGGGGTAATTAGGCTTATTTTTTTTTGGAGGAGGTACTGGGGATTGAACCCAGGACCTTGTGCATGCTAAGCATACACTCTACCACTTGAGCTATACCCTAACCCCCTACACTTAGCCATTCTAAAATGTACAATTCAGTGGCACTTGGTACCTTCACAATGTTGTGCAATCACCAACTCTATGTAGTCTCGTAACTTTTTCAACGTGTCAGAAGAACACACTACACCCTGTAAATAATCCTCCCCTATATCTACCCTCCCCCATTCCCTCCATTCCCTGTCAACTAATTTGCTTTTTTATGTCTTTCGATATGCTTATTTTGGATATTTCATCCAAAAGAAATCATACAGTATGTGGCCTTTCGTGTCTGGATTCTTTCATTTACTATAGTGTTTTTAAGGTTCACCCATGTTGCAGCATCTATCAATACTTCAGTCCTTTTTATGGCTGAATAATATTCCATTGTATGTACATACCACACGACTTGTTTATCTATTCATCCATTGATGGACATTTGGGTTGTTTCCATGTCTTGGTGACTGTTAATAATGCTGCTATGAACATCTGTGAACAAGTATTTGAGTACCTTTTTTCTATTCTTTTGCGTATATACCTAGGAATGGAATTGCTCAATCATATGGTAATTCTATTTTATCTTTCTGAGGAACTCCAAAACTCTTTTTCACCATTTTACATTCCCACAAGCAATATACAAGGGTTTCTATTTCTCCACATCCTTGCCAATGCTTGTTATCTTCCAATTTTTTGACTACAGTCAATCTGTTGGATGTGCTTAAATAGTTCCTCATTGTGATTTTGATTTGCATTTCCTTAATGACCAATGAAGTTGACTATCTTTTCATATGTTTGTTGATCATTTGTGTATCTCCTCTGGAGAAATGTCTATTTTTTTCTTCTATCCGTTTTAAAGTTCAGTTGTCTTTTTGTTGTTGAGTTGTACGAGGTCTTTACATATTCTCAGCGTAGACTCTCATCAGATATATAATTTGCAAATATAATCTCCCACTCTATAGGTTATCTTTGCACTTTCTTGATAATGTCCTTTGATCCACAAAAGCTTTTAATTTTGATGAATTTCAATTTGTCTATTTTTCCTTCTGTTGCTTGTGCTTTTGGTGTCATAGCTAAGAATCCATTGCCAGATATGAGGTCATGAAGGATTACCCCTATGTTTTTTTCTAAGAGTTTTATGGTTTTAGTTCAAACACTTTGGGTCAGTCTGAGTTAATTTTTGTATATGAAGTGATGTAGGGGCCCAGCTCCATTCCTTTACGTGGGGACATCCACTTGCTCCAGCACCATTTGTTGAAGAGACTATCCTCCTCACACTGAATCTCGGCAGCCTTATAGAAAATCAAGTGGCCACAGATGTACAGGTTTACTTCTGGACTGTCAATCCTATTCCACTGATTCATGCCTAACTTTATAGAATTTATAACAATACCACACTGTTTCAATTACTATAACTTTGTAGTTAAGTTTTCAAATCAGGAACTGTGAGTCCTCCAAATTTGTTTTGCTTTTTCAGTATGGTTTTAGCTATTTGGGACCTGTTATATACCATATGAATATGAGGTTTAACTTTCCCATTTCTGCAAGAAAGGCATTTGGAATTATGATAGCCACTGCACTGAACCTGCAGATCACTTTTGGTGGTACAGCCATCTTAACTACATTGTCTTGAAATCCGTAAACTTGGAATTTCTTTCTGTAATTTTTTGTAGTTTTCAGTGTAAAAGTGTTTTGCTTCCTTGGTTAAATTTATCCCTTGGTATTTTATCCTTTAGGATGCTACTGAAAATGACATATTTAATTTCGTTTTTATATTTTTCATTGCTAGTGTAAAAAGCACAACTAAGTTTCTAAGTATTTATCTTGAAACTTTCAACTTTGCTGGATTCACTGATTACTAGTTTTCTGGTGCATGAAGATTCTTTGGAGTTTTCTATTTGTGGAATCATGTCATCTGCAAATAAAAACTTTTACTTCTTCCTTTTCAGCATGGATACCTTTTCTTCCTCTTGCCCAAATGCTCTGGCTAGGACTTCTAATACAATGTTGAATAGTAGTGGCAAAAGTAGGTATCTTTGTCTTGTTCCTGATCTCAGGGGAAAAGCTTTCAGTTTTTCACAATTAATAATGTATAATAAAATATAACGTTAGCTGTAGTTTTTCATCAATGCCCTTTATCGTGTTAAGAAAGCTTCCTTCTATTCCTAGTTTTCTGAGTGTTTTTACCATAAAAGATAAGTATGTATTTTTGTTTCAAGTGTAATAAGATGATTAATAAGTTATTTCAAGCATAAAATATTAGACTAAGGAGAAATCTACAGATGGAAGTGAAGAAGAAATAAATGGAAAGTCTCTTTTCAAGAAAAAGAAAATAATGAAAAATGACTATAAATAAGAACTTGTGTGTACATGTTTTAAATGAGTACTGACAGGTATCAAATTGCTGTGGTATTTTTAAAAGAGTAACGTAACAATTTTATTTAAACACAATATTTACAATATGCCAAAAATCTTATCCTATGCAACTCTATCTGAACTTATGATAAAAAAATATAAAATATTGACTTACAGCTAGCTGTAAAAAGGGGTACACATGTACAAAAAATTATTTTGAGTGCTACATGAAGCAATTTGAAGACACTGTTATAATCAAACCAGAACTTTCAGACAGAGCAGGAAATGGCTCATACATTCATTCAAATGTTTACTGAGCATCCGCTAGTCCCAGGCACTGTTCACTTCAGGACATATATCCAGAGGGAACCTTAATTCAGAAAGACACATGCATCTCAATGTTCACAGAAGCACTATTTACAATAGCCAAAACATGGAAACAATCTAAATGTCCATCGACAGATGACTGGATAAAGAAGTTGTGGTCTATTTATACAATGGAATACCACTCAGCCATAAAAAATAATAAAATAATGCCATTTGCAGCAACATGCATGAACCTGGAGAATGTCATTCTAAGTGAAGTAAGCCAGAAAAATAAAAATACCACATGATATCACTTATATGTGATATCTAAAAAAAGCTAAAAGAAAAGACAAAAGAACTTATTTACAAAACAGAAACAGACTCACAGACATAGACAACAAACTTACAGTTACCGCCGGGGGTAGGGGATGGGAAGGGATAAATTGGGAGTTGGAGATTTGCAAATACTAATGTACCCTATGGTGAAGAAGAATATGAGAATGAATGTGTGTCTATGTGACTAAAGTATTGTGCTGTACACCAGAAATTGACACAACAATGTAAACTGATAGTACTTCAATAAAAATATATTAGAAGGGAAAAAGAAAATCAGATAAAGACATTACAAGAAAGGAAAATTACAGAGCAATATCTTTCATGAACATAGATGCAAAAACCCTCAACAAAATGTTAGCAAATTGAATGAAAACATATTTAAAAATTATAAACAACAATCAAGTGTGATTTATTTCAGGTATGAAAGGCTGGTTCAGCACTGAAAAATCAATCACCATAATCCATAAGGCTAAATAAGAAAAATGACTTGACACTGAAAAAGCATTTGACAAAATCTAATACTTACAATAAAAACTCTCCACAAACCAGAATAAAAGGAAACCCCCTCAATTTAATATTTTTAAGAAACTGCACCTCCCCGCAAACTACAGTTAACATCGTAATTAATGGCAAGAAAATTAGAAGCTTTCCCCCTAAGATCAAGAACACAGAAGGCTATCATCTCTTTCTACAACTATTCAACATTGTAATGAAGTACAGTAAGAAAAGGAAATAAAAGGTATACAGATTTGGAATAAAGCAATTCAATTGTCTTTTTCACAGATGACATGATTTTCTATATATAGATTAAAAAAAAAATCTGGAGCTAATGAGCAAGTATAGCAAGGTTGTAGGACAGAAGGTTAATATACAGAAGTTAACTGCTTTCCAGTATACCAGAAAACTATAAAAGGTTGATGAAAGAAATCAAAGAATACATAAGTAAATGGAGAGATATTCCATGTTCATGAATTGAAAGACTCATCATTAAGGTATCAATTCTTCCCAATTTCATCTGAAGATTCAATGCAATTCCCAAATCACCAGAATCTATTCTGTAGATGTCAACAAACTGATTCTCAACTTTATACGGAAAGGCAAACGCCCTGGAATAGCCAAGATAATAGCAAAGAAAAAGAGAGCTGGAGGAGTCCCCACTACTCAATTTCAAGACTATAGTATAAAGCTACAGGATTCAGGACAGAGTGGTGTTGGCCAAAAGACAGACACACAGACCAATGGAACAGAATAGAAAGCCTAGAATTAGACCCACACAAATATACTCAACTGGTCATATAACAAATAGACTTTTTTTCCCCACAACTGAAGCAAACTAGTTTTTAAATTACCTAATTCAAATCTTCATGATAATGCTAGTTAAGCTCAATCTCCATTTTATTAACAACTTAAATATGATAAATTCTACCTTATGTTTATACTTGGTGAAGTATGTCTAGAATCAGAAGCGTTGAGGCATGAACTGGAGCAATAACTACACAGAAATTGGCAACGAGCTGAAAGAACAATTTCACACAATCACCAGAAAATATTTCTTTCCCCAGTGTTAACAACAGTCAGAAAAATAGTTCAAGAACATGTTTTCTGAACTTTATATTGAAGTCTCAGCTTAATGTTACTTTGGGAGGCCTTCCTTGACCCCTAAGGTAGGTTAAACCCCCTTGCAGAATAACTACACACTACCCTGTACCTCCTCTCTTTTGTAAACATTACATTAATTGTATTAAACTAATATAATTATATATAACTAATATACTAATGTGTATACACATTACAGATTGTACTCTCGAGAAGGTCAAAGACTTTTTCTTATTCACCAAGCCCTTGCACAACGTCTGGCACAAAGCAGATGCTAAATAATTATCTGCTGAATTTAACTGGATGGAATATGTGTCGTGAAGAAGGGGTATAAATTTCAACCATCAAAAACAAAAACACTTACCGAAAATATACAGAAACTTTCTATACATGTTTTTAAATGTCAAAGAGAAAAAGGTTCATAAAACCAGTCAAAATATTTTTTTAATGTACCAAACCAAAAGGGATTTTGTGAAAGAAAAACTTACGTAAGGAAAATAGGAATAACTAAAATTATCCAGCAATGTCCCAGATCTTGGGGTTTTCAACCTGACTGAACACAGAAGTCACCTGGGACACTTAAACAATACCAATTTAATTGGGCTGGTACTAGAGCCCAAATGATAGGTAGTACCTCAAATCTCTCCAGGCGATTCTAATGGTCTGTTAGGGTAAGATACAGTCCAGTACAAAGAGAGCAAGAAAATACATCAAACATGAATCATAAATGTAAAGATCACTACAATCAACAACAGGAAACTGAAAACCTTTGGGAAAAAGAAAATTTAACAAATCTATTTAATACCAGCAGGGTTTTAGTAATAAGTGAAATGCATTTACAATTGATAGGTTAAACCAAATAAATGTAATATATGAAAAGCATTTACAATTAATAGGTTAAACCAAACATAAACAAAGAGTACAGTATAAAGAAAAATCAAATTGTAAATTAGGCAGTATGCTGTGAAAACTGTAAGGAATCTAGAGTCAAGTTCATTTACAGAATCTACTACATGCCAAGCAAACTAGGCACAGGAAAGTAAAAAAAGGTCTTTTCCATAAATAGTGTGGAGACAAATGGTAAACCAAAAGGAAAAACAAAACAATTGAATCTCTGTTCCCATCCTTCACTGAAACTAATTAAGTGGATTGAAGACTTAAATATAGAATGCAAAACTGTGTTACTTTAAGAAGATAATATAGGAGAAAACCTTTATGATTTCAGATTAGGAAAGGGTTTCTTAAACAAGACACAAAAATCTACAATAGAGGAAAAGAATGATATTCTTAACTATATTGAAATTAAGAATTTTTATGTATCATAAAACACCATTTAAAGGAAGGAAAAAGGTCACAAATTTGGAGAAGATATTTGTAATCATATAAATTTAACAAAGAAAAACCATTTAAAAGACTTGGTATCCAAAATACATAAGACTTCCTATAAATCAATGTCTTTTATTTCTTTTTTTTTTTTTAATTCTAATCTTTGTATATGAAATCCACAGGATAAACTTGTCTCAGATGATGTTATCTTCTTCCAGAGAAAGATTAATTTCCTTCTGGGAAACATCTAGTCTAAGAACCCTGGCAACTGGTTCTTAATTAAGCTTAATGAATCCAATTAGAGACAGGGATGATCTGAAACTGGACCTGTCTTTGTAAAAGCCAGTTTATTTCCAGCTCACTGTCACTGGTAAGGTGTATCCTTTCAGAGTCCCAACCCAAAGCCCTGGGGACGTACTTAATCTTGGTCCCTTATTCTTGATGTGGCCTAAACTCCAATCTTTGAACCCTTCTAACCACAGAGCCTGTCAAAAGCTCTCCTCAAATTCTGTTTCTCAACCAGTGCTTGAGGAATTACAGGATTGCTTTTGAGGGGAAAAGTGGTCCCAAATAATTGGGCTCATGTAGTTGAGCTTCCCTCTTCTCTTGGATCTTGCTTTTACAGTTCTTCATGGTCTTGGTAGCTTTCAGTGATTTCAAATAGTTACACTTTTTATCTAGCTCTTCTTAAAAAAAAAATTTAATGGAGGGAGGTAATGTTAGGTTTATTTATTTGTTTTTTTATTTTTTTAAACAGAGGTACTGGGAATTGAACCCAGGACCCCGTGCATGCTAGGCATGCACTTTACCACTAAGCTCTACCCGCCCCGCCACTTATCTAGCTCTTCTAGTTATTTCCAGCTGTAGGGTTGGCTCAAAACAACCTAATCTCTAATCACCCTCACAATTTTTTAAAGAATGTATTTCTTCTAATTAAAAGGCCTAGAAGCAAAAACACTAAGTAGTAATAAGCACTATGCAGACCTAAATTTTGGTTTCTAAATACCACCCCCAATAAAGAACCTAGTGCTCCTTGGAGAAATAGCTGATCCCAGGTCTCGGGCTAGGGTGTACAAATTGCTGCTACAGACAGAACGTCTGTGTCCCCCCAGAACTCTTATGTTGAAACCTAATCCCTGCCGTGACAGTATTTGGAAGTGGGGCCTTCGGGAAGTGATAAGGTCACGAGGGCAGAGCCCTCATGAATGGGTTTGATGTCCCTATAAAAGAGACGCCAGAAAGCGTGATCCCCCACTTCTGCCATGTGAGGGCACAGTGAAAAGACGGCCATCTATGAACTAGGAATCGGGTCCTCATCAGATACTGAATCTGCAGGTGCCCTGATTTTGGACTTCCCAGCCTCCAGGACTGTGAGAAATAAATTTCTGCTGTATATAAGCCACTTGTGTATGGTATTTTATTATAGCAGCCCAAGTAGACTTAAACAGGTATACAGTGAAAAGTAAGTTCTCCTCACACTTTTGGTCCTCTGTTACCTAGCTCTTCTCCCTGAAGATAAACCAGGTAAACTAGGACTGTGTGTAGCCTTCAAGATTTAAAACATACATAAAACCGGAAATCAGCCCAAAGCAACAAATGTTAAGTGAGCTTAGGTCAAAAATTGCCTATTGTGGTCACTATCAGACGGCCATACACAAGATGGTCAGTTAGGGTACACTTCAAATGTGCAAGCATTTTCTCTCACCATCTCTTCTCCTAATCAAGCAAATATTTGATAGGCACCTTACTGTTACTAAGAGAGTTCCACACTGTGCTGGCTCAGTGGGTGATAAAGAAAAACATGATTCTTGCGCTCAAGAAGCTTACAATTTTGCTTAGGAGACAAAGTAGAAAAGAAAAGTATTCTCCCCAGATAACCCTTTTCCTAGTATCTTACCTGATCTCCTAAATTCTGTCTAACACTGCACTCTGTGGCTCTTTCCTCTCTACCACCACCATCCCATCAAACCTGCTCCTTTCCTGAATTCTCTCAATTTCAGTTCATGATACCAACACTGAGGGGATGACAGATTTGGCTGGGGGTGATGTTAAGCAGAAAAATTAAGAATCTCTTTTGCACTCTCGCCTCACATCTAGAAGATCAGCAAATGCTGACTATACATCATAAATATTTCTAAAACTCATTCTGTCCTCTCTATCCCCACTCTTAGTTGAGACCTGCATCGTCTATCACCTGGACCACTAACTGGCCTCCATACCTAGGTCTCTTCCCTCCAAACTGCTATTCTGAATGCTCCCCATCCTTAGTAGGCATGACACACAGGCCTGTCAATCTGCCCTCTACCTACCTCTCCAATTTTACATCTTACCACTGCCATCATCCTCCTGCATCCCCCTCAGATATAACAGTATTTCATCTTTCAACCACTCTGAACTTTTTCTGGTTCCTCTAACCTATGCTCCACAGTTCTATACCTCGCGTTTGCAGTTTACTTTGTTCGAAACGCCTCTCCTTTCCCAATCCTATACCAGCCTATCCACCTGGTCAATGCCTCTTATGACAAGACCCAGAAAGCCTCCCTGAACAGGTCCTCTTCCCATTTTGAGCAGTTAATCACTCCCCCACTGTGACAACACAGATCTTATACATACTTGTATTACTGTTCTTATTTACCCTAAAATAAAAGCATTTGTTCACGTCAGTGTCCCCCAAACCTTGGTATTCTTTGAAGTTGTCATCCAGTGTCTATTTTTGCAAACCTGATGTCCAACAAAATGGACACTAAAATATATCAATACAAGTTTGTTGCATGAACTAAGGGAATGAAGCTTTCTTTTTCTCCATCTCCCCTTCTCATTTTCTTCCCTCTTCTGATAGCATCCCACAACCATGAGTTATGACCCAGTCTAAGGACATAACTTAGTTATATGATTTAAGAATTCTCCTATAAAAGGTGACTACATTCTCCACCCAAAGACTAAATCAGTGAAGTCCCTAAGTAAGGACAGCACAATTTTCTGGCAGAACCTCAAGTTCAAGAGAAGAATCTCTTTTCAGCAAAATCTCATGTCTTCTTGATTTCTGTCCCAAGATAGTCTCAGCTCCCTAAGTGGATGACAAGGTTTCTCATCCTCAGCAGGCCCAATCTAGTCTTAATTTGGACACTTTCAGAACAAGTTTCACCACTAAGATGTCTCTATCAAAGTGCCTGAGGGGCAAAGACTTTGGACTATGAAGCCCCTTATACATCTAATGTTTCCCTGGAGTACCCCTTGAAACACTGCCCCCCCTTAGGACTAATAGACTTCAAATCTCACTTAATCTTATTGTGATACTAATTCATTACTCAACATTTATTTAGCACCTACTCTGTGCTGCATAATATACCAAAGCTCTGAGCACACCACCCATCTGACATATCTATCTATCTATCCTGCTTCATGTTACTTGTCATCACGGCCTAAATGACAACCATATAATATCCCTCTGGCGGGCATATCTAAAAATCTCATGCATCAACCCTGTGATTTTTCAGTGTTAATTTACTTTCCCAGGTAGGATACCCTACTGGGAGCATATATGGACATTGAACACTTAGCAATTACATGTATAGTTCAAAAACAGTCTAAGTGCTATGCAAGTAATACACAGACTAGAGATCACTTTAAATAGTAATGTGACCGTTTTCCCAAAATCTTCTCATTGCATGAATGGCAAAACTGAGGCCAAACATTGAAGGTAATAATCTTTCCCTAACATCAAAAATACGCTTGTATAATAACAAGCATCTCAGAATACATACATGCCGCAAAATGTGCATCTATATAATGCTCTACAGTTTGCAAAGTAATGTCGCACACCTTTATGTAATTTCAGCTCCCCACTTTTTACTTTACAAGGGCATAAAACTGAGTAAATTGTCTAAAGGAACTAGTATTTATTGAGTATCTGCTGTTCTTCGACCATTAACATCAACACATACACTGTGTGCCAGCAACTTCATGATTCATGACACCGGTTTAAAAAAATATGCCTGCCAGAACTGAACAGGTGAGATCACTCATTAAATGAAAGATTTTTAGGGATTTTTTCCCATTATGTGTAAGTCTGTATAGGGTGCTGTAATGCTACTGAAACTTTAATCTGCATACTAATCACTGCAGATCTTGTCAGAATTCAAATTATGATTCAACAGGCCTTGAGTAGGGCCCAAGATTTCTAACATGCTCCCAGGTAATGCTGATGCTGTTGGTCTGCACTTTGTAAGCAAGTTATAGAACAGATGAAGAAGTTACCCTAACTAGCCCTACTGGCTAAAACATAACATCCTTTCATCTTCAATGACTCTGATGTGATACTATTGTTATTCCTACTTGACATACAAGGCGAAGGCACAGAGAAATGAACTTTCCCTAGATCACAAAGCTGATACGTGAAGAACAGGATTCAAACTGAGGCAGACTGACTCTGCAGGGCGCTCTTATCCGCTCCACGTCATCCGGAGGTGATCTCAGTTAACAGAGAGATTCAGAACTCTAGGCCAGATCCAGAGTTCCCATCTTCGGTACCACTGTTCCGAAACGGGTCTCTGACCTAACTGTGTGCCCGGTGTCAACATGAAGTTGCAGGGCAGGGGAAAGAGGAACCCGAGCCTCCCTGTCAACACGGCGCGGTGGGTGGGGACGGGGCGGCAGGTGCGCGGACCTCCCCGCCGCGGGGACGGGGTCCTCGAGGCACCGCTCTCGGGGCAGGGGTAGGTCCGCCCGCAGTCGGGGGCCGGCCGAGTGGGCGGGGCCTGCGGCAGGAAAGGTTCCGGGCGGCTCTTACCAACGCGGGCGGGGGAGGGGGCTTCCAAGGGGGCTTCCAAGGGGGCTGGGACGCCGCTGCTGCCTGGGCGCCCCGTGCCGCGGCTGAGGGACTGTTGGCCCAGCCCTCGCCTCCCTCGCGGAGAGCTGAGGGGCCGGGGCTCTCTTCCGCCACGGCCGTCTCCGCAGAGACTTCCTCCGGCCCCTCGGTCGAGTGGGAGGCCCCGGAAATGGGGGCCGAGCGGTACCTGGCCGGCCGCGGAAGAAAGAGTGTCCAGCCGCTCACCAACTCCACTGCGCCCCACGGGAATCCACCCACTCCGGTGCCGCGGCCGTAGCCCTTACCAGCTCTTTGGGCGGCTTCTCCTGGGTTTTTCCAAACAGCCCCATGGCGAACTGAACTCGCCTTACCCCTTCCGGCTTGCCGTTCCCTGCGCCCAGGCAGGTCACGGGCAGCCGCCAGGGCGGGGCCGGGGACCGGAGAGGAGTCCCGACGGCGGAAGTTGGGAGCAGCCGCAGGGAGCCCGGTGCGCATGCGCTGTGCGCATGCGCAGACGGGCCGGCGGAGGTCTGTCGGAAAGACTGACGCAATGGCGCGCTGTCCGGGAGGGGGGTTATGGGCCCGGCCGCGAGTCAGTTGTGTTTTCCTGAGGCGACTCATCTGAAAGAGGCGGATTTATTGGGCTACACTTGGTGACTACAGCTGTTTCTGCTCACTTAAACCGGAATTCTGTATCTCCACCCAGACAAGGTACTTTTACGACCACTTTCGCAGCAGCTTCACCCTTCTGCCCCGTGGGCACCTCGCATACAGCAGGTCTGGATTGACCTTCCTCTCACCAGACCTGCTCCTCCCCTCTGTTGTCACCGCCATCACCTAGTCACAAAAACGTGTTAGTTAGCACGTTTTTTAAATGCTAAACATCTGTCTCATGCCATTCCACTGCTAGTTGACTTGCAAGAGGAGCAAAAGCATCCATATGTCCTTGCAAAGACTGTTACAGGCAAACTTGTCTGTAATTGTCCAGAACTGGAAATAATCCAAATGTCCATCAACAAGTGAATGGATAAACCAATTGTGGTAGACGCGTACAATTGGATAGTACTTGGCAATAAGAAAGAACACAGTGTTGATACATGCAACTACATAGATGGATCTCAAAATAATTATGCTAAGTGAAAGAAGCCAGGAAAAAAAAAGTACATTCTGTATGATTTCACTTATGTAACATTCTAGAAAACGCAAACTAATCTATAGTGACAGAAAGGAGATCAGTGGTTGTTAGGTGACGGGTTGGTTCCAAAAGAGCGATAACAAAGAGATATAAGGAAGATGTGGGGGTGACAGGTATTATTTTGATTGTGGTGATGGTTTCGCAAATAAATACAATGTCAAAACATCAGGCACTTTATATATGCACACTTTATGTCAACATACTTCAGTAAAGTGCTTTTAAAAAGTAGCAGTACATGTTCCTTGTAAAAAGTAAAGCCTCCATTCTCTCTTCCTCATGTGAAAAGGTCTCAGACTATTTATGATTATAATACTAAATAGTTGATGTGAATTCTTTGAGAGCTTTCCTTTGGAGAATATATCTTTATATATTTTTTTCTTAAGTGGAATCATGTTTTGCAATCTTCTTTTTTAAAAAATTTGCATAGATTTTCACTGATGTTAACATCTATAGCTAAGGGATTCCAAAGCAGAAATGTGCTAACATTTATTTAACCATTTCCCCTATTGTATGACATTAAGTTATATACAATTTTCCCTTTTGATAATACGTATAGACACAGTTTAAAATTTTAAAGTACTAGCAGTATTCTTCATACAGGCTGCACGACTTGAACTACGAACAGTGTGTGAGAGCACCCTATTCCCTAAATTCTTGCTAACAATGAATATTATCAGTCTTTTACATTTTTGCCAATGTAAGAGTATAAAATATTGTCTTTAATTTTCCTTTGATTACTAGTCTAGTTGAGCATCTTTCTGTATATTTGTTGGCTATTTGAATTTCTTCTGTGAATTGCCTCCTCATATCTTTTGCCCATTTTCTACTGAATTGCCTTGCTTTTTTGCTTGCTTTTCTTTTTTTAATGTGATGGAGCTCTTTGAAAATGAGAGATCTGTGGAAATTTTTTTAAGTCTCCTTCTCCACATCCCTCTTCCTTTTTTTTTAGAATGAACTGTTAAGGCCGCAATTTTTCAGGTGGGAGGACCTAGACTTCCAATTAGTCAACAATATTATCAAATGTCTACTATGTGCCAGGCTCTAGGAAAACTACAGTGAACAAAAGAGAACCTCATACAATCTGATAAGAAGGACAGGTATTAAAAAATGTTGATAAATTGAGTGAATAACTAGAAATGTGTAAAGTACTGACTATAAAAAGAACGTGGTAATCAGTGAATCTTGCATGAGCAGGTGATACACAGGCATATTTTGCTTTATTGCACTTTGCAGATACTGCATTTTTCACAGATTGAAAGTTTATGGCAATCCTGCATCAAACAAGTCTATCAGCACCATTTTCCCAATGACATTTGGTCACTTTGTGTCCGTGTCCCATTTTTGTAATATTCCAAACTTTTTACTATTATTATATTTGTTGTGGTGATCTGTGATCAGTAATCGTTGATGTTACTATTGCAAAAAAATTACAACTCACTGAAGGCTCAGATGATGGTTAGCATTTTTTAGCAATTATTTTTTGTATGTACATTATTTTTTAGACATAATGCTATTGCACACTTAATACACTATAGTATAGTGTAAACATAACTTTTATATGCATTGAGAAATAAAAAAATTCGTGAGACAAGCTTAATGTAATGTTTGCTTTACTGCGGTGCTCTGGAACCAAACCCACATTATCTCCGAGGTGTGCCTGTATTAGCTGAGGCCTGAAGTATGAGCCAGCAGAGATATGAAGAGTTTCTAGTGGAAAAGAAACAGCATGTGCCTAAGAGCCTTCCAGGTTACTGGGTGGAGGTTTTGGGCAACAGGCATTTCATTTCTTAAAGTTACACTTGTTCTAAAGTTGGTCATGAAGGACAGAGAGGCCCCACAGAACGTGGAGGAAGGTTTCACTTGGCATGGGAACCTCACTGAAACACAGAGCCCACAGCTGCTGACGGAGCCCTAAGAAGACAGTGCTGTTGCTCCTCAGTGACTGGAAGGGCCCTGTGCATCTTCCACACACATAGCCTCCATTCATGTCCTGATGTCGCCTAGACGCTGGATAACACTGGCTGTGATTTGTCCTTCCTATGTGGACCTCGGGAATCAGGCACCGGATCCTCCCCCTGCTGAGACTCGCATCTGAGAGGGTGGGAGGAACTAAGTGAGCAGGCATTCTAGCTCTTCACTCCTGCCATACACAGCAAGTGTTTAACAGGATCACACTCCCTTGCCGTATGTTCACATAGACTTCTAGTCACACACCTTTTTAAAGGTTTTATGTACATTCTGATCCCTGAAAAACATTATAAATAGAAGCATAACCTTGACTTGAAAGGTGCCTCAGTGCCTAATGCTTTAAATATTTCCCTGAGTTGGAAGTGAAAAATACAAAAGGGCTGTTTTCCCTCCATCCCCCAGTTTGTCCTTGCTTGTTTCAGTAAAACTTCCTGTCGTCGGGAGCTTTCTGACTCACAGCTGCTCCCTGTTCACCAGGTAGATTGTTAAATGAAGTGCTCTGGGCAAGAAAGTCACAATCCAATTCCGGGTAGGAATTTTGACCAAAAAACCCAACATACACGTTTTATACAACAGATGGATTCTGAAAATGTTAGATATAAATTGGCCTTTGGGAAATTGAATTCCCTCCAACACCTTATGTAATAATTTTGGAGTGGATTTATCTTAATTTCTGACTAACCTTCAGGTGTGAGGGGCTGCTAACAACAGTTTATGATTTGAAACAAGGCAAAGAAAGACGTTGAGTGACCTCCCGCCCATTTCCGACCTTCCTCCACTAACCTTACCCTGACTCTTGTATTAGATTCTTAGGGCTGCTGTAACAAAGTATGACAAACTAGATGGTTTAAAACAACAAAAATTTATTCCCTCACAGTTTTGGAGACGAGAAGTCCAAGATCAAGGTGTCAGCAGGAGTCCATGCGCCCTCTGAGACTCTGGGTAGAGTGGTTCCTTGCCCTTTCCCGGGTGCCGGTGATGGCCATCGGTCATTGGCTTTCCTTGGCTCATCACTGCATCACTCCGATCTGCCTCTGTTGTTCCGTGGTGTTTGTATTAGTCAGTTCGGGGTACCATAACAAAAATGCCATAGACTGGGGGGCTTAAACAGAAATTTTTCACAATTCTGGAGACTGATAGTCTTAAGATAAGTGCCAGCATGGTGAGAGCTCTCTTCCTGGCTTGGCTTTCTTGCTGTGTCCTTGCAGGTGGACTGTTTACAGATTGCTGCAAATGTAGCATGTCTTTTGTTAGATGATGAGCGTGCCAGTTCACTCACAACAGGGACATCAACAATCTGAATTAAGGCAGAAGATTCAACAAAAGGGCCTTCACATTTCCTTCAGACACTCAGATTCTATTATTTTAGACAAGAAAACTGTAAGAACCACTCTTTTTCCTCATTAAAAAAGACCAAGTTGCTGTTACAGCGAAGCAATACGCATCAACATTGGTCACAGTCCACCACGTTCAACACTAACAAATAATTTGCACAGTATTGTTGTAAAAGCTCAAGGTACCGCTGGGCTTGGCATTTTAAGTGATCCCTCCTATCCGAGCCTCTGGCAACAAAGCTGGGAGTCAGCTTGACGCATTTTGTTCCAGAAACCTATTGTTTTAGCCACTTGGCTCAGGAAATAAGTAAAACTAAATGGAAAGCATTTAAACAATAAAACAAAAGCATCCCTGAACATATCAGAGTTCTAACTTCCCTTTTGCTGTGTCTGAAACCCTACTTTGTCTTTTGTGAAAGGACCTCCTAAAACTCCAAATTAGTTACCCAGGTGGAAACGTGTCACTAGACGCTTCTTGATCGACAAATCGATGTTCTCAGAATACATTCCCAAATGAAAAAAAAGCCTGTAGAATTTTACTAACAGTAGTGGCACTGACTAAATACACACTGTATATGGAAGTCATTTTTTCTGTGACACAACTGATTGCATGGTTTGCGGCAAACCTAGTCAGACTGTCAGGCACTAACCTCTTATAAAGGAGCCAAGGAATGCGATTTCTGTCTTTCCTATTCTGTCCTCCTAAATGAGTTTTCCAGGAAATGGAAACTTTTCACTTTGTTGAAACAGTTTAAAGTTAACTGTTCTGAATGTCATAAATGAGTGTTCCTGACTTCCTTTGCAAATGGTACCTATAAAACGCTTTTCTTGACGACACCGTCATTGTTGGCAAGACAGTGATATCCTCCCAGGAAGTTACTTGCTACTGTACTATCTGGCCACAAGCAACTGTTTTTTGTTTTGGTCTTTTTTTTTTTTTTTCTTAATACCCTCTACTCCTTCCTATCCAACTATTTTGACTACATTTGCCAGGCTTGCCTCCAGCAGGCTCCACTCCGACCCGCACTTTGTAGTCTCTTTACAGGTCGCCTCTGTTCTATAGCTTGGGAAGCTAGATCACCAAGCTCTTCAAACTCTATGTAAAGAATAAATTCTCTCTGAGGAAGCATCTGCATGGTTCTTCATTCATTTAGTAGATGCTTATAAGAAAACACTAAGGTCCATCAGTGGTTGAATGGATTAAGATGTGGCGCGCACACACACACACACACACACACACACACACACACACACAGAGGAATATCATTCAGCCATGAGAAAGAAGGAAATCCTGCTGATTGTGACAACGTGGATGGATCTTAAGTGCAATATGCTAAGTAAAGTAAGTCAGACAGAGATAGGCAAATACTGTAATCACTTACATGTTGAATTCAAAAGAGGCCAAAGTCATAGGAACAGAGAATAGAATGGTGGTTCCCAAGGGATGGAGGGTAGCGGAAATGGGGAAACGTTGGTCAGAGTACAAACGTCCAGTTAGGAGGTAAGTTTTGGGGACCTAATGCAAAGCATTGTGATTACAGTTAACAACATTGTGTTATACATTTGAAAGTTGCTGATCTCAAACGTTCTTACCACACCAAAAACTGGGAATTACATGACATGATAGTTTAGCTAATCTTTCTGTGGTAATCATACTGCAGTATATAAATGCATCAAATCGACATGTCTTATGCCTTAAACTTACATAACAATATATGTCATATCTCAGTAAAGTTGAAAATAAAAAGGAAACATGTAGTGCACCCATCTTTTTGTGTACCTCTATATTTTTTTGGGTACCTCTATATTTTTAAGCTTTTTTCTTAATTCGATAAATATGCTATAAGTTCAATTAAGTATCCTCTATGTCAGTACTAAGAATGTGTTTTAAAACAGACTGTGAATAAGAACTCAAGCACCGTGTGTTTAACACACAGTGTGAAGAGCCTATTCCATTATGCACTTAAACCAGGAGAACGTGAACAACAGGTATGCATTTAGCACCTGCGTGAAGGATGATATAATTTTGACAAAAGGCAGTTTCCTATAGTTGTGTTTGCTACAAATGCAAAGTTTTAAATTAAAATATGGTAGAAAGAACCCTGAACAAGAGGCAGATAGAAGCTTATCCAGAGGTTATAAAGAGACCATTACCAGCTTTCATTGACATATTCTTAAAAAAAAAAAATCAAAATACCATTAGTTGGAGTTTACATGCTGTTGCCCCCACTACCACCTACTCAGACTCTGGTTCCCTAGGTCCTCTTAAAGACATTTGAATTTGGAAGCTGTGTCCTCGTCACTTCTTCAGCTATCTCGGTTGTGCTGAGTTCTGATCATCTGTTCCGTGGGAATTCCTTCCGTTCTACCTGTTGCATGAGGATATTAGAAAGTAAAGTGATCTGTATATGAACCAATAAAAACTTCTGGTGAGAAGATGGTACAAAAAAATTAAAGCAAAGCGATTGCCTAAATTTATCATGAATCAATGTACTTAAATTATTGACAACAAAGAACAAGAACAGAATGATTAAAACACAGATGATTCAAAAATAACATTTTTACAATTAAATCCATTTTTTCTTCTCTAAGTTCTTAATTAGATTCAATAGCAAAAAGGATTCAACCCTTCCCTCTGTACCTTTTGTCCCTTTGGTAGCATTTTAAGGAATAATGAAATGGCCAAGGGGGACAATAAGGGAGCAAGGGGAAAGATTACATGAATAGACTTCCAGACTCCCAAATAATCTAAAGAAGAGGTAAAAAAAAAGTATGTGACTACAGGAAAAAAATCAAGATTTCTGTCTTGGAGCAGGCCATAAATATCAGTATCTTTCTCACTATTAATGGCTACTAAAAATAAAATTTCTTTTGCTTTATCTCCCACCTTTACTAGATGGGTGGTTAAAAAGTCTAGTAAAAGGCAATATTAAAATAGGTTTTTAAAATTCAAGCCAACAATTACTTATTGAATATCTACTCTGAGTCTAATATGTTAAAGATATAACAGTAGATTATAGCATTACTCCTTAAAGAAAGAAAGACTTACACACAAAAATAATCAGAGACAGAAGAAAAACTCTTGAGCAGAACACAAACATGTGCCCCACTACAGCAGTTAACCAGAAAGTTCAGTAACTAGAAAACCCACATGCTTGTAATCTTTAATTCAGTAAGTTGCTCTAAGAATTCAAACTTTCTTTTTAAACACAGTTGAAGTTTAGAGTCTGTCAACCTTGAATATTTCCTTCAATTCTTCACCTGCAGGAAAATCGGACAAAAGCACTGTTTGCTATGCTTAACAATTAAGGGATGAGTCAAGCTTCCCTGGAGACCTGGACCTCTGGCAATTATTTCCTCCCTGACATCACTGTAATGTTTTTATTGCATGTCTAACATTCAGAAGGCATTATCTCTATTTTATGCCATGCATGTTGATATTTAATGCATTAAGCACAATTCATATCTTAAAGTTCACCTGAAAAAGACATGTACCTAGTTTTCCACAGTTACACAGTACAGCTCAGGATGACAGGGATGCGCAAGGTATCACTGGGAAATAAGAAGGGCACATGACAAGAAAGGGCCAGGAGCAATGAGGTTGCTCCACTATTGGCCTGCTAAGTTTGATCACTCGAGTAGGGTGACCACCACCTGAGCGTTCGCTGTAAAGATACCTTTGTTTCTTTATAAGCCTGATGGGGAAAGAAAAAATGGATAGGAAGGTGTAGAATTCCTGGAGAAGGTGGGATCTAGCCAGACAAAGCAGAGAAGAGGGGTGAGAAGGCCAGGCAGAGGGGATAGCCAAGCACCACGCTGAGAAAAACTAGAGCAGTGGAACGGAACAAACAGGTAGTACACAGTGTCACCCTGTGTCTGAAAGGCGGGCCGGGGACAGGTTCTGAAGGGCCTTGTGAGCCAGAGTTAAGGAGATTGGTTTGTCTGCTAGGCTAGTACTATACTGCAAAAAGATTACGGCTTGCTGAAGGTTCAGATGATAGCATTTTTTTAGCAAAGTATTTTTTAAATTAAGGTATGTACATTGTTTTCTTAGACATGCTGTTGCATTCTTAATCGACTACAGTATAATGTATACGCACTGGGAAACCAACTATTTTGTGTGACTTGCTTCACTGAGATACTTGCTTAATTGCGGTGGTCTGGAACCAAACTGGCAATATTTCTGAGTGCCTGTAGTCTCCAAAGTGTGGTGTGCCCCTGGATGCTGAAGGAGAAATTTTATTTATCTTTTAAAATATCTGTACTTTGTGTACATTGCAAATGGACAATATTATATGTATTAATTGAAATCAGAACCTTAAGTGGAGGGCTAGGGAGGTTCGGGGGTGTGTGGTGAGAGAATGAAAAACTGTTTGACACTTACTAATTACTTAAGCCCTTCCAGGAGGAGCTGTTCAGCAGATAGCTGTACATAAAGCTGTAGATCTGGGGAGGGCACCTTTGGCTGGACATGTCGATTTGGAACATCTGCTGAAATCATGAGAGAGACTAACAGAGGACCAACAGCAGAACTCTGGGAAACACTAACATTTACAATAAAATGGTTACTTTTTTTTTCAAAAGGAAAATGAGAGCACAAGCAGCAGTGTTTGTACTCTTACTTAAAAATGTTAAAAAGCTCCCAAGTGTTAATACAAAGTTAGTAACTGCTAGCCCTTATTTCCATTACTGTATGAAGATGAGGCTCAGTGGATCATGAAGAAAAAAAATATTTCTGTTAGCAATCCAACGGCAATTCAAAATGAGAAAATTTAATTTTCTTACCATTTTGAGGAGCAGTCAACAAATGATTTTAAAAGTCTCCCATGAAATTTGGATCTTTTGAAGAAATGACTGACTACAGGGTTGCGCCAGGGAAAATACAAAGCAAGCCTGGAACACCTTGTGTCAAAAACGAAGAAGTGTTCAAGACTGAAAGGGACATGTCAATAATAGAACATGAGAGCTGGCTGAGGGGGGCTCCCCCTTACCAAATTTGGGATGATTTGAGCATCAAAAAGAACAATAAATTTTAACACATTGAATATAAAGAGAATCTGTGAGTCTGCAGTAGTATTTCAAAGTACAAAATGGAAAAACGGGAAGCTCTTCTTCACACACACACACACACACACACACACACACACACACACAAAAGCCACCTAATAAATGTAGAATGAAGGATGGAATTAGAAAATTTCCATGTCACAACTCCTATTGAATAACTGATTCAGGCTAATAATCATCAACAAATATTAAAACCATTGAGTTAAAAGTTGTTGAAGAACAGAATATTCACAAGGCTTCACAGTTTCCTTCTTGATTGTAAGGTGGAAAAATACCTTACAGTGCAAAGATACGGCAGATATTACCTTAACCAAATTTAACATCACCAACAATGGGATGAACTGACAGCCTGTGCCTCCTGATGTCATACAAATGGGAAATACATATCATCTAGGCAATATTCTTTAACTTAAATTGAATCATGAAGAAACACTCAGACAAATCCAGAAATGTGGAACATTCCATAAGCCAACTAGCCTGTACTCTCAAAAAATGTCAGAAAACACTTCAGAAAAATGGGGGGGGGGGGTGGAGTGGGCAGGGGAACTGCTCTAGAGAAAAGGATGAAAGAAAGGAGAATAAACCCAATGCATAAACTTTGAGCTCCTAATAAAAACAAAAATCATAGAGAGATCTGGAATATTTTGGGTGCAACTAGGGCATTTGAATTGTATATTGGATATTATTAAATCAATGTTAAATTTCTTGGGTATGATAATGGTGTAGTGGTTATGTAAAAAAAGTCCTTGTTCTTAGGAGATACACAGTGATATATTTAGTGGGAAGGAAGCATCATGATGACTGAAATTTATTTTAAAGGGATCAGCAAAAAAAAAAAAAAAAAGAGAAAAGAATAAAGATTATACACATATAAAGAAGAGATAAAGCAAATGTAACCAAATACAAACACTTGGTGAATTAGATAAACGGATACTCACTGTACTATGTTTCCAACTTTTCTGTATTTAAATTTTTTTCAAAATAAAAACTTAGGAAAAATATATAAAGTAATCTATGTGGCTAATATGCTATAGGTGATTTTATTTACCAGAATACACTCATAAATGACTTACTACTTAAAATAAAGCCTACCATAAAACTCCCTCCCATCAAAGCTAACCAAGCTACAAGGCAGACTAACATCACCTCTGGCTGTTGTCAGCAATGTAATTTCTGTCTTTTTTATTTCCCCACATGAGTTAAGAATCATCTGACTTACCTGTGAATTAACAAACCAGACAAGCACTTAGAGCTCACAGCCACTTTATCAAAAACAATTTAACATGGGAAAAGCTATAATGTTCTGGTTTTAAAATAATTTATTTCATAGGTCTGTTTTAATTTCATGTCTCAGAGCATACATTATTCAACCAAGAGGTGCTGGACAAAGATTGTAAAAAGGGAGGAAACATTTAGGATAAGAAACCACCTCAATTCCATTAGAATTTGATCCTACCTTGTCAAGTCTTGCTAGGATAATTTCTATCATACTTCTTCTGTGCTTCCAAAAAAACATTAACTTCAGAATTTCCAATGTTGTAAATAAAAACTTTCACAATTAAGTATGCATTCAAATCGACACACAAGGCAACCAAATAATTGTCATCAACATTAGCATAATGTGTATTTCCTGTCACTGCACTAACATTAAACTAAACGTCAAACCACAAAAACATTGTGACTAACATTAAAAAGGCAAGCTGTAAGATACTCAAAGCTTATAAAGGACAAATTGCACATGGTTAAGATGGGACATCATTTGACAAGGGCTGGTGTTGTGCATATGGCTGCTTTTTTTTATACGAAGGCCACCGGCAAACAGGGCAACAGTGTCGGCCCCCAGCCAACCACATCACAATGCAATTCTGATGGAACACATGACCACAAGGCAACCCCATTAGCAAACATCCATTTTCAAAATTCTCTAGGCAAACAACACATTCAGTACAGTGCAGCATATCAGCAGGCCACGCTAACCAATCAGGCTCCATATCTTCATTAGTGTTATATGATCCATATGACCTCCCCTTCCTTTCGTAAGGGCCGGTCTGACAATATTTATTGGCACACGAACAAGCCTCAGCCTCACAGTGACTTGCTCTTCCTGCAGAATGGTGAACTACGTTTTGTTTATCTTCAAACACTTCCTTCTCACTGCTAGAAGTGTCTGTACTCTCACTGTCTGAGTCATTTTCAATATCTTGAGAACCCTCCGACAGTTCCTCTTCAGACTGGACTCCAAGACATCTGAATCGCCACATTGGCAAGTTTTTTATATAATCAGTCGGTATCAGAGGGTGAAGCCAAAGGTCGGGGAAAGCTAAGCGCTCCAAGAACAAGTCAGGGTCTTCGTCCCAATCAGACTCTACAGGGAAGTTCTGAAAAGAAGCGATCGGGTGGAAGAGGTAGCTGGTGTACCAGTCCCACAGACTTGATAACCATTCTAAGTTATTGGCATTCACTTCATCATTGTTGTTGCGCCGTCTCTTCTTCTCAAAGTAATCGATCAGTAACCCATGGCCAAGGTATGTACTAAGAAACAAGGCTGGGTGTGAAGAATAAAACATCCAGTCCGCCCTCACCCACGAAGCCAGTGTGGTTGTGTTGGAGTATCGCAGCAACTTCAAGCTGTATTCATAAAAGCTATCCAGGTAAGGGAGCTGTAAAAAGCCCAACACAGGTAGCCAGGAAATAATTAATAGAGAGTTATAAGTCCCTAAAGTGCTTATGAGAACCACAAATCGCTTTATGGTGGCTCCTTGCGTGATAAATAAGTCCATCCAGGCCATAAGATTAACTAGAACCAAGCTCAAAACAAACAAATCATTTACTTCAGGTTGTACTGAGCGCAAAAATGAATCCATGGCCTGAAGGGATATAAATTCGCCTGTGTGGTTTCCGTATCTGTAAATTCCTTCCGGAGTTCTAAGTATGTACGATGGCATGTTATGTACACCAACATCTGTCATGTAACTCTTGTTGTCCCAGTTTTCCACATTTACAAAAATAAACTCAACTCTTCCAGTAAACTTTATACTTAGTGCAGAGAAGAAAGCTGGGGGTTGGTCAAGGTTTGCAAATAGGTATATTTTTACCCAATATTGATCACTTTTATTCCATTCTTCTTTCAAACGTTCAGCATTATAAATGGTTTTGATCCGAGAAGCTGCGTGAGCAGTTATCCACTTAAAAATGTGCTCCACTTCAATCTTGCGCCCACTGTATTCTTTAAGCATGACCTTCCCTTTAGAAGTAGTCGTTTGTGGAACGGACATTATGAGCGTGGATCGTACCCAGCCTCTTCTCCTGCAGTATCTGTAAGAGAGGAAACTGTAAGGAAACAGCTGGGCTGCCAGATGAGCTGGCTCGCTCGTCTCCGCTGTTGTCTTCCCCTGGTAAATTTCCTTAGCACTTGAAAGACACCCTCTCCCCACAAACACATAACCTGTAAACGATCAAAAGCAGTGTCAATACCTGGCAGCTGTATAAGAGGAAAAGCAAGCTCTCTTTTTGTAGTATTTTTGGTTCTTTCTTTTTCACTTTGTTTTTTTTTTTTTTTTTTTTTTTTTAAGAAAAAGTGTAGCTTGAAAAGCCTTTGAGTCAAGGGAATCAGCAAACCTTTCAGCATCGATTATGAACCTACTAGTGCATTACGTGCTGGTAAGATTCAAAAGATAACAGGAAAACAATTCCTGTGTACAAAGAATTTAAAATCCTGTTAAGACAAAACAAAGTATAAAACTCTACATATTCTATTACTAAATAATATAAAAGAAGTTTAAAAAAAAAAGGGAGTATCATTGGGAGTTTGAGCTGGTGAGGATTTCATGAAAGTTTTGGGAACTGAACTAGGTCTTGAAGGATGGTTAGATTCAAACGGGCAAAGGAGAGAGAAGAAAACACATTACTCTATATGCTGAGTCCCTGACTTGAATGCAAGCTCCTGAGGGTAGGAGCCATGCTGCACCCATTTATTATTAACCCAAGAACCCATTACAATGCCTGACGCACACAGGCAGTGTCACAAAGTAATCTCCACAAAAGCTCGCCTAGAAAAAAGCAAGTCTCATCTTTTTTGTACTCTCTCATTTCTTTAATGAGGATCATGAAGAGGAGTATTTAACATAGAGAAAACAAAGGTTAAGAAGTTTTTAGGGGGGCAAGGGTATAGCTTAGTGGTAGAGTGCATGCTTAGCACTCAAGAGTTCCTGGGTTCAATCCCTAGTACCTCCACTGAAAAAATGAAGTAAAATAAATAAATTACCTCCTCACCGACCCCTCCAAAAAATAGTTTTCAGATTAAGAAGTGACTCAGTCCGAGGATGACCCCCATTTTACAACACAGTAAATACAGAAGAATTTAACTAAAATTAAATCATTTTTAAGATTTATCCAGTGGGGTCATGACTCCAGACCTCTTGGAAATGGACAGGTTCTTGCTATAATATTTGTGACAAAACTCTACCCCTAAAAAAACTAGATGACAAGTGAAAGGAGATACTGGAAAATAAAAACAGCTGCTGTATTACAGTGGAGAGAAAATCAGCGAAACATTTTTTTTTAAGTTTTATGATGTGTAAATTTACGTTAGTAAAGTTGGAAAAAAAAATCTACCATGTGGATACATTTTGTTCACTACAGATCTGTAAATGGATGGTAGTAAATGTTTAATTTTTTATTTTGCTATTCAGAATATTGATATAAAAATCATAAATGTTATGCTTTAGTTAATAAGCATGGATTATATTTTATTAAATAAGCATATTACACATTTATGAGATCAGATTAAGAGAGACAAAAGTCTTGACATACGTGGCATACATCACATTTTATGATTTTATGATGATAATACGATTAATTTTATCTCAGGTATTTTGTGATATAGTTTAACGTAAGTGAACACAACATGCTATGTCACAAAGGCAAGGTTAGTAATGACTTTGGGAAACCATCTGGGCGACTCAGAACCAGAGACCATGACTCAGCTCCTTGTTGAGTTTATTCACTTCCTTCCCAAGATAGGTATCATTAATATCAATACTGCTTTAATTGCAATGGTTTGAGAAATACATACTCCTACAAAATAAAATATCTTCTACTCTGTACCAGTGTCCAAAGCAAAATAATAATCATTGCCATGAATGTGATTTTTATCCTCCCCTCACAAAACAAGTCAAATGTATGTAGATAATTGTGTTATTTACATCTTCAATACCTAACCTGCTGTACTTTTTTAATTGCATAGGATACTTGTAATGACACATTGGTCATTCTTTTTATCTTTCTATAACCACCTCAGAGAATATATGGCTTCTGATTTGTGTCATATAAATTAAATGACAGTTTTTTGGACAGAAAGCTTTTCCCTGTAAAACAGCAAAGTCTTAGTGCACACATTTTTTCATGTAAGAAAATAAATGTACTATGTACTTTCTTTTCAGTTCAGAGCTAAGTGATAGTTTTAAGGTTTATCATTCCAGAAGGAATTTAAGAGTACCCAGGACAATAACATTTTGTATGTCATCATATGTCTTTCAGATTAAATCCATGTTTTCCACACTTGATATCCAACATCCAAATATCGTATACCAAATTAATTTGAAAACCCCACTGCGAAACAGAAATGAAGACTAATGTTCATACTATTTTTTAGAATGTTACTTACTGTATATCAATATAAAAGGTTTGCTGCCAAGTCAGAAAACCTTCTAAAGGTGTGAATAAGTTCGATGAGAAGCCCATGACAATATTCTCTCGTGACCAAAAGGAAGCCTTTTTGAGATCTCATAAGAGAATCTGAAGACTAAACATGACAGAAAACATGGCTGGTGAGTTCTGGCACTCCAGCTGCTGGCATGGCATGCTGTATTTAAAAAGAAACCTTGGTATTTCTGTTCATAAAATGCTGCTTCTTCAGACAAGGTCACTGGCCTCCTCGGCCTCCCTATCCCCCTCTGCAATCTCCCCTTTCCTTCCCTAATTATTCCATAGGCACCCATCCCTGATTCTTTGACCATAAGCCCGCCTGGCTCTGTTTATCATTCAGCTTCTGTAATTCCAGTATCCTCCAACCACTCTACTATCCCTGCCCCATCTCTCCAACCTCCCAAAGATATATACCCCACCTCACTTTCTACTTTCTCCAAAGGGAAAAGAAGGGAGCAGAGCATTGACCTGAAAAGCCCTTTGAGATAGATCACTTGGTTGGGGAATGAGAGGAATGAGGACCAGGGAAGCTGGCCAAGCGAGAAAGAAATCAGAACTGCTGCCAACGCAGAGTCAGATGCTGCACAGAGCGGTGGTCCTGAAAGTCCAGACGGGGCACTAAGCAAGTCACGAAAGACCTTCTTCACAGTGGGACTGGCACATCAGAGGAGGCCGCCGTGGAGGCCACCCCGGGAAGGAATGACAGTCAAAGAAAGCCACATAGGCTGAGGGGTAGAGATTCTGCTGTTTTAGAAATCTGAGATCAAGATGATGGCTCAGTTACTCGGTGTGTGATTAGAACGCTTGCAGAACACTGTTCTTTGCCCAGTTACACCCTGCATTGAGATTCTCAACACCCTTTTCCTTATCAACCTATTTTGTTCTTCTGTATCTCCATAATCCTCAAAAAAAAGGTGGGGGGGAATGACCCTGACTAAGCACAGTGTCTATGGCAGTAACAGGTCCTGCTCCAGCTGGAAGGCTTTCCAAATAAGAGGAAATGAACATGACAGTACCGAAACTGACGCAAGTAACTCTGCATCAAGATCGTCATTTCTGCGATGGAACTGAAGAAGATGACACACAAGTGCTTTTTTAGTAACAAAAAATTATAGCTTCTGCAGTCAACAAAAAAGCAGAAAGTTGCTCCAAAAAAGATCTCTTCCATCATAAATAACAGGTAGGATTATTTGAAGACAAAGATGAACGATTCAGAGGAAAACTTGGAGGTAGCTTATATGTATCTTTTCACCACTCCTTAGCTGGTATAGACTCAAAAAGAGCTTTTCAAAAGAAAAGCTACAAAATTTGCACTGAAGTCCACTGGACTCAGTTATGACCCTTCTGGTGCATGTTCCTTTATAAGATTACAGTAAAAATCAATACCATATAATATCACTCATATGTGGAATCTAAAAGAAAGAAAGAAAGAAAAAAGAAGACACTAATGAACTCATCGACAAAAGAAACAGACTCGCATACATAGTGAACAATCTTTTGGTTACTGAGGAAAGGGGGTGGGAAGGGGTAAATATGGGGGTTTGAGATTTGCAAATGTTAGCCACTATATATAAAAACAGATAAAATTCAGATGTCTTCTGCATAGCACAAGGAACTATATTCAGTATCTTTTAATAACCTTTAGTAAAAAAGAATATGAAAGTGAATATATGTATATATATGCATTACTGGGACATTATGCTTACACCAGAAATTGACATGTTGTAATTGACGATACTTCAATAAAAGAAAAAAATCAGTGCTACCATTTCCTTCAGTTTGTCACGTTTAACAGATTATCTTCACTTTATGTTGTGCTTAGCTTCATTCTGAATTCTTTACTGATGTTGTCTTACAACTTACATTAGACTGTAATGTGTTTAACCTTGATATTTTTGTGCATTTGTTTTTACTTGGTATTGTTAGTATACTTATAAGTCACAGTATTTAAAATGTATTACTTAGTTCACTGATTTTTAAAAAATAAATTCTGAACATCTTTCAATAGAATAGTGGTATTTAACACTGGCTTTTGGCATTATCTGAAAAAGAAATCAAAATATCAGAACTATCATTTGTTCTGGTATTTCCATCACCATCAGGCTGAGGGAAAGATCTTTCAGTTGGACCCTATTTGGGAATGATGGAATATGACCAAATGCAATTGTCTTTGGTAAACAAAAGACAGAAATAAGAACGATTTCCTTTTCATAAGAACATTAACACTTAGGCTATCCTGGACATTTCAACAAAAGGCATCAAATATGATCAAGGTTCTCTCGTGAAGGTGAGAGAGGGAGCTTTGAGGGTAAATGAGGAGACTAATGTGAGTCAGGAGACACAGGAACCTCCCTTCTTTTCCCCAGCTTTCAGGGAGTCCTCCCACCGCAGATTTCAGCCTACGTTACGAGTGAGCCAAACAAGGACAGTGAGGAGAACTGAAGCAAACGTGGGTCTGAAGGAGAAGCACAGGAGAACCTGAGGGGTAGCAGTGGTGGAGGCGGGTTTTCTACAGTGAATGAGTTTCCCTCTGTGACCACATGTAAGGGACATGGTAAGTCAGCTGTACCCACCTATGTTAGAAAGGACTTAACATTGCGGGGTTTTTATGCACGTATCATATGCTCCCTCCTCATTACTAAATAGAACATGCTGTACAGGCTCATCTTTAATTAAATACTTATTGAATGGGTAATTAAATGAACAAAAGAATTTGTTAATAATGTGGAGGCACTTGAAATTGAAATAAAACACATGTCAAAGAAGAAACAATGCAATAATGAAGCAAGAAATAACGTGACAGACTAAATACTGGAGATGATGACAAAAAGAAAAACAAAAATGTCAAAAATATCTGCAAGAATTCTTGTCTGAGAAAATGGGGGAAAAAAACAGTAAAGGACAGAAAAAAAAAAAAGGTAGAAAGGCACACAGTTTATCTAAAAAGAAGATAAATATGAATCTGAACACTGGGCTTAGGGACCAGGGTGTAGAGGGGCACCCATATGGCAGATGGAAATGAGTGTCACAATGCAAACTAGAGGTCCAAGAAGTATGGAAGAAGATTCAAGTCAGCACAAAGGTGTCATCTAGAGCCATAAATGTACTGAATTCTCTTTGGGAAATAAAATGGAAACAAAAAGATTGAAACATACTGTAAAGAGTCACCCCCATTAGAAAGAACACAGAAGAACAGACAAAAAGAGATCTCAGAAAGGAAGGTATCTGCCAATCACCAAAAACTAGTAATCAAGTACTCATGTAACTGTGTGCTAAACGTTATAATTAACTTTTAGTTTAAACAGGCTTGTAATACCACTGTCCTTATTACATTAAAAAATTCTGATCAGAACTCAAATTATAAGAATGGCCTAATCACCTTACCTGGGGTCACTGGAACAGTTAAACGTGCCTGTACGTATTCCAAATCTTGACACCTTTTTCACCATTTTCTCCCAGTGGATTTTACCCACCAAAGGACTTCTGTCATTTGCTATGACCTATTCCCCCAAAAAGAAAAACAGAAACTTTAATCACCTAAAATGGAGTCAAACCAACCATTTATATCTATAACTTCACTTTTTTTTGAAAAACATACTCTGTTCCCAGTTCTTGTTAACTATATCATCACGTTATCACTGCAGTTTTTACAGGAGGAGCAACCGTCCAACTGGAAAAGATTTAAAACACGGAATACAGTACATTAAGCTCTCACACTCTGTGGCAGTTACATAGAGGGGGAGTCAAAGCCGTATTAAAAACACTCGCCACATTCTTCACCGTGTGGCCCGTCCTCCAGGGTTAACTTACGCAGGAAGAGAACGGCCCTTGGGGTCATTTCTCTGCTCTAAAAAGAAATTTTTAAATAACTCAAATAAAGCTTACTAAAAATTACCACATGTGGGTTCAACAAGTTCAAATTTCAGTTTTTTAAAAGTATAATTATGGAGCCAAGAGTCAAACACATGTTTTCTATTAAACTACGCTTTGACTAAATCAACACTAGTATTTCTATGGCTTTTTTCTTAACAATCACAAAAGGTACTAACATAAAAATTACTGTAATAAATTCTGCATTCCTGAACTTCTGCTTCAAATGTTCAGCTTTCAAATACAATTATGATTGCGAGAAGAAAAATATTTTTTTAAAAACAAAAGAAAGAAAAAGGAAAAAAACTGTAGATTAACCTTCAAAACATACAATGACTTCTTTCTCAGCCTAATTGTTAATACCTTTCCCTTTATTCCCTAAACTTCCTGCTTTCAATGAAGGCAGAATTTCAATAGAGGTATCAGGAAAAATAAATAAAAATTATATATTAAAAACAAACGCAAACAAAAATAACTAAATGGAAACTTAATGGAAAGCCAAAAATGTCCTATGCCTTCATGAAACCATCTGTTTAATTTATTTTAAGCCTGGAGTATATAGGCCAAGTTTATTTTCATGAATGCTGTGTTACTGATACTACTTAATTCAAAATTACAACCCAGCACTCTGGGGGCCTCTAATCTTTCTAGGAGGAAGGGCCATGTTCACATTCACAAAGCTCCAGGAAGTGAAATCCCAGGGGAGCGAGTGTGTGAAATGAGTGCCTGGGGGAGGCAAGAGATGCTGCAAATGCCTCATCTCTGGCCTCTCGGCTGGGAAGTCTAACAGGTTTCAAGGGCAGCAGGAGGAGACAATGAGTGTGGTGGTGACAAGTTAAAGTTCACATTATGTGCCAACAGGTCACTGTCCAATAACCCCAGTCGTATACCCTTGATACTATCACCCTCATACCTACAGAGACATACACACAGATATGGAACATTCTGTAACATAACTTTGGTGCTGAATAAATACACACACAAATACACAATCTAGGGCATTGAACAAATTATTTTGATAGTACTTTCAAGTGAAAATAAATGGTCTTATTGAGGGAGATGCAAGTTAGTATTAAAACGCTTAGATGGCTGGGGTAACCAGGAGGAGGGCCATGGAGGACGTGGTCTCCGTAGGTGAAACTGCTTTCTGCGGAGGGTCACACAGGCTACACTGCCCAGGAAGTTCCTAGCTGCCACACTTTCCCATGGTCTGAAAGTCCTTTATGAATTTTATCTGAAGAATAAGGATGAACAAGCAAGGCAGGCTCCTCTCTTCTCATCTCTTCTTTTCTCTTTTCTTTTTCCACCACTGAAGCGTCAACATGGTAGTTCTTTTTTTCTATCAAGTAACCAAAGAAATCTTGAACTGACTTTTCAGATTACTCAGGATCAGGAAATCTCTGTAAAATCATATGGCCATACTCCCTGGTCTTTGCTCCCCTCCCCCACCCCCTTTTTTTTAATAAAAGAACTCCCCTTTCACTCCTATTTGCTGATCAGGGCTACAAATACACAAATACTTCAGGTCTGTGTTTATCATGACACTGTGTCAAGGGGTTAATCAAGAGGTTGCTTTACTCAATATGAGGTTTGGCGCTCAGCCTAGCGGCATCTTTCAGTGAAGATCTTGATCACTGCAGACTTCCTTTCAGACTTACAAGAGCCCCAGTGCTAGGAAAGGAAGTAGGAACGAGACGGGGTTGTTCCCGGGCACCCCTGGTCACTGCACAGACAACAAAAGTGTGTGAAGAGAGGTGGGAACATCCCTGAGACAGGCCCGTGACAATGTTTAACCCCAGGGCCTTATTGATTCAGCAAGCTATTCCAACATCTGCTCTTGAAGAGTTTAATAATCCCTGACTAAGAACCATACAAAAATGACAAATCCGTTAGGCACTGCATGAAAGCATTTTATTTGACTCTATAGTTATATTCACATGATTAGAAATTGCTTTGTCCAACGTCCTATATAGTGGTATTATTCAACTGAAAGTTTAGCTTAAATTAAATTTGGTGGAGGCCAAATTAAACAACCACTAAAAATGTTTTCATGAAAGAACTCGTCTGGCTTGCCACATGGCACAACAAAACACTCTAAGCCTATTACTACTGTACCACATCAGTAAGGGTTTCCAAGTTACAGCTCATATCCAAAAGCACGCACAGTGATTCTGAACGGCACTCAAACTGCTGGTAAAAGGGGAAACATATTTCTCAGCAGTTCAGGAAGAATGTTGCATTCTCTGTGGGGAAAATTTTCAGGGACGAGAAAAAAACCCGATGAAAGTACAGCCTGAGTTCCAAGTCTAGAACAGACCTGGCAACACAGGCTAGAAGTGAAGCAATCTTTCCATCCTCCTTCCCAGGGTATCTGCTTCTCCAAACAGCATCCCTGCACCTGCTCGCCATCGTCATTTCCTGCGGCTAGGATGGTGCCTAACTCATTTGGGCACTCATTAAATATGTATGTTGAATTAAACTACTTCAGCTTTTTACAGTTTAGAAACCCATTCTTTTACTTCTGTTTATAAAGGTTCTCTAAAGCCTCCAAGTTTCTGATTTCTGTTATAATAAAAGTCCCTTCCTCAGCAACCTGTTACCTGGGATGTTTTCTGGACAAACTTCAGCACAACTGGTACATTGCCATGCAACTGCACATCAGTGTTCTTGACCCCAGTCACAGGTAATGACTTCTAGTTCAGTGTATTTAAAAATACACTTTTTTAAAAAAACAAAAACAAAAACAAAACCCAAAACTACCAGGTTTTTCCTAGTACTCATTTTCCTAGGTTCCACTTCACTGTCTCACAGTTCTTTAGGATCCCTCAAGATGCTAGCCCATCACAGACCATCTGGGAAAGATAATCATAAGCTAAGATTTTTACTGGTCCACACATTTTAGTAAACCCAACTGTATGCTGTTTTATGGCACAGACTGTGGGTTATTTGTCTTCTTTGCCCTCAATGCTTATCACAAGGTTCAGCTGGCACACACTAGATTTCAGTAAATATTTGTTAGATGGTTGGATGAATGGATGAACCCGGTGGCTTGCTGGTAAATGTTTAACAAGTAGCTCTCCAGAAGAAACCGGAAGCTCTAATTTCTATTATTTGCTGATTTCCTTGGTGTAAATACTCCCACATGGCTGATTTCAAGTTACCAACGTGACATCGCTATACATGGAGTTGGGAAGAGCTGGGATTGCTGACAATCTGCCCTTCATGAGGCAGTGTGAGCCGGCTCCAGCACACTGCTGGACGGAACTGAGCTGAACAGTGTGAGATGTCAACTTCCCACACTTTCTGATGGCAATCTTGTGTAGTCCAGTTACACTTACAAATTAAAACCAGCCTCAGGTTACTGCCTAGTTCCTTCCACATGTATTACAGGTGTTACACAGGTCAAAGAAAAAACCCACACACTTTTGCCCACTTCTTAGAGTGGGTTTTACTAATAATCAGGACATTTGTCACATCCCTCTCAATACTGTTAGTCCCCCACGTGGAGGCTAGATTAAATAACGTAACTCCATATACAAGGAGTGTGGAGCCACGTTATTTTCTGCATCTTTCAATATTTCATTATAATGGAGTTTCTACTTTGAAAAGTCATGGGTCAACCTAAATATATATATGCATATTGTATAAAATTATTAAAAGTAAAGATGACTGATTGACAAAAACAATACTCAATGGCATTTAATTATTTCTTTGGTAACCTCACTAGTTTTCTCTATGAGTAAACACAAATAAAAGCCTTTCATCTCTACAAAATAAAGGATAAGGTAGCTTGCCATGTAGTTCATCTTTAGAGTAGTGCCAAGAGAGGAGTAAGTAAGTTAGAACCTCCCTGAACCTAACTACTGTCTAGGAGTAAAAATAAACAAGTTTTAAAACAGCTAGGAACACTTTTCAGCCAAACAAGAACAATATTAACATAATACTTTAGTAAATATTGACCTAAAGCTTTACTTTAAATCACACGGTGCTTTTCACTGCTACCTCCGCCCCAGTGATGCTGGATTCCTTACGATATGACAACAGTAGAGAACAGATACCACAGCCTCTCTCTGAAGTTCTTTGAACAGAAGTCAAAACAGAGAAATAGAAATGTTAAGAATAAATCCATAAGACCCATAACATATGCTAACTTTTCCATTTCAGAAGTCGATCCACTATTCCATCTGCCTCTCTGACCAAGAACCTTTTGAAAGAAAAGTAACTTCTATATGTGATGCTAAAAAGACTGCTTGGCAGTAGAATCAAAGAACCTACAAAACTGGAAACAAACAGCTAATGAAAGATATGAGGTCAGGCTAAGAACAAACTAGGAAAACTTCAAATGTTAGAAAGAATTGATAGAAAAAAGATGACTTGGTTTTTCCATGGATTACATAGTATATTATTGGTAAAGATGTCCCATATGTGTTGCTGCCTTCAAAACTAAAATTAGTTCTTTCCACCTCATGTTACAAAGAACATAGGAGAGACATGGAAAAGCTTCACGTGTAAAGGAGTATGCTAAAACTCTGCTTTAACATAAGGATAATTTATGACCACTAATCCATCTTAAAACAATTAAGAGAAAGATATGAATACTATTCACATGTATTATACAGAAAATAAACTTACTGAGTTACTGAGAAGATAGAAATCATAAGGGATGTAGGATGAATTAAATAAATTATAGAAACTCATTTTTCCTTTTGGAGTGTCATTCCACATACAGTGTTGCCAAAAAAGATAATCAACCTAGATTACCAGCTCATTCCAGGACAATAATGAACTGACCAAGTGATGGAATAGCTAAGTCATACACCCATTTATTACAGTCACATTTTCCCTAAATCTAGACATTCTTTCAATGACATAACATATGAAGGCTAACGTGCTAATTATCAGTTATATGCTACCTAACTACATTTTTTTCCTCAAGAAATACAAAAGGAGAGTATAATTCATTTGAGTAAGAAAATGATACTAGAAAACTGGGAAGAAAAGAAGAAAGGACTCCGATGTCCTTAAACACTCCTTACACGGGATACCCCAAATGAAGGCAATGTGAAGAGGATTAAATCGGGATCTCCACACCCTCACAGAGGAAAGAAAGCAAGCAAGAATAATACAGCAATCTGAAATTAGTCAGCTTCTTTTAAAACAAATAGAAAAGAATGATGTTTCAAATTATTAAAAACTGAATTCTTGAATGCTGTCCTTTACAAGAGACAGATAATCATATCTGAGCTGAAAAAGAAGGACAAGCTTATGAGAGAAATCTCTTCTGTCTTAAGAAGTTATTTTCAACTTGAAAACAAAACAAACAAAACAACACAGCGCTCTTTTAAGAGCTTAAACCGAAGTGTCTGTGCTGATTAGCTTAGCTGGCGAGTTCGCAGTGCTGAGGACAGGGTTTTGATCTCGGTCTGCTCAGTTGTCCCGCCAGGGGTTGCTCTTCCAACCCAAGCCAGCCATCTGACAGATGTAAGCCACTGGCCCAAGGGAACACAAGCCAGGCAGTGGTGATCAGCGCAAACCTTGAAGGTCACTGAATAAACTGTGTGTCCTACTGAACATGAACACACTGAAAACCACACAGTAAATACATTTCATTTTTCTTAGAAGTCATTTTCAACTATTAATACCTATGAAGTTCAAAAAATTATTTTCAGAGAAAAATAATTCAGTGATTATAATGCTAACATTCACTGCGATCCATCACGTGTTCTTCACTTTGTTCACGTGTCACCTTACCAGAGAATTCCTTGCCACTCTCTTGTCTCCTTACCCTCTTATTTTATTCCTGCCTGACAGCAAGGACTTAGCCTGTGTAGGTTCCTGGTGTATCTCCAGGGTCTGGTACACAATTAACTGCTGAATAAACTATCTGAATTCTGTCTCATATTAAGGGAGTTCAATCCATGCTTATCTTTAATAGGACATAAAAAATAGTAGATCATTTATAAGCCAAGAATATATGCTAATAGTGAACCAGAACGTGTCTGTTATCCGTAGGCAGCACTCTAAATACCAAAAGAAGTGTGAGACTTTTGACATGGCTTTTCCCATTTTGGAAGGTATTCAGTATCTTTACCATTCTTCTCTATGGGACCATTCAATGTGTGGACAAACATTTAGACACTGGACATAGGGCAGTGGGACAGCCGGTTCAATGTCACTAATACATACTAAAATTATCAAAACCAATAAGCCTTCCTCAATCAGACTATCAGAAAGAAACATCTGGGAAAAGAAACGGAACAACTATTTATAAATTAAGGCTTTAAAGATGCTACCGTTTATTTTTCAATACCAATAATTTAACACAGAAATAAACTAGACTTTGAAGCACAATGTAGAGTCAGTACCCATTCCCTCTTCCCAGTTTCTACATTTGCTGGACTTAAAAATTGCTAAATTAGATTATCTGGAGAGTAACACACAACACACCAGGGAGACTGCAAGTGAAGGGAAGGTCATGGATATCCAACGCAATCACCTGAAGAAGTCCCGAAGGGCAACCCATCAGCCCAGTGCACTACAGTACTATTCTCTCTCCTTTAGTGTATTTGTATTTATTTGAGGACCTTGCAACAGAAAATCTGTCTATCCACAATCATATTGCAGATCAGTGGCAGGGCCAGATCTGCAACCAAGGTCTCTGGACTCAGCTTTTTCTACCCTATTTTGCAGTCATTGTTCTCAGAAAGAAATCTGAAGCAGCAGCTACTTTTAATTATGTCCTGAACCGAACTTTGCCAACCCCGGTGTGAAATGACAAGAACACTGGACAAGAAATCAGGGAACCTAGGATTTGATCCTGGTTCAATAATCATAATTTTAGCTGAATTCATGTTGTTAATTTACTTAATACGCTATTTTAAGTGAATTGTATTTTAAAAAATTTAAATAATTTTAGCCTTGCCCTAAGAAATATTTATGAAATTACATGTTCAATATAATATTGATTTTTCTAATTTACATAAAAATACACAAATGATAACATGTACCAACTCACTTGCCATAAAAAAATGATTTTAAAGCTCTTCATAGCTCTAAAATTCTAATATGATAATTACATCTCCCAGTTTTGATAGCCAAAGAACTAGGATTTAAAATTAAAATCTCATCAATTTAACAAGCAAAGCACTAAGCACTCCCTACTATTCCCCACAAAGTTGGCTATTTCCCTAACAGAAAGATTCCTTTACTCTTACTTTAAAGTTCTCTTTTTAGAAACAAAATTATTTGGGATTACTGAATTAAAAAGTGGAGTTAATAAAAACTGAGAGAAACAGCACAAAGCACTAAATAAAAGGAATATATATGTTTCTTACTCTCATGAAGACACAACAATCAAAATGGATTTGCTTCTGCCGATTCTAACCAAAACAGTCAACCCTCTTTCCCCGACGCCTCCCCTCCCCGACCCTTTAATTTCTGTTTTCCTTGGTCTGCAAAATCTCTTTAAGGGGACCCTGGGGCCACCCTGGAGCCTCTCTGTGAGAACTGAGTTATGTCTAAGACACATGACACAAGTACACAGATGTGTCACCACCTGGTGACTACTATTTTAGTCAAAATAATTTCATTTCTGTCACTGTTTCTAATACCTGAACCAGCCAGATGCCATCTTTTGTGTCTTCTACAAGCTCATAGAAGTGCATTTCACCACTGAAATTGGTACTAGAAACAGATTCAGATGCTTCTTCTTCTTTGAGTGCAGAGTAGAGCTCACCTTCCATCAGGTCACCTGAAGAAAAGAAAAAAATAACATGAGTAAGATTTCAAAAATCTCACATCCCCAACTTCAATGATTTTTACGCTGTTAAAAAATTATGTCATTGTACTTTCATTGCACTCCACAGAGAAAAAGAGCAGAACCTGAATACACTTATTTAAGATTCATACATTTAGTAAATATGTAAGAACCTATTATGAGGCAGGCAAAAATGAACAAAACAGACAAAAATCCATCTCCTCACAGAGCTTATGTTCTAGTGGGGTCATCACATAATTTATCAGGAGATTACTAAATTTATGCCAGCCCCAAAAGCCATCATAATATTATTTATTTAGTTTTGTGCAGGCATCAAATAATTTTTAAACAATATGAGTTATATACTTCTGACTTACAAGATTTAGAAATGGGTTTACACAATTTGCCATCTCCACCTGTTTAAAACAGCAATAGGGTTTATATGACTTGGAGATTAGACACAAAAGATTACCTATGAGAACAAACTCCATACTCACACACAAATTTATAGTGTAAATTTACAGCTTGTATCATCAAATGAAAGAAAAACACTAATGTCAAATTATTTTAACTTCTGCCTTAAATGTTAACAATGAGAAAACAAATACTGTATCATGCAGCAAAACCATTCATAACAAATGTTTAAATTATAAAGTTAAATTGCTATACCAAGACTTCTCTGCTATAAAATGTGTGATCTGAGTTGTATTTCTGTGGGCTGAGTGTATTCCTTAAATATTACGTGCACTCCTTGTGACTCAAAGTTACAAGTATTTTTAGGCCCAAAGGAAGGCAACACTAAATAAAAATCAAAAGAAAAAAATGTGTCATCGAATTATTTTACCATAAAAAATGATTTGGCTTGGGCAGTTAAGACATTTTTCATTCCTAAACTTAGAGAGGTTTACTTACAAGAGATCTTCTACTTCATTTCCTCCACCCCACACCCCAGCCATGGTCAGAAATAAGTCACCATAAACCAGTCAGTAAACAAGTGGCAAGAACGGCACACAACTGCATGTTTTCTCTAAAGAAAAATGTATCACTTTTACAGAGTGTGTTCCCTCCTCTGCCCCAGTAGTGATCTTAACCTTAACCAGCAAATACGTGAGTACTGAAGTCCTCTGGAGTTATTACTCTTGTCTATCATATTACATGGCTATAGGATACTAAATAAGGAAAAAAATTGCCTTGTAAGAGACACAGCTGACAGATACACTTGAAACAACAAAAAAGATAACTATCAGTTTCAATTGCTTCCTACAGCAACCCAGAATGCTCTTCTCAAATTACAGTGTATTCCCCTTCCAGGAAGTGTATCAAAAACAAAGATACACTTTGTCTGGGGTGAAAAAAAATTAAGCATATTTCTCACCCAATCCTACCCCCAAACCAACAGTTCTTGAAAATACATTCTTTAAGATGTTAAATATCTCTGAGCACTATTTTAATTCTATTTCTCAACCCATTTAAGTTGACGCAGCAGTGCCTTGACACAGAAGGGAAAAAAGTTTACATCCAAGATACACGGAATTTTTAAAAATCCTGACAGAAATATAAACTCTTTCAAAACAAACAAAAACAAACAAGGTAGGCATTCACAAAAAACAGCCACCTAATTTTCACCAAATTTAAAGTAAGAAAAGCTAATACTGTACAGTGTACACTTTATGTTTAAACTCATTATTTAAAATTTAAATCTCAGAAAAAAATTTTTTTCTATTTAATTTTGTATTTATCTGAGATGGATGTTCACTAAACTTACTGTGATAATCATTTGATGATGTGTATGAATCAAATCATTATGCTGTACACCTTAAACTTACAGTGCTGTACGTCAATTACATCTCAATAAAACTGGAAGAAAAAATAAGTAAAATAAAATTTAAATCTTCAGCCTAAATGCTGCTTTGATATTAAGTACTCCGATGATGTTTTTCCCTCCGGGTAACTTGCTATTACTATGGTGACAAACGCTGCTATCTGCTATCTACAGACCTCTGAGGGTTTTTCTTTTCTTCTACCTTTAAAACATCAACTGACAAATAATGCTTTACAGTTTGTAACTGGTTCACACCTCCGAATTTTGAGAAAAATCACTCAACTTGGTAAACAAAGCTGAGAACTATTATTTTAAAATAACCTTAAAAAGACCCACCAACACCCCTACCAATTCCAGACCCGTCTCAAAAAATTGGGATTTTTTTTGAGAAATTTTACACACACACACACACACACACACACACACACACACACATATATATGTATGTAAATATATGTATGTGTGTGTATGTATGTATATATATATATATATATATATATATATATATATATATATATATATATATATATATATATATATATATATATATATAAAACCTGGACAGGGAAAAGGTGAGCAGCTCTCGAAGTAGTCTGCTCAATCCTTCCAGGTCTGGCCTCATTCTGGGAGACCACCAGGTACCAAGAAGTACGGGTCGTCCCTTCCCCCGAGTGGAGGGGACCCTCCGAGAGCCGATACTCGCCTGACTTTTCCACCAGTTCCCGGACATCCTTCTTCTCCGGCAACCCCGAGTATCCCAGTCCCCGGCACTCCAGAATGGTCTTCAGCTTCTTGAAGCTCAGTGCCACCGGATCCACCAGCTGGGTGGCAAAGATGCCAGTTTCATACCACACAATGGCCTCAAAAAACCTGGCCAGGACGAACAGGACCAGAAAATAGAGGAGCAAGAAGAAAAGCTTCAGCCACATCCTCCCCTGCGTCTTCTCTCTTTTCAGAGAGCTCAGAACACGAAAAAGAGGACGGCAGACGGGGGAGTGTGTATTTACAGCAGCCTGGGCGAGGGCACCAGCTCCGCGTGTGGTCCGGCGCCCGCCGCCGTCACCGTGGGGACATCCCCGGCCGCGAGGCAGGTGGATCCGGGGATTTGTGCGGGGGTGAGCAAAAGACCAGGAGGGGCAGAGACGCAGAGCCTCGCGCGGGCCCTTCCAGTCCAGAGGCGAGAAAAATAAAGGGAAAAAACTAAAATAAAACCATCAGTTAGACCCCGAAAGAACAGGGGCGCGGGGAGAGCCCGCGGGGAAGAACAAAATGAGGGCCGCTTCCCCAGGCGGGGGTCACCGACCGAGGAGGCGGGGTCGGCCTTCCAGCACCGTAATCTCAAGAAGGTAGGGGGGAGGCCCCCCAAATCATTCAGATCCACAAAGGAGGCGGGCGCCGGGCTGCAGGCCGGGGCCGCAGGGGCGGCGGGCCCGGGAGGCGGTTGGGGCCGGCCAGGGCTCCCGCGGCGGCGGTCAGGAGGGCGCGGCGATCGGCGGGGCCAGGCCCGGGGCCCAGCGCGGGGAGGAGCTGCCGCTGCAGCGCCGCGCCCGGCGCCCAGGCCCCAGGCCACGCCGGCCGCCCAGGCTCCGCGAGAAGCGCGGCGGGCACGGCAGCGGCGGCGGCGGCTCCAGGTTCGCTCGGGTCGGCGGGCGGCGCCTTTCAGGCGGGCGGGCACCTCGGCACGGCCCGGGAGGGGGCGTCGCAGTCTCTGCAGAGGGAAATGGGGCGCTTGGGGCGACGGTCCTGGAGAAAAAAAGCAAAAATAGGCCCGAGATGGCTCCCCGGGGCAGCTGTCGGGCCGCCTCCCGCTCACGCAGCGCCCGCCCCGCTCAGATGGGCGGCGCGGACCCCGGCCGCCGTCCCCTACGCCCCCGCCACCTCTCGAGGCCGCGGCCGTCGCCTCCCGAGCAGAGAAACAGCAGCGGCCGCGGCCCAAGCCGAGACATAACAACTGACGTCGGCGGAGGGGCGTGGCCTGGGGCGGGGCGGGGCGGGGCCACGAGGGCGCGACCGCCCGCGGCAGCGGGGAAAGGGGGTGCAGAGAAGAAGAGGGGCAGCCAGGCCAGGGGGCGGGAAAGCAGCGCGGAGCAGCAGCCTTGACGTGTGCCTTCCTAAGAGCTCCCAAAGTTGCCTCTCCAATGTCTTCTCTTTCTTTCTTTCCTTTTGCCCTGCAGATGTTTAGCAGTTGATTTTGTCTGGGGGTTGGACGTTGGGACTGTGTCACTGTGCATTTTTTGTAAAAATAAGGTAGTTAATTATCCTCTTAAAATAGGAACAAATAGAAGAGTACATTTATACTAGGTCCTAGTGAACCGGGAAAACTTTGGCACGGTTGGTTTGAGGTGGTAGAAGGTGAAACCCAGAAAACAGTGATTTTCATCTTCAGGTGAGAATGTAGTAGTTTTTTGCACATATGTGTTGGAGGAGGATTGGCCAAAAGGGGAGTTAGAACTAGGCCCAGTTATCCCTGCCTGTTACAATCCACTCCCCCACCCCCGCCACCCCCCACCGCTGGTTCAGTCTTAGGGTTACAAGCCAGGTGTTGAAGTGCTGAGTTCCCAGGACAAAGGTTGTTGAGTGTGGACATGTCCCAGTTGAAAGTTTATGTGTGTTTTCTTTCGTTGCCCTCCCTGAGTGTGGCACCACCAGGAAGAAGAACTTGTATGAAATGAGTAAGCTGGGCAGGTACGCAGTTCTGGGTTCTGTATTTGTTTAACCCCAATAGAGCTCCTCTTGGTGTCAACCTCTGTGCCAGTCTTGAGGGAGAAGAGGGTTGCATGTATCAAATAAACAGGGCTGGCTTCTACCAACCTGATGAAGAAGGAAAAGATGCAGGAGTTACAAGAGAACCGTTAGCTATTGTGCAAAACTGTCAAACGTCCTGAACTAGGGGTGAAAATTGTAGAAAAAATGGAGGGGGGGTAGTGATCCTCGATATTGGGGCAAATGAGAAATAGAAAGCAAAGACTGGACCGTGAGAAGGTAGCCCCAGAATGGTACCCCTTTAAAATAAAGCAAGCAAAGGCATTTCAGTGTCCAGCTATGGAGGAGGCCTCAGGAGGGACAGGCCCATGGGGTCAGGCTCATGGGGACAGGGAGAAGGAGTCAGAGGGGGAGGTGTAGGAATGTACAATAAGCTCTTGGCCTCTGCTTCTGTGTCTTAAGTAGTTTCAATGTGGCTTTGTTTCCATGGCTGGCAGATCAACATGAGAGACTGTATTAAACAGTTCGTTCTAACTGGCTTGGTTCTGAAATTTCAGAATCCTTGGGCGTGTCACAGTGATGCTGTTACTGGGTGATATTGCTGTCTAAAACTTGACATTTTCAGTGAAGTCCTTCACCTCAAAGAAATGTACTTCCTGGTGAGGGAAGACTTGACTGAAACTCAAATACTAGTATAAAAAAGGGGCAGATGGGGAAAATTGGAGTGTGAGTTGAGGATGGAACCAACCAGGTCAGAGTTTCAAATTGGAAAAATATTAGAGAGTGGAAGAGACTGGAAAGAAATTATTAAAGAACTCTTTGACGTTTCTTATTTGTTTCAACTGCTTCTCATCCCGACACCCTGGCCTTGTTTCCTCAAGGTTAAACTCTTAGGAAGGATAAGAGCACTGATGAAAGATCACGCAGGGTTGGTGGGACATAGGGGTGTGGACTTTTATATCCTCCATTGATGGGAATGTACAATGTTTCAGGAGAGCAATTTACAATGTGAGTTAGAAGGCCTCCTGAAATGTATACTCTTTGGCACAGTGATCTCACTTTAGGGGATGTACCCTGAGGAAATGACAGAACGTGTGACAAAGATGCATGTGCAGAGCTTTGTTTTTGCTGTAAAGTTAATGAGAGAGAGAGAGAGAGAGAGAAAACCCAAATGTCTTGCAACAAAGGATTGGTCAAATATAGTCATTCAAATGATGAACTATTAGGCAGCTACTAAAAAGAAAGAGACACAAGGTAGATATGTGGCTATGCACGTGAAACTGTGTCCCAAATATAGTGTTTGGGGGAAAAAAACAGGTTACTGAGAAGTTTGTATGCTAGGATCCTATTTTTGTATTTGTATTAGAAAAAAGGTAGAGATACATACACTAAAATATTAACCGTATGCATCTTTAGGTGATGGGATTTCGATGATTTAAATTTTTTTCTCTTGTGTTTTATCTCTATTCTTTTTCCAAAATAATCATATATTGCTTTTGTTGTTTAAAGATGTGTTTTAAAAAATAAAACAACCACTAGGACGGCTTCCCTGGTCTGGAGCTTTAACAACAGGGCTTCATCCTCCGGGACTCCGAGGGAGGTGCAGGCTGTCCTCTCAGGAGGATGACTTCAGTTTCCACTATGCCTAACTGGGCAGATTAATTAGAATTTCTGTTCAAAGACGAGGAAGACAAAAGGATGTTTAAATTATTTATTGTTTTTCATAATCTGTTTTTCTAACTACAAGGCTGTTAACCTGGGCTCTCAAGTTCACATCTCAGATTCTGTTCATTTGTGGGATGGCTGAGATGCCTTATCATTTGATACGGAGGAAAGGCAAGGGAACCATAATTAGAGTGCCTGGTCCAGTGTAGACTAGTATCTTACCAGCTGCGTCACCTTGTTAAGAAGTCACAAAACCTCCCTGAACCTCATTTTGATCACCTATAAAATGGGGTTGGATGTTTACCCCCATGAAGCCGTTGTAAGGATTAAATGAGGTAATGAATATAGCAGCTATCTAACCACATTTTTTTTTTTCCTGTGAGAAAATCAGACTTGTGGGAGTGCCTTATCCAGGAATGTCCCCTGCTGTGATCGCGAAACAGACATACTGCTTGTATTCAGTTTAAAATAAAGAATTAATTTTAGAGGAAAAGAAAAATCAATGTTTTTGGTTGAGCTGGATGAAACGAGGTTATTTAATTTAGGGTCCAAAGAGCCCTCTCTTTTTATTTTATTTTTTTTTCTAGTATTATATTACCCATATCAAATAATACTTCAAGACTTCAAAATTGGGACAATTTTGAGAGTGAAAGGGGCAGTGGTAACAAAATGATACCCGACTATCAGGGATAAAGTGGGGACTGTCCCAGACAAACCCTACTCATAAAAAAGCAGGCTTATTCATATCCACTTGATTCCCCACTACCTTCGATACCCTCAGAGGTAACTGCCTTCAGCCCCAGTAAGCATTTTTTCTCATGTTTATTTCCAAATAACAGGTTTCTACTGCTCTTCTTGATGTTTCCACTTTATACATTATCTATTGATTTCTTACCGCAGAAGATGAGGAATGATCACTTTTATATCCTCCATTCACACACCATTTCCCTCCCTTCATTCCCAATGGGATTATATTATATATTCATTTTTATATTAATATGTCCATATAAATCTTGTTCATGGACTGAATCACATCATTTATATTTCCTTTCTTGGGCAATTGTTCATTTTTCCTGGAGTTAATAATTAACTCAAATTTGGGTTTGTTCTATTTTCTAGGGCCCTGTCCACTTATTCATTCCCGGACTCTCTGTCTGAACTATCAAACTAGTCAAGTGGCTAATCTATCAATTCCACATTTTGTTGGAAATAAACCTGTCCTTGGTCCTCCTGCTCCAGGTTAGACTGTTTACTCTCTAGACCGACTAGGCAGCTGTCATTTCAGGACTACCCTTCACTTCTCTTCTGCGCTGGGTTCTGTTTTTTTGATCCCATGGTTACACTTTGTCCACTTCTTTGTTTGCATGGAACACACCTCATACTACAGTGATTTAGTAAGACAGTAGACATGGAGATAAACTTTGGAGAATTTACACATCTAAAAATTCCTTTATTCTACTCTCGTTCTTTTTTTTTTTCTTCCAAACTTAAAGACTTGGAAGAGTATTGCTAACACCTCCTTAGTACCCTTCACCAATTCACCAATGGTTAACACTTCTGCTCTACTTGATTTCTCATGTCTTTTCTCTAATTTGAATATGCATTTTTTTCTTAAACCATTTAAGAGGTAGCTGCGGTTACTCTTCCTATTTGAATAATAGTCTGGCCAAGTATAGACTTCTAAATTAGAAATCATTTCCCCTCAGAATTTTGAAGACCTTGATCCACTGTCTTCCGGCTTCTCTTTTGACTTGACTGTTCTCTCTATAATTTCTCTGGCCCTTCTTTTCATCCTTGGTGTTCTGAGGTTTTATGGTCATGTGCATTAGTGCAAGTCTCCTCTCCTTCATTGTGTTGAGTGCCCAGTGGGCCCTTTCAATATGGCAACTCATGACCTTGGTTCTGGGAAATTCTTTAATAACTTCTTCTATCCATTTTCTCATTTTTCTGGAACTCCAATTAGTGAGATAATGAAACTCCTAAATTAATCCTGTAATTTTATTCACTCCAATTTTCCTCTCTTTGCCCTTTGTTCTACTTTTCTGGCGATTTCTTCAGATTTATCTTTCACCTATTCTAGTGGATTCTTAACTTTGTTTGTCATATTTTTAATTTTCAAAAGCTTTTTCTTGTCACGGGGATGTGCCTTTTCTCTAGCACCCCGTGCTTTGCAATATAGTCTCACACCTCTCTGAAGATATTACTTAATAGTGGCTTTCCCCCTGTTTCTTCTGCTCTTTAGATCTGGGTTCATTTTCTATTTGTTTGTTTCGGACTTCATTGTTCACGTTAGGAGCTCACTTTATCTACCTGGTAATATTTGGCTCTCTCCTTGTTCATAAGTTCATAAAAGCGAGGCACTAGAAAGCCCATTGGAAGTTCTCTGTGAGTGAGTGGGACTCACTTAGGGTGCATGATGGTCAGAGCCCAGCTATTTCACTAGAAGAATCTATAAGTCTTTTCTCTTAGGTTGTTTGCTTTCTTCAGAGAGGAATCCTGCCTGGAAAGTTCAAGTGTCACTGTCAGCGTCCTGGGACTGACTGAGAGAAGGAGGCTGGGCAGTATCAGGTCCCAGCCATTAGGCTTGAACTTAATATCACAGTTTTCCATAGGGTTCCTCACCTCCCTCACATAGCTATGCCCGTATTTCCAAGTCCAGAACCTCTCTGTTCACTTCCAAAGGTAAACCTCCCATTTTCCTCTAGGCTGGGAGAGGGGAAAGTGCCTGGCTGCACGAGGTCCAACTGTATCTTATGAAACTTTAAGCAACTCCTCCAATTTTGAGCCACACCCACCACCCTGGGCTTCCAAAGTGTTGTGCTTCCAATTTCTGTTCTTTTCCTGGGTTCTCTGGCACCCAGGCAGAGGCAGTGTCACAGATCCATCACACTATTTCCAGGAGTGTAGACATACCAGCTTGTAGTTAAGTTGGGTAAGTGACTGAATTATGGCCAGTGGGAGTCGAGCGGAAGTAATGTGCACCCCTTCCAGACCTGGCCCTCATAAACAGCCTTGAGCCCTCTCCAGACTGGGTGGCCAGGGAGACAGGTGGCCCAGAGAACAGCCTTGAGACTTTTGCCCTGGGACCCCTATCTTCTGCCTCTATTTTTTGACCATAGAGCTCTCTGCATCCAAGACACAATGAATTCCACACAGTCAGAGGCGCAAAGGTGGGGCTCACAGGAACCTCAGACTGGTAGACGAGAAGCAGAGGAAAAGGAATGCTAATATGTGTTACTTTACTTGCTGGTGGGGCAAAGAGAGAGGCAGATAAAGGCAAATTAGATAACCCCATTTTCTTCACTTTCCTCTCTGACTCCTTTATCAAGAACACAATTTGGTTAAAAAAAAAAAAGTAAAAATGGCTAGAAATGGTGGGAAAAAACAAGGGTAGGGGGAGAAATCTAAGTCCTGGGTAGACTGAGTAGATGGATTGGGTTGGTTTGTCATTGTATGTCTGGTTGATTCACCCAGTGAAGCATGGATCTGAGGCAGGTAAGGGAGCAATTCCACGTCTGTGTCTGGCGTGTAAACATATTTGATATTTCTTATTTCAGGGACATAAATGCTCATCCTTAGTAACTAATAATAAAAAAAATGATACAGGTAGAGCAGCTTACCCTTCAGCAATTTCTCCTGGGGGCTCTTTGTCAGAGACACTCGGTTGTGAGGTAATGCCAGGCACCCCCTGAAACTTACTGTCCCCCGGCTCCTCCCCTTTCTGCCCATAGATCGTCTGCCCTTTCCAGACCCTCTACCCTCACACTTCCCACCCTTGCACATGCCCCCTTCCTGAGCAATCTCCTAAACAATTTAACAGAGTTAACTAAAAATTTATAGGATCTATTTCTTTATTACCTGACTAATTGATTTACATTTCAAAAGTTTATTACTGGACAGTGTACAATGATATACTTTATAGCTGACTTGAATATGGCATTTATGGTCATTAAAAGAGGAGACTTAAGCCCCAGGCACAGAGCTACCTGACTACATTTTTTTTCTGTGAGGAAATCAAACTTGCCGGAGTGCCTTCTCCAGGCACATCCCCCACTGTGGTTGTGAGAACTGCCCGTCCAGTCCTGTCTCTGTGGAGATGACCCTGTTGACTGAGTGTCACCACAGCGTTGGTACCAAATTGTGTTTTCCAGCGCACTAGGCCAGTCTCTGCAGGAATAAGCAAAGACCCGAAGCAGTATTCAGAGACTCGTTTGGCACTCAAGCTGGAATCTTCAAAAGGAGGAACCTCTGTTCACCAGAGGCATACCTGCAGAATGTGGCTTCCAGCAAAGCTGAGACAAACACACCCTGGGGTGGCTCAGCTTTGCATGCTGTCATCCATTTAATACACAGCCCTTCTCCTCTGGTCAGCCGGCCAGCCCCGAGCTCTCGTCTTCCAGCTTCCCATAGCAGGAACAGCAAGCCGCAGGACTCTGTACAAACACCTTGAAGACAAAGGTAAATAAGGGTGGAGTAAGCAAATAATAAGTCACCCTTCCTCCTAGAGTAAACTGTTCCTCCTCTGACTGCCTGAAGCTACAAGGACATATGGTGTGACCACGGGGCAGTAGGACATTGCTACCGGGTCTTCCCGCCCAGGACAAAATGAAAATGCAAGCCCCTTGTTCAAAAAGCAGGAAAAAAGTGCCATGAGAGGTACTACATAAAGCTTTTCCTTTCTCCCCCCACCCCGCAGTCTCTGGACGTGTTAAGTGGTATTTTTAAATTTGCAATTTAATGTAATTCTCCCTTGGACAGGGGACACTCATAGGACACGTGCAGGTCCTCACAGGCACCTGGACCCCCTCCCTCCAGCTGTAGACCCTGCAACAGATGGTGGGGCCTGAAAAGGACTCCAACCTCAGCACCAGGACATGCTCATACCTAGATTGGGGGTGGGCAAGAGGCCTGTCCCCAGCAAGTCGCCCCCCAAACATCTGTCACGTTGCCAACCCCAGCAGAGACAGCTGCTGCCACTCATGCCTTGCCACGTGGGACCTGGGATGTGTGTGCCTGACCCCAACACACTGCGGACCTGTGCCGAGGGCCCCACTGTGGGCAGAGGGCGACAGCAGAAGATGGAAATGCCCCTCAGTGGGAAGGGCAGTCGTGGAGAGGGTGAGGCTGGGCAGGGGCCCTGGGTGCCAGGGACGGAGGGCCGGCTGCCAGGAGGTGGGGGGTTGACAGCAGGCAGACCGTGCATGAGCTGAAGGCTCCAAGGCCTTGGCACCTGCTCCAGTGTTGATCAGACTTCACTTGTTATGCAGAATCTCACATCGTCAACTGCGGAGCATTAAACTCCAAGCGCCTGCAGGGTCCCTCCGAACCTGGGCTTCTGAGCCATCGCTCTGTTCACACACCCAAGAAGCCAGTTGGGTGGGATAGAATGATTGAAATCAGTGAAAGTCCAGAAAATTCTTTATTTTTTAATCACATTCGTGGCATTTCTCATAGGCTGCTGCCCATGGTTTTATTTCCTTGCGTAAACTGGCTTCCCTTCCCAGGTGCACTTGCAAGGCTGAGTTCCTACTCTCACCAGCTGTTCTCTGGCATGTTCCAGCCCCTCTCTAAGCTTATCTGAAAAACAGAAATAAAACAATGATCTCATAAGATTGTTGTGAGGACTCAATGAGGTAAAGCTGATAAGGCTCTAAGCCCAGTGACTGGCACATGTTTTATACAAATGGACACACCTGTATATGTGTATCTACCCATATACACTGATGCCCATACATCTCTGCTGTGACATGTAGGGACAGTACCAGAGCACACAGAAGGTACTTAATAAGTCTAATTATTTTTGGACAAAAGAACACAGTTAGTAGGAACATTTTTTAAATGTCAAGCTGGCTAATGAATGCTTTAGGCGAAATGCAATGCAAATATAATGTGATTATTTAAAGAAGAAAGCAAAAAAGCATTTAAAAAGTTCAAATCTGTGTTGGTAGGATAATTCGGAAAGTAAGTGCAATTGAATTAAGGAGACATAGAAAAAATGAATAAAGTCCTGAAAAACCTTAATGAATTTGATTTCAGAATGAAAATAGGCCTTGTAAGGAAAGGTGAAAGAAGTTGGAGCTGGTGAGCTTGGAGAAGAGGAGGATAAGACAAAAATGGGCAGAAGGCCTAAATAGAAGTTGCTCCCGTGAAGACACACAGATGGCCAGCAGGCCCACGAAAAGATGCTCAACACCGCTAATCATCAGACAAGCGCAAATCGGAACGACAGTGAGGTAAGTCACACCAGTCAGAATGGCCATCGTTCAAAAGTCCACGAACGATAAATGCTGCAGAGGCTGTGAAGAAAAGGGAGCCTGCCTACACTGTTGGTGGGGATGTAATTTGGTGCAGCCACTACGGAAAACAGTATGGAGAGCCCTTAAAAAAACTAAAAATAGACTTACCATATGATCCAGCAATCCCACTCCTGGGCATATATCCAGAGGAAGCTCTAATTCAAAAAGATACATGCACCCCAGTGTTCACAGTGGCACTGTTTACAATAGCCAGATATGGGAACAACCTAAATGTCCCTTGACAGATGACTGGATAAAGAAGATGTGGTATATGCATGCAATGGAATACCACTCGGGCATGAAATAATGCCATTGGCAGCAACATGGATGGACCTACAATTCATTATATTAAGTGAAGTAAGTCAGACAGAGAAAGACAAATAAACATATATATATATCACCTATATGTGGAATCTAAAAAATAATGCAAATGAACCTATCCACAAAACAGAAACAGACTCACAGACATAGAAAACAAAAAACTTGTGGTTGCCAAAGGAGAAGGGGAAGAGGGATAAATCAGGAGCTTGGGATTTGCAGATACAAACTACTATACATAAAATAGATGAACAACAAGGTCCTACTGTACAGCACAGGGAACTATATTCAATACCTTGTAATAACCTATAATGAAAAAGAATATATATGTATAACTGAACAAGTATGCTGCATACCAGAAACTAACACAGTAAATCAACTACAATTAAGAAAAGGATGAGAGAGAACTTTAAAATAGCAATATTGCTTTCAATTAAAAATAAATATTTTGTTATAAAAGTAGTACATGTTTATTGTAGAAAACATAGAAATTAGGCATTATCAAAAAGAAGAAAATCTGCAACATGCACAATCCCACTATCCTCACACAAGTTTGTGCCAATTGATTATCCTACTGTAAATACAGGTTTGGATACCCTCGATCGTGATGGGCATCTTCATTTTTAAAAATATTCGCCAATTTTACAGCTGAAATGGCATCTCATTGCTATTTTGATTTAAATTACTTCTTTGAATAATAAACTACACCTTGTGTGTTTATTGTTCATATATATTTTTATTTTGTGAATTGCCTGTGTCTTTAGGCCATTTTTAATTAAGATGTATATACAGTCGACAGAGCATTCCTACCTGTTCTTTGATAGGCCTGCCAGGCGTGAGGTAGGGGCCGTATTAACACAATCTGCCATGTTGCTAAACAAGTAAAATGTTTGTCTTTTTTTACATAGTGACGTGCAAGTGTTTTTTGTAGTTAAGGATGCCAACCTTTTTCTGTGATATAGCACTTTTGCTTTAATATTTTTGACCAGTTCATCAAAGTGACTGATAAGGACAGAACAAAAGGAAATCAGTTTAAATTAAAAAAAAAAACTTATTTTAGTTGGGTATGAGAAACAATTTCTTCATGATGAAGAGAGTAAGTGCAGGAAAAGGAATTTGTCATTATGGAATCTCTGACCCTCTGTCTTTCTTCTACGATTTACATTAAACTTAACTTGTTAGGAGCCAGAAGCTAGACCAAATGGGTGTTCATAGTTCTATTAATTTTTCTAGATTCTAGGAAGCACTAATTTCAAAATTAGTAGGGAAGGGTCGGGGTTGCATGGCTAATTTGACTGAATGTGTGTTCCTCACTGTTGTAAGCAGAACAGCTGAATGTTTGCAGGACTTTTGAGTAAGAGCTGCTAAGTCTGCTGTTGTTCAGTGGTTCGACAAATGAATGTGAATTCTGTTACGGAACAAATGGGACCAGTGTTCCACTTATAAACATCCAGTATGCTTACTGCTGAGGGTGGTACTCGTTAGGATTACACACAAATACTCAACTCTCTCCTTCCAGGCATGTGGTAAGAATGCACTTTCCTGCCCCCCTGGAGTTAGGTGAGGACATAGGGCTTTCAATGGCCAATGAAACATGACAGGAAGTGACAGTTTCAGTTCTGGGGCCAAATTAAAAAAAAGTTTTATATGTGGTTTATTATATTTTCAATTATACAGATAAAACTTATATGTATATAAATTTTACTAAAGTACACATATAAGGTTTATAATAACCTGCATATGTTTAAAGTATATCATTTTTATATGTGTATACACCTATGAAATCATCACTATAATCTATAGTGGAAATATCTATCACCTCCAAAAGTTTTCACTTGTGCTTTTGTAATCCCTCCCTCCCACACCTCCTCATTCCCTGTCTCCAAGCATGAATCTTCTTTCTGTCACTATAGTTTAGTTTTGAATTTTCTACAGTTTAAATCATATAGTATGTACTCCTTTATTGGCTGACTTAATTTCATTTTGCATGGTAATTTTAAGATTCATCCATGTTGGTATATGTAGCATTGGTCCATTCTTTTTTTATTGCTGAGTAGTATTCCATTTTTTGGATATGCTATTGTCTGTTTATCTGTTTACTTGTTGATGGACAGTTGAGCTGTTTCCTGTTTTTGGCTATTACAAATAGTTTCTGTAAACATTTGTGTACACATTTTTACATGGTTACAAATTGATTTTTCTTGAGTGGGGTGGATCACAAGGTCACTGTATTTTCAACTTCTTAAGAAACTGCCAAATTGTTTTCTGAAGTGGCTGCAATACTGACATTATTATGATAATTTCACAAGAGTTTTAGTTTCTCCACATCATCATCAACACTTGGTATGACAAGTCTTTGTAATTTTGGCCATTCTGTTAGCGAAGTGCTATTATCTCGTGGTTTTAATTTGTATTTTCCTAATGATTAACAAAGTTTAGCATTTTTTCTTATGCTTATTTGCCATCCCTATAGCTTAAGTTGTCTGTCCAAATCTTTTGCTCAGTTTTGTTTTGTTTTGTTTTGTTATCTTATTTTTGAGTTTTGAGAATATATATTCTAGGTACAAGTCTTTAACCAGATATGTTTTGCAGATATTTTTTTCACAGTCTATGTCTTGTCTTTCCATTATCATGAGTATCTTTTAAGGAGTAGAAATTTAAAATTTTAACCAAGTCCAATTAGTCAACTTGTTCTTTTATGAATTGTGCTTTTGATGTTGTAGCTAAGAAATCCTTGCCTAACCCAAGGTCAAAAAGATTTACTTCTGTTTTCTTCCAAAAGTTTTATATAGATCCATGCTTTTACATTCAGGTCAATGACCCATTTTGAGTTAAATTTTGTATGAGGTGTGAGATATAGGTCTAAGTTCTTTTCTTGCATATGTATATACAATTCTTACAGCACGATTTGTTGAAAGGACTATCCTTTCTCCACTGCATTGTGCCTTTGTCAAACACCATTTGTCCAGATATAGGTACAAGTTTATTTATGGACTTCCTACTTTGTTCCACTGATTTATTTTTCTATCCTTATGTGAATACCATACCATCTTCATTAGTGTAGTTTTTATAATAATTTTTGAAATCAAGTAGTGTTATAACTTGAAATTTCTACATCTTTTTCAGAGCAGTTTGGCTAGTCTAGATTCTTCACATTTCCGTAAAAATTTTAGCACATGTGCTGCCGAAGCAAGCACCATTTCCATAAAAAATTTAGAATCAGCTTGTCAAATTTCTATAAAAAACCCAGTGGGGGTTTGACTTGAATTGCACTGAATCTATAGATTCATCTGAGGACAGTTGACATCTTTATGATATTGACTGCAGACCCAGCTAATAACTTGGATTTTAACCTTGGGGGAGACCCTGAGCTAAAGACACTGAGCCAAGCCACACCTGCATCACTGACCAACAGAAACCATGAGGTAATAAATGTTTGTCATTTTAAGCTACTAAGTTATGAGGTAATTTATTATGCAGCAATAGGTAACTAATACATATGGTTGGCTCAGTCTCATTCTTCATGGCTTAGCTCAAGTGTCACCCTCCTGAGAGAAGCCTTTCCTAATGACCCTAGCTAAAGTAACCTTCTTCCTGCCCTGTCTCTTCCCAAAGTCACCTTTTAAGATAGTGTCCTGTTTTCTTTCTTCCCTAGCACTTCTCACCATTTTGAATGAATTCATTTACTTGTATATTGTCTGACATCCCACAATTAGAATGTAGATTCCTTAAGGGTAGGGCTGATGCTTGCCTTGTTCACTGCTGTATCTCCAACTCCTAGATTGATGCCTGGTTCACACACTTGTTGAATAAATGTAAGAGAGTAATGGTTCTGCATTATTTGCTCCAGAAATTTCCTGGTGTTTAACAGAGCCAAATGCTATGAACCAAGCATAATCTGTGCTTTGATAATAACTTTGACAGCCAACAAATCTTGGAGCTGTTTTCAGATTTTAAAACAAGATCTGCTTTTATTTTATGATCAGGAAGTAACTTGCCAGAGTCACAGAGCTAGTAAGCTGTGGAGCTGGGATTCAAATCAACATCTGAGTTCAAAGCCAATGCTGCTGCTGCAAAAAAAATTAAAACTATTTAAAACGAAACAGAAGACAGGAGACAATCATCAAGGGGATGGTGAAGCAAGCAGAGTACTTTACTGGAGACCGTGTGATAATAATTCATGAATAATGGAAGTGGAAGGCAACATGGGACCCTGGGCTTACCTAGAAACCTCCTGTGTATGAAAAGGATCAAATGGGAGCAGGCTAACCACGAAGGGTGTGTGGGAAAAAAATCCTTCCTCACAGTAAAAGCATCCACGCTACTTCGGCGCTTGCTGTCCACCCTCCTACCCCAGGTGGCTTTGTAGGTTCAGGTGCCTTCAATTTCCAGTTGTTTGTTGCTAGTATATAGAACATCCTGCATTGAGGAAGAGAAGGAATGCAGATGGGGAGCGGGAGGAGATGGTACCACAGAAAACATGAGTTTATTTTGGATTTGTTGAATTTAAGATACTTGTGGTATGTCCCGGTGGAGCGGAGTATTTGTCAATTGGATATGAAGATCTAGAGTTCTGGAAGTGGTCCTGCTAGAGGCAGAAATTTGGGAGATCCCCAGCCCACAGGCAGAAGAACCTGGGAGGTAGCTAAGGTTAGTTAGAATAGTCACTGAGATGGAGGGGTGGGCAGTGAGAAGGGAAGCCCAAGATAAAGGGAAAGATGTGGGTCTTAGAAGTCTGGGGGTTGAAAATTTCAAAAAGAGAGTAGATAAGGTCGATAAGGACTGCAGAGTAACCTCCAGATTTGGAAACTAGATCGTTGGTGAGCTTGCCATAGCGGTTTCAAAGGAGTGATAGGAGTTTGCAGCAAGTTGGGAAAACGGATGGAGGTAATCAGACTTCCCTTTTGAAAAATTTAGTTGCAGGTAAAAAGAAAGATGACATTATCAAGGCCACGATCAGCTTTTTGTTTGTTTTTAAACTGACAGAGATCTGAGCGTGTTTATAGGTTACCAAGAGCAAGAGATTGAGCATGAAAGGAAGCCAATAATTGATGGAATATGATCCTGGAGTTGGGAATAGGAGATGAAGATTATGTGTTGAAATAGAGGGGTTAAATAGAAAGAGAGCCATCTCATCCTGTGAGACTGATGGAGGGCACTAAGACCCTCTCCCTGCAAGGGGTCAATCATCAATTTGAGAGCACATCGCCTTGCTTGGTCATGTGGTTTGCCCCAGAAGCTTTCAGCAACATGGGTGTAGGTGAAGTGTTGGATTCTCTTGGGGTTCTTTACTGAGATTGTTTCCAGTTTTTCAATATCTTAAGTAATGGCAAAAGTCATTTTTTATTAGTTCATTTTTCCTTAAAACATATAATATTACTAATATATTTGATTGCCTGATCTCATTTCTCTCCCCTTCTCCTTTGAGGTAGCCACTGTCCTGAAGTGCCAATATGTCATTCTCAAGCAGCTAAAGTATTTTCATAGGATCCATAACTAAAACACAGCATTGTTTTGTATCTTTTAAAATTGGTATCTTACTGTACTTATCATTCTGCAGCTTGCTTCTTTTACTCATTTTTAGATTTTTTGAGATTTATCCACAGTGACCTATATGAACGAAATTAGCTCTGATTAGCTGTTGTGTGATTTTTCTGTGTATAAAATGCTACCATTTATCAATTCTCCAGTTTTGTTTCAAGTGTTTCATTATTATAAAAAATGAACACATGCAAGATTTTAATGATGATGATTTCCACATTAAAAGAATGTGCATTCTGTTTTATTAAGTAATGTTTCATTAATGTCAATTAGTTCAAGTTGCTTAAAAGTATTGCTGGAAGTTTTTGTGCCTTTACTGACTTTTTGCCTGCTTGTTCCATCAATTACTGAAAGATACTAAACTCTTCAAAACACAATTGTAGATTTGTCTATGTCTCCATTTAGTTTTGCATTTTTTGCTTACTGTATTTTGAAGCTTTGTTATTAGGTGCATATGCATTATAATGGCTATGTATTATTGATGAATTGACCCTTTTATCTTTAAAACGTCCCTTTTTATTTCTATTCATACTCTGTCTTGATGTCTATTTTGTCTGATATTAACATTGTCATTCCAGCTTTATGATTAATATTTGCATGGTGTGTGTATATATATATATTTAATTGATAGACTTTATTCTTAGAACAGGTTTAGGTTTAGAGAAACATTGAGGAAAAAGTACAGAGAGCTCCTGTATATCTCCTTTTCTAACTGCCCTCCTCCCTGGCTTCCCATGTTGGTAAAATTTTGCATTAGTGTGATACATTTGTTAACAATTGATATAAGAATATTTATACATTATTATTAAATAAGGCCATAGTTTACATTAGGGTTTATTCTTTGTGTTGCATGATTCTATGGGTTTTAATAAATGTATAATGTCATGTATTTTTATTTCTTTGTTTTTTTACTAATTTTATTACTATTTTATTACTAATTTTGCTTATTTTCTGGTTTCCTGAGGTAATTAGATTATTAATTTTAGACCTTTCTTCTTTTCCAATGTATGCCTTTCATGGTGTTAAACTCTCTCTAAGCACTGTTTTCACTGTATTCCACAAATTTTGACTAAGCTGTATTCACATTGTCATTGACCTAAAAATAATTTTCAGTTTCTCTAGAGACTTCTTCTTGGACTCATTTGTTATTTAGAAGCATGTTATTTAATTGCCAAAGATTTTGGGATTTTCCAGCTGTCTTTCTGTTTTTGATTTCTAGTTTACTTCCACTGTCACATGAGAGCACACTCTGTATGATTTCTATTCTTTTACATTTGTTAAGGTATATTTTATGAACAAGTATGTGGTCTTTCTTGGTGAATGCTCCACGTGAGCTTGAGGAGAATGTGCATTCTACTGCTGGATGAAATATTCTATAAATGTCAGTTAGATCCAGTTGCTTGATGTCCTGCTCAGTTCAACTATGTAACTGCTGATTTTCTGAATGCTGGACCTGCCCATTGCTAATAGAGTAGTGCTGACGTTTCCAAGTATAATAGTGAATTCATCTATTTCTCCTTGCACTTTTACCAGTTTCTGTCTCATTTATTTTTATGCTCTATTGTTAGCTGCATACACATTAAGGATTGCTATGTTTTCTTGGAGAACTGACCTCTTTATCCCTGATAATTTTCCCTGCACTGAAGTCTGCTTTGTGTGAAATTTATGTAGCACATTAGCTTTCTTTTGACTAGCACTAGCATGGTGTATTGTTTTCCATATCTTATTTTTAATCTGTGTCTTTATATGTTAAGTAGGTTTCTTTTAAACAGCATATAATTGAATTTGTTTTTTTATCCATTCTGACAATCTCTGTCTTAATTGTTGTATTTAGATCATTCACATTTAAAGTAGTTATTGATATATTTGGATTAAAATCTACCATATTAATAAGGGTTTTCTATTTGTTGCCCTTATTTTTGTTTCTTTTTGGTCTTCCATTCTTTTTCTGCCTTCTCTAGTTTTAACTGAGCATTTTATATGATTCCATTTTGTCTACTCTCTTGGCATATCAATTATGCTTCTTTAAAAAGATTTTATGGGGGGAGGGTATAGCTCAGTGGTAGAGCACATGCTTAGCATGCACAAGGTCCTGGGTTCCTTCCCCAGTACCTCCATTAAAACAAACAAACAAACAAACAAGCAAGCAAGCCAAATTACCCCCTCCCCACCAAAAATAAATAAATAAAAATAAAAAGATTTTTTTAGTGGTTTCCCTAAGGTTTGCAATCTACACTTACAACTAATTCAAATCCACTTTCAAACAACACTATGATGTTTCTCAGGTGGTGCAAGTACTTTGTAACAGAGCATCACCAATGCCGCCATCCCATTTCTTATAACACTGCTGTCATTCGCTTTACTTATCCATGAACTACAATCACTGAAAGCATGGGTTGTATTAGAACTGAATTATATAATAAACATTTCACATTGGGGGGTAATTTTCTCAATTATATCTACTGTTTCATATTTTATTCATGTTTGTGTTTTTAAACATGTGTGTTTGTCCAACATAATGACTTTTAAAGACAAGATGTGAAACAGAAAGATTCTAGGCCTGGGCCTGTGGACCTTTCCAATCGTATTAATGACGAAGCGTTTCAATCTTTTTTTCTTTTTTTTTACATTTTTTTATTGAGTTATAGTCATTTTACAATGTTGTATCAAATTCCAGTGAAATGATTATAAATCAATAAAAAATGTAAAAGAAAAATTCCAGTGTACAGCACAATTTTTCAGTTATACATGAAAAGAGTTTCAATCTTTTGAAGCATCTCATTGTACTTGGGGACAATGGATTCTGATAAGCCAACTGTCTGTACTATCGGTATTAAACAGCTTACAAATTAAGCAATTGCTCCCCACAAATTCCAAAGACACTTAAGTACAAATCCCAGTCATTTGACAAGTAAGGAGGCTGATTATTTTAAGTGGCTATTGGAATCTCAAAACAGAGTAAAATTGTTTTTTAAAAAGAGCCACAATTAATGAAAAGGCTCAAGAAGCAAGTTATTTCGTAGCATTTACTTATCGTCCAGAAAAGGAAGAACCACCCAGCTGATGAGAACCTAATAATGCGAGTGTGTAAAGTCATAGTGAATAAGACACTAGGATAAGATGTAGTATGAGAAAATGAAAAAGTTTCTCTCTCTAGCAGTACAGTCAACATATTAGTGACACATAACATTATGCCAACAGTTTTGTGTGATAAACTGAACAATCACTTTTCTGTCCAGGTTGATTAGTCAACAGATTTTAATGAACAAAGAGAATTCTGACTTTCTTTGCAACACACTGTTTTGTTTTGTTTCATAGAGAGGTGCTGGTGTCAAAGCCTGCTAAAGAAGAAGTTTTAAAAGTCTAGATGATGTGACAAAAACGACCCACGTCGTTAAAAAGAGACCAACTCACTCGAGAATATTTTTTAAACTGTATGACCACCTGGATAAAGAACACATAAATCTGCTACAAACAGAAATCCAGTGGCTTAGCAGGAGCTTGGGCTAAAAGATGAATCAGAATCCCAAAGAAAACATTTTGACTTCAAGTGGCAAGTTTCTTGAACTCAAAAAGAAATGGAATCTTCTGACAAATCATGTTGCAAAAGGAAATACTGACATGTTTCCACTGTTTGCGTTTGAAGGTGAGGAAGAGCCTCTGCAAGTCTCATGATGAGACGTGGGAGAACCACAGAACCACACGGATGGTATGCTCCCTCCCTGTAAACACAGGGGGTAACTTGGGCAACTGACACTCACTGAATCTTCTGCTCAGCCTGAGACCTGTGACTCTGAGAGAAGAACAGGACCTTTGTGAGCTGCAGTCTGATTGGACACTCACTCAAGATGAGATTAACTGATCTGCCTCTGCACGAGTTCTGGATTCCTGTGAAAAAGTGGGATCGTGCTGCTATTTATGGGAAAATGATGAATATTTTGCTGAAGTGTTTAACTTCTCTTAAATGTGTAAATAAGCTCCTTTATTATTTAACAAGCAACAGAAATAGTCTCATTTCAGTTGAAAATGAAATCTCTGTGTTGGACCAGCAAAAAATGGAAAAAAAAAATCATAGGTTGCAATTAAGAGGTAAATTTCATTTTTTAGCTTTGGTTTCAAAAAGAATAGTTTGAAAGCGTTGATATATCTGATAAAAGAGATAAAGGAAGTAAGAAGTCTATAAGAATTTTGCAATTGCTAGGCCCATTCGGGAATCTGATCATGTCACTCAGCAAGGAAATGCTCTTACCCTGTCTTGAATAAAACTGTCTTAGGCTGTATTTTTATTCATATTGCTTGGTTTACAGTTTTAGTAACTTTTCTTTTCAATATTGTCAATAAATTTCACATTCTAAATAACATTAATGAAAACCAATTTATGACTTCTATGTAAATTAAATCTACTCCCCTACCTTTAAAAAGTTACATTTCATTTTGTCTTAAGCCAGTTATTTAACAAAAAGGTATTATATTAGCCTTATGAGTTTTAAATATTTATAACAGGGCAATAAGGAGACAAATGTCAAGAAAGGTAAGCTAATCTTAACCATCTGATTCACTTTCAAAAACAGACTGTTAAAAGAAATTCTAATTTTAATTTTAAATAAGGAAAATAAATAGTCTTGCATACATTATATACTATATATCACCCTCATTAGAATATTATTTAATGGGAATCTGTGATAAGAATTTCAGATCACTTGGTTAAGACAAAAAAATCAAGTAGGTACTATGAATTAACCTCTTGTTGGAAGAACTACATAAAACGGTAGGCAAATCAGTTAGCTAAAATAAATAGATCCTCAAAAAAAGTTATTCTCTACTCAGAAGAGCACTGGAAATTATTACTGGATTGTTATAATTACAATTTACTGATGCTAATGTACTATCAGTTGTAAGGGCAAAAAAAAATTATACAGAGGTTCTCTGAGACCTGAGAATTATTTCAAGAGTTCCTCCAGAGGTAAAAGATTGAGAAACACTGTGCTAGTGAACCCTCGCGTGGCATCAAAAAATTGCATTATGCCTTCCCATCTCAATACAAAATATTATATAGGGTCTATCACTGAAAATTCTTTAAAAAAATAAGATTAATCATGTTCATGACACAGTGAGGCAAATACATTGTGACACATCATGATATACAGAAAGCAAATACACTGTGACATTTCACAATATACAGAAGGTATATCATGGGGTCAATTTATAAAGTTGTTAAAGAGAAAATCATCAGCCCAAAATGGCATCACTTTTGCTAAAGCCCATGACACCAAATCTAGATTTAATACCTGATCTAATTCTAGTTTCAACCTTCCCCAGGAATGTCATCTTAGTTGGCCAGTCTGGGATTTTCTGATCTGCACTAGCGAGGCAATCTGTCACATGGGCCCCCTCTCCCACCCACCAGGGGAAGAATGCATGACAAAAGCCCCTGTTGTTCTCTTCCTTGCAGAAGAAGGTGGCCTGGTCTAAAACAACCCTTTCTCTTCTTTTGCTAATCCATCTTTCTGCCTATAAACTTCTTTTTTGTGCAACCCCTGGGAGTGCCTTTCTGTTTGCCAGATGGGATGCTGCTCATGGGATGCTGAATACAGCCAACCAGACCTTCAGATTTGCTCAGCTGAACTTGTTTCTTAGCTGAGGTGTGGTGGGCACAAGACGACATCATACGTGCTGAGGACATGTGTTAATACTCTTTTCAAATGTTCGTGATCAGTTCGCGTCAGTCTTCCTTATATTCTGATCTTTTTTTCTACTAGTAAACATTACCCTCTTCTGGAATTCTAGTAGGTTGTTATTCGTTTTTGAAAGAGTAATGCCTGATTCTTGACCAGGGGCAAAAAGGCAGGAGCTCAGAATGAGCTGAGCAGAAAAAAAAAAAAAATCACCTCACTCGTTTCAACACACAAGGTGATTTAGAGGATTAATAATGGAGGCATTTGCCTCTTGCAGCAACAGAAGCTCGCTGCTTGCACACTTCCCATGTGCTTTCCACGGGAGAGTGTCCAACAGCATAGTCCCTTCCCTGCCCTTGGGACAATAAGGAAAATCTGTCTTAAGTTTGTAAAATACAAAACGATCATAGTTTTGTATTTTAAATGTGGCTTCAAATAACCTTGCATCAGGCCCATACAATCTATTGATCATTTGATAGGAAAAATGAAGAAGACAGAAAAGGGGGGATTAAACATACCTCATAGTTATATCACTAGAAAAAGTAACCTGGTAAACCTAAAAACAAAGAGAAGAAGCTGTAGATATAATAATTAGAGACATAAAGAGTGGTTGCCTTTCCCCTTCATTTTCATAATCATCCTCAAAAGGCCAGTTAAAAATATTTTCTTTGAGATAATTGTAGATTCACATGCAGTTCTTAAGAAATAATGCAGAGAGATCCTACACAGGGAAATTTCACAACCAGGATACTAACATTGGTACAATGCATCAAATTTATTTAGCTCTCGCCAGGCTTACAGCACTCGAGTGTGTGTGTGTGTGTGTGTGTGTGTGTGTGTGTGTGTCTGTGTGTGTGTGTGTGTCTGTGTGTGTCTGTGTGTGTCTGTGTACATGCGTATGTTCAAGCCCACTTCTATGCAATTTTATCACACAGGTAGAATTGTGTGGCCACCAGAATCAAGATACGGAAGAGTTCCATCACAAAGATCCCTCATGTTCCCAGGGAAAGCGGGGCAATGACTCCCACTGTCTTGTCTCTGAACGGGGATATAAACTCAGCTCCTTGCTCAATCTTCCAATACCACCCGCTGGGGGAACTGAAGCGCCACCTGCTTTTGCCAGGCAGGAGATGGAAAGTCAGCTCCCCACTCAGCCCTGCCAAAACCATCCTGCAGAGGAACTGGAGGGCTGCTTCCCATGTCCATGGATTAAGGGGGGTTGGGTGGAAGATTAAGTCCCTGCTCAGCTCTGCTGAAACCATGCGGTGGGGAGAGGGTGTAGTTTTTCTGGTTTTGGCTGGAGTAGGACGGAAATTGCCAATAATGTTTTCATTGTTAGCCCACCTTTTTTCCATCCTTTGGTTAGGAAAACCAGGTTTTTCCTGGAGCTTTTATTGGTGGTGGTGCTGGGTTGGAGGTTTTTTGCAGTGCCCTATTTGAGATATGAGAGGAAACCCGTGAATTTACCAGTATGTCATTTCTCAAGTCCCAAGATGTCGCCCAACTTCAACCTTTCAAAATAGTCCTACGTTTGTTTTCTTGTGTTATTTCCAGGGCTTTTTAGGAACAACCGAGAGGAATGGGATTACTGCGTGTTAGTGGAACTGGAAGTCTCCTCAAAAGATCATTTTTAAGCACTTGCTTAGTTTACTACCTGGAGTCTCCCCCAGGTTGTCAAAAGTCATGAATCTTGTACTTCAGCAATTTGCAATCTATACTCTGCCCTGAATAGATGTATAGTAAGTACACAAGCAGATATGATTCAAGTGCATCTATAGTAAGAGGAAATGATAGCACTCTAAATTTCTACAGGGCTTCAGGGTTTACAGAGTGCTTTCTCTCCCTTTATCTCTCTCTCTGTCTATATATATATATATACTCTTATACATTTACTAATGTATACATTTACTATATAAGGTATATTTATATTACTTTATAAATAAATATACATAACTAAACAATGTTGCAAAGTAGGTGGAGTAGATATTACTTAAAAAAATAAATAAAGGCTGTTTGGTTAAGGTTCTTGCCTAAGGTTGAAAAGCTGGTAAACAGAAGTGTTACAATTTTTATAAATTTTAGCCCTGGGCTCCTATTACCTAACCACACTATCTAGGGTAAACGGTGTTTTGTTTTATTAGAAATCCCATGCTTAACAAGTAATCCTGGAGCGTAATTTTGCTTTTTTGAGGTACAGTGGCTTACGGGTTTTGGAGTCAGAATCAAACTCAGATTCCAGCTCCACTGTGTGTTAGTGGTGTGATTTTGGAAAAATCACTTAATCTCTGTGCCTCAGTTTCTTCATCCATAAAATGGGGATAAAAATATTTACTTCAAAAGATTGCTTTGGCTAATCATACATTTAAAGCAAAGTGCCTGGCAAATTGTTAAGCACTCAATAAATGGCAGCTATTATTAGTATTAGGATAAATAAACAAAGCCAAAGGGGGTAAAAAACCCCACTACATTCCATAATGAGGAGGTAATGATTCAGACTCAAAACTTTCAAAAGCACAGAGGGTGCATCTCTCCATTCCTGTCAGGTTGTGTAGTACCTTGCATGTTGCTTAATAAACCCTGGCATCTCTGTAATTTTAGAACTGGAAGGAACTCGAAGGTTGAAGTTCATCTATTTCAAGCTTCTCATTTTACAGATAAGGAAACTGAGGCTGGGAGGGGTTGAATGAATTATTTCAGGGTTACAGTGCTAGCACCCTTCCTGCTACATCTGGTAAACCACACAAAAGAGTGAGCAGGAAGCAAAGGATAGGAAGACACCCCAGATTCCAGAAAGAAAAGATTCAAACCAACAAAACGTGATGGAACAGGTCCAAAAGGTGTAAATACCCACTTACAGGCTGGGTGTCATATCCAAGGGCAATGCCTGCATATCAACCTCACAGAGCTCTTTAAGGAGGGGGTGGTGCCTAAACCAGTAGGCAACCAATCAGAAGTGCCCTGGGCTCTAGAAGGGGGAAAGGCTACACTGGGAAGGGTTTTGCTGGTGAGAGAGGCATCTACCAACATGAGTGGTGCTGAGAGGTGGTGGTGGGGATGCAGACGGAAGGGCATTACTATCAACACTGCCTGTCCACTCCCAGCAGTGGGTCCCAAAGGCAGGCGCGTATCATCCAGCCAGCAAGCCGGCATGTCAGTGGCAATACGCCCCAAACCACCCAGGAGATGTAAAAGAAGTGAAAAACATTCAGATCATCATTTTTTGCTAGTAGTTAAGCTTTCACCCATTTGTTAAATTAGTATTAATAGCAATTTCCAGAAATGACTCATGGAGTTTTTTTTTGGCTTGAAAACAATGAAAATTGATTTTTAAAGAAAGGATGAAAAGGAGTATTATTTTTCATAATTCACTATTTCATAATAACACATTTTGTCAGTTTACCCTTACTTTTCTATTGGCCATCAGCTAGAGTGGTCAGTCTCTTTCAGAAGGTCTTTTTTTTTTTTTTTTTTTACAATTTTAATTATAAACATAGTCTTTCTTACCCGTATCTGAAAGTGTGTTTTGCATAAAAGTGTATCTTTACAGTAGTTTTTTAAAAATAGATTCTCATATCTGAAAGATGAAATTTTGACTTTTCCTATTTTTCCTCAGTCTAGTTTCAAGCTTCTAAGAGTAAGTTAAAATGAAAAGAATACATACGAGATATACTGAATAAGGCTGAGTGCTAAGCTACAATTATATATAACAGCTATTAAACATTTCAAAAATATGTCACAAGCAGTTCTAAAATCTCTGTTGTTGTTAGAGAAATGTTTTTAAGTAGACAACAGAAGCAGCTTACAAAATAGTTGTGTGTAGTGAGAGCCATTCTTTATAAAACTGCACATATAGGTCTGTGTGTATACACAGGAAAAACTGCAAATTCACCTCGACTGTTAAAACTGATATTTTTTTTTCTGGGTCTTGGGGTTTCATGGGATGATTATTTCTGTTTATCTATTTGAATTCTCTAATTTTCTGACAATGAATAGATATTTTGGTCATAAGACAAAAGGGTCTTTTTTTTTTCCTTCTCTTTCTTTGGTTGTTTTCTTAAATGCTACAGAGGATGGGGTCAGGGGTGGGAAGGGATTTCAAAATGTAGAATAGATAAACAAGATTATACTTTACAGCACAGGGAAATACAGACAAGATCTTATGGTAGCTCACAGAGAAAAAAAATGTGACAATGAATATATATATATGTTCATGTATAACTGAAAAACTGTGCTCTACACTGGAATTTGACACAACATTGTAAAATGATTACAACTCAATAAAAAATGTTTTAAAAAAATGCTACAGAGGATGGAATTTGGAGTGGAGGGGAGGACCAGAGCAAAGTCCAGAATGATTGCAAATGAAAAGTTCTTCTGATTGAACAGAATATGGGGGCAGGAGTCCATCTGATACTGGAGTGGAGTTTTTGTTGGTTGGTGTTTGCATGTGAGTGAATTCTTTTTTGTTGTGTGGTAAAAATACAACCATAGAAAAATAATTTGCAGTTGTTCTGAAAATGGCATTTCCCTCTGTTGCTTCCAGAGACCCTCCTCTGAGAAACCAAGGTTTAGGCTTAAAGCAATTGTGCACTGGGTAGGAAGGGCCAACATAAAGGAGGGAGCACAAAGATCTCGGCCCTTACAAGAACTATTTCTCTCTCCTCGGTTAAATTTGAGGCCTCTTCTCTGCTTGTTTTATTCTCTTTCCTTTAACAATACCTAAAGCACTTATTCTATGCTGATTAAATTATGGGAAAGGACAGAAAAGTCACCTCTGATGTAGGAGCTAACAATCTAGGTGAGCAAACAAGGTACATATGGGAAAAGTTAACTAAAAAACACGGAGGCAGAATGCACTTAAGCATTCAATGACTTACACAGAGAAGTCCTACAGCAGTTAAAGGAGTGGCTGGTAACTTTAGTATAAGGTCAAGGTCTAGATCAGTAACATTCCTTTACCTTGACTCTGGCAATCTTGATTATGATATGTCTTGGTGTGGGTCTGTTTGGGTTCTTCCTGTTTGGGACTCTCTGAGCTTCCTGTACTTGGATATCTGATTCCTTCTTTAAGTTTGTGAAGTTTTCAGTCATGATTTCTTCCAACACCTTTTCAGTCCCCTTTGATCTTTCTTCCCCTAGATCAGTAACATTCAATTGAACTTCCTACAAAAATGAAAATGTTTGATGAACACAGTAGCTGCTAGCCACGTGCAGCTACTGACTAGCTGAAATGTGCTTAGTACAATTGAGAAAGTGAATTTCAAAGTTTTTAAATTCAAATTTTAATTTTAATAGCTACATATGGCTGGTCACTACCATACTGAAAAGTGGTAGGCTGAGATCTAGAACGTAACAATAGTTAAAGGTATCAATAGTAATAGGACTCGTCCTGTTACTTGAAGAAAGGAGAGGATCTGAGTAGCTGAGAACACAGAAAACCATTCTAGGATAAGAAAAAGCACGAGTAAGCTGTGTTCAGTTCACTTTGAAAGTGTGAAAGTGCCCGGTGATCGGCTAGGGTATTGTGATGGGTTGCTACACTGGGCAGACTGTGTAGCTGAGAATTAGGATTTGAAACTGTAGGTAATAGGGAGTCTTGATTATTTCTGACCGGTGGATAATGACAGTTCTTACCATGTGCTGGGCATTGTATCGAGTGCCTTACATGGATTGTTTGATTTAATTATTATAACGACATTTTGAGAGAATGAAGATTCACTTGGTGGCACTGCAGAGGTAAGAGATAAAGGCAGGTAAGAGAAGCAATTATAACCCTGGAAACATATCAAAAGTACTAACGAACGTGAGGGATGTAGAAGCTAAAAAGCCTTATTTAGGACATTAGGAAATTAGACTCAATAGAACTTTATGTCTGACAACATGTAAAGGGTGAATGGAAAGGGAAGCAACACAATCTGTATCACTAGAGATACTGATGAGGACAAACTCCCGGAAAGCACCAATAATTCTGGGGGGAAATGAAGGCAGTTGCCTTAGCAAAGGGATTTTGAAAAGGATGTAGTTGGCAATGGAAACAGGTCAGTGGAGTTTAGAAATCTGATGGAGAAAAGGTTTTCAAGAATCCTACAGGTAAGTTAAAGATGAGGATGGAGGAGTGGCAGAGGAACATGGGAGAATTAAGGTAATGCTGACAAATACTGAGGAATCAACAGGAGGACAGTTCGGTTTTGGAAAGGAAATATGAATTCTGCTTCTGACATGTTGAATGGAGGTAATATCTCCTCTGGATGACGATGCCTTGCTAGTTGGGAGGGAATGTGAAACTAGCTTATAAAACAGATCAGGGCTGGAGAGGGGCAATTGTAATGTGTCCTCCCAGGACAGCAGGTAAAGAGGAGAGAAGGTTAAGGATAGAACCTGGGGTGAATGCCCATCCACATAGGTGGCTAAATCAGGAAGAATAGCCAGCAAGGAAGAAGGGGTGACTGAACCACAGCATGGCGATGTTCTGGAGGTCAAGGAAGGATGTTAAAGGTGACGCTGAGTCAAAACATCTATGTGCTGTAGTAAGGTCAAAGAAAAAAAGACCGAGAAAAGGGTGATGGAGTTTATCAAGGACATCCCTGGAGAAACAGGAGGAACAAATGTAGAAGATTTGTTTGGGCAGTTTGGCCATGAAAGGACTCAGAGGAAAGGGAAACAGCTTGAGAAGGATTAACTGGTTCCTCCCATATCCCCAGGTTAGCTGGCAGCTGAGGAAGGGAGAAGGGACTCTTCCTTTGGGTACTTGACAACAGTTCACAAAATGGATGGTACAGAGGCACATACTTTGAAAAGAGTGGCAGAGGGTGCCGGAGTTGGATGTTTTTTTTACCTTCTCAGCGAAGCAGGAATCAGGGCCATCTGCCAAGGAAGAGAGGAGAAAGGAAAACGGGTTACGTGGGGAAGAGAAAGGAGATACTAAACAGCAACAGTGGGGGCCGCCCTTGAGAATCACCAAGAAATAAAGGATTGGGTGCTAGACCAACACGATTCCATGACTTTGAGTTGCCATCTCGGATTTACTCCTGGGAACTGACAACAACAGTAACCACCACCATTTATCACGTGGTTATCATGTGCTTCTGGGTGCTTACATAAATTATTTCATTTAATTTTCCTAATAATGCCGTGAAATATTATGAATTCTAGTTATTTTTAAATTATAAAATGGGAAATGGAGGCTTAGAAAGACTTTACCATAATTACAAAAAAAAAAAAAAATCCGTACTATATTGCCAAGCAGTTTTCGGCACAAAGACACACAAGGGGGCCGACTTTGTGGAATTTTACTGAAGAGGTTTAGAGATGTGCGGACAGAAAAGTAAACGAATAACTGAATCAGATCATTTCAGATTTTAATAAGTGGTGCTAAAATAATAAAATTGGTGACATAACGGGTATTATAATAAATACAATCTAGCAATGGAGAAGGGAGTGCGGGAAGGTACGTACTTCAGTGTGGTCAGGAGAGGACCCTCTGAGGGACAAACCAGCTGAGAATTTAGGATGAGAAGCTGCAAGAGTTTTCCAGGCCAAGGAAAGGGTAAGCGCAGAGGCCCTCAGGCCAGAGCCAGCCTGGCTGCTTGGAGGAACGCTAAAGTCCGTGCAGCTGTAGCTTAGTGAGCAAGTAGTCACAGGCCAAGGTTGGAGGCGCCATGGCAAGTCAGGGGAAGGATCTACGCAAAGTGGGAGGTAACCCCATCGGATTCAGTGGAATAAGGCTCAGAGGCCTGGCTGTCCGGCTCTCCGACGCGAGTTTCCATTCTGCGAAGCTGCCCGCACGTGACACGGAGTGAGGCAAACCGTCAGGAGAGGCTCCAGGCCCAGGGGCCAAAGGGCCGAGGCCCACGGGGGTGGGGCTGGGCAGTGAGGCGTGTGACCTCCTGGTGTCGCAAAAGTCGAGCAGGCAGCACTGCGGGCCTCGCGCGCCCAGCGAGCAGCCCCCTCTCCCGCCCCAGCACCACCCCCGCCTCTCATTCTCGTTAGCGACCCCCGCCCCGCCTGGCTGGATTTTCTCTCCGGGGCGGCGAGTCCGTCTTCCAAAACTTCGGAATGGCCGTACCCCGAGGAGTGATGGGGAGATGAAATAACTCAGGGCGAGAGTGAAGTCCTATGGGAAATAGGCCTTCTTATTTCTGCCTCATTTTCCCTCCCGGCTTTCCAGAAACGACTAGCTTCCCGGGCGGCTTTCCAAGTCACCCCCTCCAACAGCGAGACTATTGGTTTGGCCCCTAGTCCCGGATTGGCTGAAGGTTTACGCCTCGGCCAGGGATTGGAGGGCGTTGGTTCCTTACGTATTCCCGGCGCCCATTGGTTCGTTTTCCCCATTTCTGGGCGGAGTGGTTAGGGACGGTTTCCACCCTCTTGTTTACGGCGCGCGCAGTTGTAGCGCTCTCGGCGCGCTGGGGCTGTCTCCAAAGTTCCTTATTTAGCTCCTCGGACCAATTGGGTCTTTGCTCCACCCTCGCCTTCTCCCGAGCACACCTTCCGCGTGGTACGGCCCACACCTTTAGAGCGGCGACGGGAGCAGACGCTGATCGCGTTCCTCCACCCGCGCTCGCCAGGCTGCCCCCCTTTCGAGGGCGCGCTTGGTACGGCCCGCGCCGCCTCCTTCCCTCGCTGGGGTGGCTGCCCCCCCTTCGGGTCGGCGGCGCTTGGTGCCGCCCGGGAGAACCAGGTCATCGGTCGGCTCCCGTGAAAACAAAAACAATCGGTGGCGCCGCGGCAGGCAGCCGAACGCGGCGAGCGGGGAACGGAGAGTGGGGGCGCGGGGCCGGGGGGGGGCGAACAAGCGAACGGGAGCGGCGGCGACGCGCCGGGATCCGGGGCGCCATGGGGCAGGCGGGCGCGGGCTGCGCGGGGCTCCCCCGGCGCCGGGGCTAGCGCGTCCGCCGCCTCAGCCGCCCGCGCCGCCCGCCTGGGGGACGAGGAGCAGGACGCGGCCTCGGCCGGGCCCGGGCTGAACGGCTGCGGACACCCGGGCGCCGGGGAGCCGAGCGCCGCCGCCTCCGGGATGGATCAGTGCGTGACGGTGGAGCGCGAGCTGGAGAAGGTGCTGCACAAGTTCTCGGGCTACGGGCAGCTGTGCGAGCGCGGCCTGGAGGAGCTCATCGACTACACGGGCGGCCTCAAGCACGAGATCCTGCAGAGCCACGGTAGGGCGGCCCGGGTGGGCGCGCGGGGCCGGGCCCATCCGCCCGCGCCCCGCAGGCCCCGGCGGGCTGGGAGGGGTGCCCTCCGGGGGTCCCGGCTCCACTTCCCCCGCGGCGCGGAGACCCCCGGGCCCCTGTGACTTTTCCTCGCCCTCTCCCCGGGTTTGTCTCGAACCTGCCCCGGCCTCCTTAACTAAGAGTGAACGCAAACCCACCCGGAAACCGAGAAACCCATTACCGGAGCCCGAGCTCCAGCCTGGGTTAATCGGGGGTGGGGGCCGGTCCATCGCACCTGCAAACTGCCGCCCTCCCGGGGCGGGCGCCCCCATCAATTGCCTTGGGCCCAAGGGCCTGAGTGATAAGAGGATCAGTGCAGGAAGCCCCCTTCTCCTCCCCAGCCCCAAACACTTAGCCCGGGGACTTTGCTCGTCTTCTTCTTTCTTCTTCTTCTTCTTCTTTTTTTTTTTTTTGGCAAGTCGAGTGTTATTCTTAGCTGCGGGTTAACAAAACAGCCGCTCCTGCAACTCCATAATTTGACTCAGTGTGGAAGCAGCTTTTCTTCAATTCCGCAGCGGCACTGACATAATTCCTAGGAAACTAGCTGAATCAAATTGTTCAGCTCTCCTAGTGTAGCCTGTGATGAGACGAAAGCGGCTCTCCAGAAACACACTGTGGCACAAGTTGTTAGTTAGTTACGTTTCCTGGTCAAGTTTTTACTCGTTTTCCTTTCAGAAAACATGTTTTCCTATAGAAGGTGTTTCTCCTGTATTATTATTGCCCTTGGCCCTGGGGGCAGATACTTTGCCACAGTTAATTTGTGGAAGCTGGTTGGGAAGGGTTTTTGGTTTGGTCTTTTAAAATAACATTAAAGGACTGGTATCCTTAGATTAAAATGTCTACGATGGTGATTCCTTATGAGCAAGAAGTAAAAGACTTTATTTAATGGATTCATTGGAGAGGTTGGAGGGGGCCGTCTCAACCCGAAGGCTCATCGGAAATTTATGAAAAGGAAGGTTTGGTAGCTAGGGTGACAAGTAGGTACTGTGGCAGGTGAGATGGAGGACAGTGGCACTATCTGAGCTTCCCTCCTCCTCTCCTTCCTTCTTGGACACCTTCCTTTCCAAGACTGCTTTGAGTTGAGACTTCGTGCTGGTCCATGGGGAGAGGGAGCCTTAGAACATCTCATCCTGGACATGATGGTCACTTTGGAACTCTAGGGAAGAAGCAAACCAGAGACTGTCGTAGGGAGAGGACTGGAATATGAATATGGAAAAATGAGCAGCCCTAGCTGGCTGCCAGTGAAGAGGCAGTAGAGGAAGAGTGGGCTGGGACTCCTGGGAAGGTGCTGGTGAACTTGGTTGGCTTTGGACAAGTGAGAAGCTGAAGGGCTAATGAAGATGAAACCAAGAGCTTAATGTTACTTGTGGCTGGAGATGCATAGATGAAGTCTGGGAGGAAAGTAAGGTCTGAGCTGGTTTCCTGGTGTCATTTCTACAGAGGAGACTGAAGAAGATCACTTAGGCTGCAGGGAGGAAAGCCTGTAGGGTCTAACCACAGCCTTGAACTCCCCCTGGAGAGTTGGGGGGCCAGGAGGAGCCAGCAGAAACAGGAAGGATGGGCGTAGAAAAAGAGGTTGGTCAACTGGTATTTGGCTTTTGGGAGGCAGTGATCTTCTTTGCTTGCATAGAATTGTTAAAATAAACTAGACGACTGGGAGTTAAAAATAGGCAGATTGAGGTGTAAGGTGCTGCCTGAGTCCAGGGCCTGAAGGCGTGCCTCCTCCCCTCTCAGCTGGAGAGGAAATCTTGGACTTGTTAAAGCCTGAAAGGAGGGGAATGAGTGAAGGCTGTAGACTTGGAGAGGTGGAAGAGCATTTCCTTCTTAGGGACCTGGTCAGGGACTGAGCGGGTCGGATAGGCAGAGCTTGAGAGAGAGAGAGCGAAGATGGAAAGTCAGATCCCTTTCTTCGGTGGGAGGGAGGCCATGTTCATTGAAGGGGGATGTGATTGTGAGCCATGTTTTAAGGGATTGGGGGCCCATCCAGGATGGACTTAAAATACTTTAGAGAAATTGCCGAAGTAGGAATTTGTTTTCAACCTCTTTGCTTGGTATCAGGGAACTTTCCGAGGAACTTATGGTCTGAGGGATGTTTGCCATCATGTGGTGAATTGGCAAGCGTTCTCTTTTCAGCCTATTTTTTTTAACCTTCTTGTCTACCTAATTGCAGTCATATATTGGTATCTTTTTGATTTTCTTTAATTCTTTAATAATAGGATTAAGTGACAAAAGACAACTATAAAACTTCAAAGAAAAATGCCGTAAGTGCCAGCTCTAGTTTCCAAAATAAAATCACCTTCTGGTGTTCTTCTGTATGAAGACAGACATCATGTTTGGTTTCTGGGTTATGGTATTTTTCAAAGCAGATAATTCATTAAGTTCTCTGCAGGCAATGAGGGTATTACATTGACTCTTAAATATACTCTTCTCAAAGTTATATGTACTGACATCTGAATTTGGGACTCCATATTGAAGTTTAAAGGGAAGTTTTCAGGGCTGTGAGGGTACCTCACTGGACAAGTGACTTGGTGGGCTCCTGTGACTTGGAGGAGGGGCTCCAGTTGGGATGCTCTTCCAGGGCTTTGGATTTCGTTCTCTGGGCTTATTTGTGGTGCTATTGTTGTAAGAATGTGATATGAATAAAGTAGAATCTCGGGGACTCTACAGATCCCCCAACATTGCACCGTACTGATGGTGAATGAATGACTGGTGCAGAAGTGTCCTTTAGCGAGGGTCAGGGGAGCAGTTCAGTTTGGAAGGTTGAATTACGTTTTCTTACGTTTCAATTTATTTTTTCTAAAGTTGTGAGCAGATAGCTCTACGAAATGAGGATGGTTAGGGCGGTTTGAGGTGGAAACTGTACGTCAGTGGAGTGTGTTAGCCCACTGACAGCCCTGGTCCACTCTCACCACCCTTACTCCAGATCGCGAACACCACCCAGAGGGGGCTTGCCTGGAAATGAGCCCCCAGATCTCTCTCATCTGCTCTCATCTTGCCTCCATATGGCCTAAAATTCTTTCATATAAACTTTCTCTAATTAACCATTTCTTTTAAAATAATGAATTCCTTAATTCAGACACTCTTTGGGAGGATGAGGGTGATGTGGGATGATCACTCACACCCAATGAATTAGTTTTTGCTCTGCTGTTTAATCCAGCAAGTCCAGCCTTCGAAAAGGAAAAAAAAAATTTTTTTTTTTAAAGGGAGTGTCAGGTCTGTGGCAGAGGAATAATTTCATAGTGTAAGGCTCTGAGAGATAAGTATAGGCTTTGACTGGGTGTCATAGCCAGTCTGGGGGGTTTTGGTGCTTCAGGGACAACAGTGATAACAGAAGTTCCAAGAGGCAGTAAAGAATTAGGAGAATACTAAAAAGGCGTTCTGCTGAAGCCCGGTCTCCTTCTCTTCCTGGAGACTGACTGACTGTAGAGTCAGTTCTTCATGGCCTTGGAACTGCCGTGGAGACCTTAGGGTGGTAGCTTGGAGGATGGGACTGATCCAGAGCCGTCAGAGTGAGGATTCCACGGTCAAACGGATTAGAGGTAACTGGTCATGGTAAATGGCTGGTTGTCAGAAGTTCATGGATTGTACTGAGCTCTGATTCTTATCCGTAATTATTTTGTTGAAACTTTAGGTTCTCTTTATTTCCCCAGCTCTGAGGGAAGAGGAGGGCACTGTTACGTTATAACTAAAATATTATTTCATATACAGCTAAAGTCACCATTCACATGGATGGTATGGGAGCCACACTTTGGACAGCCCCTGATTAACAGATAAATAGTTTGGATACATTTTGGTGATTTGACTTGTGATTGTTTATTAGCCCTTTTTGGGCAAGGATATTTATGTTTTGTTTCTCAGTAGCACTTACGTGGTGGAAAGGAGATCATAGAATTATATATCATGTATTGCTGATATTATAAATTCACATTTGGTAATAGAAAATTAGGCTGAAAGAACTGGGTAACAGTTTTATGACAGGTATATAGTGTACTTGGGGAAATTACAATCTTCATAAGAGTAAAGGGTATACAGTATTTTACAGAATTATTATTTTTAGGCTATTATTAAAGGGAGTTTTAATATAGTTTCTGAAAATGATTCTCACGGAATTTTCTGAATTTACAATTGTATTGATTTTGACTAGACAGTACATTTAAATGGTGTAAATTCAAATGATAGAAAGGATACCCAGTAAAAACTCTCCCTCTCAGTCTTTCTTATTCCTGAACCACCAAGTTACCCACCTCACAGCCAAAGATGCTAGTTTCCAGAAAGAAATAAGAGAATTCAGGGAAGTGATAATTTATCACTGTTTATTTTTTCTCTGAAGCATTGGACATGTCCTTGTTGTGATTTAGGCTTAGTATCATCTCAGTTTGCAGGATAGTAAAGACAGCTTCATTCGTGGGCATGATCCATACATATCATCTAAAAGTGTGTGTGTGTGTGTGTGTGTGTGTGTGTGTGTGTGTGTGTGTGTGTGGTGTCTGACTCCTAGTAGTAAAACTCATTTAAACCATGATCCTCTACCTTGATTTCTCTCTTGGTGAATCAAAGAGATTTAGTTACTATTTGCAGAATTGCTTCCTTTTTTGTTGTCGTTAAATTTGAGGGTGACAAATGAGAAGTAGGTAATTAAACATGAAAGAAAAAACAAATTAGATGGTCATGTTTTTAACTAATTTCTGTGATACTGTCATCAGTAGACAAAAACCAGGGTCCGGGTTTGCATGTTTGATATAACTTTCCATTCTAGAATTTGGGTTGTAAATACTAAATACATATTGAAAAGTATGTTTATTTATGTACGTAAATTCTCTGTGCTTTTCAGAGCCTACCAGTGCTGAATGCATTGTGTTGAATGAATGTAAAGGGATCAGGGTTTGGTGGCCTAGTGGCTTGTTTACTAATTCAGTCTTGTTCTTTGATGTTCAGGGAGTAGGCTGCATAGCCTGGCCTCCCATTTGTTAACCATACTTTTGCTAATTATTACTATCCAGACACTCTTGAGAGAAGAATGATTTTAAAGTTTTGAATTGAATAAAATTTGATATGTACGTTTAACATCTCATCTGGAAGGTAGCAGACAAGTAGGTCAGAAAAGTTTGAGTGAATTAACATCAGCCATTGCTCAAGTTCTCTAGAATAGACCAGTCAGCAAGCTGCTTGGGCTATTTTATAGGTGATGAGAATAATGATAGGTTAGTGTTGGTGTTTCCAGTTGGGTTTAGAAGCAGGTTTAACTTTGCCAGCCAATTCTTCCCAGGCTCATTTAGGAGATAATTCTTTGTTACTTGGCACCTTATTCATTCAGACTAGTATATTACTCAGGATCCTTTTGGTTGCAGGTGGCAGAATAGTTTTAATTAAAATGGAATTTGTTGACTCATAACTAAATAGGCCGAGGTTAGGCCAGCTGGTTCCGGGGACGCAGGGTGTCATGAGGACTGGTTTTGTTCTCTTCCTCTCTCAGCTGTGCTTTCCATGGTTGGCTTCATTCTCAGCAGAGCTTTTTCCACATGGAGGTAAAGACAGCCAGCGGACTCATGTCATCCTTACAATGCTTGTGACCCCAGACACTGAAACATGCCTGTTTTCTGTGTTTCCATCAAAATTACTGGGGAATATCTTAATTGTCTTGGTTTGAGTCGTAAGCCTCTCCCTGAATCAGTAACTGGGGCCGGGGCATGGAGTCCATTGAGCCACCTTGGGCTGTGCTTACCCAGGGTCAGGGCCACTGTTGCTCAGATAGAGGAGAGAGTTCTAGAAAGGAAGGCTTGTAACTGACAGAAGTGCTGGGTGTCTATTGTAGTTGAGCAGCTGCAAGTTACATCAGTAGCACTGTTCTTTGAGATGTTTTCTTGACGAGCCCAACCTTCATTTCCCAGCTTTTGCCTTAGCTCCTAAATGCAATGTTCATATAATTGAAATACTGAGTTGTTAGTACGACTTTGTAGGCTGGAAAATACAACTCGGTTCATGTTGCCTTTGGGAACTTGCTTGAAATTGCTTTAATGCTTGGTGTAATAAAATCATTTTCCTAAGTTTTTTTGTCTCTTAAGTAGTTTCTAACTCTGGATAATAATATCAGTAAGGGAGAAGCTTGCCGACACTTCTGTGATACTGTCATTCTAGAGTTGATAGAGAAGTTTCCATTGTTTTCATGTCTTAGTCTCTTAGTAGTTAGAACAGTAAAAATGGTGTTTTATGCAAACTACTGTTCACTTGGGATATTAAAAAATTGGGCCCTGCTTCTTCATCTGTAAAATCTTTGAAATTGACCCCAAATGCAGTTGAGGGGAGAATGGTGGGGAGCCCTGGCCCTGAGCTGTGTGCTGAGCCCCATGGTAACCATGGAACTCGCAGAAGTTGCCAGATCCCAGGGAGGTGATGCTCTCCACTGGGCATTTCTTTGAATCTTAAGAGTCTACAGAAGAGTGGCAGAAACTTCTGGCCTTCCTCTTACATTACTTGATAGTCTAACGCCTCAGAGAACAGACTGGAATCTGGCAGAACTTGAACTTTTACGAATATGCTTTCACCCTATTTGGGTTTCATGATTATATGGCTGAGCTCAGAATGGTTCTTTGGGAACCTTGTCCGGGGAGTCCTCAAGGCTCATGTTGCCATGTCTTTCTCCACTTATCATGTGTGTTACCTTTGACGAGTTTTCTGTATCTGGAATCCATGTAGGTTTAAAGCTTATTTGCTCTATGAAGGCATTTGGGAGGAGATAAGAAGAGGCTTCTTTAAAAAGAAACACTGTATGCGTGGCCTCAGGACTCCAGGAGCGTGGGGGCTCGTTGAGGAGATTAAGAAGATGAGTCTGCACTGGTGGAGAACAGAGTTTTGTCCAGTAGCTCAGGAGATCTGGATCTGAGTCCTTGTTCTGTGGTGTAACTGGTTCCACAATCTTGCTTAGCCTCTCTCCTCTTCAGTAAACTGATAACTTACACCATGGAGTTACGGGAATTAAACAGGTAATATGAACTGGCTTTGAAATCTGTAAAACAAGACATACTCGCTCTCTTTAAGGTCTGTACCTTTAAGCAGTGTTAAGCAGTGTTTCAACTGAGACACTTTGACTATTTAGATATCTTTATTACTGGTATATATTTACCACCATTCTGTGCCCAGTGGGCTGCTTAACACCCTAAGGAATATTCAAAAAGTATGAGAGACAGAGTCTTCAAGGAGCTTTATTTGGATAATGAGGCCAGACTTTTGCATTTGAGAGGGGAAGAAGCCATGGGACAGTACACAGTATGATGCAGAACATGCTTCTGCTTGGTATAAATGCTAGCCATTCAGAGGAATGGGGAGGGAAGGCGCCTTTAGAAAGAGCTACCCGGACGCGGGGCGTTTCAGTGGACCCTTAGAGCACTCGATCAGTAGTTGGTAATCACTGCTGATGCGTGGAACTGGGCTGGAGCTTGTGGGAGTCACAGAGGACAAGCAGCCGTTCTTGTGCTCTAAGAATTTTCTGTCTGGTTAGGGAGGCGAGCCTGGTTTGTTTTTAACAATGCAAGGTTACATGTATAGGCTGTTTGGATGGTACCGACAGGAAGGGTGGCATTTGAGACAGGGAGAGACCCTTCCAGGCTGTGGGAGGTTTCAGTAATGTGGAGAGTGGGAAGATTGGATGGGGTGCCAGGAGAGGAGTTGGCGAGAACAAAGGTGCAGAGGAGTGAGGGTACAAGAGCCGTCCTGGGAACAGTGAAGCACCCAAGTGGGGAGAAGCGGGATCAGAGAATTAAAATTGGAATCAGGTTTCACAGAGTCATGGCTCTCAGGGAAGGTGGCAGACTGGGGAGACACTGAGTGATTGGGGGGAGCATTGCACAGACAAGGGACAGGGACGTGATCTGAGACCAGTTAGCATTTAGGTTATTGGAGTTGGGAGTGAGGTTTGACTAGAGGCAGGAAGACGAGTTACGGTTCAGTGTCAGCCTAGATCTGATGACACTTGGGGCCTGTTTTGGGGTCTTGGTGGTAGAGGTATAAAGAGACCCATGCCTGGGGTCTCCCTAGGGAAGGATTCCCAGGACTTGGTGTAGACTGGGAGAGAGAGGCTGGAAAAATCAAAGGTTAATGTAAGGTTTTGAGCATGAGTAACCGGTTGACAATTATAGAGCCAGGAAAAAATAGGAAGTTTAGGAGAGGGGAAGGTAGAAAATCGAGTTTGATTTTTAAATATGAAACCCACATTGGAATGCTAAAAGAAACTCTATCTGATTCATCCATTCATTTCAGAGATAAATAAAGAGATGGCAAGAGATTGATTCTCTGTATTTCGAATTTGAAGGCAGTGAACAGACTCTAAAGTTCCACTGTCAGCAGGCATTTAAAAATTTGTGCCCGCATCCGCCTCCTCTTCACTCGCCAGGTCTTAGCTCACAGCTCACAGTCTCCTTTAGAGCTTCCCCTTTCTTCCCTGGGCGAGTCATTTTGGTCTGGCGCTCAGTTCCAGGAGCACTGTTAGTCTGCACTGTGTCACTTAGGTCCTAAAGGTAGACTTTGTGCTTTTGTTTTCTCTTGTGCTCAGTTTTTAGGCTGTGATTTAGGGCAGCGTGGATCAGAACACCTATCTGTAAACTGACCATTCTGTTCAGAAAGGTCAGGCGTTGATCAGCAAATACTATCCTTTACTTTGTACATATGTACAAATTCCAGGTTTTCTGTTTTTATGTCTTGTAAGCACATTCATGTTCACCTAGTCAATGACTTCTTCAGAATCAATTTTAGACTCTTATCCTTCTTCTTTTATTCCCATCCTAAATTTCTTAATCTGTCTAGAACACTTAATCTGTACCCTGAACACGGCTGACACAAGGCATTGAGCACTCCATAAATGTTAATTGAATCTTTTCTCTTTCAGTTTTATTAGGTAGAATTATTTGTTTGACTGCACATATGCAATATATTACATGTAAATACATATACACAGTATACTGCGCATATTTTTAAAATTTACATATATGTATTGTTCATTGTTTCTGAGAATGTTTAGAGCTTTAGCTTAAATCTTAATGTCGTAATTTTTCCCTCCTTTTTGACCTTAGTTTTTGGTTTTTTTCCCGTTTTGTCTTTGGTTTCATTTTGTTTATATTATGGTATTAAGATTTTTTAAAAATAAGAGTGGGCTAGTATAGAATTTTTTCCTTCTATAACCTTCTTTTGACTTTTTTCTATCTTAATTATTTTTAAAGAAACTAATCTAGAATTCTGGAGTGTAGCTCTGTGAGGTCTGAGTTTTCATTTAGGTACATTTGGGATTATGTGTACTAAATGAATTTCTTTCTGTTTATCTATATTAAAACTTGGGTGCCTTTCTGCCTTCCACTTAGTTCCCAATTTAAGATCTCTGTCCATTTTGTGAAAGTGGAGTTAACTTTTAATAACTCAGAACTGCTCAAATGTAATATTTATAAACTTAGCTCAAGACGCAATCCTGTGAGCTCTTATTTAAGTCTTTACAAGTTTAAGGGTTTTTTTTGGGGGGGGGGAGGGGTGTTTGTATTTGAAAAAGAGAAGGAACTTGTAACTGGGGATCTCTTTTGTGAATGTGTTTTATTTGAAACCTTGTGTATGTGTATTGACTGACGCACTTATTTGGTGTTTGGAAAATTTAGGCTGTGATGCTGTTGCGTAGCACACCTAAACCATCCTGTGAGAGCAGGCGATCAGCGAGGATGTGGGTTCCCAGCGTTGGTGGCGCCAGAGTCTCCAGTGCTGGGCTTGAAATTGAGAATTTGTAATACACAATCTGTTATTTTTCTGTTCACTCAGTAGATAGTTATTGAACACCTAATATGTGCCAGCTGCCATGCTAAATAAACGGTGGAGGTGAAAGGATCATATTTCCTATCTTCAAGTAAATTCACGAGGGGATAGACAGATATTTACAATGTAGTGTGAAACCCCGATGGAGAAGTACAGGAAGCTATGCAAATAAACATTTTTCTGGTTTACTGTTTCTGTGAAACTAATGGACGTAAACCCTGAAATGGCTGGGCAGTGAAGCTGAGGGCAGATTTTGAAGTCTTAGCTGGGCTCTGTGGAAACAGTTTAGGAGTTAACTCCAGCAGGTTAGATTTAGTTTGGCAGATGACTGACTTTGGAGAGACCATGACTTTTCCAGTTTCTGAGAATATCATGCTTAAAATTTGTTTATAAAAGGTTCAGTTCTATTAGAATACCATTCCATTGCACTGAAAGAAAAACTGTCTTTAACGTTGACCAACCATGTGTGTAAATTCTTTGCTTCGATTTAAAATCTTTATTGACATGCTAATTATTTTACTGTTGAATGATATCATACTAAAAGTGACCTTAAATTAAAAAAATAAGTACTTTTGTGGTACAGCCACTTTGGAAGACAGTGTGGCAGGTTCTCACAAAATGAAGCATTAGTCCTACCATAAGATGCAGCAATCAGCGCTCCTTGATATTTACCCGAAGAGTTGAAACTTACTTCCACACAAAGACCTGCACTTGGTTGGATATGGCAGCTTTACTCATAACTGCCAAAACTTGGAAACAACCAAGGTGTCCTTCAGTAGGTGAATGGATAAATAAAGTGTGGTTATATCCAGACAATGGACTAAAATGAAATGAGCTCTCAAGCTGTCCATGTGTGGGGGCAAGTTATATATGGGAACTCTTAGTACCTCCCTGTCAGTTTTCTTGTAAACATAAAACTGCTCTGAAAAAAAGTCTTTGAGGAAAAAAGCACTTGTGACTGTAAGTGATGAGCTCTGCCTCAGAATGACTTCTTTCCTTCTTGTATATTTGAGGGCTTGGTCCCAGGAGGTTGATTGCATTGCAAGACACAGTTGGCACGAGACTTCATCCTGCATGAAAAGTGACCCTGGATTCCAGTGCTCACCTTCAGATCTGGTTTAGTTATGGGAAGGGTGGCTGTCACCGTAATTGCCCAGCTGTACTTCTAGGAACCAAATCCGACGAGATTTCTTTCATGGAATGGTTCTCCTAGAAGCAGGGTTTTTTATTTTTTTAAATTAAAAAAAAATTTTTTTTAGACAGACAAATCAAAAGAACATTAGGACTCTCCCTTTAAGACTGAGAAGTTTGGTCTCAATCGGTTTGGTTGTTATAGTGGTTTTCAAACCTGTTTTTACTTTTGGCTGCTTTCCACTGAGTCCATTTGAAAATGCATTAGTGGAATCTTTCTCTCTCAAAAGGGCTTTCCCAGGATTCCCGTTCAGATTCTTCCATTATGCTTTTCTTGTGCTTCCAAATACTTTGTAGAAATTATTTTTCCTTGGGGCATACTGAGAACTCTCTCAAAGTTAATTAATTGACCCTATGTTACTAATATCATAAACTTAGCAGACTAAGTTGCTACGATTCGAAAATATCAATGGATTGGATTTTGAGGTTAGGGCATAGAAGTTGAGTTCTTAAATTCCATATGACCTCCCTCCTCCGGTTTGGGCTCTGCTTTTTTGTTCCTTAACCTTTTGTTTCTTTGTTGTCTACTGACTGTAGAAACAAACGTGTCTGGATGGGTAGGAGTTACGGTTTGCATTTTTTAGGTTTTTTTTTTAAATTGAGTTCATATACGACACAACCACATACCACATACCCTTTTAAAGTGTGTAATTCACTAGCTTTTAGTATATTTAGAATTGTGCAGCCATAACCATTATCTAACTCCAGAACATTTTCATCACTCCCAGAAGAAACCTCATATCATTAACAGTCACTCTCCATTCCACCCTTCCCCCCAGCCCCTGGCAACCATGAGTCTACTTGCCTGTTCTGGGCATTTCATATATGTAGAATCACACAATAAGTGGTTTTTTTGTGTCTGGCTTATTTCACTTAACATGATGTTTTCAGGGTTCATCCATGTTGTAGTATGTATCAATGCTTCATTCCTTTTTATTTTTAAAGTAGGGGAGGTAATTAGGTTTATTTTCATTTTTAGAGGAGATACTGGGGATTGAAACCAGGACCTTATGCATGCTAAGCATGTGCTCTACCACTGAGTTATACCCTCCCCCCATTCCTTCTTATAGCTGAATAATACCCTGTTGTCTGGATTTGCCACATTTTGTTTATCCTTTCATCATTTTGACATTCAGATTGTTTCCATTTTTTGGCTGTTAAATGCTGCCATGGACACGTACAAGTTTGTGTATGGCCGTATGTGTTCATTTCTCTTGGGTATAGACCTAGGTGTAGATTCTTGGATCACATGGTAACTTTAACTTTCTGAGAATGTTATCTACAGCTGTTGCACCATTTTACATTCCATCAGCAATGTATGAGGGTCTAAATTCTCCACATCCTTGCCAACGCTTACTGTTGTCATCCATCTTTTTCATTATAGCTATCCCAGTGGGTGGTAAGTAGGTTCTCACTTTGCTTTTGATTTGCATTCCCTTGTTGATGAATGATGTTGAGCGTCTTTTGCTGTGCTTACTGGTTATTTGTGTATCTTTGGCTTCTTTGAAAAAAATGTCTATTCTGACCCTTTGCCCATTTTTTCGTTGGTTACTTGTGCTTTTGGTGTTATATCTAAGAAACCATTGCCCAATCCAAGGTCAAGAATACACCTACTTTCTTCTAAGAATTTGATAGTTTCAGCTCTTACATTTAGGTCTTCATTTCGAGTTACTTTTTGTCTGTAGTATATATGATTCTTTGCGTATGGATAGCTAGTTATCCTGGCACCATTTGTTGAATATGACTTTCTTTTTAACTGTTTTTTCCCCCTTGTTTTATTTACCATCAGTCCAAATACTTATAAGTGCCTGCAGACGTGCAAGGCATATGAGAAGACTGTGAGGTATAGAGTTTACAAGAAGAATTTGTCTCCCCTTTGTGTCTTACATCTGCTTGAGACTGATGATGGCACAGATACATGAAATTGTTAATGATTCCATGCCAGAAGAGTGGTGGAAAGAACAGAATTCATTAGGAATTGAGAAGACTGAGTAAGTCTATGGGCAGAGAAGTTCATAGAGAAGATGAAGCCATCAAGGTTAGATGAGCTTTAGATACAGAAAGACCAGAAATGACCAGAGCAGAGCTACTGAAGCAATTAGATTCTTTTGGCCCAAGGTGTATATGGAACATCTTTTAGACAGATTTTGGAATTTTCCTGGATTACCAAGTCTTCTTTTAGTCTCAGTTATGTTATTAGAAGCTGGAAGCACCTGATACATGCTTTGAGCAATTGTGTTTAGAAATAAGGGCAAGTTTCTCTTTGGGCCACCCCACATGGGGTTGGGTGCCCTATGGGCACTGTCTTGTTTACTTATCCTTTTGCTTCTCAGTGGTTGTCTTTGAACCAGACTTCTTATGTTCCCTCTTCACGGTGCCTACAAACTTCTAGATTTATTTTCTTGAAACTCTAGAGAAACTGTTTTCTCATCATGGTCACTGATAACTGCCATGTTGTGAATCAGTGGTCAGTTTTCAGTCTACATCTTACTTGGCATGGCACATTTAACACAGTCACCCCCTCCTTCTTGACACATTTTCTTCACTTGGCTTCCCCAACACCGTACTTCCTTGCTTCTCCTCCATCACAGTTAGTGTTTCAGTAGTCTCTGTTAGTCTCCGTTTCCAGTTCCACTTCATCTTGGTCTCATAAACTTGGAGTTGCCAGGACTCCCTCCTTTTACCACTTCCTTGTGTCTGCACTGACTCTTGGTGACTTCACTTAGTATTGTTCACATGCCGGTAACTCACAGATTTGTGTATCCAGCCCTGACTTTGCTCTTGAACTCCAGGTGTATGTATCCAGCTGACTGCTGCCTAGTCACTGTTGACTATTCAACATCTCAGCTTTAACCAGCCCCACACTGAACTCTTAATCTCTCCCTCCTCTTCATACCTGCTCAGCCTTTAATCTTTTTCATCTTAATTGAAGACAACTTTCTGGTTGGCTCAGGTTGAAAACCTTGGAGTCATCTGTGAGTCCTTTTCTTCCCTTATATCCAGTCAGGAAATCCTGTTGTCTTTACCCTCAGAATATATCCAGAATCCAACCACTTCTCACTCCCTCCACATCTGACACCCTGGGCTGAGCTGCTGTCCTCATCTGAATTGCCGCCCCAGCCTCCTAACTCGTCTCCTTGCTTTGCGTCTGTTCTTGTACTCCTGTTGTCAGCCAGAATGACACTATTAACATGTTATGTCAGATAATGTACCTGTTCTACTCAGAACCTTACAGTGGACATTCCTGTCACTCAAAGTAAAAGGCAAAGTCTTTGCATTCCCCAAAAGGCCCTGCAAGATCAGGACCCTCATTATCTCCTGGACTTCCTCCCCTCCTGTTTTCCTTTGCCAGAAATCTACTCTAGCCACGCTGACCTCTTTGCTATTCCTTGAATAGTCTAGGTGTATTTCTGCAATAGGGCTTTGTCCCCTCAGCTTGGCATTCTTTTCCCTGTAGGGGAGGAAAAATAATTCTTCTACCCTTGCGAGTTCTTGGCTGAGACCCCTGTAAGGAAAGATTGATTAACCAGAGAAAAACAAGCAGTTTAACAGGTATACCTCTTGTGTACGTGGGGGATTCCCAGGGGGAAATGAGTAACTCAAAGAAGTGGCCTAGAATTCAGGCTTAAATATCTTCAGCTAAAGACCAAAGAAAGGTGGGTGTGGGAAGGCTAGTAATGGGGAGGTTGCCAGGAAAAGCTAAGTAAACGAGTAACATTTGTTATAGAGATCTAAGTCTGCGCTTCCTCCTTTGATAAAAATTTCTTGTGATTTGGAGTCATCCTTCTCTTCCTGGTACGGAGAGGCAGACACCCTTACAAGTGGAGATTTATTTTATAAATTTAAATTTCCTTTACAAGAGGGTAACTTCTGCTCAGTTTTCAGAACTTCTGTGTCTGCTGTTTCTCAAAATAATCAGCTCAAAATAATCCTTACACCAAAGAAGCTATTTTGGAGTGGCATATTCTGCCACTCTTCACCCCCAAAGTAGCCCCGTGGCTAATTCCCTCACTTCTTTCCAGTCTTTGTCCACATGTCACTTTCTCAGTGAGGCCTGTCATGTCCACCTGTTCAAGATGGCAGTTGCTCAGCCCACACGCACGCCCCGTTTGTTTTGCTCTGCAGTCCCCCTCAGCCGGGGGCATGTATCTTTTGTCATGCTGCAGTAATTGACTTACTTTGCATGTTGTTTATCTCATGCACTAGAAGGTAAGTTGTAGGGCAGGGATTTTTGCCTGGACGCTGCTATGCCTGTCACCTAATTCAACGCTCAATAAATCGTTGTTGCACGAATGAACGTCCTAGAGCTGCTGTGCATTTGGGCTTATTCTTGTTGAGATTCTTGGGCCTCATCCCAGAGACATCGTATTACTCAGGTGTTACTGGGGGACAGGTCACAGAGGCACCGTCTGTCTAGCAGGTACCAAAATCCCAGACTCCCGGAAGAAAAGCGTTTCACCGTAAGCCGCGTTATACAGACAGGTTGGGCACAGTGGGCCGTTCTTAACCGGTTAGAGGGATAGGAACTCTCCTGCAATCTGAACTCCCAGAGGCCAGCCAGGGGCCAACCTCGCGAGCAGGCCTGAGACTTAATCCTTAGAAAGGCTGCTCACAAGATTGGCCCTTGGCTGGCTTCTGGGAACGTGGATTTCTGGAGAGTTCCCACCACCCTGACTGGTAACGGTGGCTCGCTGTTGCTTACAGGTGGGGTATGATAACTTCCCTTTTAGGTTCACTGTTTTCATCATGGTATCCAAAGAAGTTTGTTTTTTCTTCTTTATGTAGAAGAGAAACCATTTAGACTTCTCTCTCTTTAGGAAATTTAGTAATGATTGAGAATGAATTAAAAAGTTTAAGTGTATGCAATAAGTGAGTTTATTCACTTAGACATATTTCCTGGAAAATGCCTCAGCCGTATTATTCAGTCTATTCAGATTTTAGTAATTACAAAAGTGATGTATTTCATAGTAAAAATTTTGAATTTAATTCAAACAGTAAAAAAATTAAAATATCTTTCCTACTATTCACTTGAAAGATAATATCTGTGTGACCATGTGTTTCAAAGCAGACACGTTTTCTTCATTTTCCCTCCATCTTTCGTGTTCCATCGGGCCAGTTTGAAACTTGCCATCTTGGGGTTTGCTTTTGTGAATAACCAGTCTTCTTCCTTTCTTTCTCTTTTATAGGCCAGGATGCTGAGTTGTCAGGGACACTTTCACTTGTTTTGACACAGTGCTGCAAAAGAATAAAGGATACCGTCCAGAAGTTGGCCTCAGACCACAAAGACATCCACAGCAGCGTTTCTCGGGTTGGAAAAGCCATTGATAAGGTACGTTGTTGGATGGGGTGTTCAGGACGCGTTAGCGTCGTCATCCTTCATCTCCTGTCACCGCTCCAATGACATTAGCTTTCTCGGGCTGTTTTACTCTGGTCCTTTCATCCTTGCTTTCAGTAGCTGTTGCAGATCTGATTTTACTATGTCATTCGTAAAGTTTCCCGTTGCTATTATTTAAAAAAGCAAAAATAAAAGCTAACGAAAAAGCCTTCTTTTTTTATAGCCTTGTTTTTTTCACTCATTTGCATGTATGACTACCGCTTCTCGTGTCATGATGAGTAAATTTCCAAAGAAATTTTAACTTACTGGAAGGGAGTTTGTTTATAGAAGTAACTTTTCCTGCTTCCTGAGTAATCCCCTGGCTGTGACTCTGCCTCTGTTACGGGATGAGTAGGATAAGACCCTCGCATCCGTCCCCCTGCATCGTCCGAACTTGTCTTCCTGTGGGCGCGCTCGCCCCGTTCTCCAGCGTTGCTTTCTGCGTGAGCGGGTGGGTTGCTCGCCAGCAAGACCAGTCACTGGTGGGGGGTGAATCTTGTGACATCTCTTCAATCTTTGACTTAGTGGTTTCCTTATAAGCAGTTACCATTTTTAGCACTGGGCCAGTTTTGCCCTTGGAGTTCATAGTCTTAGCGGGGCCTAAGAGAAGTGGCCGCAGGTCACTGTGTGATACCTCTGACTGTTTCAGCCATAGGGGAGTTTGTCCTTTTTGTTACGGACATTTTTGTTCACACATTGTAAACTTCCGGGAGGGTAAGGAGAACTTTTGGGGAGAATTCTTTGTAGTAAAACCAGTCTTACGAGCTGTTTCATCTGTATGCATGAAAACATTAGCTATAATATACATAGAAAGTCATGGAAGCCAGAGAGTGGCTCTAACTCATGGGTACATTTCTTTAGGGTGAAGTAACTCCTGCTGGTGTTTAGGAAGCTTCAGATTTTGGTGGCTGATAGTGACCATCCCATTTAGTGATTGCTTGACCACCAGGCTGCCTGCAGTTAGGACAGAGCCTGGGGACAGAGGGACCAGAAGATGCCATGCCAGTGAGAACAGCTGAAGCTTTCACAGCAGCCAGTCAGAGAAAGTATCTGAGAAAAGATCCCTGCTCTGGGAGCAGGTAAGGGGGCCTCAGGAATCGTACCTCAGTGGTGTGGGCTGCTGGTCCCCAGGGTCTGGAGCGTTTGGGCAGATAATTCAAGGGCTTTGCATTGTCATCAGAACCCTCTTCACTCCCTGGCTACTGGTGACTTGCTAAACATGTCTTCCTCCTGGTCTAGCAAGTCTTTACAAATATTTATAAGGGTTGTCAGGTATTTTGGCTAATCTTTGAGACAAAACATTTAAACATATTTGGTGCTAGAAATGAAAGTATCTTTTTGAGAATGGCTAACAAGGGGACACATAATGAGTCCTCTACATTCTGGCTTTTTTGGTGAGGATGTGTTTAAGGTGAATGTTGCTAATTAAATACTTCACTTGTTTATTTTGAGGACATTTTTTCATGAACTTCAAAGTTATAAGAGCTTTATAAAATAATTTTATTTTTGGTAGTTGTATGTTCCTTTGAAAGTAGTTTAGGTTGTAGGTGACCTGGATTCTAGATTTTTCTGATTCATCATATGAAACCACACTATTAAGTTGATACCTGGACAAGTATTTGTGAAATTACAGTCCTGGGGGACAGCAGAAAGCTTGGATCTCTTAGTCCAGTTCTCATCATCTTTCAGTGCATTCTCTCTGATTTTTGGGTGTTTTGAGGGGCATGGGGGCGTCTGCTTAGCCTCAGCTGTAGAGGAAGCTGTTACCAGACTAGAGCTGCCGAGACAAGGTGCGTGAGCTTTTCGCGCACATAAGGAACTCTGTGTGGGCTGTTGTTGTATCAGACTCCGTTGACTTGAAGTCTTCCTGCTCTTCCAGTTTGCACCTGGTCAATTTGTGCAAGCTTCCGGGGCCGCCTGTTGTAAAGGCTGGGTGGAATCATACGGATTGGTGAATCGGATGTAGCTGAAGCCATTGTGGCCCAAGCCTTTAAGCACCAGAGCAAACAGCCTTGAGTAATAAACTGGAATGCTGTCCAGCAGCCTGTGAGCACAGTGTTGTGGACACATGTTCCCAGCCTGCCAAGAGCAGGACAGTAAAGAGGCTGGTGACTCCTTTACGAGCAGGCTGATTTTGAGTGAGGAACTTGAGCAGATTTTTGAAGTGCTTAAATGGCTTTTTTTTCCTTTAATGTTTTAATGCTTCTTTTAAAGTTCTTTTAGTCATCACTTCCCTGAAAACATAACCAGAAAAGAAGTTTCTGTTGTTAGCCAAGACATTTTCTGGCTTTTAATTATTGCCAACATAAAAAGTTATTGAAGGCTTCTGCTGTAACGTGTTGACTGTTTTCGATACCCATAATATTATCACAATTTAAAATAAATAATATCAACCATTGGATTCTGTGGCAAAAATTTTTGTTAGTGAAAACAAATAATGTGTTGAGTTATTTTTTATTTCCTTATCTATTTTAAGAAAATCTAGAATTCTCTTCTGTTTAGGGTATTTATTTAGTGTTTTTCTTAGTCTTTTGACTTTTTCAATTTCTAAGTAAGAAAAGTCAATAAAAACAATTACTGCTTTAAACTTCTGTGTGTATATGTTATAGTGCTAAGATTTTAAAGTGTCTAAAATTTGTTGTGAGGTAGTTGAAAGTGAAACACATAGTACATGTTCTTGAGAAGATTGTGGTCTAGTCTGGTCATGGAAGAGTGCTTTGTGTACACATGAAAGAACTGAAAAGATCTGAGGCAGCATAAAAGAAGTTTGCATAGGATGGACTCTGCTTATTATAAAAAGTAAAGAGAAGGTCACTGTGTTCTTGATTAATCTAAGGTTTGTGGAGTTGACTTGAAAAAATGGTTAAGATTTAGAGCATCGGAGCCATGAGATATGGTCTTCTGTGTGGCCGGAAGGGAGCTGAACAAGAGATGAGAAAACGGGGGGAAAGGTATAGGTCAAGTGGTAGAGCGCATGCTCAGCACCCGAGAGGTCAAGGGTTCAATTCCCTGTACCCCCTCGAAGCGGAAATCAGTGAGGAAACCTAATTACCCCCCCCCCCATAAAACAGACAGTACAAGAGCTGAGAAAACGCTTGACTCCTGTTAAAGACTCTCAGGGACTGACCTGACTGGAGCGGCTGCCCCTGTCAGGAATAGGGCAGGGTCAGGCTGGGGAAGGCAAGTGATGGAAGGCCGAAGAATCTGATCCAAAGAGGTTGGGGAAAGGGAGGGAATGATAAAACCGTTTGAGGATTTGCTTGCCCTCATTGCATAGGATGAAATTACACCAAGGAGAAGTCAAGAATGGGAAAACAATAACTTACTTACTGAGCAGTGACCGTGTTCCAGGTTCTGAGCTAAGAGTTTTACATACATTTATGGCGCATGATGCATGTACATTATTTCCATTTTACATAGGAGGAAACTATGATTCAGAAATATTAAGTAACATACCCCAGGTGTACAGCTTGGAAATGGTGACTCAAGGACTGGGAAAAGGTCTTACTTAAGAATTTATTCCTAAGTACTGTGCTATATTAGGACATCATTTAGGCTGGTAATGTTTTAAGGAGGAAAATAATGGTTAAACCACGCTGCCTAAGCTGATCTGCCACTAGATGGGGTGTCTGCACTGATGAGGCAAAATGATGGCTGTATTGAAAAAAAAAAAAAAAGGAATGGAGTACAGCTCTAAAAAGTGAAATATAGAATATTTTAAGATAGTTCCAGGTGAGCCATTTGGAACTCCCTTTTATGTAGGTATGACTGGGATGTGAGAGGAGAAAAAGGTATTACTCATTAGAGTGGGTATGAGTTCAGATAAGTGCTAGCTCTCAAGTTGTGTTACTATGTTATGGATAAATCCTTTTGTAGTGGAGGAGATGTTGCTGTTAATGAAGGAAGAAAGAAAATTTAAAAAACTAGAAAACTTACCCTGAGTAAGAAGAAATACAGCTAAGTTGAATTCTGAAATATTGACGATTTATGTTTTGGGTGGAATTTTTAGAATTCCTGAAAAGGAACAGTTAATGACAAAGTTATAAAAAATACTGAGGCTAAAGGATGAAACAGCTTGCTTGGTCTCGCATCCAAGTTAGGCTGGATTGAGAGGGGAAACGGACCTTATACCCATTGAGCTGTACCAGCTAATCCAGTCTGTAATTGTATTCATGTGATTTTAAATTAATGAGTTTATTAATGCCTCTGTTAATGTCCTTTGGTATTTTTGTTTTTCTTTACATTTGCTAAAATGAAGCTCTTTTAAATGTAGCATCAGAAGATTTGGTGGCAAGGCCTGGCTCTCAGATTCAGTAACTGTGTATTGAGGGCTTACCATGGGATAGGTAACTGATAGATAATTTCATGTCCATTATGTAATTTGGTCCTTAGCAACACTTTGTAAGGTTGGGATTGGGGTCGGCATATGTAGAAGTGAAAACTAAGACTTTGGTTAAGTAACCTGCCTGAGATCACAGAACTAGAGAGCAAATAGGATAAAAAAGCCCAGGTTTTAAGACTTTGAGGAACCTTTCTCAACGGGAGTTCCTTGAAAGAATTAATTCCTAGCGCCCTGAGGGGCATATACATGAATTTCTCTTCTTTGCGTCTAGAATGGTAAGCGGTGTGTGTGCCATCTTCGGGAGAATTAGTAAAGCAGTCACTCAGATTTCTTTAGTTGATCAGATAAGGAGGCAGTTGGGGAAGCAGATTACCCAGCACAGAAAGGTATGGGAAAGAGTTGTGAGGGGTGGGGATGCAAATGTGACTGGTGGTTAGATTGTGGGCTATTTTCAGGGTCTTGAAAGCCCTGCAGAGTAGTTCGGCATGTATCTGACGACGCCACGTTACTCCCCTTTGTTTATAAAGTAAGAACTGACCAGTGTGGCAGCCCCCTCCCCTTCCTTAGTGTCGCACGACCAACCTCTCTCTTAACTCTGGAAACTAGAGTACGTGTGTCATGCAGAGGAGAGACTGGAGTGTCTGAAAAGGACACAGTGTCTGTAAACGCTGGTTACGGCGTGCGACTTAATGTGTTTTCCTGTGCAGCGTTTGCAGAGCACTGCTGTCTGCTGTGTGCCTCAATGTGGATTATTTTATCAGAGGGCACGCACCTCATCATCAGTTTTAGTGAGTTTGCTAGTAAAAATTTACCAGTTTTTCCCTAAAGGGTGTGTAACAACTTAACTATCCTACTGAGCATGTATATAACGGTCGCTATTTTCTCAATTCTCTTACTTGTGGTTGGGGAGGTGGTTATTAGGTTGGTTTGTTTGTTTAATTAATTTATTTTAATGGAGGTGCTTTGCTGTACTGGGGATTCAACCCAGGACCTCATGCATGCTGAGCACACATTCTGCCACTGAGCTATACCCTCCACCCTGTTTCCACAGCTCTTACCTGCACTTGGTATTGGCAGACTTTTAAAAAATGTAAATCAAACAGATGGATATGAAATGGTGAACAGTTGTATTGATTTGCATCTCCTTCATCGGGCGTGAGGTTGAGTGTCTGTTTCATCTGGCGGACCATTAGAATTTTCTCCCTTTTGAATTTCTTGCTTAGTTGTCCATTTTTTCACCTCCTTTGGTTTCTGATCTTTTGTGGGTTGTATGTGAAGCAGATATCTTTTCTCAGCTACATGGAACCAGAATCCAGGTCTTCTTGTTCTGTGTTAAATATTCTCTGCAGTGTACCTCTCACTGCTAAATCAGATTAACTGGATGCTTGGAAGGGAAATTGATTCCTGGTAGGTGCAACAATAGCACATTGTTAGGTTCACCTGCCATTTTTCTTCAAAAATAGATGGAGAAGTTTAAAGAAAATTAACAGTATTAAAGAATTGGCACTTAGGAATTAAAACAAATACTTTTATCATGACTGTTGTCACTACTTGCTCAATAATTAAAATTTCATAAAATGTGTTTCAGAAATGGATTGTTTTGGGTGAACACTGAAAGTCCGTCCTTAAATCTAACCAGTTTGTGAGTATGTTCATGATTTGGCCAAAGAGGTAGGATGGTTTGTTCAGATTTCATAGTTTCATGATGGTGTTTTATTAAAGTTATTTACTTCTGCTCTGCCTAGCTTCCAGAAACTTAATCCATCAAATATGGGAATGATGCTAAAAGGTACATGAGATGGTATACGAATTTGTGTGTCCTATGTTTCTCTTTTTAAGCTGTGGCATCTTTTCTAGGCAGACACACCCTTGAATGTGTGCTTTTTTGCTTTTCATTTTTTTTTGAATCCTGCCTTCACATTTAAGAACATCTTTGCACATTTGCTTTCCTTTTTTTTCTCCTTTAAAAACATAAAAGGAAAAAGTATAGTAAAACAGAAGTGCTGATAAACAGATGTTTCTCTTCACGAGCTACTTCTTGGCTGGTTTGCCGAGCTGCTGACTTCCTGGGCAACCATGCAACGAGTTTGGTCACCTAGCAACAGGGGCTGGAACTGATCCTTGCTCTGATGCAAGAACGTGCAGTTTTAACAAAGAAGTTCTGATACGATACTGCATTTCTTCAACTTGTTTTTTACAATTTTAGCTTATATTTTTACTACATGTGAGCAGAAAATAAGCTATGAATAAAGTTTACTCGTCGACCTCAGTGATTTAAACTGAAAAATCACAATGGTAGACAGGAGCTCAGAAATGTTCATCTAATGCCTTGCTTGTTCATGCTTAGTTGTATTTTCCAAGACTAGCAAATAAGTTGCAGAACTTGAATGTAGTAGAGATACTCTGAATGTAAGAGTGTTTGATTTTTCTTACCACGTGTGTAGTAGTGGTGATATATAAAGATACATGAAGAGCCTCTTTGTGAAATTTTAAATTTGTTTCAGTGTTAGACTCTTACATTTTGAAGTTTTCCAGATGATCAAAATTTGCTTTTTGTATATATATTAAGGAAAGAATTGAAGGGATTGTTTTGTTTGAGCAGTTACTGTCTGGTGGTAGCTATTAAAATTCTGACTTAATGTATACTGCCAAAAAAATTATTTTAATATGGTCTGTCCTTTGAACTGACCACTGTGTCTTACAAAGTTGTTTTATTTCTTCCCTGCAGAATAGACAGCTGATAAATTTACTGAGGGTGGATGGGATTGAGGGCTCATCATTAAGTAAGTAGAAATCTGAAGGTCGTATTTGGATTGAATGGGGTTGAGAGATCAGTGAGGCGTGCTCATCAGTCTCGATGATTCTTGCTTACAGGGTGGACTCAGACCTATTTAGAGAGTCCCAGGCAGATTCCTGACTTTGTAATAAATTCTGCAATCTTCAGATACCCATCCCTTTATTCACTTGAATGGCCGTTTATCTGGGTTAATAAAATATGGGAGAGTGTCTGTGACATCAGTCCCCCTTCTGGGCCTCTGCCTTAGTCCAGTAGCATCGTCACTTTCAGTGTTCTCGTTGTCATGGAAGCATAAAGATACAGTCATTTGCTTAAAAGTATTGATGAATTGTTACGAAATCATCTCAACAGGCAGAATCTGATAAGCAGGTAGGAAATTAGAGAACTTTATTGAAGCAGTTCTGACTTTTCTTCAGTGCTGGATTCAGTCTATGCAGTATGGGCATCTAGGTACTCTGTGTGATTTACATTCTTCAGGCCAAGCAAGAGGTCTATAAAAAGAAAGTGAATAAAAATTAAGGCGCTGAGAGTAATTTTGCTTTTTTGTTTCTGTGCAAGTAATCCCAAATGTTAATGTGTATATTTAGTTTTAGGCTACTGACTTGACATCTAAGAATAGATAGCTCTTTAAAGAAAAACGGGCTGAATTTTGGAGAGGCGAGCTCTCCTGCGCTGTAGCGACTGCAGATGGTTGGTGGTTTGCAGTTTCTGTTGCAGGCTGCTTACTGCCTGTCCTTATATGTGCTGTAAAGTAGCCCTGTGTTGCTTGGACTGTATTTAAGCAGTGATTCACTGAGACTGTAATTTCAGTTAAATCTAAATGATCTCATCTAGTTAAATTTATGGGTTTGGAATAAAAAAAAAAAGGAAATGTAAGAGTTTTATCAGGGGGTACTGCCTTTGTCCCTGAGAACAGAAACTAATATAAGTTCAGACTGCGTTGAGATGGAGGTGCCAGGAAACGGAGGGAGGAGAGCATGTGATTGCCCGTGTTCTGTGAGTGGTCGCAGGGCCCGTTCCTATTCCCCACGCCGGGGCTGGAGGCCGTCTCCTGCAGCTCTCCGTCCACGTCCGGGTGCCCCATGCTGGGTTTTAGCTGCACTGCATCCAGGCTGAGGGATATGTTAGAGGGAGGAGAGTAGTCAGCTCACCACTGGTTCTTTGCCTTCCTCCCCAATCCGCTTACTCCTGTTCACTTTTCAGTTTCCTCGGGTAGCTAGTCCTTTCAGGCCTGATTTGGTAACCGCGTTCGGTGGGGGAGACGGGGTGGGATGTGCTTGCTCCGTCTTACCAGAACCCGAACCCTCAACACTTGTGCTGTATCGAATCTTTTCGCTTTTGCTATGAAAGGAATATTTGCTCTTTGCGTGGAGAGTGGTAGTCTCCAGTGATAATCTTTGCTAATACTTTAGTGTATATATTCTTCCAGATTTTTCCCATAAGCATTACCAAGTTTATTTTTTTGTTGTTATTTTCATTTTTTTTTTAAGCAGAAATGGGGCCATAATTTTGTAGAAGTTGCTGTTTTTCACTTTAGATGTTACGAACATTTCTCCATGTTAGTTAAATACAGAGCAACGAAGCTTGCTTTGTAATTGTAAATAGTAATACCAGCGTAGTAGCAGCTACTGTTTATTTAACCACTAAGGGAGTCTGTTCATTTGCCAGGGCTGCTGTAGCACGGTGTCCCAGGCCGCCTCCTTGTGTCATTCGTGGTGGCTTCGTCTGCTTGGGCTGCTGCAACAAAATTCCAGAGAGAGACGGACAGACAGACAGCCCTGGTATTTTCTCCCTGTCTTGTAGGAGCACCAGGTCTACCAGACTAAGGCCCCGCCCTTATGACTTCGTTTACCCTTTATTACCTTCTCCCAGACTCTGTCTCCAAATATAGTCACACTGGTTGTTAGGGCTTCAACGTAGGAATTTGCAGGGGTGGGTGAGCAGAAACACAGACATCTGGTCTGTAACACATGGTTTTCCCTCTGTACCTGTCTGTGTCCTCATTTTGTTTTTTTATAGGGATACCAGTCATGGTGGATTAGGGTTCACCCTGATGGCCTCATTTCAGCTTTGTAAGGCTCTGGGAGTTAGGGCCTCAGCGCAGGACTTGTGAGAGGAAGCGGCTCAACCTATGGAGGGAGGGGCTGTTAATTTCTCCACTTACTGTAAGGAAGCAGAAGCTCGTGGACCTTAAGTGATTTGGCCAAGGTCACGTAGCTAGTAAGATAAAACCAGGATTCAGACCTGGGGAGATTGGCCCCAGAGCTTACTCTCTTACCCACCTGGCCATTCTGTTCCCCACCCCCAACTTGGCACTGCAGCTGTTGGGATGGACCGTGGATTGTTTAATACACTATGTTGGACATAATGGGTTTTTTCCCCCCTACTAGACAGTGATGCATTGAACATGCTTTTACCTCCAAAAGTATTGCCATTGTACAACGCCTAGACATCAATTTATTGACAGAAATTGTTATTAAATTTATTTTTCCAAGATGCCCTCAAAATGTGTTTGTTTACTCTTTCGGCAGTAATCATTGAGAGTGACAAGTTTTAGGAAACCATTTCCTGACATGGGCAACAGAGAAATCGGAATGGGTACTTACTGGAGGTGCCTCAGCGTGAAACGCAGGCCGTTCTTTCTGTTAAGCAGGCGAGGTGAAGACATACACAGTGATGTATCCTGGTCAGTTCATGATTCACTTTCTTTCTTTTTTCCAGAATTTTGATTCTGACATTAGCAGCGTGGGGATAGATGGCTGCTGGCAGGCGGACAGCCAGAGGCTCCTCAACGAGGTGATGGTGGAGCACTTCTTCCGACAGGGAATGCTGGATGTGGCCGAGGAGCTCTGCCAGGTGACGTGTGCCCGCCGGGCAGGGGCGGGACACAAACAGGGGCGCTCCTCGCGGCTCTTAAGTCTTCTAGCCATAGATAGATTTTTAGTATTAAGCATCAGGGCTGACCTCATTTGATTAAGAAATCTTTTTTTTTTTTTATAAATCGGTGAAAATGATAGTCCTAGAATTTGTTATTCAAATTATTTCCTTATTCCTGCCCAGGACATTGGTCCCGGGTTATCAGTAGGATCAGAAGTGATGCAACTTTTTCAAACATTTCCTCTTTTGATAGGAAGGTTTAGTGTAGCAGAGAAGAAAAAAGGGACCAAGAGGTTTATGTTTGTTCTTCTGATCTGGCCCAGCTTAAAGAATTTTTTTTTTTATTGAAGTGAAGATAGTTTACAATGTGTCAGTTTCTGGTGTACAAGAATTTTGTTTATCAAATGAATTTCAAGCTAAAATTTCAAGCTAAAGTGAGAGATATTTGTCTTTTATTTCTGTTAGACAAGATAGCTCAGAACAGTTTACCAACCACATAGTCATAATATTGGCAGCTGCCCTGTACTGAGTATTTACCACCAGCCAAGCCCTGCCTTTGTTCCTCACTGCAACCGTGTAAGGAATCATTGCTCCCATTCTACAGATGAGGAATCTGAGGTCCGGAGAAGTAACCTGCCCAAGGCCATACGGGTTCTTAGTGGAGGAACTAAGATTCAGTTCCAATTCGTGTCTTCAAGTTCTGTTCTAAGCCACTGTGTGCTATTGTATTTTCCATTTAGAGAGATGGACCATAAGGATTAAATAATTTAAAGCCAGTCTGTAAACCAAACCTCTAATCTAAGCCTTTTCTATTTTAAACAGTTCAGATGAGCAGTAGCTCAGGTCTTTCTCTGTGCATTATGGGATTTTGTGTGTGTGTTCATATAAATTTCCCGAAGTGAATTGTATTATCTAGGATTAAGTTTGTTTACAAGTAGCAAAGACCCACCATGCCAATGGCTTAAACACAAATGAAGTTTGTTTCTCTTACACAGAAATAGGAGGTAGTAAGCCACCCAGAGCATGGGTGGCAGCTGTGCCCTGTGAAGCTCTTAGGACCCAGGCCCCCGTAGCTCTGCTGTTTCTAAGGTGTCCCTGCTTTCCCGGTCCAGGGTAGCCAGAACCCCACCGGTCCCTTGTGTATTCCAGGAAGGGGCGAAGAGTATATGTTTATTATGTTTTATTGGCCAGAACTTAGATCTTGCAAAACCATGCTCAGCTTTATTCCACGTGGTATGCGCCCAGCTAAAATTTGGGGTTTTGCTGTTAAGAAGAATGATACTGAGGCCCAGTCATCAGTCTCTGTTGGAGAAATTCGTGTTAAAAAGAAATTATCTTTAATGGCTTGCCTCATTTTATGATTTAAAGTATGCTTTTACCATATCTCTTTACTCTGATTCCTGCTAATGAAAGTTCTTTTTATTTTTTCAGGAATCTGGTCTTTCTGTAGACCCAAGCCAGAAAGAACCTTTTGTGGAGTTAAATCGAATATTAGAAGCATTGAAAGTCAGAGTTCTGAGACCTGCTCTGGAGTGAGTTACTGAGTTTGTTTTCTTTTGAATATTCTGGAGAACTCTCTGTAAGAAAACATAATTAGAAAACACATTAGAGATTTTGAGATGTATAAATATCTCTCTCTCTCACCTGGGGTAGACTTCAGAGAAATCAAGGGAGAATGATTTCTTTGAGCTAAGTGAATTTGGGAAATATGCAATATGAGAAAACAGTTAGAGCTTACTTCACTTATCAGTTGGTCTGAATTCCCATGAGAGAGGAGGGTTTCCTGTATCCAGGCTTTATGACCACTTTAGACGAGCATTATAACTGAAGTGCTGTTGTTCACCTGGTTTGAATTTGATATTTGAACTTCCATAATGCACTGGGTTCGGTGTTAGCATTTAACAAAAAACAAAACATTGGCTATTGGTACTAAGTGGTATACATGAAGAGAACAAATAACGTGTCGGAGTTTTGCTCTAATTACCACTGTAAAACTGAATGATGCACTGTGAACTTGTCGTTGATGTGAATTATGTGAGATCACTGGGTAAGCTCTGATAAACATCATCCTAGAGCAGGATCGGCAACGCTTTCCATAAAGGACCAGGTAGTCAGTGTTTCAGGATTGCAAGACACATGAGGTCTCTGTTGCGTGTTTTTCTTTATTTTATTTTACAGCCCTTTCAAAGTGTAAAAACAAAAACAAAAACAAAAACAAAAACAAAAACAAAAAATCATCTTGGCCATCTGGCATACACACAGGCAACAAGCCATGTTTGGCCCTTGGCCATAGTTTGCTGAGCCCTGTCCTAAACTAATGTGGGGATTATCAGGTTATTTTATTTTATTTTATTTTTTTATTTTTTAGGTTATTTGTTTTAAAAAGAAGATAAGCATGAAAGGGAGGGAGGGAGGAAGGGAAGTTACAAAATAAAAGGAAGAAGCTGGGTGAGAGAGACAGTGGCATTGTTGTGAGGCTAGAGCCTTAGGATCCTGGTATTTTAAGACTGGAAGTATTTGTGATCATTGTCATCAGGAAAAAAAAGTTGGAAAGGTCCTTGCTGGTTTTTATAAAATGCACCCCCCCCCCCCACTAACTCATTTGATTCTTCATAGCTTAATTTTCTGTTTCTCATCATTTCTCAGTTCTTAGAAAATTTTGCAAAGTTCTAAAACCAGCTCGGATAAATAGATAGATTCCTGTTGTAAATTTATAAATTACAAATTTCTGTATAAATTGTAAACATGAGGTAATGCATTTATTTTAATTCTTTAAAGATAAATGTTACTTAAACAGCACCATTGTGTACTATGCATATTAATTACCTTTATAGTTCATTTGATTTTTTTAAAGTAGATTTTATTGCAACATGCCAGTGGGATTATGTTTAATTACCTCTAACACCCCTTAAAAAATAGCAGCCACTCTTGTATTTTCATGTTTAACCTGTGTGATTACACGTCTATAAAGGAGAACAAAAGAGCCTAAATATAAAACTGTACTAGGTTTCCCAGTTGTTTTGTAATTGATTTAGAAATAACGTAAGAGTTGCTATTTAAGGGAGTGTTCATTTATCCATTAGATTTCTCAGGGTTTTTCGTCAAATTTTTATTGCATACTTACTATGTACCAGGGACTGTGTGGAGTAATTGGACTGCCTTAGCCCTCAAAATACTCAAGGCTTTTTTTCCTTTTGGAATGAAGAAGATTCATAAGACCCTTTTAACTTTGTGCTTTTTCTATAAGATTTGGATTTCTTACTGATAATTGCGTCACATAAATCAATCATTTCTGTAAATGGTTTTTGTTATTTGTAGCCTCAAGCAGTGTCTCTCAGGCAAAAGGAGGCCTCGTTCCACCCACTTGGCAGTAGCAGTGGAAATTACTGTACAGCCCGTCCCTGGGTACCCCGAGGGATTGGGTCCAGGAACCAAAATTTGTGGATGCTCAAGTCCCTGATGTAAAATTCGGCCCTCCATATCTGCAGGTTCCACATCCGTGGATACGGAGGGCCAGTTCTACAATAAAAACGTTCTCAATTTGCTTTTCCAGGAGTATTGCCCTGTTCAATATCCGCATGTGGGATGTAGTGATAATGATAGTTATCTCTTCTTAAGAGTGCTTATTACATGCCTAGCATTGTTCTAAGCCTTTTACATGTATTAACTTATTCAATCTTTATAATTCGCCGTGAAGTAAGTACTTGATTTACAGAGGAGGAATTGAGGCCTGGAAGATGTTCCATGAAAAAAAGGGCGTGGAATCAAAAGGTTATTGGAGAAAAGCTTCACATGATACTCCCTAATACTCTCCTCTGAGAGATTACAGTGAAGAACTTATTTAGCTGTGTAAAACCCAGTGTTTCCCATGCACATTTAACCAGAGTCCTTGTCTCCCCCAACCCCCAGTAACACCTACTGAAGCTCACAAAAGTAGAATTCTGTAGAACGTAAGTTTGGAAAATGTTTGTTTAATAGAAATCTCCATTACAGCAAGTCAGACATTTCCAATTCTTGTCTATTATTGGTGGATGCAAAGCAAATATTTCCTCAACATCTTTTTGGGCAAAGAACAGAAAATTCACTGTACTTAACTTGTACCAAAAGTGGAAAAATATGAGGCATGAGTTTGGGGAATTCAGGTTCAGACATAAGGAGGAAAGTCCTTCCTGTTTCACATGTGGCATCTTCTCCTGGCACCTGCTGGGAGGAGGCATCGTGGGGCCACCCCAGGAAAGAGAGAAGAGGGTGAGCAGCAGTTCCAGGCAGCCTGGGCAGTGGAGGCAGAGACCAGCCGAAAAGGGTACTGTGGAAAGGGGCCATGGAAGGACTAGATGAGAAGGAAGTCTGGTGGGTGCTGGCTGTTGACTGCAAACAATAAAAGACAATGGAAAGAAGGCAGTAAAGAATGGTGCCTGGCAGAGAGAAGTAACAGAAGAGCAGCTAACGAGAGATGCAGATGTAGTCTAGGGTTCTGCCTACCCTTTTGTTCCTGCTCCTGTATTTCTGAGTGTGGGTACAGGTTTTTCTTGTCATCCAGACGGCTTTATCTATTTTTTTTTAAATTCCTTTTGGCACCTAGCATAGTGCTTATTTCACAGGAGGCACTCAATAAATGATAGCATAGTTTGAAGGACCACTTTGAACAAACATGACCTCCTCCTTCATGTGGCAGATAGAAGCAAAGCCAAAAATAACTAATGTCAACAGAGGATAACAGAAACTTACTACGAGGAGATGGAGAAACTTTAGAAGCTGTCCTTGTAGCTCTGTGCCAGCCAGTTATTGACTTTTGGAAAGTGCCGTCTTGAGGGGAAGCCAGTTGGTTGCCTTCCTAACGGTGTTTCAAAGAGTAATATTACCTTGGTGGGTTTGCCACAGGCTAGGATCTGACTTTCAACCTTGCAGACTTAAAAATCTGTCTCTTTCAACACTCAGAGCAGGCCCAGGGCCTCCCAGCGCTAGTTCACAGGAACATGCAGTTCTGTTTGCAGAGCCTCAGCAGAATGCCATGAGGGGACAGAAACTAACTGAATGATTACAAGAAAGAGATAGAGAAGTTAGAGAGAATTTACGGAGTTAGAGAAGTTACGGAGAATTTCACAGAAGAGAGACAAGCTGTTCTGTTAGACTGGCCCGGCCATGAGCAGTACCAGGCGAGCCTGGTGAAACACGAGAGGGCTCCATCCCTAAGCCTAGCGATTAGGTGAGGCTAGAAATAACAACCACAGGGGAGGTGAGATGAGCTTGCCTTGTGGCTTCTGGGTGGAGTGTGAACGGTGAGGAGAAGAAGGTGCTTGCTGGACTGAGAGAAATGGTGGTATCAGTGACTGAAACACAGTTCAACAGCACAGAAAGGTTTTAGGAAATGAAAACGGAGGGAGCCAGGCCGAGGTGCCCGATTGCCGAGCCTGGACTGCCGCTGGGAAGGAGGGTGACACCTTTCAGGTGTCCGTTTTCTCCTTGTTAGTTCTGGCTTCCTGTAGGTGGGCGGCCTTGCTGGTTCAGGCGTCTTTAACAGCCACGTAGAACCGCAGGGTAAGGAAAGCTCTGCTGGATGTACCATTGGAGAAAAGGAATCAAGGTCTGACAAGTTTGATTTTTTCTCCCCACCGTTTGAGGGTTTTTGTTTTGTTTTGTTGAGTGGTGGGGGTTCTTAATTCTGAATGGGCGGAAGAGGTGAGCTGAGGAATACGTTTTTAACTCACTGTGCCTGTGCACTGAGTCTGGTGCCGTAGGAGCTACTCTGCTAAAAAGAAGCTTATTGAAAATGGAGAGAGGTGCCCCGTGGGAAGAATACAGAAGGAGAAGCAGCACAGTGGAATATAGAGGCCAAAAGAGGAGAGAGTGCTTGGGTGGTAACACCATTTTCAGTTGTCTGTTTCATGTTTGTTGCTGGCCCAAGTCTGTATGAAGTTCCAAGGCAGTGGATACTCCTCAAGAGAAAGAGTAGACCTGGCCGTCTGTCCTCTGGATCCAGTCTCACCAAGGACTTGAGCGTTACTGGAAAGGAGTGGGCAAGCCATGACCGTAGAGAGATTGAGAATCATCTTTTTAAAAAAGGGGAAATTGAAATGAACTATTCCTAAGGACCTAAACTAGGCCAGGAAGAGGAATGAAAGGGGCCCTCTGGAATTTGTCCTTATAAAATGCTGACCTCTTACTAATTTAGGCTTATGAAGCACTTGGTGTTGTGGTAGGAAACGAGCACTAAATAAGGCAGTGTCATACTTCATAAAATCTGTAGAACTGTGCTGTCCTGCATGGCGGCCACTTGTCACATGGAACTGTTGGGCACTTCTGCTGAGCTCTGCATGACTCAGAGCCTCCTGTAAAGTTGAAATGTGAATGTTGTTTAAGTAGATTCAAATGCATACCTATTGAGTTGACTTTTTCTTAAATAGCACGTAAGAAGGACAGAGATTTACACCAACTCTGAGATGAGTGAAATGTTAGTGGTTCCAGCGATGGACTCAACTCATATATGAGAATTTACCACTTGAAAATATCTCAGAAATGAAATGAAATGTCTCAGAAATCCTAAAGCAGAGTTACAGGGTTCTTTTTTTGGCTGAGCTTGATTTTTGCCTGTCTCTGAATTTTTTAAGCACGTGATTCAGTCACCAGTGCCATTCAGGCAGGTCTACAACTGTGGAGTAAATAATGTTACTCGTTTCCCTGAACTTCAGCTTTTTTCCCCAAGAAGATAGCTCTAAGATAGATTAGAAAAAGAAGATATTTGTAAACCTTTAAAAAAAAAACAAAACTGCCTTGAAGGATTGTAGTGGAACATGCTGTAAGAATTGGCAAGAGGTGTTTTTATTCAATATTACCAGAAATGGACACCAACCCAGGTCGGCAAAATTGTGAGAGAGAAACAGACAAATGCTGTCAGTTAGGTTCCTGGGGACGAACGGCTGACTGTGATGGTGGAACCTTGTTTTATTTAATTATTTTGGGAGTAATGTGGAAATTCTAAATATGGAGCTAACAGTGGGCCAAGTCTTTTCGGAGGCCTGACAGTTAGGATAATTAATGCTTTGTGTTTCTGTGCGACAATTGCTTAGCCATGGGTTGCTTTTAACTTAGTCACCGAAGTAAGTAGTTTTGTCTTGAGGTCTTTTTATGGAAGAGGCCCAGAAGCTCTGCTTATTAGGAGAATGCAGTGGCATTGAACAGAGAGAACTGTGACAGTGACAGTGATGGCCTTACTGGGTGTAATTTTTTTTTGTCTACAGTGTTTCTCTAAACACAGAATGGTTTCAAAGCTGACAGTGCTCTTGGGGCCCACACTGGAGATTTAGGGAGGGAGCTGAGTTTCTTGTAAAAAAAACTACCGTAAAGTTAATCATGTAACTGAATGTTTAATTAGCTTGCTGGTTGTAGTGTAGTGGTGGTTAAGTTTTTTAAAAATTAAAGATCAAGAGTTTTCTGCTAGAAATGCCATTAACCAGAGTACAGCACCTCTTCCCCTAACAGCTCATTAACTAGTTTTTTGTCTTACTGGTCATGTGTCTTCTAGGGCCTTGTAGGCAGGTGGATGATTACGTTTTTGGTGCCAGTTTTGGTTTTATGCTTTTGTAGTTCTTGTGCTTCGTAGGTTTTGGATTTGGTTGTATCGGGTTAATTAAGGCTGTGGCTGTCTTCTGCCCTTTACTCCTGCTCAGTGAATCAGATACCCAGATATTCAGTGTGAACTTCCAGCTAAGGAAACTTCAAAACTTTTTGAAGAGGATTAACATACACATGCTGATGGGTCCTATTCCCACAGAGTTGATTCTGTAGAAGTCCAGGCTGCACTGAGTATGTCATGGGAGTGCCCAAGGAACTCTTTTAAATGTAATTTTCTTATTGAAAATATGGTCCTGGAGAACATTAATCTTCATCCATTCAGTTAACACACATTAAATAGCTTGTTACTGAGTGTCTGTGTCTGTGTGCCGTCTCTGCGGTTGGTGCTTTAACTACCCGGTCATTTAATGCCCACAACCCTTTGAGTTGCCCCCATTTTGTCTGAGAGCAGCAGGTAACAGGTTGCCCAGGTTCAGCAGCGCAGCACTGGGGTTTAAGTCCACGCCCGCCTGGCCCTGCTGACCTGCGCTCTCCATAGGAGGGGTGCCGAGGTGAGCAAGGCAGAGCCCCTCCCTCCAGGGACTAGAAATGGTCCTTCCATGTAGACTGTGTCAGGAGCCATGAGAGAGATCTGAATAAAGAACTAGAGTTCTGTGCATGGAGAGATTGTTAAGAAACTTGTAGAAAATACTAGGGCCTGGCATTTTTTAGTTCTGTTTTCAGCTACTCAATTTGCGTTTGATTGTCCTTTTGCAAAAATATAACAAACACCTACATTGGGAGATAGGACCACGGCTTCTAATTTCAGAGGGGACAAGTCCTCCTTCTGGACACATCACTGTTGATGGTAACACAAGCTGCCAGACCAGGTTGTCTGAAGATGCTTTGCGTGGTTTTCTTGGCGTGCACCTCTCTCCCTCTGTTCTGTTCTCAGCAGGCCTCATCTTCCTCCTTTAATTCTTTACACCACGTGACAAATGCCTCTGATTGATCCTATTGGCCAGCCACTGTGCTGCACCTCCTGTGTTGCGTAACTTCCTTCTGGGCATAAACCTCTCTCTGGGCTTTTCCAGTGCAGCCGTCCCTCCTCTCACGGAGAAGAGTGGAGGGGCAGAAAGCCCGGTGCTGATGGGTTCAGCTCCTCAAAAGGCCTAAAGGGCCTTCTTTGCCTTTATACAGTAACCTCCTGTCGCTGAGATCCTTATGTTTTTTCTGTTCTATTTCTTTTCTCTACTGAACCTGTGGGTAGTCTTCTCTGCACAATTCCAGTATGCTCAAATTCATTTACCACAGTTTGGTTAAATAACACCGATTCCCCAGCAACAGTTCAAATTTGTTTCCACAATATATTAATTGAATAATTGCATAAAATACAAACTCTTTGCCAGCGCTTCAGTCCACAGCTCACCACGTAAGTAACACGTGTGCTTCGTGATCGTAACCGGTCACGTCCCTGCTGCTTCTGTCTGCCGGTGACTGGTCACGGTCCATGCTGTGGTCCATACATGACATCCAACTTTGCTGGAGTCATTACTGATAAAAATTCTGATAACTGGAAGTTATTTGTTTTCTATATAGCACATCTTTTCCCCCCTTTAACATTACATCATGGACATTTCCCTATAAAAATGAAATTGATTTTTTCTTGTTTTGTGAATTGCCCACTTACAGACTGTGTCATTTTCTGTTGTCTTTCATCGGCTACTAAAATTTGTAGTTACTCTCTGTCAGCTTCCTTCTTTGACTATTGCAAACTCTTATGCATATGCCTCGTATCAGAAACAGAAAAAGGAAAAGCTCGCTGCCTCTCCTTATGTGTTAGTAGGAAGGATGCTCACGCTTCTACGAGTGAGAAGAGGGTAGGAAAAATTTATGGTAAGTGACCTAATTTAAGTACATTTCCTGGGATCTGAAGTCAGGCAAGTGCCTGGCAGACTGGAGAATGCCCAGAGCACAGTCCTTTTGGTACAGATGGCCGGTGCTGGGCATTCACAAAGGAGAGCTGCTGGAGGTCCCTTGTGGGTGTCGGCAGGATTCACCAGAGTTGGTGTTGCAGCTGGGCCGCATTAATCTAGTGCCAGGTCAGGATCCAAGCCGTACTTAAATTTAAGTATATATTTCCAAGGTCCAAGTAATTAATATTTTAAAAAATCACTTTGATTTTTGAGGTCAGAGAAGCTTCATGCACCAGCAGGTGGACTGGAATATTCGTATGCATGTGCAGCCCTTTCGGGGAAGGGTAGGTTCCAGTGAGAGTGCAGCTCTGTGAAGTCTAATCCCAGTCAGCTGAGTGACTATGAGTAACTTGAAGCATTTTACTCTTGGGATTTGTAGGGTAACTCAGTAGTTCAGATCCTGAGGGTCCTTGGTGAATTAGGTTAACTGGGGAATATTTGTCCAACGAAAGATCAGATTAAAGAAGGTGATGCTGACATCTTCTGCATGTCAGTGCGTTAGAGAAGTAAAGCAGTGCTTCTTAACGCTTGCTTGCAAGTCTGATTTTAACACCTGCTGATACCCTTTTCGGCTTAGTGCTTACCTTAAACTGGTAGTCCCGTCTCCAGATTGGTTATTCCAGCTGTTTGGACTAGTGTGTGTTGTTCTTTCCCGCATTAGCACTGTGTACAAATCTTTTTGGCAACGTGTGCTACACTATGTGGTATTCCTGTAGCTTTATCTGCCTGATTAGAATGAAAGCACCTTGAGAGCAAAATACCTGTGTTTACTGTTTTTCATCTCAAAGCAAGTAGCACAAAATCTTGCACGAGTGGAAGTTTAAAGATAGATGGAATCAGACTCTTGTGATTCGATTATGAACATGCCGGTTTAACGGGCGGGGAGTAGTGGATATAAGCAGCGAGCAGTCAGCCTCCTGGCTGCCACTTGCTTTAAAGTGTAGCTTTGTACAATCCCAAATATGTCAGTCAGTCTTGTCTTGGTGTAAAATTGTCATCTAACAATATTTTTTCTTTTTTTCACTGGCTGAAGAGCATCTCTAGATGCAGTTTTTGGCAAAAAGAAGTGCCTGGGCCAGGGGGTTGATGTTACCACTGACTCCCACAAGATGGCAGACTAAACCCGTTTTTTGTGTTAGGTTTCAGACAATTTTTCACACACATGGCTGCGCTTATAATTACTGTTCAAATCTTTCTTGCTTTTTCTTCAGATGGGCAGTATCCAACCGAGAAATGCTCATAGCCCAGAACAGCTCCTTGGAGTTTAAGCTTCACAGACTATATTTTATTAGCTTATTAATGGGCGGAACTACAAATCAGCGAGAGGCATTACAATATGCTAAAAATTTTCAGCCATTTGCCCTAAATCATCAAAAAGGTGAGTCTGGAGTCAGGTTGTTCTTTAGTGTTTGGAGCAGGTCTGTAGCCACCACAGGAATTTAAGTTGTCTTAACTAGATCTGATAGATACTCTTGGTAATAAACTGAGACAGTGGTGGATGCTCGTCAGTTACCACAAGAGCTCTTGACTGGCTCTAGAACAAAAGTAAAACATTACACCCTCGTAAGTGAAAAGTCAGGGACATTGCATTTTTGGAGATTCTGTGTTAAACTAAGAGGAGACAGAGTGAGGCGTTCTGCACTCACTGCCCCTCCCACCCCCACCCCCGTGTTGTCGTTGCCACGGGTGCCCCCAGGTGGCGGCACTTAACCCCGAGTGGGGTGTGGGAGGCCTGGCTGGTTTTACAGCTAGAGATGTGTGACGGCCCCGTTTGTGACAGGGTTGTTACTACTCCTCTAGATGATGGTAATTAAAGTAATTTTAAGTTCAGTATTTAGTGCTTTCATTTTTTTCCTCTCTTTTTCTTTATGCTGCTTCTTTATTAGAAACCAAGCTTAAGGACCAGAATTTTATTTTATTAATTAAAACTTTTTAAATTTATTTTTCTGGGTGGGGAGGAGGTGATTTCTTTGGTTATTTATTTATTTTTTTAACATGAAGACACTGGGGATGGAACCTAGGACCTCGTGCACGCTAAGCATGCGCTCTACCACTGAGCTATCCCCTTGCCAAGGACCAGAATTTTAAAAGATGTTGTTAGTCAGTTATTTGGGGCTGTGTCAATATACTTGGGGAAATTTTGGTCTTTTCGGTGAATTCCTTGCAAGCTCCCCTTCAGGTGTGATCACTCGCACCTCCAAACTGCTGCTGCTTTTGTTCAGACATTCAGGTTTTGATGGGAAGCCTCGTGTACCTGAGACAGGGGATCGAGAACTCGCCATATGTTCACCTGCTTGATGCGAACCAGTGGGCTGACATCTGCGACATCTTCACGCGGGATGCTTGTGCCCTCCTGGGGCTCTCCGTGGAGTCCCCCCTCAGTGTCAGGTATGGAAACTGGTCTTGTCTGTTACTGAGGCACGCATTTGGTCAGTTCTGTTTAATTTGTTGTCTGGTTCTTGATATTTAAAGCTGAAGGAACGTTTGTCTTTCTGCAGTTGGTACTTCAAGAGATCATCACAATTGGCAGTGACAGTTTTAGAGCAGTAGTTAACCAAAGTGTGGTCTGTGGTCCTTTGGGGGTCTCTGAGGGCCTTTTTGTCGACATTGTGGGTTAAACTGCTCCTGCCTGAGCCCAGATCAGGGCAGTGGTCCCAAACCCCACAGGGACTTGCGGGATTCCTCACCAGTACACGTTTGGCAGTTTAAGACGTTAGTTTTACTTAATGTTCTTGACAAAACATTGAAAGCTACTTATTTTATTAAGTCTCAGCCTTTGAGCACACATCTTTTCACTGCTCTGCGTGCCCAGGTAGGGAGCTCACAGAAAGCACTTCAGCTCCATGTCATGTCATGAGACAGTGACACTTGTCTCAAGAAAAAGCAGCTGTATGGTGCTTAAGTTATGAGCTAAAAAATTAGTTGCCTTTTCCCTGAAATGCAGTTTTTACTTGAAAAACCACTGAAAGACCAACTCTGGTTCTTCACACCCAGGTTTGTGGCAGATACGTGTTCAGATGAGTGACGTGACCGGTCGCACCAGGGAAAGCAGGTGGCAGTGTCTTGCCACAGTGATAAAATTCAAGACTTGAAGCCAAAATAGAAATTTGGGGAAATGTAAACCCACCACTGTGAGCTTGACAGCTTCCCAGTGCTTAAAAGATGTTCGCAGTGAGACTGGTGGGGATAATAATGAATTTGAACTTTCTGATATTATATAATGAAATGTACTAACACTTGGAAGATCAGTGTGTTCTTACAAAATCTTGCATGAGAGGAAGATTGATTCAGAGTACAAGACTGTTGGAGTTTAGTGGGGCAGGGTACCAGGAAATACAGGGGCAAGGATTCAGGTGCCACTTTGCAGCTCAGCTTAAAAAAACTACTCCCTGGTGAGTTTTGGTGCAGCCCTGGCCAGGTCGCTTTCTTCAACTGAGGACAGTCCAGGAGGGGAACTCGACCAAGAGTTGACTGCCAGCACTTCCAGATCTGAGAAATGCGCACTTCTGCCGTGGACAGGGGTGATCTGGGTGGGCAAGGGACTGTGCAAGGAGATGTCTCAGAGTGTCGTTGATGTTAACGATGCCATTAATGATGGATACGCAGAGCCTATTAAGTCGAATGGTTTTGTAAACTGTTGAGGTGTGTGTGTGCGCACACGGGCTCGCGCACACACGCGCTGACTTAGCAAAGCGGAGGGCTTTGTAATACTTTGAATCCAATGCCCGGGGCCCTCTGCACGGAGTCGGCAGGAGTTGGCGTTTCCTCAAACTGAGCTTTCTGACACCTGGCCTGGCACTAACGTTTCCTCTTCTGCCCTCCCAGTTTCTCAGCAGGGTGTGTGGCGCTGCCAGCTTTAATTAATATCAAAGCTGTGATCGAACAGAGGCAGTGCACAGGAGTTTGGAACCAGAAAGATGAATTACCTGTGAGTTCCATTTTCTTTCGTTATTGCCTCTCCTGTCATTAGAAGAACTTGGATATTAAGAATTTTAAATGCCTGTCTTGCCTTTTAATCAGGGAACAGGATTGTAATTGTTTGATGGGGATCCTTTTCCGTATATGTAGACGTGATGAAACCATAGAACTGGGAGCTGGTACATTTTGGAGGCACTGGAGCAGTTTTCTTACCATTTTACTTAAGAGTGGCAGTGACAGCTCGTGAAGGAAAAATACAGGTGGGAAGGGTGGTCTATGCTGTAGCGTGCGCTGTGTTCTGTGGTGCAGTTGATAAACCACTCACACTGTGGATTTTTAAAAATGTAAAATCGGTGAGTCAGCTTGATTGGATTTAGTTTTGTCTTAAATATTGATATTTATGGGGTCATGGGTTTGTGCTGGTTATATTTCCCAATACCAATTAAAATGAGTACATAGCTGTTAAGGGCTGTCCCAGGGACACCCGCAGTCAGCAGTGGCCCTCCCGTGCTGTGTGCCCACCGCTGTCATGGAACAGGCCAGGGTTTTCAACATCAGCTCCAGTCACGAGCTCTCTAACTTCTGAAAGCGGTAGTTTGTCCATGTCTACAATGAGGACCATGCTTCTCTTTATGGGGCTGTTAAGGCTAGAGACAGCATTGGTATGCTGGGGATAGTGTGGACCACAGAATAGGCAGTCAGGTTTCGTTGCCATGTAGTTACGACACGTGTGTGTGTTTCCACCAGGCCTCTGACAGGAGTCACCATGCCTGTCGTGACTGTGTCACAGGCTCTAATGGGCTAAAACACGCATTTGGCTTTTGGCTGTGTTTCTGCCACCCCTGCACCCAGGTTTATCTGCAGTTACCTCGTCCTTCCAGCTGGTAGCTGTCGGTTGGTTGCCCCAGCTTCTCAGTGATCCGTTCAGATCAAAGGCACAGGTGCGGCCCCAGTCCTGAGTGTGGTCAGGACGCCAGCCGTACCCAGCGTGGCTGCTGCTCATCTGAGCGGGCGGGGGGCGCCGAGCCTTCCCTCGCCTCGCCAGGGCAGGTGTTCCCAGTTGTGTCGTCAGAACCTTTGACCCTCAAGCCCTGGGCCACTGCGCACTGAAAGCTGAACTCGCCCGAATCCCGGTGCCGGGGAATAGCGCACTGGGAGGTGCTGGGAAATGAGTGTTTCTCGGAGCTGTTCTTACACTTGGTCAGCTTTCTAAAAGAGTCTGAGTGATAGACGTTTATACCGACAGCCGTGCTAGATTTAGAAGGAAAGAAACAGGAAGAACCGGCCTTCGTGGAGCCTCTGTCATGCGCCAGCCACTGTGCTGAGCTGATTCCATCGCTTCTGTTCGTTGTGTTTGCTGGAAGGAGGGAGCCGATGTACAGGTGCCATTGGCTCGGATGACGGGTTGTGAGGGGGCCTGAGGGTCTGTAAAGCCCTTGTTTCGGGTGGTTTCTCTGGACAGGTGCACACAGAACAGGGGAAGCCCGGATCTGAAGCCCACGTGGCAGCAGCGGCCTTTAGCCTGTGTTAGAGGCGTTGCCACCCTGGCTTGTGTCGCCGAGCTAAGTGTCCCACAGGAACAGCCGGGATTTCTGCTGGGTTAGCTCTTCGGTATATCCCGAACAAATTTTCAGTACAAATTACAGATTTTCGAGAGTGTTTGACTTACAGAGCACTGCCTTACTCCTCCTCTCAGACATCAGAATTTGGTCTGAAAAGTAGTGTTAAAAATAAATTTGAGGGCTAATTTAGAATTATGAAGTAATACTTTGAATCCCTAAGACTGCCTATTTGAGCAAGTTAGAAAAATGCTATAAAAAGTTGCCGTCAGTTGAGTAGATTTGATAAATGTTCCTTGCTGCGTAGTGCATATCAACATGTGGATGGTTTTCTGTAATGTAACTTGAGACTCTTAACTTTTTAAAAAAAACAGATTGAAGTGGACCTTGGTAAGAAGTGCTGGTATCACTCTATTTTTGCCTGTCCTATTCTTCGTCAGCAAACAACAGACAACAATCCACCCATGAAATTGGTCTGTGGTCATATTATATCAAGAGACGCCCTGAATAAAATGTTTAACGGTAGCAAGTAAGTGTCTGACTTTTGAAAAATGTTTGTTAAAAAAAAAAAGGTAGACTTTAGAAATTAATAGATTCTTAACTATTCATTTAGTATCGTGAGTGTTTCTGATTTTTTTTGTCAGTCTTGAATTTGCTGGTTAGATTTAGGGGCGTGGTCTTCAGCCCCTCTCATCCCTCCCCCTTTACACAGATGGTAGCGTGCTGTGTACTGTTCTGCGCTTTGCTTTTTCACTTAGTGATGCATCTTAGAGATCTTTTTATGATATAGAAAGAGTCCTCATTCTTTTTTAAAGCTGCAGAATATTCTGCCATATGGAAATAGGATCATTTATTGAACCAGTTCCCTAATGATGAGCATTTAACTTTTGTTACTATAAAGTGAATTTACCGTATCTTTGTGTGATTTATAAATTTGTAGAATTGGAATTACTAATTCAAAGGGTGTATACATTTATAATTTTTATACATGATGAGCCCAGCTTTTAAAAAGACAATCTCAAAACTGTTTCTAGCTCAAGTGGCTAGAAGATGTTTCATTGGAGTTGGTTTCAGACCCATTATGGTTAAGTCTTTCTTCTCAGAGAAGCCTCTGGCTTGTAATAAAATTGCCTGTGCCCTTCCCAGCAGCCCTGGGAGTGCGGGTGAGTGGCCACTAGAAGCCAGACGGTGGTCTTGGTTCGGGCTGTGCTGGGTTCCTGTGCCCCTGCAGGGGGTCTCGCGCCACCACGGGGCGTGCAGGCCGCTCTGGGTGGGCCGCGTGTCCTGTAGGCTTAGCAGCTGGCATCAGACCTGCTGTGTGTGAGTGGATTGTGACACTCGTACCTCCGAAAGTCATTTCGAGATCGGTGCAAGCTAAACCTTGGAGGAGAAAAGTTGCATTTCCTCCTGAAACCCCAAATGCAATTTTCAGAAGTTGTCTTTGTTTTTTGTACAAAATAATTTTCACTGATTTCCACTAAAGAAGAGCCTTTCAGTGTGGGGTCTGGCTTGGATGGTGTTCATTTGTGACGCTGGCTGTTACAGTAAGAGAAAACACAGTTACCCCTCAAAGTGAAAAACAGTGTATGTGTGTAATTTTTTTTAAAGATACTCTATAAGTACATGAAAATTGAATGCTCTGTACTGATCCTGTTCCTTGATTCCGTGTTTTCTTTCTTGTCTTTAGATTAAAATGTCCATATTGTCCAATGGAACAAAGTCCAGGGGATGCCAAACAGATATTTTTCTGAAGAAATTAGTTTGCAATTTGTAAGTGAAACTGAATGGAGGCGCATTTCAGAAGAGAACGTCCCATTTAATGCAGCTAACCAAGGACTCCCATGTTTATATAAGCTAACGCTCCAGAAACTTTGCCAACATTTTAGTGTGCACACACTGAGGGAGTGCTCTGGGGGACACCTGTCATAGGGCTTTATTATATTCTTGGTCTTCATTTCTGATCAAGTAAATACACCAGCAGTTGTCATTCAATGCAGGTTTTTGTACTTAATTATATGGTGATTTTTTTACTTTTTAAGAGCAGAAACAGAAATTGACCTCCCCGCCATGTGTTTAATATTTCTCCTGCTTTTACTTTTGTCATTCTCTTGATAACTGTTAAGCCTTGAGAATGTTTGTGAAGAAACATGTTGTGTATACATAATTAAATGAAAATTCTTCAGAAGCAGTTTGAAAAACTGAATTGTGGTCATGAAGCTAATTTGCAGTTTCTTTTGCTTAAGGAAGAAAGCTGTGATAAATTCCAAATTTGCTTTTGGATGTTTTCCTCTGCTCCAGCTCTCACCGAGAAGTTAGCAGACCTGCATCTGAGCTCTGCTTGTAGCCCCAGCGGGGCTGCCTTCTATAAAAAAATGCCGTCATAAATTTTAGCAGGTTGGTGTGAGAAATCTTCCACCAGAACTGAGTGGAAGCACTACTATTGTTTCTTTGCTTTTATTGCCAAGAGGTGCTTGTTTTTAAAAGTGTGTTCAATAAAACAAAATTCTGAAGTTAGACGTGTTCTTAAGTTGCTATTTGCTCTCTTGGTCTTGGTAGCCCTCTTCTCTGAAATCTGCCTTCAGGACTTGGCTGTCTATTGCCTTTGTATGTCATTGCAGACACAGTGTTGTGTGTGTGTGTATATATGTGCACCGGCATCAAACATTGTGTATCTGGAAGGGAAGAAGCATGTTCCAGTCCTAAAATGCAGTTACCAGACTTACCACTTTAAATCCTTAAAGTTAGAAGCTAGCACATTTTCTGTAGTGCAGACTATGTTTATTGCTGTTTTTGTATTTGAATAGTATACTGTTCAATGCCTCTCTTCTGCAAAGTGTATCATCTCATTGTGAATCTCTATATTATTCTACTGGGTACCGATAATGATCCTTTCTCTCGCGAGGTATCTTCATTTAATGCACTGTCCAGAAATAGCCATGTGTAAGAGTCTTTCTCTGTATGATGAACTACATGAAAAAGACTTTTGTGGACATAATTCCGACTTAAACCTACGAAGTCACTTCATTTTGAGAAGAATGTCATATGGAAACCACCAAATACTTTGCAACTCTATTTCATCTGACTGGGAACTGAATATCAGTACAGGAGAACTTTGATGAGAAAAGGAAGAAAGAAGAATACACAGGAGCAGAGAGAAATGTGACACTCCACATTTTACTGCAGATTGACTTCGTTTGCGGGGGAGGGAGCTGACAGATCTGGTGCTGAGTTAATTGGAGCCTGGCAGCGTTCGCTGTAGCGGTCCGGCCTGGATGGTTTGTCCTGAGATGTTCCCCTGGGAGAGCCGGGACTCGCTTGTGAAGGAAGGGGTGCTGCTTCGCTGCTGCGTGTGGTCCGGCTGATGCTGAGGGTCACTGCACTGTGGGGCGCAGCCAGGGATTTGGCTGGGCGCTCCGGGTACCCGCTTTGCCCCACTTCCGTCTTGGCCCCACAGCGGCTTTTGCCCTGCGTTTCTGCTTTCCTGTTGGAACCTGCAGGTCTCCACTAACACAGTGAAGGAAGAGAGCAGAGAGCAGCTCCTTGGACTCTAGAAGGAGAAGGTAGGGAATTCCAGGGAACACTCTGGCCAAGGATGTAAAACTGCTTTATTATGTATTTTTTTCCTTTGAATTAAAACCCAGAGTGTTACCTTTTTTTTAACTTTTTTTTTTTTTTCTCGCTAGGCCAGATTTATTTTAGTCACAGCTTATTCTCGCCTTTGCACCTCAAACACCTACACAACATTTAGGCTTGATGTATGATTTGAACAGTACAGACATTGCTCTCAAGGCTGGTGGTAAATATTTTTGGCGACCAGACACTTAACATAGTTGGCTCAGGCCACTTGAAGGACAAAAGCCAGAGAGAGCTCTGCTTTGTCCCTCTCCCAGGATTGGGGATCCTGTGGAAGCTCTCTATGCGGCCTATGAGACCTTAGAAAGAACATGCTTTAACTGAAGCGTTGGACTTTACAGCTTCCTGTGCAAGGTCCCTGTGGTCCCACTGGGCAGGGGTAGGGCCAAAAATTGGGAGACTCTTGTTGATCTGACAATTTCACGTGAAAATTTTGTCGTGTGACCTTCTTTAACTAAATGCATGGACTTAAAATTCTTAGGTGACTAAACGTGGAGAAGAGAGGTGGGTTTGAAGAAGCCAGACCTTAACCAAAGATGCTGAAGTACAACATGCTGACCTTTCTGCTCTAGACACACCTTCACCTTCACCAGTGGTGGCAGGACTGTCGCTGGGGCTGTCAGTCAGCCGGGCGGGAGGATGTGCTTGGTCACGCTCTGCGTTCTCGCAGGAGGTCGTGATAAAGCTAAGGTGTGTTACAGTCAGACTAATGATAACAGTGTACGTTGAAAACAATTTCAGAGTGGTTTCTTAAACATTTCTTACTAAGAAGCCATTTCCACTTACCAATCACGGACAAAGGCCATGGGACTATGCTAAACCGATAAAACCTTAGCAGATCCTTAGATTCTGATTCAGAGCATCTGTGCTTTCAAGGACAGCGTGAAGTGCAGCGGCTAAGGTTGTCTTTTGATCTTTTTTCTCCTGTGTGTGATCTTCACAGATGCCATTTCTGTTGCTTCAGTGGTGATTATATGAGACTTCTAAATACATAAACGAACGGGTATTGGTGCCTCTTGATTTTTAAAATTTTGAAGAAAAGAGCCACCTCATATTCATAGGGTGTGTGAGTATTTTGTGAGTGTATGAGCATTTAACTGAAAATAAGAGTTACGAAGTAAATCTTTAGTTTTTTGATTTTTTTTCGGTAGCAGCTAATGTATACAGAGACGCTAAAACCCACACCAAGTTATGTGGGCAATGAGGATCCTTTTTTCTCTCCTGGTGGTCCCACAGGTTATGCGGTTTAAGTTCATTGTATTTTATGCTGTGAGTTATTTCCACCTCGGTGGTTTCAGCCTTTGGGACAGTAGATAACTGCAAAAACCAAGAACTCTTGGGTTTTCTGCACAAGCTGCTGGTAGACATTAGCCCTCTGGTTTTCCAGCTCAACCTCTGATTAAGTGGATTGACAGTCAGGCTGGTCAGTCTGCTTAGTCAGCAGACTCAGGTTATTTTCAGGGAAGGCATGGAGGCGTGTTTGGTTAATTTCATCACCAGGATGTGTCAGGTGAAGACACAAACCAAATACTTTTCATCACCTAACTCTACGTACATTATGTTTGGTAACACTGGCGTGCTGTGGCCTTGGGGGGACGTGAGCGAGGAGCACGCAGAAGGTTTGGTGCAGCACAGCGGTGTTTACCATAAGCAGGTACAAACTTCATGAACTGTTCTTATCGAACTATAATTGAATAGATACCAAAAATAGAATGACAAGTGTATTTTAATAGCAGACGAGGCACTTAGTTTTAGGGCGAGTTTTCCCGCTGTTGATTTTACTCAAGACATAGGGAGAGAAAACAGTTTAGTTATCAAGACATTTCCCTCTACAGTTCCCCACTGTAGTGAGCAGATGCTTCCTTTACTTCCAAAGCGGCAGAAGCAGCTGGAACTGGCTTATGGCACATGCTTTGTTTCATGTTATGGGTGAGGACCGACACTCTTGTTTTAGCAGTCACTTTGACATGTTCTCCAGCAAGGCAGATGTGGGGGTCACTAGGACTTAGTGCCTGATCTTTTCTTTTGGGAAGGGGTGGGAGTGAATGTACTGGGGATGGGAGGGAAGCAGGAGAAGACGGAAGCGTGAGTGAGTGTGCATGTGTCTGAAATTCACCATTTACCCCCACCTGTGTCCAGCAAAGGAACAGGTACTTAATGTATTTTGCTCATGACTGCAGTGTGCATGTATTTTTCCCCCCCTCCTCCATGTTTTCTAAACTTACGCTGAAAGGATTCATCAAATCACCTTGTTCCGATGGCTCAGGGTTGTATTTCATTTGCTTACCCTGTGCTCTTGGGTTCTATAGTGTTTCTATAATTATGTAACAATAGTGTTGCACTGTAATCTATCATATAGAGCTATATGTATGGAAACTTTTGATCAGTTTTTTAAGAAATGTATCCTGTTTGCAAAGGCACAATAAAGTTGCATCTTATAGACTATAGGCAATAAAGCTAACAATAAACCTTATTTAACACAAACTGTATTCACATTTCTCTGTTCATTTGATCTTGAGAAAAGTCCAGCACATCCAGTAGTTTCAGGGACTTCGTTTTAACTTAAAAGGTTCTGATATGTTTAATTTATAAATTTTAGACTGATAACAATAGTTTTGGAAAACTCAGAAATGCTTTGTTAATGTGTGTATTCCTATGTAAAAACACATGGCTTCTCCTGTGTATATTTTTAACAATTAAAGAAATGCACACTTAAAGAGTGTTTTGTGGAACCAGTCTGTGCAACTGTGACAGGTGCCCAAGATCTGAGGGAGGGAGCGTGGAGGTGAGAGGACATTGCTGTCTGCATTTGCTAAGGCTCTGCCTGTAAAGAATGTAAGAACATATCATTGTCACCATCTCATCCTATTTCTGTGCCACCAGCAATGTGAGAAGCAGAGGTGGCTGGGCCACCGTCCCCAGTTTCTAAGGACGGGGTGGGGGTTGCATTGGTGTTTCCTTGTATTTCTAAGAGACACTCATTCTTACCTGAGGTTCTAGAATGTTTTCTACCCGTGAGAACCGTTGTGGGTCCCTCCTTTCCCACCGTCGTGTTTGGAGCTAGCGGTCCAGGTGGTAAGGATGAGGCCAGAGACCTCACCACCTGTCCCTGCAGCATGGGGGCATCTCCAGGCTCAAAGTGCGGTCTCCGGCAGCATCAGCATCACCTGGGAGCTGGGGAGGAATGGCCGATCTCCAGCCACAGCCCAGAATTTCTGGGTCGGCACCTGCATGCTTATGAGAAAACGCTTCCCTCACGAGGAGCCTCTAGGATGCTCCCTACTTCCTGAAGTACCCTCCCTTTTAAGTGTGGCAGGTAAGGATCACGTGTACTGAGCAAACTTTACCCGTGATGACTAAGTCCTGAGTCATCAAGAAAAGTTAAATTTAGTGTGCTTTGAACTCGGTTTTCGTGTAGTTACTTTAAAAGTCAGCGTATGTCCGTAGGCACCCAGGTAATTGAGGGAGTGTTTGTCATATTTGCAGCATGGCCAGATGCAGTTTCCACCCCATCTTCACCAAAGTGGGGAAGGATGAGCACAAAGATAGAAAATAATGGATTTTTGTAATGGTGAAATAAGACTGAAAAGGCACCTTCAAATGAGCAGCTCGATCCCCCCTCACCCCGCAGTGGAGAAGCTGGATGATAATTTCCCAGCAGACGGAAGTGTTCTTTCCCGGAGGACACACTTCCCTAACTTTTTTTTTTTTTCTGGCACCGAGTGAGAAATTAATATAACCCTGTATACACGCAGAGTTTATCATTCTGAAACAAGTTTTACGAAACGAACGCTTACAATGCGTGATACACTGATATTTTCTATTATTTCGCTAATACTTAACAAGATAGTTGATTTCATGACTTGCTAAGGGGCTGAGATCTACTGTTTAAAAAAAACTTTGCCTTAAGGGACAGAGATGGAATGATCCTTTCACAAAGCCGCAGTGAAATCTCTGTCAGTATGTATGACAAAGTATTTTTTCTTTTTCCACAAAAGCTTTTCCCTGCAGTGGAGTGTTAGTCTGTGAGTCTTCTATGCTAGCAAATGGATTATACCAGAATTAGAAGCATTGTCTAAAAGCAAGGGCTTCCATGTGCCAGGGAATTATGTGTTAATTAGCTATGTTTTCTTCCAGCTCAGAAAAGTGCAAAGTGCTTCATGGTAAATATTGGCTTGTACAGTAGAACCCTTTAGTTAATAAGCAGATGTGTGCATGTCAAATGCAGGAAGTATTTAACATATTGTGATGTGGCAACTTCAGTCACTCAATGTGGAATTTTTTTTAAGAGCCAGGCCCTGGGAGGAAGCAGGGTCCTTGCCCTCCTGGGGCTTGTGGACTGCTAGTATATGCAGAAAAACAGAGCACCAAGACCCTGTAGTGAAGTTAATTCCAACTTCACTACAGTGACCCAACTACCAGAGGGTCACGGGAGAGATGCAGTAAGTTGTGTGTTTTTAAGGCCCACTGTGACCACAGTGGATGAGATGGTTGGGGAGAGGTGGTTAGAGCCAGGGAGGCCAGTACAGTAGGTAAAGAAGGTGTCAGTTTTTGTTGAGCACTGTAGGTCCTGGGGGTAGAGTGGTGAACAAGACCCACTTGGTCTCTGCTCTCAGGATAATCTGAGAAAAAGATAATGAAAACACAGCAAGGTGATATTTTTGTTACATACAATGTTCCAGGCCCTTCTATAACATAGAGAAGCATTAAGGTGTTCTTGTCTCTCAAGCGATGGGACTCCTTGCTCTGATCTAAAATACATTCCCATTTCTTTCTATTGTCTCCGTTTTCTAGGTGGGTTTCTAACTTCTCCCCACTCTCCTTACTTACATTGGTCTCCTACACTGTGTGGGTTGTGTAATGTTCTGTCAGTTCCCCGCCAGGATTGGTCTTTTTGCTGCATTTGAGGACGTCATTCTGCCACCGTGCAAGGACTGCCCTTCAAGTGAAGGACTTCGGTGTCATTTCCCCTCTAAAGCAAAAATGTGCCTTAAAAGGAAACGTGTTACTTGTCAGCGTTCAAGACTGTTGTGGGAGCATCCCCTGCTGAGCAGATTACAAGTGCCTGGTAGGTTTCCTTTCGGTCTTAACATGAGACCATGTTGCTTTCAGTTATTTCAGGTCAGAGGAATTTCACAGGAAATCATTAAATGGCCATGAAAGTTTTGAGAGGTGGTTCAGGAAGTTTGGGCTGAGGGCCCGTGTCTGTGCTGGTGTGTACCAGTTAGCAGCATGTGTGCAGTAGGCGGTCTGGGCTTTGCGTGGTGGCTTCATGCCATCAGGGGACCTGGGTTCTTATCCTGCTCCACAGCCTTGATATGTGGCTTCAGTTTCACCTCTAATTGTATCTGTGGTCCAGGCAGGAAGGAGGAGGAAAGGAGTGGGAAAAGAACAAGCTTCCATCTGAGTTAGCCCTTTGAAGTCTTTCCTGGAAGCTCTACCCGGCGACTTACTCACCACACTTGTCTGCAAGGAAGTCTGGGAAATGTAGTCTTTTAGCCTGGTGTATCGCCACCTGTCATAAAATGAAGGTTCTGTTAGGTGAGGAAGAAAGGGAGGATCGTTGTTAGGAAAGCAGCCTACGGTCTCTGCCCCACTTACCTGTGCATCTCAGCCAGGAAACAGGTGGCATTTCATTCACAGTGTGGAATTAAGTCATCAGCACCGGTCATCGATGCAGCCTTTCTCCTGCCCTGGGATGTTAGACAAATGAGGGGTTAGCGGTCAGAGATACACCCACTGGTGATGTTCGTGGTGGAAGCAGGAAACGCCCTAACTTCAGACGAGAACCCCTGTTCTACCCTTGTTCTAGAACAGAGCAGGTGGTGGTGACCTTTGTTTTCTATCTTGGGCTGCATAGGAGAAAAGTATATTTGGTTTTCAGGTACTTGTCGACTTTTAGAGAATTTTTAAGTGCTCTACAGGCAGTCCTTTGTTTTATTGCACTTTGCTTTATTGTGCTTCACAGATACTTCGTGTTTTACAAATTGAAAGTTTGTGGCCACCTGCGTCGAGCAGATCTGTCAGTGCCATTTTTCCAACAGCACATTTTTCTCTGTGTCACGTTTTTGTCATTCTCGCAATATTTCTGCCATTTGCCCATGTCCCCCTTTCTCTGCTCACATCTAGTTACCTGCCTGCTCTAACACATAGACTCAACAGGAATGGTTATTGTGCACCCCTTTTTTGGAACAGAAGTTGGAGGAATCAGACACGGGTCAGCTGCCTTCAGAGTATAATTGTTCCAACACTAATTTTGAGAAATTCAGTACAAGTTCATTTTTTCAGTATACATTTATTTGTTACTATGTTCCAGTGGCTGAAGTAGGCACTTAAAATACATATAAACTCATATATTCTTACCAAGAGCCCTTTGAGATAGAGACTGTTATTACCCGCATTGTACAAGGGGAGAGACTGAGGTATTGAGACATTATCACTTACTTGCTAGAGAACATACAATAATCAGCGGGGCCAGGAAGCTGCTTTCAGAGCCTCTGCATTTAATCTGATCTCAGGCAGTTGTGACCTTTGCCGTTCTTTCTGATGGAGAAATTATTGCTCAAGTCTGCCTCAAATCTGCTTTTTGGGGCAGGTTAAGGGGTGCCTGTCCCTGGTTGTTGTAAAATCCTGTGCAGGAGGGATTTGCACCCAGGCCTGGGGCAGGTGGGAGGGACAGCTTCTTGCTGGTTTGAAAAAAACAAAACAAAAAACGAGGACCCTTCCCCCGACCCACTGGTTGCAGAGTCACAGGGGATTTCCAAGCATAAGGTAGGCTCTCTTGAAAGCAGTTTAATAGCTGGAGAAAGAAATGACCCATTTCTCTGTTTTGTTTTGTTTTTTCTTCTTGCACAAGCAGGATATGTTTTTGTTAAGTGGATGCATGTTTTTTAAGTGAACCACGTGGAGGCTGGATTCCGGCCTGCTGATACCAAGTTTACTGCCTAGTAAAGAAGTCATTTCTCCATCTCCTGGTTTTCAGGGTCCGAAAACATGTGGTGAGCATCTTTGTTGCAGGAAAATTTGTAAAACCAGTGCTTCAGGCTAGCAATTGGCAAATGAAATACAATTGTTGAAGCCTCCAGCTTTGAACTGTGGGGTGCTCCTTCCGCATGCGGAGAACGAAGGAGCAGGTTGGATGTCCGCTGTCACCTCCGGGCCCTGAGCCCAGAACCGCAGCGCCCCCTACCCCCCACCCCCTCGCATGCTTGAGGCCTCAGGGCCTGCAGATCGGCCTTCTGTTTTATTCCTAGTCTCCAGGACCAACTCTAATAAATGCTTATTCCTATGTTGTTATTTTTAAACTCCAAATGGTTATTTACCATTTTATTTGTGATAAGTGAAACCCTTTTGTACTGGGTATGAAAGAAATCAGTAAGTAATTAACCCTCTCCCAGCCACGCCCCACCTGAGCTGCAGGCTGGGGAGGAAATGCCCTTTTTCCGCCTTGGCCCGGATTCTCCGACACCGGCGATCCACGGCCACCCTCACAAGTTTGTCCCATGAGGAGAGGAGTGTCCTTTGCGTGATGCTTCTCACCTTTTCCAGGGAACCCAGAGACAGCCCAGAGCCTGGCACGTGTTCCAAGCTGAGCCTCAGTCCCTGCGGTTTCCCCTCTCCTTCACCCCTACCCCTGCGGGTTCTGCTTAGCTCAGTGGATTTAGGAGAAGGGAGCGAGAGCCAGATTTTGTCTCAGAGAAACTTTCAGCTTTCACTTCTGCTTTCCCATGCTCAGGATACTTTTTCGTCTAGATTTTTGTTCTCCCAAAGTAGATTGTTTTTTAAAAATTAAAGTTGTGGAAGGTAGGGGGAGTTCTGTGTCTGACCTGGTGGCGGCTGTGTGTTCATTTCATAATGGCTTAGAGCTGTACGCTTAATGATTTGTGCACTTCTTAGTTTGTCCAATTTACCTGAACAACAAAGTGAAGAGTTTGTGATTTATTATGTGAGGACTATCAGCTCATCTGTTACCAAGATGCACAAAGTCCTGGGTTCAAGCCCCAGTACCGCCATTTAAATAAACGAGTAAATCTAGTTACCTGCCCCCCGCAAAAACAAACAAACAAATAATAAAAAATAAAATATTTTTAAGAGGAAGGAAGACGATACAAGAAGAGACAAATCCATTTTGACTGATGTGAAAATGGGAAGTCCAAGGGGAAAGTGCGCAGTATAAAATATTTTTAAGAGGAAGGAAGGCGATACAAGAAGAGACAAATCCATTTTGACTGATGTGAAAATGGGAAGTCCAAGGGGAAAATGCGCAGTGATTTTCCTTTTAGGTATTTACCCTGAAGAAACAAAGATGTGTGCAACACTTCAGTCATGTTAGTTGTGACGACAGTGAAAAATCGGAAACAATTAAACGTTAAGTAACAGTTAAATAAATGATGGCACAACCAAAAATGGAATGCAACTCTGCCATTAAAAAAGTATGCCGTAAACGTTTATTAAAGCCACTTATAAAAGCATAGTGCCATCCCACTTTTTAAAGTATGTATCATGTATATGTGCATAGAAAATAATCAGAAAGAATGGACATCATAATATTAACAGTGATACTTGAGGTTAAGAATTGTGGGTGACTTTTATTACCTTTTATTATTACCTTATCTAAGTTTTTTCCTGCAATGAGCAGGTCACATTAGCACAAGCCCATTAAGAGAGGAAGCGCATGTGTGGGCCAGCAGTCTGGGTTCAGCCCCCTCCCCAGGGTCTCTCCTGCTCCATCCCCACATCCCCATCCCTGCTGGTCCAGGGGAGGCCAGGACCTGTGCCGGGTGCTCTCTCACAGTTCCGCCTTCACAACCAGCAAAAAGTCATCGAGGATCCTAGGAGCACGTACCAATACGGAATCTCAAATTCAGAGAGGGCTGACCTCCCTTCAGCTTTCCCGATGCTTAAATCACGTTTGCAAAGGGCGGCCTCTCCTCTTTCATGGGTCTGTCTGCAACACATGGGCTGGGAGGGCTGTTTTGCCTCTACCTGGGGATCTCACAGAGCTTTCCTTTAGAGGTCAAGTTGTTCGTTTTTCAGGATTCAGGTCACCCCTTCCACTTTATTTGAGGAACTCCTATCATCTGTATAATTTCACGCTTGGTTATTAAAAACAAGTCTGATCCTGTTTAACTACATCATACAACTCGGTAAAGTTTTCTAATTTTATTTCATTACCTTGTCGGGGCTCGGGGTGCAGTGATGGGTCTATCATAGGTGCTCAAGAAATAACTTGTTCCTTTGAGGTTTAAGACACAGGCTTCCATGCGTGAAGACAGAGGCCTCCAGAAGAAAAGAACTATATATTGTGGAGGACAAGCCCTGAGCCTCTGCTGGGCCTCTGATCCAGCTGCTCCCCACCTCTGGGCTTTGTAAGATGGGGTAAAATTGAGCTGAGTGGGTGCCGAGGCCCGGCCAGCTCTAACAGCCTGGTGCTGAGAAGGCGGCTTGCGGTAGCTCTGGCTCCCGCCCTCCCCCAGTACGTGAGCACAGGGGTACTGGAACCCTTGCGGTGAACCGTCGATGTTACACAGTCTCGTTTTGCGTCAATTAAAGCAAACACATAAAGAAAAAGTAACCGTTCCCACCCCATCCCCCATGAAAATAACAAGAATAGGAGTGAATACATAAGGACGCTGGAAAAAAACAAAAAGGAAGGACTCTCGCTCTCTTCATTGGGCGAGTTCTCTGTTTGATGTCCTGTAGTGGCTGTCGCACGGGGCCCATCACCCTGTTAGATGTATCTCTCTGAAGGGCTGGGCTTGCCTCCCTGTCTGGCCACCGGCCTGAAAGAGAGGCAGGTGACGGCCATTGTGGCCTGGAACGCAATACAGCATCCACCCATGTCTACCCACCCTCCACCAGCCTCCCAGCCTTCTGGGCTCTGAGGACTTGTCCCTGGGGCACCAGCGTGGGACTGGGTGAATGACCTCAGCCACCTGGCCAAGTGCTTTCCTTGTGCCATCTTGTTTAATCCTCACGGCAAACTGAGGGGTAGCCACTAGGGAGGAGAGGTTAGAGGACGTGCCCAAGGTCACGCAACTAGGAGATGGTGGAGCCAGGACTGAGCCCAGTTAACCCAGCTTCCTGGAAACTTTGTCAAGGTGAAAGGAGGTGAGAGAAGCAGACTGATAACCAATCATCACCTGACCTGGTTCTCGGCCCCCGGGAGGATGGCAGAGATAGGGGAGGATGTGAACGAACCCCCACAGTCAGACAAGCAGAGATGCTTTACCTAAAAGTCCCTTGACAACCTAAATTTGATGTCACACTAAAAATGTTAACTCACTCCTGGGCTAGCACCTTCTAAATGGGCTGATTCATCCTGTGTGTCATGTCTACACACACTGTCCTCCAAAGCCTCTCTGTCGAAGCTGAGCTGCCTTTGGTCATCACTGAGTTATATAAACTTGGGTGTGTGAATTCCTCATATGTTTGATCTACACGGCTTTGTATTTCAGGGCAGAGTTTTATTCTCACTTATTCATTTCAAAATGAGAATTTTTCAAAAAGATGGAGATAAGGGACAATTCTCCTCCAAAAGCTCCCAACTGTACCCCAAATATTGACATTGCTAAAAACCCCTCTCTGCTTTTAAAGAGTCTTTATCCCCTTGGTAGATCACCTCTAGTATAGGCACTGGAAATTCATTACATTTCCAGTGTTAAAAATAAAGATGTATTAGGCACCAAACTTGTGTTCCCACAGAGAAATATCAAGTATCAAGAAATGATATTGACATCAAGAAATAGCAAGAGAAATGCCAATATACCACCGTGAAATGCAAACCCCAGGTATAAAACTTGAAGTATTTTCATCTGGTGAAAGGAACTGATGAATATGGTAGGTTATCCTTAACCCGTTCCTGCCCCAGCCCCCAGCCACAGGAAGGAGCCTGGGCTTTGGATGGAAGTTGTAGCTTTACTACTTGGGGGCCGTATGGCCTTGGACAAGCCATTAAATGTCCTTGGTTTCCTCATCTGTAAAATGGTGGTCACAGTAACTACTTTAACGGTTGTTATGAAACTTGAAACTTAAAAAATATGTGTACATATATATGTATATATACATAAAGCACGTAACAGGTGCCCTTTAGAATTTCATCAAATGGTTGTTATTACTATTGACAATCAGACTGTAATGTCTCTGTGACCTTGGGTAGGTTTCGTGATCTCTGAACCAGTGATCTGTGAGACGGCCCTGTGGCATTTCCCCCATGGGGTGGCTGTGAGGATAAGCCAGATCCTGAGTGTACCACCCATTACAGCGCTGGGTGGGCGAGAGTGGGCGCTTTGCTAGACGTTAGTGCTGGGGGCCTAAGCTCTGAGGGGAGAGACTGAGGCCTCGCTTCCAGACACTGCCTTTTGTTTTTGTCTTTTTCCTGATCATTTCAGAATGAATGGAGCTGGATGGGGGAGTCACTTGAACTGCTGGGTGCTAACTGCCCCTCCTCCTGGTCCCCCCTTTCTTCCACTCCAGGCCGTGGTGGCAGATCAAGGCGCTGTGTTGCCACAGGGTAATTAGGAACGGAGGCCATTACCTATCTAGTTCGGGTGATAAAACTCTCTCAAAAAAACTAGACCAAACAAGTAGGAAAAAAAAAAGTTTTCTTAAGAAAACCCAGCTGGAATCATACAGTGAAAGAGACCTCAGGTCTTTTGAGGAGCTAGGATTAACTGGGGGAATTCTTCAGATGGGTTTTTTGATGCTGGGCCAAATGGGACAGTTTTCTGAAGTCACACTGCTCTCCCCGTCAGCCCAACTGGGGCCTCCATTTTCTCCCCCATGTCAGCCTTCTCCATCTCTCTGTTCAGGCAGCAAGCTGAGTCTGCCATGGCCTCCCTCTGGGAAAGGAGTTCCCACCATCTGCTGCCTGGGAAGCAAGGACATGTGCCCAGCGCTGCCCGGGGCCAGCAGGCCCAGGGGTTACAAGAGACTCACCTGGGACATTTGCAGACACGTCTTCGGTTCCCTGGATAAAGGAAAAGAAGGGGTAAAGTGACTGCTCCACCACAACCAATAGTCCCCAAATACGGTTTCTCCTTTTTCTCTATTTATTTAGGATTATAACTCTTTTTTCCTAGCGAGGTTATGACTATTTTATTTAAAGCAAACAATAACTACACTGACATGATAAAAAACATTTATCGTAATAAGGTAAACTTGTAAAATGACATGAGTACATAGTGATGATTGCCACTGTAAAGAAGATTAATTTATATTATAAAGAAATAAGCTATAAAGAAAGCATGGTATATTTATATTCCATGGTTTTAATAATAATTGTTTAAAAAATTAAAAATTGAAGTATATCGATTTACAACATTGTGTTAGTTTCAGGTGTACAGCAAAATGATTCCACTATATATATATTTTTTTCAGATTCTTTTCCATTACAGGCTATTACAAGATATTGAATATAGTTCACTGTGCTGTACAGTAAACAGGATTATAAGTCTTGAGAGTTATGGGGCTTCTTTCCCATCTCTCTTCACATCAATTTAAAAAACATTGCAAATACAGATGTGGGTTCGTACACTTACCTGCGTGGGCTCCAAAGCGCGGTGCGGGAACTCGCGGGGAGGGGGCAAGTACAAACCACAGCCGGTTGTGGTTTGGGCCCAGCCCTCCTGGAATCTGGTCCCAGGGCCACAGCGGCCCCCCCTTTCCCTAGCCCCCTCTCCCCCAGGGCATTTTCAGTGAGCCCAGACCTGTGCGCTGGCCTAATGGAACGCCCCACCCCCGCTGCTGCCGCTCTGCGGATAGGACAGCCTTCTTAAAAAACCTCCAGGGGAATGGAAGGAGCAGCGGGGAGAGGTTTCCCCGCGTTCTCTCTCTAGGAAAGAAACAGACTGTGCCTGGCCCTGCGGTGCAGCTCAGAGTCCCAGAAATCCCATCCCCAACTCCCGGCAGGGGCGTCCTGGGTGGAAGCGGGGCAGACCCTCCCCGCCGAGATCCTCTAGGACTTACTGCGGTTGCAGATGACGGTGATGACTAGTGACAGAAGGAGGATGGCGCAGGTCCCAGCCAGGGGCGCCCAGATGTAGAGATCACAGGCGAAGTCCATGCCACTTGTATCTAGTGACAACACAAGATGCCGAATGTAGGAGCGGACCAGGATCCCCCACCCGACCCTGCCGGCCCCGGCACGTCCTTCTCCCGGCTCCTGGTCTCAGTTTCCCCACCATTCAGCCTGGCCTCGGCTCCACCCCCGGGATCAGGGCTGCCCGCTCGCGTGGGCCTTCCCCTCGCGCGCCTCACCTTTGCTGCCCGCCGAGGGCCGGCATGCTTCTGGGCGCGGAGTCACGGGCAGCGACGCGTTGGTGGGCGCCCGCTTGGGTGGCGGCGTCGCCACTGTCGTGGTGGTGGGCTTCGCTGCAGAAGCAACAGAGCGAGGTTGGTGGCCAGGCTGGGGCGGTGCACGCGAACCCTCCCCACAGCTCCACGCGCCTTTGCCCAAGAGTTGCCTCCTCCCCGATTTTCCACTTAGGGCGCCTTATAGGGCCGCCCGCGCGGACCTCTGCGCTCAGGGCAGGGGAGATGGGGCGGGACCTGCTGGTCCGCGGAGCGCACCGGACGCCTCGGACAGGAATGCAGGAGTCCGCTTCCCTCCGTCCATCCTCTCTCCAGGGCCCAGCCAGAAACCTCGTGGGCTTGGGTTGATACCCGCATTTTACTGACAACCAAACGGAGGCTCAGTGAATTTAAGTAGCTTGCCCAGAGTCACGCAAGCACCCGAACCCGAGCCCAGCGCAGCCAGACATAAAAAGGCACCTTCAGTTCCTACCCAGCTGCACTCTAGCCTCAGTTTCCTTCTCTGTGAAATGGGAACAAGATCGAAGTAGCCCCCGGGGAGCTAAGAGGCTCGAAAGCGAGGCATCCGTGTGAAAAATGGGTTCAGACGTGAGCCCCAGACCCTACACCTAGAGGTGCCGTGTCCCCGGCGCCCGGACCTGGCAAGAAGACTTGCACGAGTTTGCTGAAGTGCATAACCGAGTTGATGAAGACCGAGCAGAAATAGTAGCCTTGGTCCTTCTCGCGGAAGCGGTGCAGCGTGAGCTGGAAGTTGGAGTCCCTGGTCTTCTTGGCGGAGATGTAGTTGGTGTTCAGCCCCTCGGCCATCTTGGACCGGCTGCTGGAGATGTACGCCAGGAATGTGGGTCCGGAGGCGGCCTCGGGCTTCTGGTAGAGCCAGGAGCAGCCCGACGTCTGGCCGGGCTGCAGCACCTCGCAGTCCAGCTTCACCTGCTCGCCCAGGTGAGCCTGCACCTTCTCTGGCGACATCCGGAACAAGTGAGACCCGAGGGCGGTGTCGGTATCTGCAGGGGGCAGGCAGCGAGGCTGAGCCCGGAGCCCCGCGCCCCACTGCCCGCCTGGCCCCCGCCCTCCCCAGGGGTGGCAAACTCACTCAGCAGCCAGGCCAGCGGCAGCAGCAGGGCGGTCACGGGAGAGGCCATGGCGCGCTCCCCGCCGTGCGCTTCGGCTCGAAGCTCGGAGCTCGGAGGCGCGCAGGAGCCGGTGGGACGCCGAGGGGGGAAGTTGCGCCCTTCGACTGGCCGCCGAGGCCGATTTCGCGTTCGGAGGATGTGATGTCACCCGAAGCCCCACCGCGGAGAGAGTCGCCCTCCTTTTCGCCGTTGTCACCCTCCAGCCCAGCGGAGCCGGAGGGTGAACCGGAGCCGTCGAGGCAGCCTTGCCAGGAAGCTGGGGACGGTTGAGAGCTGCGGGTTTGGGACAGGGAAAAGGGCTTGGAAATGGCCCTTAAAATGGCTCTCTTGTGGGAGTGACAAAGTCAGGATAGAGATGAGACATTTCAAGACATGAGGGTGAGAGAAGGCAGGAAAGGAGACAGGAGAGTCCACTTCGTTGCCCTCGCTCGAAGTGGCCCTAGCACTGACGCCCTGGGGCCTAGGGTCCGCAGGGTGGCACCGCGGGCTGAGAAGGGTCAGTGACGGGCCCACCTCTCGGGCACTGCGCAGGGGAGTCCGAGCGCTCACGGAGGGAGGACCTTCTCCCTTCCACTGAGGAGACATCCACGGGGCAGCCTCCACCCAAGCCTTGTGTGGGACCTGCGTGCTCTGGTGACCGCACCCTTCGGGCTTTCTCTCAGCCGGGAAACCTCAGCACACAGCCTCATTCCTTCCTGAGGCCACTGCAGCAGCCTCCCCACCAGTCCCTCTCCTGGCCAGTCCCCCAGCCACCCGCTGTGAACATTATTCTCCTAAAGGGGACCCGATGGTGTCACTCCCACAGCCTCCCACGACCCGCAGGACCGCGTGGAAGCTAAACGCTGGCTTGGCTCAGAGCCTTTGGGTGCTGGCTCCTCCCAGCCTCCGCCCAGTTCCCTGCCCTGATCTTTCCGAACCATCTGCGGCTGCATTCCCATGGGGTTTGAGATTACCTAAACTCTGGGCTCCTCTTGCCTACAATGCTATTCTACTTAAGCCTCGGGGTCAGCTCCCTTGCTGTGGGACTTGGACCTCAGTTCCCTGTATCCCAGCTCTGGGTGATGGGCGGGGACTGGTATACAGCCCGGGTGAATTCGTGGGTGGAGCCGGTTTTCCCTCTCTGACCCTGGCAGGCACGTGCTTTCTTCCTTCTTGTCTGCTGCTGTCCTGAAACCTTACACTCCCCATAGTGGGTGCCCCCTTCCCATTTCTTCAGGGTCTTTCCCACTTTGCATCCTATAGTGGGTGCACTTCATGCTGCTGCTGCTTGATTCTAGAGTCAAGCCACCTTGGCATTATCTCTTTCATGTGTCTTTCCTACCCGAGAGTTCTGCGTGAGGGGACTGTGTCCCAGACACCCCCCGGATGTCACATGTCACATCACAGCTTGGACTGAGCTGCGTTTGCGGAACTGGATCTGAACTTAAATTTCGGATGGGCTTTTTTTTTTTTTTTTTACTTTGATTTCAATGCACACCCATCCTGCTCCGCCCAAAGCATCCAAGGTGCTTACTCTAACATGAACTGTTTAACATTTTATATTTAGAAATGGTTTTTAAAGTGTCTTTTAAATTACAGAAGTTACATATATATATATATATTTTTAATGGAGATACTGGCGATTGAATACAGGACCTCGTTCATACTAAGCATGCACTCTACCACTGAGCTCCACCTGCTCCCACCCCTAGGCAATATATATTTTTTAAAAACTTCAGACAATGCGAAAAAGTGTATGGGGAAATTTTCCTGTCTCAATTCTCTTCACCATCATTCATTCATTCTCAAGAGAAAACCACTGTTGCAGTTAAGTGTGTCCCTCAGAAACACCTGTATAGATGTTTATACATCATTTTAGCACATGTGTTTGTGCTACGCATGTACTTTTTGCAGCTTGCCTTTCTTATCTGACAGTAGAAGAAGAAGGAAAGTTTTTCATGTTAGCACATGTAGATTGACCCCATACTTCTAAAGGGGTACATTTAAAAAATTTTTTTAAAGTTTTTAAAGGAACACATTTTAAATGGTTGTTCCATAATTTCACTTTCCTGTAATAGACATTTGAGCAGTTTCTCAGTTTTTGCAGGTACTAGTAAGGCTGTAGTAACTTATCTGTATCATTGAGGACTTACTTGCACATGTGCATGTAACATTTTCAAATGGAAGACTAGGGAGGTTGGGGAAGGAAGATCCTTTGTAATGATGGATATGACTCTGTGTGTGTGTCCCTGGCTTTGTAGACAGAGTGCTGTCTTAACTCACACGAATGAGGGTGATGAGGAAATGACCAAGTCCAGATAGGCCACCGATATGGCAATCTTTAGTTTTGGCGGGGGGGGGGGGTTCTGTTTTTTTTTAATTGAAGTATGATCAGTTCACAATGTGTCAATTTCTGGCGTACAGCATAATGTTTCAGTCATACATATGCATATATAGTTTCATATTCTTTTTCATTATAGGTTACTACAAGATATTGAATATAGTTCCCTGGGCTATACAGTAGGACATTATTGTTTATCTATTTTATATATAGTAGTTAGTATCTGCAAATCTTGAACTCCCAGTTTATCCCTTCCCACCTCCTTTCCCTGCTGGTAACCATAAGCTTTTTCTCTATGTCTGTGAGTCTCTTTCTGTTTTGTAAATAAGTTCATTTGTGTCTTTTTTTTTTTTTTTTAGATTCCACATATGAGTGGTATCATATGGTATTTTTCTTTCTCTTTCTGGCTAACTTCACTCAGAATGACGATCTCCAGGTCCATCCATGTTGCTGCAAATGGCATTATTTTATTCTTTTCTATTGCTGAGTAGTATTCCACTGAATAAATATACCACTACTTCTTTACCCAGTCACCTGTCGTTGGGTATTTAGGTTGTTTCTCTGTCTTGACAGGGCAGTCTTTGTTTTAGAGAGTTTTGCCTATTTTGCTTCGCCTCTATTCCCACTGCAGGAGGAGAACTAAATGGCCCTTCTGGCCAACGGTTGCAATTGGGAGGGTGGTAAAGAGGATGGCCAGCCACGAAGGTAAAGGAGTCAAAGTCACCCTGTAGATATTTGGATCTTGGGAACCAGGTCCCTGAGTACGATGATGGCCAGATTCTGGGGGGCAATGCTTGAGAACAGAATCGTCCTGTCAGTCTCCTCCCAGAAGTGAGCTGCTGCTGGCTTGGAGGTCTTCCAGCCTGGCAGCTAAGAGAAGTGTCAGCCAGGGGGGTGGCAGCCCCTTTGTGCAGAGCTCAACAAAGGGTGGCGGGGGGATGTCAAACCCACCAAGAAGACTTTGTGACCCCAATGATATTTTTCACAGAAGCGGTAGATTCTCAGTGTAACCACAGTGACATCCGCCCTGCAGCAGACAGGAGACCAGATGCAGCTGTGCAGGCTCTGGGGATGCTTGTTTGCCGTAGGGCCAGGTGTGCGGAGGGCTGGGTGGGGCCTGCCAGGTAAGCTCCCACACCCCCACGCTGCGGCACTCACATGGGGTGGCTTGAAAAAGTGGAGACAGCAGCACTCTGTCCCCACTTTATTTTTAAAGACATCCAGAGAGAGAGAGAGAGATGGTAAGAGAGTAGCCAGTTTCTATGCTGAATTTAAACAGGTCTTTGTTTTTCTCAAGGTGTATGTTCTTAAAAGGTGGAAATACTTTTAGTTTATGCTAATTAAAGACCTATTCAGAATGCGTACCTGGGCAGGGCAGGGGTAGGAAATTAATCAGCGCTCTGGAGACACCGACTCGGGGACAACCTGGAATCATGTCACTGGAATTTGCCAGCCGTCTCCCCTTGCTTGTCCAGGTCTATGGAAATGTTACTGTCTCCTTGTTTGGGTCTAGAAAGGTCTTTGAACTCTGGAGTCATCAGGGCCTTGCTTTCTCAATCACAAATACCTGTTGATTCTATCTCACCTCTGCCATTCCCACTTTTCTCCATCCTAGACCCCCAGGTTCATCGAGGATCCCCTACTGTCATCTCTTGCCTGGACTTTTGTAGTGGCCTCCTAACTGGCCACTCTGCCTCCACTCTAGTTTCTTCCAGTGCTTCTGGTCTCTTCCAGTGAAAATCTCATCCTGCCCTCCTCATGCTCCAGCCCACAAGGGCTTCCCATGGTCCCTAGGAGGACATTCGGTGATCCCGAATGTTGTCTGAGGCTCTGCACACTCAGCTCTGCAGCTGCATCTGCATCCTCTCCTGCTCACCCTCTCCACACCTCCTAGGCTTGGTGTCTCTGTTTCTCCAAGGGACCCTGCTCCTTTCCACCTCGGTGCCCTTGAACATACTATTCCTTTCGTCTGGATTATTCTCAGCTCTGCTCTCTGGTTAGTAAACTCCTCTTCCTCAGCATCTCTTCCTTGTGGGGCTCAGCCCCTCCCCCTTTGCCCCACTCCCAGGCAGTATAGACCGCATGCCTCTCGGGGTCACTTGGACCTTGGGCATCCCTGAACTGAAGCACTTATTCTGCACAGCACTGGTTTGTTTGCTTATCCAGCTTGATGACCAGACCCTTGGTCCCTTGAGGAAGAGACCTTGTCTCGTTCATGTTTATATGATGGTAAAACAAGGAGGACGAAGGGGAGAAGGTAGATGCATTTAAAAGCGACATGAATATCACCCTGGATTTAGTAATGGAACCAGGTCTGAAATCAGGGGCTGGTTTGTTGGGGTCTATTCTTGGATCTGTGTCTTGAAGGTCCATTCTTGGAGCAGAGGCACTGAGGGTCTGACTCTGTCAGCTAACAGGGTCCCAAACTATTTCACCTATGGAGAGAGCCTGGAGACAGTCTCTCTGCTTGAAACAGGGGTGTGGCTCAGGATTTCTCTTGGTGAAAGTGGAAGAAAGCTTGGTGCCCCTCCAGAGTCATGGCTCACATGGGGTTCCTCCCCTACAGTGATGGGAGGGCAGGCCAGAGACCGGAGCTGCCTGATCCCCAGTGTCACCACTGGACAGGAGCCTAGAGACATCAGAGTCAGGCCTGGTTCTGACTACAGGCCCTGGAAGATCAGAGGCTACCAAACACCCAGGAGGATGGAGTGTAAAGAGAGAGAGAGATTTTTAAAATTCCCATTCAAGATGCACTTACATACACGCTCAAAATTCAAAAAATATATAAGGATATGTAACTAAAATTGAGATGGGAGTTCAGAAGAAATGCAAATTATATAGCAATCTGAAAAAAGTTTTAAACAGAGAACAAGGAAGTATAGAAAATGCAGAAATTAAACAAAGAACAACTGAATATGATAAATACTGAGCATACTGGAAATGAAAACTACATACAGTTTAGATATAAGCTAGGATGTACTTTAGATTGGACACTGTTGAAGGGATAATTAGTAAAATGGAAGCTACCGCTGAGGAATTCACAGAGACTTCAGTGCAGGGAGATAAAGACAGAAGCAGTTTGAAATCTGTTGAGATGTGGATCAGCACTGTGAAATATTTAACGGGATTTCAGAAAGAGGAGAACAAAGGGAATGTGGAGAAGGAAGGTTGGAACAGATCATGGCTGAAGATTTTCCACAATGAAAGGCACAAGTGCTCTGATCAAAAGTGCTCCCAGAATGCCAAATAGGATAAATAAAAATACGTCCATTTTTGAATATATCAAGATGAACCACAGGAGAGGAAGGTATCCCAGAAGCCAGAAGAAGCTGGGATGATGTTTGAAATATGTTTGGGAGAGCCTTAGTCACAACTTGGAGAGCCTTACTCTCTCTTGCGGCAGAGAGAGTAAGAAGCTGATCTGTGATGGGAAAAACCCACACGTCTGTTGACGACTTGTATCGATGCTGTGTCATTCTCTGCTCTCAGTGCAGACACACGCTGGCTATAAAGTTGGGTTGGGTCAACTTTCTGCAGATCTTTATTGTCAAGAACATTGAAACAGAAGCATCTTGAATGCAACTGGAGAACCAGGACTTGGGGGCCCTGGGCTGGAGAGGCAGCCTCTGCAAGGGGGTAACAATGTAAGTCATGAAATTGGGTCTGCTTGCAAAAGGAGGTAGAGTAGGCGGGGAGGAGCGGAAGAGGACATTGAATGTTTAGGGAAGGCGTATTTAAGGAGAGGGAAGGAAACTTTGGCAATGATTCAGGAACTTCAGGATGGGGCTCAAGAAGGTGGAAAGCCTTTATGGGGAGGTGGCTGCAGCAGGTTTGAGCTATAAGGGAGTTATGGGAGGACATTCAAACTTGGGACTGCAAGTCTGTGGCAGGAAGAGATTGTAAGCCTGTGTTTAGTGCCTCACCCACAAAAAGGACACCCAACTCCACACAATTGTCAGTGGTCAACAGTGAAATGAGGAAGGCTCACAGGTAAGGAGGAAGGCAGGGGAGGGAGGCTCGCATGGGTGGGGTGTGGAGTTGAAGTAATGTTGGATGAAGTAATGCTGATGTCTGGATTTCATTTATTGCTCATTCACTTAAATATTTCTTCCATTCACTTTTTATAAAGTTATGAAAGCATCTGAACACAGAAAAAGAGAGCAAATAATATAAAATACCATATACTCCTCAGAAAACACTCCTTAAAACTAACGTGTTAGCGTTTTGTCATATTTGCTTCAGATGAATGTTACAGAAGCAATTGTACCATCCCCCCAAACCCTGCCTCCTTCCCAGAAGCAACGTTTGGGGTTTTGTCCATCAACTATGAAAGAAGGATGTTACATTTCCAGCCATGATTCTGGATTTGTCTATTTCTCCCTTTAACTCTGGTTTTTTGCCTTGCGTATTTTGAAGCTTTGTTATTGGGCACATACACATTTAGGATTGTCTGTCTTCTTGGCAGATTAACTCTTTTATCATTACAAAATGTCTCTTTTTTTTATTTTAGGGAAGAGGTAATTAGGTTTATTTATTTTTAGAGGAGGTACTGGAGATTGAACCCAGGATGTCATGCATGCTAAGCAGGCACTCTACCACTGAGCTATACCCTCCCCACCAAAATGTCCCTCTTTATCTCTGGTGATGCTTTGTTTTGAAGTCTAGCTTGATATTCACATGGTCACACTAGCTCTCTTACATTTTCTGTTTGAACGAAAGATCTTTTCTATTTTACTACTTTCAACTTGCCCCCTCTCTGTTTTAATACTTTTGCTGTGTGTGTAGATATGTATTAACTATATATACTATTATTTTTGAGAATGTTTCAATATATAGAAATGTTATATTACATGTCTTTGAGTTTGAGTTATGCTGAGACATGAATTTAGTTCATTTCTCTTAAATGCTGTATAATAGTATTATCTGGTGAATATACCACTGTTTTGTAGTTCTCAAACCAGGGTCTTCATACATTTGGGGGAACATGAAGACCATCCTTAAGGATACATATAAGTTTAAGGGGTTGGTTTTCCAGATCCTCAAATCCCATTGGCCCAGATCTGTCCAAGAACAAATGTTTTTGGGAGATCTTCACATTAACGCTCTTTCCCCAGCCATCCCCTCGCCCTGCCTTCATGATTGCTCTTTTCCTGCTTTAAAACAAAGCGGCAGACCTCCTACTCTTCTGTATCTTGCAAGGTTTAATGCCCTCTTGGGCAGCAATCAAAGGGCAACACCCAAATATTTTTCATTTAATATTCATTTGTTTAGGAATTGCCAAAGAATGCATTTCTCCAGAGAAGGGTCCCTGAGATGCTGGAAAAGAGGGCATCCCCTGGAGGCAGAGGACCTCGTGGCTGACTCCTGGGCCTCGTCACTCTACCTGCCTCTCGATTGTAGAGCTAGAATCCAGAAGTGAGACCATTATGGGATGTACACTAACATGTTCATTAGGATTGCAAAAGGAATCAGACTTACTTTTTTTTTAACAGAAAATAAATCTGATTTGTTAGTTGGCTTGATTTGCCAATGAGGTTAGTTGGCAGTATTTTTATATTACACAAATCAAATGAGGTAAACCTTTAGCGCCAAAGTCTTGATGAAAACAAAGTTGAAAGCCTGTGATAAGATGAAAACATTTTGTCAGACCATTGTTTTGGTAAGTTGGTATTGAAGTTAAAAATATTTCTAGTTCCCCAACCCTTTCTAGGTTGATCAGGGTAGGCCACAGCTTTGCAGTGGGAGAGGAACAGTGCAGTTGACAGCTACTTGATAGGCTGTGTTAAAACCTATTTCAGTGGAATCCAAAAACAGAGGAGTAACTCTAAAGATGGTGACCCATCCACGTAGAGGCCAGTGCTTCCTGAGTCTTTGCTTACAACACAATTGAAAGAAGACCTACTAGGTTTGGCAACTGTTATGGGTTGAATTGTGTCCCCACTCTGTGAAAGTTCATATGCTGGAGTCCTAACCCCCAGTACCTCTAGATGTGACCTTATTTGGAGATAGAGTCTTTATTAGAGGTAATCGAGATGAAAGGAGGTCATTAGGGTGAGTCCTAATCCAATATCACTGGGGTCCTTAAAAGGGGGGAAATTTGGACACAGACACACACCCAGGGAGAATGTCAAGGAAAAATAAAGACAGAGATGGGGGTGATGCTTCTACAGTCCAAGGAACCCCAAAGATGGCCGGCCACCTACCAGAGGCTATGAGAGAGGCATGGAACAGATTGTCCCTCACCACCCTCCGAAGGAACTAACTCAGCCAATACCTTGATCCTGAATTTCTAGCTTCCAAACCTGTGAGAGAACACATTTCTGTTGTTTAAGCTACCTAGTTCTTGGTACTTTGTTATAGCAGCCCTTGCAAACTAACACAGCAACTGATAGATCCTTAAAATTACCTTCTGATGGTAGATCGCTATTGTGAATTTTTTTTTTTTGGCCAAAGAAATTTTGGAAAAAGTTAAAAGATTTGGTGATTCCGGTATAACAAAACCAACTACTGATGTAACGGGAACAAGATTCCTCAGGTGCTTACACAGTATGAAAAACAAAACAAAAAACTGGAAAACGATGCTAAACTCTGTCTCATTCTAACAATAGGTAATATTATCCTACGGGTTCATTAACTATTTGGACCCTATTCACCTCATTAAGAGCTAGATTTCGCCTCAAAGTTACTTTTTTGATAGAGCTTCTTATTTTGAGATGATTGTAGATTGACGTTGTTGTTATAAGAAATAATACAGACAGATCCCATATATCCTTCACCCAGCTTCCCCAATGGTAACATTTTGCATAACTACAGTACATTATCACCAAAGGTTACTTTTTATGTTTAATAATTAATTTTCAATCATTTTGATTTTTATAATTTCGGATTAATTTTATTTATAATTTATTATTTTTGAACAATTATGTACTACTGATAATGTAAGGATGATGGCATAATCTAAATAAAATTTTAATACTTAGAAATTTACAGCTGTAGGAAATTAAAATTTCAATTTGTATGCTTTTTTGGCAGAGAAGTATGATGAACAAAAGATCTTCAAGCATAAGAACATATTATATTAGAATAAATGTCTATGGAGAAAGTGGGATAGCATTTATAAGTTTGAGGAAAAAAAAGAATGCTGGAAAATTCCAGAAGTTAAAGGAGAATTTGTTCTTGTATTTTTAAAATGGGTGATGGTTGAAATAAAATTGATATATCATTTGTTTATGTTCCATTAGAAACCAAAAGACTGATGTAAAGTTTTATTTAAAAATATCAACATTTACAACACATTGGAAATTATATGCTTTACAAGTATTTATGATAAAAAGTGTTTGCTGTCAAGTTAAAACTGAGTGAAGGAGTGCGCCATGTTCATAGCAGCCTTATTCACAATAGTTAAAACATGGAAACAACCCAGACATCCATTGATGGGTGAATGGATAAGCAAAATGTGACACATGCCTGTGACGGAATATTATGCATAGCCCTAAAAGGGAAGGACATTCCGACAGATACTACAACATGGGTGAATCTTGAAGACGTTATGCTAAGTGAAATAAGCCAGTCACAAAAAGACAAATACTGTACGATTCACTTACATGAGGTACGAAGAGTGTTCAAACTCAGAGACAGAAAGTAGGATGGTGGTTGTCGGGGCTGGGGGGAAGGGAGGAGGGGAAGTTAGTATTTAATGGGTACAGAGTTTCAGTTTTGCAAGATGAAAAGTTCTGAAGACCTTCCTCCTCTTCTTTTGGAGAGACAATTTGTCTTGAAACTATTTACCCAGAATAGAAACTTTAAAAAGTCAGTGGAAATTTTTCTTTTTGTACAAGATGGTTAATTCTTTTATTTGGGTGTTGGTAGAGCATCCATGAACCTCAACTCAACCATAAAGCTTTTGTCACTCACGTGTTATAAACTATGACTTTGCTGGTGGGCAGCCCCCGCCCCATGCAACTTTCCTAGGGGATCTGAGCAGCTCTCTTCGACGAAGCAATGGAAACATCGCAAGAGGGGAGGACGACTGTTTCCACAGCTAACCACCAGAACCTGCGAGCGGGCCGAAAAGTCCCCAGCAGCTCCTGTAGCACGGCGACCCATTTATAAGATCTTCCTCCTCTGGGAAGATGTGGAGGGAGGTGTAGACCTGGAGAGTGGAAGGCAGAAAAGGCGGAGCTTGGAAAAGAAAGAAAAGAAGACAGAGGCGAGGGTGGAGGTGGGGGAGCCAAAGACTTTTCCCTCCCTTCCTCCTCGCCTGGTCCTCCAGCTCCTCCCTCCCCCCATCTTTTGGTGGGGGCGGAAAGAAGGAGGTTAGAGAATTTCTCAGGTGGTTTGCACCTTCTCAGTTTAGCAGGAAGGAGAGAAATGAGCTGCTTCCTTCACACCCCAGACACTGGTGTCAACTGTCCTTCAGGAACACTGCTGCATGTGCCCAGAGGCAGAGGCAATGAAGTACTATCTCCCCACTGCCCCAGTCAGTTTCAGTCTTGTTCGGTAGACATCCCCAAGCGGTCATGCAGTGGAGCGAGCTACGGGGAGCTGGGGTGCGGGTGGGGGTTGCAGTTGGTGTCATGTTTCGTGGTCTGCTGCTACTGTCCTGGGTACCGATGCTGCCTAGCAACGGGGATAGACAAAGTTACACGTGATACCGCGTTGAGGGTGCCAGGATGTGGTGGGTGCAGCCGCGGACAGGCGCATGGGGAGCCCAGCTTACCGCCACCCTCTGCCCGTAGGGGTGGGGTGGAGACTGGGGAGGGCCACCAGGGCGACTGGTTGTGCCTGAACTCAGACTTCAAGGAAGCGAAGAAGCAGGCGTGGTGGGAGTTGGGGAGGGTGGTGGTGGTGTGAGGTAGCCAGGCTGAAGGCAGGCAGTGTCGCAAAGGCTACGATGACCAGAAGCGGCGCTGTGTGTTTGCGGAGCCCAGCATCGATCAGGACTGTTGAGGCAGAGTTGATGCTGGAGAGGAGGTGGGGGCCGGTTCACAGCTGTCGTAAGCAGTTTGCCCTCTTCCCTTCCCAGTTACTCCTGTAGAATTCTCTGGGCCAGACTGGAACAGCTCCAAAATATCCACCCCGGCTGATCCAAGCCTGTATTCCACCCCTCCCCGCTTTTCTCATAGGAATTACTTTTTCTGAGCACAGCAGCACACTGACCAGAGGCGGGCAGCACACTTCCCACTCTTATCCCAGAAAACAGTGGCCCTGAACGAGGGGCCGCGGCAGCTGCACGCGTAGGGCGCAGAGCTCAGCGCGCAGCACTGAGGCAGAAACTGCGGCGCCATAGCGGGTGGGGAGAACCATGCTGTGGGGGGAAGGATGAAGAAGACTCCAAGGGCCCTTGGTTGGGGGCCGAGGGTAGGAGAAAGGAGGGATCTAGAATCCGGACCTGGAAGTAAGCTCAGAGAGGATCCAGTCCAATCCATTTATTTTATAGAGAAAGAAAATCGGAGGCCCAGGGAGGGTCTGAGCATTTTACTAGAGTAACTCAGGAGGCCGGACTGAGCCGGGACCAGCAGCCGGGACGCTCTCTACCACGCCCGCGCCTTGCCCGCCTCGAATAAAATCGAACACCCCGTTCAGTCCAGCAGGGGGCGATGCTGCTCTAGTTTTGGCCTGGTTTGGGGTGCGGGCGTGGGTAGGGAGGGATTCTGAATTCAGTCCCTGCTTTACCGCAAGCAAAACCGAAGCTGGTGCATATTCCCTTCCGGCCATCCGGAGCCCAGCCCTCTTCAACGTCCCCACCTAGCTGCCGGGCTGTGGCTCCGGGTCTCGCCTTTCCCAGGATTCCTCACCCCAACTCCCAAGAGTCGTGTTACAGGTCCCCAGAGTCCTACCTTTTTTCGGCAACCGGGGGTGCACTGAGGGAAAGGGTGGAGTAGGGAGGAGGGCAGGATTAGCATTTGACAGGGGGTCAAAAGACTGGTCGAAGATGGAATTTCTGGCCCAAGATAGGGCGGGGAGATAGTTTCAGATAGACTCCTAACCTCCCCAAACTCTTAAATTTCTACCAATTAGTCCTGAACCATCTGCGCAATGCATCTTCCGTGGAAACAGAATGTCAGCGCTTTCCTGGTGAGTAGGAATCCCCATTCTGAGAACCTCTCTTTTTTTGGGCCAGGCTGTGAGTTCTCCCAACTATCCTTCATTCACTTGCCAAAAATGAAAAGGGGCCGAACGAGAGAGCCTGGGCTCGGGGCCGACCCGGCCGCTGTCTGCTGGTCCCCTCCCCTGGCGCGGGCTGATGGGCGCGGGCGCGGAGGGGAGGCGAGCGGGGTCGTCTCGCTTGCTCATCTTGACCTGCATCCTGGAGAGGGGGCCATGGGCCCGGGGGGAAGGGGACGAGGGGGACACCCGGCAGGAAGCGGGCGGGGTCTGGGGGTTCGAGACGTCCTGAGGGCAGGTGGAGCGTCCGGCCCCTGGTCTCTCGCGCAGGACGCGGAGGTCGCTGTGCCGGGAAAGGTCCGGGCGGCGGGTCCGGCCTCGCGCGCGCTGGGCCAGGGCGGGTCTGGGAGAAGGGACAGCCTGAGGGCACTAATGTGAGAAGTTACAGCGGCCAGGGCCTCTCTGGGGTTCCTTTGATCTAGTCACTGATTTCCTTCCGCTCTTGGTTTTATTTTACCTGGAAGGCCCAGCCCCTAGCTATCCCTGGAGCTGCCCGGAACCAGAGTCCCTTGGTCAAAACGTGTCCTGCTGTCAGCCACTAACAAGTCACTAGGCCCAGCCTGTTTCTTCTGGTGATGTGAATCATTGCTTCCGGTTGTTCACCGGAGTCCTGAGCTGACTATAGACACAGCAACGGGATTGGGGGGCGCCTGGGCCCGCCCCCCGCACTGAATTTGTGACTTTAGCAGTTCCCTAAATTCCTCTCTGCCTCAGATGTATACAATCAGTATTTAATCTAAATTTTTTTTGCCTTTTTTTTTTTTTGGTTTAAAAAAATTTGGAAAATAGAGAAGGAAAAAAGTCTCCCATAGTGCCAGTATGGAAATATAATCTCTCAATATTTTGGTGTGTTTATTTTGTAGTTCTTTTTATTTTATTTATTTATTTTTGGTCTTTTTTGTTTAAATGCTAAACTTATGCATTTAATTTTCCCCATCATTTTCTTACTTCAGTTTTCTGGGCTGCTTTTAAAAATTCTTGTACCATACTCGTTTCTTTTATAACATGTTCTTCATGAGTCTCACCTGGTATCAGCAAGATATTCTGCTCATATTTTGCCCAGTTAGCCCTCAATTAGTTGGACATTCAGATTGTGTCTGCTTTTTCATTATGATACAGTAGTTTCTAAATAGTACGTAATTTCAATTTTTGGCGTTAAAAAAATTTTTTTTTGACTTCGTGCATGCCAAGAACACAATCTACCACTGAGCTGTACCCCTAACCTTACTAGTTTCATTGATGTCTGCTCTAAATTTTATCTCTTTGGTGGCGGGAGGTTATTTATTTATTTATTTTTAATGGAGGTACTGGAGGTACTGGGAATTGAACCCAGCAACTTGTGCATGCTAGGCATGCACTCTACCATTGAGCTATACCTTCCCCACCTAAATTTTATTTCTTTTCTTCTGCTTCCTTTAGGCTTAAATTGCTCTACTTTCTCCCATTTCCTAAGGTGAAAGCTTAGATTATTGATTTTAGATCTTCCTTTCTTTTTAATACATGCATCTAATGCTATAAATTTCCCTCTAAGCGTTGCTTTTGCTGCATCCCACAAATTTTGATAAGTTGTGTTTTCATTTCTGTTTAGTTTGAAATAGTCTTAAGTTTCCATTGAGACTTTTTCTTTGACCCATGTATTATTTAGAAGTATGTCGTTTAATCTCCAAATACTTAGGGATTGTTCAGATATCTTGCTGTTATCGATGCTAGTTTAATTTCATTGTGTTCTGAGAACATAATTTGCATGGTTTCTATTTCTATTGGTGGGAGTATAAATTGGTGCAGCTACTATGGAAAAAGGTATGGAGGTTCCTCAAAAAGTTAAAAACAGAACTGCTATATGATCCAGCATTTCATCTTCTCAGTATCCAAAGGAAATGAAATTACCATCTTGAAGTGATATGGTCACCCCTGTGTTTATTGCAGTATTATTTACAATACCCAAGATATGGAAACAACTTAAGTGTCCATAGATGAGTGGATGGATTAAAAAAATGTACTGTAAATAAACAATGGAATATTATTTAGCCACAGAGAAGAAGAAAGTCCTTCCATTTGCAACAACGTAGATGGACCTTGAAGGCATTAAGTAAGCGCAATAAGTCAGGCAGAGAAAGAAAAATGCTGTATGATCTCACTTATATGTGGAATCGAAAAAAAACTGAATGCAAAGAAACAGAGAAAAGGTTAGTGGTTGCCAGAGGCAGAGGAGTAGGTGAAATGAGTGAAGGGAGTCAAAACGTATAAATGTCCAGTTGTAAGATACATAAATTCCGGGCATGTAATGTACATCATGGTGACGACAGTTAATGACACTCTTGTTAAGAAAGTAGATCTTAAAAGTTCTCATCACAAGGAATTTATAACCACGTGAGATGGTGGACATTAACTAGACTTATTGTGGTGATCATTTCACAACATGCATATATCAAATCATTATGTTGTGCACCTTAAACTAATACAATATTTTATGTCAATTATATCTCAATAAAAATTGGGAGAAAATTAACCAGGGTCACTTGCCCAGTGTCACACGGCAGTGCAGGTCTGTCAGACACCAGCGTCTGCCCTGACTACTGAGCCATTCTGTCTGCCCCACAAGCTCCGACCACCTCCCCTCCAGCCTCGCCTCTTCTCCTGAACCACTCTGTATAGCTGGACTTAGCTGGTTTGAAAGGACTCACTTTATTCTCAAATAATCCAGTAATTCAGACTTTTATCAGGTTACCCAGACTTCTGCCAGGTTTTTCTCCAAACACACAGGGTGCTGCTCTTCAAAGTCTTAAGGGGCAGCTGGGCTGTTTCTGGCACATGTGGGGAGTAAGTGAGGCGCTGGAGTCAGGCTGAATCCTAGCTCTCCGATCCATTAGATGCTGTGTGATTTCAATCACGCCAGGGAGCCTCTCTGAGCCTCAGTCTACTCACCTGTTAAAGGGGTCCCTAATATCTACCTTGTCAGGCTGCTAGGAAAATAAAGAAAAGGAACACACCGCTCCCAGCATAGCACTGGCACCTGGGAAGTGCTCAGCAGATGGGAGCTTTCTTACTCTTACTCACCTTGTGTTGAGGAAGTAACCGGGGTCTGGTGCTGGCAGGCACACTTGAGCTGAGACCCACTGGGGCTCCTTTATGCCCTGGCCCAGGCTGGGATGCAGGGTAAGTTGGGGACCACTGTAGCAGGGCTCAGTAACTGAAAGCTGGAGAGGGATTGTTTTTGAGCCAGTGTGGACCCCCATGCAGAACATCTTCCCTCCCAGGGCAAACCCCTTCTTGGAAAATCACAGTTTCACTTTTAGCAAGACCCTGCCACAGTGGGGGAAAGCCCCCAGTGTAACCCATCCTCCCCAAAGGCAGAGTCCCCTGGAGGGGGCTTTGCCTGTTCTTTGCCCCTTACTTCCCACACCCCTCTCTTCCCCCTGCTAAGCCCTTAGCTCCATCCCATCTATTTTTTTAATTGGAGTATAGCCAGTTTACGATGTTGTATCAGTTTCTGGTGTACAGCATAATGTTTCAGTCATACATATACACACATATATTTGTTTTCATATTCTTCTTCATTATAGGTTACTATAAGGTATGGAATATAGTTCCGTGTGCTCTACAGAAGAAACTTGTTGTTTATCTAGTTTATCTATAGTAGTTAGCATCCCATCTTGCCTTCTGTATTCTTTTGCCTTTTCCAGCACTGCTTCTCTGATTTTGGAGAACCACTGCACTGCTTTCAGGTTCTAGATTGTCTGTTTGTCCTTGACCTGGGTGAGGAGCCTCTGCCCTATGACCTCGGTAAGCCTGTCTTGCTGTCTCCCCGAGCCACGACTCAGTACTTAGGTTACCACTTCCAATAATCCCACCCTGATTTGCCCCCAGGCACACAGTGGACTGAACCAGTAACCCTCCCTAGGGCTTTGAGTTCCTGCACTGTTTCCGGCAAAAACTCTGTCCTTTAGGTCTGTAAACACAGCAGGAAGATCTGTGTACTACAAGGAAAGATGTTCCACTTGGGAAACACAGAGATTTAAAAATGCTGCATTCTTTCAAGGCACGATTCATGCAAGAAATAACTGATAAGCTGAACTGTATTAAAATTTAAAACCTTTGGCTCTGCTAAAACAATGTCAAGAGAGTGATAAGACAAGCCACAGACAGGAAAAAATATTTGCAAACAGTACATCTGATAAAGGACTGTTATCTGATGTACACAAAGAATTGTTAACACTCAACAATAAGCAAGCAAACAACCCGATTAAAGTATGGGTGAAAAATCTTGATGGATACCTCACCAAAGAAGATCAATAGATGGCAAATAAGCAAAAGAAAGCATCATATGTCATCAGGGAAATGCAGATTAAAACAAAAATGAGATTCCACTACACACTTACTAGAATCACCAAAATCCAAAACACTGACAACACCAAATGCTGGTGAGAATGTGGAGCAGCTGGTGGGAATCCAAAATGGTTCAGCCACTTTGAAATACAGTTTGCTAGTTTCTTTTTTTTTTTTCCCCTTTAATTTTTAAAGTTTTATTTTGAAATATTTCCTAACTTACAGATACATTGCAAAAATAATATAATGAACTTCCATTTATACTTTATGAACTTTTAACATTTTGCCACATTTGCTTTAATGTTCTTTATTCCTGACTCTCAGAAAGACCACAGGAGATATCTATCTATCTATCTATCTATCTATCTATCTATCTTGGAATATACATATATATTTCTTTCAGTTTGCCGGTTTCTTTCAAAACTAAATGTACTCTTATCATATGATCCAGCAATCATACTTCTTGTATTACCCAAAGGAGTTGAAAATTCATGTCCACACAGAAATCTGCAGAGAGATGTTTATAGCAGCTTTCTTCATAATTGCCCCAAATTGGAAGCAACCAAGCTATCCTTCAGTAGGGATGGATAAATAAAGTTTGGTTCATCCAGACAATGGAGTATTATTGGGCACTAAAAAGAAATGAGCTATCAAGCCATGAAAAGACATGGAGGAAACTTAAATGCATATTACTAAGTGAAAAAGCCAATAAGAAAAGGTTCCAACTGTATGACATCTTGGAAAAGGCAAACTATAGAAACAGTAGAAGGACTAGGGGTTGCTAGGGGTTGGGCGGAAGGAGAAGGAACAGGCAGAGCACAGAGGATTTTTAGGGCAGTGAAACGACTCTGCATATTATAATGGATACATGCCATTATACATTTGTCCAAATCCATAGGATGTAAATCTATGAGTAAATCCTAAGAGTAAGTCCTAATGTAAACTATGAACGTTGGGTGATAAGGATGTGTCAGTGCACGTTCGTCAGTTGTAACAAACGAACTACTTTGGTGTGGGATGTTGATAAGGGGGGCGGCTATGCATGCGTGGGGGCAGGGAGGTATATGGGAAATCCCTGTATCTTCTTTTCAGTTTTGCTGTGAACCTAAAATTGCTCTAAAAATATAAAGTCTTAAAAAAATATAGCAATCTTCCAATACAAAATCATATCAACACTGAAAAAGTATTTCCCACCTATAACCCAGCAGGGCTAAAAAAAGAGAAGGTGACACCTATTGTGGATGACAGTGGTGCAGAACTGGTACCTGCTGGTGGCCTGGAAAGCAATTTGATGCCAAGTATTAAAAGCTATAAAAATATTTATACCCCTATGCTCAGTAATTCTAATCTGGAAAATTTCTCCTGTGGATATAATCTTAGATTTAGAGCAATAACCAAAGATGTTAAATGTTTAAAACAATTGAAATGTTCAGAAATAAAGGGTCATTTAAGTAAACTATGATAATCTGCTCTATACAATTTTAAGCATTATAATTATGAATTGTTATAATTGTGAAAACTACGTAAGAATAAGAAAAAAGGCTTATGGTCTACTTCATTAAAACATTCAACATGATTACAACTAAAAAAATGTTGAAAAACATTACATTAAAATATATTAAGATGTCTTTCCCTCACTCTTTTTTCTAGTTCCTAAGTTTCTGCAACGTGTATTACAATGATTATAGGACTTTTATAAATGGAAGACTTAAAAATAACTCATTTCCCTTCTGGGGGAGCCACACTCAGCCCAAGGCCACACCCACCTCGGAACAACCTTCAGGAGAGGACTGGGTTTCTTTCTGTTCGAGGGGCTGAATCAAGCAGTGGGTGCTCTGCTTCATATTGCCTGTGTCCTTTATCCACATGTTGTCTCAAAACTTTCTAGTTTAGTATGTTTATAACTTTTCCCACAATTTTTAATTGTGACAAAGTATAGCTTAACATTTACCATTTTACCTATTTTTAAGGGTACAATTCAGTGGCGTTAAGTACATTCTCACTGCAACATCACCACTTCCATCGCCAGAGCTTTTTCATCTTCCCATTAAACACTAACTCCCCCTCCCCGGCCCCCAGCCCCCAGCCCCTGGCGCCCACCATTCTGCTTTCTTGTCTCCAGGAATTGGAATACTCTGGGAACCTCATATAAGTGGAATCATATAATATTTGTTTTTTTCCTACAACCATTTTTAAGGATAAGGACCAAGTGTCTGATCAGTTTTCATCTTAAACGTGATGTTTATTTGCTCATTTTTGTAAATATTATTGCGCTAGGCAGAGGGCTAAGGAACGCTCAAGAACCACGTGTGGTCTCCGAGGCTGACAGTGGAGGCGCAGAGAGAACAAGGGAAAACGCAGAGAAAAGGACAGTGTGTGACAAGTATGCTGGGTGTGATGGCGGAGAACCTCTCGGGGCCTTCTGGAAAACCTGTGTGGGAGGGTGGATGGGGGAGTGGTCCTGGAGGAAGGCGAGGAGGAGCCCTGTTGGGGGTGGGGGGGTCTGGGCAGGGCGCGCGCAGGCGCAAGGGTCCTGGGGGAGTTGGTGGATCCGGGGCGACAATGGGGGCTGGGGGGGGGGCAGGAGTGTATTCCAGGTGTGATTGGAGATGTAGGGAACCTCTTCTCTCACCCACTGGAGAGGAAGGGAGAAGGGCCCTAGGCTTGACTGGGCGCCTGTACTGCGTGCGCGGCGCTGACTGCCACCTCGCGTACCCGCACGACCTCCTGGTCCAGGTACCCGGGCGCCCCGTTTCCCAGACACCGAGGCCGAGGCACAGAGCGGGGCAGCGTCTCGTACAGCTGGAGACCGCTAACCGGCGCGCCCCGAGCCCCGAACCGCTGCTGTGTTCCGCATCTTAGCTCGCCGCTGGGCCGCTGTGGGTGCGGGGGCTGATGTACGTACGGGGTGGGGGAAGGCGATGGTTATCTCCAATTTGTTGGAGTGAAAACAGGCTTAGGGACGAGAAGCCACCCGCCCAACGTCGAGGAGCAAGAAAATGAAGCGTGAATATGTGATTGGATGAAACACCAAATGAAAAGAGGAAAAAAAAAAAAAAGGTCTACCCCACCCCTCTCCCTCCCCTCCCAGGGTCCTGGGGGAGGGGGCCTTTCATTGTTCCATTGGGCCAGGGAAGGGGGAGGGTGGGAGGCCCGTGGGTGGAGGAGGGGAGAGGAAGGGGGAACAGGGCCCACCACAGAAGATGAAAAGAAGATTCTAGACTTCAGAGCACACTCGGGGTGCTTTCTTGTGCTCCTTTCCCAAAGCCTCCTCTTGACCTTACTGTAAATGCAATGTTATGTCCTGCTTTTCCATTAGCTGCTTGCTTAAATATTCAGTCTCTTACAATATCTTTATGACTACGATTGATGAGCTTTGAATAACTGTCTGCCAAGTCAATGGACCACAGTTTGTTAAAATTTCCTCTTGTGAATCATGTACATTGGCTTGAAATGTCTAAAATACATACACAACACTGTTAAATAATGCGAATAACACCAAGAGCAGTCTTTCCTGAGGACTGAGCTCCAGACTGGGTTTCAAAGGTCTGAGCAGGTTCTTTGGGCCCTATCGCTTTTGACCCTCCACGGTGCCTAAGGTGACTGCAGGCCTGGTGCAGGCTGGGTGATGGGCTTATAAAGCCAAACAAAGAGCAACTCTAAAACGGTGACTTTCTGTCCCAGGACAGGACCAGGACAACGATGCTTCTGTGCTGTTAAGTGAACTTGTTCCTCGTCCCAAACAGCTGCTGGACGGGGGAGGGGCCGCCCTACATAACGTCCCCACATAAAAGCGGCAGGTGTGCAGGTGGCACCCAGGGTGGCAGCAGCCCTGCCTGGCTCCCCTTGCTTGTGGGGGGCTACTGCCTGCCTCAAGCGTCCCCCCCACCCCTCCTTGGGCCATTCCCTTTACCTTCCTTTGGGAAAGAGTCCAAGGTACAGGGATTCTTGCACGTTTCAATCTGGCCCCATCTAGGGCACAGCCCCAGAGTTTGTAACTGTCACAGCAAACCCCAGGCCCGCAAAGACAGAGGCTTGTGGCTGGTTTGCGGTCGCTGTGATCAGCTGTGATCACACTGGAGGCAGAATCGACTCTTCCAGGTGGGAAAGCTGAGCACTAGGGGTGATGTCCTGAGGCCCTGAGGCTGCCCCCACCCTGGGAGCCTGGGCTCCAGCCAACTCTGCCTCCTTCTGGCTGATGCCCGTAGGCCAGACACCTCTGGGAAGAAACTAACAGAAAATTCATGGGAGAAGAAAAGTGCTGCGATGTGTTCTTGGTGCCACCTCCAAGTCTGAATGGTCAGCAGACCTGAACCAAGGCCTGGGAGCTTTCCAGAAAGGGCCACCTCCTTCCTGGGCCACTAACCTCCTGCTCATCCACCTTTACCGCCCTTCTCTGACCGTATCAGGCCAAGTGACTCAGCATGTGCCTGTCAGCCACCCCCTAAGACACACCGTGGAGAACAGCCATGACCCTGTCCTCAGGGAGGGGACACAGTCGGTCATAAACAGGAGCACGTACCTGAGTGTGCGGACATCGTTGGCTGGAGCTCTTGGCGGAAAATGTCCAAGACAGCCCCTCTCCCCTCCACTCTGATGGATATGCAGACCCAGTAGATGAGGTGCCGTGTTTTTAGGTGGTTTTTAGAAAGGCTCATTTATCTCCTGTTGGTGTGCCCTTGAAAACCCAGGAGGAAGTGTGGTCTTGTGGGGAGGGAGCGCTGTGCCGGCAGCCCTCGGCCTGCGACACCTTCTTAGCTCTAGACTGGTTGTCGGAGGCGTCCATCTGGGCCACGGCCGCGAAGAGGCGGTCACATCTGCCCCCTGCTCAGCCAGTGACACCTCCCGGGTGGTGTGGCAGGGTAACGGACTTATAAAGCCAATGTGCTCCTCCCAATAAACAAAGCAAAACAAAGAGCAACTCGAAGATGGTGACTTTCTGGCAAACAGTGGAATATTCAGAGAATCTGTGACAGGTGTGGGTTTGTACATGAAGAGGAAACAGGAACCGGTGACCCGTTCATAGTGATACCATTGAAAGGTGCAGTGGTTCTGGGCTGGGGGGACCCCAACAGGCATACTGGAAAAGCAGACGGCTCAGGAAGGGTGGCGATTAAAAATGCCCACTTCCTTAAATGAAGGAGAGCAGGTTCGAGATTGTTCCTATGAAATGTAGCATCACTTGTTCACTTGCGTTGTCACAGGACCCCTTGAGCGGGCTAGAAAGGGGTGGAGTGACAGCTGGCACACAGCGAGTCAGCCAAGGAAATGGTCACACGTGGGCACCACTGTGAATTTTGTGGAAGCAAAGAGTCATCATGGTGCATTAGTGGCTCAAAACTGCAGTCATGTGCAAGTCATTGAGAAGACTTACTTCGGGAAGCTTGCTTTGGAAGAAAAACCCTTTCTGGTAGAATTAGTTCCTTGTGAAGTAGGTTGACCAGAGAATGAGGTCCACGTCACAGGAGGTATTGAAGTATGGGGTGGATGAGCACTGGGCAGGGTTCTTGTAAAGCGTGTTCTAGTTTGATTTTGGAAGCTGAATTAGATAGGCTTTAAGATCCTTTCCCAACAGAGAGGTTTATAACTCTAAAGGATCAGGTTTTACCAGTTGCAAAGATTTTTGAATTTTAGCTGCAGTTTGCTGCTGCTTTGGCCACAACCAGGGTAGAGAAAAAACCCGCAGGACGCCTTATATGCAGGGAATGTGAACTCTGGGGCTTTGTATAGTGGTGAAACGAGGTAAACTTGTGCAGGACCCAAGATTATACTGCTCTGGCTCTTGTCCCCTTGGGTTGGGGTGGGTACAGGGCATCTGACCGGGCAGCACTGGGCGGTGGTTGTATTTGGGTAAAGTCCTAGCTCTGCCGTTTGCTTTCCAGCCTGGTGACTTGAGGGAATTTAGGCTTAGCGTCCTGCTTATAAACTAGCAGGAATGCATATGTGCATAAGGGGTTAGTTGAGACAATGTAGGTAAAACAAGCACATAATAAATGCTTAATAAGTAGAGATGGTGGCGGGCAACTGAGAGCCGGTGTCAGCACACTATGTGTGAAGATATGAGTCATGTGGTCACTTTAAACTTTTAGTGAGACTGGAGGCGGGCAACCCTTGTCCGAAAACAAGTAGAAATATATGTGTATGTGTGTGGTCAGGTCCACAGACAACTTTTTAAAATAGATGTAGAAAGCAGCTAACCTCATTTATAGACCGGAAAATTTAAATTTATTTTTACTCTGTTTTTTTTGATGATGATTTTCTTCCTCTCAGAGGAGATCTTGCAGCTGAAGAGGATGCTGATGTTGAACTCATTTTGGGGGGTGAGATGCCTTTCTGATGGCCCTGGACACAGAGACGTGAACCCCGCAGGGCGGCCAGGATGGCGGGCCTGTGATGTTCAGAACCCACGTGTAAGCGTGAAGCTCTGTATGTGTTAAAATATGTTTAAAATAGTCTTGTTTTAAATATGTGTGTTTTAAATAGTTACTGCCTTTTTTTCAAAGTCGTGTGTCTTTTTAGAGAAAATCTAGGATTTAGCAAAGCCAAGAGAGGAGGGAAAAAAAATCTTCATACAATTCTATCCCCAAAGATATAATCGGCAACCTCTGCCAGGTCACCTTCCAGATCCTCTGACTTAAAAAGGGGGCCAGATTCTGGTTGCTCTGATAACATTTCACAGCTTTTTAAAACCTTTTTCAAACAGTAATCCTTTGTCGTTACACATTCTCCTCACATGTAACTTTTTTTCAACATGGAAGTTATTTTCTTGTTTTGTCTGGCGATAAATGTAATTCACAGATGGAAGCAAAGCATATGCATAAACAAGAAGTGGAAAGCGCCAGTAATCTGTCACCTCCCCGACCCCTGTAACAGAGTGGACATTCCAGCCCAAACTCTTACACTGTTTTTTCTAATGCGTGTTTGTTATACCCAGATAATTTCCCTGCCTGCCAACTTTGGATTCATAGAACGTCTAATGTTTCCTAACCTGCTTTTTAAATTTAAAAATACATCGTGAGTATCTTTCCAGTTATTAAGCATTCTTGCGTAGCATTATTATAAGGGCTCTCATCATGTTGTGTGGATGTACTTTTTTACTCCACTGGTGGGTACTTAGGTATTTAGCATGTTTTCAATACGCTCACAATAATGCGATGCAGGTCTCTGCCATTAATAATCCCTATGCGTAACCACAATAACCTTTTCATGATAAATTCGTTGGAGTGTAATTGCTGGGTCAAGGAAACACGCACGACTTTACGGCTTTTGATACACGGGTCCAAGCCACGCTTCACAGTGGTGGCCCCAGCCTGCACTCCCCGCGATGGAATATACTAATGAGCTCATTTATCAATACTCTCATCTACCTGAAATAGTATATTCTGGTATAATATGGTAAAATGCATTTTAAAAATGAATTCCTTTTTTTGTTATTGTTTCGTTTATTGTTTGAACAACTCCAATTTGTATTAAAAACAAGTTTGTCTTTAATTTTTATTACAGTTTATTATTGATTAAATCACTGACCTTCTGGTTTCTTTCTTTCAGTGTATTTTAAAAAAATATTCACTTACTGAAACCACCTGGAATTTCTTTTTGGTGTAAGATGTGGAGGACTAACACTTACTTTTTCCCAAATAGTCAATTGTCTCGGCACCCTTTATTATAGAATTCATTCTTTCCCTGTGCATGTGAACGCTACTTGTAGCATGTAATCCATATATTCTGTTAGTGGATGGAGGGGCTCCCAAATTGGAAAGCCCGCCAGTTGTGTGGGTCCTTGCCTGCTGGCTGAGAAAGAATTCTTGATAGAGGTAGAGACACAAAGTTAAAAAAAAAAAAAAGCTGCTTTTATTGCTCAGAGAGAGAGGAAAAGTAAACACTTGAGTGGGGAGTCGACAGCCCAGGGGCTGGTCAAGACAGCACCAGCCCCAGATGTGGCCACAGGGTCTTTTACTGGAAGGCTCTGCCATCGTTAGCTTCATTCCAGTGGTGCCAGTCCCTTGTTACCAGCTCTTTCCCCCGTGGAGCCCAGACCTAAAACAGGAGCCGCAGTGGGAGGAAGCGAACAAAGAAAGAGATGCTAGGGTGTGTCCTGAAGTAATGCAGCAGCTGTGGGACATAAATTGTCCTGCTGTAGGACTAGGTCCTTGGAGCCAAGGAGCCAGCTGTGGGATAAGAGAAGTGTCCCGTTTTTCACAGCCTGGCATTTTCTTCCCCTAGTTAATCAGCCAGGGTCAGCGAGCCTGTCTGATCACCTCTCTCAGTTCTACTGGGCTCTGTTCTTGAATCACGTTATTTTAATTATTGGAACCAGTCATTGTGAATTGACCAGTGTGTGTCTGGTAGCTGGTAATCCCATTGGGAGGGAGAAGCTCTTGCCTCTGAGAAGGAAAGCTTTTCTGATTCTAAAAAGATGGGTGAGTCACATTCTTACATATCTGCAGTTTTTCCCCCTGTTGGGACAGAAGGGTGGGAAAAACAGGCCCTCACAGAGAGAAAGCAGGAATCCAGAATTCAGAACACAGCCGCCAACCGGTAACAAAGCTTGTGTGGAAACTTAAGCTCCTCCTGCCCCGAGGGTGGCAGGTGGTTCCAGTGAAAACTGACTATCAGCCTCTGGGATTCTGACACTTCGACAAGTCAGCCCAGCTCTGGGACCCTGATGAGAAATCAAAAACTAAGACTTCGGGGGAAGTGAAGGAAGTTGTGTTCTCACAACTTTTAGAAAAATTAATAAAATTTTTAAATGATCAAAGAGCCAGGTCTCAGGAAGTCAGTAACTTCATTATACCTATGCTGGAAAAAGCATCTTTTTAAATGCAGGAGCTAGTAGTATGTTCAGCTACTGCAATAACAAATTCTATTTCTGTGGGAAAAAAACATAGATGAGTGGAAATTGTGCTCTCTCATCTCACCGTGCATCTGAGCGACCTGGGTGTTCACACCACGAACCCACAGCCAGAGCGGCACAGCGCATCTGGGGAGGTGAATTGTCATTTTCGGCAAATAGAAAGGAGAAAATAAATTACCTGGAGTGACTGGAAAACTAAAAAGGGCAAATGAGAGGCGACATCGTATTAAATAGGATGAAGGACACAGAAACATACGTTTTACAGGCACCAAATGAGCCGGCTGGGGGATGCGGAGGGCCAGCGGGGGCTGTGCCGCTGTGAGCTGCCCGCCTTCTCCACCCTCCATCCCATCGCTGGTTTGCCTCGCTCACTGCTCCCTTTGAGCATATAGCTCTGTAAGCTGCCCCCCATCCTTTTTGGCACTGGGCAGTGCAGGAATAAATAAAAATATTGATTCTGAAGTGCTCCCCGATGTATTGTGAAATTAAATTTTAACAGTCAATTTAATTAAAATAAAAAGAGGAATCCTTTTGTTTAATCCCTCATCACTTAAATTAAACTAGTTCCTCTTCTAGCGCTTTTCAGCATTCGTGCCCAGCGTTGGTCGGGGCTGTGTCCCTCGCCTCCTTATGCTCAGCAGTAGACATCTACGTCTAAGGTTTTCTGCGGGTCTTCATTTGCTTTGCAGAAATAGGATCACATTTTAAATCCTTCCCTGCATCCTGCTTTTCCTAAGGATCCCTGGCAATCGCACCAAAGCATTCTTTTAAGTTGTTCTTTTGATGGTTGCATGATACTTTAGGGTGAGGATTGATCACAATTTAGTGATTCCCTACTAATTAACTTGGGGCTGTTTCCGGCTTTTATTTTGCCCAAACAAGATTGAAATGATTATCTTTGTATATTTATTCTTATGTAACAATGCTTCTGCTTTATAGCGGACCTGTTCCCGCAGGTGCTGAGTTAGCATGTGATTTACATCAGACGTTCCTAGATACTGCCAAACTGCTTTCCAGAAGGCTGGAGGCTCTCACAGTACCATCAGCAGCCCCTGCGAGGTGGTCCACATTCTCTCCAGCAGTGAGTGGTGTCTTGCTTTTGATGTTTTCACCCAGTGACATTTGTGTGTAAATGATGGGTTTCCATTTTTCTGCGAAACGTTTTCATAACCTCCACTGACCAAGTCACAAGTCATCCTCTGAAGGTGAAATTTTGGTGTAGAGGTTTTGGCAGGAGACTGAGAACAGATGAATCAACCTTCTTGCCTTAAACACATAGATACACTCAAAGATCTTAATTTAGTTTGGATGCTAAAAGCAGGGCAAGGAAGCGGGTGGGGAGCTTTTGTGTCTCACCAGCAGGCTCTGATCAGGCTCAAATGTGAGACAGCTGTCCTTTGGAAGGTCCTGACTGTCACCATAATCAGGGCTGGTTTACAAGGCAAGCATTCTGTCCCCATCACTTGCCACACACAGGAGCACTCTCGCTCCGAAGTGACATGGATAAAACCCCAACAGTGTGATTCCCTCTTCCGTGCTCAGCTCCTCATGCGCTGGCTGGGCTGGCAGAGTCCTGACAGAAGAAGATGTGAGGAGCCCTTAGGGGAAAGGCTGGCTGCCGTCTGAGCCCCGGCACTCTTTTCTTGTCACTTCCTTCAACCCCCTAGACAGTGGGTGGGCCGCCGGGGATGGGGTTCTGAGTTTCTGCGGGTGGCGCAGGCTTTGAGTGGGGGTCCAGGAAAGGTCTTCCACAAGGGCCTGCTCGTCCTGTGGAAGTCACCCTTCCTCCCATCCCCAAACCAAAACATCAGTGTGGCTGTAGGGAAGATGATGAGGTGGGAGGAAGGGACAACTCAGATTCCATTTTCTCCTGCCCCGAGGCCAGGTGTTCTCGAGCTGTCCCATCTTTTGTGCTGGGCGAGTCGCCCGGTGCTCTTTGCTCCCCAGGTCCCCGAAGCTTGACTGAGGGCTGGAGTGGGGTGAGCTGGAGGGACAGGAGTCACAGCCTCCCTCTTGCCTGGCCTGGCTCTACCAGGCCAGCAGGTCTAGCCAAGCAGGCAGCTTGCGGCTCACAGGATGCTGAGGGGGTTGGGGGGTGGGGTGTGCTGGGGAGGGTGGGCCTCGGCCTCCCACCAACACTTCAAGTCTTCCCCTCTTGCTTTGCCCCCACCCAACCGCAGAGACCTCCACAAAATCTGTGAGAGGCTGCAAACCCTCCTGTCGGTGGAACACAGCCTTTTGGGAGGAGGCAGTTCATGCCTTCCGCCTGTGCTAACACCAGCTGGGTATTTACCTGTTGACTTGTTTGTCGTTTTTCCTCGGGCCGGCACGAGGATGTGGCGAGTGAGTCCCCAAGGGCACTCACTCTGGGGACCAGCCCTGTGTCCGTGTCCCCGAGATGATGTAAGCCCTGGGGATCAGGGACAGCATCTGTTCACACGTTCGCGCCAAGAACATGTAAGGTGCTCAGTTAGCATCTAATTTGTGGAGCGTGTGTTCTCCAGGGGGTCTGTCAGTTGTCCTCAGCAGAGTAAACATTAAAAGGTGGAGAAGTCAGTCCTCACTGCCTTGAGGGGCCCAGAAAGGTTGGGCTGGGAGCCAAGAGGAGAGGTGCTGAGGGGGCCAAGAGGGAGGGCAGCTGTCCCAGCTCACTAACCTGACAGCAGCCTGCCCTGCCGTGGACTCCGAGGACCTCCTAGGTGTTCATTCATGCAGACTTTGGCCTGGGGCTTGGGAATGCTGATCATCTGTGCAGATGGTGGGACAGGGCCAGAGGGCTCCCACAAGCCTTGGTCCTCCCACCCCCGACCCTGCCAACTCCAGGAAATGAGGGTTTGGCTAGACAAGAGGGAACTGGGGCCTAGAAGGCTCTTTGGTAAGTGCGATGAACAAGATGTGAGCCTGGAGGACTGAGTGTGCCCAGCGGCGGGGCACACAGAAGGTGCCCAAGTGAATATATTTGAACCCGCAGCCTAAGGAGCGGGGCGCTAACTGCAGGGAGAGGGGACAGTTGATTAGTTCACATAACTCGGGGACAGGGACAGAGATGGTCTGCAGTTAATCTCATAGGAACAACAGCAACTAAAATAATATATGAACAGAGGGGAGGGTATAGCTCAGTGGTACAGGGCGTGCTTAGCATGTACAAGGCCTTGGGTTCATCGTTCAATCCCCAGCATCTCCGTTAATAAATAAATCAAATTACTTCCCCCCACCCCAATAATAATGAACAGAGACTTAGGCAGTTTGCATTCAAATTTAGAAGCCTAAGCTAAGCTCTTAGATGGGTACTCGCATGCAAAAGGCAGTAAGTTAATGGCAAAAAACCCGACCCCGGAGAGCCAGGGATATGGCACAGGACCCGAAGTGCTGTATTCAGCACCCCTGCTTTGAGCTTGGTAAGAATCACACGTGTCACGCATGTTTCGTTGGCTCCCAAACCGACCCGGTGGGGGGGATACGGTTCCCTGCTGTCGGCGCCGTCACACTGGGTGATGCGGCTGGGTCTCCAGGACCCGCTGACTCGCGGCCACTGAGGAGTTCAGTGACGCATTGAGGAGGTTTCCCAAGAAGCGACAGAGGAGATCTCTTTCATCCTCCACACCTGGAAACGGGGCTCTGAAGACGGGGCTCTTTCGCTCTTTCCCTTTGACTGGGTGGTAGATTCGGATCAGCTCGGCGGCCCACGTGGGGGCCGGGAATCACTTTCTGAAAACAAGCTGCTCACTTCCTACCGGCGGCGGGGAGGCAAGCGGGCGGGGGCGGGGCTGAGTCAGGATGAAAGGGAGTGGGCGCGGGAGCCCCCTTCCTCCTTTGAACTCAGCCCCGCTGGCTGCCACACCTGCAGGCTGCTGCCCAGAATCTTCCATCCTCGTTTCCCGCCGAGAGGAAGGGAGGGGAGGGGGCCAGCACTGCCCTAGACCCTTCTATCTGTGGTCGTTCAAGGCCAACAGCAACACGCACAGGGCGAGACTCCTGGAACTCCCATCGCAGAGGAAAGAACTGAGGCGGCGGGTTTATGATGCCCAGGGTCACACAGCTGTAGCGCTGGTCCTGGTTGTCCGGCTGCCTGCATCACAACGATTTCCACTGTACAGATTTTTATTTTTTATTTATTGTTTCAATTATTTTGATATATATATATATATTTTTTTTTACTGAAGTACAGTCAGTTTACAATGTTGTATCAGTTTCTAGTGTACAGCACAGTGCTTCAGTCATACATGAATCTTACATAGATTCGTTTTCATGTTCTTTTTCACCATAAGGTACTACAAGATATTGAACACAATTCCCCATGTTATATGATATAAACCTGTTGTTTATCTGTTTTATATATATTAGTTAGTATCTGCAAATCTCAACTCCCAGTTTATCCCTTCCCACCCCTTTCCCCTCTGGTAACCATAAGTTCATTTTCCACATCTGTGATTCTGTTTCCCACTGTATAGATTTTTAAAATCATGATCCATGAACAAATTCCTCATTGACACTGATTCCGGTTTTTTAATACAATAACCAAAGCCTCTTTTAAGAGGCTGCTTCTTTTTTCCCCCAAACGTTCTTTTTTCCCCCAGTTATAAAAGAATAAGATGATTGTCATAAAAAATTCACACAACACAGAAATGTACACACAGAAATGGATGTTCCCCAGAGTAACTGCCATTGACAGCTTGGAGTATATCCTTCCACACCTTTTTCTATTCAAATAGGAACAAGTAGATACAGAGGCCTTGATACATTATTACAGAAAAAAGGAAATCGAACAATAAGATTCAATTTTCTGTATCCTATATCTTTTGTATTATATGTTGTATTTTGTAAGATTTCAATTTTCTGCTTAAAAAGTACATGCAGGAAAAATCTGGAAGAACAAGAAACTTTCAAATGCCGATTTTGCACATTTCTGCAATGTTCTGTGCTTGGATTTTTAAAATATCTCCAAGTATAGAAGTATAATGAAGTGTAATGTGTATCTATTTCCATAGCCATCTGTGAGGGGTGACCTCATGACTGTATAACTCTGACTTTTCACAAACTGAACACACATGGAGAAGCAGAACACTCCCACCCCAAACCTTGTGATCATTCCTGCACCATGGGTACCTGTATCCTGACTTCTCACTTACATAGACTTTTTGTCTATTTAAAATATCTGTGCTTGAATTTTAACAGTGACGGCGTATTGCATTTAAAATGAGAATATTCAGTTTATGCCAGTTATAAAATTCTGGTTTTTGAAGTGAAAAAAAAAAAGTGAATGAAGGGCTGAAAATGGCAAAATATTCTTCTTCTTATGGGTGAGCTGTATTCCATTACATATATAAGCTGCATCTTCTTTATCCATTCATCTATTGATGTGCACTGAGGATGCTTCCATATCTTGGCACTTATAAACAATGCTGCTGTTAATAGCGGGGTGTATGTATCTCTTTGAATTAATTCTTATTTTGTGGTTGGCTTTATTCCTTTGATAACTGTGTAAGTTTAAAAAGCTAAAGCTTGGGGGAAGGTGTAGCTCAGTGGTAGAGCACATGCTTAGCATGCACAAGGTCCTGGGTTCAATCCCCAGTACCTTCGCTAAAAGAAAGGTTAATTTAAAACTAAGTAAGTAGACCTAATTACCCCCCTAAAAAGCTAAAGCTCCAACCGTTTTAGGAACAATGAACAGTACATATATGTAAATTAAAAAATACATGTGCAGTACATTGTGTATATGTATTTATATGCAATATATTGTATGTGTGCAGTCAAATTGTAATAATTCTACCTAATAAAACTGAAAAATGAAAAAAAAAGGGGAATATTCAATATAAATGTTAAAAGACTCGCAGATGTGGTGGCCATCATTTGATGCTGGCGTTAGGGGTCTAGCACACGCCTTAACAGCTGCACGGGGTCCCTTACATTGCAATTGATCCAACTGGTTCCTTCTGAGGGACATTTGGATTATCCCCAATTTTCGGCTAATAAGCAGAGCTCTGAGGAACAACATGATGCTTGTTTCTTTGTGCATGTCATGCTGAGATGTGCTTCTTTAAGAGACACGCCGACAAGTGAAATTTCTCGTCAAAAGATAGCTAAATTAAGAAAAAAAAAATTTTTTTTTTGATATTTTGCCGTAACGGCGCTCCAGAAAGTAGTCAATGCTCAGTTTCTTCTTCAAAACAAAAGTCAGGTGCTGAGCGCAGACCTCCTCACCGCAGTCCCTGCCGCTGGCAGCCAAGCTCACGCTGGCTCCCCGGGCAGACCTGCCTCGGCAGGTGTCTGCTGCACAGAAAACAGACAGAGGAGCAACCCCCACCCGCCCTGGCCCCCCAACCTCATCCCATGCCAACCTGCAAACAAGCAAACACGGTCACCAAGACAGCAGCAGGGAGATGCTCTTAAACAGCAGAGCCTGCAGTGGGACGAGGGGCCTTGAGGCCTGTTCTTACTTCCTCTGCGGACAGGGTGTGAGCCTTCAGGGAGGGCAGGCTGCACGCCTGGGCCTTGGTCTCTTATTAAATGGGTCATCTCAGAGCAAAGTGAACCCTGGAGGAGTCTGGTCCAGCCTAACCCGGCCCTTTCCCCCGACCCTGCAGCCTCACAAGGCAGCCTGTCCTGTGGTCCGTACAGCGGGTGCGTGGAAGGCTTTTGTTTCTCTCCAGCACTTTCTGCTTCTACCCCCTTCTGTCTCCCACCCAGCAGACCCAGTTCTGCTGCGCCCCGACTCCACAGGGGGCCTCTCAGATGCCGGGAGCAGGTCACACTGGCCCTTCTGTGGCCTCGCCTGGTTTGCCATTCCTTCTTAAATCGCACCTCCCAGCCCTGGGCTGGCCAGGAAAAGCAGGCGGGGACTCTCTTCTCCTTTGACCCGGGCTCGGTGCTTCTGCTATTGCAGCCAAAGACTGAATTCTTTCTTGGCTCAATAGCTCTTTACCTGCTCAAGCCCAGGCTCAGGAGTTAAGATATGATCCAGGGGCTTTTATAACTCCTCCACTCCACAGCATTTTCTCCTGGCCTTTTCCTTCTCTATGGAAACTAAGAGACAGTAAGAAACACATGGACAAGCAACAGAGAGCCTGATGTCTCTCGCCTCCTGTTTGGTGCAGGGCCGCCCGCCTTGTGGCCAGGAGTCCCTGGGTTTCCACGCTCAGTAGAAATGAACAGGTGCTGGTGAAGGCAGGATGGGAGTGGGGTGGAGGAGGGTGGCCCCTGAGGCAACTGCTGTCTGGCTCTGGGTGCCCGGGGTGCTCCCAACCTCCCCAGGCCGTCTCTATACCGACAACGTGGACTATCGTATGTTTTGGGGGCAAATGAGGAACTCAAGGCAAAATGAAGACAGACTCCTTTTAACCTCATTATTTCTTTTTAACTGAGCATCACAGCTTTGCTATATAGATGAGCTTTTGTGCGTTTACATCGCAGGAGCCATCTGCATCTTTGACTCAAGACTTTATTTTTACAACCAAGGTATCTTCATGAAAGGAACAGAGAGTAAGAGTCAAAATATACAAGCCATGGGAGGGCAGAAGTGAAAGCTGAGGCACTTCCTAGTGGGAGATCAAGTGGCCTCCTGCCCCCCGAACCACAAGTTCCCAGCCCCAGAGGAGGTACTCAGAAACCGAAAGTGACCAGGGGGGTCAGGTCAGCCCCTCTCAGAAGTGCCACTTCCAATCTGGATCTGCTCTCTGGGGCCTTCTGTGAGGAGGGTCAGCTCCAGCCTGGGAAGACCAAGGGGACCCATCCCAGCGCCATCCCCTCGAGAGACTCAGGCCTCAGTGTCACTGCCCTACCAGGGCACAGCAAGCTGGTGGCTGGAAGGCCAACAGTGAAGTTCCCAGCCCAACCCAGGGTGAGTACAGGAGCCGGAAGTGGTGTCACCGGTGGCATTTCTTACTCAGTCCTCCAGTGTGCCTTCCGGGTCGCAGAAAGTGCCCTGGGGTTCTGAAGCCTTCTCTCTGAGATTCCCAATGACTCCATCACAAGTTGCTCCCATGCATGAGGCTCACAGAAAGAACTTGCAGTAGTTAAAAGCAGGCAGCTTCGGCAGGTCAGGGGAATTTCCATGGTTGAGTGTGTCCCTTCTGTCTCATTTTTCCAGATCTCGCTCATCACTGACCGGTGTATTTTTGTAGCAGGACACCAAAAGCGCATTCTCTGCTCACTTATAAAACCTGAAAACAACAGTAAGTTGTGAAACCACTTATTTTCGGGCCAACGCTATTGAATTTCCTGTAACAGAGATAAACGGATGCAAGACTGCATTCCAAGTAAGTAGCCTGGGGCCAAGCGTTTGTGCTAGGATGTTTTTAGGGTGCATCTTTGTCATTAGAAAAAATTAAAGAGCTTAAAAAACACAGCCTTAAGAGCTCTAGCTTTGCATAGTGTCACTTCCTGCGGTCCCTTCTAAGATGAGCTCTCCATCCGTGCACACGAAGGGGCTGGAGGCAGCAGGCCTGCCGATGGGAGGATTGTCTAAGGTCAGTTAGAGGTTGAGGATTGTCTGCTCCAAACTGCAACTTGAGTTTGGAACAGCCGGTCTGTGAAGCCCAGAGACCATTTCGTCTACACCTGGATTATGAGAGCAAAACCAGAGGTGGTTTTAAAACTTCTTTTTAGCCACAAAAACTTTTGTTCAACAACATCTTACAGGTAAGTGAAACAACAGACAAAAGATGAAAGCAGAGCTGTTCGGAAAGAAGACGGTGAGGGGGCTAAAGGCCCACCCACGGCCACCCCAGCCCCTTCCTCGCCTGCACCGATCCTCAGAGGCCCTGGGTTCACCAAAGCACTGAGGCCCTGCAGCTCTGCACGACCTTCCTCCCAAACCGGCATCAAATCCCTGGGGAACAAGTTACAGCAAAGGGGTGAGTGGGAGGCAGAATCACAGGCCACATGTACCCCGAGAGGGGGTCACTCCCCATATAAGGTCACCACGAGGAAGGTTCTGAACTGAAACCTTCCGGAAGCCCAGGGTCAGACAAATACCGTTAAGTTGCTGTCTCTTAAGTATGGGGCTGTTTCTAAATCCAGCACATAAAGTGAAAATTGCACACAACCAAAATTATCATTGAAAATTACCCCTTAAACACAGCAGGCATGTTTACACAACTATATATACAAACGTAATGTGTATAATAATGCAGAGCACACAGTGTAGAGAGTATGTATGAAAACTTATAATTTCAGAGTATTTAAAAATACACTTTGTGGCCTTTCTCTTGCCTTTTGAGATGGCCTGCCCTCTATCCATGGAGTTGTATCTCTGAATAAATCTGCTTTTACTAAAAAAAAAAAACATTTTGAGTTGTACACCTGAAACAAATACAATATTATATGTCACTTATGATTCAACAAGAAAAGATTTGGCTTCTTGTAGGGTCGATTTTCCTAAGTGACATGAGCTGGCGCTTTGACTCCAAGGGACCAGCAGCTGAGCACTTGGAAGGTATTTCCTTACAATAGCCATGTGGTTGGTACTGTTATCCCATTTTACTAGATGAGGAGCCAGAGGCTCAGAGAGGTGCAGTGACTCGCCTACAGTCACAGGGTGGGTGAGCAGACAGGATTCAAACCTAGATCTGCCTCGCGACGGAGCCAGAGTTCTTGATCGTCAATCCAGAGGCGGGGGCTTTCTGTTTTTTCCCAAACACCTCTAGATGGAGGGGGTTGTAATGAAGGAGTTAGGTAAATATGAAACCATCTCTATTTTGAGAAAGAAAAAGCTATCTGAGAATACTGTCCATGGCCCAGTAGGGGTCCAGGAGCCCCTAAGCCCTGGCCTCTCACGGCCGGAGCCCACACTGCTCCGTGGGCCTAAAGAGTGAGAGCTTTTTAGGTCCTGTGTTTATGTGACTCAGCAGGCGGGTGTGCAAACTCCTGGGACCCAGGTGGGTCATGCCCAGCACCCCACACCAGCGGGGAAGCTGGCCTTGGGGTGAAGCCACTTGTCTTCAAATTCGATTTCTGCTCTTTACTTCCCCAAGGGCTTTGGGCAAGTCTTTCCACTTGTCTGTAAAAATGCAGGACCAAGTCAAATGAACTAGGGGGTGGGAAAGAGTTTGGGGTATCCAACTGGATTTATGCGGGCAAGATTGGATGGTTTATCCAGTATCTTATAATAATCTATAATGGAAAAGAATCTGAAAAAGAATATATACACACACACATATACAGATATATGTGAATCACTTTGCTCTACACGTGAAACTTACATAACACTGTAAATCAACTATACTTCAATAAAAATTTTTTTTTTTTAGAAAAAGAGTTGTTATCTTCGGGAGCTAAGAGCTAAATCTTACCATCCTCGACATACACTTAAACGACTAATCAGTATTTTTGTTTGCTTAAGTTCTCTCTCTGCCTGAACTCCATCATCCCATCTATTTATAGTGTCTGATGTTTTGAAGGCGACGTCTGGCTGGGGTTTCTTGCAGTTGGAGGCTGCCAGCGCTAAGGAAGCCAGGGCCACGCCCAGGCCTGCAGCACGGGCCCCTCTCCGAGGCCCCGGCCACTTACTGTTTCAGGAGGCGCAGCCGGGCTCTCCTCCACAGGCCTGGAAAAGAACACAAGAACACTGGTTGGAACGGGCTGTGAGCCGCTGACCCCCAGGCCCAGACAGTGAGGAGGGCGATGAGAGGGGCAGCTGGCATCTCGGACCACTTCCTCGGTGCCGGGCTCTGCTCCCAACACTTCATGGGTTTTAACTCCCTTAATGGTCATGGCAAACCAATGAGTGGGAAACTGAGGCACAGAGAGAGTGTGTTACTAACTTGCCCAAAGCCATGCCACTAGGAAGTGGCAGTCTGTGTGTCCTTACACGTGTCATTGTGCCCTTCACAGCAGGTCAGGAAGAGGAGGCTGAACAGATAGGTGGTCTTAAACCAGAGCACGTGTGTTCTGGGGATGTGTAAGGTTTCCCCTTGGAAAGCAGGAAGGAAATGCAAGTGTGTCTATTTCCATATTTCCATATTTATTTATTTACAATCATTTACAGATTTAACATTTATAATATTTACATATGATTTACATACATGTTTGTCTCATCCTATTACCTTTTATTTTTGAAGCATGTTGAAAACATACATAGTACGTTAAATAAACACAGCTAACATAAATGTTAATAATTTATTAGTATAAATATATTTGTAATTATATATTAAATATGTACATACATAATCTATAAAATAAATCAATACAGCTAATCGCAGTTAGCGTTTACAATTAAAAAAATTTTTTTTTAACTGATGAGGTCCTGATCAAAAAGTTTGCAGACCACTGAGCGCTAGTGGTTCTTAGAATGGGTAAGTGATGAATTATTTAAAAAAATTTTTTTTAAATTAAAATAAAATAAATGCTGAATTATTAAAAAAATTAAAATGAAAATAAAAGAAGAACGGAGTAAGTGGATCCCTTTCTGGGTAGGAACTGTATGCAAAAATGTGTACATGGTGCATTTCTCTTTGGAGAGGGTCCATCATTGTCATCATATGTAGAAAGGGGTCTGTGACCTATAAAACAGACACTGATCTAGTCCATGCCCCTGGGGGCCACCCCCATTTTATAGAAGCCCAGAGAGGGCAAGTGACTTACTCAAGGTGGCACAGGTGAGCAGAAGAGTCAGGGGTAGAGCCTGGGGCTCTGGGCTCTTGGCCAGCTGTGCGGGCCTCCCCGGCAGCTCCCCTGGGGGCCCATAGAAGGTGGTGATCCCACATTTGGAGTGGCTGAGAGCGGAAGCCGTCTCTGACTTTCCCTACAGCCTCAACGGGAGGATTCCTAGCTTCTGGGAACATGACCCAAACTCCACCACAATCTCTGTGCACTGCTTCCACTGCTCACGGCCTTCCTGCGTACGGAGCACACGCCCCGAGCCAGGCACTTGGGCAGGAGTTTGTAAAAGCAACCCTGGGAGGAGGGTAACGTGGTTGCCTCAGAGGGGCCAGGGCATGTGCCCAAGGTCACTAGATCAGAAATCAGCAGTCAGATTCAAATCCAGGTTTGTCTGACTCCAGAGACAGGGTGGTCTCTGATCCCTGCAGCCTGGCCTCAGGCCAAGAACTACCGGGTTAAGGGGGCCAAACTCCCTGCAGGCTGCCACCTGCCCTGCTGCCCTAGAGAAGGAAGGACCCTCGGGGACACCTCCAACAGCAAAAGGGGTCGCCATGACGGCCCAGGAAGGCACAACTTACAGTAGAGGTGGATGGCCACGCCCAAGGACACCAGCAGAACCAGGATGCCGGCCACCAGCAGGCCGATGATGAGTGGGGCGCAGGATGGGCCTGGAAAAGACACACCCCCCCAGCGCCTGAGACGTGCAGATAAATACAAAGACGGAAAAAGCAACCAGAAGCCTCGCCTCCCAGAGAATGCCACTGTTGGCGTATTTCCTTCTAGTCTTTTTTCTAGGCACTTTAAACACATTGAGATCATTTCACATAGAAAATTTCATGTCCCACATCCAAATAAAAAAATAAAACAACTCAGGAGCTATTTATGTTCGAATGAGATAGACAATTTGCATGCCTGGTAATAGGATTTTTATTTTTTATTTTTAAAACTTCCATTTCACAAGAAATAGCTGACTATATCTTCACTGTAAAAGGTTCAAGTATATGGTTAGAGTGCCCCTCGGCATCCTGGCACCTTCACTGAAGTAACTGCCACTGTTAACTTGGCACCTTCTCTTTGCATGTACACATACATAATTTACAGGGAGGTGTCCTGAGGAATGGTCACAGCTGAGCTAGGGGCTGAGACACAGCTGCAGGTCCTCGGTGAAGTGTGATCACCTCCCCAAAATGTGACTCCAGGAAAAGCTGCAGCTTCTAGTAAAGGTGAGGAAGAGCCATACCAGTGACACCCGGCCCCGCCTTCCTCGGGGCTCAGGGTCTCCTGGGGTCTGGGTCTCGCTACACTGCTCCTGAGACGGCAGTTTAGAAATTGTCCCCCAGCACCGCCCAGGGGTAGCTCAAGGGGAGCAGGCTTTGTTTTGTTTTGTTTTATGATAACAAGTTTTGAGCTCTATCTGGGTGCCCCGCCAAGCTGAGTGCTTTGTGTAAACTATCTCATTTAATCCTGCCTTCCCTGCAGCCAAGTGAACATCCCCACTTTACAGATGAGAAAACTGAGGTTCAGAGAGGCTAAATCACTTGCCCAAGGTCTTAGAGTATAAACAGTGGTAGACAGGGATTCAGATCTAGGCCTGGCTGACTTAACCACTAGGCTACACTTCCCTCGGCCCCTACCCCCAACACAACCTCCACCTACTTCCCTTGCCCCACAACTTCGGTCACCTTCACACACACACATCCTGGTTATTCTTAATAACCTACGAGTGTTGGATTTGTATGGTACCCTGGGATTTTACTGAGGGTTTCTGTCAGAAAGGAGGCAAAAAATTTGACCATTTTCCCATCATTTATACAGGGCTACTGGAGTCACTGTTGTTCAGTGGTCCTTACATAAGAGTGAACAGAGCCGACTTCTCTTAGAATTGAGTGCCAGGATGAAGGCTTGGTGGCTGGGTTGTTTATATCATTGTGGTGGAGGCGGGGTAGGGTGTTGGTGGTGCCAGGTTACTTGCAGGGTCCCTGTTGTTTCTCTGGGTTTGCTTGCTCCCCCAGAGACCTGGGCTTTGCATCCTCATCTTAGTGCCTCAATTATATTTGCCTTTTTTGCCCTTTTTTGGTTACACCCTGTCTGAAATCCTTCAGGTAAAGCTGTGGGGAGTAAATACTTTATAATAAGAGATCATTCTGTCTCCGCCTTTATGTTCCCCAGGACTTCGCCCTTCTGCACGCGAGTTCTGTGACGGTGTGGGCAGCTCCCTCTCCCATCCCCTGGGTCCCGGTAGATGCCTCTCCCCGGACCCCTTCTGATACTTTACATATTTAAGACAGAGCCACACCAGCAGCAGGAGGCAGCCCAGTGTGGCTGTGTGTGGTTTGTTCTATGGGTGGGAGCAGATGGCACTTTCTGTTAGTCACCAGTAACCTCGGAGGGACAGAGGTCAGTGTTTTTCCAGAAACATATTTGGCTGATGGGTTCAAGGAAAGCGTGTGTGTGTGTGTGTGTGTGTGTGTGTGTGTATGTGTGTGTGTGCGTTCTCCAGCTACGGTGTCTGGTGCTTGTAGCACAGAGCGGTGAGTTGGTTCACTCATTAGTAAACATATATTAAGCACCTACTGTATGCTAGGTCCTCTGTTAGGCATCAAAGCTGGGAAAGTTAAAGTGCCAGTCCTGTGGGTTGGGATTTTTGTTTGTCTGTTAACAGCTTTATTGAGATATAATTTGTGTATTAAAGTGTATAATTTAATGGTTTTTGTTATAGTCACAGAGTTGTGCAGCCATCACCACAATCTAATTTTAGAACACTTTAATCCCCCCAGAGAAATCCTGTGCCCATTAGCCATCATTCCCCGTTCAGTCCCCAAACCCCTAGCCTGTCTGCTTTGTCTTTATGAAATATTTTGTGTCAAGGGGATCATATAATATTTGGTCTTTGGTGACTAGCTTCCTTCACTGCATAATATTTGCCAGATTCACCCAGGTAGTAGCATGGATCAGTACTTCACTATTAATTATGGCTAAATAATATTCCACTGTAGGGAGAGTCCATATTTCATTAATCCATTCATCAATTTGAGCTGTTTCTACTTTTGGGCTGTTGTGAATAATGCCGCTAGGAACGTTCATGTGCAAGTTTTTGGTGGCTGTCTCCTGCGATAAGTTTTGTCCCTCGACAATTGGCGAGTGTGTCTCCCACTAGACCCTGAGCCACGTGGCCAACTTACTCAGCTTCCCTTCGGACCCCAGCTCAGGGTCAGAGAAACAGGCTGGAGCCCACACTTGGGAAGGGCTTTCGGAAGGAAGGAAGGAAAAGGGAGTGTCTGCTGTGCTTCTTAGAAGCCAGGGGGGCAGGAGAACTCACCTTTCCGGGTCACCGGGCTTGGCATCCGGCACACTTTCTTCTTGGGGGTGGTCTTCTTGGTGGGCTTGGCAGTGGTGGGAAGGACATCAACTACAAAGCAGGCAAGACACGTATCTTAGCCAGGTGAACAGCAGGTGGACTTAGAGACAAAACTTAAACCGCACATCTCACATTCAGGTGATAAAGTCCTTATCAGCATTCCCTAGGCTGCTGTGGGGCTTGAAGGTCACAGTTTGGTAGGACTTTTGACCTTCTTCCCCAAATCTCAGATGCATCTGAGGACCTAGGGATGGGGGTCAGCTTGGTGTCTGTGAACAGAGCCCCAGCACCCCTGATTAACCACCGTGAGACTTGGGGCAAGTCCTATCACTTTTCTGTGCCTCGGGTTCCCCCTCTGCAGAAACAAAGATGGACCCCATCACCTTCTTGGGGTTTTTGTGAGACTGAAAGGAAACAGGGTGCCCAGCAAAGTGAGCAGTAGGCTCCGCCTGGCTGATGACCTTGCGGCAAAGCTGGAGTCCCCGAGCCCTTGGCCCGACCAGCCCCTCAGCCCAGCTGCCAATCCCGGAGGGAGTGAAGGAAGTTCACAGAAGGGAGGGGGTCCCTTTTCCTGCATGGACAGTGCCACACACGTTGTGTACACTGGAATTTTCTTTCCTTGCCAGGTGTCTTTAAAAATCATATACTGTGCTTAGCATGCATGAGGTCCTGGGTTCAATCCCCAGCACCTCCATAAAAAAATTATATAGTATCAGAGCTGGAGGGACCCTTAGTCTAGCCCCAACCTTTAATTTCAAAGGTGAACACCAGCTAGGTGAGGGGCTGGCTTCCCAGGCCCCACGGTGGAAAGTGCTGAGCTGGGGCCCCCAGCTTCTCTCCCGACTTCTGGAGGCAGGGGCACTCTTCTCTTGCATTCTAACCCAGTGTCGCACGCTGACATGTGAGGACAGGGCAGTGGGACAAGCATACCAGGAAAAGGGAGACAACTGAGGCTTGGAGGTGCTGGGGAATGGGGTCTGGGGGGGACACCAGGGAACGCTGAATCCAACTCCTGACTTTGTGGGTTGGGGAGAGACTTTTCACTGAAATGATTTTCTGCAAAGTGGTAGGAGAGGGAATCAGGTGACACCTTGAGCTTGAACTCTTGACTCAAGGGCACAGGGAGGGGCAGCCAACGTTTGGTCATTTGGGTCTAGCATCTTCCATATAAAAAGGGGACACCTGGGACCCTCGCCACTCTGTGCCGCCTTTGGGAAGCGGAGAACGCGTGCCCCACTCGGCCCGCTCCGTGTGGTTTCTACAAGAGCCAGCTAGCCAGAACGAACCCTTATCAAGCTCCCACCGCGTGCTAGTGGCGGTGCCAAGCATGTCAGCTTGAGCTGATTGAACCCAACAGCTCTGGGGACAAGCCTGATTGTCCCCATTTCCTCCCCGAGGACACCTAGGCTCAGAGAGTTGAAATAAATAACTTGCCCAAATTTCGAGAGCCGGTAAACAGCAGGGCCGGCAGCTGAGCCCAGAGGCTCTTTCTAGGCTCTCACGGTGCCAAGTTGCCTTGGGGGCAAAAGGGTTTTGACAGAAGGCTAAGCACACCAGGGCATCAGGTCCTGCTTCATACACAGGGAGGCACGGAGCTCTCCCAGCCGGGGGGCGGTGAGCTTGCGAGGGGGCCCTGGCTGGGCTCTGTCAATCCTGGTCCTGTGGGGGACAGGGGTCTGTGCAGAGACATGTTCCATCTTAATGTCTTGCTGCCTAGACTCAGGTCCCCTTGGTTCTTCCTGATATCACCCCCCACCACCCGGTTCAAATCTCCCCCCTTCTCTCCTCTTTGAAAGGGGCAGGACTTTTGAGCCCATGGCGTCTTGCGGGGCCTGAAAAAGGTTCATCTTCCCCCCAATATTTTCTCTACCATCCGGGTTCCCTCCTTTAAAATGTACTGACTTTCCAGCAGGGGGGTGGGCTCTGGTTACCGCCACCCCTACCCCCAGGGAGGTGACATGGCTGTGTGCGCTCTGGGGAAGCCGGGCGGTGCAGCGGGAAGGGTTTGGAAAGATCAGAGCCAGGAGTGAGTGGGTGGGCGGTGGGGGTGGGGGGAAGCTTCTGGAAACCAGTTTTGCTTATTTCCCCATCCACCTTTCTTAGACCTGAAATCTCGTGAGTGGGAAGTGTGGGGCTTATAGAGACAAAAACAATAAACCTAACCAAAACCCCAAACTCAGAAAAAAGCCCAGTTTTCAAGACAAGAATCGGTCGACGCCCACCCGTTCAGGGATGCCCTGGTTCCTCATCCAGAGATCGCTCCCCACCTTCCCACGCCTGGATTAAAGACCCTAGGCTGGTGAGATGTAACAGAAATGTCACCCTGGTCTGTGTCTTCTAACAGTGCCGCTACGCCTGCACCTCCGTGCTGAGTGGCCTAATTCCTGGGGGGGGGGGGTATCCCTTGTCACCCTCAGTGCCTCCAGCCTGAGAAGACCCCAGGTGTGTGGAAAGGAAGACAGCAGGAGGCCCACAGGGGGTTGGCCTGGCCCTGGGCTAACATGGGGAGGGGGCTGAAGCCAGACGTGGGCCTTTGAGGATTCCTTCTCATCCCTGATGGCTCAGTCCTCACCGTCTGATAGGGCAGCCACCGGCCACGTGGGCTGCAGAGCACGTAAAATGCGGCAAGCCTGACTTGGGATGTGCTGTACATGTGAAATACACATCGAGCGCTTATGAAAAGCAAATGTGAAATATTTCATTAATAATTTTTATACTGACTATGTGTGGAAATAATATCGTTGATAAATTGGGTTAAATAAAATATATTATTTAAATTAATTTCACTTGTTTCTTTTGACTTTTTTGAACGTGGCTATTAGGAAATTTTAAATTACATCTGTGGCTCGAAATATATTTCTACTGGACCTGCTGACTTAACTCCTGAGGAACTGCAGCTTCTAAGGGCTGGAGGGAGTCATGATGGCCATTAGCAGCCCCGTGATACAGATGAGAAAACTGAAGCCCAGGGAGAGGAGCGACCTGCCCACAGGCTCACAGTAAATTTGCAGCAGAATTTGCAGCTGGGTCTGGGGTCCAGCCTCCTCACTCCCTGCAACCCTGGGCGTGGGTTCAAGCCATGGGTGCCCAGGCACAACGTGCGGGCACCTGCACCCCAGCCCCTCGGCCCTAGAAATGCTCTCGTTGCGTGTGTCCGGGCAGCAAGGACCCTCTTTCCCTGAGTGCACACTCCGAAGGCATTTCTGAGAGCACTGTCAGGTCTAGGAACTTGGCGCAGTCCAGCCACAGTCTCAGGTGGGCCCAGTATGGCTGAAGGATGGTACTGCCCTGTGACCAGAGGAAGCAGTGATGCTCTGAGCATCCCACCTCCCATGGAAATCAAACAGCACCTGCCTCCCAGGGAGGTTGGCAGCATTAAGTAGAACAACTATGAACAACACTTGTGTGTGCTTAGCCCTGGGTTACTTTTTGTTCCTGCTGGTGGGGGTGCTGCTGCTCCGGGCGGCCCTTCCCTCCTGCAAAGTGGGGCTCATACAGTGGGTGCTCAATGCTTATCTATAGCGCCGAGCCCGATTCTTACCCACACTCAGCTGAGTTCCCTTCCCAAAGGTCAAGTCAGGGTTCCCAACGGTCATGCAGAAGTAGACGCCACTGTCGGCAGGCTTCACATTTAGGAGGCTGAGAGTGTACCGGGATGAATTTCGAAACACAGTTAGCTTCTCCGGCGTCACCTCCTTGCCGTACATAGTCTTTCCGGTTGTGTCCCAGAAGGCCAGGAACTCATAGTGACTGCCAGCGCTCAGGGCCTGGTGCCGTCTCAGCCAGTAGATGCGCAGGTTAGTGGGGAAAGTTTTGGCCTCGCAGGTCAGCATCACCCTTTGGTTGGTCTGAACCATCACGACCTCAGGGTTCTGCAGGAGCGCGGAGCTGCCGCCGAGAGCTACGGGAGGCAGGAGGAGCAGAGACCATCAGCCTGTTTTCTTGGCCACATCTGTAGGGCCTCAGAATCACCCTGAGCCAAGTATGAGGGGAGAAGCTCCGAAAGAGCCTGCCTGGTTGCAGAGCCTGGGTGAAATGCAGCTGGTGGCCTCTGGACTCAGAGCTTGAGCACCCCACCCCGCAGGAGACCATCTGCCAGGCAGGTGTCACGATGCCAGCCTGACAAAGGCGACAAGGCAGAGAGCACCGCTGTGGATTGCCTGCTGATGTGCTTGGATTGCTGCACAAATTACCGCAGTCAAGCCTCAAACTTACTTTGGGATTTTTATTCCCATTACACAGATGAAGAACTGAGGCATGATATGACTTGTTCAACGTCCCACATACAGCTAGTAAGTGGCCTGCAGTCAAAGTCAAGGCTTCAGGCTGAAGTCAAAGCCGGATTGCCTTCCACCGTGTCCTGCTGCCGCTCTACGCTTAGACCTTCAAGAGGCTCCGAGCAGCTGGAGGAGGCCCAGGGCAAGCTGGGAGAGGGGCTCGGAGTCTCCCGCAGAGCGCGTGGCTGGTGGCGCCAACCTATAGGAGGGCCAGCCACCGTTTCTGGACAGTGACAACGACCAGCAAGGGGAACTCCCTGTCCCCTGGTAGGCACAATTATAGCCCATTCCTCCCCAACTCAGTTACCATTGGTTGGTCTCTGGATCTCCATTCCCAAGGGGAAGGACAGACTCCCAGAAGCAGTGGCAGGAGTTCATTTTCGTCTTAGACAAGAAGCACTGGAAGGTGGGGGATGGTTCAGGAGAACCAGAGCGGAACTCCCAGACCTGGCCTTGAACCCAGCCTGTGCGCCGCACCAGTTGTGGGACCTCAGGCAAGTCAGGGAGCCTGTCTCCTCCCCGTAAACGGAGGGCGGCCTGTGCTGCTGCATGCGAGGCTTAGAATGTCAGACGGAGGAAGCACTGCAAACTGGAAAGCGCTGTACGCGGGTAAATAAACCGTCTGTGTGTCTCACACCTTGGGGGTTGTTTCTGGCAGCAAATGGAATCTTAAAGGAGAAGATTAGAGTGGGTCCTTCACGGCCAAGGCCAAGAAATCGAATCTGACCTGGTAAGCCTTTCGTTTTAGCTGCGGGGCAGGGGAGACCCTGCAGACCAGGACAGAGACCCAAGAGCATCGAGGCTCGGAGAGGACACAGACCCAGGGGGTCAGAGGAGGCCAGAGTGTATGTGTGTGTGTGTGCGCACCCAAGAGGAGCTGGCTTTCTCAGGCTATGGCCCATATTCACAACCTTGGCCGTACTTTTCAGCAGAGTAGAGCTTCCTCGTTGTTTTGGGTCACCGCTCTCTTGGGGGATGTAATAGAATCGATTATACCAGTGTTTACTGAGCTGTCCAAACACGATGTGCGCCTTATCCCATTTAATCCCAAATCCTGCAGAGAAGATACGCTCATTTTACACCCATTTTACACACAAGGAACTCAGAATGGTTAAGGACCTGGTCCGGGTCACACAGCGTCTATACAGTGGATCCAGATTCAAACCCAGAACCTGAGCTTTGAGCCACTCCCTGAATCGAGGAAACCCATCGTGATCCTCTCTGGGATGTCGCTCATGCGCTCATGTGCACACAGTGGGGCTGCAAATACACAGACTCCCAGGGCCCCTCCACGAAAACCCAGATGGGATCCCTCCAGAGGCAGAGGGCTCGGAAGGGGCCTTGGGTTCTCTGTCTACGTTCCCCACCCTGAGTCCTTACTGAAGACTTCCTGGCTGAGAAGCACCCTGATCTCTCTCTCTCTCATGCCCACCTGCTTTTCAGTCCCTGGAGAATGAACCCCGTCTGCACTCTGGACACAGAGCCAGGCCTTGCCACCCCATGGTCTCATGTGATTCCCTTGGTCCTCTCGCCCAGTCCTGATTCCACTCTCAGAGGGACCTGCTGTTTCTAAAACAATCAACAATGCTGGTAGTTTGGAATGGCCTGGACTAGCTTCTGCCTGAGCTGTGGCTGGGTTCACTCGGTCCCAGCCGGGGCTGGCAGGCCTGGTCACCCTCCACAGCTTCAGGCTTTTTGGACAAGAGAGCAAATCGACCACAGGTTAGTGGGCAGTTAGGGGTGTGGAGGGGCTTCTCCTAAAAGCCAGTCTGACTGGGCTTGGTCAGAGGGACAGACTCCCCACAATATTCTAACTCCGACATGCCAACCCCATTGCTGCTTCTTCCGGGAGCCACCGGCCCACGACACCCAACCCCAGGGGATCCTGGGGAAACAGGGGTCCCCGAGGGAGCACCCTGCCCCACCTGTCTGAGAACTGGCAGCAGCCTTGTATTTGGTGGACTGTACTACAGACATGTCCCTGGAAGTAATAAAACTGTGTCTACAGAACCCTGGGCCAAGCGGCGGGCACTGAAGCCAGAACTGGGCCCTGGCCTCTTCCTGGGGACACATCTGGCCAGATCCTGGACAAGGGCATTTTTCCTTCCTCTTGGGACCTCCTACCTCTCTTTTCTTCCTCCCTATCTCCTTCCTCCTTCCCCTCTCCCTCCTCTCTTCCTGTGTCCCGTTCTCCAAGGTTCAGGCTTTTGCACAGAGGTGGCCTCAGTCCTGGGGCTCCCGGGGCTCCAGGGGTGTGGCTGCCGCGCTGCCTCCCGGGGGTCCCTGCAGTCTGGGGCTCTGGGCTCAGCATCCTACAGGGACAGCTCTCCCCAAACTCCACAGGTGCAGTCTCTGCCTGAGTCCAGCGCAGACCGCCTGCTCCGGTCCCGTGGGCAGGATGGTTTCCCCGACTTACCTGCCAGCTGCGCGGCGAGGAGGAGCCAGAGACTCCGCTGCATCTTGGAAGGACACCTGGTCCCCGCGGGCCTCGGGGCTGAGACGGTCCGGGATGGGACCGGGCGGGGCTGCTGTGGGGGAGGGCGGGCAGGAGGTGGGGGAAGGGTAGTGGAGAGGGAGGGACCTGGCTGGGGGAGAGGGGCGGGAGTCTGGTGTGAGGATGGCAAGGTCTCCGCCCTCATCCTCCCCGCATTTCAAAGGTCTTGGCTGCAGTTTCCAATAAGGAGGTGATGCCGCTGTCCTGTGCCAAGCAACTGCAGGTGTGTGTGATCGCCTCTTGCCCTAGGACATGGTCAAAACAGGGTCATGACTCCGTGTGACTCTAGCTGAGGCAACTGAGGTTCAGAGAAGTCAGGGCGCTCAGAAGGGTCCCACAGGAGGGGTGGTGGAGCAGGACCCTGACTCAGGCCACTTCCTTCCTTTTTGAGTAGTTACTGAGAGCCCCTTGGGTACCCTGGGCCCAGCAGGGCTTGGAGTGAAGGAGACCCGGGCCCTGCTCTGAAGGGCACACACTTGGGAGGGCGAAGGAAAGTTACCTGACCCTGACCCACAGTCTGATGCATGAGGAAGGAGAGCTGGGGTGCCAGAGAGGGGCCCCAGCCCCACCTGCGCGAGCAGCAAAGCCAGACCTAGACTTTCAGAGTCCGGAAGAGACTCTGAGATGATGACGCCCTCTCTGCTCTCCTCACCCAGTAACTCCCAGACTAAAAGCCAGCGGTGCTAATGCTGACCTCCTCTGACTGAGTCCTCTGTCCCTGATCCCCTGTACCCCTTGTTCTCAGCGGGTGGTCCCAGGTAAGGGAGGTAAGTGTGGTGTTGAGGAAGAGCAGGAGCTCCTTCAGGACTGCCACCCACCACTGGGGACATTTACTCAACTCTCCGAGCCCCAGTTTTCTCCACTGTATACTGGGAATAAGGACCCCAGCATCGTGGGGGTCGGTGATGCGGTCACGTGAACTTCCGAGGAATTAGCTTTCAAGTTCAGGAGCTCAGATGGTGTGAGGTGCATCTGAAACAGCCAGGGGTTATTGCTTCCTGATGAAACAGGAAGCTGGACCCTCCCACGAAGCTCCCACGAAGCTCATACCATTCAGTCTAAAACTTTCCCGACCTCCAGACACAGCTTTAGATTCAACTACTCACAGAATCTTCCCAGCTTCCCCACCCGATCATTCCTTATCTGAGTCTTTATCTTCCTTCATATCCCAGCACGTGGGCCTGTATTTGAAATCCATAAGGCATCAGGTTTCCCACCCTCTGGGTATTCCCCCTTCACTTTATTTTTCTAGAGATGTATTCCAAGATTGAATTTCCTTCAAGTTGACTTTTTAAAAAAAGCTCAAGTAAATTTATTTATTTATTGACTTTTTTTTGTAAATATATATTTTTTATTGAAGTATAGTCAGTTTCCAATGTTGTGTCAATTTCCAGTGCACAGTGCAATGCTTCAGTCATACACGAACATACGTATTATTTGTTTTCATTTTCTTTTTCACCATAAGTTGAATACAGTTCCCTGTGCTATATAGTATGAACTTATTGTTTATCTATTTTACATATAGCAGTTAGTATCTGTAAATCTTGAACTCCCGATTTATCCCTTCCCACCCCCTTCCCTCCCTGGTAACCATAAGTTTGTTTGTTTTCTATGTCTGTTAGTCTGTTTCTGTTTTGTAAATAAGTTCGTTTGTCTTTTTTTTTTTAGATTCCACATATAAGTGGTATCATATGGTATTTTGCTTTCTCTTTCTGGAAATTTACTTTTTAAAAAAGTTTAATAACTCGTGCCATAAATGGAAGATAACTCTTAAATACAATGCAAACAAAGGCTGAAGTTAGCAGGGGAGGGTGACAGCCCTAGAGAGAGGTGCACAGACACCTTAGACTGAATGGAGCCTTTCTCCTTGCAGAGCACAAAGCAGGAAGGAAAACAAGGCAGTGAGCAACCTTCTCCCTGGGTCCTTTATTGTAGCTGGATGTGGTGTTAGCGCATCTCCTAAAGCAGCACTGGGAAACGGAGGCGAGAAGAAGAGTGGGTCAGTCCTCAGAGGATCCAGGCTGGAATCGTTACTTGGCTTTTCCAGCCCCCAAGGTCTTGACTGCCTCCTTTGATAAACGGAGGTAAGATGCCAGCCCTGCCAAGCCTCTGGGCTGTCTTCAGGGACAAAGGACATCAGGGACTTGATTTTTAAATGCTTGTTCAGTTGAACTCTGAGGCTAAGCCAGGCATTCTGAGAGGGAGCAGAAACCTCTGGGAGGGGCACATTTTGTAGATTTATGTCAATTGTCTCATCGTTTGGGTAGGGAGAGGGGGCTACTGGCATTTGGTAGATGGGCACTAAGGATACCTAGTGTTCTACAAATGTGGGGTGACAGCAAACAGCGAGCACCCCACAACCTGCAAGACGTTCAAATGTCCATCCAGACCCACATCCAGGCGAATTACCTGCTCATCATGACCCAATCTCAGGAACGGGCTCCACTATATACATCAACAAAGCCTTCCTTCCTACTTTCTGTCTCTGTATCTCACTTGTGTTTCATTCTCTGCTGTGTCTTAGTGCCTGAAACAATGACTAGAATTCAGTATTTGTTAACTAAATGCCTATTTTCCTACTGGGTTTTTCATATTTTCTTATTAAATGGTAAAAGCTATTTGTCTGTTAGGGCTGAGTCATTCAGGGCCAGATCAGGAGACAAACCATACCAATCACTGAACAGGGAAAATTAAATGTTAAGAATTTTTAACTAATAAAAGGTGGTTAACAACCAAAAGGGGCACAAAAAGACTGAGACAGATGCACTTCACATCATCTGATAGAGTGCTGCAAATATTTTTTCCCAATCTGTTTCTTGCCTTAAAATTTTTCATTTATTGAGAAGGCAATAGTCTCGCGTTGGCAAACTTTTTGTGTAAAGGGCCAGGTAGTAAATATTTCAGGCTTTGTGGAGTTAAGAGGCACAATTAAGGATATTACGTAGGCACTTATATAGCAAAACAGAAAACAAAGTCCTGCCATCTTTGTATTGATAAAATTAAAAAAATAATGGAGTGGGGGAGGGTATAGCTCAGTGGTAGAGTGCTTGCCGAGCATGCATGGGGTCCTGGGTTCAATCCCCAGTACCTCTATTCAAAATAAATAAGTAAACAAACCTAATTACCTCCCCTCACCAGAAAAAAAAAAAAATGAGTACAAGGTTTGTAACAAAGTTCTTTGATGAAAAGAAAGGAATTCACTGGTTTGGGTAACATTTTGCTTCTTTGGGGTTCAAATGTGAAAACCATCCTTACATGGGGGGCTGTGCAAAAACAGGTAGAGGGTTGGGTTTTGGCGGGAAGGCTGAAGCTTGCCCACCCTTCACCCCTGAAGGGAGAGTGAACATGGTTGAACTGAGCAACCTGGCGGAGGGGCTCCCATGACTGAGGTTCAGACCGACCTCTGCAGAGAGGACATCGATGCCCTAGGTCACACAGCCCCCCAGTGACAAAGAAATATGCCAGAGGGCAAGGGCTGCAGCCAGGTCACACACACGAAGCACGGACTTGCTGCCCCGGAAAACTGGGCAAACCCGGGAAAAGGAGGCAAATCCCTCCTGCTCCCAGTTAAGACGTCCCTCCGGCGCCCTCTACTGGCAGAGACTAACAGGCCAGCTGGCAAAGGAGACACGTCTGCAGGGTCCAGGTTCACAAAGCAGAGCAAAGAATCTGCCTGGAGCTGAGAGGCAATAATCTATCAAATCAGCGCAAGAGATATTAATAGCATATTGCAAATATTTCCCCCAATCTTTCTTGCCTTAAAAATATTTCTGTATTGAAAAGGTAGTGGGGATGGTATAGCTCAAATGGTAGAATGCACGCTTAGCATGTACTAAGGTCCTGGGTTCAATTCCCAAGACCTCCTCCAAAAATAAATAAATAAACCTAATAGTTTCATATAGTACCAAATTCAAAATAGAAATGTACCCTTTGAAAAGTTAGTCTACAAGCCCCCTCTGTCTCCTCCCCTCACCCTAACTCACTTCTTGCTCCCAGAGCCCACAGTTACCAGGGTTTTGTGTGTCTTTCTGGAGCTGTTCTATGCATATGCACAATACACACCTTTTAATTTCTGTTTCTAAGAAAATGTACAAAATCTTCTGTTATACACAGATTTTTAATGTTTCTACAATTACATTATTTTTCCTTCTTTTATGCCCCTTGGCCTATATGTCTTGTTCAGTAAAGCCATTCATACTCCAAGGTGAAAAACAGTTTTCCTATATTTTCTTCTAATGGTTTTCTATATTCTAGTTTTCACATTTGTAGCTTTCAACCAACTGGGTTTTATATTTGAACAGAGCCTGAAGTGGGGATCTAATTTTATTTTCTTTGAACTATGGCCATTGAATTGCTTCGATACCATTTAATCCCCTTTCTAATGGATCCAAGTTCTTTAATATCTGGGGCCTAAGTCCCCAATATCAGTAACAACCACCGAGGATGGCTTCGCCCCACAAGTCCCACTCCTGCGAGCTTTCTCTGCCAGGATGCCTCTTCTCTCTACTGGACCTTCTCCCCTCCTCTGTGGTGTCTCAGTCGTGGCTGCTCTTCTTTCTGTGTTTGGACTTCTCTGCACTGCCTGGCTCCATCCTGGCCTTCCTCCTGTTCTCTTTGTGAGAATCTTCATCTTCGCGGTACTTCCTCTTCCACCCTAAGTGCTCCTCCTTGCCGTCTCCTGCTCCTCCCTTCTCCCTGGACCTTCTCTCCCAGCCTCTGTCCTGATCTCCTGCCAGATGGACGCGGGTGTGGTCCTCTGAGAGGCAGCTGGCATCTTCTGTGTGTTGTGCTAAGTGGCAGCCAGTGGTCATTCCCTGGCTTGGAAGCCACCAGTTATTGAAGAAATGATCATGTTTTTTCTGACAATGGTTTAGAGGTTCCTGTCTTTGTCTGAAGTGATGAATATTGGACCGTGGGGTAAGTGGCTTTCCACTGTTCTTGGCCTTTTGTAGGGACCAGGGGACTTGTGGGGCCTCCTGAAGGGGAATCTCTGCTCCAGCATTGGAGATCTGGGTGCAGTGTGGTCCATTTCTCTGTGCACAGAATCTTCTCTCACCTTCCTAAAGCAAACCTCTGGCTGTAATCCCATGGCTCTCTGCTTTCTGATATAATCCTGGAGTTCATGTTGAAAAGAGTCATAAGCCTTAGCATTTTCCATATGGATGACTATGGATGAATCCCTGCCAAAGAAGATGAAGAAAAAATTTTTGTTAATTATTTTGCCATGAATGTATGCCTTTTCCATGAAAAGATCAGGCTCTCAAGTTTCTAGTGGAGATTACATTACATTCATATACTGTAAATACCATGGAGCCATTGATTTAAAAAATATATGGTTTTGACATAGATTGAGAATCATAAAATATAATGTGGGGGGAGGGTACAGCTCAGTGGTAGAGCACATGTTTAGCATGCACGAGGTCCTGAGCTCAATCCCCAGTACCTCCATTAAAAATAAACAAATAAATAAACCGAATTACCTCCTCCCCTCAAAAAGAAAAAAAAAAAAACTAGACCAAAAAATATATATAATGTACTAAGAAAATGAGTCTTAAGACATTGTGTAAATTTGAGGATCTAGAAATACATAATTAACATCTGAAATTTATTAGGGGTTATTCCTAGGTTTGGGGATTCTGGATGATTTTAGTCTTTCTTACTTAATTGTACTTTGTGATTTTTTTTTTGCCATAAATATTATTACTTGTGTGATAAAAATAAGAAAATCAGGTCGTTGCAAGCAAATAGAGACCATCAAGCAAATAAATTAAAATTATTTGTAAATTCTACGAAAACAGAACTGGCTAGTCCCTGTGCTTATACACCAAGAAAGAAGGAACAAGAGTCATGAGACATCTTCTCAGCCTGTGTGTGTGTGTGTGTGTGTGTACACACACGTATTTTACTCTCATAGCTGGGATAACAGAACAGAGGAAGGTGCTACTTACGATGGTAAAATCTGGACCTATTATGATTATTTCTTTCTTTTTTTTTTTTTTTTTCCAAGTGAGGAAACTGAATTAGAGTTTAAATAACTTACTTAAGGTCACACAGCCAGAAAGTGGAAAAGCCAAGATCTGAACCCAGGCAGAGGGTCCAGAGCCTGCTCACTTAACCCCTTCAGTATTGGTACTAACCTTACATGTGTGATGGAGACTCAGAGTGATTTTACAAATGAACGGCTTGAAAGAGTGTTGGGTACAGAACAACTGGTCAGTGACTATCAGCTAATAATATTCTTATCAGAAATTTGGAATGATCGTCAGCAGCATTCAGTGTGTGACTGGTGGTCTATTCTGAGAACTTGCCTGTTTTACTTTAGTGTTTTTGTCTTTCCATTTAATTAAAAGAAATACTTGTTTGTGCTAAAATTTTTTAAAAAGTCACAGCAGCCACATACAATGTGAAATCAAACTCTGCTGATTTTGCTCTCTGGAGAGAACCACTGGCTAGATGATTTTGTTACTGCAGATTGAAACTCCGATCCAACAGGGGTGAGGTCAGATTGTACATTCTGGTTTGCAACTCAGCTTTTCTTCCCCCAAAATGCATTCAGACCCATTTTCTATTTCAGTGCACAAGGATCAACTTCATTTTTAAGAAAGCCTCTTCCTGTGATAGAACAGGCGTGGACAATGATTCTCAAAAAAAAAAAAAAAATTAGATCTCTGCAAATTGAGGTGTTCCTAGTTTTTAGCGATGCCCAGCAAGGCAGCAGTGTTTTGCAGACACTGAGCCATCTGGGTCGGTAGGGTGCTGGCTCAGAGGTTGGACTGCCGTATTAGGGCCCTCATCCTTGAGAAGGATCTGACCTTGAAACATTATTGGTCGGGAGGGATACTTCCTTCCCTAAATAGAACTTGAAGTGAGACTGAATTTGCCCAGAGAGGAGTTCGTTTTTTTGGTGGAGAATTTTAAATCGATTCTGGATTCTGCCGAGGTGAAATGTAACTTCAGAGAAGCCTCAGGTCACTTCTTCAGTATGGAAGGATGAGGAAGAGTGACAGTGTGGACAGTGAGGACTTGTTAGTACCGGATGGTGGGTAAGAGCTCCGGGTGTCCAGCCTGGGCGAGGAGGTCCCCAGGTGCAGAGTCCCCTGGGAGGACTCACCCTACAGGCACGCGTCGGAGCTGGGTTCCAGCGCCCCTTCCTGGTCCAAGCCCCTTTGGGCAGGTCACAACCTGGGCAGACGTGGATCTGGAGCCAGGCTGGCCACTCACTCACGCATTGACTTGCCTACCTGTCTTATTTGCTCGGGGTCTCAGTTTCCGGTGTGCAGCCAACCCTGTGATGTGAGGCCCAGCTGAATGTGATATGTATTCGCGCCCGCCCGTGACACGTGTTCAGTGGGCGCATAGCCCGAGCCAGGTGCTCTGCTCTGCCCTGGGCACATATGTGACCTAAACAGACATGTTCGCTGCCCCGGGGAAGCTTACAGTCTAGTGTGATGGCCGGACAATAAACACGCCTCCCTCCCCTAGCCCAGCAGATATGCAAAACAACCGCGACAAGTGCTGGTAAGGGGGGAGGGGAGGGGGTTCCAGGCTGTCCCACTGGGGGGCGGATGGGAGGAGACAGGGGCGGGGACGGGGGTGATGGTGGCGGGAGCAGGCGCTGCTCGAATAGGGCTCAGACGCAGAACATGCATGTACCGTGAGATCCACCCAGCCTGGCCTGTTTTACCTACCATACACCCCTGGAATCTGCCCGCTGCCCTCCCGCCTGGCTGCCGCCTCCCTGCTCCAAGCCCCGTCTCCTCTCACCCGGGCCACAGGTCAGCCTCCATCCACTTTCACCCACGCTCTGAGCCCTTCTCCAGGAAGCAGCCAGTGGAATCTTTTAAAAGTCAATCTGATGACAGCCGGCACTCCGTGCTCCGTTATCTGCGGCTGTGACTCCGCGGCTGCGAAGCCAGGTTGTATTCATTCGGACCTGCGCTATTTTTAAGGCACATTGAGCGCCGGGGTGGTGGCATCCTGGGACCAACTCCCACCTATGCCAGGGACGACGGGATGTCTCCTCCAGCCAAGCCCATCTGCTCGTTATCCTTGGTAGGTCCTCCATGCCACCCACGTCTGGCCTCTTCCTATTCCCCAGTCTCCAAGTGCCGGCCACAACTGCTGCCTGGAATTTTTTTCAGCCTCAATAGAGTTCATGGTCCCTCTGGCCACCACCTCCAACCCTGTTCCTCATCAACCTCTATCTTTCTTCACAGTCTGCTAGGTTATCGCTTCCCTGCCTACTTCGCAGCCTCACCTCCGCCCCACTCCACCCCTTTCCCCCACTTTGTTTTTAGTTGAGATGCTCTATAATAAGACAAACTTGGTGACACTATGGGGTAGAAAGCAAAATTTGCAACAAACAAACAAACAAAAACCAAAATAATAATAGAAAAATGTCTCCATCTCCATCAGCTCCCGTCTTCCCTTCCATTGCTCAGATCAGAACCCCAGGAGACACTCGCTGCTCCCTGCTTTCCTCACACCGCACAGGCAGCGCCATCAGCAGGTCCTGGCTGCTCTACTTTTAAAATGCATTCAGGACTGGACTATTTCTCTCCACCCAAACTGCTCCCACTGGGTTCAGACCACCCCTCTGCGGAATCACAGCTGTCACCTTCTTAACTGGTCTCCCAGCTCCTGCTCGCTGGTTCTGTTTCCAAACCAGCAGCCAGAATGACTCTTTTAATGTAGTATAATCCTGGCTAACATCATTCCTCGGCTCAAAATCTATCAGGTTTGCTCCTTCATTCAGAAGGAAGCTCAAATCCGCAACCCACCTACAAAGCCCAGACACTATTTATTGGTTGTGCCAATGTCCTGAGGTCTCCATTTCCTCTCTGATGACCTTCCTCTTGCTCCTCCCTTCCAGCCCCAGTTCTCTAAGCCCGCAAAGCTCTTAAGTAAGACCCTTCTTTCCCATGCCTTAGTTGGAATATCACCTTCTCACAGTTCTGACGGCTCCTCCTACCCCACCCCCGGGACACCCCAGGCCCCTTTCCTGACTTGGTTTTCTCCATGGCACTTACTGTCACCTAACAGAGCGTTTCCAGAGATTGCTAAATGCTGGTTCTGATTCAGTGGGTCTGGGGCAGGGCTTGAGATGCTGCATTTCTACTGTTGTCCCAGGTGATGCTGCAGCTGAGATACAATTTCATTGAAAAATTTGGTCTATTTTCCATCGTACCACACTTGAAATTCCTCACCAAGCAGATTCCTTATTCACTGCTATCTCATCATCATATCAAATTGTGCTTGACGTAAACGCCTAATATGCACTTGCTGAATGAAGACAGGCGAGAAGAATGGCCCTGGGCTCTCTCCACACTTCATCTCCACAGGTCCAGGTCCCCTGGGAAGCCTGGATCCAAGGAGTCCCACCTGCCTCAGCCCTCCTTCCCACCCCGCCTCCCCCTGTTTGTCCCGCAAGCCATCATCCCTCCCAGCTAGCGCCCCAAATGCCACCAGCCAAACAGTGGCGCCGAAGAGCAACACGTTTGGTTCCCCTCTTACCTGGAATCGCCACCACGCACTAGTTTACTGAAATTTCCACCAGCAGATGGAACCCTTGCTTCCTCAAGCCTGCAAGTCTTTGGGGGTTGTGTAAGTAGAGGTCCTGTGGACCCACAGAGAACAGGTTCATCTGCCTAGAATCTTAAGAGGAAGGAAAGAAGGAGCCCTAGCATGGGTGGAAGTTTAACTCAGCTCCAGGAGAAGAGTCCCAAGTTCTTCGCAGCTCAAACTGCTCCGCCAGGCCCTTGGGAGCCAGAGAGCTAGGAAGCAGGAAGCCACACCTCTTCCTTTGTCTCCGGCTTTTGGGTTTTAGAACTTCACCATCTCATAGCTCCAGGCTCTCAGGAGAAAGAAATCCAATCACAGTTTTTCAGGAGCTTCGGAACACTTAAGCTCATCCCCTTGGGATACAGTCTAATAAACTGTATTATCATATCCTGTTAAAAGAGTTTCGTTTGAAATATTTTAAAAATAAAACACACCATTCTCAAATTGTAAAATATAGCACACATGCAGAAATGTGCACGAAACTGAAATCTACAGCACAATGATTTATCACAAAGAAAATGTCTACCAAACCACTGTTTAGGTTGGTAAATAAAACACTGCCACACCCCTTTCCTTCCTAATCTTGTTTTTTTTTTTTGTGGGGGGTAATTAGGTTTACTTATTTAATTTTTAATTTTTAATTTTATTTTTAGTGGAGGTGCTGGGGATTGAACCAGGACCTTGTGCATGCTAAGCATGTGCTCTACCACTGAGCTACACCCTCCCCCATTTCCTTCCTAATCTTAATTCCCCAACTCGTCCCTAGGTGTCACGATTTTTATGGTAATCTCATCTTTGCTCTTTATAGCTTATCACTTAAGTATAAATCTCAAAAGATAATCATTTTTCCTGTTTTTTTTTTTTTTTTTGTTTGGTTGAACTTTATATAAATGGAACCATAGAGATACACTGGGGCATGCACCCTCCTATCTTGGCTTCTGCTGCCCCACCCTTCCATTGCTTTCCTGTGCTTCCCCTCCGGCATTCTAGATTTGAGGACAGCTTACAAAGCTCTAAAACAGTGCACCCCAGCCTGTGGAGTTTGGCTGTTTTTATTATGTTGATATTATTATGTTGATTTGTGCTGTGCCAAGAACTTCACATATATTTTCCCATTTCATCCTCAAAATAGCCCTCCGAGGGTAATTGTTTTAATTCCACATTACAGATGAGAAAACTGAGACTCAGATTAAGAAACTTGCCTAAAATCACATAGTATATAGTGTTTGCTGCATTATAAACGTTCCCAAAACTTAGGATTTAAAAGAGCAAACATTTATTTCTCACAATTTTGTGAGTTGGCTGGGCTGGCTCAGTGGGGGCTGGTTGATGGCCAAGGTGCTCTGCATCTGGTGAGGAGGAGGGTTAGCTGGGTGACACAGCCACAAGTCTCTCATTACTCAGAAGGCCTTGCACAAGGTGGCTGAGTTCCTAAAGTAGCAGGAGGGCAAGCACAGACACTTTCCAAATTTAGCTGCATCATATTTGCTGTTCTCCCATTGGCCAAAGCAGGTCACATGGCCAAGCCCAGGCATAGTGGATGGGACACAGGGAGTGGACACAGGAAGGGAGAATTATTACTGCCATTTTCCCCAACAAAGAATCTACCACACGTAGCTTGTTAAGTGCCCAATTCAAAATCAAAATTGTCAGATTTGAAAGTTCAGCTGTCTTGGAGTTATTGCCCAGGGTCTGAGAATCCAGGACACCCCATGATTACCCAAGTCAACAACCTTTTTCCTGCACACCTGCAACTGTCTTGCAAGTGTGTACACATATTGTTGTCATTCATAAACACAAGTTAGGGTTTTACACGTGTGTCCTGCTTTATTGCTTGTTTTCTTCTTTAGAGACTCCAAGTACATTTGGATCTCCTTTGTTCATCTTTCATCACCTTCTTGCAAGGTGTCAATTTTCTTTACTTTTGTTGAATTATTGTCACTGCTTTCCTTTCTACTCTTTATTTCCGTGTTCTTTCTATGGTGTCTGTATTCTCTTGTATTCCTTTAAAATTTTACTTTTGAAATGACTTTTTTTTTTTCTTTTACTAATTTTTTCCTATGTCTGCAAGGTCATTGTTTAGTAACCATGTCTGGCTCCAATTTGATGCTCAACGAATATTTTTGACTGAAAAATATAATTACTTTTTCTTTACTGCATTATACTTTATTTTTCTTGGAGTTACTGTCTTTTTCAATTGTATAGTTGCCTGGCCATTTTATTTTAGCCTCAGAGAAATGGTAGGGACAGAAACCAGATTAAAATAGGTGGGGGCAAGAATAAGCGGTGGGAAAGCGTAGACAAGCAGGTGTAGACAAGCTTGATGTGAAAGAGAAAAGAGACAGCTGAAAGAGGATGTACGGTGGCAAAGGAGTTTTTGTTATTTTGTTTTTTGAAGAAGGGAAACAGAAGCTTGTTTGCATATAATAAAATAACCCAGTAAAGGAGGAGAGAGTCAAGGTGCAGGAAAGGGAGGAAGTCCTTGAGAAGGTAAATGGGCGTAGGACTCAATGCACGAGGGAGGGGTTTGTCTTTAGTAAGAGCTGGGGCACTGTTATTGCACCAGGAGGGAAGACAGAGAACAGCGTACTTGAGGGAAGCCCGTAGACCTAGTGGTAGGGCAATGAGTAAGTCCCCCTCTGACGGCTTCTGTTTTTCTCACTAGAGTGTGAGGTGAGGTCATCAGCTGAGAGAAAGGAGGCACCAGGGAGGGGAAGGTTTGAGGAGAGAGGGGAGAATATAAAAGACATCTCTGAGAGTGGGAAATTTCCTAAGGAAACCTGAGGGATTGGAGGTTTGTGGTCATAGTTTAAAATAAAATGGGTCACCTACCCTCTCCCTGTCCTTCCTTTCTTCGCTATTTGGGGCCCACTGAGGTAGGAGGCTAGGCAAGGTGGTGACCCAGAGAGGGGCCAGGGCTGAGAAAGGCAGTAGCCTGGCAGGGGTAGGGAGACCGGATCCAGCAGGTGGACTTGGGGTAGGGGGAGGGAATACATCTAATTAAAGATGATTTGAAAGTTAACATTATAATAAACATGTAAGCACAACATTGTAGAATGCAGAATTTTCATATCACAGAATCTTGTTGCTATTCAAGGCATTTTAGAGGCCAGTCCTTCTGGTAACATTTGCTAAAGAGGAAAATCAAATGACTTCCCCAAACTCAATCAACAACTTGATGGCACAGCTGAGACTAGAATCCTGGGATTCGGATTCCCAGGCCATCACTCTACAACAAGACAGTGGAGCTCAAATACTTGATATGCTTATCATGAAAGGGGATTATCAGCGCTGGCTTCGGCAGCACAAACACTACAGCTGGAATGATGAGCACGGCCTCCATGCAAGGATGAAACGCAAGCTCGTGAAGCATCCCCTATTTTGCCTTTTCCTCCCTGATATCGGCGGGTGGGGAGACTGGGCTTGGTAAGCGAGGTGACTTAACCAGCTGAGGCCCTCTCTGGATTCCACCCCCATCCGCAACTCCTCCTCAAAGAAAGGGGGAGGGGATCATCATAACGAAAACACTAGTCAGGAAAGAATAAGCTAACGGCATTTTATTTCTTATAAATGTCCCAATTTCAACTATTTGGAAAAGTTGTGATCATTCATACATTTCTATCCTAAAAAGTGGGTTTAAATATGCTTAGTTATTGCTCTTCCAAAAGAAAATCATCATTGAATAGGAACAGATCACTGACACAGAACCAAAAAATTGTAGAAACTATAACTTTATTATATTATAAACATTTCCAGAATATAAACTGATTTTGTATAAGACTCTGAAATGTTCAAAACTGTATGTAACCTAAGCTTATTATATACTCTATTGCATTTTCCACTTTCCAATCTAGAAAATATATTGCAAGTTAGATCTAGTAAAGGAAAAAGAATCTAAATTGCTTCATAAGGAAAACTGATGAATATAAAAATACCCCACCCCAAACTAAAACCCAATGTAGAAATAGATTCTGCAAAGCCTGCCTATCCTCCAATTTCAAATAAATGACCTTCCAAGAAAAACACTTCCACCATCACAGCAATTTGACGAACAAAAGCGAAGCCACTCTCGTTAAGGGGAATTACGTTATGTGTAAAGGCAACGTAGCGCTGATTTTAGAAAATGAAGAACAGCCGTCTCCACGTTGGAGAGCAAACGTGCTAAATGTTCCCTGCTCACCCTGCCTGCGCACCTGCTCACACGGGAAGTGTGCTGGAACACGGACACAGAGCCGAGCCCCTCAGCGATCTTCAGTTTAACCACGGGAGGACCAGTTCAAAAGCTTCAAAACCCGAGGATAGACTGGTCCCAAAGCATCTCCTCCTCTGTCCTTTCTTTGCCTTGTTCCTTCTTCTCTTTCCTACGCTTACGTCCCTCTTTCTTAGAAGCTACATCTCGGCTTTTTTTCTCCTTTCGATTCTTAGGCTTTTCTGAACTGGGTTTGACAGCTTCCAGCTCTGTTTCGTTTCTCTGGATGCTCCTGTGTTTGTCTGAATCTACTTCCTCACAAGCCTTTTTCCTCTTATGCTTGGGCCGCTCCTCCCCTGGTTGTCCTCTGCCTTCCTCTGGGCGCCTTGATCTCTTCCGATGCGTCTGTTTATAACCAGCTTGATGGGCACTGGCTCCGTTTTCTGAGGAGAGGTGCTTGGAAACTCCAGATTCTACACTGTGTGAGCGACAGTTATACTCCTGCTGACTAAGGCTCAGGGGTACTGTGGTTCCTGAGAAACAGTCCCTGGCGGATTGACAGCAGCTCAGGGAGCCCAGGCTCCACCTGCTGTCACCCGGCTGGTGGCCACTGCGGTAACCGCCTTTCCACTGTGTGCGAGATACTGCGCAATCTTGGGGAGGTCTGGACGGTCTCATACGGGAGTCTCGGATCAAACATTCTGTACCTGGGTCTGCAATCAACCTCTTCTTTGTACCCACAGGTTTCCAAATAATCCTCTCTCATCTTTCGGAAACAAGTCTTTGGCTCTAAGCCTCTGGCTTTCTGCACTTTGATATAATCTTCAAGCTCATCTTGAAAAGAGTCATATATCTTCTCTGAATGCTTCATTAGGTTGACAACCAGGGATTCTCTGTAGAGGAGATGGGAGAAAATTCTTCTTACTAGATTATTTTATTCTGAATATTTCCTTTACTCTTGAAAAGAATTTCAAAAGACAAAATAAAGAAGCCCAAACAAATTAAAACTGACTTTGGCATAAAAGTTAAGCACCGTGATACTATACGCCAAAAAGGAGCATCAGGGGGGCCAAACACTGCCTAGGCCACTCACAAATCATTTTATCCTTCTCAGAAGTAGGATGAAGAAGGCAGAAAGGAGCTGATGTACAGAATTATTTTGTAGGGCTAAAAATGTAAGGGATGTAGAAATGTATGGACTTCCACATCCATGGCGAGTGGCCTGGTCTGAATGTTCAGATAATTTCTAAAGTTCTGATTAATCAGTTTCTTGTATATTGTTTTCTAAGAAAGTTAATGAACTATGGAGGAATGATTTGATCTTTAAAATCTTCTGTATACTCAAACAAAATAAACTAAACATAAAATACTCACCTGACCAGAGTATTGTAAGACTTAATAACAAAAGGACGTTTGTAAAATGGTTTGGGAATGCTGGAAATGAGAAATTCAGCCGTGAGACAAAACTACTCTGCGGTACAGGGCACGAGGAAAGACGAGGGAACAGAGTTCTGTATCTTCTGCACAGAGCTTGGATTTCAGTCTGCTGCTTCTGATTGGTGAAAAAAACATTCTAGAATTCCTTCTGGTTTGTTCTCTCTCTGTTACAGAACGTACTGGTGGGAAGGTTAAGGAGGAAATGGAGAAGAGAGCTGAGATGGGGTAGGATTTACGGAGAAAAAAGTTTCAGAAGAAATTTGAACTAGGTATACTAGTCTCTGCTTGTTTAATATATTTTTTTTTTTTGGGTGGGTAGGGGCAGCAACAACTATTTCTCTTTCTTTTTCCCACTTCAAATCCTGCAAAGGTACAAATAACAGCAGATAATATACTAACTAGGAGATGATAATGTCCTAGATATTTTTGGTGGTATATTTTATTTAAAAATTAGGATGCAGCATAACCCACGTAGAATCAAAGATTTCTTCCCTTCAGCAGGAACAAGCCTGACAGCAATCTAGAGTCACTAAAGATAGCTGTCTTTACTGGCAACTTGAGATAAAAAAGAAAGTTTAAATGAAGCCGAATTCAGTGAGTCAGAAAATTTAGCCCCTATTCAACTTCAGTATAAAAATTCTGACTAGAATAAAATAAAGTGACAAATAATTGATTAAATATGGGCAAAAAATTTGAACACTTCAGAAAAGAATATATACAATAAGCACATGAAAGATGCTCATTGTCACTAGTCATCGAGTGAGTGTCCATTAGAGCCACACAGAGATACGACCATGCGCTCACTAGATCGACTGAAACTAAGGAGACCTGGCAATACCAGTGCTGGCGAGGATGTGAGACACCCGGAGTTCTCAGACGCTGCTGCTGAGGATGTGAAATGGTGCAGCCACTTGGAAAACAGTCTGGTGGCTTCTGAGGAAGTTAAACCTGCACCTACCACGTGATCCAGTTACTTCACTCCTAGATACTGACCCCAAAGGAAAGGAAACGTATGTCCACACAAAGACTTCTACGTGAATGTTCATGGCAGTTTCATTTGTAATAGCCCCAGAAAAGGGAAAAGCAAAAGCAAAAACAAATGTTGATCAACAGGTGAACGGATAAATCAAACAGTGGTATATCCAGACCATGGAGTACTATCAATGATAAAAAGCAATAAAATGGATGAACCTCAAAATAATTATGCTGAATGAAAGAAGCCTGACAAAAGAGTTCATAATATAGGATTCTCCACACATAAAACTCTAGACAGTGCAAACTAATCTATAGCAATAACGGGTGGTTGGGGACGAGGCAGGGAGAAGTGGGAGGGAGCTGTTACACAGGACACTTGCTGGGGTATGGATGTGTTTGCTATCTTAGTCGTGGGGATCACTTCATGGGTATACACACTCGTCAAAACCTACCAAACTGTACACTTGGAGTACGCACAGTCTATCGTATGCCAACTATGCCTCAATAAAGCTATTTCTGAAAAGTCACGAGTAAGATTAAAAAGATGTTGATAATTATTAACACTAGATGATAGGTACAGGGGGGTTCATAATACTGTTTTCTCTACCTCTGTGTATAAACATCTTTGATAATAAACAGATTTTACTTCACACCCACTAGGATGGCTATAATAAAAAAAAAAGACAGGCAATCATAAGTGTTGGCAAAAATGTGGTAAAACTGGAAACTTCATTCATTCGTGGTGGGAATGGAAAATGGTACAGCTACTTTGTAAAACAGTTTGGCAGTTCCTCAAAATGTCAAACATAGAGTTATCACAGAACCCAGAAATTTCACCCCTAGGTATATACCCAAGGGAACTGAAAATCTATGTCCACATGAAAACTTGTATAAAAATGTTCTCAGCAGCACAACTGTTCCTAACAGTTAAAAGTAGAAACAACTCAGCATTCATCAACTGATGAATGGATAAATAAAATGTAGCAATTCATACAATGGAATATTATTCAGCAATAAAAAGGAATGAAGTATTGATAAATGGTACAACATGGATGAAACTTGAAGACATGCTGAGTCAAAGAAGCCAGTCCCCAGAGACCACAGATGCTGCAGACAGAGATCAATGAAGAGATGAATGGAACCTTACCCTCATCAGAACTTGGTGGAGAAATCTGATCATATTCACCCTTTAATTGCTTCAGTTTTTCAGCATCAACTTTCCCCAAGTAGTAAGACTGTGTAACAACTGAGGAGCTAAAAACAATGATGCAGAGATTACAAAATCTATTTTTGTCCAATACTCTACTCCCATTCACCTGAAACTAAGCACAATTTTGTTATGACAATTAAATAATTCAAAGTTTAGAATTGGATCAACATAGATCAATCATCTGAAAATTCACAAAATCTGCCTTCAACTTCTTATTTTGCTTCCTGTAAATCTGAAAGTAAACTTTTGAAGTATGTATTTTACCCTTGAAAAATAAGTAGTATTGTTTATTTTAGAAAAACAGTGATCTGAAATTTACACCTCTGACTTTGAAGATAGCACTCATGAGTTTAAATATATTTAGTCTGAACTAAGAGTTGTAGACTTTGGCTTGCTTTTCAAGCTTCAGTATACATAATGCTAACAAATTAGAAGCCTTTTATTTTCCACCTACCTCATAACGTGAAACCCACTGTGATTCAAACTATGGCATTACTCCTTACAAGCCTTTTACAAAACGTATTCAGTCTTTGTTCATTCAGTGTGGTATCTATGAATAAAATAAAGGGAGACAAGACATTTAAGGTTCTATTTTCAATCTTCACCTGGATATCATTTCATATACCATCTCAACTCTTAATTTCCTGAGTGCTTGCAAGGCTAAAGTACTAATTTTTGCTCATTAGAATGGCAATTTCAGTATGAAAACATTTAATAAGCCTCTAATATTTAATCTCATAATATATTTTTTAGTCGAGAAAATACCGTTCTGAAGGAAATGTTACTGGGGCACCAGTAAGACTCTGAACTTCATGGAAATGATCTGGGGCATCCAGCCTTGGTATTTTGTGTTTTATAGCAGACATATTACTGACTTCTACTGAGCTTTGTAATTGCTAAAACCCCAGACGTAGCATCTCTCTCCATATTGGCTGTCTTCTCCCATCTGGTACTTAATGTAAGTGGTTTATTTTTCTAAACGAATGACTTTATACTTCATCTTAGGTTTAGGCCACCATTCCTGTCTATGAGGATCTTTAAAATTCAAATTCTTTTAATCTCGACCTTTGCTATGTTTCTCACATAGTTTTTATATGCATTCAGTCTATGTCTTCATCCATGTTACTGGCGAAAAATTTAAGCAGGAAGAGAGCAAGGTAACACCTATGGCATGCTACAAAGAATCGACCCTTTTCTTTCATCTAGGATTGATCTATTCATTCCCAATAAGAAAGACATAAAGAATTTCATAGAATCTGTTTATTCCAAAATTAAATTCAGCATCTTTTTGAATACTCTATGCTTCTCCACTCTGCTCCCTACTACCCTCCTTCTTAGGGGTCTGATTATTCAAATCTATTTATACTACATTGAAGTCTTACATTCCCATTTTATTGATATTTGAAAAATAGATGACATGTCTTCCTAAATTGCAATTTTTCTTTCTACAGGAATGTTGCTCAGTCTCGATCATTTTGACCAAAGCATTCTATCTAGACGGACAAGTGAACTCTTATCGCTTGGAGGTCTAGGGAGCATAGAGCTTAGAGACCAATCACAAAAAAATGGATTTCAAGTTTCATGTTTTACCTTAAAAACATGAACTTCTTGAACTCTAGCCTTAAAAATCCATTTTATATAAAAGTTTTTTATTTAATCTTTAAATAAAAAGTATCATTTGAACTTCAAGTACCTCCTAACACACTGCTGAATACCCCCAAATCATGCAGCTTTATTTGTAACAGCCAAAAACTGAAACAACCGTAATGTCTATCAACAGGGGAATGGGTTAAAAAAAGTGGTATATCCATACAATAGAATTATTCAGCCATAAAAAGGAACAAAATAGCAGTACGTACAACATGGATGAATCACAAAATCATCATGCTGAGTGAAAAACACAAGAGTACCTACTATGATTCTACTTATAAAAAGTTCTAGGAATGCAAACTACAGTGATAGAAAGCAGATTAGTGGTTGCTGGGGACAGGCCTGGAGGGAGAGGTGGATTGCGAAGGGAGATGAGGAAACTGTTGGGGTTGGTGGAAATATTTGGCATTTTGCTTCTGATTGTGGTTTCATGGGAGGACATGTCTGAATTGTACACTTTCAGTAGATGCCATTCATGGTAAGTGTACCTCAGAGTGTACTAGAGGGGCTGAAAGATCTGCAATGAATATTTGGAAAAATTCTACCTTCACTTGTTAAACTGGATTTTTAAATGTTTGCTTTGTTTCCAGAGGGATCATTCACCTAACAAAGGTCAAGTCACCTGTGCAGAACTACTGGTTGTCATATTACGTTAACTACCTCACTGCTTCTTGGAGCCAGACCCAGAGACTCTGGAGTCAGTTCTGATGCTTACTAGTTGTGTTAGCTCGGTCAGGTTTCTCAACCTCTCTGTGCCTTAGGTTCCTCATCTCTAAAATGGGATGTAACAGACATCTGAGTTGTTGTGAGTCTTAAAGAAATTAAAATATTTAGAAAAGTGCACGGCACATAGTATTACTGAGCTATTTTTATTGTTACTCAGGATTTTTTTCTATTTAACTGATAGAATGAAATGCTCTTCCAACCAATTATTCCAGTAACTATAGAAAGCCAAAAAGAGAAAAGGCGATGTGTAAATAGAGCAAGAGTGCCTGACAGGAGTACCTAATTCCTTGCATTTCAAGCTAACTCATGTTTCAGAGGGACTTCTTTTTAATGAAAACTGAAAGTTCGACTTGATCCTTATCTTTTCTGATTGCTCTGATTTTAAACTAATTCTGAAGATTTCAGTTTATGTCCTGTGTTAATGTCTGCTACGTGTACTTTAATATCCAAGGGTATGGAATATTAAGCAGAAATACCCAGGCTATTTACAGGCTGGTATTAGGTCTTAAGCAAGAAGTAGTTTGTCCTGACAGAATATACTGAAGATATAGTGGAAAGAGAAAGAATATGGAGTCCTTTATTTTGGAGAAATGAAACTATGCACATTGTTATTCAACAGCTGTACAAGGCTCGGTCTTTTTTATTTCAGGGTAGTATGCAAAACCGTTACAAAAGCTAAGGTAGTAAACATAGCACATCAACTACTGAGTTAAACAGGAGACACATTAATAGTATGAATTGCTCATACTTCAAAATTGTTTAAAAAGAGCTTCATATCTTAACAAAGTACCAAGAACCACTCAACTTTTCCTAATTCTAGACCTGTCTGGGAGAATTTGGTATATTCCAAACACCCTTTTAGAAACTGAAAAACCTGAATTTACCTTTGGCACTGTATGAAACACATGTTTAATACACCTTAACCAGTTTAACAGGTTTGATGAGTAAATCAATTCAATTTAATAAAATTTTTCATTCTCACAGCACATTATTTGTGTTGTGACATGGTATTCAAACACAATACAGCATAAAGGTTTTTAAAATATGGTTAGCTCAAGGATCTTGCTTGTGAAGTTAATTTTACTTGGACCCAGGGCAGACACCCTACATCAGAATGCTATCAAATACATGCCATTCCTTCTGAAAGGTCAGTTAATGTGAATGGGTCTGTAAGAATGCTCATGCATCTGATGGACATAGTAGGGGCGATCTTAAGTCATTCTAATATGCTTAGTCAATATTTTCACATATTAACACCTAAAAAAGTCAGTGGATCTGAAACTAAAATAATCATTAATGTCTCACCAGACATCTTCCTCCCCCAACCATTCTTCCCAGCTGCCAACATTAGATTTACAACATAATGTGCTCTTGTGAGCCTGTAGCAAACACGTTGTTGGCAGGGCACAGATTTATACAGAATAAAGAACTACTCCTGGTATCAGGATCTGGTTAGCCCATATTTAAAACTGAATTTTCTCCACTTACTCTGTCTTCGGCCTCTCCACCCTGCTCCATTTCACTATCAAACATTACCACTGAGCCATTTAAAAGGGCTGTGCCTAATTCATATCAATATCCTTAGTACTGGGAACAGTACCTGGTCCACAGTAGGAGCTCCAAGTTTTTTCCAAATAAATGTAAGGACTGTTAGCTAATTTTTTTTTTTTTTTGGTTATTTCACTTGAATCTCTGCTTACTATAAGGAAAACAAAGGAACATTTTTGGCAATTGCTATGTAAATGGGTTTATGATTCAGTAAGAAGCCGGAAATGTCCTTCATTCTTAAAAATAAGCCTACTTTTTTTTCTCTTAGAAAGCAGCAGATAAGCAGGGTTTGCTGTGGTTTTGTTTTTACTGATTTCTCAGGAATACTATTACTCAGTCAAAATTTTTTAATTGTCAAAATATTTGTGAAGCTTCACTGAATGAATTACAAAGTGTCCTGGAAAATCTTGACACCTTGACCGTAAATTCAACATATATTTCTTTCCATGTAAGTCTGATCATGTGGTATTTCTTTGGGTTTTGTGATTGAGTTTAATTTCTCAATATCCTATTTGTTATGTTACACATTCAATATCTTCTCTGCTTGCTAATTTTTAATCCTTACTGACATTTGTTTATTATCAAGCCCAGCATTTACGAGTTCCTTGTAAAAATGTTACAGCTATAGGTGAAAATGGATCAGCAGTTTTAATGGTCCTATCAGGATCTTGAAAGTGAAAGCAGACTTTTAATAACTGGAAGCATGACAATTCTTTTGGTATCTTTTGGAGGAATCTCCTAACAAAGTCTTTTAAGAAAAAAAAAAAAAGATACTGGCCAAGTACCAAGCATTCTTTTTTCTCTTCTTGTTCATGTACGATCATAAGTGGCAATTATGTTATGCTTTTATAAATATCTAAACTAAAAATACACTACTAATGTTTTAAATAGTATATCAAATATTTACCATCTGTTAAGTAGCCCTTAACTGAACAGTTAATGAAGAGTATTTACTTAAAGTGACAAGAGGTAATTTTTAGGTAACAAATTATATTCTGGTTTTGAAATCGTAGTGAATAGTCTCAATTGTAACTCAACAGAGATTTCATTACTCTTTGAACGTCACTTGACGGCCGTTACAGGTCAAAGTTTCATGTTTTATGAATTGTTGTCCTAGTACATGGCTAAGCCATGGCAAGAATACCAATATGGAACTGCAGAATCAGTTCACAATGTTAAAGCTGTCAAGGATCTCAACTGGTTAGTGCAGAGTTCTTCACTGGACACTACTGGCATTTTGGGTAGGATAATCCTTTGTTGTGTTTGTTGTGTGTTTGTGTTGATGCCATGTGCGTTTTAGGTTGTCTGTGGCATCTCTGGCCAGTTACACCTGTGCTCACAAAGCCCTTCCTTGTCCAGTGGCAAAAACCAAGAAAAAAGTCTTCAAACATTGTGAAATGTCCTTTGGGATGAGGGGTGGGGCAAAAGCACCCCTGGCTGAGAATCACTCAGTTGGGCTAGTCCAACTATCCTCCCCACAGATGACAAAACTCAAGTCCAGAAAGTTTGGGACTTATGGGCCATACAGCTGGTTGAGAAATTAGCAGTAGAACCTATTAATAGTTAAGACTCCTATTCCAGTATTCTCATGCCACCTTGAAGCAGTATAGAGAGGTAACTGCTAGCATAGCGTGAACTGATTTTGTTTAAAGTCTTCAGTAATTGCACATGTTCAAAGTCATTGCAAAAAACAAACAAATAAAAAAAGTCTGGCAGAAAGCTGTTTTTTTTCATGAGAAATCATTTCTAACTCTTCCTGTGATTTGACGATGGGAGCTAAGATGAATTGTAGTCTTGACGCCTATAAACTGCTCAGGCTTACTTGTCAGTGAAAGGCAGGAAGTTTGGTATGAAAGCAGGAAATTCAGAAGACTTTATTTTTTATCTCAAACAGTGATACTAACCCAGGCTGACTGAAGATGCTAAATCCAGTTTTCCAAAGGTTGCTTTCACTAAGGGACTTAATGGAACATCATTTGGCTGCAATGAATTTCTAATTCCCATTTTTAGTGAATGGAATTTATATAAAGTGGTTACAAAATTTTTAAAGAAATTTATAATACTTTACTGTTTTGCCATTCCTCCAAAGTGAATGGTATAACAGATTATAGACTAGCACACAAGAATAGAGTGTATTGTGGAAGAGGATGAAGATGAAATTTTTATGAAACTACTGTATTTACTAGTGTCTCTCAGGAAAAAGGCAATTAAATTGTCCAACAATGTTCTGGCTTCCATCATCTTTCACCCTGGAGACAAAATGCAACATAAGGCAACACAGTAAATACTAAAAATTGTGAAACTGAAGGTGGCTGAGTAATTTACTAGATATTCTGCAGTGGGATCAAGCTTCACTGTCTAAAACCATTTCTAAAACTGTTGAAGCGTAAACTCACAGTTTGGAACAAGCAGTTTGTCTGCAGGTATATAGGACTTGTGAGAACTCAAATATCTCATACTGAGACAATCAAGAAATAGCTCTTAGTGTTAGGGAAAATGTGTTGGTGAAAACTGTGAACTCTATAGACAAGTACATTCTTTCCAAACTTCTGCACAAAGAGACCTGGCCAAACTTTAACATGGCCTTGAGCTGCCTGTGGCTGCATCCCCTGGATGACCCAACCCCATTTTGAGCTCAGACTTGGAAAAGCTCGGCTGTCAAAAGACATTTATTGTTTGTTCTAGCCAACACCCCGACCTCTTTTAGAGTACTTAATAAAAAGGGTTTACAATTGTGAATACTTCCTCTGTCCCTTTGAGATGTATGTGTACCTCCTACAACTCAGGAGTGTCTCTCTCAAGGATGTGAAAGCCGTTCATTTGGAGTGTGGTCATCAAGAAGAGGGCTTCCGTCTCCGTGGGGAAACAGAATCCTCAGTTCCATAACTGCCAGCAAGCAGACACAGCAGGCCTAATGCACTGACACTGCCAACCCTCTGTAATTTTGCACTTCCCTGACTCTACCTGAACCCCACCTCTCCCCTATTCCTTCATTTTCCCTTTAAAACCCCCAGTCACCTCTACAAATCGGAATGGAGCTCAGCTCTTTCCCTACTGAATAAAATGTTTTCACCGCCCTGATGTCCCGCTTTATTATCTCTGACACTGCTAGATACACATTAAAACTTGGATCACTGTCAAGACAGGCCTGTAAATCTTAGAGGCTTGTCTTATAGGGTGTTATCTCAAGAACCAAGGAAAACTCTAAAAGTGATCCCTAAAAACCTCACCCCCTTCTCTTCCCCCAGGGCCCCTGCAACTTTCAGCTTGCGTGTTTACTGCCCACTCTCCCCACATCCCTAACCCACTTCTCCCCACGTGTGAGGTCTCTACTTTCCAGGATGGTGAATTTCACCCAGTGCAGGTCTAGTCCCTTCCGTGTCTGGGGCCTTCTCTCCCCGGCTCTGTGGCCCCGATCTCCGAGTGCCCCCGATCTCCGAGTGCCCCCATCAAACCCCTCTCCCTGACACTTCAGATCCACAGCCTCGGCCCGGCCGCCTCTCTCCCGCTCCAACCTCAGCTTCCCCGGCAGCTGAGGCGTCCCTTCTCCCTCCACGCTCCACGTGGGGGCCCTGGTGCCCCTTTCCCGGGGCGGCGGGTGGGAAGGGAAGCGCAGGGCCTCGGCCTGGGTCCCGGTCGGCCATTTCGCACTCCCCGGGCGCGCCCGGCCTCCACGGGGCGGCGGAGTCGAGGCGCTGCAGGCCGGGGCCGCTCCCGCCGCCGGGGCGGGAACTCACCTTCTCTGAGGCAGGGGCAGCCGTCTACAACTACTGTCCCCCTCCCCGCCAACGCCGCCAGCAGGGGACAGGCCGAGGTGGAGGTGGCGGAGAGGCAGGGACAACCGCTGCCACCACCGCCGCCTCCGCCGCCGCCAAACAGGCGGGGTAGGAGGAGGAGGCGGAGACCTGCCTTCCTGAGGGGAGGTCGCTGCCACCCTGGCGGCGAGGCGCGCTACTGCGCTTGCGCAGTCGCCCCTTCCCAAAAGCCCCCATAGCCCCGCCTTCCTTCGAGCCCCGCCTTCCTCCGAGCCCCGCCTTCCCTCGAGCCCCGCCTTCCTTCGAGCCCCGCCCCTCTCGCTAGCTTCGTCCGACCTCGCGCCTTTTTCTCCTGCGGCCCCTGCGACCCTCCGTTGGAGCGGAGGAAAAGCTCCTGGGACCGGTCGCCTCGGGCGAGTGATTCTAACACCAAGTAAGAAAAAAAAAGATGTGGAAATCTACTGATTCTACCTCCAAAATATCTGAAAGACACGTACTTTTCTGTTTTCCTTTTGTTAGAGCCTTTTAATACACAGAGTAGATTAAGCAGAGTCCTTGGTCCTGGTATGTCATCATTGCTCCATAAATGACATTTTCCCTCTCTCCTCCTGGCTCTTTCAGTGTCTGTGTGTATGCATACACACACGTTCATCTCATCCTCTCATTCCCCGTTTCCCAAAGAAGTCACAGCCCTGGTTTGTAGTCACCATTTCCTTTCACATGTATATCTCTTTATCACATATATGCGTGGTGCAAAAAAAAAGTTTGGCTTGTTTTTGAATTTCATAAGATATATGTCTTTTTCTAGCAGTATTCTGAGACTTGTTTTGCTCAACGTTTTGAGGTTCATCCAAGCTGTTGCATATGCGTGTTATTTATTCGTTTCACTGCTGTACAGTATTCCGCTCCATTTTCCCGTTGATGGGTGTGTCCCCGGGTACACAGTGCAAAAGTTTCTCTAGGGTGTGCTCTTCTTTCCTGTCACACTGCCATTGCCTAATTTCAGGTTCTCGTCATGGTTTTGTTAGAACCATGGTAATTACTGCCTAATTTATAATCCTTTCTCTGATTTCACCACTCCAGTCTACCCTCCACACGGCGAGAGGGTTCTATCAAGAAGTCATTTCTGGCTCCCCAATGTCCTTTCGAGAAAGTCAAACATGAATACTGCTACTGGGCTTCTGGGCACCTCCCTGAACTCATTATCTCCTACTGTTCTCACCTCCCCACCCTGCTTTCACTTTATGATTCACCAACATTAAACCTTTATTGATTCCTGTAAATACTGAGCTATTGCATAACTCAATTTATTATATCTGCTACTTCTTCCTGAAATGTCCTCTCCCTACTTCCTGATGAACTTTGTCTCCCCTCAGAAGTAAATATTATCCTAAATTCAGCATTTCTCATTTTCATGCATTTCTTCATATTTTTTTACTACATATGTATGTATCCCTAAGTAACTGTGAATTAGTGCCTTGCATGATTTTAAACTTTACATAAATGTTACTATACATACTGTTTATTCCCCTGCAATTGGCTTTTTTTCACTCATCATTGTTCTTTTATATACTTCTGAGATGTGAGTTTCTAATCTATTACCTTTCACAGCTCTGTAACATCCATTGCATGAATGCACATGAGCTATCCATTTTCCTATCATGAGACTTTGAGCTTGTTTCCCGTTTTTGCTCTGACAGACAGCGTTCCTGTAACATCCTTGTGCAGTCTCCTTGTGCATACGTGTGAAAGTTTCTCTGGGGCTTATACTTAGGAGATGCTGCTCCTTTTTAAGTAGGAGGTTTCAATACTGCCCACCTCAAAGGGTGCTGTGAAAACATATGAGGTAATGCAAATAAAGCACCGTTTCAAGCACTCAAACATTTATTCTTGCTGTTAGAAGATCACTCAAATGTATACGAAACACTGGGACCTAACGGGCAATAGTCGGGTGCCAGAATGATTAACAGAAGTATAACACATGGGCTTCTGTAGCTCCCAGAATACCCAACTGAGTATAATTGTCTACGTGTGTCATGCTCTTTCTTTCCCTCCACACCTCTGCTCACATTGCTGTATCCTGGGGCCTGAAATGGTCTCCTGAAGTTCTGGTTCTCTCCCTCCCCACTTATCTTTGTCTGCCACTTCCCTGAAGCCTTCCCTGACTCATCTGGCTACCCCAGATACTGTCTGCTCTTTGCTTCCTTTATCTCTCTCACCATCCTTACAGTGCCCTTTCATCATCCTCTCTAAATGGTCCATGTCTTAAAGACAGGGTCTGCATTTTAACCATCTTTGTACTGAGGCACTGAGGATACTGCCTAATACATGGGCTGATCAATGCATGTGGAAGGAGTGAATTTAGGAATTCTTTGGAGGAAAGCAACTTGCAGCAGAGGATTTCTAGGAGCCAAAGGAAGAAAGATGGAAGCAAGCATGCTATTTTAGAACACAGAGACGAGAGAGGCGGGGGGTAAAGTTCTGTGATGTGATATAATTATGTAGGAGATAATGGACTGTTCAGGAGGGAATCTGCCCTGTCATTCTGGAATGTGAGTGCTAGATGTGCCCAAGAACTTCTTTGATCCTGTGATTATGAAATAATGAATGAATCAGCCAGTGGATGCACTTAAACCAGTGAGCAACCCCTGGCTTACTTCACACAGCTAGGCACTGAGCTATTATTAGTCTAAAGTAGGATTGGCCTTTTTTGTAAAAGGCCAGACAGTAAATATTTTTGACTTTCTGGGCCATATGATCTTTGTTGCAGATATTCAGCTCTGCTGTTGTACTGTGAAAGCAGCCAGAGAACATATGTAAACAAGTGAGTATGGCTGTTTTCTAGTAAAATTTAATTATTGTCGCTGAAATTTGCATTTCATGTAATTTTCATGTGTCACATAGTAGTCTTCTTTTGACGTTTCCCCTCGACAATTAAAGAACGTAGAAATCATTCTTAGTTCACAGGCCCAAAGGACCCTTGTTGACTCCTGGCCTAAATGAACCTTAGCTCTTGGGTACAAAGGAAGGTCCAATCCAATGATAAAGGGCTGTGCTTTAAAAAAGGCCTTAGAAAAAGCTTTAAAACCTTGCAGCTCCCTTGATTTGCCAGTAGGTGGCAGTCCCTGCAGGTGTGAGACTCAGTAAGTCTTGGAATGGAAGGGATGATTGGAGATTTTCCAGAACGTGGTAGATCAGCCCCTGCAATATTAACACGAACTGTGTCAGTGATTCAGAACCGTTATTCTGGGTTTTATTTCCATCTCCACCTTCACACTTATTTGTGCATATTCCCTGAATTGCAATATATCCAACTGAAGGTCACGTAATCACTTTCTCAAGGCCTCTGAGATTATTTGCTCAAAGGTTCAGGATAATACTATGAACACAGGGTATGGTTAAATATTTGAGGGCTGCAATGTGGAATCTGGGTACAGATTCCACCCGAGATGAAGGTTAAGCAATGGGGCTGACAGTAAGGGATACTTGAAGCCTCTGTCTAGTTTTGCAATGATATGCTAATAGTTCTCTCCAAAACAGCGCCACTCTGGGGCTCTTCATGTCACCTTCTACCTTTAAGGTGCACGACTGGGGACCCAGCATGACCCTTGCTTTGCATATGTTGCAAGAGTTGCCCCACACCTTTAGGGTGTGGGGGTACTGCTTCATAGCCATTAATGTCCTTGGTGTGTGTGTGGCCTCAGGTGGGAGGGAAGTTCAGCTGAAACAGAGGTAGACGGAACCACAGTGGTCATTCTTGTCACCTCCTTGTCTGGAATTTCCCAGCTCAGACCACTCTCCTGGACCAGGACTCCTTTGACTTGAGCAGTCTCATTTTTCTGCCTTTCTCACCACCCTTCTTTATCCAGACACACAAAAAAGAGACTGGACAGCTATTAAAATTATTAACAATGGAAAACGTTTCCATCTTCTGGGAGCAGAAAGGGCTCACCATGATTGTGAAGGTCTGTGAAGCTCAAGTTTATGATCTGAACCACTCCACCCCTTTGCCACGTGGTTGTGTCCACTCTGGCCCCTCGTTTGACCTCCCAGGAAATGCAGAATGAATCTACTTCGTTCATACTTTGACGAATGACACTGAAGAAAGCTCTTATGTCCTTCTTGAATCTTTTCTTCCCTGGCTAAACATCTCCAACAGGGCAATAAGAAATCTTTCCAAAACCCTAGATGTGCTTTTCCTGATGACAAAGACCAGCACTTCTCAATGGGCATCTTAGAAATGTGGGGGGAACTTTTGGTTGTCAGAATGACTGTGGGATGCTATTGGCATACTGTGGCCAGGGACAGGGCCACCAAGAAAGGTTTGGATCCCAGTGGGGAAAAAAAAAGAGCTGGAGCAGGGCAGATGGACAAAAAAATTATACACAGGATTTGTGTTGCTATGTAATAGAGCAGGGCCCTGTGCTCCCTTCCCCACCACCAGCCTGGTAACCAGATCCAACATCCCTGTCTCACTGGTCCTGGCCAGAGATGCTAGATGTCCTGGGGAGCAAGGGACAGCCTTGTGCATTAAAGATTCTCTGCCCGAAATATTGGGAGGGAACCCTAATTCGAAAAGATACATGCACCCCAGCGTTCATAGCAGCACTATATACAATAGCCAAGATGTGGAAGCAACCTAAATGTCCATCAACAGATGACTGGATAAAGAAGTGCTGGTATATTTATACAATGGAATACTACTCAGAGATAAAAAAGGATAAAATAATGCCATTTGCAGCAACATGGATGGACCTGGAGATTGTCATTCTAATTGAAGTAAGCCAGAAAGAAAGAAAAAAACCATATGATATCACTCATATGTGGCATCTTAAAAAAAAATCAAAAAAAAAAAAAAAAAGAGAAAAGAGGACACTAATGAACTCATCTACAAAAGAATTAGAGTCACAGACATAGTAAACACTCTTATGGTTACCAGGTGGAAGGGATAAATTTGGGAGTTTGAGATTTGCAAAGGTTAACCACTATATATAAAAATAGATAAAAAACAAATTTCTTCTGTATAGCACTGGGGACTATGTGCAATATTTTGTAATAACTTTTAATGGAAAAGAATATGAAAACAAACATATGTATATATGTGCATGACTGGGACATTATGCTGTAGAGAAATTGACATGTTGTAACTGACTATACTTCAATTAAAAAAAAAAAGATTAATCTTCAAAACAAAAAAACAGTTCTCTGCCCGCCTACACATCCTCAAACATCCAGATGTGCATTTGACGGACGTAAAATCTTGTTTCTAATTATCTGAGTGTAGGACTCTGTTTTACATAATCATAGAGTAGTTTCTGTAAAGTTTTAATATACACTAAATTTTCCAGGAATGGAGCTTCTTATTAACTGAAGGAAGATTATACTTTCTTTCATTCAGAACTTGACTAAGAGTGATGCACCATGTCAGAAAATCAGGTCGCAGACAACAATGCGTGGTGTGGTATCTGTGTCCCCAAAACCAATCTGCAGTTTTAGCTCTCAGTATCACAGTGATTCTACTTAGAGGTGCACACATCTGGCCACTGGATCAGTTCTTCTAGTGTAGTTGTACCCAAGCTCATGTCTAGTGAGCACGTTGACATATTTAGTTTACAGTGAATATATATTGTTTCGTTATAGTTAACTTTCGTTTTGCTTCTCCCTTGTTAGGTTAGGTCAGTGTCTTAGTCTGTTTGGGTTGCAATAACCAAATACCATAGGTTGGGTAGCTTGTAAACAACAGAAATTTATTTCTCACAGTTCTGGAAGCTTGAGGTCCTAGATCAGGGTGCCAGCATGTTTGGACGATGGCTCTCTTCCAGGACGCAGAGTTCTCCTTGTGACTCACACGGCAGAAGAGAGGGGCCTACAGAATCTCTCTGGAGCTTCTTCTAAGGCACTAGTCTCATTCATAAGGATTCCACCTTCAAGACTGAAGTGCCTCCCAAAGGCCCCACCTATTAATACTGTTACCTGTGGGGGTGAGGCTTTTAACATGTGAATTTTTGGTGGAGACACAAACACTCAGACTATAGGAGTTGGTAATTTATGTTTTTTAGATATAAGTACTAATAAATTATATTATGTATGAATTTCACTTCAGAGCAGCAAAAGAAGTATTATTTAATATTTCCTATAACAGGAAACTAAGGAGAATACTTTATGTGTTAGTCTTCTATTGCTGCCGTAACAAATTACTTAGTGGCTTAAAATAACATAGATTTATTATCTCACGGTTCGGTGGTCAGAAGCCAGAAATGGGGTTCACTGGCTTTAAATAACAGTGTTGTCAGGGCCACCCTCCTGAGGACTCTGGGGGGAGCAGCTGTTCCCCTGCCTTTTCCAGTTTCTAGGGGGGTACCTGCATTTCTTTGCTCACAGGACCTTCCTCCAACTTCAGAGCCAACAATATAGCATCTTCAAATCTCTGTGACTCGGACCTCCTTGCTTCCATCTCTGACTCTTAGAAGGAGTCTTACGATTTCACCCAGACAATCCAGAATTACCTCCCTCTCTTAAGATCCTTAACTTAATCACACTTACAAAGTCCCTTTTTTCATATATGGTAACATAGTCATAGGTCTGGGGGGGTGGGACCTGGACATCTTTGGGAGACTATTCTGTTTATCACACTTTAATAGTTCTTGTTCTGATAGGGGTGAGACTCACAGTTAAAACTAAAGCACTGCTCCCTCTCTCTTTCTGACTTGGGGCAGGTAGATTTCTTCCTTGACCTTGGCTTGGGCTGCACCTGTTCCAGGGCTACCGTGTCTAGAGAAGAACAGCCTAACCCACCAGGCTGAGTTGCTGGTCCCGAGGGAGGACTCTGGTTGTTGTCATGCTCTGCGGGTGCAGGCATTACTTTGAAGCTAACTTGAAGTACCCCTGTTAAAATCTTTTTTTCCCCCGAGAGCATATGATGTTTACTTTTTGGAGCACCCAGCTTTAATTGTCTTAAGTTGTTCTGCTGTTCAAGATACATCAGAAGGCACTGAGTTATTTTTTTAGCTCCAAGAACTATGTGTTATGACCTAAAAAAATCAGGTTGTATATTCTGACAGGATTTTTGAGCTGCTTCCAAAAGTCAAAGAAATTTCAGGAGATGCAATTTGGTTGAAGACACGTTAGAATTTCTAGCCTATCCTATCTTGATAGTTTGGGGAAGATAATGTGACAGGATAAATAAGATAAATTTGCCAACATTTACTAAGTTCAGTATGAAGTGCCAAGTGTCATGCTGTGTCCTTCGTACATGTTAGCTCATTGATCCCTCTCTACAATAAAGTGAGGTAGAAGTGACCACCCTTGTTTTACAGGTTTGATCTCAAAGTTGCTCTAGTAGGCTTAGAATTTAAATGCAGATCTATCTGCCTCAGAAGCCAGTGCTTGTGAACTACTACACTCACAGAAACCCTGAGCACAGAAATCCGTAAATAGATGCACCCCAGAAACTAAAAATGTTACCTGGAGGATAAGCCATAGCTCCGTATCTGCAAGTGTCTTTCTTTTCAACCTTGGTGAGAGCTGGCTGCCTGGAGACCAAGAAGAGTGACATTTACAACTGATAAGTGCCGGAGAGGGTCTGGAGAAAAGAGGACCCTTCTACACTGTTGGTGGGAATGTAATTTGGTGTAGCCACTATGGAAAACAACATGCAGATTCCTTAAAAAACAAAAATAGACTTACTCTCTGATCCAGCAATCCTGCTCCTGGGCACATGTCCAGAGGAGACTCTGATTCGAAAAGACACATGCACCCCAATGTTCACAGCAGCACTATTTACAATAGCCAAGATGTGGAAGCAACCTAAATGTCCATCAACAGATGAATGGATAAGGAAGTTGTGGTATATATATACACATACACACATACAAAGTAATGGAATACTGCTCAGCCATAAAAAATTATAAAATAATGCCATTTGCTGCTACATCGATGGACCTGGAGACGGTCATTCTAAGTGAAGTAAGCCAGAAAGAGAAAGAAAAATACTGTATGATACCACTTATATATGGAATCTTAAAAAATGACAAAAACAAACTTATTTACAAAATAGAAACAGACTCACAGACATGGAAAACAAACTTATGGTTACCAGAGGGGAAACAGCGGTGGAGGGATAAACTGGGAGTTTGGGATTTGCAGATACTAACTACTATATACGAAATAGATAAACAACAAGGTCCTACTGTAGAGCACAGGGAATTATATTCAGTATCTTGTAGTAACCTATACTGAAAAAGAATATTTATATATACGTGTGTGTGTGTGTGTAACTGAATCACCATGCTGGATATCAGAGACTAACACAACATTGTAAATCGGCTCTACTTCAATAAAAATAAATAAATTTAAAAAAAGAAAAAGAGTGGCCATTTAGTTCAATGGAGATTTTAGAATAATCCCGCCAGTGTCCTCCCTTCTGGGAAAGAAGGTATTGATATTTTTCTAGCAGCAGACACGTGTTTAAGGGAGATTTGCTAGAATGATGGACATGAAGGTTATCATTTTCAAGACCTGCCTCCTCTCTAAATATAGCTTGTGTCCAGCATACCTACTCTCAGACCCCCACACCCTGGGTGGGAGTGCTGTGGGAGCCCCAAGTAATATTGGAGAAATGGGGGTGCCCCTCGGAGCCTAAATAGTGGCAAAGGAGTCAGCTTAGCATCAGCTGCTTTCTGCAAACAGTCTGCCCGTGGGGGAGGGAGTAGGGGAACAAGGGACCCATTTCACTTGAGAAAGTCCAAGCCTGACAGCTGAAGGGTCCCAGAGCAGCAAGCATCACTTCACCTCTTCTCCTGGACCGTTTCAGCTGTCTGCTCTGGATTGACAGAGGCATCTGGCTGCTAAAAATACCCTACTGACCAAGTGCTGCCTATTCCAGCTGAAGCTGAGCACGGATTGCCATCCAGGACTCAATTAAGTCCTCGCAGAGGAACTTTTCAAAAGTTCCCAGGAATTTGAGAAGCACACTGGCCCCTGGTCATTTTCTACTTTGCCAGCTTTGCTGGGCGATGAATGGGACCCTTCCCAGATCACCATCCTCTGGCCTGCCCCATCCCCCTGGCCAGGGAGGGCGGCGGAGGGGGAGGTGAGGGCCCAGGGGCTGGAAGTGGGTAGGGAAGGGGAGGTGCTTGTCCATTTATAGGCCTGCTCTTTGGGATGCTGAAGGTGTTGAAATAGCAGCGAGGACAAGGGACTTGGCTCAGTGTTAAATATCTGCCCAGCGGCCCGAAGACTCTGAGATGACTATAGGGAGAATGGAGAACGTGGAGGTCTTCACTTCCGAGGGCAAAGGCAGGGGTCTGAAGGCCACTAAGGAGTTCTGGGCTTCGGATGTCATCTTTGCAGAGCGGGCTTACTCCGCGGTGGTTTTTGACAGGTACGGAATGTGGCTTGTTGCCTTCTCTCCGGTTGGCTGGGCTGGTGCCACGCTCTAAGAGAGCTGACTCTCAAAATCATCAGGGAGAGGGATGAACCCCATGTGACCACTGATAAGGAATGGTAGTCTGACTGTTTCCTGGCGTAACTTTTTCTGCAAAGAGTCACGGCCAGTGGGGATTGTTCTGGTGGCCAGGTGGTGCAGAGGTGAGCGGCGGCGGTGGGGCGCTCTCTCAGGGCACGGGGTGTGAACCGTGAACTTGGCTGTGTGGGAGCGCTGTGTGTGGTGAGGGCGGAGGCAAGGGGAGTGGAGAGGTGGGTGTGGTGCCCTAGGAAACACTGTCTTACAGAAGGCGCCGTGTTTTTAGCTTCTGAGGTATAAAAAATATATTAGAGGATTAAATAATTCCTGAGACTTAAAAAAAGTTGTAAACACATGAATAACACTGGAATCCATTTACCTCTGAAAGATTAAAATATCACCAAGGAACTGGAATCCCCTTTTACCTTTCCCAGCTTTCATCCCAGTCTCCTCTGTCTCTCCTCAGAGGTAATCCCTGTTGTGCTCTCAATGCGTTTCCTTCTAGAATGTTCTTGTGCTATTACATATATTTATATACGTACCTGTCAAAATGTATGTCTGTTGCTTGTCTTTTTTCCTTTTCCTTTTTTTTTTTTTTTTTTTACAGGAATGGCATCGTATTTCAGATGTCATTCTGGAACTTGCTCTTTTCCCAAAAAACATGTTTTGTTATTTATCCTGATGGGGACTTTAAGTCTATAGCCACTTCTTTCATTTGTTTGTTAGTGTTTTGGGGGAATAATTAGATCTATTTATTTATGTGTTTATTTTAATTTTTTTAACAGAGTTTCTGGAGATTGAACCCAGGACCTCAAGCTTGCTAAGCATGCCCTCTACCACTGCCCTATACCCTCACCCCCTATACCCACTTCTTTTAAATCTGTAAAGATCTCTTTTTAATTTTTTGCCCACATGTAGATCTATCCATGTTGGTCCATATAGTATATGGATCACCAATTTTAACTCTTGTAGGTACTCAACTCTATAAATATATAAAGTTTAAAAAATCTATTCCCCTAGTGAGAGACATTTGGTGGTTTCCAATTATTCATAAGAACAAACATTTCTGCAATTAAAATCCTTGACCATGTCCACTTGTATACGTGTGTGGTTATTCTCTAAGATAAATGGTTAGAAGAGGAATTGTGCCACAGGGTGTGCTGTTTTTTGTTTTAATAGGCTCTCCAGAGTGGCTCTATTAAATTTACATTCCCATTTACCCACAATCTTGTCCATACTTGACCACCAGACTTTTGAATTAGTACTAAATCTCAAAAAAAAAAAAAAAAAAAGAGAAAAAACCCACAGCCTCCCCCTTCCAAAAAAAGAACAAAATTAGAAGAAAAAAATAGTACTAAATCTTTATTTAAAAACCCTGGACACTGTGATTAAATTATGACAGTATTCCCTGAGCTCAAAAGTTGAGGTGACCTGCCTGACGTTTGTGGGGCCTGAATTAAGATGGCTTCTGATAATCTAGGTTCATGATTGGCTCCCTGCACTGACCATCCAGGGAACAGGGTGCTGCTTTTCAGAGATAATTTGAATAGCATTCAAATTCTCATGTCATCCAGCCTACCAAGACCTTCAGGGAAAAGACAGCGAATGGAGTACATGGCTGGCTACCAGCTGAGGAACGTAATGGCACTGAGATGACAGTAATACCTTTTCAGGGGAAGTGTGTCTTACTTTATTAATTTACCTTTGTGTGTGTGTGTGTGTGTGTGTGTGTGTGTGTGTGTGTGTGTGTGGTTGAGGAGTCAGTTGGATGCAGAATTAAATCATAAAAAGCTAGAAACACAGGAATTCTGAACAACGTTTGTGGTGTTGCTACTGAGTTGCACCTTGCCTTTCCTGGAACGACACCTCCATGGGTGCCTCCAACTTCCTAAAAGCCAATATAGCCAATCAGTTCCCCTTTCAAGAATGTTTGGGTTTTCTTCCATTACAAAAGTAAAACTTAGGAAGAAAAAAATGTATTTTCACACAAAGATAACAACTCAGCATTGTTGACTATTTCCTTCCAGTTTATTTTAAAACATAGGTTTCATTTGTTTGTACTGTAAACAGGGATCTTATTATATAAACTATCTTTTTTTTTATGTAATGACTTAGGTATCTTCTGTGTTACTATACTTTCTTCATAAGCATAGTATTTAACGGCTGTGTGCTGTCCAACCACTCCTTTATGACTGGCCATTTAGGTTGTTTACATGTTTTTTTTACTATAAAGAATACATCATTCAATTGAAGTCATAACTACAAAAACAACTTCAGTGTATATTGCAGATAAAATACTAATAAAATATTGTATTATTATTATTACAATAGTAATAAAAATTAAGGTGATTGGAGTAAATGATCTTTAAAATGATTGAAAAAAATCTAGAAGAGGTGCTTTTAAAAAAGTTGTTTACCTAAACCGGTCACTGCAAAGATGAGGGGGCTGCTCGGGGTACCTGAGACAGCTGGGGAGGGATCAGAGGAAAGCTTTTCCCTTTCTGTCCTCACTCTCATTTTAGGCTCCTGGGGAGACAGCCACTATAGAGGAGAAACCTGATTGCGGAGGTAGGACTGAGTCATCCACAAAAGTCACTCTATAAAAGAGGCACGTTCTAATCCCTGTTATTGCAAGCCAGGCTTTCCGTCTTACCCTCCAAACACAAACATGAAGGAAGATTCTATTTTTAGTTGAGCACGGCATTGAATGAAAATCTCTTCTTTCAAACGATATATGACAGATATATACTTGTATATACATATATGTTATGAATCATAACAAGAAATGAACACCCATGAACCACCATCCTGCTTAACTAGAATATTCCAATACCTGCATCTTTCCCTACCCAGCCCCTTGCTTGTCCCAAAGGTAACTACAGTAGTATCCTGAATTTTGGGTTATTTATTCCTCTGCCTTTTGAATGACAGTTTTGTCATATATGTACATATTCCTAAACGATATATCACTTAGCGTTTATATTTTGTTTTTGAGCTTTTAAACAAAGGTAGATATTATATGTGGTTTTATGCCACTTGCTTCTTTCACTCAAATGTACTTTTATTACTCATCCATATGGTTTTGTGTAACTAATGAAATGAATAAGCTCTGTGTGAGCTTGTGAGTATCACCGTTTCTTCTTCCGTTGTCCTCTGAGTGGTTGCTATGGACATTTTTGTTTCTCTCTCTCAGTGAACAGATACACGTGGTGTGTATCCTAGGAGTTGAATTACTGGTTCATCATGTATGCGATATTCAGTTTTAAAATATAATGCTGGCAAGCTGAATTGTGTCTTTGCTAGAATAGATTGGGTTTCGCATTAACAGCAACAATCCAGGCCCTTATAATATAGTCCTTAGTCTGGTTAGGGTCTCTTTAATTTTGCTGGTTGGAAAAACAGGTGGTCTGCTTAAAGATAAAGGAGCAAGAATTAGGTAGAGACAATCCTTTCAGACCTGGCAAGTGTGTAGCACTTGGGCCACCATGATCCCTGGCAGACACGGCAAATCAATCAGGCACCATGATTGCACCAGGGCAGACATGGCTAATCAATCAGGCAGCTCCTTCCTCCTGAATGCCAACATGGCCTCAGAGTTCTTTCTAGCAGAGTACTCCAGGCAGCCACTACTAATGGGCATTTAAAAGGAAATCTATTTGCTTGGCTTTTAGGTATTTTTGGGTTGGGTGCTGGAAAGAGATGAAGGTGAATTTGGTGGGTAAGGTCAATTTACCAAGGAGCTGTCTTTCACGGACATAGTCTTCTAAAGTGAATGAGACCCCAAGGGTGGTGGATGAACTGTTAAAGGATTGCTCTCTGCCCCTCTTGCTCTTTATTCTGAGGGTTCCCAGTTCTAGGGAGGACAGAGAATAGGAGCTCCGTGATTCTTTAGCCTGAGTGATCTTGCTCATTTTTGCATGAGGTGGAGCTAATCTGGGAATTAATGATGCCGTCTTGTTTGGATTTTTTTTTAAAGCTTATTTTAGAAAATTCAGAAATTACAGAAAAACCAAAACAAAAAAATAAAAATTCCCTGCAATCTTAGTATTTAGAGAAAACTACTGTTAATATTCTGTTAAGAATGTCCTTACAATATTTTTAATGAGGTATAATTGACTTCTTACAATAGTTTTATGCAAATATGTTGCATATAAAATATTTTCATAATCTCTGTGATTTGTAGGTAGGGTGTGGTGGTGGGAGAAACACTATATTAAATGTATATTTTGATTGTAAAGTGCTTCCCTAACTTCAAGATATTAAATTATTGGGGGAAGGGTTATTTCACAATGAAAGGAATGACAGAATATAGTATTTTATCAATTCTAGAATACGTATTTCATTTTAACATCTCTTTAATTGTGATATCTCCTACAGTCTATGGCTCAATATTGTTTAATTTTTTTTAAAATGAGGGGGATAATTAGGTTTATTGATATATTTATTTATTTTTAGAGGAGATACTGGGGATTGAACCCAGGACCTTGTGCATGCTAGACATGCACTCTACCACTTGGGCTACATCTTCTCCCCTCATTATGGTTTAATTGGGAGCACTTTAATGTTGTTTCTTAGTGGTAAAAATTGTGCACTTAATAATTGACAATATCTTAAATTCAATGTAATTCATGTATACATTTTTTCTTTACACAAAAGTAGAATTATTGTGCAACTTGTTTTCTTTACTTCACAATATGTTGTGAGCAACTTTCCAAACTGTGGGCATTCCTCTAAAGCGTTTTTGATGACTGTATAGTATTCTTTTTGTTGACTGTTGTTCATCAATTTAAGAATTGCTGTATTTTGGATATCAAGATCATTTCCTACTTTTCCTAGTAGATCTTTCCTTACATCTCTGATTATTTATTAAAGATAAACTCTTAGAAGTATGCATTTTAGATTCAAAAGACATCTTTAAGGCTCTTAATATAGATTTCCAAATCACTCCACCAAAAAGAATCAAACTAATTTCTCCATGAGCAGTAGAGTGTTTGTCTGCCCCCACAGCCCTGGCCAGTGCAGAAAGCTATCTGTTACTTTGCATTTTTCAACATAACCTTTAAAACTTATTTTAGTATTATTATCATTTTTCATTCTATATCTTCAATTTTATTTTATATTATTTTTATTTTTTTATTTTTAAAATTTATGTATTTATTTTACAATATAGTATTTTTAAAACTGAAGTTTAGTTGATGTACAATATTATATGTTACAGGTATTCAGTATAGTTTTTAAAGGTTATACTCCATTTATAATTATTATAAAATATTGGCTATATTCCCCATGTTTCACAATACATCCTTTTAGCTAATTTTATGCCAGATAGTTTGTACCTCTTAATCCTCCACCTCCATCATGCCCCTCCCCTTTCCCTCTCCCCACTGGTAACCACTAGTTCCTTCTCTACATCTGAGTCTGTTTCTTTTCTGTTATGTTCACTAGTTTGTTGTATTTGTTTAGATTCTACACGTAAGTGACATCTTACAGTATTTGTCTTTCTCTGACTTACTTCACTTAGCGTAATGCCCTCCAAGTCCATCCATGCCGTACACCAGAAACTAATACAACATTTTACATCAACTGTACTTCAATTAAAAAGCAACCAACCAACCAACTAACCCATTTAAAATACGGGCAGAAGAACTGAACAGACATTTTTCCAAAAGAGGAAATACAGATGGCCAACAGGAACATGAAAAGTTGCTCAGTATCTTCACTAATATCAGGGAAATGCAAATCAAAATCACAATGAGATATCATCTCACACCTGTCAGAATGGCCATCATCAAAAAGAACACAAATAACAAATGTTGGCAAGGATGTAGAGAGAAGGGAACCGTTGTATATTGTTGGTGGGAATGTAAATTGGTACAGACACTATGGAAAGTATTATTTTGTTTTGAATATTTTATTATTAGGGAGGTGAAAATTCTTTAAAAAGTGTGTTTGTTGATCATTACATTTCTCCTTTTGTGATTTTTCTGTTTTCTATTGATATCCTCATTGTAAAATTGTATTGTAGCTCATTTATTACTCCTTAATGTTCAGGACTTCTAAGTTGTCTGAATTGTTTTGTATCATTTTGGTTTCTTAGCTCTTTGGATTTCATTTTTTAAATCATTCTTCATTAGTTTTGACTTTCTCTAATTTTTCATGTCTTTCATCTTATTTTTAAAACTCTCCATTTTCCTTACCTTACATATAGCTTTTAAAACGGTCTCTAAGCTTTAAGTTTCTTTCTTTTAGTTTATTTATTTTTTATTCCAGTTACTTAGTGCCATTGCATCTTTCATCTTCCTTTTATAGCTTATTTAGTTCATTTTACATCAAATGGAATCAGAAGATAAATGGTTTTAATCTTAAAAGTGACAGAGGCCTTCAGCCAGGAGATTAGACCCTTATCTTTGCTCTGCTTGGCCTTGGAAGGACTCCTCCAGTCCTCTGATGTACAACCTCCATCTTTTCCAAAATATAAAATCAATCAGTGGGGTAACCCAGTCGACCCACAGACTAAGGTCCATGAGGCACAATTTATTACAATATGAATTGTAACTTACTACAATATGAATAAATCTGCACCATCACCATCACCTACAAACAATAGCCACAACCAAAGATGCGTGGCCAGCCTTGCATAGATTCCGAAGAAATGACCAGGGACAGGATCTGAAGCATGTTTTACAGTCACATTAAAGAACTTCTCCTAATAGTCATCTACACACACTGAACTGTCATTTTCAAGAAAGAGGGTTCTGAACTTCTTCTTTTTTAATTGACAGAAGGGTGAGAACTCAAGGCACCTTGAGCAGAAGTTACAGAGTCATAGTTCAGGTCAAAAAAAGGGAGTGGGGGTGTGGTGGATAAAAAGATCTAGTCAGAGCTCAAGCCATTGAAGAATTAAGTAGGTCCTAGATATCTTTACGTTTAGAGGCACCAACTCACAACATGTCAGAGTGTAGTTTCTTCTTACCGCTTCAGAATGGTTTTTGAAATTGTTGTTAATTTCCATTTTGCAGCTTTTTTTTTTTAAGACAATTTTGGAACTATTAAAAGGTGTTACCAGTCCCAAACCTTTTCCTGGGGCACCTGCAAGCTTTTAGGCCCTTGATACTGAGTCTCTGTTGCCCGCTAGGTAGAACGGGGCTGTTGACACCGTCTGCAGGTGGAAAGGGCTGTTTCCAAGGTTGTGTATTTCCTGGTGACAACCTGGCAGAGGCGGTGTACATGGAGCAGTAGAAGGGAATTGGGTCGTGTGGTCTCTTCCATCCTGAGGTCCTCTGGGTTGCACCATTGCTTCAGTACATGCAAAGGACTCCCGTGCAGCAAGAGAGGGGTGCTAGGAATATTGCTTGTTCTGATTATTATTCTATTTTAGCATCAAACACAAGAAATGGCACAAGAAAGGTGCTTGTGGGCAGTTCTAGAAGCCAAACATACCATTTGATTATTCTTGTTTAACAGTCCCAGATGTCTTAAATTTAGAGTATTTCTAGCCTATGGGTTCCTAACCCGGGTCTATGGATCCTTAGCAAGAGAAGCACCTATAATTGGAGGATCAAAGTTTATGTGACTGTGCATGCGTGCTTTTTATTTCTGGGGAGAAAATTGACACCTTTCATCACTTTCCAAATGGTCCTTAACCCAGAAGAAGGCTGAGAGTCACGGAATTCATGCAATCCTCTCTTACAGGTGGGGAAACTGAGGCTCAGTGAGGCCTTCCCCGGGTCACACAGGGGTGAGTCACAGAGCAGGTGTGAGCCTCCTGGGACCTCGTCCAGTCATTTCTCCCTGCCCCCACTCCCCACCCTGACACACATGTGGGCCCAGCATTGCCTGCTTAATTTTCTTTTGTTCTTTTCAGTCCAATTAATAATATTCACCCTTAACAAAAGAAAGAGTATGCACCCGTCAATTTCGGAAGAATCAAGATCTGGTTCTGGGGCCTGAGGATGGTTAGATGCAGAAGCTCTTAGGTGAGAAATAGAAACATACGTGCGATTATACAGGGAAAAAACGCTTGTAATAACAAACCAATATATTACTTTCCAACTGTTAGTGTGAAAAGTTACCACAAATTAAGTGACTTTAATGACACAAATTTATTACCACGCAATTCTGGAGGTCAGAGATTTGAAATGCATCCACACGGCTACGTTTCCTAGGCTTTTCCAGCTTCTGCAGGCTGCCTGCATCCCTGGGCTCCATCTTCAAAGCAGCTCCGGAGCATCTTCTCCTCCTTCGACCTCCCGCCTCCTCTTCTAAGGACCCTTGTGATTATGTTAGGCCCACCCAGGGGATTCAGATTATCCTCCTACCTCAAGGTCTTTAATCTTAATTACACCTACAGAGTCCCTATTGCCATGTAAGGTAACGTATTTGCAATTTCTAAGATTAGGATGTTGGTATTTTGGGGGGTGCTATTTATTCAGCCTACCACAACCAATAATATGAATTTCCTATTAATCTAATTTATCCCAAAAGATGTTAAGCTGTGACAAGGATAGAGGATATTTTTTTAAGTTCTTGACCAGCTCCTAAATGATTGAGCTGAAAATGCCCAAAGATGTGTGTGTGTGTGTGTGTGTGTGTGTGTGTGTGTAGGGAAAAACAAAGATGAGAACATGAGAAAAAGAAGCATATTTTAAATGAAATTAACTTCAGCCAGGTTTTTTTGAAAAATCAGGCCAGTCACGGCTTCTTCAGGTCCAGTGGAAAGAGCTGGGCTCTCAGCCCGTGTAATTCTCTGTGGGCCCATGGGGACACCAGAATTAACCATGGCATATGCACAAATGCACGTGTGGCCTTTAATCTGGTGACAGCTGATGGGTAGCTGGTGGGGGATATATGATGCTATAAATGGAAATAATTTAATAAAGGGATTAGACAAATTCCTGAACAGTTAGTTCAGAAAATGAGTGAATAACTGAAAGTATTCAGGTTACAGCCTTGAATGTTTGCGCTTAATGCTGAGGATAACCACAGGAGATTCAGAAATCTGCCTTTAATTCGGCACATTAATTTAGCCGCGGAGGTAGGACGTGTTGATATGCCACGTGATCCATTATGAGCTATGTTGCTAAATTCTATTGACTAATCCTTAAATGCAGACGTGTGGGAATAATTGCCTTTTAAACATAGATTAGGTCAAATGTCAGGTTGTCCCCGTAACAATGTCAGCTTCACTCATTTACTTTGGTCACAGCTAGTGTGTGAGAGGTGCGTCCAGGCTGTGGCAGAGAAAATCTTGAGATTGCTATTTTAATGGACGAGATGTTAAAAATAAATGGGCAACCCCTAGGTCTGACCGAGGGAAACAGTACCACCGAGCTTCTTCTGCTAAGGTATATAATCTTGCAAACGTGAATCCAGCGATGCCCCTTAAGCACTGACACGGGCTGTTTAAAAATGACATTAGGTAGATACACTGGGGAAAAGAAAGTGAGGATTCCAACTCTGCTTGTTTTTCTCCTCTCTGCAAAAGTCTCCCCTGTGCCTACAGAATAAGGACTTAATGAGGGTTGCATTCCAGGTCCCCTACAGCCTTGGTCATCTTTCCAAGATGATTTCTTGATGTGGTGCATCCTAGGATCTTGTCAAATAGCTACTCCTGCCTCCCATACGAGCCTGTCCCCACTACTTCCCCCATGGAAGCCTTTGACTCATGCCAGTGCCTCTCCATGGAAGAGGTTGACATTCTGAGTACAAACTCAGCTCATTTTTAGAGGGTCAGAACAATGCCTCCTCCCCTCCTTGGTGATAGCCTTTGGGGAGTCCTCCCTCCTCCACCTCAGTGGGGGATAGATCTCACCTCCTCGAACCCTGCAGCTGGTTACCAGCGCCCTGGAGGGCATGCCTCATTTTCCTTATGTGTTATGTGAGCCTGGGGACTGCCCGAAGGCAAGATTTGTATCTTGTTTATTTTTAAGGCTCTCTGTCACCTAGCTCGATGGACAGCACATAAAAGATGCCCAATAAATACTTTCTCTAAACCTTATTTTTTGCTTATTTTTAGTTACTTTCTAAAATTAAAGTATAATTGAATTATGACATTATATTAGCTTCAAGTGTACAACATAGTGATCCAGTATTTTTATAGATTATACTCCATTTAAAATTGTTACAAAATAATGGCTCTATTCCCTGCATTGTACAATGTGTCTTCGCAGCTTGTTTATTTTATGTATAGTAGTTCTCACCTCTTAACCCCCTACTCCTATCTCCCTTCCCTCTCCCCGCCAGTAACCACTAGCTTGTTTTCTGTATCAGTGAGTCTGTTACTGTTTTGTTACACTTACTCATTTGTTTTATTTTTTACATTCCATATACTCATTCGTTTTATTTTTTTAGATTTTGTATAAGTGATAACATACAGTATCTGTCTTTCTCTGTCTGAGAAAGGCCCTCTGGCTGTGCTGTTGCAGGGCTCGTCCACCGGGCAGGCACCTTCTATATGCATTTATCTGTCCAGTAACTGGTTATTTCCATACAAGGCGCCGAGCAGCAGCTGCCCTTCCATCTCTCTTGACTCTGACAGATGACATAACCCAGGGCTGCCAAGCAGAGAGTGAGTAGGGGCCCGCTGGCTGGGGCAGGGCACACTCAGGGCTGCAGGCAAAGCGGGTGAGCTTGGTGACTTCCTCTGCCGTCTGTGCTGGGAGCAGCGTCAAGCATCGGGGACCCCATGAGAATAATATCCCAGTGAGGATATGATCACCTGTACTCAAAAGAGTTGTTGAGAAGGTTTAACAAAAGAGAATTGTTTAAAAAAAAAAAACCAACCAAACAAACAAAAAACCTCTTTAAAAACTGCAAAGTGTTATAGAAACGGGACGCTTGTGGAGAGTGGATAAATGGGACCAGGAGGAGAAAGGAGGCTTGCTGAAGGTCACCAGCTAAACTGGCTGCAAGAAGCACTCTTTCTCCTGGAATTTAAAAAGTGGTCTTAGGACTTCATGTCTTTTATTTATTTTTTTATTGAAGTATAGTTGATGTATGATATTATATAAATTACAGATGTACAATGCAGTGGTTCACAATTTTTAAAGGTTATACTCTATTTATAGTTACAATAAAACGTTGACCATATTCCCTGTGACGTACAATATATCCTTGTTGTTTATTTTATACCCAATAGTTTGTACCTCTTAATCCCCTATCCCTATATTGCCCCTCCCTCCTTCCCTCTCCCCCGACTGATAACCACTAGTTTGTTCTCTTGTTTGTTTGTTTTAAATTTTTTCCCTTAAAGGAGGAACTGGGGATTGAACCCAGAACCTCGTGCACACCAAGCGTGTGCTCTACCACTGAGCTGTATCCCCCACCCCTAGTTTGTTCTCTAATCTGTGAATCTGCTTCTTTTTGTTAAAGTCACTAGTTGTATTTTTTAGATTCCACATCTAAGTGACATCATACAGTATTTGTCTGACTTATTTCGCTTAGCATAATGTCCTCCAAGACTCCATGTCTTGCAGATGCTTTCACAGGCGAAGCAAGGAAGTGGATGTATTTGTATCAAGGAAGTACCCTTGGCCCCCTACCTATAGGATCTCTTCCAGCTGAGAGATCTACCTCTCTGGTGGCTGCCTGGGAGTTAGTGGCTACTGGGTGAGAGCAGGGGCTCAGAGACCACCCGGCCCAGCCTCCCTACATAACAGGCCAGGAGACAAGATTTAGAGCCTTCTTGGGATCCAGATTACTTGGGTTCTTCAGCAATCCAGTCCCTGCCAGTGAACTTGGCAGAGAATACAGTCCTGACTTGAGACAGAAGTGAGAAATTCACAGCTCTCCATCTCCAGGGGTCCACTGAGTGGTCAGCATCCCAGAGGAGCCGGTGTGTTCTGTTCTGCTGGGGCACTTGTGACAAATGGCATTCTCAGTCAGGGTAAACCTTCTGTGGCATAGTTAGGAATGGCCGCGGATTCTGTGCTCTTCTAAGTATGCCGGTGTAATTCTACTCTGCCTCTCTCCTTAGGAAAGCTTAAGGGGATACAAGCAAGTGAGCAAGACATTATTATGGGAATAACCTTGAATCTGCCCTCTTTATAAATACACTCTGAACTTTCATGCCCTTGAGTATTTTACAATGGGTAACAAATTACTGGCATCGCACCTCACAGGACATGGGGAGACAGCAGTTTGCTGAGTTGGCCACCCATCCCTTCCACCCTCTGGCTAAGCCAGAAGACAACATCAGGTAACACCAGTGACATCAGTGACCTTGTATTTCTTATGCTTGCAAAACACACAGAACTATGACACGTGTTGTAACGCGTAGACCTCATTTTGTGTAAAATGTCATGTTTCATGTCTAATCGCGTTGTAAATAGTTAGAATTTTTTAATTCTTTGGGGAAAGGGACATTCCATTTCAACAATGAGAAGATGTCATGCAGAAGGCCCTCTCCCAGGTGGTGCCAATGACCTGTGACTTTTGGCAAGAGGACCATGAGAAATTTCCACCCACTCCCTTGGCCAAGAAGACTTCCTGGGTTCCTCAAGGGTCTCCTCCGTTGTGATCCAGGAATACCTTGTGCCTCCCCTGTCTCATTGCTCCTCACGCCGCATGGTGGTTGCAAGTTCAATGGTTCCTCTGGCAACTCGTAGAATTCCCAGTGCCTGATGCATAGAAGCTGTAAATCCACACTTGCTGAGTTAAATTGAAGGGCTCACACGCAGAGTGCAGTAGTGTCCTCCACACTGGTTTCACTTAAACATATCTGCTGAAAGAACAGTTGCACCTAGAAGGGACCTTTGGAAACCCAAGCCCCTCATTTGGAAAAGTGGGAATCTGAAGCTTAGAAAGACAAGGACAGCCCGCTGAGCTGGTACCGGAGCCCCAGAGCCCCCACGGCCAGGGCAGCAGCCCCCAGTCACGTTTTCTCTCTCCATTTCCAGCCTCGTGAACTTTGTGTGTCACACCTGCTTCAAGAGGCAGGAGAAGCTGCATCGCTGCGGGCAGTGCAAGTTTGCCCATTACTGTGACCGCACCTGCCAGAGGGATGCTTGGCTGAGCCACAAGAACGAGTGTTTCGGCCATCAGGAGATACGGGAAGGTGCCCAATGAGAACATCAGGTCAGAGCTGGGCCCTGGGGGTGGCGCTTGGGACTCCCGAATGTCAAGCGGGGACAGCAGCAGTGACAGCATCCCCAGGCCCGGGCAAGCTGGGCTGAGGGCACACCAGGAACGAACCCCAGACAGGCAGGATTCCGTCTCTCTCTTTGTCTGGGAGCCCATCTCTGAGGGAGAACGGGGTGCCTGCAGCAGCCGTTCCAAACTGCAGCCACTGGCTGGAACTGGCTGCAGACCTGATCTGTGTGACTCCCCAGTGTTTAGTTTTTGAAAACTGATCTGCCCGTGTCAAAAAAAAAAAAAAAAAATTGGGAAATTTCACATTAAAAAAATCAGGGGTTCTATAGAATAGGTAAACAAGTTTATACTGTATAGCACAGGGAAATATATACAAGATCTTGTAGTAGCTCACGGTGAAAAAGAATATGAAAACGAATATATGTATATTCATGTAGTACTGAAAAATTGTGCTGTACACCAGAGATTGACACAACATCGTAAACTGACTTAAACGCAATTAAAAAATTCTTAAAAAATTTTAAAAATTAGGGGCTCTGGCTTCTCTTTAAAAAAATGTAAAGATTTGGCAAAATAAGCTACAGCTCAATAGCAACTAACCCCTTTAAAAACATCACACTTTTTGGGGGGTGGGTATAGCTCAGTGGTAGAGCACGTGCTTAGCATGTGTGAGTTCCTGGGTTCAATCCCCCGTACCTAATTATAAAATTAATAAAATTTTATAATTAATAAAATTAAAAATTGTAAATTAATAAAATTGTAAATTAATAAAAATATACAGCTTTTCAAGTCACCACAGCCCACTAGTCCCACGCTGTACACTAGCCCCTTGTACTCATTACACCCAAAAGGCATTTGCATTTGCAACAATTAGTGGCCTCCCCTGGAGGCCATCACCAAACACTGGGGAGCCCCAGTTACAGAGCTCCCAAGTCGTGCAGACTCCGGCCAGGGTAGGACCTGACGCTAGTCTGCAGATGGGTGCTTATGAAGCCAGCAGTGGAGAGCAGAAGCGATGGGGATGTTGATGCTGGGAGCATTTGCACCAAACGTGTAGGCTGTGACATTAAAGTACAGACCGTATCTTGGGCCCGACACTGTGATGGGAATGCATGAGGCACTCAGCTAGTGTTTGTTGAATGAATGAATGAATGAATGAATGAATGCAGTGCGGCCTCCCTAACCCTGCCCCTCTGCACAGGCTGGCGGCCCGCATCATGTGGCGTGTGGAGAGAGAGGGCACCGGGCTCACGGAGGGCTGCCTGGTGTCCGTGGACGACCTGCAGAACCACGTGGAGCACTTCGGGGAGGAGGAGCAGAAGGAGCTGCGGGTGGACGTGGACACTTTCCTGCAGTACTGGCCGCCGCAGAGCCAGCAGTTCAGCATGCAGTACATCTCCCACATCTTCGGCGTGGTACCATTTCTCCCACGGTGGGGGTCGGGGTTGGGGGGCGGCTGGGATGGTCCAACTAGGAAGTTTCCAGATGCTGCCAGGCCAGAGGAGGATGAAGGGGAGCCAGGAGAAGCTCTGGAGGGGGACAGAGTCCTCACACGAGATCTCACCCCTTTCTGGTCTTGCTTTACTATGAGGTCCTGCCTTCCGCTTCTGAAGTTGGCGGCTCACACGCAGGCCGCTCATTAGCTCTGAGCGGGAGGCTTGGAGGGTGATTTGCCTCCTGTTCATCCACACCTCCTCTACTGTCTCTCCTCCACGTTGAAAACACAGACCCGATCACTAGCCCTTCTTGCCCAGCAGTCACTTTGGAAGTAAGACTCTTCCTTTTCCCAGATCAGATGGGCCGAGAATGGGGAACCAGGGAGAGGAGAGTAGGAACTTTCTGGAGGCTGCTGCCCTGGAGCAACAAGTCCAGCTTCTCTCGGTCATGAGAGTCTAGGAGGTGGGGTGGGAGCCCAGGGGATCAGCAGGTTCAGACTGTGCGCTATGGGGTTCCATCTGATAGGCCTGGCAGAGTCCTCACCATGTGCTGATGCTTCTGTAGTAGAGTTCTCCAGAGAAACAGAACTAGAAGGATGTGTTCGTATACACACACACATATATATAGAGGGAGAGAGAGAGATTTATTTTAATGAATTGGCTCTTGCATTCTGGAAACTTGGTAAATCCAAAATCTGCCAGTCGGCCAGGAGACTGGAGACCCAAAGAAGGGTTGCAATTCAAATTCAAAGACCATCTGCTGGCCAAATATCTTCTTGCTCAGGGGAAGTCAGTCTCTGTTCTATTAAGGCTTTCAACTGATTGCACGAGGCCCACCTGCATGATGCCGGCTGATCTGCTTTCTTCAAAGTCTACACACTTAAATGTTAATTTCATCCAAGAAACACCTTCACAGAAACATACAGAATAATGTTTGACTGAATATCTGGGCACCACAGCCCAGCCAAGTTGACCCATAAAATGAGCCATCATAGCCTGTGTATATGCACACATTATTTTATGCAGTCTTTACAACACAAGATGAAGTCTGCGCTCTTAACGCTCCTATTTTATGGACCTGAAGGCCTCGGCCCAGAGAGGTTACATGGCTGCCAGAGGTCATGCAGTGAGCTGCTGTCCAGGGCAGGACTGGAAGCAGTCTGTCTGATGCCAGCGTTTCTACTCTTAGCAGTTATGCTCCATCGCCTCGGGGTGAATGGGTGTCATAGCCGGATCCCGGGGGCTACAGCCACAGGATGGCATAATCACCAGGGTGCCGGGCTGGAAGGACCCACAGCGACCATCTGGTCCAGCTTATTCAACCTACAGATGAGAAAAGGGGGCCCAGAGAAGAATCTTGCTCAAGATAATGAACCTTGCTGGTGGTATTGACAGGCCTGACCTCATGTAGTTGCTAAATGACTGATGAGATTGAGTGGAAAACGTGACTTCCTTCAATTTCAATAACAAAGAGCCATGTGCTGTACGCATCAGTACACATCTGTCGATGTATATTGTGTTATACTATGTACAGCAGGTATATATAGCTCTTATTTTTATATATAGCAGAAATTTGTGTGCAGTTATTAATGTCTTCTAGGTTATATTTATTCGGAGACATTTCTTTATACCCTGAGAGCAAATATTTGGGCTCTGTTTCTGTAACAAATAACTTTTTTTTTAAGGAAAAGGAAATAAATTGAGTGCCGTGTAAGTAATGACCAGTTTGGTGTGCCTTGCATTCAGAGATACATGCTGCACTCAATCAGATTTTAGAATTGTGGACAGGGAGGACAAGATATCCACCAGACACCAAATAATCACAAAAAGATGCCAGTTTTGTTTTATGAACAGCTTAGGAGTTGAGGGTGTGTAGTTAAAGGAAGCAGGGGAGACACGCATACACATAAGGCAGAGTTTAGCAAATGTGAGGCTCTCCCTTGGTACTAATCTTTTTTTTCTTTAACTTTTTTTGGAGATAATTAGGTTTATTTATTCATTTATTTAATAGAGGTACTGGGGATTGAACCCAGGACCTTGTGCATGCTGGGCAAGCTGCTCTACCACTGAGCTACACCCTCCCCCTCCCGTGATACTAATCTTGAGGGTCATTTGGAATCACACAGATAACAGGAGAAGGACTGTTTTGTTTCCAGACTCTCTAGGCACTTCCAGCATGAGATTGGGTTTTCTGTTTTTCCAGCATGAGGCTGGGTTTTCTATTTGTCTAAAAGCTTTCGACAGCGGGCTGGTGCTCTGGGCCCCGTCTATGTCTGTTAGCTGACTCTTTCCTTTCCCTCTGGGCAGATTAACTGCAACGGCTTCACGCTCAGTGATCAGAGAGGCCTGCAGGCAGTGGGCGTGGGCATCTTCCCCAACCTGGGCCTGGTGAACCACGACTGCTGGCCCAACTGTACCGTCATATTCAACAATGGCAAGTAAGTGTGTCTTTAACCTGTGTGCGTGTGATGGGGGTGGGGAGACCTCACGGTGTTCTCTACACTCGGCTTAACCCAGAGAGAAACTGTTGAACCTGAACTGGCCTGGGCTTCAAACAGGGAGAGAACAGAAATTTCATTCTAGAATAACTATAGATGAGATAAATGCAATGAGGAAGACGACGCAGAATTCCACATGAGCAATTTCTGAGTCTTGGTATGTTTCTTGAAGTTGCCTAGGTATGCTAGAGAAACCTCTAACCACTATTTTAGAACTGGACGCCTGAGATTTTTCTCTCTAGAGGTCATTGTGGAATATCATCAGCTGAGAAGGCGCTCGGCAGGGACGTGCATTGGTCAAGTTCCCAGCAGAAACCAGAGGGCACACTCAGGGTTTACCCTAAGAGAATTTAATAAAAGGACAATTGAAAGAAGTGTGAGTAGAGTTTAAGAAACTGACAAAAAATGGTGAGGTGTCCAGGGTCTAGCAACAGCATGGAGCCGTTACCACCTCTGTACCTGGAGGGACAATGGAGGAAGTACTCTTCCTGCTGGTGGTGAGGGATGCAGTCATGGGAGAGGCCCTTTCTCCCCTGACCCAATGGCTTGGCTGTGCCTGCAGAGAACCCGGCCACTGCTGGAACCGTGACAAGGCAGAGAGGGAGCCCCAGGAGACGGCACACCCCAACCCCTATCTCCTCCCACCTTCTAATCTCCTCCCATTGGCCAAACTCCAACCAGAAGCCAGAGGACAAAGGAACCTGGGTGATGAAGCCCTCAGAGGTTCAGCCCCTGCCCCCTGGAAGCACAGATCAGGGACCAGGAGGGTAGAGGATGGAATTTGGGGTGGGGCACAAATGGGGACGAATCAGCAAACAGACTGAGCTCCTCGTTGTCCATGGCTCAAGCTAGGGGTCTTTGAGGCCCAAGCAATATTTCATCTGCTCTTAGAGACAAGCTCTTAGGACAGATGCACGTCGACTCCAAGCCATCAGCAATGAGCAGGTTTCCCTGCAAACTTCCTGGAAGCCAGACAATGATCTCTGGTTCTCAGCCAGGACTCAAGCCTAAGCCCCCGGAGAGCGAGGACTGGTTTCCCTTTTCCTTCCCATTTCCAGAAGCAAGGATTTGCATGACGCACTTGAGAAAGCACTTGAGAAAATCACTCAAGGCAGGGAAGTCTGTTTTGCACCCGGATGGTTATTTTTCCCCAGCACTGTGTTCCCCTTCCTAAGCCTCTTGGGGTCACTGGCCTGGACCTCAGGGAATCCTCCCCAGAGGGGCTGGTGTCTGGGGTTACCCTAGCTGACAGAGAGGATCAAATTCAGCCACATGTGGGACGGGTCTTTCTGGAGACCCCTCCCCTACGCAGAGGTGACCCAGACCGCTTCCTGTCACTATGTGTACCAGTCCCAGGAACCCGGGAGCCCTTTCTTCAAATCATCGCCAGTGCCCGCTCTGGCTTTGCATCCTAATTTCAAGCAGCCACATTTTACCTGGGCTTCTTAACTGTCGCGCAAGAGAAGGTGACTTTGCAGTCCCTGTCTAGCTGCCTGCCGTAGTGAGAAAAAAACACTGCATGTGATGGTAGGAGCCCAATTCTGTTTTTTTTTTTTTTTTTTAGGAGCCCAATTCTATCTAATGCCAGCAATTTTTACATACTACCTGTGTGACCAGCCTCCAGATGCACTTCAAACGCTTCCCAATACGGACATCATATAAGAGGCCACACTAATTTGTCCACGATGCTCGTTAGTGAGATAATAATAGCGTCCCATGTGTTTTTTTAGCACTCTACTTTTATTTTTATATTTTAAATTTTTATTATTTATTTATTTATTTATTTTTGACATACAGTCAGTTACAGTGTGTTAATTTCTGGTGTATAGCACAATGTCCCAGCCATGCATATGCATACATATATTCATTGTCATATTCTTTTTCATTAAAGGTTAGTACAAGATATTGAATATAGTTCCCTGTGCTATACAGAATAAACTTGTTTTTTTTTAAATCTATGTTTTTATATAGTGGGTAACATTTGCAAATCTAGCACTCTACTTTTAAATGCATTTTCTCATGACAGCCTTATTACCAGGTTACAGATGAGAACGTTGAGGCTCAAGGGAAGGGAAGTAATTTGCCCAGGGCTGAGTACCTTTGAACCCAGAGCTTCTCACTCCAAATCCAGTGCACTTTCCACTATACCAGGCTGCATCTTGTCAAAGGGTCCCCCCTGGAAGGGGCTGGGATAGAGGCGGTTGTGATGGCCAAATCTTTGGCTGTGTAACCTGACTGCTGTGCATCCTGCCAGCCCTACAGGATGAGCCAACGGTAATGATTTCCATTCGGGTATCTGTTTTGTTTTTCAGTCATGAGGCAGTGAAATCCATGTTTCACACCCAGATGAGGTGGGTCAGTCTTTGGAAACACCCCTGCTCCTCTGACCCATCTCCCTCACTTGCCTGGTTTGCTGGGGCTGCCCCTTCCCGAGACTCCTTGGCTGCCATCTGCTCGTAGCATCCTTCTGCACCCCAGAGTCTTGTCTTTGCTGAATGCTGTATTTTTAATGCATTGATATTAATCATTTTGTTCCTCACCCACTACCTGCCATGACTTTGCTTTATTTCCTTCCTTCCCTCTCTTTTCCTCCCTATTTCTCTCCTTCCTCCAATATCAAAGCATGAGGGTCCCTTCTTGTCCACATCATCTTAGCAAAACCCCACTTTGTCCCTCCAAACCCTGCTTATCATGAAATGAGGACTGTTGACATTACTGACCTACTAAAAAACTGTGTTTGTTCATAACCATCAAATTCTTAGTCAGACTGGGTTCTGAAATTTGTGCCCATAACTATGATATTTTTGATAAATATTTATTCTCTTTACTGCATCTGACCAATGATGAATTAGTGGTTTAGGTTAGATTTTACTTTTGACATTTCTTAATGACAACTGCATGGCCACAGATGGGTTTTTTTTCTCAGGCCAGGCTTGAAAGTACTTGGAATGCTCTTTGGATTAACAACAAAATGCTTTCTTGGGAGTCTGGGCTTTGGCAATGCAGGGGTAGGACTGGTTGGTGCATCTGAGTCAGGGTTGATGTGCATTGCACGTGACTTTGGGTGATTCACGTAATCCCTGGGCGCTTGGTTCCACATTTGTAGAGCAAAGGTCAAGATGAGAGCATCTCTAGGGACCTTTCCTTTCTAATTCTAAGTCTCTGTAGCTCCGGACTCTGCCTCTGATCTCTGCAAGAAGTACTTAAATAAGTTGCCTCCTCGAGGCTCAATTGGCTGAGCTATAGAATCGCAGAGTGTTAGAGATGGAAGAAGTCTGGGATCTGGAAAGGGGTGGTGGTCACTTTCATGCCCTGATCCCCAGTTCCAAGTTAGGTAAAATGGGGCATACATATGTGCACTTTTCACACCTAAGTGATACTTGGAAACTAGTACCATTGAAATAATTTGAGCCACTCTGAGACCTTGTAAGAATTGGCTTAACCATGGTGGGAAGCAAACAAACCTGCTGGCTAACTCAACTGGCCACCGATTCATTCTTGAATGAGGATCCTTCTCTACAGTGAGCTGCCTCCGTGGGACCAGACACCAGAGATCACATTCAACAGTGGCCCAGGAGTTGCTCAAATGCCACTGTTAAGGATGTGAGTCAAGTCCTAACTCAAGGGCATTAATGCATCCCATTTCTTGTGCACTGCAGACCCGGGAGGCAGACTGAAGGCAGACAGTCAGGTGAGGCCAGTTTGATGTGGTGAAGCGCGAGAGGCTCTTGAGTTCTAATCTTGACCTGTCGCCAAAGAGCTGTGGGACCTGGGGGGACGTTACGTCACCTCTCTGGGCATCAGTATCTTCATCTGTGAAATGAGGAGGTCCAGCCCCTGGAGCTGGGACTTGTTAGGATTCCAGGCAGAGCTGTGGGTAGGATCACCTTGCCACCTCTCTCTTTCATCCCTTCGGTAACAGCTGCTGCCAAAAATTGGGGTGGAGAAGAAAGGAAAGAAGGGACAAAAGATGAACAAGCCCTTAGATTTTGCCAGGCTCCATACAGTTGTTTTTATATATATTATATTATCAAATTTATTTGGTACATCGTGTATCCCAATTTGAGAGAAGGTTCTTTAGCCTTAGTGGTCACCTCAGATGCCTGGACATGCATGTCGCTGCTGTTCAGCGGTTCCTCGCTTGGTTGTCACCTCAGAGCATGAGGAAGGGGCTGCCTCTGACTGGGACCCTCCTGCGGTGCTTGGACCTTGCCCTGCCTTTCATTTTTTTGTTGTTTGTTTGTTTTTGTTTTTGTTTTTTGTTTTTGGCGGGGGGAGGTAATTAAGTTTGCCCTGCCTTTCACATGGCATCTGACTCAGCCTCTCTGGAGGATAAAAGACATGCAGGGGGACCTCTCTGCCGATGCTTCCCCAGCCCTCTGCAGACTGCCACTCACTCTTTGGGTTACAGGTTCCCTCTGGGTAGTGAGGTCCCCGGATCCTCCCCAGTCCAGGGGAGACACAGGAGCACAGCTTAGGGGCCAGCTTTGCCAGGCTCACCAATTTTCTGTTGCCTCGTGGGTGGAAGGAGAGGTCCACGGGCTGGTCTCCATTTGTTCGGCGTTAGCTGGGTAGTAGAGCTGTAGGTAATCGGAGGGTCAGTTCTAGGCTGGGAGGGGGTTGAAATGCCATCTGCTCTTGCTAACCGCCTTCAACCCCAAACCCATGTCCTCCAATAAACACAAAGTGACCTGTTGAGGGGGAGGGTACAGCTCAGTGGGAGTGCACATGCTTAGCATGCATGAGGTCCTGGGTTCAATCCCCGGTACCCACATTAAAAAAAAAAAGTGAACGATACAGTGGGCTAATGAAGTGAGGCTTTCAGTTGCCTTTGGTGATCTCCAGGCTGTAAGGCTCTTCACATAAGTGACCCATTGCACCAGTGGCCAAGGTAAGAGGGGCTTACAGTTAGACACAGAATGGGCTAAGATGGTGGGCAATTGAATGTGCATGTTTCTGAGAGAAGCAGTCCCCAGCACTATCCAGAAGTGACCATTGAATCTTCTCTTGTTTGGAGTTTTTGCCTTATTTCGTCTCCCTTCCCTCGTTGCGGACAAGCAGTGGCTGCTTACACGGGGATAATGGTAGGCATGGAAGCTTTGTATGGTTTCATGACCAAGCCCAGCCCTCTGCCGGGAGTCTATCTGCGCTGATTGCAGAGCAGTTGACTGAAGGGAGCAGACTTCAGGATGAGTAGAGCAGAACGATCCAGAAAACTGTGCTTCACATCATGTCCCCTCCGTTTGGAGGGAATGGCGCTTTCCCGGAGTGCTAGTGGAGCTCGTTGCCTTTGAGACTCAGCTCCTTGAAACCCTGAGGAGCATAAATCCCAGCCTGGGTTTGATCCATTCTTCTCCTTTACCCAGAATTGAACTCCGGGCCCTGGGCAAGATCTCGGAAGGAGAGGAGCTGACCGTATCCTATATCGACTTCCTCAACGTCAGCGAGGAGCGCAGGAGGCAGCTGAAAAGGCAGTACTACTTCGACTGCACGTGTGAGCACTGCCAGAAGGGGCTGAAGGACAACCTCCTCCTGGGGGTGAAAGACGACCCCAAGGTACATGCAGCCCTGCTCCTGGGGTGCTGGGGCCGTCTTCCCCACGGGCCGGGCAAGAGTGGGTTCCCCTGCTAACCAAGGCACCCCTGCCGTCCGCTCCCAGACGACCAGCCTCTAGGACGACATGGGTGCTGGACAGAGCACTGCCGATAGGTCCCCACTGGTGTCTTGGTGCCACCACTTTGGGTATTTGAGTTTGGGGAAGTGACTCAGTTTCCTCATCTGTAAAATAGGAATGATGGCACGCACGACACGGGCTTGTTAATGAGGATGAAACAAGATGCTGCTTGCAAAAGGGGTGGGCACATCGAGTAGACACTCAGTAAATCTTAGTTCCGCTCCTTGCCCCTTGGCAGCTTAAGTGATGCTGGGAATTTCATACAGAGAGACCGGATGAGCAGAGATGTGTTGTCTGGTTATCACAAAGAGGTTCCTAGTCCCATGGCAAGGGGCAATGTGGAGAATGATTAATATGCTTACCTCCTGAGTAGCTGTTGCCTAACTGATGGTGAGACCGTGGAGCAACAGAAGGCTTACTGTGGGGGGCGATGTCAGGAGCTCCACTGAGTTGGGAGAGAGTTAGGCTGCCACGTGTCAGAGCAGCCGATTAAAGTAGCAAGCCTTTTATCACTTTCCATGATGGCAAAGCAAGAGGCTAAGACTGGAGTGGGCGCTGACTTCCCACGGCCCATCTTCCCTCCGTGGTCCATCTCCCCACTGTGGGCCATCTCCCCCCATGTACACGGAGGTGTGTGTGTTCGGGGGTGCTTCTGATATGGGAAACACAACAAGTAAATTTTTCCTTCAGACTTTGAGAAATTTGGCTCTTTTCCCTCAAAATTAGAGTGCCTTCATGGGAACTGGCTTCTTAATTTTGGTGCCTCATAATTGCACCTCAGGGTCCATAAAACTTCTGGAGCCTTTTGTTCTGGGTCCCTCAGCAGTGAGCAGAGCCCCACATCTGTGCTGGTCCATCTCATCCTCCACCCGTGGGCCTTTCATAATTTTAATATCAGAACATCGTCTTTCTAGGGGGACAGTATGGCTCAGTGGTAGAGTGTGTGCTCAGCATGCACAAGGTCCTGGGTTTTTAAACAAGATCACTAGACTGCTTAGGCAAACACAGGAAGTCAAGTGGGTCTAGATTTCACAGAGACAGCTGACAAGTTCTCTCATGATGCCCCTTTGGTCAAGACAAGGGACTATGAGCTGGATGCTGAAACACTTGGGAGGGTTTCAATGCCCTTGGCCACAGGGCCTCTTCAATGAACTCCAGTGGCTGAGTATGGTTTTGGCCAAGCTCTTGGTCTCTATCCTCAGCTCTGTGCTGGCCAGTATTAAATCAATGATTTGGGTGAAGACAAAAAGTCAAGGACATACCTGTAGAATATGTAGTTGACTTAAAGAGAAAGAATGGTAAATCTTTTGGGCGATGGAGTAGAATGAGAATCCAAAATGCCAGAGAAAACACAACAGAGATTCATATCGGATACTGCAATGGGTCCAAAAGTCCAGACATGAGCAAAGAGTGGGGACCACTGGCCAGCGGCAAGGCTCTGGAGCTTGGTCAATGGAAAATACAACATGGGTCAGAAGCATGATGAAGGAGTTGGGGGGACCTTGAGCCGCATTTACAGAAATGAAGCATTCACAGTGAGGGGGGCATTGATCTGGTACTACAGTGAATGTCAAAGATGGCAGCTGTCCAGAGATGCAGTGGGTTGCCTCATGAAGGGGTCTCCAGCTCAATCTCCCTCCTTTCCCCAGCCCTCTCAGGATGTGGTGAAGGAGATGATACAATACTCCAAGGATATGCTGGAGAAAATTGACAAGGCTCGCTCTGAGGGTTTGTACCACGAGGTAAAAATTCATTTTTATAGGGGATGGAAGTGGAGAGGAGGGCAGAAAGTTTTTCTAGTAAGGGAGGAGAAAGGAGTGTGTGTGTGTGTGTGTGTGTGTGTGAGTGCAGGGGGTAAAGATGCGGAGGCTACTGAGCAGGTTGTCTTTCTAAAAGTTGTCCTAGGGTTGAGTGCATGACTCTTCTTGCTGTTAAGCATTTAGCACATTTTAGGGGCAGTGTTCTCAGTGACTGGCTATTCAACTCACTGAAACTGGGTTTGAGGAGGGAACAGGCAGCCTGACGGGTGTCCCCGGGGGTTGGAGGGATCTGTGATATCTAGCTTGGCATCAGGGATGGAGGAATGGAGATGGCAGTGGGTGGCTTGCTTTCCCGTAACTGAATGCGTGTGGGGGCTATGGTTCTAGTCTCTACTAACTGTGCATTCAACTCTGGCTTTTGACGCACTGGGAGTTCTCAACTGGCTGTACTCTAAAATCACTGAAAAACCTTTATGCTCAGACCCTGGCCCAGGACAATTCCACTAGAATCTCTTGGGATGGGACCCAGACACCCAGATTTTTAAAGCTCCCAAGTGATTTCAATGTGCACCTAAAATCGAGAGCCACTGCAAACACTGACCGAGCGCTTGCCAGCATTGAATTCACCCAGCCGACTTGTTGGAAATACAGATTCCTGTGTCTCACCCCCTGAGATGTGATTCATTCAATTTGCAACAGAGCACAGGGACCATGAATCAGTATTTCCACCCTACCCCACCCCGCAAGTTCTTTAAACAACTTGTATCGCTGGGTTTGGGTGCCACTAGGGCATGGCCATGGGGAGATTAATTTGTGTTCATTTCTATCTGCTTTTCCCTTATTTTTGTTCCTTTCCTCACTCATTCCTTGCCCGTTTTTGAGCCCTTACTGGGGTGACTGACACAAGAGCTGCTCTTTGCCTCCCAGGAGTCCTGCCAGGCAGGTGGGGAGAGGCCCACGAGCAAAGTATTGCTGTGCAGTATGGAAAGTCTACGGCAGAGGCTCGAGGGAGGAGCTGGAGCCAGCAGGAGGGCCCCGCTGGTTCTGTCCTCTCTGCTCTCTGCCTCTTCACGTCCCTTCTCCACTGAAGCCTGGCAGGGCCGGCTGTGGGGCTGGACCCTGCCCATGGGCTTAAGAAGATTACCTGCCGGAGGACTTGATTACCAGCCTGCACTCTGTCACACCCCCACCCAGCCGCCTAACGGGCCCCTGGGAAAGTCTCAGAGAACATTGGCTTCCACCCACTTGAAATGGAAAGAATTGTGTGACATTTCTCCCAGGAGAGCAGCCAGGGAAGGAGAGGAGAGCTATGAACCACAAAAATCCAGAGACCATCTGACTTCGTAGGGTGCAAACCATACTACACTATAAATGAATCCGAAGGAAAAGCCTGACTCCAAGCTGCCTGGGGCCGGGCCTGTCTTTTTCCTCCCCAGGTGCCAAGTGACATCCTTATGGTGGGTGTCCCGGCCTCTGTGCCGATCTGTCCTGGACACTTCCACCAGGGCATGATTGTCCAACCTCACTTTGCAGAAGGACCACCCAGGGGCATATGTGAACTGCAGATGCCAGGGGCCCTTCCCCAGCTATTCAGTTTTACTTGGTCTGGGGTAGAGCTCAGTCATTGGTATTTTAAAAATCCCGGTGATTCCAAAGCTCAGCCAGGAGGAGAATCACGGGAATGCAGATTAAGATAAAGCTCCGTGGCTTGGTTTGAACCCTTGCTCCATTGCTCACTGTCTGTGTAACTTTGGCAAAGCACTTACCTTCTCTGTGCTTCAGTTCCCTCATCTGGTAAAATGGGAGTATTAGTGGCACCTAGCTCATTGCACTGTTGTGCTGGTTAACTGTCCACGTATGAATACAGCTTTCCTAACTCTCTGCTACCTACTGGCTTACGTGATGACGCCTTATTCTGCCACGTCAGCCGCGTCTCCCACCGTTACTTTTCCCATGCCTACATCTTAGCCAAATGGGACCATTTTGCTGTTCAGATCGCAAACTGGCACTTTCCCACCTCTGTCAGCAATTTCCACAGCCTTCAGAGTATGAGTGTCCAACGCCACCGTGATGCTCCCCAGGTGAATTAAGCATGAGCTCTGGGGCAGTGGTAACGGGCAGGGCCTGTGTCTCCTAGGTTGTGAAATTATGCCGGGAGTGTCTGGAGAAGCAGGAGCCAGTATTTACCGACACCAACATCTACATGCTGCGGATGCTGAGCATTGTTTCCGAGGTCCTGTCCTACCTGCAGGCCTATGGGGAGGCCTCACACTACGCCAGGAGGATGGTGGATGGCTATATGTATGTCCGATCCTGAGTCTTGGATAGTCTTCTGGAAATGTGTCTATTCCAGGGACGGCACACCTGTTGCTACTCTTCCCTCCTGCACCCACAGCAGGCATCAGTAATCGATCACAGACCTCCTTATGATTGAGCCTTTTTATCATGGTGTTCCAAGCAATAATGTCCAAATAATCAGATCTGATAGCTGAGATGAAACCTATTTGTCGTCTCTGGTCTATTTCAAATCCCCTAGCTCATCTGTTACTTGAGTGGCATCTTGCGCTTGTGGTTTCCAGAAGGCTAAATGTAGCTTGATCTTAAGTGCTTAGAAAGGTTTCTTCTCCCCTAACAATCAACACAGGCAACCTTGTCAGCATTAGATTTTATTTAAGTTAAAAAAAAAAAAAGGTTTCAGCCCTCCTTGTTTATAAATTGTAAACTGCAACTCCCCTGCCTTTGCTCTGCTAATGTCCTCTCTTGCCTTCTGTGTCCACATGGGCATGTGAATGTGTATTTCTGGGCAAATTCAGAATTTGTATGTCTGGGTATGTTGGCACAAGAAGGTTCGTTTTTTTGAGTGGATATTACTCATGAGCAAAACCCGGGGAAACTGTACAACATGCTAAAAGGAAGCCCTGTTAGCAAGGTGCCAAGGAGGTGAAAATACAGCTCAAGGGTGAAGGCCTCAAGGGGCTGGTGGGAGAGAAGATGGACTTAATCAGTGAGGCTACCTTGTAAGTTGTCGGAGGTCGTGCGGATACAAGCAGGCTGGGAACCCGTGTTATGATGATTTTCTCTGCCCCGCAGGAAGCTCTACCACCCCAACAACGCCCAGCTGGGCATGGCTGTGATGCGGGCGGGGCTGACCAACTGGCACGCTGGCAACATTGAGGTGGGGCACAGCATGATCTGCAAAGCCTACGCCATTCTCCTCGTGACACACGGACCCTCCCACCCCATCACCAAGGACCTAGAGGCAAGTGGCATCCGGGGCTGGGCCTCCCTGCCTGCTCTAAGGGTGAAAGCTGAGTTCTAGACCCTGCTTTTGGAAAGACCAGAGATGGCCTGCTGGACCAGAAGGGGATTCAGAAATGCCGAGCCCACTCCCTGGGTTTTACATCTGAGAACACAGAGGGGAGGGGAGTAAGCTGTCCTTAGTCACAGAGTGAGTGGCCAGCAAAGCTGAGACTTGAACCCTGAGGGGCTCAGAGCCTGGGCTGAGAAAACCTAAACGATGATGTGCACGTGTGTGCAGCCCGTGGCCCACGGGACAGGACTCAGGGAGCGCAGGCTCTGGAATCAGACTGCTGGGATTGAACCCCAGTCACACAGCCCTTTCCAGCTGTGACGTGGAGAAAAAGGCTAGCGTTGTGGCAAGAGTTCCGTGAGTTACTGCGAGCGGAGCACTCAGAGCCGCACTTAGGCAAGCGGCACGCTCTTCATCGCTGCTGGCCTCCCCTGTGCTTTGTGCTGGTTTATTTGAAAGTGACAGGGTTCGAAGGCCTGTCCAAGAGGACAGACTTTGGTGTCATTGAATGTATGAGAAGACTGACTTTATGTGAGTATATTAAGCTTGTCAAACAAGAGTCTCTGTCATCATATTCACTGCTGTAACCCCAGCCCCTCCACAAAGCCTGGCCCGTGATAAATAGCTCCCAGAGGGACGGTGGGAGAATAGGGGCTTTTCTGTAGGTCTTACGCTGGAATATTCCCTGTCCATGGTGAAGTACAAGGGAATGGGACCCATTTCATGCATGAGGAAACTGAGGACGGAAGGGATTAAGTCATTTGCTTAACATCCTGCAACCTTAACTGGGACCTAAGTTCAAATCCAGGTACCCACCTGGCAGTTCCTGAGAAGACACATTCCCTGCTGAGAACAGTTCCCCAAGCTGCTCTCTCAGTGGTCTGACTCGCTCTCTCTAACAAACGGAGCCCGCTGCCAGGACCTCAGGCCCCCAGTGGATGAGAGAGTGTGTGTGTCAGTGTGTGTGTGTGTGTGTGTGTGTGGGTGCATCCTCTGAGGGGATGCAGTTGAAATCTCCGTGGCTGGGAGTCACTGTCCCATTGTCTGTCATTTCCAAAGGGGCCAAGGTGGGTCAGAGACCAACACATCCTGGGGGCTTGTCAGCGCTGTTCACAGTGTATCTGGTCCCACAGGCCATGCGGATGCAGACGGAGATGGAGCTGCGCATGTTCCGCCAGAACGAGTTCATGTACCACAAGATGCGCGAGGCCGCCCTCAGCAACCAGCCCATGCAGGTCATGGCGGAGCCCAGCAATGAGCCGGCGCCGGCCCTGTTCCATAAGAAGCAATGAGGACCTGCCTGGTGGGGGTTGGGGGTAGGGGATGGGGGATGCGTCGTGGTTGGGGAACAGGGGAGACATTCTGGAGGCAGTGGGTTTCTGGGGGAGCTCTTTGATGAGGAAGTCAAGGTAATGCTCATCTTTGTTGCTGTGAGAATGTACTGTTCTGTGTCCCCCATGGTCGTTTTGGTTCATTTCAACTCAGTTCCATTCAGTTCAACTCTAGCCCAGCCCAGCCCAGCCCAGCCCAGCCCAACTCATCCTACAAATATTTATTGGGTGCTAGGCCCTAGGGATAAAGGACCCTAAATATAAACAAACAATTAAAGCACAGTGTAATAATGGATGTAATGGTATAAACTATATGGAGGGAGGGTGGGCATGTGTCTGGCGTGTGTGTGTGTGCGTGTGCGTGGTCGCAGGGGTGTCATGGAGGAGATGACATCTGAGCTGAGGGTGGAAGGTGCCTGGAGTCTCAGATGGCTGCTCATCCATCTGTGCAGGTGTCTCTGGAATATTCAGGACTTGGCTGACCGGGGTGGGTGATGTCCAGTCTCCCCAGTGAGTGTGGAGTTATGAAGAAGGGGCTGGGTTTGAGCCATTTAGGTCCTACTCAGAGAACGGAAACCTTTTCAGAAGGGAACCTGTGCAGAAAGAGGAGGGGGCTTTGCCCAAACCATTTGAGGCCTCTGTTTAAAGTCTGGGTTCCAAGCATTATTCGGAAATTACTTCCAGAACACAGAGAGGGGGTGTGTCCTTTCCCCACCCTTGCCACCAAGCCTTGTGATTCTTGTGACGTGGGGCTCCTTGGACAGTATCTGTGATTTTTCTGGCCATTGGCCTCCTAGGATTGAAGACGTCTCTTCATATTGAAGTAGAGGGAGAAACAAGGAAAGAGATGCCTAATGGTCATGGGTCCAGAAGACTTGGCCTTTGGGTGTTTCCTTTGGTCTTTACCAGCTTACACTTCATCACCAGCCCCCAGGAAATCTCTATTTTTAGTGATGAATAATTATGACCTTCCTTGCTTAATTTCTTTCACTGCCCACGCCCCCAGGCCGCTGCTTTTCTTGCCAGAAGGAATATCTTATCTGGACTCCACACGTCTAGGTTAGGATCTCTTTGAGGGGTGTGACCAAGTTACCCTCATCTCCTGGGAGGCTGCTCTGGTTTCCACCCAAGAGTAAGGGTCTTGGAAATCAACCAATCTAGTTGTCCTGTTATCTTCTGGGATCCCAGATGTCTCACCAATGTTTTGGGGGATCCTGGGCTGAAACCCCCCATTTGAGAGTGTCACCATGTCTTCTACACCATCTGGGGCCACCCTTGACCTCATAGCTCTAGCTGAAATCTTGAAGTCAAGTGATCCCACCGGGCCCCATATTTGTCATCGGTGCCTAAGGTGTTCGGTCCTCCATCCTCATCCTTTCATTCTCAGAATGACCCACTGCCTCCCTCGTAACCTGACCAACAGCTCTGTCAATGTGCCAAAAACTGTCCAAAAACTCTGCAAAGATTCCACTTCTCTGCAGAATCCTCGTACAGAATACTCCTGGCATTTGGCTCTTTTTTGAGGACACCTGCTTCTCTAGAACTTGCACAGGGAGAGTGACAGTTCTTCCAAGCCAATGTATGACGTGTCTACAGAGGGCACCAGCCTTCTCCCAGGGACCCAGCTGTGCCAGTTCAAACAATCACTCTTGCACCCCCATATAAAACCTTCCCCCAGACCTCTTCCCTTCTTTGCCACTGCTAATCGGCTGGTCATTCCCCCATACCATGGTCTTGTTTTCCATCCCCTCTTTCTCAAACTTGGTGTCTTCAAAGTCCACTTTCACAAATCGTTGAGACCTCTTGCTTCACAGATTCTTCATTTACTCAGCTCCAGATGTCTTTCCATTTCCTCCATTCACTCTCTCTTGGCCTTGCCCTGGACACTGCCATCACCCATAATTCCTCCATTTTTAATGTCTAACTTGCTGGTCGTTGCCTTCTGCCTGCTCACCCCTCTGTCTCCTTCCTCCGCCCCAAACTGCTATATGACGTCATGTGTGTCACCATCCTCCCGTCTCCACTTCCTTCCAGATAACCAGTGCATCAGCCTGTCTTCCTTTTTTTTTGCCTCTCCGCACTTTCTGCTCAGCAGAGCCCCTGCCTGCATTAATTAAGTTGTCTTGTCTTTCCTTTGCTGCACCCGGAGGTGCTGAGCACAGCCAGGAAAACAGCACCTCTCTGAGTAGCAGGCGCCTCCACGGACTTCTCCTCCGCAGCCTCAGCTGACCTTGGGGTGCAGCCCAGATGTGCATGCGTTATATGCCCCTTGTTGGCTCTCCCTTTGCCCGATAGTTATTTCAGGCTTTCACTCCTGTCCTGGAGTCCCCTGCTTTGAGCAGAGCTGCATCTCCTGCTTCATGGAGGAAACAGATACAGGAGATGGGGTTCCCTCAATTTCCTCTTCCCACATTTACACACATCGCGTCTGTGCTCATCCTTCCCTCCCCTCCTTCTCACACCAGTGGGATGGGAGCCCTTTCCGTCTCCAGAGCGAGACTCTCCGCCTGGGCTTTGGACCCCGTCCCTTCCTCGGTCTTCAGAGCTTCGTTCCACTGATATTTCTTCTCACCCTGGGTTCGTTACACTTCTCTGTCCACTGGCTTCTTCAGAGCAATTAATAGACATGCTGAGGACTCTGATCATAATCTTCACGGCTGAGTTTTTTAAAGGCTTTGTCTCTCATAGTTATCATCTGCCTTTCTTGGCTTTCTGCTTCTTCTTGGACCCCTGCAGGCTGGCTTCCTGAATCCGGGAATGTGGCTCTTCCCAAGGTCGACTCCCATGCGTGCTTCTCAGCCCTCATGTTATTTGGCTTCTCTGCCTCAGTCGGAACTGCAGCCTTTGATTCTGGGCACCACCTCTTAGCAATGGTCCTCTGATGGCGCTTCTCTCCCTACCCTGATGGGCTGGCATTTCCTGGAGCTGATTTTGTTCATCCTGGTCACTCTCAATCCATCTTCATCTTATTCTGCACACCCTCCCCCATGAGCTCAGCCAGACCCTTTGTTTAATCCCTACCTTGAGGCTGATGTCCTTAAAACTGTAGGAGCTCCAGCGCCATGCACCCTCTCAAGTGTTCTTCAGGCACATCAAGCTCAGCATGTCCAGCAGAAGCTCTTTCCCTTTCCTTTCTCTCCATCCCCACACTGCTCCTCCTCAGGACCGTTCTCCCCACCGAGGAGAACGTCTGACTTCTGCTCTGGTCACTTCCGGAGTGTCTCCTGCATCTTAGACTTTAGTCAGACCCACTCACTCACAGGTCCCTGGGTGACCCATGTTCCCCTGTGTGCTCCTTGAGGTCTGAAACATTCTGTCTAAAAACCTGACACCCGCCAACTCCTCTTCATCCTTCAGCACCCACTTTGGAAATCACCCCTTCCGTGAAGCCTTCCCTGCAAGCCTTAGATTCAGCTGGCTGCATGTCTGAGTCTGTCATACTACCCGTGAGTCTCCCATCATAACACTCTCCTCACAGCATTATAATTGCCTTTTTACTTGTCTGCCTCCTCTATCAGATTGTGAGCCTCTGGAGGGCAGGAGCTTTGACCCTTTATTTATCTTTCTATTCCCAGAACCTAGCACCTGGAACATAGTAGGTGCTCAGTTTATGTGTATTGAACAAATGAATGAATAAGTGAATGAATTTGCTTAGATCAAAGCAGGCGAGACATGAAACTGTGTATCTTCGGGTTCTGATGTTACAGCAGTCCACAAAGGCCATTAAATTTTCTGTGTTTCCAAGCCAATATGTGTGGCTTCTTCCTTTCTTCTTTGTTTTTTTTTGGGGGGGGAGGGGTGGGTAATTAGGCTTATTTATTTGTTTAATGGAGGTACTGAGGATTGAACCCAGGACCTCCTGCACGCTCTACCACTGAGCTATACCCTCCCCCATGGCTTCTTTCTTCCTGACCATCTGTTTACAGCAGTGTTATCTGACAGAACTCACTGTGTTGATGGAAATGTCTTCTATCTGTGTTGTCCAATACAGCAGCCACTGGCAACATGTGACTATTAAACATTCAAAATGTGTCTTGTATGAGTGGGGAACTGAATTTTTAAACTGTATTTAATTTCAATTAATTTCAATTTAAATAGCCAATGTGGCTAGTGGCTACTGTATTCGACAGTGCAGTTGTAGAGAATACTTTGCTGTAGTTTTTTTTTTTAAATTGAATTATAATCAGTTAAACATGTTGTGTTAATTTCTGGTGTACAGCATAGTGATTCCATTGTATATATATTCCTTTTCATGTTATTTTTCATACCATCAACAGCTGTTTATTCAGCTTATTTAAAGCAGGCTTCAGGCCCAAAGTTCTCTGGGTATTTGTGCAAAATCCAAATTCAGCATCTGAAATGAATTCTTCTTTTCAGGCAAAAGCATACAAACAGTCACCTCCTAAACCAGAGCTGTCCCCAGTTAGGGGGAGACTTCGGGGATTTTGTCAGATTCCTAGTGGAGAAGACCTTGTTTCTACTACTTTCCTCCTCCTGTAACTTGAGGGTCAAAGGACCTTGGTTTCACCATTTATCAGCTGGGTGGTCCTAAGCAAACCTCTTTTCCTCTCTGTGCCTCTTCTTCTGCTCAGAGAGGTTAATTTCTCTGGGCAGTAACAGAGCTTCCGCTAACGGTCTGCACGTCAAACCCAAATGCAGTTCCCCAGGGATCCAGCTGGTAATGATGACATCTGTGTTTCATTGGGATAACACTGATACAATTTCATGGGCTCCTTACAAAACCCATAAGAGAAGGTATTTCATTGCCCTTTTTACGGATGAGAAAACTGAGGTAAAAATTACGGATTGGTTAATTAGAACCACGTCTTCAAGCCCACCGTTGTTACTTGAAATCCTCTGCTTTCTAAAAACTCATTGCTCATTAGAAAAAAATGGTTCCACAAAGTTAGTTCCTCATAAGATTCAAATAATATAAATAATGCCAAAATCTCCCTTGACCTGTTTCCACCACAGAGGTAATGGCTGTTATCTGATGTTCCATCCATCCATGGTCACAGACATATATGTATATCAATAAAAATCAATCATTTCGTTTCACATTTTAACAAAACTTACATGAATGCAATTATACTGTTGATATTGTTCTGAAACTTCTTTTTTTTTTTTTTTTAACATCTTGGTCTTAGAAATAGTCCCACGAAAGTACATATAGATCCACCTCATTTATTTTGTCTACTGCAGGTTATTTCAGGGTGTGGCCAGAGCCCCGTTTGCCTAATCTTTTTCTTTTTTTTTTTTTTAACCGATGGGCATTTGTTTCCAGTTTCGGGCTGTTGCGTTCTCTATATACTTCTCTGTGCATGTGTTTAAACACGTCTCTAGGGAGATGTGCAACAGCGGCATGGCTAGGTGTGAGGGAATTGATGTTGCAAATGTTAATGGGTGCTGTTAATGGGTGTTCCACATGGGCTGTACCAGTTTCCATCTCCACCAACTGGTAGAAGAGTCACCCATCACATCCTTGCAAACACTGTATGTGATCCATCTTTTTGTTCTTTACTAGGTTGATTTGCAAAATGATATCGCATCTTACCTCCTTCCTCCCTGATTGCTATGAGGCTAAGCGTATTTCATATTGTGAATTCCCTATAAATGTCCACAACTCACTTTTCCGTTGTCTTGTTGATCTTATTGATTTGAGGGGAGGTTTTTATATTCTATTAACCTCTGTTATGTACCCTTAAATCTTTTCTCCCACATTGTTGTTTTTTCTTTTTCCTTTTTTTTCTTTTTTGAGGCAGAGAATATGCTTATGGTGTCTTTTTTATATGAAATTTAAAATTTTTCAGGTAGTAAAATGAAATCATCTTTTCCTTTATGGTCACTGCATCTTGTTTAAGAAGGTCTCCTGTAATTCAAGTTATTTAACCTATCGCCATGTGTGTTTCTAATATTTCACATTTATTCATTTAGCTCTTTAGTTCATGTCGAATGTATGTTTCTGACTGGTCCATTGTAGCGTGCTGTGCTATTGGTTGGTTTTCCCCCTGTGTCTTCCAACTCAGAGTCCTTACTGAAGCTCTGAAGCCCTTAGGTCTTCCTTGGTCCCTGAAATAACGGTCTCACGTTTCTTCCAAGATCCTGCTCCACATGGAAGAAGGAGGGCTAACGAATGGGGAAGGCCACAGTGCGAGGCAGGAAGACCTTCTCCTGCTAGGTTGCTGCAGACAGAATACCAGACAGCAGGAGGGAACCCCTCCAGCTGTGCAATTCAGGAAGCTGTCTTGAAGGAGGTGGCACTTAAATTACAAGGGAAATGAGAGATAGTTTAGCTTGATTGGAATGTACATTATAGAAAAGGTGTGAAGGTAGATAAGAGGGGACAGGCTATGATGGAGCGAAGGTCGGCAACTTACGACCATGAGTCAGATCTGGCTGCCACCTCTTTCAATATGATAAGTGAGCTAAGAAGAGTTTTCTGTGTTTTGATGGCTTAAAAAAAAAACAAGAGAAGAATATTTTATGACATGTGAAAATGATACGAATTTCAAATCTCAGTGTTCATAAATAAAAGTTTTGTTGGAACACAGCCTTGCCCATCTGTTTGGGTATTGTTTATGGCTGCTTCCGAGCTACGACAGCAGAACTGGGGAGCTGTGGCAGAGACGGGGCTTGACCATTCCTCCTCTAGAACGGAGACCTGCTCATCTGGTGGGTCAGCGCCCGCTTGTTTTGTTCGTGTCCCCTGCTGCGTGGGGCCACTGTGGCCGCCCTGGTGGGCATAGCTCCCCTCTGCCTGCCCAGCATTCCTGCTCTCTCTGTCCCCGCAGGAGTCACCCTCAGGACCAGCACACGGCACACCCTCTTGCTCCAGCTCCTTGCCATGTGGTCATTCCAGGGCTGCCCCACAGATCCAGCCGCATCATGTGTTCCTCATAGGGTCACCTGAGTGGGCAGCCTGGGGTCTACTCTTCAGACCTGACCCAGCAGGACAGAACAGGCAGATTGTCAGGGCTTACAAAAACAGAACTGCTCAGTGCTCAATAGCACCGCCAATGAAAACCCATCAAGGAAAAAAGGCGTATTTTTAAAGAAAGTTTACTTTATTACATTAATTTTACACAGTGAAAGAATATGAAACGCAGACTAGTCTAAACTCTTTTGCTGATTCTCTTCAAGACAATGTCGCCCAAAGTCATGGTCTGCAAGTCAGAAAAAACATCATAAAATGTTACCGTGATGTTGAATTGTAAATGATGATGAAGCCCCCAATAGCTAACATGTGAAGCAACTCAAAGGCTCCTCTGCTTCTGGACCAGAGGAAGGGCTGGCAATCTTTTCTAAATTCCCGCGCCAGGTCTTTGTCACTTTGCTTCCTCCCGTGGAGAGCTGTCCGCCCTTTACTGAATTCCTTTCTACGTCAATGGCTGTTAGAGCAAGACCATCCCAACCAGCCAATCCAACCCAATTTCTCAAAGTTTCATTGAGCACCTACTATGAACCAATATGTGCTGAGCACCTAGGACTCATGCATGTGGAAACACGTAGGCACCCAGCCTGGGACACAGTAATTCTCCTCCCAAAGCTGTGAAGCATATGAAAGCATTAGATTCCTGAGATTCATACACTTTTGAGTCTTTGAGGGATGTTCTGTTCTCCCCCAGGTCCCTTTCTCGTGCTAGTTCTCGGGAACACGACTGTGGCAATGAGGGAGGGCAATGTCATCAGGGTGGAAAAGGAGCCCCATAGCTTCAGCAGTGTCGCAATGGGATGAAAAGATCAAGGTTTGAACCCTGGTTCCACAACTCATTCCCTGGGTGACCTAGGACAGGTCAGCCTGTCCATTGCATCCCTCATCCTGCCTCCCTCACAAGAGGTGGGAGCATGAGGGGCGATGGGACGTATCAAAGGACGTTGGCCAGGCCTGGGCAGTCCTGCACGGCTTATTTCCTGCTGCCCTGCAGGTGCCCCTCCTCCGCTGCGACCGTGCCGGGACGGGGGCTGGGGACCGCGGGTTTCATGCTTGACCCTCCGTCTCTCCCTAGCTGAGGGATTTCTCCACTTGAACGGGGAGATGACAGGCCCTTTGGGCAGTGTTCTGCTTTCTGTTGCTCCTCAAAACACAGCCTGGGGGCAAGGAAGAGCCAGGGGGACATAACTGCAGGGGAAACGCTGTACTATTCACCCCACACGGGGGCAGGACACGGCCGACAGCCAGGCACCGAGGATGATGCCGCACGCACCACCGGAGCGCCGGATTCCAAAGCTGCCGTGAAATGGCCAAGAACATCATTCTCCTTATAGATGCCAAAGGGCAGAGGCACTGACTGAGTGCCCTGGGCTGGCAGGGCAGGTGGAGGCCCCTGGAGCTCGTTGGTGAGTGAGGCAGAAGGGAAGGGTTATGGCTGACAAGCAGTGCAAAGTCACAAAATAGAAAAAGGAAGGAAAGAGCCCAACTTTTGGCCAAAGCCTTCCTGGGCTGTGGGGGGGGGGGGCTGGTTGGGTCACGGGGAGGGTTGCTCCATGAATCAGAGGACCACAGGAGGCGGGAACGGATTTCCATGCTCCCGCCCGTGAGTGAGTCTTGTGTCAACATCCTGCTGGAGACCATGAAGGGTGAGCTGTGCTGGTGGCTCCCCAGGACCCTGTGTCTCCTACAAGCTCCTGTCTTATCCCATCCTGTTCGGGTGCTAGGGAAGGAAGGGGAGAGGAGGCAGGGGATGGCAATGAGGAGGGAGGAAGTGGGGGTGGGGATTATAGAATGATGGACTCCAGGCAGGAAAGTGGTGATGGAGGGACCACCGGAAGGAACCCAGAGTGCGGGGAAGCAGCAGCTGGGGCCACTGCCAGGGCACGAGGGAGCAGAGACTGGCCACGGGGAAGGCAGCAGGGAGGGCTACATGTCCTGTCTCCCCGCCCCTCAACCCCAGCACTAGGAGATACAGAATCCGAGGGCCAACTTACACTGGTGATTGTGTCACCATTCAATTCAGTCACAGACTTGATGCCTTTGAAAGTTGTCACCAGTTTATTCTCACCTTCCAGCTGAACCACTGCCTGCAACGGGGGACAGAAGAAATGGCCTGAGGGGAAGGGTCTGGGAGGGGGTGAAACCCTTGCTAATGGGGTTGACTCCCCTGCAGGGGTCTCTGCTTACAGATACCTAACTGTTCATCTATGTGTAACCGTCCCTGACTCTCCCCGTTCGTCTGGCTCTAAAGAGAAGTGAGGTGCGTTCAAGAACTAGAGAAAAGGAGGGAGGGTACAGCTCAAGTGGTAGAACATGTGCTTTGTAAGCATGATGTCCTGGGTTCAATCCCCAGGACCTCCTTTAAAAAACAATTAAATAAGTAACCCTAATCATTCCCACTCCTCCAAAAAAAAAGAACTAAAGAAAAAACCAGGGCTTCTTTTGTCAGACTTTTCACTTCTGGGATGTGATCCAGAAATCAGCATAGGACCACTGAGTGTTTCGAATGCAAACACTAAGATAAAATTGCAAGTCCCAATTCTCCAAGTCCACGGAGGGAGGGAGCAGCTAAATTCAAAATCCCGGCCAGATGGGCGAGCACGTGGTTTTGCTCTGGTTTGTATTGCTCTTTCCAGCACCTTTATCTTTCTCCTGTTCAAGCTCTGTGCATCCAGGAAGAGTAACAGAAAGCCAGCAGGGAGCAGAAGACACTGGCCAAGGTTAACAATTTGCCTCCAAGATGGACAACAGGAAAGGCCTGTGGTGAAACCCCTGAGGACCTGCCCCCCCTAACTGGGGGTGTAGAAGGGAATGTCCCTCCTCAGATTTATCACCGACCTCCGACCTGTGCTGCTACGTCTGGAGAAGCAGAAACGGAGAGCCGTCCGAAGGGGAGGGGGAGACCAGCCAGCTGAGCCCGATGCACACGGTTATCGCCGGGGGTGGGGGGTGTGGAGGAGAAACGCCGCTCAGGGGCTCTGGCTGTGCTGGGGTGTGCTGAGTTTTGGAGGGGGGAATAGGGGCTCCTGGTGAGGGGCCCGACTGCCTGGATCTCCCTGCCTCTGCCTGCCAACCCCGCAGACGGCCAGCACCCACCTCCCATTACACACCTTTGACACGGCCCGTTGGAGGTGATGCTGCCCTGCCCATTGCCTTTGCTCTGGGAAGGGGGACTGCACCCATTTCACAGCTGAGGCAGCTGAGGCCAGGGACTCAGTGAGCATCCCCAAAGGCTTGGTCTGAGGGCCTGCCTGGGCCTGGGTACACTGGCGTTGCTCGCACCTCCTCCAGGAATTCTCCCTGTGACCACCAGCTCTAAGGCTGTTTTCTTTTAGCTCAAGGATGACCTTAGAGCCCTTTAGGGGTTTTGCACTGGCGCCCCCTGGCCCATTGCGGGACCTGGGAGAATCTGAGTCTTAGATTCCTGCTGTGTGCCTGCTTCCCCAGCACCCTCCGTATGGGGGAGCTCAGACTCTTGGGCCAGAGTGCCCCCAGACAGTCTCAGGAAACTGGGATCTCCCAGAAGAGCATCTTTCTTAAGAGCTTTGTCTCTCTGCCTCTCCCTCCAGCAGTGGGTTCAGAGATAGGGTCTCAGCAGTGGGAATTGTGAGGTGGGAGCCCTGGGGGAGGAAGCCCTGGGGCCAGGCTCCAGGGAAGGGACTGGAAGCAGAGGGGGGTTTGAGAGGGGAGCTCCTACCTTGACCTTCTCCCCGGTCATGGTCTGCAGCTCACACTCCTCCCCCAGGGTGAACTCATTCTGGATCACTCTGGTCCCGGTGGTGATGGTGAGTTTGAAGTGCTTCCCATTCTGCACGATTTCCGTCACCCCCTTGATGTCCTTGCCCTTCTGGATGAGGTCGTCGGGCAGACCTGGTGGAAATCATTTGAGGTTTAAGGTGGGCAGAGGTGGGAGCTGGAAGGCGGTGGTTACAAGAGGGACTCTGTAGCCTGGACGGGGAGGGAGGTGCTGTGCTTCGCGGAGACCATGGCCCTTACTGGCGTCCTGTGAGTGACATGGGCTTCGACCTCTGAAGGGAAGGTCAGTGCCCTGACTTGGCCTGACTGCCCACACCAGGCATCTTGCCAGCTGGTCTATAAAAACCACTCCTGTGCCCCGAGGAAGCCTTCCTCTTGACGGCACCTCCTTCTTACTCGCTCTCCATCTTCACCCCTCCTCCTTTATGCCAGGAGACTTTGTTCTTTGAGTGTTAGCATTTCGTCTTGCACACTCAGGGTGACCTTACAGCTCATCTCCCAAGCCAGGTCCCTCGTGAGAGTGGAAGAGGGAGCTCTTAATGATCACGCCCAGACGACAAGCACCCTCCAGCTCTGTGCCTGGGACACCTCCGTGCCCCACCCCTGCCAAGTCCTCTGCCACCAGGGCCCTGGAGTCAGATGTGCCCCGAGTCCCTGACTCGGGACAGAGCTTTACAAATTTCGGAGCATGTTTATTCCATCACATGAATTGAGGATTGAAAACCATGTGCATTAACAGCAGCGGGGAGGGTCCTGTTGCACAGGTGAGCGGTGCAAGGCCCAGAGTGGGGCCGTGACTGCCCTACAGGAGAAGATCCAAGCTCTCAGCCGGCTCGAAGGGGCCTCCTCTCTCGGCCTTTGCTGTCTTCTGCATCCTCTCCCTGTCAGCTCCCTTCCTGGTCCCTCTGCTCCTTTGCTTCCTCTGCCTGGAGCATGCTCCCCTCCCCCTGTCCCCTCGTGGACACCTGCTCATCTTCCACGACTCAGCCAAGGCTCGCCTTGACCACCACCAAGCCTTCCCTTGAGGTCCTTCTGGGAGCATCACATCCTCCTGGATGTTACTTGGGTGGGGCGAGGTGGATGGGGGTCAGATCGGTTCACAGGTATTTAAAACAAGGTCTGTGGAAACTAGTTCCTCCTTCAAACTCAGGTAGGATTGCTCCCTGTGTGACCTCAGCTGGGACTACCTGAACTTTCGGGCCTCAGTTGCCTCAGCTGCACAATGGGAAAAATAATTGTACCCAACTCAGACCTTTTTTGTGAGGAGTCGACAGGAAGCTGCCTTACGGAGGGCTGAGCCCAGGGCTTGGGGCCAAGGCAGCACTCAGGACACGATCAGAGATACTTCGTGCATTTATTTCTTCATCTCTCTCTCTCTCAATTGTGACCTTGAGCGTGGGGCTCACTGTACCTGTCTCCCTGGTGTCTGCCCAGCACAGCATCCAGCTCAGCATATGGTTAGCTCTGAATCGATGTTTGTTAGAAGAATGAAGAAATGAATGAGTGAGTGAATGGACAGGGTCACACAATGAGGGACCAGCAGAGGTGGCCTCAATCCAGATCAGACCGTAGGTCAGTGCTCTTTCCACGCGCCTGTGACGTGGCCTTGTCCAGGGAGGAACAGCCCTGCTGTGAAAGCCACACGCAGGCCAAGGCCCCCTAGTCTGTGCACAGCTTGAACCGCTCCCCACATCCCTACATGGAGACCCTGCCTGGGCTCCACCTGCAGGGCCGGACCCTCCTTCCCTTGGCCCGCAGCCTCGGCCCCCGGCCCAGCACTCACCGACGGCCTTCATGAAGGCCTCGAAATTTTCCTGGCTCTGCAGTTCGTACTTGCCGGAGAAGTTCATGGTGGCGACGAGGGTCCGTCCTCAGCTGCTCACAGCTCTGCCGGCCGGGTGCCAGCGTGGGCTGTTTTATAGGGGCTCCTTCTGCTTCGAGTGTTGGCCGTAGGTCAGTAGGTGTCGACTCCTTTATGACCAGGTTCAAATATTAACTCCTGAGAGCAATGGTCAATGATAAAAAAGGAAAAAAAAAAAAATAGATAAAACAGCAGGCTGGGCATAGCGGCAGTTTTCTCCAATTCAGCAAACATTAATGTGTGTCGGTCAAGTGCGAAGCCCTATGGCCCTGTGGTCTTTAAGTCACTGCTCTCCCGTGAAATGTGTGTGTGTACATCTATATGTGCGTATGTGAAGGTATACGTCTGCGCACAGAGATGTGCGTGTGTGTGCATTAATCCAGACACTCAGGAAAATACCCAAGAATCTTTTTAATCTCAAAACCTCCCCTCATGTACATAACCGTATAATCTCCTCATACTTTTATCATCACACTAACTGAATTTTTACAAGGCTGTCACCAGCAAAGGTCGGCAACCTACGGTCCAAGGGTCAGATCCGGTTTGCCACCTCTTTCTATATGTACGTGAGCTAAGAATGATTTTCCGTGTTTCAATGGTCGAAAAAAAAAAATCAAAAGAAGAATCATATTCTATGACATAGGAAAATGATATGAAATTCACGTTTCCGTGTCCATAAATAAAGTTTTATAGCCATAGATAATACCCAAACGGCCATCTGTCTGGGTATTGTCTGGCTGTTTTTGGTGCCACTAAAGCAAAACTGGGGAGTTGTAGCAAAGCTGTGAAAATATTTACTCTCTGGCTTTTTCCAGAGAAAGTTTACTCACCCCGTCATAGAGACTTGAATGCAGGGTTAGTGGTTTGACTCTGATATGTGAGGCAATGCACGAAGACATGTTAGCATCAGTGCCGCATTTAGGGGAGATGACTGTTAGTGGGATGGAGGTCAGCAGGTGAGAGAGAGAGAGAGAGAGGCAGGCAGATGTCCTAGCGGACTGTGAGACAATCCAAGTGACAAGTAATGGGCTTCAACTTGAGAATTGGGAAGAGAGGAGGTGGGACATGGGACAGATTCATTCCTTCACTCATTCAGGCATCTTTGCTGAGAGCTTTCTCTGGGCTGCGTACAATTCTAAGAGCTGAAAGATACAAGGTGGAAATGCCCGGGCTTGGCCGCTCCTGGGGTAGGAGCACTAAATTCTTTTGCTAAGGATGCCATAGCGAAGTGCCACAGACTGGGTTCTCCCAACCATAGAAATTTATCATCTCAGAGCTCTAGAGGCCAGGGGTCTGAGATCAAGGTGTACAGGCCATGCTCCCTCTGGAGGAGAGAGGGGGAGATCTGGTCAGGCTCTCTCAGCCAGCTCCCACTCGTTCCTTGACTTGGGGTTACGTAACTCCAAACATCACACGGCATCCTCCTTGTGTGGGTGTCTGTATCCACAAATTTCTCCTTTTTTGAGGACATCAGCCATACTGGATTAAGGGCCCATCCATCCTACTCCAGTATGACTTCATTTCAGCTTCACTAATGACATCTGCAATGACTCTGCTTCTGAATAAGGTCACAAGCTGACGTATGAGGGTGAGCACTTCAACATGTGAGTTTGGGGAGATGCGATTCAACCCGTAACAGCTACCACTGCCCGGTACAGAGTGCTGTTCAGAGAAATCCTTCTCCCACGTTGTGCCTCTGCCTGTAGCTTGGGGGAAATTTCTGTCTGGGCTTCCTCTGTTCATTTCTGGCAGTCCTTGCTCAGCCCTCCTCTAGAAGGGAAAACTGCTCATCTGGTGGGTCAGCGCCCGCTTGTTTTGTTCGTGTCCCCTGCTGCGTGGGGCCACTGTGGCCGCCCTGGTGGGCATAGCTCCCCTCTGCCTGCCCAGCATTCCTGCTCTCTCTGTCCCCGCAGGAGTCACCCTCAGGACCAGCACACGGCACACCCCTCTTGCTCCAGCTCCTTGCCATGTGGTCATTCCAGGGCTGCCCCACAGATCCAGCCGCATCATGTGTTCCTCATAGGGTCACCTGAGTGGGCAGCCTGGGGTCTACTCTTCAGACCTGACCCAGCAGGACAGAACAGGCAGATTGTCAGGGCTTACAAAAACAGAACTGCTCAGTGCTCAATAGCACCGCCAATGAAAACCCATCAAGGAAAAAAAGGCGTATTTTTAAAGAAAGTTTACTTTATTACATTAATTTTACACAGTGAAAGAATATGAAACGCAGACTAATCTAAACTCTTTTGCTGATTCTCTTCAAGACAATGTCGCCCAAAGTCATGGTCTGCAAGTCAGAAAAAACATCATAAAATGTTACCGTGATGTTGAATTGTAAATGATGATGAAGCCCCCAATAGCTAACATGTGAAGCAACTCAAAGGCTCCTCTGCTTCTGGACCAGAGGAAGGGCTGGCAATCTTTTCTAAATTCCCGCGCCAGGTCTTTGTCACTTTGCTTCCTCCCGTGGAGAGCTGTCCGCCCTTACTGAATTCCTTTCTACGTCAATGGCTGTTAGAGCAAGACCATCCCAACCAGCCAATCCAACCCAATTTCTCAAAGTTTCATTGAGCACCTACTATGAACCAATATGTGCTGAGCACCTAGGACTCATGCATGTGGAAACACGTAGGCACCCAGCCTGGGACACAGTAATTCTCCTCCCAAAGCTGTGAAGCATATGAAAGCATTAGATTCCTGAGATTCATACACTTTTGAGTCTTTGAGGGATGTTCTGTTCTCCCCCAGGTCCCTTTCTCGTGCTAGTTCTCGGGAACACGACTGTGGCAATGAGGGAGGGCAATGTCATCAGGGTGGAAAAGGAGCCCCATAGCTTCAGCAGTGTCGCAATGGGATGAAAAGATCAAGGTTTGAACCCTGGTTCCACAACTCATTCCCTGGGTGACCTAGGACAGGTCAGCCTGTCCATTGCATCCCTCATCCTGCCTCCCTCACAAGAGGTGGGAGCATGAGGGGCGATGGGACGTATCAAAGGACGTTGGCCAGGCCTGGGCAGTCCTGCACGGCTTATTTCCTGCTGCCCTGCAGGTGCCCCTCCTCCGCTGCGACCATGCCGGGACGGGGGCTGGGGACCCGCGGGTTTCATGCTTGACCCTCCGTCTCTCCCTAGCTGAGGGATTTCTCCACTTGAACGGGGAGATGACAGGCCCTTTGGGCAGTGTTCTGCTTTCTGTTGCTCCTCAAAACACAGCCTGGGGGGCAAGGAAGAGCCAGGGGGACATAACTGCAGGGGAAACGCTTGTACTATTCACCCCACACGGGGGCAGGACACGGCCGACAGCCAGGCACCGAGGATGATGCCGCACGCACCCCCGGAGCGCCGGATTCCAAAGCTGCCGTGAAATGGCCAAGAACATCATTCTCCTTATAGATGCCAAAGGGCAGAGGCACTGACTGAGTGCCCTGGGCTGGCAGGGCAGGTGGAGGCCCCTGGAGCTCGTTGGTGAGTGAGGCAGAAGGGAAGGGTTATGGCTGACAAGCAGTGCAAAGTCACAAAATAGAAAAAGGAAGGAAAGAGCCCAACTTTTGGCCAAAGCCTTCCTGGGCTGTGGGGGGGGGGGGGCTGGTTGGGTCACGGGGAGGGTTGCTCCATGAATCAGAGGACCACAGGAGGCGGGAACGGATTTCCATGCTCCCGCCCGTGAGTGAGTCTTGTGTCAACATCCTGCTGGAGACCATGAAGGGTGAGCTGTGCTGGTGGCTCCCCAGGACCCTGTGTCTCCTACAAGCTCCTGTCTTATCCCATCCTGTTCGGGTGTTGGGGAAGGAAGGGGAGAGGAGGCAGGGGATGGCAATGAGGAGGGAGGAAGTGGGGGTGGGGATTATAGAATGATGGACTCCAGGCAGGAAAGTGGTGATGGAGGGACCACCGGAAGGAACCCAGAGTGCGGGAGGAAGCAGCAGCTGGGGCCACTGCCAGGGCACGAGGGAGCAGAGACTGGCCACGGGGAAGGCAGCAGGGAGGGCTACATGTCCTGTCTCCCCGCCCCTCAACCCCAGCACTAGGAGATACAGAATCCGAGGGCCAACTTACACTGGTGATTGTGTCACCATTCAATTCAGTCACAGACTTGATGCCTTTGAAAGTTGTCACCAGTTTATTCTCACCTTCCAGCTGAACCACTGCCTGCAACGGGGGACAGAAGAAATGGCCTGAGGGGAAGGGTCTGGGAGGGGGTGAAACCCTTGCTAATGGGGTTGACTCCCCTGCAGGGGTCTCTGCTTACAGATACCTAACTGTTCATCTATGTGTAACCGTCCCTGACTCCCCCCGTTCGTCTGGCTCTAAAGAGAAGTGAGGTGCGTTCAAGAACTAGAGAAAAGGAGGGAGGGTACAGCTCAAGTGGTAGAACATGTGCTTTGTAAGCATGATGTCCTGGGTTCAATCCCCAGGACCTCCTTTAAAAAACAATTAAATAAGTAACCCTAATCATTCCCACTCCTCCAAAAAAAAGAACTAAAGAAAAAAACCAGGGCTTCTTTTGTCAGACTTTTCACTTCTGGGATGTGATCCAGAAATCAGCATAGGACCACTGAGTGTTTCGAATGCAAACACTAAGATAAAATTGCAAGTCCCAATTCTCCAAGTCCACGGAGGGAGGGAGCAGCTAAATTCAAAATCCCGGCCAGATGGGCGAGCACGTGGTTTTGCTCTGGTTTGTATTGCTCTTTCCAGCACCTTTATCTTTCTCCTGTTCAAGCTCTGTGCATCCAGGAAGAGTAACAGAAAGCCAGCAGGGAGCAGAAGACACTGGCCAAGGTTAACAATTTGCCTCCAAGATGGACTACAGGAAAGGCCTGTGGTGAAACCCCTGAGGACCTGCCCCCCCTAACTGGGGGTGTAGAAGGGAATGTCCCTCCTCAGATTTATCACCGACCTCCGACCTGTGCTGCTACGTCTGGAGAAGCAGAAACGGAGAGCCGTCCGAAGGGGAGGGGGAGACCAGCCAGCTGAGCCCAGTGCACACGGTTATCGCCGGGGGTGGGGGGTGTGGAGGAGAAACGCCGCTCAGGGGCTCTGGCTGTGCTGGGGTGTGCGGAGTTTTGGAGGGGGGAATAGGGGCTCCTGGTGAGGGGCCCGACTGCCTGGATCTCCCTGCCTCTGCCTGCCAACCCCGCAGACGGCCAGCACCCACCTCCCGTTACACACCTTTGACACGGCCCGTTGGAGGTGATGCTGCCCTGCCCACTACCTTTGCTCTGGGAAGGGGGACTGCACCCATTTCACAGCTGAGGCAGCTGAGGCCAGGGACTCAGTGAGCATCCCCAAAGGCTTGGTCTGAGGGCCTGCCTGGGCCTGGGTACTCTGGCGTTGCTCGCACCTCCTCCAGGAATTCTCCCTGTGACCACCAGCTCTAAGGCCCATTTCCTTTAGCTCAAGGATGACCTTAGAGCCCTTTAGGGGTTTTGCACTGGCGCCCCCTGGCCCATTGCGGGGCCTGGGAGAATCTGAGTCTTAGATTCCTGCTGTGTGCCTGCTTCCCCAGCACCCTCCGTATGGGGGAGCTCAGACTCTTGGGCCAGAGTGCCCCCAGACAGTCTCAGGACACTGAGAACTTCCAGAAGAGCATCTTTCTTAAGAGCTTTGTCTCTCTGCCTCTCCCTCCAGCAGTGGGTTCAGAGATAGGGTCTCAGCAGTGGGAATTGTGAGGTGGGAGCCCTGGGGGAGGAAGCCCTGGGGCCAGGCTCCAGGGAAGGGACTGGAAGCAGAGGGGCGTTCGAGAGGGGAGCTCCTACCTTGACCTTCTCCCCGGTCATTGTCTCCATCTCACTCTCCTCACCCACAGTGAACTCGTTCTGGAACACTTTGGGCCCAGCAGTGACAGTAAACTTGAAATGCTTCCCGTTCTGCACGACTTCTGTCACCTCCTTAGTGTCCTTGCCCTTCTGGACGAGGTCGTCGGGCAGACCTGGTGGAAACCATTTGAGGTTTAAGGTGGGCAGAGGTGGGAGCTGGAAGGCGGTGGTCACAAGAGGGACTCTGTAGCCTGGAGGGGGAGGGAGGGAGGTGCTGTGCATCGCGGAGACCACAGCCCTTACTGGCTTCCTGTGAGCGACATGGGCTTCGACCTCTGAAAGGGAAGGTCAGTGGCCTGACTTGGCCTGACCGCCCACACCAGGCATCTTGCCAGCTGGTCTATAAAAACCACTCCTGTGCCCCGAGGAAGCCTTCCTCTTGACGGCACCTCCTTACTCGCTCTCCATCTTCACCCCTCCTCCTTTATGCCAGGAGACTTTGTTCATTGAGTGTTAGCATTTCGTCCTGCACACTCAGGGTGACCTTACAGCTCATCTCCCAAGCCAGGTCCCTCGTGAGAGTGGAAGAGGGAGCTCTTAATGATCACGCCCAGACGACAAGCACCCTCTAGCTGTGTGCCTGGGACACCTCCGTGCCCCACCCCTGCCGAGTCCTCTGCCACCAGGGCCCTGGAGTCAGATGTGCCCCGAGTCCCTGACTCGGGACAGAGCTTTACAAATTTCGGAGCATGTTTATTCCATCACATGAATTGAGGATTGAAAACCATGTGCATTGACAGCAGTGGGGAAGGTCCTGTTGCACAGGTGAGCGGTGCAAGGCCCAGAGTGGGGCCGTGACTGCCCTACAGGAGAAGATCCAAGCTCTCAGCCGGCTCGAAGGGGCCTCCTCTCTCGGCCTTTGCTGTCTTCTGCATCCTCTCCCTGTCAGCTCCCTTCCTGGTCCCACTGCTCCTTTGCTTCCTCTGCCTGGAGCACGCTCCCCTCCCCCTGTCCCCTCGTGGACACCTGCTCATCTTCCACGACTCAGCCAAGGCTCGCCTTGACCACCACCAAGCCTTCCCTTGAGGTCCTTCTGGGAGCATCACATCCTCCTGGAAGTGACTTGGGGTGGGAGGGGTGGTCGGAGGGAGGTAGTTGCACAGGCATTTAAAACAAGATCTCTGGGAACTAGTTCCTGCTTGGGACTACCTGAACTTTCGGGCCTCAGTTGCCTCAGCTGCACAATGGGAAAAATAATTGTACCCAACTCAGACCTTTTTTGTGAGGAGTCGACAGGAAGCTGCCTTACGGAGGGCTGAGCCCAGGGCTTGGGGCCAAGGCAGCACTCAGGACACGATCAGAGATACTTCGTGCATTTATTTCTTCATCTCTCTCTCTCTCAATTGTGACCTTGAGCGTGGGGCTCACTGTACCTGTCTCCCTGGTGTCTGCCCAGCACAGCATCCAGCTCAGCATATGGTTAGCTCTGAATCGATGTTTGTTAGAAGAATGAAGAAATGAATGAGTGAGTGAATGGACAGGGTCACACAATGAGGGACCAGCAGAGGTGGCCTCAATCCAGATCAGACCGTAGGTCAGTGCTCTTTCCATGCGCCTGTGACGTGGCCTTGTCCAGGGAGGAACAGCCCTGCTGTGAAAGCCACACGCAGGCCAAGGCCCCCTAGTCTGTGCACAGCTTGAACCGCTCCCCACATCCCTACATGGAGACCCTGCCTGGGCTCCACCTGCAGGGCCGGACCCTCCTTCCCTTGGCCCGCAGCCTCGGCCCCCGGCCCAGCACTCACCGACGGCCTTCATGAAGGCCTCGAAGTTTTCCTGGCTCTGCAGTTCGTACTTGCCGGAGAAGTTCATGGTGGCGACGAGGGTCCGTCCTCAGCTGCTCACAGCTCTGCCGGCCGGGTGCCAGCGTGGGCTGTTTTATAGGGGCTCCTTCTGCTTCGAGTGTTGGCCGTAGGTCAGTAGGTGTCGACTCCTTTATGACCAGGTTCAAATATTAACTCCTGAGAGCAATGGTCTATGATAAAAAAAAAAAAAACCCAAACAAACCTATAGGCTGGGCACAGGAGTGGTTTGCCCAATTCAGCAAACATTAATGTGTGTCGGTCAAGCGCGAAGCCCTATGGCCCTGTGGTCTTTAAGTCACTGCTCTCCCATGAAATGTGTGTATGTATCTGTGTGTGTGTATATATGCAGGTATACGTCTGTGCACAGAGGTGTGTGTGTGCGTGTGTGTGCATTAATCCAGACACCCGGAAAATACCCAAGAATCTTTTTAATCTCAAAACCTCCCCTCATGTACATAACCGTATAATCTCCTCATACTTTTATCATCACACTAACTGAATTTTTACAAGGCTGTCACCAGCAAAGGTCGGCAACCTACGGTCCAAGGGTCAGATCCGGTTGCCACCTCTTTCTATATGTACGTGAGCTAAGAATGATTTTCCGTGTTTCAATGGTCGAAAAAAAAAAATCAAAAGAAGAATCATATTCTATGACATAGGAAAATGATATGAAATTCACGTTTCCGTGTCCATAAATAAAGTTTTATAGCCATAGATAATACCCAAACGGCCATCTGTCTGGGTATTGTCTGGCTGTTTTTGGTGCCACTAAAGCAAAACTGGGGAGTTGTAGCAAAGCTGTGAAAATATTTACTCTCTGGCTTTTTCCAGAGAAAGTTACTCACCCCGTCATAGAGACTTGAATGCAGGGTTAGTGGTTTGACTCTGATATGTGAGGCAATGCACGAAGACATGTTAGCATCAGTGCCGCATTTAGGGGAGATGACTGTTAGTGGGATGGAGGTCAGCAGGTGAGAGAGAGAGAGAGAGAGGCAGGCAGATGTCCTAGCGGACTGTGAGACAATCCAAGTGACAAGTAATGGGCTTCAACTTGAGAATTGGGAAGAGAGGAGGTGGGACATGGGACAGATTCATTCCTTCACTCATTCAGGCATCTTTGCTGAGAGCTTTCTCTGGGCTGCGTACAAGTTCTAAGAGCTGAAAGATACAAGGTGGAAATGCCCGGGCTTGGCCGCTCCTGGGGTAGGAGCACTAAATTCTTTTGCTAAGGATGCCATAGCGAAGTGCCACAGACTGGGTTCTCCCAACCATAGAAATTTATCATCTCAGAGCTCTAGAGGCCAGGGGTCTGAGATCAAGGTGTACAGGCCATGCTCCCTCTGGAGGAGAGAGGGGGAGATCTGGTCAGGCTCTCTCAGCCAGCTCCCACTCGTTCCTTGACTTGGGGTTACGTAACTCCAAACATCACACGGCATCCTCCTTGTGTGGGTGTCTGTATCCACAAATTTCTCCTTTTTTGAGGACATCAGCCATACTGGATTAAGGGCCCATCCATCCTACTCCAGTATGACTTCATTTCAGCTTCACTAATGACATCTGCAATGACTCTGCTTCTGAATAAGGTCACAAGCTGACGTATGAGGGTGAGCACTTCAACATGTGAGTTTTGGGGAGATGCGATTCAACCCGTAACAGCTACCACTGCCCGGTACAGAGTGCTGTTTCAGAGAAATCCTTCTCCCACGTTGTGCCTCTGCCTGTAGCTTGGGGGAAATTTCTGTTCTGGGCTTCCTCTGTTCATTTCTGGCAGTCCTTGCTCAGCCCTCCTCTAGAAGGGAAAACTGCTCATCTGGTGGGTCAGCGCCCCGCTTGTTTTGTTCGTGTCCCCTGCTGCGTGGGGCCACTGTGGCCGCCCTGGTGGGCATAGCTCCCCTCTGCCTGCCCAGCATTCCTGCTCTCTCTGTCCCCGCAGGAGTCACCCTCAGGACCAGCACACGGCACACCCTCTTGCTCCAGCTCCTTGCCATGTGGTCATTCCAGGGCTGCCCCACAGATCCAGCCGCATCATGTGTTTCCTCATAGGGTCACCTGAGTGGGCAGCCTGGGGTCTACTCTTCAGACCTGACCCAGCAGGACAGAACAGGCAGATTGTCAGGGCTTACAAAAACAGAACTGCTCAGTGCTCAATAGCACCGCCAATGAAAACCCATCAAGGAAAAAAGGCGTATTTTTAAAGAAAGTTTACTTTATTACATTAATTTTACACAGTGAAAGAATATGAAACGCAGACTAATCTAAACTCTTTTGCTGATTCTCTTCAAGACAATGTCGCCCAAAGTCATGGTCTGCAAGTCAGAAAAAACATCATAAAATGTTACCGTGATGTTGAATTGTAAATGATGATGAAGCCCCCAATAGCTAACAATGTGAAGCAACTCAAAGGCTCCTCTGCTTCTGGACCAGAGGAAGGGCTGGCCATCTTTTCTAAATTCCCGCGCCAGGTCTTTGTCACTTTGCTTCCTCCCGTGGAGAGCTGTCCGCCCTTTACTGAATCCTTCTACGTCAATGGCTGTTAGAGCAAGACCATCCCAACCAGCCAATCCAACCCAATTTCTCAAAGTTTCATTGAGCACCTACTATGAACCAATATGTGCTGAGCACCTAGGACTCATGCATGTGGAAACACGTAGGCACCCAGCCGGGACACAGTAATTCTCCTCCCAAAGCTGTGAAGCATATGAAAGCATTAGATTCCTGAGATTCATACACTTTTGAGTCTTGAGGGATGTTCTGTTCTCCCCCAGGTCCCTTTCTCGTGCTAGTTCTCGGGAACACGACTGTGGCAATGAGGGAGGGCAATGTCATCAGGGTGGAAAAGGAGCCCCATAGCTTCAGCAGTGTCGCAATGGGATGAAAAGATCAAGGTTTGAACCCTGGTTCCACAACTCATTCCCTGGGTGACCTAGGACAGGTCAGCCTGTCCATTGCAATCCCTCATCCTGCCTCCCTCACAAGAGGTGGAGCATGAGGGGCGATGGGACGTATCAAAGGACGTTGGCCAGGCCTGGGCAGTCCTGCACGGCTTATTTCCTGCTGCCCTGCAGGTGCCCCTCCTCCGCTGCGGACCATGCCGGGACGGGGGCTGGGGACCGCGGGTTTCATGCTTGACCCTCCGTCTCTCCCCTAGCTGAGGGATTTCCTCCACTTGAACGGGGAGATGACAGGCCCTTTGGGCAGTGTTCTGCTTTCTGTTGCTCCTCAAAACACAGCCTGGGGCACGGAAGAGCCAGGGGGACATAACTGCAGGGGAAACGCTGTACTATTCACCCCACACGGGGGCAGGGACACGGCCGACAGCCAGGCACCGAGGATGATGCCGCACGCCCCCCGGAGCGCCGGATTCCAAAGCTGCCGTGAAATGGCCAAGAACATCATTCTCCTTATAGATGCCAAAGGGCAGAGGCACTGACTGAGTGCCCTGGGCTGGCAGGGCAGGTGGAGGCCCCTGGAGCTCGTTGGTGAGTGAGGCAGAAGGGAAGGGTTATGGCTGACAAGCAGTGCAAAGTCACAAATAGAAAAAAGGAAGGAAAGAGCCCAACTTTTGGCCAAAGCCTTCCTGGGCTGTGGGGGGGGGGGGCTGGTTGGGTCACGGGGAGGGTTGCTCCATGAATCAGAGGACCACAGGAGGCGGGAACGGATTTCCATGCTCCCGCCCGTGAGTGAGTCTTGTGTCAACATCCTGCTGGAGACCATGAAGGGTGAGCTGTGCTGGTGGCTCCCCAGGACCCTGTGTCTCCTACAAGCTCCTGTCTTATCCCATCCTGTTCGGGTGTTGGGGAAGGAAGGGAGAGGAGGCAGGGGATGGCAATGAGGAGGGAGGAAGTGGGGGTGGGGATTATAGAATGATGGACTCCAGGCAGGAAAGTGGTGATGGAGGGACCACCGGAAGGAACCCAGAGTGCGGGGAAGCAGCAGCTGGGGCCACTGCCAGGGCACGAGGGAGCAGAGACTGGCCACGGGGAAGGCAGCCAGGGAGGGCTACATGTCCTGTCTCCCCGCCCCTCAACCCCAGCACTAGGAGATACAGAAATCCGAGGGCCAACTTACACTGGTGATTGTGTCACCATTCAATTCAGTCACAGACTTGATGCCTTGAAAGTTGTCACAGTTTATTCTCACCTTCCAGCTGAACCACTGCCTGCAACGGGGGACCGAAGAAATGGCCTTGAGGGGAAGGGTCTGGGAGGGGGGTGAAACCCTTGCTATGGGGTTGACTCCCTGCAGGGTCTCTGCTTACAGATACCTAACTGTTCATCTATGTGTAACCGGTCCCTGACTCCCCCCGTTCGTCTGGCTCTAAAGAGAAGTGAGGTGCGTTCAAGAACTAGAGAAAAGGGAGGGAGGGTACAGCTCAGTGGTAGAACATGTGCTTTGTAAGCATGATGTCCTGGGTTCAATCCCCAGGACCTCCTTTAAAAAAACAATAAATAAGTAACCCTAATCATTCCCCCTCCTCCAAAAAAAAGACTAAAGAAAAAACCAGGGCTTCTTTTGTCAGACTTTTCACTTCTGGGATGTGATCCAGAAATCAGCATAGGACCACTGAGTGTTTCGAATGCAAACACTAGATAAAATTGGCAAGTCCCAATTCTCCAAGTCCACGGAGGGAGGGAGCAGCTAAATTCAAATCCCGGCCAGATGGGCTAGCACGTGGTTTTGCTCTGGTTTGTATTGCTCCTTTCCAGCACCTTTATCTTTCTCCTGGTTCAAGCTCTGTGCATCCAGGAAGAGTAACAGAAAGCCAGCAGGGAGCAGAAGACACTGGCCAAGGTTAACAATTTGCCTCCAAGATGGACTACAGGAAAGGCCTGTGGTGAACCCCTGAGGACCTGCCCCCCCTAACTGGGGGTGTAGAAGAGGAATGTCCCTCCTCAGATTTATCACCGACCTCCGACCTGTGCTGCTACGTCTGGAGAAGCAGAAACGGAGAGCCGTCCGAAGGGGAGGGGGAGACCAGCCAGCTGAGCCCAGTGCACACGGTTATCGCGTGGGTGGGGGGTGTGGAGGAGAAACGCCGCTCAGGGGCTCTGGCTGTGCTGGGGTGTGCGGAGTTTTGGAGGGGGGAATAGGGCTCCTGGTGAGGGGCCCGACTGCCTGGATCTCCCTGCCTCTGCCTGCCAACCCCGCAGACGGCCAGCAACCCACCTCCCGTTACACACCTTTGACACGGCCCGTTGGAGGTGATGCTGCCCTGCCACTACCTTTGCTCTGGGAAGGGGGACTGCACCCATTTCACAGCTGAGGGCAGCTGAGGCCAGGGACTCAGTGAGCATCCCCAAAGGCTTGGTCTGAGGGCCTGCGGGGCCTGGGTACTCTGGCGTTGCTCGCAACCTCCTCCAGGAATTCTCCCTGTGACCACCAGCTCTAAGGCCCATTTCCTTTAGCTCAAGGATGACCTTAGAGCCCTTTAGGGGTTTTGCACTGGCGCCCCCTGGCCCATTGCGGGGCCTGGGAGAATCTGAGTCTTAGATTCCTGCTGTGTGCCTGCTTCCCCAGCACCCTCCGTATGGGGGAGCTCAGACTCTTGGGCCAGAGTGCCCCCAGACAGTCTCAGGACACTGAGAACTTCCAGAAGAGCATCTTTTCTTAAGAGCTTTGTCTCTCTGCCTCTCCCTCCAGCAGGGGTTCAGAGATAGGGTCTCAGCAGTGGGAATTGTGAGGTGGGAGCCCTGGGGGAGGAAGCCCTGGGGCCAGGCTCCAGGGAAGGGACTGGAAGCAGAGGGGCGTTCGAGAGGGGAGCTCCTACCTTGACCTTCTCCCCGGTCATTGTCTCCATCTCACTCTCCTCACCCACAGTGAACTCGTTCTGGAACACTTTGGGCCCAGCAGTGACAGTAAACTTGAAATGCTTCCCGTTTTCTGCACGACTTCTGTCACCTCCTTAGTGTCCTTGCCCTTCTGGACGAGGTCGTCGGGCAGACCTGGTGGAAACCATTTGAGGTTAAGGTGGGCAGAGGTGGGAGCTGTGAAGGCGGTGGTCACAAGAGGGACTCTGTAGCCTGGAGGGGGAGGGAGGGAGGTGCTGTGCATCGCGAGACCACAGCCCTTACTGGCTTCCTGTGAGCGACATGGGCTTCGAACCTCTGAAAGGGAAGGTCAGTGGCCTGACTTGGCCTGACCGCCACACCAGGCATCTTGCCAGCTGGTCTATAAAAACCACTCCTGTGCCCCCGAGGAAGCCTTCCTCTTGACGGCACCTCCTTACTCGCTCTCCATCTTCACCCCTCCTCCTTTATGCCAGGAGACTTTGTTCATTGAGTGTTAGCATTTCGTCCTGCACACTCAGGGTGACCTTACAGCTCATCTCCCAAGCCAGGTCCCTCGTGAGAGTGGAAGAGGGAGCTCTTAATGATCACGCCCAGACGACAAGCACCCTCTAGCTGTGTGCCTGGGACACCTCCGTGCCCCACCCCTGCCGAGTCCTCTGCCACCAGGGCCCTGGAGTCAGATGTGCCCCGAGTCCCTGACTCGGGACAGAGCTTTACAAATTTCGGAGCATGTTTATTCCATCACATGAATTGAGGATTGAAAACCATGTGCATTGACAGCAGTGGGGAAGGTCCTGTTGCACAGGTGAGCGGTGCAAGGCCCAGAGTGGGGCCGTGACTGCCCTACAGGAGAAGATCCAAGCTCTCAGCCGGCCTCGAAGGGGCCTCCTCTCTCGGCCTTTGCTGTCTTCTGCATCCTCTCCCTGTCAGCTCCCTTCCTGGTCCCTCTGCTCCTTTGCTTCCTCTGCCTGGAGCATGCTCCCCTCCCCCTGTCCCCCTCGTGGACACCTGCTCATCTTCCACGACTCAGCCAAGGCTCGCCTTGACCACCACCAAGCCTTCCCTTGAGGTCCTTCTGGGAGCATCACATCCTCCTGGAAGTGACTTGGGGTGGGAGGGGTGGTCGGAGGGAGGTAGTTGCACAGGCATTTAAAACAAGATCTCTGGGAACTAGTTCCTGCTTGGGACTACCTGAACTTTCGGGCCTCAGTTGCCTCAGCTGCACAATGGGAAAAATAATTGTACCCAACTCAGACCTTTTTTGTGAGGAGTCGACAGGAAGCTGCCTTACGGAGGGCTGAGCCCAGGGCTTGGGGCCAAGGCAGCACTCAGGACACGATCAGAGATACTTCGTGCATTTATTTCTTCATCTCTCTCTCTCTCAATTGTGACCTTGAGCGTGGGGCTCACTGTACCTGTCTCCCTGGTGTCTGCCCAGCACAGCATCCAGCTCAGCATATGGTTAGCTCTGAATCGATGTTTGTTAGAAGAATGAAGAAATGAATGAGTGAGTGAATGGACAGGGTCACACAATGAGGGACCAGCAGAGGTGGCCTCAATCCAGATCAGACCGTAGGTCAGTGCTCTTTCCATGCGCCTGTGACGTGGCCTTGTCCAGGGAGGAACAGCCCTGCTGTGAAAGCCACACGCAGGCCAAGGCCCCCTAGTCTGTGCACAGCTTGAACCGCTCCCCACATCCCTACATGGAGACCCTGCCTGGGCTCCACCTGCAGGGCCGGACCCTCCTTCCCTTGGCCCGCAGCCTCGGCCCCCGGCCCAGCACTCACCGACGGCCTTCATGAAGGCCTCGAAATTTTCCTGGCTCTGCAGTTCGTACTTGCCGGAGAAGTTCATGGTGGCGACGAGGGTCCGTCCTCAGCTGCTCACAGCTCTGCCGGCCGGGTGCCAGCGTGGGCTGTTTTATAGGGGCTCCTTCTGCTTCGAGTGTTGGCCGTAGGTCAGTAGGTGTCGACTCCTTTATGACCAGGTTCAAATATTAACTCCTGAGAGCAATGGTCTACGATAAAAAAAAAAAAAACCCAAACAAACCTATAGGCTGGGCACAGGAGTGGTTTGCCCAATTCAGCAAACATTAGTGTGTGTCGGTCAAGTGCGAAGTCCTATGGCCCTGTGGTCTTTAAGTCACTGCTCTCCCATGAAATGTGTGTATGTATCTGTGTGTGTGTATATATGCAGGTATACGTCTGTGCACAGAGGTGTGTGTGTGCGTGTGTGTGCATTAATCCAGACACCCGGAAAATACCCAAGAATCTTTTTAATCTCAAAACCTCCCCTCATGTACATAACCGTATAATCTCCTCATACTTTTATCATCACACTAACTGAATTTTTACAAGGCTGTCACCAGCAAAGGTCGGCAACCAACGGTCCAAGGGTCAGATCCGGTTGCCACCTCTTTCTATATGTACGTGAGCTAAGAATGATTTTCCGTGTTTCAATGGTCGAAAAAAAAAATCAAAAGAAGAATCATATTCTATGACATAGGAAAATGATATGAAATTCACATTTCCGTGTCCATAAATAAAGTTTTATAGCCATAGATAATACCCAAACGGCCATCTGTCTGGGTATTGTCTGGCTGTTTTTGGTGCCACTAAAGCAAAACTGGGGAGTTGTAGCAAAGCTGTGAAAATATTTACTCTCTGGCTTTTTCCAGAGAAAGTTTACTCACCCCGTCATAGAGACTTGAATGCAGGGTTAGTGGTTTGACTCTGATATGTGAGGCAATGCACGAAGACATGTTAGCATCAGTGCCGCATTTAGGGGAGATGACTGTTAGTGGGATGGAGGTCAGCAGGTGAGAGAGAGAGAGAGAGGCAGGCAGATGTCCTAGCGGACTGTGAGACAATCCAAGTGACAAGTAATGGGCTTCAACTTGAGAATTGGGAAGAGAGGAGGTGGGACATGGGACAGATTCATTCCTTCACTCATTCAGGCATCTTTGCTGAGAGCTTTCTCTGGGCTGCGTACAGTTCTAAGAGCTGAAAGATACAAGGTGGAAATGCCCGGGCTTGGCCGCTCCTGGGGTAGGAGCACTAAATTCTTTTGCTAAGGATGCCATAGCAAAGTGCCACAGACTGGGTTCTCCCAACCATAGAAATTTATCATCTCAGAGCTCTAGAGGCCAGGGGTCTGAGATCAAGGTGTACAGGCCATGCTCCCTCTGGAGGAGAGAGGGGGAGATCTGGTCAGGCTCTCTCAGCCAGCTCCCACTCGTTCCTTGACTTGGGGTTACGTAACTCCAAACATCACACGGCATCCTCCTTGTGTGGGTGTCTGTATCCACAAATTTCTCCTTTTTTGAGGACATCAGCCATACTGGATTAAGGGCCCATCCATCCTACTCCAGTATGACTTCATTTCAGCTTCACTAATGACATCTGCAATGACTCTGCTTCTGAATAAGGTCACAAGCTGACGTATGAGGGTGAGCACTTCAACATGTGAGTTTTGGGGAGATGCGATTCAACCCGTAACAGCTACCACTGCCCGGTACAGAGCGCTGTTCAGAGAAATCCTTCTCCCACGTTGTGCCTCTGCCTGTAGCTTGGGGGAAATTTCTGTCTGGGCTTCCTCTGTTCATTTCTGGCAGTCCTTGCTCAGCCCTCCTCTAGAAGGGAAAACTGCTCATCTGGTGGGTCAGCGCCCGCTTGTTTTGTTCGTGTCCCCTGCTGCGTGGGGCCACTGTGGCCGCCCTGGTGGGCATAGCTCCCCTCTGCCTGCCCAGCATTCCTGCTCTCTCTGTCCCCGCAGGAGTCACCCTCAGGACCAGCACACGGCACACCCTCTTGCTCCAGCTCCTTGCCATGTGGTCATTCCAGGGCTGCCCCACAGATCCAGCCGCATCATGTGTTCCTCATAGGGTCACCTGAGTGGGCAGCCTGGGGTCTACTCTTCAGACCTGACCCAGCAGGACAGAACAGGCAGATTGTCAGGGCTTACAAAAACAGAACTGCTCAGTGCTCAATAGCACCGCCAATGAAAACCCATCAAGGAAAAAAGGCGTATTTTTAAAGAAAGTTTACTTTATTACATTAATTTTACACAGTGAAAGAATATGAAACGCAGACTAGTCTAAACTCTTTTGCTGATTCTCTTCAAGACAATGTCGCCCAAAGTCATGGTCTGCAAGTCAGAAAAAACATCATAAAATGTTACCGTGATGTTGAATTGTAAATGATGATGAAGCCCCCAATAGCTAACATGTGAAGCAACTCAAAGGCTCCTCTGCTTCTGGACCAGAGGAAGGGCTGACAATCTTTTCTAAATTCCCGCGCCAGGTCTTTGTCACTTTGCTTCCTCCCGTGGAGAGCTGTCCGCCCTTTACTGAATTCCTTTCTACGTCAATGGCTGTTAGAGCAAGACCATCCCAACCAGCCAATCCAACCCAATTTCTCAAAGTTTCATTGAGCACCTACTATGAACCAATATGTGCTGAGCACCTAGGACTCATGCATGTGGAAACACGTAGGCACCCAGCCTGGGACACAGTAATTCTCCTCCCAAAGCTGTGAAGCATATGAAAGCATTAGATTCCTGAGATTCATACACTTTTGAGTCTTTGAGGGATGTTCTGTTCTCCCCCAGGTCCCTTTCTCGTGCTAGTTCTCGGGAACACGACTGTGGCAATGAGGGAGGGCAATGTCATCAGGGTGGAAAAGGAGCCCCATAGCTTCAGCAGTGTCGCAATGGGATGAAAAGATCAAGGTTTGAACCCTGGTTCCACAACTCATTCCCTGGGTGACCTAGGACAGGTCAGCCTGTCCATTGCATCCCTCATCCTGCCTCCCTCACAAGAGGTGGGAGCATGAGGGGCGATGGGACGTATCAAAGGACGTTGGCCAGGCCTGGGCAGTCCTGCACGGCTTATTTCCTGCTGCCCTGCAGGTGCCCCTCCTCCGCTGCGACCAGTGCCGGGACGGGGGCTGGGGACCGCGGGTTTCATGCTTGACCCTCCGTCTCTCCCTAGCTGAGGGATTTCTCCACTTGAACGGGGAGATGACAGGCCCTTTGGGCAGTGTTCTGCTTTCTGTTGCTCCTCAAAACACAGCCTGGGGGCAAGGAAGAGCCAGGGGGACATAACTGCAGGGGAAACGCTGTACTATTCACCCCACACGGGGGCAGGACACGGCCGACAGCCAGGCACCGAGGATGATGCCGCACGCACCACCGGAGCGCCGGATTCCAAAGCTGCCGTGAAATGGCCAAGAACATCATTCTCCTTATAGATGCCAAAGGGCAGAGGCACTGACTGAGTGCCCTGGGCTGGCAGGGCAGGTGGAGGCCCCTGGAGCTCGTTGGTGAGTGAGGCAGAAGGGAAGGGTTATGGCCTGACAAGCAGTGCAAAGTCACAAAATAGAAAAAGGAAGGAAAGAGCCCAACTTTTGGCCAAAGCCTTCCTGGGCTGTGGGGGGGGGGGGCTGGTTGGGTCACGGGGAGGGTTGCTCCATGAATCAGAGGACCACAGGAGGCGGGAACGGATTTCCATGCTCCCGCCCGTGAGTGAGTCTTGTGTCAACATCCTGCTGGAGACCATGAAGGGTGAGCTGTGCTGGTGGCTCCCCAGGACCCTGTGTCTCCTACAAGCTCCTGTCTTATCCCATCCTGTTCGGGTGCTAGGGAAGGAAGGGGAGAGGAGGCAGGGGATGGCAATGAGGAGGGAGGAAGTGGGGGTGGGGATTATAGAATGATGGACTCCAGGCAGGAAAGTGGTGATGGAGGGACCACCGGAAGGAACCCAGAGTGCGGGGAAGCAGCAGCTGGGGCCACTGCCAGGGCACGAGGGAGCAGAGACTGGCCACGGGGAAGGCAGCAGGGAGGGCTACATGTCCTGTCTCCCCGCCCCTCAACCCCAGCACTAGGAGATACAGAATCCGAGGGCCAACTTACACTGGTGATTGTGTCACCATTCAATTCAGTCACAGACTTGATGCCTTTGAAAGTTGTCACCAGTTTATTCTCACCTTCCAGCTGAACCACTGCCTGCAACGGGGGACAGAAGAAATGGCCTGAGGGGAAGGGTCTGGGAGGGGGTGAAACCCTTGCTAATGGGGTTGACTCCCCTGCAGGGGTCTCTGCTTACAGATACCTAACTGTTCATCTATGTGTAACCGTCCCTGACTCCCCCCGTTCGTCTGGCTCTAAAGAGAAGTGAGGTGCGTTCAAGAACCAGAGAAAAGGAGGGAGGGTACAGCTCAAGTGGTAGAACATGTGCTTTGTAAGCATGATGTCCTGGGTTCAATCCCCAGGACCTCCTTTAAAAAACAATTAAATAAGTAACCCTAATCATTCCCACTCCTCCAAAAAAAAGAACTAAAGAAAAAACCAGGGCTTCTTTTGTCAGACTTTTCACTTCTGGGATGTGATCCAGAAATCAGCATAGGACCACTGAGTGTTTCGAATGCAAACACTAAGATAAAATTGCAAGTCCCAATTCTCCAAGTCCACGGAGGGAGGGAGCAGCTAAATTCAAAATCCCGGCCAGATGGGCGAGCACGTGGTTTTGCTCTGGTTTGTATTGCTCTTTCCAGCACCTTTATCTTTCTCCTGTTCAAGCTCTGTGCATCCAGGAAGAGTAACAGAAAGCCAGCAGGGAGCAGAAGACACTGGCCAAGGTTAACAATTTGCCTCCAAGATGGACAACAGGAAAGGCCTGTGGTGAAACCCCTGAGGACCTGCCCCCCCTAACTGGGGGTGTAGAAGGGAATGTCCCTCCTCAGATTTATCACCGACCTCCGACCTGTGCTGCTACGTCTGGAGAAGCAGAAACGGAGAGCCGTCCGAAGGGGAGGGGGAGACCAGCCAGCTGAGCCCAGTGCACACGGTTATCGCCGGGGGTGGGGGGTGTGGAGGAGAAACGCCGCTCAGGGGCTCTGGCTGTGCTGGGGTGTGCTGAGTTTTGGAGGGGGGAATAGGGGCTCCTGGTGAGGGGCCCGACTGCCTGGATCTCCCTGCCTCTGCCTGCCAACCCCGCAGACGGCCAGCACCCACCTCCCGTTACACACCTTTGACACGGCCCGTTGGAGGTGATGCTGCCCTGCCCATTGCCTTTGCTCTGGGAAGGGGGACTGCACCCATTTCACAGCTGAGGCAGCTGAGGCCAGGGACTCAGTGAGCATCCCCAAAGGCTTGGTCTGAGGGCCTGCCTGGGCCTGGGTACACTGGCGTTGCTCGCACCTCCTCCAGGAATTCTCCCTGTGACCACCAGCTCTAAGGCTGTTTTCTTTTAGCTAAAGGATGACCTTAGAGCCCTTTAGGGGTTTTGCACTGGCGCCCCCTGGCCCATTGCGGGGCCTGGGAGAATCTGAGTCTTAGATTCCTGCTGTGTGCCTGCTTCCCCAGCACCCTCCGTATGGGGGAGCTCAGACTCTTGGGCCAGAGTGCCCCCAGACAGTCTCAGGAAACTGGGATCTCCCAGAAGAGCATCTTTCTTAAGAGCTTTGTCTCTCTGCCTCTCCCTCCAGCAGTGGGTTCAGAGATAGGGTCTCAGCAGTGGGAATTGTGAGGTGGGAGCCCTGGGGGAGGAAGCCCTGGGGCCAGGCTCCAGGGAAGGTTCCGGAAGCAGAGGGGGGTTTGAGAGGGGAGCTCCTACCTTGACCTTCTCCCCGGTCATGGTCTGCAGCTCACACTCCTCCCCCAGGGTGAACTCATTCTGGATCACTCTGGTCCCGGTGGTGATGGTGAGTTTGAAGTGCTTCCCATTCTGCACGATTTCCGTCACCCCCTTGATGTCCTTGCCCTTCTGGATGAGGTCGTCGGGCAGACCTGGTGGAAATCATTTGAGGTTTAAGGTGGGCAGAGGTGGGAGCTGGAAGGCGGTGGTTACAAGAGGGACTCTGTAGCCTGGACGGGGAGGGAGGTGCTGTGCTTCGCGGAGACCATGGCCCTTACTGGCGTCCTGTGAGTGACATGGGCTTCGACCTCTGAAGGGAAGGTCAGTGCCCTGACTTGGCCTGACTGCCCACACCAGGCATCTTGCCAGCTGGTCTATAAAAACCACTCCTGTGCCCCGAGGAAGCCTTCCTCTTGACGGCACCTCCTTCTTACTCGCTCTCCATCTTCACCCCTCCTCCTTTATGCCAGGAGACTTTGTTCTTTGAGTGTTAGCATTTCGTCTTGCACACTCAGGGTGACCTTACAGCTCATCTCCCAAGCCAGGTCCCTCGTGAGAGTGAAGAGGGAGCTCTTAATGATCACGCCCAGACGACAAGCACCCTCCAGCTCTGTGCCTGGGACACCTCCGTGCCCCACCCCTGCCAAGTCCTCTGCCACCAGGGCCCTGGAGTCAGATGTGCCCCGAGTCCCTGACTCGGGACAGAGCTTTACAAATTTCGGAGCATGTTTATTCCATCACATGAATTGAGGATTGAAAACCATGTGCATTAACAGCAGCGGGGAGGGTCCTGTTGCACAGGTGAGCGGTGCAAGGCCCAGAGTGGGGCCGTGACTGCCCTACAGGAGAAGATCCAAGCTCTCAGCCGGCTCGAAGGGGCCTCCTCTCTCGGCCTTTGCTGTCTTCTGCATCCTCTCCCTGTCAGCTCCCTTCCTGGTCCCTCTGCTCCTTTGCTTCCTCTGCCTGGAGCATGCTCCCCTCCCCCTGTCCCCTCGTGGATACCTGCTCATCTTCCACGACTCAGCCAAGGCTCACCTTGACCACCACCAAGCCTTCCCTTGAGGTCCTTCTGGGAGCATCACATCCTCCTGGATGTTACTTGGGTGGGGCGAGGTGGATGGGGGTCAGATCGGTTCACAGGTATTTAAAACAAGGTCTGTGGAAACTAGTTCCTCCTTCAAACTCAGGTAGGATTGCTCCCTGTGTGACCTCAGCTGGGACTACCTGAACTTTCGGGCCTCAGTTGCCTCAGCTGCACAATGGGAAAAATAATTGTACCCAACTCAGACCTTTTTTGTGAGGAGTCGACAGGAAGCTGCCTTACGGAGGGCTGAGCCCAGGGCTTGGGGCCAAGGCAGCACTCAGGACACGATCAGAGATACTTCGTGCATTTATTTCTTCATCTCTCTCTCTCTCAATTGTGACCTTGAGCGTGGGGCTCACTGTACCTGTCTCCCTGGTGTCTGCCCAGCACAGCATCCAGCTCAGCATATGGTTAGCTCTGAATCGATGTTTGTTAGAAGAATGAAGAAATGAATGAGTGAGTGAATGGACAGGGTCACACAATGAGGGACCAGCAGAGGTGGCCTCAATCCAGATCAGACCGTAGGTCAGTGCTCTTTCCACGCGCCTGTGACGTGGCCTTGTCCAGGGAGGAACAGCCCTGCTGTGAAAGCCACACGCAGGCCAAGGCCCCCTAGTCTGTGCACAGCTTGAACCGCTCCCCACATCCCTACATGGAGACCCTGCCTGGGCTCCACCTGCAGGGCCGGACCCTCCTTCCCTTGGCCCGCAGCCTCGGCCCCTGGCCCAGCACTCACCGACGGCCTTCATGAAGGCCTCGAAATTTTCCTGGCTCTGCAGTTCGTACTTGCCGGAGAAGTTCATGGTGGCGACGAGGGTCCGTCCTCAGCTGCTCACAGCTCTGCCGGCCGGGTGCCAGCGTGGGCTGTTTTATAGGGGCTCCTTCTGCTTCGAGTGTTGGCCGTAGGTCAGTAGGTGTCGACTCCTTTATGACCAGGTTCAAATATTAACTCCTGAGAGCAATGGTCAATGATAAAAAAGGAAAAAAAAAAAAAAATAGATAAAACAGCAGGCTGGGCATAGCGGCAGTTTTCTCCAATTCAGCAAACATTAGTGTGTGTCGGTCAAGTGCGAAGCCCTATGGCCCTGTGGTTTAAGTCACTGCTCTCCCGTGAAATGTGTGTGTGTACATCTATATGTGTGTATGTGAAGGTATACGTCTGCGCACAGAGATGTGCGTGTGTGTGCATTAATCCAGACACTCAGGAAAATACCCAAGAATCTTTTTAACCCCCAAACCTCCCCTTATGTACATAGGTCTATAATCTCCCCCCATTTTTCCGTCTCACTAACTGAATTCTACAAAGCTGTCATCTGCCCCTGGAGCTGTTTTGTATTCTGGGACTCCGTCCTCACTGTCCTCCAACTCAGTCTCCTTTTTGAAGTGATAAAAGGTACGTGTAAGCCGGGGCGAGGTAGGGGGAGGATACTGAGACACATTTAATTTGGCAGAGACGGAAGGGGATGGAAGAGAGGAGGACCTGCGAGCCAACGGAACCCGCCGGGGTCACCCCGGCCTCTGCGTTGGCCTTCACACTTTTCCCTCTGCCCCTCTTTTCTCCCGTTCCAGGTCACCTCCTCCATGGATGCTCTGGGCTCAGAGAGCACTTTGCAAACACTTATATCCTCATTCCTACTGGAACTTTTTCTCTACATCTCCTTTCTCATTGTCCTCCTTCCTCAGTCTTCCCAATGTGGCACATAGTAGAAGTTCAATTAATGATGAGTCAGCAAATAAAGACTGTTGGCAGATAAGAAGGCCGAAGTGTTGCTGGTTAAAGGAAAACCAGGTATAGAGGAGTCAGACTGGCACCGCCCCTCCAACCACTGAATCCTGGGGCTGGGTGGTCAGGAGATTGGAGTACATGTGTATCTAACCGTCGCGCTTGGCCGAGTCCAGCGTGGGAGTTTGTGAACGAGGTGGCGAGGCTGATGCGAGGTCCGAGAGCCAGCTCTTCTCCCCCACCTCCCATCCCCAGCCGTTCTTTCTCCTTCCCCTGCAATCCTGTTCTGCCCTCCCAGTCTGAGTCTGAGTGGATGGTGGGAGACTCCAGCAGAGCTCTGGCCGGGGGATCCTGTCTGGTCCTGCAGGCAGTGCAGTCACCAAGGTGCTGCCTCCCTCAACTGCCAAACTGCCCACCCCCTGTTCTGCCCCCCAGAACTCACTGGGCTGTTGGGGCAGCTGCTCTGGAAGCCAGGAGGCCTTCAGGTTTTGATTGTGCCTGAGGCAGCGGGCACATGAGTGGATGAGGGTTCGTGACAGGGGACACTGATGCCACGGGAACACGAGTCAGCCCACAGTGAGGAGCGCTCTGTTATCTCCAGCCGTCTCACCATACTCTCCAAAACTTCCAGAATTTAGATATGCTGATCCAGCAAATCACCTTAGGAGTCCACACGCTCAGTGACATAGCCGGTCTCCAGCCTCCATGACAGGTGCTGTGAGCAGACACCTGGCCGTGAAGACATCACTACCTTCTGAGCAGTGTGGGCAAAGGGCAGTGGCCTACGTGCCAGCCTGAGGATCTGGCACCAGCCAACCTTCCCGTCTAAGTGCAGAGGCGGGCTCTGCTTGGCCCTCCCTACGCCACCTCCCTCTGACTGTGCCCAGGACACAAAGTGCTTTCCAGGCCATGGGTCAAGGCTGTCCCTGGAGACCACTGGGCAGGCTCGTGTGCTGAGAACTCACAGCCCTTTTTAGTCACCACCAGTGCCCGGGCACCGAGGTGGGAGTGGGAAAAGCGGCCCAGAGGATGATGGGCAAATCCTCGCCTTCCTCTTGTCTTGCTCCGCACCTTGGTTATGTCCCTTTTAATATGACTCATTGTATTGAGGGTCCCTTGTCTCCCCAGACTGGACAAAGATTTTTTATTTTTGTATATATAAGGAAGGGAAAAGTCCATTACCTTAAGAACTGGCATTAGAATTCCTCTCAGAGCGGGGAGGATGTAGCTCAGTGGGAAAGTGGGTGCTTAGCATGCACGAGGTCCTGGGTTCAATCCCCAGTACCTCCATTGAAAGAAATAAATCAACCTAATTACCTCCACCCCAAAAACAATTTTTTTAAAAACTTTAAAAAAGTAAACAGGTCAGTTTTAAAAAAAGATTCCTTTCAGTGTGGGTGAGTGTGTGTCTGTGTGTGTGTGCCTGTGCGTGTGTGTGCGTGTGTGTAAGTGAGAGGGAAAATGAGCAGAGAAGCTGCTGGGGAGGGGGGTGATGGAACCCGAGCTCCGTGCGTGCTCGGTGAGGCTGAGCTGATAAAGAAGCGGGGCTGTGCTTGGGGAGCCGGCGGGAGGCACACGGATTGTGTCTTCTTTCTTCCCCTGGGAGATGAGAGAGCAGGGCAGCAGGCAGAAAGGAGGCGGCCAGCGAGAAGGGGTGGGGGGCCGGGTCACCAACACACCCCCAGCGGCAGGGAGACAGGGAGGCTTCTAGGGGGCTGATGTTGACTTTGAAGCTGCTCCTTTACTGCCAAGTGAATCCCCATCCATCTTTCTTTAATCTTCTCCCCAACGACCTCGATGCTTCAGGAAAATGTAACTCACCAGTTAATAGATGGGCATGCGGAACATGGTGAGGGGCTGAGTTTCATTTCCGGGTTGAAGGGACGGAGCTGAGACCGCACGCCCCAAACAGTCTCGGGAAGCCTAGTGGCCGTGGGGTGCACGCCTCCCAGGCAGGGATCCCTGGAAATCTTAGGGAGGGCTTTGCAGGAATTCAAGCTAATGTTATCCAAATGCCAGGGTACCATCCAGTTCCCCATGGCATCTGGGTTCCATAGGTTAATACCCACAGGCTGAGAGCTTTGCATGACTATGCTGTGGGTGACCTCTGGGATAAATTCAAGTTACACCTGAGACTCTATCCCCACCCCAAGCCCTCCCTGCCATCAAGTGCTCTGTGTGGGTGCGAGGATCTGCTGACAGTGCCCTGGACACACCACTCTCTCTCATGCAGCCCCTGCCTGCCCAACATCCTTCCTCAGATAAAGGGATACCTGGCATATAAATTTCACATTCAGACCCTCTCCCGCTGACCACCTGATGACAAATGACAGACCCCACAGTACTGCTCAAGTGGCTCCGAGGTGGAGAGGGGAATGGAGCATCAATGTAAGTTTCTCCAAAGGGCAGGTCAGCACCAGTCCCAGACTCCTCTCCGGAAGCCTACATCGGCTGCTCCTTTTCCGGTGTCTGAGGAAGAGCAGCATCTGTGGCCTGGCCGGCACTTCCCGCCTCCCTGGCCGGCCTGGGCAGGACCAGAGGCTGGTCAGAGGGGCTGGCACAGCCATGGGAGACCCGACAGCTCCTGCGGCAAAGGGACAGCCTGACAGAGGGAGAGGCAGATGAACACCAGGTGAGGACTTCCTTCCTCCCCCAGATTGGATGGAGACAGGAAGATTCTTAGGCAGACCCCAGTGGCCTCCTCTGGGCCAGACTGTGTGTGTGTGTGTGTGTGTGTGTGTGTGTGTGTGTGTCTTGAAGTCACAGAGATTAGTGGCCATTTCGAAACTTAACACTTGAAAATAGTTTTCCATAAAATTAGAAAAGGGTAATGACATGTCCTGCCCACAAGTTAAGCAAACACAAGAGGAGATAAGCTTAATTGCAATGACAAAGTTCAAGTGGCTTGAAGGAAAAAAAAAAAGACTCCCACTTCATGGGCCCAGCTTCTGATTTTTGTCCACCCGGCCTCCAGCCCCCTCCAGTCTCCATCAGACGCCCCCTCTGCTCACTGTCCCTGTTCAGATGAGCAGCACGGAGGTGTGGGAGGGATGACGTGTCTCTTGGCGGCCAGGATCTGACTGCCATTCATTTGAGACCAGGCACCTCTGCACTTGTGTCTGTTCCCAGGGTGTCTGCAGTGCCAGTTTGCCCATTTCCCGGGTGTTTCAGGAGATGCCAAGGAGGCATGCTTCCGCTAGATGCAGGGCTGCAGGGAGGAAGGACTTGAGTTTGGGTCCAGCTCTTCTCGCCAACAGATGTGTGATCCTGGGCGAATCACTCAACCTTACTGAGCCTCCTCTTCTTTGTCCATTAAATGGTCCTGACATTCTCTGCCTTGTGTCAACTCGAGTCCTTCAGGAATGTGAAACTCCAATCAGAGGGGGTCAGAGCACTTTGTGGGTGCTCCTACTAGGTGTCCAGAGGTGGCCCTGGCACCCGGCCAATTTGTCTTTTTATCTCCTGGCTTGGGGACAGGCTTCCTTCCTATCTCCCTGGGCCAGCGGTCGTGTCTCCAGGTGCCAGCTCCAGCCACAGCTCACTGCTTACGGCTCCAGCTTTCAGCTCCTACTGTGTTCCTGGCATCTGGGGATTTTTCTTTCTTTCTTGTGACCTCAGCTGTACATCGGAACAGCTGCTATGCTCAAGCTGCACATTCTGTGCGTCCTGAGAGGAGAGTTTGCATCAGCTCCACTGTGTCATTGGTCCTGCAAGTCTTGTGTTTTTCTTACATGTGTTGTTTTAAATCCTTTTAGTGGGATGTCAGGATGTACATCCTTCAACAAAATCTTTTAAAGACATTCTTAAGCCTTGTTTTTTGTATGCCTACTCTGTCTCTCCAATCATTGTAAATTCCTTAAAGAATCACCTGCCTATAACAGCTGTCCAGGAGCCAGAATGGAATCAGCCTTAAAGCCACTCAATGTCCTGGGCGTTTTAGAGGTCTGCCTGCTTGAAGAAACCACCGGGGGACAAAAGTACAAATATGCCAAACAAAAATTGTGAGTGGTGGTTCGCACTGTAAGAATTACACTTACACAGACTATACTGGGAAATGTATTCAACAAAATTCCCCTGCATGCAATTACTTTTGGCAATATCCTTATTGTGTAAAATGAGACCTTCCTGTGATCTGTTTGGGGCCCCCCGTGAGTTCTCCTTTGCTGTGACACAGTAGAGGGGAAAACCTTGTGGACTGCACGCCCGCGGTGGCAGTAACTGGAAGGCTGATGTAATCATGAACGAGCTCCAAACTTATCTGCAAGGCTGGTTCATAAGGCTCCTGTGTTGGCCATAAATGCCAACAGTGTTTGCTTTTCCTGTGTCTCTGTGTCCCTGTGTCCTTGTGTCCCTTGCCCTCTGGTGGTTGAAAGCTTCTAGTTGGCTTCAAAGTCAGCCTGCCGCTTCAAAGAGCAAACTTTCCCAAGCAACCTTCGGCCAACTTGCCATCTCCGCCTGGCAGCCCTTCATCCTCCCTGCTTTAGAGCCGTGAATCGTCAGCCCTTTAGAGCCGGGATGGCCGCTCTGCTGACATCTCACAAGGCTCCGCTCCACAGTCCTTCTCCACATAGCCCTCCCGGGGGCTCTGTTCCTCTGCAGTGACACCACCAATAGTGATTTCTACTCTAGTCCAGTGATTCTATTAGAGTAACAACGAGGAAATACAGCTTCCACTAACTGAGTGCTAAGTGCGTGCTTTCTCTGAGTTCTCACTGAATTCTCAAAACAATGCAATAGGGTAAGCATTTAAAATTAAAAAAAATTTTTTTATTGAAGTATAGTCAGTTTACAATGTTAGGTCAATTTCTGTTGTGCAGCATAATGTTTCAGGGTAAGCATTTTTATTCCCATTTTTCAGATGAGAAAACTGAGGAAAGAAGTGGTTAGTAACTGCTACCCAAATAGGAAGTTGCCAAATAGGAGCACGAACCCCATCTTTTGGACCTCAAAGTTTGTGTTTTTGACTTGTATTTTTTTCTATCTTATAATGTATAAAGGTGTATCTTGGTTCCTGTCTTGAAAATGCCTCTAAACCAGAGCTTAGCTCTGCACTTTCCATGGAGTACGGGTCTAGAAAGTATTGATACAACAATAGTCCAGGTGCCATCGACCTCCTGAGTCATTAATGGTTAGGTTACTGTTGGCCTAGAAATGCCCTATTATTACCCTAAACCAAATAACCAGACAGTCCACGTGCAGGAAGAGAGATCACAAAGGGGTGAAGGTTCTGAGATGACTGCTGAGCCCTGTGTTCAGTAGAGGTGCAGTAAAACCATATTTAACTGAATTCTAGAATATTCCATTTGGGCCACTCTGTAAGCACGCACCTTGTGCTCCATGGTGATCACGAGTGTCACTCTCTTCTTCCATGGTAGCCTTTCCCCAGCCCCAGTTCCCACCGAAGCCACAGGCATCAGCTGATTCCTCCACTACATGATTATTCACTCAACAAGCATACTCTGACCAACTACATGGAGTTCCTGCAGGAAATATATTTTGAATCTATAAAGGAACTCACTGTCTAGTAGGGAGCATTAAGGGAGTCAAGACTGCCTTGGTGATCGGCATGCCCTAGGCCCTAACAGAGAGGCAGCTGGCAAAGGCGTTTAGAAAATATAGCTTGTAGACTCCAGCCCCCGAAACACAGAGCAGAGTGGTGAAGTGAGGGTAAGGAGCTGAGAGACATAGGCAAAAAACAGTAACAAAACAAACATAAAAAACTGGCACAAGGACCTATGGAGATATGACAAAAATAAAATAGGGAAACTATATACTAGTGACAAAATTTTGGATATTGCCGTGAGGGAACGTCAGCAAAAGTTCTTCAGCAGAGGAATGATAACCAGATTTATGATTTTTGGAAGATTACTCTTGAGGTAGCATGAAAGACAGGCTGGAAGGAGAGAGATCTGGAGGTGGAGAAATGGGTTAGGAAACTCCTGCAAAAATTCTGGCAAGAGGGGGTGAGGATCTGAAACTGGGAGGAGGCGGAAGGTATGAATTGGAGAGTTATTCTGTGGTTGTAACTGAGAGCATTTGCACATCTATCATAGGTGAGCGCCAGGGAATGCGAGGAGTTGAAGATGCTCCTGGAAGCTCCAGCTGGGGTTCCCATGGCGATGGGATGCCACCTACGCAGGTGGGAGGTGTAGGGAGAAGATAGCCATCCTCGCCTCTTCCCTCTCCCCTCCTCCGAGCTGGAAGTCTTTCCTCTCCACTCTGAACTCTAACCACTCAGCCTCTGTCACTGTATGTACCACTCTGTCCTACAGCCTCTCCTGGTTTCAGATCTTCCTTCTGATGGTAAGGTGCTCAGTAGCAGGGTGGAAGCGTTCATCTTTGTCTCTGCTACTGGACTTCCACGGTCGCTGGCGCAGAGACAAGGTCAGTAAACCTTGATGACTGTAACAATGTAATGATGGCTATTTGTGCACTTGTGCGCCATGCCTCCTCCTCCCCTCCCCATCCTTCTTCAGTTCCTAGTAGATTGTACATAGTCACGTGTCATAGTGCCTTTAAAATGCTGAGGGCAAAACCCAGCATCTCTGTCAACAGCTCAACAGAAACAGCCAAAACCAGATGAGAGTCACTTAGCAGAATTCCTCCAGGCTGCCTTGTCACTAGACGCCTGTGCCAGGCTCCCTGACCTGATGGGATTCCCTGGTCTCATATATGTAGTATAGGCTCAGTAAATCCTGATTAAACTTTAAAATGTAGTCTGTGGCCTGGAATATCTTTAATCCAGAAGTTTGAACTTATTTGGCTAATGAAGGCATAGCCTCCACATTGAGATTCTCTTTGTAGTGTTATTTATTTATAACCCCCTCAAAAAGGGGGTGGGGATGAAATAACCAAAATGTCCACCAGTAGAGGGCACCTGCTGGACGGATCTGATGCACCCTACAACTCGCAACTCCACCAAAGAAAAAGTGGAGACTCAGAGAGGGAAAGCATCTCATCTGAGGCCACACAGCCAAGAAAGAGCGGAGAAGGCAGGACTTCTGAGAGCGATCCTAAAGCTGTCCCCTCCACGCCAGAGATACCGCCCTTCACATTTTCGTCTTAAATGCAAAGCAAGGTTTGTATTTTAATGAAGTGTGTGTACCCAGAATTTGGAAACTCCCCTTTTAGTTCATCTCCAGTAAGTTTGGCTGCTGGACCAGAGAACCAGAGAACCAGAGAACCAGAGAAATCAGTGCCTGGCACATTGTAGGTGTTAAATAACTGTTTATAGAGTGAATGAATGAATGAGGATGTAATACTGTCCTAGAAACTCCCCTGCTGCAGCCACAGCGCCCCGCGCTGGCCTTTCCTATGATTAGCTCACTCAAGCCAGGGCTGAGCCCAAGTAGGAGCTACCAGGGGAGGGGTGGGCTCCTCTGTTCTCAGGGTCCGGGCGCACCCCAGTCACCGTGGTTTCTCAGCCACTGAACCTCCCTGGGCTGGAGCTCTTGGTGCTGTGCTGAGTGCCAGGCCCCTGCCCCGATGGAATGAGGAGAGGAGGACAGCAGGTGGATGAGGGAAATAGTATCTTGAGCAGCGAGACCTCTGATGTGTGCCCCATGGTCCCAGCCTCTCCCTCCAGGCTGGGAGGGATGATGGACTGTGACCGGGGTCCCAGTCCCAGCACACGTGTCCCAGTGGGTGGCTCACAGCTTCAGTGACCCTGAATTTGCTCTTCCTATCTAAGAACTTGGCCCTGTGACCATTGACCAGCTGGCTCTGAACCAAAGATTCCCTTAATCTCAGGAGTCAATGGCTCCTTTGATTAAGCCTAAAGTGGTCTGAACTCAGCACTCAATCCAGAGGCTTCTGGCGGCCTTAGGTAATGGACAGGGCTGCACACTGACTCCTCTCTGGATGAAAGGTCATCTCAGGCTTGACAAAGATGCAAAAGACTGCACAGATCGGCCCGCCACTCTCCCAGTGAGTGTCAGCCCATGGGCTGGATGAGGAGAGAGCCCGGAGTACATTACCAAAATCATTACTTATCTAGAAAGGCCGTTCTTGAGAGGATCTGGAGAAGGGCAGAGCTGGGGCCACTTCCTCAAGCTGATATGTTTATCTTTCACAGTAAGTCAATTTCTGATTTAATGCTACTCTTTAGAAAGGTTCTGCTTTCTTACAGCTTTGGGTGTCCTTGGTCTCTCAGGGCTTCCAGGAGGCTTAGCTCCTAGGGTCTTGGTCAAGGTGAGGAAGATCTTTATCCCTTTTGGATCTGCCAAGTTAGTGAGCAGCTCTCCGATCCCATAAAAAGCAGTAGCAGATGTGGGTTCAGCGTTAGAATCCCAATGGGCTGGGATTCTAAAGCTGCTGTCCAGATGGAGTCCTGCCCTCTCCTCCGGCCATCCTGCCCACAGCATCCAGGATCCAGATCAACCTTAAACATTAGAGCCGAAAGGGACACATTGGTGGGAACATTTGTTCAAGAAATGTAACCAAGAATCTGTGGGACCCTGCAGGGTCTAAGAGGACCATGAAACTGTGTGTAAAGCATCATACTGCGTTTTTCTGATGGGACTTCCATCAGATTCTCAATCTTCACCTCTCAAAAAGTTCAAGAAGCTCTGACCTAATGTGATCTCTTGTTAACATGAAGAAACCGAGATGTCAAGTGACTGACTCAAAGTCTCACAGCCAGGAAGGAGTGGGGCTGGAACAGAACTTGGGGGTCGGCTACATCCTACTCTCTACCCCTGCTTGGAATTTAGAACAGGATTCCCCAAAGCAGTCCAGGGAGCTCTTGTATCAGGTTAGACCTTCAGATGTCTCAGCCCACCGCAGACCTGCGAGGCAGGTCTCTGAAGGCAGGGTCCAGGTGTTTAGCAAGCTCCCCTAGTGTTTAAGTTTCACAACTAAAGTTGAGAATCTGGGACCATCCCTAAAATTTTAAAATGCGTATAAAACACACACACACAAAGGTTAAAGTAATGAGATGATGCAACTACTTTCAATTCTTTTGGCAATTTTTTTCTGATACTTTTCTCCACATTTGTAAATAACACCATTTTAACGATCTTTTCTTCTTTCTTCTTCCTTTTCTCTTCTCATTCCATTTTTAGATTTAGATATTATCAGTGATTAATTATCATGGAAGATTAGGTTCATGAGGCTTATTTGGTGGTTTGTGGGGGCATGGTCGACGCTCCATGTGCCCAGCTGCCTTTCACAACTGCTTTGAGCCCACAAGAAACTGAGAATCTCTCATAAACCTTCTTTATAGGAACGTGTGGGTAAGAGAGGGGATCTGCGTCCTTCTGACTTGCATTGCCAACCTGCCCCCTCTGCTGTCCCTCTCCTGTACCCCAGCGATTGCTTCCTTCCTATTCTAACATATTATAAACATTTTAGACAACTCCAGCTTTCCAATCATCATTACATAACAGACAGGCTGGGGGTGGGACACACAAAAGTGACAGAAGGTGATGCCAACTGGAGATCATGATAAACCTTTAGTGTAGCAACACCAAAGTCTACATCAGATACCTGGACAAGAGGTAAGGGAGACACAGTAAGAAAAGATAATTCTCATGGCAAAATTCTAGTTTCGCCAGTTTTCTAGGAAAACATTAGGCAGTAATTTCCAATGTATTACAGACACCAATACTCTAGTAATTTGCTTTATTTTTTAAAATCCTTTTGGGCACATGGATATATATGCCATGTTCAATCTGATGAATTAAAGTTTAAAAAATGGAAAATCCTATTGATATTCACAGAAACACCCTTCCTGGTCCCCTCCATGAACCAAAATCGAACAGTGCTGACTACACTAAAACAGCTGCAAGCACTTTTGACCGAGTACTGCCACCTAGCGGCAGCAAGTGTAAACAGCTTGGTTTATGCGGGAGTTGGGACCCACCAGAGAGTTGGAACTCAGCCTGGTGCCTCTGTGTGACTGGCACTGTTTCCTGGCCCCAGTGTCTTCCTTCCTTCTCTTGGCAGGTTTTTTCGTGGCTCCGCTTACGGCATCTTGTTGTGAGATAGTCAACACGTTCCGAGTCTCCCCCAAAGTGTTCCAATAATGCCCACCTTTATTCTCGTCATTCCACCTAGGAAGAAGCTGCTAGACCAAGGTGGGCAAACTTTTTATGTAAAAGGCCGAATGGTAAACATACTAGGCTTTGTGGATGAAGAATGTCACCTATCATGACAGTAAACAAAGGATGTTGGGGCCATTGAGCCATCAGCCACTGCAGCCTCGGCGACTGCACGCTGGAGAAAAGAGGACACTGGCCCTACATAGCTAAGGTGCACACCAAAGGAGTGATTTCAGTGAGCCCAGACTCTTGCATCTTTCCATACACAGAAAAGTGCTAAATTCCTTAACTTGAAATGTCTGGTTTTCTTTAATTAACAGTAATCTTTTGATGTTCCGACTACCTGGTCTTTGTTGCAAAAACTCCTGTATATCCTGGCTCCTCCCTTGCCTCTTTGGAGGAGTTTCTTAGAGCGATCTGAGAGGCTGCCTCTCGGGCTCGAGTCCTCAACAGGTCTGCCAAATAAAACACAACTCTGAACTTTTAGGTTGTGCATTTTGTTTTGGCTGACAAGTAGCTAAGTCTGTTCTTTATTGAAGCTGTCTTGGATCCTTTCCCAGAATCTTTGATGTGTATTGCATTGGCCAGAACTTGGTCACTTGGCCACTGCTAAAGGCAAGAAGTTTGAGGGTCCATATAAATTTTCTAGCTGCACCTCTTGCCACATCAGAGGAACAAGATGAGGATGGGATGTTGATCGAGCATCTCCCAGTGGTCTGTCCCAGGATGTTTGTAAGGCTGCTCTTACACTGCCATCTCTCTCAGGTTTTCACAATTTCTTATCAATGGAAAACTGTTTTCCAAGTTCCAAACAACTTATAGTTATGGTGGGACAGAAAGAAAGCTGAATATGGAATTGCGAGACTTAGGTTTGAATCTAAGCTGTGCTGTTTACTAATAGAATGTCTTAGGACGGTCATAATCTTGCCAAATCTCAGCTCCTGAAAACTGAAAATGATGATCAGGCTCCGCCCCCACCCCCCATCAACCCTGCCGACAAAGTGGATGAGAGGATAAATGTGCTAATATATGGGAAAATTCTGGAAGACGTGAGTCCTGGCTGAGAGTCAGCGTGGAAGAGTAAAGGGCAGGTCCAGTACCTGTCAGGCACGTGGAATTAGGTCACCTCCCGGAACAAAGCAAGAACCCACTGCAGATATATCTAAATCCATGTAAGGTCAGCACAGGATCTCACGTCCTGATAGCCAGCGATACCCAAGATTCTGAACTGTACAAGCAATTTACATCCATTTCCACTCCAAGGAAACAGGCGGCATGTACAGGGTCAGTCTGGACAACGGTCTCCAGTCAATGAAACATGAGTCTAGGCCTTCACTTACTTCCGCTTCAGTGAAGATAATTGGGAAGGCATGTTTTCCCACATTGCATGATCAAAAGTACCTTTGAACTTGGCACAGATGCTCTCATGCACATAGAACAATGCTCAGCATGGACCAGGAGAAGGGAAAGGACATGACTGAGAAACCAGCATCCAGTCCTTATAACAAACATCACTTACTGAAGCACACACTCTGCTCAGATGGTAAAAAAGCAGCACTCTGGCAAGGGACCTGGCGGGAGAACTCTTTGTTCTTTTTGTCGTGGTGATTTTTTTTTTTTTAATGGAAGTCCTGGGGACTGAACCCAGTACCTCGCACATGCTAAGCTTGTGTCCTTGGAGATGCCATCTTGGTTGGTTATGAGCACTGTAACAAATGCTGTGGCATCTTACAGCATTTTTGCCATGAACCTCAGTTTCCCTGACCTCTGAGTGATTAAGTACACTTGATGCAGTGGATAGAAACTCTTTGGGGGTTCCTGCTGGGCCTATATCCCTCTCTGGGAATGGTACCCCTGGCCTCTGGCTGAATTCCATGGTGAGCAAACTCTCGCTTTCAGGAATCTGAGACCCGCTCAGACTGGAGTCAGTCAATGGGGGTGTATGCACTTGTACGGATATGTCAAATGGGTACCATGTGCGGGCCAGAGTTTGAAGGGCAAGTAATTTGAGTAAGCAGAGACCACAGGTTAGGAGAAAGTCATAAATAGGAAGAAGATAGGAGAAGAACCGCCACATCAGAGGACAGCTGTCCATGCCCTCCATCCCCATGAGGGCCAGTCTGGAGGCAAGTCTAAACCTTAGCCGGCATGTGTCCCATCCAGCTCCCCAAACCTTGCCGTCTAGTGCCATTGGGTCCTAGGAACATGGAATGCGAATCCAGGGTCATTTGACTATATCCGGAGGACATTTTTTCAAGTGTATTGCGTTTTTTTGTTTAAAATAAATTTGGGATGCGTTTTACCCTAGAACAGGTCTATGCTTAATAGGAAAGCGATTTCCTACAAAGACTTTTTGAGTTAAGCCGATGTCATGTATCCCTGTGGATTTTGCATTCTTTTTTTTTTTTTTCAAGGATTTTGCATTCTTGACGCACTAGCCCTAGTTTGAGAAACAAAGAGTTTGTCAGCCTTCTGATTTTGTAGGTGGGAAGCATGAAGCCCCAAAAAGAAAGGGTTTTTCTTCTTTCCAACTTGCCCTCGGCTTTCTAATCTGAAAAATGCAGGCGTGTGGTACTTTCAGGGCTGCCATGAAGATTAAGAGACTGTGGATAAAGCGCTTAGCAGCAAAGTCTCTTAAAAACATGCCAAGGGAGGAATAAATGGTTTCCCTCTCGTTGTCATCCCCTGTCGCTCCCACCTCCACATCTTTCCACGCCGCTTTCTCCCGCCCTTGGCCGCCCCGCCCCGCCCCGCCCCGCCCCGCCCCAGCTCATCTTCCGCCCGGAAGCCTGGACTCAGCGGCCGCGGCCGCGTCCCGCTCGCATGTCCGGAGCCCGGCAGCCCCGTCGCCGCCCGGAGCCTGGGACCCGGTAACTGGTCCCGGCCCCGCAGCCCTCCGGCCCTGCGGCCCAGCCTGGCGATTCCGGGGCGGGGATTGGGGTTCAGCCGCTCGCTCGCCTCCCTGACCGTCCCAGGCGAGCGGGCGCCCTGGCAGCCGGGCCTCCTGCGCGCGCGCCGGCCCCGGGTCTCTTCCTCGGGTCCCCTCCCGTGTCCCCTCCCGGGGATCGCGGCGCCCTCCCCGGGGTAATCGGTAGCGAGACTTCTGAGCTCTTGAACTTATCGCCGTTTCGCTCAACCCCGGCTCCAGGGTGGCTGGGTCGGCCTCCCTGCCCCTTTCTTCAGCCTCTAGTTCGGGCGCTGCGACTCGGGGGAACCTAAGAGGGCTGAGGGTTTCCGATGCTTTGCACTTTTCTGCAGGGTTTGTGCCGTTCTCGGGGGAGCCCCGACACGGAGAAGTCTGCGAGGTTTTCAGAGGCTTATCCCGCAGACCTTAGCAAAACCTTCTTGGCCCGAGGCGGGGCCAGCGGGAGGACTGGTGCTCAGTGACCCCGGGAGGCCGGCGCCCGCCGTGGGCCGGCCTCGCCTCCACCCCAGGGGCGCAGCCTGCGGTCGGCGGTCGGGGCGATCATCAGCCGCCCCGCCCCTATCCCTGCTGAGAAAACCTCTTCGCCTCGGGGAGGAGCCCTTCCTGAAAGGTTTCCCTGCTTTGGGGCGGCCTCTTGTTTCTCTTGTTTTTTATCCAGGTTAGGGGTCAGAGTTTTCCTGACCTGCCTGCCGTCCGGAATAGGGCCCAGCTGAGTCACAAGAGCAAATTATAAAACCCCGCGCGCCAGAGGTCGCTTAGTCCAGTCCCTGCCCGATGCTCGCAGCCCCCGTAGGACAGCCCCACAAGAGCGCTTTATTTTCTTCCTCGCCTTCACCACCTCCTGTGGCAGCTGCTGGGCTCCTCAGTTTGGTTGACATTGAACCCAGGGGTGTATATTCTCTGTAGCTTTGCCCTGGTGGCCTGAGAAGGCTGCTCCATGAGGTCGTTGGACAGAACGGAGGTCGCCCTTCCCGGTGAGGACAGCCACCTGTGTGCTAATCAGTCCAGTTCCTCCACTGATATGTGCAGAGCCTGGTGTCAGGCCTGCTCGTCTGTTCCGGGCCACTTTGCTCTCATCCTCCTTAAAGTGGGGAGCCCAGAACAGAGCCCAGCACCCCAGGTGTGCTGTGGTCCACCTCACCCCCATCCCCAGGGAAGCGTGTTCCGCAGTTTTCTCTGGCTGTTCCTCGGAGCCCTGTCAGCACCTGCTCCTGCCCTCTTGCCTGTGGCAGCTTCTCTGACAGCTCAATTGCCTCCTTTCCTTCAGTCTGGTCCAGGAAGTGGCCAGACAGGATCGCCCTCTGCTTACTCCATGGTCTTGGGTGGTTGGCATTGGCTGTAACCCTTGCCACAGAGTTACAGAAGTTCCTCCCTTTCCTCCTACCCTGGTTCTGCTTCGTGAACACTGGGCCTTCTTTGCCTACTCCCTGCAGTTGGCTTTTGGAGGTACCCTGATTTCATTTCTTTGGAGTGCATCCCCATCCCGGGTGACCCTGTGCTTCATTTGCTTGAGACAGTTCTGGCTTATACCCATTGTCCCAGCTTCATTGTTATTAGTATCCACGTCCAGTTTTAAAAGATTCATGATTGGGAAAGTTAAATTTGTCTCTGTCTCTAAGTTGGAGGCACTTATGTTCACAGGCTCCAGAGCGGCATAGTGGCAGCCCGTGGAGGACTTGCACTGGGCTCAGAGGTGTCAGATCTCCAGTCTAGGAAACCAAAATTCCTCCAAGTCAGTTGAAGGTCATTCCCTTTCTCACAGGTGGAAGGCTTCAGGTGATTTTATCGCCAGAGGGCAGGGGTTCCCCTCTGGCCCTGGCAGAGAAATGAATCTAAGCCGGTGAAGCTATATCTCAAATGAAGCTGGCGTAAGACTTCACAGAACTCCAGTCTCCCAGTCTGGGCACTTACCCCGGTGAGTGATGGCTCGGGGCCAGCTGAGGGGACTGTGTATCCTTCAGCTTTGTCCTGCAGGGTATTCAGCTTGGGTATCAAGTGCCCCTGGGGCTGTTCCCTCAGGTCTCCAGTGTCATGTGGTACGTCAGCACTCGGGGGATGGCCCCACGGGTCGACTTTGAGGGGGCCCTCTTCTCTGGCTATGCTCCAGATGGGGGCCTCTACATGCCCGAGGAGCTCCCACAGCTGGACAGAGAGACCCTGCGTCAGTGGAGTACGCTCTCCTACCCCGACCTGGTGAAGGAGCTGTGTGCCCTCTTCATTGGCCCTCAGCTCATTTCAAGGGATGACTTAACCGGTGAGCATCTCCTTCCTTCCTGCTCTCCCATCTTGTTCTTCTGCCAGCCCAGTCCCGCTCCTCCAACTGCCCCTACAGAGTTGCAAATCCATCATTTAACCCCTAGGAGGTTCATCCATCCTGCTCCCACTCACCTCCAGGGAGATGAATGCCAAAGTCAACAGCAGAGAACTTTTTTTTTAGTTTATTTTTAAAAAAACTCTTTCAAGACTAGGGGTATCACCATCAACCTGAGATGCTTGAATGTTGGGATATTTCCTTCCTGCATACAAAGCACCTGAACCTCAGGTTGCTGTTTTATTTTCTTGAATGATAATTCCAGAAAGGACTTTGAGAGGGTCCTGGAACGGCTTGTCTCAAACTGTAATGTGCTTACAGATCCCTCCTGGGAATCTCGTTAAAATGTGGATTCTAATTAGGTAGGTCTGGGATGGGCCTGAGAATTCTGCATTCCTCTCAAGTATCCAGATGATACTACTGGTGCTGGTCTGTGGACCAAGTGTATAATATAATGCATAGGGTGATGGTGAGAATCTGAGGCTGGGAAGATGAGGACTCAAAATGTGGTTGGAAGACTAGCTCTTATGGCATTGCCTGAGTTCTCATTAGAATTCTCAGATTCCCTCAGGCCTCCTGAACCAGAATCTGCATTTTCAGATCCCAGGTGATTGGTTTGCCAATTAAAGTTTGAGAAACACTACTCTGGATGACCTTAGCCTTAGGCAGGGTTGTACGTAAACCATCCCAAGTTTCTGGCAGCACAGGTGTGAGGTTAAGTGATGTAAAAACAAACAAACAAGCAAACAGCTTCCTATCTTTAGGAAGGAAAATTAGAAGAGATGAGACACTGATTTGTTTGTTGCATAATTGTTTAATTGAACCTCTGTTGGAATACGTGCACACAACAAATCCAAATGATGAAGAAGTTTATAAAGTGAAAAACAGAAGTCTTACAGCAGCAGTTCTGCCTCTGGGGGAGCCACTAAGAGGAACCCATGAACAGTTTGGTTCGTGTCTTTCAGACTTTTTCCTTAGGATTATAATAGACACACACACACACACACACACACACACACACACACACACACACACACACACACACCCATATTCAGACACAGCATCTTTTAGGAGAAAAATTTCTGGTCTTTCTACCTGGTAGCAAGAGATAGAAATTTCAAATGTTAAAGTGTAAAGAGACTAAGAACTTGAGAGAAGAGATAATGCCCTTCATTCACTGTCCAACCTCCCCCCCTCCCCCCACAGGTCTGATCGACCGAGCCTTCAGCCGATTCCGACACAAAGAGGTGGTCCATCTGTCCAGGCTGAGGAACGGGCTGAACGTGCTGGAGCTGTGGCACGGGGTCACGTACGCGTTTAAGGACCTGTCCCTGGGCTGCACCGCACAGTTCCTGCAGCGCTTCCTGGAGAAGAGGAAGCAGCGCGTCACTGTGGTTGTAGGTGTGCGTTGTGCGCATGCGCGCTGGTGCCCCATCTTGCCGGCGTCCACCCCTAGGATGCCCTCCACTGATGTCTCGAGGAGTGTGTTACTGGTTCTTCTAGAGTAGAGATCTTAACCTTCTCTTGTGTCACCTTTTGACAGTCTGGTGGAGGCTACGGAATCTTCTCAGAATAGTATTTAAAAATACATAAAATGCATAGATTACAGGATGCCAGGTTCACAGATGCCCTCATTTCAGTCTGGTTCTCTTGGAGGTTGAAGGACTCCAGATTAAGACCCAGGTTCCTACCCTCCAAGCAGTTAAGGTATAGATCTTGCCTTACTTGCAACAATGGTCCTAAAGGGGCCATTTCTTTCCTTTTCCATCTTCTTGATTCTAAAGAGGAGGCTTCCTCCTTCATCCCATCCAGGAACTTCTGGGGACACTGGGAGTGCTGCCATCGAGAGTGTTCATGGGGCAAAGAATGTGGACATCATCGTCCTGCTGCCCAAGGGTCACTGCACAAGGATTCAGGAGCTCCAGATGACAACGGTGCTGAGGGAGAACGTCCACGTGTTTGGAGGCAAGCGTGGGACAGAGGCTCCAGGGACAGCCTGGCCCTGCCTTGAGTGGGTCTATTTTGGGAGATGGGCTGGAATAAAACCAGTCAATTGACGAGCTGGCCATCCTTCCTCCTCCCTTTCTCTCCCCTTCCCTTCCCTCATCAGTCATGTTTTGAGGTTGATATATGCCTTGGCTTTGCTCCGAGCAGGCTCAGAGACTACTGGAGGTAACGAATACATAAACCAATACTCACCATGTCGATCAGGCTAGGAAGCGCAGGCTTAGAACCATACCCCAAAGAATGCCACCTCCATGCAGGTTCAACCTGCCAGGTGCCTCGGACACAGGCAGCCACCCGGAGCCATAGCCTGAGGCTAGTGACTTGGGTTTTGTGCTGCGGCACTGAGGTTTAGAGGGCAAAAACCTATTAAATAATTACTTTTAGAGAATGTGTCGTTACCTGTTGGCAGCTCACGCCCTCCCCTGCTGTCTAGAATCGGCTAAGCGCTGACCTTGGTTAGTAGGTCTAAGTATTTAAAATAGGAAGCTACTCAGGGGTCCCCATCGCTAGTAACCCCCCTTCCTGAGCCACATGACAAATTGTGGCATTTTGTGTTTGCGGAAGGACAGAAAACCATCTCCTTAAGGTCTGGCCATCTATTCCCAGTGCGTTTAATCATCACGGGGGTCAAGGGTGTAGGGAGGTGAGGTGAGCTTGAGTGAAGCCATCCTTTAAATTTTTTTATTTCTACTTCTCACACCCCACTCCACCCCAAGTAGCCCCAAGGTAGGGATGGGACTATGAACAGCAGGGGGTCTTGGTGAGGTTTTCTACACTGTGGCCTGGGGCAAGGTGTCCAGGTGGCCAGGCTTGGTTTGATCACTCGTCTGGCAGGACAGCAAATGTGGTGAGAGACAGCGTCCCTTCTATGACAGCCTGGCCTCCTGTTATAATCCTGGAATTGAACCCAGGGCCTCCTGCATGCTAAGCGTGTGCTCTACCACTGAGCTAGACCTTCCCCCCCAAGAATGTTTTCTGTAACATCAGTTTTGTCAAGGTCCAAAAGCACAGTGAAAACAAACCTGACCCATGGGAGCAGCATGAATATTCTTTGTCCGTTTGTTAGCAAGTAAGCAGAGACCCCCTTGCCTCTTTCCTTTAACAAGCACATACACATTGCAGTGAAAAGTGTATGGTCCTAATGTGCTGCTGCTGGAGCTGAAGGGCATCTCTGTGGCATACATGTTCTGAGCTCCCGGAAGATAAGGCTGTGGCCTTTCAAGGAATTAGTTTTTGTTTCTAAACTGCTGCCAAGTTCTCCCTTTCTTTTCGGGAATCTTCTGATTTGGTTTCCCGGAGGATGTGGATAAATTCAGGAGTTAACATTTCAGGGAGTAGGGACGGGCCACCTGGACTATTGTGTGTTGGACACTGATGTTTTCTAAAGTCATTAATTTCCATACATACATGTATTTGATTCTTCTTAAGCATAGAGTAATCAGCAAGAGCTAGTTATATATTATTTGGGAGGTTTTTGGCTGAAAGTAACAGAAAATCTAACTCAGACTGGCTTGAACAGGAATGTTTTCCAGCACATATATCTGGGAGTCTAGAGGTGGGATGGGCTCCCGATTGGTTGGTTCAGTGACTCAGTAGTGCCTTCAGGGACCCTGGTTCTCCGCTCCATCTTCCAGTCCTCAGGCTCATTCCTCTTGCAGCATATGATGGTTACTTACGGTAACCAAGTGTCTCTTCCTGTGGCTCTTGTCGAAGCAGTGAATCTTTCCCTAGAACCCAGCAAACATCCCTCTTGTGTGTAGATCTGGAGTCAGTCCTGCAGCCTCTGCTGCTACACAGTGGTGACGGGTGGAATGAATAGTAACTTCAGAGCCAACTCTGGCACTTCCCCCCAATAATCTTACCCCCTTCTCCTCCAAGTTTGGATCCAATGGAGAAATAGACCCAAGTTTCGAAAAAGAGATCAATTTTGGCTTGATTGCTTGGTTGGGCTGGATTGAGAAATGCAACCTGGACTAGTAGCTGATTTGCCCATAAATTTACCCAGTAATTCCTCTATAAATTAGAGTGTGTACACACTCAGCTGAGGGAGGAGAAGCTCTGCCTGTGCAAGCTTACCTGCCGCATAGGGGTAGAGGGCACGTAACCCTTGTGATCTCAATGGGAGAAGAAAGACAGACCACGTGAGAGGAGTGACTCTTTTCCCCCCAGCCCCTAATAGAGGACCGTGGAGTAAAGATCAGCGTCTCAGCATCTCACAACCTGATGAAGCATCCTTCCTTGCTCCCAGAGGGAGGGGAAGTAGGCGTGGAGCACCAAGAGGAATTCTTCCCCCAATATCCCAGAAGGCTGACATTTTATAACTAATTTTATATAACGGTAGAAACATTGGAAAGATGACAAGGAGATGAGACATGGTTTCTGTCCTTGAGAAGCTTAATTTTGAGTCTAGAATACCAGGCCAAGACACATGAGAGTAAAGAAACCAAGGTGAGCGAAGGTCGCAGCAGGATGGACTCAGCATGGGGGCCTTGTGGACCAGTGCTGACCCCCTGGGGGTCTTCATGCCCCTGATAGCTCCCCTCCTCTCTCCCCTGACAGTGGAGGGGAACAGTGATGAGCTGGACGAGCCGATCAAGGCCGTGTTTGCAGACGTGGCCTTTGTCAAGAAGCACAATCTGATGAGTCTGAATTCAATCAACTGGTCCCGGGTCCTGGTGCAAATGGCCCACCACTTCTTCGCCTATTTCCGGTGTGCACCATCCTTAGACACGGACCCCCTGCCCGCTGTGGAGGTGGTTGTGCCAACAGGGGCTGCTGGTAACCTGGCAGGTAAGGAGACCCCTGGGCGGAAATGGACTTTCCAGAAAAATGCCCGTGGCCCCAGTCCTCCCAGCTGCTCTTTGGCTGTAACTGTGAAGACAAAGGTTAAGTCCTAGGGGACACTGAGTCTGAAGGTGATGGAAACGACGCAGAAGCCCCCAGAACACTTCTGCCTCTCTCTCTGGGGTTGGGGGCAAGGGAGAAAGTGACGGGTTAACCTCCACATGCTCCAGCCTCCTGATCTGATGCGTTTGCTCAGTCAAGGGTGGAGAGACAAGGTCAAAGCTCAGCCGCTGTGCCCGGCTGGCAGTGCTGTCTTCCAGAAACAGGGACTTTACTCCCAGCCTCGGCCCGCTGCCTGCTGTGGGAGTGTGTTCTCCCCAGAGTCCACGTGACGTGGAAAGAGCTCTGGACTTGGGGCTCTGGCCCCAGTTCGGTCCTTTACGAGCTGAATGGTTGTCCCTTAGACTCAGCTCTTTGGCTGTAAAAGAGAGACTGAACCATTTACTGTATCTCTCAGGACAACCGTGAGGCACAAATAAGATCGTTTCTGTGTGTACGTGAACTTTGTGAGGGTCAGGTGCTGTGCAGCGGCGTGGCATTGAAGTCATTTCCTGGGCTGATGCTAAATGTTTGTGAAGCACTAGACGGATTGCATCAGGAATTGCTCTCAGCGCTTCTTGTGTATTAACTTGTTTGATCCTTGTGTGCCTATGAGGGGGACGATCCTATAATCTCCATTTTATAATGAGGAAGCCGAGGCACAGAGAAGCCGGTCATTTTGCCCCTGGTGACACGCTCGTCAGTCGCAGAGCCGGGATTGCAGCCCAGGCAGGCGGGCTCCGGAGTCTGCATCCTCTCGAGCTCGTGGGGTTACTTCCTGATGGGCTGGGTTACCGTTTCCGATGGTTCTGTCAGTGGCGTCGCTTCTGATGGGCACCAAGGATGGCTTAGGTGAGATCATGAAAGCATCTTAGCAGTCCTGACTCCTTCCACTAACACAGGGATGGAAGGAACGGTGAGCTGGCTGTTAGATAAGGACGTTCAGCCTTCTTCCCACACAAGGAGGAAGCCCACCACCCTCACCATTTGCTTCACCCCCAAGTGAGTGATGCCCCCTGCACGTGTCCCAGTGCCTGCCACAGTGCCTGGCACAAAAGTCACATTTTCAGAGGGAGCTCCAGTCTAGCCCTACCCCAGCAGCAGCCAGCCGCTTGACCTTAAGTCCTGGACCCGCCTGAACCTCCACTGCTCCTCTGTCATATACAAGGTGACATGAGGATCACATCAACTAAGACTGTGAAGGCGCTTTGCAAAATTAAGAGTGATATTGGGTGGTGTGGTTACCCCTAACTTTTTACCTACTCATCTGAGATAAACCGTTCAAGGAACCTTCCTAAACTTATGTTACCTTTCTGGGCTCTCTGTCTCTCAGGGTGAGGAACTCCTTGCTTGTTCCATGCAGACAGGAACTGCTATTACGGTGACCGGAGGGTGCTGCCCTGTCCTCCCCCAGTCCCTTTCCAGGACACTCAGTCTGCAGGCGATGGTTCCAGGAGGCTCTCAGGGGACAAGAGCATGTGCTCCGGACTTAGGCAGACCTAGTTCAGATCCTTACTCTGCCACTTAGCAGGCTTTGGATGGGCCATTTCAACCTCTCAGAACCTTTGTTTTCTCTTCTGCAAATGGTGGTGAGCGGGTGTGTCAGTGCCTGGCGGGGGGCGTGGCATGGAGAACAGTATCCAGCACAGTAACATTCTCTCCCCCTCTTTCTTTCTTCTTTTTTTTTTTGTAACAACTTTATTGCTATATGATTCCTATACCATACAATTCACTAATTTAAAGCATACAACTTGAAAAAAAGAATGAAATAATGCCATTTGCTGCAACACAGATGGACCTGGAGATGATCATACCGAGTGAAGTAAGTCAGACAGAGAAAGATAAATATCATGTAATATCACTTATATGTGGAATCTAAAACATGACACAAATGAACTTATTTACAGACCAGAAACAGACTCACAGACACAGATGGTTACCAAAGGGGAAAGGAGGAGGAGGGATAAATTAGGAATCTGGGGTTAACAGATACACACTGCTATATACAAAATAGGTAAGCAAGGACCTACTGTAGAGCACAGGGAACTATATTCAATATCTTATAATAACCTATAATGAAAAAGAATCTGAAAAAGATACATATATGTATAACTGAATCATTTTCCTGTACACCTGAAACTAACACAACATTGCAAATCAACTATACTTCAATAAAATTTTTTTAAATAAAATAAAGTATACAGCTTAAGAGTTTTTAGTGTACACAGATTTGTGCAACCATCACCATAATCAATTTTAGAACATTTTCATCACTCTAGGAGGGAGCCCTGTTCCCAGTAGCAGTCAGTCCTTGTCCTCCCAGCTTTAGGCAACCACTAATCTATTTTGCTTGTACAGATTTTTCCTATTCTGGACACTTTATATAAATGAAATCATACAATACGTGGCTTGTGTCTGACTTCTTTCACTTCGCATAATGTTTTCAAGGCTCATCTGTGTTGATCAGTGCTTTGGTCCTTCTCATGGCTGAGTGCTGTTGTATTCTATGCCTACACCACATTTTATTTATCCATTGATCAGTTAATGGACATTTGGATTATTTCAGTATTTTAGCTATTTTGAATAATGCTGCTATGAACATTTGTGTATGTCTTTGTGTGGATCTGTTTTCAATTATCTTGAGTATATATAACTGGGAGTAGATTTCTGGATCATATTAAAACTCTATGCTTAACTTTTAGAGCAATTGCCAGACTGTTTTCCAAAGCAGCTGCACTGTTTACATTCCCACCAACAGTGCATGGGGGTTCCAGTTTCTCCCCATCCTGACCAAGACTGGTTATTATCTGTCCATCCTACTGGGTATGACATGGTACCTCACTGTGGGTTTCGTTTGTGTTTTCCTGATGACTAATGATGTTGAGCATCTTTTCATGTGTTCATTGGCCATTTGTAGATCTTCTTTGGAGAAATGTCTATTCAAGTCCTTTGCCCATTTTAAAAAATTTATTTATGTATTTATTTTACAATATCATATTTTTTAAATTGAAGTATAGTTTATGTCCAATATTATGTTACAGGTATACCATATAGTGATTCACAGTTTGTAAAGGTTATATCCCATTTATAGTTATTATAAAATAATAATAAAATTGTAATATTCCCCATGTTGTACAATATGTCCTTGTAGCTTAATTTATACCTGATGGTCTGTACCTCTTAATCCTCCACCTCCATCTTTCGCTTCTGCCTTTCGTCTCCCACTGGTAACCAGTAGCTCTTTCTCTATATCTGTCCCTCTGTTTCTTTTCTGTTATGTTCACTAGTTGGTTGCATTTGTTTAGATTCCACATGTAAGTGATATCTGACAGTATTTGTCTTTCTCTGTCTGACTTACTGCACTCAGCATACTGCCCTCCAAGTCCATCGATGCTGTACGCCAGAAACGAATACAGCATTTTACATCAACTGTTCATCAACTGTTCAACTGTTCTTCAATTAAAAAGAAACAAACAACCCATTTAAAATATGGGCAGAAGAACTGACAAGACATTTTTCCAAAAGAGGATATGCAGATGGTCAACAGGAACATGAAAAGTTGCTCAGCATCACCAGTACCAGGGAAATCTTCACCCATTTTTTAATTGGGTTGTTTGTGTTGTTATTGATGAGTTGTTCAGGGTTCAAGTCCCTCATCAGATATACGAGTCACAAATAGGATTTCCCATCCTGTAGGTTGTCTTTTCATTTTCTCGACAGTGTCCTTTGACACACGAAAGCTTCAACAAGCACAAAAGTTTCTCAATTTTGATGCAGTTCACTTTATCTGTTTTTCCTTTTGTTGTTTGTGCACTAAGAAACCATGATGCTTCTCCTCTTTTGTCTTAAGCCGGGTGCATTGCTCAGAAGATGGGTCTGCCCATCCACCTGGCCGTGGCGGTGAACTGCAATGACATCATCCACAGGACTGTCCAGCGGGGAGACTTCTCTCTGTCCAGGGCAGTCAAACCAACCTTGGCATCAGCGATGGACATTCAGGTGGGACCTGTGAGGAGGTGTGCAGGTCGGACCCAGGTGTTGGTTGGGTGGAGATGGACAAGGGTTGAGGTCAGTGTGACCCCCGGGACCCTGCCTTTCTGCCCAGGTGCCCTACAACATGGAGAGGATCTTCTGGCTGCTCTCCGGCTCTGACAGCCAGGGGACAAGAGCCCTCATGGAGCAGTTTGAAAGGACCCAAAGTGTGAGTCTGCCTGAGGAGCTGCACAGCAAGGTCAGTCCCCACCCACACACCATGGAGTGTGGAAAGAGTGCAACCACAAGATTAGACTTGGGGTTTGAGAATCTGTTCAAGGGAAGGGGACATTTGTTCCTCGAGTACCTGCTATGAGCTTGGCACTTCTGCAGTCACTTTCTGTGGATTTATTTGTCAAATGAGGAGAGGCAGTAGAAATTATTGGTTTAGAGTCAGATGGGGCTCAACTCCAAGCCAGCAGTGAGACCTTGGACCAGTTTCTTAAACTTTGGGCCTCAGTTTCCTCATCTATAAAATGGGGAAAATAAGAATGCCTACCTCATAGCACTGCTGAAGATTTAAGTCAAGTGATACCCATGAAGCACTTTGTATACTGCCTGGCAACATAGGGCTAAATATAGTAACTATTATTATTTTTATTTATTATTGTTGTTGATTTCCAATAATAATAACTAGAAACCACTTTTCCTATCCAGTATGAGCACAGACTATTGTTCTATTAACTTTTTTTGCCCATTTTTCAAATTGAAGTCTAGCTGATTTACAGTGTTGTATTAGTTTCTGGTGTACAGCATAGTGAGTCAGTTACACACACATATATGCCACTGAATATAGTTTTTTATATTAAGAAGGAGAAATTTCATCTCCTCAGAGTGGTAGGAGTCTAGTTGGAAGGGATTGCTTTTATTTTAATGTAGCCTGGTGATGGAAACTTATTTAATATTAAAAAGAGGATTTTATATGTTGAATTTACCTTTAATGTTCTCTACCACATTCCCACCGAGTGGCCATCCGGACTGTGTATACCTCCAATGACCAGGACCTCTCGACCTCATATATGCTGAGCTGGAATCTGCTACTTCTAGCTTGTGCACTGCTGAGCAGTCTGATTCCCGTAATTGGAGAGAATCTTATTTACCTGCTTAGCCTTCCTGGTTTCTTTAGCTGTCCCTTCCGCGTCATAATTTGGGGTAGTCAATGTCCATCTTACAGGGTTGTGCCCAGAACTGGGTACAGTTCTCTGGGCTCAGTCATCCACGCAGACTGGCGTGGAATTTCTGTCTTCAAGAATCTATGTTTCTTTTGATGCAACCTGTCAATCAGTTTGGGCTGCTGTGACAAATACCGCAGACCGGTGACTTATAAACCACACAGATGTATTTCTCACAGTTCTGGGGACTGGAGGTCTGAAATCAGGGTGCCAGCATGGCTGGGTTCTGGCGAGGGCCCTCTTCTGGGTCACAGACGGCTGCCTCACATGGTGGAAAGAGATTCAGCTCGCTCTCTGGTCTCTTCTTATAAAGACGCTAATCTCATTCCTGATGGCTCCAGCCCTACGACCTAATTACCTCCCAAAGGCTCTACCTCCAGACACTGTCACACTGGGATTAGGGCTTCAACATAGAAATCCGGGTGCGGGGAACGAATCATTCCTATAACACAACCAGATTTCAACTAACTTGGTTAATAGTTTGTTTTGACATCTGCATCCCCTTTCCTTGTGTCCATGAGATGCTCCATGAAGACAGACACCGTATCCCCCGATTCTTCCTTCTCTCCCTGGCTGTACACACAGAAGATCCTCCATCTGCTGGAACACATTCATTCATTCATTCATTCATGTTATGTATCGATCATGAGCCAGGAGCTGTGCTAGGTGCTGGAGATACAAAGATAAATAAAATATATTCATTGCCTTCTGTGAACCCTAATGGGTCAGGAAGGTAGCGAAACGATTTATAATAATACCCTATGGTCTCTGACGCAGTTGAGTATATCCAGGGTTTTTGGCATGTTGTCAGCACGCAGTGCATTTTCAGAGAACGATCAAATACACTGTCTACACCGAGGAAGCACCCAGAGGGAGTCTTCCTCTGTCTGATGGAGGTGCCACCAGACCTGGGTGGGAACTGACAGAAGCTGTTCTCACACCCGCAGGAAGCAGATGCACCACCAAAAAAGCCCCAGGGATGCTCGAATGCCCTTCGCCTGTGTCTCGTCAGGTTGTCCAACAAAACTATATACCAATTTGCTGATTCATGAGCCAAATCCTAACTAAATGTATTGACCTGAAACTCAAACATATCCTTCCCCTAACTTGAGTGAATCTGTGTCAAACTGGGAAATGTGGGAAGGCAGATTTTTCTCCGAGTTGAATCTGAGCTAGTCAGTCTGAATGTTTCATTTGAGTTTCTGGTGTGTATCTGGCTGTGTTACCCGGTAGGATTTTTGGTCACCTTTCCCCCACATTCCCCCAGCCCTGCTGCCCACCCCCTGACCCCAGAACTCATCAGCTTTCAGAGGCAGTAGCGTCTGAGTCGGTGTCGGATGAGACCATCACCCAGACCATGAGCCGCTGCTGGGAAGAGAACTGGTACTTGTTGTGCCCTCACTCGGCTGTGGCCGTGAGCTACCATTACCAACAGACAGACAGGCAGCAGCCCAGGTAAGGGTGGTGGGCGCCTGGGTCACGGGGGGCCCGTTGGCTTTCAGTGGCCCTCCTCTTCCCCAAGCAGGGGAGACAGGACTGTGAACAGATGGCTTTTATGAGCGTGATGGGTACAGCGGGGAACCGTGTCCTGAGAACTGTGGCCCCAGAAGAAGAGGCATGATGAATGTGCCAGTGGAGCTGGGTCTCCAACCAGGAGGAGCAATTTGCTGGCAGAGTCACTGCAGAGAGAAGTTCAAGTTCATCTGTCTCTTCCTCTCTCTTTCTCCTCCATGTCCCACCCTCCCCCACCCTTCCCCGTTCCTGCTTCTCCCTCCTCGCCTCGCCTTCTTCCCCTACCTGTCCCTCTGGCTACTGGCTTCGGCGCTCCTGTTCCCACCTGCCCAACCCCACAGCCCTCCCCGATGCTGTCTGGCTCCCGCCTCTGCCGCCAAGTTCCCGGAGGCTGTGCTGGCCGCCGGGCTGACCCCAGAGATCCCCCCGGAGATCCTGGCCCTGGAGAGCAAGGAGGCGCGCTGCGCTGCCATGCGGAAGGGTGACGACTGGACGCTGATGCTTCGGGACACGATTGAGAAGCTGAGCCGGCAGCGGGTGATCAGTTCCTGAACGCCCCGGAATAGCCAGGCCGGGGCTGGCTTCCTTTAGGCTGTGGACCCGGACGCCGTGCCCTCCGAGCTCTGTATACCTCATCCTCGTTGAGAGTCAGTGCAGGAGGTTCTCAAGGGGCTGCTGAGCGCAGTCTGGACCCAGCCGGCTGTGCTCTGCGGCTGCTCTGGGTAGTGCCTGGTCACTGGAGACGGCGGGGGTCGTGGGTGATGGATGGCAGTGCGCAAATGAAACAGGCTCCACCTCGGCTCCAGGACTTTGGACCCCAGGCCCTATACCTGTGCAGGTGGGGGCCACTCACTCCATTAACACATATTTGGGGCTCATGGTCTCTGAGCCTTAGTTGATCTGGTCCACAAGCCACATCCAGAGGTCTTGGCCTGCCTTGTCAGAGGTTTCCATCCTGTTAAAATGTTGGGAATCCCTGGAATAAAAGTGCACGTTCTGTGTGACAGTGACTCTGCATGGGCTGTGGGCGGAGCATGGTGGCTGGTGATGGGGGTGCCACCGTGCGGGCCGCTCCACTGCTGCCCCAAATTGGGAAGGGGGTAGGGGGCACCTGGGGTGGTGGATGGAGCTGAGGCTTGGGATCGCCAGTCCGAGGAGGTGTGGGGAAGCATGGTCTCAAACTGGGTCAAGTTGCCCTGTGGCTCTTGTATCAGGGGCACCATCTTTATTAAACCAAGGCGTGGCCACAGCAGTGAGAAGCAGGCCCTCTTTAACCACTAAATGACGTCCAAATGCCTACATTCCCTTAGGTACCTCTGTCATCATGCTGCCCCAGAGAAGTCGGGTCGTTCTTTCCTCTGAAGACATGACAGCTCTCCCTTCTGCATGCCTTCCACCCTGCACTTGCCCCCGGGAGCCTGTCCTTCTGTGACGAGGCCACGAGTCCCGTCCCACAGGCTATTCATGCCTTGGTCCCTGTGTCCCTCATCAGCCCGGCTGGAAATAAGGACTCTTGTTTCTGAACCTTGACAAAAGCTCAGTTTTTCTTTCATCTGCCCTGTTTTAAGGTTATCCACGTTAGACATTATCTCCCCATCTCTAAGCTCCTTGAAGATAGAAACCACTGCTTAACACAATGGGTGGAAACTTTTTGAATTTGCCCCTATTGATTAAAATTTTTAAAAATACGTTCTACCAACATATGTGTACCAAGTTACGTATGGACTACACAAACCACAAGCTAAAATAGGGATGAAGGGATAAAAATAAAAGTTACCTTTTCCTTTTCTCCCCACACTCCAGTGGATTGCCTGTGGGCCTGTCTTTGGCAGTCCTGGTTGAGCCAGGGCCTGGTGCATTCTGGAATTATCAGGGACACAGTATCAGGCAGGCTGTACTGATACTGTGTGATGAGTCTCAAAGTTTGGTCCCTGGGTCTCCTCAAAGTGGATGCTCCTGGCCCCCACCGCAGGCCTCCAGAGGCAAATCTCTAGGTGTGGGTCGGGCATCCAGTTTTTACAAATCCCCTAAGTCAGTCTTCTGCATTCTAATTTGGGAAACCCTGGCCGGAGATTTTAAGTTTACAGCTAATTCTCTCCCACGGGGAGAGGGGCTTTATTGTCACAAGGGCATGCTTTATTCCTCCCACTGTTTTCACAGTCTAGCCACGAACTGTTTGTAACTGTTGAGCACTTGCAAGGTGAGCAGAATGACTAAGGAACTGAATTTTACATTCTATTGAAGTTTACTTAATTCACCTTTAAATTTCAAAACTCTTACTTGATTCAGTTATTGGAAAACTTTTAAGTATGATTGGAAAAATGCAAGTATGTGAAGCTGCTTTTTCAGCTGTAAAACTTTATGAAGTACATAAAATATAGATAAGTGTTTCCAGTGAAAATGCAATGCTCTGGTTGAGATATACCACAAGTGTAAAATACATAGTGGATTTCAAAGACTTCTGATGAAAAAAAGAAACCTTAAAAATCTTATTAATAGTTGTAATATTGATGACTTGTTCAAAGGATTGTATTTTGATGTATTGGGTTAAAGAAAATATATTATCAAAATTAATTCCATCTTTTCCCTTTATCTTTTACAAGGGCGTTTAAAGTTACATGTGACTCACATCATGTTTCTATGGACAGCAGTGATCTAGAGCTTGACCTTGGTTTTGTGTACACAGGAACACACCACGGATAGTTGTGGATTTAGCTCTATTACTGGGTTCAGATCTTCTGTGGTTTGAGATGGGGGTTAGACAAACACAGACACGTGGATGTTAACAGAAGCCTCAGGCCCTGGACTCTGGGGGCCCCTCTGGAAGGCAGGAGAGGCAGGCACCACGTGGGGGGAGTATTTTGGCCACTAGAAGGCGCTGTTGCTGCTACCCTGAGGGCTGCTGTGAAAGGACCACAGGGCATCCCCTCTTGTGGGTGGATCTGGGAGGAGAGCAGTGCTGTTCCAGGGGTCCCACCAGGGGCTGCCGAGGCCCTGCTTTCCAGGTCTCTGCCCTGCTCCGCCTGCCCGGCACTGGCCCTGGCACCCAGGACCTGCTGCGGGCAGCCAGAGCCGGGGATTCCTTATTCTTTGCTGCTGTATTTCTGAGGGCCTCAGAGCAGTGTTGGGGGCCACCAGGGGTCACAAGCCCCCTCACCTTCTAGATGGTTCAGAGCTCTGTCCAGCTCTGAGAGGCCGTCACCCCTGTGAGTGAGGACCCAGAATAAGGCCATCAGACACAGCACAAATAGACACGAATGATGAACTACAGGATATTCTGGCCACAGGGCATCTTGGGGCTGAACAGAGGAGAACAGGAGTGAAGGAGTGAGATGAAACATTCAGCCCTGTGAACACGTGCCCAGGCACACAGACAAACACGGACAGACAGACAGACACATACATATACATGCCTACACACACACACATCCCCCTCAGTAGAAAAAAGCAAAGATCCTGCTACCAAATGACATTAGAATCAGGTCGAAGCCGTCCTTCCTTCCCCAGTCATCTGCTAACTGGTGATGTGACCGCAAACCAGTCTCTTCATCTCTGGGAGCCTGGGTGTCCTCATCTGCTATTTAGAACACTTACCTCTCTCCATCCTGTTTTGAGGATGACATGAGATCACATATTTCCAATTGCTAGGTAAATACTAACACGCCTTCCAAATGCTTCTTATTATGAACGCACTTTAGTCTGCACTGACACTTTAGTACTTTGAAGCTCTCTTGTGTTTTTTACTAACTGCTTCCTGAATTAGTCTTCTCCTGCCTTTTCCTGGAGGAAAAGTTCCTCCGTGGCCCCGCGGTGCTGCCACAGCTCCGGATGCAGGGTTGAAGTTGCCCTGGCCCCGTCAGTGTGTCAGCACAAGCTCTGCGGGGTCATCTGGGGACTGAATGCCATGGATTCATCGTGGTCCCACCAGGTGGTTAACGCGCCTCGTTCATTTGCAGTGCTAGGGATGGTGGAATAATTCTCTTTTTTGAGCGCTCATGATGGGCTGAGCCCTTTGTAAAGCACTTCCCAGACATTGGCGCCTTCAGTCCTCCCAAGGGCTGTGTGCGAGAGTGCTATTAGGAGCTCCATTTTAGAGATGAGGAAATGAAGCTCAGAGAGGTTAAGTAATTTGCCCAAGGCCACCCAGCCAGTGAGTCCTGGAGGAGGGGCGTGAGGCTGAATGCAGGTCTGTGAGCTTTACCTCAGTGCTGGACCAGGGTGGGGAGCTCTGGGCCTCTTGGCTCCCAAGTTCTCTTCAGGTCAGAGTTTGCATGCTGGGTGGGGAGAGGGCCATGTCTGAGGGGGGAGGAGGAGAGAAGGGGGCCCCTCACTAGGAGAAAGGCCATCTGGGGAGGGGGCACCTTTGCAGGGAGCCCTCCTGTAGCTCAGGGTCCCACTTGGAGCTGGGTTCCTCCGGGGGATGCTGGTCCTGGAAGGAGAGAGGGGTGGGAGGGGTTCTGTGGCATTTTCAGCTGCTGGCAGGGAGGCCCAGCCTGTGGGTCCCACTGGAGAGACTCAGACTCAGATGGGGAGCTTTTGTTGGAGTTTTCTGTGTCCCCCGTAAAAAAGGGGTGAGCAACATAGGGAGGGCTGGACCATTAGCCTTCTGGAAAGAGCAGAGGGCTGATTTCTCTGTCTAGCTCACTGCCTTTGCCCAAGAAAGCATCTTTCTGGAACTCCCTTCTAGGCTCCACCCATCAATTCATCCACTTCCCAACCTGGGTCCCCCCCAAGGTGTTGTTGGGCAAACGCTGAGGGCCAGTGTGGTGACTTCTGGGGAGAGAGAAAAAGTAGGAAAAGATGGGACTGGGGTGGACTTATGTGAAAGGGTAAAAGTGTGGCAGCATCCAGGGGCTGTCCCAGGGCTGTGAGGGACTGGTTCTCCAACGCCGCCGGAGCACAGGCTGCCCTCCTGCCTCCTCCTTTCACATCCCCTCCCCCCACTCCGCACTGACCAGCAGTGTTGCAGGGGTTGGTTTAGGGCCTGCTCCCCCACTACTTAAACTTTCCTTAAAGGCCACTGTCGAATACCCCACAAGCCAGGACCTGGCCCCCAGACCCAGCCTTCACTGAGTATGGCCTTGGTGAATGGTTGATTGGAACAGAACTGGCAAGAGGAGCGGAGGGTCCAGAGGAGGAAAGATGTCTGGGCAGTGGGGTGAAGAGGGCGGGGCTGGGTCTCCAGGGGTCTGCTGGGTACTGAGGATGTGCTCCCAGATTCAGGACTCTTTCCTTCTCCTTGACAGCTTAGTCATCACAAAGATCTATTATAAGAAGGCGAGGGACCTTCTGTTGCAGCAGAAGTGTCTGCACTTCCCCTTGGGGATGGGACCTCCTGTCCTGCGAGTGGATGCTCAGGGTCTAAGTCATCAAGGCCAAGTTCCTGTAACACATGCCGAGCTGAGAACTGAGGCCGGACTCTGGACCGATCAGGCCATGCCAGAGGGAGATCCCCTGGAGCCGCCGCTCGGTTTGGCCGCTAGGGGGACCTCGGAGTGTCACCTCTCCAGCCTCCCCTTCATCTTGTCAGTAGCTTGGATCACCATCTTCCACCATCCTTTATCCTGGCCTCATCCCCAAGCAGGGACAGTGCTTGCTTGTAAAACAGACAAAATAGAGGTCTTGAGAATTCAGAACGGTCAGGGCCCAGCTCTGGGCAACACTCCTGCAAATGAAAATCCCTCCGAGCTACATTGCTCCCCAAACACCTTCCCAACCTCTGAGCAAATGCGCCCTCCAAATTCTCCTCCAAGCCCAGGAGGAGCCCAGCTGATGGTGCACACGGCCAGCAGAGGGCGGCAGAACACGCTCAAAGTCCCTCTCCCTCCCAAGGTGACTGACCGCCCGCACCCGGCAGCCGGATCCTCACAACCCACAGGCGTGCCGGTCTGACTTTGCTCTGTAGGAATTAGAGCCCCTGGAGGTCAGAGCGGGGAATGGGGCCCAGAAACTTTTTTTTAGTTCACTGTTTCTCAAATTTAATATTGGGGGCTCCCTTCTTTAAAAGTTAAAAAAAGAAAAAAATATATACACACACACGCACATCACAGATGCTTCCAATGTTGTCTCAGTTTCTGTTTTACAATCATGCTACCTAAACATGTACAAACATAAAACTTCTACAAACTCCTTATACTGGTAACTCCTAAATACGGATAAACAAATAAAAACTCAAATTAATGGGAACAAATCTGTAAACAAAATCAATAAAATTCAGAATAATCTCATTAATACATGTGACCGTCATGCGGTGCACGCCCATCTCCGGTGCCGCGTGGTCGTGGCCCCACACTCCTGAGACTTCACTATTGTTGCTTGTGTAGTGTGTCTCCCCGCCTTTACAGGGGAAGGACTTGGCTCTCCCACCACTTTTCATATTCTAACCACCAGGAAACATCCCAAGCACAGCATTTTGGGGTGTCTGATAACCTTTATGTGGCACCAGCTCACCAGATATTGTCACATCTGTCTGCCTCCTCTTACTGGTTTGTGACAACTGAGATGGTACTGTTGCTTGCCATTGTGAATATGTTACACGTACAAATGCAGATGCTGAAATGATGCCATGACTTAATTTTAAGGTGGTTGGACAGATGATCCAGGAAAAGTCTTTAAAAAAAATTATCAAATGAAATTACACACACCCCCAAAAACACCATAGATGAAGAATTCTTAAACAGCAAGAATACTTTATAACACTTATGTGTGGAATCTAAAAACTAACACAGACAAATGTATGTGCAAGACAGAAGGAGACTCACAGACATAGAAGACAGGGGAGGGGAAGGTGGAGAGGCAAAGTAGAGGCATGGGATTAAGAGATACAAACTACTATGTATAAAGCAGATATATAATAAGGATAAACTGTATAGCACAGGGAATTACAGTCATTATCTTGTAATAACTTTTAATGGAGCATAATCTGTAAAAATACTGAATCACTCTGCTGTACATCTGAAACTAATATAATATTATAACTCAACTATGCTTCAATTAAAAAAACAAATACAGAAAATTTAGAAAGAATGTATGTCTGCAGCCTCATTTGACACACATTATCTCCCCCAACCTTTGCTTTTCAGAGATCATCAAAACGGTTCAGAAAGGGGGTTGAAGTAGCCGAGGTCACACAGCTAATTGGGTCGGGGAGATTGAGAACTCTCTCTCTCTCTCTCTCTCTTTTTTTTTTTTTTTTTACATTTTGGGGGGTAGGTAATTAGGTTTATTTATTTATTTATTTTAATGGAGGTTCTGGGGATTGAACCCAGGACCTTGTGCATACTAGGAACATGCTCTACCCCTGAGCTATAGCTTCCCCCCCCACCGAGATCTCCCATTTTGCACAGCAATACTTCTTGTCAACACAACACACTCAGGCAGCCCGTATGGGCTCGGCCCAGGGAGAGGAGCTTGGGGCATGCTTTTAGAGATTAAGCATTGCAGTTCGGGTAGCTTCCTGCAGGTTTCAAGCGGTCATCTTTCAAAGTTTGGAACAGGAAAGAAATTGGATAGACCCAGGAAGAACTTGTCTAAAGCCCTTCCAGACTCCAGGGTCTGAAAAGAAGACTCCAGTCCACATCTTTCTGTATGTTCTCATTTTCTGATCTCTATATATGTATATGAAGAATATATACATAAACTCATTAAATCTTTTAGACATTGAGGCCTCAGTGGATGCTACTTTTAGGGCCTGGGGGAAATAGACCATCTCTGCCCCACCTGCAGAGGCAGGTTTTTAATTTGAGGTCTATTAACTCCCAAAGGGTCCATGGATAGAATTTGGGACAGAAAGGGTGATAAGAACCAAATGGGAGAAAACTTCATCTTTATTTCCCCCAGCTCGTGCCTGAAAGTTAGCACTTCCTTAAGATATAAATGGTGGCAAACAACCCAATTAACACGAGTAGCACCTGGGACTTTGCCGAAGACAAAAATCACAGACGTTTTCACATGACGTTACCGTAGCAGTTGTAGGTGTCCTGAAATGTCATTAACGCTCATCGCTACTTTAAAATAGTATTAGATCTGACATGATATTATGTTATTTAATTATCAATAAGGAGCATATAGTTCTACAGTACATTTTAAAGTATTTTGGTAACTGCCTTTCAATATAATTAGTCTTCTTTCTTATCCCATGTATTTTATTTTATGCACTTGAAAATATTATTCCAGGCTATTGAAGGAGTTCACGTACCAGAAAAGTACTCTTCATTTGGGGAAAACAAATCTGTGGAGTCACCATTTCTTGTGCATCAGTTATGAACTGGGCACCTCCTGGCCTCTGTAAGGTACGTTATCTGTAAAGCTTACAGCATTGAAGTGGACATCACTACCCCCCTTTTATGCAGAAGGAAACTGAGGCTCAGAGAGTTGCTGAATATCACACACTCCACAAAACATAATAAATATGCCAAGTACTGAAACAGAAATAGGGACAAAAAAATGTCCATTTTTGTTCACTACTGTGTTCTCCATGCCTGGCATGTCCTAGATGCTCAATAGATGTTTGTTGAATGACTAGATGGGAAGACATCAAGTGGCCCTGCCAAGGGTGGGGTAGAACGGATTTCAGAGGAAAAGTGAGTTAGGATGAGCCCTGGGACTTGGGGGAGTACAGGCTGATATAAAGCAATCGTGGTGCCCTATTCCGCAGGACAGTCTCAGAAAAGGCCGGTCACCTGGCTTTGGCCCATGAGATGTTAAGAGAGAGACCCAGGGACCAAACTTTGAGAATCATCACACAATATCAGTACCCCCTGCCTGATACTGTGTCCCTGACAAGGGAATTTTCATCCAGGACTGGCTCTGCCTCTTGGCATTGGAATGGGAGGCGGGGAGAATGGCAGAACAGAGAGGGGCCAGGCCCTCGGCCCTGAGGGATGCTGTGAACCTCCGAGCTGCTGCTCTGCAGCCTCCAAGTCCCAGACTCCCAGTTAGAGGAGATAACAAGGCTGGTTATATTTAAATACATTTTAGTTGAGTTTTCTGTACCTTATGTTTAAAGGCATCCTAGTGGCAATCTGTGCTCAGAATGAGGGTCACCAGCGGGGCCATCAGCATCATCAAAGAAAGGCTCCGTCTGCCTGCGCCAGCTAGGACCAGGGAGTGGCCCTTCAAGTCTACACAATTCTTGAAAATTGATAACCTTTTGATGATTTAAGTGGTTCCATTCCATGTGCCAGAATACTCCCCCCAACTTCTTCTTTTTTTTCTAGGTAAAGAAAGCTTGCTATGTTTGGGTGTGTGGGTCTGTGCTGTAATTGGCTCGAGGGGTTGGGACAGATTGTTCTAGGCGTCCAGGCCTGTTCTGGGGACAGACATGATGCTTGTGGTGGACAGCAGAGTAGCCTGGGGGTCAGGGGGCCCCATTCTCATTCCTGCTTCTGCCACCATCCAGCTGGTGGCCCCAGATGTACCTGATCCCCTGTCAGTGCTGTGAATCACAGAGTTGGCCCACATTCTCTGCGTTTTGGTGCAGTGGTGAGCAGTTAGTGAAAATACCTTTTTTTATCTTTATTTTTGTGTGTGTTTTTAGTTTTATTGTTTGACTACAGGAATTCTTATCAGCTGTAATGGACTGAATTGTGTCCCCCAGATGGTCACATGCTGAAGTCCTAAATCTCAGTAGCTGAGAATATAACTACATCTGAAGGCAGGGTTTCCAAAGAGGTAATTAAGTTACAGTGAGGTCTTTAGGGTGAGCCCTAAACCAGCACGATCGGTGGCTTCATGAAAAGAGGAGATTAGGACACAGACACATACAGAGAGGGGACGACATGAAGGCATGGAAAAGATGGCCGTGGTCCTGCCCTCGCGGCCCCCGGAAGGAACCAACCCTGCTGACATCTGATCCCAGCCTCCTGGCTTCCGGAACTGTGAGACAATAAATTTCTCGTGTTTAAGCCACCCAGTTTGCGCTCCTTAGTTATGGCCGTCCCAAGAAACCGACACACTCCTCAAAATATCTTTTCAAAATAAATATAATATTTTCCCCCATCTTCAAATAAAACCTACGGTCCTGGAAGATACCCATGCTTAGTCTATGGCCTAAGGCACAACCTCCGTTCCTACTCCCCCCAGGTGGAAATGCATGGGGTTGCATTCATTCATTCATTCATTCATTGAACCAACACATTTGTAAAGTGTGCTGGCTTTAAGCGAAGCATGGTTTTAGGTGCGAGGACGTAACAGATCAAGTACCTGCTTCTCCGGAACTTTCATTTGGGGGCAGACGTGGGGCAGGCCGTAGAGGGATACAAAAATAAGCAAGTTAATTCCAGACTGTGATAAAGCTGTGAAAGAAAATAAACAGAGGGCATCAGAGGGGCAGGGCCAGCTTTTGGCGGGGGGAGGGGGGGGCGGGTCAGGAGATGGTCTCTGAGGAGCTGTCACCCCGACTGGGAGGACTGGCTAGCCCAGCACGAGAGCATTCCAGAGGGACATCACAGCCAGAGCAGGGGCTTCGGGGCGGGGCACGCTTGGCTGTCTGAGAATCCCCCAGGATGTAAGTGTGGGTGTGGCAGGGTCTGTAAGGGGACAATGGGGTGAGTTCCTGAGCCTGCGAAGGACCCCGTCATGCAGACCCTTGTAGACCCCAAGAGAAGCTTGGAACAAAACTGGTTTAATTTGCATGCTTAATAGATCAGTCTGTGCCACAAAATCCAGCAGTTCCACTCTGGGGTATTTAGCCAAAAAGCTGAAAGCCAGGACTTAAATGAACATCTGTGCACCCAGCGACATTCCTAACAGCCCAAAGGTGGAAGCCACTCAAGTGTCCATCAACAGGAGAATGGATAAACCAGTGGTATAGCATACAATGGGACGTCATCTGGCCTTAAACAGGAAAGAAAATGTGATTCTTGCTACGACATGGGTGAACCTTGAAGATATTATGCTAATTGAGCATGTCAGACACAAAAGGACAAATACCTGTGTGATTCTGCTTAGATGACGTACCTAGGGTAGGCAAGTTCTTAGAGACAGGAAGAGAATAGCGGCTGCTGGGGTCCAGGGGAGCGGAGAATGGGGAGTTAGTGTTTAACGGGTACAGAGTCTCAGTTTGGGATGAATCATGAAAAGGTCCTGGAGGTGGATGGCGGTGATGGTTGCACAACAGTGAGAATGTCCTTAATGCCATTGAGCTGGATGGACACTTTAAAATGTCAAAATGATAAATTTTATGTGATGTGTATTTTATTACAAATTTTTTAAAAAATCAGCCTGGTTGTAGTTCAAGAAGGGAGGGATGAGTAACTGGAAAAAACTGGGCAGCCCAGGCCACTTCCCCATCGCTCTGTCCCCAACCAGGCTGGCTCCGGGATTTCGTCCCAAGAACTCTTCCAAGTTGCAGTGCCCTTTGGTGTCATATCGTTGCTGCCGCCCAGATCCCTTGCAGCCTGCCCAGAACGGAGCAGCCTGGTGGGCATCAGACAGGCTGCAGGCTCCTTCCTGTGCCGGCCCCCGGTGCTGCCCGGCAGGCCTGCACAGGGGAATCACCCTGCCTGGAAAGAAAAAAAAAAAAAAAAGGCGAGAGAGGGAGAAAACCAGCACAATTAAAATCTTAGTGTATGAATAATTACATTTAAAAAATCCCCACTTTTTTTTTTTACATCAAAAGGAATTCTGTAATCAGAGGTTTAATTTGCAGATTTAGTAGCATTTGGCAGGTTAAAAGTAGGTGCTGTGAAGTGAGTAAGCGTGGGATTTGGGGCTGGAAACAAAAGAATGGGGGAATCTGCTGGGCCAGAAATCCCGGCTTTGAGCTGCCTCTGAGCCGCGCGGCCTCACTTCCTCTGCCCACAGCCACCCTCGGACCCAGTGGCTCTTGGTGGTGGGGTGGAGGGGAAGGAGGGAACGGAGACAGAGGAGAATCCAGCCTTCCGGCCCTGAGTCCTCACTTCCTTCTCCTTCTTCAAAATAGTTTTATTTATTTTTTTCTGCTTATTTGCTCATTGCAAATCAAACAAACAAACAAAAAACCCTGAAAATATAGAAAAGCCAAAGAGAAAGAAAGAAAGAAAGGAATAAAGAAAGAAAGAAAGATGTGAAACACTTATTAACATCCCACAGCACATAGGTGGTACATTAGCAACCCCCCACGATAAATTGGTAAAATCATGCTAATTTGACCCAATGTGTAAAAAAGTAGCAAAAACTCTGGATGCCTTGGTAAAAGATATGACCTCTAGACATGCATTCTAGAGAAAACCATCCAAGATTCAGGGAACTGCTATACTAGTCGAGTTTTTAAGGGTCCAGAAATTTGAGCCATGGTAGTGGACACTGAGTGTGGAAATCTTTGTATTGACTAATGCCCATCGGAGAGCGTTCATTGCAGAGGAGGGAACAGACAATGAGTGATTAGGACTTCAGCCAATGGCTGTCAGCCCATTGCTGTTCTCAGCCACCCCAGGGTTTGCACACTGGCTCACGAGCAGAGCAACCCTGGTGGCAGAGAGGGAGGTCCTGTAAGGGCCCAACCACATGGACTGTTCCACACCAGGCTGTTTCCTACTTTCCATGAATACCTCTGTGACCTAAATCCAATTATGGGGAACTCCACAGGAAAAATGACTGCATTTCTTCAACAAATAAATTGCAAGATGAGAGAGAGCATAGATTAAAAGATGATTTTAAAACTTAACCAATTGTAAAGTGAGGTCCTGACTTGGATTATGAATTTTAAATGGAAATAATCCTGACATTTACCAAGTAATTGGAAATGTGAAAACCAAATAGATATTAAAGAATTTTATTTGATTTTTAAAATATATCATGATATTGTGGTTATGTTTTAAAGGGAGAGAGAGAGAAGAATTCTTACCTTTTAAAGGTCTGTACTGAAATATTTATGCATGAAGTGGTATGATACCCGGGGTTTATTTCAAATAAAACCAGAAGGAGGACATGGATGACGTGTAGATTAAGGTCAAACTGGCCATCGGTTGATGGTTACTGGGGTTGGTTGATGGATACTTGGGGGTTCATCATACACTTCTGTCCACTTTTTGTATGTTAGAAATTCTCCACTTAAAAAAAAAAAGCAGTTGTGTGATTGAGACGTGTTTCCTTACCAACAAAATAAGAATAAAAGAGACACCTTCAACCTCCTTCAAGAAATACTGTGGGAAAATGACAAATGCTGGAGAGAGTGTGGAGAAAAAGGAAACCTCCTACACACTGTTGGTGGGAATGCAGTTTGGTGCAGCCGTTACGGAAAAACAGTGTGGAGACTCCTCAAAAAACTGAGCACAGACTTACTCTATGATCCAGAAATCCCACCCCTGGGCATATATCCAGAGGGAAGTTTAATTCAAAAAGATACCTGCACCCCAATGTTCATAGCAGCACTATTTACAATAGCCAAGTCAGTGGAAACAACCTAAATGTCCATAGACAGATGACTGGATAAAAAAGCTGTGATATATTTATACGATGAAATACTACTCAGCCATAAAAAGAATAAAATAAAGCTATTTGCAGCAACATGGATGGACCCCGAGTTTATCATTCTAAGTGAATAACCCAGAAAGAGAAAGAAAAACACCATATGATACCACTTAAATGTGGAGTTTTTTTTAAAAAATGACACAAATGAACTTATTTACAAATCAGAAACAGACTCACAGACATAGACTTATGGTTACTGGGGGGAAGGAAGTTGGGAAGGGATAAATTGGGATTTTGAGAAATGCAGATACTAACTACTATATATAAAATAGATAAACAAGTTTCTACTGTATAGCACAGGGAACTATATTCAATGCCCTGTAGTGACCTAGAATGAAGAATATGAAAAGGAATCTATGTCTGTATATGTATGACTGAAGCATTGTGCTGTACAACAGAAACTGACACAACATTGTAAACCGACTATACTTAAATTTTAAAAAATGGGGGGAAAAAAAAGAAATACTGTGAGAGCAAACTAAAATAATGTATTTGAGGAAAAAATGAAAAAGTTAAAATTACTAAGCAAAGTAAATAATATCAGAGATGAAACTCTAAGTGAGGCTTGACTCGAGCCAGTGTGCCAAGATGGGAAGACCTTCCCCTGATCCCAGGACTAGAAGGATGCTCTGGAATTTTTCAGGCCAGGCTCCGTGACTCTCTGGGGGTCCTCGAAGTCCCTGCAGGGACCTCAGCGGGAGACCTGTGGGGAGGGGGCTCCTGGCGCTTGCTCCCGCAGTCTTTAAAGCAGCTCTCCTTTGATCTGTTTGTTATAATGAGCTCAGGACCAGATTAAGACTTTAAAGGCCCCCGAACACTGAGAAGATTGGGATGCCCCCAACCTTACCTACAACTTGTTTTAATCACTGACATTAAAGTGGCTCATTTCCAGTTTTGCTAGTGGAAAAACTCTAGCTGTGTCTATTCAAGGGGAACTTTTCTCTCTCCCCTTTCCCGGTGTTCGAAGTGTATGCTTACTCCGCCCTTGGGTAATCACAGCATTGACTGGGGCTTCACAGGACATTTCATCTAAAAGGGAAATTTCATTGTTTATACTTTTGATCAAATCTACAGTCTGGTTACGTCCTCTCTCCAATAGCTCACCAAGTATTTCTCCGACTTTGGCTTAAACATCGCCCATATCAGAGATTTACTATCCACGAAGTGACCCCGGTACATCTTCAGATTATTATTAGAAAGTCTTACATTGAAGCCAAACATGTCACCTTGCAGCTTCTACTGCTGCTTTGTCTTCTGCCCTCAGGGCTACGCTGAGCAATTTTAATCCTCCTCCCACTGTCTGCCTCTGCTCAGCCGGGCGCTCAGGCGGAGTGCTTGGAGACAGCCTGTCTCCTCTGTGTCTCTCCAATCCTGACCCCTCAAGTAGTGCACCCATACAGTAAAAGTAATGCTCCTGTTGCAGAAAAATGTGTTATAGCTCGGTGTTACAGCTCAGTTGTGACAGCAACCTGGATCCACGCAAGAAACCAAGCAGCACTAAGACAGTTGAAAAACTCAAGCTTATTACGCCACTGGGCCCAGAAAAGTTAATGCCCCAAGCTCTGGACCCCATGTGCAGGTTTACACAGGCCTTTATAGGCTGCCAGTTTTACACTTTGCAACATCATATGCAAATAAAGTATAACAGAAATTGGCCAACCAGGAACAAGCTTTGTAGAAATAGACCAATCAGGAGTGAGCTCCATGCAAATGAAGTACTACAAATGGACCAATCAGAAGATAGGAAAGTGGACCAATCAGAAGTGAGAGTAATAACCAATCAGGAGTGAAGGAAATAACCAATCAGAAGTGAGCTCAGGGAACCAATAGAATTTTAGGGGTAAGTAAGCCGTTTCAGAGGCAAAAAGTGAGATAAGAGTCTCTGGGCCAGGGAACTGGATGGTGCTGGCAGGAGAGTAGTGGCCCTGTTTGCAGGTCCTGCCGGTCTTTTTATGGGGCTTCCCGCCTCACTACTACTACCACCGCCAACAACAACGATAATCATAGTCACAATTAACTGATTGCATCAAAGTCACACAGTTGGAGGATTTCAGAACTAAATGCCAGTTTGTCTGATTCTGGAGTCTATGTTTTTAGCCTCGACATTATCATTCTAACCACCCGTCTAGTAGGAAACAACCTCAAATCTGCATCTCCTCAGAACATTCAGAAACAATTGGTTTAAGAAAAAATTTTCAAGTACCCTCCAGCCTTTGCCCATGGGGCCTGATCCAGAGCCTGAAATACTGAATCCGGGAATCATTACTTGTCAATCGGAGGCCCTGCCCCTGGGCTGGGTGGCCCGGGGTGGCTCTGCTCCGTTTCTCTGCTTCTCCTATATGGAAGGAGGTCTCTCTTCGGTGCAGAGGCAGGGCTGTTGTTTACTACGGCCTTTTGGTGGCTGGGTTGGATCTGCTGAATGCTCTCTGAATCATCACTGAGACTGCAGTGACCTCCTGTCCACCTGGGTGATATTTGTCCTGTAGGAAGTTCATGGCTGAGGTATGGGATGGTGTCATGGGCACCTCATTAAAGCCAAGGTAGGTGGGGGCTTCTGGTTGGCTAGCTTTGGTCCATGTGTTCAATAATGACTTTCAGGAAGATGAAAACACATTTTCATCTTTTAGGACCCGAATGTGATGGGCCTGCTCCCAGGGTCACATTCGCCATGTGCTCTGCACCTGGGAGGCACCCAGTGATGGTCTATGGGGTTGTTTGGAGACTCATGTCCCATCCCTATCTGGCCCTACTGGGGGGCTCCCTAGGCCCAGCTGGGGGCTTAGAGAGAGCTTTGTTGCTGGGGGGATGCTCCACCTCCATCAATTTTAAGTGAGGAATCTGGGCCCAGAAGATAAAATGGTTTTCTGCCTGACGGAACTTGCCGCTTCTCAGATTGGCCAGCGAGCTTTGGTTTCCGGCCAAATCCACGGTGGGCTTCTCCGCTTTGATGTGGTTTTGCAAGGAAAACATCCGCAAGTGAGACCAACCAACAGGTTTTCTCTTCTTTCTTAGTCCACCCTGAGTTTTTGAAAAGCAGTGCTAATTAGCCTCTTGGAGCTGCTTGAGGCTGGGAGGGCTCAGCCCTCTAGAGGGGAGAGTGGATACAGGTTTCAGAGTCTGAACATCAGCATACATGTAGATTAATTTCGAATTTCCAAATAGTTACTCAAACACGTGTCACTGGTGAAAAGGGGGAAGAGGGGTAATTGAAATCAGGAGAACCGGGTCCTGAATCTCTCACACTTTGCCTCTTAGTTAAGGCGCATCCTTTTTATGTCTGTATCTTGGTTGTCTCGTCCATAACGACGGAGGTATCAGTCAAAGTGCCACCTCAGTACGAGTCTCCAATGAAATGGTGCTTATGAAAGCCTGTGTGATCTGTAAAGCACTATCCATGTTAGGGATTAATCAGGGACAAATACCAATCCCAAGATAAAAGGATTATTCATTGATACTAGAGGCAAAACGCGTTGGTCAATTATTTTTGAAGAAGGCTTTTAGATGAATTAGATGTACTTTATATTGCAATGGCAGTTAACAGTATTGCCTATGGAAATAGATTTACTATCAAAAACGTTTTAGCTTGCCTTTTTTTTTTTTTTTTTTTTTGATCATGAGGACCATTTTCTTATCTTTTTATTTAGAAACAATTGTAAATTCACAGGAGGTGGTGAAAAAAATGGATAGGGAAGTCTATGCACCCTTCACCCAGCCTTGCCCAGTGTGAACGTCATGCGTGCTGGTAATGCAAGAGCAAAACCAGCAAACTGACGTTGACATCATGCACAGAACTTGTTTGGATTTCAGCGGTTTTACAAGCACTCATTTGTGTAAGTGTGTACAGAGTTCTGTGCAATTTTATCACGCATGTAGGTTTGTGTAACCACCTCTATAATCAAGATTAAGAACAGCTCCATCACCGCACGGGTCTCGCATGCTGCCCCCTTAATTGACTCACACCCCCACACCCCCACCCCCGCCACAATCCCCAGCCCCTGGCAGCCACTAATCTGTGTTCTCACACAATAGTTTTGATATTTCAAGAATGTTATAGAAATGGAATCACACCATATGTAACCTTTTGAAATGGGCTTTATTCACACAGCTTAGCTCCCCTGGGGTCCCACACAAGCTGTTGCGGGTATCAGAAGCCTGTGCCCCTCCTCTGCTGAGCAGTATCGATGGTGTGGAGGTACCATGGTTTGTTTAAGCGCTCACCCACTGAAGGACATTAGGGTTGCAATTACTCCTTATAAAAGAAGAGAAGCACGTATTGGTTTACTCAAGTAAATATTTATGGAGTCGTCTCATGGCCCAGGTTCCACGGTAAGTTTTGATGCAGCATAAATGAGAGGAAGAGGATAAACCCGTAAATAAACAGGCTGATGGCAGGGGTGATAAGGGATGTGAGAGAAATAAAGAGACTGGCAGGCAGAGTGCGTGTGACTGCTTTAGACTGGAGGCTGGTGGAGGCCCCCCGGGGGAGGCAACATTTAAATCAATATCTGAATGAGGAGTCAATAATTCAAAAGCCCCGGTAAAGAGCCTACTAGGCTTTGGGAAAAGCGAGTGCAAGCATCCGGAGCGGGGCGCGGGTTTGGCTGCCAGAGGAGCAAAGAGGAAGCCTGCAGCGCGCCTGCGCAGAGGAGAAGGCTGGGGGAGGAGCCGTCTGAGCAGGAGGCGGGGCCTGTAGGCCCAAGGATGGGGTTTGGATTTCATCCCGAGGGTATCAAGCAGGAGGCACGATGCCATCAACATTTTAAAAGATCACTCCCGAATCTAGAGACAAATTTTGTTTCAAGCCCCCGGGTGTAACTTCACTGAGTAACTAACTACTCCTGTATTATTCACAAACCTTGACCAGGAATTGATCGCTCACAGCCTTTGCGGCCACTTGTCATTGTGGGACTTCCCACCTGGAGGCCTGGAGGTTCCTCTTCCAGCCTCGCGAGAGAAGGAGGCTCCGCCCCATGGGGGCAGAATCCGGAGGACCCACCCCCAGGGTTTCTGACACTAGAGAAAATCAGGGGTGGTCGTTTTTCAAACACTAAGTGTCCTTTTGCCTTAAAACACCTGAGGCAGCGTCACCAGGGCAAAACCTATTGATGGTGAATGTGAGTTAGAATCTAGGGTTTTCATCCATTTCTTCAACGGTAGTTACCAAACATGTTCACTGAGCCTCGACCGAGCTCAGTGCTGGAGATACAGAAGCAGGGCATCGCAGACCCGGGTCCTCTCCGGGATTCCTGAGGGTGTGATGCCTTCCTCGCTGTGAGCCCACATTTCAGCTCTTCCAACCTGGGAGCCCCAACATGCTCAGCCAGGGCACCCCAGCCCAGGTCCAGAGAGCGGGAGCCTTCAGACCCGTGGTTCCCAAACCTACGCACGCATCAGAACTACCTGCAGGACTGACTAAAGCAGCAACGCCTTGGCCCCGTCCCCAGGATTTCTGATTCAGCAGGTCTGGGGTGGGCCCGAGAATCTGCATTTCTAACAAGGTCCCCAGTGATGGTTGCTGGTTGGACCACACTTTGAGAACCCCTGTAATATGTGGTATTTCTCCCCCCACTCACACTCCAGCCCCATCTGGACTGAGAGACAGGGATTCAACCAGGAACCACCTCAGGAAGTAAGATGAGAAGGGACTTTGAAGTCAGACAATCCGGTTTGATTTTCTTGTTGGCCTTTTAGTCTCTGTGTGACCTTTGTTAAGTTACCTGACCTCTCTGAGCCTCAGAGAATTCCCTAGAAAATGCAAATGCTAAGACCAGCTTCATAGATTTGCTGAGATTGTAACTATAAACCCATCTGGGACAGAGTAGGAGGCTCAGCTAATAACCATTACACTGTGTCTGCACATAGTAGCTTCTCTTTGATTTCTGCTTCTCCACCAGGCCTCTGGACTCCTGAACCAGGATGCTGAAAACCTTCAAGGGTGACTGTATTCTTTAAAAATTAATCCAAAAGGCAGCATCAGGCTGATTAAGGGGCAGCGGCTGCTGCCATCCCAGAGCCTCCACACAGCCAGGAGAGCTTCCAGGTAGCAGGAAGAAAGCCGGGGGAGATGGGCTCAGGTGACAGAGGAGGGAAACTGCCTGTAGTTTAACCCCTTAGTGACCCGTGGCAGTGCAGCCTAATCCCTAAGCCTGACAGCTGAAGGTGCCCGGCTTTGTCACGTGGAGGGAAGCAGCTGGCTCCTGGGTCGCTACCTGTCACAGCAGGGCTTCTGGGGCTGGGGGGTTTGATCTTACACGGGGCCTGTGAGTTTGCAGATGGGGCGTCCAACATCTGCTCAGCGGACGCCTGGCCCCATCTGCTCACCTCACCTCTGCCTGTGTTCCCTCTCTTCTGCTGGAGGGTCCCCAGTGGCAGGCTGGCTCCCTCCCGCCCAGGCTCAGAGAGAGATGCATGGGCCTGTAGCCAGTGTGCCCACACACTTGGCTGGTGCCTATCCTTCAACACCCCTCAGAGTTTCAGTCCTGCAGGGGGCCCCCTGTAGGCCTGGGCGAGAACCTCCCCCTTGTATCCGTCAGGCTCTGTCGGAGAAGCGGAACCCTGGGATGTGTGCCTGGGTTTGACTGTGCAGTTACGGGAAGTGATCAGCAGTCTCTGGAACGCTTGTCTTCCCTGATGCTGGAGCTTGAGGCCAGTAGGGCAGACAGTTGGGAAAGGAAGGTGGACAGAGTGGGGAATCTGGATGCCACAGGCATGAGCTGGAACCCATGTCAGGCCCCGGAGAGTTGGCTGCTGCTGCCAGAACAAAAAACCACAGGCTGGGTGACATCCACCAGAGAAGTTAATTTCCTCACAGCTCTGGAGGATGGAAGTCCAAGGTCAAGGTGTGGGCAGGTTTGGTTTCTCCTGAGGCCTCTCTCCTTGGCTTGCAGAGGGCCACCTCTGGCTGTGTCCACACGTGACCTTTCTTCAGGGCACACATATCCCTGGTGTTCCTCCTCTTACAAGGACACCGGTCGGTCATGTTGGATTAGGACCCCGCTTTATGAGCTCACACAGATTAAAATATTAGTTACCCCTTTAAAGGCCCTATCTCTAAACCCAGTTACATGGGACTTCAGTGCTTCCCCATATGAATTTGGAGTGGGGCACAATTCAGTCCATAACGGGTCCTCACTGCCTCCCATGGCCAGGCAAAGCTGGCGCCCTTTACCATGAAGTTCAGCGTGACCTGCTCTGGAGCCGGAGCAGCTGCAGTCCTGGCTGCCAGCCATGCCAACAAAGTGAGCCAGCAGGTGACATGTGTGAGCTGTGACGATGCCTGGGGCCCCTGCAGCTCACACGCCACCGCGGCTGCTTCACTTCCACTCTCCAGAACCCATGCACAACCTTCCTTGGGGTCCACCAGAACCAAAAATGTAGGAAAGGGAATTAGGGGGAACACAGTTCATGCCAATGAAATTGACAGCTTACAAAGCCACTGTGGTCCACCCGCTGTCAACTCAGCACGCTTACACACCCCCTCAAACCACACTTAGCAAGGGAAGGCAATAGCCAAGTCACACCTCCGTCCAGCATGGCACAGCTATGCCACACCACCAGTGACACACTAAGCTCTTTCCCCAAAGGAGGATACGGAGCCTTTTCTTGTCTTTGGATGCTGTTCGTTCTTCCAGCTCGTTCATACTCCCCCTTCGATATCCTGTAACAAATCCTGAGACATAATGTTAACGACTGTTAACACATCTCTTGTTAGATGGTAGGGAAATGGGAGAAGGGTGAAAAAATTACTTAACAGATACACAAACGTATTCACATCAAAAAAGAGGAAGAAATACAAATACGAACTTGGTTTCTGCAGCTGCTCTTGTGGGAGCTGGTGTTTATAATTCTCTTCTTTCCTGGCCCATCCTCTTCTCCATCTGCCCTGGGCATGCACCTCAGCTGGTCCAGGCGCCTTGCCTGGTTGGGTGACCTGAATCTTTCTTCCTGAAGGGTTTGGGTCAATAGCAAACCTACTGGTGCTGACCTTTCCTGATCTTCATTGGCTTCAATCAATTAAAGCTTGGGCTCTGTCCACCTTTGCCCCAATTCTATGCTGAGTTCTCTTCTGCTCAAGTCCCTTCGTGAATATGCATGTACCCTCAGCTTAAAAAACCTCCCTAATTTTCCTGTTCCGGGAAACACTGCTTGGGGAAAGATCTCCAGTGTTCTTGTTTGCTGCGAGTAACAAAGCCTTCCTTCTGCAGCTCTTTGGCTTAGTTGCATCTTTTTGGTTGACGTCCACCAAGAGGCAAACCTAGTTTTGGGGTAACTGTGTTCTATAGGAATTGATCTAGAAATTATATTGGCTTAATGAGATTTGCTTCTGTAAATACTCTCAGGGAGTATTCATATTGGTACAATTGTATTTAAAAAATTTTGTATTTACAAACCTAGAGTCCAAACACCTTCAGGTCTGTATGATGACATGTCATCTGGAGTTTAGTGCAAAAAAGAAAAAAACACTTTAGGTATTTCCAGAAAAGTGGGTTTATTTCTGAGAATGAGGTACTTAGAATGAAGGCACAAAGTCAAGGACCAACATCTGCATTTTGGTCAGGCTGCACCACGCAATCCGAGGTCAGAAATCTATAGGCGTCTGCTGCTATTACCCAAAAACCTGGTGGGTGTCGAGCCGAAAGACACAATCAAGCCAGAGTGGGGAGATGGAAGGATTTATTATTTGTGGCAAGTAGGGAGAACACGGAGGATCTTTTCCAAAGCAGTGTCTCCCCGAACAGCAAAATTGGGGACGGTTTTAAGCTAAGGGTACATGCATATTCATGAAAGGGCTTGAGCAGAGGAGAACTCAGCATAGAATTGGGGCAAAGGTCGACAGTGTCCAATCTTTAGTTGATTGAAGTCATGAAGGTCAGAAAAAGGGTCCACCCCATCACTCCTTAGGTTCTGACCAGCCTGGGGTCTCAGCACGAGTCATCCTCCACCCGGGCAGGGTCTGAGTTCCTGCAGAACCCAAAGACAAGTATCAGATTGTGATATATGTCCTTTGAGGATGAACTGGGACTTTGTCTCATTGCTGAACTCTTGTTTCTTGACTGCTTTTCCTTTGTTCCTGCATTCTTTTGTTCTTAAAATCATTAATTACTGAGACCTGTTCAAGGGCAAGCATTGTGGCCAGGCTTGGGTCACACAATGCCTGAGGCCACAATGGCTTCTCTTATGTCAAGAAAGCCATGCCTGGTTTTCTTTCTTGGGGGAACCCCTACCCTATCTGTTTACACTGCTGCTAGTGCAGATGACACACAGAGGACGGGACTCTAGCTGCCACTCCGACACTCGCATCTGCAGAAGATTATGCTCCAGTCCCTGGTGCTGGAGGGAAGATGCCTCTGCCTTGCTTCCAAATCTCTTGCAAGTTGATCCATTGTCAGAACCTTAATGGTATCCTTGCCGGCAACGGAGTCCGGAAAACACAGCTCTCAGATTCCAGCCTCTGCGAGGCACCGGAGAGGACAGAGGGCTACAGGAATGAATACTGATTTCCTTTAAACAACACCCAGTGCAGGGGGCTCGTGATGGTCATGTTACGAGTCAACTGGTCTGGGCCACAGGGTGCTTATATATTTGACCAAGCATTATTGTGGATGTATCGGCAAGGGTGTTTTTGCATGAGGTTAACATCTGAATTGGTTAGAGGATCATAGACTGCCCTCCCCAGTGCAGGTGGGCCTCATCAGTCAGTTGAAGGGCTGGATAGAGCAGAAAGCTGACTCTCCCCAAATAAGAGAAAAATTTCCTGCCTGAAAGTCTCCCAACTAAGACATTGGAAGACTTGATTGTATAGCAGTTTCCAGCCTTCAGACTTGAAATTGGACGTGACTGTAGATTTTGGACCTCACCAGCCTCTGAAATCATGTGAGCCAATTCCTTATAATAAATCCCTTTATATACACACACACACACACACGTGAACATAAATGTGTATATAAAACACATTATATAAAATATACTATGACTATCCTATGTGTTCTGTTTCTCTGGAGAACTCTGACTAATAGGTCAAAACACCTTGTGTCCGAATAAGAGGGGTCTCAGGGGGGTTAACCTGACTAAGGTCGTTTGAGTCGTCAGGGGTACAGAGCTGGGTGGGGACAGCACCTGCCCTCCCAGAGCTCATGGTGGGTGGAGGGTACAGAGAAGGAGACACTCTCTTCTAAATCCTGGCCACATTTGCGAAGACAGTTAAACTCACCACGAAGTAGTAGGGAAGGAACAATTTATATTGCCTGGAACAGGTGGAGTCAAGAAAAGACTTGAGAATCGATGATACTTATTTCGCTGTTGAAAGGTGGCTGCACTCGCATGGTGGGGAGAATCAGGGCTCGTTCAGAAGAGGAAACAGCCCGAACAGGGCCTGGCAGTACCTTCCGCATTTGGACATCCCGAGGGGGTCTGAGTACAGGCAGACCTTGTTTTATTGCACTTTGCAGATACTGAGTTTTTTTTTTTTTTACAAATGGAAGGTTTGTGGCAGCCCTGGGTGGAGAAAGATGTTTTTCTAACAGCATTTGCTCACTTTGTGTCTCTGTGTTGCGTTTTGGGAATTCTCACAATACTTCGAACTTTATTGTTATTATTACATTTGTTATGGTGATCTGCGATTAGTGATCCTTGATATTACTGCTGTAATTATTTTGGTGCCATGAACCACGCCGGTATACGACGGCAATCTCCATCGACCGGCCAATCCCCACTACACACCCCACCCCCTCCTTGGGCCTCCCTATTCCCTGAGACACAACAATATTGAAATTAGACCAATTGATAACCCTACAATGTCCTCTAAATGTTCAAATGAAAGGAAGAGTCTCTCACTTTAAATAAAAAGCTAGAAATGATTCAGCTTGGTGAGGAAGGCATGTCAAAACCCAAGACAGTCTGAAAGCTAGGCCTCTGGTGCCAAAGAGTTAGCCAAGCTATAAATGCAAAGGAAAAGCTGTTGAAGGAAATGGACAGCTCTGCTCCAGTAAATGCATGAATAATACGAGAGCAAAACAGTGTTATTGTTGATATATAGACAATAACGTGGTCTGCATAGAAGACCAGACCAGCCACAGCATTCCCTTAAGTCAGAGCTGAATCCAGAGTAAGGCCCTAACTCTCTTCAATTCTATGAAGGCGACAGAGGAAGCTGCAGAAGAAAACTTTGAAGGTAGCAGAGATGGTCCATGGGGTTTAAGGAAAGAAATCGTCTTCAGAACATCAAAGTGCAAGGGGAAGCAGCAAGTGCTAACAGAGGAGCTACAGCAGGTTAGCCAGAAATCTAGCTGAGATCACTGATGAAGGTGGCTACACTGAACAACAGACTTTCAGTGTAGACAAAAGAACCTTCTACAGGAATTAGCTGCCATCTAGGACTTCCATAGCTAGAGAGGAGAAGTCAATGTTGGGCTTCAAAGCTTCAAAGACAGGCTGACTGTCTTATTAGAGGCTAATACAGCTGGTGACTTAAAGTTGAAGCCAATACTCATTTATTGATTTCCAAACATCCTAGGGCCCTTAATAATCATGCCAAATCTACTCTGCTTGTGCTCTGTAAATGGAACAGCAAAGCCTGTATGACAGCACATCCGTTTACAACATGGTTTACTGAATATTTTAAGCCCACCATTGAGACTTCTCAGAAAAAAAAGATTTGTTCCAAAATATTCCTGCTCATTGACAAGACACCAGTCACCCAAGAGTTCCAATGGAGATGTACAATGAGATTAATTTTGCTTTCATGTCTGCTAACACAACATCTATTCTGCAAGGAGTGATTTCAACTCTTAAGTCTCATTGTTTAAGAAATACATTTCATAAGGCTGTGGCTGCCACAGAGAGTGATTCCCTGTTGGATCGGAGCAAAGTCATTTGAAAACCTTCTGGAAAGGACTCAGCATTCTAGATGCTACTAAGAACATCCATGATTCATGGGAAGAGGTCAAAATATCCACATGAGCAGGAGCCTGAAAGAAGTTGATTCCAACCCTCACGGATTACTTTGAGGGGATCTGGACTTCAGTGGACAAAGGAACTGCAGATGTGGTGGAAATAGCAAGAGAACTAGAATGAGAAGTAGAGCCTGTAGATGTGGCTGAACTGCTGAGATCTTACGACAGAACTTTTATGGATGAGGAGCTGCTTTTTATGGATGAGCAAAGAAAGAGATTTCTTAAGACGGAATCCACTCCTGGTGAAGAAGCGGCGACGCCTGTCGAAGTGACAACAAAGGATTTAGACTATGACACAAACTGAGTTGATAAAGAAGCAGCAGGGTTTGAGAGGACCGACTCCAACTTTGAAAGAAGTTCTCCTCTGGGTAAAATGCTATCGAACAGCATCTCATGCTACAGAGAAACTGTTATGGAAAGGAAGAATCACTCGATGCGGCAAACTTCATTGTTGTCTTATTTTAAGAAATTGCCACTGGCCACCCCAGCCTCCAGCAGCCACCACCCTGATCAGTCAGCAGCCATCAACATTGAGGCAAGACCCTCCTCCAAGAAAAAGATTATGATTTGCTGACCGGTCAGATGATGGTTAGTATTTTTTAGCAATAAAACGTTTTAAAGTGAAGCTACGTACATTTTTGACACAATGCTATTGCACACATAATAGTCTTCCGTAGAGCATAAACACGACTTTTATATGCACTGGGAAAATACAAAAATGTGTGTGGCTCACTTTATTAAAATAGTCTGTTCATTCTTAAATAAATATTCGATCTGGAGGCAAACCCCAATATCTCAGACGTGTGTCTGTAGTCAAGGCCTTAGTCACTTGGTTAACGTGTAGTTGGAAAAGGAACGACGTGCTCAGCAGGCCAGGTTGTGACTGACAGGTGGCTTTGTTGGCCACAAGCAGTGGAAGGGAGCAGTAAGAGTGGACGTCACAAGCACAGGGCTGGGTGAGCAGTGCTGGGCTCAGTAACCAGGCTGGAGAGAACGTTCCGGGCCTGGCTACCCACGGGGAATGACGTGCAGGACTGACTCCAATATCTTCCTCCCCCAGGCAAATTCGGTCTTTCACTGTAGTTAATCCACCTCCCAATACCACTTTCTGCTTTTTGGCTCTCACATTCTAAACTTCTAACAGGTAAATGCTTTTTATAATCTTCCAGATTTTCCAAATCCAGCTACCAAAGGAGCAGTTCCTGGGGTGTGTCTTGCTCCGGTTGGTGCAGCACTGAAAGAGGGGCTGGAGATTTTCAGGCATGACTTACACCTCTCTGAGTGGACCCTATAGGCGGTGAACCCCTGACCCTGGCCCAAGGCCTCCACTGATTCCCTGTGACCAGACACTCAACAATCATGGAGAAAAACTGGCTCAGTCATAGCTGAAAAAAGGAGGTAAAACAGACCATCCAAGGTGACGGCTTAAGTGAATGGAGCCCACAAAGGCCATTCCCCTTGAACAACCCTGTGCGGTGGGTATAATTATGCCCATTTTGTGGATGAGATGCCTGAGTCCTGCATAGGTAGACAGTGATGTGGTTGAGACTTTAAGTTCTCTGCTTCCAAGACTAATGCTCTTCCCAGCGAGCTACATGGCAAACCCCCTACTTGGTGGTCCTTATTTTGTGCCTTCTTTGATGCTTATCCTTGAAAGAATGTTCTGTAGTTCATGTCTAAACAGGGTTACTTCTGATGATGACAAATAGTAAACTGGATAGGGTGTCAGGACAGCAGATACAACCAGATTGTCCCAGTCAAACTGGGCTGTAAGGTCACTCTATTTGTAGTGAGCAGAGTTTGATATGCAGGGGAGAAAAAAGATGCATGCATGTCAATTACCTAGTAAAGGTGTGAGCAGATTTGTCCTAAGAACAAGCTGGGCACAGGACAGAGGCTAGCTCTGGGCACCCAGGGAAGAGACCCCTGCATCTCATCCTGCTTCCTACCAAGTGCTTTGGGATCATCGATGGAAGACCCCCGCCTGGGCGCCACACTTCCCTGCCAGGCAGCTCCCTCCCACATTCACATCTATTCTTCCCCTTGGTGTAATCTCCATTAATAGTCTGGTCTGAAGCACGTCCTGTAAGGAGGCAGCGGGAGGCTCTGCCAGGATTAATCAGGCGGAGTATGACTCTCAGGGGACAAAAGACTTCCAAGTCTTGCAGGTGTGGGCTGAATCCCGAGTCTGCTTGGCAGAAGCAGGATCCCAGAGGTTTCCAGGCTTATGTACGTTCTCTCTCTCGCTCTTTCTCTGTCTCTCTCTCTCATACACACACACACACACAATACACACTCAAACGTAAAATTTTCCCTTTAAGTTTGATAAGTCAGTTGCACAGGAACATAATGGAGAATGTCAAACCTCACTGAGAAACACTTGGACGTTCCTACCTCACCCCTCCGGTAACCTGAGATGGCTGGGCGACATGTTTGCTAAAAACAGTGATGCCATCGAAGGAACCATTTTAAGATTTGGCGTCATCAGACCTAGGTTAGGCTTCTGTCTTGCAGCCTTCTAGCTGTGCCAGCCCGAAAATGTCACCTCAGTTCTCTGAGATTCAGTTTCATCATCCGTAAAATAAGAATAATATTTAGTTCATTGAATTGTTGAAGGGCCCACTGGTCACACTTAGGAGAATGCATGATAAATTCTAGTGTTACCTCCTTTGTGGGATGTGATGGCGAGGAAGATAATGATAAAGGATGACAATGTTGATAAAGATGATGGTGAGGAGGCTGTTGGTGATGATGATAATAAACAGTGATGATGTTGATGGTAATGATGAAGATGATGATGGAAAGGAAGGTGATGGGGATGCTAAGAGCTGGGGGACCACTTGAGAGTTGTTTTCAGACAGTTGAAGAGCTGAGAGAGGTACAATGAGTAGGTATAATCTGTTTGGCTCCAGATGAACATAAGGGAGGGAAAGCCCACATTTCTTGAGCACCTGCCATGTTCCAGGGCTGCCAAGAGCTTTCACAGCCTTCACAGTAATTCTGCAACGTCCCCGAGTTGCCCAAAGTCATATGGGCCAAAAAAAAAAAAAAAAAAAGAAAGTGGCAGAACCCAAAATGACCCAAACTGATTTTGTAAACTCTTAATCTTTATATTCATCACTTCCCCACTTAAGGAAGACTGTTTCCATGCCAATGGGATGAGTGTCCTTAAGAGGAATAAGAAAAACATCACTGGAATGTCCAGAAGCTATTCAAACATCTGCTTATGAGGGTTATCACCCGGCAGGTTGGGCCAGATGACCTCCTGACCACGTCAGCCCTGTGATTTCAGGACACACGTACATACATACTTCTGCACATAGCACCTTACTGACACTCTGTACTCCCTGGAATGGCCAATTGCTTTCATCTCTGTTGGCAGAATAAAATGGTGGTTAAGATCAGAGATTCTGGAGTCACCCAGACCTGCGTGCGGGTCCCAGCTTCACACAGGAGAGACAGGCATGAGAAAGCCCAGAGAGAGTAAGAGACTTGCCCAAGGATGCACAGTGAGTCAGGCAGCAGCACCAGGTGCAGAACCCAGGTGTCCTGATTCATCTTATTCTTCTCTAAGAGACCAAGCCCTCCTTCGTGGATGCCAATAAATGTTGTCTGCTCTGCCTCTCAAGTGGCACATTGACCCACATTTACCCAACGCCTCTGTATTTACCCAACCAGTGGGCTGGTTGTCACATGGGTGCCCAGAGGCTCTTATTGATTCCATCTGCCTCAAGCAGCTCATCATTGGCCTGGCTCCTTCCTCCGAAGCAACCAGAATCCTGGGAAACTGACAAGGGTGCTCCTCTGAGGGCAGACAGTGGTGTGTGTGTTGTTGTGATGGTAATGGCAACGGGTCTACCTAGGTCATCTTATTGACATGTCAACCACAGCTTGGTGAAGCAGGCGGGGCGGGGATAACTATCTCTTGTTGACAGATGAGGTAACTGAGGTTCTCTGGGGCCACGTGGGCCTGTTTCTTCACATGGTCTTTTTCAATTCTAATAGTCGATGCCGCTCTCATTTGTCCAAGGTCATACAACTACATAGAGCAAAGTCAAAACAAGGACAGAAGTCTTGGGGCTCCTATGCCAATGACCTTCTAATCGTAACTTCTAACTGTATTCGTTTCCTGGGGGCTGTTGTAATGAAGTCACGAACTGCAGGACTTAAGAGTTCTGAAGGCTGGAAATTTCAAATCAAGGTTTCAGCCTCTAGAGGAAGACCCTTCCTCGCCTCTTCTGGTAGCTCCAAGAGTTCCTTGGCTTGAGGCAGCGTAACTCCAATCTCTACCTCTGTCTTGACATGGCCACCTTCCTCCTACATCTATGTCTTCACTCATGTTCTCCTCTCTGTGTGCATCTGGGTCCAAATTTCCCTCTTCTTATAAGGACACATGTCATATTGAATATGACGAAAAACCTCCACCACCTGGATAACCTCATCTTAGCTTGATGACATCTACCAGGGCCGTATTTCCAAATAAGGTCCCATTCACAGGCACTGGGAGTTAGGACTTCAATCTATCTTCTGAGGGGACTCAATTCAACCCCTAACACTAATGGTACCTAACCCTTAAGGAAAGACCTTCCTTGATGAGAGCCTTTTAAATGTGGAGTACCTCCCTTAACACAGAATAAGCATTATTATTATCTTCAATTTATAGGTGAGGAGACCAAGCAGAGAAGCCGAGTGACTTGCTCGAGGTAAAATTGGTGCTGAGGGGCAGGGCTGGGGCCCGAGCCTGCCTCAGCTGACCGCACAGTGTGCGCCCTTAGTCATCGGGCAATGCAGCTTCTCTCTTCCACAAGACCCTGTGGTCCCCGAGCTGTGGCTTCGTGTGGGGGTGGCTGAGAAGACCGTTGTGTCTTCCAGGTAAAGAGGACCAAACACGGCTGGCCTGCTGATTTTGTTTTCTCAGCTGAAACGCCAACACACAGTGAGTCGATACGGAGTCTGGTGTCTACCCCGCCACCCCCTAAGTGGCTGCGGTTTCCCAGAGCAGCTGTGGCCCGGGGTGAAGTCACACAGCGGGAGTGGGCGGGACGTGAGTCCAGGGAGGCCGGGACACTGGGAACTTCACCTTGCCTTCGGGCTTGGGTGCTGGAGGGAGGGAGAAATGCAGACACAGCCGAGCATCCCAGGGAGGCTGGGCAGGGGTGGTCTGGGGGCAGAGTGGGTGGGAGCAGGGCCTGTGGATCCAGACGGCCCTGGGATGAGAGCCACACCAGTGAGCTGTGTGACCTCGGGCAACTCACCTCACTTCTCTGAGCCTGACTTTCCTCAGCTGTTACATGCCGTTCGAAACAGTCCCTACTTCACAGAGTTGCTGGGAAGACGCACAGGAATAATACATGCCCAGAGCTCAGCCCAGGCCTGGCGCAGAGGAAGAGCCCCAGGTGCCCACACCCGGCAGCTGGTATGCCGGGTCTTGGGTGTGCCGGGAGGGGGGAAAGAGAATGGAATAGTTATGCCTTTAAGGAACTTACAGGCAGGAGATCCTACAAGAAAACGGCCTTAGTGCACTTAAAGCAAATTCAGATTAAATGAAAGCTAAGCCTTGGAGCTAACCGGAAGTGAACAGAGGTTCCATGAGGAAATGGAAGCCTGAGAAGGATTCTGAAGGAAGGCAGGAGGGATAACTGGAGCAGGTGAGATCTATACAGCCCCATGGACTGTGGGTTCTAGAACCTTCTGCTTGCAGCAGCGGGGCCCTAAGTGATGCTTACCTCCTCTGGGGACCTTGTCCCAGACATCTGAGATGGCCAAGCTCCTCCTTCCCCTTTTCCCTTCCCTCAAATCACACATGTGTCACCCCCAACACACACACACACACACACACACACACACACACCCCTCTCCAGGCCACTTTTTGTTTGAAGAACCACCAAGCTTGGGTTTTCCCTGGGAAGGGCCTGTCAGTCAAGAAGTGTGTTACCCAGAGCTAATGAGTAACTCAAGAGAGATCAAAAGATAGAAGTGATGCCTTTTATTAAGCTCGCAGATTTATTATAAGTGAGTCGGCAGGACCACACAGGTCTGCTGTCCCAGTGCAGGAAAACTGAGTGCGTGTGTGGTCCGCAGCAGTCGAAAGGCAGGGAGACGGTGGGGTGAGCCTAATAAAGGCTGTAATTGGCACCTCTTTTCCCCGCAAAACTGAGCAACCACCTTCTCCCACTGCCAGGCTCTCTCCTGGTGGGGCGGGGAGTAACTGGGGGACCCCAGCCCAGGGGAGGTGTTGGGGATGGGCAGGGGAGGCTTCGGCTGGAGGGCCGTGGCTCAGAACGTAAAGGGCCCTTCTTGCTGGGAGATTCTCCAAAGGGCGATCAGGAGGTGGGTTTTCAAGGATCCCCCAGGCTGGTCACAGGCGTTCAGTCCCTGCCCCTCCCTCAGAGCAGACAGAGAAGAGGGGTCATTTCCACAGATCGGCGTCCGATTCATTCTTAGTATTCATATTTCAATATAACTCTTATAAGTCTTTGTTACAGTAGCAACAAAAAAATTTTAAAAAGCCACAGTAATTGGCTTCAACTCTCTTACCCACCAAGTTCCAAAAGAAAGACAACAGCGAGCGAGTCTGTGTGTGTGCGGGACCCTCTCTGCCCAGGGGTGACGGACAAGTAGGTGGCATTGCCTCTGGATTTTCATGAGATGACCTGAACACTTTCTGGACATCTATTTGGCCAAAACGGGACCCTGGACTTCCTTTCTCTGAATGACCTCTAGAAAGCCAGCCGTATACAAGGAGGCGCTTCCTTCCTGGAACACGCGTGCCCTTGGGCAAGTCAGAGCAGGGCTGAGCCTCAGCCTGTCATCTGGGCAGTGAGGGCAGAGCCACTTGGTGTGAACCTATTCTAGCTTTGGTGTCTGAATCTGGGCTTAACAGCCAGGCCCACCTGTAACTCAAGTGAACAAGTCCCGGCCCAGCACCCCCCGGCCCCTCACCACGACCCCAGCCCCTATTTGTCGCCGTCCTCCCAGCCCTCCCCTGCAGCCCCCCACCCACTCCTGGACCCCTGCCTTGCTCTCAACCGTCTCCCCATCTGCACGGCGCCCACCGCACGCATGAGAGCCTGGCTAATTCTGCTTTGGCAAACCCACACACCTGATAATTCCCCCAGCATTCCTTGGCAGGCTGCTTTTCTCCTCCTCAGCAGAGACTTAAGAGCCAAGAGCGGCCGTGAGCTCATGTTTTGCTCGGCTTTATTACTTTTAGAAAGCCGGCTTCGTTTACTAATGTGCTATTAATTATTGCTGCAAGTAATTGAATCTAAGTTGAATATTTGGAGACAGCTGAAAAAAAAAAAAACAACCATCAACACTGCAGGAGGTTGAGTTTGAATGCTTTTTTATGACTTGCTCTGCCTTAAGGTAAAAAATAGAAAGTTATTGTGGATATTAAATGAGGATGCTCAGTGGATGGAGAGGGATTGGCAGAGACTCCAGAGAAGAGGGGAAGAGGGACACTGACACTGGCCAGGGCTCCATATTTGTCAGCTCATTTTAACATCAGAACAATTGGCCTTTTTTATTTCCAGCACACAGAGGAAGGACTGAAGCTTCAAGAAGGTTAAGTCCTGCAAACGAGTGGCAGAGCTCGGTTAAGACCCAAGCCTGTCTCCCTCCGGGCACTGTGGTCTCCCATGATGCCCATGACCTTCATCCACGGAGCCTCACGTTTATGCAAACAGAAGGTCAAAGACATCAACCCACGATACATACAGGGGTTGTCGGTCTTTCGTGTTATTGCAAATTGCAGCACATGAGCACTGGTTTCATCTGGAAGTAGGGACTAGTGAACACCTTCAGACTTCAGAGAAAATTGCTTTAACATTTTGAGTAGGTAAGAAAAATTTAAAATAAAACATAAGCCTTTTAGTTCGCCAGAAATGATTTTTTACTTCACAATACAGAAACAGAGGGAAAAAAGAGAATGGGCCTATAGTCTCCAGAGCTGAATTTTAAGTCATTTTCCCTCCCACGGGTGCTACTGCCTCCTCCTGTCTTATTTCTTAAGAACCTAACTCTGTAGAAAGCTCTGGATGTGCCTTAATCCTTTGGCTACAGGCATGTGAATATGCAGTTAAGGACCAATCCCTTGAAAGCTAACACAAGTATTTATAAGTGGACAGTCCAATAGAAGCTGAGAGGAACCGTATGAGTGTTACGGGATAAAATTTGAACGTCATGGGGTGGAAGGAGAAGTGGAGAGAGAAGGTGAGAGCGTGAGGGAGGGGGAACTTTGAGACTTGCTTCTTTCGGGAGTTTTAACTCTTTAATTTAGATCAGGTGTCAGCAAACCTCAGCCTACGGGCCACATCTGGCCCCCTACCTGTGTCTGTATAGTGTATGAGCTAAGGATGGTTTCAAAATTTAATAGTTGAAAAAAAAAATCAACCATCGAATATACAACTCCAAGAGTGAACCGTAACATAAACTATGGACTCTGGGTGAAAATGATGTGTCAATGCAGGTGCTTCAATTGTAGCACATGGACCACTCTCGAGAAGGGGACACTGATGATGGAGGCGGCTGTGCCTGTGTGGGGCCGTGGGGTAGAGAGGAACTCTGTGTTGTTGTTGCTTTTCAATTTCCATTTTTATTAGGTAGAATTGTTACAGTTTGACTGCACACATACAATATATTGCATGTAAATACACATACACAATATACTGCACATATTTTTTAAATTTTACATCTATATACTGTTCATTGTTTCTAAGAACATTTAGAGCTTTAGCTTTTTAAAGTTACATAGTTATCAAAGGAATAAAGCCCACCACATAATAAGAATTAATACAAAAAGATACATAAGCCCCGCTATTAACAGCAACATTATTTCTAAGTGCCAAGATATGGAAGCATCCTCAGTGCACATCAACAGATGAATGGATAAAGAAGATGCAGCTTATATACGTAATGGAATACAGCTCACCCATAAGAAGAAGAATATTTTGCCATTTTCAGCCCTTCATTCACTTTTATATTTTTCACTTCAAAAACCAGAATTTTATAACTGGCATAAACATTTCCATTGCATCAAAAACAACAAAATACCCAGAAATAAACTTAACCGAAGAGGTTACCTATGCTCTGAAGACTGTAAAACATTGATGAAGGAAATTGAAGACAATACAAAAAATGGAAAGTTATCTTGTGTGAGAACTCTCTGTTTTCTTCTCCATTTTGCTGTGAACCTAAACCCGCTCTAAACAAATAAACAAATAAAATGATTTTTAAAAATCAAAAGAAGAAGATTTTGTGACATGTGAGTAATCCTATGAAATTCAAAGGTCAGTGTATGGCCAATGTCCATAAATAAAGTTTTATTGGAACACAGCCATGCTTGTTTCATCGTGTATTATCCATGGTCACTTTTATGCTGCAATGAGAGAAGTGAGTAGTTTCAATTAACTATTTACTACCGGGCCCTTTACAGAAAAAAATTTGCAGATGCCTGCTTTAGACAGTTCCTGCTCCCAGCCATGCCACATTCTCTTTCCCTCTCCATTTTGTTTCTTTTTCCACTTCACTACCATCCCCTTTGCCATCGGGAAGGAAAAAGAAGGAAGGAGCTGTGGGTTGCACTGAATGTGAGTGAGGGATGTGTTGAATTTGACGATGCTTTATTTCTTTTTTCACTTTTTGATGCTCAAGCAGCAAGTTTCAGTCATCTGGAAATTTCATCTTCTGACTCAAACATTTAGCTTGATAGACACAGTGTTAATCAGATCCACATTCATTCCTCGCTCGGTCGTGCCAGATAGATGACGTTTTAAGGAACACGTAGGATTTCAGGCTCAGCTAGATGTATGAGCTAGGGGCTGAACAAAAGTCAGGGTAAAATCATTGTCAGGACAACTTGGGCTCCTACCTCAGCTCTTTAAAAACAAGAGGAGGGGGCCCTGCATTCTCCGCAGAGATGGCGGATTGCATCGTCATCTCGTGACCCTGCTGGGTTGGTGCAGTCTTCCCTGGGGGACAGCGATGGATGCTGCAGTTAGCTTCTGCACTGGGAGAAAAGCTCTCTTCATGTACAAAGTGCTGTAGCTGTCACTCTTTCAAAGGACTACATTTCCACTGTCTGTCTTATTCCCATGCTGTTGCGCGGGGGCACAGGAAGCAGTGTGAGGCGGGGACGACCCATCCTGGTCCTTCATCTCCAGGGGGAAGAGTCACTTGTGTGTCCTTTTAAGGACCCTACACTCTGAGTTGCGTTTCTGCAGCCCAGCTTGGTTTGTACCATGTCCCCTTGGCTGAGAGTCCCACCTCTTGTCCCCTCTCAAGGACTTGGAGTTCTTTCTGATGGTCAAATTGCCTCGGCGTTCTAGGCTTTCTCACTCACCACCTGTGGATCTCCTCTACTGAGGCGCCTTTCCCTCTCAGCCTCCACACGCTGGTGATCCTCAGGTTTCATCTTCACCCTCACATATTTTTCCTGGGAGACTGCTTTCTCCCAAGAACTCAAATATCCCTTCTATACTGATGACTCCAAAACCCATCTACTTAGTCTTGGCCCTTCTCTAGGGCAACCAATGTATGTTTCCAAAGCATTCATTTATTCACTCATTAATTATTCATTGAGAGCTTGCCCTGCTCCCGTACTGTATGGAACACCGTGGTACGATGGTACCCAAGCAGATATGAACCCTGTCCTCAGGGAGGAAGGAGACAGAGGTTCCCAAATGATTGCATAAAGCATAATGACCACTGTGATAAATGCCCAGAAGAAGGAACCATGCTATGAAGGTGTGTAGCAAGAGGATGTGATATAATTTGGGGGGCAGTTAGGGAACTTCACCAAGAAATAGAGTTTCAAGCTAAAACCTGAAAAACTAAAAAGGGTTAACAAGATAAACAGAAGCATGTTCTGGCTAGCAGGAACAAATTGAGTAAAAACCCAGAACATGGGAAGGAGTGTGGTGTGCTCATGGGGTTAGAAAAAGGCAGTGGTGGCTGGTGGTTAGAGTGTTTTAGAAAAAAAGAAACTGTTTTTAGATGCTGCCAGAGAGGCAGTCTACAGACAGATAACGTGCAGTCTTCTTTTGATCAACTGGTGTGCTTTTGGCTGCATGTAACAGAAACCTAACTTTAATTGGCTTAATAAGAAAACATGCTGTCTTATATAACTGGAAGCCCCGTGCACAAGCAGGCTTGAGAACTGACTTAATCTGATGACTGCTAGTTAACAATTGCTGTATTACACATTACCCCAAAAACTAAGCAGCTGAACAATGTGAATTATCTCACACTTTCTCATAGTCAAGAATCTAAGAATGGCTTAGTTGGATGCTTCTGGCTCAAGATCTCTCTTGGGGCTGCAGCCAAGCTATCAACCAGGACTCTAGTCTTCCCAAGACTTGACTGGGGCTCAAGGATCTGCTTCCAGGATTAGCAGTGGTTATTCATTTCCTCCATGGCGATTGGACTGGGAACCTCTGTTCTTCGCCATGTGGGCCTCTCCATAGGGATGCCCACAGCATGGAAGTGAGCTGAGGCACAGAGAGAGACAGAAAGAGCAAACCCGAGGTGGAAGCTGCCGTCTTTTTATTACCTAATCTCAGAAATGACGAGCCAGCACTTCTGCCCTATTCTGTGCACTGGAAGAGAGTTCCGAGGTCCTGCCCACCCTCAGGGGGAGGAGGTTACACAATGACCTGAACACCAGGAGGCAGGGACCATGGGGGATGGTGAGTATCAGAGGCTGCCTGCCACCGCCTCCATCTATGCTTTTATGATTTCTCTTGGCTCTGGCCCTCCTCTGTGCATCACTGTCTATCAGGCTGGAAACAAGATGGCTACACAACTTAAGAGCTTTCACTCCTGAGCAAGACCACATCGTGAGGAAGAGAACACGATCCCTTGCAGATGCTGCCCTAGGAACATAAAGAAATCACTTTCTCAGAAGTGCCCCCAAACCTCCCGCCATGTCCCAGGGGCCCACTTGATGCATCATGATTGACTGAAGCCAGCCGTGGTAATGCCATTTCCCTTTGCCCTAGCTTCACTTTCCCAGGTTTTTCTGCACTTAGAAAGCGCCATGTGGCAGTACTGATGTGTGCTACGTGAGAGGGAGTCTGCTGGGGAGCTTCTGGGGAGTATTTATTTTGCTTATAAAAGGAGACTATCACTTGAGGCAATGCCCTTTGACCCCTGACCACCTTCCCCAGGCTTCCTGCTTGTAAATGCGGTTGTGATACTTGGCGCTACAGCAACCTTCTTGTGCTCATGAGGTGGCAGACACAAGGCCAACAGCCAACATGCTGAAGAGGGCAGAGCAGAAAGGGCATGGGGTTTTGACAACATTGTGGAGCAGCTACATTAAACGAGGAACACAATTAAAGGGCTTTACTGCCTAAGTTCCTGTGAGTCGGGTACCCTGTTGCCTGCATCTCAACACAGCTTAGTTGACAACATTTCTCATAGGAGAGAGGAAGAGGACAAAATGATTGTTAAGCAACCAAGAACATCCTTGAGAGGCCATGCTAAGAATTTGGGTCTTCTAAGAAGAGTCGGACTCGTACTTTTAAAAGACTGGAAAATAGATTGGAGAGGGATAATTGGAAATTGCTGAGAAAGGGTAGGAAGTGGTTACGGGATCCAGGAGAGAGGTCCCTGTCTAAGGTTCGAGGCAGTAGAGGGCAGGACCTGGACCTGAGGTGTGGGAGGCAGAAAAGCAAGGGAGGTGAACAGCTGGGGTTAGGAGCAGTCGGGAGAGTGGAAGCAACCATGAAGGAAACTCTTTAGGAAGGTCCTCACCTTGATACTGATTCAGTGTCTGCTTCCCTTTCCTGAAAATGTTTGTGTTGGGTGGAAATATTTATGTCCTATAACCCTTTGATTTTAAGAAGTTCTGTTTAGAAACTTTCCAACACTGTGTCTCATTTTGGTTTTGGCAAATTATGTTTAAGTGTGTTTAAGTGTCTTCAAGTGGTTTCCTCATGAAGGCAGGAATGAATGAACTGCAAGGTGAAACTGAGGATAAATTCTTCTGTATCGCTTGATTTGTACCTACATTGTCACGTGCAGCTCATAAATTATCGTTTAGAAATAAAATACATAAAATGTTTGAAAAGATCCTTTTGATTTTAAAAGTACTTGTAGGGCATTAGGTGCTGACTCCTAAATGAGATCATAAATTTCTCAACCTTTGAAGAAGCTCTAACTCTTGCAGAATTGCTTTGATTTTTAGGAAAAAGCAATTAAATGATAGAAGACTCAAGCTGCCAATTTTGCCTTATATAAAACTACACTGAACAGACTGAATCTGCTTGCTTGATTAATGCTTGAAATGTAAATGGAAGCAGGATAGCGCAGTGATGGATGCCCTGGGGTTTGGAGTTAACCAGTCCTGGCTTCCAGGTCTGACGTTTACTGTTACTGGTTCCATGACTGAGTAAGCTCCTTAACGACGCTGAACCTCAGAGCAGTTTCCCGGCGTGTGTGAGTCTGGGTGGGGGGTCCTCACAGGGATTTCAGGGAGGAGAGCGCATGGCAAGGTGCCTGGAGCCCAGCGGCTGATACGGTCGATCCCAAGCGCTCAATAAATGGTGGCTGATTATTAAAATTTTTAATAAAATCACCATGGGAACATCCCCTTGTTAAATCTCACCTGCTCCAGGCTAAACGTGTTAAACATTTCATGTGGATAATTCAAAGAGCCCACCGTGTTTATACTGGCTTTCTTTGACTTCAGAGCAGAAGTGAGTTTGGCAGTTCCTCCCTCTCCCCGTGGGAGATTCAGTGCCTTCGGTGGGTGTGCTGAGACCTGGGCCCACCGACCTGGCTGCCTTGCTCACCCACCAAGCACCACTGAGGGGTCCTGTGGCTCCGGCAGGGCCCCTGCAAGGGTGGAGCTGGAGAGGGCTGGAGAGGAGTGGGGGCTTCTGATGGCAGAGACCTTCCTGGACCCCCTCCCCACGGCCCTGGCCATCTTGCTTTGCTCCTTTGACCCCCATCCCCAAGCAACTCCAGACCTGTCCTGCCCTCTCCTTCTCCTCGGCCACCTGTTGCCTCTGATGGGTTCTCTCTCCTCCTGTTTTACTGCAGAACAGATGGCAGGGGGCCATGCACGATGCCCCGAAGCAAAACCTCAATTTTTTGAGAGTTTCTGAGGCTTGTGGTGGCCAGTTACAAAGATGGTGTGTGGGCTGAAAGCTTCAGCTCTTCCATTCTCTCTCCCGGCTTCTCTCCCATCCCTCCCTCCCTCCTCCCTCCCCCTCCCTCCTCCCTCCCCCTCTCCCACCACTCCTCCATCTCTTTCTTCTTCCCTTCCCTTCTCTCTCCTTCCCTTCCCTTTTCTTCCTCTCCTTCCCTTTCCTTCCCTTCCCTTTCCTTCCCTTTCCTTCCTTCCTCCTTTCCTTCATCTCTCTCTCTCTCTTCCCCCCTCTTCCCCTACCCCCACCTCTGGGAGGAGAAGCAGTTGTGTATCTTGGTGGTGATGATGAAGTGATGGATGAGAGGTTCCCTTGAGGGAAAAACGCAGATACGTGCCTATGTCTCCCGAGATCTTTAGCCCAGGAGCTGGGAAGGGAGCCTGGGAGTGAGAGCAAGGCTGGGTCTCTCCAAAGGTGGGAAGCAAGAAGTGGGCTGAGGATGTTGTCCACGGGGCCCCTTGGCAGTGACACGGCCATGAGAGAAGGTGGAAGAGTGACACAAAAGCTTCCCTTCCCTCCTCTCTCTTACCTTCCAGTCACCTGAGGCTCTCACAGCCCCCAGCCCCGCAGTGACAGCCTGAGAGAAGAGGGAGGAGGTGGTCCCCATCGTTGTGGGTCTGCAGTTATGAGCAGGATGGGAGGGAGGTGCCCAAGCTGCCGGGGGAAGGAGGATGGGGAGGGTGGTGATACCATCCAGCTAGGTGGACAGTCATGGGGACCAGGGTGCACCCATATCAGGGATGATGGGGACCACTCCTCCCCAACATTCTCATCTGCATATACACTTACATGAGGGGCAGTGTGGACACTGCACACAAAACTATCCACACACAGAACGGATGGGTGTATTTAGATCACAGGTCACAGCTGGCAACGACAAAATCAATCCCACAACAAGCTGCTGCTTAAACATCACCTTTTTAATGAGTTCTTCCCCTACAAACCTCTTTAAGATGGTCCCCTCTCCCATCTTCCGACTCCCTGCCTGCGTTCCCTCCTTAGCTGTTTCCCCACCGCCTTCATCTCTACCTATTTTGCTTCTTTGTCTCTCTCCCCCAGTGAGAACGGAAGGCCCTTGAGGATGGGAACATTGCTTTATTCACTGTTACTTCCTCAGCTCTAAGAGTACTGTCTTTCCTATAGTAAGTGCTCAGTAAATATTTTTTTGAAAGAAGGAAAGGAGAAGGGAGGGTCAGAGGGAGGGAAGGAGGGAGAAGAGAGAAAAGGAGGAAAGAGGGAAGGAAAGAAATGTAGACTGCAGTCCACGCCCAGTAGCCGTCTGACTAGACCCCAACTATGACTTATGATTCTCAGCCAGAATTCAGCACTGAGGACAGCTCATGGCGGGAAGGTAGAGCTCCGTGGTAGAGCACGTGCTTAGCATGCACGAGGTCCTGGGTTCAATCCCCAGTACCTCCACTAAAAAAAAATAAAAAGCTGAGAGTTCAGCTCAGATCATCCCCCAAGCAGAGGCATGAAGGACCCTGGGGATGGGCTTGGGCTGACAAGGAGCTGCTGGAGGTAGGCTGCTTTCTAACCAACACTGCCTGATGAAACCACATCCCTGCCCTGGCAGAAGAGATTCACCAGCCCTTCTGGCCAGGCTAGTTGCCAGCACTGAACATGTCCACTGGGAAAGGTGGCATGTGCATGATTGAATTTAAGCCCCACTGCATCACTCTGAGAAGGCTGCTGTTCACATCCAGGTGTTACAGAAAATGAAGGTCAGTAGAGGTCAGGTGACTTATTTGCCTAAAGTCACAGAGATGGTCAGTGGGATCTCTGAGCTTCAACCCAGATCTGAGGGATCCCAAGACTCTCTTCCTTCCATGTCAGCCCCACCCCATAGATGCCCTCATTTGACCTTCTGTGAAGCAGCCCATCCTGTGAACCTTTGCCTCTTCCCTTCCAAATCTCAAATGCCCTGTTCTCTGGTTCCTGATAAATTCATTCCCACAAAGGTGTCATCTGCTGCTAAGGGCTGAGCTGTTACCTTCAGAGAACTGAATGAGACAACCCTGGAAACTTCTTGCTGACGTGTCCCAAGCAGGAACTCAATAGAAGCTAATCATCACAGTGCCCAGTGTGGAGTAGGAGCCTGGGAAGCTTTGCAGGGTGTTGTAATTGATTCCAAGTTGGATAGGAAACCAGAATCCCACATTCTTCACCTCTTCTTTCTTTTTCCCAGGTATTTTCATTGCCACCCAACTCTGAACAGTCTTTTGCAGTTGAAAAATCTCTCTCACAAACATGATCTCATTGGGCTTTGCAATCAGTCCATGGGGTGGCCCCATAGCCCCATTTTTCAGGTGAAGAAACTGAGGCTCCTGGGCCAGTGCTGTGTCTGCTGTGCATCACAGCCCACTTTCTTTCTCCCCTCTTCTTCCCTCAGTCCAAGAAGAGTCAGCAAACACTCGTTTGGGTACAGACAAGAGGAACAGTGATATCTGCTCTGTCATTTCTGTTTTCCTCTGTGATATTGGGGTGCTGAGTGTGGTTTCCAGGTGGAGTCTGACAAGAGTCACATTGTTTGCACAAAATGGGAAAATCTCTGCCGGGCAAGCCTGGCCCATTTTGAGCTTTTACTCTGAAGACCGTGGAAGATGTAACAGCTCAGAACTGGGTTTAAGGACTTGGCTTGAAGTCCCATTTCTCCCAGGAATCCCACCCAGGGGAGGGTGGGGATGGGAGCAGAGGGTCATAGAGGTGTGTTGGCACGATTTGGGGCTTTGCTCTTGACGTCGGTGTGGCTTGAATGCTGACATACTTTTTAATTTCATGATGTGATGGGTCATTGATCATGATGCGCATCTGTTATTCCATAGTGATTTGTGGACCCCCGAGCCAGCAGAGTAGAGTAACTGCTTTATGCAGCCACTCACAGTTCATATGCTGTGGTAACTGAGAAATGTGGAGGGACTGGTTATTAACTGTGCGTGGCAACTGAAGTTGGCGTGTAGGGAAACATGCAGAGCAAGGACTGCCTGTACACACTGGGCTGCTGGACCGCTCCACCTAGAAATCCAACAAGCACCTAAAACTTGTCATCTCTCCTTCAAAACCTTCTGTCCTTTCTGATCCCTGCTGCACCCTCCACATAGGCATGCAGCCTGGGAACCTGGGGACCATTTCATCTCCCCATCCCACTCAATACATCCAAGCAATTCCCAAGCCCTGTAATGCCACCTCCTGAATATTTCACAAATCCGCCCTAACCTCTCTCTACCTCCAGAGTTCAGGCCCCCATCCTGCTGTGGGTATATGGAGACAGTCTTGTCTCACAGCCTCGGCAAGTTACCCCTTCAGCCAACCCTTCACACAATTGCCATTGGCTAAAATGTAAAGCTGATGCTATGATGTCCTTGCTCAAAGCCTTCCAAGGTTACCTTGTTGCCTGGAGAGTAAACTCCAACACACCACCATGGCAGACACAGCCTTCCAGAAGCTGGCTCCTATATGTGTTCTTTCATCACTTCCTGCCAATACTCAAAGCCTGAGAACCATGGAACTCAGTGCTGTCATTGATTTCCATTCTTCCGTTCACAATATTTTTAACAGGAAACTCCCTTTCCCCTACCACTCTCTTCCCCTGGCTACCTCCAACATGTCATTTAAGACTCAGCTCAAGTGTCCCATTGTCCTCCTCACACGCAGCGAGGGCCAGACCTCCTCCTCCGCACTCCCACAGTTCTCTTGCAGGGCACCATCACTGTTTTCATCACACAGCTGTAGAACCAACTGCTTTTGTATGTATCTCTTCTACTGGACGGCAGGGGCCGTATCTTATTCCGAATGCATGGTACATAGTAGGTGCTCGAAAAACATTCCATACATAACTGAATAAAAAGTTTGAGTTTGAGGGGGAGAGGGAAATAGCTGGGAGCTATTTTAGCAGTAGAGTGTGTGCTTAGCATGCATGAGGTCCTGGGTTCAATTCCCAGTACCTGCATTAAAAGAGAAAAAAAATTTTTAAAGTTTGAGTTGGTACAGTAGATCTGTACTGGGCCAATCTGCATGCAATGTTGTAGCCTACAAAATGACTTCACTTGTTTCCCTTCATCTTGTGATCGCAAGGACAGGGGATGAGAAGGTCATACGATGCCCATTACAGATGAGAAAAGTGAGGGTCAAGGTACCTAAGTGGTCTAGCCCATGTCACACGTCTTTTACCTGGCAGAGCTTTCTCTCAAACCTGGGTCTTCTGACTGGTGGTCCAGGCCCCTCTCTTTGATTGATTTCGGTCCTGACTGTTGGTGCTTGGCTAAGTGTTGGGGGGTGTAATTCACGGACAGCAGGTGTTGTATTCATTATGTCCACTGTTCTTCCAAGGCCTAAAACCCATGGTAGGTAGTGAGTGCACATTTGTTGAATTAATTCATGAGTTAGTGAATATTGGCATGAAGTCAAGTTTTGTTGGTTGGCGTGGAGAAGCCAGGCATTTGGGGATGTGGTAATGGTGTAGAAAAGAGATATCAAGGTATCCCTCAGTTCTAGAGTCAGCAGGTAGAAAGAGAATCTCTTTCTATCCTAAACCCAGATAACAGGATGTCTGTACAGTCGCTCAGGGATGAAGTCCCTGACACTCCAGTCTCCCCGAGCATGTGAGAGGAAGCGTTAGCAGGCGGCCAGCTTCTACCCCCCCGGGAGTGGGGTTCTTGGAAAGGTTTTATCCCGCCCGACTGCCAGGACGGGGCTGGGGCTCACTGCCTTCCAAGAATGTGACTGATGGCAAATTCAAGTTCAAAAGAAGATTGGATTTCAAGGCAACTGGAAGCTATTCAGTCAAAGCCAAGTTTTACAGGGAGAGTTTCCTCCTGTCTCCTCTCTTCTCCTCCTCCCTCCAGGGCAGCCCAGGGCTTGTCAAGACCTGAAAAAGAACTGACAGTGCTCAACTGTTTTCCCTAATTGAGAAAAGGAGAGACAGAAAACCAGGCTCTGGAATCGTTCATGAATCCAAGGAGAATCCAAAAAACACATCTCCCAAGGCGCTCTGGTGAGGTGGCTACTCAGACTGAGTCCGGCATGGTGGTTGGTGGATGTCTGGGCTGAGCCTGAGTGTGGTGTCCAGCACTTAGCATCCTCTCAGGGGAAGAGACCTTTACCATGCTCCCTGTTGACTGTAATGGAAAACGAAGGGGCCACTAAGAATAAATTGAAATCTTATGTTTGTGAAGAACTTTTCCAGTTTACTCTCCCAACTACCTGGTGATGCAATTTCTCAGGTGCCACCAACACTTTGCAGGTAAGAAATCTGGGACCTAGAGAGATGAAAGGACGTGATCATGGTCACACAGCCAGCAGATGGTGATGCAGGCTTACAGCCACCAAGGCCTGAGCACCTCCTCTGTGCCTGGGACACTTCTGAGCACTTTCATGTACTAAGCACTTAATCCTCACAGCAACACTAGGAAGTGGATGTTATTTTTATTCCCATGTTATTCAGAAACTTGAAGTGGGGGGAGGGTAGAGCTCAGGGGCAGAGCGCATGCCCAGCATGCATGAGGTCCTGGGTTCAATCCCCGGTGCCTCCATCAAAATTAATAAATAAACAAACAAACCTGACTACCTCCCCTAAACAAAAAAAAAAAAAAAAAAAAAGAGAAAAAGAAAAAAAAGAAAGAAAAGAAACAGGAATTCAATTACCATGAATAGCAGAGACGGAATTTGTTTTTTGAGCACAGCCATTCTGGCTCCTGAATCAGTTCTATAACTTCTACTTGATTGTAAATTTCCAAGCTCAGAAGATAATGTTATCCACAGTTTTTTTTTTTTTTGGTGGGGGGCGGTTACCACATCCCCACATTTGAACGTTGTCTGCAGATGTGGTCACACAGCCACAGACCCGTCAATCCTCAGCAAATCCTCCCAAGGCAGCTGTAACACGAGACCAAGAGAGGCTGAGGGTCCTGGGGGAGGACCCCAGCCGGAAGACACCGAGCACACAAATGCAAGAGCCAGGGCATGAATGGTCAGCGGGCAGATTGACAAATAGAAGTCAAAAGAATACAATGATGGAAGGGCAAAGCCAGGAAGGACAGACAGAGCTCACATGGCCAGTCAACCACCGAGAAGTCTGCAGGAGAAAAGGCTAAAAGAAAGGGGCGGTCCAAGGGAAACACATATTCGGTAGTCTTGTTGATTGCAGATGGAATTTACTGAGTGTTTATTTTGTGCACCGTCCTGTCACGCAACCTTATTTGAACTTCACACCAATGCTGTGAAGAAAGTGAGTTCTGCGAGGCTGAGTTAGCCTAGTTCTGCTGCAGTGTTAGCAGACTTCCTAGCTGTCAACGCAAGACGATCTCAGTTCTAAACCTTCATTATAACTTCCCAAGTTTTCCTCCATTCATGGCCCCCGTGCGTCCAACCCATGAAAAATCCCTAGCTATTTACCATTCAAGACTCATTGCAGGGAGTCAGAGGAACGTAGCATCTGGCATCTCTGTTTACCAGGAGCTGGCAGATTCATTGGGGAAGAGTCCTCTCAAGTTCATCTTTACATCTAGGTATCAACAGTGGGGAACTGGCGCTTTGTTTGAACAGCAAAGTGGAGTGTTCTAGGCCCGGAAAACTCGAGATGTAAAGCACTGAAAACAAAACAAAACATAACAAACAAATAAACGAATGGAAGTCGCTTTTCATTCCCTCATTAGCACGAACTTTAAAACATCTATTAATAGTAATAAAACAAGTTTACTTAAAATACACTCCTCATTAGGAAATAAGGAAAAACACACTGTTCAAAAGCCTAGCACAGAGAAGTAGGGACATGTCTTTGCATAGAAGTGATACACTCCTCTCACCACTTAGTTAATTAAACTTAATTTTATTTATAGATTCCTCCTGGCCTTTCCATGGTTTAGGGTTCTCTTCCTGTCTAACCTCCCCCCGTTCTCTCCCATCCACCTGTTAGTTTTGCTTCTTTCTTGAAGCTCCCTTGGATCTTTTAGAGAAAACTTTCTCTTACTCTCCTCAAGCCTAGCCGGAGGAGAAACTGAACAAACAAACAAACAAAACCCATCTGCTTCCCAAGATGCTACAGGATGAGATAAAACAAGAATTCAAGCACTACATGCAACGTGTCAAATGAATTCTAGACCTGAGGTTCCCGAACTTTCTCTCTTCATGGAACCCTCAGTGTCTCAGTAATTTTTTCATGGTGCCCCCAGGCCAAGAGGAATACCAACAATCCCGGTTTATTAAGTAATTAAGTAATTAGGTCCAAACAACTTAATAACTATTTATGGCTTTAACAACTTAGTAGCCACTTGAAAAGTTAAGATTCAAAAGACAGAAAAAAGAATCATATTTGTATTTCATTATTAAATAATTACAATTTGTTGCACAACCTTTCAGAACTTGGAATCCAGTCGGACACAACACTGCCACCTTTATTTTCTTCTGCGCATTCGATTTTCACGCGGAACTTTGTTTAAAAAGAAAAAATTACAGCAACTCTAAAACTATATCCGAAGGAAGGCGGTAAGATTCAGCACGGAAACTCTGCACGACCTTGGGCAGGTGGTTTGCGTGGTGTCAGACAGATGTTTCTCTGAGAAAGTCTAAAAGGGCCGCAGCACCCTGTGAACTGGCTGTGGTGCCCTGGGTACCTCGGCACATGGTTTGGGAACCACGGTTTTGGACCATAAACGCGACAAGAGTTCAAAGGAGAAACCGGACACGTCCCACAAAAATGGCTCACTGACGATTTCGTGGCGGAGGAGAAATAGGAGCTGAGCTTGCGGGCTTGGCTGGGTGATGAGGAAGGGATGAGAACGAGCTGGAAGGAGGAAGGGTCCGGTGGGCAGGGTGAGGGGAGCCCGCGGACACCGGGCAAGGATGTAGTTACAGGCGGAGGGGTTGGGGCCTGGCTCATTCTCCCTGACCATCTTTTATCCTCCTCCCCTCACTGAATTCTTCCTAATTTATCTCCTCCAAGAGACAGACAGCTCTGAGGGCGGGGGCTGCTCTGAGTCTTTATCTTCCATACCCAGGAGCCCAAAGATTTAGGTAGGGGGGCTCTTTCAATAAGCATTGGCGCATTGACACCCCGCATCCCCACTTGCTGGAATGTTAATATCTGGGCCTTTGCAGACCAGTGGCACAACCGAAGTGGTAAAGGGAGTGACCAGGGTTTTAGCAAAAGGCCAGCTACTGGGTAAGGGCTTTCATTCCTGCATCACACTCCCAGGGCATGTTTAGGGGAGACAGTAGGTGAGGGAGCTCAGCGCTGCGTTGTTTTCCAGAACAGCCCTACGGAGAGCTGAGAGCGCCAAGAGTGCGCGTTTCCAGATCTCTTATCTGCCGCATCTCCCAAGTTTTACCAGGAGGGCTGATCTTAGAGAAACGCACCCGCCGCCAGCCAAGCCTCCCGAACACACCTCTGTTCCCACGAGGCAGCCCAGATGTGACAGGAGCTCATCAGAGAGCTGTTTATGTCTTTCTTATTTACAGTGTAAACAGCACTGAGGCTGCAGCTTTGGAAGGCCTCCGTCTATTTGTTCGGGTAAATCCACGGCCCTAGATGTGGTTTCCATGCAAGATCTCAGGACATTAAGGCACAGGAGGCTTCGTGCCCTGGTTCTGGAGTGCTCCTCTTTGCCGGTCATCACAGGAAGAGGAAGCTAGCCTCTGGCTTTCGTCGCTTTTGCATCGACTCTTGTTTATTTACATTGCTCCTAAACATATTCTCCTGGGAAGAAAGATGGGGCTTGCTTTGGGTACCTTCTCCTCCACACCACTACTTACTTTAAATAACTCATCTCCTGGCAACATCGCTTTGTAACAAAGTTCATTGGATGAAAAGCAAAATCGACAGTAACAAATGAACTCTTCATAACCGAGGACTGTGGAACAGTCTGTACCTGCAGCGTGCAACCAAAACATCCCCGTTCTTGATAAATAGATGTGCTGTTGGAATTTACTGGCTTCAGTATAAATATCGGTAGGTTTGTGATTGATGCTATCTTTCACTTCCAGGAAGAGCTGAATTCTAGCTCACACGGAAGGGATTTGGTTTCAAGAGAAGTCTATTGCATTCCTGTTAATTCTCCTCATGAAATTGAAAATGCTTTCTCTGCTTCTCACCTTCTCTTACGGTCTGGGTTTACAAAGTAGCAATCAAGAGTCACGTTAATTCCTCCCAGGTATTTTGTCCTCAATTAGAATCAGTTTGATTCAACCACCCAAGCTTCTCGCAGGGTCCTTGCCCCAGAGAAAAATCCACACACTTTTCCTTTAAATGTGCCTTTGAAAGTGAAAACTACAAACGTGGTTGTGACTACTAGGCAACAGCCCCCAAGGAAGAAGTTAATAAGAAAAGTAAGTTAGGATAAATTTTGGAATTTTTCTCCAAATTCTTTTCTGCTATTAATCAATGCTGAAGAGAATTCTGACTTCTGTTTTCCTCCAGGTGGAGTAAGGGTCTCTCTCTCTCTCTTTTTTTTTAAACAATTTGTCGTGAATTTTTTTTAAAAAAATTGAAGTATAGTCAATTTATAATATGTTAATTTCTGGTGTACAGTATAGTGGCTTAGTTATACATTTATATATATATTCCTTTTCATATTCTTTTTCACTATAGGCCACCACAATGTACTGAATATAGTTCCCTGTGCTATACAGTAGACCTGTTTTTTATCCATTTTATATATAGTAGTGTGTATCTGCAAATCCCGAACTCCCAATTTATCCCTCTCCATCCCCTTTTCCCCTGGTAACTGTTGGTTTGTTTTCTATGTCTGTGAGTCTCTGTTTTGTAAATAAATTCATTTGTGTCACCTTTTTAGATTCCACATATAAGTGCTATCATATGGTATTTTTCTTTCTCTCTCTGGTTTACTTCACTTAGCATGACAATCTCCAGGTCTATCCATGTTGCTGCAAATGGCATTATTTTATTCTTTTTTATGGCTGAGTAGTATTCCATTGTGTGCGCGTGTATCCCCGAACTTCTTTATCCAGTCATCTGTTGAAGGATTTTTAAGTTGTAGGGGTTGCTTAATTCACCCATGATGTTAACACTCCCTCAAGTCAAAGTCCTTCCCGGGACTGCTGGTGGAGAGTTACATCTTTATCCGAGCTGGGCATTAAAAAACAAACAAATCAACACAACTTTGGCTTTTGCTCTGTTCTCCAATTTTCTGCTATCAATGAACTCCTCCCTCCTCCCCACTAGAACATGGGCTCTATGGAGGCAGGGATTTTACCTCTGTCCTTCGCTGGTTTATCCTGAGTGGAAGGCCTGGCACCCAGTCCATGCTCAGGAGGGATTTCCTGAGGAAAGGAAGGAAGGAGGCAGTGCCTGGGAGCTGTGCTGTGAGGCTGATGGGGGACAGATCGAGGCAGCTGGCATTTGGCTCGGAGCAGGTGCTCCATCAATGTCCTTTTCTTTCCCTCTCCTCTCTGGCAGCCTCTTTAACATGGAAAGACCCCCACCCTACTTTCCGGACCATTCACTATCCGGGTCACCACACCTCTGATTAAGTACCATGGTGGCTGCACTGGTCTCCTGGAGCTGTCCATAGCTAATCACCACAACTCGGGGGCTTCCAGCAGGAGAAATTTATTCTCCCAGAGTTTTGGAGACCGGAAGTCTGAAATCAAGGTGGTGGCAGAGCTGCACCCTCTCCGAAGGCTCTATAGACAAATCATTCGTTGTCTCTGCCGGGTTCTCGTGGCTCTTGGCAATCCTTAGGTTTCCTTGGCTTGTAGTCGCATCACTCCCATCTCTGCCTCTGTCTTTACTTTGCCTTCCCCTGTTGTTGGCTTTAGGACCCACCCTACATCCAGGATGACCTCCCTTAACGTAATTCACTTTAACTTAATCATATCTGCAGTCGGGGAGGGTACAGCTCAGTGGTAGAGTGCATGCTTATTGTACACAAGGTCCTAGGTTCGATCCCCAGTATCGTTTCTAAAAATAAATAAGTAAACCTAATTACCTCCCCCTTAAAAGAAAGAAAGAGAAAGAAAGAAAGAAAGGAAGGAAGGAAGGAAGAAAGAAAAATAAAGACATTAAAAAAATTTTTTAAAGAACCACAGAAAAAAAAAAGAAAGAAAAAAAATATCTGCAGAGACCCTTTCCCCAAATACAGTCACATCCACAGGTTCTGAGTGGACATGACTTTCAAGAGGTCACCATTCAACCCCTTAGAGGAAGAACCAACGAGACTCCTCCAATGAAGTTACACTGGTGCTGAGGACAAGGAGACCAGGACTGAAGATCTGATGACTTGAAAAATGCTAAGATGTTTTAATGTTTCAGTTGCCAAGAACATGACTGCCTAGAACTGACTTTGTGGTCAGGTGAACACTGGTTTCACACGAACACTGCTAGGCCAGATCTCCCCAACTACATTTATGTCCTTGTTCATTGGGCAAAAAGAGGTCAACCTACTCCCCGTTGGTCTCATGGAGAGGACATTTGGGACCTTGACCTCATCAACCATCATTACTGTCTAAGCTATAAGTCAGTATGCTGAACACAAGGGAGCCAAGAGGAGAGTAGTGAGGGGAAGTTAATGAGAATTCTCTCCCTTGGGAGCATTCATTTAATAAATATTTATGGTGTTTTCACACTAAGTAAGATGCTGCACTGGTCGTTCAGAGGAACTCCAAGCTGGGACAGTGAAGAGTGCACAGCATTGCAGAAAGCCCACAGAGCCATCAATGGATACTTTTTAATATGCTTGGAGAATTGAACTAGAATCACATGCTTTTATTTAATTTACGACAGTCTTGTTAAAAAAAGAATTGCCAAATGTCTTGCTCCATGTCAAGACACATAGCATCTACCAATTTGCCAATGCCGTAAGCAGTCTTATCAGAAAGAGGCTTTTTCTCAGTGAACTGGTGATCACTGTCGCAAGATTGGTTCTAAAACGTTGGCGTGGACAGACAGCAAGTTTACCAGTCTGTAGTGACTCGAATGAAACTTTAAAAAAAAGAGAGGTCTTTGTCTTCTGTGTTTCTGTGTTCAATGTGAAGGTCATCCTTATTTCTAAAAAATATTTAGGTAGACTAGGAGTCAAATTAGTCAGGTTAGGCACTGCTGCAGGAACAAACGTTTTAGAGGATTGATTCATAGTTTATTTCTTTTATACAAAGTTTGTGACTTTCACCCTGGGGGCTCGGCTCCATACGGTCGCTTGGACCCAAGCCAGTGGCAATGCCACCATCTTGTAATGCTGCCCTAGCAACAGGGTGAGTGGCAGAGAATAGTGGAGAGTGTGGAAAACTCACCATGACTTGCCCTCCCTCAGAAGGGAAGTGACGCTGGCACTGCTCACAGGCCATTGGCTGGAGCTGGTCACATGACCCCGAGAGGGAGGCAGCGGCACGCGAGGGAGCTTGAACAACACTTGATACCCACACTGTCTCTTCCAAGGGATTGGAACAGTTGTGCCTTATCTCTGGTTCCTTTCATCTATTGACAAAGTATTATCCTTTTCAATCAAGCAAGCATTTATTAAGCCCCAACTTAATAATCAGCCCTGTGCCAGAAAATAATGGAAGGCAAGCTCCAAAAGTAATAAAAGATAGGCCTCCTAGCCCTCTAGATTCCTTAGGGAGATAACACTCACAGATAAGAAGGAGTGATTGAACAATAGACAATACTGAAGGCCAAATTATGTGGGCGGCTCTGGCGCTCAGAAAAGGTGTGATGGAGAGGCCTGGGATGGTCTGGGAGGGTTCCATCAGGGACTTGGAAGCTGGACTAGGCCCTGAATGAGGTCTAGGTAACAGCTTAGAGAGAAAACATGGGAGGAATTGAGTACAAATCCTCAGAGAGGCTCACGGTGTTAGATGTCCACAGAGCCCGGAGCTACTCCCGAATTTATCTTGGTTTCAATTAAAGCCCGTAATTAACTGAACTCAAGCTGTTGGTGAAGGTCGATTGCTGGCAAAGTGCAAACTCTAAACAGTGGCCCATGTGCGGACTCACTTCTACCTGTTCCATTATTTGGGAGGGGAAATGCCTTGACACGGTCTTCCAACCAGGAGAACCTCATGGCTGGCCTGGGACAGTCTCTCTAACATCCCCTAAATAGTGACTTTCTCTCTGAGGACCATAGGAGGCCCTGAGTGTTTGGGGTTCACACCATCGTATATGCTGTGAAGCCATCTCTTAAGACTCATAGTCCTCCTGTCTACCATGTGGTTGCTGCTGCCCCCGCCATCATCGTCCTGGTTTCAAGAACAACGGTACCAGTGAGCTCCAAGGCTTGTTCGCTCTGCCAGCCCAATAAATCAACAGAAAAATAATAAATAGATGCTCTCACTGGCCCTCCAAAGGAGCCTTGCACAATTCCCGCCCTGTGCTACTGTCACCACTCCTGCCTGGGACCAGGGAAACTCGGAGGGTGTCAGGCACCTCCATCCCGGCAGACAATGAGCCAAGTCTCTGAGAGAGGTGAGCAGGATGCTGGAGGCAGCGCCTGCGGATGGGGCGGGCCCGGGAAGATTGGGATCTGCTGGGCTGTGTTGAAACCCAGTCTCGTGCTGGGCCTGGAAGAACAAAGCCGTCTGCAGATAAGTGAGCTGGGCTGGAAGTCTGGGTCAGGATGGGGCTCACCTCTGAGAACAGCCTGCTTGGCGGTGCTGTGAGAACCAAGGTCTGGACATGCCTACTTGCTTGTGGCTTTGGCCCCCACAACAAGGCAGGGGCGGGGTGGGGGTGAGGGGGAGAAAGTGTTGAAATATCAACAGGGAGGCAGAGGCAGTTCTCATGGGTGGCTGCGTCAGGGTGGCAACTAGGGAAGGAGGGGAGGACTTGGACTTGGGGTCTGGGAGGAGCTGATGATCGGGGGCTGTTAAAGGGGACGTCCCTGTATCACCTCCAGGAGATCCGAAAGCCCAGGTGAGAGCATCTCCTCCAACTCCTACACCTTACAGGTTACCACGGCAAGGCCCAGAGAGGGAAGCTGACTGACCCAAGGTCACACAGCCAATGGGGGCAGAGTCAGAACTGCTCAATTCTCATGGGTCATAGCTCAAGCCACTTTCCACCATGCTGCTTATCAGGGCAAAATATGTATATATGCACACACATCCGTGTACACACACACACACACACACACATGGAAAGTCAGATAACAGCACAGGTTTAACTCGTGGTGGGAAAGCTTCCGTGAGGTGGGAAGAGAGCCCCAAGGAATCCCCTGCGTGACCTCCTCGGCATCCACACAACCAGCCAATGGGAAAGTGTCTTCTTCTGGCCATAGATCCTCAATCTTACATCACAGGTGAACTTCTCATTTTTAGTTAAGTTTCCATTGGGTCATTCAAGAAGGCGCCCACTGGCTTAGCTTCGATGTGACCGCAAAGAAATCTCTGACACATTTGACCTACCTATAGGACCCTTGGCCCTGGAGTGGAATCTTTCTGGAATTATATGGGGGGGGGGTGCTGAGGGTGAGCTCTGCTCCCGGGTTAGGCGTCACCTGAAATGGGCACCCGCCGTCATTTTACAACTCTCTCGAGAAGTCATATGTGGGGTACCGCTCCCTGGAAGGGGTTGAGAAGTCACCCCAGGAAGAAGCCCCAGGCAGGCCAGGATGGGAGGGGGGCATCGTGCCCCCACCACAGTCAGCCAGCGGGGACCACGGGCTGCCTCGGAGGGTGCCTCCTTCGTGTGGGCTGCTCCAGGAAAAGGCCACATTCTCCCTGACCCTACACTGATTTCCCTGCCAGTCCCTTCCACGCCTCCCTGCACTGATGTCCGAGCCCCTTCTCACGCACTGAACAGAGAAGACGTGGGCCTGGTGGTTAGAAACATAAACTCTGAACCTGACTGCTCAGTGCCAGGGGGGTGGTCTCAGCTTCGTGTGGTCATGAGCAAGTTGCTTGAACTTTAGGCCTCAGTCTCCTCATCTGTAAAGTGGGAATAATCCTAGTACCTCCCTCAGACAGTAGTTATTGAAGGTTACATTAATCACATGAAGCACTTAAAATAATGCAGCGTTACTTTATTATAATCACTCTCCCCTCTTCTAGACCTAAAACCAATTTTCCCTGTTTTGTGAAACAGGGCCAACTTGGGAGAGAGAATATGTGTTAAATTAATAAAAACTTCCCAGCCTCATTCATTCATTCCCTCACTCATTCAGCATGTATTATGGCTGTGCTCTTCCTTTCTTTTATTTCTCTTTCTTCCTTCCTTTTTTCACTCTTTCTTTCTTGTGAAAAAGCCACAGATGAGACACAAATTTTCTAATACAGCCTCAGGCCTGGCGTAGTTTCCCCTTGTTTCTCCCGGGTCTCCAGCTGCTTTCCACAAACCTGCTATTGTCCCAGATGCCTGGTGGAAACCCCGGCCCAGCGCCTCCCCCAGGTGAGTGAGCAGCAGCAGCCTGGCACGCCTGGGTCCCACCTGGGCGCCCAGCAGGAATATTTGCATATTTCCTAGGCTTCTCTTTTGAAATTCCACACCAATAATTAAGGATGTCTAATTCTCTGGTAATTGAGTGCCATTTGGGACTGATTAAAAGCAGATACGATCTAAATAATTATTACAGCGTTGCCTTCCTTTGTGTGGGCTCTGAATAGCTTGTCAAAGCGAACATAAGATACACTCCTGCCTGGCTCTTAAGATGCCTGACGCATTCTCTCTCCCCTTTCCCTCACTGCTTCCCCCTCATTCTACCCTTTCTCTGCCCGTGTTTCTCTTTCCCTCCCTCCCCCTTTCGCCATGCTTGGCCACAGTGCCAGACGGCCCGATCGTTTTGGAAATGCCATGATAACGAGCCATCTCCTTGCTTGCTCTGTGGAATTCCAAACCAAAGAAGTAACAGGACTGATTTTTTGTTTTCAGTGGTAGAATGGACTGGGTGGTTAGCTGACCCTCCTTGTCTCATGTCCAGGAGTCAGGAACTTTACTAAGGCAGTTTAAGTTACATCTAATTTCATTCAACCATCGCAATAATCCAGCAAAGTAGGTATGGCTAATATGTGTATTTCACCCATCAAGCAACGGAAGCAGAGAAAGGTTAAGCAGCTTGTCCATGTGTGACACACGTGTATTAACACGTATGATAACGTATGGGGAGAAAAAAATGAGCCCCCTTTTCATTCCACATCATTCCTGGAATGATGCCGGCCATAGAGATCCGTCTCCATGCCCAAGCCTAAAGGTCTTCTCACTTAAGATGCTGTCAGCTGCAGCAGAAGTTCCCTGTATCCAAAGGCCCCAGAGCACCTCTCACCTCCCGTAATAGCCTCCAGCTTCCCGAGGGCAGGAGCCACGTCCTGTTTACCCCCATCCACTTCTGCACTCAGGCCTGTTGTGAATGCGTGGAAGAGCTCCTTCTGTTTGCAAGTATCTCGACATTTAGAGCTGCTGTCACCGATGTGGACACCAGCGAGGAGCAGACATCCTGTTCCATCTCTTCCTGTCTTGTCTCTCTAACAAGAATGCACATATGCCTTTTCTCAGGCCCCATGGCACCTGAATGTGCTGGGGATACAGTGGACACTCAAACAGTTCTGGCCAAACTGGACTGAATTACTAACAGATGGCAACTGAATTACGAAGAGAGCAGGTTTTTAAAAGAAAGCTAAGGGTGCTTGTCCAGGCTCTGAGCCAACAGCTACAACGAGCACCCAGCGTCCCCAGCCCACGGCCCACCTGCCGGACTCCCTGCCCGTGCCGATCAGCACTAGGGAGTCACAGTTTCTGCAAAGTACACGTAGTTAATTACATGGTTGACAGGCCTACTTAGCTCACATTTTAGAGACTCCAAGAATTCCTAGGCTGTGGCCAGTTGACTTGAGCTGAGCACTCATCAGTGGATTTCCAGCTGTCAAAACCATCCGTGGAGCAGGGGTGAAAACGTACCGAATATCTTTTGTTTGAGATCAGATCTGGCTTGGAACTGCAGCCTTTGTCCCTGTAAATACAAGACATCTCATGTGCATACACCTGGGTCTCGGGAGACCAGATTTTCCAGAGAGGTTCCCTTCAAGCTCTCTCTGCATCTTGGAAGGGTTACTTCATCTCCTGAAACCTTTTTGTTACCCCCTCCATCTGTAAAAGGAGACTGTTTTTCCCCCTGAGGTCTCATCCACAAATCTAACCTCGTGGGATTCTATGACCGTGGAGGTGGTGCCCACATGGGTCCTAAGAACCTTGATATAATTAATGGGCTAGCAATTGGACTATGTAGGAGCCAGAACAATGCTAGGAGAGAAAGTCTGGGGAGAACCCAGCTCTGGGGTAGAGAGAATAAACAAGAAATGAATGGAGGAAATAGGCACAGGTGGAAAAGTCTAGAAAGAATTCAGGGTAACAAGCTAGGTGGCAGGCACTGGGAGGTGGGGCGTGTGGCATGAGATGTAGGTTAGGTCCTGAGAGTGGGCAGGGGCTCCAGGCATCAAATCACCTCTGAACTGTGATCATCAAACCGGGTACCCAACAGAAATACCTCGGGAACTTACTAAAAATACAGATGTTCCCAGCCCCACGCCAGGGGGCTCAATTCTAGCAGATCTGGTCTTGGCTCATGAAACAGTTAAAATATAAGCCCCAGGTAGGCTCATGACGTGGCCTGAATCTTGTGTCTTGTGTAAAGCTTAAGTGTTGAGCGGGTTGGCATGGGAACGCTGCCCCATTCCTGGAGTTCTGGGAATAATGGAGCCTACTTGTCTAGATGTGAAACTGGGCTTATGCTTTGGGACAGAAAAGCTGGATCCTGTAACGGGGCATCTGTCATTTGTCTGTTTGTATAGAACGTGGACTCCCAGATTCCTTGTGCTGTTTGACCTTCGTGCATTAGACGATGGGGACTTGGGGGTGGCACTGAGGAGAGCTGCATGGTTCCAAGGAGGTGTTTCCTTGTGATTAGAGCAGAGCATCCAAAATTACCTTCCTCTTTTCAGAAGCAGCAAATAGAATGCCTGGAATTGTATCTCAGCTAGGGTTGCCAATTTAGCCGATAAAACACAGGACAGCCAGGAAAACTCGAATCTCAGTTTCTCTGTATTTTATCTGGCAGCCCTAATCCCAGCTCCTGCCATTACTAGCCATGTGACAGAGGGCACTGCTGGACAGCTCTGTATCTCAGCTTGCTCCTCTGTAAAATGGGGTAATAACAGTATCCCACCTCGTGGTATTGCTGTGAGGGTTAAATGGGTTAAAACATGTTCAGTGCTTAGGACAATGCTCAGCATATGCTAAATGCCAGACGAATGTGAGCTTTGACTCTTATGTGATGGACATCCCTCCAGTGTTTTCATCCCAACATCAGGCCAAGGCCAGCCTCTTAGAGTTCTTGAATTTCTACGGCATTATTCCTACTTAGATCCAATGTTCACAGCCTTCATGGGCCAATAGGATTCACAGGGCAGGAATGTTCACGGTCTACAGCTCATCGCTAATTTTGACTGGATGTCTCTCTAGGAGCTGCTCTTGGCCACAGGGTGAAGTTACCAGCTGAGAGGCTGACTGGCTCACGGCACCCCAGCTCACCGGCAGCGATCAGCCATCCCCAGAGAACCTTGCAGATATGAGTAGTGACGGCTCGTGCACCAGAAACAAACAAAACAGAGGATGTAAGTGCTCAGAGGGCTTTAGGATTAGCTGATTCAATCACCAGCATCACTTCCTAGTAGAACTTTTTACAATAACAGAGATGTTCTCCATCTGCACAGCCCATTATGACAGTCACCTGCCACACGTGGCTGTTTGGCACAAGAGATGTAGAGAGCGCAGGTGAGACACCGAATTTTTAATTGAGCTACATGTGGTGAGCAGCTGCAGGGGAAGAAGCAGCCGGAACCCAGAAAGGCGAATTTAGTTCCCCGGGTCTCTCAGCCAATTACTTACAAGGCTGGGGCCAGGAGCCTCCTGACTCCTTTCTCAGTGCTTTTTCATCTGGAGCCCTTAAGAACAAGCGCTGTGTGCTCGGGAGACAGTCCCTCTGCTTAGAAAGCCTTGCAAAGTTAAACTAGATGACGGGGCATCCTTCCCTCCAAAGCCCCGAGAGCACTCTGCCAGGAACAAGGAGGAGAATTCGCAGAAGGGCAGCCTGCACAGTTACAGACACTTCTTAAGGCTCTAATCCTCAAATAAACCGCTCTGCTCCTTCATCTTCTCCGGATGACACTTCCTTTGTTGGAGCTGTCAAACTCCGTGACACCTTAAGCCCCGCTGGCTGCATTAGCGGGTATGTGGCAGAGGGGCTGACCTGGTTGGGTCAGAGCTCCACGTGCACTGGGCTTGCCGGACTCCATCAGCACAAGCTCTTTGTGTCCTTCTAAGCTGCCGCATTCCTAGGGACTCCATCCGGGTGGGACAGGATGAGGCTCAGCATTGACAGCAGGGGAGGCAATAAAGCATGGTGGGGTCTGGAGCCAGCTGGGCTGCTGGGGTTCAAATCCAAGCTGTTACTTACTGCAGACAAGCTGGGTGACCTTGGGCAAGTCACTTAACCTCTCTGGGCTTCTGTTTCCTCCTCTGTAAAATGGGAGGCATTAACCGTACCCATTTCACAGGGTTGTTATAGGACTAAAAGGGTTAATACCTGTAAGGCACTTAGAACAATACCTGGCACGTAGGCAAAACACTTGATAAATGTGAGGTGTATTTTAGAGGGAGTCTTGACAAGGAAGTTGTGGTTGGGGAGACAGGAGTACACAGGCTGGCTAGGCCAGATAACTTAGAGCAAGTTGCTTAATGATTCTGTGGGTCAGCATTTTTTAGGTCTAAATTATAAGAGAACAATGAGGCTCTCTGATTAAGAGGATGAGAAGGAACAGCAAAGAGGGAGTTAAAGGAACAATAAGATTTTTGTGTGACTATGAAGTGTTCAAAAAACTCTCTCCTAAGAATATTTTCTTAGAAATTCAGGAAACCCTACTCTTCTGTCCCAGGGCAGCAACCACATTTTATGTCAGTCTCACAAAATATTTCAGGATAAACTGAGATCCTGGAGTCTGAAGAATAAACTGGGACCCACAAGACAAATCCAGGTGGCAGATGTATTTTGCTTGGCCTGCAGGGAAGACCCGAACAATGTTTTTAAAATGTTTAATTAGTTGCCAACATTTAAAAAACAGGAGATTGCACATTTTCAAAATCCAGGTTTCCAGCTTCTCTTGCAAAATCAGATAATATGGCAACAACCTGGCCAGCACAGGTCCTCTGGGGTGTGACATTACCTACGTGGTCCACCTTGCACTGTATCACCTGCCTGGCTCCATCCACCAGCATCCCCCAATCTAGTCCCACCCTTCCTTTTACTGATGGGAAAACTGAAGGACCCAGTTTCCCAGGCGCCAGGCCAGTGCCCTTCCTTTGTCTCAGTGGTTCTTGAGCCACATCAGAATCACCCCGAGGGCCTGCTGAACCCTCCGTTGCTGGGTCAATCTGATTCAGAAGGTTAACCTTTCTAACAAGTCCCCAGGTAATGCTTTTCACAGAGGCCTATTTTCTGGAGGTCGGTTAAGGGAGCGTCTTGAGCCCCTCCGTATAATGTCTCAGCACCCCCAAGCTCCCCCTTTCCAGCGCCCAGCCTCTCCAGCCTACCCTCGGGAAGAGGATGGCGCCCCTGCGGAGCGCACAGCTCGGCAGGGGGATTCTGGCTGCGCCCCGCCTGCTGAGGCCTGCGCACCTCCGACCCTGCCAAGGGCGAAAGTCCGCCCGTCTGTCCAGCCCCAGAGTTCTGGTCCGGGGGCTGAGAACCTCCACCCGCCTCGGAGCCACGCGCCTCTTCGGAGTAGCCTTTGCGCCTCGGCCGCCGCCGCGAGGTCCCAGTGCCAGCATCTCCAAGGTCTGCATCCCTGAATCACAGCTGACGTAGCCATCATCTATCTCCCTTTAAGCCCTTTCTGCCGTTTGGAGAGTTTTGAGCAATCGGGACCGGGTGCCGAGCAGCAGCTTGGGGGCGGCCGGCCCCTGCCACCCCGGGACGCCCGGCAACCTCCTCCGAGCACAGAGTGTGTGTAAGGACCACGACCCTCCGGGAAGAGGAAAGCGATCGCCATCCTCAACAGAGGGTTTTTCTTTTGTCCTGAGAGAGCCAGAAGCGCGAGGCATTGGCCCCTCCACCCCCGGCCCGCACCGCGACCCCCGCGCTCCCGGCCCTGGGCCTCTGATGGCTCCTCCCGCCCCTCCCCTCGCTCCTCTCCCGTCCTCCCCACCCCCCACCCCCGCGCCCCAAGTTTCGGCGGATCGAGCCGCAGCCGCCGCCTGCCCCCAGGCCGGCCCCATTACCGGCTTTGCACCTGGAAGGGGCCCCAGGCCGCCTTCGGTGAGACTCCCTCCCCAGGTGGTTCGGGAGTGGCTAGGGTGTCTGGGTCAGGGGGAAGCCCCAGGTAAGCTCTAATGAGGAGCGAGGCGGGAAGGCAGGCCTCGAGAACTTTCTTCAGGGGCGGGAGCAGAGTGGGGAGGGAGACGAGTGTTGTTACCGGGGACCTGGCATCTTCTCATAAGGCCTCAGGGCACCACCAAGAGAGGGCGAAGCACATGGAGCCCCGCCATGTACAAAGCCCAGGTCAGCGGCGGAGCTGGGCCCTGAACCCTCCCCCTTCTCCCCTAGCCCCAGAAGGGAGGCTCCCCCATTGGATCCGGTGTGATCCTTTTGCCCCTGTCCACCAACCCAGGATGAAAAAGTAGGATTTCTGAGTCAAAAGGTCCAGGACCCCTGGTTGCCACCAGTTTCTTTAGATTCCATAAGCCGCTCTCCCATTCTTTCTGCTGCTCAGCACACAAGTCCTAAGGCACACTTACCTGTAGGGTATCAGAACAGTGAGTCTTATAAAAAAAAAGGGGCTGCGGGGAAAAGAGCAGGCAGCAGATTGAGGTCTGGGGAGTGGGGCTGGGGGCCATCTCTTACCACAGAATTTAACTGATCCACTGAGATTCAGTATTTGCTGGTATCTGTTGAGCGCTGGTTGTTCCCTAGATATTTTGCTCAGGGGCTGACTTGCTTTCTTTCATTTAACCTAATAGCACTAAAAACTGGGTACCCATTGTACAGATGAGGAAACTAAGGCTTAGAAATGCTTAAGTATTTGCCTCCAGCCAGGCAGGGAAGTGGTGGGAGGAGACTCAGACTCAAGCTGGCTGACTCTGAAGTCTGTACTCAGCCCCTTTACTATCTGGCTCCCTCCCTAGGCAGGTGAGATAAAGAGGCCGGAGTTTCTGGGGAGGGGGAGGCTGGCTGAGCTTCACTGGCCTTGAATAAAACAGTAACATTTCTCTTCTTCTTCTCCTTTCTCCTCCTCCTCCTTCTTCTTCAGGCCCACCCTCATTTCAAAAAGTGTGTCCTGGTCTGCTTATTAATCTTGAAGATATCTTGGACAGTTTGTTATCTGCGACTTAAGTGGCCACTCAGACTCCTTACAGCTGGAAGTAACATGAAACTCACCTGTCAGTCAGTGAGTCCTACTTTTCGACATGCAAATGACAGTTTCCTGCACCACAGGGGCTTTCCCTCTGTTAAGAAAAGGAGTTGGGGAAAGAATTGGTCCCATTTTCATTTCACCATAACGCACATGAAACTTTATGAGGGTATGTTGAGGTTTCCTAAAAGCCAATAACTTTCCTTTATTTGTTTGTTTTTGATGGTCCTATTTCCCTGCAGTGATTGGCAGAAACACCTTGAGAGTTAAAAGGAACTTTACAGATTAGATCATCCAGTTGCTAATTTTACAAGTGAAGTCAATGAGGCCAAAGGAATAAGTGATCCAAGATGGTCCGGTTATGTATTGGTCAATACCTGGAGTCAGGGCATCCTAGTCCTGGGGTATTTGCACCCCAGCAAAATGTAAATGGCCCTCAGGCTTGTTTCATGTACGAATAGAGCAGGAGTCTTGGGAGAAGGGAGGGGAGCAAAGTAGCTGGGCTGGGCCCCAGAGGGCACCAGAAGCTGCGTGCATCCCCAACAGGTAGACTGTTGTCTATCTGAGGTCCACATAAGAATAGTCTCTTCTTGTTCAGGTAGCTTGGCTCAGGTATAAAGCACTGAGCAAAACCTTCCAGGCACTCCTTGTCATCCCTCCCCTTTAGTCTGAAGATCCTTCCTTTTTCAAAACCCTCACCCCGAGGTTATGTCCCTCTGACTGTCAGTCTTTTCATCCTCTTGTTTCAGTGACAAGGCTGCCTGCAGCCTCCCCTTTGGACTCTGGATGAGAGAAATACATTTCTATTGGAGCCCTGGACAGAACCCTTCTGGCGTCTACCCTTGGGCTTTTGCTGTCTGTAACGATGTGGTAGGTCCTACAGGGCTACGATGCTTCACAGGGGCTGGAGGTGATTATCAGAATTTGGGCGGAAGGATGTCACTGATTACAAAGCAGACAATAAGCTGATGTTGAAAGTAATTCACTGCGTTCTATCCTCCACCTGATAGGAGAGTCGTTGCTCACCCCGATAAAGTGCAGAACAAACAAAAAACCAATAACAACAAAAAACCTCTTTCAAGATAGAAATAAAACTTGATTCAGAAATTACTGTAGTTTCAATTTGTTCGAAACTTAGTAAAGAACAAATGACTTTTTATGCATTTGTCAAAACCCATAGAATGTACAACATCGAGAGTAAACCCTAATGTAAACTATGAACTTTGGTTAATAACAATGTGCCCATGTTGAGTCATCGATTGTACGAAATATGCCACACTGATGAGGGATGTTGAGGGTCAGGGAGTATGTATGTGTGGGTGGGGAGGGCTATGTACAAACTGTATTTTCTGCTCAATTCTGTTGTGAACCTGAAACTGCTCTAAAAGAATAGTCTATTAAAATTTTTTTCAAAAAAATCAATAACAAAACAAAACAAAACAAATGACTTATATTGTAAACATTAAGAATGATGTGTTTAAAAAATAGGCAGAAGACTTGAATAGACATTTTTCCAAAGACATACATATGGTTACCATGACAAGATGCTCAGCATCGCTAATTATTAGACAAATGCAAATCAAAAGCACAATAAGTTATCACCTCATACTTGTCAGAATGGCTATCATTAAAAAAAAAATCTACAAATAACAAACGTTGGAGAGGATGCGGAGAAAATGCAACCCTCACACTGTTGGTAGACATGTCAAGTGGTGTAGCCGTTTATCTTGCAATAACTTATAATGGGATATAATCCATTATATTGAAAAATATTGAATCACTATGCTGTGCACCTAAAACTAACACAGTATTGTAAGTCAGCTGTACTTCAATTTAAAAAAAAAGCGACAACTAGGCAATAAATTAGTAAAACTATAGAAGATTTGGACAGTACTATCAACTAACTTGCCCAAACTGACATTTATAGAGCGTTCTACCCAACTGTAGCGGAACACAGATTCTGTTCAAGTGCACACGAAACCTTCACCGACATACAATGTAAAATAGGCTATAAAATAAGTTGACATAAATTTCAAAAGATTGAAATATTACAGAATATATCTGTGACCACATGGAATTCATTTAGAAATCAGTAACAATGAAATACACAGAAAAGCCCTCAAAATGTGGAAATTAACCAACACACATAATCTATAGATTTAAGGAAGAAATCACAGGAGAATTTAGAAAATATTATGAAGCAGATGAAAATACAATGACAACATAACAAAATTTGTTGCATGCACTCAGGGCAGTTTAAAAACAATGACCTAAGTTTGCACCTTAAGGCACTAGAAAAAGAAGAGAAATTAAACTCAAAGTAAGTAAGAGACAGACAACAGAGGAAATTTACAAAGCCGAAGGTTAGTCCTTTGGAAACATTAATAAAACCGTCGGAAAACTGGTAAATCCTACAAAATTGATCAAGACAAAAAACCCTCACAAATTGTAAATATTAGGAATTAAAGTGAAGATATAAGTATAGATTCTTAGGACAGTCAAATGATAAGATAATATTATTAACTACTTTATACCAATAAATTGAACAACTTTAAAAGATTTCTGAAGCTTGCTCAAGAAGGAATAAATGCTTAAATGGACATTTTGAATTTATTATCAAAAAACCTTCCCACACTCAAAAAAAAAAAAAACCCCACAGGCTCAAATGTTTCCACTAGTGAATTCTATCAAACATTCAAGGAAGAAATATGACCCATCATGCCCAAAATCTTTCAGAAAAAATTTCTTCTCTTATGTAATTTAAAATTTTCTTAACCAAAGTTTTATATGTTCTAAGAAGTAAAAATTACTGAATGTGTACCTAATGAATATAGATCTTATAAGAAAAGTAAAATACTTGAAAATGAATTAAATAAAAGTACCTGGTGTTAATAATCAATACGAAAATACATTTTATAACTTATGAGTGCTGCATTATGAAATAACACATAATAACACAGCCAGCAGATGGTCACATTTAGTAAATATTTTACTATTATTTATTAGTGACTAATTATATTATTGACAGTTTCAGTAAAGGTACACTTTTTTAGTTACAAAAGTCAAAAGTGGTCAGTGAGTGCTGTACCCTTCTTCCTGCACTCTTCTCAACTGTGTGGAAGTGAGGATCTTTTTGTTTAATGTTTAATGAAGAATTTCCATTTCATGGATTTAACTCCATAATGGTGTCACCCTTCTGCTTTGAACAACCAACTAGGGAACTGGACAAAATTAAAGAAACAACTCTTTTTGGACACTGGACAACAGATAACACAGGACCGTGATCCGGGAGAGGAGAGAAGTGAAGGTCCTACAATCACTTCTGATTTCTGCCGGGAGAAACATTCTGGATCGTGGAATAGAGACAGTCCCCAAGCAGAGCCCTGCAGTGTTGTTGAATTGGGGGAAGAGAGATCAGAGTGCAAGGAGGCTGACGTGGCTGTAAATTGCGAGGCAGAGTTCCAGAACAGAGAGGGCTAGGCATAAAAAGATCTTCTGAAATCTGCTAAGGGGTCCCTTTGAGGGCTTCAGAACTAAAAAGCATTGAGTCTGTAAGGCTGTGAAGATCTTCAGTGACTATGAGGCCAGGGAGGTATAAGATGAAACTCCATCAGGCTGGACAAAGAAGGGCAGCTCTGAGCTGAGCAGTTCCCAGAGCTCACACGGGGTTGACAGTGACTTGAATTCCGATCAGCCATACGGAAGAGTCCTGGAATCCTGTGGAAGAACCTCCGTCAGGGCAGTGGGGTAAGTCAGGTTCTTTAAGCATCGTGGTTTGTATTGCTTCCTTCTTGTCACCGTGGCTTCAAGAAGGCCTGGAAACCTAGCCTTCTCCTGGACTCCTCTACTCTGGAGTCTTACGGTTCCATTGCAGGAAGGGGGGCCACAGGGAGGGAAAAATATCTTTAAAAGGCTCCTTAGCAGGGTGATAATGAAAAAAAAAAAAAGATAGAGATACGTTGTTTTAAGAATCCGAAGAAACCAGCCATGATAGCGGAGGTAAATTTTGAAGTGGCTGAAAAGGATTTTGAATGTTGGAGATTAGGGCTGGAGGGCTGTCTGGGCAGAGGGAATGGGCGAATGGGCTTGTGGATGTTGGAAGGGAGCTGTCCTCCAGTTAAAACAGCAAAGGTCCGGCTCTCCATGGAGCAGAGGCCCAAGCAGGGATTTCTGGAAGCTTCCATGGAAAGTGTAGACTTTCTTTATATGCATATAAAAACATCTTCCCAATTAGGCAATGACCTGTTCTAGGTCTTTCCCTTCTTAACAGCCTCACTTCCCCTCCTATATGTAGCCAAAATGCGACCGAAACTGGACCGGGAAAGTTTAGCCTTTGACTTCATCTTTTTAATCAGCACTTCCTCCCCCACCTCCCCTCCTTGGTTGTGCCCACTTTTCCCGACTGCTCAAGGTCTGTGAAAGAACAACCCATGGTGATCATTGTGCCACTTCTATAGGATGTGTATCATTGTTACTCAGATGTGAGACTTTTGCTGGATACATTTCCCCACGGAAAAGGAAGATGCCACCTCGGAGAGGAGACTGGAGCCGGGCTGAGGCTGAGAACCTGGGCTGAGACAGGTTTGTGCCCTCACTGGGATCTGGCTGCTGTCAATAATCTCTGCTATGCAAATGAGGGGGGGAAAAAAAGCCAAAGGGTCTTGTCTAGACCAGAAACCAGAACTCAGTGGGAGGTCGCCAAAGGGTGTGGTGCAGCTGGAAACAAAAAAATTTGTTTCATCTGGCCTTAAACAGGATATTCATCAGACTAGCTCCAGGGAGGCACTAACAACCCAGAGCCCAGAGGCCTCACGATGAGCGGCCAAAAAGCTGCTCAGAGAGAATCCAAGACCGTGTGCTCACAGTCCCCGTCAGCAGCATGTGGGCTGGGAATGAGACCTCTAGCATCCGGGGAAACCTGCACTTTGCAAATCTATTTTTAGTTATACTTTCCACTTCATTTCTTTCCCTTTGGAAGAAACTGCACTTTGAGTGGGTCTTAGATGCTACCTGTCAACCATAGTGTGCTGCTCCGGTCCATGCAGGTTCCCCCTCTCCTCGGGTACTAGTCTACATCTTTGAAAACCTCCCAGCTCCGGGCCCATCTTCTCCCTCATGGAAGAGACTGAGGCAAACAGAAGAGAGAGTCACAGACTCCCACCGCCACACCACGCAGCTGGCCCCAGTAACACCCACACCCTCTTGTTTTCCCATCTCTTGCCCTTCTTTTTCCAGAAAAGCTGATTCTGCTCTAGACTTTGTCAGGCTACTCAAGGACGGCCCTCTGTCTCATCTCCCTTCCCTCTTCGTTTCTCACTTTCTCTGCATCAGTCCTACCAGCTCGCAAACACACTGCTACTTCTCCATTTTAAACAACAGTGACAACAAACATCTCTTTTAAGTTTCATCCCATGTCTTTGTTCCCCTTTGCAGAAAACTCTTCAGAGAATGACCCATCACGTTCCTCCGTCCAGGGATGGAATCTCTGTCCTCATCCTTTCTAACCGATCCGCCACCCATGGTCCCGGCTACCGGGGCATCCTCGGTTGCCAGGACACCGCCTTCTCCAGTATCCTCTTGTCCTACTGGCTGCCTCTCAGACCACTCAGCTGCTTCTCTTTCTTCTCTCTCTCTCTTCAGGTAAGACAGTGTGTCCATATTCTATGGCCACTATAACAAATTACCACAAACTTGGTGGCTTAAACAATACGAGTTTCTTATCTTACAGCTTCAGAGGTCAAAAAATCCAAAATGGGTCTCAGAGGGTTAAAATCAGTCGGCAGGACTGCGTTCCTTTCTTGGGGGCTCCAGGGAGAATCCATTTGCTGGCCTTTCCCTGATCCCCGGGGGCTGCCCTCATTCCTTGGCTTTTGGCCCCACCCCCTCCAAGCCAGCAACGTTGCATCTTTCTGACTCTTATTCCATCATCACAGATCCCTGTGGACACGTCAGTGACTCCCAAGTTGATCTCTCCAGGCACTTACTTCCCCCTGAACTCCAGATCCACTCACTTATGGATCCCTAGACATCTCCATTTAGCTACCTAATAAGTCACAGACTCAGCCTGTCCAAAAACCACAAGCCTGATCGTCCTCCTACAATCTGCCCCACCCCCAGTCTCCTCCATCTCAGTTGATGGAGACTCCAGCCTTTCAGCTGCCCAGTCCAGCAATCTTGGAACAATCTTCGACTCCTCTCTTTCTCTTACATGCCCCATCCTGTATGTCAGGAAATCTTGTCTCTACCTTAAAAAATCTATCCAGACTGCTTCAGAATAATCCAGTGTGTGTTGCGGGTGAAGAGAGGGAGCGAGGAGAGGGCATTTAAATGAAACAAGATTGCTCATGTTCTGATAATTGCTGAGGCAGAATGATGGGTATGTGGAGGTTCATTATGTTATATTATTATCTCTATTTTGTGTATGTCTGAAATTTTCCATAATATAATATTTTAATTGCATGCACCATTGAACCCAGCAATACTATTCCTTTAAAATCTCATGTACGTAAAAGCAGCCATAAATAATAATACATACATATGGATATTTAACCTAGCATTGTTTTCAGAGGCAAGAGTAGTGAAAACGAAGCCAGTACCTATTAATATAGATGCAGCTGGATACATTCCAGCACATACATCATGGGGTATCACACTGCCACTGAAAGAATTAATTTTACACTAGATGATTTGGTGGAGTTTCCACAATTTATTGATAAGGGGAAAAAGCAAGATGCATATATTATCCACATTTTATACAACAAAAATGACAATAAATCAATATACGCATGAGAAAAAAATCAAAACAGAATAAGCAAACAAAAGATCTAACAGCTTCTAGCCACCTCCGTTCCCTGCACGGTGGGGCAAACCTCCATCATGTCTCACCTGGGTTCCTATGACGGCCTCCTGACCGGTCTACCTGGTCTCCCCTCCTCCCCCTCCTCCACTGCCTCACCCCAAGTCTGATCTCAACACGGAGACCAGAATGCTCCAAAACCCTGTAATTGCTCTTCTTTTCATTTGGAGAAAAAGCCAATGTCCTGAGTCCTGATAATTGTCTCCACCATCCCACATAATCAAACACACCCCCTCCTCACTCCTCTGACTCCGCCGTCCACTACTGTCCCCTTTGCTCACTTGGCTCCAGCCACGCTAGCCTCCTAGCACGTTTCTGCCTCAGGACCTTTGCTTGGGGTGGTGCATGTATCTTTTCAAATTAGTGTTTTCATTTTCTTTGGATGAATAGGTAAGAGTGGAATTGCTGGATCATACGGTAGTTCTACTCTTAGTTTTTTGAGGCACTTCCATACCATTTTTCACAGTGGCTGCATCAAATCACATTCTCACCAACAGTGTACGTGTGTTCTAGCTCTGTGGAAAGTGCCGTTGGTATTTGGGTGGTATTTGCATCGAATCTGTAGACTGCTTTTGGTAGTATGGTCATTTTAATGATATTCATTCTTCCAATCTATGAACACAGTGTACATTTCCACCTATTTTGTGTTGCCTTTGAGTTTCTTCATCAGTGTCTTATAGTTTTCTGAGCACATATCTTTACATCCTTAGGTAGGTTTATTCCTAGGTATTTTATTCTTTTTGATGTGATTGAAAATAGGATTATATCCTTAATTTCTCTTTCTGATAGGTCATTGTTAGTGTATAGAAATGCAACAGATTTCTGTATACTAATTTTTGTGTCTGGCCGCTTTACCAAATTCACTGATGAGCTTTAGTTGTTTTTTGGTGGCACCTTTGGGATTTCCTATGTATAGTATCATGTCATCTACAAACACCAACAATTTTACTTCTTCTTTTCCAATTTGGAATCCTTTTATTTCTTCTTCTGTTTTGACTTTGCTGTTTACCCCACATATATTTAATAATTTTTATAGGTGTTTTAAAATCCTCCCCTCACCTCCTCAGTGATTCCAATGCTTTAATCTAGACACAGATTCCAAAGTCCTGAGAGGTTAAGACTTGCCCAAGGTCACACAGCAAGGTCCACACCCAAAAAGTGGAAGGAACCCAAATGTTCATCAACTGATGCATGGATAAACAAAACGTGGTGTCGCCATATAATAGAATATTGTTTGATAACAAAAATGAATGAAGTACTCATACATGCTACAATCAGGATAAACCTTGAAGACCAAGATAGCGCAAGAGACTAAGACTCCTGAACTTTTTGTTCATTGTCTTCCTAATACGTCACATTGTACCCTTTAGAAATGTATATAAATGAAATATACACCATCTGCTATGTCCCAAAGACAGTGCTAGACTCATTTCTAAAATACATCAATTCATCTAACCCTCACTCTACAGATGAAGAAACCGAGGCTCAAAGAGATGAAGTCACCTTCCCAGTCACCCAGCTAGCAGGCAGCAGAGGTAAAATTGGCACCCAGGGCTGCCTGACTTTTAATGCTGCCCTCTAGTGGGGACAGTGTGGGAAAGTCACAGGTTTGGAAAGAAATCTAGATTTGCTTTCCGGTTCCTTCACTTGCTGATCTGGTAATCCTGTGTAAGGTAAATGGATTTAAACAACTGTTTACAGAAACTTTCATAAGCGCCAGTAATTTTTACAGATCACCTTATTTAGTCCATACAATTACCCTCATGGATAGAAATATTCTAATACCCATTTTTCAGAGGGAAAAACTGAAACCCAGAAGGTTATACTACTCAACAAGAAGCAAAGTCGGAAGCAGAAATCAGGATTACCAGCTCTAGACACCATGCCCCCAGACGCTTTCCCTTCCTCTCATTCCTTTATATGTTTTGTTAATTTTTATTTTTAAAATTATCATATAGTCGTTTGTATATTATCTACCTGATAAAAGCCTTGTATACAAAAATATACCAAAACTCTTAACAATAAGAAAACAAACACCCAGGTTAAAAATGAGCGAGAGATCTGAACAGACACTTCATTAGAGATATACAGATGGAAAAGGAGCATAAGAAAAGATATTGAACATCATTCGTCATTAGGGACAAATTAAAGCAACAATGAGATACCATTGCATACCAATTAGAATGTCTAAAATCCATAAATCTGAAAATATCAATTGCTAGTTAGGATGTGGAGAAATAGGAACTCTCATCCCTTCCTGATGGGAATTCAAAAAGGTGCAACCACGTTGGAAAACATTTTTGCACCCTCAACATGCTAAATACAGTTACTTTATGACTAGTTAATTTCACTTCTAGGTATATATCCAAGAGAATTGAAAATATAGGTCCACAAAAACTTATACACAAATGTTCACAGAAGCATATTCACGGCAGCCAAAAAGTGGAAGCAACCCAAATGTTCATCAGCTGATGCACGGATAAACAAAATGTGACATAGCTGTATAATGGAATATTATTTGGTGACAAAAACGAATGAGGTACTGATACATGCTGTGATATGGATAAACCTCTACCCCTGAGCTGCACCCTCGCCTGCAAACAGACCAGTTCTTGCAGCCTCTTTGTACACTTGACCGTCATCTTGGAATTAAAGACTTACCTCATCCTCGAGGCCAACTGGCTGCCTTTTGTGGCCTGGACCGTACTTCCTGTGAGAGAAGGCAGAAGGTCTATGCCTACCTGGTTCACCAAAGCATCCCCAGAGTCAGCATGGGCCTGGCACACAGTAGGTGCTTGATAAATGTGAAAAAACATCTGCCTTACAAGGCTATAGTTCAAGGTAAAGATTATTTCTTACTCATTCTTTTTTCTTGCAGATTAGCTTCTCAGAAAATTTTGCTGGATATATAAATTTATATTTATATGTAAATGGACACAGTCTTATCCCTCAAGGCTAGGACCGCCCAAGGAGGGGTGATGCTCAGGTCCATTCCAGGCAGACATCCCTTCTGTCCTTGGTCTGTCCTTGTGGCCAGTGTGTTGCAGGGTCAGCACTGTGCCATGTGGGGTTCCCCCCCAGCCCCCCCGTGTGACAGCATCCATCAAGGGCAGAGAGGCAGCATTGCATCCCCTACCCAGAGAGGGACATCCACTTTGGCTTCTCGTCCTGGATACATTCCCCATTGCTGGAGGCAGAGTAATGGCCCTCACAATGTCCACGTCAAAGGGGGAAAAGGAGACGTGGCAGTGCAAGCAGAGGTGCAGAGGTCAAGGTGAAGAGAGCTGTGAGATCAGGAATACAGCAGCTTCCGGAAGCTGGAAAAGTCAGGGAAATTGATTCTCTCCTAGAGCCTCCAGACAGGAATGCAGTCCGGCTAACCCACTGCGGACTTCTGACCTCCAGAACTACAAAATAACACATCTGTATCGTTTTAAGTCACTAAGTCTTATGGTAGTTTGTTACAGCAGCAGTGGTGAACGGATACGTTCATGTCCCCAAAGACAGCGTTTGTCCTCTTGTAATGCATGTTACGATTGTTACCCACTAGGCACTATAGAAATAGTGTGTTCATATAAATCAATCTGCAGTTAAGTATTCCAGCTTCAGAGCCATGTCTTTCCATTGGTACAAGTGTGTCAGATGCTCCCCTAGTGTTGATATTAATCAGCACTCTGTACTCTTGCCTGGAGCCCAGGGAAGGAGGTGGGAAGGACTGTAAGGATGATGGGGATGCTGATCTGGGGCTCCGACAAGTCAGGACATGCTGTGTGTGCCACCCCTAAACATCTAACAGCAAGTCAGAAATCACAGACTACAGCTCTTGGCCTGGATGCATTAGGGTAACTGACCTCTCCAAGTCTCGATTCTAGCCTCTCCCCAGTGTTGAGGACAAGGTCCAGGAGGCGCCACAGATGTGGTCTCCAGGGTGGGTGGCAACAGGTGGGGCAGAGTCGGGGAAGAGCCAGCCTCATCCTAGGGTCTGCCCCAGAAGGCAGATGGTCGACTGCATTACCCGAGCATTCTGCATGGACTCTCCCTGGAGAAGAACAAGGGAAAGCCACGTCCCCTCCTCCCCACACAAATCTGCCTCATGACTGGGCCCAGTGGGGAGGGGATTTGCCCAGCAGGCTGGGGGGAAGTTGCCCTGCCAGATAACCCCAGCTCCAATTAAAGCCATTAATGAGGAATGAGGCCGCGGACCATTATCCCTTATTAGGCCCCTTCCACCGAAAGTCTGGGCTTTGAGACACAGTGGGTCAGTCTAGGAGCAAGCATTCCATGAGGTACTTTACTTACAATCATTCCCCAGTCAACTTCCATTCGGCCTCTGGAGTGGCCAACCATCCAGCTTTGCCAGGGACCAAGGAGTTTTCCAGGGCATGAGACTTGTAGCATTAAAACGGGGAAAATCCCAGGCAAACTGGGGTGAGTTTCTCACCTACTTTCTGCCTCAGTGCTGCTGTTTTGTGTAGCCCTTCAGCTGAGAAGCCAAAGTGCAGATCAGCTGGACTGTTTTCCCGAGCTGTCACATCTCCTTATGAATCACCAATTTATACCTAATTCTCTCCAGTGTAAGGCTTTCCCCCAATGACAACAATTTCCCTGTAACAGCAGCCACTGTTCAGCGAGGGCTCACCACCAGGAGCTGCAGAACGCGCCTCCTCGTTGATTAATCCTTTTACTAATCCTAAGAGACAAGCAATATTTTTTCTTATTTTATAGACGGTGAAAACTTGGGCTATGAGAGTTTAAGTAATTTCTCAAGGTCACACCAAAAGTATGTGGCAGAACCAGGAAGGTCTCAGGTCACTGACTGCAGAAGGGGCATTTGTAACCAGAGCACTTCTGCCTTTAAATGGACTGATCCACCTGGCAGCCGGGCGCCTGTTTCTAGGGGTGGGAGCGATCACAGTGCTGTGTAAATAGGGCAGATGCTCTGTTGTGGCATTTAGTGGCATGAAGACCCTTTGCTGCTGTCATCTGTTCTTTGGAGAGGCTCTTTCCCAGCCAGAGGCAAAGTTCCTGAGAACTGGAAAACCAGAGCCAGTTCGCGTGCCAGGTGGCCCATTTCAGCCCCCAAGGTGCCTGGATGCTGGGCTGTGATGCACAACAGCCTCGGGGCTTCCCTTCTACCATCCGACCCCGTGTGGTTTGAGACTGGGGGCTCTCGGCATCCCAGCGACTGCAGATCCCCCGCCGGCAGCCCCCGTGGCAGCTCCGGGCACCTCTGCTTGCAGTAAACATGACCTCTGCCTTCCGCCACCAACATGACATTGGCATGTCGCTGCTGATCTGTAAACACAATTGTGTTTTCAGTCTTCTGACTGAATTTTGTTACTGGGATCCCAACAGGCAGCACGTCTCTGTTTATCTGTAAACAGCAGCCCCATTCCCCGGCAGAGAGGTCGGATGCTGTTTGTTTTTATTACTTTACAGTAAGAGGAAAAGGCAGTTAGTGACAGGCGTCCACACTGCCCCTCCCTCTTCTGATTGATCTTTCTCTCTCTTGATCCATACCCCATTAGCGGAATGCAGAAACAAGCTGATGAGTTGACATTTTCTAAGAAAACTTCCAAAGGATTGATTAGCCTATACAATGTGTAGGCAAATCAAATTATACGTGTAATTTGATCACATATATAATTTATATATTATATAAAATATATACAAATTTATTTAATATTATATATTATCATATATAAATATATAGTATAATAACCAATATATAATATATATTAAAATTTATGTATTTCATTTTTCATTAATTCTAGCAATGAAGGGCAAAAGGCAAATTGGTATCGCTTCTTCTACAGAGCTGAGTTATCGAGGACATTGTGATTTAGGAAAATTTATAAGGTGTCACAGTGTCATAATGTAGAGAAAGAACTAGTGTGATGATAGCTGTCGTGACAGGTGCGAGGTGATAGCTCACTGTGACTCTGATTTGCATTCCCCTGATGATTAGTGGTGTTGAGCATCCTTCCATGTGCCTGTTGGCCATCTGTATGTCTTCTTTGGAAAAATGCCTATTCAGGTCCTCTGCCCATTTTTCAATCAGACTTTTTTACATTGAGTTGTGTGATTTTTTTATATATTCTGGATATCAACCCCTTACCAGATATATTATTTGCAAATATCTTCTCTCATTCATTAGGTTGCCTCTTTGCTTTGTTCGTGGTGTCCGTCACTGTGCAAAACCTTTTTCGTTTGATGCAGTCCCATTTGTTTATTTTTGTTGTTGCTGCCCTTGCCCGAGGAGACATATCCAAAAAAATATTGCTGAGGCTTATGTCAAAGATGTCTCTGTTTCCTTGAAGGAGTTTTATGGTTTCAGATCTTACATTTAATTCTTTAATCCAACTTGAGTTTATTTTTGTATATGGTACGAAAAGCAGTTCAGTTTGATTCTTTTGCATATAGCTGTCCAGTTTTCCTGACACCATTTATTGAGACTGTCTTTTCCCCATTATGTATTTTTGCTTCTTTTGTCATAGATTAATTGGCCATATTAAGTATGAATTTATTTCTGGCTTTCTATTCTGTTCCATTGATCTTTGTGTCTGTTTTTTTGTCAGTACCATACTGTCTTTTTTTCCTCTCTTTTTCTTGATGAGTCTCTCTAAGGTTAACCAGTTTTGTTTATCTTTTCAAAGAAAAAGCTCTTAGTTTCATTGATCTTTTTTTTTTCGTTCTTCTTCTTTTTTTTTTAGTCTCTAATTCACTTACTTCCACTCTGACTTTTATTATTTCTTTCCTTCCACTAATTTGGGGTTTTGCTCTCCCTTTTCTAGTTCCTTTAGGTGTAACATTAGACTGTTTATTTGAGATTTTTATTGTTTCCTGAGGTAGACTCTTTGCCCCTGCTTTATTTTTAATTGTGACCATTTTAATTATAATGTGCCATGATGTGAACTTCTTTGGTTCACCTGATTTGGGACTCTCTTTGTTTCCAGGACCTTCATGTCAGTTTTTAGCTATTTGGAAACGAAAGTTTTCAGCTATTATTTCTTCAAATAGGTTCTCTGCCCCTTTCTCTCCTTTTCTCTTTCTGTGACCCTTATAATGCAAATGTCAGCATGCTTGATATTGTCCCAGAGTTCTCTTAAACTATCCCCATTTTTTAAAAACTTCTTTTTTCTGCTCCAGCTTGGGTGATTTCTGATCCATTCCACTGTATCATATAATCTGTTGTTGATTTTCCCTTAGTGTATTTTTTTATTTCAGTTATTTTATTCTTCAGCTCTGTTTGGCTTTTCTTTATATTTTCTAACTCTCTGTTAAAAATTCTCACTGTGTTCAACCATTCTTCTCCCAAGCTCATTGAGCACATTTATGACCTTTACCTTAAACTCTTTATTAGGTAAATTGCATACCTCCACTTCATTTAGTTTTTTTCTGGTGTTATGTCTTATTTCTTTGTTTGGAACATATTCCTCTATCTCCTCATTTTGCCCAGTTCTGTTTTGTTTTTGTTTTTGTTTTTGTTTTTGTTTTGTATTAGGTAGATCAGTTATGCTTCCCAATCTTGGAGAAGTGGTCTCATGTAGGAGACAGCCTATGGAGCCCAACAGAACACTCTTCTCTGGTCACCAGAGTTATATGCTCTACAGGTGCCCCCCTGTGTGGCTACAGGTGCCTTTCTGTTGTGGCAGGGCCAACTACTGTGGGTACACTGGTATGTAGGGCTGGCCCCAGCCTGGTTGGTGCAAGGCTGTGCTTTGTGTGGTGGCTGCAGGGCCAGTGGGAGGTGGGGTTGGCTGTGTGGCCCCGGGGGTGAGGGTACGAGGCTGCTGCAATTTGCTATGGGTGTGGCCAGGTCCCTGTGCTGCTGTTTGCACAGCCTGGGGGGACATGGGATTGGAGCTGGCCTGCTGGTAGGTGGGGCCAGTTCCCCAGTGCTGATAGGCTAAGAGGAGGATTCCAAAATGGCACTTACCAGCACTGGTGTTATCATGGTAGAACAAGCTACCCAAATGGCCATCACCAGTGTCTCCATTGTTAAGAGAAGTCCCAGTTGTCTCCTTCCCCTCTGGGAGGCTCTTCAAGATCAGAAAGTGAGCTTGACTCAGGCTCCTTTCAAACTGCTGCCTCTGCTCTGGGACTCCGAGCATGTGGCATTTTTGCACACACCTGTTAGGAGCAGAGCCTCTGTTTCCTATAGCCCTGTGGCTCTCTGGAACATAAGCCCTACCAGTTTTCAGAGCCAGACATTCTGGGGACTCGTCTTCCTGCTGCAGGGCCGCTGGCCTGGGGAGCCTAACGTGGGCTTGGATCACTTGTTCTTTGGGGAGGACCTCTATGACTGTGATAGTCCTCCCTTCTTGGATCGCCAGCCCACGGGTGTGGGTCCTGACTGTACCGTGTCTCTGCTCCTCCTACCCATCATCTTGTGGTTCCTTCTTCATGTCTAGTTGTGGGACATTTTTTTTCTTTTCAGCTAGTCTCCGGGTCATTCTCATAGATGACGTCTCTGTAAGTAACTGTAATTACTTACAGGTGTGTCCGTGGGAGGAGGTGACTTCAGGAGTTCCTACTCTGCCATCTTGGCCACTTCTTTGTAAATGCGTGTTTTACAAAAGAAGAAAGACCTAAAAATGAATGATTTAAGGTCTCATCCTAAGAAACTAGAAGAAGAAGAGTATCTTATGATATCCAATAGAATTTACCAATCACACAAAATTTTTATTTCATCACTGAGAACCTTCCCACAATGGAAACTCCTACACAAACTCTCTCAGATAATAGAGAAGTGGGAACTGACTAATTAATTTTATTATATTGACAGTAGAACCAGACAATGATGTCATAAGAAAACTATAGACAAATAAACATCATGAAAACAGATGCAAAAATGCTCAAAAAATTTTTAGTAAATCAAATGTAACAGTATACAAAAAGGATAACACCTCATGATAAAGTGTGGTTTTTCCTGAGAAAGAAAAATTGGTTTAATATTTGAAACTCCAAAATATGTAATCCACCGTGTTTGTAGAATAAAAGAGAAAAATCATATCTTTTAAATAGATACAGAGCAAGCATTTGAAATAAAGTTTCAATTCAACATGCAGTCATCGTAAAAACCCTTACCAAACTAAGAATAAAAAGGAATTTCCTCAGTCAGATTAGGGGCATTTGTAAAAACTGCATCATACTCAGTGATGAAACCTCAATGCTTTTGCTAATGTTAAGAACAAGGAAAGGATGTCCACTCTTACTATTTCTATCTACCATTACATTAGAGGTCCCAGCCTCTGCAGTCAGACAAAAAAGAAATAAAATTATAACGGCTTGAAAGGAAGAAGCAAAAATTTCTTTGTTTGCTGAAAACATGATTGCATACCTAAAAATTCCTAAGGAATCTACACATAGGCTAGGAAAACCAGCAGCTTAACTTCGCATGATTGTACAATACAGCGTGATACACAAAAATCTCTTGCATTTTTGTATGGTAACAATGAACACTTAGAAAATGAAATTAACAAACGACAGCACGTCAACTCTAATCAGAAAAATAAAATATTTAGGAATAAATTTAATGAAAGGTGTGGAAGATCTGCATACTGAAAACTATGAAACCTTGCAAAAGGAAGTTAAAGAAGACTTAAGTCAACGGAGAGTAAATATATCACATTCATGGGCTGGAATATCAATATTGTTCAGGTTGACGCTACCTGAGACACAAGTTGATACACAGAGTCTCATCTTATTCTGGAGAATTTTTTTTCAAGTCCACATATTTTCATGCATCACCTTCACTCAGTCCCTTCATCCATCACCGATCCTCCCATAAACAAACAAACAAACATATATATGTGCCTGTATGTGTATGTATACGTGTGCTCTATTACACTGTGTATTAACCAACTTTAATTGTTTACTTGGCTAGAATTTTACCCTTCCCCTTCACTGCCACCTCGCTCCTGCTTCTCTCATTGTCCCTGTAGCTGCTTATTTCTGCCACATGATTAGAATTAATTTAATTGTGCACACTCATGCATGCACACACAAAGCGTCCAGGCAGTAACAATCCCTTCAAGTGTGCCTCATTATCTGGTCTACCAAATTACTGTGTAATCGTCAACACATTGATCCATTCCATCTATTGTCGTTTGTCTATATCTACCAGCATCTACCCATAGTTGGTTAATATATCCACTTAAACTAACAGCATCCTATTTCCCTCGCTTTACAGAGGAGGTTCTTAGGTTCAGAGAGTCAAAGGGCTTTGTCCAAATCCACCACTCAGTGGCAGGTGGCCTACCCCAGGCTCCCATAGACTGCATGCTGGACTTTCTATTCCTTCCCCTGACCAAAGCTTGTCTTCCTCAGCTATTCTAACGACATTTACTTTCTTCATTAAGATCTCTCTTTCCTAGCTAATTTCTATCAAACATCTTTGTGCAAAGAATCCAAATTAAAGTTAATAGTTTAATGAGTAATGTGTATTTTTGTGTGAGGATGTAGTTCAAACCCCATGGAGTGAGATGGGAGGCAGACTGCTGACCTCATTACAGGGGTACGTGTTCGGGGACTGCAGGGTGGATGGAAGAATCTGGTCACCTGCAGATAAGCAGTCCTGCGGTATCCAAAAATCACACCTGTAGGGCCCTGGGATAATTGATGCTGCAAAGTCCCCGGCCCAGGAGGTCGCCCTCCCTCCCTTCTCCTCCAGGAAGCTCAGTTCCATAGCCAGACAGCTCTGTTACCCAACACCCAGCCCAGGAGCAGTCAGCCGCCCAGTTTATACTGTCAGTGATCTCATTAGAACCAACGAGATGAGTCAACATTCACACAAAGACCTTCTGGCCTGCAATCTGAGAACAGGTTTAGGAAGAACAAAGCAAAAGGGAGAAATGTAACCAAGAACTATCTCTTTATTGCTTTTGAGTTGTTTAAGGAGGTTTTAAAGGATTAAGGCTAAAGAAATGTTGACTGTACGAGAGGAGCAGGGTATCAGTTGAACAGAATAGAGGCCTTTGTGCTGACTAAGAGGGGAGACACATTAAACGCAAATCTCACCAGCCTGCTGCTTACAGGGGGATGGGGCTGGACCTCAAAGGTGAAAGAGAATACACGTTTCCAGCCTGGGGCGGGGGGGGGGGGACAAGTCAAGGTATAGGGGGACCTTTGGGGTCCACCATAGGTTATGATCAGACAGCCAAAGACTACCAGAGGTCCCCTGACCCCTTCTGCCTGTCCCTTCCCAAATTCTCAGCTGAAACCCTGGGAGGAACCTCACCATAAGCTCTGGACACAGAGAGAAGCTAAGCCCGGGGAGCTCTGAAGGCAATGTGCCAGGGGAGCTGGAAAACCTCAAGGGTCACAAAAAGACCTCAGGGAGGCATGTAAGATGGACTTGGACTGTGATTGGCCCTACCCCATTCCTTTCTTCTCACGTTCCTTTCCGTTCCTTTTATTGTAACAGCCAAGTTCCCTCTATATCCTCTCCTCGTGTCTCATTCAGGTGTTTCTCTTATTCTCCGGAGATGTTCCGCCCTGTAGACACTATGGATACAGCCGCCATCTCCCTCCAAGGGATGCGTGACCACAAGGGGATTTCCACTGAGGAGACACTTCCTCACCCCCCACCTCCATCTCTAGCCTCACCTGCTACATCCCCACAGTCAAAGGCAGCAAGAACAGATAAGGGCTCTGGGCAAAGGAATGATTCATTTTCTTCTTTCAAGTGAGCAGCCTCAAAAGCCCAGTAATACTTTCTATTTTTATCCCTCACCAGACGTCACCTGCCCATTCTTCCCACAAGCCTGCCAGGGAGAGTTTACCTTCATTGGGAGAGTCCATCGTAGCTGTAGAGGCAGGGGCGGGGAAGGGATGGGGTGGGGATAAGAGGTGGGGATGGGGGTTGCCTTGGCTCCTTCCTTCCATCCTGACCTTCCTTCAGCCTGTCTTGCCTTCAAACTACCCAGATTCATTTGCTCCTTAAAAGCGCTCTTCAGAATTTCCCACATTGCTGGAAGGTCAGTCTCTCTGAGTAGGGAACAACACCATGATAAATTCTGCCTTCCCTCTGCACTGCTCATTCGGACCCCTGGCTCTGCCTCTAGGAAGCTGTGTGAGTTGAAGATGATGGTTACTTACCTCTCTTGGACTCTTTTCCTTGCCTTTCAAATGAAAAAAAAATGTGACGGGCATTATTCAGTCTATGATTTTAGTTGGAGCTTCATGTGACATCTCTGAAGGCAGGGACGTTTAAATCACTACCAGGAAGCCTTGTAAAGCATCCGAGCTTATCCAGGATGTGCATTAGAACCATCTACAAAGTTTTAAAACTTAATTTCATGTAAAAATGTCTTCAGCACAGGAAATTCTGATGCCATGGTTTTGAAGCAGAGCTGTGAAAGTTTTCTATTTCTTTCTTTTTTTTTAAATTTCCTTACCAATTCCCTATTGATTGACAGACCAACTGACATAGATCTCTTTGCTTGTATCTCCGATACAAAGTAAAACGGATGTATCTAGTTATTACCTCATTATTAAGTTCACCTGAACAACTCCAATTACTGAAGAGGGTAATTCTTGACGGAAAAAAGAAACCCTCAGGCTCTCTTCTGCACCCTGATCTTTTGCTGGAAACTTAGGAAAGGTTTCAAATTGCAACAGCCAGAGCCAAAACCACCTTTACTCGAACTCAGAGAGTTTGGTTTATCCACTGACACAGCTTTAATGACAGAAGTCAGGGGAGCTGGAGCATGACGGGGGACATACACAGGCAGCTTCTCTTTCCTGAGTTGGAATTCCCTGGGAATTGGCAGAAAGAGGCTTGTCAGGTATTGAAAGTCTGTGATGAGGGGCTACGAGATGAATGGAAGTGGGTTGGACAGGGCTGGTCTTCAGGAGCTATAGTCATCTTAAAGATGACCGCAGGTCAGGATGCAAATGGATAGCGCAGACTCAGTTCACTGTGGCTGAGACTGACGGTTACCAGCCCATGAGATGTCAAGTCTTAAAGCTTCGTCTATGCATCTCCTCTTATTTAGGCTCATAGTCCTTACCGTGCAGCCTCGAGAGGAAAGGCAGGGAGGGAGTGGCATGAGGTGGTTCAGAGAGATGATCGGGAGTGTGATTTGGTAAGGGCTTGGAGGATGGGTAAAACATGTGCATTTTATGATATGTGTGTGTTGGGAAATCTTTACAGGAATTTAAGGCTGATTTATGTTTCTAAAAGATCATCCTGGCTATTGTATAGAGGATGGAGTGCAAGGGATTTGCAAAAGACAGGGAAGGGATGGGGTACCTTTCAGAAGACTATTACAGATATCCAAGCAAGAGAGTATGGTGGCTTGGACCAGAGTGGCAGTGAAGGACATAATGAGATGTGGAAATGTTTCAGAGATGGAGATACATTTTGGAATTTACATGTTTACTTCCTACTCTCTGATTTCCATACATCGTATTTAGGCATCTAAAGTTACTCACATCATTCTTACGAGGTGCCAAAATTGCTTGCTCCTGGTTCATCAGATCAGATCAGCATAACATTATGAGTACCATCGACCAGTGTGATGGTGTGCGCAATGTCAAGACGGTCACCACCTCTGCCGCCTGTGTGAAGGCAGAGAATGGGAAAGCGGATGGAGCCCTGACGCAAGACTGGGAGAGTATGCTGTTGTCCCTGCCAGGTAAAAGCAAACTGCTGCTTACGTTCTTACAAACTGGTATGGGGGGAAAGTATTTGCCAGGTCAGTAGCTACATACATTACCAGGAGCTACGTTCATTTTTTGTTTCCAGTGAAGTTGCTATATCTGGAATGGCAGATATGCAATTGGAATCGCTACCTGATAACATTTTTGACAATCCACAGGCATTCTTCAATATCCACCCACCTTCTGCAAGAGCAGACAGGAAAGTAAAACGGGGTTTTACCTGCATCTTTTAAGTCCACAGTTCCCTCAGGGGTAAGGTATTGTTTTTATGTTTACTATCCTGGTAGGGAAGGGAAGTTCCAGTGCCTTCTGTTTGATCTTTCCAACCATAATGCTCCTTACCCCACGGGCCAGACAGCCAAGACTGCTATTCTTCCAGTCACTGAGTATGTGTATCCAATTACCATTCATGAAAAGGGGAAATAACTATACAGTTGAGTCATGGACCTATTGGGGCCACTGTGATTTGAAATTGGCCTCAGACTCCATCTATCACAAGGCCACCATTAGCCCTGATTTCATTGGTGGCACAGTGGCCTTTTGAGTATCCAGGAGTTAATATAAATTCAGAGCCAGTACCTGGTATTCCTTGAAAGTTCTGGATAATTCCTTTTTGTCAGGGTTATAGTCACTCTAATAAATGGCAGTAAGTCCCTTTGGGGGACGTCTTCAGTAGATGCTTCATCACAATCAAACAAAAGTGATAATCTGATTCACACATGATGCCACTGCACACACAGATGCTAGTATCCCATTTCTTATTGACAGGAAACTCCAGGATACGGCCAAACCAATCCCAAAACAGCATCTCTGAGAGTCTGTTTCCCGAGACTACTCTTGGTACTAATTTCTGTATCAGTCAGGGACCATCCAGATAACAGAAACTGCACCATTATTAGAGGAAATGTCATATTAAAAAAAAATGTTACCTAGGTATGCATCTGTTAACTAGGTAACTGAAAGGGGAAATCCTAACCCTTAAGACATCAAGAAGGTGAGAATTACAGGAGGCTTCTTGCATTCCCAGGACGAGGGGAGCACAGGAAAGAGGCTGGGAATATTAATGCTTAGAAACTGAGAGGAGGGGCACCAAAGAGCTGAAACTCAATGCTCTAAGAGGCCTGGCTCAACTGGTGCTTGTGTCTTTGAACTCGGAGGAGGGTCCCTGTGAGCCTGGGAGCTAGACCTTCAGGAGGGGGCGCCAGCTGACGTCGGTGTTTCTGACGTGAGGCTTTTTGTAGTGCTGGTTGTGCAAGCATTGGAAAACTGCAAACTGGACTCAACTGCTGCGGTTGTAATAATTCCAGCCTCTTCCGTGTGTTATTCCGGACCTGGAGTTTTCCCTGTTACACAGATTAAGTCATATTTTAGTAGACTGTTTCTCTATTTTATTCCTAGAGATACTGCAATGGTTAATTTTATATGCCAACTTGACTGCATCACAGCACGCCCAGATATTAGGTTGTGCATAATTCTGCGTCTGTAAGGTCACTTACCATTAGAGGTAGACTCAGTAAAGCAGATTGTCCTCCTAATCCAATCCATTCGAGGCCTGAACAGAACAAAAAGACTGAGTAAGAGAGAATCTGCTCTCTCTGCTTGCCTGACTTTGAGCTGGGACATCCATCTTCTGCCTTCAGACTCAGACATGGACTGAAATTTACATTAATCAGCTCTCCTGGTTCTTAAACCTTTGGACCCGCTTGATGGTTCTTAAACCATCGGCTCTCTCGAGTCTCCAACTTGCCAACTGCAGATCTTGGGACTTAGACTTCATCATCACAGGAGCCCAACAGATAAATAATCATGTTCTGTTTCTCTGGAGAAACCAGACTAATACAGACACAGTTATCAATTAGGGCCAACACCAGGGGTCAAAATACTATGATTAGCACCCCACCCCTGATTTCCATTATTATAAATGTGCCAGTCTTATCTCTGGCAGTTAAATGGGCGTCTGCTACACCCACACCCCATCACCTTATTAAAATCTCAATGGCAGCAAATTCCACTGTCATACCTACTACCTAGTTTAAAGAAAACTGGTGCTCCTCTCATGAATACATTTCTCAATGTCACAGTGAAGGTAGCGTCCTGCTCACTTTCTAGGAGAATCTAGGGGGAGGCGGGGGGTAAGAGATCACACGGGAAAAAACCACTCTGACATCCTCATCCTCTAGCATCTCGAACTCACTGAAAAAGCTCTTGTTGATTCCAAAATTCAGTAACTTAACTGAGTTAAGTGTGAGAGCCACTTCCAGCTACACAAGCTAACACAGTAAATACAAAATCTCTGGTAAGTGCCCTCATATCAATTTTGGCTTGAGCTAAATTTGGAATCCTTCCTTAGGATCCACTCCTATTCATATTCTTCATGTTCCTGCTGATTTTAATTCACAAAATCTTGCAATCTTTTGGAGTTATAAATGCGTGAGTCAAATTTTGTACCTATTGCCTTGGGAGCATACAGAGACCTGGCCCTAATCATGGGTGGAGAAAACAAAAGGTACTTGGGATGGATCCTGAGATCGTTACAGGATCTTCAAGCAAGAAGAAGCAATTCTCCGTGGTGATGAGAGGGCAGACTCTACAAATTTACATACTACGGGGCTCTCACGCCTACTCTGGCTGCCTTCTGGCTGGAGGCTGTCCTGCCTGGGGCCCCGGTCCAGCCCCAACTTCGTCCCTCTCTGGAGTAGCAGCGAATCCAGGCAAGAGGCTGGGAAATTCACTGCCTCTCCCAGCTCCATGGCCTTTCATGAGAAGCTTCCAAAATAGATTCCTGAGCAGGGCTCATCTGAGAAGGTCCAGTGGGCCTCTGTTAGGAAATAATTCGGAGGGAACAGGTTAGAGAAAATAAATCAATACCAGTGCCGGTTTGGCGCGATCAGCAGGAGAACTGGGGGTGCCATATAATATTACGGGGCTTTAGGCGCCTCCTCCATCAGATGAAGAGCTTGGAAGCAGGAGAAACTCTGAGTGAGACTCAGGCTGACCAGCCTGGCTTCAAGCACTCCGTGGTCCATTCCATTCTGCAAGCCCCTGAGAAAGTCTGTCTCTAAACTACTCAACTACTCCTTTCTTTCTGGAAAGTTCTGTCTCCTGTGGGTCTGGGGTGGGGGGTGGGTGAGAACTGCAGATGGGGAGGGAGTGGGGAGACAGGGGAAGGCTCTTCGGGGGCACTCTAGATTAGGGGAGGGATAGGCAAGCCCCCGGCTCTCCCCCGGTGGCCCAGACGTGGAGGTCTGGGCGGAGTCTCCTCCCGAGGGCACAGCTGCCAAACCCCCACCCACCGCCAGAGGGAAGCCCCCAGGAGGCCGCGCAGCAGCAGGAATTCAAAGGAGCCTTCCCAGGGCCAGGTGTGTGCATTCCTGGCCTGACAGCCGCCTCCCCTCCGCCGCCTTTCAGGGGCCGTTTGACCCCAGGCATTATGCAAAATCAGGCCGCCTGGCTTCCTCCGCCTGGCCATCCCGGGCTTCCAGAAGGCTCCCTCTGAGAGGATCAGAGGGCCACAGCTGAGCCTCTGGCAGAGCTGGGAATTCGCGGGGGGCAGCAGAGGAAGGAGGCTCTCACCCTGCTTCTTCCTCTGCAAGTGTGACCCCGTAACTCTCCTGGCAGCTCCAAACCCGAAGACTCCACCGCAAACACCAGCACAGTCTCGGAGGGTCTGAAGGAATTGAGTTCAAGCCAGAAACAGTTTTGTAGGAAGAGGAGTTCCTCCAGCGGCCTCTAGGTGGCACGATTCTTCCCAACGACCCATCAATGAAACCCTTGCTGGGTGAGGGCTTCGGAATGATGACTGAGGTCTGAGAAGGGTACAGGACACAGACAGCCGCCCACTTCTTTTGCAAGTTAGTTAAGTCCCCACGTGAGCTGCCAGCAGAGTGTCTTAGAGAAAACAGGTCCGTGAACTGGAGTTCAGCGCCCGAGAAGGTGTCATGTGGGGCAGGAAAGTCATGGTCCTCCGTCTAAGTTCTGGTTCCAGCTCTTCCTCTGCAGGTTGGCTCCCTTGTCTGTTCATTCATGGCTTCGTGAGCTCACTCGCTCGCTCTATATATCAGGTGGCGAATTGCAGAAGAGGGAATACACAGACAAATGAGAGCATGGTTCTCTAGCATCCAAACAGAAGTTTCCCAACTTGACTCTTAGTCTAGAGAAGAAGTGTGCACTTTCTCCAGTGTCCTGGGGAAAAGCAGCTTTATAAGCAGATAATTAGAATGCAGTATGCTATGGTTATAAATAAAGGCACATAAACAGTTTTATGGAAGTTCAGAGAGCGGGAAATTAACTCTTCCAGGGAAGTTGAAAGAGGTTTTCCAGAGATACTGAGTCTTGATGAAGAGCAGACTTCTGGGAGTTCAGGATGATGAAAATTCAGACAACAGCAAAACTTTGAGGCTGGAAAGTACAGGCCATATTTGGAGAATAGCACCATTTTTAGATGATGTCAATGTCTACACTGGAAGCACAAAAGAATCAACTGAAAAAATCCTGGAAATAATTAGGGTTCAGTAAAGTGGTTTGTTACAAAATATATTGAGAAAAATCAGTATTTTTTTAAATTCTAGAAATTAGCAGTATAGTAACTATAATGGAGAGAAAGTCTCTTTTGTTGGCAACAGCAATAACAAAAGACCAAGAAATGAATAAAATAATAAACATGCAGGATGCAGGTGAACAAGACTTCGGCACTTTCTGGAGGACACTTGAAGAATTAGGGATGTACGTTACAATTCTGGACGGAAAGACACAAAGATACATAAAGCTTTAGTGTATAATGAAAGGAGGCCCTTCCAATCAACAGATTACACATGTATCCTCAACCAAGAGCCGAGTGACAACTGATAACCATTTGAAATAAGTATAAAATAAGATCTCCATTTCACATCATACTCCAAAATAAATTCCCAGATGACGCTATTTTTTTCTCCTCCCTCCCTTGTAACTTCAGATCTCTTTGCCAGAGTCCTGGGTGAGGCAGCCCTAGTCTTCAGGAGAGGTCCTCAGAAAGGACCGAACCCTCGGGGATTCGGATGCTGGCAAACCCACACTCTGCATGAACCCGTTAGTGAGGAACACTTGGAGAATTTCTTCGTCTTTTTGAAGACGAGGACTGTTAAATCCTCAAATACAGAGGCCTGGAGTACTCCTGAGTTTCGAAACAGCAGGTGACATTTAGCCAGATGGCCGAGGAGGGACCTTTTCAGCACAGAAATTATATAGATCTTTTACTTCTCTTTTCTCCCTCTGTCACGGGTTGAATTATGTCCTCCCCGAAACTATGCTGAAGTTCCCCTCTCGCCCAGCATTTCAGAATGTGACTTCATTTGAAACTAGAATCACTACAGAGACAACTAGTTAAGCTAAAATGAACTCACACTGGGCTAGTGTGGGCCCTTCATCCAGTAAGACTGGTGTCTTTCTAAGAAGATGGCCACGTGAAGACAAAGACACAAGGAGATGCCTTGTGAAGACAGAGGCAGGGGTTGGAGTGATGCATCTTTATGCCGAGGATGCCGGCAACACCAGAAGCTAAGAGAGCACCGAGGGACAGGGAGGAACCCACCCTGCCAACAACCTGACTGGGGCCTTGTAACCTCCAGGCTTGTGACTGTGTGAGAAGACGTTTCTGCTGCTTTCAGTCACCTGGTGGGTGGTACTTCATTTCGACAGCCCTGGGAAACCAATGTACCGTCTTCAAAGGGAGACATATTATTCAGGCACTATTTGAGTGAGTTCTCCCAAAGTCTGCTAACCAACAAGTCTATGATTTTTAATGGAGTTGTTCAACTTGTATTTTTAATTCGGAAGAGATGGCAGAGGTGTACCAGGCTACTGGCAGACACAGGAAGGGGGCCGAGCCCTCCCGCTCCTCAGCCCCTCGCCCCAACCTGCACCCTGGCTTCCTCTCAGAAGACCAAGAGGCAGCTTGGCTGGCTTCCCAGGCAGCTGCCCCCCAAGGGGAGCCACCCAGGCTCCCTCCGCTACTTTGGGGCTGGAGTTACCTGAAGAGGAAAATGCCTCCCAAATAGCAAGAAAAGGAAGGCGAGGCATCTGAGCAAAGGCATCCGAGGGTGTGGTCCTTACCACCCAGACCAGCCCACTGGCTCTAAATAAATTTACAGGATAAGCCCATCTTTCAAGCAGGCATCCAAGCTCATCCAGAAACTTGTGGACCGTTTACGGTTTCCAGCCAACAGTTCTGACTGGTACAGTGAGAACAACCGTCAGATGCTGAAGAGAAGGGGGAAATTCTTTGTACATCCTGTAACCTTTGTAAAGATAAGGGAGCTTCGGTGGTGAAATCACACCAGTCACACCGGAGGTTTAAATTGCAGGGGGACGCTCATTGCGGCAACCCAGCCTCTCTGATTCAGTTGCATGGAGTTGGTCCCTCTGGCTCATCCCTGGTCCTCTGCCATTGCTCCAGCTTTTTGTGGCTTCTCCTTCTGCCACAAAGGCTTCCTGCTTGGACTGCTCTCCCCCATCTGCCAACTGCTGTCTCCTCCTCACCCCTCACCGGCTCAGCCATCAAGTCGCAGGTTTAACATCACTTCCTGGAAGAAATTCCCATGAACCATCCCATTCTTTCTGCTCAAAAGTCTAGATAAGAGATAGTTAAAAGATAATTCTAAAACTGCATGATTACGTCCAAGTTCAGGGTTCCCAGAAATACAGTAACCTTAAAATACTGAAATTCTCCAACACCAAAGAGCTCCATTCTACAACACAAGGGTGAGTTTGCAAAAAAGGAAACAAAACAAAACAAGAAACAAACTAAAAAGGGAAATCCTTAAAAGAAGAGGCATGCAGGGTCATCACCAGCTCAAGCTATTAGCTGCCCAGATAACCTGGATGCCTGGCAGGTTACTCCAGGTACTTAGAGTTCAGATTCTGTGCGGGGAACTGAACAAAGTCTCTGTGACTCAGATCAAGGAGTAAGATCAGACTTCTTTCTAAAGCTGGACCCCTACAAAAGAAGAAACGAGAATTAGAAAAAGTCTGGCACCAGGAGAAAACATCATGGAAAAGAATTTGTCTCGCCTTTGGTTCTTAGTCAGGACATTGAGGGGCTTCTCAGAAAATTCGTAATCAAAGACCTGAGCTCCTACTGCTGTGGGCCTGTTTTCACATTATTTACAAGGTTAAAAAATTTTTTAAGATAAGCATTTTAATTTAAAATGACATACCAAACAAACAAACAAACAAAAATCAAACTTGAATCCCAGCAAGTTTCTAAAATTCATGTAAAATACACCAGAGGGATACATTCAGCAAATCCTAGACTGTGGGAAACTCTACAGGGCAATTTCGTTTCTTTTCTTTTCTTTTTTCTTTTCTTTCCTTGGCAGGGGAAGGTAATTAGGTTTATTTATTTATTTATTTATTTATTTATTTATTTATTTATTTATTTTTAGAGGAGATGCTGGGGGTTGAACCCAGGATCTCACTCTACCACTTGAGCTATACCCTCCCCCCAGGGCAATTTCAATAAATGAATTACAAGGGGGAAAAAAAGAGACAGAGGGGAAACCTCTCAGTTAAGGGTCTTAATATGCATATTAAACCAATTGTAATGTGTAGACCTTATTTGGATCATGGCACACATAAATATACAGTAAAAAATTCCATAAGATATTTGGAAATTGAAAGCTGCCTGAATATTGGATGATATTAAGGAATTATTGTTCATTTTTTAGGTGTGATAATGGTACTGTGGTTTTGATTAAGTACTTATACATTAGTGAAATATTTGTGGATACAGTTATATGATGTCAGAATTTACTGAAAATGATATATGAGCGGGACGTAGATAGAGGTTTATCAATGAAACTAGATTGGCCGTGAGTTGACAATCATCAAAGCTGGGTAGTAGATACATGGGGTGCTATATTGTTCTTTCTACTTTGTGCATGTTTGAAATTTTTTATCATGAGTTACAAAAATAAAGTGGACCAAACCTGGCAATGCTTCAAGATGTCTCATGAAAAAAATAATGCAAATCCTTTCTGAAGACATGTACTTTCTTCAGAGACCTCAGAAGTTTCTCACTGGTAGCATTTTAAGAAGAGTTCACAGTTGAAACACACATAGTAAAACAAGGTTTCAAGACCAAGAGTCAGCAAAAAGCAAAACAAACAAAAAAACCCTGTAGCACCAACATAAATATATTAAAGATGTTTAAAGAAAATAGAGATCATTATAAACATGAAAAAGAAAAACACACACATACATGAAAAAAGATTGAGAAACTGTCAAAAAGAAGAGGATAATTCTATCAGCTTGTGCTGTTTCAAACCAACTTTCCCACTAAAAAACCATTAGGAAATCTGTTTGGAGGCACTAGAGAGCTACCGAGTCAATGCGGACTTACAGGGCAAAGATCCGCACAGAAGGGAGGTCTGGAGAAGTGAACCCAGCATTTGGGGCTGCTCTTCTCCTCAAGGTAATAGCTAAATTCAAAAGCAGTGGATGAAAAGTGCATTCATTTTTGACAACTTGACAGCATCCAGGAATAGGGCCGGCTGTAGAAGAAGTATTTATCCTAGCCCTTCACTTGGGATCCGGAAGGGCTATACCCTGGGACATCAGTTCTCGGACATTGTCATCTCAGGATCCTTTTATAATCTTAAAAATTATTTAGGATCTCAAAAATTGTATGGCTTATATCTATCAGTATTTACCGTATCAAAAATTAAAATAGTATTAAAGTAGCTATAAAATACTATTTTATGATATCTATTATTAAAATAGTTTTTCATACTTTAAAAAAAGGCAATATTAAACCCATGACATGTTAACATAAATTATTTTATGAAAATCAGCTACATTTTCAAAACCAAAAGATCAGTGAGTGACCCTGTTTTACATTTTTGCATCTTTAATGTTTGGCTTAACATAAAGACAGTTGGATTCTCATATCTGCTTCCATATTCAGCCTATTGCAGTGTGTTCTTTTGTTTGAAATATATGAAGAAAATCTGGCCTTCTATAAATATGCAGATAGGAAAGGATGGAGTATTTAAATAGCCTTTACAGATAATTGAGGATTTTTTTTCTTTGATACTACACCAAAACTCAGTAAGTGGTAGTTTCTTCAAGGTTTGTTGCAATGTGGAATCTGAAGTCATATCAATGAAGTTTTCATACTTTCACACTTTAAACTATATTGGCCTGTTTTGTACTTTGAAGGCTCTCTTACCTATGCATAATTTTTAGTACACACTGGTCATTGGGAAAATATTATATTATAAATATAATCACTGATTTATGCAGTTCTTCGAGATTTTGAAGCAGTTCACTATAGAATATCCAAAAATCATGTTCAGTATCACTTTGAACATCACTGCCTTAGGAATAAGAGTAAGCCAGAAGTAAACCAGCCCTCTTAAATAATGAGGCCCAGCATTAGACCATCTCAATCCCTGCTGACCAGTTAAAAGTAAATCCTGTCTGTAAATCCTCCTGAGCTTCAACTTACCTCTACAACAGTTTATATATAATACCTAGCACTTAATCAGAAATAACTGGTACATGAGATGATGAGGCACGACTGAAAACCAACCGAAAATGACAGACAATAAATAGACTTACAGAGATTCTAAAGAATAGATTTAACAACAAGGGTTGGAATTACTACACGTAATCTATTCAGTGAAGTAAAAGATAAGGGGTAGATACTCAGCACACAGCTGGAAGCTATTTTAAAGAAAGCAAACGGGAATTCGAGAACTGAAAATAATATAATCAAAATTAAGAATCAAAGGATGGGTGTAACAGCAAATTAGAAAAGCCAAAGAAAGAATTAATAAACTAGAAGATAGGTTGAAAAGTCCAGAGCAAAGCAAAGAGTTTTACAAAGCTAGAAAAATACAAGAAAGTGACTAAGGAGACATGTGGGACCTAACGTATGTATAGACGGATTTCCAGAAGCAGAGAAGAACAAGAATGGAGTAAAATCATTTCGGAAGACTTAATGGTTGAGAATTTCTTTAAACTAATGAAAAACATCCGTTTATAGACACAGGAAGCTCTTCAAACTCCAGAAACAGCGGGGAATATATAAAGAGAACCACGTCTAGTGCATCCGGTTGGAATTGCTACACACCTCAAAAGCAGCCAGGGGAGAAAAAAAAGACACATTGTCTTCAAAAGAGCAATTGTAAATCAGAAAACTGATTCTCACTGGAAGCAATCGAAGCCAGAAGACTGGAACGATATACAGAAATTGCTAAAAGAAAAGAAAACAGAATTTTGTACAAAGCAAAACTATTGTTCAAAAAGGAGATAGAATAGGGTGATGGGGGAAATAGGTAAAGCAGATTAAGAGGTACAAACTTCTAGCTTTTAAATGAGTCATGAGCATGTAATATACAGACCAGGGAATATAGTTAATAATACTGTAATAACTTTAAATGGTGACGGTAATCACTAGACTTATCATGTAATCATTTTGTAACGTATTTAAATGTTGAGTCACTATGTTGTACACCTGAAATTAATATAATATTGTATGCCAATTATATTTTAATCCAAAAAAAAAAAAGAGATAAAACAAAGATATTTTCTGGGGAAAAAAAAAGACTGGGAGAATTTGTTACCAGAAGACCGAGATGATTAGACATAGTAAAAATGTTCTTCAGACAGAAGGAAAATGATCCCCCCCAAAAAAACAAAAACAAAAGCAAAAACAAAAAACAAAAACAAAAACAAAAACAAAAACAAAAACAAAAACAAAAACAAAAACAAAACAAAACAAACAAAAAAAAGAAAAAGATCCCAAATGAAAACCATAAAATGTAGGGAGGAATGAAGACCGATGGAATAGGTGTGTCTCTGGTGAGCAGCATAAAGTTGGGCTTAAACAGATAAAAAGGGATTGGAAGTAAAAGGACTGAAAAGGAACTGCAACTATATTAATAAAAGAAAGTAGACTCAAAGGCAAGAAGCATTAGAAACAGAGAAGGTGGTTTCAGAATAAGAAATTCAATACATTGGGAACATTCTAAATTTGTATGAACATAATGACATAGTGTAAAAAACACAGACAGAACTGAATTGAGAATTATGCAAATCTATAATCCTTGGGGGAGATTTCATGATATCTCTTGGCTAATTTTTAAAAATCAATAAGGCTACAATGAACAATCAATAAAAATATGACATAAATCTTGATTAAAGTGCCAAATAATGGCAGAATCTACGTTGTTTTTATGTGCAAACAAAATTTATCAACATTGGCCACAGTCTAGAATATAGACTAAACTGTAACACATTTCTTATACTGGCCATACTAGAAATTATTAGAAATGCATATTAAAAAGATAACTTGAAAATATTTATGTGTTTAGAAAATGAGACTTACACTTCCAACTAAGTCATAGATCAAAAAGGAAAGCTCAGTGGAAGTTAAAATGCATTTTTAAATGAATGAAAATTAAAACATGACCTATTGAAGCTTGCAGGATACAGGTAAAGGACAAAATTACAGGAAAATTTATATCCTTAAAAGCTTATATTAAAAAATAAAATAAGAAAGGCTGAAAATAAATCGTCTAAGCACCCATCTTAAAAAGTTAGAAAAGAAGAAAAAACTAAATCCAAAGAAAGTAGAAAGGAAATAATAAAGAGCAAAGCAAGCTGATCCTTTGAAAATAATAATAAAATTTGTAAGCTTTTGATGAAATTGATAAGGCAAAAGGAGAGAAGGCATAAACAAACAATATTAGGAATGTAAAGAAGATAGAATTATAGATCCAAAGTAACTAAAATGATAATAGAATTTATAAGTTTGATTATAAATATAATCAGTTTTTTTCACAGTATTAAAAATACTGTGTTTTTAACATTTATTTGTTATATTCAATGGTTATCAAATTTTGGACTGTTTTGTGATTTTTTTGATCAATTAGGTTTTAATAATGATTGGAAACAACCATATATTTTAAGGTAAAGTTTCCTTGTTATGGAACATTTTAAAAAGTAATTTGTAAATATGTTTATTGCAAAGTTGTATGAGAATTTAGGGTCAATAAAAGAGTTAGTTTCAAGCACAAATTATATTCAGGTAAAGTTCTGGGAGGAAAAATGGGATGTAAAATTTCCAACTTCACAAAAGTTGTTTTATGTGTTTTTTTAAGCTGATAAATGTAAAAGTCACTGTGAAATTTAGATTGCATTGGATACATTTAAAGACTGATGAAATACTTATACACTTCAATTACATATGTGTGTATATATTCAGAAATCACATTTTTCCACTAAGCAAATCAAAGTTTAATGTCAATTTAAAAAGTATTTGACTGCAGTACACAGTTTTTCAAAATTCTTTCATAGGAGTAGAATAAACAAGATTATACCGTATAGCACAGGGAAATATATACAAGATCTTGTGGTGGCTCACAGCGAAAAAGAATGCGACAGTGAATATACGTATGTTCATGTATAACTGAAAAATTGTGCTCTGCACTGGAAATTGACACAACATTGTAAACAGACAATAACTCAATAAAAAAATAATAAAATAAAATTGTATTTTAGAAAAAAAATTCTTTCGTAGGGGACAAGAGCAAAAAAGTTTGAAAGCCACTTCTCTATGCTGGCTTCAGGACAGCATAGAATCTCGAGGACTTTAAACATTTATTCATGTATTAAGTTCTTTTTTCCACGACTTCCTAGCACAGTGAACCATATCATGTACCCAACTTTAGGTTCTCTTCCCTTTCTTGGTGCAAGGAATCTCCCTGCAACTCCATAAACTCCCTTCAAACCATCCCAGGGCCCGTGGCCCTCTCAGACTGGTTAGATATCCGAGCTGCCATGAAACTTCAAAGAATTCGGGACCCCATGATATCCGCAATTCAGAATGAACTTTTACTGCCATCATCTGAGCAATTCAGTTGAAAAGTATTGGGACCTTGGATCATTCAGGTTATCTCCAGAATACTCCCCGTGGTCCCTTGTATCTTTATTTTTTGTCTTGGTGTCAATGAATGACCTAAACCTGAAGGTTGGTTTTGACTTCAAGGTGATTGCCTGAAGGCGCCACATAATCAGAGACTTCCATCAGTAGATCCACTTTTGCTTAACACTCCTCGATGGCTCCAAATAGCGCTGACAATAAAATGCAACCTCCCAATGCCCCTCTTGGACCTTGCCAAGCCTGTATCACCTCACAGACCTCGGCTTTTTCTTCCTCACTAAACCCAATCACCGAGTCATCCTTCAGTTCCCGAAAGGGGCGTTCTCTTCTGCCCCAGGGCCTTTGCCTCCAAGGCACGTTAGCCTTGAGTGCTCTTCTCCAAGCTTTTTCCAGTGGGTGGCTGCCTCTTTCTCTTCAGGTTTGTCACAGTTTGACAAGACCTGTCAAAATGTAAGCTACCTGCCTATGGACCCACCAAAAATGATTCTGGAAACTCCGTTCTGAAGGAATATATTCATATAGTCCCCAGCAATATATATATATATATATATAAAGATGTCTATCAGTTTTAGGAGTAAAAGTTGTTAAGAATGTAAATGTCCTTTAAGAGAGGAATGGCTAGGGGGTAGGGGGGATAACTCAGTGCGTGCTTGGCATGTACAAGGTCATGGATTCAATCCCCAGTGCCTCAGTTAAGCGGGGGATAGAGAGAGAGGAATGGCTAAATCATGGTACCTACGCAACCCCTAAAAAGAATGAGGTAGAAACTAACACAACATTGTAGATCAACTACACGCCAGTAAAAATAAATGAATAAATAAATAAAAAGAAGAATGAGGTAGATCAGTAGGTCCTGGCATGGATAGAAGTCCATGGTATGTTGTATATGAAAAAAAGAAGGTCACAGCACAGTATGAATCATGCAATCCTTTTATGTAAATAAAGTCACAACATCCATATAAATGCATAGAAAAGGTCCCGGAGGCCTCACACCAGCCAAGCATGAGAGGATAGTGGAAGGAAGCCATTATTACTTTTTTCCACTACTCATTCTCATTTTCTATGAACATTTTACAGCAACTGTGTGCTTCTGTAATAACATTTTATCAAATGTCTTAAATGTTGAAGTCAATTTGAGAAGTAGGAACATCAATAAATTGGTGTCATTCTAGGGAAATATAATCTTTCAAAGAGATACCAAAAACTTGAGGCAGCTTCCCTGGTATCTTCTTTGAGCTGAGCAGTTCCAAGCAGAGTGACCGCCCTAATGCTGGAACTGGCAGATCAGATGCTCATGACCCAGGCAGGGAGGTTATCTTTCTACCAGAAGCTGTTTGTTGAGGCAGGCTGGTTCCCCATGCCCATGGATGTCATTACAGTTAGAAATGCTTCATTTCTTCTTGTGGGGGAGATCCAGCCAGGGGGAAGCCTGTTTCGCCAATGCCTTGGGAAAAGGGATAGAAAGGGAGATGAGATGACGGACATGGGGAAAGGGGTGAGAAAACATAAGTTGAAGCATAAATGAATCAGCAGAGAGATGAAGAGGAGAATGAAGAAGGCAGATGGGAGAAAAGAGAAGGGCAGGAGATGAGGGGGAGGAGAAGGAGCGAGAGGAGGAGGGGAGAGAGTAGCTGACATTTATTGGATGTTTACTATGTGCCAGTCACTCTAAGCCCTGAACATGTTTTGATTTCATCCGCTCTAATGAGGGTGGTTGTATTATTATCTCTGTTTTACTGCTGAGGAAAATGGGGCAGCAGAGCACAGAGACGTGTATAAACTTTCCCAAGGTCACTCAGCCTGGGAGTTCTGACTCAAGAATTCAAACCCAGGCTGTCTGATGCCAGAGCACTTGTTCTCGTCTTTGGAATTTTAAGAGGAAAAAAAAAATTCTAGGGACAGAGGGAGGAAGGAAGTAAAGAAGAAAAGGGGGAAAGAAAGAAAAAGGAAAACAAATAAAAACTCAGTTTGATTGTGACGACCATAATTTCTAAACCACGTAGGAGGGGAGGATAAACACACACGACAGCTTGTTTCTGAACAGTTAATATTTGGGAATTTTTTTCATTGAAGTATAGTCTATTTACAGCTTTAACTTCTGTTGTACAGCATAGTGATTCATTTATCCATATGCATATTCCTTTTCATATTCTTTTTCATTATGGGCCATGACAAGGGATTGAATATAGTTCTCCGTGCTGTACAGTAGGACCTTGTTGTTCATCTATTTTACGTATAGTAGTTAGTATCTGCAAATCCTGAACTCCCGATTTTTCCCTCCTCACCCCCTCTCCCCCTGATAACCATAAGTTTGCTTTCTATGTCTGTGAGTCTGTCTCCGTTTGGGATTTTTTTTTTTTTTTACACAAAGCTCAAAAACAATCAAAACTAAACTATAGTGTTTAGGGATGTCTACTCAGGTAGTGAAATTATTAGAGAAACAAGGAAATAATTAGCCAAATAGTCAGGGGTGTGATTACCTTTAGGGATAAAGCAAAAGGTTGTGATCTGGATGGTGCAGATGGGTCTCCTGGAAAAGTTCTATTTCTTTACCTGAGTGCTGATTCCAAGAATTCCCCGGGGGAAGGGGATGCTCAGTGATAGACTGAGAGCTTAGCATGCACAAGGTCCTGGGTTCAATCCCCAGTACCTCCATTAAAAAAAAAAAAGAAAGAAAGAAACAAGCGTTCCCTTTTTAACAATACCTTAAGCTGTACGCTGATGGTCTATACACTTTTCTGTGCATTTGTATCTATTTCACAACAAAAAGTAGTTTAAAAAATTTTCCTAGAATGGCTTTAGTGATGGAGTCTGGGTTGAGCACTCTAAGATCCTGTCTCAGAAAACAAAGAATCAACAGTGATTGTAACAGTACTTAGTCTGGGTAGGCACAATGGGCCCTGTTCCGGTACCGATGTGGGGGGTGGGGACTGACAGTGAGCATCAGGGGTGTAGGGACACTTGTTCCCTCAGACCAGTGACACCAGTGTCACCCAAGTTTGAGGAGTTTCACATTTGGACCCCGGGGGAGGGGCAACTCAACCCCTATTGTTGTGGCCCCTGAACTTATCCTCCTAGAAACCTGGGTCCTGGAGGAATTTCAGTCTGGTTCTACCATCAGGGGTTTCCCCACCCCCTCCGTCTTTGCCTGCTGCCTCCCCATCCCTGCCTAGGCTGGCTTTCCTGAATTTCTTTTATGAAGCTGACAGAAGCCATAATTGGACCCACTGACAAGAGCTGGACTGTGTTTTTCTCCCTCTCTCTCTTTCCTTTTTCTGCAATCTACAATGAGCTTTCCAAGTTCATTACCGCAGATGGTCCTGGGCAGGACCCAGAGGCCAGTGGCAGAAGCTTATTATCCAGCCTCAGGGACAGTGAGAGCTGGCCGGCAGCCGCGGTCATTCTGAAGCAGTCATGTCCAATTAGAAGAAACATTAGGCACTTTCCTTCTGGAGCCCCATTAACAAATTAGTCCTACCACAAACTGAGAGGGACTGGATGGGACCAAATACCTTTTGACCACGGGATAATTTGATAATTTGGAGAAGAAACAGTGCAGAACACTGCCGTGTGTGTGTGTGTGTGTGTGTGTGTGTGTGTGTGTGTGTGTCTTGGAGGTAGGGGGTGGCAGGTGGTTAGGGAAGAGGATTTGATCCTGTATGCCTGTCCCACCCAGGAATGAAACTTTTCTAACTGTCATTGGGTGACAATGGTCAGGGAACTGGGAAGAATGGTCAGTATTTCACCCCTGGTTGACTTGTTGGGTTAGAGCAACTGTTACAATGGCCTTCAGCCAGGGCATTGCAGCCTTAGGCATTCTTGCAAGTTTTTAGTTCCAGGAAGTTCACTGGGAAAGGTCTGGGGAAACCTGTGTCTCATGTACCTGCCATGGTAAAATAACCTGAACTCACTATTTTAAGGTTTTGTTAAGTCTTCCAAACGTTGATTGGTTGGAAAAAGCACTAATTAGACCTCTGAGATTTTAAAGAGTCTGAATCACAGATTTGGATTGCTAAAGAAAGAAGGGCATTCAAATTACCATTCAAATTACCAGCGCAAATTCAAATAGCCATTTTAGGTTAATTTACATTAGAGCACAAGATTGGAGCGAGTCCTCACAAAAGGAGAGCAAGAAAGGCAAGTGAGGAAAGAGGGAAGATGTCCCAGTTGAGAAAACCCTTCCTGTTTTGGATCTAGAGCTGAGGAACTAGGAAATCTAGAAACAGAGGACCACAGAGAAGGCTCACACTCTCTTTCCATGAGAGTTTATTAATCCTGGTATTGCCAGGATTAGGACGTTCTTAGAGACTTCCTGCCAGCTCGCATTCAATGCAGGAATGCTCTTTTTATGCATGACAAATCCTATAGTTATAAAGGAAAATGTGAGGATCTTATGAACAACTTCATGCCAAGATAATAAAAAACCTACTTGAAATGGATAACTTCCCTCATAGACATAATTTATTAAAACTGACACAAGGAGAAACAAACAAAAAGAAATAACTTCATATCTATGAATTTATCATTAAAACCCACAAAGAAATCTCCAGGTCAAGATGACTTCAACTGGTGAACTTTATCACACATTAAGGAGAGAATTAATAAACAACAAGGTTCTACTGTATAGCACAGGGAACTATATTCCATATCTTGTAATGAGCTATAATAAAAAAGAATATGAAAAAGGATATATATATATATATGTATATGTATAACTGAAATATTATGCTATACACCAGAAATTAACACATCATTGTAAACTGACTCTACTTCAATAAAAAAAAATCAAAGAAAAAAAAGAGAGAATTAATACCAGCCACATACAAACTTCTTCCAAAAAATAAAAAAGGAAGAGGCACTTCTTTATTTGTTTTATGAGTCCAGTGTAACCCTGGTACTAAAACTTCAATAGATGCACAAAAATCATTTGATAAAATTCAACACCTTTTCACAATCAAAGCTCTTAGCAAACTAAGAGAAGGGAGTTTCCTCAACCTGATTAAAGGAACTACAAAAACTTACAGCTAATATCACAGCTAATGGTGAAAACCCATTTCCCACTAAGTCTGAGAACAAGGCAAAGATGTCTGCTCATACAAGTTCTGCTCAAAATTGAGGCACACACACAAAAAGAAAGAAAGAAAGAAAGAAGGAAAGAAAGAAAGGAAGAAAGGAAGGAAGGAAGGAAGGAAGGAAGGAAGGAAGGAAGGAAGGAAGAAAGAAAGAAAGAAAGAAAGAAAGAAAGAAAGAAAGAAAGAAAGAAAGAAAGAAAGAAAGGAAGAAAGAGAAAGAAAGAAAGAAAGAAACAGTGAGCATAGGAGTGGGAAAAGAAGAAATGAAACTGCAAATCTCTGCAGACAAGCTGATTGTGTATGTAGAAAACCTTATGGGGTTCTACACAATAATTACCACATCTTATAAGTGAATTTAGTAAGATTGCAAGATACAAAGCCAACATAAAAAATTAATTGAATTTCTAGATATTAGCTACAAACAAATGAAAGCTAGAATTTTTAAATATACCGTTTACAATAACATCAAAAAGCATCAACTATCTTGGGTGAAATTTAGCAAAGTATGTGTAAGACTTCTATCTGGAAAATAACAAAATATTGCTGAAATGAAAGACCTCAAAAATGGGAGAGGTATGCTATGTTCTTGGATTGGAAGTCTCTAATGTTGTTAATATTTCCATTCTTCCAATAAAACTGAACATAGTCCAGAAATGAATCCATTTATATATGATCAATTAATCTTCAACCAAAATGCCAAGTCAATTCAATGGAGAAAGGAAAGTCTTTTTAACAAATGGTGTTGAAACAGCTATTCTAAGAAAAAAATAAACCCCCAACCCTAATCTCACTCCATTAATAAAATTAATTTGAGATGGATCACAGACCAGCATAAAAGCCAAAACTACGAAATTCCAAGGGGAAAAAGAAAAAAAAAAGTAAACTTAGCTTTTGCAAAGCATTCTTGGAAAGAAAGCAAAAAATACTAATCACTAAAGGAGAAAGAAAGACATTTGATTTTATCAATACTTCTTTGCAAAGATAATAAAAAAGCAAGCCACAGACTGGGAGAGGATATTCATGATGAGTGTATGTGACAATTTCTTGAATCCCAATATAAAAAGATCCATCCAAATCAATAAGAAAATCAACCCAATTTTTTTTAAATAGTCAAAATCGTACCAGAAATTTCACCAAAGGAAATATTCAAAGAAGTAAATGAAATTATATTCAACATCATGAGTTATCAAGGAAATACATATGAAAAACACAATAGTGACATTTTAAAAGGCTGAAAATTACAAGAATTGAAAAGGATGAGAAACAATCAGGACCTCATGGAAAGATGACAGGAGGGTAAAATGGTACAACCCCCTTTGAAAACCAGATTGTGACTTTCTTATGAAAGAATATAAATTCATCTCTCTTAGATCCAGCAAATTCTTCTTCTAGGTAGAAACATGTCCACAGAACAACTTTCATAGAAATGTTCATAGCTGCTTTATTTATAATAGTCTCAGACTAGAAACAATAAGTGTCCATCAATAGGTGAATTGATAAACAAACCGAGGTATGTCTACACAATGAAGTATGACTCAACAGTAAAAAACAACGAACTGTTGTTGGGGAGGGTGCAGCTCAGTGGTACAGCGCATGCTTAGCATGCACGAGGTCCTGGGTTCCATCCCCAGTACCTCCATTTAAATAAATAAATAAATAAATAAATAAATAAATAAATAGATAGATAGATAGAAAGATAGCTAGCTAGATAGCTAGCTAGATAGATAGATAGATAAATTTAATAAACTAATTACCTCCCACTTCTCCCCCAAGATAAACGGTTAATTTAAAAAAAGAAAGAAAACCAATGAACTGTTGATACAGGCAATAACATGGATGAATCTTATACAGAAGGAGTCCGTACTATATACACATCGCTTTCACACCAAGTTCTAAACGAGGCAAACCTGATACGTGGTGATGGAAATCAGGTCGTGGCAAGCTGGGGTGACAGTGACCACAAAGGGGCTTGACTTCCATGGGGAAGCCTCGGCTCCGTAGGAGATGGGTCCTGATGGGAGACTTTCAGGAGGTGTGACCAGCCCAGGGAAAGATGTCTGGGGGGAGGCAACAGGAAAGTGAAGTCTGCTAAGCAGTCTGTGCATCGATTAATTCCATTTTTAAGAACTTCAGGCTTCCTTTCCTCCCTCCCTCCCTTTTTCTCTTTCTTCTCTCTCCATCTTCCTCTCTTTCCCTTTCCATCCCACTGAAACCTGTGGGAAATGTTGGTATCCTCCTGAGCCGAAACCTTTTAAACATTTTTTTCATCTGATTTCAGAGAGGCATCTGTTGATCCCTCCATTGTCTGTGATGGAACAAAACCTCAGACCCGTAATTATCTCTTCTCCTGGCGGGCCTTAAGATGAAACAGACAGGAAGACCTGAGCGGATTCTTCTCAGATGCACCTCTTAGCACTGGGCTTTGCGAGCCTGTTATTTGGGGCGCTGCAGAAGGCAAGGCCCTATCCCGCCGAGGATCAATGGGAAAATAAGCAGTTGCTGGTGAATAGACTGTGGTCTCCTACAGTTGTCAGGCCTCCGTGGTAATGGCTATTTATCCCCACTTAATTGCTACCTGGGCTCCCCTCTCTGCGCTGGCTGGCACTTCCCACCACTGCCACCCGGGCAAACTCAGGGCAGCCTGCAGAGGTGCCGTGTGCCTGCCCCGCACTCCTTCAGGGGCCGAGGGATGATGCCCATGGTGACCTCGGCCAGGTTGATACTGATGTCGCTACCCCGACTCTCTTCCCAGTGGTGTCACCCGATCTCCCGTGCCCAGTGACGGCTGTGCTGGCTCAGCCTTGGGATCTGCTCTCTTGCCAGCTAAGTGTCCAGGTGGTTTGTGGGGAGGCCCGAGGGGCAGGTAATTCTCTTTGACAACAAACAGACTGAAACAGAATAAAAAGCCCCGTTTCTTAAAGAGTGGAAGAGCTTAGAGGACCTTGGAGAAAGGGAACCACAAGCCCATCTACATCTGGACTTCTTGTCATGTGGTAGGATTAATGGATACCCTTTTGTAAAAAGAAGGGAAGAGAGGAAAAAGAAAAGAAAAATAGAAACACGTTAGCATATAAGCAAAAATTCTACTCCAAAGTTTATCATCCAAACCGAGTTATATAAAAAGCATATTATATCATGAACAAATTTGATAAATGCAAACTAGTGCAAACTTGGAAAATCAAATACTGTAATTCATAATTTAACCCAATTTTTTTAAAAACTTTAAAAAAAGTCTTTGTTCACTTATAGAGCTACCTCTGGGAAAGCTACAGAATCACATAACTCACCATACTGGGAATGGGAATCACTTTGATTTGGCAGGGTTAGGCAAAATTTTCTTTTTTATTTAGATTTGTGCCTGGTCTGCTTGGAGTCCAGTGTTGGGATCCTCTGTGCGCTCGGTAGGAAGGAGAGTCAGAACTGGTGGTGAGGTGTGCGGGGGCACTAGGGTGGCAGGCAGTGGTGCCCGGGCCCTGTATCGGCTACCCCAGTACACCTGCACTGGAGAGTATAAAACCCTTTTCCCAGGTCTTCCTGGGAAAGAATCACCTTGTTAGCCCAATTCTGCACACCAGAAAGCGGAGATCAAACAACACACTCTAAACCCTCATTGGTTAAACTGTTCTTTGGTATTTCTGAATAGATTTAGTCCAGCCCAGGAGTACATAGAGGCCATCTTGCAGAGCCGTGTACCCAAATGCCTGAAAAAAGTTCTACCCCTTTGGGTAAAGCCCTCTGTGAGAGTTTTAGCTCTTAGGTAGAAAAGAGCTTCGATTACTCAGAATTTCACTTTAATTAAACAAATCAATTTGCCTGCTTACCAGGTAAAAGGAACTGTGTTCAGTTCCTTTTATTCCTACAAGGAGTAAAATATTAGAAGTCTAAGGCATAGTGCCAAGACCAGAAATGGGGAAAGAACAGTCTTTTTAGCTAATGGTGGTGGGACAGCTGAATATCCACAGGCAAATAAATGAATCCGGACCACTATCCACACCACATACAAAAACTTACTCATAGAGAATCAAAGACCTAATTGTAAGAGCTAAAACGATAAAACTCGTAGAAGAAAACATAGGTATAAACCTTCATGACATTGAATTGGGCAGTGATTCCTTTCATATGACACCAAAGCACAAGCAACAAAAGGAGAAAATAGATACGTTGGACTTTATCAAAATGAAAATCTTTTGTGCTTCAAAGGACACCACCAAGAAGACAACTCACAGAATAGAAGGAGATATTTGCACGTTATGTATGTGATAATGTTCTAGCATCTAGAATATAGAAAGAACAATTACAGCCCAACAATAAAAAGACAAGTAACCCAATTTTAAAAGATTTGAATAGATGTCCCTCCAAAGAAATTATACAAATGGCCTATAAGCACATGAAGAGATGCTCAGCATCATTAGTCATTAGGGACTTGGAAATCGAAATCACAATGAGATACCACTTCACATTTACTAGGATGGCTATAACCAAATAGATGGACAATAACAAGTGTCAACAAGGATGTGGAGAGATTAGAACCCTCATACATTGCTGGCAGGAATGTAAAATGGTGTAGTCACTTCAAAAAAGTCTGGCAGTTAAACACAGAATTACTATATGACCCAGCCTTTCTGCTCCTGGATATACACCCAAGAAAACTGAAAATGTATGTCTGCACAAAAACTCAGGCATAAATATTCATAGCCACATTATTTATAATAGCCAAAAAGTAGAAACAACCCAAATGTCCATCAACTGATGATTGGATAAACAAAATGTAAGTATATCAAACAGTGGAATAGTATGTAGCCATAAAAAGGAATTTGGTACTGTACCTACTACAACAGAAATGAACCTTAAAAACATGCTAAGGGAAAGAAGTCATACAGAAAAGACCACGTATCATATGATTCTATTTACATGAAGTGTCCAGAATAGGCAAATCCATAGAAACAGAAAGTAAATTAGTGGTTACCAGGGGCTGGAGTGAGGAGGGAATGGTAAGTGATTAGCAGTGGGTACAGTGCATTTTGGGGAGGTGATGAAAATATTCTGGAGTTAGATAGTGGTGATGGTTGCACAACTTTGCAACTATGCCGAAAGCCACTGACCTCTTCACTTTAAAAGAGTGAATTTTATGACATGTGAATTACATACCAATTTTTTTAAGTCTGAAGCAACAGTCCTCACTCTCAAATAGCTGACAATCTTCAGTGCTCAAACCTTCCTGTTCAGCATCATGTAATTATCAGTAGTGTATGTTTTTATTTTCTGAGTTAGCCACAAATAACATGATTTTTGATGAATGAACTAACTTATGACCTTAAAAATAAAAATAGAAATCAGTCTAGAAACTATGAGGCGTTAATTATTCAAACTTTAATTAGTAAGAATGGAGCATCTTACAATAAAATGTTTTTCTCAGCAACGAGGAAAATGATGGTCATATCAATGACCTGGAGACACCGCCGTCTGATGGTGTTGGAAGCAACCTTAGGACTCCAGCATAACAAGAAATGCTCCTGTGTTTTTATTTGTTCATTCATTCCTCAGAACTCTGCTGGTTATTGTAATCTGCTGGGCCCTGGAGGAGAGACTGTAAGCTTCCGCAAGAAATGTTCCCAAGGAGCTCAGTGTCCAAGGTAAGAGGAGAACCGCCTGCACTAGCAGGGCTATCACAGAGTGATGTCCAGCCCAGCGGTGACCCACCTCAATGTTTTTGCCTGCAGTTATATTTAAGGGGCCCAGAATCAGCCCAGCATTTGACTGCATTTCCTGTCTCATCACCAGCATTTTCTCCAAACTTATGTTATTACGAAAAATCAGCAATTAGAGGGGAGGGTAGAGCGCAGTGGTAGAGCACATGCTTAGAACACACCAGGTCCTGGGCTCAATCCCCAATGCCTCCATTAAAAATAAATAAATAAACCTAATTACCTGCCCCACACAGAAAAAATCAGCAATTAGCACAAATTTGACCTGTACAATGCATTAAAAAAATTTTTAACTAACTGCCAACATTAAAAAAAAAAATCCGGTGGTCTTAAATAAAAATCAAAATGTCTAACTTCTTTTAGAAATCCGGCCTTGCTGCCCCCCCCTCCCCCCGTTCTGGCCTGTAGCTCTCAGGTAGGCTGGAACAGCAGCTGCTCCCACCCACCAGGTGCAGAATGGACAAGGACCTCTGTCACTGGCGAGCACTGATGAGCTGGGTGATGGACACGAGGGCTTCATTATACTATTCTGCTTTGTGTTTTTTAATGTCCATGATAAAAAGTGAAAAGCAAACAAGAAATAGGAAGCATGCATTCTCCAGTTGGCCACAGTCCCCGACCTGCTCTATGGTCATTGAGGCAGAATGTCAGTTACCATTCACTGGGCATGCGCCACTTTTTTTCTTAATAGTATTAAAAGGCAACTGAACTCTTCTTCACACCTCACTTGTTTGCCTTACCTTCCTCACCTTTGCAAGACCCCTGCTGCCATTGGAGTACAGTCTTTCAAAGAAGCCTTAAGCAAAGGGCACAACCTGGTGGCCAATGGCCAAATTTGGACCACAGATACGGTTTTTTGTTTGGCCCAAAGGATGTTTTCCTTAATAAGAATGTCATAGATGGGCATGACTTGCCAATTCTCCCCCATCCTCCCCTCCATTACATTACTATAATCGGGCCCAATACACATGTATGTTCCTTACCTTGTCCCTGTGGGCATCTGAATGTTAGAATCCAAGGCAAAAGGGAGAGCGGTTGTGCTCGGTATTTACACAAACGTGCAGATTGGCCCTGCTGATCTTCCAGAGTCTTGAAATCCTATCTGCCTATAGATCTCTTCCTGTTGTGAAGATGACCGTATCTTCCTTTTAACGGTTTTTGTGAAAGTCTTCTATTTGGGGAGTTTAAAATAGCTCTTTATTTTTCCTAATTACTTATTAAATGGTTACTTCTGTGTTATGCTGTTATCACCATATCACCATTAACATCATCTCCACTGTGACTGCGTTTCATTGCTATTAAATGTTCCACAGAAGCGGGTAACTCATTCTGTGACCAAATATAATTTATCCTCAAGGATATGCAGACAGTATGCGATCACTTTGAAAAATTCACAAGCTTCCTAGCAGAGAAAAAAAATGCAACCCGAAAGAGATCCTTGGGATTATTGTATCTCTATCAAGTTGATTACAAAAATTAAAAGGGTATCATTCGGTGACGATGAGGGAACAGGTACACTTACATATGACCCCATAGCTGCAAATTGGTTCGATAAGTAACTTGCAAATGTCACCAGAGCTGCGGTCAGATAATTCTGTCCAGAAATATACTTCCACGGAAATAACCAAGAATGAAAGGTACAAAGATAGTCCTCCTAGTGCCATTTATATACTAAAAATAATATAAACAAATACACTAAAGCTTGAAACATAGCATCCCCTGGCATGTAAAACAACAACAAACACTCTTTGATTGTTCTCTAATTATTTCTTTGTGTATGTCTTCTCAGCCCAACCCAACTGTAAACATACTTCTTGGAAACAGTGAATGGTTCCCCAATAGTTGTGCAGTTCGTAACCTACACAACCGTTCCTGCCTATCCTGTTAATATCGGCATTATATGTGAAAGTTAAAAAGTTTTACTGATGTTCTTGCTGTAAAGCCTTTGAATTCTCTGATTTTTCTGGTCCTAAGAAATAAGAAAGAAGAAATTTCACTTTTCAGAATGACCTGAAGCTGTCCCTCCACTTTTAAAGTGGACTGCTGTTGATTATTTAATTTACTAAGTAATTCATATAACAAACATTACTTAAGGAGCACCTATGGGCCAGGCTTTGTGCCCAAGCAATGGACAGAATCAAATAAACAGTAAGAAAATAAGACATGAACTTGTCCTCATGGGGCTTAGAAAACTAAAGTAAAAGGATCAAATCTCTCTCTCTTTTATTTTCTATTTGAAATAGTGTGCAAACCTCCCATAGCATTTTTGAACTTCTCACTTCAGTCAGTATCCATTCTCTCCTCTCTTTTCTCTACAAAATGAGGGTAGAGATGTGAATAATCTACATACCATTAGCAACAAGCTTCTTAACCACAGAACAATAAAACAGGGAACGGGGGCAGTTCGTGATCAAATAAACTTGGAAAATGAGTCAAATCACACTCCACACTGGAGATCTAGGTTCACATTCATGTATTAAAGAGTCTGGAGGAGAATGTGTCACCTTTGACTAAACCAGGCTCACCAAAACGTATCTGCCCATGAAATCTTTCTTTTTTTTTTTTAATATTCTAACATTAACTTAAGGAAATAGTTCTCAAAGTGTATGCGAGCTGTAGACATTCTACATTGAATTGGATTGGAAGTACATTGTCAAACCTTGCAGATGCTTTCAAGGGTTTAAGTGAACATTTTAGATCATTAATGCTTTACGGGCAATAGTGAGTCAATGGCCCACAGGTCTGGTAGCCAGTAAGCAGAAACGGGCAGAGTTGAGTGTGGGCACTATCCCTAAGGAACTTTGGGCTGGTGACAATAGGACCGAATGAAGAGTCAAGTATCTACGTTCCAGTCCTGGTGTCCCCTTGGACTCACGTGTGATCTCAGGGAAGCCACGTTCCTCCTAGGACCATCTGTGAAAGTGTGGAGTTTGGGATTGTGGAAATGTATGAGCACACTTTAATTTGTCAGTGATGAGGGGGTCACACCTGACATGGAGCACACAGGGACCATGGATGCTAGATGTTTTTGGCGGGGTAGGGGGAGTTCCTCATCTTGAAGAACTGAGCTGCCTGTTGCATGATTTTCTGATGTTCCTCTGGGACAGGAAGTGAAAAACCTTCTACCAATGACCAGAGCCCAGAACCGAATCCTGAACTACGCATAACTATGCACTGAAATTTCCAGGAATGCAACTACATTATGAACCAAGAGAAGCTTGTACTTTATGCATTCAGAACTTTACCTAGAACTTTTCCACAATTTGGGGAAGTCACGTCACTGCTGGTAACAGTACTCAGGTTTTAATTAAATTGCCAGTGTTACATGACTGCATCAGTCTTCACCTTTAGCTGTCACATTCATGTTGACTCCACATATGGATTCAAGCATCTGGTGGCTTCACTGTGTCCTCTAGAGCAATGCTACTTGAGCTGCCAGTGTGCTACCGGATCAGGAGCTTGCACCAGGATGTAGATCAATATCATGTTTCCTTCTTCAAGAAAGTCTTGCTATGAAAACAATGTCAACTAAACTAAATAGTGTGATTCATCGTATAGTTGATTTTCATTTCTGGTATAAGCTTTTGATGTCCTTGCCAATCAGTAACCGTTCATGTTTACAGTCATGTATGGAAGCAGGCTTTCTTATTGATGGCTTTCATTTCAGAAAAGGAAAGGGGACATAATGAATATTGGTTGTAAAAAAAAAAAAAAGAAAATTGGGTCCAACGCATTTGATGATCATTGGGTCAAATGATTGCCAAGAGGCGATGAGCTTTAGTTTGTCCGAGCATCACTGGCTGCCTCACCCAGCTCTCTGATGAGACAATGAAGATTTCTCAATTTTTCAAAAAGTGAGTGCTTGTCAATTGCCATTTGAGGATACTTCTTTCAACCAGAACACAATCCTTAAGTCTCACCTATGTCGAAAGTCTGAAGATCGTACCCTGCTAATGATCTCTGGGGTCTTTTTCAAACTTTTTTTCCCCCAGTGGATTTCTGTATCTTTCATACTCTGCAACTTGGTGCCCTGACTCATTTGTATGGCTGCTCAGGTGACAGAAAGATTTGATGATGCTTTATCAAGGGAGCAATTTGATGTCTTCTCCCTGCCAGACGAGGACAATTACCTCCTCTGCTGCTCTGTTCCCTAACTGTGTACTAGATGATTGGGGAAAGTAAAATTTCTTTGCTCCACACAGTCAGTGCAGTTCAGTCCAGCAGGGGTTAAAACTGGCTTCTTGTCTCTGCTGGGGAGCCAGGCGGGATGGGGCTCCTGTAATGGGCACAGATGCCGCCATGCTTTGTTGATTACAATCTCCCACACCAAGGAAGCTTTGACTAGGTTTGACATAATCAGCTCACAGCCTCTGCCTGCACTCTTTCACAAACAGGCCATTTTCACATCTTTTTCATGGAATCCGACAAGCGGAAAAATAATTAATGTTACCTCAGCCCAACAATGACCCTGGCTCTGATTCAAAAAGAAGGCATGTTGCATAAACTGCCCTTTAATTGAGAGTTGGGGGCAGACCCCACATACTCCTGTACCGGGTCTGCCTCCCTGGCCAAGGCTGATTAAGGCTTTCCTAAGACTGAGGACCCATGGTCACTGAGTACGACTCAGTTTCAGGTTCAAAGAGTTTCGGTGAAAGAATTCTGCTCATGGTATTTAGCAAGCACAGTCCAGTTTCATCTGCCAGAGAATTCTAGATGGTTCTTCTGGTTGCTCCCATTTCATTGATGAAGACACAGTGACTCGCTCTTTGCAGAAGACACAAAATTAGAACTCACAACTATTGTCCAATTTTTTTTCTTTTGACAAAGAAAATACAAATGTATTTTATTATCGAAGTCCACCTGGTCATTTACACAGTTGTTGTGACAGGCGCGGCCATTCAGGTGGCAAACTGGTACAGCCACTTTGAGCAATAATCTGCTGTTCCTCAAATGTTCACAGATAGACCTGGCAAGTCCACACCTAGGAATTCCCAAGAGAATTGAAAACATATGTCCACACAAAACCGTGGACATGAATATTCATAAAGTATTTTTTATAATAGTAAGAAAGTGGAAACAACCCAACTGTCTCTCAACTGACAAATGGGTAAACAAAAGCAGTATATCCATATAATGGAATATTATTTGGTCATAAAAGGGAATTAATTATATACTGTAACATGGATGAATCTTGAAAAAAGTTCCACTTATTATATGATTCCATTTATATGAAATGTCCAGAATGGGCAGATATAGATAGACAGAAAGTTGATTAATGATTTCTTAGGTTTAAGGAGGATGAGAACTGGGGTGGGGGTGGAAAAGGAAGGGTTACAGTTTCTCTTTGAGACGATGAAAATATTCTAAAATTGACTGCAATATTGGTTGCACAATTCTGTAAATAGACTAAAAAGCCATGGAATTGTACACTTTTTTAAGAAAGAGCATAGTACACTAATCTTACTCTAGAAAAAATGATTGTCGAATTGTGAGCCAAGAACCCTGGCAATTCCCAACATCTTTTTGGAGTGTCTGTGAACCCTTATCTTTTCAACTACCTACACATGTGAGGTCAGATTTTTCCTTATGTAATTCCACAATACAATATAATGCAACAGATTGAACGCAGAAACAGTTGTGAGAATTGAGCTGTGTATTTTTTTATCAAGCCATAAAAAAAGATTCTCAAAAAAGTAAGAAGGAAAAAAGTCTACATATTCACCATAGAAAATTTGGAAAATGTGGAAAAGTAGAAGAGAGACAGTGAAGGTCTTCTATGATCTGATCAACCCCATCTAGCATTTTGGTACACTTCTATCTGGTCTTTTTTCTGACTCCTTGGGTTCCGAGTCTTGAGAAGTGGTGAAGCTCTGGAAAGAAGCCCACTTTGCTGGACAAACCCCTTCCCCAGTTGTCCCTTGGTTCTCTTCAAAGTAAAGCAGTCAATACTCACCTTGCTGCGTGTGCGGAGAGGGGTCCTGATTTATACCTGTCTCAAGGCCATGACTGCTTACTGATTACAAAAGTAGCCCGTGGTCATTATTAAAAACCATCGTGTGGCTGTGCGTGTGCCCAGGTCTGTGTATTGTGAATGTATGAAGCAGAAAACAGAATGATGGGATATTGGATCAAGGCGGCAGATGAGAACTCACATCTTAAACTCTCCAACCCTTAAAATGAAAGAAAAGTGACTTAGAAAAAGAATAAGTTTATCACGACAAATAGGACGGGTGCCACCAGCAGATAAGAAATCATGAAGAATTCCCAGCAGACAGAATAAAGGAAGGAAACAGATGAATGAGGAGAGAAACTCTAAAAACACTTGGGCATAACTACAGGTAAGGATTTCAATTAAGAAAATAATAATAATATAATAATAATTTTAAAAAAAGAAAAAAAAAAAAACTACAGGTGATGAAAAACAAATCCAAAGACACACCAAACTCCAAGTCAACTAATAAAGATTCACATTCTCATGTCTGCAATTCCTAAATCCCCCGAATCTCAAAACAGTGGTAGAATGTGTGCTTAGCATGCATGAGGTCCCGGGTTCGATCCCCAGTACTGCCTCTGAAAAAATAATAAATAAACCTAATTACCCCCCCCAAAAGAAAAAGAGATAATGAAGAAAAAGAATTTAATAGAAAGATCTGAAACAGCATGTGCAATAGAAGCAGATTCAGACTGAAAGAAAAAAAAAGCTCTGTTTATAGACGTACGTATATACGTATGAATGTTTGCACAGGGAAAAGCAGGGGGAATATGAGAACAAAGACCCCAATTCAGTCCTCATGGATTTTGCTTCAATTAGTAAAATAGAAAAAAAATTAAATAAAAGTACTTCCTATTACTAAAGGTATTCTTTTATCCTGCTTATGATTTTAAAGTTTTAAATGGCCATTAAACATCTTACCTGGGCCGACTGGCTTCTCTCCAGAGAGGCTCACTGAGAGGATAAGAGATTTCGGCTGTAGATGTGCAGATTGATACGGGATTAAAAGGGACCGTCATGACATCTGCATGCACTGGATTGCTAGATCCAAGAGCCTGGACGCCACGGTGTAGTATCCTGTCAAGGCTTACAGAGATGGGACTTCATCCCAGGAGGCAAAAGGCTGGTTCTCTCCTGGAAGATAACATCATTTCTGGCACTGGTAGGCTGATGAAAACTCTGTGCCCCAGCTTCCTCAGCTATAAAATGGGGATGATAATCATAATTACCACCTAAGGCTATTGTCAGAATTAAATAATGTAATAGTAGAATAGTGTCCAGTACACAGTAAGTGTTCAACAAATACTGTTAGTTATTATGCTGTCAGTAAAATCAGCATCAGTAATAATTTATCATGATCATAAAGCTCAAGTTTATATAATACTTACGGCACAAAAGAACTTTGACCTATCCTTTTTTTTTTTTTTTTTTTTTTGTATTATTTTCTGGTGTAGAGCAAAGTGATTTGGTTATATTTTTAGATTTTTCAGATTTTTTTCTATTATAGTGTATTACAAGGTATTGAATATAGTTCCCTGTGCTGTAGAGTGGAACCCATTTAATTTTTTAACTTGCAATATATGAGCTTCTAAAATATGGTAGTTGTTGTGTCAAGTGCTTTACATATAATTAAACATTAAAAATTTTGTTGTTGTTTGTGTGTATGTGCGTTTTGAAGGGGGCAGGTAATTAGGTGTATTTATTTGTTTATTTAATGGAGATTCTGAGGATTGAACCCAAGACCTTGAGCATATGCTAAGCACGCCCTTTACAACTGAGCTATACCCTCCCCCAACAAAAAAAAATTTTTTTTTAATTTTGTAGTAATTTAGACTCACAGAAAGCTGGGGAAATAGTACAGAGAGACCCTTGTACCCTTCCCCCAGCTTCCTCCAATCATAGCATCATATATATATATATATATATATATTTTTTTTTTTTTTAAAGAAGAAACTTTTCAGATGAAGAAACTGAAGCTAAGTCAAGCAACTTGCCTAAGGACAGACAAACTCAAGGTCTCCAATTAAAGGAAAAATCACCCTTTTTTGAGGGAGGGGGTGCGGTGAGAGGAGTAGGGGACAGAGAAGGGACAATCAGAAAACGGAATTCTCATCTAATAAATTCAGCTGAACCCAGGAAAAAAGAGAAGAAAATGGAGAACTCTCTTTTTGAAGAGGACTGATCACTCTCACAAAATGCTACACTTTTCAGAGATGGCTACACATTTTATCCCATGTAGTTCCTGAAAACAGCTCTAGGAGGGCGAGGGGCAGAGAAGGTATTATCCCAGCTTCACATACGAGGAAAGTGATGTTTAAACAATCTGTCTAAAGTCGCAGGGCCAACTCAGATACAGCTGCCTTAAACAAGTGTCCAGAAGAATGGTTGTGTAAGCAGGTACTGAGTTTGTCTTTTCATTCTGTCTCCTTAGTGCCACCAGGAAATAAACAAACAAGCTGGAGAGCTGTCATCTCCAAGTGAACAGTTTGTCGGAAGAGCGGAATTGCCTGTGTGCTGAATAGGTGGAAGCCCTTCCGTGTTTCCTCCTAAACGCCTCTGAAATGATAGGAACCCGGTAATAACATGTGAAATCAGGCTTTCAGCCTGGAAGGAAAGAGAAACTGGGCTGGCCTTTTCATTGCCCAAATACCTCCAAAGAAGCCTTTATGCTGGAAAGTATAAAAGTGAATTTGGCTCCCGCTTTAAAACCCATGGACCAAATTGGATTTACTGTTTGAGTGCAGGAAACTTTACCAAGATTATGGAAACAGAAAAGAATTCGAGATTAACACATACTGTACATTTCAGTACAGGTGGCAGGACAATTAGAAATCTAGTTAAGCTACGGAAAATCTCTGTAAATCTGGGAGGGATTAAGTCTTGGTGTGCTTTGGTGTAACCCATCATCAGATGCATGTTGTACTTGGTCTCCGTGCACCCAGACTCCCCAGGTGTGGGGGAGATGATGTAAAGGGGAAGAATAAAGAAGCGATTTTTCTCTGATCCACCTTTTGTGTGGAGCAAACGATTGGGTGGCACTGGTGCCTGCAAGGGGGACTGGGTGAGTCCCTGAGGGCTACTTCGTGCCACAAGTTTCACATTTTCCTTTTAAAAGTAACTTAAGACAATCAAGCTAATTGCTTATATGCAGATGCTTGATTTTTGAATTTGAAATAGTTGATGCATCTCTGTATATTTACCTTGGATTCTTAAAATTTGGGTTCTTACAGAAGCCGATGATGGTTTTGTCTTGTGTGTAAAATGCTACTTATTTAGACTAGACTTTAAAAATAACTAAGATAATAATAAGTAATCAAGATAATAACTAACTAAGAACATTCCCACAAAATTTGAAAAGGAACTAAGACATCAGATATTAACATGACTTTGTAAATCAACTATACTTCATTAAAAAAAAAAAAAAAAACCCCTAAGAGAAGAGAAAAAAAAATTCTCAAAAGCCAAGACTTCCCTTGACCGTGGCTGCTCTGGCCACCTCAATGCCATATTCTCCAAAATAGGAAGAAATTGTTTTAAATTGAGCAAACCTATTCTGCTTCAACTACGTTGAATCAAGGGCTTTACTTTGTCTATAACGCTAACTAACAGCCAGCACACCTTTTCTGTAAAGTAGAGTAAACATTTTAGGCTTGGAGGGGCCCATGGTCTGTGTCCACTACTCGACTCTGCAGTGGGAGCGGCGGGGCAGCATGGAATATGCAAATGAATGGGGGAAGCTGTGCTCCAGTAAAACTTTATGCTGAAATGTGAATTTCATATAATTTTCACATGTCATAAAAGAGGATTCTTCTGATTTTTTCCAATGTTTAAAAATGGAAAAGCCATTCTTAGTTCTCAGGCTTGTACAAAAACGGGTCTCCTGCGGGATTTGGTCTAAGGGCTATATGTTGCTGACTCCCCTTAAATCTCTTCTGGAGAGAGTGTATTAGGCTGAGGGAGATGGGGGCTCGTAGGCACGTGTAGGGGACTGTTTCCCCGCCTGCTGGGGCCCAAATCCTTTCTTCCAGATATTCTGACCTCCTGTGCCTGCCATCAGGCTTTGACAATCAGATGCCACTTTCTAGTGTTGCTTAAACTCTTTTGCTGGGATTCCCTTTACACTCTGTGATTATTGCTCCCAAGAATGGATAAAACATAGCGGAAGACACATTTGAGGGTAGCTTACAAAGCAGCTTTAAAATCTGGACGTTGAAATGGCTTCCCAACATCAGATACCCCATCCATCGCTAGTTCCCTGCACTGGGTATCGCCAGCTGCATCCCACACAGGCAGAGACGTTTGGGGCTTGGAGAAGCTAGTTCAGGCTGAGAAGTCTTCTCTTTTGACCAAGAGAACTGAGGAAAGAAAGCCCCCTGCCCTCTTTTTATCAGGGATTTCGAGTGGTTGGAATGAAAGACTGCTTTAGGGTACTTTGGGAATAGATTTTTATCTGCTGGGGCAGTCCAAAAACACACCTTGAATGCAGAGAATGGAGTTTCCTACAGGGAGCGCTTTGCAAATCTTTTGAAATTCCAACCAAGCCCTGGAGATTCAGCCCTGTGACTTTGACAGTCTTCGGGGGTAGGGGGTCCAGGTTAGTAGCAAGCTTTAATGTACCCTCTAAGGCCAAACTCAAAAAAGAAGAGAGAGTTTTGCTTGTCTGGGGGTGAGGTTACCAATGACAAGGATGTTCTGGAGAGGAAGTGAATGAAAGGGGCTCCCGGCGGGGGCTGGGGAGAAGTATATCTCAAGTGGTCGAGGACACGCTTAGCTTGCACAGGGTCCTGGGTTCAATCCCCAATACCTCCTCCAAATATAAATATGTGAGTAAACCTAATTGTCTCCCCCTCAAAAAAAATATTTAAAAAGAAAGGGGCTTCCAAGAGACAGCAGGTCGGAGACGGGACAAACATAGAGGCTGGGCCCAGAAAGCGTTAGTGATAGGGCCTCCTCCCAGCCAAAGAAGGCACAGACTGACTGGGAGTTGCTTCTAGAGTCACAAGCCCGAATCCCTGTGCCTTAGGGTAGAGCTCAAGGCCACATTCCCGCTCTATCTGCAGGCTAGGACATGTGCCTCCGGTCTAGATGGAAAGAGGGCAGGAGCACGGAGTCAAGGTCAAGGCAGGCCCCGCTATTAGGGTGAACTGAAGTATGGGCCCCGGGTGGGGCTGAGCCATCCCGGGAGGCAGTGACATGCAGGCTGCGGCGTCGGTCTGGCCAGCCCCACGCCTTTCTCTGCACGGCTCTACCACAGGTTAGGGGACTTTGCTTTGTCAGTCGGTTGGATGTCATCTAGTTGTTCCAACAGTAGAAGTGTTTAAAGCCTCAAAAGCAAGCCAAACTGTGCAGTCCTTTTTCGATGCAAAAGCCTGGCCTGCAATCAGGGGTAGGAGTTCATTGTTCTGACAGGAACCAATTACCAGCAGTTAGCAGAGGGCAGGCAGAAGCCCAGAGGGAAAAGGGTCCGCTCTCCCTTGAGGACTGAAGAATGGAATTCAGGAGCCGAGGAAGAATGAGCCTGGTGCAGGTTCCTAACGAGTTGTCAGGAAGCAAAGGTGGGGCCCCACGTGATGGTAAATAAATATTATGCTTTTCATTTTGCAGAAGATGAAACAGACCTAGAGGTTAAGCAGCGGGATTGAATAAGCCAAAGGGGAGAGAGAAAAAAAAAAAGATGAAATTACAGTCCTTATAGCAAAAGGTAAAAATGAGACAGAGCAAAACAGCGAAGAAGAAGAGAAATCATTTAGTCAAATGACAAAAGTGAGAGCACATCTGTGTGACAATAAATGTGGGTGTGATAAGCTCACCCATTAAACAGCAAGATTTCCAGGATGCCTCAAGCACAAAATTCCACGGAAGGCTGTGTGAAAGAAACACGACTAAAATAAACTGGCTTTAAAAAGTTTAGAAGGCAGACACCATGAAAATGCACTTGAGAAAAGAGCATGGTTATATATGAATATTAGACAATATTTGTTCACATCTTAAAGCGGCCTGAAATAATTTGCTAGAAATGGAATTTTCAGGTTGAAAATAAGTGTGCTTTAAATTTTGATAGATACTGCCTTCAGAATTGCTAAGTAGTAGAAGTAATTATATTGGCACCAAAATTCATAAGAATACACCATTGTCAACCTTGGAAATTACCAGTCTTTTTCAATTTGTTAATTACTGTGAGTAAAAAGAGAAATCATTTGTTTTCATTTGTATTTCTCTGACTTGTAATGAAGCTCAGAATCTTTATGGGTATTTTGGCCTCTGGTGTTCCTTCTGTGACAAGTCTGTTCTGTATTTGTCTCGTTTTTAATGGCTTTGTAGCTGAAATATATGGAAGGTAATTATTTACCTATAAAAATATTCTCATATTTTTTGTAATAATTTTATACCTTTGCATTTGTTTTTCAGAGTTACCTCTTTAACTTTCTGGAATTTGTTTTGTCTATGAGATACGTTAGAGTTTGAACTTATGTTTTCTTTATGGATTCCAATTGCCTTCTTTGTTTTGAATATTTTTTCCTTTTTCCACTGATATGAAATTCTACCTTGATAATAGTCTAAATGTAGATGGGGCCCTTTATGGACTCTCCAAACTGTTTCCTTGATCCGTTTGTATTTTCTTGTATTGATACATACTGTTTCAGAATTTGTAAATGCTATATCTTAATAGCTAGTAAGGAGAGGGACTATATATCATACAATCCTATATGTATAAAATCCTACATAATCATATATATGTGATTTTCTTTTTCCAGAGTCATCTCATATATTATTTCCTACTCCAGATAACATTGGAATTCATTGGTTGCATTAAAAATCCTTTGGGGACATCAACTGGCATCATGTTAAATTTATTAATTGTTTTGGGGGACAGTGACATCTTTACATGTTGAGTTTTCCATTGTGCTGTATGAGTTTACAGAACACTCTGAGAACTTTGGGTCAAAGACAAAGGACTTTATTAATTACAGCACAGCGAGCAGCATCTGCATCACGTTCCTATTGGTTTCCCTTGCCCCGCAAATGCCACAGGGACAACGTGGATGGCTTCTGCACACCCAGCAGGCTTGCATCACAGCTGAGGGCGCCAAAGTGAGAGAACCCGAATCTTTCGTACAGAGAAATAGGAAAACGGTGCTGGAGGAAGACATCATTTTTTCATACAGCAAGCAATCTGCTCTCTATTCCAGATGAAGGATTCTATCACTACCTTCCAAGGTTGTTGACAATAACAAACATCCTTGAAAAGACAGCCTGGAACAAAAAGGCAGTTCGTACCTCTGTTTGCAGGACACGTGGAAACACGAGTCCTGCAGAGTCTCTCTCTCTACAGATTTTTGTATATTTTGGCATATATTTGTAAGTGAAATTCGTCTGCAGTTTTCTTTTGGAGGGCTAGCCAGTTTAAGAGTTATTGGGATTTTGTCAGCTTCACAGAACAAATTAATAAATTTCCATCCTTTTATATGTTTAAAAGTAAATTTGGGATAATGTGGTCTTTCAAACATTGGTAGATCTAACTCATAAATCTGTCTTGGCCTAGTGCCTTTTTTAGGTGCAGAGTTTTTAACTACAATTCAGATTTCTTCTGTGGTTATTGATCTGTTCAGGGCTTCTACACCTTATGTATCAGTTTTATTAACTGATATTCAGTACTCCTAGAAATATTTCCATTTTCTAGATTTAATTATTTACCTACATAACATTCAATATGCAGGAATTTATTGATTTTTTTTTTAAATGGAGAACATTGCAGGATTTTATTTGCTGGGCAGAACATCTGGCTTAATTTACTGATAAAGATACAGTTATCAGAGAATTTTTCCTTCACTGTGTTAGCTTGGGCAGCTGCTTAAGGCTGTAATAATTAACTAGGCAGCCTCATGAAAAGCTGGATTCCATTCTAACCCACACTAAATAATACTGAGATATCAATAATAATATAATCAGAATAATATTATATTAATAATATATCAGAAATATGGAAGACACAAGATTGATCATATCTCTCATATTAACATTTAGTTTTCCAGTTAGGGAAGTATAAAAAGTAAAGGGCTTGGATAATAGCAATATATTATTATAAACTTAATCTGATAAAACATCTGATAGCAGTTACTGCTCTAGATGTCTCTCTACTGGAGAAAATCAAAATAGTCTTTGGTACATAATAAGGAAGTATTTTTGGACAGTGCTTTATTTTTCTTTATTCAGTAAACAGAAAAAATGAGAAGTGGTTTGCTCTCATCTGGCAGGGTAACTATAGAACTAACCACTCCGCCTAGTGAACACGCAGACTCCCTAAGAGCATGCCACAGCTTTATCTGCTCGGCACTTTGTTGACTATCTCACAGGACTTCATGCGAGTACTCTCCATTACTGACATAATAACGATGAAAAGCAAGAAGCGGCTATCCATCCATGCTTTTATAAGATATGGAAGCAAATAAACCTTCAAAAACATACCAGGCTGCTACATATAGGGTTTCTGTATGAAGCATACAGCTCAGAGAGACAAGGTGGTGAAACACACAGCAGAGAGAGATGCTGAATATGTAGGATGGGAAATGTGATATACATTTAATCATAGTCTCAGAAACAGAAAATAGAGAGGGTGGAGGGGAAGCAATATTTAAAAAGATAATGGCTGTGAATTTTCCAGAACAGATCAAAGTCAAGCATTTACAGATACAAGGGATATAGCATATACCGAGGGGGTAAGCAAAAACCAACCCACATCTACACATATTTTAGTGAAACTGTGGAACAGCACAGGCAAAGAGAACATGTTACTAGCAGCCAGAGAGAGAAGATAGAGCCTCTCCAGAGGAATAACAATTATTCAGACGGCTAATAACAGAAGCCAAAATATATGGAATAGTGTTTTTAAAGAGTTGAGAGTAATGTCAGCCTAGATTTCTGTCATGAAAACATGTTATCTTTCAAGTATAAGAACAAAAGGAAGCATTTCAATATAAATAAAAACTGAAGTCTGCTGATGAGACCATCAAAAGCAATCTACATTTCTGCAGAGGGGAGGGTAGAGCTCAGTGTTATAGCACATGCTTAGCATGCTGGAGAACCTGAGTTCAGTCCCCAGTACCTCCATTAAATAAAGAAAGAAACTTAATTACTCCCGCCACCAAAAAACAAATAAACAAACCAAAAAAACCCCAAGCAAACCAAAATAAGCCATCTACATTTGTTACAGTGTTTTTGACTTCTGGCATTTCCAGCATCGATTCCTTCTTAGAGTTCCCATCTCTCCGCTTGCATCACCGTCTCTTCTAGTGTGGTGTCCGTTCTTTCCATGAGAGCCCTTAGCACATTAATTATAGTTATTTTAAATTCCTGGTGTGATAGTTTCAACATCCCTGCCATCAGTCTGCTTCTGATGCTTGTTTTGTCTCTTTGAACTTTTTTTTTTCTTCTGTTAGCATGTTTTGTAATTTTTTGGTTGAAAGCCAGATATGATGAATCTGGTTAAAGGACCTGGGGTAGATAGACCTCTAGTATGAAGGTTTCTGTTTATTTGGCTAAAAGTTAGGCTGTTTGCGGTTTTGCTGTAGCTACAGTGTCAGGGGTAACAGCTAACATTCCCTCTAATGTCCTCATTCTTGCATCCCCTGTTGTCTTTGGGTTTCCCTAGAGACTCCTTCTTAAAGGAGAGACGGAGCCTTACTGTTCTGTTAGCTGTGACCCGCTGTTATTATACAGGAGCCAGACTGACATGGTGGGGATACGCGAAGTGCTCTCTAGTGTATGATTCAGTCTCGGTCTTTTTGCAAGTCTGTGCTCCTGGTCTGTGATCAGTACAACTGCTTCTCAGCCTTTTCGCTTATTCCTTTAGGTGAGACAGGAAGACTAGACGGGGCTGCTGTTGGGTGCTTCCCTTCTTCTCCCAAGTCAGTCAGGCTCTGGTAAAATAAACAGGACAGGCCATTGTTATGGAGACCAGAATGCTCTGGCTTATTTCATAATGCCTACTTTCCCCCTCCCACTGTCCGAAACATGAGGTAATTTTTTTTCTCCAATCTTCATTCTGAGAAGCCGAAAGAATTCCTGGAGGTAAAACTCAGGGAAGTGTAGGGATTCTAGAGTTTTTAACTCTCAAACGTGTCCACACCGATCCTCCAGCCATTTGTCAATGACGTCTTTAGGCGTTTCTACCAATACTGGCTTGAGTGGCAAGAGTAAACTTTGCTCCCAGTAAACTGTGATTCTCAGTGTTCATCTCTCTTTCCAGTTTTGGGGGCATTAATCCTCTGATGAATCTAAGAAAAGTTGTTGATTTTCAGTTTGCTCAATTCTTTTCTTATTGTGAGTATGGAAGTGGTAACATGACATTCGGCAGCATCAGAATGAATTGTGACCCTGCCCTTTTAGAGGGAAGAATCTTAGCATATAAGATGCTGGAAAGGAGGAAGACTGCCTTCCGGGTACCAGCCCCACCGCTACTCCAGCAGCGACAGTAATCTTATTATTAGCACAGGTATGTTCTCAGTAGTTCCTGAATCAAAAAACGTAATGCAGCTACAGCAGGACATCCCGCACACAGCCCGGGGAGGCCGTGGGAGGGGCCAGGTCTCTGCAGCTGACTTTGCTGTGCTGTGCGGCAGGCCTCCTTGGCTGCACGGAAGTTAATCCCATTGAAGGAAGGTTTTTAAAAAGTCTTTGCTGAAGTAGCAATTCCTCAGCACTTACCACCAGGACGCAAAGGAAGGTGCAGTGTAACAGCTGCTACGGGAGTTCCCCCCGCCCCTTTCCCAGACCTAGTAAAGGGGGAGAACTTGAAAGTCTTCGAGCTGAAACGAGTGCTGGGGGGCAGCTGAGGGGTTGATGATCAAAGACTCCAGGTGTTTGGCTGAGACTCTCGGCTCCAGGAGAACACAGGGGAGGTATGAACGCGGAAAGGGGGAAGTGATGTGTGGGGAAATGGGGACGGCTGAGTTCTAAATCCAGGCTAAACATAGCAAAAATTCTTGGGGTTTTGCCCATTTAAAACTGAAGGGGAAAGAGAACTTTTCTATTTTATGTACTGAGTGATGCCACTGTCGGGCAAATGAGGTCTGTCACAAATGAGAGTCTTGTGGGGGAGGATACAGCTCAAGTGGTAGGGTGCCTGTGAGGCCCTGGGTTCAATCCCCGTACTGCCACCAAAAATAAATTAATTAATTAAATAAATTACCCCCCCCAACGGAAAAAAAATTAAAACAAGCAAACAAACAAACAAAAATGAAAGTCTTGGGAAAGTGGATGCTCTGTGCCTCCATTTCCCCACACCAGGAGGAGGGGAAATGTACTTTTCTCTTAAAATCAACAAGACAATTATCTCATTTTAAAATAGGAGGAGAGGGAGGGTAGAGCTCAGTGGCAGAGCACATGTGTAACATGCACGAGGTCCTGGGTTCAATCCCCAGCACCTCCTCTAAAAAATAAATAAATAAATAGACCCAATTGCCAACCCCCCTTAGGAGGAGACAAACGCGAATGGGTCACCTAAGAGTATAGCTGAGTGAACCCTGTCGTGCTCTCCCCCACTGGTCCCTTTTTCTCGGCTCACCCCTCACCCTCAGAAATGATCTTAGTAAAACAAGAGATTTTTAGATAAAAATGTTCAGGGGGAGAGTACAGCTGAGTGGTAGAGTGCATTCCTAGCATGCATAAGGTCCTGGGTTCGATCCCCAGAACCTCCATTAAAAAAAAAAAAAAATTAAAACCTACCTAATTACCTCCCACTCCTCCCCAAATTTAAATATTAAAAAATTCTTAAATAAATAAAGCAAAGGGCTTTAAAAAAAAAGGTTAAGTTAAGGCGGGACGAGCAATTTTTAAAGGATGGCCCGAGGGGAGCTGGTGGAGGTGGGAGAGGTTTAAATGCGCAGGGACTGTTGTACAGGCCTCTGAGCGGAAGCTTGTGATCCGGGGGATTGAGATCTGGGGAGGTGGCAGAAGGAATAACTGCAAAGACCCTAAAATAGAAAAGTTTGGCATATTTGAGGGGCTGTCAAGTGCTAAGTGGCTGGAGCAAAGCAAAGAGGGGACTGGAAGGTAGTGGCAGGAGTTAGCTCACGCGGGGCACAAAAGAACTTTGGGGTTTGCTGGTAACTGAAGTTGCCAAAAGGTTCTAAGCAGAGAAGCAGTATCGTGGTATCTTTTGGAGAATGAGTTCAGAAAGGTAGGGCTGGATGCACTGTGCACAGTAGGAGCCAGGAGTCAGGGTAGGGAGGCCAGTTAGGGGCTGCTGTGGCCTCCAGGCAGGAGATGGCGGAGATGGCAGAGGAGCTGTGAGAGGGCAGGGGCTGGGGACAGGCTTCGGATGCTAGAGCCAGCAGTTCTTGTTTCAGGCTTGGATGTGCACTGTGAGGGAAGCAGAGGAAGCAAACTCAGACTTAGTAGGTGTTTGGGCCATTTATTAACTGACTCAGCCGCTAACTGGAGTCCATGAATGACTGAAATTCCCTTTCCTTTGAGACTTTCACGGCTCCCAGTGGCCAGCTGTTTGCCAAGATTCCCGCTCCGTTTTTGCCTTTCTGTAATAGGAAGCCAATAATACTCACTCTCCAAGACTTGGATTTGGGGCCAAAAAAAAAAAAAGGGGGGAAACACTGACATCAAGCTTTCTGCGAAGAAAGAAGTGGAAGCTGTGTGAGTGGACGCTGAGGTCCTTCTCATCGTGACTGTTGGGCAAACAGATTCGATGTGAAATAGACACATTAAGCTTCTCAGCGACCCTGTGAAGGAGAGGTCGCTATTACCCGTTTTACAGAGAAGACCGAGGCCCAGGGAGTTTGTATGTCTGGGCCAAGGTCACAGTGGCTCCCAGGCAGCCCAGGTGTGGGGAGGTGGAGGTGAGCGGTGAGGGATGCAGTCAATTGGCATCGTCCTTGTGGGTGAGAGGGAGGCGGTCCTCGTACTCGCTAGTGCCCCACCTGCTCATTGCAACCTGGAGCAGAAGCATCCTGCGCTGTGGTTGCCTTAATGCATTTCAAGAGAGTAAATTGGGGAGAAGAAAACCCCAGCGCACGTGTAGCCTCGAACTTCCTTTGAAGGGCAGTGGAGCTGGGGCCGCGCGTGCTGATGCGAGGGGCATTGCTGGATCACACCAGGGCTGGAAGGGCAAGGGTGTGGGGGAACAGACTAGTCGTGCACCAAGGCCTGAGGCCTTGAAGAGTTGACTGACGTCACTTCTGTTGGCCCAGAAGCCCGGTACAGTCCCCCCTCAGCAGCAGCCACTGGGAAAGGAAGGGGTGAAAGGAGATACCACCTCTCTGAGCCCAGAACAGGGAAGCTGCCCGCTGCTCTTCCAGGAGGTTAAGCCGTTCTGTCTCCCTCACCAGAGGCCAGCAGCTAGTCCCACCCTGTGGATCCTCCCCACCCTGAGCGCATCAGTTCTAGGCCCCCACCATGCTTGCTGAAGATCTGAGTGGGCTAGTCATCTTAGTATCCTCAAGACCCAGCACAGGACCTGACGCCCAAAAGTATTTGCTGAGTCAGTGGATAAATTTCCTATGAGTCTAAGGTTCCAAACCAGTGTCTCCAACGTCTGGCTTCCCTTGGCTGCTTCAGAGCCTGAGATCTGGGCCTCTGATCTGGCTGCTGGCTGACCCTGTAAAGGAAGATAGGAGGCTATGTCAAGGAAAAGTGACTTCCCTTTGCTCACCTCCCTGTATCCCTGAGAAAGCAGCCCCGGACCCAAAAACCAACCTCAGGGAGCTTACAGATGAAGTGCCTGAAGGGAGCGCTACTGAAGGAGGTGGGTGGCAGGTCAGAAGCCAGGGTTCTAAGCCCAAATCTGTAGCCAGCAAGCTGTGCGGCCTTGGGCAAGTCACTTAACTTCTCTGTTCTCAACTTCAAAATGGAGAGGCAGTATAGTAGGTTAAGGGCAGGTAGGCTTTGACAGAGACATGATTTTGAATCTCAGTTCAACCACTTAGATGCAGCGGCTACTTAGATCTTTGACCTTGGCCTGGTTATACACACTTCCTGGGCCTTAGTGTTTTCACTGGTGAAATGAACAGCAGCATCTGCTTCACAGAGTTGTTGGGAAGGTTCATATAGCTTTTTAAAATTTAATATATATATTTTAGGACTGTGGCTGGCACCCAATAAGGGAGTTATTATTATTGTAATGTTTACCTTTTTTAAAATGATAAAGGACTGTTCTCCAGGCCTCCCAGGGTTTTGGCGCTGATCCCCTGACATCATGCATAAAAAGGCAGGGAGGAATTCAGTAGGTATCAGGTCTTTTTTGACCTTTTTTGTTTTCCAACCTGACAGGAAATTCCTTCTTCCCTCAGCGGTGCCAGCCACCCAGCCACAAGCCCAGCTGATGGCTTTCCATGACAAAAGACAAGGCCACAGGACCCCGGGTCTCTACCCCAGAAACCAGCAAATCCCTGCCTCAGGAAACCACTGCAGGTTTCTTTTTTGTTAAAAAGACTCAAGGTTTTAGCTACTAGAGCAGCTCAAGATTTAAAAAAAAAAAAAAAAAGATCCTGAAGATTTAGGTTCTTTCCAAGTTCTGGAAAGTCTCAGGGAGGCGGAGAAGCACAGTGTGGGCGTTTCCGCTGAAGTTCAGTGACGTTCCTCCTTCCCTCAGGGGCCAAAGCTTGGCCCACTTAGCCCCAGGAGGAACTTGAGAGCGCCCTGGGGAGCTGGGGGAGGAGTTGGGGTGCAGAGGCACATGGTTTTTGAAGCCTCTGGGCTCCCAGCTGCCTTTTCCCAGTAAGCTCAAGAAGGAGGTGATGGATCTCAAAGTATCAAAAAGGAAACGTGAAACCTGCTTATTAGGTTTTCAAATTCTCCTTTGTCCCCATCTTATTCTAAAAGATATGCTAGGTTCTAGAAGGCAGAAAGGCAGCTGCTTTAAGTTATATATGTGCCCAATGGACCTTAGCCTGGGCTGCACTGGACGGCTGCCCCTAGTCCCCGGGGGAACCCCAAAGAAGGGTGCTTAACTATATACCGTGGGGCCATGTCTTTTCCTCTGTGCTGTCCCAAACAACAGAAAGTGGACACAGGTCCAGAATTTTTGACCTGGTTCCCAGGCAGAAAATGTCCCAGAGGCAGGACATCAGTGCCAATTGATCTAGAAACATCACAGGCAGCCCAGCAGGGGGCAGTTCCCTGATGGAGACTTGCCCGCAGCCCAGTTTCTTCAGTCCTGGGCTTGGGGGCTAAGCCAGTCTGCTGCCCTTTGCATTCGGGAGATCAGAAGTGGAGTCTTATAAATGCCATCATTCTGGCATTTCATAGCTATCAAACACCCAGATCTAGAGTCTTCCGACTACAAGTTAATCACGTTCTTTCAAGATATCTTTCTTTCCAAAAATCCTGTCCTCCCCACCACCGTCCCCATCAAAAATGATAATAACCCAGATGGTTTTCTATTGTTTGGTCAAAATTATTCCCAGCCTAGGTCTCTATTAATAGAAATAATTAGATGTCCAGAAGGAAGCCTCCATAAGCATCTATAACAAACACAAAATATTGCAGGAGTCTACCTTCAAGGTGACAGGCAAACCGGTGGCTCTCAGTTCTGAGAAATGCCTCAATCATTGGATGGCTCCTGCTCATAACCCATTCACTTTAGAAGAAAAGCCATCTGTTTTGTAGGACAGAAACTATACCAGAGCTCAGAGGCTTAATTCATTCAGGGTTCAACTGTTAGCCTGAGAACCTAGGACTTTTTGGGGGATGGTTGGGGGGCTCTGTTTCCTTGTTGGCAAATGGGGGGGCGTCGGTCTCCATCAGTGGTTCTCAACCAGGTCTAATTTTGCCCCCCGGATATCTGGCAATGTCTGGAGGTATTTTTGGTTGTCACACACGGCCAGGGCCAGGGGGAGAGGAAGTGCTTCTGGCATCTGATGGGGAGAGGCCAAGGATGCTGTGAAACATTCTGTGATGCCCAGGGCAACCTCCGTAACAGGTCACCCAGCTCCAAATATCAATAACGCTGATGCTGAGAAACCCTAGGCTAGAAATTCTATCTTTTGGGTTTCTTCTAGTTGGGGCCAAGTACAAGTCCCCTAACTTTCCTTGGAAATGATGGGCTGCCCATGCTCCCCTCAAGGACCACTACACCCAAAGCTACAGAGCTGCCTCGGAGGGGTGTTAAAGGCTGGTGAGGCCCTACACCACCGTTTCTCTCTGGAACAGAGATTGTCTGGTGCACTGAAACTTAGTTTAATCTGAATGACAGAACCATTACTCTGTTAAAAATAAATAAAATGCTCTACGCCTAGAGACCCTCCCCAAAGAGTAAATGTTTCGCCCCAAACCTTTCGGATGTGGATAGGTTAAAGAAATCTGACAGACAATCATTCATTCACTCTCAACACATACAAAAACCCCTGTAGTGGCTTTGTGCCACGCCCCTCACATCTCTCTATTCCTTTAGAAGAAAGAAGCTGACGACAGAAAAATGTAATGTCTAAAAGTGGCTAGAAGTCATCCCACTTAAAGTTTATTTCATGTGATTTCCAGCATGCAGTGTGCTTTCTTGGGGAAAAAATTTTTTTTTTGTCCCAGTTCACATTATAAATTAATTTACAAATATAGAGCTGTTAGAAACAATATGTATAAAAGCCCACATGATTTTTCACATAGAAAAATATCCACAGAAACTGGTTTTTTGTACACACAATATGGGGCTAGGCAGTCTCTTTGGTTGTCTTCCTGCATAATATTCAAAAAGTAATGGTGATGTTATCTATACCTCGATAAACTATTTAAAAAAATAATTTTCTATTTGCATATTTCAAAATAAAAATTTAACAGTAATGCTGTGAGAGTCTCAAAAAAGAATACCTGGAGAAAAGATATTATTATTTTTTTTTACAATGTACTGTGTTCCTTTTCCAAAAAAAAATTAAACCCCCAAACCAGCAATGCTCCCATCAAAGACTGAACAGCATGGTACAAAGGTAACTCCTAGGACATTATCTTCATCTTAATGCATCGCTATTCCAATACAATCAACAAATATCCACACTGTAATGAACACTTTTTGGATAAGTTCAAACAGTGACTGAGTGTCTGCCAGGTACCAGGCCTTCTGCTGGGCACTGGGAGGGTGACCATAAAAAACTATTCAAATGAAGATGCCTCTTGAGAAGTAAAAGGGAGTGCCAAAAATAAGTTACATTTTAAAAAGTTTCTGATCACAAAGTTTTTATAAAAAACTATAAAAAATTCCATTTAAAAACTATTTCTAATAAAATTCTAAAACTTTGTGTATAAGTTGAAAAATCCAAGACACATGCTAAAAGGGACAGGACACCAAGTTGAGTAAGACACTAGTCACCCCAGACCTCAGAAATACGGCAGCAGAAGTAAGGCAAGAGGGGTTGTCCATGTCCGCTGCCCAGAGTGGCACTGATTTCAACCAGAATCTTTGGTCAAATGAAGGCGAGCTCATTCCTACTCTGTACACACTATGTCTGCCTGTGCATGCTGGTGCCTTGATTTCCAGGAACTAGAACACAAAATTTACAAGCACCAATTCTGGAGCCAGACTGCCTGACCTGATCCTGGCTCCACGGCTTACTATCTGAGTGGCCTTGGGCAAGTTACCTAACATCCTGGCGTTTCACTGCCCTCGTACAGAAAATGAGGGGCAGAAAGCATACCTATCTCCCAAGGTTCTTGTGATGATTAAATGAGTGAATACACGTCAAGTGTCTAAAACAGCGCCTGGCACACAGTGCTGGCTTGCCTGCGCAGTTTTGCTGCTGTTAGGGTCTACCTCGCACCTGACGCTGAGCCTAAATAGAGGTGATTTGCGAGCTGGATAGAGTATTTGCATTTCCTAGTACCGTATTTTTAAAACTTTCATTAGCCACAAAGAATCCAAGTGGAGGCTTCCTATAAAAATCCAGGTATCTGACTTTTCTAGAAAAATCAGAATGCTGCCAGGCGGGAGATAACAGCCTTTAGCTGGTCAGTCCCAACCCGTCCTTTCTGCTTCTGTTGCCAACTGTTACCTTTTTCCCACCCAACAACTTCATTCACTTTTTTTTTTTTCAGCCAGTTCCTATACACCCTTGAGCTTGTAACCCTGATATACACTGATGAACAGAAAGACATGGTCCCTGCCCTCACAGGGCTCACAGGTGCTAGCCCAGAACAGAGAGGGCTGGATTTCTCTCCAGGAAGGCCCTTATCCAGAGAAAGCTGTCAAAGCTGGCCGAGATGTAGAGAGACTCCTGCTGCATCCATGATCCTCCGAGTGAGGTCAGCGGATGGACCCGGAGCTCTCCCAGGAGCTCGAGAAACGTGGCATCTCGGTGCCCGCCCCAGACCTACCGCCTGGGAATCTGCATGTGAACAAGATCTCAGGTGTGCACATTCAAGTCTGAGAAGCACGCTCTATACCTCGGAGCCCTCGCGGGGGTAGATGAGGCTGTTGACTACGCTGAAGTTGTAGAACGGGCTGCCGAAGGGGCCGCTCTGACCCCCGCTGGTGCTGGCAGGGAAGGGGCTGTAATAGGAAGATCTCTGGCTGCTGCCCGCGTTGCTGGTGCTGTGGCTCAGCTGCAAGGTGTCTGGTGAGGCCTCCGAGACGGAGCTGGGGGGGAAGGTGCTGCTGGGGGGCACCTGGGCGCCCTGGATCCCTAGGTGGCGGCTGCCGGGGAGAGCTCGCTGGGTGCCCGCGCTGCTGCTGACACTTAAGGTGCTGAGGCTGCTGAAGAAGGTGTTCAGGCAAGGGGTGGAGGTGAGCATGGATGCTCCTGGGGAGGAGGCGGTCCTCTTGGTGCCCTCGGGAGGCTCTGGGGACTGAGAGGAGCTGTCTCCCTCCGGCTTCCCAGCCACTCCAGAGCTCAGTCCCGAGGACAGCCCGTCTTCTGACTTAGATGCCCCCGCGGCCGCCGCAGAGGTGCTGCTGGTTTCCGAGCGGCGCTTCCGCTTCCTGCGGAAGTTCCCGTTGTCAAACATTTTCTCACAGTTCGGATCCAGGGTCCAGTAATTCCCTTTCCCTGCGGAGACGAGAAAGGAAGCGGGGTGAGAGAGGAGCACCCCGTCCGTGCCCATGCGCTCAGCTTCAGCTCTGAGACGAGGGGGCAGACTCTCATTAAACTCTGGCAAAGATGCTCCATCCGCTCTACCCCTTAAATTCATCCTTTGTGGGGAGATTTTATTCTTCACCTTCAAGGAGAAATCTGGAACAACAGTGTCCTAGCCACTTCCAGCTTCTCCTGGCAGTGTCTGCCACTTACATTTTAAGACTCACTTCTATTCCCCAAACACTTATAATGACTCAGCACCTTCCCTTCTAGATGCATATTGTGTTCTCCCTGCCAAATCCTGGCACTACTTGAACCTCCGTCTCTTTCTTTGTAAAAATAGGGGTAAGAACGGTACTCACCTCATAGGTTGGCTGTGAGCGTTAAATGATACCTCTGCCAAGTAGCTGGCACACAGTAAGCAGCGAAAAACCAGTATGTTATCATCATCACTGGCTGCAAAGGTACAATACCCTCCCCGAAAAAAATACACCACTAGAAAAAGGCAGCCTCAGATACCCAGTCCTCTGCCTTGTCGAACACAAACGACAAGTTATTACTGAGTAATTAACTGTTTTAACAACGCCTTGGATGGCATATACTTGGGGTACACACCTAGGGCAGGAGGCACCCCGTATCTCTTCAAAGCTCTTCCTCCACTCCACAAATCTCAGAGATCAGGACCTAATTTAATGCCTGCAATGCTGGTCTTCTGCTTAGAAAATTTCCCTCACTCTCCAGCACAATGGAAGTAAAGAAGATCTAGCATCTTGGAGGATTTTATCTCCAGACAGCTTCTTTCGCTGCTGGTAAAAAGAATCTTTGGCATTTGAAAGTACTATAAAGCACTTATCTCATCGTGAGTGCTTTGCATGGATAACTTCAGTTTCTCCTCTCAGCTCTCTGAAGACAGGCAATATCACTGCCTCCATTTTTCAGATGGGGAAACTGAGATCCAGATTAAGTTAGTAACCTGTTGTCAGCTAGCAATGGTAGGGTGAGGATTTTAAGCAGACTGGCTCTAGACTCAGCATTCTTAACCATTGTCTTAAACACTGTCTCCACAAACTAGCACATGGTCCTCCACATTCATTATCTCCACTGACACATTTTCTGCAAGTAGTTGCAGAAAAAAAAATTTTTTTATTCATATAATTACCATCTAAATAACAACACCTGCACCCATCAGGATATTTATATTGTGTCACATTGGTACCAAAAGCTTTGACAAGACATTAGTTATAGATCCTTAAACTTTTTAGAAAGTCCAGGAGTGTATATGCCAATTTACACGATCGTCTTAGACTCAGAGGCCAGGTCTGGAAGATGCGTCTTCTGGAACTGCACCCTGTCCAGTACACTAACCACAAGCCACACGTTGCCGTTGGGCACTTGAAAAGTGGCCAGTCCAAAGTGAGATGTGGTGTAAAACACACAGGATTTTGAAGAGTTAGTGCCAAAAGAATAATGTAAAGTAGCTCACTAGTAATTTTTGTATTTGTTATACGTTGAAACAATATTTTGGGTTACCAATTAAAAAATAATTTCACCAACTTCTTTTTTACTTTTTTAACGTGGCTACTAGAAAATTTACAACCACGCGTGGTTTGTGCTGTACTTCTGTTGGAAAGCACTGCTCTAGAATGACTCCAAGTACAAATACTTCAGAGTATTTCCACAATTTACACAAAATCCTGGATCTCTGTAGTTTGCGACTGCAACATTTCTCTTCTCTTTTTCCTATCACGACTCTGCCAGCATTTCCCCTGTCCTGGGACCCTTCTGAAACTCTTAAGTAGGATTCTGTTTCTCTCGTTTTTGAGCTTTTCTCCACCTCACTCCTCGAGAAGAACGGAAACCACTAACGCTCCACTCCAACCCAGCCCTCCTCACCCCTGGGCTTAGATCCGAACGATGCAAATTTAGGCTTTTCATTTTCACATTTCTAAATAGTTATGGTTCCCAAACCGCGCGGTCTGCAGGACCCCGCTCAAGCTCTCCCATCCCTCGGCCCCTGCCTCAAGATGCCTGTGTCACCATCCTCTATAATCACCCCTCTCAAAGCAGGCACAGTGGGTCTCCCGCGACCCAGAGGCAGGAGGAAGAGCATCTGTGGCAGCCTGCACAGCCGGCTGCTCCAGCCCTAGGCCTCTCACCACCCCTCTCCTGAAATGTGATGGGATTCTCAGCTCATCGGAATCTCTTCATAGCCTTCCCTCATCTAAGTGCTCATCCGTGTTTTTAGTCCTAATCTCCCTCCCTGTACCTGGACCCTCCCTTCCAGCGGCCTGGTGAACACCATCCAGGGGCGGCGCCCAGTTTGAGGATTCAGGCTTTTCCCTTTTTCTCTAACTGGTCGGCCTCTCCGAGTGTGGGGGGTGGGGGTGCACGTGGGTATAAGGGACCGGCCAGGAAGCACCTGTCCGTCCTCACCTGGGTCGTCCTCGTCGCGGGGCACCTTCTTGAAGCAGTCGTTGAGCGACAGGTTGTGGCGGATGGAGTTCTGCCAGCCCGCCTTGCTGCGCTGGTAGAAGGGGAAGCTGTCGGCCACGAACTGGTAGATGTGGCTGAGCGTGAGCTTGCGCTCGGGCGCGCTCTGGATGGCCATGGCGATGAGCGCCGAGTACGAGTAGGGCGGTCGCACCATCTTCATCAGGTCCTCGCGGCTGGCCATGGACAGCCAGCCCAGCTCCCCCGGCGCCGCGGGCCCGGCGGGCGAGGCGGGCGCGGCGGGCGCGGGCTGCGCGAAGGGCCGCTGCGCGCAGCCGAAGGTGCCGGCCGCGGTCGGCGGCTGCAGGAAGGGCCCGGGCGCGCCCCCGGGGGGCGGCGGCGGCGGCGGCGGCGGGGGGGCCCCCAGGTACGCGGCGGCGGCGGCCGGGGGACCGCCCACGGCCGGCCCGTTGAGCCACAGGTAGGGGTTGGCGGCGGCGGCCGGCGGCGCGGGGTAGTCGGCCAGCCCGTAGGGCGCCCTGGCCGGCGGAGGGGCGCCCGGGGCGGCGGCGGCGGCGGCCGGGGGCAGGCCGGGCTGCGAGTACACGCCGAAGTTGTCGCCGCAGTAGAGAGCCATGTCGGCGGCCGTCGGCGGGTGCGGCGCGGCGGCGGCGGCGAGCGGCGAGCGGGGCTGGTCTCGCCGCTCGGGCGAGAGCATCCCTTTGGGGGCCAACCCTGCGGCCCCGCCTCGGCCCTCGAGCGGCGATCGGCGTCCCGGGCGGGGAGGGGGGTCGGGTGCGCGCGGAGCGCCGGCGAGCCGGCTTCTTATAACCGTCGGCGGCGCGGCTCCTCCCGGGCCGGTCCCGGGGCTGGGCGGCGGCCCGCGGGCCCCGGCTCTCCACGCCCCCGCCACGCCCCACCTGCCCGCGCGTCCCGGCCCAGCGCGCGGAAACCTCGCGCCGCCCGCCGCGCCCGCCGCGCCCCGCCCCGCGCCTGCAGCCCCTCCTCGCCGGCCCGGGGGAGCCGGGGCGGACGGGGGAGGCTGGCGCCTCCAGGTTTCGGGCGAACGGCTCCCCATTCCTAACCACCGTGTTCTCAGCACAATCATGAAATAAAATAACGAATATCGGAACAAAGAGCAGATCACCAAAGGCGGGCCACTGTTTTATGAAAAGTCCGTAAGTTAACTTTGGGTGGCCTAGCCCCCTTTGGTATTTAGACTTCGAGCCTCTACACCTGTGCGGATCGAGTTGCAGGATTCACGTCCGGTCTCGACTGATGCGCTCGCAGTCAGAAATAATAGACGCGATTTACAAATCTTTGGGGGTAAACGGTAGACGATATTAAGGTGCATCCTTGGTGTGTCCCCTTCTCCTAGGGGATTCTTTGAAGGAAGGGACTGAAATCGGTTTTTAATTTATCTAACCACGTCTCTAAACATAACTATACGTTCGTTCACATTCGAGCAGTATTCGTTCATTTCAGGTTCGGTTTGCGCAGTCTTTTGGTGTGATTTGTTTTCTTCTAAATCAGAAGGGCGAACGTTTTCAAAAACATTTAAATAAGTGGGTTCGGAATTAGCATTTTAAAACCAACTGTAATTTAAACTCTGCTAGAAGCGCTCATTTACAAAAACGGTCTCAACGAATTCTGGCATACGACTTGCCCTCCACTCTTGTAAGTTTCCAAATGCGGCTTCTGCCTGGAAAAACAAAACCAGCAAAATGTTGCGGCGACCCCACATGCCACGCAATAATTATTTATTGGCTCCGAACAACAGTAAGAAAAGTGTCTCTTTTACAATTCAAAACGACTCCTAAGTATGCTCTTAATAAGTGACAGGTCTGAGATTCTCGTTTAAGGAAGAGGGGAGGGGAAAAGATCTTTTTCCCGACTGCTTGCCAATTGCAGACTGACGGTCCAGAACATCTAATAATTTGGAAATCTCCCTCTCCCCCACCACGTCACGTTTATCTTCATGATGAAGTTAGTTATACACTTTCAGGAAAATGATCGTCTTCTGTTATCCCACTTCTTAAAAAATGAAATTCAGAGATACTTAACTAGCAAATTTTTGTACCTAGAAGGCAAACCGCACTTCAGATATAGTATTTTTCTCGTCTTTTCTGGAACCAGAAAGGAATTCTTGGCACACGATTTCTTTCCTGCAGATGATACAGAATGGGGTAATGTTTGCCTTCCTCGGATTTTGAGTTGTTTCCTATTTTAGATGAGCAGAGTGATTTTGTTTTCCTTCTCGAATAGCCCAAACGAAGTTGTTTTGTTTCTCTTGGGATGTTAATAAGGATGACAGCTATAAGCCAGGAAATTGGAAATCAATATTTAATAAATTATAATGCCCAAATTGAGTATTTTTTCCTTAAATTTAAATTCTAAACTAGAAAGAGAAAGTCCAAAAGAAAAACTGGGAAAATTAGGAAAAAATTGGAACCATCTTCCCCTTCGTAATTGATGTCCTTAAGACTATAATACAATGCCATCCCTGATTTTTTAGCAAATTTCTTACCCATACATACTTTGTGGTTTTGCGGATTTCTTTTTTAGTTTAATTCTTAACCCTGTAACTCCAAATTATTTTGAGTGAGTGGCCGTGATTTCAGACTATTGTTTCTGGCTTTGATTAAACGTTCTGCCAAATAGAGGGTTTTTTTTTTTCCGTAACTATACATTATTTTTTGTGGACTTTAATTTTATTTAAAAATGATGGAGCCACCTAGCGGCTCTTTGCCCCTGTTACAGCACATCTCCAGGTAGGGATCCATGAGGTGGACACCCCCTCTAGGGGTTTGGAAGTTACACTTTTCTACCTATTTTTTAATCACATCTTAATTAGATAAACTTAAAACTATCATTGGTCATAGCCTGGGGTTTTTAACATCAAAATTCAGTAATATTTGAAGTCCCTTTTTAAAAACATTAAATTTTAAAAAGCAATTGGTACACTTAAAAAAAAATAAACAGAACAAAAACTGTGCTTAAAATTCAAATTCCTCATAACAACAGTTTGTCAAATTGCCTTTTCACAAAAGAATATACTCGAGACAATTGACTAATGTATCTATGCCTCGCGTAAAATAAGGTAGACTGTTAACATGTTTTCATCACTGGAAAATAAAACATTTGGGGAAATTATTCAATCTAAAGAAAATGTCTTATTTTCCACTGACATGTGATAACATTCTTACTGATTCTTTGAGCCACAATGATTTATAATGGAATGTGGTCATTTTTAACAAATACTATAACAGAATGTAAAGCTTACACTCATTAATTCATAGCATCATAGACACACTGGCACGTTAGTGTTTGCTAGTATTTTTGCACAGTTACAGAGGAAGGAAAAGGTCATATAAATTGGAAAGAGCCTCAGTGCTCTTAACTCCTAATGGTTGCAACTTAGAACAACACTGAGCGAGGCACAGTCAGTCCTTCCCATCTCGGAATCCTGGTTTACTTTGTAGCATCCATGAAAAAGGCCACAGGCAGAAATCATGAACTCTATCCATGTCCCCCTCCTGGCTTTCTACTGTGCACTATCATTATTATACCTTTCTTGACTCTGCTCGTAAATCAGAGACTCTTTGAAGACGAATCCTTATATGTAATTCAGTTTTTGAAACACCTTGCCCACCAGAAGATGAGCAAATATCAATTTCTGAAAAATTCGTATCTGCCGAGTTAATGAATGACTACTTACAAATGCCATGTTGGGATATAAATAAACCCATTCCGGGATGAATTAAACGTACACACGTACACACACACACACACACAAACCTAACGCCCAAAATGGGACCTTGGGACCAGAGAAAAATTTCTATAGCAAAAAAGAATAGGAGCATTACTCAGATGTGGAGGGAAAAAAAAACCAACTTTACTAGAGTAATGGGAAGGACATTTTAGAAAATGTTGGCTTTTTTGTTTTCAGTAAGATGTATGGCAGCCTGGCCTGAAACAAGAAGTCAGAGTACCACAAAAAGGAGACAAACTCAGGTGCAAGAGGAGATGAAAAAGGAACCAGAGGAGGTGTGGGGGGGGAAAATGCCGGATACCTCGACTTATCTTTGGAGAATACAGTTTTTGGACTAATGAGGTGAGAAGGCCAAAATAAGGAAGATTAATTAGTGCGTTTGTTATTTTGGTGAAAAGAGGGTGGATTATTGAAGGGAAGATGTGGAGACCACAGGGGCTGGGCCTGCTGCCTCACTCCTGACTTTTGCCAGCTTCCAACCGCTGAATTGGTTCTCGTTCGAGAGGTGGCGCGGTCATCAGCGAGAGGCAAACTGAAGAGCCTCTGTCCCCTCCCAGTCTGTACGTCAAAAGCTGCGACTTGCAGACTGAAGCAGAACTCAGAGGCACCCTGCGCCAGGACCTCGTGCATCCTAAGTCCGCACTCTCCACTGAGCTGCCCCCTGCCCTCGTCCAGCCTTCATGTTGACATTGGCCACACTACCCCCATCAGTGCCCCCCCCCGCCCCCCGCCCCAGCCGCCTGGGAATCAGAGAAGACTGGAAAGAGCTGCAAATACAGAGTGAAGGGCAAAAATCAAGTCCTGGAAGGCTCAGAAACAGGAGTGTGGCCCAGGGACACCCAGCCACAGGCCAGAGGACTCTTAAGGCTCACGGCCCTCTTCCCACTGCAAACATTAGGCACAGAACAGGTAGCAGAAAGGATGGATCCTGAGGATTCTTGCAGACTGAGGCATCTGAGGATATCACAAAAGTTCCATGTACTCAATCCAGAAAAATAAGAAAAATGATTAGCCCAAACCATGGTGCTCCAGCAATTCCTTTGAACAACTTATTAACATGTCCCGCCCCTGTTTGAACGGGAAGCCTCTTCTGGTTGCCGCCCTGTCCCCGCCCGAGGCCTCTGGAATGCTTCCTGGCCTCTGGCTCTAGCTGACTAGCCCCATTCTTGGCCTTCCTCAGCTAACTTCTCAGACCCTTCCTCTCCGGACCCTCATTTCCAAGAACCAACTTCTCTCCAGTTCAGCCACCCACTGTACTGGGTGTTTTAAGAGGATGGAAATGCTATCTCTTGTTGCTCTTTTTTTTTTTTTTTTCTTTTAACACCTGCAGTTAAGGAATGTGTGCTAAGTGCCTGGCACTGTGCTAGGCTGCGTACAGGCATCACCTCGCTTACTTCTCTCCGGCAGTTCTGTGAGATAAGAACTGCTAGCAACCGAAAGAGAGGTTAAGTAATTTAACCGCAGTCTCCCAACTTCTAAGTGTGCAGCCAGGATCCAAATCCAGGCAGCCCAGCTGTGAAGCCCGTTCTGGGAACCCTCTGCTCTCATTGCCTCCTCCCAGTGTTTCCCCAGCACCCAGGCCAGTGCCCGACGGCAGCGCATGCGCAACGATCTTTTGTTGCTTGAATAAAAAAAAAAAGTTAAAAAGCATTAAGTCATGTAAAGCAGAAATTGAAAGTCTCACCCCTACAACCCCCTACCCCGTCTCTTCACATGGTCCCTCTCACCAATGGTAACCACTTGCTATCAGTTTCTTATGCTTCCCTCCAGAATTTTTTTGTTTTAATTCAAATGTAGTTGATTTACAATGTTAGTTTCAGGTGTACCGCAAAGCGATTCAGTTATATATATATACTCAGTTTCTTTTCCATTACAGCTCCCTACAAGAAATTGAATTAAGTTCCCTGTGCTATAGACTCGCTCCTTGTTGTTTATCTATTTATATATAGTAATGTGAATCCAGAAAATGTTTTCAGGCACTTACCTGCACAGCTATATGCATTTAAAAGTGGAATCCACATTACCTGCCCCCACCAAAAAAAAAAAAAAAAAAAAGTGGAATCTATGCTGTTCACATGGCTCTGCACCTTCTACTTTCATTCATATGTTTTAGGAATTTTCCAAAGCAGCGCATGTGTCCATATGTCCACCTCATTTTGTCCTCCTGGTGGTCCCCTTCATGGGGTGGTCAGGGCTGGCCCCACCTTTACGGCTGGGTGCAGGTGGCTTACAGCCAGTGTCTGTTCTAATTTTTTCGTGTCCCTCCGTACCCATGAGGCAATATTTTGAATTTAACCTATTTTAGTTCGATCTTTAGATTATTTCCTTTAAAAGAAATGGCTTAATGTGCTGATGATAGTAAACGCCTAGCTAGGGACTTGCTGGGTCAAAGAGAACGCACCCTTAAATGTTTGATTCTGACCAACTGCTCTGCCGGAAGGTGCCCCAGTGTCTACCACCTACCACCCTGGATGCCTTTGCTAACACTGGATTTGTTCAAGTCTTTCTATTTTGTCAATCTTAAAAGCACAAGAGGATGTCTCAAAAGTGTTTCCATTTGTTTTCCTTGATGAAGGACTATCTAGTCATATGTCATTTTAAAATCTTTTTCGGGAACTAACTGTTCTGACCTTTTGCCCATTTTTCTATCTGTGTATCTTTAAAAAAAAAATTTATGTGAGCAACTTGTGATTAAAGATATTAACTTTTTTTTCTCCTAGGTATTGCAAGTCATGATTTCTTTGTTAAAACTGTCTCTTCTCTTGGCATCTCTGACAACACACTGTCCTGGCTCTCTTCCTTTCTCTTCTGCATCTTCTGAAAGGACATCTGTTTCTCATCTCATCCACTGAATATCATTTTCCCCCCTCAGGTTCCTAACCTCAGCCCTCTTCCTCTCCCCTACACGGTCTTCATGGGCTGCCCCATCTACTCCGTGGCTTTCATCATTGTAGTGGACATGGTTTGTTACAGTTGTTACTGCCTGTTTAACAACTCCACAGAGAAACACTCTGCCATTATTTCCAAAGCGTGAGGTTTACGTGGGTTTGGCCATTGGGCAGAGACAGGCTGGAGACTCAGACCTGACCCTTGCCAGTGTTACTTTCTCCTACAACAATGATTTGTTTGAAGTGGGTGAGCGATTTAAGGTAGATCACTTAAGATCTTCTTCAGGACTTCTGCTGGGATTACCAGAAAAAGTTCTTTTCTTCGCAGGGCTTGGTTTCTACACAGAGTTTGTGGTCCTGAAATGGCCATCATTAGGACCACCAGAGAGGATGCAGGTGACACCACATAAAGCTGAGTGACAGAAATGAAGACACATCCTGGATCCAAGATTTGAATCCCTTTATGCAGGATCCTCCTTCATCCTCTTGAACTTCCTGTTTTCATTAGCTGACAAATATCCTTTTTCAAGTAATAAGTTAGCCTATGGTGTTAAAGGCTGCATTGTGTCCCCTATAAATTACAATGTTGACTTCCTAACTCCTCATACCTCAGAACGTGACTATGTGGAGATAAAGTCATGAAAGAGGTAATTAAGGTCTTAGGGTGGACCCTAATCCAAAATGGCTGAGGTCTTTATCAGAAGAGGAGATTAAGACACAGACACAGATCCGCAGAGGGAAGACCCTGTGAAGACACGGGGAGAAGATGGCCGTCAACAAGCCCAGGAGAGAAGCCCTCGAGGAGACCAACCCGGCTGAGACCTTGATCTTGGACTTCTCCCCTCCAGAACTATGAGGAAGTAAGTTTCTGTTGGTGTTTTGTTTTGGCTACCCGGCCTGAATGAAGGGAGTCCATTCTCTTGTTAGCCAGCCATGGTTCTAGCACTCTCCATGCTTTTCCCAGTGCATTGCTCCCAAGCCTTGTCACGGTTTGCCATGAATTAGATACAACCATGGTCTTAATTCAGCCTGTTATCTGACGAACGCGCAAAGATTAGCTGATTTTACAATCTTGTGGCTTCCTCGGTTTATTTGACTCCATTATACATCAAATCTTTGTTTAAGCATCAGATATATTTTACAGACTTACTGTACCTCTTTCTTAACCAACCTCCAGCTGAACCCAGATTCATTCTTCTAACCCCAGTTCCTACAGCCTTTCTATCCTAGGCCCCTTTGCTGAGGTAGGTCACTGCCTTTTGTATAATAGACCCTCTATAGATGGTTTTTGAAGATGATGATGGTGGTGACAATGTTCATGACAGCCAGGCTGCTTCTTGACTCTAGATCCACCCAGCCAGGGCTGCAACTGGAGAAGCTGGATTGACCTTGTTCTTCAACCCGTGCTTCCCAGTCCTTGGCAGAATCATCTAGGGAGCCTGTTAAAGTACTGATTCCTTGGCTCCACCCTATGGAGTCTAAATCTCTAAGGTGGGATGCCTGCAGGCTCTATACTTCTTAACCTTCACCCATGATGATGCTGACACTTGATTTTGGGAGCATAATCACTTTTTCAGAACCTTAAAGAGGAGGAACAATGTTCCTTTATAGATACACATAAAGCGATGGTTCTCAAGTTGGGGAGATCAGAGAGGTGCGTCTGAATCCATCAGAGTTTCTTTCGAATTGTAGGAGCCCTGCCCTTATCTCAGGAGAGGACGTGGAGAGCCGTGATCAGCAGGCACGTGCCTGTAGCATCCCTCAGAAGTGGTGGGGCAGAGGCAGAAAGTTGAGATATAAGATGTGGAAATAATCAGGAGTGCTTTATATGAATGGGTTAATATATACAGAGAGAGAGAGAAGGAAAAAAGATGGTTTGTGGGAGAAAGAAAATCTTATCCCAAATAGAGAGTTGGGAGGTGAAAATGGGGTGAACTTGAATGCAGAGGGCACAGGTCATTGTGGGATGCTGGTTGGACCTGCCCTTCTGAAGCAGAGCATCCTGCCAACCTCTGGCAAAGTATTTCTGGCAGTAGAGCAACACGTTTCAGCTCTCTGGTCTCTGTAGTGAGAGAGACCTGGGCTCTGGTCTCAGCTTTGCTGCTTATTAAGCGTAGGGAGTGGTGGCACCAGCTCAGGAACTGCCCGAGTCTCTGAACCTTGATGGTCTCGTGTACAAAGTGTTGGTGGCAGTACCTAAAACTGTTTCAGGGATTAAATATGATCATATGTGTGAAGCGCTAAGCCGTCAATAAATGATAGTTTTATCATGGCCTGTTTTTTATTTCCTGAATTGATAAGCCCGGGAGTGAAGTGTACTGCCTTTGATCATGGACAAGGCACAGATCAGAAACACAAGGTAAAGATAACTTTACTTTGAATATTCCCTGCTGGAAAGATTAAAATATGAGGTTCCCCTTACAGAGCATAATTTGGACCAATCTTATTAGGAGAGATTATCCAGCTAATTGGTTGCAAATGCAACCTAGAACACATGGGACTTCTTAATTTGGCAAAAAACTAACAGGGTGACAAAGACATGCCAGACCCTGGACAAAGCACAGGAAATAAAAGGTTTTTGCCTTCAAGGTGCATCCAGCTCAGGAAGGACAAAAAACGGAAGTAATTAGGCTGGAAGTTGGTTCTGTGGGAATAGTAATAATACTTTCTTTAAGGTATTAATAATATATTAATACATAATTAATAAATAATACACAAATATATTAATAAGAAGAAGAATATTAATTTCTGAGAGCTCCATATGTTTTGGGGAGATTAAACCCTTTGTCTGCAACAGGAGTTACAATGTTTCCCCCCAGTGTTCTCTTTTGACTTTGTTTCCATGGGGTTAGCAGACCTAGTTACTGCCTCAGTTGTTTGCCCTTACGCAGTGCACAACCTGCCCAACTGTTCAATGCTGTCTCATCTGGTTTTCATAAACAACCCTAGGAAGAAGGTACTATTATCCCCATTTTACATCACCTCCCCAAAGCCACACAGTGAGTCAGTGGCAAATTTGGAGCCCAGGATTAATCTCTGTGCTGAACTGCACCTGCCACACAGGGTTATAGTCAGTCTTAAGCAGGACAGCCTTATACAGTAGTCAACACAGTGCCTGATAGGTAGTAAATACTGAATAAAATGTATGTGATGTTAGCTTTTCATCAGTCATATGTGGAAAACATCATTTGTGGCCAATATCTTTTTCCAGGTTTGTCATTTGGCATTTGATTTGGCTTGTGGTGTTTGCTAACCTGTCATATTTTTACATAATTGGGTTTCTGTATCCTTTCCATTATGACTTTGGTGATGACTTCTGCTTTGGTTGGCATTATAAAGACAGAATAGTTGAGTAAGATGACCACTCCTGTGTTAATTAGGGGACAGGCTAATTTAGAGAAACCCCAAAATGCAAGACTACAGTGGACTTTCCTCTCATGGACCAGTCCTGATGTGGGATGTGGTTCTGCACCACAGGATTCCCAGTGACCCAGGGATTTTTCCTGTTAAAAGAGAACATAGGAAGGGGAAGGGAAAACATGCAATCTCCTTTAAAGGAAGCAACACTTATTTCTACTTAAATCCCATTGGGACTTAGTCAGGTGGACATCCCATGGCTGCAAAGGAAGCTGGGAAATGTAGTCTCAAGCTGGGTGGCCTGTGCTTTGCCAAAACAAGGGGTCCAGCGGCAGGGGCGTGGTTCCTGTGCTAAAGGAAAAAAGGAAAGGGTACCAGGGTATAGTTGGCACCTCCACCCCTCCTCAAATCCCACATCCTCCTATGTGAAATCCACCTTCATCCTGAACTTACTTCTGGACACTTTTTCCTCTGCTGCAAAAATTTCATTTCTTGTGGATGCAGTTTTTTTCCCCCAGTTCTTTTGTTGGGGATAATTATAAGAGGTAACTCAGAGTTAGGAAAAGAAATGAGAAATAATACTCCTTGCCTCCTGAGGGTCTTGGCAAATTCCCCTTCCTGGGCCTGGACCACCTTCCAGTCTTGCAGCCAGTTAATTGCTACCTGTTGTTCAGATGCGAAGCTCCAAGCTCCATCCTCAGAGAAACAGCCATAGTTCCTTCACTCCTCTCCCTCCCAAAGCAGACGAGGGCTCCTGTATACTCGTCCCATTTTACTTTTGTTCATAACTAGGTAGGTGTCTGTACTAGACACTTGGTGACGAGGATGTTATCTGTGTGGCTCTGTGGTGGCTGTCCCTGCTGTGCTGCGCTCTGCACTTCCAGGGCCAGGAGCTTTGTGTGTTTTGCTCACCTCCAGGGATGGAGCCTTGTGCTGTGATCAGTTTTGACTCTTGACAGGTGCCTCCTTCGTTCTGGAATCCAGGATGAAGCAGCGGCTCTATCCTGGGACGTGCTGGGACACCTGCTGGTCTGGGAGAGCCTGCGGAGAGGTGGGAAGTGGCCTGGGGACACGGACACTGGTGGCAGCCATATTCGGGAAGCTTGCACGGCATGAACACTGCTGCTTGTGGCTCTCTTTTGCTTTTTTTAAATTTCTCGTTTGACCTCACATGCCAGCTCATGGGGAAATGACAGCTGCCCAGAGGTACGGAGCGGAGAAGCCTCCCGGGGAATCAGAGGCTGTGTGGCTACACTCTGGTGGCTTCTTGACCCTTTCACTCTCATCTCTCACTGCCACCAAGGAGGGCGCGGAGCCCATGGCAGCCGCTCTGGGACATGCCTCCCAGCTGGACGGAGCTGGAGCTGCATTCACCCAGCGATCTATTATTGACCAACGAGGAATTTTCACAATTGTTCAACTGGGAACATGAAAGCACTTTATAATAGACCATCCTCCTGCCCACGGTTCAGTCTCCTATTAGGTGATCTCAGCCTCAAGGGGGTGAGAGAAAAAGGCAGCACCATGAGTCAGCAACTCCTCCAGCCCTCAGTCTGTTCCGTCACACCCGCTGCCGCGATGGCTTCTGCAAAAACTATTAGAACAGGAAAATGTGATTCTGACTTTCCCACATGAACACATCTGCTAGGTCTTTAAAAAATATTTTTGAAGGGAAGGTAATTCAGTTTATTTATTTTTATTCATTTATTTATTTTTAATGGAGGTACTGGGGATTGAACCCAGGACCTCGTGCATGCTAAGCACGCACTCTACCACTGAGCTATACCCTTCCCCCAGTCCATTTTTATTGTTGACATTATTTACGGAGAACACTTGGAGGAAAGACATTTGAAAATAAGACTTTAGCATTTCTGATAGCCGATGACGCTTTGGCACTGTTTGTTGAGTAATCTTTGGCCGAACATTTGAATTGCAGCCGCTTCAAAATAGGCCGTGTCCCTCCTACCAAGCATGTGAAAACGCATCTCGGTGTCACTGTGTTTCAGATCTCATCTGGCAGAAGAGTTAGATCTGAAAAGAGACATAATTTCAAGTTGAAAGAAAGTGTGGCGGCAAAGGCTGGGAGGACCAGGGCCGGAAGCACCAGCCTCAGATGATGACAGCAGAAAGCCGTCTCTCCATTGGCATCGCTCTGCATTTCCAAGAGAAACTGAAATCGGGGCTTGGCTGGATGCATGCCTGCTGGCTTGAAGGAAGGGTGGAGACAAAGCTTCACAAAGCAAAGAGGCACCGGGCGCCAGCCCAACATCTTTGTCAGGTGCTCTTCTTTTCTTGTTCCCCAAATGGTGAGGGATTAAGATGAGGGGGTCAGAGTGGCAATTTTTGTATGATTCTTCCTAAGCCAGAAGAGACACTTTTCTTCGAGAGCTGTGGAAAGGAATGCAGGCCGCTAAGTGTGCTGGGAAAGTTGTCTTGAAACACCTGGAGTGTGTGTCTAATCCATCCTTGAAAACAGCTGACTGCTGCCTCCCCCAGGCCGGCTCCCCTCCCGGACCCAACCCCTTCCCTTTCACACGCCTCTTCCGCCGGCCTCCAAAGCCTTGTCCTTTTAATTCTCGGAAGAAAAGGGGTCTCTTGCCACAGCTACAAGTGGGCTGCATCACCTCGATTCTGGAGAACAGAGAAGCCCTGCCACCCCCCTTCTCTTGAGGTTCCAGTCAAGAGAGAGACTGATTTCCAGAATGATCTGTGTCTATAACCTCTCAAACTGACGGGGTCTGCAATTGCGACTGCTTATGCAAATGTGGGCCTCCGGCCCCCCTTGGGGGACCGTGTCCTGTGAGTGATGTTACTCCCAGCACCTCTCAGCTGAGCTCAGAGGAAGGCCCTAGAGAAATACAGAACATGGAAGCCGGCTCCTCCTCCAACGGCCACCTTTACTGGTCAGCTTACTCCCTCAGAAGTCCTGCGAGCCAGAACAGAGATCGCTCTATGACACAGAGCATCATTTAAATTTTTCAAAATGGATGGTATTTTATAATACCTGTACAAGGAGCATAACCTTTAAAAATTGTGAATCACTATATTGTACACTTGAAACTTTTATAATACTGCACATCAACTATACTTCAATTAAATTTTTTTTAAAAGGATTCTGTTTCTCTGAAAGCTAAGGGGTGTTTATTTTCCATCTCCATCTTGTCCTTGAATCAGCCTCTAACTGATGATGCACTGAAGATTGCAGTTTGCTTTTATTCAGCTGTTTTCACCTACAAAATAAGCATCATGCTTATCAAATGATAGCCCCATCGGTGGCAGAGCGTGGACTTTCTGGAGGAAATAGGCGTGTTCAGATGTGTGAGAAAATTGCATATTGTCCACCATTTCTCCACTCTTGACTCTCACATATAAGTGCTACATCTTTTTGCCATAAAGATTTTACATAAAATGAGGAGTATTGAAACCTTTTTCCTGCTCAGGTCATCCTGGGGTTTCAATTCTAAAATATATTTCTAAGTGAGTGCTTTCAACAAGATGACCAAGCAGTACTCAGAGACTCAGTTCTTTATAATATATTCCAGTGCAAAAATAAGATTAATCCCAGATAATGAATTTTAAAATGCATAGGAAGAAACTCCGTAAGTCTGAATAATGCAGCACTTTGTCATGGTTTAGATCTGGAGCCCTGAAATCCTAGGAGCTGGATGCTTTTGGGTTGCAGAATTCAACTCTAACTTTTTAAAAACATTTATTTTCCTTATTCTTTTATTTATTTTTAATGGCGGTACAGGGGGTTGAGCCCAGGGTCTCGTGTATGCTGATCATGTGCTCCATCACTGAGCTATTTCCCTCCCCCAAACCTAATTATCAGTTGAGTTGGAGGAGTGACTACTTTAATCTCCTTTGTAGAAAAAGAGAAAATATCATTGCTAGAAAAAAATAACATGTAGAAACTATGAAAATGCAATCCCCTGGTTCTCTCTTACCAAGCGGATACATTGAGAGTATTTCTCAAGTGAGCCAGTATCTGCAGACTCCAGAGAAATTACAGATAATAAGTTGCTTATTATTCAACCAAAGCCTAGGCACTAGCTTTAACTTGGTCCTGCAGCCTCTGTCTGGGCAGATTTAACTGCACAGAAGGAGAGAGGGGGAGAAAGAAAGCTCGCTTTCTTTATTAAGGGCAAGAACATTTCTTTAGACACTGAAGGAACAACCAACTTCGTGATACACTGACACTAAATCACAAAAAGAAAAAAAAAGCAAACTGAGAAAATTAAGATTGTTTGACTGGCTAAGATGTGATGTCCTCTAAAAGGCCTCCTCCGCAGGAAAAAGCAAAACATTTTTTTAAATAACGCAGAAACAGTTGTAGGATCTGTTATCCTTCCGTAGAAATGTTACTCTCTTAAAAATGCTGATGGGAAAAAAAATGCTGATGAGAAGTCCCTTATTGTGACAAGGCATCCTCCAACATTTTTTGCCCTAGGCTCTGAGAATTATACGTGGCCAATATTTGAGCTGAGGATCTTCATGGGCTGTGTTCCTAGACTGGGAGCAGACTGGGGCTTGATGTAGGGTATGTCTTGTATTCTGAGAATGCATTGCTAACAAAAATAATCACAAAAAGTTAATCAAGCTAACAGTCCTAAAGGCAAATTCGAAACATGGAAAAACAAAATTGGCAATTCTAGTCTATCTCAGGAATGAGCCATATAGAACACTAAAACATACTTTATTTGTTTCTTTTTTTTTTCTTCCTTCCCCTGTGGGGGTTTGTGGGAAAGGCGCCACGGAGTCCCCTGCAATGGTAGTAATGTGTGCCCATCAGAGGTCAAAACTACTGCCGTGAGGTGTTGGCTAAAACACAGCCTGACCATTCTGGCAGCAGCCCAGGCAGGGCACTTGCCCAACTGAAGTGGGAGAAATTTAATTCCAGAACACATAGACGCACGATCTCCATGCAGATGGTTACAGGGACTCTGGAAATGAGGTGGGGAGGAAAAAAAGCTCTTTGGAAAACCCTGAGTCCACTGATAAACATAATCCTAACATCAGCAACAGCATCCATCACTATCGCTGCCACAAACATTTATGCAGATTTTTACAGAAGAAAAATTTTGCTGTTCCATGTGAATCCAAATAACCATAATGAAGTGATTGGCCTAAGGGATGGGAACCAGGGACCTGCAGAGCTGGGCCTCAGAATGAGGCTCCCGGGACAGCTGCCCAGGGAGGCTGGATTTTAGATGCTGTGTTTGCATCTTTTTTTTTTTTTTTTCTTGCTCCTGCTGCTTTCCCTCCCCTTTTTCCTCCCTCTCTCAGACTCTTTCTCTTTCTTTCCTCTTATCTCTCTTTTGCTTTCTTTCTAATTTTTCAAGTATAACTGAAACACAAGGAACTGCACATATTTCAAGTTCCAATTTGGTAAGTTTTGCCTTATGTATGCACTGGGGGAACTGTCACCGCAATCAAGATGGCGAACTTACCCATCGCCCGGAAAGCATCCTCCCGCTTCTCGGCAGCCTGCGACTCCAGCCCCTCCTGCCAGCACCTTCCCAGGCTCCCACCGATCTGCTTCCGTCACTACGGAGTAGCGTGCATTTTCTAGAACTTTATATGATTCGAATCGTATTGTAGGAACTCTTCTTAACTCTGGGTTCGTTCACTCAGCGGAATTATTTTGGGTTCCATCCACGCCGTTGCGTGTTTCAGCAGCTCCACAGCTCCGTCCCTTTGGCGGTGGTACCGCTGAGCACGTCCCATCGTACAGATGCGCCTCAGTTTGCTTGCCCCGCTCACCTGATGGTGGACATCAGTGTCTGTTTCAGTTTGGGGCTATCACAAATAAAGCTGCTGCGAGCGTTCACGTACACATCTTCCTCTGGATGTAGGCTTTTCTTTCTCTTGAGTAAACAGCTAGGAATGGAATGTCAGGTACATGCCTAAGTTCAAGAAACTGACCGCCTCTTTTGCAGAGTGATGGACCGTTTACGTTCCCGGCAGCATGTCTGACGGTTCCAGTTCCTCCACGCCCTCACCAACACTTGATGTGCACAAACTTGTTCATTTTAACTTCCAGTAGGTGTGTAGTGGTATCTCATTGTGGTTTTGATTTGCATTTCTCTGATGACTAATGATGCAGACTCCTCTCTCTTTTGTTAATCGCTTTTTTTTTTTTTCAGTGCACACACAAACTTATATCTCAAAACGTTTACGTAATTGGATTTCATGTGTGTATATTCCTTGTGGTCTTTTTCAACTTGAGGATCTGCTGGATGATAAAGCAACACGTTTTTCCTTTTCCTCACCAGCGCATCAGATGGTGGTACCAGGAGGAATATTTCATAGAAAATGGGCATTTATCAGCAATCCTAGGTTTCAGATGTTTGAACCATACTATGCAAAAGAAGTTTGGCCTTTTTATTTCAGTATCCACAAATCTAAAAAGGCAAGAACTTTCAATTCACTCCCATGAACATTTCTGAACCCCTATCTGAGCAAGATGATTTGGAGGGCACTTATGGAAGTGAAAGCATGAATAAAGCATAACAATATCCTCTCTGAATATATTACCTGGTGAAGGTTTCTGCATATTTGTTGTCGCTGTTTTAAAGCCTAAAGAGACACATTTGCCTGTTTTCTGTGAAATTGTGGTGTGGGGTTGGGAGCTTGGAGCCAGGACCGAGCCCTTTACTACCTCAGCCTGCAGGCTTGGAAGGATCATCAGCGAGTTTAGGGCTGATGGGATCTCGGTCTGTGACTCTCCAACCTGGGGCAGGTCCCCAGTGGCCACACCAATCATCAGTCCCTAACAAGCAGGGCAACAGCAAGTCACATATGCATGTGCGTGAGTGAGTGCACATGTGTGTGCGCGTGCGTATGTGAGAGAGAGAGAGAGATACAGAGAGAGAGAGAGCTGGATGTTAAGCAACACACAAAAAAATTCTCTGAGCAATATATATGGGATAAAATAAATAGTTAATCCCAATACAAAGCAGAAAGAAGTAAGTCCTCCATCACAGGGAACTATGTTCAATATCTTATAATAACCTATATTGAAAAAGAATATGAAAAGGAGTATATATTTGTGTAACTGAAACATTATGCTGTACACCAGAAATTAACACAACAAAAACGTAATTGAAGTAAACTGACTATACTTCAATTGAAAAAAAAAAAAAAAGTCCTCCGGAGAAGTGCTAATCAAAGCAATGGGTCCACAAACTGACTGCTCCGCAGTGAGACAGCGAGCTTGTGCTGGAATGTAAGTCAACACACTCCTGTTTCGGTCGGCAAAGTCTTGCTATTCAAATAGATTTATAATATATTTCATTTTTATACATGTGTATATACATTTTTTTTTAAACTAAAGGGAGTGCTTAGTTGCCTGGTTGATTTGCGTTCTGGTTTAAGCTCTTCAGCCGCCTCCTTGCAGACTAGCAAGAACAGGTCATTGACTGCACTGGTTGGCAGATGTCATTTTAGGTGGCTTTGCTCTGGAGAGGGACAGGCAGCTTCCGGTATGAGCACAGGAAGGGAGAGTGATTCATTCTGAAAAGTGTGCCTTCACTCTCTGGCATTTATGACATTTCTCATTTGACCTCAGGGCAAGCCACCGCATTTCAGGGAATCGCAAAGATCTAAGCCCTTTAAAATTATACGTTCACTTTAAAATCAATATAAGCAAAATTAACTCTGCGCTGCATGTTGTGAACAATAGGGAATTAATTCTTTGACCAATGAAATAAGTATATAATGAACATAAGAGTGTTTTTTACTTATCAGCCTTTGAGGACTAAATGACATTCTAACCAGCACGATTTATTTCAATAGGACATTTTATCAACGTCATTTTCGTATCAACATGGGCACTGTACTCACCAAGCCCCGGAGTGTCATCTTTTATTGTATAACACGAAGGAACAATGTTTCCACCAACTCGGCAAGACAGCTGTGGCAGGAAAAGTAACGTCCCCCTGAAGATGACCTCCGATTGTTGGAAATTCTGGTTGTGTTTCCTCACTCGGTAATATGAACTTGGCAGAGGTCATGAGGATCTTGAGATGGGCGATTATCCTGGATTATCTGGGTGGGCTCACTGTTGTCACAAGGGTCCTTGTCAAAGGGAGGCAGGAGGATCAGGGTCAGAGACATGACAACAGAAGCAGAAGTTGGAGAGATGTGCTTTGAAGAATGGAGGAAGGAGCTGTGAGCCATGGAATTCAGATGACTTCAATTATGGAAGGAGCTAGAAAATGCCAAGTAATGGATGAGTTTCTTCCCCCCTGAAGCTTCCAAAAGGAATGTATTCCTGTCTACACCTTGATTTTAGGACTTCGGACCCCCAGAACTGTAAGATCATAAACTTGTGTTTATTTAGGACACTAAGTTTGTGGAAATTTTTAGAGCAGCAATGAGAAACCAATAGCAGAGGGAAGCAGGGCTGTGCCCTGTTCCAAGTGCCTCCTACATAGTCACACAGCTGACACTCACAGCCACAACGGGAGTGGCTTCTATTATTAACTGCATTTTACAGATGAGGAAACTGAGGCAGAAGGAGTTAAGGACCACGATTCCATGGCTTGTAAGGTCAAGGTCAGTATTTGCAGCAAGTCCCTCTGGCTTCAGAATGTGTGCACTAAACCACCTCACTCTCTTGCTTCCCTGATAAAGTGAGTCTTCAGGGATCAGCAAGAGGAAGAGCGACAAGCCACGTGTCACTCCTAAAGGTCATTTTACTCTATAGCTTTTCCATCACCTTCTACACCATACTGTAGAATCAAGACAAAAATGAGAAGTCCTCTCTCCATGTCTTTCTGCTCTCTGCCCCAGGAGCCAGCTTAGCCAGGTCAGAGTGGCCAAGTGTAAAAAAAAACAGCACGTGGGGACTGATTACACATGAGATGGGTTATGAGCTATTATTCAGCAAAAGATGCCGACAGTTTAATCCGCAATAAGAGATCCTTTATGTGTGAAAATTAGCTTTTAACTATTCTTTAAAATCTTGTTTCAAAGCTTGCTTAGTGAGCAATGATCACATTTTACTATTAGAACAAAATACCCAGACATGTCACTTAGAATGTCGATGACCATTTTAATATGAAAACACTTATGCACAGAGAGAAAGGTTGGAAAACGAAGTTCAAAGAATGTCTGAGAAACTAGAATAAAAATGCAAAGAAATGAAAAATAGGAGAGGAGAAGAAAGAACATCAAGCCAGAATGCCCAGCATCCAATAATATGAATTCAAAATATTGTCAAGAAAATGGGTGAAAAAGAATATGAAAATGAATATATGTGTGTTCATGTATGACTGAAGCATTGTGCTGCACACCAGAAATTGACACAACTTTGTAAACTGACTATACTTCAATTAAAAAAAAAAGAAAGCTGAACAACAACAACAACAACAAAAAAAAAAAGGAAGGAAAGTATAAAGAAAGAATACAAGAACATTTCCCAGTTTTGAAGCTTTATGTATCTCAATTAAAAGGGTCCATGGAGAGACCAGGGCATTGAATGATAAATGACCCACCAAGACACACACCATCATGAAATTTCAGCATTGGGAATGGAGAGAATGTTCTGAAAGATTTTAATAGAATAAAAGTCAAAAATCACACACAAAGGATTGCACTGGGCTGCAATAGTAACTCGATAATGGGAGGAACATAGAAGTGTCTTCAAACTTTGGAGAGATAGCCAAAAAGGGGAAGCAACCCAAGGGTCCATCAACCGATGGGTAGATCAATAAAAGTGATACAGCAATACGAAATATTCGGCAATAAAAAGGGATGAGATACTGACACGTGCTACAACGTGGTTGAGCCTTGAAAACGTGATGCTAAGAAGCCAGTTACAAAAGCCCACATATTGTAGGATTCCATTCATACGAAGGGAGGTGACTGCTATTGGGGGCTGCGAAGTGTGCCCCTTTGACTGTCTGGGGTGATGCAGCCCATGATGCTGGCTAAGCCTGCATCATTCAGCAAATATTTATCAAGCTGCTTCTGTGGTCCAGGTTCATGGAACAAGACAGAAGAGGTCCCTTCACTCTGGCTGGTTGGGGGCGGGGGTGAGGAGGGAGGTGACGTAAGGGTGACTCTGGATAGAGTGGGCCAGGGGAGGCCTCTAAAGGATGACCCCAGGATAGCCAGGCAATGAGTTGGAGGAAAGATATTTTCAGCCATGCTGCATTGGAGGCTGATGTAATGAAGCCCACTTCACAGAGGAGGAATCCAGCTCCCAGACGTTGAGGTCCTACGGTCTTCAGATGTCAAAGAAGACATGCACCCTCACCCTACCCGCTCCACCCTGGCCATCCTCGCTCACCACCCAACTGTGTCAGCTGGACGTGATAGAGTGGAAGACGGTGCAATCAGATGGGGGGAGACTGGGATCCAGCTTGAATGTTACAGGATGAGAACGAGGTGGCGGGGCCCAGGGATACAGGGGGAGGCATCTCCTTCCTTCTCTGCTGCTCTCCAGCCATTTTCTCTAAGCACTGCGTTTGGTTGGGGATGTGACCTCTTCAAAGGATGGATGCTTATTCTGGTGCCAAGAGAAGGCGTGAAGAAAACATGTGCCCTGAATTTGGAGCATTTGAGAAGGGCGTGAGAATCCCCCAGCCAAGCGTGCCAGCTGGGGACGCTCGGATCTCCTTACCTGGCCTTCAAAGGCCAACCACAGGTGGTGGGAAGGCATCTTTTCAGGTGGCCGGGAAGTGAGGAGGGACGGAAAACACACAGCTCTCCTTGCGCGGGAAGTAACAGAGAGGATGGGTCTCATGTTAGTGCCTGCAAACATTAATGCACATTCATAAAACGCTGGCCTTTCGCAAAGCACGAGGCCCTCAGTCTGTCATCAGTCGGACGGGGAAACGGGGACCCCCCTGAGTCATCCTTCTTCTTCAGGACGCTTCGCCAACCGGGCCTCTGAGAACCATAAATAAAGACCACTGCGGATGGCTTTTCTGTCTGACCCTTTAACCCGAAATAAAAATAAAGCTTGGAGAATGTCACTCTGACTCAAGTTCTCTTTACGGGCCCCTCCTTCCCTTACCTGTTGACAGGTGCCTGCCAGCCCTCACAGTTACCTTTGATTTAGCTGTAATGGCATCTCCACACTTAGCCAAGGTCTGCCCTGTAATCCTCTCCGGAGCTTAAGTCAATTTATATGGTAACCTGAGAGCCATTCCTTGCTTCCAGATGATGTCACTGTCTGTTAACACATTACCAAGGTGACCACGAAACTCATGCTTCGGGGAACAGCGCAGGAAATCACTCTCCAAGCCAGAAACAGATACTCAACGAATTTGCAAAATAAAAAGGAAACCTTATTCCAACACACCTTTCTGTAACTCCTAAAGTATTGCAATACTTGGTTTTAGAGGTTCAAGAATAGTTTTTCTGAATCAAAAATCTGTGCTTGCGAAGTCTAAGTTATTACGAAGATAAGGGTGGCCAATTTGAAATTGGAGCAGAAAATTATGGACAGAAATGACCCAAACCTCCAACTTGATTTTTATTTTTTTAACTGAAGTATAGTTGATTTACAATGTTGTGTTAGTTTCCAACTGTATTTCTCTCCACTCAAGGCCTAAAATGAGTTTGCATTAATAAAAGTTACCCCCAGCATTTGTTTGCCTGAGTCCAGTAATGGGGAAAAGAAGATTCTGAATTTATTTTTCCTTATTTTATTTGGGGTTCTGGAGTGAACAGTGTAACAATTTCATTGTGTTAAATAGTGCCTGCTAAATATAGCAAAATTTGGCTCATTTTGTTATAGGACAGATGGACCATATTGATTAAACCATGAACAGGAGATTTGTGTGTGTGTGTGTGTGTGTGTGTGTGTGTGTGTGTTTGTGTGTTCACATTTTGCTTTGTTTTAAATGTGGGCAATGATTAAAATAGAGAACCTCTGGCTTGACATTTTATGAATACACCGAATTCCAAAATATCAGCATTCTCCTTTCCTACGGTGTATTTCCTATTACTGCTGTAATAAATGACCACAAATTTATTGACTTAAGGCAACACAAATTTATTCTTTTACAATGCTGGATGTCAGAATTGGCATCTTAACAATACTGAGTCTTCCGATCATGAATACAGTGTTTATCTCCATTTGTTTAGGTCGTCTTTTCTTTCTTTCATTGGTGTTCTGTAGATTTTAGCATACAGACATTGCATATATTTTGTAAAATTTATACCTGAGTACTTGATGTTGTCTGATGTTATTGTAAATGGTACTTTTAAAAATTTCCATTTCAAGTGGTTTCTATAACAAGTTTTAGTTGTTCAATTAATGATTTTGAGTTACTAATATATAAAAATACAATTGGCTTTTATATGTTGATCTTATATACTGTAATCTTGCTACACTTATTTGTTTTAAGAGTTCTTTTGTACATTCTTATTAATTTTCTACATAGGCAATTATATTGACTGCAAAAGGTGACAGTTTCATTTCTTTTCCAATATGTATGCATTCATTTCTTTTTCTTGACTTATTGCATTAGCTAGGACTCCAATATGATATTGAATAGAAGTGGCAAGAGAGCACATCCCTGTCTTGTTTCCAGTCTTACGGAAAGGCATGTAACGTAGTCTTGTACCACTGAAGAGGGTGTAGCTATAGGTTTTCTGGTTGAGGAAGGTCCTCTATAATTGCATTTTACTGAGAGCTTTTGCCATAAATAAATGTTAAATTTTGTAAACGCTTCTCTTGCATTTATTGAAATGATGTAACTTTTCTTCTTTAGTCTGTTGATTTGGTGACCTACATTAACTGATTTTCAAATGTTAATTTTTTTATTCCCAGGTTAAACTCCATCTAGTCCTGAAGTATTATCTTTTTTTTTTTTTTTTTGATTCAATTATCTAAAATTTTGGTAAGAATTTTTGTGTCTATGTTCATGGAGGATATTAGTGTGTTTTCTTTTAAGGTCTTTATCTGGCTTTGATATAAAAATAATGTCACCTTGCAGAATAAATGTGTTCTGAATAAAAGAGGTGTTTCCTCCTCTTCCATTTTCCAGAAGAATTTGTGTAGAAATGATAATTTCTCCCTAAGTGTTTGGTAGAATTCACCAGTGAAGCCATCTGGGCATGGGGTTTTCTTTGAGGGAAATTTTTGATTATAAATCCAGTTTGTTTAATAAATATAAAGCTATTCAGATTATTATTTTTTCTTAAGTGGGTTATAGTGTTTGTATCTTTTAAGAAATTTGTTTCATCTAAGTTATTAAATTTACTGACATAAAGTTGTGTGTATTTTCTTACTATCCTTACAATATTTCTAGGATCTGTAGTGATGGTCCCTCTCTCTCATTCCTGATATTTGTAATTTTTATCTCTCTCTCTTTTTTCCCCTTATGAGTCTGGCTAGATATTTACCAGTTTTATTAATCTCCAAGAACCATTTTTGGTCTCATTGGTTTTCCCTTTTTTTTTTTTTCCTGTTTATTTCTGCTTTGAATTTTATTTTTTCCCTTTTTTCTGGTTCCTTTCACTTTAATTTGATCTTTTTTTCCTACTTTCTTAAGGTAGAAGCTGAAAGCATTGATTTTGATACATTGCTTGATGGAATATAGGATGCTCAGTTAAATTTTAATTTTAGATAACAAGTAATTTAAAATTTTATTTTAAGTATTTCATGGGCCATGTTTATACTAAATAAAATGGGGTGGTTTATCTTAAATTCAAATTCATCTAGGCACCCTGCATTTTTATTTCCTAAGCCTGGCAACCCTGATTTAAGCCCTTTCTTCATTTCTGTTACAGGTACTTAGTGTTTATAAATCTCTCTCCAAGCTTTATCTGCATTACCCAAATTTTGATATTATATTTTTGTTTTCTTTTAGCTTAAAAATACTTTCTAATTTCCCTTGTTGATATCTTCTTGAGTTATTTGGAATTGTGTTATGTAGCTTTTCAAATACTTGGAGATTTCCCAGTGATAGTTGATTTGATTTCTGATTTAATTCCATTGTGGTCTAAGAGCACACTTGGTATGATTTAAATCCTTTAAAATTTCTAGAGACTTGTTTTATGGCCCAGAACATAGTCTACCTTGGTAAATGTTCTATGTGAATTTGAAAAGAATGTATATTTTGCTGTTGTTGGATGGAATGTTCTATAAACGTCAAGTAGATCAAGTTGGTGGATCGTATGGATCCAATCTTTTATGGTCTTATTGATTTTCAGTCTACTTGTTCTATCAAACATTGATAAGTGAGTGTTGAAATCTCCAACTTTACCTGTAGATTCATCTATTTTTCCTGTATTTCTCTTGGTTTTTGCTTTGGTTTTGAAGCCCTGATACTAGATGCAAAAACATTTAGGATTGTTCTGTTCTCTTGGTGAGCTGATATTTCATTGTTATGAAATGACCCTCTTTATCTCTGGAATCTAAAATCTTCTTTATCTGATATTAATAACAACCTTTTCATTTCCGTGTTAGCACGGCATATATTTTCCCAACTTCTAATGTATTATATCTTTGTATTTAAAGTGGGTTTCTTGTAGGGAACATATAGTTGCTTTTTATTCAATCTGATACTTTCCAACTTTTCATTGTGATGTTTAGATGTTTATCCTGGATTTACACGTCAGACAGTTAAAGTAGCTCTTTTGCCTGAAAGATGGGATACCAAGGTATGTATATTGAACAGAAGGGCTAGTCATGAGTGCCATAAAAAAAAAAAAAGTTCTCAAGATCTGCATTTCATTCTTGGTATATTTATTTATTTGTATTTCTTCTCAAACTTGAATGAATGAAAAAGCACCAGGGTTTTTTGTTTGTTTGTTTGTTTTACATTATAATCAGTTTACAAAGCACCAGGTTTTAAAATTCAGATTCTTGGCTCCACCCTCAAGAGTCTAATGTCTGTGTCTGGGTCTGGTCCTGGAGCGTGTAATTCATGGCACACACCCCTCCCTCCACCATCACCATGGTCATACCACTGATGCAGGAGATGCTCAGATCACAGCTGGAGGAACGCTGTGGAAAGCAGCCAGGTCCACTGACTGTACTATCATCTATTGTCATTTTCTTGAGGTTACTGAAAATACAGAACAGATATACTGGAGTTCACCTGTCCAGATCCAGCTGTGTGATACCATGCACCAACTAACATTCAACTCAAGCCAATTTCCATTGCCATAGGTTGAACCTGTTCCAAAGGCAAATTTCTTCATCAGGGCTAGGTCTCCATCCTTCAGCAGAATCTATGTCATCACAAAATGCAAGAAAAAAGGACAGCTACTGAACAAAATCTGAATCTGATGAAGACAAAAGGTTTTGATGATTCATTTAATTGTAGTAATAAAAGCTTATATAATCACAGGGAAGTACCCTGTATTCACCAATCAGCTATTTTGAGAAGATTTTCCTTTGTTTTTTTTTAGTTAGAAATTTTTTTGCTCATGCTTCTTCCTTGTCCTGGAATGTCCCTTTTCTCCTCTCTCTTACCATGACTCATCTGAATTCTACCCATTCTTTGAGATCCAGCCAAAATAGCTCCTTTTCCACAATTCCACCTCCCAGACTTACCATAAAGATAGGGTTGATTCCGCCAATTGGTCATTTACTAAATTGATTTTCAGCCAGTTGGACTGCTGGGCCCTTGACATTATAACAAATCTAGAATCTTAGAAACTAGATTTCAAATGAGGAGGAGAAATTTTTAAAATTTCTCCACTATTGGTTCCCTGGATGCTGGGGTGGGTGGAAAATCCCACCAGCCAGGGCAGGTACTGAGAAGTAACAACAGGTATGAGGAAAGAATATCATCAAATGCAGAGCACTAAAGATTTTTTTTTTAATTTCCTCGTGTAAGTAAACATATATGTAAATAAATTCAATAAGCTTTATTTAACATTCCAACAGCAAGGAGTCATTCAGCATCTCCCATACGTGGAGTTCTCAAATACAGTCTCATCCGGTTTGGGACAGGAGCCAGGTACATAAACAGACAATGCAGCCAAAATCTGGGGCAATCGGAGAAGGCTTCTGGGGAAGGTGGCATTTGAGCTGGGTACCACTCAAGAAGGAAGGATGGGCATTTGAGAAAGAATGAACAGGATGGAGGTTAAAAGAAAAGAAATATGACAGCTGGTGAGGGGAAAGAATCATTTGGGAATGGGTGGAAATGGGAATGGCTAGATTGGGACCAGACCAAGAAGAGCCTTAGATGTCCAAAACTGATGATTCATAAAAAGCCAGGATGTTTCTGGTTGACAGAGGAACCTCTTCAACTCATTCAGGGTCTAAAGCAAGCCATACAAAAATAGAGACAATATCTTGCGTTGGATAGTGATTAAGTCAGCATTTGACTTTTTTTTTTTTTTTTTTTTTTAATGCCTGTTGAGGTTTCTAGGCCATTTCACCAAGGAGAGGCAGTGATCCGTGCACAAACCAAGCAGTGCAAGAAGATAGATCACCGAGAGAAGGGGTTCTGTTTACCCACAAACACCTTGACAACTTGCAGTGATGGAAGAGGAGACACAGGAGAAATGTCAGGTAGAAGAGGCAACAGTCAAATTGGCAATGCTTCTCATAACTCTCTCTCGATGTGATGTGTTCTTTTCCTCGCCACGTTTCTGCCCCCTTGTGACTGCTCAATTTTCTACATGAATGACACTAATGCAAAGATCTTTTCAAAGGATTACTTTGAGCAGATGTTTATGCCCCAGCAAATCAAATCCAGGCAGTTTCAAATCCAGGGACAAACCCAAGACGAGAAATGGGATACCGGACTTTCCAGGCTGTATCACTAAAGTATGTATCTCTCTGTAGCGTCTCCCCAGGTATCATTCAAATGAGGCCCAAGCCCTTTTTGGTCCTCATGTAATTCAATGTATCTCACAATAGTATAGACACTCCACGTTCAACAATAAAAAAGGACTTCTCATGGTGGTTTTCTCAATCTATCCTTGATACTAGGGTACTCCTCTTGGAAATAAAAAATGAGAAAGACTATGAAACTGAACAGAACAAAGCTTGCGTATTTTCAACATTGATTCAGATCATCGATGAAAAGGTTTTTTTTAACGTTTACAAAGTATTATCAACGAATGCATCTATATTGTAGAAAACTTAGAAAATACTCAAACATGAAAAGAAAAGAAATGCCATACAGTTTCACAAATCTAAGAATTATTAATAACATTTTGGTGATTTCCTTTTTAACGTTCGTTTTACACACAGGATTTTGTGTTTTGTTTTGTTTGATTTGTTTTTTTTAATGAAGTATAGTTGATTTACAATGTCATGTTAGTTTCAGGTGTACGACATAGTGATTCAGTTATATATATATATATATATATATATTCTTTTTCAGATTCTATTCCATTATAGGTTATTACAAGATATTGACTATAGTTCCCTGTGCTGTACAGTAGGACCTGTTGTTTATCTATTTTACATCGAGTAGTGTGTATCTGTTAATCCTAAACTCCTAATTTATCCTTCCCCCACCCTTTCCCCTTTGGTAACCGTAAGTTTGCTTTCTATGTCCATCTACACATAGTTTTGAAGTCTTCCTTAAATAAGAAGAAAATAAGTTTCCATTAAAATGTCAGAGGAGCAGGAGGAATCTCTAGAATTACTTTTCAAGTGAGGTTCACCCTCTTAGCCTGAAGTCATCCGGCTTCTGGATGTGCCAATAGAAATACCTGGTTATCCAGAAGACTTAAAATGAAAACGAATTTGGGCCTTTATTTCCTTAGCCAGCAGCCAGCCCCTCTTCTGCAACCTGCATGGTGCTCGGCACAGGGTAACTGAAAAACCAGCCAGTCCTCCAGGTGGCTGGGGGGAAAGGCGAGATGTGCGAAGCCAAGCTTATAAACTCTAGAACCCAGGTGTGTTCATTAGTCAAAGCTGCCAGCTGACAGAGGACTTGAGTGACGGCGGGGACAGTGACCAAGTCTGGAAGATAAATGGAAACCCTGGAGAGAAAAGAAATAGTTTTCTCTATTGAAAAAACAAAATGGTATGTGGTAAATGCTCAAACATATAACAGGATTATAGGCTATCAGGACAGGACCAAACTGCCTCCTCGGGTAAACTTCCTCCAGTTTCTGGGAAAAGCGAGTGGCAGAGTGAAGCCATAGAGGGAGCAAATTTCCTTCAGAGGAAGCCTGCTGCCTCCCAAACGGGGAACAGTGTGGAGACAAGGGAGCCAGACCTGTCGTCAGCTCCCTGGGACACGAATAACATCACCCTCATTTACTGATGGCAGCTGAAGCCCAGAGAGGTCCAAGGACCTTTGCAAGTCCTCACAGCCCAGGAAATGTTAAATCTGGCATCCAAACGATCCTTTCCACTCAAAATAAGAAATGCCTCATCTCTTTGGGCAAAGGCATTGCCCTTTGGGGGGCCGGAGCACGGGGGATCACACTCGCAGGTTCCCAGGAAACCCTATCTACAAGTCAGAAAGCAGTATCTCCACGTCTTATTCTGCAATGAGTAACTCATCACTTGAATCAGTGTCACTTTCAAATCATCACAGCAAATATTTCATTCCGCAGTCGCTCAGCGTAAGAACTAGAAGCCTTGAGTTCTGGAGAGCCAGTGTTTTTTTTTTTGTCCCAGGCTACTGCTTCCAGGAGGGTACTTGTGACACCTCTGCTCTTTTTCTAGGATTTCTGATGTTTAAAATTAGGATGCAGGTACTTTCGACAACCAAGTTAAGAAGGGTGGGGTAAGGATTCCTGGTGACTCTGATTCCCCAGTGGACTTATCTCTGCTCAGTCTAATCACTTTGAAATTAATGGGGTCTCAGGGACTTGCAGTTGGGGGGTGACCCAAAGATGCACAAAGATAGCATTTGAAATTTTACTGTGTTGTCAATGGTATGAAGCTGTAAGAGGGAAACAAAAGAAAAGAGGGAAGCTTTAAGGCTAGAAAAAGTCATTGGAAATCTCCTTTAAACCCCCAAGCCAGATAAAAGCCCTCTTTTTGCACATGAGTGTCTGTAGGTCCCTCAATTTATGGTAATCTTCATGGGGTATGGGACAGAGGGTCGTGGTAATTGAGGGGTTAAATAAAATGCTGTGACTTTTCCTTAAATGATGATGGTGGTGTTCAGTAGTACAGAGATGGTGCTCTTAGATTCTGGCAACAAAAAATGAAAACTTTCTCCATAAAAAATGTCAGAGAAGCCTCCATGAAACTCACAGCATGCTTCAGAACTCACCGATTTGCTGATCTTTCAGAAAGCGGTAACTTCATTTTTGAGCTTCTGAAAGTTTTGGGAAAGGCAGCTGAAGAATGCCAGCATGGGTTGATTAAAGAATACGGAGGGTAGATTTTCACTAGAGAGGAAGTGAGATGAGCTGTCTGGGGAAAAGCAAACACTTCACACTTCAAGGTGGACTGAAATTTCTCTCTTGCCCTGCCCCTCTTCTCCCATGACCCCTAAGATCCGCGACGCGCCTTAGCTGAAGTACAGATCAAAGGGAGACGGTGACTCTTGACGCAGACTGAAACCATCCAGTTGCCTCATTATCCCTTGATGCAAAAGGCCGGGTCTTGCTTTGCTTGTCCGTCAGTGAAGGCAGGTGGTCGTTTGGTACCGGAGGCTTTTATTTTCCAGGACAGGTTTATGTTTCCTAACAGAGCAAATGTGGGCCAAGGGTAGAAAGTCTTGGATTTAATTATCCACTTTGGAATGATTCTCCCGGACAAAAAAAAAAGATGTTTAGGCATATACAGAATGTAAGCTCTACACTTTCAGTTTAGAATCTGATTCTAGCCATGCCTGAGCTTTGGTTTAAAAAAAAAAAGTTCTAAATGAAATTGCCAAATTCCTTCCTATCTCAAAAAATAAACAGATTTTGTGGCAGTGTTAAAGCCAGCAACCTAAAAAATTCTGTTAGTCTCTCTAGAGGATAACTTTTGTCAGCTTCCAGTTTTAGGGACGTGAGGAGATTCAGTAAAGGCAGCTCTGTTGAAGGATCAAATGAACATTCCCATCTTCAAAGAGGGATATTCTGTAAACATGGATCTGAGTCCAACTGAGGCTAAGAGGCAAAGCAGCATCTGAAAACAGGGCCTTTTAAGTCAAACACATCGTGGGTCACTTCCTAGCTGTGTGATCTTGGGCGAGGCCTTTAGAGTCTCTGGTTCTCAGTTTCCTCATCTGTGAAATTGGCATTCTGATACATTACAGGATTGCTGTGAGGACTGTGGTGACACCCCTGGAGCAGGAAGCCCACGGTCACTTTTTGAGTGACCTTGGGTCACAGTGATGACAATGGCATAATGTCGGAGTTACACCACCCTACACCGTGTTACAGTCCATCCATTAGCACCCTAATTATAAGTGCGAGCCTAGTAAATTTGGGGGACCACCAGACTTGTGCTCTCAAATCAACTTTGACCCACCTGTTAGACATCATGCTGTAACTGACATGTGTATGAAGCATTTTTAAATCCAAGATCCCCTGCAAACGGTAACCAGGAGAGGTGACTGTATTGTCAACAGTCTGTATTTCTTTTAAATGAACAAGTGGGCTACTTCTATGGCAAGGGTGTAACCTGTCCCTCAACTGCTCCTTCAAATGGACCTGGGTCTATATCTCCAGGACTACAGAAACCCTGGGCATATTTTGCAAGAAATCTGCAAATCAATTCAAAGGCAACATCAGGTTGAAAAGGAAGGATCGGCACATGAATTACAGTTTAGCCCAATGATGTAGCTAAAATTTTCTTTAATCAGTGCGTTGTGAGCTTGGGGGCTTGCTATGGTAACATTTGTTTGAAACGCAGAATATAACAAAGAGAAAATTGCTCTGATGATAAATGAAGGTGATGGTTGACAGCTGAGAGAAGATACCGTGATGTGTGTGTGCAGAGGGAGAGACAGGAGAGAGAGTTATAAAATGCAAGTCAGAGAAAGAACATTTGCTTCACAAAGGATTTCCCCATTTGTAAATCCTGAGAGCAACTTCTTAAACTTCTTATCTTTGGGGTCACTGAATGGGCTTCAGGGACAATGAGAACTCCTTAAAAAAAGCAGGCATAATTTTTTTTTTCATGTAAAATCCACATTTCTGGAGAAAGTGTGCATGACTTTCATCAGATTTTTTTTTTTTTAAGTGTAGCGGCACTACCTACTGCAGTAATTGTTGCTTTAAATATTAAACTTTTAAAACCATTGCAGATGGGTTTTGTGTTACCTATTAGTGGGAAATGTAGTTAAAATTGACTGTTAATCATCCTTGTACTAGAGTTCATGAGCAGCGCCCTCATCTTAAATCCTAATTTTAAAAGCAGTGAATTTTCAGATCATAACAGTTGTTTTCATGTTGTTGCAGCAAAGTGTGTTACAGCTCAGTGTGACAGCAACCTGGATCCGGGCGAGAGACCAAGCAGCACTCGGAGGGTTGGAGAACTCAGGTTTATTACACCAGCGGGCCCAGAGGAGTTAACACTCCAAGCTCTGGGCCCCGTCTGTAGGTTTACACAGGCTTTTATAGGCTACCAGTCAAGACTTTGCAACATTTTGCAACATCATATGCAAATAAGGTATAACAAAAGTGACTAATTAGGAACAAGCTTTGTAGAAATGGACCAATCAGGAGTGAGCTCAGGGAACCAAAATAATCTTAGGGGTAAGTTCTGCTTTCCTAGAAGTAAGCCATGTCAGAGTTTTAAAAAGTGAGATAATGCCACTGGGCCAGGGAACCGAATGGTGCTGGCAGGAGGGTAGTGGCTCTGCCTGGGGCGGTCCTGCCATCCTTTTCATGGGGCTTCCCACCTCAATATCAAATTTTGACCCACCCATTGGATATTGTAAGTAGGAAAAAAGAAAAAGAAAAAGAACACAGTAGAGGTTTGGATTGTGGTTGATGTGTAAGGTGATCCTTGTAGAGCAAACGCACGTTCCTCAGGTCCCACAGCAGCACGGCCACCAAGACCTAGAGCGCCAGGCTTACATCCTGCTGTTACTGCTGTGTGATTCTGGACAAGGACTTGGCCTTCATAGGATAATAATAGCTGGCTTTCATGTGAGAACAGGGGGAGGATTAAATGGACAGTGCGTGGGAATTCTTAACCCAGTTTCTGGCTCAAAGTGCTCCTAAGATGTCTGCTGTGGTCCCTGTGAAGCTGGAGACAGAAGATCCATGTGCAGGAGAGAAAGCCAGGCATCTTCCCCTTAATATCGCCTGTGAGTTTCAGGGTCTATTGAGCTGGGCATCATCTGTTGTTTTAGGCCTAAAAAATAAGATTCACTAAATGGTGTGTAAAATATAAACGTTCTTGCTGGAATGGGCACCGCCATCAGCAGTCTTGGAAATGTGCTTCACGGTAGGCTTTCTTAGCTGCAGGGCAGAGCAGTGCCCTGGGTCAGCCCAGAGCTGGGCCAGGCATCAGCTGGCAGAGCCCAGTAACTGAATTGAATTCAATAGCGGTGTTGGGGGCGAGGGGCTAACTCAGTGGTAGAGTGCATGCTTAGCTTGCACAAGGTCCTGGGTTCAATTCCCAGTGCCTCCACTGAAAAAAAAAAAAAATGAATAAATCTAACTAGCCCCCTCCAAAAAAATAATTTCAAAAAAATGGTGTTGGAGGCCATGAAGCAGGGTGGCAGAGTCAACCCGGCTTTGACACTCAGTTCCACAGTTCATTCGTTTTGCAGCTTAGGGCAAGTTCCCCTCTCCGCCTCACTACAAAAATTAAAAGGATTTTTTAAAGGCCAAGTGTTTTTAGAAAGCAAAATTAATGTAGTGCAAATAAGAACATCTAATTCTCTGGGTCTTAATGTCCTCATCTGTAGAATGGGCTGGATGATGGGAGGTCCCGCCTACTGCTGTCATGACGACAGAAGGAAGTGAGCCTTGCAGAGTGTTCTGCAAAGTGTCTGGCCCCTCGTGTTAAATGCTACATGTTAAGCAGCATGAGTTAAGAAGTGCTTACTGCGCACTTCACCCTGTGCTGAGTTTTTAAAATCTGAATTCACTCTTATAAAATACCTATGTTGTAGGTACTAGCAATATCCCTCTTTTACAAATGGGGAATTTGGGCACAGAAATCCTGAGAAAGTTGCCCACGTTTAGGCAGCTGGAGGACAGAGGCAGATCCATCTCCAAGCATCCCAGCATCCCCATTGTACCCACTGCACTCACACGTCAGGTCCTCGCTGGCTCAAAAGCGTCCCAGGTGCCCACTGCCTACGGTGGGGCTCCCAAGTCGCCCTGCACTCAAGGTGGTGGGGAGGGGAGGGAGCAAATCCCTTGGCCCAGGAACCTGTCCCTAGATTTCTCAGAACTCACACAACGCACAAAATGGACACAAAATAGGGATATCTAAGGTTTGTCTAGCATCTTCTATGTGTGGGCACACAGAAATGTGTACACAAGATATCTGTGCTAAAAAAAAATCTTTGTGCACATCTGTCATGGTTCACAAGCACAACAACAGATTAGTCAGTGTTTGGCATCTAGTTATTGGGGGGTTTTTGCATCATTCTGTGGACTGTGATAAAGGAATGCAAGGGGCTCTGAACGCGGCAGAGGAAGGCTGATACCAACACAGAAGGGCTTCCAGGACGCAGCCTGCCTGGAGGATCCTGGAGAGGGGTGATGCTTTCCGCAGCTGCGGTGGTGGGAGGGCCAGAGCCCTTTGAGAAGAAGGATGCCCTGCCGCCCTCAGGTAAGAGCCTCACATCAAGGTCCTGAGGCGTTGGGAGGAATTTTGGAGGAGTTGCCTCAGAATTGCAGGGAGGACGCCCCCCACCTCTTCTGCAGGCAGCTGGACCCTGCTTTGCCTCTCTGGCCCAATCAGTGCCCTCTGAGTTAGCACCAGGGGGCCTGGCCTTCGTGACACCACCCGCCCAACAGTCCCATCTTTCCGGTTATTAGCGGCAGTGTCGGTGTAAAGGCCTTACCTAGAGACAGAGCCTTTCACCTGGCCGCACGGGTGGGCCTTGTCATTCCAACGAGATCCATGCTGGCAGAACAACCAGGGCAGAAAGAGAAGGCGATTTTAGCTGTTCGCATGTCCTGGTCCTGAAAACTGAAAGAACACACGCACTTCTGCAGAATCGGATGTCTGCCCACCCATTGATCTATTGAGTTATGTCCCAGAGTTTTTTTTGTTCTGGAAATGACCTTGACATTGAAGGAGTCACAAGTAGCCAAGGAAATTGCAAGGCAAAAGAAAAGATATCTTTGCAGAAAGCCCTGAAGCTTTTACCATCTTTTTCAAATATTGATTGTATCGAAGTGTGTGTGATGTCATGGATGTCGCTCCTTTTGTCCTCAAAAAGGAAATGGCCTTAAAGGATCTGGAGACGTGGCCACATCACGTATCTGATATTGCTGGAATATGCTCAGAGGAGCCCACTTTAATCAGGCTTCATCTATATTTTTTTAATTTTTAATTTTATTTTTTGTTGAGGGGGAAGGTAATTAGTTTTATTTATTTGTTTATTTTTAGAGGAGGTACCGGGGATTGAACCCAGGACCTCATACATGCTAAGCATGCTCTCTACCACGTGAGCTATACCCTCCCCGCAAACTTCATATATTTTCAATTATTTTTCTATGACAGGGCAATGGAATAGAAGTAGGGTCATTTGACTGCAAAAATGCTTCACACAGAGGTGTCAGTCATAACAGGATCCTCAAGGACTTGCCAATTGGGCAAAATATCACCATGGTCTTCCTCGTTGTCCCCAAACTTCAGAGCTTGTTTAACATGCTGGTTTCATACCCGACTCCAGCCTCCCCATCAGATTCTGATTTGGAAGACAGGGAGTGGGGTCTCGAGACTCTATCCTTAGCAACCGCTCCTGGAGGTCCAAGGACCACACTTTCCAAGACCTGCCAACTTATCTTGAAAGTGTTGGTGATCAAAACCGTCAGTCTCTTCCCCAGGCTCTCGCTGCTGCCAGGTTTGTGTTATGAGGTATGAGAGGCTGACCTCGAGGTGACTGGCCAATCTGTCAGCGCGGTTCCTCGGGAAGATGCGCTTCTCGGCACTTCATTCCGACGTGATGGCACGAAGTGAGATCCTCTCGCTGATTACACCGCCGGTGCCAGGTCAGGCAGGGAGGGGATGAGGGGTGTGACTTACTGATCACCTTGCCCTTTCAACATCTAATGGCCCGACCCACCACTGACCCCAGACTCATGGCCCGAAAAGCATTTGAAAGAATTTAGGAAAGTTGACAGAGGTACAAGGAGACAAAATGAGTGCTCCTAATATGTTGAAGTAACTGTTGGGCGAAGTAAGACTGTTTAGGGATAATATTCTTCTAATTCTCTGGGGCACAGAATCTTCACCATTACCCTCTTCATCATCATCATCCTTGGTCACGATAATCAGTGGTTACTAAGCACTCAAGGGTGCATCTTAGATTTATTATGGGAAAGAGACCCTGAGTGTCTCTTTCCATTTCATTTCCAGGCTTTTGGGCAAAAGGATTTTATCCAGCTGTCTCCAAGGGAATCAAGATTATTCTTTAGTATCTTCGCAGAAATGGTTTCTTCTTCTCATGGACATAAGCATCCTTCCATTTTAGTTCATCTGAAGGTCTAGGGGGGAGGGTATAGCTCAGGTGGTGGAGTGCATGCTTAGCACGCGCGAAGCCCTGGGTTCCATCCCCAGTACCTCCTCTAAAAATAAATAAATAAACTAAATACATTCCCCCCTGAAAAAAAATTTAGCATGCTTCTTAAAAAAAAACAAAAAAACTTTTGTTTGGTTTGATTTGGAGGTCTTTTTGGGGGGAGGGAAGTAATTAGGTCTATTCATTTTTTTAACAGAGATACTGGGGATTGAGCCCAGGATCTTTTGCATGCTAAGCCCGCAATCTACTACTGAGCTGTACCTTCCCTCCAGTCATATTTCCTTTAAAGACGTACTAATATTTCAGTGTGGACTTTTCCACATTTATGTAATGAATTCCTGCAGATGCAGATTTAGGTTTTTTGCTATTTCAAGCAATCCTTTAATGAACGATGCCATGCCTGTCTTTGCACATGTGAGTGATCACTGGTATAAGACCTGGCTAGGTCAAGGGATCCCGCCATTTCAGCTTTTGGCAGGTTTGCCTTTGAAAAAGTTATGGCAGTTTATGTTCATGACAATAATGTATGAAGTGCCTTCCTCATGCCAATATGGAAACTATATTTAATTTTTTGGGGGGGCAGTCTGAAAATGTCATGTGTATTTGCATTCCTTTGATTTGCAATGATATGTTTATTGGTCATTTGTATTTTTATTCTGAGAAATGCCCAATCCTTTGCCAAACAAAAGAAAAACTTTTTTTTTTAAATTAAAAAAAAATTGGGGGGAGGGAGGTAATTAGGTTTATTTATTTATTTATGGAGGTACTGGGAATTGAACCCAGGACCTCATGCATGCTAAGCATGTACCCTACCACTAAGCTATACCCTTCCCCCAAGATTAATGCTTTAATATTACACAGGTTAATTTTTTAACATTTAATTTTCAGAAAAGAAAGCTTCATTACTGGGGAAAATGTATGACATGAGGGCACTGAATACCTCATTCTTCACTTATATCCCATAATCTCAGCCTTATTCTGATAGACTAGAGAGAAGCTGATTACCTGGATGAGTTTTTAAAAATGTTCTTGAGCCTGAAATAACAATGAAATAACAATGAAATAAACAAATGAAGAACTGCAGTCTGAGTTCTCTCTGCCAGTCACCATGCTAGATATGGCCGCATGTTCTATGGTTGAATCTTCTTAAAAATTCTTTGATGTTCATGTGATTCTCAAATAAATAAACCTAATTATCCCTGCTTCCCAAAAAACTGCAAAAAACCAACCAACCAAAAAAAAAAAAAAAAAAACCAAAAAGGTCATAAGATTCTCACCCTCACTTTAACAGAGAACTCTTAGGGAAACAGAAAGAGGAGTAGAGTAATCCTTTGTGATGCCCCAGCCCTGGCTCAGACCAACAGAAATCCCGCTTCTGACTGGGAGAGGCAGGTTGGGAAACAGCTCGGATACTGAAACACCGAGATTTCCAAGGAGATGTCAGTGACGTCCATCCAAAGACCAGCAGGAACCCTCCTGGGATTGAACAAGTTGGGTTTATGTCCAGTTGCAAAGAGGGAGAAGACACACAAGGGGGAGCTGTTAGAATGGGGTGTCAGAAGGTATTTATCATAGGATTTGTTTAGGCTGGTGTTAGGTGATTTGAAGGAGGGTTCAAGAAAGAGGGGCTTTGCTCTGGATTGGACGCTGTCAGGACGCAGGTGTGACTCTATATGATTGGGTATCTCGAGACTTCTTGTCTATCAGGCAGGAGGAAGAAGTTGACAATAAAGAAGCAAGAATCACTTATTAGCCAGGACAGGGAGGTGTTTGGTCATTTTATGTTTTGGGCAGTGTTCTTCCTTTGTCTGTATTCAAACATAATCCCAGAGTGATCTTGTGTCTGTCCTGATCCATCGTGGTCACAGTGGCCTTGTTGGGTGTGTGTGTTGTATGAAATCGTTCACGTTTAATGGGAGAACAGCACAGCCTTGCTGTGGGTACCAGTCTCCAGAACAGGAGCTGCTTTTCACCTTCTTAGGCAATTTCAGGACATTGAAATGAAGATCATCTCCCAAACTGCAGCATTTATAGGTTTCCCTCTTTAGAACCCCATCCTCTTTGTCTCCAGGTGCCCAGTGACCATACGGCCCCATGACTGAGAACGTGGACTCTGGTCCCAGGCAGCTGCGACTGGCATCCTGCCTCTGTCACTTATTATCTACGTGGGACCCAAAGCAAGTCCCTTCCATCGGTGACTGTTGAGTGGCATGCTACATGCCTGGTTCATCGAGCAGGTACTGGATGTACTGAGTGTCAGGCATTGGGCTGAGCAGGACTCGCACAGCATATCACTCCATTCTCCTGCAAGCCGGGCATCTTTAACCCTCATTTCACCGCTTGAAAATATAGGGAACTCATCCAAGGATGCAAGGTGTGTAAGCAGTAGAGCTGGGTTCAAATGCAAAATCATCTCAACCTCAAACTCTTTCCACTTTGCACTTGGCCTTCACTCTGAAAGTCCACCCTCCTTAGCCCGCAGTTGGAGGCCTCCAGTGTCCAGCCCCAGCCTCCCCTTCCAGCCTGACCTTGAAAAATCCTCCAAACAACCAAAGAGCCTTACTCAGGATCTAGCATTTACAGGTCTAGTCTCCGAGGCTCAGAGGAAATTCAGAGGCAAAAGGCAGTTCACATCTTTTGAGGAAGTAAAAAATGCATAACTAATGGAAAAGTTTTCAATTAAGTGACAGATACCTGCTGGAGTGTCATAAGTGTTCAGAGAAACGGGATGTGGGTGAAGCAGGAGCAGGCAGGAGACGGTTCCCATCAGAGGTCAGGGGTGGCTGAACCTTCAGAGAGGGGACAGAAGGAGGCTCTTCATTTAAGACTTGGGTTCCTGCCATGTCTCCAGTCCCTGCTCCAAACCAGATGGCCCTGCCTCTCAGTCCCTTGCCTGTGCTGGCTCTTTCTCTCTTTAGGTACTTTCTCCTTCCTCCCCCTCATCAGGTTGCTTACTAAGTGTTAGATGGCAGGCATCTTGTGCTTTTCATCTTGTATCATCACTGCAATGACACCTCCTTCCTACTCCTACACACACACACACACACACACAGCACCTAGCACACGCCTCGCTCACCTAAGGCAGTTAGTTGTGTGTGTGTGTGTGTTGAACAAATGAAGCAAAAGGCCCTGCATTCTTATCCCAGTATAACAACCTCACGGGCTCTTTCGATGTCATTTTTCATGTCCCGTGCACATCCACCGCTCTTTACGAATCCCAGGCTGGCCTACTGGCCGTCTGCCTTTGCACAAAGTCCCTGGAAGGCTCTGGACCTCGGCTCCTGCTCCTGCAAAGAGCTGGGGGTAGCCCAGCCCGGATTTCCTTCTGGGGGAGCGGAGGAATCGGAAGAATTCTAAGAATGCTAGCAATCACCGGTGAGGCTTGCTCAAAGGTAGATTCCTCGGGTTGGCTCCGTCTCCCAGAGAAGGCGGCAGCAGAGTTTTTTTTTTTAATTGAAGTCTAGTTGATATACAGTGTCGTGCTAGTTGCTGGTGTACAGCATAGTGATTCAAGAAATCTGGCTTTAATACGCATCCCAGGGGACTCTGTCTGAAGCAGCGCTCAGGGCGCTGCGCTGGGTGACCCCGCTGGCTCCTAGGGCCCCGGAGTGGAAGAGGCGGGCAGCCCCTGTGTTTGGGGCTGGCGAAGGCATCCTTGGCGGGGGACGGCCTCTCTGAAGCACAAACACGTGTTAATTTTCAGAGCTGTCCACCTGAAAGCTAACGACCCGGCTGTGAGCCCACAGGGAACGAGGCGGTGGGACCCTCAGCATCCCGGCACCGCCCCCCTCCTCCCGGGGACAGGGTGCTTCCGCGGGGCCCGACCCTGCTGAGCTCGGCCGATCCGTTTTTGTTTGTTTGTTTGTTCTCCGGGTGGAGGGGCTTCTGTTTCTGCTGAGGGCCTTCCCGGCTCAGCCTCCCGCTCTGGGAACGGCGGCGTTTGCTAAGCTCTCCAAGGCTCCGGGCTCCCGGAGGGGGGATCGGTGTCCCCAGGGCTCTGCGAGGAGAGGCCTTTGTAGTGTCGACTTGCTGTTTGCGCTTCAGGCTCCGAGGGGAGGTTTGCTCCTAATTAAAGGCGTAAATGCTTTAATCCCCCGGCCTGAGGGCTTCCCATAGCGCATTAGCCGAATTAGGAAGGAAATGGATTGTAATCCCTTTAATATAAGCCTGGAGGAACTCGAGGGCTTCTGGTTTGGGAGAAGAATTTCCTCCAGTGACTTAGCAATGGCAACATGCAGTATTTGCATAGACAGAAACCTGGGGCCCCGCTTTCCCTTCAGGGAAAGCCGAGCAGGAGTCTGTGTCAGATGAATGAAGGTTGCAATAATTAAGCTCCTACTGGCATACCAGACCAGACACCAGGGTATAATATACATTTTTCTCCTTTAGTTGTTCTATCCCACCTGTGAAATGTATTTTATCAATAAGGATAACAGAGGTGAACATCCTCACTGGATGGAGGAAGGAGGGGATTTTGTTGAGAGCCTTTGGTGTGCCCTGTGCTTTGTATACACTTTATTGAATCCCATCAGCACAATCTTTTTGTGTGTGCTTTAAAAATAACATTTACTTCTTAGGAGTTTGAGATTAACAGACACACACTACTACGTATAAAAGTGATAAACCACAAGGACCTACGGTAGAGCACAGGGAACTGTATTCAGTATCTTGTAATAACCTATAATGGAAAAGAATCTGAAAAAGAATGTATATACACATGTATGTGTATCATTGAATCACTTTGCTATACACCTGAAACTAACACAACATTGTAAATCAACTATACTTCAATTTAAAAAAAATAACGTTTACTTCACCTTAATTATGCTTTTAGAAGTACACTCATATTGGTTTCCATTATGGGTTTTAGTTTATCTTAACCCACCCAGTTTGAACCCAACCCTTGTATGTGATTTCAGCTTTAAAAAAAAAAAAAAAAAGCAGGATTTGCTTTCTGGTTTATTTTTCATCCCTGACAAATGTTGAAAAGATCCTCCTTCATGTGCTGCTGAAGGAGGCTGCAAGAACCATGAGAAATTTAGCTGTGTTTTGTCCTTCACAAAAATAACATGTAAAAACTTAAAAACTGGCACAATGTGAGATTCTGTGGTGACTCAGCTTTACAAAACTTTGTCTCTGTTGAAATTGGGTTGGAGGAAGTCTGCCCAGCACAACACAGCATTTCAATTCTTAGTGAAGAGATGGGGACACTGAGGCTCCAGGAGTGAGCCTGCCCACACTGGCTGCTGCGTACCTGTGACCGTGGGTGGCCCCCCTGAGATCCTGGCACTGCAGGCTCTTGCATTAATGTTGCTGCACTAACTCTGAAGCCAAGACGATCTGCAGAAAGAAACCTGACCACAGCAAGAATGGCAAACACAAGGGACCAAAAGGAAGACCGAGTGCATGGACCCCTGTCGCTTTTCCACTTGTTGAGGGAGGCAGTAGGGTGCTCTTCAGGCCAGTGTCACATCCCAGGGCTGTGTGGCCCCTAAATATAGTAAATTAATAACACATCTGAGCTTCAAATACCACCAATCTCACCAGCAATTTCGGAGCATGTCTCACACGTCCTGAACTTTCTTCCCTGAGCTGTAGATCACTGTACTCACTGGATGGCCCACGGGCGGCACGGCTGCCATATGATGGTGGTGCTCACCAAATTGGCTCCTCCTCCAGCCTTGCCCACCTCATCAAAGGACCATTAACCCCCAAAGACTCCTTCCAAAACTCTGCAAATCATCTTTGATACCTCTGTCTTGCCCCTGTGTGTCACTCCCTAATGATTAAGTGCTAAAGAGTTTATTCCCAAATTGCCTCTTGAATCTACCCCTCTCCTCTGTATCTACCACCATCTCCTCCAAGCTGTCCCAGCCACCGTCATCATCCAGTGGACTGCGAACTCGTCTCCCCAAAAGCAACTTGGTAATATTTTCCTGAAAAATATAACCTTGAGGCACAGAAATCACTTGCTGTGCTCCAACAGTCCTCTCTACTCCTATCTCTCCTCTTCTCTGCTAGTTCTATTAAATTCACAATCACGTCTTAAATCTGTGCACTTCAGTGACAGTGCGCTGAGGGATAAAACGGTAAGACCTAGTTCTTTACCTCAAGGACCCCACAGTTTGTTAGGAAAAATAACTACTTTAGATCTTGAGCCTTTAATCTGTTGGGGCTGCTCCAGCTGTAAGGAATATATTGGCTCACATGAACTGCAAAGTCTAGGTGTAGTTCCAGCTTCAGGCATGGTTGTATCCAGGGGCTCAGTGCCCTCATGATGCAGTCACTCTCTGTCTCCATCTCTTGGATCTTCTTTGCTCTGCTGATTTTATTCTTAGCTAGGGTCTCTCCACATGGTGGCAAAGTTGGCCCAGGCATCTCCAGGGCCACGTAGTTCTCAGGGCCCACCATATCAGAAAGAGAGCCTCTTTCCCAAGAGCTGGGGACGATGCTCATCAGCCCACCTTGGGTCTTGAGCCTGTCCCTGAATCAATCATGGTGACCTAGAGGATGGAATATTCTGGGGACAACATGCCTATTTAGAGCTAGGGTCAGAACCAGCCAAACTACTTGATTCTTAAAAAGGGAGAAAAACAGCTCTCTACAGGGAGAGAAAGAAAGGAAAGTCAGAGATACACAACACACTCCCTCTCTTGGCTTCGTGCCCTAACCCATTCCTTTCCTTGGCCCTTCTTGTTCCAAAGTGTTCCTGTCTTATAGGCTTGTACTGCTGACCCCTGTGCTGGGAACCCCTTTTCTCCAGATCTTCATGTGGCTGGTTCTTTTTACACTTTAGATCTCTTCTCTAACGTCTCCCTCTCAGAGAGGCCTTCTTAGACCCACTCAGTCATTCGCCCACAATCATCTTGCTTGTTTGCTGGATCTAATGGGGGATGAATCGCTTATTACTTTGTTTCCTCTGTGTTTTGTTCTCACCAGACTGTAAGCAGGCATTTCCATCTATTTTGTTCACTGTTGAATCTGAAAGATTCAGAACAGTGCCCAGCATGAAATAAATGTGCAATAGATATTGGTTGGATAAATGAAAGGAGTCTCTGATGGCACCCAGTGAGAAATCAAGGAAGGCTTCATGAAAGAGGTCACCCTCAAAGAGAGTGGAATTTATTTTTATTGTGGTAAATATATTAATATTTATGCAAATGGTAAATATATGCAAAATTTCTCATTTTAACCATCTTCAGCATGCACTTTGATGACATTACGTATATTTACAATGTTGTGCAGTCATCACCACTGTTCATTTCCAGAACTCTTTTATCTTCCCAAACTGAAACTCTACAGCCATTGCACCCAGCCCCTTGGCAACCACCGTTTCTACTTCCTGTGTCTGTGAATTTGATGACTCAGGTACCTCAGATAAGTGGAATCATACAATATTTGTCTTTTATGGCCTAGCTTATTTCACTTAATGATGTTTTCAAGGTTCATCTATGTCGTAACATGTGCCAGAATTCCTCTCTTTTTGAAGGCTGAATAATATTTCATTGTATGCATATATCACAGTTTATCCACTCATCTGCTGATGAGCCTTTGGGTAGCTTCCACCTTTTGGCTGTTGTGAATAATGCTGCTAGAAACATGAGTATACAAGTCTTTGTTCGAGTCCCTGCTTTCAGTTCTTTGGGGTAAATACTCAGAGGTGGAATTGCAGGATCATGCAGCAAATTTATATTTAATCTTTGTGGAACCATCAGACTCTTTTCCACAGCGGTGGCGCCATTTTACATTCCCACCAGCAATGCAGAGGCATTCCGGTTTCTCCACGTCCTTTTCAACGCGTGCTATTTTTCGTTTTTGGATTATAGCCATCTCAATGGATGTGAAAGAGGGTGGAATTTTGACAGACAGAGGAGTGCTAAGCCAGCCTTTCAGGCAACGGAGGCCTGGAGGGGCTATGGTATGAGCTGGACTTGGTCACACACAGTCTGATGTCATAATCTCCATGGGGTCCTGTTTACCTCCCTTTTCTGGAAATACACCAATTCCACAGAGCACTGGAAAGCCCTGTCTCCCGGGTACCTTCATGTTGGGTCAGGTGTGCTGGGACACCAGCTGCTCCCTGTGACAGAGGGTGAGCCAGGGACAGGGGGATGGACAGTAGGAGGTTGACCAGTCTCCCCATCACAATGACTGGGGACTGTGACCAAAACAGCCTGCATCATGTAGGTCAGGGTTCATCTCAGAGACAGGTGCAGCTGTGGGACATGGCAGCAGGACTCTCCAGGCAGCAGGGGCACTTGGAGCTGGAAGGGCACAGGAGCATCGTTGTCCCCTTGGCAGAAGGAAGGGTAGGTGCTGTTTGCACTGAAGCTGGTCCGCAGCCCAGGAGACCAGCTGTCTAGGCACAGACGGGAGGGGACGCAGGGACCATTTGAAATCTGGCAACCACGCTGCTGGTCCCTAGCCCCTGAATGGAGTGGGACCTGGGGCTTGGTTCCATGGGGATGAAACGGAGTACCAATCAAGAAGCCAGGGAGCCTTGCACACGAGGTAGGGTGGGCTTAGCGAGCTCCCCAAAGCCCTGGAAGCAAGCCCTCCCCACTAAGACTTCTGGGCTGGGGGATGGTGAGAGGCCGGGCTGGACCTACGGACTGCTCTTGTTAACTGAGCATGCAGAGCCTCACAACTTTCTTCGCCCCGGGTCCCCCCAGTCTCCGCTAGAAACACGGTTTGTGTGTCTGCATTAGGGCGCCTCGCCTCTTAGTCCTGGGCCTGAACCTCGCTTCCTCGGGGCAGTTCGGAACCCTGGCTCACGGGGTCCTGGGGGTGGAGTCAGCTCATCCCGGCTCTGGGAGCCCATTCCGTGCGCATCTTTACAACGCGGCGTCAGGACATTATATGGATAGTTCTAAATGGGCCAGAGGGGGAGCATTTACACCATAGAAGTTGGCAAATGCTATAAACCGGTTTATTTGCCCCACAGAGGTGATTGTTAAATGGTTCCCAGCACACCGCTTGCCCTGCGCATGCCTCAGGCCCCGGCAGGCAGCAGGGGGACCTGGGTTGGTGGAGACGGGTCCTGGGACAAAGGGCTGGAGCAGGTCTCAGAAGGAACTGGAGCTGCTGAGAGCACCAGATTTACTATGCAGCAGGGCGGGGCTAGGAGGGCTGGGGCAGTCATGCTTCGTGGGCGCAGCCTTGGGGACAGTAGCTGCTTTCCCTGTGTGTGGCAGAGGTGGGTCTAACCAACCTGTCTGTGTCTAAGTCGTCTGCTATGGCAGGTGTGGTGTACCCAGACAGGTAAGTGTCGTAGGCTTCCGTCCCCTGACCATCTCAAGGCTGGGTGAACAGCCCCAGGGGAGGGCCAGGCTCCCTGGGGCTCCCTCTGGCCGTCATCCTGGAATAGTGGTTGTTTTTATTGTTTTTTGTTTTTGTTTTGTGTTTTTTTTTTTGAAACAGGCAGAGGAAAGCTAAGGATTAACAATTTTCTAGGGGTTTGTTTTCGCAGCGTGCACTTATTAGGCACTTTTGGTGTGTCAGGCAGTGCGCTGGGCTTTGAGGCTGCAGAGATGCCTAAGATTAGCCTAATCGAGTGGCCTTCATTAAACCAAGGACAGCACTCTGGGATAAGTGCTGTAGTGAAGGGTGTGAAATGAAAGCAGACGAGAAAGCGTTTAATCGTTGGGAGGGGGAGAATTAAAGGGGGGGAGAGATGTTTGGGGAGGGCTCTTGGAGGATGTGTAGGAGTTTGCCAAGCGGTGATGAGGACAAGTAGGGTTTCCAGCAGGAGGTCAGAGTATGCGCCAGGCACCTGTGGAGAGAGGAGCAGCGAGGCTGGAGTACTGGGCGTGGAGGGGGCCGAGGAGACTGAGATGATGAAGGCCAGTGGAAGCCTGATCACCATGGGCTCCGAATGCCAGGCCCAAAGTTGGCCTGTGTCCTGCCGACAATGAGAAGCCACTGAAGGCCTGAAGTGGAAGGCTGACTGGCGGGGGAGGGGGGACTTCTTGTTCTGTGCTCCCTTTTGTCCTGTAGGCCCCTGTGGACTTAGACATATACCAAAGCTCCTACATGATCGACTACAAACCCTATGGGAAGCACAAGTACTCCAGGGTCACACCGGAAGAGGTGAGAAGTCACTCAATGCATTCCGCTGTCCACTGAAACCATCTTTATTCCATTTTTACTACGAGTGTGAACATCAAGGGCACTTATTTAGAACAATATCCGATGCTGGGAGATCTAAAGAGATCTTTTCGGTGTACATGTATTGTTTTAAAATGGACACCCAGTAAAAGTCGTGCATACAGAAGAGTGTAACTAACATACATTTACAGCTTAAATAACATGGATAAAGCTGATACTCATGTCCCTATTATCAGCCAGCTTAAAAGACAGCACATTAAGAGTAGCCTGGGGGGGAGGGTGCAGCTCAGTGGTAAAGTGCATGCCTAGCGTGCATGAGGTCCTGGGTTCAATCCCCAGTACCTCCATTAAAAATAAATAAATAAATAAACCTAATTACCTCCCCTCCTCTGCCAAAAAAAAAAAAAAAAAAAAGAAAGAAAAAAAGGAAAAAAGAGTACCCTGGAGCCCCAGGTGCCCCTCCCTCCTTACTCAACCCCACCCCCAGAGGTAACTAAACATTCTTCTGAGTTTTGGGTTAATCACTTCCTTGTGTGTATTTTTTTTAATAGTTTTATCTTATATGTATGTATCTTTTTAAATACACTATTTAGGTTTGCCGTTTTTGAACATTATTATTGGATTATATTATTTGTCCTCTTCCGTGACTTCTATTTTTTTGCAGAACATTATGGCATATTATTCATTTTCTGCTGTATAATACTACATTGCATAAATGTGCCACAGCACATTTGTCTTTTCTCCTGTCAGCGGACATTTGGGTTATTTACTTTTTTTGTTACTCCCCCCACCCACAAATGCTGAATAAAGACGAGGCACAGCGAGGAGCTCACCCGTCGTAGGTGACATCTCCATTTTCCAGAGCGGTTGCATCAGCTTATTTCCTCATCAGCACAATCTCACAGCTCTCCAATCTTGCCAGTTACTTGATATTGTCAGACTTTCAAATTTTTGCCAATTTGGTGGGTTTGAAATCATCTTTTCTTGGGGGTAGGTACAAGCTCAGTGGTGGAGCATGAGCTTAGCAAGCACAAGGTCCTGGGTTCAATCCCCATTACCTCTGTTTTAAAAAAAAAAAAAAAGATGGAGAGGGTATACAGTGGTAGAGAGCATGCTTAGCATGCATGAGGTCCTGGGTTCAATAAATGTATATAAATAAGCCTAATTCTTACCCCCAAAAAATCTAGAGGAAAAAAAAAAGAAATAATCCTTTCTTGATATCGTAATTTTTATTTCACTGATTATTAATGAGATTCAGCATATTTTCATGGAGGTTTATTATTTGCAAAGTGTCTGTTGATGTCTTTAGCCCATTTTTTTTCAATTGGGTTGCTTGTCTTTTTTCTTATTAATTTGTAGGCGTTCTTTACATAGTCTGGACATCTTTCATTTGTCAGTTACATAATTGGCAAAGCTCCAGTCTGTGGTTTGTCTTTTCATTCTCTTTCACCGAATGGAAATTCTTATTTTAATACGGCCAGATGTATCAGTCTTTTTCTTTACCATTTGCTCTTTTTGGGTCTTGTTTAAGAAATCTTTTCTTAGCTTGAGGTAGCCCTGCTAAAATTAATAAGAAGATCTATACAAACAGAGGTGGAACAGTTTCTGAGATACACTAATTAGGTGAAGCAAACTGCAGGGTGGCATTACAGAATGTATCATTTGTGTATCACATGGGATCTATACATCTATGTTTATATGTACAGAAAATACTTCTAGAAAGATACAAAACAGACTGATGATAGTGGTTTCCTCTGGAGATGGGAACCGAGAGAGGGAGAGGATAGGAAACTGACCTTTTGCTCTGCACCCTTTTGTATGATTTCAGTGTCTCCCTCTGTCGTATATATTAACAGAACTAAATTTTCTTTCTGAAAAGGAGAAAAGTGTGCTCTGTCTTGAATACCTCCAAGGAAGAAGATGGCATTCCACCTCTCAGCCCTTTCTTCATGTGTGATTTGTTTCCGCAGCAAGAAAAGCTGGCCATCCAGCTCCGGGAGAAGGAGTTTTATAGGCCCACCCCCAGCCCCAACCCCAAGCTAGAAGACGGATACCCTGCCTTCAAAAGACCCTACATGACCTGCCAGAGACCTGGGGCGACCCGGCTTCTTCCCGCCACAGGACCACGTGGCCACGGGGGAGGACAAATGCAGGTTCCTCAGCGCCTGTCCTTCCGTGTCCCCAGCTTCCATGCTCTGTACCTGGCCCACAGGGATCCCAGCCGGCCTCGCCAGGATGCCGATTTCCCGTGCCTTCTGGAGCCTGAGCGCCAGCCCGCTGCGGAGATGGGCAAAGGCTACATCCTGCTGCCCGGCTGCACCTGCCCTTATCACTGTACGGTCGAGGTCCCCGTCTTGAACCGATGGGGACCCTTGATGCCATTTTACCAGTAGGAAGGCAGACACACCTGCCAAGGGCGCTGTGGAAAGTCCTTCCTCTCCCGAGGAAACCCCTGCTCTGCCCTTGGAGTGCAGAGAGGAGAACTGAAAATTAAACCCTGGGAAGATGTTCCAGCAGCACCGGGGCTGTGCTCGCTTTACCTGGCTCCCTGGCCTGCCCCGGGCACAGTATCCCCACCAGAGAAAGAGCAAGGGAGGGGCAGAGGGGGAGGAGGAAAATGGGGTATGTGTGCAGGGCTCGATGTGTGTGAGGTCTCATTCTGAGTCAGAGTCCCGCTGGAAAGAGTCTTACTGTTTCAGGCATTTACTTTACAATATGGGACAAATCATCTTTCCCAGTCATCTGAATGTTGGGTGTGATTGCAGAACTTGAAATCCTGTTGGGTAACTTTTTACCTCAATACTCTTATTGTAATTTATTCACCACTCCCACCCTTGTACCAATCAACAGTGACCATTTAGAGGGCATCAGTTCACACTTTTCTTCTTGCGCAGTGGGTCTTTGTAAACAGACAGTGGATGAGTCAGGTGGGAAACGGGCTAAGCTGCTATAACTAAGAGGACCAGAGCACAGAGGCTTGAATGACATCCTAGTTTCTCTCTCATCTAACAGTTCAGAGGGAGGCAGACAAGAAGGGAGAAGGATATTCTTTGCAGTGGCTTCTACCTGTGAGTCTAAGGTGTCTGTTATGGACTAAATTGTGTCCTCCACCCTCCAAATTCATGTGTTGAAACCCTAACCCCTCAGTGTGACTGTGTTTGGAGTTGAGGCCTTTAAGGTCGTAATTAAGGTTAAATGAGGTGATAAGGGTGGGGCCCTCATCTGATAGGATTGGTAACCTTTTAAAAAGAGGAAGAGAAAGAGCTTTCTACACACACACACACACACACACAAACACACACACACACCAAGGAAAGGCTATGTAAGGACATGGCAAAAAGCTGGCCTGCAAGCCATGAAAAGAGGCCTCTCTAGAAACCAAACCCTGCCAGACCTTAATCTTGGACTTTCCAGCCTCCAAACTGTAAGAAAATTAATGTCTGTTCTTTAAGCCCAGCCTGTGGCATTTTGTCACAGCAGCTGAACAGACTAACCCATGGACAACCTCAGTTATTGACATTTTTCAGTTAGCAGAAAGCCAGGACCGACCAGGGGAATCCAGGTGATGTCCCTTTGAGGGGCACAATTCAGACATGCTCTTCTTCACGTCCAGTCTCATCCTCTTGGCCAGAGCTTAGCCACGTGGTCCCACTAAACTGCCAAGAAGGCTGGGAAATACCACCTTTATTCTTGGTGGCTGTGTGTCCAGCTAAAAGTGAGCAGTTGGTAACGTAGAAGGAAAGGATGGGTTTGAGTGGATGATTATTCATTTTTGCTGCAATATGTGAGACGACATCCCCTTTATAGGATCACAATATACACCAGTGTTTCCATAGGGAATCTTGCTAAAATGTGGATTCTGGCTCACTAGATCTGGGGTGGGGGCAAGCTTCTGCATTTCCAAGATGCTCCCAGAGGATGCTTGTGCTGCTGGACAAGAGACCACACTTGATAATGAGGTTATTGCATACTATTCTGCATCTTCTTTTTCACAGGTTATTACTTATCAGTCTAATTATTTTAATGGCAGTCTGATACTCCACTGAATGAATAAACTTTGATTTATTAAAATATTTTCCAATTGGTGGAGAGCCATGCTTTTCCATTTCCTCCCTACAAATAATGCAGCAATAACTATTCATGAATGTGGATCCTTACAAATGATGCTTTGATTTCTGTAACGAGGTTGCTGGATCAAACAGTATGGGTACGTAGTGTAATATTTATTAATATAAATAATTGCATAACCAGAACAGCCCCCTTCCTACCAGGAATGGGTCAGAGTGCCTCTTTTCCCATCTCCTCACCAGCACATGAATATTCTGAATCTTTAAAATGTTTGTCAATTTGAGAAGATGGAAAATGGTATCTCATCATGGTTTTAATTGGGCTACTAGCGAGATGTAGGATCTTTTTTTTTTTTATTAAAAAATTTTTTTTGCATCTTCATTTTTTAATTTTTTAAAACATTTTTATTGATTTATAATAATTTTACATGTAGATCTTTTTAAATAGCATTAGCCAGTAGATTTCTGAGTTGCATCTTTCTCCCTTGAGTTTATCTTTTTTTCTCATCAATTTATAGGAGCTTTTCGAACACTGGCCGTGATAACCCTTTATCTTGGACATGCACCAAATGTGTCCTCTTTAGTTTTAAATAAAAAGGTTTAACTATGTAATTGAACATATTTTGTTCTAATACACAATTACTAATATCTGCAGTAGAAGATGTTACGAAGTGAAAGGTGCGAAGAAGAAAAGGAGCCGCCTATAATGTCACTGCTCAGTCAGTGACAACTTCTGATGACATTTTGACACCGAAGGTGGCAGGGTAATACTTAAATTCCTGGGCTGTGGAGCCAGACAAAACTGGGGTTCCACCATGCCTGAGTTTACTGCTTATTAGCGGAGGGTTATTCTAGAAAGTTATTTTATCTCTCTGAACAGCAGTTTCCTCATCTGTAAGAGGCATTAATAGTGTTCGTATCTTTTGATTAACACTGTTTCTATAATGTCGGAGGCATAGTCAGTGCTCAGTGAAAACTATTATATGCCTATTTACAAATCTCACCCTGATTTCATAATTTTACATTCTGCTTGATCTTAGTTGCATTAACTCTAAACATTGCTACTCAGCCTTAAAACTTTATATATATTATTGCTTGAACATACCATAACTACTGTTGTTAAACATCCAAGTTTCCAATGATGTATTTTCTCTTAGAAATATGGCTACAGAATAAATTTTTTTCTCTAATTAGGTAGGAAAGGAGAGACAAAGTTACTGCATCGAAGTGTATGACTATGTTCTTGATGTGAATTTCTAAACAGGTGAATTTTTAATATAAAGGAACCATTACTAATTTTGGTGGGTGTAATAATGGCATTTTGAGTATGTTAAAGATACTTCATTTTGAATATTTACAGGAAAGAGGATATCTGAAATTTACTTCAAAATGCTCTAGCGAAACAAACAATATGAGTAGGGTGGGGGAACAGGTAAAACAACATTAGTGACAAAATGAACATTGAGCTGGGCGATGGGTGTGTGGAAGCTCATGATCCTGCTCTCTCTACTTCTGTGTATTTTCACAATTTTCCATAATAAAACACTAGAACAGAAAGGAAGGGAGGGAAGTTGGAGGAAAAGGAAGAAAAGAAAGAGGGAAAAAAGAAAGATGTACCCCTGTTGAATACCTCTCACCATTTATAAGTGTGTCTAGTTCATAATATCCTCGTCATCCTTGCTACTCTCATTAAGAAATAAAAAGAAAGAATGGAAAAAAGAATGAAAGAAAGAATAAAAGAGAGACCAAAAAAAAAAAAAAAAGAAAAAGGAAAGAAGAAGGAAAGAAAAGAAGGGAGGGAGGAAGAAGAAAGAGAGAGATTGAAAGAAAGAAACAAAAAATCCGTTAGTTTGATAGCATAATCTTTTTGATCCATGGTAAGGTTGAGTAATTTTGCAAATGATCTTTATCTCTTTTTATAATTGGAGTATAGTTGATTTACACTATTATATTAGTTTCAGGTGTACAATATAATGATTCAATATTTTTATAGATTGTACTCCATTTAAAGTTATTATACAATATTGGTGATATTCCCTGTACTATACATTACATCCTTGTAGCTTATTTATTTTATATATAGTATTTTGCACCTCTTAATCTCCTACTTCATTCTTGCTCACCCCCTTTCCTCGCCCCACTGGTGACCACGAATGTGTTCTCTATGTGCGGTGTGATGGAATATTACTCAGCCATGAAAAAGAACGGAACTTTTCCATTTGCAACGACATGGATGGTCCTGTGGGGTATTATGTTTAGTGAAGTAAATCAGACAGAGAAAGATAAATGCCATATGTTATCACTTATATGTGTAATTTAAAAAACAAACAAATTAATATAACAAAACAGAAACAGACTTACAGAGCTTTATCTCTTGATCAGTTGTAAAATGTTTCCTTACCTGGGCGGTGTCTTCTCCCTTACCTGTTACAATCTTTAGTGAATCTGTTTTATCCATTGTGCCTTCTAGGGTGTCCGTAAAAGAAAGTACCTATGAATGAAAATTCACGACTTCTCAGTACTGCTTAATAAACATTGTTTTTCAATGTTGAGTCGTGTGGATCAGCTGACGGTTTTAACACAGAGTTATTTCCACAAAATGATTTAATTGAGGTGGAAACACTGGTGACAATAGGCACCTTCTCTATTAGTCACTGATCACATGCCAGGCTCTGCGCTACTCACGTCACAGACATTATTTCATTCTCACATACAGATGAAGAGACAGAGGTTCAGGGAGGTTAAGTACCTGGGGGCCTGCCTTCCAGGCCTTTCTGTAGCTGCTCTCCAGGCTCCTGGCTCCAGCAATGTCAGGCTCCGGGCAAGTTTGTCTGTCCACCTTCGGCCTGGGAATCGGGCCGTGTCAGGTGAAGTTACCTGGGCAGACATTCCTGAGGGTGGTGCCCACCACTTGGCCTACTGAATTCCACTCTCTACCAATCAGAGTCATCTTTGGGAAGACAGCAGGTTGGGGGAACTCCAGGTTGGGGTTTGGGTCACCCCTCACCCCGCGCCTTCCCAGTCCCAACTGCAGCCTGGTCTGTTTAATCAATAGATCCAGGAGAAGCCTGTTACAGTCAGCAGACATTTCAATATTCCCAGCAGAAGACTCTTAGCTCCTCGCCTAGTTATTTCTGGAGCAGAACATGGCTGGATGTCAGTTGCCAATCCATCTGTAATTTTTTAAATTATTTTGGGGGGGAAGGAAAAAATTGGGTTTATTTATTTTAATAGAGGTACTGGGGATTGAACCCAGGACCTTGGGCATGCTAAGGACGCACTCTACCGCTTAGCTGTACCCTACCCACCCCAACCTGCATCTGTCTTCATTTCTCCCCCTTTTTAGCATGAGGTCCTTCAGCATCGAGGGAGAGCGCAGAACCCAGAGCAGGTCTTGTGGAGGGGGACCCACGTGTCACCAGGAAGCGCCAGCTTCATGTCAGGCCAGGCACATGCCTTGTCTTACTTATGAAATACCCATCATAACCATTGAGGTGATACAGCTGTCCCCCCGCTTTATAACCCAGGAAACTAAGGGGTCAGGTGATTTGGTCAAATGTCACAGGATTTGAAGCTTGGCACCTTTCTGCCATGAAACCTCACTTCCATGAAAACCTTCAGTTTTCTCATCTATAAAATAAGAACTAACTAACTAACTAACTAACTAACTAAATAAATAAATAAATAAAATGAGAACAATCATACCCATCTTACAAGGTACAAATAAGAATGTACATATTTAAAAAAATTTTTTGTAAAGATTAATAAAGTGTCTTGCTACACTTGCTTGGAGATTTGCCCCAGCCCAGCACTGTGTCCCCTGCCCCCACTATGATGTCAAGCTGATGGGATGTTTTTGTCATTCTTTGGCTTGGGGAGGGGCCCTGATGATGAGGTGGCAGAAACAGGACTGGGAGGCTCCAGAGATAACTGATGTGAACAGCCCTCACATGTGTATATTTCTCAGCGTTTACAAAACACAGTGTCAGATGCTATCTCCCTGGGTTCTCAGTTCATCCCTGTGACCGAGGGATTCTTACCCCCATTTCACAGAGGGATAAGTGACTAAGGCTGGGTGAGGATGGAAGCCCCAGGCTTGTGCTGCAGTGGTGCGTGCCCCGCATCTGAGCGCCTTGGGAAACCGCTGATTCCTCAGCCCCACCAGGTCTGGATGGAGAGTCGCTTGGTCTGGAGCAAACTCCAAGTGCTTGCATTTTTATCCAGGTCACCTGGGGGCTGCGTCACTGGTGCTCTGCAAAGCAGAAGATGCAGAATTCCTGGAAGTCTCCTCAGGAGGCAGACAGGAGTAAATCTCTGCTGGACATAAGTTAATGGAGTGGGGGCGGAGGGGTTGGCGTGGGGTGGGGGGGGCACGGGAAGATCAGAGCATATGCATATTTAAATATCTCAAGGATGTTTTGGTCAAACAAAAAGCCAGAATGTATGCATTCATTTCCAAACATTAAAACAGATATATATTTCGCTTCTGTGAAGTACTTAGAGGAGTCAAAGCCACAGAGACAGAAAGCAGAATGGTGGTTGCCCTGGGCTGGGAGGAGGGCAAAATGAGGATGAAAAAGTTCTGGAGATGGATGGTGGTGACGGTTGGGCAAAAATGTGAATATACTCAATGTTACTGAACCGTACACTTAAAAATGGTTGAAATGGTAAATTTTATATTATGTGTATATTTTAGCACACAAAAAAAATGTATACATGAAGGAAAACGTCTCTAAATGTAACATAAAATCTAGAAACTATAATTTAAAAAATTGGCGCATTGCCTATATAGTAATTAAACTTTCTGCATAGGAAAACAATACCATTAATAAAAGGCAAAGACAAAATTGGGAAAATATTTGTAACACAAATGGCAAAAGCATTGGAGTCCCTTACACACCAAGAAGAAAAAGACCAACAATGCAGGAGAAACATTATTTTTGAATTCAACCATTTCGTTTCTTTTTCTTATTTTTTTTTTTTGTTGAAATGTAGTCAGTTTAGTTAGTTTCAGGTGTACAGCAAAGCAATTCATTTATACATATACATACATACGTACATACATATATTTTCAGTTTCTTTTCCATTACGGCTCATTATAAGAAATTGAATACAGTTCCCTGTGCTATACAGTAGGTCCTTGTTGTTTATCTATTTTATATGCAGTAATGTGTATCTGTGAATTCAGCCATTTCATCATTTAGCAGATATTTAATGGTATACGCCAGGCAGAATTCTAAGTGCTGGGAATAGAGGAAAAAACATCATCATCATCATCATCATCATCATCATCATAAGACAAGAAAATTCCATACCAGTTGGGAAAAATGACAATAAACTAAACAAGGGAAGTGTATAATATGTTAGAAAGTGCTAAGTGACACGGAGAAAAGCTGAAGCAAGCACAGATAAGAGAGCCATGACCTGGGCACAGGTTAAACAGATCAGAGCAGAGCTCACTGTGAGGATGACTTCTGAGCCAAGTCCTGAAGGGGAGAGAGACCTTCTCATGGGATGAGTGGGGCCCAGTGACCAGGCAAAGCCCCTAAGGGATGGGGCCTGGAGGCCAGTCAGGGCAGCAGAACGAGGTCAGAGAAGTCACAGCAGTCGTGCAGGACTGTCCATGGACCGCTGAGCCCTTGTAAAGGCCCTGAGTCTTATTCCAAACAAGATGGGGGCCACTGGATATTAACGAGCAAAGGGATAACATAGCCTGATTTCTGTTTGAAAAGACTGACGTTGGCCACTGGGTTGAAAAAAGACTGGAAGGGCAAAGACGGAAGCAAAGAAGTGGATTAGGATAATCCAGGCGAGAGCTGGTGGCGCCCTGGACCAGAGCTGGTGGCGCCCTGGACATGGGTGGCCGCCGTGCAGGTGGAGCTAGTGAGCGTGGGTGGAGCTGGGGTGCGTGACGGTGCAGCCAAGGGGATTCCAACAGATTGGACTGGGGGGAGGGGGACAGGAGAGAAAGAGAGGCCCCAGTGGTGACTCTGGTGTTCGGGTTGTGCAGACTGGAAAGATGAGCCGCTGTTCCCTGAGAGGGAGAGGCGGACAGTCAGGACGGTTTCGAGGGAAACTCAGTTTGGCTTTGGAAACATTAGGTGTGAAAGGCCTGGAGGACTTTTGAGCGCAGATTTGAGGAGGCCCTTGGCTACCCTGAGGGGAAGTCAGGGCCAGCCGGAGACAGAAACTTGGCAGTTAACAGCCTACGGATGGTACTGAAAACCAGGGCACGAGACCCCGATGCCCAGGCCTGGAAGTGGTCCAAGCACTGAGGTTTAGGGCAGGTCAAGGTTGAGAGGTCTTGGAGATGAGGAGGGGCTGAGAGTTGGAAGGAAAACCAGGGGAGTGGGTGTTCTGGAAACCACAAGAAAAGAGGTGTCAGGGAGACGGGAGCACTCAGCAGACCAGCTGGGTTGGAGGTGGCTGCCAGGCCAGGAAGCATGAGGCCCGAGAACTGACCTCTGGGAGCAGCAACAAGGCTACTGATGACCTGGGAAGGAGCCCGGGAGTGAATGGGGCAGAAGAGGGTGGGCGAGAGAGAGAATGAGGTGGAAGAAATGTGGGGGGGGGCGGGGGGGGGAGGAAAATGGGCAAAGACTGGAGAGTCACAGAAAAAGAAATACACATGGCTTTTAAACAATGGAAAGATGCTGAACTGCATAATCAAATAAACAACAAAGAGAATTCTCTTCAGATCAGGAGAGATTAAAAAATTGATACAATACCATGGAAACCCAGGGGAGCCAACTCACGTAGCCACTACACTGCACGTAGGACTCTCCATCCATGCAGCCTTTTCTGGTCAGCTAACTCAGACTTCAGCTCAGTAATCCTACCCCTAGGAATTTGTCCCAATGACAGTGTCACACGGACATTCCATGACTATGTAATGGGCATAATCGCCTCATTATTGTTTATAATAGCAAAGCCCCGGGAGAAATTCAATCATCCACCAACCGGCCATCAGTGGAACACAAGCAGCTGTGGACTCGTAGGCAGGAAACCAAGCGTATATCATCTCCTGTCATGAGTGACCAAAGCAGATACCTACAGACGTGTCTGTGCATCTGGGCGATTTCTAGGAGCACACCCAAGAAACTGAAAACAAGGATGCTCCTGGGGTCCAAAGGTGGGAGACGCCTTTTACTTCTTATCGTTTTGCGTTGTTCAAAATTTTAACCCCGCACATGTACAGCCTTAAGAATTAAATATAAAATAAACATGTATTCAGTGGGGTCCCATCAGATCTATTCGGAGGGGACTTTCAGGTTGTCTAGCCCAGTGGTTCCCACTCCCTTGGCTGGGCTGCATCAGGATTACGTAGGGGCTTATTAAGATGCAGACGGGTGTGCGGAGTCAGCATCTGGTTCCCCGGGCAGGGGCTCAGGCTACACTGCTCAGGCCATTCGGAAACCCAGGCAGGAGAATGCGGTGCGCACTGGGCCAGTCATGGTGCACAGTTCCCTGGAGAAATGGGGGCCTTACCAGTGTCAAGCAGTGTCCTGGGGGCTGTTTCCCCCAAAATGAACAGCTAGGTGAGACGGCAGGACGGTCTCAGGGAGCTTCCGCGTGGGTAAGAAGAGAGGCCTAATGAAATGACAATCGCTGACACTAACTGTTTTACAGAAATAACTTACGCTCTTAACAACCCTACAGCGACAGGCACTATTATCACCCCCATTTTTATAGATGGGAAAACAGAGGCGTGAAAAGTCACATAGCTAGAGAGGGGCTGAGCTAGGATTGAGCCCCAGCAGTCTAACTCTTAAGATTATAAACACAATGGAATGAAAAAGATGTGGACTCACCAGCATGGGAGGAAGGGGTGGGAGTGCACCTCTGGGTGTGGTGGTCAGAGTGGACCCCTCTCACACCCGAAAACCAGGAGATGCTCACAGCAAGCTCAAGACAGCTGATGGAGAAGACAGGGGGGTGCGCTCCAGGAACAGGTTCAGTATTTTCTTAAAAAGCCTTCCCACCCTTGATTCTAATGTGCAGCCAAGGTGGAGGACCACTGGTAGGTGATTTCTCTCCCATGGGACACTCCAGAGCTGTTGTGGGTACCACTCAGCAGTCCAGCCTCTCTAGCCATCCCACCCACAAGGTCCAGCTGGCTCACAATTTGTCCAAACTGCAGGACGGAGGAGGGGAAGATGCACACATCACTTTCGATTACAGCCCATTGGCTGGGATTTAGACAGAGGGCGATGCTTTATGCAACAGAAGCTGGGAAATGTTTTCTTTTCTTTTTTTTTTTTTATGGCTTTTTATATATTAATCTGAGGATGCCCAGGACCTGTCAAGGATGGTAATTAAGCAGGGAATAAACAGCACAGCCGTATTTGTGCTGTAGAACATTCTCTGTCATGTCACCATGAGTTGGTTCAAGATTAGAGGTGGGAGACCAGCCTGGGGGTCCAGTGAGAGGTGATGGAGATCAGTGAATGCAACCTACTTAAACAGAAGTTTCAAGAGATGCCTCACGTGGTTGATTTACTTTAAGCTTTTAATTCACCTAGAGTTCGGACTGTCTGATCGTATACTGCTTCCAGGCCAGTCCTCCCTAAGCCTATGCTTGTCCAGATTTTGGAGAATCTGGAGGACGAGGTATAACCCCCTCCAGTGCAGCCCTTCCCCTGAAGAGCTGATCAGGAGATGTTAGTGGAATTAACCATGGCCCAATTGCTTTTGATCTTGTTGGTGGCCGCCCAGAATTCCAGTCTGCTCTCTGAGCAGTCAGATCAGGGTCCAGCTACAGGTGGAGTGTTGAAACAAATCTAAAACCTCCTCCACTCTATCTCAAACATTAACGTGCATATGAATCACTTGGGGTGGGTGATAGAATGCGGATTCTGCTCCAGCCGGTCTGGGTAGCTGAACCTGAGATTCTGCATTTCTGCCGATATTCCTGGTCTAGCAGCTCTACTCTGAGTGGCAAGGCCTGTGGTTCTCAGCCTTGATTGCACCTGGGAGCTTTAAAAAAAATCCTAATACCTGGGCCTCGCAAACAGGATGTGGGTTTATAAGGCTGGCGTGTGGCCTGGATACCGGCATTTTAAAGGTCCCAGTTGTCTAATCTGCTGCCGAGATGGAGAAGCAGGAGCTTTAAAAATCACCCAGGGAAAGAATATATATATATATATATATATATATGTGTGTATGTATAACTGAGTCCCTTGCTATACACTTGAAACTGACACAGCATTGTAGATTATGCTTCAATCAAAAATAAATAAAGAAGTAAAAATATCACCCAGGGAGCTTTGATTCTTTAAATCTTGGAAAAGGCCCCAAAGAGATGTGCATTTTAGCCAGCACCCCCTAGAGATTCTACTGCAGGTGAAGAGTGCTCAGGCTGGAACCCTACTCCCTCTCTCCTTCCTGGGATGCCCAAGGGCAGTGACGATCAGAACCAGATACAGCAGGACTGGCCCGCCAGGCTCATTCAGTGGCGGTATTACAGCAGGTAAGTCACTTTAAAAAACAAAACAAACCCCCCACAAAACCCCTTTATTTGCCTTTCCCACTAAGGTTAATGTATGTGTGGTTATTTCTGTTGAATGGATTCCACAGGGTGAATTGTTGCATCAAGAGGAATCTACTTTGCCAATTTCTACAGACACTTGACTGAAAATTCATCGAAATGCATTCCAGGTTGTATTCCTAACCGTGTGGAGAATTCTTCTGATCACACTTGCGCCCACACAGGTAAATCTTTAAAATTCTCGCCGTCAAAGGGTGGGGAAAATGGGACCCGGTCGCAGCTTTCATTTGCATTTCCCCGATGAGCAGCGATGTTGAGTTCTTTTCATTCATAGATGTAGCTGAAAAGATTTACAATTCTCTTGGCTTGCCTGATTATACCTATTGAGGGGTAAACCCTAGACTTCGTAAGGCTGTTTCCTCCTCTATAAAATGGAGGCGATAATATCTCCCAAGGTTGTGAAGATTAGATGAGATTTCATGGATATACAATGCCTAGAAAAGGACGTGGTGTACGACAGGAGTTCCAGAAATGTTTGCCTTTGAAACTTGCGAAGGAGCCCATTGTCCTGCGGCCCAGATGGACTGAGCCCTGGGCGGGTCCATTCAGCCCGAGGGAGAGAAGGCGGTGGGTGGTAATTCACGATGCGCGGTGGAGCGGCTCCTCCCGCGCAGCATCAGCGCCGTATCACTGCCCCACCGCGGAGATGCTCGCTGCCCAGCCCGCCCTCCGCCTGCATCCGCCCCATGGAAGGACCGGCCACTGGACCGACTAGGTGACACCCAGTCAAACCCCAAGGCCCGCGGAGCCCCGGCCTTCCCTCGGTGTCTTGTCGCCCCCGCGTGGCCAGTTGGCGCTCTTCTTCCTCCCCGACCCGCCTCTGCACCAACTCTCCTGGCGCCGCTCCCGGCTGCGCCCGAGCCAGACATCCGGCCCCGGGCCAGAGAGAGATTCGGTGCCTCATCCACGGATCTTTGATCTCCAAACCCTCTGGCCACTCTGCGCCCCGGCTCCCCGCGAAGTCAAACCTGGGAAGACTCGCAGGCTGCCCTGCTGACCCGCCCCTTAGGGTCAAAGTTCTGAAAGAAAGGGGGAATTCTCAGCGCCACCCCCCACCTGCCCAGCCCCACGGGGGCAGCCCCACAGCCCTCAGCTAACAAAGGACGTTTCTTGATTACGTTAACCATACTTTGGTACTAGACGAGTTATCAACAGTCGGCCTCTGGTCCTTGTCATATGTATATTCAATGTCTGAATTTTCGCAGAAACATTATAAAGTTTTATAAGCGACATATTTTACTATGTGATCTTTCCTTCTCCCTTCACTTCTTGTTTCCTTCCTTTCTACTCTTTGAGGACCCGCTAGTAACAGCCAAGCGTTCTTTCTATACCTTTCCCCCATCGCATAATTGTAAATTTGCATATATGCACATATTTGTATGAGTCATTAACCCAAATTATGACACTTAAAACTCACAGTAACTCTGTGACAAATTATGCCCATTTTAGAGCTGAGGAAAACTGAGGTTATGGTTTCATGTTAAGCCTCTGTTTATTGAGTGCTTACTACTTGTGGAATTCTATGCTGAAGTTATGTATCTTATCCTTTAATCTTCACAATGTGTCGCTTGCTGTTGAGGAAACAGATTAGAGAGCTCAAGGAAAATTATAAACAAGTAAATAGTAATACAGCTGATTGTGATCCCTAATGTCTTGTCACCTGTCACTCCTCAAAAATGCCCTCTGGACTGAAGGGAATTCAGAGACGTTAAGAAGGTGGTGGGGCCATAAGTATTACAAACTTCCTGTCATATTGCTGTAGTTATTTTACTAACCATGCTGCTTCCTCACAGGTAAAACAGCAGTGAAAGTATCCAAGGTGCAGAGGTCCAGGTCGAATTAAATGAGACCACGTTACATCCTTCTTAACTGTAGAGCCGGATACAAAGACGAGATCAATTAAAATATTGTAAATATGGTTTATTGGTTTCCTTTTTCTTGTTTTATGAATTTAGTATTATTAATCCTGAAAGTGGTGCATCTGTTGGAAGAGGTCAAACAAGAGTGAGGTGCAGATTGGAGCTAATAATCTCTTCCCCCAAATCCACGCCCCTAAGGTAACTGGTGTGGATACCTCTGAACTTTATGCCCATGAAAATATTATAACAGATAGAGCAGCCGTTCCATTTGGTTGCAGTCATATTATTCTCACACCTCTGCAGCTAGCAGGTTTGTCACTTATCTGCTTGAGACATTTAATAATTCCATCTATGCTGAGGACTCATTTGCATAGTATTCAGAATATATCTTCCTTTACTCAGCCATTGCCCTGATACTTCTTCAAAAGATCCAACTGGAAAGAGAACATCCTTTCCCCTTCAGTATTTCTCAGTATCAAACCCTTTCAGCTGCCTCTGGGCAGGTTTGTGAACCTTTCTGGAAAGTGCAAATCTGACCCCCCATCACCCACCCCGCTCCTCCTGGAGGCCCCTAAGCTCAGGGCCAGCAAGCTCTGTGTTGTCCCTGCTCCTCTTCCTGCCCCGATTCTTGAGCTGGAGGACGATCCCAGAGTTGCCACCATGGTTTCTGGCGTGTTCTCTGGGGGCGCTGTAAAAACTCATGTCTTCAGGAGGCAGCAGAGAAGGGACCCCAACACTGCAGCAGCCCCTGAAGAAAGTCCTTCAAAACTCAGCACGAAAAAGCAATGGCAGAGGAGCCTCCCCCGGGCTCCTGGGGGCCAGCACATCTTTAGTCGCTGGACCAGGATGTCTTTTGGCTCCCAGTGACCCGGCTCAGGCCCTCTGACCCCCGCTGGATGAAAGCCTCTGTCTCCACCACCTCTCCCCTCAGTCAGCCTCCTCTTCATTTGCCATAGGGACCTGAAGTCCCATCCTGTCCTTCCTTGGCTCAGAAACTTTCAATGGCTTCCCATTTTCTCCAGAGAAAGCCCTATATATATATATTTCTTTTTAACCATAGAGACCTGGGAAATTAATCATTTTCAAAAGGCAACATCTGTCCCACACCTTCCTTCTTCTAGATTCTATGGAAGGTTCTGCACCCAAAATCCAGGAGCTATCATCTTCTTCTTTGTCTATAGTCACTTAATTCCAGCATCCTGGCCTTTCTGCTCTCATTCTCATTCTTCCCCTTCCCCCCAGGCCTTTCACTGGGGCGGTTCCCCCTGCCTTTCCCCATCTTTTCTTAGTGCACCGGCCCAGGCAGGGGAGTCAGAGACAGAAGCGATTCTGCTGTTCCAAAGAATGGCGCTGAGCCAGGGATGTGGGATGCTGAGGCTGTTGGCAGTAGCCGGGCACATGTTGCCCTAGGTTTATGGCTTTAAGTCATTGTCCACTTGAGGAATTTAAAAGTTGCTCATGACAAAAGCATTGTGGGACAAAAGCATTTTGGGAATTTTTCCATATCTGGTATGTTTATGTCAGTCACACATGGACTCACTTGTTACGTGGTTCCCGTGATGTCTGGAGGAGGGGCGTACCTTTACAGGTGCAAGAGTGTTTTCTATCTCAGCCCTCAGCTACAGCGCTCCCTCAACTTACGATGCGGTTACATCCCTAGAAACACGTAAGTGGAAAATGCACTTAATACACCAAATCTACCGAGCATCATAGCTCAGCCTTGCCTACCTTAAACTTGCTCAGAACACTTACACTAGCCTACAGTTGGGCAAAATCACCTAACATAAAGACTGTTTTAAAATAAACTGTTGAATAGTTCATGTAATTTATTGAATACTGTCCTGAAAGTGAAAAACAGGATCTGCCCGAGCACAGAACTGTTTTAAGTTTATCATTATTTTACCCCTCGTGACTGCGTGGCTGACTTCTGCTGGCCAGCATCACTAGAGCGTATGTACCGAATTTCGCTAGCCCGGGAAAAGATCAAAATTCAGAATTCGATCTACAATTTCTACCGAATACGTGTCACTTTCGCATCACCATAAAGTGGACGAACCGTAGTGGAGCGTCTGTATTTACTTCTTGAGGAAAAATGTGAAAGTGCGCCCCCTGGCGGCAGCTGCGGTAGTTGCGGGGATAGAATCTGGAGAGGGACGTCTCCTTAAACAGTGCCTCTAAGTCTAGTTCTGGGAAGAGCAAACGTCCCCGGAGGGGGCCAGAAAACGCCCAGAGCTCCTGCTTAGCCCTTGACTTCTCCAGGAGTAAGACTGAGTCACTCCGCGGCTGGTGGTTGGACTGGAAGCTTGTCTGTCTCCACTTCCTCGGAGGAAAAAAAAAAAATATATATATGTAATAGCGTTTGATGTAAATACACCCAGAGAAAAATCTCAGTAACAATCTGGAAAACAAAACAAAACAAAACTGCTCCAAACATCCTAAATGTCTGCTTTGCTGTTCTGCCAGGAGGCACAGAGCAGGGTAGGCAGCTCGTTTTCAGAATTTCTCAGGGTCTTCCCGACCTCCGGACCAGCTCTCACTTCCCCGCCGTTGCTTTCCTGAAAGGGGGAACCTGAAACCTGGAAGATGTGGTGTGCTTTCCCGCGGCACAGCGTCTATAGGCTTGCGTGCCCCTCCCCCGGTCCCACCCCGTCGGAGTCCCTCCTGGCGGCGGGGGATGTAATGCCTTCCGGTGAAAGATGGCAGGGGAGGTGGACCGAAGGGTCAGGCATTAGGCAGAGCCGTGTGGTGCTGAGTGTCCCAGCCCATTTCTCCTCTCATTTCAGTTAAACCCTAAGGTCGCATTCCTTTAGGAAACTTCCAGGATTTGAGACTCTTCTCTGTTTTTAGCATCAGGACTGTTCAATCATCTTTTCTCCTTCACTTTGCTAAGTATTTCTGGCAGTGACCTGCGCATTTCTTTTCCAGCTCGCTGGGCTCTTTCCTGAGCGCTGCAGTCAGTTACACGTTCGTTATGTTCTCCAAACTCAGTTCAACAAATGTGTACCAGGCTTTACACTAGACGTTGGTGGGATTACAAGAAGGTGCGCCCCTACCTTCTGGGACCTTAGCTGTTAAGGGAGGTTGATTTGCACCAGAGTTACTGGCTCCTCTGCAGTCTGACAACGTCAGTGTTATTAAGAACAAAGTGCTAAAGGAAGAGGCAAATACTGAGGATGGGGGCTCAAAAGATGTCAGAAAAGCAACAGCTTGAAGGGGGAGGTAGGGTTTGGAGTCAGGAGAAAGTGCCCTCTGGGTGAGATCACAGGTAACTCCTTTCTGGCTAAGACTGAGGAGTTGCTACCTCCTGCTGGCCCTGCCCCTAAACGTCCCAGGGCTGCTTTCCTATTGGTGGCCAGCAAAGGCACAGGTACAATTAAAACCTGCTTATTATTATGTAAGGTACTTGCAAATCCTTAGACAGCTTGGTACAAGGGAATAGATAAAACCCCGTCTAGGAATTGGAATTCCTGAGAATTGGTCCCGGTTCTGCTGATTGGCTTTGTGATCTCTGACAAATCACAGCACCTTTCTGGACTTGAGTTTCACCATAAGAAGAAAGGCAATAGTAACATCTGTCACGGCGTTATTATAATTATAATATTATAATGGCCAGCTCTCAGGGTGGCAGTGAGGGTCACATGGTCTGCAGCTAGGAGTGGGTGCGCGGACTGGGAAGAAATCAACAGTCTCCCTCGCTGGGGTGAAGAGGAAAGAGTGACTGAAACAGATGGACCAAAAGATGAAGAAGAAAGAGAGATGGGCTAGCCAGGGGCCAAGCAGAACCGGGAAGAAAAAGTTCAAGCCACATTGTGTTGGGGAAGGGTATAGCTCAGTGGTAGAGTGTGTGCTTAGCATGCACGAGGTCCTGGGTTCAATTCCCCAGTACCTCCATTAAATGAATAAATAAATAAAAATACACCTAATTGCCTCCCCCCACCAAAAAAATCATTAAAAAAAAAGCCACATTGTGAAGTGAGAGTCTGGACAGAGCACACAAGTGTCTGTGGCATGTGAGTCCAGCTTACAAATCAAACTTTGTGCAGTGGATGCTATGTGTCTGTAAGATGGAAATGCACTGGATAAGGCTTGGGTCTACCAGGCAGCCCCACATCCCACATGCCTCCACGTGATACACGGTACACACACTGTGACACCAACACACAACTGGCATCGCCAGAGCCCTTGCTCAGCGAGGTCTCCCTTCCCGGACAGGGGGAGGGACTCCTGATGGTCCCAGTCCCTGGCACAGAGTAGGAACCAAGCAAATGTCTCGGGATGATGAGTCCAGTGAATTCTGAAAAGGACTTGGAATTGTCAAGTCTTTGGGAACTGACACCTGTTTGGAATAGGTAAGGAAAAAGTTTTCTTGAGAGTTAGGGTTACGATTCTTCATAGACCTAGGATCTTGTTTTATAAGTGAGAAGAACTACCATTTGGGGGCTGGTCCCCCCCCCAAATAAGAATCCACCATAAATCATTTTTTAAAGTTTTATTTAATCATTTAGACTTGAAAGAAGTCACAATAGTTAACACACTTCAGTGCGTTCTGTACACCACCAACCCAAATGGATTGAGTTCAGAATTTTTATAAATAAAAAATAAACATATTTACAGTGAAAAATAAAAACACGTTAGCAAGTTAGATGATTAAACTGTTCTCTATAATCAGTTTTGGGAAAGGACCAACCTACAGTATTACATTGAAGACAGTTAAGATTTCATTAGGTTTAGAAAGTCCAGAATGGAAGATGTTAGTTGTAGTATAAGATTCATTTCTCACTACAGCTTTGTTCCTCCCCAATTCCTCCCCAGACCAGAGCGTTTGACCAATTTACACAAAAAGCTTCATTTTCCCTTTGTTGGAGGTAAAAGTACAAAAGCTCTCAAGCTCTTCCTAGAACCATCTACGGAATAAAGCTATGGAATGCTACAAATGTCACTAGTAAACTAGCTATGGCCTAGCTATGTCCAGTTTGTGCTATTCTGTCCTCCAAAATATTGTAGATTCCTAATTTACCCACCAGGGACAAAAATGGAGTCAGCTTTTTTGGAAATCAGTTACAAAATCACCACCATTATCTCTAGAAAGTGTGTTTCTAGAACAACATAGTTATCACGTGTAGGGCCTTTCATTTTTCTGTCCTATAAAAATATTTCCATTTTATAATTCTCTATACATCTTAGGGCATTGCTCCCACTTCCCCAGGCAAAACCTGAGGGCTGTGTGCTTGGCTAGTCAGTTTCAAGAGACCAACGAAGAAAAAGGACCACATGTGATGTCGTGACAGCCCTCCCTTGAGTAGAGCAAAAATCGAGTTGGCTCCAATTAGGTTAGAGCTCCAAAATCCAGTTTAAACGTTTAACTTAGAAAAAGCAGCCCAAAGCGAAATTGAGCAACGAACAAAATTTGCAGATTCACAATTTTGGAAAGCGACATTCCTTCGAAGCGGGCGATTCCGTGTCACCTGCTGGGGGTGTGAGCACAATTTAAGGCTAATTGCTTGGCAAAGGGTTGTGGGAGCTGCTGGAGTGTCTTGAATGTTTCGTTCCTGATGAGCTCAGGGAGCGAGACCTCTGTCTGAGCACCGTCTTTCCTGGAAACTCCAAGTCCTCAAATATAGCGTTTTCAATGATGTTGGCAGCTTCAGGCCGTTCCGTGGGGCATGGGGAGAGCATGTCTTGTACCATCGCGTACTGAAATATAAAAATTGTTCTGCGATGAAAGGGCCAGGTTTAGACCACTAAACGCTCACCTAAGTCAGGAATCAGCAAAATTGTTCTGTGAATATTGCCAGCCAGTTTCTGACACAGCCCCTCAGCTCTGCGATTTCAGTACCAAAGCAGCCACAGGCCATATAGAAACAGGTGGGCGTGGCTGTGTTCCCATAAAACTTTATTACCAAAGACAGGCAGCAGGCTGATTTGGTCTGTGGGTGATGGCTTGGCCAACTCCTGCTCTAAATAAACATGGACCATTTTGGGGTAACTGGTTGTTTTTTTAACATATAATAAAGGGTCTTAAATCACACCATTGAAACATAGACATAACTTGACTTTTAAAATAAATTCATCTGGCTGGGAGGGTGGATAGCTCAGTGGTAGAGCATGTGCTTAGCATGCATGAGGTCCTGGGTTCAATCCCCAGGACCTCCATTAAAATTAAAAAAAAAAAAAAAAAAAGCAAAAACAAACTTAAAAAGATGCTCTTTGGTTAAAACTCAATAAGAAATTTTTAAAAATAAGATAAATTCATCTTATAACCATATGTGGATGTACAATTACCTCCATAAAGATTTCAATTAAAAAAAATCATGCCAAAGATTAGTACCTAATCCCCTTTCCTTGATTTTTTTGAACCCCTTTAATACAACATAGATTTTTATGAACCCCCCCGGGAATTGATTCATCAACTTTATAAAATATATAACAAAATATTTTTTGTAAAATATATTTCATCTTAGATTAATATATCTCCATATTATTATAAAGTTCATTTTTAATGCAACCCTTCATTGTACTTATAATATTGAAAGATAAATTAGACTTTTTCCAATTTGAGAATCAGCCACACAGTCTAATTTATTTCAACTTAATTTACTAAGAAAATTCAAGATGTATCAATGCATAACTTTTAAAATGATATGTCTTTGGACATATTATGAAATAAAAAAGAAACAAAAGCTGCGAGTAGTAACTTCAGAAGTTCATTACACGCAGTTTTCACCATGAAGACCAGCTTCATTTCCCCTTCCCGCTCTTCTGAGCCGTTTACCGTGTCACTCTGAGTGGTGTGACTTCAACACACAGAATCAGCGGAAATTAGTGACATTTTTCTTTTAAAGAAGCCAGTTTTTAAGATCACTCCCAAATTCACTAAGATAAAGAAATTAATGGCGTGATCATAATGGCAACTCGATTCCTGTGAGGGCGCCTTAGGAGTTCAGCCTTGCTGAAGAGCAAGGATGTTAGGATTCACATAAAATTCCCAGGTGGGATGTCATACAGTCTGGAGCACAGAACACGCGGCCCAGGACGGGGCTGAGCTCCAGTCTTAGGCTTTAACAAGTTGTGTGTTCTTGGGATCAGGTCCCTTTCCTCTCTAGGCCTTTGGTTTCCTCATCTGTAAAATGGGGAAACTGGTGAGCTGACTGCTAAGGACCCTTCACGTTCTAAGGAAGATTCTAAAGAAAATAAAAGATGAGAATTATACAAACCTCACGAGGATATTTCTGAGTAAATAGTGGTGGAAATTTGAGATCTCTGACATCAGTTAAGATCTGAAAAGAAAGAAGAGTGTTACTTATCTTTAAATCTATTCTGATACGTGGATCTATTTAAACATAGATTTTTTTTGGTACTCCAACAGAGTAGCTAAGAATTAAAGGTTGAATATTAAGCAGATGAAAAACTTATCAATAGCTTTTCCCGACTCGATAAACTACACAAAAGCGCTTCCTGAGCACAGATATACATGCCACCAAATCACCCAAATTTAGGAAATAATTCAGATATAATTATGTTTGGATTGTACATGATACTGACTCCTGGATTTTAACTGAAAATGGACTGATCTGTAGCAAAAATAGTTTAATCATTCATGAATACACGTTTGTGTTCTTACATGGATAACTTTTTCTTTTTTCTTTTTTTTTTCTTATATGAATTTTATTTTATTTATTTTTTTTACATTTTTTACTGATTTATAATCATTTTACAATGTTGTGTCAAATTCCAGTGTTCAGCACAATTTTTCAGTTATTCATGGACATATACACACTCATTGGATAACTTTTTCTATTAGTCGCTAATCTCTTTGTATTTGATATGAAAAAACATAGTCTTTCTTCCTCTTTTTCTTTCTTTTTTGAGTGAAAAAAAAACCAAGTCAACCATGCTAAATTTGGAATTAAAAAAAAAATTTTTTTTAAATGGAGGTATTTGGAATTGAACCCCGGACCTCGTGCATGCTAAGCACACACTCTACCACTGAGCTATACACTCCCCTAAATTTGGAATTTTAAACAAAACATTTGAAAGTTCTTTGGGAAATTTTCACACAAATAATTACCCTCTTTATGTTCCAGCATCCTTACCTATAAAAAACAAGGATGACAGGGCCACCTTATATGATTGTTCTGAGGCTTAAGTGAGGTAATTCAGGCGAACTTAGCACAGTGCCTGATACTCCTTTTGCAATGATGACAAAAACCAGTTTTGAGAAATGAAATAAGGCAAATATGTCTTCATATTTCTTGAGAAATAAGTGGGAATGTACTTAAAACAAAAAATATGAAGTGGGTTGGCATTTGTTACTTCCCATTAAAAAAAATTAGAAACTTCGTTAGAAGAATCTACGCTGAAGGCCCTTGAAGGAAGGGTTCCATCTGCTAATGGGAAGGTCGTATCAAAGTCAGTGCAGCTAAATGCTTGACTCTGAACTCACAGAATTAATCTCTAATCACATAACACTCTTAAATCAAAGTTTTTGTTTTAAAACATAGAATTTAAAGGAGACCTGGGCCATAATTCAATGGGGAAATAGTCTTTTCAACAGAAAGCCATAGACTGGAATAAATTGGTCACAATACACATACCTGGCCAAGGTCAAGGTCATCAAGAGAAATGCAGACTTCAACCACAGTCTGCTTCCATTAGACCCCTATTAGAATGGCTGAAAATGTGAAGACTGAAAGTTCAGTGTTGGCCAGGATGTGGAGGACCTAGCACCCTCCTACACCGCTGGTAAGAGTATAGAATGAAACTTTCTTATAAAGTTAAGCCACTTACCACACCGCTTATCAATCCTGCCTAGTAAGTACCCGAGACTAATGAAAACACATGCCTACAAAGAGACTCGTTCACAAATGTTCACAGCAACTTTACTCATAAATGTTTCCCAGTAGGTAAATGGACACACGATCTGTGGTCTACAAACACTGGAACATTATTTAATACAAAGGAAGGAAGCACTGACACACTGAGTAATGAATGAATCTCAAATACTTTATAGTGAGTCAAAGAAGGCAGACACAAAAGAGTATATACATGGATGACTCCATTTATATGAAACTTTAGATCAGACAGAAAGCAGATCAGTAGTTGCCTGGGATGGGTTGGGGGCTGGAAGGACAGGGGTTGACTGGGAAGGAAATAAGGAAACCTTTCAGGGTGATAGAAATGTTCTATATTTTGAACGTACTGGTGGTTACATGGATGGATAAATTTGTCGAAACTTATAAAAATGCAAAAAGTGGGTCCATTGTATTGTACATAAATTATACATCAATAAAATACATTAAAAAAAAAAGACCTTGGCCAAATCATTGAATACCTTCATTTTACCTGTTTTACCTTCATTAACAGAATCTCAGAGAGGTTCTGGCTAAATGTGGCAGATTTTCTACTACATTTCCAGCAAACATTTTCACTGAAAGCTGCAAAGGGATATGCAATCTATGCGAAGTCTATCAGGATGAGTGCAGTGGAAGGAAGGATCAAATTTTTGAAAGAAGGAAAGCAGATGGGAGCACAGCAAGTGTGCTGGCAGAACGTTGGAAGGGAAGCCAGGGCGCCCGCTGGGCTGATGCCGGCGGGGCGGGAACTGATGAGCTGAGCGCTGAGCGGAACCTGCAGGGGGTGGGGGTGGGGGTGAGGCGCAAGGCTGACGGCAGGAAAGGGCTCTGTATGCAGTGACACATCCCCTCTAACAGAGGAGGCTTGTTCTCGGGAGAAACTGAACCAAGGAATTCCAGACTTAGAGTTGAGGAGAGGGGACAGGAGGTGCTGGGGGTGGGCGGGGAAAGCAGAAGGAGGAAGTGAAGACCTGCATGCTAAACAGCAAGACACTCTCCACATCCCACCCCTACCCTCTCTCAGTCAGGAGGATGAAGGCTTCCTTTCTGGAGCAAATGAGGAAAGGCCGACATGTGGGAGTTCTCCCCGCATGGACCAAGGAAAGAACTCGATTGTAACCTTTACAGTGAAGCGCACTCCGAGTCGCCATTTTCGAGCCCATTCTTAGATATGAATGGACAGCTAAGGATCATCAACATGAGAAACACACACATATACATCATTTAAAAAACTCTGAGATGTTGGGAGGGAGGGAAGTAAGTGTGACTATAAAGGAGTAGCAAGAGGAAGTTTTTTTTTGTGGTGATGGAACAGTTCTCTTCCTAGATTGCAGCGGTGGATACACGAACCTCTATGTGAGATAAAATAACATGGAGCTACATACACACATTGTGCGAATGTCAGATTTTTGTTGTGCTATAATTACATAAGATGTAACCATTAGAAGAAAGTCAGAGCACATTATTTGGTCTAGCATGGAACAAGATTTGCGTAGTTTCATAATCAAAAAAATTTTATATAACTACAAGTTTTAGCAAATTTGTTCATTGAAATACACATACATAGAAGTCACCATTTTAACCATTTTAAAGTGTATGTATGACACAGGGTTTTTTTCCTTAATTAAAATTCTTAAAAAATTTTATATTTTTTAAATTATTTTTTTATTTTTTGGGGGGGTGATAGTAATTAGGTTTATTTATTTTTAGAGATACGTGGGATTGAACCCAGGACGTCATGCATGCTAAGCATGTGCTCTACCACTTGAGCTATACCCTCCCTTCAGGGTGTTTTTATTCTATTTACAACGCTGTACAACCATCACCACTGTCTAACTCCAGAACATTTTCCTCACCCAAAGAGCAATTTCATACTCATTAAGCAGTCACCCGCTACTTCCTTCCACCCTATCACCTGGCAACTACTAACCTACCTTGTCTCTATGGATTTGCCTATTCTGGACACTTCACGGAAATGGAATCATCCAGTATGTGGCCGTTTATGTCCACTTCTTTCACTTAGTGTGATGTCTTCAAGGCTCACCTGTGCTGTAGCATGTATCAGTACTTCAGTCCCTTTTTGTGGCTGAATAATATTCCACTGTGTGGTTATACCACATTCGTCTTGCCATTCACCAACTAATTGAATCTGGGTTGTTTCTACTTTCTGGCTACTTTCTGGCTATCATGAAGATGCTACTATGAACATTTGTGTACAGGTTTTTGTGTGGACCTATGTTTTCATCTCTCTTGGGTATATACCTGGGAGCAGAACTGCTGGGTCATATGGTAATTCCATGTTTAACTTTTGGGGAACCGTCAAACTGTTCCACAATGGCTGCACCATTTTACTTTCTACCAGCAACGTATGAAGGCTCTAATATCTCTGCATCCTCGCCAACACTTACTTCGTTTGGTTTTGTCTTATTATAGCCATCCTGGATGGTGTGGAGTGGTACCTCACTGTGATTTTGATTTGCATTTCCCTGATGAATAATGATGTCATGCCTATTGGCCATTTGTAATCTTCTTTGGAGAAATATCTGTTCAAGTCCCATGCCCATTTTAAAATTAGCTTGTTTGCCTTTTTGTTGTCGAAGTTCTTTCTATATTCTGGATACTAGAACCTCGTCAGATACATGATTCACAAACACTTGCTCTCACCCTGTGAGTTGTTCTTTCACTGCCTTGACAGAGTCCTTTGATGTGCTTATAACTACAACAATTCTGATGCCATAAGACTCCAGATCCTTTACGCATGTCGCACCGGTTTTATTTTCCTTTCTGGAAGCTTTTAGGGTATTTATCTCTGGTGTTTTGAAATTTAGCCATGTTGATTTTTAAATTATCTTTTCCCCCCCCATTTATTGTATAGAACACTTGATAGGTCCTTTTGATTCTATGTGAGAACTATATCTCTCGTACCATGGCCAGGAGTCAGCAAGTAAGGTCTAAAACTGATAAATTAAGAAATGATGATATGGACATAAACTTTGGAAATACAGATGTAAGTACCAGGGCGATAGCTGGAAAAGTTGAGGGGGACCACTTATGACGGGTGGGGAACAATGTGACAGAAGCCTACTTTTAAAAGACATTCAGTACTATCGTCCTTAAAGGCCATGGTCATGATTTATTTGGGGGTAGGGGGGTGGACCTAATTCTGTCTAGTTTGCCAGCTTTTAAGTGTATGAGTATGTGGCCACTTGTCCTTTGGAAAATTCTCCTCTGATCAACCACCACCATTACCAGCACTCCCTTATCTTATGGTTCCTCAAGCTTCGCACTTATTATAAATTTGTGTGCAAAATATTGCTGAGTTACGATGAATTGAAGCAAAACAAGGAACAAACAATTCAACAATTTTTGAAGACTGAGCTTTTAAATGGAAGCAAATAGTTTACAAATCCTTGTTTCACTCACATGACTTCTTCTACTTGTAGTCTGCTGGTATCCAGAATAACTAATTCCCCTTTTAAAACTCTCTTGTAAATTTAAGAGCATTTTCTTTTTCTACCTTTTTTAGGGAGGGGAGAACTTACCCTGACCCTCTCCATCTGCGTGGCGAACGGGTAGAGTAATTCAAACAGAATGAGGCCCAAAGAAAAGATGTCCACTTTATGAGAGTAGTTGTTTCCATGAATCTGAAACCCCATATAAAGAAGAAATATTAGGACAAAATTATTGGAGGCAGGACAGTGGATTGAAATGGCATTAGTGAATCCCAAAGCTGACCCAGTCACTTCTTGGTTTAAATGCAGTTGCATATGTAAAAATGTTAGCCAAGAGTTAATAACCTCTCTGTCCTCTTTTTTTCAACTCACAGCAGCAAAGAGTAATTAAGCTACTCAGCATTACAGAAGGAAACCCAGGCATCGCTCCGAGATAGGCATCAGTAATACAGGCCCAGGGGAAACCTGGAGCCTTGTAACGCTAAAAAAAAAGTCTGTGGGAGCCAGGAAAAGCTGCTCCATTACCCCCAGGTGAAGTTTTTTCAAAGCGAGCGCTATCTGAAGCAAATCTCTCATTTCTAATCATCTTAGTCCTCACCTATTTTTATGAGAAAATCTTCATTACTCCAAACCACTAATCAACTGTGGTGAGGCCTCATTACGGCACCTAATTATGGACTTCTCTGCATTCTTGGTTGTTATTTTTTTCATGTGTGGAGTTCTTATTCTTCGCAATGAGATGATAAAGTCCTGGAGGGCAGGGAACTGCTCTTTTTGTATTCCTACCATCCAGCACTGGGCTCAGTGTGGAGCAGGCCCTCAATAAATACTTATTTGTTAAAATGAACCAATGAATTACAACCGAACTAGTCTATTAAACAAAGCCTCATTCAAATGAAAAGTGACCTCCCCTGACTCAGAAGAACCCTTTTATTTGGGAAAATGCTCCAGGCACATAACAACATTTGGCAAAGGCCAAAGCAGGGCGTCACTTTGGAGAATACTCATGGCGGCATCTCCTGGGGGAATCACAAGGTATCTGTCGGGGATGACACACTGTTCACAACCTCCTCTCTAAACTGGACTTGAGACCTGTTTCCTTGACTCCTTCTGGGAGCCAGACTGCCTCGCTGATCACAGAATGTCACGTGGAAAGTTCCAGTGATTTTCCTCCCTTCCCTTCCCTCTTACTGGGGCTTGGGACGTATTCAAAGAAAATGTGTTCAAAACAGAGCTTACAGGGTTACAGTGAAAAGGACACCTCAAACGCTATCTGGAAAATATCAATACACCTTTTTTTTAACCTCTTTTTTTTCAATTGAAATATAGTCAGTTACAATGTGTCAATTTCTGGTGTACAAATGAGGCAAGAATACACAACAGAGAAGACAGTCTCTTCAGCAAGTGGTGCTGGGAAAACTGGAGAACCACAAGGAAATCAATGAAGTTAGAACACTCCCTCAGACCATATATAAAAATTAACTCAAAATGGCTTAAAGACTTAAATGTAAGACAAGACACTATAAACCTCCTAGAAGAAAACATAGGCAAAACATTCTCTGACATAAATCTTAGCAATGTTTTCCTAGGGCAGTCTTCCTGGGCAATAGAAATAAAAGCCAAAATAATACACCTTTATGAAAAGCAACCTGGCAGTCAATATTTACTACCCCTTGAGGGTCCTATTTAATTTCGTCCACCCTAGGGTCGGTGGAAATGTGGACAGAGATTTGTACACAGGGATGGTTATCGCAATGAAATTCCTAACAGCAAAATTTAGGGGTCACTTAAACATCCAAAACAAACGTTTCCCTTCTTAAACTCACTTGTAATAGGTAACACATCCACATGATTCAAAAAGAAGTAGATGGTCAAGTTTCCCTCCCACCCATTCCTCATCTGACCCGCCCCCCAAGTCACATCCCCTCTGCCTCCTGCCCTCACAACCATTCCTTTCCTGCACATCCTTCCAGAGTTCTTTATATAAACACAAGCAAATACATATTTATCATTCCCTCCTTTACACATTTCTGTCCCTTGCTTTTTTCACTTAAGAGACTCCTTTTAAACTCTTATCGACCTAAAAATGCCTAATTTCTTTTACCAAATATACTTCAACCAAAATAACACACTGCAAGGGATTAAATGCAAAAGCAAATATGAAATCTAGCTTTTAAGTCAGATAGTAAAGAAATTTACAAAAATGTAAATAAGTGTCATTTTATTCACTAGTTTCTTTTGGGGGGGAGTTTATTTTTCAAAAAACAAGTATCTTGAAGATGTGATCGATTTAACAATGTTATTTTTCATTGGATTAGTGACATTTTTATAAATGTCTCAGTTTTGATCTCTAATATGGCAAATACTGATAGACAAAATCCCAGAGGAAAAATGCTTCAGCTCTCAATCATGTGGAGCACCATGTTTACAAGTATAAACAGGCACTGACCTAGAAGTTTGAGAACCACTGATCTAAGCACATATAAGCTTGTGAATGTCGTTAGCCTCGTGGTGGCCGGGTAAGCTGCCCTGAAGCTCCCAGCATCCAGCGCTCCCACAGCTCTGCCAGGCTCTGTTCTGCTTATGTGCTTTCCCTCTGGAGATTACGCAACCCTATGTCTCAGCCTATCCACCTCTATTTCCCACCATGTACATTCTGCAAGCTGCCTGTGGGTTACTGGAGAGGGCAGCTCCATCCACCAACTCCATCCGGCTCTGAAAACAGTTCCTACGATGTTCACACAGGGTGCAGTACAGTTCAGTTTGGGAGGAGAGCATTCAAAGCCTCTTTCAAAATTTCTGGTTGCTGCCAGGCTCTGGGTCGGAGGGGGAGCACATTTTAAGCATCGTTAGCATTTCTCTTAACCTGCCCCGAGTCCAGGTTGTGGGAACTGCACCCTTGCTCCTGCCAGTCTTCATCATTTTCAGATTTTATTTTATTGGGGTGTTTAAATAAGAGCATGGATGGAGATTCATGGGGCACATCTACCTCACTGTCATCCTAACCCCAAATCTGTTTTTTTCCTTCAGAAGTAAAACAAACAAAAAACTCACCTGCTCTGGGCTCATATACAGCTTGGTCCCCACTTGTCCGGTGTGTCTGGCGTACCCCGGCATTGGGGTCAGAACCATCTGGTCCTCCTCATCCTGGTCCATCGCAGTCACTAAGCCAAAATCTCCAACCTTGACCACGTCGTCCATTGTAAAGAATATGTTGGAAGGCTGGAAAAAATAAAACAAGAGAGAAGCACGGTGGGTGTGTCTGGAGAAGGAGACAAAGTGAAGGGGGTTATTTAAATAACCACAGCAAATAAACACAAGACATGAGACCTTCTCAAGCATGTTCCTCTTTACTGTGGGATGATAGGAAAATAAAAAACAAACCTTGGATGTTAGACAAGTACTGTGAGTAAAGAAGAGGCAGGGTAGCCAAGAGAGCTAGCATTTACTGAACATCTATTTAAATAAATCCTTAGAGAGTCACATTGGCTAGGTCTAGGGTACTTAATCCTTAATCTCATAATTTTAGATACTCTCCCTTGGCAAGCTTCGCTACTTTTATGACCTAAGCCATGATTATGGTAATAGTATTAATAATAGCAAAGGCATATAGAGCACTTGCAATGGGCCAGAAGCTGTTCTAAGCTGTTTATTACTATTAACTCATGTTAATACTCTTCTACTTATTTATTACCATTATTATTTTATCACGTGCAGTTTCTTTTCTTTTTTTTTTAAGTTTTTTTGGGGGGGAGGTGGGGCAGAGTATAATTAGGTTTGTTTGCTTATTTATTTATTTATTTTTAGGAGGAACTGGGGATGGAATCCAGGACCTCGTGTACGCTAAGCATGCGCTCTACCACTTGAGCTACATGTTCCTGCCACTTACAACCCTTTTAGTCCTATTAGTCCCTCATTTCACAGATGAGTAAACTGAGGCCTAGAGAAGCCAAGTAAATTGCCCAAGGTTCCCCAGCTAGTAAGTGGTGGAGCAGGGACTCAAACCCAGGCAGTCTGGCTCAGTGAGGAAAGGACTTCGCTTCACTGCCCTGTGTCCGGCGCTCAGTCCAGTTCTTGCCCTACGACAGCGGATCACGGCTGTTTGATGAGTGAATGAAACAGACTGATCTCCGGGTCTGTGTCTGAGAGGGGAGAGCGGGCCACCCAGGAGAATAAGAGCTCTTAACCGCAACCTCATGCAGCCTCTCCTAATACTCACAGGCTCCTACACACTCTACAATGCCCGTCCCAGGTTCTAAGCTCTCATTTGCAACTGTTTATAGGACACGTCTAACCACAGGCTCCTCAAACTTAAAATCCCCTACATGAAATATACCATCTTTCCCTCAGAACCTATGCTAACCCCAGCTAACACGACCTCTGTTCGTGGCACTTGAAATAAGGGAAAAGGTAAGCCATTTAGCTCATAAAGTTGAATTTCACTAGGCTTCAAATACTGCCAGACAAAAACCATTTTATTCACATCCAAAATACCGTCATACAATTTCTCCTGGCTAACCACTTGCTACTTCTCACCCTCCAGCTTCTCACCTCCTTGCCCAAAGCCTAAACAGTTCAAGAATAAAGGGCAAAAAGCACTGGAGATTTTGCCCCAGCTCGGAGCTGGCTAGTGAAGGAATGCACGTCTCTCCTTCCGCTTAGGTCCCTGTTACTAAGCTACGCGGGGCTTAATAAGGGGAAGATGTGTGAGGGTTACTGAAAGCCAGAGGAAAGACAGCGTATCTGTTCCTGGTGGATTTTACATAAAGACTTATTTTCATCAGGAGATTGGGAATACTTTTTACTGTAAAATGGACATAAACATATTATAGAGGAGAATTCACAATTTGCCTGAAGCTTTTAAAACACAAGAGAATTCTTATCTTGTCGCAGACCCCTGTGGGCTACTTTCCCAGACCTCTGCGGCCGACGTCACTTGATGATATCATTTTACGTGGAATCTTAAAAAATGATACAAATGAACTCATTCACAAAACAGAAACAGATTCATAGACATCGGAAACAAATCTATAGTTACCAAAAGGGAAAGGGGAGGGATAAATTAGGAGTTTGGGATTAACAAACACACACTACTATATATAATATAGATAAACAATAAGGACCTACTGTATAGCACAGGGAGCTATATTCAATATCTTAAAATAACCTATAATGGAAAAGAATCTCAAAAAGAATATGTATGTATGTATATATATATATATATATGAACATATTTATACAACTGAATCACTTTGCTGTACACCTGAAATTAACACAGCATTGTAAATCAACTGCACTTCAGTTAAAACCATAAGGGGGGAGGGCACAGCTCAAGTGGTAGAGCGCCTGCTTAGCATGCACGAGGTCCTGGGTTCAATCCCCAGTACCTCCTCCAAATATAAATAAATAAATAAACCTAATTACCTCCACCTCATAAAACAAACTCAAAAGCAAAAACAAAACAAAACCAACCCCATAAATAAATGACTTGATGACTAACAAGAAAGGGGGTGGAGAGTTTAGCTCAGTGGTAGAGCGCATGCTTAGCATGTGTGAGGTCCTGGGTTCCATCCCAAGTACCTCTATTAAAATTAATTAAGTAAGTAAACAAATAAACAAGCAAACAAACCTAATTACCTCCCCACCCCAAATTTTTTTAAAAAAAGCTAAAAAAAAAAAAAAAAAAAGGCTGAAACCTCTGGGTGATGTTTTGCAAATACAGACCTTGAGGTCCCTGTGCATGAGCCCTTTGCTGTGCAGAAACTCCACCGCCTCGGCGATCTGCAGGAAGATGTGCAGACACGCGCTCCTCTCTCTCTCCTCTATGGTGCAGCGGCTGTTCAGCCAGTCTTTGAGGTTTTCCTTTCTGCACAGCTGCATCTGGATGTAAAGATACACCTTCGGCGAACTGGGCTGCGGTTTTTCCGCAGGGTTTGTAGTGAGATCTAAACTTAAAGTGGTTGGTCTCGGAGGAGAAATAGAAAAGGTAGGTTCTGAAGAAGGCCTGCTGCTGGAATGCTGGACAGCAGTTAGTTTATTAGCATAATGGTTGCCCAGAGGCGGTCGGTTCGTTCTGGGCTCTTCTTTGCTGGACGCGTTATCACAGCCGGAATCTTCAAATACTATAGAAGAGGATGTTCGCTCCCTTGACCTTATGTTGGGAGAAGCTTCAGAAGGACAAAGTTCAAAGGAGTGCCCCTCATCATTGCCATCCATAGTACCATCTTCCACATCGCAGTCTGTAAGGCAACTGTCCGGGAGGTTGTTCACAGCATCCACCGACTCACTCGTGTCTCTGTGGTCCATTCCGGAAAATTCCAGTGGAGAGAACTGGCTCTCAGACGAACTTGTCCGGCCACAGGAGATCCCTACTGAAAAAGATCTGCCGCTTCGTGGCGAAGGAGCTATGATTTCGATACGCTCCTTCGTAGAGAAAGGATCCATTCTGCGTATTTTAACGGAGGGGGCATCCACCGGACTGGGAGAGCTGAGCGGCCAGTCTGTGCTAAAAAAGCGGGAGAGATTCAAAGGGGTGAGTGTGAATATGGGTTGATGAAACTATGTGAATGCCATCCTTTATTTTCAAAGCTTCAACTATAATAAAGCCGGCTACCAAATGACAGCACAGGGATTTAATGAAAACAGGCTACAGGAGACAAAGAATGTCACCTTTTGTCCATTCCTTAATTGGAAAGCTTGATTTTATATTTGAAACAGTTTTCTGGGACTGTCATGCCAGGAGCAGCCAATGCCTTTGTGCAAAACACAAAGTACGAAGGAAGACCAAGGACAGGACCCTTTGGTTGTGGTGATGCGGAACCCCCCATCCAAACGGGGCAGCGGCTCACTGGGCCTTGAGACACAGGACCACTTCACTTGGTCCTTCTGCGGTCTGGCTGTTGGCTGTGGGTGTAACAGCGGCTGCTGTGACCAGGTACCCGGTGTGGATCGAGGGCTGTGTTTGGTACTGCTAGGCAGGAACCGCCCTCTAGCTGTTTGGTGAATAGTCTATTTGTAGCCTGCTTCTTCTTTGTTCTCAGTTAGTAGTTTTTCTTATTTCTTTTTTTTCCAGTTTTTTCTTTTTTCTTTTTATTCATTTAGGAGTTTTTAAAAGGGCCTTCCTTCCAACAGCACGGCATACTTAGCATGGGAATTACCTTCAGGTTGTCTACGTGTATATATTTTCAGCTGCAAACATTTTAAAACTACTTTAAAAAGAAGTAAATTGATAACTATTAAGAAACTAAATAAAAAATTTAAATAAAAAATGGAGACAAAAGCAGACAATATCTCTTATTGAGAAAGGCTACTGTAAATCCCTCAGTGAATTTAAAATCATAGCATCCTATCTACCAATAATTTTAGAAATTCATGTTCTGGACAAAAAAGAAGAAAAATTCTTGTTCTAAAAAACTAAATCTGGGTGGGAGTATAGCTCAGGGGTAGAGCATGTGCCTGGTATGCATGCGGTCCTGGGCTCGATCCCCAGGGCCTCCGTCAAGGGAGGGAAAAAAAAAAAGAGAAAAAGGAAAAAAAAACTCATTAAAAAGAAAAAGATACCATAAAAAACTAAATTAACTTTTCACTTAACAAGTGAATAGAGAATGTTCCAAAACATGACAGAAACAGTAATCTGCTGTTAATTTTCCTTTAAAAAAAAATCATCTCTGGGGGTAGGGTGCCTGCTTAGCGTGCATGAGGTCCTGGGTTCAATCCCCAGTACCTCCAATAAATAAATAAACCTACCCCCGCCAAAATCATCTCTAAAGTTACAGAAAAGATACTTTGCTCATGTAAACCAAAAACTAGCCTGGAAGACACACTCATTTTAAAGTCTGTGTCTAACCAAGTTACCTTTCATCTTTCAGCCAGATTTCGTCCATTTTTTCTTGCCACTTCTCTGGTGGTGCTTCCAACCAAGCATTGAAATACCTGACAATTCCTGGGTGCTCAAGCTTGGCCAAAGCTTTCACTTCTCGCATTACCTTCTCCCGAGCCAGTTCTCTGAAATTGGAGAGACAAGGAAGACACTGAAGGTGGCTGTGATCTGAAGGAGCAATCATATCCAGGAGTGACAAGTAATCAGATAAAATCCTCTCTTGATTCTAAAACCAGAAACATGAAAATTCATCACACTGTACATCTGAAATATGTGTTGAGATCACCGTGCAGGAGGTACACCACAATAAAGTTGTTTTTTTTTAAAAAAAAAAAGGAAACAGAGGGTTCAGCCTAGCGGCATAATTCTAAAAAGCCATGTAGTAAGTCGTGTATTAAAAAAATACATTTTAGGGTTTTTTTTTTCTTCTATAAATAAGTGCTACGAATTCATCTGTTGCTTCATTCAGATAAAGATTTCTTTGTTGACAAACAAACAAACAAGAATGACTACAGACCCTTAGAGATAAATGCTTAATGTGTGTTAATCGCCTGGGGGATGAACAGGTGTACGTGAAGTATTTGGGAAAGAGGGCTCAGCGCAGCAGCTCGGGAGGATGGGGAAGGACCACCCCGACAAGGTATACACAGCGGTCCAAAAGGCTTGTACGAGCACCTTGTCTGTTTAAAGCCTCAACTACTGAATCTCATGGGCAATGATGTTTAACTAGAAAAGCATCTGGATTTCGTCTGCTTTGGCAGCTTTTCTGATGGATCTAAGCTCAGTCTAGGGATCCCACCATCACCTGAAACAACATAAACAAATATAAGTTATCTCCTCTTCCCTCCCCGAGAGATGGCCCGCTACTCCGCTTTTCTCTCTGTGCCTTTTCCTGTTAACGTTCCCACTCTGAGCATCCTGGCGTGTTTCCAAATCCTCCACTTTCAGTGACCCAATCCTAAGTGCTCCTCCTTCTTAATTCTTTACACTCATTCCTTTCTCATCCGTCTCCTCTTCTGTGCTATTGTTCCGTATCTTACGACCGAATCTCTGCAAACCAACCCAAACCAAACAAAAAAACTCCTAATGAACTCTGACCATTTCTTCCTAACAGCCATCTAGGCACCACCTCCACTATGATCACATCATTCTTCTGCTCATAGGCACAACTGTCTACGGAATAAAATCTAAACTCCTCTGCTGGGCATTTACGGTGCTGCCACCCATTCTTCTCCACCTTTCTTCCACGCTCCCCTCCATTCTTACCCGTGCTCCACCGCTGCCAGAACACTCACTAATCTCTACAACCCCTCTGGGTGTTTGTCTGGAGCCTTTGCTCAGGCCACATTGTATGGTTGGCCATCCCTCTTCTGCATGTGTGTCCACTGAGGGACTGACTACCCTTGAACAGGGCACGGACACCACCACCTCCATAAAGCTTGCCTTCCTTGACTGCCTTCCAGCTGCATCGGACTTTCCTCGTGAGAAGCTATTTACTGATAAGCTAAGCCGTGGGTCACAATCGTCCTTGCATTGCAGTTAACTGAGTATATACACAAAAGCCCCAAGGAGTCATATAGGTTCCTGCGGGCAGAAGCCTTTGTTAATTTTATATTCTACGTGGTGCCTTATTCATTTGAGTATTTAAACTGCTCATAAATTATATACCAGGGATGGGGGGAGGTATATAGCTTAGTGGTAGAATGTAGGCTTAGCATGCACCAGGTCCTGGGTTCAATTCCCAGTACCTCTACTAACTAACTAACTAACTAACTATTTTTAAAATTATATACCAAAGAAAAGAATTCATCCCAAAATACTCAACCTGTCCCATTCCTGTGTCCCCATCTGTTGGGCAGCACATTTAACTACTAGTTAGGAAGACAGCCCAGCAATTAAGTACATACTTAATCAAGAGTCCCCAGGAGGCTCCCACAATAGATGGAAAAGAAAGTATCACTGATAGTCCATCATCTTAAGCATCACACTGTTCTGAGTCAAAAATTCCACTCCCAGAAATCTATCCTAAGGAAAGAGATGTGATCAAAATTTTATATAAAAGATGGAACATTGCCAAGTTATTTATTTATTTTTTTTTATGTTGGAAAAAACAGCAGTAGATAGACATGGAATGGAGGTGGGGGGGTGACTTTTTTTTTTAAAGCCAAGTTATTCTTAATCGCAACAAATTAGAACCCTGAATACTTAAGAATTAGAAATGATTAGGGGGTGGGAAGGGATAAATTGGGAATCTGAAATCTGCACCTCTTGAGGAGTGATGGAGATGGTAGCCATCTGGATTATGGTGGTGGTTTCATTGGTGAATACAACTATCAAAATTCTTCAAATTGTACATCTGAAATATGTGTAGTTTAGTTAACAGAAATCACACCATAATAAAGGTGTTAAAAAAAAAAAGAAATGATTAAACAAGATATGGCACATGTATCATTGAACTATTATCCAGCCATAAAATACTTTTAATATATTTTGGCATTTCAATAAAATACTCTTAATAGCAAGGAAAATACTGAGAATACAACAAAGGAAGCAATAGATAAAACTGTATTGTATTGATAACTGCTACCAACTAGGTAAATTTATGACCAGAAAAAAAATCAAAAGAAAATACCCTAAAATGTTACAAGTGTTTATTACTGGGTAGAGAAGACATGGATGGATTTTGTTTTAATATTACTCTTTATCTTCCAAAATGAATATGGATTTTTTTTTTTTTTTTTTGGTGGTGGGGGGAGGTAATTAGGTGTATTTATGTATTCTTAGAGGCAGGATGGGGGACGGAACCCAGGACCTCCTGCATGCTAAGCATGCACTCTACCACTTGAGGTATACCCTCCCCCAGTGGTGCTATGTATTAAAGTCTACAGTTATTCAAATTCACTGTAAGAAAGTCCTGAGTTAAGAATCAAAAACAAGTGTGGATTTTTTCTTAAGTAGATACAAAGTGGTCAAAGCAGATCACCTTTTTTAAAGACAGCTGGTCACCTGGTAGCATTAGACCATATGGTTCAGAAGGTCAGAAGCTATGTTTCCAGTAGTCCCTCTGGAGTATAGTGAGATGGACATATTGCCTAGGAGATTAGATAACATGGTCCCAACTCCAAGTTCACTAACAGTACCACCCATTACCTGTTGGGGAGACGGATTCTCTTGATAGCATAATTGCAGTCATCTACTTTGTTTCTAGCTTCGAAGACAACTCCAAACCCCCCGCGACCCATGCACTGAACCGGTTCAAAATCTGTTAGATATCTGGAAAGAAAAAAAAAAAAAAGGAAGGTTAAAAAAGTTTGCAAATAGTTTAAAATTTTGTAGTTAGGTAATCATCATTCAATCTTATGATATGTGAAAATGTATAAACTAAGTCTTATAGAACTTATTTTAATACAGTGTAGTTTAAATTCAAATAGCATTCTTTGTAATTTTTTCCCTAGGAAAATTCTAAGAAACAAAAAAGCTTCTGCTTCATGGGGAATCACTCGTTAATCACTTATTCTAACAGCAGCTTTAGGACTGTTCTGCCCTGATACTTTTCATGGTTCATCAGAACAGTCTGTCCTTAACTCTCCAACCTCTTCCCGCCTGTGGCAATGAGAATATGTATTTTAATCTTATGTCCGTGCCTGTATATTCTATGGAAAAAAATTAATCAGCCCTATTCTATTTAAGTACTTTTTGGCCAGCAATTGCTCTAGGAAGCAAAGCTACCTGAAACTTGCTCAGTATGCTCATCCGGCGGTATCTGGATAGAAGCTAACTTGCCATCTTTCACTTACAGGTGTACCTCCGCCCTGTAGCCTGCTTCCCCCTTTAGTGCCTCACCTCGCTGACCTGCTGTTTATGCCAGCCAGCTTGCGCCAGGCTCTCTCACAACCCCAGGGCTTTTGCGTCTGCGATTTGCTCTACTGGGATGGCCTATTTCTTTGTACTTAATAGAATTCTAGTCTTATTTTTTTTTTACCACTTATTTACTTATTTTTTATTAAAGTATAGTTGATTTATAATGTTGTGCTAGTTTCTCGTGTATAGCTTAGTGATTCAGTCATATATATATATGCATTTACCCTTTTTCTTATTCTTTTTCATTATAGGCTATTACAAGATACTGAATATAGATCCCTGTGCTATACTTCTCCCATTTATTTTTTTTGGGGGGGTAGATAATTAGGTTTATTTATTCATTCATTACTATTTTTTATTTAATGGAGGTACTGGGGATCAAACCCATGACCTCGTGCATGCTGACCATGCGCTCTACCACTGAAGCTACACCCTTCTGCCCTTATACTTCTCCCATCTTAATGTTCTTATAGTACTTTGCACATTGTACCTTGAATATTTAAAATTAGTCTCAATATTTGCAGTTTGTTTATATGCAGTTTTCTTTCTCCATTGCCACTGAATTGTAGGGGCCTTGAATGCAGGAAAGCATTCTTTTTATTCTTTGGATTTCCAGAGACTGGGCTTACCTGGCAAATAGAATGTCTAACAAAACGGGAGTGAATAAATGAATGAATGAATAAATGCAGGCTGTGGAAATTATTTCTTCTGGCCATGTGGGGGAGAGCTGCATTAGATCATCTTTGGTGTCCCTTATAAGGCTAAGTTTATTACTTTATGACTTGCACACGCATACGAATTTAGTAGTTAGCTCAGCTGGTTAGAGCATGGTGTTGAGGAGAGACAACAGATGCCAACCCTCCATGGGCCAATTACCTTCACAGAGAATGCACAGTAATAACCTGTGTCCCTAAAAATAGCCAGTCAAGGTACTTCACTACAAACCCATCTCCCCAGCTGCACAAGCTCATGAAGTTTACGTCCTACTCATGGAGGGCCAACTGAATTATCTTCCTATATTAAAGAAAACACCCATATGAAAATGGAAACATCTTGTATATGATTACAGACTCTGTAATAAGTATCATCTCGCCGAAGGTCCCAGCTTAGGACGTGAACTCATGACTGCATCCAGAGCCCATGCTCTTATTAAGGCCTAGAACTGAGAAGGCACTCAGTAGCTATGAGGTGTTACTACGGAGCTCCTGCATTTTAAAAGCAATCAGCAGTTCTCTTCATATTGAATACCATTAAAGGGAAATTAAGTCTAATTCAATATTAAAGTACATTATTTGAATTTGCTTAACAACAGCCTTCCAAACACACATTTACACACTATACCCTACTCATCCCCATCTCTCCTTGCCTCTTACTTATTCATGATTTATGGTTCAATTAAAACGTGACCTCATGTGTGACACCCTCCTGAATCATCACTGCCAGCGTTAGTCACTTAGCTCACGGCTTTTTTCTTATGTGTTTATGTTTTCTCTAGGATCAACTCCCCCCATAGACTTCAAGCTCTCCCAGGAGATAGGCCCAGTCTTTTTATTCCTCCCAAAGCCTAAGATACTGTCCTGCACACAGATGTTCAGAGCAGATGTTGGATGAAGGATGAAAGGCCTGGGAGTGAACTGCCAGAGGAGTCGGGGGCCCCGTCCTCTCCCTCCCTCACTGCCGGCCGCCCATGCCGGCCACTGACCTGTCAATCAGCATCTTTATTAGCCAGGCTATTAAAGCCCTTACGACTTGTTACCTGCCTAGTACACTTTGCTAAAACATTGATTATATCAAGCCTTAATTTTAGTAGCAGTAGGTTCTGTAGCTTCTCCTTGTCCCCAGACCACTGATGTGCTAAGTATGATGTCAAAACAAGGGGGGGAAGTAGCAATAATCCATGTCATAAGAAAACTGGACCACGGCACCATTTCTTGTGCCTCGAAGCATCAAACTCCGAGCACCTGAGAGATTGCTAACAGATCCTCTACTTTAATTTTACTTTCAAATCATTTGAATTGGCTGCTTTTTAAGTAACCTACCTCCCTCTTCTGCTTTTAAAAATGATCTGTTCTATAGGTGTATTTCTCCCCATTTTTCTCCTTCTTACTCTACACAGAATAAAAATGAACTACATAATTGAGGATTAAGTAACACATGGAGATTTACATCACATTCTAATAACGTATTAATTATTATTTGGTGCTAGTAATGTCAAGCCCAGTACTTGGTAGACCCTCAGTAAGAAAGTTATCCGAATAAGACCTCAGTCTGGTGACTATAGTCCTTTTTTCCTTTCAGTTTTATTGAGATATGATTGACATACATGGTGGCTGTAATTCTAAACTTCTGTAACACTCTATTTCCAGCCCTCTTTAAATGCCACTTCGAGTAAGTTTAAGTAATGTAAGGGATAAGCCTATGTTTTATTTACCTAGATATTCAAATATTAAAAAAAAAGTTAACCAAGATCTTACTTTAGAGGCTTTTTTTAATTGAAATATCGTTGGCGTATAATACTACGTTCGTTTCACATGCCCTCCATAATGGCTTGATATTTGTATGCACTATGAAATGATCACCACCGTAAGTCTAGTAACCATCTGTCCCCACACACAGTTATCAGTATTACTGACCGTGTTCCTTACGCTGTGTATTACATCCCCGTGACTTTTCTACCATATAACCAGAGGTTTACAGAAGACGTTAAGTAACAACTATTCTGTTCTTTATCTATTTCGCCCACCCACTCCCACCCCTTCTTCCTCCTAGCAACCATCCATTTCTTCTCTACATCGATGGCGTTTTCTTCTTCGATCTAAGCAGTTAACCACCAGAAGCCACAATGCACACGTGTATTCTATGATAAGACTCTTACCGTGATACATATCCAGAATTTTTTATGTCACTCCAGCTACTGTCATTAGCTTCTCCACTTACAGAATCATATTTATTTTCAGTTTGACACTGAGTTTCAGACTCCTTCCTTTGCTGATAAGGTGGGAGGAAAAAAAATCACTATCAGTACGAAGCCAAATTGAAGTTAGCTGACAATCTTAGGCTATAAAATAACACTGAAAAATGAATAACATTGAGGAAAACAAACTCGTCATAAGAACACAGAAAACACAGCATCTCCCTTGTCAAAGGGAGATGGAAGGATAAGGGTGGAAACCAGGCTGCAGCGGGTTGAGGAGTGAAGGGGACAAGGACATGGAGACAAGAGTAAGGGCAAAAATGATTTTAGGGTAAAACATAAGTATTATGTACTCCCTGCCCCACTCCCCACCCCACACATACTATAAGCTTTCTCTAGTCCCGACACTTCGAAATCAATTCGATTCTAAAAAATGTCTTACTCTGTGAGGGTGAGGATGGAAAAGTCGGCGCACAATGAAAGTTGTTGCTACAATACAAAACAGGATAGTTCCAACGATTTCCTTCCACCAGTGTAAGAGGAGGACAGGGTCCTTCCTGCGGACATTCTTGCTGTAATTTGGATTGTCCAGAAACCTGACCGTGATCTGCGTGCTCCGTTTGCTCCTTTCCCTCTTGTAGTAGGGCAGGTAATATCCATTATCTTCAGAAACAAATATGAAAAGTGTTTTTCTCTTTAAATATAGATCCACCTTTCATTGCTAAAAATTATCTAATTTCCTTTGACTTATAATAACAATTCCTTTTTCTAAATTCTTTAGCACATTTCATTGACCCTGCTTTTCCTTCTTTCTATACAAATAGGTTTTCCTTTATTCCATAAGCATCTTACCTTTGCTTTCTATTGAATACTAAGACTAGAAAAAACCTTAAAGGCTACTCCATTCCTTACCTCATTAATAACTCAACACTTTACATGCAAGGAAGAATCAGACAGGACTCGAACCTCCTTGAAGGATTTTAAACCTTATTTTCATTTAGCATCAATAAAATACCAACTTTTACCATTACTCATTCTTCACCAGCTGAAAGGAAAACAGCTCCACTGTGCTCTTTTGTTCATTTTAGGCTGCCAAACTGAGCTTGTCCTAGAGAGCAGCCTGTCTTTTTATCTTCTATAAAATCTATTTTGTGCCACGCGGGCAGATTACACAATTCTCTTACTTTATATTTTGGTCAGTACCAGCTAGACTGTGGTCTGTCGTTCAGCAGAGCCCCCTGGGTTTTGTTGCTGTTGTTGTTAATCTATTTATTTGTTTATTTATTTATTGAACTATAGTCAGTTTACAATGTTGTGTTAATTTCCGATGTACATACATGAACATACATATATTCGTTTTCATATTCTTTTTCATTACAGATTACTACAAGATATTGAATATCGTTCTCTGTGCTATATGTTAATCAATTTACTTTTTTGGAATTAGCTTTATTATTATTATTATTTTATTTTAGGGTTTTTTTTTCTTTTCCCTGGTGGGGAGAGGTAATTTTTAAGTTTATTTATTTATTTATTTACTTATTTATTTATTCATTAATTCTTACAGAAGGTACTGGGGATTGAACCCAAGACCTCATGCATGCTAAGCATGTGCTCTGTCACTTGAGCTGTACCTTTGCCTCCTATGTTAATTTATATGCTACAATAATTTTGCAGTTTGAGCATCTAGGGTAACCAAAAAGGAGTCTATATTTTTGCCTACTGCAGACTTGAGGACTTTTTAAATATCCAACCATTCAAAAGACTTTCATATCTGAAAATATCCTAACTTGAAATACTTATTTCATGCCGAATTTCACCTATTCTTGACTTTTGTACTGATTTTTCTTGCTGGAGGACAAAATTAAAATAACCTCATTTTATAGCATTTTCACATAGCTCTGTGGGAAACACGTATTTCCTTCATTATACGGGCTGATACTATACAGATTTTATTGTATAGGCTGACAATTAAATGAGAGCTAATAACAAGGACTAATGCTTATTGAACACTTACTATTTGCTAGGCCTGGTGCTAATTAAGGCCGTACGTACACGATCTCATTTCGACCTTATAAACGACCCAATCAACAGATGTTAGGGTGACTATATCCTTGTTTTACAGGTGAAGGAACAGAGACACAGGGAAGGTAGGTGTGCCCAGCCCAGCATGTGGCAAAACTAGAATCTGAACCCTGGCAATCTGACTTTGGAGCTTGTACCCTTGGCCACCACTCATGTTTGCCTCCCAAGATATTTTATTTTCTACCCTCCAATTGACTACCTTTCATTTGAATCCTATGAATTAATTTCAAATTAAGAAATTAAAAGAAATAGAGGCGGGGGGAATAGCTCAGTGGTAGAGTGTGTGCTTAGCATGCAGGAGGTTCTGGGTTCAATCCCCAAGTATCTCCATTAAACAAACAAACAAACCTAATTACCTCCCCATTCCCAAAACAAAACAAAACAAAAATGGAAAACAAAATAGCATTTCCAATGCCAGCATAATCAAACTCACCATACGGATACTGTAAGATTGAAAGGGCACCATTGCTGTACTCTTCATGAGAAAACTTATCGTTACTTAGACATTTGTCGAATTCATCAGACCCTACCAAGACAGGAGTTCTGGAAGGAGAATCTACAAAAAAATGGAAAAATCTTAACTGTTATGACTTTAATGAGAATTCGTGTGCTTCATTCATTCAAAAAAAAAATATTCAACCGTGGTTCAGCTCAAAAATGTTAAGTCAAACAAATGGCCCAAGGTTCTTTCCCTTGAAAAGCACAGTCTTGTAGAGAAGATGAGTCATGTAAACAAGCAATTAAAATATGATGTGAGGGGATAAGGTAATAGCTTAGTGGCAGAGCACGTGCTTAGCAGGCATGAGGTCCTGGGTTGAACCCCCAGTACCTCCATTAAAAAAAAAAAAGTGATATATGTGATCAAAAACATATCTGCAAGGTATAGAAAGATAACTGAAGGAAGCGGGTGGCCCAGTATTCGAATTCAACTCATTTGAATGTCTCAAAGATTACAATGTGATAACCAGATAAATTTTCATAAATATTCTTCATATAAATAAACTAAGAGCTAAATGATACGAAAGCATAATCAGAGAATGGTTAAGAGTTTTTCTGAGCTGCCTAGAGAAGTATTTTATTAACACTGATTTCTACAGAAGCAGCTGTTGCTTCAATGAAATCATGTTCTAAATAACCATTAAAATTCGTTAAAGTCCAAAATACCTTCCCAGTTTATCAGAAGGTATAGAGTAGGTCATAGTTGTGATCTCTGTGATGTTCAAAACTCGGGCAAAGATGGTCACGATTAGATCTCTGATGCCTGAATAACATTTATAAAAGTTCACAATTCACTTACGAATTAAGGGTTTCCATTTGATTGTTGGCAAAGGAATAATGGCATTTTCACCATTGACAGATTCCAAGGCCTTGGGACTCGTAGGAAATTTTTCTGAAATTCTGACTGATGACTGCAGATACAGCTGGCCTCTGTACATTCCTGAATCAACCAAAGCATTGGCAGTTACATTTAGAATCAAGCACCAACAATTTTACCAAAAAGGTTCACTTCCGATTGGATAAAATTAGATTCATTCCAGTTATCTATTCGTGTCGTGTGCCACACAGCGCTTTTCAAAGAATCGTGCCTGAAGCTCTCAAATTTGACCCAAAGGTTATTCAAACAAAAATAGGGAAGGAAAAGTTACACACAAGTTGCAATGTTTCTCATTGAATAATTTTCGATAATTACCAGATAACTCTTCCAGCAGAAAAATTCAAAGAAATCAATGTACTTTTATGAAACTAATAGCTTAAATGACCTAACCTTCTCCTTAAGAAAACCTATCCAGAGATATTAAATACCACCATAGCACATGATGTATGACCTGTTATTATTCTTTCAAATTCTTGCACTTCGTTGAGATTGAGGGGTAGGTACCACCTTGAAAGAATTTAAAGAATTTAATGAGTATTTGACCACAAAACTAGTTCAAAATAATCAGATTCAAGGGTTTTCAAAATTTATTATATGAAAGGCTTTCAACTGCCCAGCAGCATACCAGCATTTTATCTTTGTTTTTCAGATAGATTGTATAGATGCACAGAAAAAAAAATCATCTTTAAGGAGGAGTAAATTGGTAAATATACAAATATGAATGCAAATGCAAATGTAGAACATTTTAGACTTTGAGGAAATATAAGTGATGTGAAATCATGCTATATAATGTCAACATTTCTAAGCCTTTTAAATATAAGGTTTCAGAGAAAAACAGTATGCTATAGTAATTAAGTTTCAGAATTGGATAAATGAAAGAAAAAGGCAGGAGTGGAAATCAAAGTTATCAATCTTAAGGCCAGAGAATGTACTTAGGAATTAAAGCTGCTACAGGCACACCTGAGGAAGGAACAATCCAGGGATAAAACCTAGACACCAGGACGAACCATCACTCGGTAACAGACGCCCACTCACCCAGGTAGACGCTGCTCTCCGTGGCTCCTCGCGCAGCTTCCACAATGTCTTCTTCATCTTCTAAAACTCCATCATTAGGGGCGTAACTCGTATCATCGAAAAGACTGATGGGAACGACTTTGCCATCCTTCACCAACCAGGCAGAGGCAATGGGCGTACAAAACTAAACAAAAATGGAGAAGGACTTTTATATAACTTCAAGCACATTTATGTATATTCCAACTCCTGAAATATCATTTAAAACCACAGATTTCAAATTTTTACTTTTCCAGCTTTACTGAAGTATAATTGACAAATGAAAAACATGTATATATTTATGGCGTATAGTGTGATATTTTGATACATGTTGCATTGAAAAATAATTAGCAGAGTCAGGTTAGTTGACATATCCATCCCCTCACAGTTACTGTGTGTGCGTGTGTTTTAAGAACATTTAAGATCTAGTCTCTTCACTTCTTTTTAACATTCTGAGGAACCTCCACGCTGTTTTCCATAATAGCCATACCAATTTACATTCTCACCAACAGTGTACAAAGGTACCCTTGTAATTGAAATTGCAGTCCCAAGACAAGGGACCTCTAGAAACATGAATAAGCCAGGAAGGATTCTCCCCTCCAGCCTCCCAAGAGGGTGTAGCCCTGCCAACACCCTGACTTAGGACTTCTGGTTTCCAGAACTGTGAAAGAATAAACTTCTGTTGTCCTAAGCCAAAAAAACCCCCCAAAACAAAAAACAGAGATACGCTGTTACACACTGTTCACCAGCATCCTCACCAATTGTTTATCTTTCTTGTAACAGCCATTCTAATAGATGTAAAATCACAAATTGCTTAAAGCACAGAGGATATATTGAAAATCCGAAATGGCAGTCACTTCCCTCTACTCAACATGTCTGGTCAAACTGAGAAAGTGAAAAAAAAAAACATAGTTATAAATTCTCAGTGGTTTTAGGTACCTGGTATTCCCATTCGAGATGTCCTCCCTTCTTACTAAACGCCATAACTTTCCAGTCGGCAACGGAGACCTTTATCACTGTGTCCATCATGACAGCTTCCTGTTCGTCCACATCTGAAATAATTTTAGACTCTTCTTTGTTTCCATGGGGTTTTAAAGTGCTTTCAATAAATCCGGCTCTAGTTTCCATGTCTGGAATATACCGAAGTTCAAAGTGGCCAACACTGAAATTCCACCTTAAATTTACAAAGGCGTGTTTTAGAAATTTACACTTAAATAAAGGCACCAAATAATAAAGAACTCTTCTAGAGCGAGGAAGCAAACAGTAAAATTTGGTGATGAGAAAAGGAGCAACTCAACACAATCTTCTGGAAAAGCGTGCTCTGCTGATTTACGCCACAAGAGGGCGTGACTTTGACCCTTTAGAAATGGGCTCTGAGAGATGGGAACTGACAACGGCTGCCAGGCAGAGCATCTCTCAAAAATCAACAGATGTTCACATGTCCAAATCAGGGCGATTATCTCAAAACCCATCAAAATCACCTTAAAATGAGGCAGCTTGCAGTGTGCCTTACTTCTTAAAGTCTGGGCATATTTTTCAAGTGCAGAGAAACTAATACATCCCAATAAACCAATGTAAAAGGCGAGATGGATGCATCAGTTTTAGATTTTTATGCAAATGCAGCCTCGAAAGGCAATGTCACCCAGGATACGAAGCCTGAAGGTCTTACCACCTCAGCTGCAATCACAGATCTCTAGACTGAGATCGGGTTAGTCATTCAACCTTGTCTGAGTTTCACTGTCCATATATCCATAAAGTGGTAGCAATATTGTTTCCCCTATAATTAACATACAGAAAAATCACCTAACTATTGGCAGTATAGTGGTCTTGACTCTGAGATATAAAATGGCCCTAGAAGTCTCAACATCTGCTAAAAAATAGATACTTAAGGAACATGGATCTTAGACCCCAGGCTCTCCCCGTTCTGATAACTCAAGTTCTGTCGAGTTGAACACCTGCTCCTGAGGTAGCTGAGCAGCCAGCAAGCACCCATACACTTAAGGAAATAAAACCCCACCAGGATAAAGGAGGTCAGGTTGTCAGCAGATGCAAAGCCCCACTCACAGTCCAGTGAACGGAGAAAGAACTCATTCTTAATCGAATTTGAGAAAACAGTTTTCAGGAAAGGAAACTGAATTACACTGCATCAGATTAGACAAAACCTGAGAAAGCCTGGTTCACTTTCAAAGATGAAGATGGTATCTAAAATTATTTTTACTGCGCAGCAATTTAAAATTTAAATATTAGGTTAAAAAAAAATCAAGCATGTCATTTACGACCAATCTGTCTAATCCAATCATATTATTTTAAAGGTAAAAATTTACATTATTTGAAAAAGGAAACAAGAAAGAAGTGGCCCAAATAAATTATACTTTAAAACTTGAAGACAAGGGATTAAAATATTATTTTAAAATTGAGATCTGACTGTCCGACAACCTGTGAAATGATCTACTAGAGAGAACTGCAGAGTCAAACAGGCCCAAGTGAAACAAAGCACATTAGCTTTGTTCTGCATTCAAAGAACTTTGATCAGTGAGGTTGTTATAAAAAATATCAGTAACCTAAGACTAAGCCAATATCCACTCATTGTACGGGGCTCCTCCCGGTTACCGTATGCTGAAGCACATGGTGAGTAGTTTAGTTCAGGATCTGTTAATAATCATGAGGCCATTTTAAATTTAGGGGCTACGTTTCTCTCAAAAGAGGAGGATGCTTTTAGGGAAACAAGATCAGAAAATCTCCACAAAGAAAAAGCCGGTGAATTCCGGTCTTGCACTTCTAAACATCGATAGCAGCGCTATCTGAATACCCACTTCTCATTGCCACTGCGAGGTCCGACCGCTCTCACGGTTTTCTGGGTGCGCTGCAGAAGCAGGATGCCCTCTTCTGGTTCCACTTCATCACTGTCCCACTGGCGACAGCCCAGAGCTGAACAGATGTACCTCACCTGAAAAGGCAGATACAAAATTAGGAATGAGAAAAAGTTACAGGAGATCAGAGACAGTGAAAAAAAAACAAGCTCTATAATTTATAAAAAGTGAAAGGAAATTGGGGAGATGTGTAAAAAGTACCCAAGTATTAAGAAGCATCCGCTGGATTACCACCAACTCCTGAAATGAAACCTTTAGAACCAAAAAAGGACTGCTGAATATTTTTTTCAGGGAATGATTTTAAGAATTTGGACTGTTTTAGCCTTACTTTGAGCATTTCTATGGAAAAAAATGGATAGCTAGTTGTGATGTCTTAGTCATTGTATCATTAATAAAGTTCTGGGCAAATTGAAAAAAAAAAACCAACCTCAGTATTGCCCTATAACAGAAATAGTCTTTAAAAATTTGAACCTTTTTTAATAGCTGTAGTATTTTAAAGTGCCTCCTTCAGGTCTTCATCCAAGGAAAAAGGAAGACTCTTTTATGATGAGAAGATGGAGAAGGCAGAAAAGCATGTACAAGAACAGGGAGGGCCTATGGACCTGACACTGAGACAAGGAGTCGCTGAAGTCTGAAAAACTCAAGACCAAAGATCTCTATTCTGCCTTGTTTCAGTCTCAAACCTATAGATAAATATTCAAGTACCAGGCATTAAGGGGTTAAAAAAAGATTTTTTTTTTTTTTACCTTTCTAAAAAGCATGTCTTTAATTAGTTATTCCCAATAATGGATTAATATTACAAGATCCAATCTTAGAAGCAGAGTGTGCTTATCTCCTAAGCGCTAACACTGGAGAAAGTCTAGGTCATTAACAGCATGACTTGATCGTCACACAGATCTAAGTCAAATCTGGCCTTGGAAGTTTCTGAGCCTTTAAAGAGTCTCAGTTTTCTCATCTGTAAAATGAGTACAAACTTTCCTCTTGGATCCCCCTGTTATAGGGTCAAACTGGATAAATAAGTAGTAGCAATTATTCTTAACGTCAGGATTATCATTCACCTTTGGAAGGTTCCTCATCTATCCAAGTGGAAATTTTAAAATCTAAAAAATACTGTGATGATTTCAAAATGATGCATGTGAAATGCACCTGACACATGGCAGACCACAGTTATTAATTCTCTTCCTCCTGCTAGTCCTGGCTGTGCTGTTTATTCTGTTATCTTGGGTAAATTTAGTTTCTGTTAATAATATTTCCCCCCTTGCCACTTGACGATTCTTCAATTAAAACAAATGATATCCTGGGGGTAGGGGTATAGCTCAGTGGTAGAGCACGTGCTTGGTGTGCACAAGGTTCTGGGTTCAATCCCCAGTGCCCCCATTAAGGGAAAAAAAATGAAATAAAATTAAAAAACAAAACCCAAAAAATAAACGATATCTTCAGGGGAAAATTATAACAAACCTCAACCAGTAATAGCACAGTTTAAGAAATTATTTCTTCTATTTCTATTTATTCTGGGTTCTCCCTAAATAAATCGAACGTTTTTACTCACCTTCCCACTATATGCACCGAGTCCATACGTAGTGAGGGACTTTCCTCCAACCAAGACGACATCATCTCCAAACTTATAAGACGATTCAAGAAGTGATTCAACTGTAAACGGAACTGTTTCCATGCTCTCGCGGTCTCGGTCCCACTGGAAGAGGTCTCCATCCAGGGAGGGGATGATCATCTTATTCCCAAATACCTAAAACACAAGCTAACTTTTAAACGCATCTTAACTTGTAAGAGCAGTTTAAGGCGGAGCTGCAGTCTTGAGCTCGCTGCACTCCGGCCTCCTTCTGAGCAGCATGCGGACTGGCACAGCTCATCAACCAAAACCAACTTAAAAGAACTGCCAACCTCCCCTGGGACCTACAGGTAATACTCCAGGATGGCTTTTTCTCAAACTCTGTTTGCCATGAGCCAAGAGTGTTTCACAACAATAAATGAATTATCACAGACATAGAAAACAGACTTACAGTTACCAAAGGGGAAAGGGGGTGGGGGAGAGATAAATTAGGAGTTTGGGATTAACAGATACAAACTACTATATATAAAATAGACAAATAACAAGGTCTTACTATATATCACAGGGAACCACCTTCATTATCTTGTAGTAAATCATAATGGAGAAGAATATGAAAAAGAATATATATATATATATATAATACATGTAACTGAATCACTTTGCTGTACACCTGAAACTAACACAACATTGTAAGTTAACTAGACTTCAATAAAAAAAAATTTTTTTAAACAATTAGTGAGTTACCAAAAGAGAGTTTTGTGATCAAGTGAGTTCAAGAAACAGTTACCATAGGACTTCCTACAGCAATTACGAAGCTAATGTAGAAGATGACTGCCTAGCAAAGGGATGGCTTATGCAGTACTTTCCAGGCCTTTTTAAAAAACTATTACTATTTTTTTTCCAGGCCTGTTTTATCCAGGCCAATGACTGTCCTAGGTTCAGATCCAAGGAACGCAGGTTGATTTAAGCAGCATCCGTCTCCAGCTTTCTTTTATTCACTTTCTCAAGTCGGCTACGAGCTAGAAGCCTGGGAGCCAAGCTTCCTGATTTCATGCTCTTAGTCGTCCTTCTTTGAACGATGTTCACTGAGGGCTTACTATGTGCCGGGCACTATTCTGTGGCTTAGGATAGGCCAGTAAGCAAAACAAATTAAAACAAACATACTGCCACTGTGGAGCTCAAACTCCGGTGTCAGGAAACAAAGAATATACTGAATCATCACAGAGAATGTTAGGGGATAAATGCGATGAAGAAAAAGTAGAACAGGGCAGAGTGGGGGATGGACGTGTGGTATATTTATACAATATACCTATGAGATCACTTATGTGTGGAATCTAAGGAAAAAGACACAAATGAACTTATTGACAAAACAGAAACAGACTCACAGACACAGAAAACAAACTTATGGTTACCAGCGGGGATAGAGGGTAGAAAGGGATAAATTGAGAGATCAAGATTTGCAGATACTAACTACTATATATAAAATAATCAACAAGTTTATAGCACTGGGAACTATATTCAGTATCTTGTAATAACCTATAATGAAAAAGAATATGAAAATGAATATACGTATGTATCTGTAGGGCTGAAACTATGCTGTACACCAGAAATTGACACAATATTATAAACTGACTATACTTCAATTTTAAAAAAAAGAAAAAAATATATACAATTTGACTTACTTCAGCTAATGACAACTATTTTCCTGATCATCAAGGCTGAAAACTTCAGGAAAAGGGACTATGAACGAAGTATGAGCTTAAAACACTCTGAACAAATGTCCAACTTAACTTTTTTTAAACAAAATTTCTCTGTGTACTTCTTTGTTCCTTAAGCAGCAAGAATCCTTTCTTTAAAGGGACACTTTCAGGGATATTTTAAAGGGATCCTTCACAGGCACTAAGAGCTCTGAGTTGATCCCCAGCTCATATATCTGCCCCTCCCCCTCCCCCGCCCCCAGCTTTGCCCCACACCCCTGGGCTTCTGGAGGACAGCGGACAGGCTGAAAACCACGAATCTAAGCCCTTTCTTTCCTGCATTTCATAGTTGAAATCTTTATGTCTCCTAACCGAACTATTACAATAGCCTCTTTACCTAACTGGGAATTTCCTCAATCTAACCTTGGCGAATCTTCTAGATTAATCTCTGAGTCAGAGTTAAGCTTGTTATGACACTATTCAAAAATCTTCAACAGCTCCCATTATCTTCTTACTAAAGACCCCAAATCCTAAGTCTTGACGTTCAAAGTCCTCTAAACATGACCTCAAACAAGCTCCTCCTCCCTGTCTTTCACTTTCCCCCACGTGGGTGGACATCAGGCCTCATTACCAAAGCAGGATCTTTAATGTTACTGTTATTGCTCAGTTATGTCATTGTCAACGTCATTTCTTCCCCCTGGAACCCTCTCCGGTACCAACATTGCCCACAGCAATCCGATTTGACCTTCAAGCTAGTATCACTACTGTTTTTGCTTTGAAATCCAAGAAAAGTTTAGCAGTCTAAGTTTGCTGACAAAAATCTTCTCATCCCTAAATACTGTACTTTTTGCTGTACCTATAAACTGAGACACCATTACATTCTCAAAAATTGTTTATTGTAGCTCTAAGAAATATTTACCAGGTATGCTCATGTATACATATTTATGTTGATACGGTGGCTGTAAAAGTAATGCACTCAAACCTAGTGCCCGGGTTTTGTGATCTAAGTCCATTCCCCACCAAAAGAACACAGGCTCCGGGGAGAAACGGTGACGCCAGGGTGGGGCCAGGGCAGGTACAAGATGAGCATTTAACATTTTATTATTCTAGAAAGTAAAGATGTGCGCCAAAAATGGTGGAAACATGTCACTGACCACATCCGGAATTTAAACACCAGGATAGTTAGGTAATGAATCATAAAGCATTGAAAAAATAAGGAATTTATGACTCGATAGTGATAACAGATAAAATAAACAACAGATGGGGGAGCAGGGAGAGTTTTACTGCAATAAAATACCAAGTGTCTGCTGGTAACCATGAAGGGAGGGCTGGAGTTGGAAAAATTAGCATCCTGCAGTCATCCCGCAGTAGAGACTATATCAGGCAAAAATCAGCCATGGTGTTCAATCCAGGTGAACATTTTCATGGGGAGCAGCATATCTGCATCATCTTAAAGTATCTTCCCACAGACTGCTTATTTTTTGGAAAAAAGCAGTTTGCAGGAAATTAAAAAAAAAAAAAGCCAGAGAAACAGTCATTATATAGTGGAGAAATCAGGCACGACCTCGACTGAACGATCAAATGAGTGACAGACATGATATCCCACGGAAGGACGTAAAACCACCCACGTGGCTTTCTGAGCCAAGCACGCACAGCCTGAATCTAATCACCAGGAAACATCAAATAAGCACAAAATGAAGAAGGTTCTAATTTTTTTAAAACAAAAGGTCAGAAAGACTATATTCTTCAAAAATGCCAATGTCATAAAAGATAAAGTCTGTGCGGGAAAAAAATCCAGATTAAAAGAGGCTGATGTGACAAGTAACCGTCCGACGTGACCCTAGATTAGACACTGTACTGGGAGTGGAAGACACTACAGGAGATGGATAAAACTGGAATATGGACAATAAGTGTCAATAGAAATTTCTGAAATTGATAACTGTACTGTGATCAGTAAGAAAATATCTCTATAAGGAATACACACCGAAGAATTTAGGAGTAAAGAGCTAGATGGGATATTTAACTTATTTTTAGATGTTTCAAGGAAAAAAAAAGTGCGTATGGGGGTTTGGGGGGTAAGAGAGACACACACACCTCAAATGGCCAAGCAAACAGGTTTTGAGCAGGTGAATCTGGGTATATGAGGGTTGGTATTCTTCTTTTTTTTTTTGGTACTACTTTTCATACCAAAAAGTGTGCAACTTTTTGTAGTTTAAAATCACTTCCAAATAAGAGGTTAAAAGGAAAAGAAAGATACTCCAGAGCCTTGCAGGAGTGCTGTGATTAAACTCAGAAGGCTGCTCCATTAAGGTGAAGGCTCAGCATAAGTCTGGATATTTAAAGATCTTCAACCATTACTCCTGATTGAAAAAACATCTGAGGGGGCGAGGGTATAGCTCAGTGGCAGAGTGCGTGCTTATCATGCGTGAGGTCCTGGGTTCAATCCCCAGTCCCGCCATCAAATAAATAAATAAACCTAATTACCTCCTCCTCCACCCCCCCAAAAGAAATCAACACAAAATCATAAGCCAACTATACTTCAATTAAAAAAAAGAACACTCATGAAAAAACATTTGATTTTTAATAAACTCTCTAATGGCATCGGTATGTATACATACGTGTACCATCCCATATTATCTTAGAGTTTTAACATTATTATTTTATTCTTTGCTTTCTTATACTTCTTGGTAACAATAGAGAAAAGATTTTATTTTCAAAAATTAAAACTTTTCGTTTTATCTTTTGTAGAATGCCTGACCTGAAGCTGTCATTAAGAACAGATTTGGGTCATAGTAGACATACCCTAGGATAATAGTATTGCAGTGTTTAGCCAATACGATCTCCCATTTTCAGTTACATATCAGTTAGAAAATCAAGTATTTACTGCCCTCTATCTTCCATCTTATGTCAGGTATTCTCTATTCTCTTTACTTAGAACAATAAATTCAACTTATGATAAAATTAAAAATAGGCATCTCAGTCATCTGTCATATCAACAGTGGTACTAGCTGAGTACAAACTGGGGAAAGCAGGTGTGCGTCACTACAAAAAGAGGAAGAGGGGTTAGCGGGTCTGCAGTAAACAGATAACATTTATTTTTACTGATTTCCTCTCCCACTAAACAACTTATTTTCCCCTAAAGAAGCAGCAGGTCCTTAGGGAACACACTGGCACCTAAGGATAACCAACCCCCTTGCCAAAAAAAAAAATCTGTCAGACTAATAGGAACTAAAACTCATCTTTGCTTCCAAATGTAAAAGGAAACAAACTTATCTGCAATTAAAAATATGGTTTAAACAACCAAGAGGATTTCATATGACTGACCATCCTGAGAAAACTCGCCTTGTTTTAAGCCTTCAACAGCATTACTCAATGAGAAAAAGTGCAAAACCCAAAACAACAAAAAAGCATAATGATTCAATACTCGATCATCATGTCATATTTCTGGATTATGATTTTAAAGTTCACTTTTTAGATGCTCTTCGCTAATTGGCTGCTTATGAGTCATACCCGGGGCTGCTGACCTCTGCACCAATCCCTGCAAAGCCTTCCAGGCTGCATATGTGGGAGCAGATGGGGCTTTTTCCTTGAGAGCCACAAGCAGCGATATAGGCATGCGGTTCAGGTAGAGGGATGACATCATCCCTCACAAGAGCATTACCTCACCCTCCCAGCACAGGAATGAGTCACCCGGACGGTCAGCTGCAAGTCTCTTAGTATAAAAAAATGTGGGTTATGGCGATGCACTTCCACATTCCACTGATAGGTCTCTGCAAGTAGCGATTTGTTCTGGTTCGCTGCTCTGCAGCTCAGACTAATTAGGTGATTTGTTTCCCCCTTTAGTCATTTTTAAAAATGTAAATTCTTGTTATTTGGATTTCTTTCCCTCTATTTGTTTTTTCCTGTTAATAATTTTAAAACAAAAGGTTTGTCAAGTCAGCCAGCAAACTCAGTACCAAAGATCCAATCAAGGTCTTTATCTGTGCCATCACAAAGCAGTTTAGTAAAGTAATTCAGTTGCTGCTTCTGAACAAAATCTAAAAGGCATAATGAATACTGGTGGCACATATGATCAAGGACGGCAACACAACACTGTTAACTGACTATACTTCAATTTAAAAAATTTTTTTAAATAAAATAAAAAATAACTCTAACACAGACACACAAAGGCCTGCCATTTGAAATCAGAACAGAATAAGAATTCCATTTTCAAGTGGTAGAAGGAACTTCAACTGAGAAAACAAAGGAAGTTTCACTACTAATATGAATATAATCAGCAACAAACAAGAAGTCTTCTTTAAAAAAACTTATGGTTACTAGAGGGTAAAGAGGATAGGGAGGGAGAAATTGGGAGTTCAGGATTTGTAGATACACACTGCTATATATAAAATAGATAAAACAACAAGGACCTATTGTATAGCACAGGGAACTATATTCAATGCCTTGTAATGGTCTAGAATAAAAAAAAAGAAGACAAAAAGGAATATATATGTGTATAAATGAATCACTATGCTGTACACCAGAAATTAACACATTGTACATCGACTACACTTCAATAAAGAGTCGCCTTATATGAAAAAAATGTATTTCATTTGGTTCTTCCTTCTTCTATGCAACCACCCCACAGCCCCCCAACATCCCACCATCAACATACACACTTTGGGGGGTATAGTCAACTTTATTTTAACTTAACATGAAAATTTTGCAACATATAAAATGTAAAGATACTAACAAGATAACCCCCATGTATCTGTCACCCGGTTTCAACAATTATCAACACTTTGCCCCTCTCTGCTCATCCACTATGTATATTTGTTAACGAGAGTATATTAAAGTCAATCACAGGCATCATGTCATTTCACCAATAATGTACTTCAGAACTCATTGCTGAGAAGTAACCACCATGCCAATGTTACAGCTAACAGAATTAAGAGTAATTCCTTAAAATCACCTACTATTCAGATTTCCCTCATTGTTGCAAAGGTATACTGTATAATCAGTTTGCTCCAACAGGGAATTTAAACTCCACATATTACATATGTAGTCAGTAGAGCACAGGAGAGATTGGTTTAAGTACGATTTTAGTAGGAAATCTGCTTTCTTTCAGATTTCCCCAAATGCTAGTTGGTGTGAATCCTTACATATTTTATAAATATAAATACATCCACAGTTAGAGATAATTGGCTTATAATCCAAATGCCTCACTGAGACAACCCTTTGATTTATCAGTCTCCTTGAAAGTCTCAGCAAAAGAAAATGTCAAAATATACCCTTTCCATTTTGACTATGGAGGAATCTCTCCCACTTAAAATCCTTCAATGGTTTCCCATGGCTCTGGATGAAATCTAAAACACTTCACATGTGTTGCTGGACCTGGAAGAGCCTGCCCCTGGCTTCCTCCAATGGCGCATCTCTCCTGCTCGCCCCCAGTTCCCATACTGCTGGCCACCCTCCCCTTCCATTGCTCTGAGCACACCATGATGATTCCCACTGCAAGGCTGTTTCCTCTCCCAGAGCAGTCCTTCGTGGCCTCTCTACCCATCTCCTGCAGCTCCTTCTCCTCATAGGATCTCAGTTGTCAACATCATTTCTTCTGAGAAGCCTTCTCTGACCCCCAAGCATGGTAGGTTGGGTATTCTTGCTAAGTCTCTCTTAGTCCCACCCTTCCCTGTGGCAGTTAGCACAGCTCAATTATGACATATACAGTATAGTCATTTCAGATTTGTCTCCCCAGATGGCTCCACGTAGTGTCACGTAAGTTCCGTGACAGCAAGCGTCTCATTTGTCCCAGGCATTGCTGAACCCCAGCGCACAACCCTGCAAGACTCCTGCCCTCTTAAAGAGCAGTTCAGTCTTGGATGTGTTAAATTCTGGTACCTCTGACTCTCTCACTAGGGAAAAGTTTAAGAAGTAATTAAGTGTGCTGAGCACCATGCTAAGTCTGCTATATCTACGAAGTCTTTGAGTAATTAGTCCTGATAAGGCCCATTAAGAATTATAATTATTAGAACAGAAAATGCAAACACAGTGGTAAGTATTGAAGCATTTCAAAAGGCATGAAATATTGGAAAGAGGGCAAGACATATGTACAAAGATCTAAGGTTGCGTCTCCGCTTTACTCCATCAGACACACCTCTGAACCATTCTGAGCCCCAATTTTCTCATCTGAGAAAGGGGGGTTAGTAAAAATATTTATTTTATAAGGCTGTGTTAAGGAATAAAGAAGAATAGGTTTGATATCACTTTGTAAACTATAAAGTGCTCATCAAGCAAGTTATTATGTAGATGTAAAGATTGACGGCTGCTATTTTGAGCCTCAGGTAATTTGTGGGTGTGCATATATATGCGTAAAGCTGTTAAAGAAAAAAGTGAAAAACAAAAATATAAACTCTTTATCTGACCACCTATAAACTCACCATGAGCCTGCTTGGATTCTCTATAAGGAAACTCCAGAAATGACTATGGTTCATTAACAAATTACAAATATTTCAATAAAGATTTTAGAATTCAAATAGTCCCTCCAAAAGTAAATTCAAGGAGAGAGTAGAAAGCTTAATTATGCCATGTCAATTACAGCTGACCCTTGACACGGGTTTGAACTGCAAGGGTCCACTAATACGTGGATTTTTGTCACTAAATACATACTATAGTACAACAGGATCCACAGTTGAATTCAAGGATGCAGAACCGTGGATATGGGAGGCCCAATGAGAAGTTATATGGGGTTGTTTCCACACATGGAGGGTTGGAACCCCTAACCCCCACATTTTCCAAGAGTCAACTGTATTTCTTTCCCAATCCTGGATTCACAACACTCATTTAAAAACAAAACCTCAAAACTATATACAGATGAATTCAATGCAAGAATTAAATATATCAAACAGCAACCAGTCTTTGACTTACCAGAAATCTCTATCAGCCCTAACAACCTCCTTTGGATATAGAAGTTCTGAAGGCTCGTAAAGTACTTTGTTGACCACAAAGACAAACGATATTAAAGAGAAGTTAACAGGCCTATTTTTATATATTTTAATTCTTCAACAGTGTTATACTACATATGGAACACAAAATGGTAACTCTTAATAAAGTAAAATGAACAACTGACTAGACTGCTAGTTGCCAAAATTGACTATTTGTGACTTTAAAAGAAGAAGAAGAAAAAAAGATGTTCCAACATCATTGTGTTGAGGAAGTGCTTTTTAAAAAATTTCCCTGAATTGCAATGAAAACTAAAATCATCATGATGAGGAGAGTAAAGGAAGCTTATTTGCTGAAAGTAAAGTGTTTTTGGGAATCACACATCAAAGACCGAGGAGGGGAGCATTATGGTTAACAACTAGTTAGGTGATCACAGTTAATAACTAGTTAGGTGATCTGACATGAGGGATTATGAGATCTTTTAGTAGATCCGAGCATTAGTCAGAGGAGGCACCCTATGTGACACGCTTAAAAGTAAATATAGGTTTTTTTTTTTTGAAAAGAAAAAGAAAATGCAGACAAAAAACCAAATCCTGAAGTGACTTGGTATTTATGATCATCAAAGATGGTGAATTAATGCTCAAGAGCAGTGAGATGCCAAGTAGATAATAATTATTTCATTCTTTCTTTCCTCAACCTACAAAACAGAATGCCTCAAGTAAAACTACCAGATTAAATTTTTAAGTATACTTTTTGCATTCATGGTGAAAAATACAGATTTTACTAACTCACTCTACTTTCACTTAGATTAATATACATTCATAAGGTAGATAAATAATGTGCATGAAACAGAGTCAAATCAATTTCTCACTTGGCAACATGCGTGCTGGAATAAATGGATTTAGTTTGCAGCATTGTTTTCAGCCATGCGGAGGGATTAATAAAACAAAATTAAGTCAATGCACTGTTTCTCTTCTATAATTAAAAGAAAAGCAATTAACCTAAGCAATTATGTAAATACAGGCTTGCTACATGACTGACAGTGACTTTTCCAAGTAAACCACCATCTTACATTGTGCTCATCCAAGGCTAAAATTGAGCTTGTTTATGTACAAATGAAAAACTGCAAAATGACCAGACCTCTTTCAGTATAAACTAGAGAATCTTTCAAAGAGATTATAGATCCTCTTTTAACAAAGCAATACTTAAAACAGTCTACTAATGGACCCTTTGTGAACAAATCAAGTAACCATTAAAAGTGTATTCTTTTCAAAGGACTCCCCCCCCAACCTATGACGGCCCTTCTTAGTGAACGCAGTCTGATGTTCGGGTGGGGAGGAGGCTGGAAAGCTCTAGCACCATAGTTGTCTGTTTCTGCACCTGTCTGAAACAGAAAGGCCTGTGTGTCCCTTGGGGAGAAACATGCCTAAAATAAAATAACACAAAACCCCAAACTCTAACTATAGACTTATAACAGAGTTGTTTGTTCTTTTTAAGAGGAAAAAAAAGGACATTTTAACAGAAAACTGAAACAAAAAACAAATATGGTATCTCTAAGTAAAGAAAAGACAAAAGTATTGTCTAAGGACAGACAAGTTATACATATACAATTATAATATGCATTCTAAACAGATAAGGAAGGTCTCTGTATTTATGCCCAGAGAAGTAGATAGTTCAAGGCCATTTCATCTACTTAGATTTGATGAACTGTGATCCACATGCCACCCAGAGAGCCCAAAGAAAAGCAAAATTACAAAACAAAATTTTAAGATAGCCAGTGAGGAACCACAGCCAAATCTACTTAGTGCTTTTTCAAGGTTGAATCTGCATGTAAATTACCAGAGGAAAGCAAATCAGATTTCACCTCAGATGGTCCTTCTGAAAATTAAAAACAAAATTCTTAGCTACCGTCAAAAGTATTAGGCTTAAAACCTGGGGCACATCTGTTAAAGCTAACAGTAAATCTTAGGTTCATCATTCATTGTAACGCGCACAGACGCGCCTGGATGCTCAAGCGCATGCGCGCAGCTTTGGTTTGGTTTATATCAGTATTCTTTTGAGGAAGTTTATAAATAACTAGTCAAGAGGAAAGAGGGCACAGAATCAAATCTGTGTCCCAAGGCATCACTTCCTGCAGCACACAATTCATTCTAAATATAATGCGAAACACTTGTTTTTAATGGAACTGTCAATCTCCCTTACCCTCTGGGAACTTCTTTTTGCACTGACATAATCAAAACATGTCTAAAGCAACATAATAAACTATTTTATATGCCTTTTGGACCAGAAAAGGTTAAGGACATCATCAGAGCAGGCTGAGAATTAATGAGATTTGCACCTAGTGGTAATGAGTTTGCGCTATTTTTAAAAAAGAATCCTTAAATGTAGTAAAAAGGGAAGTCAAAACATTCCTGTGCACCAGAAATTGACACAACATTGTAAACTGACTATACTTCAATAAAAATATATTTTAAACAGTAGATTACAAAAACAAGTTTCTGCTGCATAGCACAGGGAACTATGTTCACTATCTTGTAATAACCTTTAATGAAAAACAATATGAAAAAATGAATATATGTATATATATGTATACATATGTACACATATATGGCTGGGGACGTTATGTTGCACACTAGAAACTGACACATTGTAACTGACCTATACTTCAACAACAATAACAAAAAAATCCCTCTGGATAATTTCCTTGGGTGTTTCATGCATTTGATGGTACCTGAGTCCTGAAGTTAGGACAATCTTTAGAAATTTAGTCCAATCCCATAACTTTATACAGGGAAAGAAATGAAAGCTCTACTGAATTAAATAATTTAGCCAGGTCACATGGCCAGTGAACGGCAGGATCATGACTAGAAGCCCCTGATTCCTAGTCCCTCCTCCACAGCCCCACACAGCCTAAAAAGTTCCTCTGCTGCTTTTACTTTATTGTTCTGGCAAAAGTACACGTGATCCAATTCCTCTATCACTAGTAACTTAAAATTTATTATACAGTCTATCAAATCCTTTATCCTTTGCTTTTCCTCATCAGATTAATAAATCACTTTAATAATTACTGCACAGAGAATACATCTTCTCTGACCTTCTGGGTTTAATTGGTTTCATTTTCGTACCACTCTTGATGAAAACTTGGAGAAGGTGACATTCTAACAGGAGAGTCTCCAGATGGAGTCATGAACCTACTTATTGTCACCTGGGTGGCTCCCACTCTATCTCCCTACCATTCCTTCCGCCAGTTACACCCAGGCCTCTTCCCTCCACCTCCTTTACTATCAAACACTGAGCTTCCGATAGAGAAAATTAACTACTTCTCACCAAAAATTAGGGAGCTTCATAAAATATTATGTCAGATATATTTAGAAAGGTACCATTAGTCTACACATCCAATTCAGGGCATTTCAAATAGCAGTCTTTGTTCCTCTTTTTGTCCAGCTTCTGAACATAACTTCTAGATGCTGAGCGACACACATCTTGCTGAATACCAGGTGACTCAAGCTCGCAATACAGTCCTGTCTCCTTGTTAATATGTTTATAATCTTACAAATATTCTTATAGTATTTCTATAATATCCTAGATTAGCAGTTCTCAGAGTGTGGTCTGTGGCCTCTGTTTGAGATGCAGAGGGTCAAACAGTTTTCATAATAAAGTGCTATTTGCCTTTCCTGTGGTGATATTTGCATTGATGGTGTAAAAGCAATGGTGACTAAATCTGCTGGTGCCTTGGCAGGAATCAAGCACCGGAATAGCAGTCTTTGTCCCTGCACTGGCGTGCACTGGCGTGCTCTGGCAGCAAAAAAAGAAAGAAAGAAAGAAAGAAGAAGAAGAAGAAGAAAAGTTTCACTCAAGAAATGTTTGGATGAAACAATAAAAATTAATTTAATTTAATAGTGAGCTGAGTGAATATCCTTTTACTAGTCCACACAACTAACTAGGAGGAATGCATCAAGCTCTTCTGTCACACCCTGAAGCATGTTTTGAGGAAAACCACTTGTAGGGGGAGGGAGAGGATAGCTCAGTGGTAGAGTGCATGCCCAGCATGCACAAGGTCCTGGGTTCAATTCCCGGTACCGCCATTAAATAAGTAAATAAACCAAATCACCTTCCCTCGCCAAAAAAAAAAAAAAATTAAAAAAAAAAAAAGGAAAAGCACTTGTGGGACTGAGTTCTGAGTGGACAAGCTAGTGGCACTGATCGTGAAGCTCTGTTTTTATTTGAAAAAAAAAATTGAGAGAACTAAGGTTGCGAGACTTGGGTATTTCGCAAACATTTTCTCAAAAATAAACCAAGTGAACTTCTCACTTTAAGGAGAATAACTGACCATGTTAGTGATAAAATCAAGGTTTTGAGCGAAAATTAGAATTTTGGAAAAGCAATATCTACCAATGTGAGCCTAACAGCTTCCCCGGACTCAAAAGACTTTCCTGATGAGATCAGAGGTGATAGTAAAAAATTTGAGTTTAAAAAATATTGTATGAGGAAATATGTCAACATTTGGAAGATCTGTTTAACTCAGTGAATTAATATTTTCCAAGTAATGGTAGATAATCACGCATGAGTAAAAGGCCAGATAGACCAATGGGGGTTAATGTAACAGTACAACTGTTCATTGGTAACGTTCCAGATGCCCAAGAGCAACTAACCTTTAAGAAACTTCCATTTGTTTTGGTGTCTTATCAAAAAAGAATGACCACAGTCATCTGAGAAGGCCACTAAAATACTCCCTTTTTCCAACCACATATGGATTTTCTTCTTCATACAGCTCAACCCAAACAGCAGTGCAACGTATTGAATGCAGAAGCATATAGGAAAACTTAACTGACTTCTATTAAACTTGAAATTAAAGAGATTTGCAAAAATATAAAACAAGGCCACTTTTCTCATTAAATTTTTTTGGGAGAAATACAGTGATTCTTTATAATAATGTTATTTATGCTACATGCAATGCAATGGGGTTCAGTTTTTTCAATGATTTAGTAAGTGTTTTTAAAATTTCTGTTTCAATTTTTAATATGGCTGAAGATATAACCCATGGAGGTGGGGGAAAAGCTCTTCGGATGCTTTTAAGAATGTAAAGCGTCCTGAGACCATAAAGTTTGAGACCCGCTGCACTGGATGAACAGCCTGAGTTGTAAAGGGGAAGTGGTTACACACAAGATGGGGAAAGGGCTCTGGGGTGGGAGGAACGGAATACGGTCAGCCAAGGCCGGGTTCAATCCCAGCTCTATGCATCTAGTCAGTCTGTGACTTCAAGTTCCCTGAGCTTCAGTTTCCTTTTCTATGAAATGACACCAGCAGAGCAACCTCAGGAGGACAGCTGTGAGGATTACACTGTGTGTCAAGTACATGGCGTGTACATTACAGCTCCGGGAACAACATTATCATAGCATATCTACACGGTAAACATACAGTCTCGAGAAATGGTCCCAAGAACTTGGGGCAATAGTAAAATCTAGTAAAAATTTTTGCATGTGTGTAAAGTAGAAAATTAAAATCTAGGTAATGCAAAGAGGTCTAGGCTCTCTTTCCCTGCAATGGAAGGTGGTCAGTGAGCTCTTCATTTATCATGTAAAGGTGACACAAACTTTTAAAGTATGCTTGTGATTCAACGTTTCAAAGCACTCCACCCAAAGGATCTACGGTTGGGGGTGAGTGGGAAAAAGGACACTTAAAATAAGAAAGTTCTAATAAACTACAGAAAATGGTAAGGACTGGGGACGATGAGAAAACTGAACTGTAGTTTTAAAATCAGCAAATATAACTGCTATTCATAAAAAAATCTTCAAGTTTGACTAGCTGCTTATAGTTTAAACATACTCAGTGGCACGCGGGTGATTACAACTATTTGTCACACCATGCAACTTATCTTTTTGTGAGTGTGCATGTGTTAGTCTGTAAGAACACACATGCTTTGCACCACTACAACACACTGTAATATTACCTCAAATGTAACCGCTTACAATCTTCGGATTTTGCTCATCACCTTTTCTGTCTAGTTTAAAAATAAAGCAAAACGTGCGTTCCCAAGCACACTCCCAGCAGAACACAAACACGTGACTATTCAGTTTGAGTCGTAATTCACTTGACTGTTACGCCCGAAATTTTTTTTACATTACATTTTCTGTGCAAATTCTTTTACATTCAAGCGTTTTATGTAATTTACAGTCAAGTTGCTATTTGTATTAATAATTCACAATTCAAGAGAAGTTCACTCTTTTCAACAGGTGTTGTCGCTATACTGTCCGATAAGCAGTAGGCATTCTGGAAGCCTAGTCAAGGCTTAGCATACAGCGAGGGGGGAGGGTGGGCAGTGCCATCCCCCACGTTCCTGCCTGGGTGCTCCAGAAAGAATCCAGGCCGGGTTTACTAGAGAGCAGATGGGTCTGGTAGCAGTCTTCCCATCAGATAATTCCATCACCACCAATCAGATCTTTCTCAAGCCCCTCGTGTTAGGTTTTGTCTTTTCCAAACTTGATACGAGCTCAGAAGCTTTTTGAAAGGGAAAGATTGACGAGGATGGGGGAAAGGCATACCCTAGGGAGGGCCCTTTGGGAAGAATTTGGCAAGGCTGAAGGCTGAGGGTATTCTGGAGAACAGGTGGTTCTTCCAGGTCAGCCGTTACAACTCAAAAGAGGGACTTACTTTAAACGATTTAAACAGGAGAGTGAACCTCCAGAAAAGGATAACGATTTAATCTACCAGAGTCAAGACCAAAGGGTAGGAAATAAACTTCTCTTCTTTAATCACCGTCCCTCAACCCTCCTCCCCATCAAGGCAATGCCCTTATTTTCCTGATGGGGACAGTAAATCTCTGAGGGGCTAATTCACCTGCCCAAGTTTTGGAAGCATGTGCCAGAAGAGTAATGGAATCAAGGTCTCCTCCTCTCTCTCTCTTTTTTTTTTTTTTGCAAATAATCTAATTTGTCTAAAATTACACGCCAAGAGAATTTCAGATGAATTATGTTTACAATTAGGATGTAGAATTGAGGGAAAACATAGGGAATAATTTCTATTAAAACACAGTTACTTATATTTGTTTTATTATTTCTAGGAATCTTGTGGTGATAATGATGATAGTAATAATAATAATTAATAATAGGAAAGAAATGATGATCATTTTACAGCTCAGAGAATGAACTACTTTGATATAGCAGATAATATCCTCAGTTACTTATTTATATGATTAACTCATTTCGTGCCCAAAACAGTCCTAAGAAGTAGGTGACATCACCCACCTCGTTTTACAGGAGGGGAGCTGAGGAATAGAAAAGCCAAGTACATGTCCCTCGTCAGGGACAGACAGGCCCCACACCTAGGCGATGAGACTTGAGCCCCCTGCTCTATAAGCAAATCCCTACCATTAACAGCAGTCACTGCTCATTTTAATTGAGTTTTCCGGTCAACACGCAATAGAAGATTCTTACCTCTGGTTTGCTAAGGCTGGATGACACCAAGGAACCGGATCCCACGTCCAAATCCCACTGCTTTTTACCACGATTCTCAGGATCCAAGGCAGCGATTCGGCCATCTAAAGTGCTGATAATCACTAATGATCTGCAGATTTCAAAATTAATAGGACGGAGTTAAAAAGATGACTAAGACATATGCTCAAAAGAAAAGCAGCCTCTCCCCGGGCCTCTATCTCTAAGTGAGAAGGCGGGGAGCCCACCTCCTCAGGACACTTGCGGTTTCTCCATCACTATCTGTCTTGAGCCCTGCGAGACAAGTGCACTCTGCTTTTTATCTGTTTATGTCACGTACGAAAAGCCCCCCAAATAGAATATGTATGTGTGTGTGTAACTGAATCACTTTGCTATACACCTGAAACTAACACAACATTATAAACCAACCTGACGTCAATAAATTTTTTTTTCTGTAAATCTTAACTGCTCTAAAAAGTAAAATGTACTAGGGGAAAGAAAAAAAAAAAAAAAGAAGCCCCAGATTCTCAGGTCGCCTCTCATTCCCACACTCTAAACCCCACATGGAACTCCGCATTTCCTGCTCTGTCCTCCACTCTTGTTTCCCCGACTCCTGACACCTCCCCCCTGAAACAGTCTCCCCTGAAAGGTCACTTACCTTCCTGCTCTAATAGAAACCTGGCTCTCCCTGAGGACACTGCTTCAGAAGCCATGAGAATTCTTTTCTCATGACCCTCACTGGGCCCAGGGATGGTGTCAGTGTACTTCTTGTACGTCGCTACCATTTCCAGACTACGCTCTAATCTCTCCTCTCTAGGAATCCCCAGGACCCCTTCATCCACTAGCCCTCCTAATAAATGTCTACCCACCCTTGGGTCGCTAGCCTCATTCTCTGAGGATTTTGGTTCCTGGTTGGCTATCACTATAACATAATCTTTGGGTTTTCATTATCTGTTACCTATCACAACTTCCCTGTCCCACTGACATTTCAAGCACCCCATCCCCAGCCACCAACCCCCCTTTCCCAGCTCACTTCCTCTACTTCCCCAACTCCAACAATCCTCTGGCCCCACCAGAACCTATCAGTCTTTGATCTGACTGTTACCCTGAACTTCACCATCATTAGGCCTTCCCTTCTTTCTTATCCAGTTTAAATTTCATCGTCCTTCATTTTAAGCACTTTCTTGCCCACACCCTCAAATCCCCTACTCTCTCTCTCTCTCACACACACAAGCTCGACTAGCAGAACTCCAACCAGGTTAAATTCAACTTTCTGCCCTTTCTCATTCTTGCCTCTGTGCAGTTGAAGAAAATCATGGCCATGCTACCTGGTCTCCCTTTCATCATGACCATCAACATCAAAAGGGCCATGAATGATGCTCAAGGATCATAACATGCGTCCCCAGTCTATCCACTCTCCCTCTGTCCTAGGTCAACTATTTCACTTTGCCTTTTCCCTCAAACTTCCAATACCATCTCTTCCAAGCTTGTGCATCCCAGGGACTGTGCTACCTAAATATGTGTTTACTGAGGAAAATGGAAATAATCAAAAGAGATCCCACCATTGCATCTCTCCATTTATCAGCACTTGGGCCCATGAATCTGCCTCCCCTCTTCTTGCTGCAGGTAAATTGTCCACGTCCCCCTCCACTGAGACAGAAGGGAAGGGGGCAGGACACAACCATTAAAAGAATGACATAGCCATTGAGGATCTGCCATAAACTGGTTAGAACCAAGTAGCTCCAAGATGGCAAAAGATTCAACTTCCAGTACACCGTGAGCCTCCACGTAAGCTCATTGTAATACATCAGCATGCTAAATGACAGGCTCACTCAATATGAAATTAGCCAGCCAATAAAAACTAACCACCCCCACTTTCAGTGGAGTAAGGTGTGAAAGTAAGAGTGAGGTAGGGATGCAGAGAAAAACAAGTCAAAGAGAAAGAAGATGTTGCGGGAGAGTGGGTTCCTGTCTCGTGCAGGAAAGAATTCAGGAGCGAGCCATAGTAAAGTGAAAGCAAGTTTATTTAGAGAGATAACACATTCCATGGACAGAATGTAGCCCATCTCAAAAGGGAGGGCAGCCCCAGGGCATGGGGATGTCTTGGAAAGTGAGAGTGGCCCGAGGTGTGGGGGTGGTTAGTTTATATAGGCTGGGTAATTTCATAGGCTAACAGGCGGGGATTTATTCCAATGGTTTTCAGGGAGGGAGTGGGGATTTTCAGGAATTGGACCCCACCCACTTTTTGGCCTTTTATAGTCAGCCTGGGAACTGTCATGGCACCTGTGTGTGTGCCATTTAGCATGTTGACGTATTACAATGAGCCTGTAATGAGGCTCAAGGTCTACTGGAAGTCGAATCTTCTGCCATCTTGGGGCTACTTGTTTCTAACCAGTTTATGTCAGATCCTCAACAGCTATGTCTTTCTTTTAATGGTTGTGCCCTTCCTTCCCTCTTCCCTTGTCTCACCACTACCAACACTTCCACTTAGGCAATAGATCTCTCCCCATACATACATGAGGACTCACTCCTCAAAAATCTCTCCTCTTGCTCTCCCATCAATTATTCCCTCTCTACCACAGCACTCCCCTCAGTCTTCAAACCTGCCATTATTTCCCTCAACTTAAAAAATGAACCAGATCAAACAGTCTGAACCACTCTCCCAGCTCCAGCTTCCAATCCATTTCCACTCCTCCTGCCCTCTGCCATCCACTCTGCGCACATGTTTCCAGGGCACCATCCACTCCTGATTCTTCTTCTCTTAGTTCTGTGCTTCTCTTTCTCAGTTTCATCTTCTGGTCCTGCCTCATCTCTCCAATGTCTTAAAATATTCTCTGCCTACGTGTACTTTTCTTTGGTGGTTTTAGCCAGTCTCATAGATTAAAATGTCATCTATCAACTGGCCAATTCTGAATTTACATCCCTGAACTCTGAACGTAACTGCCTACCAGATTTAGATCGTCTGTTAGACAGGCTTCTCAAAGTCCACAGATCCAAAATCAACGCCCCTAGACTGACACTCCCAATTCCTCAAACACATCATGCATGATTTTCCCTCAGGGCCTTTGCAACCACTGTTCTTTCGCATCCTGGAACATATGCCCCCACATACATAACAGGCTCTCAATCAATATTTGTGGAATGAAGCAATGTATTGAACACTGGTTCTAGGAATTTGTTAGGTATATCTGTCTGCTTCTCAAAGACCATGCAGATTCCAAGCAAGTGTAGTTATGTTCCTGGTTAGGATTATAAAATACAACCTTTATCTATTTGACTTCATATACAATGTATACAAATTCAAAGTAAAGCTACAAGTTGACCAAGACAAACCAGTTCAAGTAAAACTCACTGAAAACCTTTCAAAGAATTTAATTGTTTAGCAAATGAATACATTTATCAAGAGAATGAAAGGGTTACTTTAGTTCTTCAACTATATACTAATCCCTCACTTTGAAGTTTTCACATGGTAACTCTTAGTCTAATTTGTGAAAAGAGTTTCCCACACTACAAACTAGTCATTTTAGACAACAAACCAAAAGAAAGGGAACAACTCGACTCCCCTCCCCACACAATTATCCTGCATTCTACAGAGATCTACTGGGAGCTGGAGGAAGAGAAGGATAATGCAAGCTAAAAATTATATTATAATGAAGGGTATAAAAAATTCATAGCTTAGATGTGCCAATTTACAAGTAAAAGCAACAGAATCTAATTCAGTTAGAGATAAAGAGCTCAGAGCCAAGTTCACTCTTTCCTAGTCCCACTGCAGAAACACCTCATTTTTCTGTTCAATAATAATGAACCATAAATAGTGGAATGAAAAACACTCTAATTGAGACAAAACTTAGTATAAACAAAGTGCTAACCCAGGAAAAATTCAGGTGACTACTGGAACACTTCAGATACTATTTTTTTTAGAAATTCAGAACCAACATTTTTCATTTGTCATGCTCAGTTTTCTACTTATAGCTTCACAAAGCTATCTTTTTTTTTTTTTTTTGGAATATGTAGTTATTTGCGCTAGAGGTATATTCAGGAAAGAATGATAAAATTCTAGCTCTGAAAACAAGGAAAAATCTAACAATAAGATACACATACGTCTTATGTGTATATAAGAGAACATTTTACTAAGTAATTTGGAGTTTAATATCCAACTATCCTTTCAGTGTTCTGTGGGGGTGCATTTAACTGAGTCAAATATTCTGCTTATTAAGATAAACAAGATCTTTTCAGATGATGAACTACTATATTGAGAAAGCACGTGTGAATTTGAGCAATAATTAAAAGAAATACAAACATGCAGGCAGGAACAATTCAGTACCTCACTCTATTAGCTACTGTTGCTATTTAGTGGAATCTGGTTCTTAGAGGAGTGTATCCTTAATTATTTTAACCCTTCTTAAGGGGAATAACAGAAAAATCACCTAACAAACTCTGTCAGGTGTCAAAAAGAAAATTCTTCATCCTCGTCTGCCACAAGCTGGTAATACTCACCTTGGGCTCCTTCCCAAGCACGTCTCTGGAAGGGACTTTCCCTTCTGCTGTGGCTGCAACTGAACAGCGCCAGCAGGTATGTTATGACTTAAACTGTTACACCTTATCACATTCTTGGAGAGATGCTATCGACATACTGTTGGTTCAGAGAAGCATCAAGGAGACAGATACCGCTGAAAAACTAAGTCCCCGGGCTGAATGTAAAGCACAACCAGAGGTCACAGTAAGATATGGTATTTAGAGCAAACATCAATTTGAGATGGATAATGAGCCCTCCTGCCTCCCCCCCCCAAAATAGGGAGAATATAAGCCCATTCATCTCCCCACGATCCACTTGCCCTATTTTGAGATTTCTATGAACAAGATGAAAAACTCAACTTATTTAAGAATCAAAGAAACTGCAGAGGCAGCAATCTCCAGGGGAGAGACTTGGAGCTTTGAAGTCAGACCTGTGGGCACATCCCCAGGGCTTCATTCAACTTGCTTTTTCATGGGTGAAACACGACTATTTCACCCAGCTCAGCAGGACTCAAATCTGGCCATCAAAATAATCTGGAGCACTTGTTAAAAACCAGTAAAGGTTCACAGGTCCCATCTCCAGAAGAGGGTTGGGAGATTGTAGCTTAAAAAAAAAAAATCCATTACATGAATGCAGAAGTCCTATTGATCAACTCTGCTCAGCTCTTGAAACTTCTCACTTATATGTTGCCTCAGTTTACAAAGGCATTTTGGGATGATTCAACAGCAAGCACTGTTCTCTCACCCATAACCAGATTCTTTGATGCTCATCTCAAAAAAGGTTTGCAATGACCTCTGCCTAATGGCCAGGCCCTCTCCCCTCATCAGGTTCGTCCCGGCGGCAGCAGCAGGAATGGTGGACCAGTCCGCGCCCCCATCCTCACCCATCATTCTGACAGCTCTCCATCTCTAACAAGAAGACCAAGGAGTTCTGGCTTTACCCACAGCCCCCCACTTACTCTATCTGTAATAAAACAGCTCCCTCACCTACATGCATTTCATCTCTCTTGCAACCCTAATTCTGCATTTTTCAGCAGTGCATACTCATCACCTCAAAGCCTTCAGGAAACTTCCCTTCTCTCCCCTGGCTTTCTGCATCCACTGTCACTTAACATCCAAATCACAAATCAAAGCTACTTCCTCCCTCAGACTCTACATTAGACAACAGTCATGCCTTTTTTTTTTTTTTTTAATGAAATTACTGGAGCTTGGACCGAGGACCTCATACGTGCTAAGCATGTGCTCTACCACTGAGCTCTACCCTCCCCACTAGTCAGGGGCTCTTGATTCTATTTCTGAAGCTCCCTTTAAATCTTTTCCTTTTTTTAGTACCACTGCCTTTGTCCTACAACAGACTCACATTTCTCATCAGAAAACCTGAAGATTCCTGTCTCTGATCTCCACCACCGCTGCTCTTCTGACAGTTTTGTTTCTACAACAGAGTTCTGATGACCTTCCGAAGGTCCCTGTGCCCAGTGAATAAAAGCCACACCGCCTGGTATGGTACATAATCTAACACGATTTGGCATAACCTAGGCTCCCACCCTTTGGAACAAAGTTGCCTTGTTAATTTGTCTTTTGTCTCCTGTCTTAAATGATTTCACTGTGCCCCGAAAACATCCCTTATCATGAATTCTCCCATCCTCAGTGGAACTATTTAAGTACCAATGAAAAGAGTCAAGACTTCTGGGAAGAAATAGCTAAAATTATTAGTTAAGTTTGGTAAAATTCTAGCTTAAAGCTGAGAAACTTGACTTTTTCATTAACCTTCTCCTCATGGAATGTCCCGTTTCCATTAGGTTATTTGAAAGAGATGGACAATCTCAGGGATCTCCCGTATGCAGGCGCACAGGGGTCCAGGAGCCCTGGCTTGGCGACCACCACTCTGAGTCCTTGTTCACATCAGCCCAGGCTGCCGAGACCGTCCTTAACATCTCACGTTCAAGGACTCACTCCCTTGACGTCTCCACTCTTTCCACTCACTCCCTCTTATTTACCATCCATTCTAGTTCAGCTAATTCTTTAATACCTGTTCTCTGCCCTCTCAAACCTGGGACTCAGGGACAGCCCAGGAGTCATTTATCTACCCTCAGCACCTAGTAGGGTAGAGCCCCTCATAAGATGCAATAAATATCTGCTGAACGGAAAAATCTTGCTAGAACAGATACTAACATTCACATAAAACCAAAACAGAAAAGGAGCTGAGAAAGGTGTGAAGAAAGGTGACTCGCCTAAGGTCATGCACCAAATGAGAGGTTTTGGACAGAAATTTGAAGCTGAAATTTCAGGTTTTTAACTTTAATTCTATTACTCCATTAACCACAAGTTTGCATAAGTGGCAACTACTATATTATTATCATGTGCAGCTTTTATCCCTTCTAGAAATCTCATCAAGATGCCACGTGCCCTGTTATTGCTCTGATTATGCCCTCAACTAAGGCCACAAAGAATACCCAATTTTTAAACATTTTGTTTGCTCTGACTTATGTCAGAATACCTGCCTATTTACAGTAAAGTTTATCAGAGTCTGATAAGTAAATGCTGAATTCCTTCATACGGTAACTTTGAAGGGGCCTTACTGCCTTGATAAATTTCCCATGTGGACCAGAGCAGGTGACAGTAGAACACTGTATCGATTGAAGAGTTTCCACACTAACAACTGTTTATTTTTAAATTGTACATTTCCTTTCTTAGGGAAAATAATTTTCACAAAGTTAAAATTGTGATTTGGTTAAATTTGCTTTTTTGATGTAACCAAGAATCCTCTATCTAAATACACATTCTCACTCAGGGATGCATATATCTGTGTGGTTTTTTTAAAAAATTTTAATTAAAAAAAATTTTTTTTATGGAGGTACTGGGGATTGAACCCAGAACCTCGCACACACTAAGCATATGCTCTGCCACTGAGCTACATATACCCCCACCCTCGGGAAGCATATATTCTTGTTGAAAAACAAACTTACTAATGGGACTTCTTAGTCCTCACCTACTAAGTAAATTTTCAAATCAAACTTCCTTTATTTAAACATATCACAAGACTAACCATGCCCCAAGTCAAAACAAATATAAAGCCAAAAAATTACTAACTGTACTTTATAACTTTGACATGTCAGCTAGACCTTAAAGAAATACAATCTAAGTTTTCAATGTTATAGACCACATGAGAGTGACAGACATCCTCTCCTATTAGATTAAAACATTTTTCAAAGCATTTTTTCTACTTTATTCTAGGAAACATTTTAAATAAAGTGGTTACTGACAAATAGAACAGGGTGAAAAAAAATTAAAAATTAGTCTCCCCCCTCATATTTAGTTCTGAAACCTACCAGGTCTTCTCTCTGTATTTTAAAATGCTTTGTAATAAAAATGTTTCTCTCTTACAAAAAAAGGAGAAAAAGCAGATGGAATTCCCAGGCAGTATTTAGGGAATGAGGAGCCTCGGGAGCTCCAGGTCATAGCAGCTGATAAAGAGAGGTCGCCCTCTGTGCCCAGTGTGAATACAGAACAGTTTCCTCAGTCCTGTCACATATCCTATCTAGAGTCCAGGAGTCAATTAAGCTAAAGAGACAATTGTAGACAGGAAGGCTAGTCCATTACTTGCTGGAAGTATGTTTATTTTGGCTTAAAACATGCCTTGAAATTTAAGCATAAATTCTTCTTTAAATGTGACTTCTAACAGCTCATACAACTTAGTAACAAAACAAACAAACAAACAAACAACCCATTCTAAAAGTGGGCAGAAGACCTAAACAAGCAATTCTCCAATGAAGATATATAAATGGCCAATAGGGACATGAACAAATGCCCAATATCACTGATTATCAGAGAAATGCAAATCAAAACAACAGTGAGGTATCACCTCACACCAGTCAGAATGGCCATCATTCAAAAGTCCACAAACAATAAATGCTGGAGAGGGTGTGGAGAAAAGGGAACCCTCCCACACTGCTGGTGGAAATGTAGTTTGGTGCAGCCATTACAGAAAACAGTAAGGAGAGTCCACAAAAGATTAAAAATAGACTTACCCTATGATCCAGCAGTTTCACTCCTGGGCATATATCCAGAGGAAACTCTAATTCGAAAAGATACATGCACCCCAATGTTCATAGCAGCACTATACACAACAGCCAAGATGTGGAAGCAACCTAAATGTCCATCAACAGATGACAGGATAAAGAAGTGCTGGTATATTTATACAATGGAATATTACTCAGAGATAAAAAAGGATAAAATAATGCCATTTGCAGCAACATGGATGGACCTGGAGATCGTCATTCTAAGTGAAGTTAGCCAGAAAGAGAAACAAAAATACCATATGAGATCACTTACATGTAGAATAAAAAAAAAAAGACACATATGAACTTATTAACAAAACAGAAATAGACTCACAGACCTAGAAAACAAACTTATAGTTACCAGGAGGGAAAGGTGGTGGGAAGGGATAAACTGGGAGTTTGAGATTTGCAAATACTAACCACTATATATAAAATAGATAAACAACAAGTTTCTACTGTAAACTCAATAACTTGTAGTAACCTATAATGAAAAAGAATATGAAAAGGAATATATGTGTGTATATGTATGAATGAAACATCATTCTGTAAACCAGAAATTGACACAACATTGTACACTGATTATACTTCAATTTAAAAAAGACTGTCATATTGGGGAGGGAATAGCTCAAGTGGTAAAGTGTGTGCTTAGCATGCAAGAGGTCCTGGGTTCAATTCCCAGGACCTCCTCCAAGAATAATAAATAAACCTAATTACCTCCCCCTCCCCCTCCCAAAAAGACTATCATAAATGTGATTTTTAGTCAACTTTATAAGTCTAGGGTCAGAAAAGTGAGCAGATGACTGAGTTCCCTTTCAATGCTGTATCCTGAGATTCTATTATTCAATGGTCATTTTAGTTAAAAAAAAATAAAAGCTTGATTATAAATCTAAAAATCTGAGGGACATCAGATTTCTGTACCACTGATTCAGATCAGATCAGTTTCTAAAAGGACAGAAAGGAGAAAGAGTTAAAGAGGAATATAGTCATCTTACACTTGTAAAGTATTTTTGTGTTACCTCATAAAATCCACATATTTTGGTTTACAGATGCACAGATTGCAGAAGCAGCATAGATTAATGTCAAATTTAGTAATACTTTTGTTAGAGGGGAATTTGAGGCAGAAGAAAAGGAACAGATACTTTACAGGATAGTGACACAGTTAAAACTAGGCCTTCACAGCTTCTGAGGTTGTCAGGTGTCCAGATGAAAATGTCCATCCCGTCACAAGAAGCCCAAGTGACACTCTGCAATTGGCTATTTGTGCTGGAGTCGGAAATGTGGTAACTCGTAACTTACGCCAACATGCATAAAACCTAACGGTGAGCTGAGATTTCAACTTCCTTCCCAACTTTCTGCAATGACCATCTCATTTAAATTCCAACTAAATGTAACGTTTAACAGAAGAAGCGCTGACAAGACTGCTACCAGAAAAACAGGTTACTTTTTAGAGAAAAAAAATAATTTATTCACTCATTCACATGCTTGAGATGCAGAGTAAGCATTTAGACTGAAACCAATGAAAATTCCATCAAGAGAGGGAATAAAAGTGAACCAGAGAGTCTCTTATCACTTCCTGGGCATCAAAAGATAACACGCAAAAAACAAAGATCTTAATTCCCCATCTCCCTCTTTTAAAAACAGTTTTGCAAGGACAGTAGTTCTTCACAGCTGTTTGTAATAAATGCTTGGTTAATCCAAATTTGTCCCCTTAATCCTTCTTTAGATAAACAGAATATTGGTCTATTATTATAGAACTGATATTCTCTTTTTTTTTTTTTTAACTTTTTTCTAAAGAGCACTGAGAAAATAAGTTTTATAAACTTTGCATACTTATCCTGTGTTGATTCTATCAATTTACTTACTCAAGGCTTCTCAAACTTTCCACACCATCCTAAGCTAGCAGGCAGAGCCCCTCAACCCTGGCCTCTCTCTTCCTAGCCAGGTCTGTTTGCCAGAAATCATTTACTCCCCGCCAGGCTAAATTCCTCTATTTTCACTCTTCTTTTTTCTGAGGAAGACGTGGTCCCCCTTCTTGCCAACTACCTTCACCTCCTCTTTTATTTCTTCCTTTTCAACCTGTCGGTACAGGCTTCCTGCCTCTGCATGTACAAATAAGATGAGAGGTCCCCTCAGCTTTCACAGTGCGGCGGGGAGGAAGTGGGGCCGAAAAGAATGAATCTTTAACCTCTGGCCATCTGAGTAGCATCTGGTGCTTTACTGAAATCCTTTAAAGTGTCCTCATTTGCCAAACCCCTCATCTTCTCAGTCCTCACCCTACGCCTCCAACCTAGCCAGCTCTATTTCTGTCTCCTTTGCTGGCTCATCTTGTCTGAAATACAAGGCATTTCCTGAGGATTTTATCACGAGCCTCTTCTCACAGTTTCAACCGCTTACCCTGACATCTCTCCCACGGCAGTCACTCATTTCCACCTTCCGAGTCTCTTCCTCTGGATGTCCTGCCTGCACCTCCAAGTCACCAGGTCCAACACGAAACCTCTTACCTTTTCCTCCCTGCTCCCCCTAATCTCCCAATTTTCCCACTTCGTCTCTCACCTTCCAGCCACCCAGGCTCAGTCTTTGGACAGCAGTTCCCAGGGCGGAGGAATCCATTCTTTCGCCGGGAACCGAGATTCTGCCTCCAACTTCTCAAATCTACCGCCTCTGTTCTAGCTCCACCCGACAGTCCGCCTCTCATCTGCGCTGCTCTCACGCATTCCTTTTGGTAGCCTCACTTCAAGTTTTCAGTACACACAGTATGGCCGGAGAACTATTCCTTAAGCACGAACTTGAACCCGGCCTGGCATTCGAGATATTGTACACAACGCTCCTCAAACTGTAATGTGTGTGAATCACATGCTGATCTTGTTAAACCGCAGATACTCATTCAGCGGGTCTGGGTGGCGCCGATCCCGGATTTCTAACATGTTCCCAGGTGATGACGATGTTACTAGCCTAAGGCTGTGTATATACACAATAGGGCCCCAACCTATTTTTCTGTCTTCTCTTCATCTTCTGCGCCTCCCTGCCCGGCACACCTGGATGTACGTCTGTATCTCTCATACACACAGGTCACACACACACACACACACGATGTACACAACAGAATGATGTTCCCTACACATTCCTTCCAGCTTCTGTCCTCTTGCTGTTTCCTCAAGGCCAGCATCTGCCCATCACAATTCTACCCACTTCTCAGGAAACAACTCATTTTGCCAGGATCTTTTCTTATCTTCTCTCCTATCCCATCCCCCGACTACCACCCACTGAAGACCACAAAAGCCTTGGGACACTGAGGGCGCTTAATCTGCATGGCTTCCGCCCTACAGTATCATGGGGGGGGGGTGTCCTCATTTAACCCTCACTGCTGGACTGCAGGACCCTAGAGGGCAGGGACTACCTAACATCTGGAACCCCGGAACCCCAGGGCATCGCAGGGGCCTTTTAAGTGCCAATGAACACCTCCTGCAGTGGACTTGTATTCACAGAAAAAAAGGAAACATCTTACTGTACTTCATGTAACGCTGAGCAAGTGCATCAGAAGTTTAAGATAACCAAAAAGACTCTTCCTCGATAGCTAGCTCATTAGCAAAACCTATGAGAATTCTGTCAAAAGTTTGCTACTTAAAAAAAAAATCTATATGTAAACATTCACGTGGTGCGTCCAGAATTTTAGTACTTATCCTTTTTCTGGTAGTGTCCAGGCACACCAGATCAAGGTTCTGATATTCCACTGAAAAATTAAATCTAATTTGTCATAATCTAGTATTTACTGCATGGTAAACTTAACAATACTTTCTAATCCAGATTCTAACCCTCCTTGGTTTAATTTACCTAATGCTCCTTTTATCATTCCATTTGTTAAATGGGACCTCACTTTCTCCCCAGGTGTGCTAGGAATAGTTGTCTGCAAAATATTTTACCATTAAAATGCCTTATATTTGTATCCAGACTTTGAAAGGTGCTTTAAAACATGTCTCTTGAGGAAAGGAGGGAATGGCTCAGTAGTAGCATCCATGAAGTTCTGTGTTCAAGCCCTAGTACCTCCCCATTAAATAAATAGATGAATAAATCGAATTACCCCCAAAAATTAATTTAAAAATTAAAACATGTATCTTGAAGTAACCTCTTCAAGGAGGCTAGGCAACTCAATCAAGACAGCCCTATGTTAAATGTTTATATGGTGAACCCTCCAAATATCAAAGAACTGCCAAAAAGAATATACCCATAGCTCTTAAATGTTAGTGTGTTTAAGAATGTCTGGATTTGAATGTCCAGATTCCATGTTCTTACCCTGAGAAAGTCTAATTAAGTAAATCTGGAGTGGGACCTAGGGTCCCCAGCATTCCCAGGCGGTTCTGATGCAGGTGTTCCGCAGATCTCAATTAGAGAAATACTGACCTCAACCCTGGACCGTGGGCACTACTGAGTTGTGTTTAAAGGAAAATGTTGAAATCTCTTTGTAAAGTCCTTTCCCAAAACAGCTGTCACATCAAGCAAAGACATAGGAAAATTCAAGAAAGAAAAGGGGGGGGGAGTGGGGGATGTAAGTTCCTTGGGGGTATGAATAAAGCACGAAAGCAATGAACAAGAGAAAGCGACGTTTCCTGCCATTCTCGGAGCAACCCCAGGCACCTTCAAGAATGCTGCTCGCGCCTGCGAGTGAGGATCGGGCGCCGGGGAGCGGAGCGATGCCCGTCCCTGGTCCAGGGGATGGAAAGGCGGCCCTGCGCTCGCCCCTAAGTCAACAGCCTTCCTCCGTCAGCGAGAGGGCGCAGCCGAGGGGGTACTGCGGCCCCCGATCCTCCGCAGTGCACGCGCATAAACAGGTCGCCTCCCCGGGTCTGCGGTCCCGGAGCTCAGACCCAGCCCCTCACCTGCCGCACGGCCGAAGCTCGGCCTCGTCCTCGGGTTCGGGCTCCCGCTCCTCCTGTTCGCCCGCGGCTGCCGGCAGCGCCTCGGCATCCTCCACTGTCACCTCAGCTGCAGTCACAGCGCCCGCCGCGGGCACCCGCGCGGCCGCGGTGGGAGCGGCCGCCGCCCCCAGGCCGAACGCCGCCTCCGCGGTGGGTGCGGGGATGTCGGAGGCGAGCCGCGCAGCCACGGTCCCAGCCGCGATCCCCAGCAGCAGCGGCAGTAGCAGCGCCCGCGCGAGCGACCCCGGGCGGGTGGCGCGCTCCATCAGCGGCCCGCCCTGCGCGCGGGCATGGAGGTGCAGCCGCCGGTGCCCGCCTCTCCCGCCGCTCCGAGCCCCCGACCAGGGCGAGGACGTGCAAGGGACCCCGCCGCCGCCCCGACTGTCTGAACGGGCAGCCGCTTTCCCCTGGCCACGTCTTAGCCCGGCCTCCGCCACCACCACCTGAGTGACAGCCTCCCTCGGACATCGCCCATTGAGCAAGTTTTCCGTGTATCTGCTCTCGGATTGGCTGCGGCCACCGCCACTCTGGACACCCAGGCTAATCCTGTTGGAGAGGGTGGGCTTTCCCCGGTTGTCAACATCACGCCTGCCAATCAAATTGTATTACCTCAGCCCGAGGCCCGGCCCTCTTCCGGAAGCGGTTACCAATGAGAAGCGCCCCTCCCCTCAGGCTTCTTACCTGACTGGTGAGCGCCGCAGTTCCTAGAGTACTTTTCCCCGGAGCAGATTGGCCAGCGTGTTGTTTGGCCTCGCCCCTCAAAGCGAGGCGCTACAGGAGGCTTGAAGATCATTGGTGGAGGCGGATGCCCCTCAAAAATCTGAGCTAACTTCCTCTTGATTGGTTGGAAGCGGCACTTACTACGTGGCGGATTCTGACTGTGGAGAGAAAGGTCCCAACGGAAAGGGGAGAGTGGGAGGTGAGTCCCTGGTGGCCGGGAGGCGGCCGGCCTTCATGGAGTTACCGCTGTGGTTCTTCTAAAGCCTGGTCTGTTTGGAAAGGCAAAAGAAGAGCAGGAAAAATGAATGACCGCCCAAGACGTGTCGTTCCTAGAAGGGGAAGGGGGACGATGCTGCCTGTGTTCGCGACGGTGCTGGGAATCACAGCTTGTTGGAGATGCTGGTGACCTACAGTGATCCAGTCTACGCGACACGCCCCCTTCCTCGTTATAAACTATAAGGAGCTCAGGTCCAGTGCGCTTACGTACTTTGTCTAAAGTCACAGAGCTGCTTACTTACAGAACCATGACTTGAATCCAAGCCTTCTGACCCTGGTCTGCCATACTTTGTAGCTCACTATAGGGCTAAGAAAGAGAGAAAACTGCAAAAGCCCAAACTGGAGAAGAGCTGAGTGTTCAGCTAAGGCACTGGAACTTTTCATGCAGCAGTTAAGGACACCCTGAAAATTTTTGAGCAAATGAGTGAAGTGGTAAGAGTTTTGGTTTAGGAAGATGGATTCCTCGGAAGTGTTTTCCAAAAGAAGAGCATCAGAGATGATGAGACTAGCTGGGAGGCTCTGGCCCCATCAAAATTCTGAAGATTTATTTTTAAAGGTACTGACATACAAACATTTTTGTTTTTTCTGTCCAAAAGCAAAACAAGCAAAAACCGCGACTTCCCCCTCCACCTCCCACCACATTTCGTTGTTCTTCAGTAGGGCAAAACTCCAAATTCTTTGTCTTCGGTTCCTCTTCTCTCCTTGTCAGACAGACAACGGTCGGGCTTTTGTGCCCATAACTCCACCAGAACTGCTTTTGCTGAGGCTGCCGTTGCTAAATTCAAAAGATAATTTTCCGTCTCCATTTTACCAGCTCTATTTAACCCAGTATATCAGTCTTTCTTGTATAAAACACTTTTCACTCACTGGTTTTCATGCTTCTACCTGGGCCAAATTATAACCCTCATTACCGCCTCATTTTAACTTAATCTTCTCTTTAAATGGCTTCTCTCCAAATAAGTTTACGTTCTGAGGTACTCGGGATGGGGCGGGGGGTAAGGACTTCAACATACGAATTTGAGGGGGAACACAGCTCAGCCTGTAACACCCAGATACTCATGAGACCTGTTCCTTCACTTCCTTCAAGGCTCTATTACCTTCCCAGTGAAGCCTTTCCTGGCCACGCTTTTTAAAATTGAAAACTCCCTCACCTCAATTCCTGAACTCCTCCCCTGCTTTATTTCTCTCCTTGAATCTTAAATACTATAATTTACATATTTTTTTATTGTCTGTCTCCCTCCACTCCTATATAAATTCCGTGAGCATTTACTCATTGATATATTCACAGAGCCTAAAATGGTGCAAGGTGTTTAGTTAAGTGTTGAATAAATATTTGTTGAATGAATGAATGAATACCTGAGGACAGAAGGAAAAGGGATAAAGGGGGAAGGAAGAGACTGTAATTGCTGTAGCTAGAAAGGGATGATTAAGGAAGCAAGACCCCAGAGGACCCGGAGAAAAGAAGGACTGCTGTGCCTTCCATGTTGAAAGCAGAGATTAGAAAGTACCCCTAGAGAATAAATTATTTTGAAATGAAGAGAAAATAGATGAGAGAGCTCAAACGAGTTGATCATTATCTACAAACCGGGAGGGAAGATCTGCCTAAGGGAGAGATTATAGGAAATAATATGAGGAAGGAGTCAGGAAATTAATGTGAGACGAAAAATGATTGTTGACTGCTTGTACTGGTCCATTTGAAATTAGCTAACGTACATATTTTAAAGACCTAGTCTTTATAGTTTTGTAACTTTTTCAAAAAATAATCATGGCATGAACAATTATATGAGCTAAGGAATTAGGAATCTGCTTGCCACCTGTAAATGACAAAGAAGTTTTGTTCATTCATTTATTCATTGGCCATTCTGGGAGTACCACGTGACCACGTGCATGTAATGGGAATAAAGATTGAACAAAACACATGGTTCCTGCCCTTCAGAAGCTTAATATCTATCTTAATAGTTAGGGAGACAGACACTACTTTGGTAATATGTCTATATTATTAAAACCAAGATAAGTGCTATGGTGTAAAAGGCACAGACAAAAGAGCACAGTGGTGGAAAATGTCAGGAGAGTCATTTTATACTCAGGAAAAAAAAAAACATGCAAATATTTCCATTTTGGAAAAAGAAGAGTCCTGAGTCATGGTCAGCTGCCTGGGACAAAATAACTGGGAGGGAAAAGAGAATCTGCCATTCTTAGAACAGCAATGGAGAGTCACAATGACTGCATGGGAGCCCTGGAACGTGTGAGCACCTCAAGGAAGGGGAAGAAAATTTGGGACCAGGTGTAATAGCTGATTAGTGAGTCTGAGCCAGGAAAAGAAGCTGGTGCTTTGGAACCTGAGCCAGGACTGCCCAGAACAATTCGGATTTTAAACCTGTGCCTGGTCCAGATCAGGAGAACAGGTCACAGATTTAGCATCATTAGGGTCAGTCCCTTAACAAAGGAAGTCTGTATCCGCTGAGATTGTATTTGGTTGTAATTAACAGAACATCCTGCCAGATAATGGCTGAACCGAGGAAGGGATTTATTTTTCTTACTGACACCACAACTCCACAATTGTTTTATTTAGTCTTAGGCTCCTTCCATTTTTCGTCCTTCGTGTACGACTTTTGTTCCTGGTGCTTGTCATCTCATGATGACAGGATGGTAACCCCAGCATCATTTCTTTATTATAGGCAGGGAAGAGGGGAACCACAGAAGACATTTACTGCCTGAATTTGCCCTCTAGCAGAGAACTTTCCTGAGAACCCCAAGTAGAGGACTTCCACTTATATTTCACAGGTCAAGATCATGTCAAATATTCACCCCAGGCTGCAAGGACAACGTACTGCCGCTGGGAATAAAACTGGGGTCGTGCTATTGAGGATGAAGGCAGGAATTTGTAATCTGCCTGATCGAAGGGCAGGGCATGTACAATAAGCTGTTCTACTGAAAGTGCACGCTTGGATAAGTTTCAACAGGTTCATACACCACAGTCGAGATAACAGAATATTTTCATCATCCTCCAGTGCTTCCTCACATTCCTCTGAAGTTGAGCCCTCCTTTCACCTTCCATCCCACCAGGTAATCACTGATCTGTTTTCAGTCACAGTGGATTTTCTAGAATTTTTAATTAGCTTAATCATACAACATATACTCTCTTTTTTAAGTATATATATATATATATATTATTGAAGTATAGTAAGTTTACAATGTTGTGTTAATTTCTGGTGTACAGCACAATGCTTCAGTCATATATGATCATACATAGATTCGTTTTCACATTCTTTTTCACCATAAGTTACTACAAGATACTGAATATAGTTCCCCGTGTTGTACAATATAAACTTGTTGTTTATTTTATATATAGTAGTTAATATCTGCAAATTTCGAACTCCCAATTTATCCCTTCCCACTTCCTTCCCCCACTGGTAACCATAAGTTTGTTTTCTATGTCTGGGAGTCTGTTTCTGTTTTGTAAATAAGTTCATTTGTGCCTAGTTTATACCAGAGGTCCTTCCCGTTGAAATGTCCTGAGTGTCCATCTCTACTCCCACCAACCCCCAATTCAAGGGCCGTAAATTTCTCCTTTATGGTGTACTAGAAAATTCTTCCTAGCCATTGCAAGTTCATCTCAGCTGCTCGCAGCTCTACTGTGGATGATGGCTACTTCATCGTAGTCACTGCCTGGAGCTCCTGGGCACAGCCCCTGGATAGGAGGCTGCTCTCCACCTCCAGGCTCCCGCTGAGAATTTACTCTCTGAATCCACCTCATAAGACCACATGTGCTGATCTAACTTTACCAAAAGGTTGGGGTAATTAAGGAGGAAAAAGTGGTGATCATTTTGTAATGAACAGAATGATCAAATCACTGTTAATGCACTGTTGTAGGTCAATGATACTACAATAAAAATAAAAAGTTAAATAATTAAAATAAAAAAATTTAAACCAACTATTTTTAGACTTGAATAAATAGTAAAAAGTCATGTTTTGGGTCATGAAATCACACAGTTTTAGACATACTTAAAGTCATAAATCAGAAGCTTCCTAAGTGTACCAGGTGTTGAATGAGTGACATGAAATTTAGAGAGGCAGGTATAGCTCAGTGGTAGAGCGCGTGCTTAGCCTGCAGGAAGTCGTGGGTTCAATCCCAGCTACCTCTATTAACAAATAAATAAAATGTATTATTGAAAAAGAAAGATTTCAGACCACTTCTTTGAGGTACTGATTAGCTTATGGATTTCCGGGTATTTAATAAATTTGTCAGAAATTTTTTAAAAAGAGGAAAGAACCCCCAAAGTTCAACCCATCATAAGGTCTCTCACATGCATTCCTCTGTTCATAACCTTGCTCTCCCCTCATTTTCCTCTATCTCGGGGATGCCTTACTTTTGCTAATTTTTCCTTTCCTGCCCACAGGAATTGGTCTTAGCCCCAGATTCGCTGTCTTTCCCCTTGCGTTGGTCAGCTATTGTCATAATAATCTGCACAACTAATCACCCTAAAACTCAGCGGCTTTCAATAGTCATATATTCTTCCCTATGGATCTGGATATCAGCTGGGGCTTGGCTCCAACCCGAGGTGGCTCCAGTCTAGTCCACTGGCAGAGTGAGCTACTTGGGGCGTGTTCTTTTCATGGCAATAACGAAAATGCAAGAGGGAAATCCACCCACCACATGCATATTTCAGGTCTCTGCTTTTATATGTCTGCTAATATCCCTGTAGCCAAAATGTGATAGCCCAGCCACGTCCAGAGTGAAAGGGCCGGGGAGCACACGTCATGCACTAAAAGGCCATGCGTAGAGTGGGAAGGTGACATAAGGGAGAGGACCTGTGACCATTCATTCAGTCTACCACACCCATCATGAGTATTTGTCCCCTTATCCTAGTGACTGAGTCCAGACCGATGCCTGGAGGCTTCACCAGGACGGTCACTGATAATTATGACTCTTGAATTTGCACAGTCCAGTCCAGTCCTGGCCAGATCTGCATGATCCATTCTGGTCCTCTTGGAGATCTCTCCAAAAGTGGGATTTGCAGGCATGTGTGCATGAGTGCCGAACCAAATCCCTGCATATATACCCACATGTGCAAGTATACATGTGTTTGTGTGCGTGTGCACGTCCAGTGACGTACTCCTTTCATCCAATAATAAGTTTAGTCTCAGATATTTGCTACTTAATTCTTCAGTATAAAAAGGATTTTCCTGACTGCTTTGTAAATTGTAAAGAATCCTATTTCATGATAGTATCAGGACTTTATATTATGCTGAGAAATATCAGTGCCTTTTCTTCAACCTTACCTCTTCTTCATCATCAAACCTCTGTGGGCTAGCCAAGGATAAGAAAGCTGCCAGGAGCTGCATCTCTGTACCTCCCAGTGTCACACTCCCTTAAATGCACAGAAAACCTTGCACTGGAAAATTCTCACTCAGGGGCTCCATGGCTTTCATTTTCTGTCTGGGGTAAAAGGAAGGAGTGATTTTATTCTTCCAGTTACATGCAATTCTTCTAATTTAGGAGGAAATAGAGGCACTGATTAGCACTAATTTTGGAACATCCAGTGACTTGCTGTGTGCTCTGGGGCAATCTGCTTCTAAGTCTCACGGCCTCTTCTGTGGTCCCTTGGGCCAGGAGCCCTCAGCGGTCGCTTGCACCGGGGTCTCCCTTTGGTCATTTCAGTTCCATTTTTATATAAAGTTATGCCTCTTTTTTCTGTAGAGAATATTTACACAATTCTGCAATTAAAAAAAAAATCTAAATATGTAGCAGTAAGTAAACACGAATACAAAGGCTCACTTTACATCACTAACCATAGATGAAATTATTTCTCACATGGGGGCCACCAGCATATGCTTAAAGGTCAGCAAGTATAAAATTTATATATATATATATATATATATATATATATATATATATATATATATATGATTGTATACATATATATAAATTTTGTGTTTTATTTGCATGATTTTTGTATATGCATATTATATACGTATAGCATATATAAATGTGCACAAAATATAAGCTTGTATATATATGAATATGTATATGGATGTATAAGGTAACTGAAATAAGCCAGTCACAAAAGGTCACATATTATATTATTTCATTGATATGAAATTTCCCAGATAGGAAAATCCATAGAGGCAGAAAGTAGTTTAGTGGTTGCCAGGGGCAGGAGACAGAAGAAAGTGGAGAATGTTTGCTAATGTGTACAGAAGTTCTTTTTAGGGCGATGAAAATGTCCTGAAATTAGATAATGGAGGTGGTTATAGGACTCTAAAACCACTGATTTGTACACTTTAAAGGGGTAAATTTTATGGACTGTGAATTATATCTCAATAAAATTATTATTTAATAAAATGAAAAATTAGTTCTTTGAAATTAAGAATTTAGTGCCTGGGTGTAACAGAAGAACAGAGAATTAGTGAACTCAAAGATTTCTTTTTTGTTTTGTTTTGTTTTGTTTGTAGGAGGTAGGTAATTAGGTTTATGTATTTATTTATGTATTTAATGGAGGTACTGGGGATTGAACCCAGGACCTTGTGCATGCCACGTGTGTACTCTGCCACTGAATTCTACCTTCCCCCCGAACTCAAAGATTTCTCAGGTGAAAAAATATACAAATTGGATCACAAAAAGAAAAAAGAATGGAAAAGAAAAAGAAAACCTATGAGAGCCAGAGAACATTATGAAGAAGCCTATACAGGTGTAATTGGATTCTTCCAGGAGAGAAGCAATAGCAATATTTGAAGAAGTGAGAATTTTTAAAAATTGGTAAAAATAAATAAATAAATCAAGCTACAGATTCAAGGATTTTTATGAACCCCAAGCAGTTTAATCACAAGAGGAAACCACAGGTAGGCCTATCATAGTGAAACTGCTGAAAACCAATTATCAAAGACACCATCTTAAAAGGAACCATAGGAAAAAAATATCTATTGCCTTCAAAGGAGCAATAGTAAGGTTGCAGTTACTTTCCGATTGACAGAGACATGACGTTGTTAAAGAGCTGGAAGAAATATACTGGCAACTTACAATACTCAGTGAAAATGCCTTTTAAAAACGAAAACAATAACAGACATTAAGAAAAAAACCAAAAAAATTGAAAGGACTTGGTTGCCAACAGACTTAGAGTAAAATAAATACCAAAGGGAGCCCTTCAATAGAGAGAAAATGATCCAAGATTGAAAGCTGAAAAGGAAGGGCACAGGAACTAAAGGGTATTGCAAAGGATAAATTTGGTGATAAATATAAATGAAAATTATTCTTTTGTAGAAAAATGCTAATGCTTTTTGGAGCTTTAAATATTACATAGTATTTAAATGTATATAATGTTAAAATGCATAACAACAGCACAAAAGGTGGGAGTGGGCAATGCAGTTAAAGGAGTCAGATTTGCATCGTCTGGGAAAATAAAGTACTAATTTATATTGTATTAGGTCAAGGATGTGTGTTATAATCTTAGAGTAATCACTTAAAGAATAATCAAGGTTGTCATTAGGTTAATAAGCTACTAGTAAAGATTAATAAATTACCAAGTGACAGAGGGAGGAAATGAAATGATAAAAATATGTGATTTATCCAAAGTGGTCAAGAAAAGAGGGGAAAAGGGTAGTTTCATTGCTGCACTTATTTATCCCTCTTTCCCCACTAACCCCTGGCAACCACTGATCTTTTTCCTGTCTCTATAGTTTTTGCCTTTTTCAGAATGTCAAATACAAGAGTGAAATTACCAGGACAGGGTGTTACCAACTAGGACCATGTTGAAAGTGACAGTGGTCTAATAAAAAAAGGACGATTCTGTCGTTTATCTTTTATTTCGTATACAAACTGTACCTCAGAATAGACAAAGGAAGGCTGATCTTTATAAACGTCTATATCTGTTCCTTCAGAGCCTAAGTGTGACACAGGAAATGACAGCACCCCACTGCGGTCGGAGTAGAGGACAATGCTGGCGACAGTGTCTTGTGATTCACCCAGACGGGACTTGGGTGGTTGGATCGCAGCTCACCTGCCCTCCCCAGCTGCCGCCATTCTCAGGTGCCCCCGTTCTCAGGGGCTCTGAGTCATTATCATGGGACGCTTGCCTTTGCTCCCACCCTGGTCCCCCCCCCCCCCCAGATCAAACACATTGGCCACAGAGGTGACTGGCCACGGAGCCCGGAGGCGTGTTTGCCTTGAGAACTTGGCACAGTCACTCCAGTGTATCCGTTATTGATTTCCATCCTGTTTGCAGATGCAGCTCGCTGGGCTCCCTGCTGGGGCCCGGTTTCCGACTCCTCTGCTCTGTTGTCCCCTTTTCTTCCCAGCATAGCTCATTCCGGTGACAGCTTTCTTGGTCCAGGTGACATACCTTTGCACAGTCCTCCTAACTTATTTGAATCATGTATCTGATGGCTGCTTCTCACCAGGCTCGCCTGGATGCTCTTCATATTGGAATGCAGAACTGTGTCATCCGCACACTCCCTGGCCTTCGACCGGTGTGTGTGTGCGCACGCGTGTGCACTTGCACTGCAGGGGGCGGTACTGGAAGACTGACTCTGTGTGGTTGCATGCTTTTATGAATATCAGCTGACCAATTCATTGCCTGTATCCCCCAGGTTTCATGCCTGAATCACTGTCCATTTGATGGACAGTCCTATGCCCAGCCTATGCCCAGTCCAAAGATGAAATGGAGTTCCCAGAAGAGCAGGCTGCACAACCATTTGGGGGACCTGCTAAATATTGCTCTCTCTGTGGGGAGGGTAATAGCTCAGTGGTAGAACACATGCTCAGCAGGCATGAGATCCTGGGTTCAATCGCCAGTACTTCCACTTAAAAAAACTCGACAAAATCTACTGTATAGACAGGGAACTATACTCAATATCCTGTAATAACCTATAATGGAAAAGAATCTGAAAAGGAATATATATGCATACATATGTATAACTGAATCACTTTGCTGTACACCTGAAACTAACACTGTAAATCAACTACACTCCAATAAAAATTTTTAAAAAAATTTAAAACCCAAGTATTTCTTTAAAATTAAGAATCTGTTTAGTGTCTCTTACTTTAAAAAAAAAAAACCTCTCTCTCTTTCTCTCTCGCTCTCTCTCTCAGAACTCTAGTCTTTGCCACCAGAATTCTCAGTGATGCCCAGCACATGGGCTGCACCCAGGCTCCACTCCTCGCTAGACCCTGCCACCCCAGTGGCCTGGCACATGGGCGATGTGTGCCCACCGCCCGGGGAGGCTGCCCCGTCCTGCATTCATGCTCCTGTCCATCTCCAGGACTAGCAGTTGTGTCCGGAGATTCTACGAGAAACACCCAATGGTTTTCTGCTCAGCTCCGGCATCAGGCCGGATAGAACGGGAAAAGCCAGTGAGCACTGGGCAGTGAGTGTGCCTTTCAGGATGAAGGGCGCTCCAAACTGCTCGCAGTTTTCCCGTTTCTCTCCCTGTTCTACCGCATCCCCCGCACTCTCATGTCTCCTGATTCTGCCGGCTCTCAGGATGAGGCGGAGGGGACAGTAGGGTCTGAGGGCTAGGTGTCTGTGTTTGGGGGACACGTCCTGGGTCCATACCACAGGCTCGGAGGCCTCAGGCCAAGTGACTGGGAAGCTGCTTAGCTACACGTTTGGGTGGGAAAGTGAGGTGAGAGGGCCCTCTTTCCTCGTCTCGTGCTCTGGACCCTCAGATGATGGTGTGGGGGTTCTTGCCAGACATTATGAGGCAGCCCTCCCTCCCCTACACCGCCATCCCCGTCCCCAGTGCTTTCTCTGGTTCCTGACAGTCCACTCTCCCACAGCAGCCAGGGCGGCCTTTTTCCAGCATGAACTGCATGACATCCTCCCCACTCCTAAGACCCTCCAATGGCTTCTCTTTACTAAGAACAAATCCAAACTCCAGCACCGAGGCCTGCAAGACCACACCGGACCCGGCCCTGACCCTCGACACACTCCCCTCCGACCCTCCTCCCCCTCGTCACTCCACACCAGCCACACTGAGCCTGGCTTGGTTTCACCCACACCTTACATTTCTCCCTGCCTCAGGGCCTTGGCACTTGCTCTCTGTCTGCAGTGCTTTCCCCTAGGAACTCTGGATAGCAGCTTCTTTCTCTCCATTTGGGGCCCAGCTCAAGTGCCCCCTCCTCAGAGTAGGTGTCCTCTGACCTGATTGCATTTCCCCAGGCTTCGCTGACTCAGATTTGCAGGTGGACGCCGTCCCAGGGTGCACAGGGGAGCTTTAGGTCTACCTGCCAGCTAGTCGTGGAGCGCGGGTTGGAAGGCCTCACGACAAGCCAGGCTTAGTGACAACCCAGGAGAAGGTCACTCTGAAATCCTCTCAGACTGAGAGGGAGAGAAAAGTCCTCCCCAGGTGGGGGCCATAACCACTCCATTTTGCCTGGAACTGAGGGCTTTCATGGGATATGGGATTTTCAGACCTAAAACTAGGGAAGTCCTGGGAAAACTGGGACAAGCTGGCCATCCTATGGCCCCAGATGTCTTGCGATGGTGTCATACTTGGTTTGAAATCCAACTGAATCACTTTTGTCTACTTCGTCTTACTCTTTGTAGCTTTGCCCAGGCCATAGTAGTTAGGGTCCAAAGTAGAGCGACTACTTTTTGTGATACCTTGTATGATTTACATAGGAGGATTTGATAGGAAAACACCTTGCAATAAACACACACACACAATCTAAAACCAACTGAGCCACACAGCCTGAACGCTGGCTCTGGTCCCCAGCCCTTGGCTCAGTGTCTCTCATGTAAGGGTGATAAATAATATACTGTTGAAGCAAGTTTAACTAAGTACGGGATTGGATCACATTCAAAACCTCAGGGCCAGAGATTCTTCACAGCAGGAAACAGAGAAAGACTTCAGAACCTATATATAGCTGGTTACCGTCACTTCTGGTGACCAAATTGGTCCTTCAATAGAGAGGATGGTCTGCCCCCTGGTGGTGACTATTAGCTTCGCTCCCTGGTAAACCACAATTTGTGGTTGGTCAATTTGGGGGGAATAGATTTATAGAAGATGAGGCCTGGGAGACACCCTATGCTATGACTATATTTCTAGCCACTAAAATAGAGAAACTTGACAAAGAATATTTTTAAATGATTTGTGAATTCTTTTATAGGAGAAATCACATAATGGGATAAGGGGAAATAAAAAGAAAACTGAAATCTGTGGAATACTTGTGTGAGCTAGATATTCTATGCATATTGCTTCTCCTCACAACAGCTTTCTAATCTGGGTTATATTACATCTATTTTACAGATGATGAAATGGATACTCAGAGAGGTTAAGACATTTCTCTGAGATTAAACAGGAAAATAAAGACTAGGGCACAATTCTTTCTGGCTCCAAAGCGTGAACTCAGGCTGTCACACTGCATTTTGCCAAACACTTAAAAGACCAGTTAAAAAATTAACTTCACTGTCATATAGTTTCCATACAACAGAATTACAGGTTAACATTTTATGTTGAAATAATTACAGACTCACGGGAAGTTGCAAACCTTTTACATCTTCCCTAACCACTGTGCAACATCCAAGACAGGAAATTGATGTTGGTACAGTGTCTGCGTCTGCCCTTTTTATCACGTGTGAATTTGTGTAATCACTGCTGCAATCAGGATACAGAACTCTCCCATCACCACAAACACCCCGTAAGGTCATACTGTTTGGTGTGTGTCTCAGCCTATAGGTCATGATGCTTTGGGCAAGAAATGCCTGGGCTGTATACTATTCTTTGTGAGCCCCTGCACACGTCTCCCCTTTCAGAGCCAACGTTGCGGCTGAACTAGCCCTTGGGGTTCAGTACTATGATTACAAAACACACCTCATTGACAACCATCAGGGAACTTTGAAAAAACAAGGTTTATTGTTCATAAGTCCTGGACGGTCCACAGCGCACCTGGGGCCACACAGCAAGGTCACGGGTAGAGAGAGAGAGAAAGAGGGCGTGGAGCTGGGGTTCTGCCTTTGTGAGGGTCCAAGGATGGGTGCCTAGGGTTTCCTCAGGTTCACTCTTCTGGAAATGAAAGGCGGGAAGGGAAAAGCAGGGTTACTCCCTCGAATGGTCAGTTGTCTAGGACAATCAGGGGGAAGTTTCTAAAGGGGGAACTTCCCCAGTGGGGCAGCCTAGCTCTTTGGTTGTGTAAGAGGAAGGGTGTGTGTTCGAGATGAATGTTTGTAAAGTAAGGACCTCAGCAATCAAAAGCTTAATGTCTTGTAGTAACCTATAATGAAAAAGAATATGAAAATGAATCCATGTATTTATATGTATGACTGAAACATTATGCTGCACACCAGGAATTGACACAACATTGTAAACTTCAATTAAACAACAAACAAACAAAGCTTAATGTCAGACCCTTCTATTACGATCAAAAAAGCTAATAGTCACTTACTTCCACTACATGTACCCACCAATCCTCCTTCCACCCTTCCTAAACCTCGCCAACCAGTAATCTGTTCTCCATCTCTGTCACGTTGCTTGGCAATGTTATTTAATTGGAATCATACACTATGTGACCTTTAGAGATTGACTTTTATCCCTCAGTGTAACCCTCTGAGGTCCATCCACATTGTTGTATCAACACTTATTTCTTTTTTGTTGGTGAGTCAGTTTCCATGGAAAGGATGCGTCACATTTGTCTAACGTTTCACCCATTTTGGTTGTTTCCAGTTGTTAGTATTACAAATAAAGCTCGATGAACATTCACGTATAGGTTTCCGCGTGGACACAGGTTTCTATTTTTCTGGACTAAATGTCCAGGAATGCAACTGCTGGGTCATATTGTAGTGTATGTTTATTTTTTTTTTTAACAGAAGTAGTTTGCAAAGCTGCTTTCCAGATGGCATACCACTGTACAGTCCCACCGGCAGTGTGAGTGAGGTCCACTTTCTTCACATCCTTGCCATCATTTGGTATTGTCACCCATTTTTATTTTAGCTGTTTTAATAGGTGTGAAGTGATCAATGTGGTCTTGGTGCCTGGAAACTACGTTCGCCTCTTGGTGCGTGTTGAGCCAAAAGACGCAACCAAGCCAAAAAGCAGGAGAAGGAAGGATTTATTACTTGCATCAAGTAGGGAGAACACCAGAGATCTTCCCCAAAGCAGTGTCTCTCCAAAATGCAAAATCGGGGAGGTTTTAAGCTAAGGGTACATGCATATTCATGAAAGGGCTTGAGCAGAGGAAAAGTCAGCATAGAATTGGGGGAAAGGTTGACAGAGCCCAAGCTTTAGTTGACTGAAGTCACGAGGTTCAGAAAAGGTCAGCCCCATCATTCCTTAGGTTCTGACCAGCCTGGGGTCTCAGCACGAGTTATATCCCACATGGATGGGGGCCTGAGTTCCTGCAGAACTCAAAGATACGTGTCAGATTGTGATGCATGTCCCTCAAGGAGGAACTAAGACTGTTACATCCCTGAACTATGGTTTCTTGGCTGTTTTTCCTTTGTTCCTGCATCTTTTTGTTTCCTTAAAATTGTTAATTACTGAGACCCGTCCAAGGGCAAGCACTGTGGCCAGGCTTAGATCACAAAGTGGCTTAGGCCACAATGGCTTCTCTTCTGTCAAGAAAGCCATGCCTAGTTCTTTCTCCAGTGACCCCTTACCCTATCTACTTTCAGTCTTAACTTGCATTTCCCTAAGAGCTAGTGATGTTAAATAATATTTTTGCGTGCTTATTTGCCTTCAGGACATCCTCTTCACTTAAATGACTTTTCATGTCTCTTACCCATTTCCTCCTCGGGCTCTTTTGCTTCTGTTTTTGTTTTACTGTTAAGTTTTAAGCATTCTTTATACATCCTTGTCAAACAATAATAATCAGTGTTGAGGCTGCAAAGAACAAAGAGCTTTCCTGGGGGTCTTAGGAACTACAGTTCAGGAGATGCAGATTCAGGTAGAAGAGAAAGAACGTTCTTTCGAGAAAGAGTCAGTGGCTTATAAAGGCCAAAGCCACCAGATTGTTAAAATTGTCTGACAAGAATAATGATTGGCTCTGAAGCAAAAAGCAAATATTTGTCCTTAAGGGACAGGCTATCACGAGTTACTTAGGGTAACGGTCTGATAAGTTATCTTGAGCTTCTGGAACACTGGGTGCCTGCGTTAAAACAGTAAGTGGTCAAAGTTCAGATTCCATCTGGTTGAGACAGGTAAACGCCCCACTTCCTCAGTGGTCCCCCAGCTCCATTTTAGAGAGCTCTCTTAGCAATACCAACTCCATTTTGATTTCCCTTTCACATTCTAGATACATGTCCTGCTTCAGACTTGTGGTTTGCAAATATTTCCTTCCAGTGTGTAGCTTGTCTTTTCATCCTTTTCGTCATTAACAGGGTCCTACACAGAGCGAATGTTTTTAATTTTTATGAAGTACAATTTATCAAGTTTTTTTTCATGGGTCATGATTTTGGTGTCATGTGTAAGAACTCTTCACCAAGGCCTGGGTCCTGAAATGTCTCTCCTATGTAATTGTGGGACTGTGATACAATAAGAAATATACTTGGTCTTCATCTATGACTCCTCCTGACACAAAGCTCCTGAAACCCTTGTGATTCCCTAAGTGCGAAGGGCTAGAGGAACGTCTTTTGTTATAATATTTGGTTTTTTGTTCCCAGCTCCTGAAATAGTCCTAGAGCATAAAGGTGAAAGAGGGGTCTTGAGTTATTCATTCCAAGCCCCTCCGCACCATAGCCTGAGTTTATATTAATGAGGTGACTTTGGAAAGACCCTAAGGATGGGGGGTGCAGGTTGCCAGGGGAAATAACCATGTGATTACAAAGTTGGAGTTTTCAGCCCCAACCCCACCTCAGGGAAGGGGAGAGGGACTGGTGACTGAGTTTAACTAACAATGGCCAATTATTTAATTAATCGTGCCTAAGTCATGAAACCTCCATAAAAATGCTTAAAATAAGGGGTTTGGAGAGCTCCCAGGCTGGTGAACATGTAGAGCGGCTGGTGTAAGCAGACAGGGTACGGGGTCCCTTGGAGGAAAACCAGAACCAGGCATGGGTTTCTTGACAGAAGAGAAGCCATTTTGGCCCAAGCCACTTTGCCATCCAAGCCTGGCCACAATGCTTGCCCTTGGACAGGTCTCAGTGATTAACAATTTAAGGGAACAAAAGAATGTAGAAACAGACGGAAAGCAGTCAAGAAACAACATTTTAGGGATGCAACAGAGTCCCAGGTCCTCCTCAAGGAATAGACATCACAACCTGATACTTATGTTTGACTTCTGCAGGAGCTAAGGCCCCCACTTAGGTGGAGGATGGTGACCGCCTGCTGAGACCCCCGGCCAGTCAGAACCTAAGGAATGATGGGGCTGACCTTTTCTGACCCTTTTGACTTCAGTCAACTAAAACTTGGACTTTGTCAACCTTTGCCCCAATTCTATGCTGAATTCTTCACCACCCAAACCCCTTCATGAATATGCATGTACCCTTAGCTTGAAATTTCCCCAATTTTGCAGTTCGAGGAGACACTGCTTTGAACAGGATTTCCAGTGTTCTCCTTTCTTGCTGCAAGTAATAGCAAATCATTCCTTTTCCCATCTTTGGCTTGGTTGTGTCTTTTGGCTCGACACCCACCAGGAGGCAAACCGTGTTTTGGGGTAACACTGGGAGAATGGTAACAGGACAAGGAAGCTCCAAGCCCCTTCCCACATACTTTGTCCTACATGTCTCTTCCATCTATCGGTTGCTAAATTGTATTCTCTTATAATAAACTGATAATCTAGTAAGTAAACTGTTTTTATGAGTTCTGGGAGCTGTTCAAGCAAATTATCAAATCCAAGGAGGGGGTTGTGGGAATCTCCAAATTATAACCAGTTAGTCAGAAGCCCAGGGACTTTTGATTGGCATCTGAAGGGGGAGCTGCCTTGTGGGACTGGGCCCTTACCCTGTGGGGTTTGCACTGACTCCAGGTAGATAGTGTCAGAACTGAATTTATAGGATTATCCTGGATCATCCACGTTGTGGAAACACAACGGTGGCACATGGTGACATGCAGGTTGGTAAAAGAATTTACCAGAGATAAAGTATGAGAATAAAAAAGGAGTTGATTAGGGGTGTGCTGCCATACACAACAGCAGGCCACACAGATGAGAGGTGCCTGCGTGAGCCCCGAGGGCCAGTTGTTGGGGTGTTTTATAAGGTTGGACCACAAGATGCCTGATCGGCTTGTGCACGAGTCTCTGATTGGCTGTAAGTGAGGTAAGAGGTTTAGGCTCTGTGAAGGGTGGTGGGGTTTATGACTCTGATAAGGTGGGCTTGAAATGAACCAGCCTGAGCTACTGTGGGATTAGGCATGACCTAGGGCTATTAGTTTGTTGAAAACACACCCAGTAAAGAATGTATTTATCTGTTGAGGGATCACAGGCAGACATCTGAGAGCCCAGAAATGGGGGTAATTGGACTTTGAAGGACATCCGTTGGCCCGACAATCCATGTGAGCCAGGAGTAATCGCAAAGCTCCTAATAAAAGGGAAGCAGGAGATTAGGGTGATCAGTAGGAAATGTGACCCTCAAACCAAGATGTTGGAGTGATGTAGGAAGGAGCCATAAGCCAAGAAATGCAGGCCACCTCTACCCATTAGTGACAAAGACAGGATGAAAAATCGAATCTTATAACTCAATTCTTCATTCTTTCCATCACATCATACAGTTTCTATATGATGTCATAAATTAAATCAAATGTGTTGACTATGTTAAATCATATTTTAATATGATTTAATATGATTTGATACAGTTTGATAGACTGTAACCCACTATACAACTTCTGGGTTGCACTGAAATTTTAACATGCTGATTTTGTCCATCCGTCATCCAACCCATCCAACCAATCACCCATCCCATTACCACATACTGAGTGCCTATCTTGTGCCAGGGTAAAGCCTTGAAGATACAGACATAAAAGATGCAGGCTCAAAGGAGAAAAAAAGAAAAAAAAAAAAAAAAAGAAAAAGATGCAGGCTCTCACTTCTGAAATCAGGGAGCTTGCCCTCTAGTGGGCAAGTATAAAAGTGTGAAAAGTAGTACCGTGGTAAGTTTATTCAGTGAATGAGGCCTGAACTGGGTCTTAGAGGATGAGGCGGAGTTAGCCTGATGAACATTTAAAGCCTGGAAAGAAGGAAGGGTTGTAGAGAGGACATTCTAGGCTGAGGCACCTGCTCTTGCAAAGGCTTGAAGACATCAGAGAACACAGTGCCCTAGGGAAAGTCTGTTGGACGGCGATGATTGGTGTGCAGGGACTGAAATTCTGTACAGCTGAAGCTGAAATGTGGGGTTGAGGCATGAAATGTCTGTTATGCAATCATTGAATCATGCTTTAGGTATTCACTGCCGACCATCTGCATGTCAGACACATGGAGGATACTGAAGGGGAAAAGGCAACTTCCCTCTTCTCAGAAGCACTATTTTCTACAGAGGGTAGATGACAAACACAAAACTAAGCAAACGAATGATCAAGGGAAGTTCTAGGATGAAAGTAAACAATGGGTAAAGTGATAGAGGATGAGGGGGGAACCCAATTTAGATGGGGTGGTCAGGAAGACTTCCCTGAGGAGGTGGGTTTCAGCAGAGTCTAAAGAATAAGATGGAGCTGGCAATGCAGAGACGAAGGGCAGAGGGACTGGCAGGGTAAATAAGGTGGTGGGAAGCCCCAGTGCAAATGTCCTGAGACTCGGGGTGGGGGATTAAGAGGAGTTTGGCCACTAACTTTTGCTCCAATAATGTTTTGGTGGAGAAGCCCAAATGGGGGAGAGACTGCCCCAAGAGGATGTGGAAGAGGCCACAAGTTTGCCTAAGGAGGCCTTCAATTGCAGAGATGAACTCTACTGAGGATCCGTGTATTCTTTCCTTGGAATTTAGCACCAAGTTCTTCCTAAAACCTAGGAGTCAAATATCTCAATCTCTTATAACTTTTCCTCCCGTAGGCCAAGGTGGAGGTTGTCAGACCGTCAATGGGTGAGTGGAGTGGGATCAGTCTCGAGGCTGTGGAGAACAAAGAGCTTTATTTGGGGGTCTTAAGAATTGTAATTTGGTAGACATAGATTCAAGTAAAACTGAAACAGTGTTCTGGGGGAGAGAAAGAGCCAGGAGCTTATAAAGACAAAAGCCACAAAGGTTGTTCACGTCTGTGATTGACTCTGATATATAAGCAAGGAACATCTGTCCTTTAAAGAATAGGTTATCATGAGTTACTTTAGGGTAAGGGTCTCAGTAAGTAGATAGGCTGTCGGGAGTCATTTTCGGGTAAGGACCTGATAACTACCCTGAGTTTCTGGCAGATGTTCTGGATGCTTGCTTTAAGACAAACTGGTCAGCTTGGATGTGCATAAGTTACACTTCCTCAGTGGCCTCCTGGCTTCATTTTAGAGTGCTCTCTTACCAATACTGACTCCATTTTGATTTTCCTTTCACAAGGTCCAGGGACTGACAGCTTCAGGGGACATGGCAAAGAGAACCCAGGTGACATGGGCAGTAACAGTGGCCTATACCGGGCTTTGCACACAGAAGAGGGAGAAAACCTGAAGTGAGTTTGAAAGTGATGAGTTGATAGCCAGCAGAAGGAATTCCTTCAGCATGGGAGAGAAGACCTCCAAGTCATCAGTAGGCTGAGGTCAGTGCTAGCTTCCTGCCTGTAAAATGGGTACAATAAAAATTCTCCATCCCTTACTGTTCTCTGTAGAAACAAATAAAGAAAAAAGCCTCCCTCATAATCTACTTACAGAAAGGGTTAAGTCACAACAGTGCAGTCACCCACCAACACTATGCCACCCTGAGGGCAATTCGGGATGGAGGAAAAATAAAATGATGCATTCTGTGTCTCGGATACACGCCCTTAGATAGTTAAGATGCATATCTATGGGAGAATTTCAATGACCCCAGATTCCTGTACCCTCCAAAACTTAAGAAAGCACTAAAATCATTAACTTGAGATTTTTTTTTTTTTTTGTGATTAGCAGTCACCTTTTACCAAGATGTGTTTGACTACACGTATTTCCCAGACAAAAAAATTCATACACACACACACACACACACACACACACATACTGGCTCCTCTCCTACCTCTTGGGAATAGTTCCACAGAACTATCTGACAGGCTACCTCCCAGGCTATAGTCCCCAGTAAGGCCCCAGAATAAAACTGACACTCACTGCTCTTACATTGTGCGTTTTCCTTCAGTCGACATCTACAGCAAGACACTTTACAGGCAGAGAAGGAAAGGGAAAGCTGTTAAGCTCAGTGAAAGTCCCCTTCAAGCCTACAAGGGTTGCAAGCTTTCTGCAGTCCACACGTATGGGGGGAGGAGGGGACATGGGGGGAGGAGGGAGGGGTCCGGGCTCCGTACGGAGGAAACCGCGCCATCCAATGCTGCAGAGTGGAGAACATTCAAGGCTGGGCATTCTAAATTTGTAGTCCTGGGCCTGCGGGGGTCTAAGGTTGGACTAATAGAGCCGGAGACCCCATGTATTTTTCCCTGGGGAGTGAATAGATCACTCCCAAAAGGACGTCTCCAGAGAAGTAACTGCACTGAGGTCTCGTCCACGGCCACGTTCTTACTTCTCGGAAAAACAACAAGGTCAGATCTAACACAGCCTTCTCAGATGCACAGGCAGAAAGAAAAATCTCTACAACTGGCCCAACAGCGGCTATTTGGGCGACGCTAGCCGACGCGCCAAAGTCCGTCGCAGGAGATTTGCGCACTCTGTTGCGGAGCATTGTGGGGCTGGTAGTCCAGGCTGGGACGCGGCTTCCGGCCACTGAAGCCAAGGAACTACATTTCCCAGAAAGACTCGCGTTGCAGCGTACGCGGACCGAGTACGTGCGCTTCCAGACTTCCGGCCGAGCCGAGGGCGGGACCGTGGCGGAGGCTGGAGCGAGGTGGAGGGATGCAGCGCCCCGGGCCCTTCAGCACCCTCTACGGGCGGGTCCTGGCCCCGCTGCCCGGGCGGGCCGGGGGCGCGGCCTCCGGCGGAGGCGGGAACAGCTGGGGCGTCCCGGGTTCCCACGTGCAGCCTCTGGGACGCGCGCAGTTCGGGACTCGCGGCGGTGTCGGCAGCACCAGTACAAGCGGCGGAGACACTAACAGCGTCTGCCCGACCCCCTCTACGATGTCCAAGGCAGAAGAGGCCAAGAAGCTGGCGGGCCGTGCGGCCGTGGAGAACCATGTGAGGGTGAGCAGCTTGGGGCGTGGGGCGCCTGTGTTCGGCCTGGTGGGCTCCTTCTGCGCGTTCTGGGCTCTGTGCGTGCGTCTAGTTCCTTGCCCGGCGGGGGCTCCGTGAGAGGGGAGCGGGTGCGCACTTCACCCGGCTTCAGACCTGCTCCTTCAAGGCCTTTTACATGTGGAAATGGTTGGGTGCGAGCCTCCTGAAAGTTGAGCTATCTAAAGACTTCTCGTCAGGCCGGATAACAGTTTGCTAAGTGGAGCCCGGTGGTGTCTGATAATGGAGTGGGGCTAGAAGGGACTTGGCGTGTGGCTTTTTTTATCAATAAGTAGAAAGCTACTGCTAGAAGCGAGGTCTTCACTTCTCTTCACTGCCCTGGGAAGTCGGTGGAGAGCGGATTTGTTTTGAAATTTCACTCCAGGGAGGTGCTTAGCTGGGCACGCAGCCGCTCCTGAGGCTCCTGAATGTACGCACCAGACGGAGGAGAGACGGAGCCCAAGCGGAAGGCTCGGGCTTTAAACCAGCTTTGGACAGGGCCGGGGTGGACCCTTTAAGTTTGCAGGACCCTGTACTTTAAGGTCGGGGCGTGGAGATGTTCAGCTGTTACTCGTTGAGGTCGTGGCCCCACTTGTTAAGTGTGGGGTTTGGTGCTCTTTGTGGAGTCTCTTAACCTGATTGGATTTGCCGTAAGTAATCAAGTTAATTATCCTAATTATAATGTTTAGCTGGGAGTCAAGTGCAGTATTTCTGTCCTTAGGTAGAATTGCCTTGGCTTTGTTGGCTTTTTGTCATTCTCTTCTACTTCTTAGAAAGTGGTATCAGATTCCCTTTTCTTTGTAATGATGATTCTTTACATTTATTTGGTAATGCTTTAGTGTACAAGGTATTTTGCCTACATAGGTCCTCCCACAGCCTGGTTGGTAACCTGTGCCCCAGTGCGTTCTGTAGGAGAAATGACAAAGTGCCTTCCAGGACCCAAACCCAGTGACTCCTGTTCCAGTGCCCTTCCAACAGTTCCAGGCCGCCTGGTCTGGTGTAACTTGTTCCAAGTCTCGTTAGCAATAGGATTTTCTATGGAAATTCACAGAGATAATGTGAAACATGTAATTTGGCTCTACTTTTGGGATTCAGTGCCTCAGCTGCAAAATTGGAACTGTACGCTGAGATTTTAGAATGCCTGGATAAAATGAATTGTTCACTCGTGTAAGTTTGTTCAGGTGGGTTTTGTGCCAAGTCCTGTTGGTTCCACCTTTGGAATGTTCTTAGAGTTGACCCTTCCTGTTGACCTTCCAACTTTTCTGGTTTGGGCTCTCCCCATGGCTGGAGGATTGTAGTTGCCCTTATCTTGTCCCCTCTGTTGACCTCCCAAGTGGTGCATTGTCATCTTCTGAAGCTTTCATCTGCTCTTAACACAGTGCCCCTCAGGTAGCCTCATCCTCACCTCCATGTGACACATCTGGAGCATCTGTTGCAAGGCAGGTAGTGAGCCCGGTGGAGGGGATACGCAGCTGAGAGGCTCTGGTTCTCGTCCTTAAGGCCACAGCCTTGTCTCCTTCTCTGTTCCCTTCTCCCCCAGGCACCAGATAATCAGAAAAGACAGACTACTGGCATTGGTGTGTGTTTTAATCTTGACCTGGAATTCTCTTTCTTGTCCACTACTTCTGTCTGTTAAAGTCATACATGTCCTTCAGGGTTTGGTTCAAAGGCCATTGCTTCCTTTTAGTTTTTCCTTAGCCTTGTAAGGGGAGGAAAAATTCTCTTCGATTCTCTAGCACTTTATTTACCTGTTAGGAGCTTTATGCTGGTGTGTTGTGTTCTGGTTGTGTGTGTGTGTGTGTTTGTGTCTCCAGGCTCCCTGAAGGGTCAGCTCCTGAGGGTAGTTTATTTCCATTCAGTGTTGGTCACAGTGGAGCCTGCCTGGTAAATGTTTGGTGAATTATGTGGAGTGTGGACACAAAGGTGGACGTTGTCTGGTTATTGGTGGAGTGGATCTCTGGGTTCTAGGGTTTCCATTTCCTAGCCCATTGGTGTTCCAGTGTGGTGACCACTTCCATGTCTGGGTGGTTGGAAAACTTGAAGAGTTCTCAGCTGAACCCTCTGAGTAGCCACTCTGGACTCAGATCTGCCTGTCTCCGGGAGCATAGTCAAGCAGGATGAGGCACCATGCAGAGCCATGCTCTCTGGAAGGTTCTCTTTGGAGCCTAGGCTTTGGTCTTTGGCTGGCTTAGCTTGAAGAAGTTGGTGGGCAGTGTTTCCAGTTGGTCAACAGAAGAGGTGTTTCCAAGGTTACCTCACTGGACCAGGTGAGCGAAGTTGTGATGTTGCACGAATGACCCGTGGTTTAGTATTGCCCATTAGGAGAGGCCTGCTTCTCCAGTAGAGCCTGCTTGACGGCCTTCTACTGCTGGGCCACCTCTGCCTTTGGCTGGGATACTGATTCTTGGCCAGTCATTTGGTTCCAGGGTAGCAGGACCACATGGTTGAAGAGCTTTGGGCCTGGCAGGCCCCTGGGAGAAGGCTTGCACAGAGCTTGTGTGACTCACCCAAGTTCATCTGTGTGCCACCTGCCTGCTGGGTGACATGGCAGAGCTGGGTAATGAGGAATCTGGCTGTTGAATTACTGTATAGCTGGAGCGCTCAGCCTTAGGTCAGCTGTGAAGATCAGGTTGAACCTACCTAGTCAAGACATTTTCTTGTTACTTGAAGATTTTTACATTTTCTGATATTCAGCTGTTTTGCATGTTTTTGGGTTGTGATACACCATTTACTGTTCTTGAAGGCCTTGCTGTTGAGGTTTGCCGAGGTAGCTAAGTGGCTACTTGATGCATTACCTTCTTGAGGACATCATTGCAGGTGGACTGCTGGCCTGGCAGAGGCTCTGTTTTAAGGCCCCTTGGTGTTTTTTGGTGTCTTTGGAACTTTGAGCTAGTAAAAGAGATTTCCATCAGGCCAGGAACACAGGGGTTGTCTCTGTAGGCAGGGGACATTAGCATTTGATTTGTTCTTTTTTGTAACTCCGTCCACCTGTTAGTCATTCTTTCCAGTCTTTTCTCCTCTGAGATGTAGTCTTACTTGGAGAAGGGCCATATCAGCTGTGGGGCCCACGGGCTGGCCTTGGGTACTCCTGTGGCCTTCGTCCCGGGGTGTTGGCAGCAGCTCTCCACAAAGGAAGTTTCACTGTGGGCTTCATTGTTAATTAGTTGCTGGAATTCTAAGAAATTCAAAATGAAATGATGTTTCAGCAAATTGAACTTCCTGAAGTTGCTTGTTCAAAGTGAGGTTGTGTAGGGGGGTAATTGACATTGTTGAACAATGATTTTCTTTTTAAAGGTAAACTCAAGATATTTGTAAAATAAATATGTATTAGAGATTTTGTTTAACTTATTAAATGATTGAGGGAACTGGAAAAGATGTTCTAACCAGTTCACAGGAAAAACCAAAAACCATAAAACTGTATGCAGTGAAGGAGTGTTAAGATAAATTTCTAAGATTAAAAAAATGTTAAAAAAAAAAAAAAAACAAGATAAATTTCCAAGAGCTATAGGGTAGCAGTTGGATCTCTCAGAACACAATTTGCATTTCTGTGGACAAGAATTTGCAAAGGCACACACCCTGTAGGATCAGCTAATGCCTGTGGACTCCAGCATTTTATTGAAAGGGTATCTAATCCTCTCTTTTGCTCTTTCTAAGTCTTAAATTTTTCCTTCGGGTGTTGAATTTATCTCTAAAGTAGGGTAATGGGCCTTGAGGGCACAAGGGGTTGTTGTGAGGTTTGACTTACATTAACATTTATAAATCTCCTTGGTAGATGCTTAGTGCATGGGTTTGTAGCTGTTTTGCCCTCAGTGGGTGGGAGCTCACTCCCAGGAAGTTGCTTAGGAGCCAGCCCCACACGAGTTCCTGGCTGCTTGTACCCTGACCTTGTTTTGCTGTTTGTGGTCTAACTGACCTTGACTGGGGCCCAACTCCGCCCCTGGTCCACTCCGGAGTGCCTTCCCCTTTTCTTGAGATGGCAGGCTCAGTAGTCTGACGCCTGTGTCTTGTTCTTTCTACTCATGGACTGTTCTCCGTCTAGTAAGTCCTTCCCGTGGCAGATGAAGGCTCTTTCATGTTCTCAACCAAGCCTTCGCCCTCTTCCCGTACTCTCCGAAGCAGGCGCCTGCAAAGTGAGGGCCCGTTGGGGCCGGTTGGACAGCGCCGCTGTGATTTGCTGTCTGGAGGTTACTTCAGCCTCCCCCCTCTTCTGTTGGCTTTGGTGGGGCTCTGGATGATAGCCTTGATGTGTCTCTGAGGTTCCTTCTGATGCCACCAACTTGAAGGGGACGGTAGTCAGTCCCCTGCCTTCTAGATTTTAAACTTGTGTGAAAAGTCACTGAAGCCAGAAACCTCTGTTTTCTGCTCGTAGTGTACATCTAGGCTCTGTCTTTTTCTAGGGTCTCTCCTTTCTGATTGCCCCACCCTGGGGTTGGCCAGGAATCTTTCAGTGTTTATCTACAGACCGTTTCTGTGAGGCTGACTTAAGTTGCTGAGTGTTGTAAGCCTTTGTGTAATAGGATGTAGGGAGTGTTAAAAACAACAGAGCCAAGGTGGAGTCGCTCCTGCTAAGCCCCCGTCAGCAGACTGATGCTTATTTGTTACCCTTTTGTCTCTACCAGAAATGGAATCTTAACCCAGTCGATCAGAGTGGCCTGACCAGCGCACTTAGGTCGATTCCCTGGTAGATGCCTGTCATCCCCTAAAGGGAAGTAACCTTACAGTAACCAACGTGCTTTTTTGCCTGGTGTAACTTCCTCGTTTCCGCCCTCTTCTTGCTATAAAAGTCTTTCATTTTGTACAGCTCCTGAGCTCCTTTCTATCTGCTAGATTGGATGCTGCCCGATTCAAATTGATTTTTGCTCAAATAAACTCCTAGAGTTTGTAATGTGCCTCAGTTGATCTTTTACCAGGAGGAAATGGTGATGCCACAGTCAGGGATGAAAGGAGGGGGGCTCTGCTGATAAATTGTGGCTGGGCCCCAGGATAAAGTGCAGCTCTGAGGTTCAGTGATTATGTGCCTGTGGGCACAGTCCCCGCCTTGCACTGGTGTTGGTGAATTGCCGTGCCTAATTTATAGCTCTAGGAAGTGGGCTGAAGAGGGAGTAGGATATGGTATTAATACGTTTTGTGTTTTTCTCCCCCTGTCTTGACAGAATAACCAAGTGCTGGGAATTGGAAGCGGTTCTACAATTGTCCACGCTGTGCAGCGAATAGGTATGTTCCCAGGCTGTCTGCTGGATGCTCCGGTCGGGTGGGGGGCAGGGGAGGGCCGTGGAGGTGGGAGAGGAAGTGGGGCACAGGTATGTTCCCGGGCTGCCTCCTTGGTGCTTCGGGTGGGGACGTGGAGGGGGAGGAAGTGGGGCACAGTTTCGGCACCTGCCCAGGTTGGTGCCAGCAGTGTGGAGCCTGGTCAGGTGAGTGTGCCTGCTCTTCCCTGAGTGGGGTTGTTGGGCCTCTTCAGCCAGCTTAGGGGGTGCCCTGGCTTTGTTTCCTCTGCCGAGCTGGAGGGGAGGAGCTGACATGGTGAGGTCTCCACAGAACTGTAATCATCAGTGCTGTTATGTGTGTGTGTGTGTGTGTGTGTGTGTCCACGTGGATCCCGAGGCACGCCCTGCAGAGCTGGGGTTCCTCAAACAAACAAACCGAGGCCCACGCAGGCTCGCCCTGTCTGTGACCCTGGAGCGGATTCCGGGAGGTGAGATGCCTGCAGTTGGGGGCTGGCTCCCACAGGTGCTGACTTCCTTCTGATTCAGTGTCTCTGGGCTCAGGAGAGGCTCTGGGCTCACGAATGATCGAATGATTGGCCCGTGGCTGTTCAACAGGTTTTACTGCCCTGCTCTTGTTTGGGGGGAACAAAGCACAGAGGAGAGGCTTGCCTGAAGGCTGATCTAGTGCCGGAGACAGCCCAGGAACTGAACGCTGTGTCTTTGAGGAGAGACTGTGGTGTGGGTGTGATGGCTTTTGGGACCCTTCTCCTTGGCCTCATAGGGACCTTAGCGTTTTGCACGACTTTCTGCCTCAGCACCTAGTGTGTGGAGGATTTTAGGACACAGGAAATGACTGTGGATTTCATAAGAGTGGCATCTAAACCTCCCAAGGTGCATACTCAGTGATTAAAGAGACTTGAAATTTTAATAACATAGTTTTTCCCTGTCGACTGGAGGGGGAAAGAAAAAAGTGCTACCTAGAAGTTGAGAGTCCTGTTTTATTTGGGGATTCGGGGCATTACTGAGGGGACGCCTGGGACAGAGCCTCTCACACAACTCTAGAGGGAATGTTAAGAAGAGGTAAAGGAGGAGCTGGATATACAGGAGTTTTGCAAAAAGAACCATGTAGTCAAACATCAAAAGATTATTGCTAATTAAAGAAAAACCAGACATCAGCACTAAATGGATTTAGTGCTTTTCTGTGTATGGGCAGATGCAAGAGTCTGGGCTTAATGAAATTATTCCTTTGATGTGCATCTTAACTGTCTAAGGCCAGTGTTGTGTTTTTCTCCATCCAGAATCCTCTTGGGTTGCACCGCCTGGGGCGGCTGCAGTGGCTGATGACTTGATGGCCGCAGCATCCTTTGTTCACTGAAATGACAGGAGACCTTCTTTATCCATATGCCTTGAGACTTTTCTTTTTGTTTAAGTCAACATTTTCCTGAAAGGTGGAAATCCGAAATGAATAAATGAACCCTCTTTAACCACCGTCTGGGGTCTGTAAATGATTATATGTTTCACTAAATGTAAAAGTCAAGTTCTAGCTTTTTTTCTATAAAAGGCAGTTGAGGGAAGTAGTCAAGACTGTGGCACTAGGCTGCCTGGGATCAGATCCCAGGTCTGCCACTTGTCAGCTGTGTAACCACCCAGTTCCTTTACGGCTCTGTGCCTCAGTTTCCTCATCTGTAAAATGGGGATAATAGTTGTAAATTCTCTTTGGGTGACTGGATTAAAAGAGTTCATATATACAAAGTTCATTTGAATACTGTCAGGCACGTAATAGCAAATCCTGACATAGCCAGTCCTTTCTCCCTGGTTAGCACTCACCTCCTCAGGCTTTCCTTTCCCTGTCTCGTGACACATGAAGTCTGTTCACCAGCTTTTCCACCGAGGGTGGGGACAAAGAATGAAAGGCGCCTGTGTGTGTGTGTGTCGGGGGGGTGGTTAGACCTTTTCTGTTGGATCTGAGCAAATGTGCACGTGACAAAGGGAAATGAGGTGAGGAGAGTGAAAAACCACCAACCCGGCTTTTGTCTCCACAGCTGAAAGAGTGAAGCAGGAGAATCTGAACCTCGTCTGCGTTCCCACTTCCTTCCAGGTACGGCCTGCGTTGCGCTCTGCATTTCGGCGGTTGCCGCTGAATCTTCTGGTCCCTGCGGACGTGGGGCTGGGGCTCTGGCTGCGCGCCGGGGCTGTCCCGGGTGGGAGAGCCGGGAGCCGGGAGCCGGAGAGGGGTTTCTTGGCTGGGGACTGCCCCTCAGAAGCGTGCTTTTCGATGCGTTCATTTATTCCCTCCGAATAGTTCAGTGTGTCTTGTGTAAGGCACCCTGGAGTCGATAGAGAGCATGTGGACTGTGTCCTCAAGGAGAATCGTCTCTGCTTATAGATGGAAAAACCGAGGCTAAAGGCCGTTGAGCGATGTGCCGGGAGCGCAGGTACGGTGCTTTGAGTCCATGTCTAATGAATGCTCTTTCGCCATCCAATAGTAGGGCCTGCTGAAGGCAGACAGTGGAGCCATTTAAATCCAGGGAAGGATAACGGGCAGAGTAGACTTGGGAGGAAGAGCGGTGCCCAGAGAGAGCCCCGTCCCTCACCTGGCCGTCGTGGGGAGAGGCTCGTGTGTGAGCTCTCATTGGATTCCTCATGGTGATACTGTCACCTGGGGTTGAACGTTGGCATTCCCGGTGGCTGGCGCTCCTGTGAGTTTGTGGACTTGGTTTGGGACAGAAACTCTCACTCCTGGAGCTCAGCACTGGCAGCCTGCAGGCAGCTCTGGGGAAGGGGCCGAGCTTCCTTCTAAGCCAGGTGTGTGCCCAGCCTGTCAGAGCAGGGCGTGGAGGAGGGTTCCGGGTGGACGGGCTGGGAAGTTAGGGTGGTGCCTGCTGTTAGAGCCTCCTCGCAGCTACATCTCCTGGAGACGCCAGGCAAGCTGGGCGGGCACCCCGGGGACTGAAGACAGTACCATCGTTCCTGCTTCAGGCCAGAGAATGAAAGAGGTTTTACAGGCCTCTTTTGCTTTTGAAATCCTGCTGTCTTGAGGAGACACTTTTAAAGTCAGAGTGGTTCTGGTGGCTTGTCTTGGTCTTTTGAAAAAGCTAAGTGCCTAATTTTTCCAAGTGACTTGATCATCTTTATTTCTTATTTAGTACATTTGATGTTGGTGTTTATTTTTAATTAAAGTTACACAAATACATGAATTGAAGAGTCAAATCTTTTTATTAAAAAACAGAACACTCCCCTCACCCTCCCCACCCCTGACCGCCGCCATTTCTTGCTCTTCAGACAGCTGTGCTTTTAAAACTCTTTTTAGCTGATGGGATATTTGCTCCAAAGTCTAGAAACCACATGCTTTTCTTGTAATTTAAAAAATCTGTTCACCTTCAGGTCATAATTCTACACTGAATGGATGAAGGGAAGATGCACATTGGCGCCTTTTCCCTCCTTGCTCTCGCAGTTCACGCACGCCCTTCTCCCAGTCGTCCGGTGCAGTCACTGTGCCGAGGCCTTGCTCAGTGTTCGCAGGATCGTGATGTCCGCACTACAGCCGGGCTGTGCAGTGCGCCGCGATTACTCTTCTTTTTCTGCCCGTTACTTGTTTTCCTGAAAGCTTTTGTTCTAAGATTTTTTTCTCCTTCTGTATCTGCTTCCTCAAAGTGTTTTAAAGTTTGTTGGAGATATGTTACGTACAAAAAAATTTACCCTCTTTTGCATGTAATTCTGAGTTTTCATGAATACTCATATAAACAACCAACACAGTCAAATATTATTAGAGTGCTTTGGCCTTTTTTTTTATTATTATTTTTTATTTCCGGCATTTCTTATTCTGGGGCTTTTTAGCTTTCTGCTCGTTTTGAAGGCTAGAGGGCTAAGAAGCTGATTGGAAGCTAGCTCTCAGGATGGGGTGGTCTTTGTCCTAGGCTTGTCTGCCAAGCTCTCATCTTGGAAGCTCCTGACGTCAGATCATCTTTCTTTCCTCTGGCTGATCGGGTTTCCTCCCCTTTTAGAAGGGGTACGTGTGGCTGCCTGTGTCCTGGGAGCCAGGTGGGGGAAGAGGGCTAGCAGACACCTGCCGTAATTCTAAACATAAACTTGCTGTTCATTCCCTGTTTTCAGCGTAGGACCTGTGGTAGATGGGAAAGAAGTGCCCGCTACCTTTGCTGTGTTTCTTTGACTCGGGGCTTGATCGTGTGACTGTTCTGCCCACGGGACGTGGCCCAGTGGACTGCCAGCAGTGGCTTGAGAAGTGCTTTGCTTTGGGGCTTGGCCCTTTTGCTGCTGAAATCACTCTACTGCCATGTGAACAGGCCTTGGCTTCTGTCCTGGAGGACGAGAGGCGTGTGAGTAAGCCCAGACCAGAGACTTCCAGTCAGTCCGTGGAGTCACGGGAATTACAAATACTTGTTTTTTCCAGCCTCTGAGGTTCGGAGTAGCTGCTGCGCAGCAGAAGCTCGCAGATGGAGAGCCCTTATCTCCGGTGGTGCCGGGCAGCCCAGTCCGGAGACCTGCTGTTTGACCTTCTCCAGAGAATAAACATGCTGCTTTGAGAGCAGTGGGGAGAGACATGGAGCTGTAACAGGGTCTTAAATAACCCTCCAGCCAGTCTTCCCTTTTTCGTTCCCACTGTCATGCCCTCTTTCTGAAGTTCGCGTTGCCGCTGAGTCCTGAGCCTCTTGAGACGTTCTGTGCTGTTTGTTTGGTTACTTCTTGGCTCCTTCCAGTGCCGGCTTGGGGCTTCTCTGTCTCATTTCTGCCATTTACCTTTGTCCGTCAGTGGTCTACTTTCGTTTGCTGCTGTTTTCTCCTTTTTGCTTTATGCTTTTAAGAAAAATTCCTGTATTGTACTTTTACAGAGATTTTTGGGAAAGAGCTGAGCTAAATACAGGTGTTCAAATTGGAAGTTTGATCTTGTGTCTTTAAGATAGCATCCTCCTGACCCACCTATGTGTAATGATGTGGTGATTAATAACCATGTTATTTAACCGTTTAACCATAGTCGTTAATAACCCCAGACTGGAAAACGCCGGCCAATTCTAGTTGGCCAGGTGCAGGAGCCATTCACAGTTCACAGGACTTTTAGAAACTCATTTGTTCACAGTTACTGTCCCCCTCCCCCCTTATTTTGTGTGAAGTTTAGCCGGATGCAATCTCCTGAAATGACTGAAAGGAAACCAAAATGACAAAAATCATTTTCTCTACCTCTTAAACAAGTAAATCCATAGGGATTTAAATAATTTTTGTAGATTTTTCCCTTTAAAGTTAAAAAACCAGTGTTTATTCACACTGGCCTTCAGTCTACCTCTGTTGGGTGATTGAAGGGAAAATGCAAAACTTTCAGGTTTTACTGTGAAGCTGATGGAAAACAGGAGCGCTAGCCTGCCTGATGCTGTGCGCCTGACCACGAGAAGCCTGTGAGGGTGCCAGCTGTGGGGCTGCAGTAAGGCATTGCTTCCTGTCGTTGTTTCTAAACTACAAGCTAATCATTAGCTTTCCTGCTCCCTGCACTTTCAAGAGCTGGAAGAGACGGACAGACAGGGGTGTTTGCCCCACACCCTCAGGAGCCCCTCAGCCGGTGAGCTTGGGGTGTCTGGTGTCCAGGAGACACCGATCCTTTCAAGCACCTGTGGCCGCAGTCGTGCTGGCCGAGCTGGTGACGGGTCCGTCCCCCACAGTAGGGCTGTGTGTTGAATCCGGTATATTGTGTCCTGGGGCTGCCGTAACAAGGAGCTGCCGACTGAGTGGCTTGAAAAACAGAAATTTGTTGTCTCCCAGTTCTGGAGACTAGCAGTCTGAGATCAAGATGGTGATTCACTTGGAGGCTAAGGAGGAGAGTCTGTTCTCTCTCCCAGCTTCTGGTGGTTCGCTGGCCGTCTCTGGCGCTGCTTGGCTTGTAGACACGTCACTTTGATCTCTGCCTTCGTGTTCACTTTGCCATCTCCCCCTGTGCACCTGTCTCTGTACAGATTCCCCGTCTAAGGACGCCAGTTCTAGCGGGTTAGGGCTTGCCTGCGTGACTTTGCTTTAACTTGATGACCTCTGTGAAGACCCTGTCTCCAAATAAGGTCACGTTCATAGGCACTGGGGGTTAGGACCCCAGCATGTCTTTTTTCAGGGGAGCACAGTCAGCCCATAACACCCAGGAAGGGTGAAGCTCATGCCACTTGTGATTATGACTTCTGTGTGCAGGGCCGTTCTCAGGGGCCTTGTGGGGAGTCAGGGCAAAGATGGGAAGAAGGGAGAGTTGGAGGACCTGCTGGTGGAAGCAGGCCTGAAGGGTCCCACCCCAGTGGAGTCCTTGAGGTCGTTGTACAGGGTCCTCCACGTTGTGAACGGGGAGGCAGACTGTTTAAAGGGAGATGATACCCTGTTCTGTTGTTGCTCATTGCCCCCAGGGTGGGGCAGGGAGGTCACAGCAGGCCGCCCAGCCGCACAATGTAGACAGCTGATCTACTGGGCCCCTTTCGTGCGCCGGACTCTGGGCAGGTACTGCGGCGGGTGGCAGGTGGTGGCAGTGAACAGGCAGATTTCAGTTGGCGTGGTGATCACTGAGGATGTATGTTTCTAAAGGGATGTGCGGCTCCTTGTGCATGGGGTGTTACTCACTGTTGCCAGGGTCCAGGGTGGTGCCTGGCTCTTAGTGGGTACTCTGGGTTTGTTGGATGAATAAATGCTGCCTTATGTGTGTCTTTTTTTTTTTTTTTTCACAAATATATGGTAGAGAAGAGGTAGAGATAACGCACCTTTTAGAGGAAGGCGAGCACTCCTTGTCCCAGGGACTGGGGGCTTCCTGGAAAGCAGGGCCTGGCGCTTGGGAGGAGGCAGGGCCATCTCAGGTGGAGGAGGGAAAGCCAAGGAACTCCTTTTAAAACTGTTACTGTTAATAGCATATTACCATTGTCACGTAGGATGACTTCAGTTCCTGTATTTATAAGCGGGGGCTGTCCTTTCCTTTCCTTTTTCTTCTACGTTCCCTCTGTTTTCCTTTCCTAATTTCCTTCCTACTCCCTAAACAGGAGGACAGTGTATTTCTGGTCTGCATTCTGTCCCTAATTAGCACTGTGACCTCTGAGCATCTATTTCTTTTCTTAACACAGGAGTTTGTACTAGGTAATCCCTTCTAGACTGATCTCAGAATGATTAGTTATTTACCCAGCTTTGGACTCCTGACCCTAACTGCTGTAGGGTGACAAGCGTCTGTAGAATGTGTCTCATACTCTGGTTACTGTCTAGATGAGCACACAGGACGTCCTCATGAAACAGTAACTTTAAACGTATGAAATGTTAAATTAAAATGATATATTTATGGAGGACTTTTTTCCGCAGGAATCATAATAGAACAGTTTCCTGACATCTAGTTTTCGTATAATACATCAGAATTCTGTTCAGTGTTGTTTCTGAAGTGTACGAAATTAACAGGAAATCAGAGTACACCACAGTTTTATTTGCACGATGGAATATCACACTGACGTGCGTGTTATTTTTCTAACAAGCATCTGTAGTAGATATCTGTTGCTGTGGAACAAATTACCCTCGATTACTTAGCTTAAAACAACAACATTTATTAGCTCCCCGTTTCCAAGGGTCGGGAATCTGGAGTGATTTCGTTGGGCGGTTCTGGCTTTGGGTCCCTGGTGAGCTGCAGTCAAGCTGTGGGCCAGGGCTGCAGTCATCTCGAGACTCAGCTGAGCGCGGAGTGTCTGCTGCCAGGCTTACTCACGGGGCTGTTGGAGGCCTTCGCTCGTCACAGGTCTGGTAGTGGTCTGTCCCTAGGGCTGTCTCAGGGTCTTCAGGGCTTGGCAGCTGGTTTCGCCCAGTGTGTGTGATGATGGGGGTGGAGGGAGAAGGAGGGAAGGATCTTGTTGAAGCATGTCCCCCTCTCCTCCCCCCAACGTCTGTCTAAATTGATCTCAGAAGTGTCCTGACATCACCCATCACCTCTGCTGTGTGCCAGTGGTCACACAGAACAACCCTGGGACACTGTGGGCAGCGATGGCCCAAAGGTATGAATACCAAGAGCTGTGGGAGTCTTGGGGAACTCATTGTCCAGACGTTGCAAATGTTTTTATAGCCTCAGGTTCTGGAATGAGTGTGGTTTCTCCTGTACTACTTTTGGAGAAACCTAGGAAGTAAGAAATAATTCAGTAATACTGCTTTTATTGTGGTTTTCTCTCTTTAATAAGAATTTTCTCTCTTTCTTTTTAATAAGAACAAAATCATGGGGTTTTCTTTTTTGAACTTGCTTTTTTTAGTCAGCATTTTGTTCTTTTTTTAATTATAGAAATTCAAAACTTTAATAAGGATAAAGAGTAATATGATGAACTTCCGTGTACCCATCACCTGGTTTCCACAGTTACCAATTCATGGCTAATTTTGTTTCATCTGTACCCCATTCTCCTCCACCTCTGTATTTTAAAACAAATCCCAGGTGTAGGTATGGTTTCACTCTATGTATCTCATTATGTCTCTGAAAAAAAGGGAGACTTAAACATCTCAACAGTACTAAAAAGAAAATTAACCAGTAGTCTTTAATAGCATCAAATAAATCCAGGGTTCAAATTTCCCCTATTATCTTATCTTTTAAAGGTATTTTTTATTAGAATCAAGATCCAAATAGGTCCCCTATACTGCAGATTCCAGGGTCTTTGTGTTATTGTTAGAGTCTAAAAATTTTGGATTTGAAGATTGCCTTCGGTCATTTCACCCATCCCCACAGCTTTGTGTATGTCGGTGCTGACTTTCCCCACAGACATCCTAACCCTTCCCCAGGCCCGTGCTCTCCAGTTGCCGAGCTCCTCACTAGCCATTCTGGGGGTCCTGCCTTTATGTTCTCTTCTGAGTGTTTATATTCTTTTGCTTATTCTTATTCAACAGTAAAGCCTGGAAATAACTGTGTATCAATTTATAATGATCTTCCTCAGTCTTTTTATTTTAAAGACTTATCTAATATTTTGTAGATTTGGCTCTTAGCTTAGGAAGTTTAAAAAAAAATACATGGTTGCCGCCCCTCATCCATGGGGAGTACGTTCCGTGACCCCCAGTGGATGCCTGAAACCGCAGCTGGTACTGAACCCTATACGTACTATGTTTTTTCCAAAAATTCATAAGATGAAGTTTAATTTATGAATTAACAATAGTAACTAATAATAAAATAGGACAATTATAACAATGCACTGTAATAAAAGTTAGGTGAATGTGGTCTCCCTCCTCAGATTTTCCTGTTGTACGAATCTAATGCCTCTTCCATCTTAACTAGGCACTGTTGCACTGTGGTTGTAACTTTTGCTGTTTGAGATGTGACAGCAAAATTAGCAGGAATTTTTTTCTTCTTTACAATGTCACAGATGGCCGATTTGTTCTTACCATATATCTTAGCAACCTCAGTGTGTGACATTTTTTTCTTTCCTTGCTAAGTTGACAACTTTCACTTTTTCACTTAAAGGAAGCACTTTACGGCTTGTCTTTGGCACATCCGGCTTGCCAGCATCACTATTGCACTTTGGGGTCATTATCTTGGAGATACGGCAAGATTGGTTCCATTCCGCCGCAATGAAGCGATTATCACAATAAAGCAAGTCGTGAATTTTTTGGCTTCCCAGTGCACATCAGTTATGTGTACACCACATTGTAGTGTAGTAAGTGTGCAACAGCATTATATCTGAAACAAAGCAAAGTACATACTTTAATTTTAAAAATTGCTAAAAAATGCCAAAACAATTACAGTATAACATCAGAGATCACTGATCGCAGATCACCCTAACACACTTAATAACAATAATGAACAAGTTTAAAATATTGCAGGCATTACCAAATGTGACACACACGTGACGTGAGCAAATGCTGTTGGAGCAGTGGTGCCTGGGGACTCCCCGGGGCGGGGGCAGGGTCAGGCACAGACCTTCACCTTGTAGCAGGTGCAGCATCCGCCAAGCGCAGGGGAGTGAAGCGCAGGAAGACGGGGCCTGCCTGCATTAGGCATCATGCAGAGTCTGATAACTGAGATGGCTGCTAAGGGACAAGTAGGCGGGGTGTGTTGGACAAAGGGGTCATTCACACCCCGGGCCGGACAGAGTGGATAAGAGATTTCATCGTGCTGCTCAAAATGGTGTGCAATTTAACACCTACGAATTGTTGATTTCTAGAATGTTCCATGTAATATTTCTCGGTCAAGGTTGCCCTCGGGTAACTGAAACGGTGGAAAGTGATGCCTCGGGTGAGGGGGGCCCGCCCCGCTGTGTTCCCAGGAGCTTTAGGAGGCCACGGCGTTGTCTTCAGTAGCAGGTCCCTGGGAAGGACCTCGGCCTGGCACTGGGGCAGACTTTTCAGTATGTGTTGCTTGCTTTTCTCCGCCTCCCAGGATGAACTAACGTTTGCCATTCGTGGGCCTGGATCTCCCAGCTCCTGGTGGGCCAGGTTGGATTTGGGAGGGAGTCTTTAGTTAGGACTTGGTGTCGCTTAACTCCAAGAGGATTCTGAGAATCCTGGCCCTCGCTCAGAGTGCTTTTCCTGTTCCCCGCAGGCCCGTCAGCTCATCCTGCAGTACGGCTTAACTCTCAGTGACCTGGACCGACACCCAGAGGTAAGGGAGTCAGGCTGTTGCGTTTTTCTGGCGCCTTTCTCATGGCTGTCACTTGTTCATGGGCTCTGGATATCTTGTCAAGTCTCGGAGAAAGGTTAGCCATTACTAACTTTTCTCCTGGGACTTTGAATATTAACCTTGGCTGAGGTCCCAAGTGGGGAGGTTGTTAGTTCCCAGCACATCCCTGTGGTCTAACCGTGAGGGCTCAGGGACCCAGGGTGTCTGGCAGTCCTTGTTGAGACGTGTAAGAGCAAGCCGGCCCACGGAGCTTACCACTAAGTGGAGAAAAGGAGTGGTCATCCCAGGCAGCCATGGGCGTTTGAAACCGAGTTTTATGGTGAAGACGATTAAACACACAGGCAATCCAGAGGCGACTGAAGGCCGTGAGAGTGAGCCTGCGTGCGCACAGCAGTAGCTTGTTCTGAGCCCTCACCACGTACCAGGTATCATGCTCTGTGCTGGGCCTGCATTAAACGATGGTCATTGCTCAGTGTCCCTGGGGGACTGGTTCCCAGACCCACTGCGAGTACCACAGTCCACAGGTGCTCAGTCAGATCGCACAGTTGGCCCCCTGTGTCCGCGGTCCCACCCCGCAGATGCAGCCAGCCTTGGATTACGTCGTGCTGTGGTACATGCTTCATGGGAAACCAGTCTACCTCTAAGTGAGCCTTCTCAGCTCACGTCTGCATTGTTCAAGGGTCAACTGTATCTAATCTCCAGCAGTCCCGAGGGTAGATACCATTACTATTCTGTGTTACAGGTGCGAAAAAGGCACAGAGAGGGCAAGCCATGCTGTTTGTAAGTGGCAGAGCCTGAATATGAATTCGGGTGCTTCTTGCTCTAGAGCGATGCTGTTAGGTGGGTTTTGTGGGAAGAGGTAAAGTTTGAGCAGGGCCCTGAAGGCCAGGCGGGAAGGGCAGGAGAGAACATTCCAGAGAGGGTGGATGGGAACCATGGGGACAATTCCAGGCAGGCATGTGGGTGTATGTGGACAGGGCTCAGACGGGCTGGGGTGCCTAGGACTGGGTGAGTGGAATGTGATGGTGCCCAGTGAAGAGGGCACGGCTGAAGGGAAGAGGGGTGGGATTTTGGCAGCTCGAAAATGAACTTGATGGTGGTCTACTAACCTTGTTCTCCTGGTACACGTGGGCCACGGAGGGGTTTGTAAGAACCATGGCTTGCTGGGAGATTTCTATGGGTGGAGCTGGGCACAGGCTGAGTCAGCTGTTCAGTGCTGTGAGGAGAGTGCTTTGGGTTGAGGTGGGCCTGGAACCAAACAGAAAAGGTCAAAACCTTCTAGGCCCTGGAGAGCTGCCATGGTGCCACCAGACCCTGGGGGTAGTGCAGGGTGGGGAGAAGCAACGCGGGCTGTGACTTCATCTTTATAAAAGGATGGAAGCGAGAATGCCCTGCTGAAACTTGGTGGGATGTCTCCCCGTGCCATGCCGAGCAGCTTCTAACTGCACCTTGAACTGAATTTGTACCCTGAGGTTTTATACTGCTGCTTTAAAAACCCTTGTTTGAGGTTCCCATATTGTCCATGCAGAGTGCCAGGAGTGACGAGAAATACGCAGCTTCCTTGATTTCAAATTTTGAAAGATGAATGAATCCGTTTCCCTCTTGACTGCCTTTAGGGTTGGCAGTGGAGCTTCCTAATACAGAGGGAGCGGGCGGGCCAGACAGGTGCTTTGGTGGGGTCACAGTGGGGCCATCTGAGATAAGCTCCAGTTCTGGATCATATCAGGTGTGTGCCACCTTTGTAGCTCTCGGTTGGGTCTTCTCTGTCCTCTCAAACTGGCTATTTTTGCCACATTAGTATCGGGACTCACTGAATCAGTGTTTCTCAGCCTTTTCCCCATTATTGCCCCACCCTCCAGTGAAATTTTAATTCCACGGATACACTATGTATCTGTTTCTGAACTTGGAGGTGAAGTTACTCACGTTGAGACTGCATGCTGGCGGTGATGCCAGCGTGTGCACAGAGAAGCCCAGCGGGGAGTAAAGGGAGGGTTACGTTGTGGAGCTGGACACAGATGGCGTTCCCACGTTTGTTTCCTGGTGACCCTGGTGGCATAGCTTAGCCTCTTAGCGTCTCAGTTTCTGGGTGGGTTAAATCGGAATATCCGTGCCTGGCTGTGGGGGCTCCTGGGATCTGAGGAGCCATTGCGTGTTCAGGCTAAGCACAGAGCCTGCCCTCTCAAGGCTCTAAATGGCTTTTGTCTCTTTCTTTCCCTCAACGCAGATCGACCTCGCCATCGACGGCGCCGATGAAGTAGATGCTGATCTCAATCTCATCAAGGGTGGTGGGTGAGTGGCGGGGCTCTTCTGCAGGGTATTATCTGCCAGGCAGTCCCTAGCAAGGCAGAGTGGAGCGCAGCGAACACATGGCCGCTGTGGTGTCTGTGACTTTGTCTCTCCGCTGGGATGCTGACAGCATATGGCCCTAGGGCCAGCCTGGCATTTCTGTCATTAGCAGGAGCCTGGGCCTCCTCAGTGAGATTATTCATCTCAGTGGATTCTCAGTGTCCACCCCTTCCGCTGATTCAGACTTTAAACACTGCGCAGGCTGAACCAGACATGCTGCTGGGGCTACATTACTAGGTCTGTGGGCACCAGTGTGCGGTCCTTGCTTTAGAGCTGCTCCTGCCTCCATGAGCAGTTAGTGATGTATGTATTCATTCATTCGGAAGACATTTATTGGGTGTTTCTTAAGTGATGATCTGGGGTGTGGGTGTGGGTGTGGGTGTGGGATGGTTAGGGAACAGTGAGTTGAAGAGGGGGAAGCCCCGGGCTCCTGGTTCTCATGATCAGGCAGACTGTGGAAAGACACAGAGTTTGTTTAAAATCTCACCGTGCCCTCTCTCCACTTCGTCACCCTGACTGTCAAATAGGGCAGGTTGTTCAAAGCTTGTCCTTCCTTCTCAAGTTATAGTGCCACGCCTCATGCCATGCTCAGATGACTTCTCCCTAAGCACAGTCAGTGCTTCCTGGCAGATGCCTCTTAGATAGGGTTGTGCCCGGCCCCCCGGGAACCATTTCTCCCACATGCAGGCTCGTATTTCCACGGTCCATTTCCTGGAAGCAGCGTGTCTTAGCTCGGGCCTCCATAGCAAAATACATTAGACTTGGTGGCTTCAACAGAAACATTTATTTCTCACGGTTCTGGAAGCTGTAAGCTTGCAGATGATTCGCATGGTGGGGAGAGAGCAAGAGAGCTTTCTGGCATCTTCTTAAAAGGATACTAGTCCTATCAGACCAGCGCCCCGTTTTTGTGACCTCATTGAACCATAATTACTTCCTTCTTCCAGATACAGTCACGTTGGGGGTTAGGACTTCAACAAGTGAATTTTTCGGGAGGGAGGACACAATTCAGCCCATTGCAGGGTCTGATGGGGTTGGGGATGTTCCTTTAAAAATTAAAAACTAAATTTCTCTTTAAGTGCCAGAATTGAGTGGACTTTGGTTTCTTGGATCTGACCTTCGTTCCCAGATTCAGTTTTTGTCTGACTTACCCCTGTGTTAATTCTCCCCCATCCCAGAGGCTGCCTGACCCAGGAGAAGATCGTGGCTGGCAACGCCAGTCGCTTCATTGTGATCGCCGATTTCAGGTATGATGTTCGGGGTTCTGAACTGTCCACCGAGGAGGTAGATCAGACCCCAGGCCTCACTTTATAGAGGAGGAAGTAGAGAAGTGGAGGGCCTGTCTGGCTCTCTGTGGCTTGGGACAGCGTCTTGCAGGCTTATGTTCCGCTCTCGCGCTGAGGCTGGACACGGCTTTTTCACGTGTCCGTTGGGAGGAGGAGGAAACAGCTCGTCGTCCTTGTTAGCAGAGCACATCCTGTTTACCGCCCATTTGCTCCAGGCGGTGAGTCCGCGCCCTGCTTCCTCTGTGTCACGGCACTTGTGCCGTGGGCAGTCTTTGACCAGGCTCTCTCATTCTCCTTCACGGAGTCTAGTAGAAGGCACTCGAGCCGAGCATATGAATTTAAAAACAAAATGTATTTACTTATGAATTACGACAGCTGTACAATTATTATACCTGTATAACCACAAGCTGGTCATACTCAGTTTTAACACTTTTGTCATATTTTCTTCAAATGCTTTTCTTAAACGATGAAATAGCCAGCAGGTTTGCAGCCCTGTCCCCTCGTCCCCGCTCCCTTCGCTTGGCCTCTCACCTTGCAGTTACCCCCGGCCTGAGCTGGGTGTGCACCTGCGCCCTTGCGCTTGTTTACATTTGTTGCGTTTTTGACTTTCCAGGAAGGATTCAAAGAACCTCGGGGATCAGTGGCACAAGGGAATCCCCATCGAGGTCATCCCCATGGCCTATGTCCCCGTGAGCCGGGCCGTGACCCAGAAGTTCGGGGGCGTGATTGAACTTCGAATGGCTGTGAACAAGGCAGTAAGTGCCCGGGGAGAGGCGTTCCAGGTTCTCAGCGCAGGGTCCTCCTTCCTGCTTCCGGTAGTTCTTCTGTGTCTAGACTGGGCAGTCGGCTTCTGTTTGTTTATTTTTAATCCCCAAACTAACTGTGGTTACGGGCAGAACTACGTTAAAAAGTTTTGAACATAAAGAAAAGAAAGCAAATTAGCTGTAACTCTGCCCTGATGAATTTTTATTTTGTTGTGTTTTCCTCCTGGTGTTTTGTAATGACTTCTTCAAAATCATGGTTCTAATCCTAGTGGTTGTGCAGAGCCCTGGCTCTGGCTCCCTGCGAAGCTGAAAGGCGGAGGGGGCATCACTGAGGTTCTCTCTCAGGGCTGCAGCTCCTCCGCAGGGGCCCAGCACCCGCCTTCGTGGGCTTCCTCCATGGGCTTCCACCCCTTCCCCAGCGTGCGGGGGAGTCCTCCTTTCCGTGCTCTGGCCACATCTGTGGTCCTGAACACTTTCTAGCGCCCAGCACTGTTGAGGAATTCTGGGTTGTTTTTTTTTCAATTGAAGCATAGTCACTTTACACTGCTGTGTCAATTTCTGGTGGACAGCATCATGTTTCAGTCATACGTGGACATGCGTATGTTCGTTTTCATATTTTGCATTATAGGTTACTGCAGGATATTGAATAGAGTTCCCTGTGCTATGCAGAAGAAATGTGTTTTTTGTCTATTTTATATACAGTAGTTAGTATAAGGAATTCTGGATTAATGAACTACACCCAGCCTGTTTGACCCCATGCCCCATCTCCGCCCCTGACTTCAGGTGGACTGTCTTAGGGGAGCACCGTCTTGCTTTGCGTAGTGGTGGTTCTCAGTGTGATGCTGTGGGGATGCTGGCCGTGTTGGTGGTCTGTCCTGGTGCTGTAGTTTTTCACCCTAACAATAGCTAAGAATTGTTGAGTCCTCACTGTGAGCCCTCACTGTGGTTTATGTATAGGCTGCCTCACAAAGTCCGTTTTATTGTCCCTTTTTTGCAATCGAGGAACCGGAGGCTCTCAGAGGCTCACGGCTTCTGTGAGACCTGTGCCTGTGCGGCTCCAGGACTCCAGCTCTGACTCCATGCCTCTGCTCGTCACTGCTCTGTAGTCCTGGGTTCTGGGAAGCAGGCGGCAGGCGCGCTGGTCAGAGCACATTGATTGAGGTCCCTGTCTTTGGCTCTCAGCCCCGCTTTCCTGTCCCTCTCTGCCTGCCTGTGTCTACATCCCCTGTAAATGCGGGACATTGCCTTCTAGGGCCCCGTGGTGACGGACAACGGGAATTTTATCCTGGACTGGAAGTTTGACCGGGTGCACAAATGGAGTGAAGTGAACACAGCTATCAAAATGATCCCAGGTAACGTGAGCGGCCTTTACCGAGCATAGATACCCGTGCCCTTCCTGACTGTCCCCGCCTCCAGCCACAGGAGGCACGATGGGTGGGGGCTTTGAAAAGACTTGGTTGGAAAGAAGGATTTCCTTTATACCACATTTGGGGTTTCTAATTTCACACCTTTGCACTCCCACCTCCTTTCTCCCTCCCCTCTGAATGGCCCCTGCTCACCTCTCAGCTTGGTTGGTTGGCGTTTCACGACCCATTTCAGCTGGGATAGGTCTGGAGTGGCAGGGGCGGGGGAGGGGCTCGCCTTGAAATAAGCCCCCTCTCTGCAAAGAGCCTTTCCTCCCAGGAGCTTGGCTGCAGCCTCTGATTTGGGCGGGCTCTCTTAAGCACTGGGGAGGAAGGACTCAGTTCCCCCACATTCATTAGGTACGTGCCGTGGGCAAGGTGCTGCCCTGTGTTACAGGGGATGCTCCCATCAGTAGAACGGGGGATCTGCCTCCAGGAGAGTTGGTGTGAACCTGGGCAGAGCTGGGAGTGGCTGCGTAGAAGCTGTGCCCACCGAGAAGGTGGAGTGTGCTCGGTTCCGCTGGAGGAATAATACCGGGAGTGCAGAGTGGCTGCTTCTGGGCCGTGTGGGGAAGTTCCACAGAGGAGAGGTGGCTTCTGACCTGCCTCTTAGCACAGAGTAATGCACTGTGCTAAGTGTTTAAAAATGTCTCGTTTGATTCTCCAGTTTGATGAGATAGTTGTAGAGGAGGACATGGCTTGAGGAAGATGAAACGATTTGCCCAAGGGCTGCAGCACCAAGATGGGGGCCCAGGTTATCTGCCTCTGGACCCTGAACCTTTAGTCCTTCCGTCCCCGAGAGCCAGGTCTAGGAGGGGTTGTGTGACACGAACGTTTGGAGCAGCAAGGAGCCTCTGCTGCAGCTGGTACCCGGGACCCGGGACCCGGGGCCCTGGGTGCAGACTGGGAGGGCAGAGTAGAGGTGAGTCAGGAGCCAGGCCAAGGGTGGTATTGAAGGCTGGTACAAGGAAATCGAAAAGAAGAGGCAGGTGTAAGAGAGCTCTGTTTCATGATACGGAGCAGCTAAGGTTCTGACTGGGAATATTCCATGACATGGAGTGTTCTCAGGCCTGAACTGGCTAATGGGAAAGGTAAGGCCGGTTTAGCAGACTGTAGTGACTAGGAGTGGAGTCTGGAGCAGACAGTCTGGGGGAGGATCTGAACTCTGTCAGTATGACCTTTGTGGCCTTAGTTAACGTCTCTGTGACTCAGTTTCTTCCTCTGTAGAGGAGGCTATTAGTACCTACCTCATAGGATTGTTAGGAGGATTAAATAAGTTAAAATGGTGCCCCAGCACACGCGACAGTGTTTGCTGAATGAATACATCCCTAAGAAGAAAGGATGCTATCTTCACCATAATCCACTGTGCTGGGTGAGATTCTAATTTACCCGTGCTATTTGGGAATGAAATATATATATAAATATATATATTATATAGATATATTACATACATAAACACGATATAATACCTTTAGTCTTCCAACCTTTAGTCTACTGATTTAGTTGTCTATTGACAATCTTTTCCCAGATTTACTAAGTAAAAAAGATGAGTCGCATTATGCGTATTCCCTCACTTAGTGCTATCTTTAGTGAAGAGCTGAGGAACCAAGAAGGCAGGAGGACGAGAAGTCTAGGGGTCACTGTTAGTAACAGGAGAATAGCCCCTAATGGTAACGCAGACAAAGCCCAGCGTGCGAGCAGGGAACAGCCCACCGGTCCCGACCCTGTTCTTCTGGAGGTGGATTTCTCTCAGTGCCCACTAGGTAGCTCTCTTGCACCTGCTCAGACCTTTCTTGCTTATTGAGAGACACTGAGATGTCCTTCGTGAGCACATTTCTCCTGTACTTGCTTTCCACCTCAGGAAGTAGGAGCTTCGTCCTGGAGAAGTTCAGAGTTTCATTAGGAACTTAAAGTGCAGAAAATGAGAAAAGAGGCTAGATACTAAATCAGTTCAGTGCCGCAAGGATCATCGTCTCTCTTTTCTCACCCTCTTTGGTCTGTGGCAGTACTTGCTGCTGGGCCAAGTCAGGGGAGGAGAAGCAGGGCAGGCTTCTCCGTCTAGCCCTGTTGCCCTGCCCTGGTCCCGTGGGCATTCGTGGACATGAGGATGCTTAGAGGATAGCTGAACTGGTGCCTGGCTGGTCACACCCCGGATGTTCCTTTGCTTCCACCCAGAACCAGAGCTGAGCTGCCTCTGCCCTTTCCACCAGCTTCGGGGTGGGAGGAGGGGTGGGTCAGTCCGTCCCAGCACCTCAGTAACCCGGAGGGAGGTTGCTCTAGATCAGACCTTGGACCGCCGCCACGCGTCTCTGCTGGCTCTCTGAAACCTTTTCTGAACCTGGTTTGACTTTCTTTTGGATCTGGTGGGAGCTGTCACCTGGTGTTAGAGTTTTTGGAAAGGACGGGGCTTGAGGGCCACTGTGCTTGTCTTTGGGGGGCTTGCAATGGTGCCAGAGGCCTCCGGGTCTCAGCAGCTCTTCTCTTGCCTGATGGCTTTTAATTGCCAGTGGATGGTTTTGTTTATGTGTTGGGGGCTGTCTTTGAAAGTTTTACTTTTGAATTTATGTGGTTGCAAGAGTAAACAGTGAGACGTGTCTTCCTTCCACCGCTCTTGTGTGGAGGCAGCCACCAAGATTGTGTCCTTCTTGAGTTTCTCCTTCATAAATGCAAACAGCCTCCCACCTCCCTTTTAGTCGAGTGGTAGCACACTGCATACGTGTTTTGCTTCCTACTATTTCCCATCTTGGAGATTATCACATTATGGTTCACAAAAGAGCTTCCTCATTTTTTTTTTTAAACAACTACATGGCATTCCATCTTTATGTCTGTCATATTTATTTAACCAGATCCCACTAGCAGATATTTGTTTCCAGTCCTTTGCTAGAAGGGAGTTACTAGATCAAAGGCTACATGTGTCTAGTTTTGCTAGATGGTGCAGAATTGCCCTCCACGGACGGCACCATGTTACCTACTTCTGCCAGCAGCGGATGCAGGTGCCGCTTCCCCCACACACTGGGTCCATCCAGCTTGTTTTTTCAGTAGTTGATCAGTATTATCTCATTTTAGTGGATGTGTCCATATGTAAATATTTCTGGTAGAGGTTGCTTACAACAGCGGTGGTTAACTCTCATCACTGAGTAGTGGACCATCGTATTTATGTGTGTGAAAAAAATACTTATCTATGCATTCTACTCTTGATGGACATTTGGGTGTTTCTCCAGTTTTTAGCTATTAGTAAAAGTGTTGCTATGAACATCCTTACACCTCCTGTCTTTTGAGGACCATATACATGCCTGATAGTTGCTTATATAAAAGGGGTAAGGAGTAAAGTTGCTGAATCAACAGGTTTGAATACGTTCAGCTTTAGAAGAGGCACCAATAAACATTTGCCCAAGTGATTTTGCCATTTTGCTCCCTCTGTGTCTGTGTGGGAGTGTCTTGTATCCCAGTCACATTTCATTATATTCATTCTGGTGAGTGTGTGGTGGTGTCTTGTTTTAATTTGCATTCCCCTTTGAGTAGTTTGCCATTTTTTTTTAATGTTTGTTGGCCGTCTTGGATAACCTCTTGTGAAGTACCTTTAGTCTTTTGCCCGCTTTTCTACTAGGTTGTCTGTTGTATTGATTTGGAGAGTTTATGTGTTTTCATGCGGTATATGCATTGCAAGTATCTTCCAGCACTCTGGGGGGAAAACTTCTAAGGCTGAGAGAGTGATTGAGAATCACTAGGAGTCAGAGTAATTAGAGTACTCATGGAGGGCCGCTCTGGAAAGATGACTTGTCATCTGATATATGAAGGGCAGAGAAGCCCCAGCCCCTTGAAGTACTCAAAGATCGTTGTCGAATTCAAAAAGAATAGCATGAGCAAAGGCCCTGAGGCAGGGAGAAGCTTGGCACATTTGGGTACAGAGAGAAAGCCCAGATGGCAGGGGAGAAGGGATTCAAGAAGAAGTGAACATGATCAGCAGCTCTTTTCGTTGTCACGTGCGAGAGAAGGCGTTATTTGTCACCTGTCCAGTGCTGTTAATGGTGGTTGCCCCGCTGGCCCCGTGGCCCCAGTCTCCTCCTTGCCCTGAGAAGCTGAAACATGTTGCTTCTTTCCGCCCTTGGCCCTGCAGGCGTGGTGGACACGGGCCTGTTCATCAACATGGCCGAGAGAGTCTACTTTGGGATGCAGGATGGCTCGGTGAACATGCGGGAGAAGCCTTTCTGACCCGACCCTGCAGGAGCGGCGTGTGTTCATCTCTAGTCCCCGGCCCGCGGCCGAGGCGGCCACGCCTCTCCAGGAGCCTTTGCCTTAATGTATCTGTGCCAGGCGGACAGCTTGGCAGGGCGGGGGGTGAGGGGCTTACTTCCAGTCTTCTGAAGTATTGTTATTAAATGTCTTTTTAAAAAGAGAAATATAAACATATATATTTTTACTATTAAAAATACTCAGCTTTTTTTATGAAGTAGAACGTGATTTCATGTTTTATATGAAATATTTACCAAAAATAAAAAGAGAAGAGGACTGACTTTTAAACTTTTAACTGAGCCTGCTGGTTAAGCTTCTGAATCTTGGGTTTGCCGAGAAATGTAAATCGCAACTTTTCTTTAAACTAGTGAAATGAAGGGCCCGGCCAGCAGTAGTTCCCTGATGCCTTACTGGAAACTTCGACGTATGTTTACTTTTCTACCACACTGTTTTGGTTTTAGTTTTTGTTGTGATCACGCACAATGTATATTTATGTGTTTTAAGATGTGATTTACAAAAGTCTGCTGATTGTAGCAACGTGGTATGTAGTGACTCAGAATGTGTAAATTATCAGGGGGGAAATGTGGGGGCTCTTTTTCTGAGATCAAGGGGTTCATTGAGACCCCTGTGGTTGGAAGCAATTGGCCAGAGTTCCTTGCCAGTACTGCCAAAGCACTGCTGTGAAGCACCTGTAAATGACTGTCTTGTTTGTTAATGTTTTTTGTTGTTGTTGTTCCTTTGTTATTACTTGCATGGTGTGGCATCAGAAGTTGTTACCTCTTTATATTGTTTGAGGGTTGAAATAAAACAGTATGGTGCCGTTTTGACTCTTCGTCTTTTTTTTTTTTTTTTGGGGGGGGGGTGGTAATTAAGTTTATTTATTTATTTTTACAGGAGTTACTGGGGATTGAACCCAGGACCTCGTGCATGCTAAGCCTGCACTCTGCCACTGAGCTATACCCCTCCCCGACTCTTCGTCTTTACTGTACAATTTGTGTTAGTTTTGCAGTAAAACAGGAATCGATTTTGCTCACCCAGTTTATGTTGGATCTTTGATAAGAGGTGGAATTCACTCAAGAAATCTTGAGCCAAACAGTAGGTAAGTATTTCCTTTATTTCTGAAAGACCTTGATGTCAGTTTTATTCCATAGACCTTTGTCAAACAAGAAATTGGTTTTCTTTATGAATAGAGATAACACAGCTGAACAAAAGTCACAGATTATCCCCCAATTTTATACTAGTCATTCCTTTAGTCTTGGGAGCTGACAAGCGGTAAAATGAGTAACGTGACTTTCCTCTGTTTCTCCCAGCCTGTGGTCGTCACAGCGTGCCTGATGAGTGCCTAGTGAACCATCCAGATAGCCTCATAGATGGGACGGGAAAGGCCGCGATCAGCTCAGTGATGATTCTAGATGGGGCCTGGGCCTCCATCCTGCTGTAAAGGTGTTTGTGCTGAGTGTCCTGATAACCCCCCGTGCTGACTTTGCACGGTACTTGGACAGTCATTTCACTCGCCTGGCCCTCTGTTTTGAAGCTTGGATTATAGCCACCAAACTTACCGGCATCTAAATTCCTGCTAAATCAAGCTGCAGAATTAAAGTTAACCAGCCAGAACTGAGCAGTGAAGAGGCTTTCTTTTCTTTGCTGAATTCCTTCCCTTTTACTCTCAGGGGGCTCTTTAAACATGAGCTGCCTCACACATTGTTAGCACACCTGTTAGGAGCGGTTTCTCTTTCTTCAAGCCTATTTTCATCTGGATGATAGGAAGTTTTTGCACAAAGTGGGCACCAGATCTTAGCTGAGAAAACTTGATAGAACTGACTCTGAAATGATCTTTTAAGCTCGTGTGGCATGGATTAAATTCAAGGGTACAAATAAACAGCCATGTCCAACTGGGTTTCTGAGAAGCACCTGCACACGCCCCCGTACACGTCAGTGCTCAGCGGGTTTCACGGGCGTTCCCACCTGTGACCCAACTGCAGTTCCCTCGTGTTAACGTGAGGTTTTCCTTCTCTTGAAGAAAACAAAATACCTGCTAGGCTGTAGACACACAGCAGTTGGTTCTAGAGCTAAACTTTGATTAGAGTTTCTTCAATAAAATTGTCAGTAAATGTGATCTCGTTGGATGGAAACAATTTGCAGGCTCATGATCAATCTGAGGGGCACAGGGCAAGATGCAAGTGTGATGTTTGGGAAAAGTTTGTAACCAAGTTAAGCTGCCACATTTCTGGGACGCATCAATGGGGGAAAATCACATGGATTTGAATCAAATCATTCAATTTTGGTTTCAGCTAGAGCTTATAAAGTTTTTTCTTTATTGAAGTATAGTCAATGTTTCAGCTAGAGCTTATAAAGTTTTTTCTTTATTGAAGTATAGTCAATGTACAATGTTAATTTCTAGTGTACAGCATTAATTTAAACACGTGTATATTCCTTTTCGTATTCTTTTTCATTATAGGCCATTACAACATACTGAATATAGTTCCCTGTGCTGTACAGTAGGACCTGGTTATTCATTTTATTTATAGTGATTAGTATCTACAGATCCTGAACTCCCAATTTATCCCTTCCCACTCCCTTTCCCCCCAGTAACCATGTTTGTTTTCCATGTCTGTGAGTCTCTCTCTGTTTTGTAAATAAGTTCATTTGTGGGCTCTTTTTTTTTTTTTTTTTTAAGATTCCACATACAAGTGACATCATACAATATTTGTCTTTCTCTTTTTGGCTCACTTCACTTTGAATGATGATCTACAGGTCCATCTATGTGGCTGCAAATGGCCTTATTCTTTTTTATGGCTGAATAGTATTCACGTGTGTGTGTGTGTGTGTGTGTGTGTGTGTGTGTGTGTGTGTGTACAGCACAATTTCTTTATCCAGTCCTGGACACTTAAGCTGCTTCCATGTCTTGGCTATTGTAAATAGTCCTGCTATGAACACTGGGGTGCAGGTGTCTTTTTGAATTACAGCTTATTCCTGGCGTATGCCCAGGAGTGGGACTGCTGGGTCACAGGGTAAGTCTATTTTTAGTTCTCATAAAGTTGTGATACTCTCCAATCATCAGGCTTTTTCTGAGTCCCTATCGTGTGCCAAAAATTCTTAGAGGGCATTAGTGGCAGGGAGGTGTGGGGGACAGGGGCGAGTAAGACACCGCCTGTGTTCCGGATGCTTCCAGCCTGTTGGTTAAGGCAGGCAGGTTGATGGAATTGTCAGCACCTTGGGGAAGAGGGGCTGTGAGGTGGCAAAAGCGGTACCAGGTGGCTGGAGACACAGCCCTACCTGCCCTCACTCACTGCGTGCCGGGGGCTGTCCTGGGCCTTGGGTCTGTCACCTCACGGCAACTTTATAGCGTTTGTTGCCTTAATTTGTGGAGTGAGAAACAGGTTCAGTTTAAGTAACGTGTTCAAATCATACACGGGAGAGCAGGCCAGACTGCTCTGGCTCATGATTCCAGGTGGCTGCAGGGCTCTGAAGTGTTTGGGTTCCTCAACTGTTGTATCCATCATTTGTAACTTGAATCACAAGTAATCTGTAATTTGTGTAAGTACTGAAGTTAGTGAATGGTTTAGTATGTGTATGTGTGTACGTGCACAGGCTCAGGGAACCCTGTGACGATGATTAGGTGATGCTTTTCCACGAGCTTTCTTTAGTGGGAGAAAGGAGCCGGCCGGTGCCCGACCCGGGCTTGGCCGGGGAAGGCCCTCTGTGCGAATCGTCCTTGTTGCCACCACTGATCTTCCCCCTCCCGTGCCCCCTTCCTTTCTGTCCCCAGGCCAGGGGTTACTGCACAGTGGCGACCACGGGCTCTGCTACCTAGGGAAGGATTTATGGCTGAGGATGATTAGTTCCCTGTAGCCAAAGACGCTTCAGAACACACAGTTGGACAAAGTTGGTTTTATTGACCCATCGAATGAAGGGAGTCACATGCCCTGGGGAGTCTCAGTGCGAGGGTGTTAGGATTTAGAGGATTTAGGCTTTTGTTTGGGGCTTGGAGGGAGGGCTCAAGGAAGCGGGGCTTTCTTCTGGATTGGATGTTGTCAGGAAGCAGGAGAACCCTGTGATCAGGCACCTTGATGTTCACGGAGAAGAACGGAGTGAGGCTAAAGGCTGGGATCCATAAAGAAGCGGTGGTCTCGGGGTCGGGGGGCACATGGGTCCGCTTTAGGGTTTGGATGATGTTCGTGTTTTGTCTGTGTTTTATGGAGACGTAAGTCAGGGAATCATCTGATGTTTGCCATCACAGTCGCAAAGTGGCCTTGTCTGATGGTGTCCTGGGAAGTTGTCGGGGATCCACAGGAGAACACAGCAGCCTCGCCGTGGGTGCCAGGCCAGCTCAGAGCAACCCAGGCCAGGCCATCAGTTCCCACTGCCAGGGGCTGTGTGTCTCTCTCAGGGTGCGCTCACCCCAGGATTAGAGGGCCTGGATGTTCTGTGACCAAGTCTTCCCTTCTGTTTGATTAACAGGCACTGAGCACTTCCTGTGTCCTGAGCGTGGGGTGGAGGGACAGGCCACAGACACCCCGTGCTGTGGCTCCAGCCTTCAGAGGCTTCTTCGGTGCCATGACGGTGCCTCGGGCCTTCTCAAATGCCTGACTTCGCTCACTTCCTGTCACACTTGGCGGCTGATGCAGCCGGATTTAGGGCTGTGCCAGCCTTCACTCTCTACTGCCCCAGCCGTCAGAGGATGCTTGTGACCTGGGCTCAGTGCCTTTGCCTTTTTAGTAACCGGGCTGTATTGCAGGACAGCAAAACACTGCAATATAGCCTCACATTCAAATGTGCCCGAATTGATTTCTACAGACAGACATCTGTAATGATGCTCTGGGAGGGATGGAGGTGTGGTGGTTAGCGTGGGCGGTGGGGTGGGTGGAGCTCAGAGGGGCAGGGAAAAGGAAGGTCTTCCCTGGAAAGGCCACCCCAGGGTTCTGTGGACAGTGCCTTCTGCAGACTGGGTGAATCAAGTAAGTTCAGCATTGAAACCCCATTCTCTTGTTCGACCACTGAGAACATCTCTGCTCAGCCGTGAGGTGGGAGAGGAGCCACCTTTCCGGGGATGGAAGCCCCATCTGCCTGCATCTCTGTCGGCCTCGGCCCCTGAATGTCTCTGTGATGACAGAGGGAGTGCCCAGGTTCAAGGGCATTCCAGCCTGAGCTTCAAACGGAGTTGTGCTCATCCTCATTTAATTTCAGAAGCTGTGGGTCTCCAGTCCCTGATGAGTTCAGTTCAGATCAGAACCCTGATCCAAGTTTAGCTCTGCTTGGCCCCTGTTCCTGGGCCAGCCCTGCTGCCTTCTGTTTGTCTGCAGACCCGTGAGAAGCCATCACGAGGTGGCAGCCCACAGGGAGCACAGGCGTGGTCGAGAACAGCGCTGCCCAGGGGGAAACTGAGCCGCATTTGTAATTGTGAATGTCCTGGTAGCTGCACTACAGAGGTAAAAAAAACAACAACAAAAGCAAAAAACAAAAACAGACAAAAAAACTAGGACAAATAAATTTTAATAAGGTATTTAACCCAACAAATCTATTTTTTTACCTGTAATCAATATTTTACTTTTTTTGGTGCTAATTCTTCAAAATGCCGTGTATATTTAACTTCAGTACATCTCATTTTGGACTACTTTTTTTTAAGATTGTATTTTTTTTTTTTTTTTGGTGTAGGAGTTTTGCATTATTTTTATTTAAAAAAAACTTAATGGAGGTACTGGGGATTGAACTCAGGACCTTGTGCACATTCAGCACGCGCTCTACCACTGAGCTATGCCCTCCCCGCCTCAAGAGCCACATTTCCAGTGCTCAGTAGCCACACGTGGTGAGTGGTCACAGGACTGGGGGATGCGGCTCTAGAAGTGAATGGGGACTCTGGTGGTGTCCTTGTTCTGGCTTCTTAAAGGCCCCTTTGATTTCCGGAAGCAAGCCTCGGTTCCCTTGTGGCCCTCGATGTTTCTGAGAGCCCACAGAGAGCTGAGTCAAAGGGAAGGCTCCCCACTGGGGTCCCCTCAGTTGCCCCAGTTTGAACTGAGACTTTGGTGCCTCCAGCAGATGACCTTTTTGGCCTTATATGTGACCTTCATTCCAGAAAAGAGGGCACCTTTCAGCTTCTAAGTTAAATGATTATTTTAGTTGAGATGTACTGTTTTTTCTGAGAGAGGTAAGTAAGATGGAGAGAGTAACCTTGATTTGGAATTCCGTTCTTCCGCTCACTACCTCTGGACAGGTTCACCTGTAAGCCTGGATTTCCTCAGTGTATAACATGAGTATAAAAATGTACCTTTTAGGGTTATTTTGAGGATGAAATGACTAGTTCATGCTGAGTGTTGAGAGCAGTTTGTTGACACAGCACATAATAAATGTTCCATCCCTATTAGACTGCTGTGGACTTGTTTTCTAGACTTCCTTGGGCCTCAGAATTAAGAGCATTGGGATGTGCAAAACAGCTTGCTGAAAATAATCTGCGGGTGCAGTGGCTGGGGACACCATGAACTGAGTCATAGGTGCCTGGGGGTTCACTACTGTCTGCTTTTGGACGTGCGATATTTTCCATAATAAAATTTTTCTTCAAATGGCCTGCCAGCTTTTTGTTCTGAAATTTGATGAAAGAAAAAAATTGTTAACAGTAATTTTAGATGCCCCTTTGAAGTGCCACATAGGATTGTTGAGGGATGTGTGTGTGTGTGTGCATGAGGGAAAGCCTCGAAGTGTAGGTGGTCATTTAGCTGCATCTTAAAAATTTTTTTTTAATTGAAAAAATTTTTTCAGCTTTATTGGGGTATAATTCACATATCATACAATCCCCCCTTTGAAAGCATACAGTTCAGTGGTTTCTAGTATATTCACAGGGTTGTGCCTCTGTCACCACAATTCTAGAACATTTTCGTCAACCCGAAGAGAAACCCTTCGTCCATTAGCAGCCACTCCCTGTTTCCCCCCAGTGCCTTCCCCAACCCGTTCCCCCCGTCCTAGGCAACCGTGAATTTACTTCCTGTCTCTATAGATTCGCCTGTTCTGGACACTTCAAATAAATGGAATCATAGAGGATATGATCTCTTGTGTCTTTTATTTAGCATAATGTTTCAGTTCTTGAAGCACGTGTCAGTACTTCATTCTTTGTTATTGCTGAATGACACTGTATGAGTAAGCCACATTTTATTTATTCATCAGTTGATGGGCATTTGGATTGTTTCCACGTTTTATGAATAATGCTATGAACATTCAGGTACATTCAGGACATATGTTTTCCTTGTCTCCTTGTCTGTGTGTTTGTTCTTCTGTTCATCCCTTCTTTGGATTTAAATTAAAAACATTTAAGCCTACCATCCTAATTTCTCTCTCTCTCTCTTTTTTTTAAATATACATTTTAGTGACTTAAATATGGTGGCTCTGGTTGCTGAATCTTGAAGGAAGGGTAAGAGCCACCAGGCAGACAGGTGGTGGGTGGGGGAAAAGTGACGTGGAAAGACACACTGCAGAGAAGGGGAACAGCATGTGCAAAGACGGGGAGGGGGGTCTTAGCGAGGACCCGGTAGGCAGGTAACCTTGAGGAGCTGTGCGTGGGTGACAGCTATTGCTGGGGAGAAGGTGAGAGAAGGGAAGGCAGGAACCACTTACTGAGGGGCCATGTTCTCTGTAGCTGAAGACTTTGACTTTCATCCTGACAGTGGAGAGGGCTGGCCAGTCATTGCTGGCTGCAGGCAGGAGCGTGGGATGAACAAGGCAGAGTCTGGGTCAGAGAGATCAGTAACAAGTCCATAGAAAAAGTTCAGAAGGGCTTCCCAGTGTATTTGAAGTCTTTTTGTTTGTTTTTTTAAAGGCTGGTAGAATGTTTCCTTTATATTTTCAGGACACAGCAAGTCTGGGTTGTGAAAGATATTCTACTGCCAGGAAACACTTTCCCACGTGGGTAATTTTTTCTGAGTGTCTCTAGTTACCCCAGGGGCAGGAACTTTGGCACTTCCTAAATCCAGTTACCTTCAAAGTATTTCCGTTAAAATGGTCCATTGTTTAGAAATCCCACAAACACAGTGTGATACGCAGTGGAAGGAAGAAGTAGAATTCGTGGGAAGGAGACACAGTTACTATCTGCAGAGTAAGATCAGCCTTCCTGTCCATTTTGGAGTTGCATTATATCCTTTAAATAAATCCCATTTCTGCTTAATTTAGCCAGAACCAACTTCTGCTGTTTACATCTAAGAATCTTGACTGATACCCCAGTCAATAAGAAAATCACTAAGGGCTGGACAGTGAAACAGGTAATTTACCAAAGAGGAAGTGCTCATGGGTAATAAACACCTGGAAAACATTCTACCTCGCTAACAATGAACACAAAACACATCGAAAGTAAAATGGTAATAACCAGATGCCTTTTTCTGGCCTATAAAAATTAGCAAGTAATGTGATCAGTTATGTTGCAGAGGGCATGGTGAGACAGACTCTTTAAGATCGCTGGTAGGATTGCAAACTGGTCTAATCTTTATGGGGATTTTGGGGGCAATTATTTACCAAGAATCGTCAAATAAATGAGTCCCTTTTAGTCATGTCCAGGAATCTAGTCTGAGCAAATACTTAAGAAATGTAGATAGAAATTTATGCACAAAGATGTTCATACAAATGTTTTAATCTAAGAAACATTAGAAAGTTGAATGACACAAATCAGTTAAGGTGGGACGTAAGGAGATGTTATGCAACCATTAAGAAAGGTTTGTAAGGAACTAAAGATAAAGGAACAGCTTTATGGAATAGTATTGAATGATAAATTAATCCAAAATTATTGACTGACATATGTCAGTCATGATCTAGTCGGGAAGGTTAATCATTCCAGGCATTTCAAGCAAAGGGAATTTATTATGGGAAATGCTTCAGAGGAGACAGAAGGGCAGAGAGTCAATCACTGGGTTGAAGGTACTCAGACATGAACGTCGGCTACAAACCACTGCACTCCCAGGGCTGAAGAAGGTGGTGTTATTAGAACCCACAAGCAGGGCACTTGGTGGAAGCTAGAACCACAGAGGAGATGTAGCCACTGCTGGAAAATTCCTCCCCAAAGCAGAGAGAGAGAGAGAGCAATTAACGCCCTTCTTCCCACCCTCCAGTCTTTTGTCAGTGCCTCTCATCAGCCAACTAGCCAAAGCCAGCTGGCAGTGGAGCCAAGGGCAGGAAAAAGATGAGAGTAGACAGGTGGACAGTGACTGCCACAGAGGATGGCCTTGGCCAGATGAGAACTGTGCATTTTAAATGATGTTAGAGGGTAGGTGTAGCTCAACTGGCAGAGTGCATGCCTAGCCTACACAAGGTCCTGGGTTTGATCCCCAGCACCTCCCCTAAAAGTAAACAAGTAAACCTAACTACCTCCCCCACCAAAAATATAAATAAATTTTTAAAAAATGATGTTAAAAGTTAAAGTTTTCTGATGGGATTATATATGACTTTTATTTTCATATGTTTTTCTGTACTTCCTAAAGAACCCAAACAATATATATGTATTTTAATTGAAATACAGTTGATTTACAATGTTGTGTTAGGTTTAGGTGTACAGAATAGTGATTCAGTTATACATATACGTGTATATTGTTTTTCAGATTATTTTCCATTATAAGTGATTACAAAATATTGAATATAGTTCCCTGTGCTATATGGTAGGGCCTTCCTTATTTTATATGTGGTAGTTTGTACACGTTAATCCCAAACTTCTAATTTATCCCTCCCCTCACCCTTTTCCCTTTTGGGAACCCTAGTTTGCCAAATAATATTATTAAAATAAAAAACTGGCGAGTATGTGCAGGGGACATGCCAAATAACATTTTTACGAAGGTATATAGGTAGGGATGGATGCGATGCAGTCAAACAATGGAGTTTTAGATACTGGGTCTCTTGGGTGTGCTCGCTTCACGCGGCCAGCAGGGGGCGCTCCAGCCCAGCACACCAGGGGCTGCTCTGGCTGCTGGGGTTTCCCGGGGCCACTGTTGAGTGAGTGGGACCCTAGAGGACAGGTTGCCCTGTGGGCTAGCCCAGATCCCCAGAGCTTTGTCTCTGGCAGCTTCCATCTCAGAGCTGCCCCTCCCTTCTACCTTAGGCACGCCATTGCCAGGACTCATGAGAAAGCCAAACCAAACACCACTGAAACTCAAGTGTCCTTCCTTGTCCCTTTGGGTGTTTGGCACGTGTGTCCATCAAACCTTGAGCCCCAGTGTGCTGATTATGCTTGGCCTAAAGGGACTTGCACGGAGGTGCCAGTGGTCACTGATTAGAGCTCTCAGCCGTGGATATTATGTAATAGTAAATGCTGTATGAATCGATCTTGGCCTTTTCCTAAGTACCTCAAATTGCTGTCTGTGAGGCTCCATGCTTTGCCGTTTCTGTTTCTTCACACCGTCTCCCCTGCAGTGACTGATTCGTGTAGATCGGCTTAGGCTGACTAACCAGCAAAGTGCCAAAAGCGTCTGAGCTGCATTGTGATGGGGCCAGAGGGCTTTTTTTTTTTTTTTTTTCCCTGCAGTCAAGATGTGTACCTTGACAGTAAGGTACCTCTGTTCCCCTAACCCTGATCTTTGTTCCCTGGGCACACAGAGCTGTCCACAGCTAGCTGGAAGTGCCGGCTGGGCTGGGCTGGAATTCCTGCCTGCCCCGAAGCTCCTCCGTGACGTCTTCAGTTAGGTGATCTTCCCTGGACATCTCCGTACAGGTTCCCAGGGGTCACAGGAGATTGTTCGAGGGAGTGCCTGGGGGAGAATGGGTCAGACTCTGAATAGTGGGCATTGTAAAAACGCAGCGGGTCTCTCGTGTTGAAGGCACCTGCCACCCCATCATGAGCCGCCTGGGGGCTGCCACTAGGGCTCCCACAGTGAGCGCTGCCAACCTGCTGCCTGTACAGAAACTCTGGGGTAAGAGCTGGGCCCTGGGGTCCCACCTAGGCTGTGTGTGTGTGTGTGTGTGTGTGTGTGTGTGTGTGTGTGTACATGGTGTTGTTGGGAAATGCAAGGGAGGTCCAGTGAGGCAGAAGCATAATTTCATGCAATCCCAGATGGTTTGTCTTTTCCAAGCGTCTCCTCCTCTCACTCCCCAGCTGAGAGTGTGCCTTCACTGTGTGGTTTCCTTTCCCTCAATAAGGGTAGAATGCGTTACAACTTCATGCTTTTCTGCTTTGGGAAATGAGTTAAAACTTAACTTTAAGGAAAAGGTTGCTTTGGGGAAACGTAAATAAAGAGACTGTGTGAACAGAGTACAATTAATAAAGGTAAAGACGAGACAGAGGCAATTTTAATTGGAAACAATAAGCATGGTTTCATCAAAGTGAATGATTTCAGGCATGAAAAGTTGTCTCCGAATATGTGTGATCTCAGGCTGATAATGCTTGTAAATGTTCATCTGGGAAATTCTTTCTTTTTTTTCAACACCTTTATTGTGATTCCTGTACAGTCAACTGCACATAATTCATATGTACAATTTGATGAATTTTGATAGATGCATACACCAGTGGAGCCCCACCACAATCAAGATGGCTAACATTTCCATCACTCCCTAAGAGGTGCAGATTCCTAATTTGGTCTGGGACATTCTTGAGGTGCTTTGCAGAGCTGAGAGCTGTGTCCTCTGGGCTGATAGCTTAGGTCAGCTCCTTTCTCTTAAGTATAATTTCCTTGAGTTTTATTTAGTGCATTCTTATTTTTTATTGAGATATAATTCACATACAATAAAATTCACTGCAATGCATTCATCTCCTGTTGCTATTATATGAGATGTTTGCATAAAGAATTTTACATTTATGTTTAAAAGTTTTGAGGAGAAAAGAAAAATCCTTTCTACAAGTAACCTTGTAGATTTTTATTTTTAATTAAGGCAAGTATGTATTAATTATAATTTAAACTTTTTCCTTTTTTTCCCTTTTAAAAAAAATTGAAGTATAGTTCATTTATGTTTCAGGTGTACAGCAAAATGATTCAGTTATAAATATATACCTATCTTATTCTTCTTCAGACTCTTTTCCATTATAGGTTATTACAAGATATTGAATATAGTTCCCTGTGCTATACAATAGGTCCTTGTTGTTTACCTTTTTTATATATAGTATTGTGTATGTGTTAATCTCAAATTCCTAATTTATCCCTCCCCCCTCAATTATAAATTCATTTCATGAGGCAAAATATATTTTTTTGCATGTCCCTTCCTATAGGAACCTCAGTAGATCATCTCATTTGGAGTGTATATCAGATGTAAACAACAGCAATGAGTAACTGACCCCCAAATATTTATCTAAATAAGAGACTGAATTCTAGAACTTATTTTTTTTATACAGCTCATTAATGTTTTATTTAAGAAACTTTTTTTTTAATTGAAGTACCATCAGTTACAATGTGTCAATTTCTGGCGTACAGCACAATGTCCCAGTCATGAATATAAATACATATATTCATTTTCAAGTTTTTTTCATTAAAATTAGAACTTACTTTTGAATACTTCTCTGTAATTAAAATAACTAACACTTTGATAATTTGAATTTTGTCATAAGGGTAATTCTGAAAGAATTCCAAAAGTTTTGGTTTTAGAAGTAGTTCCAGAATTATTTTGCTCTATAAAGAGGGTTTATACAACGTGTACCTTTAAGTCTTGCTTCTTATTATGTCTTTTCTAATATTCCAGTTTTGGTTTCATTTTTATTAACAAACATACTTTAGGGCTAAAATATTTTATTAACAATGTCTTAGTCTGGGGGATAGAGAGTAGTGAAGAGAGAATTACTTCCCATGATTTTGCTTTTGTACTATGTGAATGTTTTAGCAAGTTCCTGAATTACCTGTCTAAAAAGTAAATGGAAAAAAATTTTCAGTAAGGGTCAGTAAAATATTTGATGCCCTTTGGTGTTTTTCATTAACCTATTTTTGCCTTTTTAAATACTTTGAAGAATGGAACTGAACAAATGGATGTGAGAAATTAGAAAGAAAGGACTTAATTGACTAAAGCATGCCTCTGTCCCCAAGCGAACCCTCAGTAATTTATTTTAGACAATTGTCTAAATCTAGAGTATTTTCAGTTCTCAATCCAAAATGGCTGAACTTATTTTTATAGTTTGCTTGTCACTTGACAATAAAAGATAATTTCTGATTCTGAGAAGTATTTGCTATAACTGGTGGAATTTAAACTTTCAAATCACTTAGAACTGTTAGGAAGCAATAAGTGCTCATTTTTGGGGTAAATAACGGTGCTTTATTCACTCCGGGGGCAGGGGTGGGGCGGGGTCTCCATGGCTGGGGAACGATCTGCCCACCGCCTGGCAAAGGACTGGGGCTGGGGAGGGACTGGTTCTATCCGAATCTGGAAACAAAGCAACGGTTTATTTCTGACTTCCATTCTGCAAGCTTGGCAAACTTTCCCTGTTCCTGAATATTACTAATGGGACGAATGATATTCTAACATCAGAAATTTCAAAGGAAGAGAATTCCCATGTTTGTACTTGAATATTACAGCCTTAGCATTTTGTCCGTGTTTTCTTTTCAATCTTTGTTCACAGGCACATAGATTCTTACACAGAGCGAGCTGTAAGGCATACAGAATTCCACGCTTTACAAATATGCCTCTTTAATTGAGTTTTCCATGTTGCTGCACAGACTTCAAAAGACTGTAACTTAGTCCATTTCACTGGCTTTCCATAATTTCCTTGGCCACTTCTCTTATTGTTGGACATGCAAGGTTTTTCTGATGTTTTTAGATTTCTTGAATGTAGTGAGTTAAAGGGAGTGAGATTTTAGTGGCTTTTCATATGTGTTACTGAAATTCTTTTCAAAATGTCATACCAAAGTACGATGCCAATTAACTGTTTCACAAGTGTTATTCTTCAACCATATGAAAATTATTGTATAGTCTATTTACACACATCTGTATCTCTCCTCTACAACCAGCAAAAAAACTGGCTTGAGGGTGAAGTAAGACATATACAAAAATATCTGTATGTTGACTGTATGTCTAAGCTTCACATACTAAATTCTACAGATATTATTATCTGAGAAATACAGAAATAACCCACTTAGATCCAGCCCTCAAGCCTGGCATTAGGACTATTTTGAAGGCCTGGTTCTGCAAGTTTTTTGTCACAAACCCTGACCAGTAAAATATGGAAACTTTAACTTTCTGTTTCTGACTATGGTCTCAGGTGTCTCTCCAGAAGGGAGTTGAAGGAAATTGTTCCCACCAGTCAAATTACTAAGGACTAAGTAAATACCCAACATGGAGTTGATAAGGAGGGCAGGCCTGTGAGCCCATCACACATGGAGAAAACAGTTTCGTTTCACGTTGCTGGCGGGGTGGGAAGTCGCGCCATGTTGCTTTTCATGAAATGAATTCTGCACGTGTCCCTGGGAGCTGTTGTTCAGAAGGCTGCGTACAATAAGCTTGCCAGGAGTTTTCTTAAACATTGTGAGACCGCTATTCAATGTCGTACAGGACATAAGCAGGTGTTTTTAATCCTCAGTTTTATACTGAGACTTGTTCTAAGATGGGCTGAGTGACTCATTCAGCACAACACAGGAGCAGAACCAGAGCCAAGCACAGGTCTGTCTTCAAATCCAGGGTGGTTTTTCTAGGTATTATTTCCACTTGAGGCCACTTATTTATAAACATGCCATTTGTGGGTAGAAATCTCTCAAACAGCATCCACAGCACGGGTGAGGAGAAATCTCGATCAGCTGCCTTGGCAATTTTGTTAACTCGTTGGACCAGATACCCAAAACCAGGATACTCAGGGATTCCCAGATTTAATTTGTTTCCTTCTGACTGCACTGTTTTTATCCTCTGGGTAATCTCCTAATTTCTCTCTTGCGCTCTGTCGGCATATTCTCAACATCCACATGGGTGAGCACATGTTTGAGGTGGTAAACTCCTGAAGGTCTCTGGTACAAGGCTCACACGTGACGGGTCACAGGTTAACCTGCACGCTGGGTCCAGTCCATCTCTGGTGGAGCTGCTATCTAACTTTCTCTTTGGCCAGTTTCCTTCCCGAGAACAGTGCCTTTTCATCTGGTGAAACTTTAAACATCCTTTCTAAAAGGAATATGCAAGGTCTCTTTTCATGTTAAAGGATTTATTTCCACATCATACAGAGCAAACCAGGGTCAAAGAAAGCACCTTAAAAATTCTTTGTATGGTCACGCAGGAATCATAACATTTTAGATGTGGAAGGAACCCTCATCATCACTCAGTTCAGCCCCCTCATCCTACACCCTGGATAACAGGGGTCCAGTGACTTACTCTAGCTTGTTAGCAAGGTGGTGTCAAAGAGGGATTCCAGTACACTTTTGGACCCCAGTCCACTGTTTTTGAAGACTGCACAGCGAGCCTCTGATATTTGCTCTTCTACAAAAGAAGAGAGAACAAAAAGAAAAATGCCCTAGTTCAAAAATCAGGAGCATACAATATTCATAAACACAGGAGCCCCTTACAACTGTGAAGTCCCTAAGAGTTTACAAAGCTCTTGCACACCCAGAAGCATGACTATGTAGAATCAAATTTATTTGCTATCTTATGAAATAGTTCTTTCTTGGCCAACACTTTGCCCCTTTGTAGTACCATGGTAATTTTTTGGTGAGATTTTGAAATGACTTCTGAATTAGCAAAGAAATAAAATTGTTAGAGAAAGGAAACCAGATCTATTCAGTCATGATCTTTTAAAATCTATTTATTTTAACTAGAATAACCCATTCCTTAAGAAAGGTGGCTAACGGGGAATTTTCTGATGTTACCTACCAAATTTTGGCCATTTCCTTAGCCCTGCATTGGGTGTTTTTATTTCATCTTTTGCTAAAGAAGTAGCATTTGTGGATTTGGATAATGGCATACAACAGATTTAAAATCATCAGGTTTTGAACAGAACAAGGAGATCTAATGGCATGATTTAAACTAAAAGTCACAGAATCCTTTGCATTTGAATGGCAGGTTCTTGGGAGCTCTTCCTTTCAAGATGCCTTCAAAGAGGTGCTCTGTTATCTTAAAATTACAGATGAGGAAACTGAGGTGTTGATAGTGTCACTAACTTGTCAAGGCCAGTCACCCAAGTTACAGCAGAGCTGGGTTCAAAGTCAGGTCTACCTGCTCTAAAGTTCATAATTTTTAAAGTTGCACTTTTATGATTATACTGAAGAAACTATGATTCGAATACTTTTTCTGTTTTTCTTGGCAATTTCTTCCAAGATTGAATGACTTCCTTTCTCTGGACATATGCGGGCTCTTAAGTCCTCTGCCTCTAACCTATGGCTGGGCTGGACCTTCTCTTGCCTCCCATTCCTCCTGCTTAATCAGCACACGGCGGGCCTCTGCGTGAGCCAGGGTATTAAACGGTCCCTTTCCCTGACTTTGCCTTACTTTTCCCTTCGTGTTATGGGGACAAGCTCTGTAGTAAGGGAAACTGGGAATCCGAGGGGGAAAGGTCCCACCCGTGGGGTGCATGTCAACATCATTTGGCTCCTCCATTGTGGTTTAAACAACCTGAAACCTAGACCCTCGGGCCTGCCCCGGAGTGAGAAAAGCCTGTTTTCATTTCTTCTTTTGCCATCTGGATGGCGCAGGTGCAGGGCTGGGCTCTTAAAATAGAAGCCTTTGTTCCGAGCGACGTGGCACTACGGAAACCCCCTTGCCTCTTCACCTGCTGTTCAGATTAATGAAAGGGTGGAGGTCTGTTTTCCATCGTGGCGTTTTCCTGACTTCTCTGGGGCCTTTCATGTGTCGGTTGACAATTCTAATTTCTTCACTTGTAAAATACGGGACTTGTTCCTGGTCACCTCAAGGATCCTTCCTAGCCTTGATATGCTGTGTCCAGGGTTCTGATTAGGGCTCAGATCTTGGAATTCACCATTTCTATTTTGCTCAGTTCTCCCAGCAGTATTATTCTAGCACAGTTAGCTGGGCCTAAAGATGAGTCTTGCTGGGTAGAGTACATCATGCCACTATCTGCACTTCCCTTTTGCTCTTTATCAGTAACCCTCTCTAAAGCAAGTGTGACGCACCCCTTAAAAGGCTGAGTCCACATACTGTACAGCACAGGGAACTATATTCAATATCTTGTAGTAACTTGTAATGAAAAAGAATATGAAGAGGAATATATGTATGTATATGTATGACTGAAGCATTGTGCTGTACACCACAAAGTGACACAACATTGTAAACTGCCTATACTTCAATTTTTAAAAAAAGTTAAAAAAAAAAAGGTTGAGTCCCCCTGTATGTGTAAGGGATCACAGAAAAAAATAGGTGATTTAATTTAACATCAGGGAGGGTTATTTCCATGGCAGCTGCTCTTCCTTTCTGGCTTAAGAATTAAAGATTCTTCTCAAAAATTCTAAATCTTAAGAGGTTAGGCTTTAAGAAATTAATATTTATAAAACTCCTCTGGCTCTTCTCTGATGGTTAAACTAATCTTTGAGTCATATTCTCCCTTTTTTTTTTGTAAGTTAGGAATAGTAATACCTCCTTCATGGGGTTGTTGTGGGAAATAAGTGAGAAAAAGGATGTGAGCCTGTTTCGCAAGTATCTGATACATATCAGAAAATGTTTGTCCACTTAGGGTCAAGTAAGAAGTTCCATCTTTTTCTGCTCATGAGGGCCAGCTACTGATTAGCCTTGAGGCTGAAAAATCGGCCTTGTGATCTCAAGAAGCTATCTATATATATATTTAAGCTATCAATATTTTAACGAGACAAAATAAACACATATGAAGCAATGCGAGAAGAGGTTAAGTCAGGGCATGAGCAGTTGTTGCCCTGGGGACAAGGCGCTCCAAGCAGAGCAGGCAAATGCCCACAGTGCCCTTCTCCGAGTCCCATTTTCAAGGCGAGTAGAGTGCCAGCATCACTGACCTTCGTAAGAAAGAGTCAAGACCACAGGTTATGGGTTCCAAGGCTAAGTACAGGTACACACCAGCAGTAAGAGGGAATGCTGCGTAGCTTGCAAAATGATCAATATGATAACTAAGTCAAAAAGAGAAGTGCTGAGAAAAAACAGCACGTGAAGGAAGCTGAACTCAAAATTGTGGCCATGGTGTGAATTACCCCGGCCGCTATGAATAACATATGCAGATAAATGTCAGAAAAGAATATGATGGGAGAAATTAAAATAACAGATGAATTAGGGTTATGGATTTATGGATACCTTTCAAAAACATTCTGTTTATGAGGCTTTCACTTCTTTTGAAATATTATTTTTTAAAGTTTTATCATTTAATTTTTAAAAATTTTGACTTTTTTTTCTTGTGGGGGTGGGTGGGTAATTAGGTATATTTATTTACTTAAACGGAGGCACTGGGGATTGAACCCAGGACGTCATGCTTGCTAAGTGCACACTCTACCACTGAGCTCTACCCTCCCCCCAGCAGGCTTTCCCTTTTAGTAACTATCATAGATCAAATATTTTGAATGATTTCATACTGAATAATGGCGTGGAGTGAATGTTATACCAGCCCATGGCTGAAGGCTCCACTCTTCTCTGGGGCAGGACCTCCACTCTGCTTTTCATTGTGATCTCTGTCTTGAATGACTTGATTTTTTTTAAGAGGAAAAAAATCTAGTAGGCGATGGAGTCCTCTTCCATTTACGTTTCTGTGGTTCTTCCTTCTCACATGCCCTACAACCTGCTGTTGAATCCAAAGGCAGGGAGGAGCCCTGAGAGCTCTGATCTTGAGCTCCATGGATGTGGCCTCATACTTGTCTAGAAAACACCTGGTTCTCCCAGGAATCAGTCAACCCCAATCGAGGCTCATATCCCTTCAAGAAACAAAACAATTTAACAACAGTCAACTTGGCAGGTGGAGAGTTTATGTTTTATATTGGAAGGATCCTTCCTTCTCAAAAGAATTCCCCATCAGTGTCACTTAAAAATGCGTTGACTTTTGAGGAGCACATTGATTCCAGGCAGCGACTTGCCCTGTCGGTAGTAATGAGAACTTAGGGCTGGTTCTGTCATGGCTTGAGGAGGTGGGTTCTTGTTAAGGGGAACAATCCAAAGAGATGCGCCACAACTGTGACCCTCAGTGGTCTTGATTCAGCTCTGTGCAAGCCAGTCCAATGCAAACCAGTCCGATCTAACCAGAGCATGTGGGGTGTTTGGGCCAGTGAGTCTGAGGAGTGATCGTTTCCCCTGAATCAGAAGTTTACAAGGCAGACCTGCCCGGGTTGCCCTCTAGTCTTTCCCACCATCACAGGGGAGCCTGGGGGCCCTTACCCTCTGACTCTATGTGGAAGGCCAACTTCTCAAGGCCTCCTTGCCTCCGTTTGCTTAAGAATGTGGATGAGAGAAAGGAGAAATGGACAGAAAGCCTCAAGCCTGGCTTCTAGCCTTGGCTCAGCTTCAACTGCTAAGTCATTTGAAGTTAACTAGTGAATTGCTTACACAGTGTTGAGTAACTCAGCCAACCTCCCGAGGGCTTAGCTCCTGATTTGTTTTCTGGCCACTTCTCTCCAGTGCTGGTCCTCTGTGAATTCACCTTCAGCTCTTTTATCCAGAATTCTTGGTTAATTCAAACCAAATCCCAATCACTCTGATACTTTTAGTTGGCTCTTTTCAGGGTGATGGTGCCCAGTTTGCCACTATTCTGATTTTCCTTTACTTATACTCATTCTGGGGGGGGGGGCAAGGATTATGTTTTACTTTTTTTTTTAATTTTTAAAGTTTTCTGGGGGGGTGAGTGGCAGGTAATTAGGTTTATTTATTAATTTATTTAGAGGAGGGACTGGGGATTGAACCCAGGACCCTGTGCATGCTAAGCATGCGCTCTACCACTTGATCTATACCTTCTCCCCCATGTTTTACTTTTTACACAGCCTTCTCGAGGGCAGGGCTTGTGACTTCCATGTCCTTTTATGGCCTCACAGTGACCTGAATTCTTAGGGCCATTGTCCAAACAACATTCTTCTTGGTGATTCTTCGAGTCTTTCTCATGTCTATAAAACATTCTTAACTCAAGAGTGAAAAGTTATCAAAATTTTAACTACATCCTGGAATTTTTATAGCTCCAGTATTTCTTTTTAGAGTAAATGTTGGAAATGACTTCATACACACAATTTTTTCAAAAAAGATTTTTTCTTTTTTTTCTTTTTTGAAATCAGTTGGAGTTTATTCTTTCTAGCAGAGGTGCCACGAGCAGTTCCTATAACTGGGACACTTTAGTATTGCTTGATTCCAAATTTTCTTTTTTTAAAAAATATTTTTATTGACGTATAGTCAGTTTACAAGGTTGTGTCAATTTCTGGTGTACAGCATAATGCTTCAGTCATATAGGAACATACATATATTCATTTCATATTCTTTTTCACCATGAGTTGCTACAAGATATTGAATATAGTTCCCTGTGCCATACAGTATAAACTTGTTGTTTATCTATTTTATATATATTAGTTAGTATCTGCAAATCTCGGACACCCAATTTATCCCTTCCCACCCACTTCCCCACTGGTAACCATACATTTGTTTTCTACTTCTGTTAAGAATTTATTCTTATAACTAAATGAGGTTGCTTGATTAATCTGCCTGGCGAGAAACACAAACAATCCTTTCCAGTTGTTGAAGAGCAATGGTTCTTAGTCATTCTGTGCAAATAAACAATTCTTTCCTGTTGACTCGATGACTTCTTGTGTCTGGTCAGACCATTCTACCCCAAAGCGTACTTCCTTTCCACTCAGAGAGGAAGTGTCCATCCGGTGTGCACAGAGTGGAGAGAATGGCCATGGTGCTGGGTAGGGGGTGGTGGTGGTGGAGTTGCTCTAGATTATCTGGGCTGTGAGAAATGACACTTCCTTTCCAGCTAGCTGGCTCCAGAAAGTGCAATCTCCTTTCCTTACATAAGACATACTTTGGAACTGAAGGCAGCGTAGAGCAGACACGCTGTACAAAGCCAGCAAGGGACTGAGAAGACCAGCCCCTGAAGTCCACCTTTGGAAAGCAGATTCCAGCTGCAGTGGGTCTCTTTAAGGAAGACCTGGATGGTCAGATCCAGTGATGTTGTTCCAAGCAGGGGGCTGTGTCCAGCAAAAGGAGAAACGGGCTTGAAATCAAAGGGCAGGTATCTGAGAGATGGCTTTTCCACTTGGGCAAATCTCGCCATCTTTCTGGTCCTGTTCCTTCGTCTGTAAACTGGGGTAAACACGTCACACTCTGTGAGCTGGTGCATCCAAATAACAAACAAACACACAGAAAAACAACCCCTATAATAGTTCTACAAACATAGATCAACCATCAACAATTCATTATTCATTCACTCATTGATTTATTCAACAAATGCTTATACAGCCGAGGCACTGTGCTTTGCGCTAAGCTGCAAAGTATAAAACCGTATAAAGATGAAGATGCAAAAAATTCTAGTTCAAGTCCTTAATAAATGGTAGATAAATCATAAACTGAAGAATGGAAATAAAGTATGACTTTCTGTAGGTTCTCCAGCTACTATTGTGATCTTCAAATATTGTGTTGGTGCACAGTTTCCAAGTGAAATAGTGCCAGTGTCTTTTTCTTTTTCTTTAACGTAGCTTTATTTTATTTTATTTATTTATTTATTTACTTTTTAATTCTTTCCAATGGAGGTGCTGGGGATCGAACCCAGAACCTGGTTCATGAAAAGCATGTGCTTTACCACTGAGCTCTACCCTCCCCCCACTTCAGTTTCTTTATAATGGACAAAAGGTCCTGCCTTTTGATGGGAAATAAAGACAGAGATCCTTGGGGCTTACACAAATCAGATACACAAGTGATGGGTGATATGTCCTGAACACAGTGATGTGGGGGAGCAGGGGAGTGGGCTCTGGGGGAAGTCAGCAGAGTTTCTGATTATTCCCAGATGGTCTTTTAGAGGAGGTGGGGTTTCCTTACACCAGCTGAACACAGAACCAAGTTTTCATTGATTTTTCAGACATACCTGCAGATAAATCACTAATAAGAGTTAGGAGGTTAGCAAATTTGATATTGTTCCACTTAACAAGCCATTTGTACCTCCTTATTTTGCAGAGTGTCATGAATCTGACAACGCAGATAAATGGGTTACACGCAACTGTCGTATCAGATAGGCCTAGAGAAGACAGAAGTTTTAGGAATTTTATATATTAATTCTTACTACAGAACACAGTGATTGAAAGAAGTGCATTCCTTTTTCTTACCTAAAAATGGAGGGTTACTATATTCCTGAGCGAAATACAGATTAGAAAACCAAGCTGAGGTTGAGGATGGAGAGAGCCAGCAGCCCAGGTGAGAAACGCTCTCGACAGAAGCGTGTGTCTGTGGGTCTGGGTGTGTGCTGGGCGGGGGGAGGAGGGCTGGATGGTGTCATCTCTCATGTGTGTCTATTTAGCTTCTCCTATTTCAAGAACTTTGGATTTTTACAGTCAGTTTTGGAGACACCGTGTCTTCAAGCCTTTACAGTCCTAAAAGAGTGGCCGGGGGAAGGGAAGGGACAAGCTCAGATGAGGGAAGGAAGCCTCAGACCCGGCCCCCTCGGGCTTCGGGCTCTCCCCACGGCTGCTGCAATCCGAGGATATCTTCCCAGCTCTGGCCAATACAGTCAGTGGAGACTCTTTGCTAGATTCTCATTTCTAGATTATTTAACTGCTAGATTATTATTTGCCATGGAACCCGGGTACGCTGAGTGGCAGAGCAGCTGATCAACACGACGCACAGCAAGTCTCAGAAGCCCACAGCCTGGGCTCTCCGGGGGAAGGACCTGATTAGAACTCTGTTCAGAGCCTCCCCAGTTTCTCTCTGTGCCTCTGTCTTTTCGTCTCTCTCCTTGTTATTTCCATCTCTATTATCTTTTGTCTTTCTTCCATCTCTTTCCTTTTCCCTCCAATCCTTTCTAAAATTTACTTATATTGAACGCACTGTGAAATTAAATTAGAAACATCAGTTTGCTGAATAAAATGCTATGTACACCCATATACCTGTGAAGTATTTTCTATTTATTAAAACAAATTTAAAGAATTTAAAAAGCTTTCCATAATGCAGAAGTCTGGAGCAGATTATTTGTTTGGATTGGTGACTCTTAATCCAGTGTCCTCGTGTCTAGATGATTGTCTTTGGAGGGAAATAAAAGAGAATGTATATGGGAAGCCCATATGTGGATCTTTGAGTCTGTGGAGAGTATAGGGAATTGAATGGGAGATGGTAGGAGGTCCTCATTTTATTCGGGTCCAGGGAACAGATTTAAGCTTCTGTCTGGTGACTGAAGCTCTGAAAGGGTTCAAGGTGAGTGTTTGTGGGTCGTTCTGCAGCCCCATGAGGACAGGGATTCCTGTGTCCTCCTCTTCACTGCAAACCTTCTCTCATCCACCTCCCAGCCCCCAGGATACAGAGCAATTGCTCATAAATGTCTATAGAATCAAAGAATCCAGGAATAGGTGGTCAGAAATTGTAAGAGAATATATTCTGTTTTCCCACGTTATTTACCTATTTATTTTCCTTTCTCCTCTCACTGTGGTGCTAGTTCCCCCCCCCCCCTTATTTTGGGTCTCTTTCCAACATCAAAGGACAAACATCCAGTTCCAGTTATTACAGAACGTCAGTAAACGAGCCATCACCTGTCTGCCCCTGAAGCAGGCGGGTAAGAAGCCACATCTCAGCTGGCAGGTAGTCCAAGAAGAGTCTGTGATGTCTTAGATTCGAGCCTCCTTTTCCACAAGGACAGAAGCAGACTCTTAGCTCATTTCCTTCTGGAGAGGAAGACTGCTGGATGATTGGACCACTTGAAACGACATGCTGAAGACTGGAGAGCACATTTCTTTCTTTCTTTTTTTCCCCCCGGTATGAAATATTGGTCTTTTGGGAAATGTTCCTTCCTCCTTAATCCTGCAACGTTTTAAAGTTCCATTATGGTGTCAATCAAGGTGAAATGGAGGGGGGAAAATACTTGACCCACAGGCCTGTGGGTGAGATATTGTGTCAGCAAATAGTTCCTTCACTTTGTGCCTCGGTTTCTCTGTCTTTCAGATTGAGAGATTTATTTTTTTGTCTTTACGTGTCAGATAGGCAAAGGGGACCAGAAGAACTGTGATGTATTATTGCAAATTGGAAGAAATGAAGGTTTCAGGCCAAATGTAAAAAGGCTTCTTGTGGGGGAGGGAAATAGCTCAGCGGTACAGTGCATGCTAAGCATGCACGAGATCCTGGGTTCAATCCCCAGGACCCCCATAAAAAAAAAAAAAAAAAAGAGGCTTCCTTATAGAATCACTGCAGGGAGAGTATCCACTGAACTCAGCCATGGAATCCAAGAACCTGTGACTAACTAAGAATAAGAAAAGATCACGGATTGAGCACACAATCTATGACATGCCTTGTACCAAGTAGATTATATACAGTATTTCATTCAATGTTCATTGTGACACTGAGACAAAGGTTTTATTTCTCTCGCTTTATTATGGACAAAGAACCTAAGACCAAGGTGGGGGTAAATAAGTTTCTGAGTGATGCGTTCCCATGTCAGAGCTCATTCGCCTATGGCTTCCCAGTCACAGGGCTGGAGCACTGGAGTGATTTATGAGAACACCCTTGGTGTCAGGTAAATCCTAGACTGCCTAGTGATTGGGCAGAAGGGTGAAGGTACGTATCATCTCTGACCTCCAACATGTCTTATGTGCCCCGCCTGTATGGTTGGTTCCACTGAGCTCTCCTCCATCCCACTGCTTTATGAGGAATTTCTGCTAACTGGTTTTCACACGAGGCTGGGAGTTCCTTGAGGCTGAGAGCTCCATCTTGTTCACTATGGTGTCTGCAGGGCACCGTACAGAGCCAGGTACTGAAGGTGCTAATTAAGATCTGTGGAATGAATGCAGGTGGGCATCCATACACCCAGTCATACAGACAAGTATTATCTATAGTAATTAGGGTTGCTTGGTGTACAAGGGCAAACTAGCCCTGTGACTTGGGTAAGGACCAGCAGATGGCTGAATGGATACACACGTGGATGGAAAGGAGGATGGATGACTAGCAGAAGAGAATGCTTCTGTCATGGGCACTAGGAAATTTACTGAAATATGTTCTAAAATATTGCTATGACTCAACCCTGTCCTTTCCAGACTCCTTTCCCTGAGATGCCCAAACTCTTCAACATGAATTGTTTCTTGCTGCTCTCAAATACTTCCAGGAGGACCTCTGTGGGCCTCATGAAGAGCCTGCTTGCTCCCAACTTCTTTCTCCCATGAAGTCTGAATGGCTTCTGTTACCATATGAGACCTCTTAGGGGATGCTGATCATTCTGGGCTGAGGTTTCCCTCTGGGAGAATCCTAGGACTGGAGATGGGGCAGTGGGTTTAGGTAGAATGGAGTTAAACAAGGTTAAGTTCAATGTTACTTCCATCTCAGTGCTGGACACAGGCTTGGCCAGGTGCTGTGAGAGCCCCAGGTGCAGGGGGCCATGGAAACTATGCAAGGGCGTGGAGTGTACCACCCGGCCTGCTGGAGGAGGATGGGAGTGAAACCAGCAGATGTGCTCAAGTTTCTGTTTTCAGTTCCCCAAAAGGTCTTCTCTTGACCAAAGTGGTGTGACCGTTGCTATGACAGTTGCTATCTTGGTCCTTGGGGTTCTCCCTTGTAAGATGCCATTACTTTTTTTGTCTTCTCAGGCCAGTCACCATGAAACTCGATAACAACCACTCCGGGGTTGAGGTGGTCTGGGCATGACTGGGGCCTGAGCACTGTGATGGCAGAAAACACTGGGGGACTAAGGGACACCTTTGGTTAATGAGTTATTTTTCCAAACTAGACCAACACGCCTAGTTGTCTTAGCCTTGGCTGACTCTCTGCTTTTGCTGAGAGTCATGAATTCCTCCCTTGAGAAGTCTGGCATTAGCTCATTGTCACATCTGGTAAAAACAAAACAGGTAGAAAGAACACTGGCCTCAAATCTCAATTCTGTCTCTAAGTGACCAGGCCCTGCCATTCGGCCTCCGCTCTTAAGCCTCCTTTTGTCAAAGAGAGATTTGATGCCTAGGCTCCTCGCATTCTAAGATTCAATGATCCTTTGCCCTTGAAAATGGCAAGTGTGAATGGTAGTTATTAAGGGTTTTGTGTTTTTTTGAGTTTGGGCTCTTAATCAGGCTGCCTGAGTTTGAAAACAGATTCTGGAATTGATTGATTGCGTGGCTACGGACCTAGTATTTACTCCAAGTCTTAGTTTCCCTCTAATACCAAGTCCCCATGGGGTAGTCGGAGGATTCAATGATGTGATCTCTGTCAGTGCTGGGACATTACTAGCCATTACCCCTTCATAGAGTAGAAACCTCTTACATCTTGGCATGTGTTGAGCCACCAACAGGGTTACAGACGGTCTTCTCTATGTATTTTTTGTTTCCTACCTTGGCCATCAACATGTTGTTACTGTCATAGGTTGGAGGCTTTTCCTCATGTGCTCTTTGAGCACATGATGAAATACAAACTTGTATATTTTCTCGAGAAAGATGCAGAGTGACAAGATCCTTATTCACCATCCAGTCCTACCCTTTTGTCAGCATTAGAGGAGTTGCTTGAGGCTTAACTAGTACTGTCACAAACCAACAATACTGAAAACTTAAACAGAACCTGCCATGTGCAAAATTCTGAGAGAGACATGGTGGTTTGGGACTGGTAGCCATGGTTTAAATGAGCTCTGTGATCCTAAGTTTGTTACATAACCTTTCTTAGCCTCGGTTTCCTCATCCACGAGGCCAGGTTAAGAAGTCATCAGTGCCCATGGACACTCCTTTCTCTTCTGTTACTGGGTGGACTGTCTGCTAAGGTAACACCTCCACCTGGGCCCCAGCTGTTCCCACCTCACCTACACAAGGACATCACTCCAGCAGTTTTCTCGTCTCTCTCCTGCAGCATCAGATCTCTTTTTCTCTACCAGAAGACTCTCATTAGCATTTGTCAGGGGGAGGAAGACATTTTCCTCTACCCTTCTAGGTTCTTCTGGCAGGTCTGAGAATGAAATTGACATGAGACAGGTTCACGGGAGAAAACTTAAGCATAGTTTAATAACATGGATAAGTGGGAGAGACTCAGAAAAACTGAGTATCTCGCCGAAGTGGCTGAAACCATCATCCTACATTTTATCTTTGGCTAAAGGCAAAAGAGAATGTTGAGGGTAGAGGGTTGGGACTTCAAAGGGGAGGAAAGAAATTCACATGGAGATGGAAAAACAGACATTTGGTAAATAAATATTTGCTGGGTCAGACAGAGCCAATGGGGCGGAAGTGGACTCTGATCTCTAAGAGTTCCCCCCCCACCCCTAGCCCATAGTCTCTGTAGACATGTCTGGTGATAGCTCCATTCTGGGAACAGGCCTTCAATCTAAAATTTTTTAAGTCAGTTTAGGGGATGGCCAACATTTCTTCCTGAGTCTTTTGGGCCTTAATTATTTTCAGCTCAAAATAACCCACATGCCGAAGAGACTTTTAGGGGTAGCATGTTTGCTCCCCTACACATTCAGAAATGCTGTCATTTCTCTTCTCCTTCCACATGCTGTCTCATTTCTCTCCCTCCCTTTCCCAACTCTTTCCTTGAAAGAATTGTTCAGGTACAACGTCTCCAATTTTTTTCCCTCCCATTTTCTTTTGAACCCATTCCAATCACACCTTTGGCCCCTCCGTTGTAGAGAAACTGCTCTTATTTATTCACATGACCCCCAGCATCACTCAATCAATGGGCCATTTTCATTCCAGTTGGCACAGTTAACAGCGATCAATTTTTCCTCCTTGGTACATTTCTTCTCCTTGATTCCAGGACAATACCTCTCTCCTGATTTTCATTCTTCTCTGACCAATCCTTTTCATTCTTCTTTCCTGATTCCTCCTCATCTCACCAACCCCTTAATGTTGGAGAGCCTCCCAGCTCAGTGCATGCTCACCGGTTAGGGACCCTCTCACAGTCTGTTGCAGTCTGATTGATGACTTTTAACAGCATCTGCATGATGATGGCACTACATTTGTATATTTATTTTCTATCAATTTTTTTTTCTGAAAAGAAGAATTTTTCAGAATTAACCAGGTATCTTAGCTCCAGTGCTAATGCATTCCTGTAAACCCCTAAGCAAGCTGACACGTGAACATTTCTTTCATTTTGGAGAACAGGGAAAGAGAGAAGAGAGGATGAGTCTAGAAAGAATAATAAAAAAAAAAATCAGGACATGGAAGATGGAGGGAAATTGGGGAGCGAAAGGGAGATGGAGTAGGAGGAAGAAGCAGCAATGACTGATAGATGGAGGATACGAAATGAAAGAGGAAGGGAAAGAGGAAGTGGAGATAGATGTTTGTTTGTGTTTTTACACTGTGCCTGGTACAAGCACTGACAATTCCAAGACCCAACTCTTTAATTATGTCCCCCAACCTGACAAATCTCTTTGTTCTTTCTTGAAGCCCCAGACCCCAGGGAGCTCAAGTGCATGCCAGGCCTCTTCATCTGCCCATAGAAGGTACCACGGGTCCACAGACAGTAACTTCCCCATTTCCATAAACCATTGTCCTATCTGACGCTTTTGTTTTATGGGGCAAGTTCATGCTTCTTGTTTTTAGCAGAAGAATAATTTCACCTGACTTATATATAACGGAATTTACCTGGGTCTCTGATGAGAATGAACTGTCAGGGGCAGGACGGGGGCAGGTGTGGCAGTAGGGGCCCTAGTTAGGAGCCTACTAGAATAATCCAAGAATCATCAGATGGGGCTGCTTTGAAAGCAAGATTAACAGGACATGCTGACAGTGTGGATGTGGAACAAGACAGAGGAGACAAAGATGCACCAAGGGCTTTCTGCCTGAGGAATTAGAAAGATAGAGTTTCTTTAATGAAATGAGGAAGCCTGCAGAAGGTGTGGGTCTGGGAGAAAAGACCAGGAGCTCAATTTTAACCCATCTGGAATTAGTTTCTGCACATAGAATGGGGTATAGGGGATGACATCAGGTTGTAAGGGCACTCATGGCTTGCCGAGGCTGACTTGTCACTACGGACGGAAGTTTGTTGAGAACCAAACTCTCATCTCTGTCGTCCTCATTACACCTCTTTCCTCGGGCTGCCATAACGAAGTACCACAAACTGGGTGTGTTCAAACAGCAGAAATCTATTCTCTCTCAGTTCTGGAAGCCAGAAGCCTCAGATCAAGGCGGTTCCTCCATGAGGCCCTGAGGCAGAAATCACCCCGTGCCTCCTTCCTAGATTTGGTGGCTCCCCAGGTATCCTTTTTGTGAGTTAGCTTGTAGCCACATCACTCCATCTCTGCCTTCGTCAGCACATGGCGTTCTCCCTGTGTGTCCCTGCGTCTCTAATCTTCCCCTCCATAGAAGGACACCAGGCATTGGATTGAGTGCCCACCCTAATCCAAAATGACGCATCTTTTTTTTTTTTTAACTTTTTACTTTGAAAAAAAAAAAGATAGATCAACAGGAAGTTGCAAAGATAAAGCAGAGAGGTCTGGTGTACTCTTTCCCCTTTCCCCTAGGAAGGTTACTTCTTACATAATTTCAGCGCAGTATCAAACCCAGCAACGTGACATTCGTACGATGTGTGTGTATCACTTGATGTCATTTTATGACATGTCTAGTTGTATGTAACCACCACCACAGTCCAGAAACAGGATAATTCCTTTACCATCAAGATCTCACTGTACGTTCATGTATGACTGAAGCATTGTGCGCTACACTGGAAATTGACACAACGTTGTAAACTGACTATAACTCAATAAAATTAAAAAAAAAAAGATCTGCCTTTATGTCACATTCATTCTTCTTTCTCCCACCATCCCTCACCCCAGGCAAGCCAGCAATCTGCTCTCTATTGCTGTAATTTTGCCATTTCAAGAATGTTCTGTAAAAAGAGTCACATGCTATGATCAAATCAAAAGCGGTTGACACTGGCTTTTTTCACTCAGCAGAGAGCACTTCAGACTCATCCACATTGTTACATGGACCGATCTTTTGTTTCTTTTTATTGCTGCGTGGTATCCACGACATGGGTGTATCACAAGTTGTTCAGCCCACTGAGGGACATGTGGGGGGACCTTCAGAGTCACATTTTGAGTCACCTACTGGGGGGCATGTTGGTTGTTTCCAGTTCTTAGTTATTACATAATACAAAGCTGTTATGAATAATTATGTACAGGTTTTGCGTGAACATCATTGTTCATTTTTTGAGGATGAATACCCCAGAATTCAACAGCTGGTGTATTTTGTTTAGTTTGTCAAGACACTAACAAACTCTTTTCCAGAGTGGCTGTCCTACTTTACATTTCTGCTAGTGATGTGTGGATAATTGAGGTTCACTGCATCTTCCCCAAAGCTTCAGTGATCTCACTTGAACTTGATTACATCTGCAAGGACCCTATTCCCAGGTGAGGTCACATTTGTGGGGAATAGGAGTTGGAATTTGAATGTATCTTTTCGAGGGACACAATTCGACCCCTAACACCTGTCTTCACTTCCTTGGGTCATGGTGGGAATGACTTCAGAGTTTTGCTTTATGAGAAGAGCCTTGCGTCGGATCAGAGGTTCCATGCATTGTTGGGTTTTGCCCCCAGAGACGGGTGAGAAAGATTATGCCTTTTGGAGAGACATTACTGAGTTTTTCTGACCTCTACTCAGACCTCCAAAATTTCAAAGATTTGGTAATAATGAATATTCTCAAGGGGTCTCATGTGTTGTCTCCCAATCCTTTTTTTTTTTTTTTTCTGTGACTGTCCTTTCCCTCTTGCTCCAGTACTGACTAGGGAAAGGAAGAAAGAGAAGAAAAACTTGATTATAAATTTATTGAAGGAAAGGACACCATCTTTGTTACTTCTCTACCCCTGAAGGGTGAAGGCTGAGAAGGGTGCTCAGTAAATGTTTGTTGGAGGGATGAGTAAGTGAGAGGGAGGGGCCGGGGTGCCTGAGCGGAAGTGGGGGAAGAGAGTCAAGGATGGTTTTATATGTGCCCTCCCCAACCCTGCTTCCCAGACACATAACCTGTCATGCATGGGTCCCAATGCCCGGGCCAGGTTAATTTCATCCTTTGCCCCTTGTTGAAGGCCTGGTCAATTCCATTACTCCATTTCTCCGTGTGTATGCCCCTGGTTAGCCAGAGGGAGGAGGAGTCTCTGTTTGACCCTCTATTCTGTGTAGCATCGTAAGCACTAGAAGACAGAATTGTGTAGGTGTCAAAAAAGCAGACTTAGGCAGGTCGGGATTTGATCCTGGGCCCACCACTTACCAGCTGTGTGGCCTTGGCCTCCTCTTAGCCTCTCTGATCTGTAAATTGGGTGGAGGATATTTCTTTATGTGAGCTTATCTTGAAATAGAAAACGCAAACAAGAAAGTGTACTGAGCATAATTGGACAGCTCAATACATTTTCACAAAGTGGCACACTCATTACATAACCAGAACCTCAGAAGTGTGCTAGGCACCACCTCACCCCCACCCCAGCCAAAAATAACTTCTATCCCAGTTTCTAATTGTATATTTCCTGGTTTTGAGCTTCATATGTATGAAAATAATCGGAGATATCTTTCGTGCTCGGTTCCTTTTGCTTTTTGTCATGTTGATGACATTCATCTATGCTCTTGGGTAGAGCTGTGGTTTATAGGTTCTCCTGATGGAACAGTATTCCAATGTGCAAATGTGTTACAGTGTAATGATCCACCCTGCTGTTGGTGGACACTTGGATTGTTCCTAGTTTTTGGCTTTTATAAATGAAGCTGCTCTGAAAATTCTTGCGTAAGTTTTTTCGATGGACAGGGACACAGCCGTTCAGGGGTAGGATTGCTGAGTTATACAGTGTGAACATCTCTCAGCTTTGTAGCCCCTGACCAGCATTTCAATGAACGTTTTTAACCTGGCAGTGCAGTGAGAATTAAATTAGGTTGTGAAAAGAACTCAGTGTGGTCCTTGGCAAATAGGAGGCCCTCACTACGTACGTATTGTGTTTAAAATGGAATGAAGACATCATATAGTCCCTTAAGTTGAAGCACTGTACTGGCCCCAAACACGTCCCTGCTGCTTGTTCACGGCTGTTGTCACTGTTCTGTTCTTTTACACAGTGTTGCAATGAATGACTCTCTTTCTTAGCTGTTCCCTTTTGAAAGATTTGCTTTGGGGTAACTGGATTCAACTGGATCAAAGAATATGTGACCGTAAGAACTGTCACCCTTCAAAGGACTCTGAGGGCTGGCTGAGGGGGGAAATCAAAGAAGCGATTGGCCTGGGAGAGGGGGGTGAAGGTAGGTGCCTTGTGGGTTCCTTGTAGAGGACAGCAGGGCAGGGGAGAATGGAGGAGGAGGATTTTTATAACTGATGGTGTACTTTTTAGCAACTCAGGGTTTGGTTCCTTGGAAGATGAACTAGGTAATTAGAAAAACAACGTATAAGAACCTGAAATGAGGAAGGAGAGAGAAATCACAGGTGCAAAGATTCACTTTATTTATTCACCCCCCCAACATTAGCATGATTAAAGCCAAAGGGGGGAGGGGGAGGGGCGGGGAGAGGGGCTGGTGGATTGTCACAGGGGAGGGTCTCCAGTGGGGAAAGGGCCTGAGGAGGCCCGAGGGAGGGAGCGGGCGGAGGCTGGGGCGGAGCCCGGTGCCGGAGCCCGTGGGCGCTCGCTCAGCAGTGTCTCCGGTCGAAGCTCCTGACCTCGGCGGAGGACAGGGTCCTGTGGGTGACCTCGCAGGCGTAGAGGTTGTGCTGTTGGTACTCCGAGCTGGGCAGCGTCAGGTAGCTGCTGAGGCTGTAGGTGTTGTCCTTGCTGTCCTGGTCCGAGATGCTCGTCTGGACACCGCTGCTCTGGCTCACCCCGTCCACTCTCCACTTGACGCTGATGTCTTTGGGGTAGAAGTTAGACACCATGCACACGATGGTGGCACTTTCGGTCTCTAACTGTTCTTTAGCCGGTGGGAAGATGGAGGCGGATGGCTTGGCATCAGCCCCTGAGGAAGGAAGCAGGGAGAATGGTGATTAAGTGACAGGGAGGTTCGCCCCTGGGGTGCGGGGTTTGTGGCCCATCCCGGAGCCCGCGGGCAGACGCACAGAGAGCAGCTTGCTTGTTCTATAGGACTGAGGGAGCAACTAGGAAGCGTATTTCTAATCGCCAGGATTTTGAGTTCTTCCCTCTCCCCTGCCCCTTAGGAAAGTTCTAGATTGTTTTATTGGAACTCTTTGCAGCCATTCTGAGGCCTCTTTGTGTGCTTTTCTGAGCTCACCTTTCTTTCCTTCATCTATGGTCCCTGTCTCTGCAATAAACACAGTGCTTCAGGCAAAGAAACAAAGACCATTTCATCGGGCGCCCTCAGAGTTGAGAAGCAAGAGCAGGTCCTGCACAGATCATTTCCTCCGTGCCTCTCCTAGGACTGTGCAGTGATGGCAGGCTGCCTTTCCCTTCCTGGCCGTCCTTTGGCTGTTTTGGGGCGAGACTCAGCCTGCAGAATGAGCCCCAAGCCCTGAGTCTGTGTCGAGGTCGGGGTCGGCCCCTTCACCCTCTGTGACCAGGGCAGCAATTCTCCCACGGCTCACAAAGGGAGACCCGGGCCCTGGCATGATGACTGTCACCGTATGGGGAAATATTCAGCCAGACCAGGAGGGGTCAACTGTAATTAGGCCACCTGCCTGAGAGGAACTGGCTAGTGTCACTTGTGACCTTGAGCAGCTGCCAGATGGCCTGCTGGAAATCCCCTTTGTGGGACTTCAGAGCCTCGGTTGGGAGAGCAAGGGTTAAGTAACAAGTCTCCTTTGCTGGGAGAAGTCAGCAGACGGCGAGCAGGTTTTTTATAAAGCTATACACCTTTATAGAGCCATAAACCTCCATGTTAACCAAGCAGTTCAACATAAGCTACTGAATTTTTAATGTTTCCGTATTTTCTTCTCTTTTAACCTTCATTACTATTTTTTTTTCCGAGAGTGTTATAAAATAGCCTTGGCAGCAAAATAATACGAATTCTAGAGGAAAACGAGGGGAAATAATCAAGAAAGATAACTTCTATTTGGGTCATTCCTTGATAGCTTTAAATTTTCTATCCTGCATTAAAATAGTAAACAATGAACATACTGCATATAGAAATTCTTGCCGGACATTAGCTTTTAATATGGTTTAACATTCATTCAAGAGTTTTAGAATAGTTAAAAATACTGAAATAGTTTAAATAGTTTGAAAAGAGTTTTAAAATGGCCCTAAAACAGTCCTGTCAGGCTGTTGCAAACCAAAAATAATCTTTTTTAAGCATCACGTTTGAAATTAGCTGGAATAAACACCAATGGCAATAACAAATCACTCAACTATTTCGGAGGGTGTGCGGTTAAAATACCCAGATTGAAAGTTTCCTATCACAGGATGAAGGACTGCAAAATATATTTACATTAGGTTTTATTAATGGCATCTAAATATGTTTAGATATTTTGTACACCTGAAATATAATCCTACCGAAGCCATTACATTTCTGAAAATTAAAAACATGTTACAAATTTATCTTTTGTTTTTCTATCAGCTAATATACCTTAATGGTATTTACTTTGAACTTAGCAAAAATTAATTGACTAAAAGCTGAGCAGCCAGGCTGCTGGCCTTCAATTAGATTTTTGCTGATGAGGATTTTGCCCTGCAAGAGTTTATATATACATGTATTTCTATATATATTTCTTTCTATACACATATATGCCTTTTGGATTGAGCTTTAAGTACTTAAATAACATTTGATGAGAGGATATCAAAATTATTACATATCACTGAAAACAAAATAGCTTTAAGTTCTTACAGTCCCCTAATGGAAATTTTTATTAAGAGGATATGATAACATGAATTTTATTTATGCAATCTCTTATAAAAATCAAGCTTTTCTGTTTTCCCCATGGTAGCTCCTGTCCATTTCTATTTCCCTTCTGTTAGCGACATTGTTTGAATCACTGTGGCAGGAAGGAGGCCACAGCGCAGTTGAACGGGCGATCGCGGGGCTGCCGCGGCCTTTAGCGGCCAAGGGCGCGACCCCCGGAGCCCTGGGGCCTGGCGGCCAAGGTCGTTCTATTACGAAAAAGACTGCGGTGAGGTCTACATACCCCGCTAGCCTTGCCGCGGCCTCTGGCGGTATAAAAGCACCGCCAAGGAACAACAAGCAAGTAAAAGAACATGCTCATTAAAATATCTCCTATTTTTCTACAAGCCTGTGGCCATTTAAAAATTCAATTATTTTATTTTCTTTCATTTAAACAAATTTTTTTCAAAACTGAGATTTTGGGGGGCAACGATCTTTTCTCCGTTACAAGAAGATCATTTCAAGCTCAGTCTAATAATAGAAATTGGATTAAAAAAAGAGATCTCTGTCAAGATCATTCCTAGTTTAGACTCAAATAGAAATTAGACTTTTAAAAAAGGAGCTATCTGTCAAGAATCTGTGTAGATTTTCTGAATAGTGACAATTGATCACATTTTAGACTAAAAATGACATTGCTGCTGATTTTCAATTAAGCGGCATCTTTTACACAAAAGCTATACTTTTCCAACTTCTGATTTTTTAGTGCATCCTACTGATTCTATTGTTACCTTATAAAATAATAACAGAAGACAGAAAACAGACTAAGAAATACATTTGTCTTCTTTTCTGTACTATACTTACAAGCAAAAATCAATACAATATTTGGCCAAGCTCAGTAAAAATTAATTCACTTTTGATCTTTAGAGCTGCAAGGATTCCTTTTTCATCTACACTAATTTTTTTTCCTTTGAATCATTCAATTTGGATGACATTAATCTTTTTGTCTGCAAATCCAGTTTTGGAGCTGAGTTTAACTTATTAAGCTGATAATAAATCTGAAATGCTTCATTCATCCATCTCCACAAAAACTCATACTGAAGCCTCTAAAAGCCAACACTGGCATTTAGACCCAAATTTCAGAAGGTGGTAGAAAAAAATTACTTACATTTAATCTCCAGATGTGTCCCCTTGCCAAAGGTGATCCACAGTATTAACTTAACTACTTGCCTCTCAGCAGAAACCTCTTTTTGCTGCTTACCTCATTAGATTGTCAGATACAGAGAAAATCTGGCGGTTTAGATGCCATGTCAACTAACTAGCTCTTTGCTCCTCCTTGAGACAAATGGATGTTCTGTCCCGTACTCATCTGATTTTCAGACGAGTCCCATTCTCTCCAGAATCGACCTTAACTCATATCACAAACATAAAACCCCTCAAATTTCACAACTCTATAAGAAAAAGGAGTAGAAAAGTGCACTTACGTTTGAGTTCCAGCTTGGTCCCCTGGCCGAACGTAACCCACAGTGAGGGCTCTAATACACTCCCCTCGACAAAAACCTCCTTGAGAAGCCAATTACATAAGAAAGGCTAATTTGGAGAAAAATCTGGCTATTTCTTCCTTTTTGTCTCCATACCTTATGCTCCTCGCAAACTCGACAATTTGTTTGCTCAGCTTAAAAACTGGCTCTTTTCTGGTTTTCTGCCATGTACTTTTGGGTCACCGGGCATGGCTTATTTAACCAAAATGCCATAAACTTGCACAAATGATACAATAGGACAAAAAACTTCACAAATTATTGCATGAAGATGTACTTACGTTTGATCTCCAGTTTGGTCCCTGAGCCAAAATTGAACCACAGTGATTCACCCTTAACTCCCATGCCTATAAAAATCTACCTTGAATAGAAGCAAGCCATCTCCCCCAATTTAGTGATTTTAATCTGGAAATCTTAAAAATTAGTCATCAGCTAGCCTTCCATGGAACAATTTTTCCCTCCTTAGCACCTGATCTGGGAATGGAATTTGCTTTATCCCTGACACCTAATTAATGAAAACATGCAAAAAAGAGCAAAAAGCAAGCCAAGTAGACAGAAACAGCAAAGAATCAGCTGAAAAAAGTACTCACGTTTGATTTCCAGCCTGGTCCCACTGCCGAAACTATACACACTACAGTTCCTCTTAACCTCTCTCCTGTACAAAAACCGGTTCCCTTCCTGACCATCGATCAAAGCTCTGTTCAGAACATAGGCTTTGCTCCCCAGGCAATTTCTGAAAAACTATCACTCTGACCAATTATTCTCACCCAACGCCTGGCTCTTGTTCGTCACAGAAAATGTGCTACCAGCTCTCCAGTTGGGCTACAGACTTAGCTCTAGCTTTGCCCTGGAGGATGTCAGTCCGGGTTCAAAGAGTCAGCTTGTGGATCACATCAGAGACACAGGGACCATGAGACACAGGCAACAGAGCAAGGAAAGTTTGGATTTTACTCACGTTTGATTTCCAGCTTGGTTCCCTGGCCTAACGTCCTCCACAGTGATGGCTCTCTGTTGACTGGCTGTGCAAAAACTCGTCTCACCCAAGGGGAACAGAGCCTCGGGTCAGCTACTGAAGCTTAACTCCCTTTTCAAGCAGGTGTGGAAGCCCTGGGCCTTCTCTGACAGACAATGTTTGTCTTCTTAGGCAAAACCTAAAATCCTAAAAGATGATTTATTTATGCCTATGGTCTGATGGTCCCCCCCACTTTTTTTTTTTTTCAGGCAATCTACCACATCTGGACAGCTGCTTTTTATTTACTTAGTTTTTGGAAAGTAGGTTGAATGTAAATTACACAGAAAGACAAGAACATGAAAAAAATTTTGCAAATTATCATGATAATAACCCTGAACCTCATTCGGTGTCATTAGAGGAAACCTTAGCTTCTCTGAGTTAGTAATCAGTAAAGAACGTTTTCCTATTTGAGCCTCGCTTTGTCACAATGTTGTTTCACAAAAAGATAGACTAAATGTGTATCCAATCAAGGCCCATGTCTGACTTTGAAATCTACTGCGGAATGAAGCTATCACTGACGTGTGAAACAAAACCAAAGACCAACAGAGAAGAAAAGCAGACTTGACTTGGTTGGTTGTCTGTGGTCACAGGACAGGTACCCCCCAGGGGTACCCACCGTGTCTCATTGAACTGAACCGGGTGCATGAAGTTTTTGGAGCTGCCAGGGAATCACTGTGTGCCTTGGTGTTTCCATAGTAACCCCATCAAGGACATTGAAGACCTCATTCTGCTGTGAGTCCAGCTTCATTTATTGAAGTTCTGTTTGCCTCTTAACCTTCCATCCTCACCTCAGCATCCGTTGTTCCCACCACCCGAAAACCCTTACAGTCCTTCACCTTTTACAAAACTCTCCATCTGCTTGGAAACACCTTTGCTCACCTGGATTAACTTGTGAACAACTAATTGTTTTTCAGGACTCAACTCAAGAGAGACCTTTTTGTGGATCGTCCCCCAGCAAGTGACATTGTGTTGAGTACAGAGGCAGGTCACTGGGCCTAGAACACCTAATTGCTCTTCTCTGCTTTAAGATTCTTGTTACGCTCCTGGACTGTAAGCTGTTTGATGTTTCATTGTCTTATATTTGGAAGACCCAGGCCAGGTTCTTAACTTGGCAAATGCTCAGCAAACATTTGCTGGAAAAAAGAAAAAAAAAAAGCCCCAACAGCAAATAATTGAAAATCAATAATAGATCGGAGCTGATAAAGGGCGGATGCTGACTGCTGTGATAGTGAGGTTTACAAGAGAAACTGTGATTATAATTCCGAAGATTAGAGTCGGCCTGGAGAGCTTTGCTAGTTGCCTCGAATAGCAAAGTCAGCAGTGGGTCTCACCCGAAGATGAGGAAAGCGAGACATCAATTTGGAGGTAGAGAGAAGAGGGTGGAAATTAAGTGTGCAAAATAGTTGCCCGAGGACACAGTCAACATGAATAGTAAAGAGGATAGAAAGTGGCTTTCTCTGCAGAGATGCAAGCAACACCAATTGTAATAGTTGAAATTTATTGAGCATTTACAAAGGGCCAGACATTGTACATGGATCGCTATTGAATTATCCCCCCAAATCTAGGAACTGGAAGCTAATATTATCCTTTATTTTGTAGATGAGGAACCTTGAGTGCAGAAAGGTTAAGTCACTTGCTCATGGCGGAGAGTGGTAGGGCTGGGATTTGAACTCAGGGCTCAAGCACTTAATTGCACCGTTCTGTAGACCAGACTCTGGGGGTGAAGTCCCCCAGGGGAAGCAGTACACATGGTAGGAAGCACCGGGGTGAGGGGAGAAAAAGGAAACTCCTTAGACTGTCCTAGGGTTGGAAATGAGTAGAAAAGTAGGCTCAAATGTATACACAAGACTGCTCATTAAAGTGTCGCTTAAAAGGTAAAAAAATAGAAAAATAACTGAAATCTTCATCATAAACTAATTATCATAGACAGAGCTTTGCAACTGGAGCACAAGGCAGCCAATAAGAAGATGGAGTGGGTTTCTCTATAGTCACATGGAAGGTGATTGTTAAGATACAGGCTGAGTGGCATATATTGTATGATGTTATGAATCCATTTTAATTGAATATATATGGATGTAAATACAGGCTAATGGTTGAAGGAAGTACGACAAACTGTGCTCAGCGGTTATCTCCTGAAGACAATTACAGAGGCGTGTTGTTGTGGAAGAAAAAGGAACGATGCCTTGTTCCCTTCCTACTGTTCTGTATATTGTAGCTTAGATTTTTAAGGTTACGTGAGTACATTCATTTTGTGGTTTTCAGAAACAATAAGGCTGTACCAATTCTGATAAAAAATAAACACTGATATTGCCTAATAGAATTCTCAATATTCATGAGCAATGTATAAATACAATTTTAAATGATGTATACATATGCTTACGTTTTCTTTGGTGTGACCGTACAAAGGATGTATGCTCCTAAGTGAGTAAACTGGACATTGGAGAGCACAAGTAAATGACTATTTTAAAGTAGTATTTGCTACTGCTTTAAATAAAAGATGATTATCAGAAGATCACACACAGTAGGATCATAAGGGATGGTTGCTGTGATGTTTGCTGTAACATAACACAGTCACAAAGCGGTGGTTGAGACATCCTTTGCCCTCAGATACAATGAACAACATACATATTAAGGATCTCTGCACTCAGGGTTCCTCATCTACAAACTCATCACTGAAGCAGCTTCCCATGTGGCCTCTGGCAAAGTTAGATCTTTGAATAAATTCTAAACTGCTTGTGGGGGAGAGAGAGAGAGAAAGAGATAGGAGGAGAGAGAGAGAGTGGGAGAGAGAGAGAGACAAAGTGCACATCTATAAGTCATCCTGAAAGCGATTGATATGCAATCTTATCAATGTTCCTTAGGTCTAACATTTCAAGAAGCATCATTTTTGCTTTTTATTTGACATAATTAATCAGCATATTTGAGAGGTTAGCCTCCCACCATTAACATACAGTAAATCACCCAGCGTGTCAAGGATGCAATGGCCCAATGTGGCTCTTGGCAAGGTTTGAAGAATAGGGGTTTCCCTACCTGGATCCCGAACATTTGCGTATTCTCATCCATCCTGAAGTCTGTGGTTCAGTATTTTTTCCAGCTCATCAGTCACAGTGGAGTCCAAGGCAGGTGATTCTTTTGATTTCAGCTTGATTCCCCCATTAGGATCATTTCATTCATCATTTGTCCTTGACTTAAGCTGAAATCCCACAAGAGGAAGAGGAAATTCTGGAGTCTACACTCAGTGGTGCTCAGAACCTGATCAATTGCTGGTCTTCGGGCCGAGTGCCACAAAAGGACATCTGTCCTGATCCCGAGGGGCAAGGCTGGCCCCACTGGCCCGGAAGGATGGAGATGGAGAGGGTCACTTGAGAATACTCACTGCTTCTTTGCTGCTTTGAAGCTGTGTCTGTCTGTACTCATCTCTCAAAAAGAGGTACTGGGAGAAGCCAAGTCCTTTGGCCGACCACGTGCAAATATGAGAGCCGTAAACATGACCCAAGATTCTGGTCCCGTTCTGGAAAATGTAGACATTCATCTTGTTGCCAAGAAGACATTAAGGCTACAGGTACTTTTGACTTTCTAGAGTGAATGGAAAGACAGCAGCCAAGTGCCAGGGCTTATGAACCCTTGGAGAGCCTCAGCCAACGAGATTTGCATGTTGAGTGTTGTGGTTTCCAGCTGGCTTTAAACAAGCAATGATCTCTTCGAGCTCTGCCTTGGAGTTCCTCAGCCCCCTGTATGTCTGCTTGGCATCCAGCCCTGTGTCCTCTCTCATCCTACTGCAGAGAAGCCCCTCGTGGACAACGACTGTGATTGGACTGGCCCTGCAGCAGACGTGGAGTCCATGAATTCAGGCTTGGTTCGCCACACTTTTTGCCTCTGTTGTCAAAATCCTCTGGTCCTTTATGGACACTCTCCTCTGCTTCCTGCTGGCTCAGGGCCCAGCACTGAGTGCCCCTTCCCACGCCTCTGACCACCGGTACACAGCCCCCCATCCTGCCCCCGACCCCGGTCTTGCTCATCTTGGGTAAGGGACCTGGGCTCTGGTTCTTTCCTGCCCGCTGCCCGACATTGTCTCACACCCTCAATAGGAGGATCCTGATCCCATCTCGGAAGGATTTCAATCTTTCTGCTTTCTAGTTCCACCAGCTCTTCTGTTCAGCTCCGAGGGTCAGTTAAGCTCATCATTACTCAGCCTAGTTATTTTGCTGCTATTGTCTCTGCCCTGTTCTTCCCGTCCTTGTGTGCTTATTTCTTGGAAACAGTCTTCTTAAAAACCTTTTCCCCCCATTTTAGATCTTACTATTTGTGTTTTTTAAAAAGGGGGTATTGTGATTGATTGTGTGTGTAACCCATCATCTTATTTCATTCTTTTCATGGTTGAGTAATATTCCATTGTATATTTATACCAAATCTTTTTTATCCAGTCATCTGTCGATAGACATTCAGGTTATTTCCAGATCTTGGCTGTTGTGAATAGTGCTGCTATGAACGCTAGGGGGCATGTGTCTTTTTGGATTATAGTTGTCTCCAGATATATGCCCAGGAGTGGGATTGCTGGATCTTATGGTAAGTCTATTTTTAGTTTTTTAAGGAACCTCCATACTGTCCTCCGTAGCGGCTGCACCAATTTACATTCCTACCAACAGTGTAGGAGGGTTCCCTTTTCCCCACACCCTCTCCAGCATTTATTATTTGTAGACTTTTGACGATGGCCAGTCTGACTGGTGTGAGGTGATCCCTCATTGTAGTTTTGATTTGCATTTCTCTAATAATTAGTGACACTGAGCATCCTTTCATGTGCCTGTTGACCATCTGGAGGTCTTCTTTGGAGAAATGTCTATTTAGAACTTCTGCATAGTTTTTGATTGGGTTGTGTTTTTTAAATAATTTTTTTTATATTAAGCTGTATGACCTGTTTGTATATTTTGGAAATTAACCCCCTGTTGGTCGCATCATTGGCAAATATTTTCTCTCATTCTGTAGGTTGTCTTTTCATTTTGTTTATGGTTTTCTTTGCTAAGCGAAAGCTTTTAAGTTTAAGTAGGTCCCATTTGTTTATTTTTGCTTTTCATTTATCTAGGAGACAGATAGAAAAAAAAATTGCTGCAATTTATGTTAAAGAATATTCTGCCTATGTTTTCCTCCAGGAGTTTTATAGTATCAGGTCTTACATTTAGGTCTTTAATCCATTTCGAGTTTATTTTTGTATATAGTGTTATAGAATGAGCTGCCCTGTCTTCATTCCCTCTGTCTCTCCAGGAGGGGGCGCCACTAACACCCGCCCGTCCAGTCACAGGTCACCAGCAATAGGTCCACAATCACTGTATAAAGTAGCAATGAGAGAAACAAGTTCATAAGCTCCTGATTCATTTGGCCCCCAAGAACATCTCTGGGGTCTCTGTCACGTCTGTGGGAGGTGGTCTGGGGCACATTTCGTCTTCACAGTCAGAGCTGGGGAGGCAGGAGATGCTCAAATTCACTGTCATTAGCAGAGCATAAAAGCCTCTCCTGGGACTCTGGCCCCAAACAACACGTTTCCCTTCCCACCGTGGGGAGGGGTTTGGGCTGCTCAAGGTCCGAGACTTCCTACTCCGTTGCCCTTTCTGCACCAGCTTTCACTGCAGGATGCTCTCCTGTGACAATGACATCTCAGCACCAGTCTCATCACCTTTATAGCAGCCCATTCACGAGAAAGGATTACTCAGTGATGTTCATAAGACTGTCCTTCATTTAGCTTCTCTTCTCTTTTCTTGCAAGAACGACAAGGAAGAAAAATTGCAAAAAGGAGGCACCGTCCCACGGAGTCCTTCTGAAGGCTTTCAAAGATGTGTGAGGTCACTGCAAAAGGAGGTGGACAATCTGAATTCTACAGCAGCTGACAGGCCTCAGAGGCAGCCCTGGAGATGCCTCTCCAGTTCTATGTCTGACAACTGTAAAGAATTTAGGTTCCAAGATGGTTAAGATATCTCTGTATTTTCTGTGAGGAAGAACCGATCTTTTCTCACCCCCCGGGCTCTACCATGAAGATTTACCTTGTACCCAGTCTCACTGCATAGACCTCGACTCATTCATGAGTGTGGAAAGTGGCTTGCACGCTTATTGGCATGTAGTCACTTTTCTTCTTTCTTAAATATCGTCATATTTTACACTTTCCACCCCTACCAGTTTCTTGGGATTCAGGGCAAACTGATACAACCCCGAGTTCAGTGGATGGATTCTGACTACGGGAGAGCAGTGCATGCAATGATTTTTGCTTGTCTCATGCTGCTGCAGTTGTGGGCTGCCCGGTAGGACTGAAAGAAAGAACTTAAAAATGGTATCCCTTACTCCAGGGAGAGGATAGTGTCCCCCTCCTGCTGGCTGCCACCCTGTTGCTGGGAATGACTTTCCGATCCGGAAAGAGGCTGTTAATTGACTAGACTGAGGAAGGCAGAGCAAAGGGGTGGAAACCATTTGATCTGACATTAAGTCATGGACTTGACCAACCTTGAAACCCACATTTTCTCTAATCTTCTGTTAAGTATATGACAGAATTCCACGGGAAACTGTGTTTGCTTCTCAATGATCCGGTAACCTGAATGGGGCTGTGGACTGGGGGTAAACTGGCATCCTTGCTATTTTTGGGTGATTGTAGATGGTCTCAGTGACATCAGCCAAAGTGGGCGTTTTCATGCCATACTCCATCTCAGAGATCAGGAGCGACAGCTCCTCTCAGAGGCAAACAGCTGCACGCTGAGACTCGTCACCTTCCCTTTCATGTCACACAGCTTTCAACAAGCGAGTGTAGCCGCGTCTGACGTAGGTACCAGGGGAAAGGGGAGGGCTGGCACAGAAGAGCCTCTCTGCCCAGCTGGCCTGAAGGGGAACTGGAGATGGTTTTACAGGGCAGGAAAGTACGAGAAGGCAGCCTCCCCACAGTTAATGAAAGTACAGACAGTGTCAGGACTTCTGAGCCTCTGCGTGCACACTGGGCTGGGACCGTTGGGTCGGAAGTCTGTCTGTGCAACTGTCATATTACGTACATCTTAGTATGTTTTCATTTTCTCCCTCCCAAATGGCCCCTGGGCCAAGGACCTTAAATACGGAAGCTTCCCTGGGTAATCCTTCCCTGTGACCAGCATCAGACAGCTCCCTCAACGTGATGCTTTCAGCCTAACTTCTCATGTTCCTTCCCAAGTGAGGAAATAGTCAATGTTTTCCTCAGGCTAGTGGTAAATTTGTAACAAATTGATAGACAAATAATACGAGAAATAGAAACCTAAAAATGCTTGAATTAGAAAAAAAATAGGAAAGATTTCAAATGAATGACCTGAACTTCTATAGGAAGAACCTTGAAAAAGAAACGCAAACAAAATTCAAGGATGTAGAATGAAGGGATGTTTAATTTAATTTTTAATAAAAATTAAAGTGGAAATCAATAAACTGTGTATTATAGCTCCTGAAGGCCCAGGCTCCTTCAAAACCAGCATGAGGTCAAGCGCTGGATGTTCTGAGGTCCCAATGAGCCAATAGTTGAGCGTCCTTTGGTTTCAGACAGAACAGTTTATTTTGCGATGCCTCACATGTAGATTCTCTTCTCTGGATGGGACTAGTGCCTACCTTTCATGGAAATATCCCTGAGGATTATCTATATTTCAGATCACACACTGGGGCGCTAGTTTCTCCAGTGCTTTGGGGGTTCCTAGGTGTTTGAGGAGACCTCGAATAACCAGCAAGGCCTTAGTTGAGGAGTTCCCAGGGAACAAGGAGCTGGGATTCTCCGATGGACACCATGTGCATACACAGCTTAGAGAAGCGCTGAGAACCTCCCTTCTTCGTATACCCGTTTAAAATTATGCAAGTAAGTGGAAGAAGCACGTGGACTTATAAGCTGGGACCTCCTCACCTACACCCTCTTGATTTGCATCTCTCTTCCGCTGAGACCATAAAACTCCCAGAGTTGTTTCCAAGTAGGGTTCTTATAAGAAGAGGTGTGTTTAGTCTGTGACAGCCTCGGCCAACATCATGGATTTTCAGGCTCACATTCTCAGCTTCCTGCTGCTCAGTATCACAGGTAAGAGACAGAGTGTAGAACTCAGGACCCCGTTTCCCATGGGAGTTTGGGTCTATGATAAGTTTTGCTTTATTTTAGGTTGGAATCTTAGAGTAACTCTGCACGTTGCATGGTATGAAGACATTCTTGCATCCCGATTTTTGCTAACTTGTGTTTCTTTTCATCTCTCCTGTGTGACAGTGGTATCCAGGGCAGAAATTGTGCTGACCCAGTCTCCGGCCTCCAAGGCTGTTTCCCAAGGGGAGAGAGTCACCATCACCTGCAGTGCCAGCTCAAGTGTAAGCACCTGCTACTTAACACTGTTACCAACAGAAGCCCGGAGCCCCTCCCAGGCTCCTTATTTATAGCACATCCAGCCTGGCCTCTGGGGTCCCATCCCACTTCAGTGGCAGTGGATCTGGGACCTCTTACTCTCTCACCATCAGCAGCGTGGAGGCTGAAGATACTGCAGGCTATTACTGTCAGCAGTCGAGCAGCTCCACACCCACAATGTTGCAGACAGGAACAAAAACTTCCCGCAGCAGCAACTCAGGGACCAGCTGCTTCCCCCAGAGGCTGTGAGGAGGGTCTTGGGCTCTGCTTTCTGACGGGGAGACGTCAGAGCGCCCTCTGGTGGAGTGTGGACATAGCGGACTCTAGGGGTCATCAGAGGCAAGGATTAAACAAAGTTCCGGGCAGAAATAAATTCTCAGTGGGCGTCAGCTGGTGGCAGCCTGTGCAACTTAGGAAAAGATGCAGGTGTGATGCAGTTCCTCGAAATTAAGCATGAAATCTTTAATAATATTTAGGTGGATTATGTCTTACGATTTGAGTTCAAAAATGGGATCAGGAGGGCAGGACTAGGAGTTGAACGCGCCCCCCCTCCCCCATATGAAAGGAATATGATTAGGTGTAGCCACCACACTGGTCCTGGATCCTCTGGGCCATTTGATGGAAATGAGACGTTAACCTGTGTGAAAGTCCGCTGAATGAAAACCCACCCCTCCTCCTCTATTATGAACGCTAAGATTGAATTTATTTGTTTTTATTTGAAATTAATGAAATGAACATTATTTGAAATTAACGTTAGGACTGAATGATTGAAAATATTTTTTGAATACTTGATCAAATCTGAATCCTTGTAGAAGGTGATTTAACCAAAAAGAAAACTATGGAGATGTTGTAAATTTCTTACAGGCTTATATCTGCTCTGTTGTTCCTACTTCCTCTCCAGAGGTGATAAAACCCACTGATCGCAAGTGGGGACATCAATTATCTATGACCCACTGTTTCAGAATAATCAAGGCCTGATAGTCCCCAGCACCTCTACGCAGAAGGCCAGAATTCAGGTCCGCTCTCTGAAAGTTGTTCACTACTTTTGTGTATGAGGTTCATGGACCTAGGGGAAAGCTTCTGTAAAGCATGAGCTTTAAACAGTCCCTGTGCATTATTGTAAGTCACAGAGGCATACGTGATACGTTAGTGGGTATAGAAAGAAGGGCAGTAAGAATGCAGGGGTGGAAACAGAAAAAAGAAAAGTGCAAGTAACAATTATAACCTGTATGGCTTCAGCGCTGTGCTAGTAAAAAACAGCCAGCATTTCAGAAAAATCAAAGCCCTGGTTTGTAGCGTTAACCAATTTCTGTTCTACTTCGTTAGATTCCTGATGTACCATCTTTCACCTCCTGATAGAACGAGATTTAAAACAACAGCAACCAGAAAACTTGACTAATTGCTCAAAAACGGTGAACCACAAAGTGGAAGAATATGCATTCTGTTCAGGAGCATATGGGACATTCACCAGGATAAACCGCAGTCTGCACCATACAACCAGCCTAAGTAGACTTAAAGGTGTGGAGAGCCTGCAGAGAATGTTTCCTGATCACAAAAATTCTTAAATTAGAAGCAGTTACAATAAATCACGCAGAATATGAAAAATATTTTAAAAAAAAACCCTTCTATATAACATAAATAATGTCATAATGCAAAAGTTAATATTAGGTAATACCAAAGAATAACTGAACAACAAGGAAAACACAGCTTATCAGAATTTGTGGTATGCATTTAAAACAATACTTAGCAGGAAATTTATAGCTTTAAATGTCTTAAAAAGAAGAAAAGCGTAAAATCAACGATCTAAATTGTTACCTTAAGAATCTAATTAAAATATACATGTTAAACCCAAACTAGGTAGAAAGAAGAAAATAACTAAACACAAGCACAAAAATTAATGTTATGAAAAACAGACAAATAATAAAATAAGCAAATAAAATCAAGTTATTTAAAGAAATCAATATATCTGATAAAATTCTATTTAGACTAACCAAGAAATAAGCAAAAATATTAATTACCAAGATAAAGACAAAAAGTGGGCAACTTTAGAGATATGACTAATCTTATGACCATACATTCTACAACTTAAATAAAATAGATAAGTCCTTTTCAAAACAGAAATTAGCAAAATCAACACAATAAATTCATTTAAATCGTCCTAAGTCCATGAAACATGCTGAATTTGGTATTAAAAACTTTTCCATGAGGATCTCCAGGGACGGAAAACTTCTCTGGTGACTTCTGTTCATCTGAATATTGCCAGATATTTCTCCAGCAAAAGTAGCAGAGAATTGCAATCTGGGCTCTGCAACCATGAAGACGTATGTAGGACTCCACCCTGCATGGAAAGGAGAATTCTTTCATAGGGAGAAAGAGGAGGTTGGGTGGGTTAGAATAAACAAAGAGTCCATGGCTTTTCTTTTTTCTTTCTTTTTTTTTTAAATTGAGTTATAGTCAGTTTACAATGTTGTGTCAATTTCCAGTGTAGAGCACAATTTTTCAGTTACACATGAACATACATACATTCATTGTCACATTCTATTTTGCTGTGAGCTACCACAAGATCTTGTATATATTTCCCTGTGCTACACAGTATAATCTTGTTTATCTGTTCTACATATGCCTGTCAGTATCTACAAATTTCTAACTCCCAGTCTGTCCCCTCCCACCCTCCTCCCCTCTGGCAACCGCAAGTTTGTATTCTGTGTCTATAAGTCTGTTTCTGTTTTGTATTTATGTTCTTTTTTTTTTTTTTTAGATACCACATAAAAGCGATCTCATATGGTATTTTTCTTTCTTTTTCTAAGAGTCCATGGCTTTTCTCTGACTGATTCCTTGCTGAGAAAGTTCTACTATCACCCTGGTGTGAGAGCTCCCCCTTCTGGTCCTCCAGCCCTTTTTGATTGAGGTTTTTGTTTGTTAATTTTTTTTTTACACTTCTTTAACCATTTAAGAAAGAGATAATAATTCCGATCCTGTCCTCCCAGAAAATAGGGGAGGGTGGGACAGTTCCAAAATAATTTCACAGGGAGAGAATTACCTTCATATCACACCAGACAAGGCCACATAAAAAGAGAGAGCTGTCTACACACAAAATCTGTAATAAATAGGCAAAAAAAAAAAAAAAAAAGCAAGCCTTAGCAAAACATTAGCTAATGGAATCCAACAATTAATGAGACAGAGTTCTACGGGATGCCACGTGGATGTATCTCAAGAACGCAGTTACGTCATAAGGTTAATTGAGGAAATAGCTTGCAGACTATTTGTATAGATGAATCTATATTAAAAAAACACTAACCAAGGTTCCCATGCATTCCTTTAGGGTAGAAATGGACTTCTGTGTCACCCATGTAAACATCTGTATAGGGCAGCGCAGAGGAGGGGAATTTCATGTCGTATTTCCTGGTCAGAATTTTCACTAAGACCTGCTAGTTTCATCTTACATAGGGAGACTCAAGAAAGGTTCATAAACATTAGTAGTTTTATTTAGAGCTAAGTACTGAATAATCCACACACTGACTACCTTATATACACACACACCATCTTTGAGATTAATCATCCAATTTACTGGTCTTATTGGTGTCTTTTCCAGAAAAAGGGAGAGATATTACTTCAGTTTTATTTTTTTGGAGGAGGGGGGAGGTAGTCAGGTTTATTTATTATTTATTAATTATCACTTTTTTAATGGAGTCACTGGGGATTGAACCCAGGGCCTCGTGCATGCTAAGCACACGCTCCACCACTGAGCTCCACCCTCCCCCTGGGAGATATTACTTTAGGCAAGGATGATGCTTGAGTTGGTTCTAAAAACTGACAAACACCAATGTTTCTATTCACCTCCTAAGGGTAGAAAGTCGTAGTTATATCACTTTTATGTTGTGCTGACTACGTTATGTCCTCAGAAGAGGGTAAAGAAATCGCAGTAGAAGAGAACTGGCGGAGTGAATGAGGCTCTGTACCTAAGCTTCTTGGTCTTCTCTTTAGGAAGCGGAAAATCTCTGAAATGGCATGTTCCAAAGATGTCTGCCCTTATGCTCAAAGTTTTGATCATCACTCATCCACCCTGACCTCCAGGGCTCTCGCCAGGTTCAGTGGCAGTGGGTTTGGGAAAGAATTTGCTTCCATTCTGGTGCATATTATTTCTAGGTGTGATGTCCCTTGCTAGCCTTCACCACACAAGAACCATAAAGAAGATGACCGTGTTTGCGATTCAGTTATCTCTTTCCTTAATAGTGTTGTTGCAGCCGACGCTCCCTTTGTCTGGCGGTTATTAAGTACTAACCTGAGGGCTCAGTAGAAGTTGCACAGTCTGGTATGATTTCAGCCGGACCTTGAAGTTGACCTGGGAGCCACAAGTTTTACAAGGATACACTAACCTCCTCCCACTGGTGGCTGCCGTGGAACAGGAGCACAAAAGCTGCCACAGGCTGAGAATGACAAGGTCAAAACGTGGATTTTAGTTTGGTTCTATGGTTGCTTTTCCTTCAGATCCAAGCAAAATGCCTTTAAACAACAAATGCTTGATGACAGAGCATTGCCTCAACGTCTGAGGGCGAAGGTACAGAGCGTCTCTCGGGTATTCACCATATAAGGTGATCTCTTTGACCTTTACGCAGGCTCACCCTTTGGAAAAGTACCTGGGATTTCAGCTGAAATTTGGGCAGTGGGACAAGGGAGTGAAGCCCCAAAGTCACCAGATATTAGCAGATGCCAAGGATATAGGGGATAGTCCTTTTAATCTTAGGGTGATGGAACTGAAATGTTTCGAAAAAGAACAAAGATCTTAAAAAATACCAGTTAAGTGACAGCCTAGAGGTCGCTGTTTCAGGAGCAAACGAGGGGAAAGAGTGGAAGGACAAATTTTGGGAATCTAAAGAGAGACTGTGGATTCAGGGCTCTGTGCCCAGGGTAAGCTGAGTTCCTGTATCGACCACTTGCTTTCCCTGTATCATTGGAAATACTGAAGAGGAGCTGGTGAAAACAAAGTCGGTAGAGAAGAGTCTAAATGAGCGTGTGGATGCATGTGAACATGCTTAGGGGGGAGGGAAGATCGCTTTTCCTGCTGTAATTTGGAACCTAGGCTGGATCCATCTTCGCCTTTGCTTTTTCCTGGAGGTGGAAATGATAGTTGTGACAAAGGCTAGGGACTTGGCCATGTGAACTTATCTCTGCCTCAGAGTGAGACCACTGAAACAGCGGACAATGTGATCAAAGGCTGTTATATTCTCGACTGTATTAAGTGTGTCAGGCATAGCATTGGAGGCGGCAGAAAATAAAGAAACACACAGAAAAAGGAAATAGGTATGCATGTGCTTGAAGAAACCTTATAAATCCCAGTGGGTCACCTCGTTCCACAGACTGAACATTTTCAGTAGCAGCTGAGGTCACCCGACTCGGGGCATTTGGAAGTTTTTGTAACAGGGTGTATCACTGTGAGAGGTGTATTATCATCTTGTTGACAGAAATAGTATGCAGCATCTTCAGATTTCATGTTATCAATTGTCAGGTTAAAGTCTGTTCCGTACCCACTGCCACTGAACCGGGATGGAACCCCAGAGATGAGAGTAGAAACATATTTAATAATAAGCCTGGGAGCTTGTCCTGGTTTCTGTTGATACCACATTATGTCATCATCAATGTCTTGGCTGGCTTTGCAGGTGAGCGTGACTTTGTCTCCTGGAGTCGCTGACACTAATGCTGGAGATTGGGTGAGGACTGTTTCTGCCCTGGTATCTGTTTAGGGAGGAAAACAGAAAAGATAAACCAGCTTGTTTGGAGAGAATGACAAAAATCAATGTCTTATACAAATGTAAATTTTTTTTTAGCCAAGATTCAGAGGTCTTATATGCCATGAGAAGAGGAAATATTTCTCTTACCAGAAATGCAGAGGAGCAGAAGGCTGAGGAGGTGAGCCTGGGAGCCCATAGTCTTGGCCCTGAGCTTCACGTGTGGTCAGTATCCTTATCGGTTGCACAACATACATTATATGGCTTCAGAGATGTTGAGGGGCTTATGCAGACAGGAGAGATATGCAAATTGTGTGGTATGTGGGATGGGGAGACAGTGTTTAAATGGCAGAGAGTGAAACTTCATGCATGAGCTTCACATGGTGCGATCACAGCTTTGCTTCCTCTCAGTAGGACTGTGAATAAAATCTGAACTCCTGGGCGAGTGTCATTATCTTTCCTTTCCTTTGCTTTTCCGCCACCAGACTTTTTGTTATTCTGCAGGACTCAGTGTCCCATCTTCTGCCATTCTGGCGCTAAATAAACGGGGGTGGAAGATCCCACGGCAACAGTCCTAATATGAGCAGCGATGGTGTCTCTTTGGATTGCACACTCAGGACCACATTCCAATACTTCGCTCACGGCTGAATACAGGATCCAGAGAAGTGTCTCTTTAACACTGTTTCCAACTGCACACTTGGTTCCATGATTACTTTTCCAATATGTGCACACCTATTAGTTATACCAAACCATAATTTATTATTTTTTTGGGGGGGGTTGGAGGTAATTAGGTTTATTTAATTATTTTTTTAATGGAAGTACTGGGGATTGAACCCAGGGCCTTGTGCATGCTAAGTGTGCGCTCTACGACTTGTGCTATTCCCCCTCCTCCACAAACCATAATTTCTTATGCTGAGTTTTTTTTTTTTTTTTACATTAAAAAACTTTTATTTTCTTTTGGCTCAAGTGAATTAATGTCTACTCAACGATACTGGGGAGAACCTGAAATAATTTTCTTTGTACACCATAAACCTACCTTTAAGAAAAATTACATGCATCCTTTGAAAATGGAGACTTGGGAATTATAGCTAAATAGGAAAGTAAAAAGATGAAGGGAAATTGGACCGCTACTGTCAGTTTGAAAGGAAAGTAAGATAACTGCCTTTCTATTCCTTGATGGAATTCCGTTTACCTGATTTCATTTGCTAAGAAAGAAATGGCAGTAATGGAGCTGGGGTATTCCTTGCCGATGAAACTGAAGCTTCTGTTTTGCATCCCTGGCCATACGACCTTTGATAACGAAAGCTGCTTTTGGTAACTAGAGGTAGGGCCACTGGGGCAGAGGCATTACAGAGTGAAGAGAGGACTTATGCGGGGTGGAAACAGCCTGCAAGTACTACTCAGCTGCAAACACTTGTTCCTTTTTATAAAAAAGAAAGGGTGCCCTGGAGGGCAGAACTCAAAGCTAAGCCAGCATCCCTGGCGAATTATTCCCAGCACTTGAAACCTGATCAAGCATCTTCCAGCGTCTGCCTGGCTGGGCTACATGGCTGCTGTGGGCCAGAGAGTCCTTCGTGCCACCCACATCCTCTCTTTTCTGAACAGGGACGATTACGGGTTTATCATATGCCTGTCTTACCGTTGTAGGTTAGGCATGTGTAGGAAGGTATCTTGTGTTTTTATCCACGTATCTACAAATTGAAAAGAACTGTATTTGAGGATCTGTGCTTTGGAAGCACAACCAAGGAGCCTCGTCTGCACCTCGATCTGATCTACAAGATGAGATTCTGGACTTGGAGCTGATGCTGTAATGGCATGAGCCTTTTGGGGGTCTTTGGAATGGTTGAGTGTATTCTGTGTATGAAACAATATAAACCACTGGGGGCCAGATGTCAGTTACATTAGCTGCAGGTGAAACGCTCACTGGCTTCATAATATGTATTTGGGGAAAGATTTTCCAGCATTATTTTAGTAGCATACCAATTTACTCTTTTATAACATACAGAATGGTGACAAAAGATTACATTGATTTAAATTTAATTTTAATTTTAATTAATAAACAAAATTAAATTTAAATTTAAATACCACCAAGTACCTCCTTTTGATCATGCAATAATTTATCTGGCTGTGACATGAACTTTGAAGTAACCTCATACTCTTTGTCTGTTCTGGGCATTAAATAGTATGATTTTCTTTTTTATTCTTCTGTGAATCTTAGTTATGTTTCGTAGACATTTCCCACATTTTATTTATTGTTTTATTACACAAAAACATAACAATGGACAGATCAGAAGCTTGCTTATTGCTTACAGATATGAAAAAGTTAAGGAGACCCTATAAACAATTTTAGGCCCAAAATATAAAAATCTACAGGGAAAAAAGAGTAACGTACATGCACATGCAAAATTTGCCGAAAATAGACATACGAAAAATTGAAAATGGAAAATGTCCTGTGTCTATTAAAGAAACTGGGCCTACAGCTAACAGAGGATAGAAACATAATAATGAAAGTCAATAGAGGTAAAAATGCATAGTAATTTCATAATCCATACTATGCAGACTGAGAAGTGATGGTCAATTTTAAATAAGCAGCTTTTATCAGACATGGTATCTGGCAGATATTGGGCAAAGTTAGAGAACTTACACTGCTGGGAAAATGTGGCTCTTTTCCTTTCCCTAGGTCACATTTGCCTGAGCAAATTGCCCTGAGTTCCTTTAGGGACATATTGGAGCAAGTGTTCTCCACACACCCATGGCAAACTTTCAGGGGCTCCTTTCTCAAGGGGACAGGTCCTCACCCTCAAACAGCGATGCTGGCACTGTGACCTCTCAGATGGAATGCTCTGTAAATATCAACTACGTCCATTTGGCCTACTGTTCAGAACTTCAAGATTTCCAAATCGAGGTAGATGTGCTAAAACTGAGCAACCACCCCAGCAGCTGCTTCTGAAGGAAACAGACCGGCATAATCAAAAACCCTCAAAGGTTTGTGGAGGTTTTTGTTTCATGTTGAATCACCGCAGAATGCTGATAGCAGGGATAATCTGCAAAAATCTTCAGGCTCCAGGCTGCTGATGGTCAGAGTAAACTCTGTTCCAGACCTACTGCCACTGAACCGGGCTGGGATGCTGGTGGCCCTGATGGATAGGAAATAAAATAGAAAAGTCATTCAGATCATCTAGATCATATCTGTTGTCTTCCCAACAGCGCTAGGATCGGCGATCTACGTTGAGCTTTAATTATCGTGCTTGCTGAGCAAAAGCGCAGGATCCAACGGCATGCGCAAAGATCTTGCGGACGTGCAGAACCAGCCCGTGCTCCTCTCACCCGGGAGCCAGAGTATCAGGAGGCAGAGAAGCTGAGCTGGGGCTTCCATGACCCACTCGGAGGCAGATCTGAGGCACTGACTCAAGCATAGATACGTGCTCTGGACAGCAGGGTGGGCTGGGAGACGCAGGCAAAGCAGCTGGGGCCGGGGAGCTGGGCTTCTAGCTGCAGAGAACACGTGCCTCCTCTTCTCTACACTTGAGCACCCATCCCCAGGCGGCCATGTCAGAAAAGCCTGTTGACTCCATCTGAGGGGTGAATTTTTCTCCTTTGGTCACCGAATTTCCTTCCTGTGTCCTCCCACTTCATTATTCCCCTAGATTCAGAGATACGGTGTTTGCTATAAGCCTGTTGGAAACAAAATTAGATATCCATGGTTCTGTTTTCCTCTTTCTATCAACAAGGTGGGCTAGCTGTCTCCCTTGATGCATGATTGAATCAACGGATTGGAGGTGTTTATCAGAACTTTATCTTTCAGATACACCTTTCATTTGCTGCTTAGTGATATTTTCCGAGGGCACTTCCCAAGAAGTCACCTTATTCTTTGTTCAAATTAGCAAAGAATAACACCAAGTTAGGCCAGACAGCATGGTTGGGAAGATGACCACAGCTGCATAGATGAGCAGGACCCTGGCTCTGACCCCCATGGTACTGCTGTCACATCATAAAGACAGACAATGGCACTGTTCATGCAGGCAGAGAACTCTTCTTTGGGTGAGTCTGTATTCTCTACCCCACACCATTCTGCCCAAAGCATCCATCTAACCCAGACTCAGGTCCTTCTCTCCTTAACAATGTAGGAAACCTATGTTCACACCCCTGATCTACATGGAGTCCAACCTGGATATCCTTGCGTTCCTCTGAACTGTGCACATGGGGTAGTGAGTGCCTGGTCCGGGAATGTTGCCTTGTATAGACTGAGCAGCTCTTTAGGTTACATTCTCTAGTTCTGATTCTTATTTCCTATAAATCTGCTTCTTTCCCTAAAGGAGTTAAATTCTATGGCTTTCCCAACCTTTCTCTACATTTCGAGGGAACAGCTGTATTAATGCCACACAGAGATCTACATGAATCTTCATCGTTCAGAAATCATAGCTGGATCCACAGCAAGATGCTATCCACCCAATGGTCCAGACATTCTCACGGCAGAATAGAAAACACAGGGCATGTCACTTGGACTAAAAGTACTGCTTCATAGATTGGATATCCTGAAGTCAGGGAACCTGATTCCTCCGGCTCTGTTCCTTCTCAAGATTGCTTTGACTATTAAGGGTCTTTTGTGTTTCCATACAAATTTAAAAATTTTTTGTTCTAGTTCTGTGAAAAATGCCATTGGTAATTTGATAGGGATTGTGTTCACTCTGTAAATTGTCTTGGGCAGTATAGTCATTTTAACAGTATTGATCTTCCAATCCTAGAACATGGTGTATATTTCCATCTGTTCATATGTCTTCAATTTCTTTCATCAGTGCCTTATAGTTTTCTTTTTCACCGTGACCTACTACAAGATACTGAATATATTTCCCTGTGCTGTACAGTATAAACTTGTTTATGTATTATATATGTATATACCAGTCAGTATCTGCAAATCTCGAACTCCCTGTTTATTCCTTCCCACCCTACTGCCTACGTGCTTCTCGATCGTAAGTGATGTCCATTCCTCACATTCCATCAGATATCTGAGATTCCCTCCCTGTGGTTAAGCTTAGGAAATGAGTATCCTTTGACAGGTCACTGCAGATCATTGCAGTCAAGTAAACGGCTTCTCTGAGAGGCTAGTCTGCTGTACATTGGCTTGCAATCGGCATTTCTAAAAGCAGCTGACCAGATAGCAGTTGAAAGCTTTGACAAGGTAAAATAGATGCTTTAGAGGAAAAAACACACGCATGAACTCTGTCACCCATAATCAAAGAGCTGAGCTAGGATTATAGGAGGAAAAGATAAAGAGCTTCAGGGACTAGTCACTGTAAATCCAAGGGGCGTAAAGGCTAAATGCTCCCTTCTGCCCCTTAGTTCAGGAAAACTTCATTTTCCAAGGAAAACTGGAGAAGTGTAAAGCAAAAGAAAATGAGTCACTAAAAATAGAGCTGTTAATAAAACTGTTAAAACTGGGCACATTGATTTTTCTATACAGTGCCAGAATATCTACTCTTGTTACTGACCTGTGCTTTGGGTGGTTTCATGCTGCAGGGACAGGATGCATTGAAAGGCCATTGTTCATCCTTAAAAAAAGATGATTTGAATACCTGGCAATTGATGAGACTACAATGGACTGATTTTTTTCCAGGAAATGTAAGTTTTCAACCAGTTGCGCCGATTTGTTCCCTATTCTTCTGACTCCATTTATTTTGAGGGATGAATATACACTGAATGAACTTAGACTCCCATTGCCCCGATCGTCTTGAATAATGACGTTGCTTCAGGGGGAGGGATCTCAGACGGAGTGAGTAGGGGCAGGAGGAAGAATGTTACTTATTTCTTTATTATCTGACTATTCCATTAAACTGAAAGCTCTCTGAGGCCAGAGGTTCTGTTCGATTCGTTCAAAATGTGCTCTGCCTAGGAAAGTTTATGCTACAGTTACTGGCATAATTCTATAAATATTTTTGATTTTATGTGAGAGTGAATGACAACGAACTGCTTTAGCAGAGCTCAGGAACTGAAGCTTTTTCACCAACTACCACCAGGAGGTGCTGTTACACCTTAGATCTGTTAGTGACAGAGCTACTTTTGGGAGGACTCGGCATGTAGTCTGAGAGACTGGTCGACCAAAAGAACAGCGACCAGGCTGATTCACAAGGACCTAGTGCCTCATTTTCTGAGAGAGCATTTGTGTTGCGGGAAATAGGGGAGGTTTGGTTTTGAATATATTGAGATGCCTAAGCGCTGTACAACAGGAACTTCTAATACTTAATTTAAAATGCAAAAGAGAGTCTGAGATAGAGATAGAAATCTGTGCACTATATCCTCATTCTATTTGGTGGCGTAAATATATTCCACGTTTTTACACCATATTTATATGTTTCCATTAGGTTCTGAAATTACATGCTCAAAATACAAGATACGTCCCATTATGACAGTAAACTTACGTTTTCATGTTGACTGCATCTGATTTGAAAGAAAAGAGTGGATACTAAGAATATTTTACGATTTGAAAACTTGCTGGACTGTATTGAAAGTTGTAATTTTTTTCTTTTAGTTTTATTGTGATATAATTCACAGAGCCCTGGGTAAGTTCAAGGTGTACAGCATAATGATTTGACTTGATTACCACAGTAAGTTTAGCGAACACTCATCATCTCATATACATGCAACATTAAAAAAATTTATTAAGGATTTATTCTCTTAGCAATGTTCACATATAATATACTGAAGTGGTAATGATATTAGTCATGATGTACATTACATCCCTAGTACTTGTAACTGGAAGTCTGTGTTTTTTTACCATTTCATCCACTCTCTGCCTCTGGGAACCACAAATCTGATCTCTATTTCTATGAGCTTGTTTGTTTGCTTTTTGAAGTATAATTGACCTACAGTACTATGTTAGTTCCTGGTGTACAATTGAGTAATTCAGTATTTCTATACATCACTAAACAATGACTAGGACAAGTCTAGTTTTACTCTGTTGCCATACAAAGATACCACATTATTATTGACTATATTCTCTATGCTGTGCATTTCAACCCCATGATTCATTTGTTTTGTAACTGGAAATTCTTGCTCACCTATTTTACTCTAATTCCCTCACCTATTTCACTAATATTTAAATTATAGTTTTAAGTCGATTTCTTGTAGTCATAAAATCACATTTCCTAAGATAATGATATTCTTGTCTCCTTTCCATTTTTTTGTCTTCACGCCTGACCGCACGGGCACTTTTGGTTTCATCCTCTGATGCTTTGCATAGGCCCCCGGAGTCCTAGGCTGGCTGCTCAGAGCTCTTATTAAAGGGGCTTCCAGGAGACGCGGCCTGAGTGCACCAGACAGGTGAGCAGCAGCAAGATGGGGCCACAGCCACGCCTGCTCACCTTCCTGATGCTCTGGGTCTCAGGTGAGAGGTTTAGAGGAGAAATACCTTTATAAAATTGGAAAGTGATTTTTACATGCAGAATAAATATAGCATTTCATCTAAAACTGTCTCATTGCTTTAGATAAGTAAGAAAACCTACATATTTAAGATGTATATTTCAATATATTAATGATGCAATGTATGGTCACTGTCTGTTATGATTGCAGGTGTCTCTGGAGACATTGTGATGACCCAGTCTCCCAGCTCCGTGACTGCGTCTGCAGGAGAGAAGGTCACCATCAACTGTAAGTCCAGCCAGAGTGTGTTATACAGCTCCAACCAGAAAAGCTACTTAGCTTGGTACCAGCAGAGACCTGGACAGTCTCCTAGGCTGCTCATCTACTATGCGTCCACCCGGGAATCGGGGGTCCCTGATCGATTCAGCGGCAGTGGGTCCACAACAGATTTCACTCTCACGATCAGCAGCGTCCAGCCTGAAGACGCGGCAGTGTATTACTGCCAGCAGGGTTATAGTGCTCCACCCACAGTGATTCAGCCTCGAACAAAAACCTCCTCCCCAGGGCCACGGGTCAGTGAGTATTTACTGCACCAGCTGCTTCCTTCCTGTTCACCTTATTTTGTCCTTAGCTGTACGAGGGGCTGTTCCTCCTGGCCGAATCGTGGGAAAATGTGCAGATCTCCAAGGAAGATTAAGTGGATTCGTCTGTTCTGTGTCTCTTGCACTAGGAAGTCTTTCTATGAAGTCTGTGTTATGATGTCATGGACCCTTGTCGGCATTGTTCAGCTTATTTTGCATCACTTGAAATTGTGTTGGTCATACAAGCAGGCACATGAAAAAATGCTCGGTATCGCTAATTATCAGAAATGCAAATCAAAACTACAATGAGGTATCACCGCACACCAGTCAGAATAGCCATCGTCAAAAACTCTGCAAATAATAACTGCTGGACGCACTCTTGATAGCTCAGCTGGTAGAGTGGAGTAATACAGAGGTGGTAACTGCTGGAGAAGGTGTGCAGAAAAGGGAAGCTTCCTGCACTGTTGGTGGGAATGTAATTTGGTACAGCCACTACAGAGAACAGTATAAAGTTTCCTTAGAAAACTAAAAATGGAGCTACTGTATGATCCAGCAATCCCATGCCTGAACATATATCCAGAAAAGATGAAAACTTTAATTTAGAAAAATACATACACTTCAGTGCTCATAGCAGCACTATTTACAATAGCCAAGACATGGAAGCAACCTAAATGTCCACCAACAGATGACTAGATAAAGAAATGTGGAATATATACACAATGGAATAATACACAGTCATAAAAAAGAATGCAATATTGCCATTTGCAGCAACATGGATAGACCTAGAGATAATCATACTAAGGGAAGTCAGTCAGACAGAGAAAGACAAATATTATATCATATCACTTGTATGTGGAATCTAAAAATAATACAAGTGAATTTATTTACAAAACAGAAACAGACTCACAGACATAGAAAACAAAGTTATGGTTACCAATGGGGAAAGGGGAGATGATAAATTAGGAGTATGAGATTAATAGATACACAGTAATAAGTATAACATAGATAAACAACAAGGATTTATTTTATAGCACAGGAGACTATGTTCAGTATCTTGTAATAACCTATAGTGGAAAAGGACCTGAAAAAATATATATAACTGAATCACTTTGCTGTACACCTGAAACTAACACAGTATTGTAAATCAATTATACTTCAGTAAAAACAAACAAACAAACAAACAAAAGATAAATTGTGTTGGTCATACAGATAGATTTATAAAACTGAGACAATCATGGCTTCAATTGCATTCTGAGAAGAAAGGCCAGTGTGCTCATGCACTGATGGATAAACTCTCTCTTCCCTGTGCATGATAACACTAATAAATAAATTTTTGCTTTATAATCTTTAGCGTTTTCTATATGTAGTACCACATTATCTGCAAATAGTGACAGTTTTCCTTCTTCCTTTCTAATTTGGACACCTTTAACTTCTTTTTCTTGTCTGATTGCTGTGGCTACAATTTCCAATACTATGTGACTAAAAGTGGTGATAGTGGGCATCCATGTCTTGTTCCTGATCTTAGAGGAAAAAGCTTTTAGCTTTTTACTGTTGAGTATGATGGTAGCTCTTGCTTGTCATATATGACTTTTATTGTATTGAGGTTTATTTCCTCTGCATCCACTTTGTTGGGTTCTTATCATAAGTGAATGTTGAGGATTTTTGCATCTATGTTCATCAGAAATATTAGCCTGTGCAATTTTCTTTTTTTGTAGTGTCTTTATCTGATTTTGGTATCAAGGTAATAATGGCCTTGTTGATTGAGTTTGGAAATGTCCTTCCTCTGCAATTTTTTGGAATGGTTTGAGAAGGATAGGTGTTAACTCTCCTCTAAATGTTCAAAAAATTCACCTTTGAAGCCATCTAGTCTTGGACTTTTGTTTGTTGGAAGGTTTTTTTTTTTAATTACTGATTCAATTACATTACTGGTAATGAGTCTCTTCATATTTCCTATTTCTTCCTGATTCAGTTTTGGGAGAGTGTACATTTCTAGAAATTTATCCATTTCTTCTAGGTTTTGAGGCCTATATGTAACTCAGTTCCTACTTTTTTTTTTTTATAGATGAATACATGGGGGATGGTGGCCATTTCTGTTTTCTCCCTTCAGATTTCACATCCAAAATTCTCTTTTTTTTTTAAACTGAAGTATAGTTGAGTTACAATACTGTATTAGTTTCTGGTAGAAGGGAAGATCCCAGTATTTCTCAAGTGGATGTCTCTCATTTTCTTGTGGGGTTCATGTAGCCTGCTATCTTCTGCAGGAACCACAAAAAAAGACCCCATGAGAGCTTGGGCCTGACCCACTTGGGAAGTCTTGAGTCCTTTGCTTGGTATTCATAGCCTGAACACCTAGATCCTACCATGCGAGGGCAGGATGACAAATGATTACTTCACAGTAACTGACATTTTGTGCAGGGACGAGAAAGCTGGAAGATGACTGAGGACATCTACCTGTCTTGATATTTGTCAAGCTCCTCCTCCTTTGATGCTCCCTTCCTCCTGCTTCTCTGATCAGCGATGGCCTCTGAAAAGGCAGAACTGGAGACCAGAAGACTCCTGACTGGGAAGTCTCAGAGAGAAAGAACCCAGTTTTCATGATTCCAGCCTGAGTAGCTGCTAGCTCTTCTGGTGTCCTCAGGGTTGACGATGATGACTTACTTTAGATACCTTGTCAAGGATTTTGCTTGTTGAGTAAAAATAATATTATGCAGAATTAAATAAATTATATGGCAATATATCCATCAGCTGCTCTTTTACATGTAACAATAAGGCAATTTTCCTGGACTGAAATCGTTTTTAAAATTCTAAAAATGCTATTGTATGTATTTGTCCATAAGTACATTAAATAGAATACATTACTAGGTGACCTTCTCAGTTGGAATCTTGTACTCTGAAACTTCCAAGAGTAATTTTTATATATCAATCTCTCTACTCACTTCATAGTCTAAAATCAATCTAATATCAATTACACCACCACTCCCAGTGTCTTTGGGACATCCTATCTTGCTGCAAGAGGACGTGGGGCTTCTCAGCTGTAACCTCCGGTGATCGGAAAGCTGTCTGAGTGGGAAGTTAGGGGCTGGTTGTTCTTCACTCTGAATAGGCATGACTCCTCAGCTTGGGAGGGCGTCAACGGGGGACACAACATTAGCTTTCTGGACTGAGCTGATGGAGAGTCTCTGTCTTTTCCAGACTAAGACAGGTTCACCGATAGCTTAGGTCCCAGCCTTCGTCATGTGTCCATGCTCAGCTTCCTAATTCTTTCTGGTTTTGATGGCATTTCAGGACTTGGTTTAAAGGCTATTCATTGTAGCCAACTTCCCTTCCCCATCGAAACAGGCCACCCTATTTCACTCTGTTATAATTTCGCTGTTTTCTTGTTTAAATAATGATCACAACTTTAAATGCATTATAATTTGTCATTATGTGAAATTTCAATTTCAGGGTTCACAGGTGTTCCTGAAACAAGTTATATCCTCAGGTTGGGCAGCCCGAGGACCCGCCCCCACATGGCATTTTAAGGCAGACTAGAAAGTGAAGCTTCAACAAATGGTTTACAAAAATCCCTTGGGACATGCTTGAGCTACACTTGGAAAATTTTGGTGACCTCAAGTCCCGCTGGGTATAATAAGAGCACGTGTCCCCTTGAGGACTAACCCACGCTATTCTGAGCTGATTCGCCACTAGACAATGCTCCAGACTGCTCACGGAGTCCTTGAAGACCTCTTGTCAGGGTCCCTGAGGAGTAGCTTCCAGCTCAGCTCTCAGAGGTCTGGGGCTCCCCCTGCTGTGGATCATGCTGCTCTGGACTTGAGGAGAGAGGGAAATATGGCGAAAATGTTGGACACACTCATGGGGTCGCCAGGCTCTCTATGTCTTTGGGTTCTTGGTCTGGAATTGAAGCATTTGTATGTTTTAAGCTACTCATACTGTTTTCTGGTTACTCCTGACAATGATTACAAGTGTCACCAATGCAATGGGTCTACATTGGGGTGACCTCAGTACATCTGCTAGGTTTAATGTTTATTGTTTATGATCCCAGGCTCCACGAGGAACATTGTACTGACCCGTTTTCTAGCCTCTGTGATCGCATCTCCAGGGGAGTAGGCCACCATATCCTGCAGGGCCAGTCGGAGAGTCAGTGGTATTTTGGGCATTATTATCCTTGTTAACTGGTGTAAACAGAAGCCAGGACAGCCTCCCAAACTCCTGATCTGTGCAGCAACCTGTCGAGCACCTGGAGTCCCAGCCAGGTTCTGCAGCAGCGGTTCTGGGACTGATTTCACCCTCACAATCCATCCCGTGGAGGCTGATGATGCTGAAGAGGATTTCTGCCAGCACAGTAAGGAGGATCCTCCCACAGAGCTCCAGGTCTCAGCCAGCACCTCTCCAGGCGGCTGCTCACTGAGCTCAGCCCTGTCAGATGCTCCTCTCCACCTGGGCACCTCCACCCGGGGTCTCTAGGCTCATTTCAACAAATGAGTAACATACAGAAAAATTTTAAACCCAATTGTGTGTCTCTGTGTGTGCATCTCCCACAGAAGCTGTTTTATAATTAATTAATTATTAAAAAAAAAACTAAATTAAGACCTCTCAGACAGCATGTATTACTCAGTGCATTTCTGGATGCAAAAGGCTTTCTTTCTCCAGAGAAGAGTTTTAAATTTGAAGGAAAAATTCCCAATAATTTCAAAGAAAAAGAGCTCTGAATAGCTGAGATTGTTAGCTGTGTATCATTCAGACAAAGGCTCATAGTCTCACCTTAATCTTGATTTTTTTTTAACCACCCTACTTTATTAAACTCGCATAAAAATCCCTTCATAGTTATTTAGAAAACTAAGGATCTTTGTAGTTATCTTTTCTCCTTTGACTCAGATTTCTCCATTTCTGTGTTTTCCAAAAGCATTACTCTTTGATGAATTTTGGGCTGGTATGTTAAGTTACTTGCCCAAAGTCAAACATCTAGCTGAAGGAAGACTCAGAATGTGGAAACTTTAGGTCCACAAATGGTAAATGCTAAGAGGGCTGTGGAGAAAAGGGAACCCTCCTACACTGTTGGTGGGAATGCAGTTTGGTGCAGCCATTATGGAAGAGTATGGGGATTTCCCAAAAAACTAAAAACAGACTTACCATATGATCTAGCCATCCCACTCCTGGGCATATATCCAGAGAGAACCTTAATTCAAAAAGATACATGCACCCCAATGTTCACAGCAGTATTATTTACAATAGCTGAGACATGGAAACATCCTAAATGTCCATCGACAGATGACTGGATAAAGAAGTTGTGGTATATTTACGCAAGGAATACTACTCAGCCATAAAAAAGAATAAATAATGCCATTTGCAGCAACATGGATAGCCCTGGAGATTGTCATGCTAAGTGAAGTAAGCCAGAAAGAGAAAGGAAAATACCATATGAGATCACTTATATATGAAATCTAAAAAAAAAAAAAAAGACGAACTTCTTTACAAAACAGAAACAGACTCACAGACATAGAAAACAAACTTATGGTTACCAGGAAGGGAATGGGATGGGAAGGGACAAATTGGGAATTCAAGGTTTGCAGATACTAACTACTGTATATAAAATAAACAACAAGTTCATCCTGTGTAGCACAGGGAACTATATTCAATATCTTGTAGTAACTTATGGTGAAAAAGAAAGTATATTCATGTGGCATCTCATTTAATGAGACAAATGCTCTTGGCAGGTGACGATTGCTGACCCAGGGACTGTTTTCAGGGATCATTTTAAAATTCTTGCTCATTTAATGGAAGAACCAAATGTAAAGAACCAGGTACATAATCCTCAAAACGACTTTGGGGTGTGATGAAAACTAGAAAATACATCCCTCCAAGCTTCAAGAAGGAGAAACGTGTTCCTGTTAAACACGCACGTGGCCTTGACTCCAGGCGCCGGGTCACAGTCTCTGACCTCTCTCCCTTTATTTAAAAAAATATTCACAGCAACTTCAATTTTAATAACTAAAATCACTAAATAATACAAATGTCCATCAATAGATTAATGGATAATCAAATTGTAGTGTATTATGTAATTTTGTTGATTGAAGTACAGTCTGACCTTCTCTTTTAAACACCCTAAACCAGCCGCCATCTGCCTCCGCGTCTTTCTGCTGCCTTCTCTGCTTTGCGGGTCCTTCTGGGCGCTCACTTCTCCTCCCAGAGCCTCATAAATAGGATGTTCCCTCCGGCCCCGAGGAGCAGCGGGCGGGTCACACAGGGAGCTGTCACCAGTTCTGTTCCTGGGGCTTCTGGGGCTCTGCACCCCAGGTGAGCCCTCAGGACAATGAAATGTGCAGACAGGAGGTTTGTTTTAAGCTGGGAACATTCAATTGTATTTAGTATTAAACATACACGCTGAAGGAGTGTTGTTCATGTTCTCACTGAGAGTCACAGAGCACATTTTACAAAGTCTTACACTTTCACGGGGAAATGCAGGGAGGGAGAGCCATGGTTTCCTGTTTCCCTCCATTCCCTTCTCTTTTTTGTTTAGTCTCAGGTCCTTACCGTGACACTGGGCTGACCAGTCCCCGGACCCTCTGTCCAGAGCTCCTGGAGGGAGGACCACCGTCACCCGCAGGGTCAGTGACAGTGTCAACAAGCGTGGAGCAAACAGCCTGTCTAAACTGGTTCCAGCTGAAACGTGGAAAACCTAAGCCACTCATTTCCCAGCTTCCAAGTCACTAGCTGGGGCGTCACGGCGGTTCAGTGGCAGTGGGTCCCACAGAGATGTCTCCCTCCCCATCAGCAGCCTGGAGGCCGCAGACGCTGCCCTCTAGTGCTGCGGGCAAGTCGCCTCCCTCCCTCCGCAGCGATGCAGCCCCACCGGGAGCTGCGGGCCCGGCCCCCCTCCCCCAGCCCCCCGGGCCGCTGCTCCCCCTGCGGCGCCTGCCCACCGCAAGGCGCGTGTCCTCCTTCGGTGGCCATTTAAACGCAGCAAAGACAGGAGCCCCCAGGTCGAGAAGCCTGCAGTCCTGGGCTTTAGTCAGACCACCCACTGCCATTCTCAACACTCTGGAAATGTTCCTTTTGTTACTGCCTTACATTTACTGTCAGTGGAATGAAGGTGGAAAAAAATCCCTTGTTTCAAAAAGTATCAAGGTGTAAGTTATGTGTAATGCACATGTAGAGGGTGATAAACACATTTTTTTTCTAATTTAATAAAGGCTGAAAACAGCAAAGCAAAGATTTTGAGAAACACTTGTTTCCTAGAGACTTTGGGGCACTATTTTTTGTATTTAAAAGTTGATGTAACCCATTCACAGTCACTATGTTTAAATCCCAAACTTGATGTCAGTAGTCATAAGCAAAGAAGGAAATGCTAGGTTTTTGTAGCTAATTGATTTTGTGGTTCAGCATCCAAAATGCTAATTTTCTATCATTTCATTCTTTTGTTGTCTAGTATAACAAAATATATGGAGACAGGGTGGCTTCACCCCTGCTGTACGAGCCCTGATGCCACATCCCAGACGAAACAGGGGTCATAAAATCAGATCATCTCTGATTTTATTAGACAGGAGAGACATTGTCTCGTCTGTGCTGCTGGGGCTGAGGAGGGTGAGGGAGTTAAGGTGACAAGGAGGCTTCTACCAAAACCTTCCAGTGCCCTTCAAACATGGGTGCACCTGAGAAAGGCTTTCAGCAGATGGAGGAACCTGGGGGAGCAGCTGGGGCAGCCCAGCCTCACACGTCTGCCTCCCCTGGTGGTTTGTGTTATGGCTTGTAACACTGTGGGAGGGTAACTGTTATGCTGCAGACAGTAATAAGTTCCGACATCTTCAGCCTCCACACCGCTGATGGTGAGGGTGAAACTTGTCCCTGATCCACTGCCACTGAACCTGGAAGGGAACCCGGTGTGCAAGCTGGATGCACCATAGATCAGGAGCTTAGGAGCTTGCCCTGGTTTCTGCTGATGCCAGGCTAAGTAACTGCTGATGCTCTGACTGGCCTGGCAGGTGATGGTGACTGTGTCTCCCAGAGATGCAGACAGGGAGGAGGGAGACTGGGTCATCTGAGTAGCACACCTGGCACCTGAGATGGGAAACATAAAAACACATATCCACACAATTAATCACGTTATAAGAAGACTTCCCTGAAGGGCCAGGAGGTACTGACCACCCAGAGCTGAGTAAATCCCAGTGTCTCCGTCCTTACCTGGGAGCCAGAGCAGCAGGAGACCGAGGAGATGAGCGGGGGCCCTCACGTCCATGCTAAGACCTGACTGGGACTGGTTCCTGCACAGGGTGCGTTTGGACGATTAATAAGTGTCCCGGGCGGTGGGCTGTGCTCTGGGACCATGCAAATCAGCAGGGGGTGGGGCAGGGCGGGGCACAGCTGCAGAGCTGGCCTCCCCGCAGTGACAGCGCAGGTGCAGGGTCCCCCAGGTGTCTCAGGTCCGACCAGGGCAGCACACATCAGCCTGCAGAGAGTGTGTTTCTTCAGAAGGGCCACAGGATACAATCAGCCTACTGTCCTATGGTTAGAGTAGATTTTTGTTTTTCTCCCTTCAAAGTTTAAAACCTGCTTTTCTTGTTATCTCTCCAGCTGACGAGGGGCTTGCAGGTGTGACCCAACACCAAAGATGCAAGAAATCTTCTAACCCCTTTTGACTTGTAACCTCTGGATATCACTGAGCCCAGAGAGGCTTTCTCTTTGACTCTCTGATGCTCTTGGTGAGGTAAATGATCAGTGTGACCAGCCAGAGGTGCTATGAAGTAGGGGAACGATACATTATGTGCACAACCATGATTTGAAAAGAAAGGACCAGACACTGGGGACCTTTCATCACTAACCTGTCACCTCCAGCTGAGCATTTATGAGCGTGCTGCCCCCCCATTTCCATCAAGGCCAGTCGAGGACAGAACTTTTCTGTCTCCACGTCTGGGAAGTATCAGCCAGCTTCGTAGCTCTGTTTGTCATCACACACATCCCTGCTGGATGTTCCCTGCCCTCCACGCATTATCGCCTGTGTGTTCCACCCCCTCTTAACCCAGGATGTTCTTCTTTAGAAGCTGGCAGCCTCCCTGGACCAAATACTCATGTATGTCCTTTTGGTTCCCCAAATCGGCATATTCTACCGACCCACCCCCAACTCTTTCCCAGATCCGAAGAGAACATTGTTTTCAATGGTTGGACTCAGGACATTAGTGCCCAAGCCTGGTGAGGACGCAACCCCGCAGGAAGGTAAAAGCAGAGGAGCTGTGTGGGGTTGGCGCCCACAATATGGAAAGGGCATCTGCGTGGGGTGGGGCTGGACGTGCAGCGAGGGTCACTGGAGCTGGAGCGAGGGGCAGCGGCGCTGAATTCCCAGCTTTGGTGTGTGAGCTTCTGGGGGGTCACGGAGGACCCTCACATGCGTGGGGGCCCCCGGGGCAGGAGTCAGCGCCCAGACGGAGTGAGGAGTGCACCCATGCAGGGGGCACAAGGATGCTGGTGGCTGTGCAAAGGCTATCAGAGCTGGAGCAATGTGTGTGCATTAATAATATTTGGAGTCAAATTGTCACTGTTAGATGACCTGGATAGCTGACAGTTAACAAGACTACAGTTAACTTTCTTTCTCCAAGGAGCACAAGTGTTAAAATGCACTGATATGTCCTCCCCCCGCCCTTCTTTTGAAAGTTTTATTTCTTTCTTTCTTAAACCTCATTTAATATTTTTGGGTGGGAGGAGGTAAGTAGGTTTATTCATTTATCTGTTTATGTATTACTTTGTTTTTAATGAAGTACTGGGGATTGAACCCAGGACCTTATGCATGCTAAGCCCTCACTCTACCCCTGAGCTACACCCTCCACCCTGTTCCTCCTTTGCCTGAGTCTGTTCACGATGTGGGACAAGGAAACACACTAAGTGCACCTTCATTCATCGCCCCATGCACCCTGAGTAATGACATTACTTCAGGGGCGGGACCTCAGAGGGAGAAGGGTGGGGACAGCAGCAGCAATCTTGTTTGTTTATCATCTGTCCCTGCCATTAAAATGAAAGCTTTGTGAAGTCAAGGGCTCTAACGGAGTTATTCAGAACGCCCTATGCCTAGGAGAGCTCACCATATTTTTATTTGTGTAATTCTATAACTATTTTTGACTTGGAGAAGGAATAAACTCTTAGCAGGGCTTGAGAATTGAGGCTATTCCACGTGTTACCCCCAAGAGGCGCTGTGACACCTGAGGTCACTTAGAGAAAGAAATTTGAGAGGCTTTAAAATGATACTTGCCTCATAGACAGAGAATACAGACTTGTGGTTGCCAGGGGGGCGGAGGGTGGGAAGGGATAGACTGGGATTTCAAAATTGTAGAATAGATAAACAAGATTATACCGTATAGCACAGGGAAATATACACAAAATATTATGGTAGCTCACAGAGAAAAAATGTGACAATGAGTGTGTATATGTCTATGTATCATTGAAAAATTGTGCTGAACACAGGACTTTGAAACAACATTGTAAAATGATTATAAATCAATAAAAAATGTTAAAAAAAAACAACAACAACGGTATTTGAGAAACTAACTGATCGACTTAAAGATGAGTGACAAGGTTGATTGGTTTCCTGACACAGCCTTGTGGTGAGGGAAAGATGAGAGGCATGATTTTGGATGTACTGAGGTGTGTATGAGATGTCCAAGAGGGACTACAAAGATGAATTTTAAAATTCAAAAGAGAATCTGAGCTAGAGATACGAATGTGTTCACTCTGCCCTCTTCCTATTCAGTGAATATATTGCATATAATGACACCACGTATACATGCTTTAAATAAGTTCTGTACACATACTCACAATTACATTTTTTTTAATATAAGTTAATTTATGTTTTTGAGTCTCCTTGAGCTAGTTTGAAAAATTGGAGTTGATACTAAGAAAATTTTCCATTTCGGAATTTTGCTGAACTGTGTTGAAAACTCATAGTGTCAAGTCGGTTTCTGGCCTCTGGTCGGCATACGCTCACACTTCCTGGGGAGCTGATATTTTTATCTCCTTTTCACTATTTGTCGCCACAGCTCAGTGCTCAGGCACTTTAATTTCATGCCCTGGTGCTTTGCATAGGCCCCCGGAGTCCTAGGCTGGCTGCTCAGAGCTCTTATTAAAGGGGCTTCCAGGAGACGCGGCCTGAGTGCACCAGACAGGTGAGCAGCAGCAAGATGGGGCCACAGCCACACCTGCTCACCTTCCTGATGCTCTGGGTCTCAGGTGAGAGTTGAGAGGAGAGATGTCTTTATAAAACTAAAAAATGATTTTACCATGTACAGTAAATGAGCGATTTAACCTAGAACACTGATTATTTATGATAATAATAAACCCTATGTTTCTTAGACATATATTTTAATATAGTAATAATGCAATGTATGGTCACTGTTATGATTGCAGGTGTCTGTGGGGACATCGTGATGACCCAGTCTCCCAGCTCCGTGACTGCATCTGTAGGAGAGAAGGTCACTATCAACTGTAAGTCCAGCCAGAGTGTGTTTTCCAGCTCCAGCCAGAAAAGCCTCTTAGCTTGGCACCAGCAGAGAAATGGACAGTCTCCTAGAAGGCTCATCTACTATGCGTCCACCCGGGCATCGGGGGTCCCTGATCGATTCAGCGGCAGTGGGTCCACAACAGATTTCACTCTCACGATCAGCAGCGTCCAGCCTGAAGACGCGGCAGTGTATTACTGCCAGCAGGCTTATAGTGCTCCCTCACAGTGATTCAGCCTTGAACAAAAACCTCCTCCCCAGGGCCACGGGTCAGTGAGTGTTTGCCCCACCGCACCAGCTGCTGCTTTCTTGCTCAGCCCTGCGTCTCTCTTAGCTGTAGGAGAGGCTGTGTCTCCTCTACGTTGTTCAAGAATTTTCGCATCACCTAAGTCTGTGTCGCTGTCCATACAGATAGATTTATATTATTGAGCCAATCACAGCTTCTACTGTGTTTTGCATAGAAGGGACAAGTGTGCTTCACACCCTGAGGCATCAGGTCTCAGCCCTGGGCCTTGTAACCTTGAATTTTATTCTATCTCCCTGCGCCCATCGCTTTCTTGCCTTGGGAGCCGCTCAAGGTTCACTGCTCAGTTTCCTGTTATCAGCCGCTTCCCCATCAGACCTTCGTCTGCTTCTCTGACTCGTCTCCTCCCACCTGGCTGCTTGGTCAGCATCTCGTGTTCTGATTTTCTGCATTTTGAGCTCATGGTTTTTGTCTCAGAACTGGGTTCTCCCCTCCCTTCCAGGGCTCTAGGTCACACTTGCTTTCCCAACGCCATGCTCACGTTCTGTGTCCTCTTTGTCCGTCTTTTCTCCACTTACAGCCCACGGTGCTTTACATCCCCGACAGCGGCCATCCTTGGTAACTCTGCAAATGTGAGCAGCCAGCTCTGTGGCTTTGATCCCGTAGTCACTGATTATCTACTGAGTTTAAAAAATAAACCCCAGTGGACAGCCTTCCACCCTTGTCCTGTGTGGCCACGGTCCCTCTCCGTTGCCTGGCTATGGGGCCTTTGATTTACAGCTGCACACCCGTCAGGGAGAATTAGGGTGGTTTGAACTCACCTCTCCCTTCTGCCGTGTCTGGCTGCTCAGAGCTCACTGGAATCCTATATTTTTCCTGCTCCTTATGTCACGACAAGGCTATTGTGGGAGACACAGCCATATCCGGGAGGTACCCCGGGGGCCCGGGCAGTGACGGGACAGATCCTTCCGCAGCAACCTAGTCCCCTGAGATCCCCAGCGCCTCCTCTTGCACAGACTCAGGGAATCTGCTGTGCCTCCTTTCCAGACAATCAACACGTGTGGGCAGCTGGGCCATCCCACAGAGGGAGGTGTGTGTTGAGGGCTGGACCATTTCGGGAGGATCATGTGTACCTTGCATGCAGTAACAAACTCCAACATCCCCAGTCTGTGCCCTGCTGATTTTAAGCATAAAATCTCTCCCTGACCCACTGCCCCTGAACCTGTCTGGGACCCCAGAGACCCGTTTGTAGACAAATGTGGAGTCTGTGGCTAGATGACACGCTTGTGAGATTTAAATTTCTTCCCTGTCTTATGTTTTTCAAACTGTGATTGTTTTCCACCTTCAAGATAGTGGGTGGAGTGATTCAGCTTGTGATGGTCTGAGGATTTCTACCAGAGAGACCAGGGAAAGACGGCTTTCTCTGGCCCACAGATCACCCTCTTCTTGAGAACCGGACACTGTCTACAGGCAGTGGGACCTGCAATGAGGCTGTGAGCTCAGCAGTGAGATGAGGGCAAGGGCAGGCCTATGGGCTTGCTTCCTGGAGAAGAAGTGGCCATTCTTCCAGTGACCAGGGATGCTGAGAGCTGCGGGGAGGGTCAGCGTGGAGGCATCTGTGAGCCGCATCAGTCATGGTGACCATGGCACTGGTTACCCAACAACTGTACACGGATGCCTGTGTGTGGTCCAGTCATGGAGACAGAGGGCAGGGCCACGATCTGAGGATGGCTAGCATGCGGTTCACTTGGCACTCTGCAGTTTCAAGTATGATCCTAGCGGATCCATATTAGAAGAGAAAAGGGGCCCAAGCTTATGATTCTTAATTTGATATTGAAAGACATCTCTTCTGTTAATTTTTCTATCCTGGATGTAGCTACGGGTATAAATCTAGCCAAAGCCATTGTTTTCATTTGTCCTGTTAGTCACTGACATTCTGTGTCCACAAAGCTTGACAAGTTGGAAAGTTAGACCACACCGATCCTTTCTGTTAAGCCAGGTGGTGACTGCAGACGTGAGCACATGTCAAATCCCGTCTACAGGCCTTCAAACTATGACCGCTGCCTGGGGAGACCTGCAGGTTTGTACTGATGCCTTTCTGCAAGAGGGGGCACCTTGATCTAGGTCCCCTGATGCCGGTCAATGACTGGATCACATTCTTTCCCTTGGTACAGGGACCTCTCACCACAGCCCTTTTGAACACACTTTCTTGGTGTGAATTATTTCCCCAGACCTGTACTCTGCTTGGGACAGTATGTGACAGAGGGAACTTGCTCTCAGCTGAATAAGCATCAGTTGTGTCATTTGTGAGTCTTGCACTTGTGTATTTGCCCGGTGACCCTGGAGACTGCTGGGAGAAGGGGCAGCAGGAGGAGCTGTGAAGTGATTCCTGGATGCTAAGGGCAAGCAATGAGATGGGTACGGAAGTGATGATGGTGTTGGTGGGTGGTGCCTGGCATCTGGCTGAGCTCCTGGCCGTTATCAGCAGAGACATAGTCAGAGCCCCTCCTGACATCTCAGTGGTGTGTGTGCTCCTTTTGTGGCCACGGGTGGAGAAAACATCCTGAGGTTTTTTCCTGTTATTTGACAGTGTCATTTCCATACTCATCTGTCCGTCTTTCTTGCACGTTTTCAAACATGTTTTACTTCTGACACCTGTAAGGGGTCATCACTGGTTTCCAGGTTCTATGCAAGAGTGGGGCCACATTCAACATGACGTCTGGTTTCCAGTCCGATGTCAGTGCTCTTTGAATTGGGATTTCCCCACCATCTCTGGAATCTAAAGCCTGTGGAGGTTAAACAATACTTTGCTGCTCAAAACTCCATTTAGTGCTGGGCAGTATCTGTCTCCAACAAAACACACACATGCACACATGCACACACAAGAGAAAAATCCTATAAATTAGACTCTACAAATATCAAGAATCTCTTTGCAAAGACATCATTAAGAACTAAGTAGGCGTGCCACACACTGGGAGGTGATGTTCCAAGGACTGTTTCTGACAAAAGATTTATTTTAAAAATATGTAAACAGCTCCTCAAAAAAGGCAAAGTATAATTGGAACAAGCACGTCCCAAGAAAGAATGTCTCCAAATAGCTGCGAGGAAATGAGGAGCATACGGGGAGGTCCTCACTGTCATCACACACCAGGGAAACGTAAGTTCTACCACAACAGCACTTCAAGACCTACCGACACGAACACGAAATAGGAGCCTGACAGTGCCAAGTACTGAAAAGGGTTGGAAGCAACTGGAACTTTTATGCGAGGTTGGTCGGGTGTAAGATGTTCATCGTTTTGGAAAACTATTTGACATTGTTTATTAAAGGCCAACCTATGCCAACCTGAGGTCACTTCCGTTCCTAGGAAAGTACCTAAGAAAACTGAGGTCCTAAGTGCACAACACCGATTGCAAGGATGGCCTTTAAAACTTTGTTAATAGGAGCCTCAAAATGAAAACAACTCACTAATTGAAGAATGATAAATTGTGATATATATATATATATATATATATATATATAGTGATTATTTTGCACTAAAATGGAACAGATTATGGCCACACTGACAACACAGATGAAGTGAAAAAAATATGCTGATGAAAAGAAGCAAGACATCAACCGGTATATACTGTATGATTCCATTTATACGAAGTTCGGGGACAGAGAAAATCAGATCGACATGGATAGAAAACGGAGCAGTGATGGTCTTTGATGGTCATGGATGGGGCATGGAACTGACAGGAAAGGAGGATGATGGAGCCTCTGGGATGCTGGAGACAGTCTGTATCTTGAGCTGGGAGGTGGTTGAGGAGTAATGTGTATATGTTTATATTCACCCAGGTATACACTAGAAATTCACTTTATATCCAGCAAATGCACTTTACTGGGTTTAGTTGTACGGACTTTTTTTTTAAATGAATGAATGAATTAGTGATGGAGTCAGATTAACCGATTCTTTTTCCATCTTCTTCCTTTATAAGCCCTGGGACCTTGAGTAACGTAAGCTCTGAATACATCTGGTTTCTCATCGTTAGATAATTGTGAGACCGATCGCACTAGGGGAGTGAGCCGTAAGTACAGTGTTCAACACAGTCATCCCTTATGACTCATTAACTGGCAGTTGGCAGCGCAGTTGCTGGTGGCGCCTGTTATTGCTATTAGCCGTAGCGTCAGGAGCAGCGGTCACAGTCAGAGCGCCGTGAATACGCACTCTCATTTGTTTGGCTTCAGCTCTTTGTCTTTAAAAACATTTCTCAGAGAAGAGATTCAGAGGCCGTGTTGTGGATAAACTCCTTTGCAGACCTGAAGTAGAAATCTCAGTTTTAGAATTCATTGAGTTGAAGTTTGGGGCTTTTATGTTGTCAACAAAGGATGCCTTCCAAGGCCTGAAGTCCCAGTGCAAGGCATCATCCTCCCTGCAGACCCTCCTCACAGTAAACCCCGCCCCCTGAGCAGAGCGCAGGGCGAGGGCAGCTGTGGAAACCCCGCCCGCAGCACACACCCGGCCTGGGAGGCGGTTTTTGTTCAGGGCTGTAACACTGTGGGAGGAACCGTGTAACCCTGCTGGCAGTAATAACTGGCAGCGTCATCAGCCTCTACCTTGTTGATTGTGAGAATGAACTGTGTCCCAGACTGAAGCCCAACGAACCTGTCTGGGACACCAGGATAACGATCATCAGCGTCATAGATGAGCAGCCTAGGAGCCTGTCCTGGTTTCTGCTGATACCAGCTCACGTAATCACTGACGCTCTCATTGGCCGTGCAGGTGATGGAGATGCTCTCCCTTAGGGACACAGAGAGGATGGCTGGAGTCTGGGTCAGCACAGCTGCTCCCGCTGGCAGCTGAGAAGGAAGCAAAATGTCAAGTTACCATCGTTACATAAACTCCAAGCCACAGTCCTCCCAGCAGGTTTAGCTGCACTTGGGTGTCCGAGGGGAGATTAAGGGCAGAGACCCGCAGAGACCCTGGGGAGGATCTGCCCGTTAGGGGCTGAGGACTCCCATCGTCTCGGGGGTGCTCCCTGCACGCCCCTCCTCACCTGGGAGCCAGAGGAACAGAAGGCAGGAGAGCTGAGTCAGGACACCCATGTTCAATGCAGGTCCTCCCTGAGGCTCTTTCTTGTTTTCTTCCCCCCAGAGTCACTAAGCAGCCTACTTATGAGGACCACGAAGAGCAGAAATGGTCTCTGGGGACAGACATGCAAATCAGCATGGGGATGGATGCTCGTGGCCTCGCAGGTGCAGAAGCAGGCCTCCTGGAGGGTGGAGTGCCTCCTGGGAGGTCACTCCAGTGCGGCTTCAGTCAGTCCCAGAGGAGTTTCTCCCTGGTGTCTCTGAGATAAAACCATCTCTGTATTTTGTGGACCTTAGTTGTCCTCAGGGTCTAAAAGCTTCTAATTGTAATAGGGTTTCTTCCTTCTAAAAATGTGGAAAGAAGTTAGATGACTCTCCAAGACTTAAACTGTAATATGCACATACCACGGTCCCTGTGAATTTCAGGAAATGTCACGCTCTGGAGATGGGTGTGGAGTATGGGTTCCATCTTGATTTGTTACTTAGAGTAGACAGCGTCGTCCACGAGGAAATGAAAAGAAGGAAAACCTGTCTTTGGAGGAAATCCATGCACGGCCCCGCTGGGCGCTGTGCAACAGAGAAGGCTCACAGTGTGTTGGACACATTTCCCTGCCGGTTTTAGTCTTTATTTTGGAGATCCGTGTATTTTGTACACTAACTTTTTTATTTCACACATTACCTTTGTTCTTGTTTCTTCTTCTGACTTTCTCTCGTTATATTGTCATATCTGAGGGTAACTAAGGTTTTTTCTTGTTTGTTTTTTGCCTGATACAGTTGCAGTTTTATCATTAACTGCATCACCTTTTTATTCTCGCAAGTGATCCAATTTTGGTGAAAATTTATATGGTCACTCTCTATTCTGACTCTATTCCTAGCACACAAAGATGCTTTCTTAATGGAAAATTAGTAAGAGGCCTGTTTCCTTATGGGCCCAACTGAATGTACTTTCTGATGGAAAAATGCCGCTTTCTCTTTGCATGAGAACTGGGATCAAGCCGTCCAGCAGAGGGCGCACCCCAAGCCCAGGTCACTAGAGCCAATGCCTGAGCCCAAAGGCACCTGTCACTGACGTTGGTCATCTGTTTAAAAAACTGTAATTGTCACTCAGGAGAGGATAAGTTCATTGATAAATATTCTGGCTTACAGGGAGCTCAGAGAAGGCTCTGGGAATGTGTTCATTACCTGAGCTGATGGGAACATGTCTTTACAGCCCTGATCTTTCTGTTTTCTCAAGACCATACTCTCCCTTTGCCAAATCTGAATAAATAGCAATAAATCAAATGAAATCCTATTAATTATGGGCTAGTTTGGGCAGTCATAGGACATAATTGTAAAATTTAATAAAGAGAACCTGTGGTTTCTTCACAGGAACTGACTTGGGCAGACCTTACTCATCTTTCTTGTCCTGTGCCGTTGGAATTAAGAACCTCTACTGTCCAGAAGCTGTTTGGCTCTCTTTTATTCTGGTACCTTAGCAGCTCTGGCTGAAATTCAAAAACAACTGTAAGAATTTATGTTACTGATCTACGCAAGGGTAAACAAATGCACCAGGTCTCCCTGTGTGAGGCAAAGCAAGCAGGAGAGTCTCGTGACGACATGGAGACTCTGAAGTGCGTATTTCATGGTTAGTGAAGTTTCTGGCTTAATGCTAAGGTTCTAGGGCTAGTAAACTAGTTTGCCTTAGATTTGTGATACCCTCAGAACCCACAGAACAAAATGAAGAGATAAGGAGCGCTAGTAACAAAATTTGTTGCAGGTTAATAGATCCTGGTACTGGTGACGTGGAAGTCAGCCATGTTATCTCCAAACTTAATTTTATCTCCGAACTTAATTAATTCTGAAACAGAAGGAAACATTTGGAGTAACCCGGAATTGTAACATATCCAGGATTTCCCTCGATGCCTAGGTGGCTGACGGGTGAATTTTTCTCTCTCAGGAAATGCATGTGTTTCACTTTCTCTGTCTTTACGTGTAAACGGCGGTCAGTGCAGTACGTGGGCTACTTCCCAGTGGTTGACACGATGCACCCTGTTAAAGGTCACGAGGACACGAGCTGACTTAGGGCTCATCCTTGCTACGCTCCTGGTCACTGCTGGGCAGCGGGTAACCTGCTAATTTGGGCCCATGGTTCTTCAAGTTGTCCTGAATCAATAATCTATAAAATGTTAGTTATGGGTGCCTGAGGAACAATCTAAAGACAAATCTTGACATACGAGCACACATTTCTAAAGTGCAGTTTTGTCCCCCCATCTGCCCAGAGGGCCAGGGGAGTCCCTCCCCCAGTATTTGTGAGACAGGACAACGGTTGGTAAAGCAAACAAATTACGTGCAAGTGTAACATCTGTAGGATGAAAAGGGGACTTGAACATCCACTTTTAAATAAATCAAGTCAATACATTGTAACTATCTCGTCCTGAAATTCTGATGTGCTTCCGTCCTTAGGCTAAGTGTTGTCCCATAAACATTTGAAGACGTGTGATTTTATCCAGGTACTTCATTTTTCAGCTTTTCAGCCTTATATTTGTTTATTGGTCAGTTTGTTTCATAACTATCATTTGTATAAATCAACATGTGGAACGAAAATGTTTGACTTTTCCACCCTCCCTTGTGCTCTCAGCTACCAGAGTAACAATGAGCCAGGATGTGGGGGAGGAACAAGTGTCTAGACGTTGAGGACGAGGACACGTGTGTGTAACATAAGGATGAACTCGAGGCAGTGAATTCAGAACAGGAGGTTGGACAAACAATGAAGCACTTCGCTCAGTGATGTAGACGAGATGCCCGAGTGGTGCACCATAGAGGAGACGGGAAGGGAGTGTCAGGAGGAGAGGGGATGCGATGTCAGAGCTTCTGGCTGAACCCTGTTCCCCTGAGAAAGCCCAAGAGACTATAAGAGCCCCAGGGCTGAAGATGCAGCTGGGTGAGCTTTGTGCCCAGAGTGGTGAGAGGAGGGGGGGGTCCCATGTTCCTGAAAGGCAGCTCGGCTGCCAATGGTGAGAGCGACGTCTGTCTAGGCTGCTGCCCTTGACCGGGCAGGCACCGTGTCCAGGGGGCAGCGTGAGCGAGCAGGAGCTCAGGAGCTGGTCCTGGGCTCTGCTGCTTTCAGGCTGTGACAGTGTGAATATTCTGGCTGACCTGTAGGTGACAGTGACCCTCTCTCCTGGGACACAGGGGAGGAGGCTGGAGATGGTGTCCACACAGTGTCCCCACTGGCTTCTAAGTGGGAAGAAAACATGAACTTCTCCAAACATTAACAACAAGCATGTAGCTCACTCAGTCTGATGTAACGCTGACCAGGAAAACAAACAAACTCGGACAAAAACTTCATCTTCAAGGAAATGACAGTGTTTAACGCAGGCAAACCAAGGGTGAAGCTACCTTCTCACTTGTTCACTGACTTGATACGTGCAATCTTTGCAGAAAAGAATCTAAATGGGGAAATCGGGGATTCTTGATTTTAACCTCCCCCGGCCGGGAACCCTCGAGTGCTCCCAATATTTACAACAAGGGGCTCAGATTCCCCCCCTTGTTCCAACTAAGCATCCTCTCTGGGAGAGGCTGCTTTGCCCGAGAGCTAGCTAGCTGTCTATAGTCCTGTTGCCCGTGGACCCGTCTTCATATGTGCGGAGCTCACTGTCTAGAGCCTTCTGGATTCTCAGTCAAAATGCTCCACTTGTCAAGTGAATCTTAACGCTCATCTGACTTGACAAATATCCAGGCTTCAGGGTCTGCCTCCTCACTGGCCTTATCTGTCTCTCCTCTGACCCAGGATACACAAAACCTGAATCCCTGGGCTCTCCCATCATTTACGTTTCAAGCCCTATCTTGGTTATTTCAGGATCTTCCCCATTTAATTCCCTTTAGACCCAAATGAATAACGGGAACCCACGAAGAAGGGATAAAAAAATTTTTTTTACCAGCTTGGAAAGAATAATTTATGTAGGCATGTAGACAGATGAAAAGAGATCGATCTTCAAATTTTTTCATCTAACGGGACAAATTACTGTGGGTGAAGGTGAAACCAAGTCAGGAGCAGACGTGTTGGGCGTCAGCCTCGGGGTGGGGGGGGGGGGGTGAGCCGCACGTAGGGTGCAGGGCAGGGCGGCACCCCACTGCGCCTGCAGGGGGCAGAGCTACACGGTCCTGCCTAGTTTTCTGTTCACTCAGGCTGAGCATGTTTTTGCTCTAGGTTGTAGCACTGTGGGAGAAGAACTGTAGCTCTGCTGACAGTAATACTTTGCAGCGTCTTCGGCTTCCAGGCTGCTGATGGTGAGGGTGAAATCTGTCCCAGATCCACTGCCGATGAACCGGGCGGGGACCCCTGAGATGGTCTGGGAAGTGTACTGTATAAGGAGCTTGGGAGGCTGATTTGGTTTCTGCTTGTACCAGCGCAAGTAGTTGCTGACGCTTTGGCTGGCCCGGCAGGTGATGGTGGCTTTGTCCCCTGGAGCCTTAGACAGGAGGGCTGGGGACTGGGTCAGCACGGTCGCCCCACTGGAGCCTGAAAGCACATGGGAGACGTTAGCAGAACACAACTTATGTATGTGGAAGTTGCCGTTCTTCTAGTTAGATGGGGAAGAAGATTATTTTTTTTTTTAATTCTTACTTAATCAGTAAGCCTACTTCAAGTGGTAAAGAAAGCAAATCAGTCATTGAAATAATGTCCCCCTTTTATCTTTGTCTCGATATTCTCACCTGGAACCCAGAGGAGCAGCAGCCTCAGGAGCTGGGATGGAAACACCGTCTTGCTGCTGTTGACTTGTCTCTGCCGCTCAGACCGCATCTCAAGACAAGGAGCTTCTTATAAGATTCTGAGAGGCAGGGTCACTTCAGATGTGAGAGGAAGGATACTATGCAAATTATGGACGTTTCATGTGGGTTTAAATCCTCAGATGTTTGTCAGGAGAGCTGGGGCTCTGGTCCCTTCTCAGAGTGTGTCCTATCTCCCCCTGCTGGTGATCTAGAGTCAAGAAAGATGGGCATGTGTTTTTTTTTACACCTAGATGTACAATAAACTGCGTGCATTTGGTGTTTACAATTTGATGAGCTTGCTCATATGCAGACACCCATGAAGTCATCTCCTCAGTGTGTTAGACATGTTGTCCTGCTTCCAAAGATGCCTCACATCCCATTGGGCACTTTGTTATTGTTGTTGCTTGGATTTTTAATTTTATTTAATATACTCCTTTTTTGTTTGATAATAGTAAAATCTACCCTCTTAACAAATATTGAAGTTCATAAAATGGTACCGTTAACTGCAGGCACTACGCTGCACAGCGGATCACTGATCACTAAACGTTATCATATTTCACAGCTGAAATGTTGTATTCATTATTTTGAAATGGTTTGTCCATGCTCGGTCATGTACAGAACTGAGCAGTAAAGACGCACCAACTAATGCAGTCTCTGGTACAGTTTACATTCACCCAGAATAAAAAGTAGCTCACGTCCTCAGTCTTGGCCCAGGACAGTGGTAACGCTCTGGTGTCTGTCACAGTAGAGGCTGAAGAAACTCTGATTGTGTGGACATTTCACAGTGCGTCACATAATGCGAGGCTGGATTGATGCCATCATGGCCATTAGCCTGACGGACCAGGAATTGCAGGGACTCTAGACGACTTGTAGAAATATACGTGCTCCAGAGGACAGGATGTAAATCCCACAGAAATTCCTGGACTTCCAATCAGTGGCTGTGGCAGGGGTCCAGACGCCTGAGACATGCTGCCACATGCTACTCACGGTAAAGAACCAGGAACAGTACCTTGAACCTCCTGCCACTTAGAATGAATACATACATTTATATGCCATATAATTCTTATCCGTATATACACCGCAGACTTCTTTATCCAGTCATCTGTTGATGGACATTTAGATTGTTTCCATGTCTTGGCTGTTGTACATAGCGCTGCTATGAACATGGGTGCATGTGTCTTCCTCATTACAGTTGTCTCTGGATATGAGCCAAAGACTTGGTTTGCTGGATCATATAGTAAGTCGACTTCCAGTTTTTTAGGGAACCTCCATCCTGTCCTCCGTAGTGGCTGCACCAATTTCCATTCCCACCACGGGAGGGCTCCTCCTCCTCCACATCCTCTCCAGCGTTTAGTATTTGTAGACTTTTTGACTTCAGCCATTCTGATTGTAGTTTTAATTCGCATTTCTCGAATAATTAGCAATATTAAGCATCTTCTTGTGCTTGTAGGACACCCACATGTCTTCTTGAAAAAATATCTATTTAGATCTTCTGCCCAGTTTTTGATTGGGTTATGAGTCTGTTTGGTTGGTTTTTGATATTAAGCTGTGTGAGCCGCTGTGTACTTTGGAAATGAGCCCCTTGATGGTTGCTTCCTTTACAAATATTTCCTCGCAGTCTGTAGGTTGTCTTTTCATTTTGTTGATGGTTTCCTTTGCTGTGCAAAAGCTTTTAAGCTTAATTAGGTCCCAATTGTTTATTTTTGCTTTTATTTCCATTACTCTACGAGATGGACCCAGGAAAATATTGCTGAGATTTTTATCAAAGAGTGTTCTGCCTATGTTTTCTTTTAGGAGTTTTACAGTATCTGGTCCTACACTTAGGGCTTTAATCCATTTCGAGTTTATTTTTGTACATGGTTAGAGAATGCTTTGCTTCATTCTTTTACAGGTAGCTGTCCAGTTTTCCTAGAAGCCTTTACTGAAGAGATGGTCTTTTCTCCATTGTATAGTCTTGCCTCCTTCGTCGTAGGTTAATTGACCATAAGTGCCTGGGTTTATTTCTGGACTTTCTATCCTGTGGAAGTACATTTAAAAAACCGCTTTTTTCTTTACGGCTTCCGGGAGAGTTGTTCGATGATGGGCCCTCCAATGAGACGGGGAGATCAGAAGAGCAAGACTCCATGTGTATCAGGACCTGTTGAGAGGAGCATGGACGTAGGCAAGAACTTGAGAATCCCCTGGGGTGCTGCCGGCTTGCAACATCCGCACCCGGGCCCTGGGCTTCATCGACAGGACCATGTTAGGCAGCCTCTGCCCGGCGGAAAACATGTCCTGGCTTCTGTGGGGCCCAGAGAGTCACTGAGGTCTAGCACCAATTCACTCAGTATCACACTCCCCAGAACTTAAAAGGTTGTAGTTTAGACCCACATTTCATGTAATTTAAAAAAATCCCTGCTTGGAATGTATAGAATGGCTTTTCTTTTGCTGTATGAACCCTGCCTGGTACCGTAAGCTAGACTTCTCAGACATAATCATCCGTCCTTTATAAAAGCAGAAGAGGCACTGTCATGTCTGTGCAGCTGGCACTGAGGAGGGGCAAAGGGCGTTAGGGTGCGAGGGACCTCCCTGTCGCTTCTACCGAAGCCTTCCAGTGACCTTGACAAAGTGGGTGCAGCAGAGAAAGGCTCTCAGCAGACGGAGGCGCCAGGAGCAGCAGCTGGGGCGGCCCAGCCTCACAAGTCTGCCTCCCCGGGTGGCTTTTGCTCTGTCCTGGAACACTGTGGGAGGCGCTCTGTAATACTGCTGACTGTAGTAAGTTCCGGCATCTTCAGCCTCCACGCCGCTGATGGTGAGGGTGAAACTTGTCCCTGATCCACTGCCACTGAACTTGGAAGGGACCCCAGTGTGCAAACTGGATGCATCATAGATCAGGAGCTTAGGAGCTTGCCCTGGTTTCTGCTGATACCAGGATAACTCATTGCTGATGCTCTGACTGGCCCGGCAGGTGATGGTGACTGTGTCTCCCAGAGACGCAGACAGGGAGGAGGGAGACTGGGTCATCTGAGTAGCACACCTGGCACCTGAGGTGGGAAACATAGAAAACAAATATCCCTGTTATTGCTAATGTGATAAGAGGACTTCCCTGAAGGCACAGACAGCACTGAGCACCCAGGGCTGAGTGAATCCCAGCGTCTCCGTCCTTACCTGGGAGCCAGAGCAGCAGGGGGCCGAGGAGCTGAGCGGGGGCCCTCATGTTCCCTCTGTGTCCTGCCTGGGATTGAGTCTTGCCCAAGATATAACCAGACAGTTGATGAAGTCTCCTCTGACATGCGAATCAGCAGGGGACGGGGCCGAGGTGGGCACAGCTGCAGGGCCGGCCAAGCTCCGTAACACAGCCCAGGTGCAGCGTCTCCCCAGTCTGAGCGGCGCTGTGCAAACCTGCCCGCAGACAGCATGCCTCTGTCTGGAGGCCACAGGATTGAATCAGTCTACTGTCCCTTTAGCAGAGTGTCCTTTCGCTCTTTTCAATGTTCATAACATGGTTTTCTTGCTACATTCCCATCTAAGACACTTTCTACTGGTTTGTGTTCAGGGCTGTACCACTGTGGGAGGAGAGGAGACTGTGTAGCTTGAGCACAGTAATGCACTCCAGCATCCTCAGCCTTCACCCCGCTGATTTTCAGGGTGAAATCTGTCCCTGACCCGCTGCCAGTGAACCTGTCTGGGACCCCAGAGCCACGTTTGGAAACTTGATAGATCAGTCACTGTGGAGATTGGCCAGGCTTCTGTCGGAGCCAATACAAATAGGTCTTTCCATCACTGTGTACGAGGCTCTGACTAGCCTTGCAGGAGATGGAGGCTGACTCTCCAGGGACGACAGACAGGGAGCCTGGGGTCTGGGTCAGCACAACGTCCCCACTGGACCCTAAAGCAATGACAGAGAAGTACCAAGTTACATACAAATAGTAGCAGCCTATTTCATTGTTTCCAATTTCCTATTTATTTTATCAAAATGTTTTTCAAAATATTTTATCAAAATACTTTTATCAAAACTACGACTTTGTTTTAGTCTCATTTTTTGTGCCCTTGATGCATACAACAATACTGCACAAGCACAGTAATGAACCTGACGTCTGTGAGTGAAAAGAGGCCTCTAAACGTCGCCAACCCCACTTCCCCTGTCACAGTCCTCATTTAATGTTATTGGGTGGGAGGAAGTAATTAGCTTTCTTTATTTATCTGTTTATGTATTACTTTGTTTTTAATGAAGTACTGGGGATTGAACCCAGGACCTTATGCATGCTAAGCCCTCACTCTACCCCTGAGCTACACCCTCCACCCTGTTCCTCCTTCGCCTGAGTCTGTTCACGATGTGGGACTAGGAAACACACTAAGTGCACCTTCATTCATCACCCCATTCACCTTGAGTAATGACATTACTTCAGGGGCGGGACCTCAGAGGGAGAAGGGTGGGGACAGCAGCAGCAATCTTGTTTGTTTATCATCTGTCCCTGCCATTAAAATGAAAGCTGTGCGAGGTCAAGGGGTTTGAAGGAGTTATTCAGAACGCCCTATGCCTAGGAGAGCTCACCATATTTTTATTTGTGTAATTCTATAACTATTTTTGACTTGGAGAAGGAATAAACTCTTAGCAGGGCTTGAGAATTGAGGCTATTCCACGTGTTACCCCCAGGAGGCGCTGTGACACCTGAGGTCACTTAGAGAAAGAAATTTGAGAGGCTTTAAAATGATATTTGCCTCATAGACAGAGAATACAGACTTGTGGTTGCCAGGGGGGCGGAGGGTGGGAAGGGATAGACTGGGATTTCAAAATTGTAGAATAGATAAACAAGATTATACCGTATAGCACAGGGAAATATACACAAAATATTATGGTAGCTCACAGAGAAAAAATGTGACAATGAGTGTGTATATGTCTATGTATCATTGAAAAATTGTGCTGAACACAGGACTTTGACACAACATTGTAAAATGATTATAAATCAATAAAAAATGTTAAAAAAAAAACAACAACAACGGTATTTGAGAAACTAACTGATTGACTTAAAGATGAGTGACAAGGTTGATTGGTTTCCTGACACAGCCTTGTAGTGAGGGAAAGATGAGAGGCATGATTTTGGATGTACTGAGATGTGTATGAGATGTCCAAGAGGGACTACAAAGATGAATTTTAAAATTCAGAAGAGAATCTGAGCTAGAGATACGAATGCGTTCACTCTGCCCTCCTCCTATTCAGTGAATATATTGCATATAATGACACCACGTATACATGCTTTAAATAAGTTCTGTACACATACTCACAATTACATTTTTTTTAATATAAGTTAATTTATGTTTTTGAGTCTCCTTGAGCTAGTTTGAAAAATTGGAGTTGATATTAAGAAAATTTTCCATTTCGGAATTTTGCTGAACTGTGTTGAAAACTCATAGTGTCAAGTCGGTTTCTGGCCTCTGGTCGGCATACGCTCACACTTCCTGGGGAGCTGATATTTTTGTCTCCTTTTCACTATTTGTCGCCACAGCTCAGTGCTCAGGCACTTTAATTTCATGCCCTGGTGCTTTGCATAGGCCCCCGGAGTCCTAGGCTGGCTGCTCAGAGCTCTTATTAAAGGGGCTTCCAGGAGACGCGGCCTGAGTGCACCAGACAGGTGAGCAGCAGCAAGATGGGGCCACAGCCACGCCTGCTCACCTTCCTGATGCTCTGGGTCTCAGGTGAGAGTTGAGAGGAGAGATGTCTTTATAAAACTAAAAAATGATTTTACCATGTACAGTAAATGAGCGATTTAACCTAGAACACTGATTATTTATGATAATAATAAACCCTATGTTTCTTAGACATATATTTTAATATAGTAATAATGCAATGTATGGTCACTGTTATGATTGCAGGTGTCTGTGGGGACATCGTGATGACCCAGTCTCCCAGCTCCGTGACTGCATCTGTAGGAGAGAAGGTCACTATCAACTGTAAGTCCAGCCAGAGTGTGTTATCCAGCTCCAACCAGAAAAGCTACTTAAACTGGTACCAGCAGAGACCTGGACAGTCTCCTAGGCTGCTCATCTACTATGCGTCCACCCGGGAATCGGGGATCCCTGATCGATTCAGCGGCAGTGGGTCCACAACAGATTTCACTCTCACGATCAGCAGCGTCCAGCCTGAAGACGCGGCAGTGTATTACTGCCAGCAGGCTTATAGTGCTCCCTCACAGTGATTCAGCCTCGAACAAAAACCTCCTCCCCAGGGCCACGGGTCAGTGAGTGTTTGCCCCACCGCACCAGCTGCTGCTTTCTTGCTCAGCCCTGCGTCTCTCTTAGCTGTAGGAGAGGCTGTGTCTCCTCTACGTTGTTCAAGAATTTTCGCATCACCTAAGTCTGTGTCGCTGTCCATACAGATAGATTTATATTATTGAGCCAATCACAGCTTCTACTGTGTCTTGCGGAGAAGGGACAAGTGTGCTTCACACCCTGAGGCATCAGGTCTCAGCCCGGGGCCTTGTAACCTTGAATTTTATTCTATCTCCCTGCGTCCATCAGTTTCTGGCCTTGGGAGCGGCTCAAGGTTCACTGCTCAGTTTCCTGTTATCAGTCGCTTCCCCATCAGACCTTCGTCTGCTTGTCTGAGTCGTCTTCTCCCACCTGGCTGTTTGCTCAGCATCTCGTGTTCTGATTTTCTGCCTTTTGCGCTCATGGTTTTTGTCTCAGAGCTGGGTTCTCCCCTCCCTTCCAGGGCTCTAGGTCACACTTGCTTTCCCAACGCCATGCTCACGTTCTGTGTCCTCTTTGTCCGTCTTTTCTCCACTTACAGCCCACGGTGCTTTACATCCCCGACAGCGGCCATCCTTGGTAACTCTGCAAATGTGAGCAGCCAGCTCTGTGGCTTTGATCCCGTAGTCATTGATTATCTACACTTTAAAAAATAAAATCCAATGGATAGCTTTCCACCCTTACCCTGTATTGCTGCGGTCCCCCTCCATTGTCTGGCTATGGAACCTGAATGGAGCTCAAAAAGAATTCAAATGATAATAGCTGACTGGTGAAGTTTGATGTCTAAGGAATGCATGTCTCTTGGTTTTCCTGTGTTTATGTGTAAAAGTAGGTGGCCTGCTCCCCAGGGGTTGATTCAGCGCATCTCTGTGAAAGGTCATTAGGACCCAGGTTGACTCAGGGTTCATCCTTGCTGCACTCTTGGTCCCTGCTGGTCAGGGCGTGACCTGATCAAGCCGAGCCCATTTTCTTCAAATTGGGCAGCATCAGCAATCCACGTAGTGTTAGCGATGCTGCCTCCAGAGCAACGTAAAGCGCAGCCTTGCCGTAGGAGCATGCGTTTCAGACTGCAGCTTTGTCCGGTCACCTGCTCAAAGGCCAGGGGAGTCACTCACCCCGTGTCAGTGAGACAGACTGTGAGTCGGTAAAGGCAACAAGGTCTATGCGAGTGTAATATTTGTAGCACGAAACTGGGATTTTAGCACCGACTGTTGGATAAACCAGATCGATACTTAGTAGCTGTCTCTCCCTGGGAGTCTGATGTGTCCCCTGTCTTCAGGCTGAGCGCTGTCTTTTGTTCCATATTCGAAGACATGTGATTTCATCATGTAATTCAGTTTTCAGCCAATCCGACTTCTGTTTGTGTATTGGTCAGTTTGTTTAATTGCTACGATCTTTATCATCACAAATGCTACCTGGGTGATGAGATTGTCAATCAGATTTCTACTTAAATGAAAAAAACTTAATAAGTAACATCTCAGACCCAGGACTTTCATCATTGTGATATATATACACACATATTAAAATGTGATAAACTATATATACATATTTTATGTATTCATTTTGCCCATATGCATGTGTTGTAGGTGTGTATATATATATATATATATATATATATATATATATAGTCACAGAAACTTTTTTACACACAAACATGTGTATATACATTTATTTGGGAATAACATATCAAGTGAACATTAATGTACATTTAGGCCTGAGATCCACGGGAGTTTACTTTTGTGAAGGGTGTAAGGGTGTGTGTCTACATCAGCTTTTTGCATGTGGATGTTCTGTTCTTACAGCGCCATCTGTTGACGAAACTGTCTTCTCTCCATTGAATACTTTCACTGCTTTATCGAACAGTTGACTTTGACATTCATGTGGGTCTATTCCTAGGCTCTGTATTCCGTTTCATTGAGCTGTTTGTCTATTTGTCACAAGTAATGCACTCTCTTGATCTACTGAGGTTTCATAGCAAGCCTCGAAGTCAGGTGTGTTTATACAATTTTGATGAATTCTTTCATCTTGAATAATTCTCAAGGTTTAAAACATTTACAGGATTTAATGATCAAGGTATTTGATCATATCTATGACAAATAATTATGTTTTTATCCTTTATTGTCTTTATAAAATTGAGATATAATTGACCTATAACACTGTGTAAGTCTAAGGTTTACAGCACGTTGATCTGATACCTTTGTAGGTTGCAAGATAGTCACCCCATTTCAGGAGCCAACAGCACAATCACATCACGGAATGATCACTTTTGTATGATAAGAATAATTAAGATCCAGTTTCTCGTTAACCTCGAAGTTTAGATTCCAGTATTGTTGATTATAGTCACTATGCTGTGCATTAGATCTCTAGGACTTTCGTGTCTCCTGCTTACGGTTTTGAACTCTCAGAAACCATTTCCCTAATTCCTTCACCCCACGTCTCCCTTTGCCTCTCACCCGTTGACAGACATATGATATGGGCTGTTTCCATATCTTGGCTATTGTGCACAGTGCTGCTAAGAACATGGGAGGGTGGGTACGTCTTTGAGACACTGAGTTCACAGCATTTGGATGCACACCCAGGAGTGTGAAGGCTGGATCACCTGGTGGTTCTACTGCTAATTGTTCTGAGGACCATCTGTGCTGTTTTCCACAGTAGCCGGACCGATTTACATTCCCAGCAACAGTGCACAAGGGCAACCTCCTCTCCAGTCTTTGCCAGCCCTTGTTGTGGCTTAATTTCTTGATGATACTCATTGTAATAGGTGTCAGGTAATAGCTCATTGTAATTTTGACTTGCATTTCCCGGATGTTAGGGACGCTGAGCATCTTTTCACATACCTGTCGGTCACTTATACGTCTTCTTTGGAAACATGCCTATCAGTTTGTCTTCCCTTTTTTAAATTGAGCTGTTTCTTATTGCTTCATGTGGGTTCTTTGCATTATTTCGGATATTGCCCCTTATGCGATGTATGGTTTGCAAATATTTTCTTCCACGGTGCATTTTGCCTTTACATTTTGTTGATTATTCCTTTGCTGTGCAGAAGCTTTTTAGTTTGATGTAGCCTGGCTAAATTTTTGCATTTTTCACTTGTGCTTTGTTATGATATCCAAAAAACCATTGCCAAAACCAATTCCAAGCAATTTTTATCTATTTTTTTTAAAGTTTTGTGGTATCAGGTCTTACAGTTAAGTTTTTGACCCATTTCAAGTTAATATATGTGAACAGTGTCAGGAAGGGGCCAAATTTCATTTTTCTTCACGTGATTATAAACTTTCTCCACAGTCATTTGTTGAAGACACTGTCCTTTCCCAGTTGAATGTTTGGCTCTCTTTTCACATATTAGTTGATCGAATACATGTGAACTTACTTCTAGGCAACCGACTCTGTATCACTGGCCTGTATGTCCATTTTTTGTACTATTCCGTTTTAATTCTATAACGTTTTAATGTAGTTGGAAATTAGGAGATGTGATGCCTTCAGTTTTGTTCTTCTTTGTCTAGGTTGCTTTGGAAATTAAGGTTCTCTTGTGGTTCCATACACATTTTAGGACTGTTTCTGCTATTTCTGTGGAAAACGGCATTGGAATTCTGGTATCGATTGCATTGATGCTATAGATAGCTTTGGGTGTATAAATATTTGAGAAATATTACTTCTTTGAATCCATGACCTGATGATATCTCTCTGTTTCTCTTCTTCAATTGCTTTCATTCAACATCTTATAGTTTTAATTATACAAATATTTTACCCCCTGGGGTACATTTATTATGAAGTACTTTCTTGTGTTGGGTGTATTGTGCTTGACTGGGATAGTTTTGTTTATTTCTTTTTCAGATGTTTTGTTGTTAATGTTTGGAAAACCTCCGATTTCTTTGTCCTGGTTTTGTATGCTGCAGATTTACCAAATTTGTTGATTCGTTCCAAGAGTTTTTGTGAAGAATCTTTAGGATTTTCTTTATATAAGATCCTATCATTTATAAATAAGGACAGTTTTACTTTGTGACTTCCTGGCTTTCATTTCTCTATCTTGCCTACTTGCTCTGGGTATGACTTCTTGCACTACCTTGAGTCAAACTGGTGAACACCCTTACCTTGTACCTGATCTTAGAAGAAAAGCTTTTAATCTTTCACTATTGAGTATGATGTTAGCTGTGAGTTTGTCATATGTATTCTTCATCATATTCAAATGATCCTTATATGCCCAATTTGTTGATGGTTTTAATCATGAAAGGGTGTTGTATTTTGTCAAACACTTTTTCTGCATCATTTGAAATGACAGTATGATTATCTTTCGTTCTATTCCTGTGGTGTATCAGATTTACTGAGTTATGTGCATAGAACCATCCTTGCATTTCTGAGATAAATCCCATTGGTCAGGGTGTATAATCCTCTTAATGTGTTGTTGGATTTTGTTTGCTAATATTTTGGTGAGAATTTCTGCATCTATGGTCATCTGGAATATTGGTTTATAGTTTTGTTTTATGGTGGTGTCCTTATTTAGTATTGGTATCAGGGTAATGATGGTCTTGCAAAATGAATTTGAAAGTGTTCTCTTCAATTTTTGCAAGAGTTTTAGAAGGATTGGTATTAACTCTTCACATGTTTAGTTGAATACACCAGTAAAGCCATCTGGTCTTTGCCCATTCTGTGTTGGGTCGTCTCTGATTATTGATTCAATCTCCTAACCCATTACTGGTGTTTTCAGATTTTCCTTTTCATGGTAGGTTGTGTGTTTCTAGAAACTGATCCATTTCTTCTAGGTGCTGCAGTTCATCAGTATATGGTTGTTCCTAGTAATCTCTTATGATTCTATGCATGTACGTACTGTTACTTGTAATGTCTCCTCTTTCTCTTCTAATTTTGAGTCTTTTCTTTTCTTAGTGTAGCTAAATTTTTATCAATTTTATCTTTTCAAAAAAAAAAAAAACCTCTTAGCTTTGTTGATTTTTTTCTATTACTTTTCTTGTCTCTTTTTCTTGATCCTCGAGGTGAAAATGAGGGTTTTTTTCTTTTTGAAATCTTTTTTCCCCCTAATAGATACCTTATCACTGTTAACTTCCCTCTCGGCACTCCTTTTGTTGTGTCCCCTAGGTTTTGGTACATTGTGTTTCAATTTTCATTTGTTTCGGTATTTTCCAGTTTCCTTTTGATTTCTCCCACGACCTATTGGTTATTCATTGGTTAAATGTGGTGTTAAATTTTCAAATCGCTAAGACTTCCTAGGTGTCTTATTGCACGATCCCTCCTGTATAAGGTTCTGTGTGCACTTGAGAAAAATGTGCTGCTGCTGTTGGATGGAATATGCTCTAATTGTCCAATGCTGGAATCTCACATCAGGACAGCTGGACTTCTACACAGTTGCTCTCATCCACGGACATCTACCCAGGTAAGCACTCTCCAGGTGTTCCCAAACCACAGCTATGTGGGGTTACAGCAGGTTCCCTGGCTCTGCTGGCTCCACAGCCCATACTGGGCAACCAAGGCCACTTTTTACCCAGTGCTCAGGTGGGCAAGGGTCCCCGTGGTTACAGTGCTGAAATTCACAATTCCCATCCCTTGAGAACCAGGAGCTACTTATTTCTAGTACTGCCTCACTCAGTGTCACACTCCCCAGCCTTCAGAAGTTTTTCATTTAGACCCACATTTTTTTAAGAATCGTTGCTTGGAATGTATAGAATGGCTTTTCTTTTACTGTGTGCATCCTGACTGATACCATAAGGCAGACTCCTCAGGTGTAATCAATGTCATTATTAAATAAGGAGCGGCACTGTCATGTCTTTGTAGGGACTGAGGAGGAGGAAAGGGAGTTAGCGAGCTCCGCCCTTCCGCTCCTACCAACACCTTCCAGTCACATTCGAAGCATGGCTGCAGCTGAGAAACGCTCTCACCAGACAGAGGCATGAGGAGCAGCAGCTGGGGAGGCCCAGGCTCACAAGTCTGCCTCCCCGGGTGGTTTTTGCTCTGGCCTGTAGCACTGTGGGAGGCGCACTGTTATACTGCTGACAGTAATAAGTTCCGACATCTTCAGCCTCCACGCCGCTGATGGTGAGAGTGAAACTTGTCCCTGATCCACTGCCACTGAACCTCGAAGGAACCCCGGTGTACAGACTGGATGCATCATAGATCAGGAGCTTAGGAACTTGCCCTGGTTTCTGCTGATACCAGGCTAAGTAACTGCTAATGCTCTGACTGGCCTGGCAGGTGATGGTGACTGTGTCTCCCAGAGATGCAGACAGGGAGGAGGGAGACTGGGTCACCTGGGTAGCACACCTGGCACCTGAGATGGGAAACATAGAAAACAAATATCCCTGTTATTGCTAATGTGATAAGAGGACTTCCCTGAAGGGCCAGACAGCACTGAGCACCCAGGGCTGAGTAAATCCCAGCGTCTCCGTCCTTACCTGGGAGCCAGAGCAGCAGGGGGCCGAGGAGCTGAGCGGGGGCCCTCATGTTCCCTCTGTGTCCTGCCTGGGATTGAGTCTTGCCCAAGATATAACCAGACAGTTGATGAAGTCTCCTCTGACATGCAAATCAGCAGGGGATGGGGCCGAGTTAGGCACAGCTGCAGGGCCGGCCAAGCTCCGTAACACAGCCCAGGTGCAGCGTCTCCCCAGTCTGAGTGGCGCTGTGCAAATCTGCCCGCAGACAGCATGCCTCTCTCTGGAGGCCACAGGACTGAATCAGTCTACCGTCCTTTTGGTAGAGCGTCCTTTCGCTCTTTTCAATGTTCATAATGTGCTTTTCTTGCTACCTTTCCATCTAAGACAGTTTCTACTGGTGTGATCTATTTCAAGAAACTGCAGGAAATTTGATAAGATGTCTGCATGTCACACCTGGGGCTCTCACTGAGGCCAAAATGTCTTCCTCTGATCTGATTCCCTGATGCCCTTGGTGAGAGAAATCATTAGCACAGAGACAGAACCCAGGATAACTAGTTTCCTCTCTATATGCCACAATGTACTGATTGATAACAGATGTGAAAAATCTACTGAAGTCTTAGAAAATATTCTCTGAACTTCTAAGAGGAAAAAACTGCAGAGCTTACATAGAACCAAGATTACTTGCTTCCACCAGCCAGGGCAAAAGAACCTCATAATTCACGGTGCGTCAGTTTGTGTCCTCAGAAAGGCTTTGTTTCAGTAGAAAGGCAAAATTGTCCCCTTCCAAATGGTCTTCTGGGCTTTTCTAGGAAAGCCTGAAAGCAAGACCCAAGAGAGTCCAAGTGTTTCAAGTGATGATTGCAGATATTGTTGAAGAAAAGATTAGTGACTTTAGCAATAGAAAATACCCATAGTTGTGCACAATGGGGAAAATATTGAAAAAATACATAAAATCCATAGAGCATCCATGACCTGTGTGAAAACTTCACACAGTGTATTATGTGTATAATTGAAGTCCTGAGAGGAAGAGGGAGGGACAGGAAGTCTAAAGATTTTGAAAAAAATTGTCTAAAATTTGCAAGGTTTTAAGAAATTTTTCCCAGGGCTTTCATAATATAAAATCCAGAGTCAACTCAAAACCACAAATTCAGTGGCTGAAGCCTAAGAAAAATCAGCTTACCCACAGCTCCCTCTGTGGTCCTGGTTGTAATTGGAAATAAATCTCTAACAATTAAATGGTCTGAAGAATCCAGACATTGTCAAACATTCCCAGGGTAGAAGGAGCAAAAATTTCCCTGGAATGAAACACTGCACTACAACAACCGTTAGGGGAAAAAAAATCAGGAAATTAATTAATCAGTAAAGATGTAGTCAAAGTGTCAACTGAGAGAGAAAATGTAAGCCTGAAAGACACTTAATGAAACAGTAATGCTATAAATGATCTGAATAGTGTTACCAACCATCTGGACCAAATAGACTTTGTGAAGCAACACTCCCACAAATAAATAAAGCACATTCTTTTTAAGTGACAATAGAGCACTTACCAAAATGGAAAATATGCTGGACTATTCAATAAAGTTTCAGTACAGTTCTCAAGGAGATGTTACCTGGCCACAATGCAGTCAAACGAGGTTTAAAAAAAAAAAAAGATATCTGAAAAAACTCTCTGAATATTTGAAAATCCAGCAGTAGAATTTTAAATTGCAAGTCAATCAGAAAGGGAACATTAGAAAACATTTGAACCTGAAGGATGTTACAAGCACCAAATGTCAGCATTTGTGAAGTGTTGCAAAAGCAATGTTTAGAGAGAAATACAGAATTGTCTCTTATTTTAAACAGTAAAACAAGTTTTAAAATCAATTATGTAAGTTTCTACCTTAAAATGTAGAAAGGATTAGAAATGAAGACTCTTTGTTTATTCCCTGACCTCCACCCAATACGATGTGAACCTGACTGCTCTGACTGCAGTACCTAGATGAGTGCCTGGCACACACAAATAAAAATGGAAGACATTAGAGAAGCAGAGGTTTTAGATTTTTAAAACTTGAATAAAACATTAATTAATCAAAATGACTTTTAAAACCAGGTTGTGAATTTCTCCCTTTCATACTCTGTTACATCATCTCTGAAATCTTCACTCGAGCTAATCCTGGACTTATCAGGTGTCCTGCTGTCAGAGGTATGAGCTTTTCCTTGGCCGCTCTATGATTCCTGTTAGATTTCGTGCAGTAGCAGAGCACAGGTTTAATGCTCTAAGTCTTAGAGGGGTGTTTTACTTTGTGTGTGATCATTTTTTCTTTCTAACTAGAATGTACAATATACGCGCATCAATGTTGCAAACTCAACGTGCCAGATATTCTTGTGTGACGTTGAGATACATCAATGCACAGAGCAGACAAATGTCCCCGACCCTTTGGAGCTTAAATTCTACTAGAGCATCAGACTCTAAAGAAAGAAAGAAGCTTGAGAAGCGCTTTGAGCACAAGTTGGAACAGTATATACTATTACTGTAGGGTCAGGGTGGGCACTGAGCAGGGAAGCACTCTATTGAACTGATGGATGAAGGGGTTCACACAATGGGGGTCTGGAGGAAAAGTTCTGCTGACACTGGGACAAGAGAGAGAAGAGGTCCAAGGGGAGGACTGTGCAGGGTGTGTTCAAGGCAGGGCCACGTGGCCAGTAAGGCTGGAGCCCAGTGAGCCCAGTGAGGTCTTAGGAGGAACAGGAAGGGTCCTGGTGGGTTGGGGCCCAGCAGGCATTGTGCTGTTAAAGTCCTCAACCCCGTCCGTGAATCAGATTTTCAGGTTAGAATCTGATTTTACTACCTAGACGACATAGTTCATAACCTCTGTCGGCCTCAGGGCCTCAATGGGAAGCTGGGAATAAAATGTCTCATACCACAACTTAGCTCAATTCACAGCACATCATAAGTAACCCATAAACACCGCAGCCTTTGCCTTTGGTGGTGGTTAAGTGTATAATGCAAGAGAACAGTGGTAGATCAGAAAAGCATGGTCACACGTTCCTCCCATCAAGACTGCAGTCTATGTCACTGCGCCTTGAAACAGCAGGTCGGGGGTCTTGCTTTGACAAACAGAAAGTGGAGAAAGGAAGCCTGTGCCAGCTCTGGGGTCCAGGCCTCACGCGCCTTGCAGTTCCCATCTTCCCTCTTGGATGTGAGGAAGTGGGTCCAGCCTACTGGAGGATGAGGGGCCACGCGGGGGAGAACTGAGGCTCCCGGCCAGCAGCCAGCGCTGGCCACCAGACACGCGAGCGGGCCCCCCAGCGTCAGGACAAGGACGGAGGGTGGGGCCTGGAGGTGGTCCTGCCTGCGGGGAGGAGTGTTTCACCCCCGATGTTGTTCAGAATTACCAGTGCGTGGTGATAGGGAAAAAGAACAGTGTCATTAGTTAAAAACTTTCTCCTGTCAGTTCCCTCTTCAGAGCCTGCACCTGCGGGGTGGGGGGGGCCTCCAACCACGCTTTACCTCTTGTATGAGACTAAGAGGACAACCGAGCCTCCCCAGCCGTCAGCAGCACCAGGAGGCAGCCGAGTGGGCGAGAACGATGAACGTCCCCGCCCAGCTGCCCTCCGGTCACAGCGGCCGGCGGGGGCCCTGGCCAACCAGCAGAGCCTCCACCAGCCAGCCCGCTGAGGCACGCGAAATAATACATCGTTGCGTTTTAATTGATTGTTTGGAGTCCTCTGTGCTGCAGTTGATGGTGGAAATAACAATACATTAAAGCTTCTGTGTTGATCACGGCTTGGCTCTAATCTCCTCCGCCTGCTTCCCTATGTAGATTGGGTTGAAATGTGAGGCCCCTGCTCCTCCAGGTCAGAAAACATAGACTCTGAGACCCTGAGCGTCTAAACTGTGGACACTGTACAGCTCTCACATCGTGGCCCCTTGCAGGAAGCAGGTGTCTGTGCACCAAGCGGGCGTCATTGGACCAGAAAGGAAGTTTTTATCTGAGGGTCTGTCACTGTGAGAGGCAGGCTGATGTGCTGCTGGCAGTAATACACTCCGACATCTTCAGCTTCCACTCCGTGGATGGCGAGGGAGAAGTCAGAGCCAGAGCCGCTTCCCCGGAACCTGGACGGGGTTCCTGAGGCCCGGGCAGAAGCCCCAAAGATGAGCAGCCTGGGAGCCTCCTTGGGTTTCTGCTGGTACCAGGCCATGGAGGTACCTACCTCTATGCTGCTTCTACAGGTGATGGAGACAAGGCTTCCGTGAGATGCTGCCAGGCTTTCTGGAAACTGAGTCAGGGCGATCTGCCCCCAGCAGCCTGTAAGGACACCCCATCAAGGCAACACAATGTATGACTTTAATCAAAGGCTTAGAGAAAACATTTTTCTTTAGATGAAGAATGTTCCTCAGGGGAACCATGTCAAGCTTAAGCAAGACAAACGTTAAGTGCCCCTGGGCCTCTGTCCGTTTGCCTGTGTCCAAGAACCCACATCCAAATGGCTACTAGTGTGACCTGAGGACCGGGGCACACTGAAAGCAACACGAGAGTGGACAGCACCGTTCTGAGGGCTGACGGTTGGGTCCACTCCTCATGGTCCAGTGAGTCCCTGCTGAGCCCCTACAGAGCGGGCGGACCCCGGTGGGAGCGTGGACGCAGGGCTCTGGGGTCCTCAGAGGGAAGAGGACAGCGTCAAAGCTATTTTTGCCTCTTCCTTTTTGTCAGCCTTGGACTCTTCCTCGGCTTCTCATACAAGTTGTCAAAACAACTCGTACATCGCACTGTAACTTCTAAAGCCCTTGCGAGCGCGTGAGCTTTGTGCCAAGGGCTCCAGCTCAGGCTCTGCAGTGGGAGCCACGCTCACCCTGAAAGCTCATCGCCAGGAGACAGAGGAGCAGGGTCTGCAAGCTCATCGTGGACGGTCCCTGGGATCTGCCGCTTCTGGACCAAGGATCAGGGGGATGGAGCTGCTCTGGAATCGAGGCTGAGCCCTGGGGTTAAATCATCACAGGGTCCCTGGGAGCTGATTTGCATGTGTGATGGCCTGGCCAGAGCTCTTCCCTAGCGCCCTCCCAGGGGGCAGGCTCCCTGCACCTGCAGCTGCAGGGACGTGGGGAGGACAGAGCTGCTCTGGTCCCAGAGGCCGGACTGAGTGGGACCAGTGAGGCTGCCAGCTTCACAGGGCTCCTCTCCAAGGCTGGGACGGAGGCCACCCCCGAGCCAGCCAGATGCCTGCAGAGTGCTCACTCAAGGACCTCCTCTTACAGAGATGGGGTCTTGTTCTGCTTTCTGCTCTAACCAGATCCCTAATCTCCTCTTGACTGAAGACCAAGGCAGGCAGTCAGGTATCATGGGAGAGCCAGGTCAGCCTGTCCTCATCACAGAGAACAGATTCGCACCAAGCAAAGCCTGGTCAGTAAAACGAAAATCACGTCGTTGCTGAAGTGAATAGTTAGGGAGAAGCCACACCCCGACAGAGAGAATGTGGGCACGTGTTTCTGACCCAACGAGGCAGCAGCGCGTCCAGCCCACGTCTTAGGAGAGGGGACCGTGTCCTGCTGCCCGTGGAGACCCCAGCTGAGGCCCTTGGCTTCGCTCCTGTGAGCAGCAGGCTGGGGACTCTCAGCGTCTCCCATCAGGCCCTCTCTTCCACTTTCTCCTCTCTAAGACTAGTGTGCTGCTCTGGGGTTTCCATGGATGAGACCCAGAGCTGATTGTGGGAGTGAGGCTTGTGAGGACCGCCTGGGATGTGGGACTCTCTTCAGCGTCCTCCTGTGAGCAGCCTGTAGTTTATTTTCTGGTTTCCAATGAGCACAACTTACCACCAGCACTCTTCCACAAGGACTCATGTGGTGGGGTCAGAGCTCCAGGGAACCACGGGCCAGGATGTGCGGTAGGAACAAGGGCCTGGACACTGAGGACGAGGACACGTGTGTGTGATGTAAGGATGAACTGGAGGCAGTGAGTGCAGAACAGGAGGTGGGACAAAACACTGAAGCGCTTCACTCAGTGATGCAGACGAGATGCCCGGGAGGTGCCCCATAGAGGCGGGAAGGGAGTGTCAGGAGGGAGGGTGTGTGATGTCAGAGCTGCTGGCCGAGCCCTGTTCCCCTGAGAAGGCCCAAGATACCATAAGAGCCCCAGTTTGGAAGCTGCAGCTGGGTCAGTTTTAAGCTCAGAGTGGTGACCGGAGGAGGGGCCTGTGCTCCTAAAAGCAGCTGTCCTGCTGATGGCGAGAATGATGCATGTGGGGACCCACTGCCCCATAACCAGAAAGGCATCCTGTCCGGGGCCAGTGTGGGTGGGCAGGAGCTCAGGCGCTGGTCCTGGGCTTTGCTGGTTTCAAGCTATGACAGTGTGAGCACTCCGGCCCGGCAGGTGACGGTGATCCTCTCTCCAGAGACAGGAAGGAAAGCTGGAGACAGTGTCCCCACAATGTCCCCACTGGCATCTAAGTGGGGCAACAAACATGGACATCCCCAGACATTAATGCCAAGCAAGTAGCTCATTCAGCTTGATGCACTTCTGATCAGCAAACAAAGCAGACTCACAGCTTCACCTTCAAGGACACGTGCATGTGTGATGCAGAGAAACCGAGGGTGGAGCCTGGGCCCGCCTTCCTCACCTGAGTCAGCGCAGCAGGGGGGAGAGGAGCCAAGCTGGGGTCTCAGTGTCCCCAGGCTGCTTCCTGAGGCTGCTCCTGTTCAGGCAGGGTAAGGATGGGCTCTGGGGACACAGCCGTCACAGAGGGGAGGGGCAAGGCAGGGCTTCCAGAGCATGTGACGGGGTTTTCTCCAGCACTCAGCACAGTGGCAGCTCCTCTCCAGGGGTCCCCATCGCACCAGAGAACCCATTCAAGCCTTAGGGGCTCCCGTTGAAAATGGGACAGTATCACTCTTGCTCTCCCAGTATTTCTAAGACCACGCCTACTTCTAGTGTTTATTGCGGGGTTTTCTGCCATCTAGTGGCCAGTTTGTGACACAGCAGTTTATAGAATTTTCAATGCAGAGCCTCAAAGAATTTTGACTGTGAGATGCCTCTCTGTTACTCACGATGCCTGTACTGTTACATCCATCACTAGCCCATTCTCCTTTGGAAACACCCAATGATTTGTCCCCTAAGTAGTCATGGAGTTGAAGACAAAAGACTAACAAGCAAATAGGAATTCAGAAAGGATATTGGTTTAAACAGAGTTAGGGGCTAGGTTCTGTGATCCACATGAGATGTCAAAAATGCGGTTTGGGAAGAGAGGGTGGGACAGGCGGGTCCCTGCAGATGGAGATGGGGACCAAGCACAGATGCATCCCAGTGCTGACAGTGTCCCACCCCACGATCTTCCCAGCCAAGTGCCGGCTGATGTGACGGGGCAGTGAGAGCTGCTTTCGCGGAGCAAAGGCTCAATCTCGGTCCCGTGGACCATGCGCAGCCTGATGGACTTGACGTGGTCCAGTCGCTTTCCTGTTTCTGCTGCTGCCCGGCTAACAGCTGCTCTGTTAGCTCTTAGATGATGTTTCTCTAAAGTCATGGGCAGGAAGAGGGGTGAAGGCTTAAGCCAGTTTTAACTCAGTCTTGTCTGATGAGATAAACTCACGATTTGCTCAGAACACTCAAGTTAATGGAGCTGGATAGAAAAATTTGGCTCTCTTTCAAAAATTTGAAACATGTATGTTAGTAAAACAGTTTAAGGCAACAGGAAAAGGGGAACAACTTTTCACAGACAGTAAATATGAAATTCCTGCTTGTGTACCTTATATATATTTTTTTTATACAAAAGTAGTCTTCTGTCCTTTGATTTACCAAATTGTGTCTTTTTTTCCTTAGATAACAATTAACCAAAGGAATTTCTATAACTAATCCTGCATGTATCAAATTAAGGTTTTGTAATGTTTATGGACTATTCTGTGGAGGGAATGCAGCACATTTTAAGTAACCTCAATCCTACTGGTGGGCATTTACTTTGTTTAAGGTTATTGACCACTACACAGAATACAGCAGGAAGTATGATTTTATATTCTCCATGAGGAAGGGCAGTTTTATTTTAATAGGTTAAACTCTCAGGTATAGAAGTATCAGTCCAAAAAGCATACACTTTATTTTTTGAAGTCTAGTCAGTTTACAATGTCGTGTCAATTTCTGGTGCGCAGCACACTGCTTCCGTCACATGTGGATATACATACATTCATTTTCATATTCTTTTTCACCATAGGCTACTATAAGATATTGAATATATTTCCCTGTGCTCTACAGTATAGTACAAACCCTCCCTCACTCCATACACAGAAATCACCTCAAAATGGCTTAAAGACTGAAATACAATGGCTTTTAATCTCAATGATGTATTGGTTTTTTGAAATAATCTATTAAGTATCTTCAGATCCATAAATGGAGGGCTCAGGTCTGCTTGATTTCTGTGATTTTCCACACACTTTAAATTTAATGGAATTGACACATTGGAATTTTAATTGCTCTTCCCATAAATCCATTATCTTAGAATAGCCAGCGATCTTTAGTTACATTTTATTTTCTTAACCAGAAACAAGATCAGCTATTTCGTCAATTCAATCATTCTTTTACTTCTGTCATTCTGTGCTATCACATGTAAATGCCATGACCCCTTATGAGGTCAAGCATCACTTGGAAGCAATACTTTAAATGGAATCTCTTCAATGCATACATTTTCTATGCATTTCCAGCTAAAATATGTTACTCAGATTTCATTTCAGGGATTGACTGTATCTTGTGAAAACAACACATATATTTGTTCAGTATCTTTCATTATGGCAATAATATCAAATTTGTCATGTCTTAAACACTATTTAGTTAAATATCCTTCCCATTTGGAAGAGAAAGAATAATCTCATATGACTCTGTCTCTGTCCTGTGGTGTGTGGGGGAAATGTTGTGCTCGCATCATTCAGTTTTGGTTGTTCATTTTCCAAGACCACTTTTGAAATCATGAAAACCACATTTTCACTCAGAAAAAAATTGTAACTGAGGCAAAACAAAGCCTTTTGGCATTGAAGTCTTCTATTTGCTGTGGATTTCAAAAGGTCTATATACACACTCAAAAATTAAACTGAATATTCTCAATCACAGCCTCCCTGTGGACAGACTGTGTAGAATGAATGTTCAAAGATATTGATGGAGGGACTAATGTAAGTAGTAAAGACGTAGGAAATTGAGAAAGTGGGGCGATGACAATGTACCAATACTGCCTAATGTTCTCCAGGGAAAAGTGAACCCCAAGCTGTGCATTTGCAACGTGCATTAGACTTTTGGTGCCACGTGTCCGTGTCGCTGGTCTGGTTGTTAGACTGGATACGTCTCAGTGACACACGGAGACGAGGCAGGAGGAGGAGGCTGGGCTGCACTCAGCCTCCCGTTCACATCACTGGCGGCTCACAGGACCCGGGCCTCTCAGGTCCCTGCTGCCCCTGCCGGGACCAGGCTGTGCCGCTGGCGGGGCTGCACCTGCGGAGCAGCAGGAGCACGCGTGGCCCGAGCCCTCAGCTGCGACCTGGTCCCCTGGGAGCCCCAACATCTTCCTCTTATACAGACTCAGAGAGTCTGCTGTCAGGTCCCCAGAGAAGCGACGCACTGGGCAGCTGGGCCACCCCGGGCGGGGAGGTTTGTGTTCAGGCCTGTACCACTGTGGGAAGAGAATGTGCACAGTAATACACTCCAGCATCCTCGGCCTTCACCCCGCTGATTTTCAGGGTGAAATCTGTCTCTGACCCGCTGCCAGTGAACCTGTCTGGGACCCGTGGCCCAGCTGGAACCTGCATAGATCAGCAGCTGTGGAGACTGGCCTGGTTTCTGCAGGAACCAACTCAAGTACGTGTCTCCATCACTATCTTCAAGGCTTTCAGTGGATCTGCAGGAGATGGAGGCCGGCTCCCCAGGCGTGACAGACAGGGAGCCTGGGGTCTGGGTCAGCACAAAATCCCCACTGGACCCTAAAAGAGTAAGAGAAAATTATAAGATTTTGCACAAAGTTTAGGAATCATTTTCAGAATTTTTCTTCTGTTATTTACTTAAGGCTAAAGCACTTTTTTGATTCAGATTGATATCCAAAATATCGACTTTCAAAAGGAACCCAAGATTTGCAACATAAAAAGAGGTCTCTAGAAGTCATGTCCACCGGCCCAGTCTCTCTATGTCCCTGTCTTCACCACAGAACTGAGACTCGTTCCTTCTGGGTTCCTCCCCATCCTCCTTCTGCTAAACATCACATGCCCTTGACAGAGGGTAAGGTTTGCCTCTGACATCTGGACAAATACATACAGAGAGCAGGGGTGCCCCCAGAGCTCACCCCCACATTCCCCTCCTCATCTCCCCTCCTTCCTTACCTGGGACCCAGAGCAGGAGGAGCCCCAGGAGCTGAGCAGGGAGCCTCACTTTCAGCAGTCGGAACTGATATGTCCTGATGAGTCAAAGCCAGGCTAGAGCTGAGCTTTTATCTGGGACTTGCCAGGGAAGGTCCTCCCCAGGGAGCCACATGCAAATGCTCTGGTGGGGGCAGCGCTGTGGGGAGAGCCAGGGGGGTGGGGAGCCTCTCTTGTGAACAAAGTAACAGGAAATGTCGGTGTGGACGGACAACCTTCAACCTCAATAAAAATGAAATCTGTGCTGTCTAAGGGGGAAAGGCATACAGGGGAATGTTTCCTCCTCTTTTTTCCATCAGTTTTCCACTTTCTTAGAACTTTCTTAATCATATTACACTTCTTTTTAGTAAGGCTGCTACCATGATTATTTAGTGACTTTTGGGGTTTTTTAATACTTGTTAAAAGACAATGGGTCTTTTAATTTTAATCGAGATTTAAAAAGACAGGAAAAAAGGGCTGACATCTAAGTGCCCAACTGATTAAGGTCCACGTCTATCCCGATCTGGATAAAATACAGACTCTGTCCCACTCTCCAGATGCCTCTCTCTGACGCTCTCAAGTCAATAACTACCCCCAACCAAGGAAGCCGTCATTCTGAGAGTTGGGGGAGAAGCATGTCTAAGCTGGGGGGAAACTGGGGTCAGGGAAGGCGGGGACAGGGGGCCGGAGCTGAGGCGGGTGCAGCACATAGAAACCTGAAGGAACCTCAAAGGCAGGAAATTCAGAAACAGATCTCGATGAACAAATTTGGAAGCTCTGTCTACATGACACTCAGATGAAATTTAAACACTTGTGTTTTTAGCTTCCTAATCTACAGATGTATTTCAGTTTTTAGGAGAGTAAATACTAGAATTACTAGGCATTTAACAGACTAGGATTTTGCCCCAGAGAGACTGAGGGAAAGACAGTTTTCTTAGGCCAACAGACCAGCCCCTCCAGGGACCCCCACCCTCTCTGTGAACAAATGACGATGAATTTGGCAGTGATGTCAGGGCAGGCAGGCCTGTGCTCCTGGTGCCTGGAGAGCAGGTGGCCGGTCCTCCTGGGCTCAGAGGTGCTGAGAGCCGAGGGGGAGAGGCAGGGTGGAGTTGTCCATGAGCCCCTCCCCAGCTGTCCAGACACAAGTTCTCCAGTGACAGGACTCCTGGGCTTGAGACACACTGGGGATGTCCCCACCTTCCTGCAGGGGCTCCCCACCATGTCCACCTCACCCCAGCCTGGCTCTTCTCTGAGAGGAGCAGCTGCTCTGACACTGGTTCCCTGGAGGAAGTAGCTGCTCGGCCAAGCACAAGGCTGAGCCCACACGGGAGGGCGGCGTCTGGGGCCGTTACACTGTGCAGGGTCCCAGTGAGGGCTGTGTGCACAGAAGGGACGTGCAGGGCCTCCAGGCTCCACACTGGGGATGATGAGTGAGAAACTTTGCACAGACCCACTGCAAAGGACCCCATGTTGGGGTGTCGGTTTATGGACCCAGTTCATTCGGCTGATTGTACGCAAGTGCCTCGGTCTGATCCAACCGTGGGCTCGGGCTGGGCGGAGCCCAGCATCTGGGGACGGATCACATGGGGCACACGTGCTGCTCTGAGGGGTCACACAGGTCCTAGGGGATCAACAGAGGAAGAGGAACAGTCACAGGCTGTCACTTTTAATTTGGTTATTGAGGGATTTCACTTCTGTCCATTTTTCTAGCCTGACTGCACCTACTGGTCTAAATGCAAGTAAACCGGTTTTTATCGACCTTTATTTATTGACAGTGTGTGTCCCTCGTTGCTGAGGGGCTGGGATCCGGACCATGCCGGGCCCCCGTCTGAATAGAGGAGGTGACTGCAGATGTGAGGAACCGTGTGTCTGGTCCACAGTCAAAGTCACAGCCGCCCGCTGGGTGAGAACACTTGCTTTGGCACCTTGTCACACCTGGAGGAGGCGGCACCTGGATCTGCGTCCTCCTGACGCCCATCACTGACTGGACACCCTCCAGAGACCCCGTCCCCACTCCTATCACTGACCAGATAGACCTCCTCTCTCACAGTTCTTTCTAACATGTGTTTTCTTTGTAAGCGATTTCCCAGACTCACGCTGTACTTGGGACCGTCAGTGATGGAGGGGACTGGTTTGTAATCAGGAGGCTTTCCTGAGTCATGGGACCTGCCGGAAGATAGGGCGGCAGACAGAGCCGTGAGATTGTTCCTGTGCGCAGTGCAAGTGTCGAACAGAATTAAGCAGTGGCAGTAATAATACTAATACTAACAGCAATAATAATACTCAGAGTCGGCCTGGACGGCTGCCGTTGTTCCCAGAGGCACAGCCCCCTCCGGGGTGCCTGCCGTGTCCAGCGGCTTCCTGCTGGGAAACACCCTGAAGCCTTGTTCCTGTGGTTGACAGGATCATTTTTAGGGCAACATGTTGCTCTTCTCTGCACATTTTCAAACATCTTTTCTTTCCTGATGCCCACGAAAGGTCATAATTGGTTACCAGATGCTATCCGAAAGCATTGTCACCTTACACAGAGATGCCTTGTTGCAGTTAGATCTCAGTGACACAAGAACTGTGGTTTTTCCAGGCAGTCTGGGCTCCAGCTCTGCGGCAGTGGCATCTGCTGCTCACGGCTCTCTCATCAGCACTGGAGCGACTGGGGCGGCATCGGGCGTGGGTGCCAGGGTTCAGCCGGCCTTGCTTACCCCACACTTCTGTTGCTCTGGTCCCATCTGTGCAGCACCCTGGGCTCTAGTCTGTCCCCCTGGCATCCGACAGCTGCCCTGGGCTGTCCCTGGAGGACAGGGTGACGGCTGCACAGGGAAGCTGGTCTTCAAGGTCTCAGTGCCGGTTGGTTCTCAACTTCACTCAGTTTAGTGCTCATGAGACAGGTGCCCACCCGGTGGTCATGGACAATGTGGACACTCTCTTCATTCTCCCTGAAACCAAGTGTCTCCTGCCTTTTAATGAAGTTTTAAGCCTATGCTTACTGAAAATTTTAAATTGTTTAAAATCTGTATTGACTGACTGTCTGCACACTAGGACTTGTGCCTTTGTTCCTGCAGCTGCGTGTCTCAGGCTTCGGGAGGTCCCTTGGCGCATCCTTCCTCCTTCAGCTCTCTCTCCCCTCCCCCAGCCTCTCCCAGTCCTCCCTCTGGTCCAGCACTTCTCACAGTCTTTGGTCTGAAAAATGAATGGCTGTTTCTTCTTTCTACCTGGCAGTCAGTGACCCTACAGTTTGTGAAATGATTCTGCCACTAAATTAGGTCACGTCTGACACTCAGGAGAGATTTTCACGTAGTATTGGAAGCAGCTTTCTCCGTGGCCTGATCAAGCTCCCGCCAGATCACCTGAGAGTGTGGCTCAGGCTCGAGGAGATTCTCTCCATTTCCTAGGTATCCCCTAGGAAAAAGGAACACAAATTCCTGCTCCTCGTTCTTCTGGATGGGGTGTATTTATTTGTTGAGTAACTGCAGCGCAGAATTCCTGCCACCTCATGTCAGAGTGTAAAGGAAGAAAGATGTGTTGGGAGAAGGTCCCATCCCTGCCGACTCCTCTCATAACCCCCGCGTCGCTGCGGGAAGCTCACAGACCTCCTGTTACTTTACGTACCGAATTCTTATTGCTTATCTTTCATAGTTTCCTGTTTCATGAAAAATCCTACACCCGTCACAAGGAATGTTAAGCTTATAATAAGCAATGGCCCCGATGTCTGCACGTGCTTTGGATCTGTCCTGACTGCCTTTCTCCTCCATTTCGGTTGCCTTTCCTAAACTGCCTATTTCCCCCTTCATACTGCAGGCCTCCGTGTTTTAATAAACGTGGGGCTGCACATTATATACTTAATATTTAGGTAGATTAACACACATATTTACCCTAAAAATGAAAGAGACGAGTTTAGGCTCTGGAATGACTTTATCCTCTGGGAAGTATTGACTTTTGAGGCTGGTGCTGAAACGCTAGGTGTTTATCACCTTCATCCAGTCAGGGATGCGCTACTTGGGGGCTGGTCCTCAGGGTGGACGGTTCCTTGCTGCTCCGGGTTCATCTCTTCTCCCGGAGTGGGGCCTCCTGCCTGAGGGCTCTGGTGTGACTCAGGGTTCCTCCTTCTTTTCTGTCCTTGGGGCTCATGCTTCCCCCTGGCCATTTGAAGTTGCCCCAAGCTCTGCTTGGCCTCAGCCTCTCAGCATCACCTTTCTTTCAGATTTTTAGCTTCTGAGTAGCTGCTTCTGAGACAGCAAATCTGACGGGGACATTAAGGAGACTTCAGCAGGGCTCACCTCTCTAGGCTTCACTCCTTCTTTTCTTGGCCCTTCACGTGCCTACTCCCTGTGTGCATGCAGTCACCCCAGGGAGAAGAGGTGGAATTAATTAATAGGTGTTATCTGGAGTCTGTTGATGCTCCAAGTAGATAAATATTTGAGAGAAAGTTTATGAATCACAGAAGGAAACCCCAGGTAGAACAAGGTTGCCCCAAGCTGGACCAGACGGGGCTGAGAGAGGCAGAAAGTTGGTACTTAATAGGGCTGGGGAGGGACGGGGTAAAGTCCCTTTGTGTGAACTGGGGCTTGTGAGTGTTGAACTTCCCTGTGGCAGTTGCACAGATTAAGGGCAGAGCAGAAGGCAGGAGGTACAGACTGAGAGATGTCACTGATCAAAGATGGAGAAAAAATACACACAACAAAGTAGGGAATTCTTTGTTCAGCAGCCACGTCTGCTCTATTTGTGAACAGCAATGCTCTATAGCCTAAATTCAGTTAAAAAAATCAGAATGAATAGAAAATAGCAAAGAATGCATGAAGGAAGTGTAACTTATGCTGCCAGAGAAGAGCCCAGATGAGGTCCAGGTGGGGGCCAGGCCTCCATGGGTCCCTAGTCTTGACCACAGTCAACTGCAGGAGGAAGGCCATTGATGACAGGCTGAAATTACATCGGAGGAATCATAGTTCGGGCTCACAAGATGGAGATGGGCAGCCTGTGAGGATCTGGTCTCAGACAGGTTTCTGCACCACTGAGAGCCTGAACTTTCCAAACGCTGTCAAACCTCAGCCCCCAAGGATGCTGGACACGTTTTGGGACGTCATGTGCTCACGGTAACCTTGTAGCCTCAAGGTCCCCCCTCTTGCAATCATGTAGCCATTTCAGACCTTTACCAATTCCTTCTTAACAAGCACCCTTCCTTCTTGCCAGCTCCAATGATAATTTTGACAATCAACCTATGTAACTGCCTGTGGTGTTTGAGGTTTTTGCCTTTATAAGACTTTATAAGCTTCCACCAGTATTTAAGCCAACAGAACACAATTCAAGTGCTTCTGCAATTTCTGCTTCCCCCACTGCAGTCCTAAAAAATTCCAAATAAACAACTCTTTATCTCAATCAGGTCTTCATTTCTGAAAATTCTGGTTAACATGTTAGAAGTTCTTCTACTGTAATTTTCGCTCTGTGGTCAGAGGATAGTACTTTGATGTCTATAATGGCTGTTAGTAAGCGGTTTGTGACTAGAAAAGCCTATCTGGTGGTGTTTGCCTCCAGTACCCGGCTGTCAGTTCTGTGTGATGAGACACCCACGTGGTGGGGTTTTGTTCCCCGCGTCACTCCCTCCTCAAGGGAGTTTGCTGCGTCCTTCCTGAGACTGGCTTTAATCTGGATAGAGTTTTGCCTTTCCTGCCCACTGAGACTCAGACGGCGTTACTGTCCAAGGACTCACAAACTCTGTGGTTTACCCAAATCAGAGAAAACTAAGAGAGACCAGTGGATCAAGGAATGTACTTTGTGAGGAAATTCAAATAAGAATAGACAGGTAACTAGAGAATCCATTGATCTTACCAAGTACAATATCATACAAATGAGGCTGCTTACAAATGAGCTCGGGTGATTTAAAAAATTCTCCATTACGATATTCTGTATACTTTGAAACAGTGGCCAGGATAGCAAGAATGAATAGGTTTTGACCTAAGGGTGAAATGTTTAGCCAGCTCTCTAATCTTTATACACAGTGAGCAATCTGGGAAATGCCTGCACCTGTCACGCAGTTTGGTCTTTGCAGTAACCAAGTTTCTGACTCTCAGGAGAAGTACATATCTGCCTGGAGAGTCTGCAGGATATGGTGATGCTGTTGCCATCTGCGGTCATTCATGGCAGTGGACCAGCAGGCATCAAAGAATTTTCTATGTTACCAAAGGAATTAGTGCTCATGAAGTGATCGTTTTCTGCTACATTTTATGAAATTGAGAAAAAAATGTCTGTGTGTCTGAACTGAGGGACGCTAGACACCACGGGAGAGACTGGGGGTCAAGATTCTCCCCAAGTCCCCCTTCACTTTCTGAGATCATTGCTTTGTCAGCATTCCTTGTTGAGGATGAAGCCCTCTGGGATGTTACTGTTGTGCAGGATTCCTTGTCAGGTTTGGGTTGTGCCTCCTCTCTCACACCTGGAAACGCTGTGTCTCTAGGTGCTGTGGATCCTGTGAGGGATCAGATGAGTCTGGCAAAGCGTGACTCCCCACTTCCATTTTGTTTTTCTCCCAGTGCATTCCACACTCTCTTTTAAACTCAGTGATGCATTACTTTTTAAGTAATGTAATATGTGTCTCAAATTCCTTACTTGAGAGTTTCAGTCTTCTTCTTTCTATGTGTCTTAGTCTACACACATTCAAACCTTATGCAGTTGAAACATTCGAATTTTAACTACACTTACCACGGAGTCCACAATTCTAGAATAAGCAATCGTCTGTAAGATACTTTATTTTCTTAACCAGAAGTCTGATCATGTTGTTCCACTGACTGATCCATCCTTGTAATTCCACCCTCCTGTGTTACGACGTGGGTGTGGAATGACCCCTTACCAGGCCCGCTATCACTCTGGAGCTTTCCTGTACGTAGAGTGCACACAGCGCACACATGTTATATACGCTTCCAATTAAAATACATTGCTCGGGTTTATTTCCAGTTAACGACCATGTGCTGGGAATGATAACAAACTTGTAATGAACTTACTCATTGTTTGAAAACTTTTCTTATGAGAATATCAAATTTGTCTTGGCTAAAGCAGTATTTAGAGTACTTAGTCTTTATATTTTTCAAATTGGGAGTAAAAAGGAAAATATTCTATCACTTAGATATTTTTTTCAGGTATGCGGGGTAAACTTTATGCCCTCCATCATTCATTTTTTGCTTTTATTTTCAAAGGTCACTTTTGAAATGACAAAATCTCTCTTTTCACTCAGAAAAAATGTAATGGAGGCAAAACAAAGCCTGTTGGCATTGAAATCTTCTCTTGCTATGAATTTCAAAAAGTCTATTTGAATATTGATAAATTAAATATTTTTACTGATTATTCTCATTTATGTCACCTGAACGCAGCGCGTGTAGAGCACATTCTCTAACAGGTTACAGGAGGAGATCATGTAACTAGGAAAGAAGGAGAAAATTGCAGAAGAGGGTAATACCAATTTACTGATATTAACAGATATTTTCCAGTGAAAAATACACCCCAATCTGCTCACTCCCCACGTGCATTAGACTTTTGGTGCCACGTGTCAGGGTCGTTGGTCTGGTTGTTAGACTGGATACGTCTCAGTGACACAAGGAGACGAGGCAGGAGGAGGAGGCTGGGCTGCACTCAGCCTCCCGTTCACATCACTGGCGGCTCACAGGACCCGGGCCCCTCAGGTCCCTGCTGCCCCTGCCGGGACCAGGCTGTGCCGCTGGCGGGGCTGCACCTGCGGAGCAGCAGGAGCACGCGTGGCCCGAGCCCTCAGCTGCGACCTGGTCCCCTGGGATGTCGAACATCTTCTTCTTATACAGACTCAGAGAGTCTGCTGTCAGGCCCCCAGAGAAACGACACACTGGGCAGCTGGGCCACTGCAGGCAGGGAGGTTTGTGTTCAGGGCTGTACCACTGTGGGACGATCACGTGTAGCTTGAGCACAGTAATACACTCCAGCATCCTCGGCCTTCACCCCGCTGATTTTCAGGGTGAAATCTGTCCCTGACCCGCTGCCAGTGAACCTGTCTGGGACCCCAGAGCCACGGTTGGAAACTTGATAGATCAGTCGCTGTGGGGGTTGGCCTGGCTTCTGTAGGAGCCAATACAAATAGGTCTTTCCATCACTGTGTACGAGGCTCTGACTAGCCTTGCAGGAGATGGAGGCCGGCTCCCCAGGCGTGACAGACAGGGAGCCTGGGGTCTGGGTCAGCACAACTTCCCCACTGGACCCTAAAGTAATGACAGAGAAGTACCAAGTTACATACAAATTGTAGCAGCCTGTTTCATTGTTTCTAATTTCCTATTTATTTTATCAAAATACTTTTATCAAAAATATGACTTCGTTTCAGTCTCATTATTTGTGCTTTTGATTCATACAACAATACTGCACAACCACAATAATGAACCTGACGTCTGTGAGAGAAAAGTGGCCTGTAAACATCACCTACCCCACCCCACGTCCCCCGTCACAGTCCTGACCAGAGCACAAGTCCTCGTTCCTTCAGGAACCTTCCTCACTCTCACAGATCCAAACATCACACGCCCATCAGCAGGACCAGTTATGCACATGTGATGTGCAGACAGAGCACACAGGGAGCAGTGGTGCCCCCAGAGCTCACCCCCATTCCCCTCCTCATCTCCCCTCCATCCTTACCTGGGACCCAGAGCAGGAGGAGCCCCAGGAGCTGAGCAGGGAGCCTCATTTTCAGCAGTCAGAACTGATGCGTCCTGATGAGTCAAAGCCAGGCTAGAGCTGAGCTTTTATCTGGGACTTGCCAGGCATGGTCCTCCCCAGGGAGCAGCATGCAAATGCCCTGGTGGGGGCAGCACTGTGGGGAAAGCCTGTGAGCAAAGTTACCAGAAAATGTCTCCACGTTAAAGGAAATTCTGAGATGAACTCTATGGTGCCTAAGGGTTAAAGGCACACCTGTAAATGCTTCCTTCACTTTTTCTAACAGTTTTATGTTTTTTTTTAAACTTCCCAAATCATATTTATGCTCTTCTTTTTTAAGGTTGAGTTTCCATAAACAATTGGTAATTTTTTTTTCTCTGTTTGTTTAAATGACTCTGAGTTGGTTGCTTTCCTTTGAATTCAGGTAAAACATCTACAGAAGAAGGGTAGAAATATCTTAACTGTGCACTTGAACATGGCTTATATATATTCACTATTTGGATGAAAATATGTAGAGTATTATAAATACTTTAATCGCCTCACTCATGCACTTTTCCACTTAATATTAGTCCAAAGTAAATGACTTCATTCTTTCATCTCTCCCAGTAGTGTGGGTTCTTGGACTTGAATTTCATATCAACTGAAGTAAGCATTCATTTGTCTCTAGGTTTTCCTTATCTCTTTCCTTACTAAGTCTATATGTACTCATTTTTTTTCATACTTTAGTTTTTTTTAAGCTACTATACAATACAGGAGTTTTTAAAATAAGTGATGTTCAGTCTTAAATGACAAATGATTCTGCAATGACATTCTCCACAGGATTGTTCATAGGCTGGAAAAAGGAAAAGAAGAATGGGACTTGTTAACACGTGGTAGGATCCAAGGCAACTTAACGTCCATGGACAGACGAATGGATAAAGAAGATGCAGTCTATACATACAAGGGAATATTACTGAGTCATAAAAAAGAATGAAATAATGCCATTTGCAGCAATGTGTATGAACTTAGGGATGATCATAATAAGTGAAGTAAGTCAGACAAAGATCGCATGATATCACTTATATATGCAATCTTTAAAAAATGATACAAATGAACTTATTTACAAACCAGAAAGAGACTGACAGACATAGAAAACAAACTATGGTTACCAAAGGGGAAAGGGGTCGGGGACAGAGGGATAACTTAGGAGTTTGGGATTAACATATACACACTACTGTATTTAAAATAGATGAAGAACAAGGACCTACTGTATTGCACAGGGAACTATATTCAATATCTTATAATAATCTATAATGGAAAGAATCTAAAAATGAATATATATATATATATATATATATCCACATGTGTATGTATAAATGAATTACTTTGCTGTACACCTGAAACTAACACAATATTGCAGATCAACTATACCTCAATAAAAAAATGAAAAAACTTGGCAGTATTCAGCAACGAGTGCCTATATCTAGCTCAAACATGTGGTTAAGTGAACAGACTTTGCTACCACTTAGATCATTGCAGAATTCAAACGGAGACGTACAGCCAGCACTCAGCTACTTCTACCTGGGATCGCTGGGGTGCCATTGATGTTAAATCAGGATTCATACAGATGAGATTCTGTTTATAAAAATCTGAGATTCTGGTGCCTCACTTGAAGGTTATGTAGCTACAATTACCCGATACTTATTTCTAGAAATATAATTGATTTCCACATTATCTGTTTCTGACCTGACTAACAAGGGTGATTAGACCTATTGATTAATGTGGAGGGCAACACATTAAGACAGGGTGGAAATTTGTGGTTTATCAAGGAGAAAGGATCAGAGAAGTCTCGATCACTTTACAGGATATATTTAGTCTGTCCCATGTAGACTTTTGGGGAACATGACTGTAGAAAAATTCTCCAAGAGCTGAAAACTAGTCAAATTAAATCAAATGCAACTTGGGAACTCATTCTTGATAAAAAGAAGTGAATTACAAAACAAAGGACATGATAGTTGAGGTCAGGAAATCAGTCTCATACATGCGTGGTCACTCTACACAGTTTGCCCTGCGGTTCCAATGTGTCAGAAGGAGCTGAGATTGAAGGAATGTGTTTCCATAAATTGAGCCAGGAAACCATAAACTTAGGGTTGAAACGTGTGTAACAGAGGAACATGTGACATGAGGGACAGCACGGCGAGAACCCTGAGCTGAGATGGACACATGGAGCGACTGGACAGGAGCAGCTGCTCTGACACTGGTTCCCTGGAGGAGGCAGCTGCTCAGCCGAGCACAGGGCTGAGCGCACACGGGAGGGCGGCATCTGGGGCCGTTACGCTGTGCAGGGTCCCAGTGAGGGCTGTGTGCACACAAGGGACGTGCAGGGCCTCCAGGCTCCACGCCGGGGATGGTGAGCGGGAAATCTGTCCCAGACCCACTGCCCCTGACCCGGGCTGGGACCCCAGGCCCTGCTGCACATCTGGGGGTCAGGGGTTGAGGAGATTGGTGTGGACCTCTTGTGTCCATTTTTCTCTCCTGAATGTAGGTACTGTCATAAATATAACCAAAACCAGTTTTCTTTGTCCTTTTAGTCTTTGACAGTCTGTTTCCGTATTTCAGGAGAGGCAGGTTAGCCAGAGCATCCAAGCCCATCTTAAAGCAGGAGACAGTGCAGATGCGTGAAAACATGGGTCTGACTTACATTCTTCAAAGCTATGACCTCTGACCTGGGGAGAACCCCCAGTTTTGTGCTTTCTCACCCTTGGATGTGGGGTGCGCCTTGATCTGTGTCTTCCTGATGACCCTCACTGACTTGACCAGCCTCCAGAGACCCCATCCTCCCTCCTGTCCTCTAGGAGCCGAACCCCCTCACTCACCACTCTTTCTGCACCATTTCCGCAGGCGCACATAGTACTTGAAACAGTGGAGCAGGAACTGGCTTTTAGCCACCTGCCCATGTTTAGGGGATGTCTTTGTGAGTCTTTCCAAAGTGTCATTTGTCCTATGGCCGCGGATGCTGCTGGAGAATTGGGCAGGAGGAAGGGCTGTGAAACGGAAACTGGATAAAAAAAGGTAAGGGCTGATATGAAATGAGGAAGTGGTGATTACAATAATCATCCTCAGAATCGGGCTCAGCATACTGGGCCTCTATCACCAGACACACACACTCTCTGGGCTCCGTGTTGTGCAGGTGCCCCTTCTAGTGGCCACTTGTGGGGAGACACCCTGAGCGTATTTAGTTTGCTTGTTTTGTTTTGTTTTGTTTTTTACTGTTTTTGACGGTATGGTTTCTCAGGCAGTGTGTTGTTCTTTTTGTATATTCTCAAACATCTTTTCTTTCCCGATGTCCACAAATATCATAATTGGTTACCAAGTCTTATCACATGTGTGTCCACACTACACAGAGATGCATAGTTTTCAGGTAGACCCACGACGTAATAATTGCAATATTCCCACCAGGGATGGGATCCAAATGCCGGGCAGGACACTGAAGAACTTGTGTCTCACAGCTCCTTAATCAGCATTGGAGTGACTGGGGTGGCATCGGGCTTGGGCGCCAGGGTTCAGCTAGTTTTGCTTACCCCACAATTCTGTTGCCCCGGTCCTGTCTGTGCAGCACTGGCCTCTTGTCTGTCCCTCTGGCATCCCGCAGCTGCCCTGGGATATCCCGGGAGGACAGGGTGACGGCTGCACAGGGAAGCTGGTCTTCAAGGTCTCAGTCCCTGTTGGTTCTCAACTTAACTCAATTTACTGATCGTGAGAGAGGTGCCCACCCGTTGATCATGGACAATGTGCACGCTGTCTTCATTCTTCCCCAAACCAAGCACATTCTTCTTTTCCTTTTGCAGTGAAATTTTAAGCCTGTATTTACAGAAAAGCTTAAAGTGTTGTTTAAAATCTGTGTTGGATGCAGCGTCTGAAGGTTGGGAGTGGTGCCTTTGTCCTCTGCTCTGCTTCCTGGTCCACAGAAGGCGAGGCAGCTGCTTGTTCAGGGCATCCTTGGCAGCGTCCTCTGTGTGTGTCTCTCCATCCCTCAGGCCTCCCTCCTCTTCTCCAGCGCTCCCAGTCCTCCCTCCGGTCCTGCAGCTCCTACGATGTGGGTCTGGGGATGAGTTTGTTTCTTCTTTCTTCTGACAATCAGTTACCCTTTAGTGTGTGAAATAATTCTGGCATTAAGTCAAATCACATTCAGTGTTCTCAGGAAAGATTTTCTCTTACGATTTTTAACAGATTTCTACACGGTCGGACCAAACTTCCACCAGGTCTTCTGCGAGGACGGCTCAGTGCTCTCGTGACTCTCCTCGGTCACAGAGAGAAGGAACAGTTCATTTTTCCACATCTTGTGGGTTTTATTAATTTATCCATTGAACACGTGTAACACAGCTTCGCTGCACCCCGTGCAAGAACATAAAGGACCACAGCTGTGGTCAGGGAAGTGCCTCATCCCTGTCGCCACTCTCCCATTAGCGCCCCCCGTACCTGTGGGCACTCAATCTCGCATGGTCATCCTTCCAGGGTTTTTATTTCCCCTGCCCTTCTTCCTTACAGAATATGGACCAGAAAACAGATCAGCATCTACACTTTGTAGTTTTCATTTAACAATAAATCCTGGAACTCATTCCATATCAGTCCCTAATCCTGTTACATAAGGAAGCCAAATTCAAAACAAGGATGTAGGCATGGCCCCAGCCTCTGTCTCCTGGGATAGGAGAAAGCCACACTTCAAAGTGCCTTCGCTGAGCTGTCCACCAGGTTGCCCCAACTTCACACGGTCACCAGGACAAGGTGGAATAGCCGAGTCAGTGTCCTGTCTGTGCAGGGCGCTCACAGGCTGAGAGACGAGCTCTTAGGTTGCTGAGATGAGTGATATGCTGCATTTTCAGCCCCCAAGCTGCTGATTGTTGGGGTGAAGTCTGTCCCAGAAGCACTGTAACTACCCCAGGAAGAGCACGAGCAGAAGACGGAAGTGTGGCTATCGGGCAGCACCGGAGCCTGACTTCCTGTTCATTGGTAGCAGTGGGAGTGGCTACTGATGTTCGGATGATTTCCAGGTGATGGTGACTTTCTCTCCTGAAGTTTTGTCTTCAAATCACAAAAAAATCAGCACAAGTCTCCATTGGCATCTAAAAATATTAAAACTCACATAACTGCAAATGTTCCTGAGGTTGACCACATCTCACGCCGTGATCTTCTCAGGGCACCAAGACCCAGTGTTCTATGAGTAGTCGCGTGTCGCAGACCCCAGACGGTCTCAGGATCCATCTGACAATGAGACGAAGCAGTCATCACCTGTCTCTGCAACTCCTTGCCATCTCTTTCCTCGCCTGGGATCCCGTGCAGCCGGAGGCAGACATTCTGACTTCCTTGTGTCCTGTCTTTACGTGACGGAGGCAGACACCGGCATGTAGCCAGGGACCTGTCCATTGAAAAGGGGTTTGATAGCCAAGCCCTCTTGGGACAACATGCAGAGTCATTCTGGGCACAGATATTTTGAGGTTCGCAGTTCAGAGCCCATTAACTGAGAACGACCACTCAGGGATGCTTGCCCCCCCCCGTGGACTGGGGACCATTAGTGAGAGAACCACGCAAGCCCCTTATTAGTCACCCAAGTCATCAGGGACATCTGGCCTTCCTCTGACGGTGACCGCTGTGGGTGACCCAGACCACGTTATAAGAATGTTACCAGGCAATACTTTTCAAAACAATAATTGCTTAAATAGCTATTGATTGGACTTGAGCTCAAGCAGCTTCAATACAGAACCCTTCGCCTGGATCGAACATAAGGGTGGGACTGCTCAGCAGAAGACAGACCAAGGTTATAACATCAATTCCCTTTTGTAACTAAATTCTGGAATTTGGAGTGTGGGGAGACAACGCATAAACAAAATTTAGAAAATTCTGTACAGGAGCCATATCTGCATTTGAGGTAATGCAGTCAGGTCTAAATTAAGAATAAAATCATAATATAATGAAAATGGTCAAGGTTTCACGCAAGAAGTCTAATTGAAATTGCCTCAGAGGATAATATAATTTGGGTCACAGAGAAGATGTTGTTTTGGACCCACTATTTGAGCTGATTTGATGAAGTAGCTTAAATGAATACGACGTACAGCTCAGGGGGAAAAAATCTGAAAGTAGGAAGTCTAATGGGGAGCTGCTGCTCTGCGGCACATGAAACAGGGACTGCTCGGTGCCGCCTTTGCCAACGGGAGTGTCTCCTGCAGTGTCCACAGAGGGTCTGTACCCCACTGCCCCCCACACTGACCTCAGGGCTTGAGGTGGGAAGAACACTCTTCAGGAAACACGGGCAAGGAGACTTATCCACCCAAGACCACGTTTACAGAATGAGAGCTTGTATTTTGACCATGACGGAGCAGAACTTGTGAGTGGTTGGTGGGGTGAGCATTGGTATAGTTTGTCTGTAGGAGGAATAGGGTTTGTTTTGGCCAAAGAGTAGACAGACCGTTGTGTATTGTATTCCCCAATATGGTTACAAGAAGATCTCCCATCATACAAGTTCCTCTAATAGTGTGATGGCGACACCTCCCACGGAATCTGTCGATATACGTTTCCTCCATCCGAATGTCAATGGTCCTATGGTTGTGGAAGTAACACTACATGTCTTCTGAGGAGCTAAGAGGTCATGAAAGTCTGTCTAACTTCTGCCTAGTTACAGGGGGCCGAAAGGTGGAGCCGAGCAGTCACATGTACGGGCCAACAGCCCCAGGTGACCTGCATCCACCATAGTCACCTTTGAGATGACCCCGTCCCTGAGGAAGTGGGATCTACAGCTTCCCATGGAGCTGCTTTTCAGAACTGGGACGTTTCCAAACACTAAAATCTGAGCACTGCTGGTTTTCTAATGTGCAGTCTTGCCCTTTAATTTACAAAAAAACAAGTTAAGGGACACACTCAGCCAATATTTGAGACAAGCCAACTGTTGACCAAGCGAATAACTGCTAGTATAAAATCTGTAGTATGAAAAGGCAATTTTTAAATATATTCTTGAAGCATTCAGTTCAAACTTCATAATATCATAATACCTCTCCTTGATTTCCAGAAATGCCTCCCTTCGACAGACTGAATTATGTCTCATTTGAAGACAAGTGTTCTTACCTACGCAATCAATTTTCTAGCCATTTAGGCCACTTTGTGCTTGTTTATAGGTACTTTATTTTAGTTATTATTATCTATAAATCACACGTGCTATGAACTAGACAGTGTGTTTTTCAACAAGATTATATCCTAAAATTGAAGAAAAAATCTAATAAGTTATTGCACACTTGGAACTCGTGGCATCATTGTTGTCCTGCCTAAAATGAGGCATTTCGTAGGGTGCAATGGTTTCATTTTCAACATTCAGACAATCATCTCCATCCATACCCTTGGGACTTCCGCAGAATTAGAAATTATGTTTAAGGGAGCACATCCATTTGGTAGGAATTTTAGAATACAAAGAATAAAAAAAAAAAAAATTCCCCTAGCCAGAGTGAGACCTATCTCTAGTCCTGGACACCAATTTCTAGACGGAAAGTAATCAGATTCATCTCAATTTACATCATTTACATGATAATTTTGTATAAATGCACATAACGTGTGTGTATATACAGAAACAGATACACTGTGAGAGCCACCTACCTCTAGTTAGCCATGAGCTCCTGTTTACATAATGTGTGCCCAAAACAGCATATCAAATAAATGTATATGCACCTGTATGTACATTATATGTGAACATATTTCTCTAAAGGAGATAAATTTCACTCTTTTTATTCACATGTTATTTCACTTTGATTTCTTCTTAATATCTTTATAACAGATTGCTTACTATTCAGTTTTAACAAAATGTGTCTATATATACATAGACAGACGTGTAAATATTAATTTGGGTAGCTTTTGCATAATAATTGATAATCAACCAATCAAAATTCAGAAACTCACAACACTAAGCATTCCCTTGAATATTCACAGATGCTCCTGTTAACAGTGGTTTGGCTGCATCAGGCAGGGCTCTGGGTGGTCCCACTAAACGTCACTGAGCTGGTCTCCAGCCCACGGATAGTGTCTCATCTGGGCTCAGACTGAAGTGCGGTGACTCCTTAGGGTACAGTCTTCTCAGGGCAAATTTCAGAGGGAAAAAAATTCCCCAACCAAGCTACCCAAGAGCATCAAAGTCCAATCATCTTCAACCCAGGTGCACACAATTTGGATTTATTCTTTCATTTTGGTAATTACTCAAGTTTTTAAAACCTATATTCCATAAAGTGGTTTTTATTTAAATTGAAGTAGAGTCACTGTGCAATGTGTCCATTCTTGGTGAACTGCATAATGTTTCAGTCATACATATACATACGTAGATTTGTTTTCATACACTTTTCCATTGTAGGTCACTACAAGATATTGAATCTAGTTCTCTGTGCTCAACAGAAGAAACTTGTTGTGTAGCTATTTTATACATAGTAATTAATATTTGCAAATCTCAAACCCCCAATTTATCTCTTCCCACCCCTTCCCCACTCCGTAACCGTAAGTTTGTTTTCTACGTCTGCGAGTCTGTTTCTGTTTTGTGAGTAAGTTCATTTGTGTCTTTTTTTTTTTAGATTCCACATATGAGTGATATCATATGGCATTTTTCTTTCTCTTTCTGGCTTACTTTACTTAGAATGACTATCTCTAGGTCTATTCATGTTGCTGCAAATGGCATTATTTTATTCTTTTTTATGGCTGAGTAGTATTCCATTGTATAAATATACGACAGCTTCTTTATCCAGTCTTCTGTGGATGGACATTTAGTTTGCTTCCAGTCTTGGCTGTTGTAAATAGTGCTGCTATGAACACTGAGGTGCATGTATCTTTTAGAATTAGAGTTCCCTCTGGATAAATGCTCAGGAGTGGGAGATTACTGGGTCATGTGGTAAGTCTTTTTTTAGTTTTTTGAGGAATCCCTGCTTTCCATAATGGCTGCAGCAAACAGCATTCCCACCAATGGTGTAGGAGGGTTCTCTTTCCTCCACAGCCTCTCCAGCATTTATCATTTGTGGACTGTTGAATGATGGCCATTCTGACTGGTGTGAGGTGATACCTCATTGTAGTTTGGATTTGCATTTCTCTGATAATTAGCGATATTGAGTATTTTTTCACATGCTTATTGGTCATTCGTATGTCTTCATTGGAGAATTGCTTCTTTAGGTCTTCTACCCATTTTTGGATTGGGTTGTTTATTTTTTCTGTTATTAACTTTATTTGTTGTGAAATAATTGGTCAGCCACAAAGATAATTATTTTTTCAAACTTCAATGTTAAAAATATTTTAAAATGTAAATTTGTATTAATTTTAAAATTAAATCAGGTGTGTTTCCAACATGTGGCTTTAATAAAATTTCCCAAATAGCCTCAGTGGGAATAAAAATGGATTTCTTTAGCTGAAGTAAGATCCCCTAAAACGTAACTTCTTAAATCTTATCCATATCACCTGTCACCTTGTGAAAATGCAGACTCTCGTTCTAGGTCCTGCTAGGCTGCATTTCTAACAGGCTTCCCTTAGTACAGACGCTACTACAGCTTTCCAGAACCTGCAAGTTATTTTCATGTCTCATAGAACTTATTTCATATAAAAAGAATGCCATATTGATTGGCTTTGGTTGTTTTTTCATTGTTAAGAAATTCTTACAAATGTTTTTTTTAAATGATTTTTGTCAAATGATTGCTACACATACATGTATGTATATAAAGTACACATATTTGTATGTATTTATTGTATGTATGAAGTTTCGAGCATGTATGTATGTAAATATGTACACATTTGTATGTGTTTGCTCATTTTTCTCTTTGCCCTGTGGCTGAATGCAGTTCCTTGCTCTAATCCCAATCTTGTTGATGAATCTTGGCGCACAGCCACATGCATTCTGGGGTCATTACAAAGCAGCAAAATTCTGAGAGACAGAAACCAGTGACCATGCTGGGCTGTCTGCTGTCAGCTCCCCATCATCACCATAATCTCCTGGAAGCAGATTCCCTGAAGCCCTTTTCCTTCTATGGCTTCCTGTAGAGCTGCTCACCGAGGGGCCCCTCCTGAAATCTGGAGTCAGAGAGGAGGCTTCAATACTACCCATCGCACCTGCAGGCAGATGTATGCATAGAAGTGTGGACTGGAGAATCACCGAATGAAGTGATGCAGGCGGCTGAGAGCATCAGGACCACAACCAGGGTTGTCTAGACAGGCCTGAGGATGACACGAATAGGTGGCCTACGCCTTCAGTGGCAGGTGTGCCCTGGCTTCCAGGGAAGCACCAGAACCTCACCAGCCCACACACGTACCCCACTTCTAGTATCTTCTTCCCTGACTTTCATAACCACATGCATTTGAAACGTTGTTAGTTTAGAATAGAATTCTATTAAAAAAAGAAAAATCCCTGCTTGAAAAATTTGTTGTTAATTCCCTTGCTGGATGAACCCTAATGCTGTAACTCACACTCCTCAGATGTCATGATTTCCTATTTAATTAAAATAGGAAAAGTGCTGTCAGGTCTGTGAGGCTGAGCTGAGGAGGAGGAATGAGAACTAGGGTGCCAAGGAGGCCCCCGTCCCTTCAACTAAAACCTGTAAAAGACCTACAAAGGGTGGGTGCATCTTAAAAACTGTCTCAGCAGATAGAGGCACCTGGAGGAGCAGCTGGGGCAGCCCAGCCTCACACGTCTGCCTCCCCTGGTGGTTTTTGTTCTGGCCTGTAACACTGTGGGAGGCCAACTGTAATCCTGCAGACAGTAATAAGTTGCAAGATGTTCAGCCTCCAGGCCGCTGATGGTGAGGGTGAAACTTGTCCCTGATCCACTGCCACTGAACCTGGAAGGGACCCCGGTTTGCAATCTGGATGCACCATAAATCAGGAGCTTAGGAGCTTGCCCTGATTTCTGCTGATACCAGGATAACTCATTGCTGATGCTCTGACTGGCCTGGCAGGTGATGGTGACTGTGTCTCCCAGAGATGCAGACAGGGAGGAGGGAGACTGGGTCATCTGGATAGCACACCTGGCACCTGAGATGGGAAACAAAAAACACACATATCCACACAATTAATCATGTTATAAGAGACTTTCTTGGGGACCCTGGAGGTACTGACCACACTGGGCTGAGGCGATGTTCAAATGTCCCAGATCCATAGAGATACTCAGGGGTCCAATAGTGAGCAATGACAAGGGGGCAGTTGTCACAGCGTGAGTGATCCCCAGCGTCTCCATCCTTACCTGGGAGCCAGAGCAGCAGGAGACCGAGGAGCTGAGCGGGGGCCCTCATGTTCCCTCTGTGTCCTGAATGAGACTGACTCCTGCACAGGGTGTGACCAGCATATCAACAAGTGTCCCGGGCAGTGGGCTGTGCTCTGGGAACATGCAAATCAGCAGGGGGCGGGGCGGGGCACAGCTGCAGGGCTGGCCTCCCTCAGTGACAGCGCAGGTGCAGTCTCTCCGCCGGGTCCCAGGTCCGAGCAGGGTGGAACAAACTTGCCTGCAGAGAACGTGTTTCTCCTTGGAGAACATACAGCAGGATGAGTCCCCTACCCTGTGAGTAGATTTCCTTGCTTACTCTCTTTAAGTTCGTAATAGTCTCTTTGCTAGGTCTCCATCTGAGAGAGGGTCCAGCAGGGTTGACATCTTTCAAGAAACTGCAGGAAATTTACCAGGCTCTCTGCGTCTTGCACCTCGAGATACTATTGAGGTCAGAGAGGACTCCTTTTTGGTCGGATTCCCTCATGCTCTTGGTGTGATACCTTAGCAGCGCAGACACAGAACCCAGGATAGCTACAGAGTGTCCATTGCGCACTCAACCCTGCACTGGCCAAGGCACAGATGTGAGGAGCCCATCGAGGCTGCAGAAAGATCTGCCTGAAAGTGTGAGAGGAGAACTCCACCGAGATCGGAGCACACGCACAGCCAGGAACACAGGTGTTCCCACCACCAGAGCGGAGGCTCCTATAATTCAGGGGCATCAGGACAAGACCAGATCATGTGAAAGAAAAGGTGAGTGACCCTTGTTAGAGAAAATAACCAAAATGGAGATCAGTGATTTTAAAAGTATTTTAGTTTTTTTGTTTGTTTGTTTGTTTTTGTTTTTTTTAATGAACAAACTGTCAGGGAGCTGGGGGATAGCTTCAAATAGTTGGGATAATTAAAGCCCTGAGGAGAGAAGGTGAGAAGAAAAGTACCAAAAATTTAAAAATAAGTATTGGTTAAAATGTCCCAGTTTTAAGAAACCATTCTCAGATCTTGTATAATTAAAACTTCAGAGTCCCCTTGGAAGCACGTGTTCAGTGGCGGAATGTAGGGGCCCAGGAGAAGTCGCAAGTGGCCCACAGTTTCCACCTTGGTCCTGGCTGCAGCTGCAAGCTGCAAGCTGTGTTTTTTTAAAATATATTTATTTATTGAAGTCTAGTCACTTTACAATGTTGTGTCAATTTCTTCTGCATAGTATAATGCTTCAGTCATACACGAATATATATATTTTCATTTTTGTATTCTCTTTCACTATAAGTTATTGTAAGATACTGAACATAGTTCTCTGTGCTACACAATACAAAATTGTTGTTTATCTATTTTATGCATATTAGTCACTATCTGCAAATCTCAAACTCCGAATTTATTCCTTCCCACCCCCCCTCCCTCCTGGTAACCGTGAGATTGTTTTCTATGTCTGTGAGTCTGTTTCCGTTTTGTAAATAACTTCATTTGACTTTTTTTTTTTTAAGAATCCACGTATGAGTGATATTGTATGGTATTTTTCTCTCTCTTTCTGGCTTACTTCATTTACAATGACAATCTCCACGTCCATCCATGTTGCTGCAAATGGCATTATTTTATTCCTTTTTATGACTGAGTAGTATTCCATTGTATAAATATACCACAGCTTCTTTATCCAGTCATGGTGGACATTTTGTTTGTTTCCATGTCTTGGCTATTGTAAATGCTATGAACATTGGGGTGCATGTATCTTTTAGAATTAGACTTCCCTCAGGAAATATGCCTAGGAGTGGGACTGCTGCATCATGTGGTAAGTCTATTTTCAGTCTTTTGAGGTCCTCCAGACTGTTTTCCATAACGGCTGCACCAGGGAGTTGTGTTCTGTGGAAACATTGCAGGAGGGGCCAATTTTAACACTCAGGTCAGTGTGGGGCAGGGCAGAGGCAACAGGGAGCTGTGAATTTCATACTGTCCTCTGCTTTTGTTTTGTCTTCCATTTTATAGGCCAGGAGCTCTTCTATGAGGTGCATTTAGCCTCATGGAAGGTTTTAATGTCAGACAGACCTGGGTTCAAATCCTCGTCCCGTCCCTCCCTGAGAGAATGACTTTGGGCAAACCACCCGTGTGCTCTGATGAGAGGTTTCCACACCTGTGCAAGGGAGCACTGAGCCTGTGAAAGGATATTGGGGGAGTTTAACCACATCTGCACCCTGAAGTGTGTGGGGAAATGGCTCTGGTGTCCCATCCACCTGCAGGGCCGGCGCTCTTGGAGCTGTGAGCTTGGTTCCATCGCAGAGAACTCAACACCCAAACCCTGGTCTCACCCAGGCTTTGACTTTTGACTTAAAACTTTTGACTTCACTCTTATCAGAAACAGAAGCAGAGTTACTGATGGAGCTGATACTATGACATCACCACTAAACCAGACTCTGAAGGGAACACACAGTGATTCCTCTCCTCAATAAGCCAATCACCTTGTTGGAGACCAGAGTCTGGAGGTGTAATGAAAAACAAACGTGCCCCAGGGTTAACCACGTCCCGCCCCGGGGTCTTCCCAGCAACGTCATGCTGGCCGATCACAAGGGCAGGAATCGCTGGGCAGTGGTCTCAGCCTCAGTCCAATGAAACATAAGGACCCGTCACGTAGGCACCCCATGACATCTTCCTCCATAGAACCTGAGCACAGGACCCAGAGGGTCAGAACCCTGTGTCCACAGCCCAGTGCTGCCCCTGCCTAAGCTGGATCCTGCCCACAGTCAGTGACCAGTCCCTGATAAGGACCTGAGTGACAGAAAGTGGCTTAGAACATACAGGACAACAACGTGCGCAGATCTGGGCTTCCAGCTTCGAACAAAGGAGATATTCTAGCTCATGGGTGTGACTCAAGTCAACGTGCCTGGTGGGAAATAATATAAATTTTACCCTTCAAAGGGTAAAAATACCTAAAAATGCAATCCCTATTCTTAGCAAAATTCTGAGTGGACTCCATGGCATTGTTATTACACGCACTAGGCTGCAGAGTACAGCATTAGAACTGCCTGCAGACCTTGCGTAACTGAGACTCCACACCACTCTTTGCAAAGAGTTTCACCCATGCTTGGTCACACACACGGCGGAGGAGCAGGGGGAAGACACGCTCTGAGCAGTCCCCTAGTATGGCTCGTTTTCTAGAAGGAACGGGCTCTCATCCTCAGTCTTGGCCCAGGACAGTAACTGTCTTGCTCTCTGTCACAATGCAGGTTGAGGACAATGTGACATCTGGATGTTCCACGTTGCGTCCCACCATAGGATACTGTACAGATGCTGTAACATCTCAGAATGGTGATGAGCAAGAAATTGCAGGAGCTCTAGAGCACGTCACAGGTGTAGGTATTCCAGAAGGCGGGGTGCGAGTCAGTCAAACATTCATGAGCACGCGACGTCAGTACGAAGATCAGGGTCCAAATGTGAAATTTTAATTTCACTTGCCATAAATCCATTATCTTCATCTCGAAATGATTTTCTTCACCAGAAAGAGGATCAGGTGTTTCATTGATTCAGCCCTCCCTTTACTGTCCTCTCACTGTGTGTTGTTACATGTAACCGACATGACACATTATCAGGTCAGACGTCACTTGGAACATGACTGCAAATGAAATATACTCAATGCTGGGAATTACGTTCTTTGTACATTTCCAACTGAAATGTGTTATTCAGGTTGATCTTCAGTTAATGACCACCTCTTGTGACAATAATCCATTTATTTATTGTTTGAAATATTTTCTTACGACACTAGAGTATTAAATTTGTCATATCTAAAATATTACTTAGGTTACATGGTCTTAATGTGTTTACCACTTGAGAGTGGAAAAAAAAAACAACTCTCATATCCTTCTAGGTTTTCCTGTGGTATGTGGAGTAAACTGTATGTTCTCTTTTATTCAGTTTTATGGTTTCTTTTCAAAGCTCATTTTTAAAATCGAAAGGACCTCCTTTTCATTCAGAAAAGTGTAACTGAGGTAAATCAAAGCCTTGTGGTATTGAATTCCTATATTTGCTGTGGATTTGAAAGCTTCTATCTAAATACTCGAAAATTAAACATTTCTACTGACTGTGCTCGTCCACAGTCCCCCGGTCCACAGCATGTGCACAATACTTTCTCTAACATGTTAAAGGAGGAGGTCACATAAGTAGTAAAGAAGGAGAAAATTGATAAACTGGGAAAATAGAAATTTACCAATATTCACAAATATTCTCCTGAGAAAAATACACCCCAAGCTGCTCACTCTGCACGTGCGTTAGACTTTTGGTGCCACGTGGCAGGGTCGTTGGTCTGGTTGTTAGACTGGATACGTCTCAGTGACACACGGAGACAGGGCAGGAGGAGGAGTCTGGGCTGCACTCAGCCTCCCGTTCACATCACTGGCGGCTCACAGGACCCGGGCCTCTCAGGTCCCTGCTGCCCCTGCCGGGACCAGGCTGTGCCGCTGGCGGGGCTGCACCTGCGGAGCAGCAGGAGCACGCGTGGCCCGAGCCCTCAGCTGCGACCTGGTCCCCTGGGATGTCGAACATCTTCTTCTTATACAGACTCAGAGAGTCTGCTGTCAGGTCCCCAGAGAAGCGACGCACTGGGCAGCTGGGCCACCCCGGGCGGGGAGGTTTGTGTTCAGGCCTGTACCACTGTGGGAAGAGAATGTGCACAGTAATACACTCCAGCATCCTCGGCCTTCACCCCACTGATTTTCAGGGTGAAATCTGTCTCTGACCCGCTGCCAGTGAACCTGTCTGGGACCCCAGAGGCCCGGTTGGAAACCTCATAGATCAGCAGCTGTGGAGACTGGCCTGGTTTCTGCAGGAACCAACTCAAGTACGTGTCTCCATCACTATCTTCAAGACTTTCAGTGGATCTGCAGGAGATGGAGGCCGGCTCCCCAGGCGTGACAGACAGGGAGCCTGGAGTCTGGGTCAGCACAACGTCCCCACTGGACCCTAAAAGAATAAGAGAAAATTATAAGATTTTGCACAAAGTTTAGGAATCATTTTCAGAATTTTTCTTCTGCTATTTATTTAAGGCTAAAGCACTTTTTTGATTCGGATTGATATCCAAAATATCGACTTTCAAAAGGAACCCAAGATTTGCAACATAAAAAGAGGTCTCTAGAAGTCATGTCCACCCGCCCAGTCTATGTACCCGTCTTTCACCACAGAACTGAGACTCGTTCCTTCTGGGTTCCTCCCCATCCTCCTTCTGCTAAATATCACATGCCCTTGACAGAGGGTAAGGTTTGCCTCTGACATCTGGACAAATACACACAGAGAGCAGGGGTGCCCCTAGAGCTCACCCCCACATTCCCCTCCTCATCTCCCCTCTGTCCTTACCTGGGACCCAGAGCAGGAGGAGCCCCAGGAGCTGAGCAGGGAGCCTCATTTTCAGCAGTCAGAACTGATATGTCCTGATGAGTCAAAGCCAGGCTAGAGCTGAGCTTTTATCTGGGACTTGCCAGGGAAGGTCCTCCCCAGGGAGCCACATGCAAATGCTCTGGTGGGGGCAGCGGTGTGGGGAGATTCTTGGGGCACGACAGAGGAGCCTCTCTTGTGAGCAAAGTGAGATAAAATGTCTCTGTGTTGAAGAAAAGCCGACAACCTCAATGGAAATGAAATCTATGCTGCATAAAGGATAAAGGCACACAGTGAAATATTCTTCTGTTTTCTCCATCACTTTTCTGGTTTCTTAGAACTTTCTCAGTCACATTAAACTTCTCCTTCATGGGGATGAGTTTCCATAAATAGTTGATTTTTAAAATTTTATTCTGTTTTTTTTTTTAAGACCCTGGATTCATTCTTTTTTTCATGTTAATTGAGATGTAACACATATAGGAAAAATGGGTGACTATCTTAAATGCCCAACTGATTAAGTTCCACATGTATCTCTCTCTGGATAAAAATATAGGATATGTCCCATTGTCCCTCTGGATGCCTCCTTCTGACAGTTTTCAAAGCAGTAGGTTCCCCCAAGCAAGGAAGCTGTCACTCTGCTGTCACTCACAGTAGCTTGGGTTTACCTGGACTGAATTTCAGGTAAATTGAAGTAAGCATTCTTCTGTTTCTGTCTTCTTTCCAGTCTCTTTATTTTCTAAGCCTATGTTTACTTATTTTTTTAGAGATTAGTTCTTTTTAAAGGTGTTCTTCAATAGAGAATATTGTAAAATAAATTATGTTTATTCTTAAAACACAAACTACTCTGTGATGGCCATTTAGCACTGGAGACAGGAAAAGAAGAGGTTTTGTTAACACTTGGTAGTTTCCACCAATCGACGGCCATACCTGAGTCAAATATTTGGTTAAAGGCACAGACTTTTTCTACCACTTAGAATATTGCACAGCAAGCGGAGAGGAACAGCAGGCACTGAGCCACTTCAAAACGGGAAGGTTGAGATGCCACTGGAGCTGTACCACGATTCACACAGCTGAGCCAAGCACTCACAGATACAGGCTACCTGCCTTAGATGAGCACCCAGCTCACATCCACCGCGTTACCTTGGAGATGCCTCCAACCCCAGCTACCATCCGACTGCATCCATGTAGGAAACACCAAGCAAGAACCTCGCGGAGCTAAAGAAACATTTACAACCTTGCTAATAACAGTGCAGTGATTGTAGTTTTCATAGTCTGCCAAGTCTTGGGGAGATTTTCTGATGCATATTTCTGATGAAAACTAATTTTGAAGGTATATAAAGAATATCACTTCAGGATCTACTGCTATGAATATAATAAAAAGTCCGATGACACAAAGTACTGGAATGATTACAGTAACTGAAACTTTCACACGCAGTTGGTGCAGTGCAAATATATTCACTATCACCATAAACCGTTTACTAAACATGTTTAGTGTTTACTAAGACCAACCCTATGCAATTGAATACTTGCATATTTAGAAATATGCCCAAGGGAAGTGAGGGCGTCACTCCACAAAAGCTGTTTCAAGAATGGCCCCAAAATCTTTATTAATAACAGTCTCTCCACTGTCTCCTGCTTATGCACCTGTCTGGAATCCCAACTGTTTCTTCCTTTAAATACTATAAAATTTTTAAAATATTCTGAAAGTTATCTAATACCCAGCTTAATTGCTGCCCCTTTCCTTAGGCTGCTTTGATCCCTCTGATCAGTATCTTCCTTGGAACTCCCAGAGGACTTGGGATCTGAGCAACACATTCGAGTTACATTTGTGTCATGGTTGTTCTGTACACATTTTACATTCTGTTCAAGACAGTGAACCTTCCAGAAAGTAGGAACCATCTACTCTACAACCCCAGATCCCACAAGGCACAGGGCATTGGACTTTGTATCATGTTTCCTTTTTGTTCTTATAATCTGATCAAAGAAGAAAATGGGTCGTCATCCTGTCTTCTTGGGAGGATGAGTCAATACCCATCAAAGGCTTAGTAAACAAGTCACCTGTATTTAAGAGCCTGAAGCAGTAAACGTTGCGTGCGAGGGTCAGAGGAACTAAATGCCAGGTGGATGGACAGCCCCTGAAGACTGGGGCCCACTCTTACGGGAGAGTTTGGAAAACTTCAGGGTTGTGGTCAGGAGTGGCTTACATGAGGAAAAGGGAAGAAGTAGCTTCTGGTTCTTGAGATTCTTGAGAGTAGGGACAAGGGCAATGACTGGTGGCTCCTAGATGGCTAGACTAAGCGGTCTATCTGGGCACAGCATTTGGGAAGATGGGAGGCAGCATGCATCTCCCAGATTTGGAAGAGGCTGGGTGAATGTCAGAGAAGACCGATTGTAAAGAGCTGGGGCCTCAGGAATCCAGGGAGGAGCACACATGGGACAGGGGCCACCACAGAGCCACCCTCCTCCAGCGAGGCCCCCTGCCCATACTGGGACTTAGACCAGCAGCCATCGGATGGGAAGGGATGGTGGCAACAGCGCCCTCTGTTGTGGGAAGGAGAGAATGGCAGCATTGGGGGGGATCCCCCAGGCGTCACCCACTCTGGGAACTTCCAAGTTTGGACAGAATACGTCTTCCTTATGACCCAAGAGCTATACTTTCTGACAGTTTGGACTCTCAAGCAGTTTAATTTGCATGGTAGTTTGTAGCAGTTACGGTTACATGAACTGATATATAACATTGAAGAAAATATGATTTTTCTAGGCGATAATTACCTTTTAAAATGATGATAATTGCCTTTTTTAAAACAAGTTAATATTCTCATAATATTCTTTCTCTTCTTTGTTGGCTGATCAAGCCAAACTATTTTAGTCATACTTTTAAATAACGAATCAGATCTTAGTTTCCATTCCTGGGTTCATATTCCTTCCAGTTTCAATTTTTTTTTTCTGATTTTTTTTGCCCTGTTACAATTAGTTTTCTGCAAGGGCTGACTGATTTGTTGATTTTCCAACTATTTTAATTACTTGGTTAGGTGTTCCATGGAGGATTCTATTCTTTTTAAAGTCTAGATTAATGCTACATATTTTGTACTTGCCACTGCTTTCCCTGCATCCTGCACAGTCAATGGTTTTATCTCTGGTCTATGCATCATCTCCAGATAATTGTTTAGTGTCTCCTTTTTCTTTATGACTATGGAGTTACTGGATATGCGTTCTCCTTGTCTGTCTGTTTTTTGTGTGTGCTAGAATCTGATACTGTGCCGTGCCCACATCTGAAACAGACAAGGAAACCAACAAAAATAGTCCCCAGGCTTCTCCCTGCAGGGGCTCTCAGTGAGGGCTCTTCAGTGGGGGCTAAGATGCTGTTCCTCAGCCCACCAGGATGAGACCCTCTGAGCTATGATACAAGAAAGTGCCTCCTTACACATCTTCAGATAAAACCCTCAGAAAACTCCACCTATGTCCCTGAACTTCATCGATTATGAATTTAAAGAACTGGGTTGCCTCCAGGGACCTGAAAGGTCCTCAAACCTCGGTGCACATTAGAATCGCACCGTAGGCTTCATTGCAAAGATCATTGCCTGGATCCCACTAGAGACCACCAGAATCAGATCTCTGAGGGTGGGACCAGCCCCTACAGGTGACGCTACCTGTGGTTTGCTGTCACTTGCAACCAACAAGGCTTGGGAGCCACCATGCCAGGCTCTCCAAAGTCAACTTAGGAGCTGGGGTTACCCTTCCCAACAGCTGGCACCAGCGGCAGAGTAGACAGTGAGAAAGAACCCCCTGGAGAACCCCCTGGATGGACAGAAAGAGTGGAGGTGAGAAGGGTTCGAAGCTCGAAGTGTTAGCACTCACTGGTCCAGCTGCCATGTCCTGCTTTATCCGACTTCTCTGCCTACAGGTGACGAATTTGCAAGGATAACGGTTTTACAAACCTGATTAGTTTGAAAAAGGTATCTTTTTTTCAAAAACAAAATTGTTTTTGTTTTTCTTTCCATTTTTCTTTTCCTTAGGAGTTCTTACAACTTGGGGGTTATTTCTCCTTGACAAGCTTTTGAGGCTGTCAATACAAGTGTTAAATTGCACTGCTGTCTGATCATCGAAATTAAGTTACCTGCTTTCTGCTCGGTCTCTTTCCCTAATTCTGTAACTCTGTTCTCGGTTACCTTTGTCCAGCTGCTAATGACTTTCCAGGGTGCTTCTGAGGTTCTAATTTCATCCTGTACTGAGAGGCTGATTCTTTGAAGCTTTAGTGCTGGTTAAGGAGAAGAGGTGAGAGCAGAAATGCCTCGAGCTAGTTGTACTTCCCCAGGTAAGCAGGTGGGTGAGACAGCGGACCCTCAGCCAGCCTGGGCAGTGAGGATGAGGCAGGAAGGGACCTCGGAGCTTCCTGCTGTGTTCTCCCGCCTCCTTCCATTTTAAATTGTGCTCCTGCTGCAGCTGGAAAAACTGCTTTAACAACCTTTCTTGCTTTCCCACTTGCTTAATTTCCTTGCACCCTCCCTTCATTTGTTCTTTTTTTCTTTCCTTCCTTCCTTCCATCTTTTTCTCAGCTACTTTCCCACCTTCCCCTCCTCCTCCTTCTTCATCTTCTTTCTTCTTTTTTTAAATCTTCTTTCTTCTTGTTCTCTCTCCTTCCTTCCTTCCTTCCTGTCTTTTTTCTCTCTTTGCCTATTATTTTTAGCTGGAAAACATGAGCTGAGGGAATCTAGCTGCCTTTTGGTACCATCACAAGGTCCAATTGAAATCTCTAAACGTTAACTTTTTTTTGATCTCTAGTCACAGTTCCAGATTCATAGATATTAGCAGGAGAAATGTAGGCATTTTTTTTTTCTAATTTAGCCAAGACCAAGAACAGAGAGACTGGAAATAAACCCACACACTTATGGTCAATTAATCTACAGCAAAGGAGGCAAGAATGTACAATGGAGAAAAGACAGCCTCTTCAACAAGTGGTGCTGGGAAAACTGGACAGCTACCTGTAAAAGACTAAAATTAGAACATTCTCTAACACCATATACAAAAATGAACACAAAATGTATTAAAGATCTAGATATAGGACCAGAAAGCATAAAATTCCTAGAGGAAAACATAGAAACACTCTTTAACATAAATCGTAGCAATGTCTTTTTGAATCTGTCTCCTAAAGCAAAGGAAATAAAAGCAAAAATAAACAAATGGAACCTAAATTAAACTTAAAAGCTTTTGCATCACAAAGGAAACCATCAACAAAATGAAAAGACAGTCTATTGAATGGGAGAAAGTATTTGCTAATGATATGATCAATAAGGGGTTAATATCCAAAATATATAAACAGTTGATACAACTCAACATCATGAAAACAAACAACCTGACTTAAAAATGGGCAGAAGAACTGAATAGACATGTTTCCAAAGAGTATGTGCAGATGGCCAACAAGCACATGAAAAGATGCTCAACATCTTAACCATCAGGGAAAAACAAAGCAAAACCACAATGAGATAGCACCTCACACCTGTCAGAATGGCCAGCATCAAAAAGAGCACAAATTACAGATGTTGGTGACGATGTGGAGAAAAGGGAACCCTCATACACTGAGGATGGGAAGGTAAATTGGTGCAGTTCCTGCAGAAAATTGTATGGAAGTTTCTCAAAAATCTAAAAACAGAACTACCATATGGGCCCAGCAATTCCACTCCTGGGTATATATGAGAAAAAAGCAAAAACACCAATTTGAAAAGATACATGTACCCCAATGTTTGTAGCAGCATTATTTACAATTGCCAAGATATGGAAGCAACCTAAGTTAAGTATTCATCAACAGATGAATAGATAAAGAAGATGTGAGATATATATATATATATATATATATATACTACTCAGCCATAAAAAAGAATGGAATTTTGCCATTTGCAACATGGATGGACTTGGTGAGTATTATGCTAAATGAAATAAGTCAAACAGAAAAAGGCAAATATTATACAATATCGCTTATATGAGGAATCTAAAAAAATAACAAACTAGTGAATATAACAAGAAAGAAACAGACTCACAGATATAGAGAACAAACAAGTGGTTACAAGTAAGGAGGGGGGGGGAAGGGGAAAAACAGAGGTAGGGGATTAACAGGTGCAAACTATTATGTATAAAGTAAGTTTCAAGGATATATTATACAACACAGGGAATGTAACCAATATTTTATACTATCTATAAATGGGGCATAACTTTTAAAAATTGCGAATAACTATATGGAGCACATGTAACTTACGTAATATTGCACAGGGAACGTTGGCTTGTTTGGGTCACGTAAGCATTCACTGCCCCTGACTTGAGAGGAGCAGCACCTGATGATTTTCTTCTAGTGAATTCTTCTCCCCTGATGCCCAGCTCTTTTCTTCTGATGGTGGTTCTCAGTCCGACTGGGACCGTGACTCACACAGAACCAATCAGAGCCTTGCATCCCCTCGGCTATAGTGATTGGTTCTGGGGTCAAACCACACTTGAAGCCATGCACCTGAATGCTCTGTCACCTGAACCTACAAGTTCCATCTTTGCTGTAGCAGCTCTTGGTTGGGTTTGCTGGCACTTGCAGTCACAAGAGCACTGATGGGTCATCCACCAGAGCCTGGCACCTGTGAGGGTGTCCCCGTGGAAAGCCAGCTGCCAGGAACGCAGGTGCCTCTCACCTGGCTTCAGGGCTGTGAGCAGCTGCTCTGATCAAGACTTTTGGGAAGAGAAGAGGTATCTGGGAGACAGGCTAGGGAGGGATGCGTGAGTGTAGAATGGGTGCACAAGGGGACACCAGAGTGCACCCCAACCCTGCCCAGGACCACTGGTCCCCAGGGCTCTGCTTTGGCTTCCTTCCAATTTGGCCTTTTTTGTGCCTCCTTTTTCTCCTTGGTAGTGAATTCAGTCATGCAGTCGTTGAGTGTCATTTTGTCACTTTTTTTTAAAATTGAAGTACAGTCAATTACAATGTGTTGATTTCTGGTGTACAGCACAGTGTCCCAGTCATGCATATACAGACATATATTTGCGTTCATATTTTCTACATTAAAGGTTATTACAAGATATTGAACATAGTTCCCTGTGCTATACAGAAGAAACTTTTAAAATCTATTTTTATATATAGTGGCTAGCATTTGTAAATCTCAGACTCCCAAATTTATCCCTTCCCACGCCCTTTTCCCAGTAACCATAAGGTTGTTTACCAAGTCACCGAGTCTGTTTCTGTTTTGTAGGTAAGTTCACAGTGTCCTTTTTTTCTTTTAGATTCCACATATGAGTGATATCATATGGTATTTTTCTTTCTCTTTCTGGATTACTTCACTTAGAATGACAATCTCTAGGTCCATCCATGTTGCTGTAAATTATATTATTTTTTTCTTTTTTCTGGCTGAGTCCACTGTATATCTATACCACAACTTTTTTATCCAGTCATCTGTCAATGGAAGGTTGCTTCCATGTCTTGGCTATTGTAAATAGTGCTGTTATGAACATTGGGGTGCATTTACCTTTTCGAATTAGAGTTCCCTCTGGATACATACCCAGGAGTGAGATGTCACAAGTCCAGTCCAGACTCATCCCAGTTCTTTCTCATCAATACCCAGGGATCATAAAAAAGAAGGTAACCTTGCCATTTGTGACAACATGATGAACCTCGAGGGCATCACGCTGAAGTGAGATAAGTCAGAAAAAGACACCTACCGTATGATCTTGCTTATACACGGAATCTTAAAAAAAAAAAAAAAAAACACAAGCTTATAGAAATAGAGCAGATTGACTGGTGTTTGCCAGAGGCAGCCGAGGGAGGAGGTGGGAGATGAACGGGGTGAAGGGGCTCAAAAGGTACAAACTTCCAGTTATGAAATAAATAAGTCATGGGGATGAAATGTACAGTATGATGACAATGGTTAATAATCTTGTGTTGCGCATTTAAAAGTTACTAAGAGAGTAGATCTTAAAAGTTTTCACCACAAGAAAACAATGTTTCAAAACAGTGGGTGGTGACGATGTCAACTAGACTTACTGTGGCAATCATTTCACAATATATACAAATGTTGAATCACTGCACTGGACACTTGAAACTAACATAATGTTATATGTCAGTTACACCTCAGCTTAAAAAAAAATACTCAGGGGTCTGCAGTGTGTTTTTTTCTCCTCCTGCCTGTGGGAGTGACGGTCTGCAGACACCAAGTCCACCATCTGAGAACCCCCACGGACCCTCTCAAACCCTCACCTTAACAGCCATCTCTCACTGGCCATCTTCAGCCAAGGCCGAGTTTCCCCGATACAATGTGGTCTCAGCCCTGGTGGTGCAGAGAATCTTTGGGAGAAGAAATACCCAGCCCTGGGCCCCACCCACAGATCTTCCAATGTAACTGCCCATGGGTTGTACCCAGGCTTCAGCATTTTGTAAAATTCCCTGGATGATCCAAACATACAGCTACAGCACGTGGATTTCTATACAATGTCTGGGGAAGCTCCCAGCACGGCCCTTTGTATCTGCTTGTTCGGTCTCATGAAAAGTCCAGACACAAACGCAAAAAGCCCCAAGGGGCACTGCAGACACGTCTCCCTTTTTTGAGAACCTTCTTGTGGTTCCCATGGTCCAAGAAAAGTCCTAGAAGGCTCTGCGTGGTCTGACCCCTACCCGCCTCTCAACCGCCACCCTCAGGCACTCTCCCTGCCACGCACGGTGACCCAGCCCCACTGGCCTTCATTCTGCTCCCTCTTCCTGGGAACCTCCTTGCCCGGGCCTGACTCCTGCTCATCGCCCGGTTCTTGGCGTACACAGGCCCTTCAGAGTGGCCCTGCCTGCCCCCTGGCTGTGGTCGGTCCCCTCCCCCCAGCTGCTACATTTTATCGTCTTGATTCATCTCACAGCACTTAACACGATGTAAAAAGATCTTGCTTTTTTTCTGTATTTATTTTTTGCCCACCCCCATTGCACCCCAGAATGTAAGCCCCCAAAAGTCAGCAGTTCTTCCTTTCCTTTCACCTCCGTGTCCCCAGGAGTTAGGACCTGAGGGTGAAACTGCCACTGGGCCAACATTTGCTTGGTGGATGCATTTCCTCTGGTGGGAGGTGCAGGTGGAAGGAGACCAGGAGACATCAAATCCCACCACAAGGTGGCAGCACACACCCGGCCAATGGAGACTGCAGAGAGCCTGCAGAAATTGTCAGCCATTAGGGCCTCCTGACTTTCCAGGCTTCCCTGCCTGTCTGAAGAGCCTACATGCAGTGAAGACCAGCTATCAAACAATTGAAAAGGGGTCTAAAACTTTAAACTCTCCCTACTTAGCCTTAATTGTTCTATCTTTATAATGGCTGTATTAATATTCTTCCAAAACATTTCTTTAATTAATAATAATAATAATAATAATAATAATAATAATAATAATAATAATAATAATAATAATAATAAAAATTGCATTTATAAGATTCTTTATTTTTTTAATAAAAATTTTCCCATGTTTGGGAAGACAAAATGAATACGAGAAACATGCTGCATCAGAGTAGTTTACACAGTTAAAAATGAAGAGAGCAGTGTGGAAAGGGAAGAGAGGAAATGGCTCGGAGAAAGAAGTCTCAAGTTCGAATCCTGCCTGGGTCTCTGTCAGTCACTTAACCTCTAAGTAAGTGTCTGGTTTCAGCACGTGACTGGGGCTCCACGCGTGTTGACCAAACAAACACGTCTGTAAAGTGGGAATGATGATAATAACACTCGTCTCTGCGGTCGTGAGAATTAAACGAAGTCATGAATTCAAGCAGGCTTTGTAATTCATAAAATGCTGTGATATATTGTGTGTCATTGTTATTAGACGCTAACCGTGCGGTTGAATAGTAAGAGAGCCTAGAGTTGGAGCGGAGGGGTTATTTACACTGGAGGTCCCGGGGAAGGGGTCCCAGAGCCAAGGAGAAGAGATAAAGCCCTAAGCACCTTTCTCCATCACCGCCAGCAAACCTGCCTCCGGGAGATGCCCACCAGGAAGCAGGCGCATAGTTTGCCCTTGCTAAGGCCGGAGACGTGTTCTTATTTGGGAGCAGAGGCCAGAAACACTCCCCTCTCGGCTACACCCTCTCACATAGCTAAGGGTTGGCTTCCACCAAATTAGATCTAATAATATTTCTGCTAGGAACCCCCACTCGCACAGATTAGCATCCTCAGAAGAAAAGCTCTCTGCCCATTCAGAATCGTATTATTGCCTCCATAATTATTATCGTTATGACTATGACAGTCATTATAAGGAAAATCATCCAAATGTAGGAAAGCAGAGAAAGGAGGGGAACTCTGGCTCTGAGCAAAGTCAGAAGGCCAGCAAAGAGAGCCGCGTGTCAATGGCTGTGCTCTGGGGCTTCCTCACAGCGTGTGCGGGGAGCTGGGGGTGAGCAGCAGGGGCGGAGAGTAACTTAGGACCAAAGAAAGCCCTTTCCTCCTCCTCCCTGCCCAAATGTTGTCCGCTCTCCTTTTACAATGCCTCGCCTCCTCTCCACCCCCCGAGACAGCACTTGCTCAGGCCCTCGTCACCTCCTCAGGCCCTCGTCACCTCCTGCCTGGATTGTTGCAATGCCCCCATCAGCCACCTCCCAGCCTCGGGCTCATCGGTCCCGCTAAGGGCAACCCCAAAAGGGTCTTCCTCAAATAGACGGGATCGTGTCACTCCCCAGTTCAAAGTCAGCAGGAACTTCCCACTTACCAGAACGTGAATGTTGAAGTCTTCAATCGTGGCTTGCAAACCTTCATAGACTGGCCACTGCTTGACTTTAGCCTCTCAGCCCACAGAGAGAAAGACAGACTCGGCGCCCGCACACACTCACCACGTCCGCGTCCTGTGCCCCCACGTCGCTTAGCCCGATGGCCTGGAAGAACCTCATTATCTTTCTACCTGCCTTTCAGAGGCTTTCAAAGCCCCAGCTCGGACCACCTCTTCCAGATAGGCCCCAGCGCTGGAGTTCTCTTCTCCTCCACCTCTCCTAAGTATTTAGCATTCAGGACACCTGACCTGGATTTAGGCGACCAAGTTCATACTGTCAGTTCCCCCAAATCTACAATCCCTGGGGACCAGGGTGTAGACCCATGTCACCTCCTGTGCTTGTATTTAGCACCAGAAAATAGACAGGGCTGGACGAATGCCTGGTGTGTCTCATCAGCTTCCTTTGATTTGTTCACAAAAAGACCTTGTGAGATGAGTTTGTGGGTCTAACGGCCAAGGGCGTTGCACGTGGGCAAATGGAAGCCGGACCACTTGGTCAGGGCCCGACCGCAAGTGATGGAACCACACGTAAACCCAGCTCCATACGGAAAAGCAAGAGTGGGCGCATCTTGCGAGGTGCAGCCTGTGCTGGAGAAATGCCCGGGGTGACTCTGATGAGTCATCATAAGGCAACTTAGTGATTAAGAATGCAGACCCTGTGTCTGGATCCTAGTTTCCTCATTCCTACCTCTATGGTTCTGGGGAAGTTTCTTGACCTCGCTGAATCTGTTTCTCCACGTAAGAGCAACCTCATAGAATTGCAGAGTAATTAGACAGCGTTGAGTATGTCGCACTGAATCAGGTGCATACAGATACACTGCCAGAGCTTCGCTGCTGTCAAATCAGCCCCCAGAGCATTGAAAAACAATGGACTCAGATTTCTCTTATGTGCCTGGAAAGAGGGGTGAGAAGTCCAAAGTCCCGTCCCAGGAATGGGGAGGAGAAGGAGAGGCTGGAAAAACATCCCCTGGTTGTCTGAGTGCATTCCCAAGATACCAGGCCACCCATCAGCATTTCCCAAGCAACAGGTCACTGTCATTTCCTCCCCCACGCCCTGGGAAAGTGCGCAAATTGAGTTCATTCCGTGAGCCACCGTCTCCTGTTCTCAGGCCCAGTCGTGACCCTCACTGGCTATTTGATACTCAAAGAGCCAGGTATTCGCCATGTTGAACGTGGGCTCAGGCACACGGGGGAAGGAAGCAGTTTGCTCAGAGTTAAGAGTTGGTGCATGGGAGAGATGCCTCTTTGCTCCTCTGAATCTGGACAAATATTAACCAAAGGTGAATCCAGTCACTGAAATGGAGGAGAGAAGACACAGAGAAAAAAGATTTAACAGTGACTGCGGATCAGAGGAGGCCAGCTACCCAGGAAGAAGCTACTGAGGCTGACCGAGTTCAGGCCCTAAAGCTAGCCTGCCTACGTCCAAACTCCGGCTCCATCACTTTAGGCAAGTTATTTAAGCATTTTGCAATACATGTCCTCACTTTAAAAAGTGAAAGGATTGCCAGCATCTATCTCAGAACTGTGAGGGTGAAAGTAGGTACTCACACAGAGTGCCTGGCGCAACACGCTGTCCGGGGCCAGCGTGCACTCGGTTAAGAAGGTTGGGGGGATGACGCCAATTTGGCCCTGACGCCGACTGGGTGACCACTTCTATTCCCCTTTCACAGCTGAGTGAACTCCGACTCAAGAGGGAAGGCACTTACTTGCCTCAGGTCACGTGGATGGTCCACAGCAGGTCTTCTAAGTCAAGCTCCCCTCTGTTTCTGCTCAGGACCCCAGCGAGGGACCCAGACGCCCTGCACAGGAGGAGCTGGGACCAGAATGGACATTATTCTTGGGAAATCAGAGGACAGGGAAGATCAGGCCAAGAGCCAACGGTGCCCGACAGCCAGGTAAAACGTCAGGCCGCTCCAAACCGCTGCATGGAACCCGGGGAGAGCATGTCTGTCGAGAAAGCCTCTCTCCTCTACATGACTAAATTGCCAGCTTCTGCAAGATGTAACCGCTCTCCCCCTGCCAGATGTGTACACCTGCGGTCCCCCAAGTCATCGGAAGTCTTGCTACAAGGGGCAGAGGTGAGGTTTCTTCCAGAAGTCTTTGAGTGTCAGCCAGCAAAGGCAGGGAGGCTCCAGTCTTGCCCCCAGAGCGACATCAGGCTGGCTTGAGCTGCAGAAAAGGACCATCTCTCTAGGACCCCCATCTATGGGCGATTGTTCGACCCCAGTTGAAATCTACTCAACTGCATCAAAGCAGTATTGACGGGAACTGCGACTGTGGGTGTTAGGACTAAGAGGAGAGGGTGGCCCCAAGAGTAACAGATGACTCGAGGGAGTCATGAGTTGTGGCGTTCGTCACCCTTTAGTTATTGCTGTGATGTCACTGGGAGCTCGCCTTTGGCTTGTCATCGCTCTGGCCCCCACACCTGTGCGACGGCAGAATCCCCCTTCATTGGACCTGACCTTAGTCACACCCTCAAGCAGCCGCTCTCTCCTTTGGCCCTCCTGGCAGCTCTGCAAGTCCCCCTGGGCACGAGTTGTTCCCCACAGATACACACGAGGCTCATCTGGGGGCATCTAGCTAAGAGGCAGCAGCATGTTAGCTTCAGAGCGCGATCGGGCGAGCCCTCTATGATGCCACACTTGCGACAAAGGGGGTTCAGGAGAACAGGGAGGGACGCTGCCGGGCGCCTTCTGGGACAAGTGCCAGTTCTCTGCCTCCTTCTTCTCTTTCTCCTGTACCGGTTCCAGGGGGAACCAGAAGTTTGGGTCCCCAGTGGCACCTGCCTTAGGCTTCCCTGGCTGTCACTCTCACTAGCTTTTCTGAGCAAAAGAACAAGATGAGACATTTTCAAAAGAGCTGTGGCTCTTCAGTGGGAGGGGCCGGAATATAGGACCAGCTCAGCTCTCTGCTGGCCGTGGGCCCCTGGCAAGTCACCACCATTTCTGTTCCTCCCTTTCCACATCTGTCACCCAGGATGCGGTCAGGTGGACTACATGGCAGCGGGGATGTGAAAGGACCTCAGGTGGGACCTGGCACATTACAGGTGCTGAAAAATTGTCGTGAGGGATAAATGAGAAAACACACATCCAGGGCTCATCACAGGGTAACCTGATGCCTGGGTTCAGTGAACGGTGCCACTACAGTTATGGTTTCTGACCAGCTTTCATCTCTGGGGTAACATCTGTCCAGGGGCCTCACACTACGAGCTCCCTCTCCCTGGCCACCGAGCCTTCCTCCTCCTGGGTCCCTGACAACCACCCACTATCTCTCTGCCCCCACTGGTTCCCCAACCGCTCTGGGTCTCCCATCACCCAGTGCTCTTGGCTTGAGTCTGGTCCAGGCTGGCCCGTCATCAACCTCACCGACCTGCTGGAGCCCCTGCCTCTCAAAAGCCACAGAATCTGTCTGAAAACCCTGGGTCATGTCCCACTGAAGGGCCCCGCCATGCCTTTTTGATCTCTCTCTTCATCTGGGCAAAGTTTTAATCATCTCATGTCCATTTTGAGCACATTCCTCACCTGAGTTGCCCCTCAAACTTCTCCAGTCTCCCGGGGCGCCGAATTCGACCCTGGCATCCCTTTTCAGCAGGTGACTTTGCCCAGGGCAGGCTGGTGCTCCCTGGGAGGAACACCTCTCCACGTCCCACGAGGGCTGACCCACAGACCACACGGCACGGCGGTGGGGCCGTCGAGAGAGAAGAGGGGAGATGGGAGGGGCGGGGCGGATGGATGCAGGCATCACATGAGCAGAAGTGGGCCTGAGTGTCGGCCGGCAGGCTCACTGACCCGAAGCCTTGACGGGGGAGGCGAGGCCAGATGGAGAGGCTGGCACAGTGCAGCTGCTCGGTCAACATCCCCTGACTGAAGCTTTGTGTTGAATACTTTTTTCTTATTTTCAAAACCACCCCAAGAAAGCTGGTTTCCAGGACCAAGTGGCCCAGGGCTCGGCCATCTTTTGGATTCTATGTTTGGGCAGGAACTGAAGAGGGGGAGGCATACCCAGCGCCTATAACCCAAGATAATACACTAGTGACGATCCAGAGGCCTGGAGGGGAGGGCAGGGGGACTCCGTGCTGGGCCAGTGGGAGGAGCTGGAGTCTGGGGGAGAAGACCAAAGGAGGCACAGGGGCAGGTGGGAACGTGCATTCCGAGAGTCAGAGTCAGGCATCCCCAGGGGTTGTAGCTTTCGACACCCCGTGCCGTCCAGGGCAGCAGGACCGGGGGCCATGAGCCTTAGCAGAAGCACTGATGTCTGCTGTCCTGGGGACACTGGTCGCTGGCCTGGCTCGTCTTCCGAGCACTCACATGTGGAGTGGGAAAAGGGCAGGTGGGACTGCCCTGTGGGGGAGGGGACCCAGAGGTCAGCACGGGGCCCGTGGGGCAGGAAAAGGTGTGCAGAATGGAGCCTGGAAACAGGCTTCTTTTTTGGGCTCCGGAGCTGACAGTGTGTGGGGCAAGGAAATGACCCTTCTGCCCACTCTGCCCACAGGGCCTCCATTTAGAAATTTGGAAGTGGGTCCAGATCAATGGGTACCAGACTTGGGTGGGTACCCGAGTCATCACCTAGAAGGCTGTTAAAACACAGGTGGCAGGACCCCACCCCACCCTGCAAAACACACACACACACACACACACACACACACACAGAGTCTCAAATTCAGCAGGTCAGGGGCGGGGCCTGTGTCCACATTTCAAACCAGCTCCCCAGCAGGGCTGATGCTGCTTCCCCGGGGAACACACTTTGAGAACCACTGGCCTAAGCGCCGATGTTTAGAGCTTCTTCCAGCTCCGAGGTTTTAAGATCTGGTTTCCAAGAAGTACACAAATGGAAAGAAGACATTTCAAAATAAGGGAGAATTTTAGAAGAAGCGAGAGGAGACATTCCTAAACATATCAGCTCGCCGTGGCCGCAGGCAGGCGCCGGGTCGCAGCCCAGGACTAGTGGGAGTCGGGCCGCCGGCGTGATGGACCAGCTCACTCCTGTCTGTGCTCTTCGGGTTTCTTTTCCTTTGCTTTGCATTGGATTCTGCATCGGAGACCATATTTCACGACGCCAGCTGCTTGAGTCTGTAATGAAATACTTTATGAGAAAGCATTTTGAAAATATGAAGTATAAGGGCGGGGGGTTATTTTTAATGTATGTTTGTGTTTTCTGCTTTATCTCCTTCAAAACAGCAAATTATGATTGCCGTAAAAGACAGAGAGGTAGTTGATGGGAGAGAGTCGAATGGGTTGGAATTGAACTGATCTGAGTTAAGTAAGAGTTGCATTATCCCGGCTCGTAGGAACCAAACGCTGAATGTAGGCGGAGGGGAAGCAAGGTGACTCCAAAGATGAAAAAGCTGCTGGGACCCTGGGCTCCCGGAAGCCTTGATGCCGCGGGGCCTGCAGTCAGGGCATTTGGTGACCAGGTCCCGGAATGAGAGCTCAGGCTCCCTGACCCGCCACCAACGTCTTTCCCACCATCTCAACATCTTTCTGTGGCCTTGGGGTTTCCTCCCTCTCGGTACAGCCGGGCACCTTGGATGTGGACCCCGCCCCTTCCCATTTGGGTTTTCCGTCCACACCGGTGCAGCTGTCCCTTCCAGCCGTCTACCCCGCGCCCTCTCCACACACACACACACACACACACACACACACACACACACACACAGATCAACAGGGACTGAAAGGCTGATTGAATGCAGTTTGATGCCCGTGAGCAAATCCACCCTCCACCCCAGGACACCCAAGGCCCCTGTCCCAGGCCCTGTGACTCCCAGGGCCTCGCTCTTGCCTCTGAAGCCACGATTCTTGTCGTGGGATGAGGAGTCTGAGGGCCTAAGGAGACAAGCACACCGGCAGCGCCCTCCCCACCTGGACGATGCTCCAGTACACACGCCTACACCTGGACGTCCGTACACCTGTGTGCAGAGCCCCTCGGGGTTCAGGTCACAGCTGGGGATGGGAGGGCAAGGTGGACCTCAGCCCTGCCTGTAGAACTGAGTCCAGTGCCAGCTTCACAGAAGAATTGTATTCTGTTTGTACTTGGCAAGAGGCTGAAGAGAGGCAAAGCCGGTCAGAGTCCCGTGGCCCCCAGGAGGCCCCCGCCCCGCTGGCGGAGTCGCCCAGCGCCACTCAAGAGCCCTTCTCAGAGGGATAAGCCGCGCTCTTCACCACAGTTGCTTCAAGCCACGGTCCCAGTTACCCTTGAGAACTCTTGCAAGTGGACGGCTGGCCAGGGTGGCGCCAGGCAGCCCCCCCCCAACACCCCCACGACCTCCTCCTGACCTCTGTCTGGGAACAGGCTGCACAGAGGCCCCGGGAGGAGCCCAGTGGGCAGTGTTTTCTGGAAACACAGCTGAGGCCCCAAGGACCTGCTTTCTGTGGGCTGCCCTGGCATCTAAACAGGCTTGGGCACTGAACTGGGCAAAGGGAGGTCTTGGATTTAGGCTCAAAAAAATCAGCTGCCCTGGTATCAAGTGGGAGAGACTCCGCTAACCAGATCATCGAGACCACAGACCGTCAGCATGTCACAAACTTACCGGAGCCAAAGCCGGCTAAAACCCGAAACAAAAAACGAATGCAATCTTAGATTGCATTAACAGAAGTATAAGCATCAAACTAAAGGAGGTTAAAAAGGGTCAGTCTATATTCGGTGTATTGTGGTCTGTTTTAAGTAGTTCATTTTTAAGACCATAAAGACAAGCCAGAATATTCTCTAATCAGTGGAATGGTATGGGTAAGGTATGGGCTTCTCGCAAAGGAGCCTTGGAAGAATTTTTAAGGAAGTGGCTGTTCTGCTTAGAGGAGGCAAGAATCCAGGAGATTTGAGAGCTGTCTTCCAGTATCTGGGGGGTTGTGTGTGAGACTGCTTGCTTCCACCTGAGTGTGACAACAGAGTGCTGAGAAACACACCATGTCAATAGAAATGGACCTGCCTTTTTGGAGAACAGTATGGCCTTCAATACTAAAGCCCCTAAAAAAAAATCCTCACGCTCTCTGGTCCGGGACTTCCATCACTAGGAATTTATCTCAGAGAAGTGCTTAGAATGTGGCAAAGATTTTTCCTACCATGGTTTACTGCCGTATTACTTATAATATCGGAAAGTCAGAAAGAACTTTAACATCCAGCAGTAAGGAGATGGATGCACACACTGGGATACATCCATGCCACAGAAAACTTGGCAACCATTAAACATACGTCTTCAAAGACTGTTTAGCAATGTGAGAAATGTTCAGTGTCGGTGAGAGGAACGAGCTGGATACAAAACCCACAGTCAAATACAATTCTAGTTTTGTAAAACACATGCATATTTCTTCCACAAATAGGAGGAAATGCACCAACATACTAACAGTGCTTATCACTGCATGATACACTTATCAGTGATTCTTTTTACATCCATTTTTTCCTATATTTTTCCAATGTTCTGCAATGCATATGTATCATCTTTATGATCAGAAAAAAAGTATTAAGAATGTTTGGAGAGCAGCTGTGCGCTGAGTCGGTGATAGACTCGGGGTGGACTAGCAGCCGGAACTGCTCAGTGCCGGCTTCCCAACGAGCTGGACGCCTCCCTGTCACTGAGTGTCCAGCCCTGCGCTGGGTGGGAGGTTGAACAAGGGGGCTGTTAAGTGTGAGAAGCAAGAGGATGAAAAGGGCAAATGACACTTACTGTGGTCCTGCTGTGGTTGGGATGCTCCAAGACTGAGGGTTAGCATCAAAATAACCGCCGTAATGGCCTAAAGCTGGGAACAGCTGGAGCTGGGAGCTGAATCCAGGACTTCCTGCCTCTTCAGCCCATGTTTGAAAGAGCCTTTTCCCTCTGCAGGGGCCAGGTAGGCTCCAGTCACCTGTTTATGTGCTCCGCCTGCATCCCTTCTGGGGATCAAGAAAGAGGAAGGAAAGCTTGCAATTTGTTGCAGAGCTTTCCCCCTACAGTTCGTGAAGCCTTAGGGTGGAGACGTCTCCGGGAGAGGAGTTGCTCAGCGAGTGGCTGGAACATGGCTGGATTCTCAGCTTCCAGTGAGCCTCCATCACCCAGCATCGGGGCGCACCTGTGTGGATCAGAACTCCAGCTGATGGGCTCCCTTTGAAAGTTTGTAGAACAGATTTCTTTACTGTCCCTGAAGCATGACGCTACCCTCAAAGGCAAATCATCCAAATGTAAAGCACCTGATTTTTCTCCCCCGACCTTTGCTGCCTTACGCACCTGCAGCCATTTGGCTAAGGTGTCAAAAATCATATGGCCCATTTCCCGTTCACAGAGGGCAATACTGAGTCTGCCATCAAAAGCTCTAGGCATCAAACCTGGGACAGCGATACATCTGCCTCCTACCAAATCTTTGGACTTTTAGAGGGTTACTTGAGCAAGCGAGTTCTTATTTTCATGAGAGACTTTCAGTGGGTCCCAGAAAAAAAAAAAAAAACAAGCCACAAATGTTATAGTGCTTAGAACTTTCTGAGCACTGATGAGCCACTGCTCCTTTCCCTCCCTCCCCTCACCAGCTGCACACACATGTGCACACACATGTGTACACCAGTGCAGGCACACACACACGCAAGCACCTCTTCTCCATAAGGGCCCTGAGTGTCAACTCATTTTAGCAGTTCCTGACTCTCACCAACAAAGCTTGGAAAGCCACGGGTTGTTTTGAGGAAAGTCTGGCCCAAACGTGCGAACTGAACGCTCTCAGGGCACAGGCCCCACGGGGAACACCCATTGTGTTAGAAGGCCAGCGTGCAACCTCCATTTATAGACGCGGGTCTATTAAAGGCTGTGACGGCTCCCATCTCAACACAAGGGGATTGGGGCGGGTAGGGGGAGCAGTAGCTTTCTTGTTTTCAGATTTCCAAGAATTTGAAGTAGCCTTTAGTTTTCTTAAGGTAAGCTATATTTCCAAATCCTCCTACACCTGAAACATTCTCCAGGAAAAGGCAGTCTTCGACCACCAGTACATATTTATGAAAGTCAGAAATGCCAGATGGGACCATTTTATCCAGCAGGAGAATACTTCGTTGCCAAACTCCATACAGTCATCTCCAGAGGATCTAAATATTCCCCTAGAACAACAGAACAAGCCTAATAGCTCATTCTGGGGATCTAGCCGTCTGACTTTGGGGAGCTCATTTGACATCTTTGGATGGCACTCTCCTGCTTTGTAAAGAGGGTGTGAGCCCCCAAAACAATCTCCCAGTTTTAAGTTGCATGATTCAACCCCACTAGGAATTGATTGAGACCCAGGGCTGGCCGACAACAGTTCACAGGTCAAACTCAGCCTGGTGCCTGTTTTGTAAATAAAGTTTTATTAGCACATGGTCATGCCCACATTATCTACAGCTGCTCTCGCACTACAATGGCAATGGCAAAGTTGAGTAATTGTGACAAAGTGGCCACCAAGCCAAAAATAATTACTATCTGCTCTGTTACAGGAAAAGTCGGCCAAGTCCTGGTCTAGACCATTAGAAACTGAGGGAGCCTGAGTTAGACGGTGAGAAACTGAGTGTTCTGTTGGGAACACATAGCAGTACATCCATCGGCCTGGAAGCTGTTTATATTTTGAGCCTGTGCCATCTCTTGGGGTCACACAGCAGGCAGCAAACCTATGGAACGTGTTAAGTAGAACTTTCTTGTCGTTTGTCCCAAAACGGCTGCTTCCAAGCTTCAGTGAGTGTGCCTTTGGCAGGAGCACCGATCTCCTCCCGCTCCGTCCCCTCCACTACCCCACAGACTCCATCACTTCCCTGCTTATGCTTCCTCTTTCCAGACTTTACTGTTGTTCTTTTTTTTTTTTTTTTTTTTTTAAGTCTCTCTTCCAACAGAAGGCTCTCCCTCCCCTTGAGAATTTTAATTGCACTTCTCTGGACCAAGTCCAGGTTCGTTGGGTCTCACGGGAGCCTGTGACCAAAACTGCACACTGTCAGAAGCAAGCTCTAGATTCATGCAAAGAGGGGAGTTTTGGCCGTGGGGCTTAAGGGAAGGGGGGGCCAAGTTCTGTGGTTGGACCTGGGCTGAAGTCCTGACTCCCAAACCTTCCAGTTACGCAGCCTTCATCAGCAACAGCCAGGCCACCTTCAGACCCTCTAGGGTGGCTGTGTGAAGCGGTGAGCTGGGGAGACATGGGACCCACTGCTGGAACCTGTGTGAACGCACACCCCAGGGGGATAGTTCCTGATGATGCTGCGTGTGGATTCCTTTCTTCAAAGAAGTCAGCTGTGATTTCAACTTTATATTTCCATGAGTGTGTGTTACGCACGTGTATAGAGATAGACAGTTGACGTCACAACTGACTTCTCTGAAGGTAACAATCTCTCCTTCTCTGTCTGTCTCTACACACACATACACATGTGCACATCCATACATATATATGTATGTACATTTATATAGTTGTGTATGTAGGTACACACACAGTTGTAAAATATATATAATACAACATATATTGCCTTATATATGAATGCTTATTTATAAATATTTATGTAATTTTTTTTAAACTAACAAAATGTTTCTTGTTCCCCAGTTGAGCACTAGGCTTCTCATGGGGATCCAGCCTCACCCATCTTCCTGCACATCCAGGCGCCAGCATGGCAGGTGACACACCAGACTGCCTTGGTGAAGGGACCCTGAAGGGCACCATGAGGCCCAGAAAGATAGACTCCAGTAGAATTTAAAGCTTTGAACGAGGAGCTATAATGGCTCCATAAATACTTGTGAATTCACGTTTTAAGTTGCACGGCTCTCAGAACCCGTGTTTAAAACGTTTATTTAGCCAGCTTTGATGGAACACAGAATTTGAGCCAAATCCATTCAAATAGGACATGTCCTTTGCACCCCTAAGTATTGGCTTACAACTCATTAGCCATTTGACAGGGCAGCTGGGAGGGCGGGGGCGGAAGAGAGCTAATGCTTGTGGGCCCCGAGCCATGGTCCCCTGGATGGAGATAATGCATCTTTGCGATGTGACGGAAAGCCCCTGAGAACTCATCTCCATGCACAGCACCCAGTGTATGCACCAGCACCCAGTGTATACCCCAGCGCTTAGGAAGTACAGGCAACCCCAGTTCTCTGTGGGCTCTGGCTTTGGTGCCCCGCATCCTGTGAGTGCGCTTGGGCTGATGTTCCCCCTGAACCATTTACTTTGAAAGTGGCCCACCTGCCCCTTAGCTGCCAGGCCCCAACAGCAGCTGGTGGCCATGAGAAGCCTTGTCCCTAACCTCTGAGTTGACCGCCTCATACACAGATAGTCGGAGAGGGGAGATGACCCAAGAGCTGAGAGGAGCCCCGAGCATCTCCCGCCTCACCTGGATGTGCCCTGGGTGACTCTGAGTGTTTTCAAAAGCAAAAAAAAAAAAAAAAAAAAAATTAAGTTTCCGAAGGCCTCTGCTCCCGGCTCCCATTACCCCTGAGCAGACCTCTATCTCTAATCAGGATCACGCAGTAATGACACAGACAAGTCCTGGGGAAGATGAAAGGCCTTGTATAATTAAAAAGATAAGAGTGGGCCTGGGAGAAGGAAATTGGGATTCAATTAACACGGGCGCTCTCCCCTCGCCCTCCCCCGCTATCAAATGTTCCACTCGGAGGTGCCCTCTCAGCTCCGGGAGCGAAAGGCTGAGGGCTCTTATTTATGGCCTGGCTGGAGCGGGGCCGGGGGGCCTTCCTCAGCTGGGGAGTTTGTTTACTCAGAGCTCAGGACAGGAGGGGAGAGCGACACGAATCCTGCCAGAGGAGGTAACAAGCTGCTTTTGACTCCTTTTCTTGCCTCGTCTCAGCCCCTCTGATCTTCTTGACAGGGGAAGAAAAATACTCAATAGAAGGTCTATTTCCTTCCTCCTTCAGCCTGAGGCTGACACAAGAGGCGAAGGGTCACCGCTGGGAAAGCTCCGCGGGGTTATTTGTGTTGGGAAACCCGGCCACTTCCCCCTTTCCGTCTTTCTCAGGTTTCCGTGGAGGCAGAGGGAAGATAAGGGTGGGGACGCAGCTGCTCGAAGGGTCTGTGGGACTGGACACGTGGGGCCTCAGGGAACCCTGCTTCTGCTGATCCGCTGAATGGCTCTGAAGCCAGGGGAGAGCAGAGTCTGCTGGGGTCCGTGGTCTAAGCCGGGGTTAGTAGGGTGGGGACAGCTTGGACAGGGATGGGGGGCTCCAGCAAAGGGCAGGAGCTGACACCAGCTCTGAGGGAGTTGGTCCCACGGTGCCGTGACCTGTGACCTCTCACATCACGGCTAACTCTTGGTAGAGGCAGACCCAGGCCCCAGGACCTTACAGAGATAGAACATGGCGGTCCATTTGGAGGGATGGGCTATGTTTTGAAAATTCTGCTTTTGCTGAAGGATGGTGAAGCTTCTCCCTGCCTCTCTTTTGAAGGGGCTCATGGACCCCTCAGTCAGAGCCCTCCCCACTAGAGGGAGAGGGTCTAGCTCAGAGGTGGAGTGTATGCTTCACATGCATGAGGTCTTGGGTTCAATCACCAGTACCTCCATTAAAAATAACTAACTAAATAAGCCTAATTACCTGCCCCCACCCCACAAAATAATTTAAAAAGAGAAGGAAGCCTCCCCACTAGAAAGCATCCCTCAGTCGCCCTGCAGGGCCCTTGGGCCGCATGCCGTCAGGCCAGCGGGGTCCACAAGGCTAAGGAGAATGGCCTTGAGGGGACCAACCCAGGGCATCTGGGACCAGGAAGACAGAAAACAGTACAACAGCGGGGAGGAGTGGAGAAACCTGCAGATAAATAATGAGGATATGAGATCTTATTCTTTACCCAGTGAATCATCTGGAAGCTCAGCTCAAGGTTGTACATTAACCTCACTTCATACGCCGCAGACACCTCAAGCTCAAGATATTCAAAGCCAAACTCCACATTTTAACCATCCAATATCTTCTCCTCCCATGTTCCCTATTTCAGCAAAGGACCATCTAAGCCTCAGTTGTCCGAATCCACAAATAAAAGAAACAATGCCAGCTCTGTCTCCTTCAGAGTTGGTAGAATTAAATGGACAGCCCAGAAACCTAACGTGATTCGAAAACACAAAATGCAAGGCAGGTCGCCAAAGCTGGAGACCTTGACTGCCTTCTCCCTCACTGCCCACATCGGGAGCCTCCTTACAGAGGAGCTCCGTGTCACATGAAGTGAGACTGCAGTGGCACCCTGCAAACTTCAGCGGGCTGCACCTGTGAGCGGATGCAAACCAGTGCAACCCAGCTCAAGAGACCTCCCCCAGGGGCAGCGCACAGCCACTTCCAAGGAACCTTATTAGAGACTGAAACTGAAATGTTAGTAGGGAAGAAGGGCAAGAATTCTAAGCTAGATGGGAGAGGAGAATGGCTGCACCGCAGGTTTGAAGGAGAGCTATTTGGACCAAGTTTTAACATGAAGACCTTAGAGACAATCCTCTGTTTCCCCCATTTTTCAGAGGAACCATGCACACTGAGAGACCTTATGGATATCAGCCTCCAAGCTGCTCTCCTAGAATTCATGCTCTTGTGAAGTCCCCTCCCAGACTGATAAGGGCTGGCCCACACAATCAATAGGATACTGAGGAAATCACAACTTGTGGCTTCTGAGCCTGGCTCACAAAGCATGTTGTGACTTCTGCCTCGGATCACTCGCTCTGGGAAGCCAGCTGCCATGTCATGAGGACCTTCAAGCAGTCCTACAGAGAAGCCTACATTGTAAGGAATTGCAGCCTCCTGCCAATAGCCACGTGGGCAAACCATCTTGGAAGCAGCCTCCCCAGCCCCAGTCAAGCCTTCAGATGAGTTCAGCCCTAGACAGTGTCTTGAGAGACTGTGAGCCAGAACTTCCTGATTATGCCACTCCCAGATTCCTGACCCCCCAAAATGTAAGATAATAAATGATTTCTATTGGAATTCACTCAGTGGTGGGAATATTTGTTATAAAGCAATAGATAATTAATACAGAAGGTATATATCATGCTCTTAAGTTCTGTATTTTCACAATGTGTCCACAGTCATTATCTCATTTGATTCTTACACTTACTTGTTCTTTCAAAGGTACAGAGGCTGCGGCTTGGAGAGGTTAAGTAGCCTTTCCAAGTTCATAGCATGCATGGTGGCAGAAACAGGTAAAGAAGCCAAGCATTCCAACTTCTAGAATTTGCTCTTTGCATCCAGTCCAGCTTCTGAAATCACATTATGCAGGCATCTGCATCCTGAGTCATTGTCTAATGCCTGCTCTGTTTCATAAGAATTGCTTGCTGGAAGCTCTAGGGCACAGACAGGGACAGAATCACAGGTACATTAAAGAGTTACCTCAACTCTAGCACCACCTGCTAAGTTAGTCTGAGTATTCCCAGCCATAATGATGTGCCTCCATTGAGCGCCTGCCTCATGACAAGTGTCAAAGAAGCCACATCTACAGGATGCATTTCCTAGAGGCACAGTTCAATAGAGAGCCAGGGGGGTGAAAAAAAAAGAGAAAAGAAAAAAGAAGAAAGCTATAACATTTGAGCTTGAAATGTCACAGGGAGCCGAGGAAGTGGTCTGATGGATTGCCCTGTCATCTCCAAGCCAAAAGAAAAAAACTTTCAGATCCATCAATGTGTTCCTGCCCTTTTAATCCAAATAATATTTTACAGCATCAGAACGCAAAGAAATTATTTTCTTAGACATTCAACAATGTACGTGGATTGCCGAGCGCTTCACCAGAAAGCGGCAAGTGAGAACCACAGGTTGTTCTGATGTCTGCACGTCTCATTGACCCAGATTATATAGAAAAATATACTATAACATATATGAGAGTCTACATGGTGCTGTATGTTCATTTATTCACTCATTCACTCACTCATTCATGGGAGGCCCACTGTCCACATGACTCTGCCCCAGACATTTGACATAAAGGGACACCTGTGTGCCTGTTCACCAATGTCCAGGTCAAGGACACCTCGCCTGCTCTGGACCTCCTCCTCCCTCTGGCTGGCTTCCAGTCAGTAGGCATGCTCTCCAGCATCCCTCTCTCAGGCCTCTCCTCTAGGCTTCCACCATCTGCCTCTTGGATCAAACGTTTGGCTCTTGGGCTCAGGTCCGACTGGAATATAGCTTAATTTGCAGAGTAGGCTGAAAAACCCCATCCCTGATATGAAAAGATGACTGGCAGCAGGAGGTATATGCTGCAGTTTTTAGAAGGACAAACATTTTAGGTTGGCTTCATACCAAAGGCTGCCAAGGGAGGTGCGATTTGGTGAAGTGTTTGCCAGTTTTGAGCAATTCCTGCCTTCTCTCATCCCAGCTCTTAAGCCGCACTGTGTCAGTCTCCTCCAAGCAGTCCTTCCTGATTCCCTCAGTCAGTGTGATCTTCCCCTTCCCATCATATTTGGTGTCTCCATCTCAGTGATCTGCTTGGTATTTTAATTACCCACACGCGTTTCTCACTTTTCCACTAGATTGTGAGTCACCACCGGGCATGATTGCATCCACATCCCTATGCAATACTCATACAAGGGACTAATAAATCTGTATGACAATGACTATCATTAACTACCCTCATTTTACAGATGATGAAACGAAGGGACCGAGAAAAGAAATTGCCTTCTCAGGGTCGTAGAGCTAAGCGTTAGAACTGGGATTTGAACCCATCTGACGGCAGATTCTGTGCTCAACGCCTTCACAAAGCTGGAAGGCATGGCTTGCTACTGGTTCCGTGTCTACCTGACTTCAATGTCTGTCCGTTTTCTGTAGGGATCCAAGTCAGTAAAGGGAAACTCTTTTCTACATTCCTTTCAAAGGTTTTGCGGCAGCATAGAGTATGCCCCCTCTGAATTTTCTCTCTTGAAGGTTAAAAATATCCATCCTCTCAAGTGTTCTGGAAGATGAGCTGTTTGTAGCCCCCTCACCATCTTGGTCACCCTGCTGAATAAGCCTGAGTGTGTAATAATTCTCATAGGAGGTGATACCTAGAAGTAAACACAATACCGCAGGTTTGGTTCCACCAGCAAAGAATAAAACGAGACGATGATTTCCTGTTTGGCGTGGAGCAGACGGCAGGTACCTAGGCTTAGGGAAAAGCCACTTAGAGGGGACAAGGGTGATGCTGAGTCAAAAAAGGAGACAGGAAACAGTGAGGTGGTAACGAGCTGGGACAGCTGCAGGAAGGGCACGTTCTAGTAAAAGTTTAAAGTGCTGTGAAAACTAAGAGAAGAAGGAGTTTAAAGAAGCAGGAGGGGAGCTTGCGATGTGAGATTTTGCAGAGGGGTCAAGGAGGATAAGAACTGAAAAGATGGACAAATCCTCAGGCTTGGGGAGAGCAACTGGGGAGAAATGCAGGATTACGGAAAGAGCAGGCAATGGGACTTCACACAACAAAAGGAAAAGGAGGAGACCAGTGGCTGGTGGGAGGCGGGGCAGGCAGCAGGGTCCGGGAAAGCATTGTTTGTAAGCTATGGAGGTGGGAATGGGGTGTTTTTCAGTCGAGAGGAGAGAGTGAATGAAGAGGGAAAGGTTAAAGTTGCTGGAACCAGAGTAAGATGGAGGAAGCAGGCCAGATGGGAGGTAAAAGAGCGCTTTGCTAGTAGAGATGGAAATACCTGAAGGTCTGAAGGTTCAGAGAAGGGGCGCTGGGAGTAACCCTCACTTAGTGCTTTCGGAGGGCAAAACCTTTTCATACTCGTCATCTCACTGGATTGCACACCAACCCTAAGAGGGAGGTATCACTATTTCTAGTTTACCTGTAAAACAATGGAGACTTATAAAGGATAAGTGACTTTCCCAAGGTCCAGGATTTTCTTAATCCTAATCCCTTTTTTCGGACCTTATTACTGCAGCCTATTGCTCTGTGTACCAGAGAGTTCCAGAAGGTGTGAATCAATACCCTGCCCTAAAAGGGAAGCAAGTGAAGGGTTAGAGGTTAAGGAGAGCAGAGAAGGTTGACTACACAATTGTAGAAAAGGGGTCAATGAGAAATGGATACAAAGTTTGGAAGCACCAAGAGCATCAGGGGAGACAGCCTAAGTTTGCACCAGTCTAGAGGAACCCAGCTCCACTCTTCTGTGTCCTGAGAAATGAGAATCCATCCATTGATTCCTCTAAGCTTAGTGAGTGCCACTGGGTCAGAGAATCAGTAGGTGACTCAGGGCAGGAGTCTTATGTGGCCAGAGACAGGGTGGAAGCACAGGACGGACATGAATCAGGACAGTGGCCATGCCTAGCATGATGTGACCAAAGAGTGAAGGGTCTGCTCAAAGACCATAGGAAATGGAGGGACTCCACGGAAGTGGGTAGCCTGGGAAGGTCCCTGCAGAGCGTTAAGCCAGAATTCTTCATGTGTCCAAGCATGGCGGAGAAGCAGTGACAGAAACAGAGAAACCTTGGCACTAGTGAATGTATTTGGGTCAAGTCAAGTCTTGTTACTAGAAGGGCTGGAAAACCCTCTCAGAAGAGCTGGAAGAGAACTCGGATTTATTTCCGTGGGGAATACTTTTCTGTAAGAAGAATTATAAAGCCTCAGAAATTACTTAAAGTTGATATCAAAGATTCACTCACACCTGCTAAGGAGAGCCTCAGAAACCTGGAATTCTTTTAGGCACCTGCAAAACTCTCTTTCCTCCCAGAATGCTAGTCTCAAGGTGTTGCCTGGGTAGGACTCAAGTCCCTGGAGACGCAGGCCACATCCTTTTTCTTTTCCCTGACCAGTTCTCTATATCCATCTTCAACAAGCAGTTCTGGGTAGAGCCCGGCACTGTGGGCAGAGAGGATGACGTGAGCCTGGCTTCGACAGAAGCCTCACACAGACAAAGCAAGGTGGCCACTCTCAGGCCACTGGGGACTGATGGCACAGGAATTTCAGACCAGGTCCAGCTTCTTCTGTGTCACTGCTAGGTTGTCCTGCAGCCTCTGCTTCCTCCAGTCCAGGTAGCATCACTGCGGCCGGCTCACCTGCCAGCCCATGTGCATTCTGGAGGGGAAGGCCACCCGCATGGGCAGCTGTAGCATCCTCTCCGACACATCCACCACCAGCTGCCAGGCATGCAGCACCCAGGCCACACCTTGTGGTTACTAAAACCTGGCCTGGATCTCCTGGTGCTACCTTGTCATGTGAACAGGTATCTAACCAGTCTCATCATTGTCCCCAAATCAGTAGACCCCTGGGGGACCCTGGTCCTAGCTAGAACTTTATAGCAAATGCATGAGGGGGAGCCCATTAGAAAATATTTCTATCTGTATACAAATGATGCTTTGAAAGCTACTTTCATTTTTCAGAGTTAGGAGAGTTTGGCAGTTACTGCTAGAAATCTGAGCTCAGTTCATGATGAAATTTTCAGAACCTCAAATTGAACTGTGTGATCTGACCTACAGGTGTGCCTCATAGGTGTGAGAACGATGGAACAACATATTTGAAACCTGCCCAGGACATACAGGGAAAGCCACCATTGTGTAAGTAATAAGAGAGTTCAAGTTGGCCAACCTGAGTCTGAGTTCCTACAACCTCACTTGCTCTGTGAACCTGAGTGAGTCTCAGACTCCCAGAGCCAACTTCCAGTCCCAGACCAGCCCGTGTGCATGCTTCTCATGCATGAAGTCCTGGGTTCAATCCCCAGTACCTCTACTAAATAAAGAAAAATAAACCTAATTACCTCCCACACACACACACACACAAAAAAAATTCAAAAAAATTTTAATGCAAAATTAAATCTAATCCTCAAGGAAGCTTCTAGATTTGAAATTAGTATTCCCACTTAATATATGAGGAGACTGGGGCTCAGGAAAAAAAAATTAAGAATGTGCCCAAAGTCATACAAACAAGTGTCAGAGCTGGGGATGTGGCTCTTTTCTTAAAGTCCCATGTTCTTTTCACTCTACCACCCCTGTAAAGAAACGTCTTAGTGAACCAGATGAATTATTTGGAGTTCCTTGTCATAGTACATTGACTCGAAAGCTTCACTGAATCTTCTAGACCATCAGCAGGGCTGAAATAGACAAAATATCCAGTGATATGGACTACAGAACCAGAGCAGCTCTGCGTGTAGACGGACACCACTTAAAATGGAACACAAGTGGTTGCAGATCAACACAGAAGTAATAGACTCTTCAACAAATCTTGCTGGGACAACTGGTTAACCATAAAGAAAAACTAAATTGGAATTCTACTTCACAGCATATACACAATCAATTTAAGACAGCTTAATAACTTAAATGTGAGAAGTAAAATTTAAAACTTTAGAAGAAACTGGGGGGGGATATTTTTATGACCTCAGGATAGGAAATACTTTTATTTGAAAACAATATGAAAAAAAAGCTCATAAAGAAAAGATGGTTAGCTTTGACTATGATGAAGTTAAGAACGTGGGTTCAACAAAACACACTATAAAGAAAATGAAAAGACAAGTCACGAACTGGGAGAAAATATTTGCAACACATAATCAACAACCGATTTTTCAGAACATAAATTTTTTGCAAATCAGTGAGACAAAGACTAACAATTTGACAAAAATAGTCGAGAGAAATCACGAATAGTCATTTTATAGAAGAGGAAACACAAGTTGCCAATAAACACAAATATTCACTCAACCTCACTGGTCATCAAGAAAACTGAAATTAAAACAACAATGAGAAACAATTTTGCACCTCAAAATTTAGAAGTCTGGTAATACCAAGTGTTGGTTAGAAAAAAAAAAGTGAAGCGAGCAAACTCTCCCTGCTGGTAGGGATGTAAGTTGACACAGCCACATTGCGAATAAATTTAGCATCATCCATGACAGTTGAAGATATGCATTCCCTGTGACCCTGAAGTCATACTCCTAGGTACAGTCCGACAAAAAACACCTGGCCCATGCAGCGAGAGAGAAATTGAAAAGAATGTCTGCAGCAGCATTACTGAAATAGAAAAATAGACTGGAAACAAGTCAGCAGAGCAAATGTACATCAATAGGGAAATCGATGAGTAACCTGCGACATCGTCCTGCACAGGAATAGAATACAGCCATGAAAACCATGCAGGTGCGAACATCAACACACACACGCACCTCCCAACATTGACTGAGCAAAATGAGAAAAAAAAACCTCAGCTGCCCAGGAATATACACATGGCATGACACTGCTTGTATACAGTTCAAAAATAGGAAATAGTGAACAATCTACTGTTTGGAATGCATAGATTTGAAGCCAACTTACAAAGAAAAGTAAAAGGAATGACGAACCCGGAATTCAGGAATGTGGTCCCCCCCCCCGCTGGGAGAAAGGGGGGCTGAGGTCTCCGACGGTTCCACGGGTGACCTTCTGTCTCTCACGTTGTGTGGTGTTTACGCTGGTGTCCGCTTTGCCCGTCTTTCCACCTTATGTACGCTTTATGGGCTGTGTTGTGAGCATGAGTTTGGTAGAAGACCCAGACAAGGAAAATTTATGCTTGTAATTCAGAGTGAATGGTCATCCACTGCCCTGGGGCACAGCTCAACCCACTACCAACACTAAGTTCTTGGTGTGGGAGGAAGTCCATACGGCCAGTGTGTAGATCGTTACAGATGCAAAATGTGACTTGATACGGGGATGAATGGTGGAGGATTGAGCGGACGGATGGGTGTGTGGATGGATGGATGCCTAAATGAGGTGGCCAGCTCAGAGCCTAAATAACATGAAGGTATTTAATAGAAGTTCTGGCACAAATGGGAAAAGGAGGCAGGAATCTAGACTTGAGATTTACAACCAGAACTTCCTTTCTCCTGTCTCCTGAATGCACTCAATTAAATACAGTGAGAATCATCTAATTTAACATCAGCCTAATTGTCTCTCTTTATTAAATGGAGAGAAGGCTAAGTGTTAATTCTGCACAACCCTCCCGCCACCACCGCACCCTCACCAGTTGGCTTAGAGAATCTCCTGATCTTTCTCAGTCCCCCCACACCATGCGTTGCCCTGAGCCCTGCTCCCCTGTCGGTCCTGATTCGATCTTGAATGCGGACACTGTTTACTGATTTGCAAGCATGATGCTTTTCTGGGCCCCTTCTAGGCTGTAAGCTTGATGAAGGGAAATGCGTCTTATTCATCTGTTAATCCTGCATTTCTTACAGCACTTGACAGATCACATGTACTGGACACACACTTCTTTTGGAATGAACAGGCACTGAGATGCAGTCTATGAAAAGCAGTGAGTCTAAGTCACTGACTCCAAAACTCAAATATTACTGGATTAGATTACTCAAAACCAGAAGGAAGGGCAAAAACACGAAGTAGACTCTAGGCTGATGATGGCTAAGACGTAAAAAGGCAATTTAAACCAAGCCCTGAAGTCTTGCCGAGTCCCCGACTAAGCCAAGCAAATCTGATGCGCATAATACACCTGGCAGGCCACACACAGCCCAGGGGACAAAGCGGTTCCATAAAGTTTGGGCTCACATAGCTTTAGAAGGTTGAATAAAAGTCAGCTTTGTGAAAAAAAAAAAAAAAAAGGCATTGGAGATGAAAAAATTTTTTTGGTATTTAGCCCTGAAAAACACTCACATCAGGGCAGCCTGGAAAGGCCAGGCAGGTGACAAGATCAGGAAGAGGTACAGAAACACAGAGAGATGAGTGAGCAGGGTGGAAAGTCATGCACAGAGCAGTGAGAACCCTGGAAGGAATTAATCACACCTCTAGTCGCTCAGGTCACTGTCTGCACTGACCCCGTGCTAATTCCGCTGCAGCTGCCAAAACTCAGTTGAAATTCTTCTAGCAAATACTGCTGGAAACTCTTCTAAAAACCTGTCCAAGTGACTCTATTTTGTTTATACCCTAAATGCTTCTTTTGCATCCAAATGTCAAAGCAGAAGTCGAGGAAGAGACCAGGTTGGAACTCATAATTGGATCTGATGAGTTCTTTCCTTCTTCCTTCCTCAAATCTTGGTAGTTTAAGCTGATTGGTGAAAGCTATTACTGCTCAGCTACGGGATGATAACACCTCACAACGCTAGCAGCAACGGGGCAGTTACACCCTGTTGACCACTCCCTACGTGCTGACACTGTCTTAATCCATGAGCATGTGTTATCTTTACAACAGTCACAATAGTGTTATCGGGTCAGCATTATTAGCCCATTTTCTCTAGGAGAAAACTGAGTCTTGAGACATGAAGTAGACGGTGCTAAATGAGCACGGTTAGTCTCCAGGGCCGTCTGATCTAACCTCCTTGTAGCTCATATTCATAAAAAGACATCTCTAAGGAACATTGGGTTCTCTGCAAGTACTGTCTGGTACTTCTACCCACTTTGAGGGCAAAGAACAACAGCCATTAAACCACAGGAAACATGAGGGCAGGAATCAGCACAGAGCTGGGCATCATGAAACGCAATACGTCCACTGATTGAATTTTGTTTGAGGACCACTTGGCACATCAGAGCTTTGAGAATGTCAGCCAGTGAGAACTTCCCACTGCCGGTGGTCCTTCTCTGCTTTTCCTCTTCTTCCCTTTCTTCTCCATTTCCTTCCTTTCTCTCCTGCCTGCCTGCCTTCCATTAAATGAGCATTTGCAAGCACCTACTATGTGCAAGCTTTGTGCTAGGAGCTGGAATACGGAAATAAAGTAGACATGGACCCACACTAGGTACCTTGACAAGTAGATATGAGAAGACACCACAGAGAGGCTCTCAAACTCCAGCGAAGAGTTGGCCCCGCAGGGTCAAATTCATCCCCTTCTCTTTGTGTCCAACCAGTAGACTACAGGGCCATGCTTCCAAATGGGAGAGGACACCCAGGCACGTCTGCCTGGCCTGGGAAGGCAGCCCTGCAAATGAACTAAACCACACGTTATGTACAGGAAGTTCAGTGCAATCACATGAAGGAAAACCCATCAGCCAGGGATGGAGAGAAAGAGGGGCCAGAAGAGAGGCAGACAGAATCCCTGAGCCCCAGAAAGAGGGGAAATCAGAAAAATCCCTTCCTGATCATTTGCGCCCCCAGCCCCCTCTCAACCCCTCCATCTCCCAACGAGGTCATTGACTTCTCCCCATCCTTAATCTTGTAAGTAAAAATGGGAAATGAACATCTCATCAGCATTGCAGAGCAGAACAGGGCTGGAGACCACCCGTCGAGTTCGAGGGGGAAGACCCATTCCAATATTTATGTATTATTATTATTTCGAGAAGAGGGGGAAAAAAAGCCAGAAGTATTTCCAAAATGTCAACACTATTAAGGAAATCTGAACACCTTAATCCATTTAAATGTCAGCTAGAACCAGGCCGGGGTTTTCAGGAGGGGAGAATGAAGGAAGTAAGGAGGGGCAGAGGGAATTAATGCCAGATTCCACATAATCTATCAAAGTTTCTTTCTTTTCTTAATATATTAAATATTAAATGCTTCTTTGCATCTGAGTGAGAGAGGAGAGAGCAAGGGAGCAGGGTGGAACTCATAAATGCCTAGATAATTGGTTTTGAGCTTTTTTTTTTTCTTCTTTCTTTCTTTCTTCTTGGCGGATTCTCAATTTCCCTATAAAAGAGAAAATTCATTTCCAGCCGCTAATGTAATGTCAGCGTGCTGTTTACTAAGCATGGATGATGTATAGGGGGACACTACTTTCAGAGGACTACTTAATGATGCATAGAATTAAATCCTGAGCTCCTCAGCTGAGCCTCCTCCCTCCCTCCTGGTTCCCAGGCTCCCAGTGCATCCTGGGAGAAGCAGGGTTGGCATAACCTGTCTCCCCAGTTGCTAGAATTCTGGGGTCTTTGCTGAGGTAGCTTGGAAATAGCCCCTGAGCCTCAGCAGACACGTTTGCCCCTGGCATAAGCTGGGATGACCTCCTGGGCAGGAAGAAGCTGATGGACAAGGGGAGGGATGGATGCTCAATGCTGGCGGGGCAGGAGTAGGGCGTCAATGTGAGGCACCCAGTGTGTGTGTGGGGGGGGGGGCGGGCAGGGGGGAAGAGGGCAGGGTGAAGTAGGAGAGCCTTGGTAGGGGAAGGGCTGACCAGGAAGAGCTGGAGGTGGAGCATCTCTGAGCTCACCCTCTGCCCTCTGGAAACCACAGCATTCAGATGCCAAGGAAAATAGATGCGGGCCTTTCGGCTGCATCCCAGGGGGTCTGCGAGGCTGTCATGGCCAGGGCAGCACCTCAGTCCTTCTCCTTTACCAGCCAGGCGTTTGTCTCGGCTCATGCTGGTCTCACAAGGTGGGGCAGCACCCTGCAGGCGGGACCACCCGGCTTCCTGCCCTGGGGAAGTGACCCAGCCGTGCCACCTAAGAGACCGCAAACTGGTGGGCTGGAAACTGGGAGAAAAGGTGGAAAGGGAGACAAGGGTGGGGTGCTGAGAGGAGTGGAGAAATGCGGGTCTCTCAGCGTGGTGATACAGGGAGGGGTGACCAGGCAGTCCCTTCTGCATCTCCTCCAGGGTTGCTCTGGCCCCACCATCCTACTCAGGCTGGTCTCCCTTCTCCCCCTGGGTAAGTCGGGTGGCCTCATTTTCTCTGTCCTGAGCACTTGCTGTCACTGATCACTCCCTGTTTCTGGAAGCCCCCTACTCCTCTGGCATCCACGATGCTGCTCTGCTTCTGACAGCTTGCTTCCCGTATCCCTCGTGGGTGTCTTTCGTTCCTCCAGTCTGCACACTGTAGGTTTTCTACAGCATCTTTCTTGACAGCTTGCTCCTTCTCCATGTGTTTTCATTCCCTATATAGGTTTCTGTCTTTCATGACTCCAAGCCCATATCTCTAGTCCCACCATGCTCCTGGGCTCCCGCAGCACATTGGCCGCCACTTCCAGGCACCTCGGTGTAGGTGTCCCGCCCTACAGGGCACATTCAGTATCCTCCGTACCGTCAGCTGCCTTCCCCCCACCCCATTTCTGCCCATGCAACTGCCATTTTTCCAGGCCCTCAGATCAGAAAGCTTAGAGTCATCGCTGTCTCTTCTTTCATTTATCAGTTTTGAAGCATCCCTGGCTTCACTCTTTCCCACTCACCCCTTGACCCAGCATCACCCTGGTCCAGCCCTTGTGCCTGGACTCCTGCCAGGTTCCTCCAGGTTTCACCTGCCTCCAGTCTAACCAACCCTGAACTCTGGTGCCCAACTCATCTTCCCAAAACCTCATTTACACCAAGTCATTTGACAGAGGCTGGCCACCACCTACTCAGCTGAGTCCAAACTGCACAGCACTGGGCAGAACCCACTTCCAGGGAGGATCAGGCCTAGGAGGGAGAGGCACCATCACGCACCAGCCAAAACTGGGAGGAGACCCCAGCTTCCTCGTGGAAGAACCATTGAAGAAACTAGAGTTTCCAGATTGGAAGAAGGGAGGCTAAACACTGGAATTTAATTTGAAAATCTAAAGAGCTGTCCTGCAGCCAACGAGGATCAGGACCTGAGTGACACAGAGGGATACGTCTGGAACACAAGCAGGACACAAGACGTCACGAGCTAGATTTTAGCAGAACTTTCCAAGAGTCAGAGACAGCTAAAGCTGAAACTGTCTGCTCCTGCCTCTATATATGTTCCAGCAAAGCCTGACAATCACAGGTCGGGAGATTATGGAAGAGACTCACATGTGGGATCGGTGAGCAGGAAGTTTTTCTAGGACGGGGTTTTTTTTGAAGCATAGTCAGTTTACAGTGTGTCAATTTCTGGTGTGCAGCATAATGTTTCAGTCATACATACGTTCCTTTTTGATACTCTTTTTCTTTCTAGGATATTGAACATAGTTCCCTGTGCTGCACAGTAGAAACTTGTTTATCTATTTCCTACATAGTCGTTCATGTCTAGAGCAGCTTTAAAAAATTCCTCCCCACGCAGAGGTTCTACGCTGTTCTACGTGACTTCAAGGCCCTCCTTCCCCGACCTCATGTCTGTAGCCCTCTTCTCTCCCAGCATCTCCCGCGTGTGTGCAGACTGGCCAGACTCTTCACTGCCCACACGTGCTCAAGGCAAATCTTTGCCCATGTGGCTTCCAGAATGAATGGCCCTTTGCTGAGCCTTCAGACCCGCTCTGTCTCCTCTGCGCTCTCCCACCTTTGACTCACAGCCACTCAACCACATCGTCTTGTTCAGTACCTCCCTCTCCTCACCCTCCCATCTTCCTGGTGTGTGACTCCCTCATGACCTCATGATCTGATCATGCTGCTTCTTTTGCAGTTGCACAGCATCTAACACAGACCCCGGTGTGCACTGCCCTTAAGAAATATTTGATCAGTTGATTGATTAAACATTAACACATGCACATCTTCACTGCCCACCTTGAGTCTTGCTCTGTTAGACTCGCCAGCCAAAACAGTGTCATCAAAAGGAGGATCCTGCGTGTGGCTTCCCATCACATATTGAATAAAATGCCAGCTCCCAAGCATGGTACTCAGATCCCATCACACCCTGATCATAAACCACCTTTTCAAAATGTTTCTTAAGTCATTGCAACCAATCCACACTCTTTGCTCTGGCCGCAACAGACTCCCACTGTTCCCCCTGCCTGGAATACACCCTCCCCATCTTTGTTCATCTGGAAAATTCCTACTCACTCATCCAAAGGCACCTCAGAGATCACCTTCTCGGTGGAGCTTTTGCTGACGACCTCTAAGGCGGCAGCTTCACCCTCTCTGTGCTCCCATGACACTTTGGGCAGCTCTCCATTATATCACTCACCATATTTTATTATAGTTAATTGTGTACACATCTGCCTTCCCCGCTTGTCCTTCAAGGGCAAGGGCAATGTCTTCCCCATCTCTCATCCCTCTAGGGCCAGCAGAGTGTGAGGTGTATAGTATTTAACTAATGGGACAGAGGAGAGGGGAGGGAGGGGCGGAGAAAAGGATAGAGGGAAGAAGGGAATAGAGAGGAAAACTCATGGGCAGTGAAGATGCTATGACAGGGATCTGAGGAAGGACATATGCCTGGCCCGCGTGTCGTAAGTGACCAAGAAGAAGGCACTTTGTGAGAATTTAAGAGTCTAAAAAACCCACAAATCTTTGCCTTCTCTTAGGAACATCTGCTCTGATGCATGATTACCGCCTCCTTGCGTTATAATCCATGCTAATTAACGCAAACATCTCTCTCTCTTCTGAGACCCTGAGGTCTCCCCCTGTATAGGACAGAAGAGAGTATTTCTGCGAAGGCTGGGGATCTTGAGTGGTGGGGTAACTTTGTGCAGGGACTTGGGAGCGTGAGGCATTGTGCTATATTAAGCCCATGGAGAGGGAAGGTAGTCCTGAGAATACACTTTTCAGTTGTTGTTGTCATTGTTTTTTCACTTTTTTTGATAGTTAAATACAGAGTGTGATTGTGCAGGCCGAGAGAGGAGAAAATAAAACACCGAGGGCAGATTCAAGTCATGACACCTTCAGCCGTGTTGTTCAGGCTCTGCGTGTGGGGCATCCACCCCCTGAAGACGAGGGTTCCACCCGGGAGCCTTGGCTGCAGCCCTGAGAGTCAGGTTCACTGAGGATACGGTGCTGAGAGGCAGAGGCAGAGCTCAAAGTCTGCCCCAAGGGCGTCAGAGCAGTTCTTCCTTCCTTAGAGGCCCGCCAGCATCAACAGAAAAACCTGTCGAAGCATCTCTAAGAAGGCAATACCTTGGTTGCTCCAGCCAAGAGCTCTGGTTAGCACCAGTTTTGTAGGACTGAGTGTCTGTTCCTGTGGCTTAGACATGGCCAGTATTTCTTTGTTTTTGTGCTATTTCTGGAACCCTTGATTTTTCACCATCACATAGGGATTCCTTCAGATTCTGTCTTCTCAATTTTGCCCTTTAACATATTGATCTTTCTAGAATATCCTGATTTCTATCCCTTCTCTTCTCTTCCACAATCCAACCCACCTCCGCTTCCAGGCCCTTTGTCCTGAAAATAAATGGTTTGGCCCACAGAGGATGTGAAGACCGTACAAAACCTGCCCAGCCAATTGTTCAGCATCCCTTCCCACAAGTCACCAGTGCCTTCAAAGCTGGCTCTGGACTCGGATCTGTCTCTTTCCCCAGATTCTCATCTCAGAATCCAATATCCCGGGTCCCCTAAACTCTTCTGGGTTGAAATGTTAATGGTAAGTGTGAGTCAATGGGTTACATTTTCCTGGGGACTTCCGAAGTCACCAAAGCAGGAGATTTCCTCTCAGGTCCTTCATACGAGGAGGTACTTGAGACTCACATGTTTCAGTTCTGTGGGAAGCACCATGGCCAAGCCCCTCAGAGACCCACGCTCCCCGAGAGACATGTCCCACCTACCCCGTGCCTCTCTGTCCTGGTCATCTCAGGTTTGGGTCAGTGTCTCAGTCTCACTGCTCCTGGGGGTCTCCACACTGGGGCCAGTCACCAGCCCCATTTAGGACTTTGTCTCCACATATTGTCTGATAGTTTCAGTCACATCAGCCAGGAAAGAAACTTCCTGACTTGCCCATCTCTTTCTCTCTCTCTATCTTGTAGTCACTCATCCATGCTTACCTGCCTCTAAAATAGTTCCATGGATTTTTTTTTCAAAGTTAAGGAAAGAAAGACTTTAAAACATCCTATCTTGGGGCTGTGATGAAATGAGGGAAATGCCATGCCTCTGGCTGACTTCTGAGACAGTTATAAATGACTAAAACTAGAAATTTGGGATGGAAAGAGTTTCCCAGCTGTTACTTCACAGCCAAGAGTGGAAACAGGCTCTTCACAAAGGGAGACGGCAGGGAGGATGGCAGGGGGCGTTGGGGGGAGGCACTGAGAAAAGTGAGGAGTTGAATAAACGCTGCCGGACTGGGAAATGAGACCTGGGGAAGGGAAACACTACTCCAGGCCCTCCTCAGGCCATAAAGACTCACTCACACGCCCTCCCACGACAGCATTTCCCACACAATGTGTGTAAACAGCAGAGGGGGCTCCGGGGAGCTGCGAGATGAGCAGGGGAGGAAGGGGGCAGATCAGTCTAAACTCCAGGGATCTCAGCCCAAAGTCGACTGGGGCTTCCAGGTTGGGATTTGGGGAAAGTGTGCCTCAGTTTCCTCTTTTGTAAATGGTAATAACCAAAGCTAACAGCCACTGCGCCTCCTCTGCATGACACTGCAAATTTCTTTATGTGCATTCGCTTACTCCTCACAACAACCCCACAAGGCAGGTCCTATTAGAGGTCCCAACAGACAGACGAAAAAAACACAAAGATTTGGAGAGATTAAGTAACCAGCCAGGGCTTATACTGTGCAGCCTGGATTCAAACCTGAGTCTTCCTGTCTTTCTACACTGCTTTTCTGAAGTCTCGTAGAGTAGCCCTTGCTTCTTATTATTCTCTGGGACTTCAGACAGCAAGAACCCTGGGCCTTCTCCCCTGCAAGGTTCATTCGCCTAGTCTTCAGATGAGGGATGCAAAGAGGGTGAGTGAGTTTCCTTCTCTGGGTCAACTAGAAAGTTAGCCAGTGCCAACAACCCATGCACGTGGACAGCATCTCCAGTTTGTGAAGTTTTCTTCTATGCATTCTCTTTTGGCTGTCTCAGTAGACTAAATATACGAGCAGAGGCAGGCTTCCTCATCTATAAAGTGAACATAAAATCACCTGCCTTGCAGAACTGGTCCAAAGATAAGACGATTATGGGAAAGCCCCTGGGACAACATCAGGCACAGAATTTACTCTGTCAGCGAATGCGAGGTCCCTTCCAGCTCTCTCCAAAGTGATGGCATGAAAGAGCTGTAAAGACTGAGCTCTTACAACTGCAGTTCCACCCCGCCAGACTTCCTCTCTGGAAGCAAGACGTGCTTGGCACCGTGTGCCTCTTTTCTGAACTTTCTCCCTTCCCCTTTCTCCTCCTCCTCAAATGCCCCAGAACTACAAGTCATAGATGGATTTACAGGGTGGGACTGTGTTTTAGGGCAAGAATCTAAAAGAAGACCCAAGTTTGGAATGGGTAAGGGATGTTTTGGGGTGGACAGCATGCAAAGGTCTTTAGGGAGAGAAGGACTCAGGTCACTGAAGGGAGAAAAGGCACTTGGCACTGAGAGATGGGCAGGTGAGTGCACACAAGCCAGTAGGGCACGAATAGCACACATGCTTGCGCGCGCACACACACCAGCCAGGAACTGGCAGTAGTGATCTCAGCAAATGAGCCCCTGATCACTCTAGAAAAGAGCTGTTCAGGCAACCTGCTCTCCAGGAAACTTATCCTTCATCAGGGTGAATGTCAAATATGTAAAGTCATCTACCATTTTTTATGTGGCCAAGTGTGTCTGAGGACCAGCCCTCTTGGCCTGCCCTCGAGGTCCCTCCACAATTCCTTAGGGATCCATGGAAAAGACTTTGAAAAACACAGCCTTAAACCAGAGAAGGAAGAAATGCAGAATTTCAAGGTTGGGAGACAGAGGGACCATGGTTCACCTACAGATCACGCGATGCAAACAGTTGCTTTCGGGGGTGGGTTGCCTTGGTCTTTAGTGACTTGGTGGAGTCCCTGCACCCATGCTTGGCTGTCACAGCCACATTCCTTGCTTTGGGAGAGACTGATAAACCCCTGCTTTGTTTAGGCCGCTTCATTTGGATTTCCTGTTACATGCAGTTCAACTCGAGCCCTAACTGATCCATCATGCCCTCCATTCCTCTGCTGGCCTCCTGCATCCCAGGCTGACCTCCCCATCTCACGCTCACTCTTTCCCCCAGACTTGACATCTCATATTCTCGTCCTCCCCACAAATCATTCAGGATGCCTTCCCTGCCAGATTCATTGCATTATCCCCTCCCATGTCTCAGATCCATGCTTGGCACACAGTAGGCACCAATGAATATTTCTTCAGCAGATAAATGAATTATCTAAGCAGCCCTGCTCTGTTCCCATTATCCTACAGATGCCCAACCATCATTTCAAACCCTGACCCCTTGGCCCTCTCCTACCTCATCTTTCTTATTGTCTATGGAAGACCTCTATTGGGTTGACCTTCCAACCCCTGCAACAAAACTTGTCTGAAACAGAGCTTGTTATCTTTCCTTCCAAACCAGAGCCCCTTTCCACTTTCCCTATTATTGCTAGCAGCTCAATTAGCCTTAGGACCGCACAGTCATCGCTCTTCATTTTTCTCTCTTCTTGGCATCCACTCCCTCTTTGGATCCCGCCTGTTCTTTCTCAGCAAGGTCTCCCAGACTCCGAGTTCCCTGTTCTCAACAGCCAACTGCTGATCCAGACGTGCATTCTGTGCTGGGAGCCCCGGGAGATCTCCTTCACAACACCAGTCAGACACCGCTATTGTCAGTTCCTTGATGCGCTCAAAAGTGAGTGCTGGGTGCAGGCACAGCCACAGAAAGCTCTAGCGAGCATGTGACAAAGGGATAAGGGAATGGATGGGTAATCCCCATGCTGGCTGCTCCTTGGGGAGAGGGGTCATCTGTGTCTTATCTACCCAAGTTGAACGCAGTCATTTCAAGGACAGACTGGAGGCTCTTCTTAATTCTTCAAGTTTCTTTCATCCTCAAAACCAAGCTGAAAACTTATCCTCTCTCCCCTACCTTCACACCGTCCCCTCTCTGTCACTTTCTCCTGATTCTGGACCTCTGCGTTTCACTGAGTAGCATCCACATGACAGCTGGAGGAGGGGCCGTGATGGAGAATCACTGGTGATCTTAACAGCCTGCTTGTGGGAACAAAGTCCCGTCCACCTTCTCCTGCAACAGTCCTCCTCAGCCTTTTTCTTCAGCTCTGTCTAGAAAACACTCCAAAGTTTCTGTTCTCTTTGATATTTACCCTATCCATCTATGCTACCTTCCAAATAAATAGAAAAAGAAAAGAGGAAAGAAAAAATTTCTTCCCATAAGCAAGGATAGCTCATTTTCATCACCGTTTACCCCCAAACTCCAACCCTAAACCTATCGAAAAGTGCTCTTTAAGTGAAGAATGGGGGAGAGGATTTTTGTCCACCTTAGTATGCTTTCTGGGTATAACTGCACCACTCACCCCTGCTTAGAGTCTATCTGTGTTGTCTAATGTATGCAGGGCTAAGACGCTTCCTGAGAAAACAGTTTGGGATTTGAACATACACAGGTGACACTGATGGGGTCTTCATGGAAGCCAGACTCTGGCGAGGAACTCCAGTCACCATTCTGAATCCATCTGGACATGGGACGTGAGCAGCAGATGGAAAGGGTTCTGCTAGGGCCTGGATGCTTTTCCGCAGAGGAAAGTCTGGATGTATGCACAGTTAAATGAGCTGCAGATTCTTAAGGTTCAAGCAGATCTGCTCCAGCACCCTGTAAGGAGACACAGAGGAAGATAGGAGCCTTTGCCTCTCCCGTTTTGCAGAGCCAGTGGTGGCTGTCACCTTCAACAGGCCACCTGAGCCAAGTAATGTTGGGAGCACAGCCAAGAAACCAGCAGCATCAGTGGATGAGGAGAGCGACGAGACTCATGAGAGCATTGTGCCGCCCCTGCACCACCTGAGAGGGATGGGAGGAGCCGTGGGCGGCTGAGGGCGTGGGGAAGGGGGATGACGGCCTCAAGTCGCCAGAAATGACTCCCAGTACCAGGAAACAGGCACACAGATCACTGCAACCTTACTGCACCCACAGGAGCATTCAGATTACATAAGGAATCCTCCAGGCCAGGGTACATCAACCAAGCCCAAAAAATGAAATAGGGAGAAAAGAAAAACAAGACGACAGGCTTCCAAAGCACTGAATGCATTGGAGATGGCTGAGCGCAGACAGTGCTTGGTCAGAGGCTGGTTTTGTTTGGGGTTGGATGGGAGAGGAAGGATGCAACAGGAAGCCAGCCCACCCTGAGCCATCGCTGTTCTCAGAATGGTGGGGCGTTCACGGAGGTCCCCAAACACTGGAAGCCTTGGGGACTGGCAACTCCAATTCCTTCTTTCCATGAATGAGCACATGTGCTTTCACAAAAGAAAATAATTGAAAGTAGCGTTTGGATGGCATGTCAAACAAGGCCCCCATTAGCCCAAATAATTCTCAAAATATCTTCATGAGATATGGCTGTCCTCACTTTAAAGCTAAGAAATAAAGGATCAGCAGCCTTAAATAAAACCCAAGACGCCCTGGCTTCCCTGGACCATTTACTCTATCAAAGGGGGCCTGGGGGTGGGGGTGGGGGAGGTGTGGGGGAGGGGCGGGTTATGAGAGATGATGAAATTCTGAGCCAGCTCTTTTATCAGTCCATATGGTGCATATGAAAACATGTTTGGTATTTTCTTTTAAATCATCAAATACAAGTTGGGCAGAATTTTAAGAACTGAGACGCCCCATAAAATACTGAGAAAATGTGATTCAGAAAAATGCAGGAAATATATGGTCCAGTGTTTGCTGTGCATTAGAACTCATTAAAAAAAAAAAAAAAAAACTTGTGCAGACTCTGCCCATAAACTACTGAGTCCGAATATGGTGGGGGGAGGATGCTCCGTATATCCAGCAAGCTGCCCAAGTGATTGTGCTACACGTGAAAGTTTGAGAACTAATGATCTAGGTTCTGGTTTATCTTAATTTATAGTTATCAAGACAAATAATTAACTAGTTTTAAAAACCCACGTTTATTGATTGCTGTCATTTTTCTAATAACAGTGAAGCTTCATGAGGACTTATATGTCTATGTGTATCCTGTATATTCTGACTTAATTTTCATAAAGAACTCTCCGGGGTTAGTATTGTTCTCCTCGCTTTATAAAAGTGGGACCTAAAGTTCGGAGAGTTGGAGTGATTTGGTTGGCATCATTGGCCCATTGGCCCCACATCATCCCTCCTCTTCCACACGCGGCTGGGCTGGGAGGAGCGGAGGCCTGTCGCGTGACTCCCACACCGGCCCCTGCGAGCTTGGTGCTCCGCACAGGCGCGGGCACTTCTTGCAGCCTTTTGAGAAGAAGCAGGTGAGGAAAGACGGGGAGCCTGTGTGGCCTGGATCAGTGCTCGGAGAAACAAGGAGCTCGTCTGTCAAAGAACTGAGAGACATCAGAGAGGGCGTCTGAGGTGAAGATGAGAGCGGATGGAGAAAGGGAGGCGGGCTTGCGGAATGTCAGCTCTTTGGGGCAGGAATCCGGGGCAAGTGAAGAGCGAGGTGATGTGGATGTGGTTAGGAGGGCTGTGAAAGGGAAAGTGGGTAGAAGGGAGAGGAAGGAAACCTCCAGACGGAGGGTCAGGGTTCAAGGATAGGGCTGCTCCGAATGAAGGGCGGGAGCATGAGAGCAAGGCAGAGGTGAGGGGCGCGGAAGGAGGAGGCAGGGAGCAGACTCAATATTTTTAACCCAACCTCGATCAAACGTATAACTAATAAACTTTTAGAGACACACTCTGGTCCCGCTGTCTCAAAAGTTGATCTCAGGATCTCTAAAAAATTATCGAGCAGCCCAAGAGCACAGTGGCACATTTAAAAAATATGTATTTATGAAAACGAATATATGTATGTATATGCATGACTGGGACACTGTGCTGTACACCAGAGATTGACACATTGTAATTGAATGTACTTCAATTGAAAGATGTATTTATTAATTCATTTAAAAGTACGAATAAACTCATTCATGTTAATAAATAATAAACTCATTCATGTTAATAAACAAATTCATGATAATGTATTTTTATGGGAAATAACTACATTTTCAAAAACGCATGAGCCAAGAGTCATGATTATACACGTTTGCACATCTTTAACGTCTGGCGTGATAGAAGCCGGCTGGCTTCGCAAACCCGCTTTTACATTCAGTGTGACCATATGTTGTTTTGGCTGAGGTATAATGAACAAACTCTGGCCTCACACAGATAAGGAGCTGGAAAAAGGAGGACTATATTCATCTCTTTTTCAGATAATTGTGGGCATTCTTCTTTCACACGACCTCAAAATTCGACAAATGGTATATTCTTAAAGGTTACTTGTGACACAGAATCTCAAACCGTTCTCAGTGAAGTTTTGGTACCCTCTGACTTGCAAACGTGTTGATCTGTTTCGCACCTTGGATGCCTCGCCCATGCATGATTTGTAACATCGTGCACTGGTCCTTTGGAAAATGTTGGCTCACTGAGCTCTGAGGAGCTTCCAGACACACAACAGAGAACCCACAGTACACTCGTGAGCCAGTGAGCAAGTCCAAAGCAAGTGATTTAAAACAGCGTTGACCTCACAGGCCCCCTAAGAGGGTCTCGGGGAGTCCAGGGGTCCCAGACCACACTTGGAGCACCACAGCTGTTGTATATTGAAAAGTGTCCTGAACTGGGTATCAGACAACCCAGGTCCTGGATCAGACCGTACTTCTCATTAGCTTGAGCATATTCCTGAACTTCTCTGAGCCTCTTCAGCCAAAAGGGACGATCACTCTTTCTTTAAAGTTCCCCCATGGATGGGGAGGGTACAGCTCAGTGATAGAGTGCATGCTTAGCATGCATGAGGTCATGAGTTCGATCCCCAGTACTGCCATTAAATAAAAAAAAAATTAATAAATAAATCTGATTAACTAACCCCCCCAAAAAAATTCCCCATAAGCCCCTCCCACCAAGCCTTTCTTTGCTGTCTCTGAAATATACTCTTCTCTGCTCAGTTCCCCAATTGCCAGCTGTCAACCTCATCCCTTCTGGAGGCCCAGCGGCTTAGCCACTCCTTCCATGACATACTTCTGACTTTTCCTCCTTGGGCCCTCTGCTGCCTTTGTTTGGACCTTTCTTGGGGATCTTCTCTCACTCTGTTCTCAGTGAACATGACCAGAGAGCTTGTCTTGCTCCCCCACCCCCACCACCCTCTCCCACCCACGCTGGGAGTCCCCGGAGAGCGGAGACCACCGGGCCTTATTCATGTTTGTGTCTCCTGCAGCTACGAGCCCCCTGTCTGATGTGGAGTAGGCGCCCTGCGGAAGTGAAATTAATTGGTTAGCATGTTTCAGAAAGATCTATCTGTAAGGCTGAATGGATATTTATGGGAGAAGAGGCAGGGAAGAGGTGACTGGGAGGTGAAGGAAGAGGAATGACAGTAAATGGAAATAATGGGAAGACAGATAGAAGGAGACAGAGAGGAGAGGTCAAAGTCTGTGCCCAGAGGTCACAGAGCGGGAGAAAGAGATGGGACGGGATCTGGGCATGGTGAGAAGATAAGAAGGGCATTTTAGGATGGATTTCACCAATTAAGGGGGTGGGATGCTTGAGAAATGGCATTCCACTGGATGAAGAAAACTAAACCATACTTGGATGACAATCCTGAGAGGCTAGTGGGCAGACAGGGCTGAGTCCCGGGCAGCCCTAAGGTGGTTGCTTGTGTGAGTGAGGGGTGAGAATGGCAATGACAGAAGCTGGTCCATGTGGCCATGTTTCCACTCCTCTCTCCTAACATCTTCAAGGATGCTGCTGGCTGCCTGGCACCCAGAAACCCCTGCCAGCGCCCACACATCTGGCGAGGAATAAGCCCGCAGGAGGCAGAGTGGAAAAGAGCAAGACACTCAAATCCTCTAATTTTTTTCTCTTTAAATATTTGCAGAGAGGGAGTGTGGAATCGGCACGGGCGACGCGGTGCTTACTGCTCACACTACATTAAAATTCAGATTGGCTTGTGCAATATTCCGGGCATAACCGCTCTGTGCTGATATTTTTATAACTCTTAATATCAAACAAATTGCCTCTTCACTGAGACAGTTTAATGTGACGGGGGCTGTGCCCGCCAGCTTCCTCGCACCGGCCCCATAAAGATCACCGTTCTGTTACTGGGGACAGAGGAGCCATGAATTTCATATCAAAAATACGGCTGGATTATGCAGAGTAAATCTTGGACTGTATTAAAGGGATCACGGTGTTTTAATTTCTCTTCTCTCCCCACCCCCCACGCCCCCCACCGCATCCTTTCTTACTAATAAAATGCAGTGAGGGGCCTCCAGACTGATTCAGCTATGAATCCTATTTTTTGGCTGAGGTCCCTGTTTTTGTCATCTTCACGCCTCTTCCCGAGTCATCAATGGATGCCTTCCGCCCCACCCACCCTCAATAAATGTCACCTCTCTCTTCTTCATGATCTGAGGGAGAAAGAGACTTGGATGGATTTTCCTAGGAAATCCCCACCCACCGTTCTGTCCACTTCAGGGTCAAGAGGGTCCTCTTGTTTGAGCAGGTTTTGCCTCAGCACAGAAGAGAGAGAACCTCAGATGACACTGTGCTCCACCTCCCAAGCTCTGTCTGGCAGAGACCCCCCCATTACTACCCGCCATGAACTCCTACACGGTTAGAAAAAACACACTGACTTTATTAAACAATTGGTTCTCCCTTTTATGTATTCTTCAAAGACCAAGAAAAATGTCAATCAGAAACAATCCATTTGAGATAATAAGTATTCCCAAACCAAGGTGGTAAAAATCAACCCAGAGCAAAGACATTGATATTGTATTAGCCCAAGATGCTCTATGGTAGGTAATCTGCCTATTTTTCAAATACTGAAAATAGTTCATGGGCTCCTCCTTCTCCACATTACTGCCTCAGGGAGCCACTCAGGACGCTGAAGTTTACAACAAGTGATGTAAGGTGTCCTCAGAGTCCCCAGGAAATAGATTAATTGGAAAGGTCATGTCCGGAGAGATCTCAGCATGCAAATTTCATTTGTTTCAATAAAAGTGCTGACGACAGCACAAACCCAAAAAGCAAATGATCAGATTGTTTTGTGTCATCTTCCAGCCTTCCTGAGACCCACACGCTCCAGGCTGACAGACAGACATAAATATATGGACTGTTTTTTCCAAGGAACATAGATGAACCTTGACTTCGAAAGTGCCCGGTTGACACAGCGTTGTAAATGGACTATATTTCAGTTTTTAGAAAATCATGTTATCATCACAGAAAAAAGAATGTTTTAAAAAAGTGCCTGGTCACTTGGGTTACCTATGTACTGTCACTGAATCACAGATTTTTCTCCAACATGTATACATTTCACACTCCTTTCTTCTTCTCCACTCACAGGCTTATACTTTTCATATTAGACTCTTAGAATGATTCTCCCATTTTCAAGTTTTACATTTTAAGATTCTTTGAAATTAGTGTATTTCAAAACTATACAATTATTATAATTTGATTTGCATTTTATTTGCAAATGTCTTACAAAGATTCAAGCTAAATAATCATTTTCTTTAACTACTGTATGTTTGTTGATTCTTATAACAGCTGGAGACTTACTTACCTCTCTTGCTTGTGGGACAGTCTCAGATGGCCCTGGTTTGTAGATTCAGGTGGATTTTTGAAACTCTCTAAAGTTCTGGAAGGGCCTGTCTAGGGTGGGCTCTCAGACCAGACCCACTGTAGTTGTCAACTTTTAAAATATGTCCCATCTTATGAAGCCAGGAAGGAGTGGAGATCAATGCTTTTTATCACTGACAATGATAAAAATAGGACAATTTGGATCACACTAAGGCTGGCACATCATAATAGCAAAAGTTTAGAAATAATCACAATGATAAAAAATGTGTGCCTTGTAAAAGGACAGTCAAACACAGAATGTACCAACATACAATAAATAAACTGTAACCATTTAGAATTACATCTCAGAAAAAGATTCAATATCATGAAAGTGTATGCACAATACAATATTCAGTGGATAAAGCAGATCCAAAAAATCTGTACGGTCACCCTTTTTTTCTTTCCAAACTGGGATAAATACCGAACTGTAGAATTAAGCAGTGATTTATATTTTCTTGTTTGTGCTTATCTCTATTGTCTTAATTTTGATAGGAAAATAAGTGTATTGTTTTTAAAATAAGGGACAACTGGCTCCAATGCACAACCCATTGGAGGTGAAAAGGGAGCCCTGAGTTTGCAAGACATCCTTGTGTTCATGCAGTCACTCCCCTCACAGACAGCACTTGGGGCCTGCAGCGAGCCAGCCCTGAGGCAGTGCAGGAGAACCCCAGACCTACCACCTGCCCTCAGACAGCTTACAGTCTGCTACCCAGAAAATTAAGAGAAGTGACACCCCTGCCTAAGAGGTGAGAAGGGCTTCCACTGCCTTCTGTCCCGTCCTGAGTGGTGCCTGTGACCAGGACGTGAAACTGGTTGCGCTCCCATGGGATCTGGTAAGGTTGAAGCAGCCTGGGCCTCACAGGGGGCCCGGGGCAGGCCCTGAACATGCACCCCGCCCCCACCCTCGGCACCTGTGCCACCGCCCTGGGACACCCACCAACCCGCCCCCGCTCTTCCGTCCCCTCCCCATCCCTTCCCCCTCTGTCTGCCTTCTTCCCGGGCGCCCCCAGAGACCTGCTCCACCCCCAATCTGTTGCGTGTGCCCAGCTAGCGAGGTTTCTGCCCTTTTCAGCGCCGCGTCCCGGGGAAGAAAGAAGCGCGCCCCCGGGCTGGAAGTTCTCCTGGGGGCGGGCGTCCCCCCGGAGTCTGCGGCAGATGGGGGAGGCCCCAATGGGGCGCACGTGGATGAATTTCTGGGAGGAAACCATGTACCATCCGCTCTCGCTCGCTGCCATCCAGTGTTTTCTTCCCTCAGTGAGTCTCTTAATTTTGCTCATTTATCTTAAAGAGCTCCGTGAGCGCCGTGGGCTCTGGTGGGGGGGCCCGCACGGGGGCTCCGACACCCGACCCCCACGCCTGCCTCCCAGAGGAGCCATCCAGCGCGGACCAAATCTCATTTTCCTACAAATAGTTTGTCAGAAGCAGCAGGGCAAGCAATAAATCACCGAGCGCGAGCGCGGGGAGGGAAGGGGGGGCGGGGCGGGGGGAGGGCGGGGCCGGGGCGAGGGGAGGGCCGCGGGCGCAGACGCGGGGCGGGGTGCGGAGAGCGGCGCCCGGGAAGGAAAACAAGCGCAAGCGGAGGGAAGGGGATGGAGAGACAAAGAGTGGAAAACGAGGGAGGATGAGAGACGGAGGAGGGGCGAGGAAGTGTCGAGAAAGCAGGGGGAGAGGGGGAAGGGGAGGAGAGATGGAGTGAGGCGAGGAAGGGAGAAGCACTGAAAGAAACTGAAAGAGACGGCAGGGATGAATCTGGAGGAGGGAGAGAGGAGAGGAGACGGGGAATCCAAATGGGGAGTGAGATGTCTGGTCAAGAGGCAGGCTGGAAGCAGGATGGTGAGCAGAGACGCCCCATGCCCTCCTCCACCTTCTGTGTCCTGAGCTATTGGGGAACCTGCGGTCTGACTCCTTGTCCTTCTCTCTGCCTCTGTCCCTGCTGCCTTCTCCAGCTGGATGGATGCAGGATGGAGGTCAAGTGGGGTCATCCTGGTCCATTATGTGAGCCAGCCTGGAGAGACAGTCCCCATCACTGCATTTAGTGTGTGTATGCATGTGTGTGGGTGTGTTCTACAGACAGAGTGGGGAACCTGCATCTCAACTGTTCTGAAGCTGTGTGGCCTTAAACCAGACAATTGACTACTATGTGCCTCAGTTTCCTAATCTAGAAAATGGGAACGATCATCCCTGTTTCCAGGCTTGGGAGTGCTGGAAGAGGTAGCCCATACGGACAAACGTCTAGCACACAGTGCAGGCTGCTGATTAGATAAAGGAGCCTCCCTTGAGTGTCCGTGGTCAGTGAACTTGGCCTGGCGGCCCAGGGCAGGGCCTTCAGAACCTGCACTGCCTCGCCACCCCCGCAGCTTGTGATCCTCAGCCAGGCACTCTGAGCCTTCAGCTGTCAACGCAAGCACACTCCAGTGCTTTCTGCTTTGCCTTCGGTCTCCCCTGGGCAGCTTTGAACACTAGTGAGATCATTGTTGTCAAGCTCTCTGGGCTGCTGGTGCAAGGGCAGCTAGATAAGGAGGGCCGTGAGGCTGCCCGCCCCCACTCCATCCCCAGCCCCAGCTTCTGCTTCTCCTCCCACTCACCTTCTCCTCCTCCCAGGCTGCTGGGATGGAGCCCCGCACTCTGGGGAGAAGCCAATACCTTTACAGGTGGGAGGAGGGAAGAGGTACCTGGCAGGGCCCATGCTGTGAAGGCTGGGCCCTCATCTGTGTGGGTCACAGAACTACCCCCAGCCCCTAGCACAGCAGTGGCACATAGTGGGTTCATAAAATGAATGACATTCGTTTAATATGATGAAGGTGTATTCAGACTCATTCACGCTTTATGGCAGGAAAGAAGCTGTTGTTATTACATGTTATGAAAAGGGCAACTGAGACACAAAATCAGCGGCCCAGGAAGTGGCAAGGCTGAGGTCTGCAATCTGTCTCCAAAGCACGCGTTCCTTCCACTGCAGCCCAGGGCTGGGCACCCTGCCCATCAATGTTACTCTCCAAACAGCCTGTGTTGGCCTCGTACCTCCTGATGCCCAAGGTTAGGGATGTTAGAGAGCCTGAAACCTGCCCCTGCCTTCTCCTTACCCTCTGGATTCTGGAGAAGGGACCCTACAGGAGACTGCACTTGGGGTGAATTCTTCCCTTCCGGACTCTGTGCCCTTGGCATTGTCCGCTAGCCGTGGGCACCGGGCTGTGCCGCTCTCAGACAGATCCTCAGCCCCTGGGCCTCCACCCAGCCTGGGGCTTTGAGGGTGAGGTCGCACATCCCAGAACCTCTCTCACCTCTGCTCTTAGGACCTGGGCCACGCCCACTCTGCTCCTGTGCCCTCCAACCCTCCAGCAAGGGGAGGGTCCCCTGGGGACCCCGTGTCCAGCCCTGACAAGGAACAGAGCCCAGGGAAAAGAGAGCCAGGGTCTGCTCTCTGCCATTTACAAGCTGGGGGATCCTGGTCAGTTGTTTTCACCTCCCCAGGCCTCGGGTTCCTCAACTGGAAAAGTGGGGAATGAAAAAAAAATCCATGCCTGCCTCCCAGAGCTGTCATGAGAATCAATTAAGGCAAAAGCCAGAAAGCACTTTACAGATGAGGAGGCCTCTTTCTCTCCACCCCCTCCTGATGGCAGCTCCCCAGTTCTCCATCCCGATGTCCCTGCCCTCCCAGCCCAATGTGCACATGATTCCAGGGTCTGAACCCTGAGGACCACTGATGCCTCCCACCCTGCCCCTCGTGAGGAATCATGACACAACACCATATGAAGCTTCAGAAGTGAATCAACTTAAAGGTGGCAAATTAAAGCAGTGGCTAAGAGTGCTGGTAAGAATTTTAAAAATCACATTTGAAAATTCCAGCTCTGCAGAGTGGGGAAGGGGGTAAAGCTCAGTGGTAGAGCACATGCTTAGCACACATGAGGTTCTCGGTTCCATCCCCAGTACCGCCATTAAAAAAAAAATTAAAAACAAATAAAATTCCAGCTCTAGCATTTACTAACAGTGTTAACCTTGAACAATCATTTTCTCTCTCTAAGCCTCAGCTTCCCCATCTATAAAATGGGATGATAATAATACCCATTGTATAAGATAGATAATGTATGTTTGGCAGCTGACACGGGTTAAGCACCGACTGGCTACTATGGTTATTTCCCCTTATTTTTGTCTTGACTCCTAAACAGTAAATCAGTTGCCAGGCTCTGCAGCTTCTGGTCTCTTTCTTAGTCATCCCGGGGCCAGTACATTTGTCCACATCCTTGTCCTCTCTGCCTTCACCTGAGGCCTCGTCTCCCAGTCTGCAAACCACCCTACTCAGCTCTGATCTGGCCTCATGACCAAGGGAAAGGCCACCCTGGGTTCCCAAGATGCCAGACACCAAAAAAAAGGAGGAGTTGAACACAGCAGCAGTCCACAAAGACGGAGTGGTGAGCGAGGTGGGAGAGGCCCAAGGTCATGGGGTTGCTATGATCACAGCCACTGCTAGACTCCTGGACGCCTGGAGCCCAGCTTCCCCATAATCCCCACCGGAAGCGCCACTAACAGCCCGGGACTGGCCTCCCATCTTACAGAACCCTCTGCCTCAAAGCCCTCGGCAAGGCGCCCATGAAGCCCTGCTTTATCCCAGCCCGTCTTCTTGGGCCCTTTCACTCACCCTTGCTCTCAGCTTCATCTGCTATCCTGTCCAGCCTTCACCTGTCACCCACAAATCTCATTCATGGCTCATTCACGCATGCGCTGGGCCTCCCATTGGCTGCAAGGAACTGGAATATGTGCACAGCCCAGTCTCTGCGCTCCAGAGCCCCAGTGTAGTGGGCACCCAGCCATCCAGCCCAAGCCCACTCCTTCAGTCCCTGAAGCCCGCTTCCTCCAGGAAGCTCTCCCAGATTGGCACACTGATGGAAGACTGCTTTGTAAATCCTCCCAAATGGTGCTGTTCCTTTCTGGAAATTCTATATGCATGAGGTATTTTTATCTCCTTTTAAAAACTGGACTTTTGTTCCTGTTGACGTGGCGCACATCTTAAAGTCCGTTTTTAAGACACATACCCTCTTGTCTGGGCTGAATTTAGAAGTCCACATCACTGTCAGATTGCATTCTAAGCACCTGAGTTCCCTGTGACTCGCAGGAATCAAGGCCAGGGCAGGAGAGGGCAGCCAGGCCTGCCTTGGGGAGGAGGGGAAAGGCACCCACAGAGCAGGCTCCAGAACCTTGCTGGTGCCATCGGGGAGAGGAGATAAAGCCCTGTGGAAAAGGAAAAGGCCATTCCTGGATGTGCAGAATCCAGGGAGAAACCACTTTCTATTCTGCTCAACTTCAGCGCGCCCGTCCTTGGAGGAGCAGCTGAAGTGCCACGGCAGCTTCTCTGGTCCCCACCTGCCTCAGGGTGCCTTCCACGGAAACTCTCCACACCACCTACACCTGCTGGGGACTCTGGGTTCTGTGCAGGAGTTTTGCATATGGACATCTGTGCACCGCTTTGCTTTCTGTCTGCCATTTGGTTGTGCAAGTTCTTCCCGAAGACAGACAAGGTTTTTCTACTTGAGTATCCCCTTCCCTCCACATCATCCCTCCTGACCTAACACCTGGTGCGTAGTAGGTGATCAGTAATTGTTTGTTGAAGGGCAGAAAGGTAGAAGGGAAAGAGAAAAGGAAGAAAAAGGGAGAGAGGGAGTGGGGGAAGGAGGAGAGAAGGAAGAGAAAAAAGGGAAGGATGGAAGGAAGGAGGAGGAGGGACATGCGCTCAGGTGGAAACAACACTACCCGCCAAGCCGGGCGGCTCTCCCTGTCTCCTCTCCCTCCCAAGTGCCAACCAGGGGGCCTGGAGAAGCAGACTGAATTTTCCAATGTCCCCCTGGGGGCAGATCCCCTGTCTCCCCAGCACCCTGTGTGGAAACCCACACTTTATGGATAGCACTGAGTCTGTGTTTCTGATGAGAAGGAACAGCTGCAAACTCATTTGGATGATTAAGATTCTCAGATCAACAACCTTGAGCAGGATCCAGCGAGACAGAGGAAATCCATCAGCACCGCTACTCCCTTTGGGAACGGGAGGTTGCTGAGCAGAGGGGGAGTGCCAGCAGCCAGGGACCTCTGGCCAGGAGACCAGAGGGGCTTCCCGGTGAGGATGGAGCCACCAGATGGCAGGGCCGTGGTAACGGCTGGCGGGTGGGGGCTCTGAGGCTGGAGCAGAGGGTAGTAAGATGGTGTCTACTGAGTTGCAAATTGAATGAAAGTGGACTCCTACATCCCTCTTCTTTCTGAGAACTACGGGGCCTCAGCTCCCATGGTTGTTTCTCCCTAGCAGGGGGCAAATTCGCCCCCGAATGCAGAGGTGAGCTGGGCCCAGGAAAGGGCATCAGGCTTTGCCCAGAGCCTTGGATTCCAGAGCCAGAGCTGCTGAGAGCTGGCAGGATGACCTTGGATCACTTAGCTAGCCAACCTCGTCCTCATCTTGAAAACCTGTTGATGGTCTCACGTCCCGTCTTCAATCTTTACAGACTCTCTTCATAAGCTAAGAAGCTTCAGTGGGATTTGGAATTTTTTTTCTTTTCTTCAGAAAAACTAGTCTGAAGCTCTTATTTAAATTCAAAACGAATTCTTCTTCCACTCCACATACTTCTGGTCTTTCCTCAAGTATTGCCCACCGAATGAGAACCTACTCAAGCTCTCAAACTCACTCAAGAGTCTGGTTGCTCTTTGTCAGATGTTCAAAACATCTGCACCCATTCATTGAGTCAGCAGATGTTTTATTGAGCACATACTATAAACCAGACTATAACAGAAACAAAGATGGTGACATAGCCCTGTCTTTAAGAAGCTTCTTTCAAGGAGAAAGAAGTTAAGCAAATAAGTCAATTATTGTATGTCCAATATCAGGCACTCTGTACAAAATAATGCCCTAGAATGTCAGAGTCGATCAAAATCGTAGAGGTCACGTAGCCTGTAAAATTCCTGCTTCCTCATATGGCAGCCTTACGACTCCGATCACAGCATGACCTTTGCAGCCAGCATTTGGAAAACCTAAGTTCCGTGGTTATAAGAAATTGATCAGAGCCTCTTTACTGAATCATCTAAGAGAAAAGCCTGCCCTTTCCTGGTGCTTCCATGTCCCCCTCTGTCTGCCGGCCTCTTAAAGCCAGAGTTTAACCTCTTCAGGCCTCAGTCCCTTCCCCTGTGAAATGAGAGGGCTGGATGGCACGACTTCTGAGACCCTTCCAGCCCTAACATTTTACGATCTGTGATTAAGACTGAGATGACATTGCTCAACCTGCTGTCCAGAGGGTGACCCGCCAACTTTCATAAAAACAATCATCATTAACCTATGTTAATTGGTCAATAAAACCATCACAGTTTTATAGAGAGAAACTTGGGACCTGCTGAGACCAGTGCAATGGACAAGCCAAGAGGAAGTTCAGCCTTAGACACAAAAAGAGCTCACGGGTAACTGGTAACCGCGAGAGCTGAATTAGTCAAAGTGACACAGACTGAAAATTATCTGGGCTGAAATGAGAACAGATGAGGGAGAAACTGAATGACACATGAACTGATCTCTGGGTTGGAAGAGCCTGGGCCAGCCAGGGGAGGAGGGGGTTTCCAGGGTAGGGTGGGTACCAGAAGAGGAGTCCGGGGGGCTTTTCCCCACAACACCGTGCAGAGGTCACACCTTCCTCTTGAACCCAGTGGTTCTCAAGCCTTTGTATTCAAAACTATCAGGAATCAATGAGGGCTTGTTGTTTTGTTTCTTCATTTGACCCCCATCCCAAGACTGGTGGGGGTGACTTTTTAAATAGGGGATGGTTTTAGCTTGTCCCAGAACTTGCTGCCTTGCTTGCAGGGAAAGGACATTGCAAATGAATAAAATCACAGACGCGCATTCCTGTGTGACTACTCCTGGGTCTTTAAAAGACCACCTGCCATCACCCCTGGGGCCCCAGAGACGATGATCAGGGAATAGGGGCTGGGGTCTGCCTTCTAGCCTCATCTGACAACTGCTCCCCACCCTTCCCCAAGCGGCTTAATCTGCTCTGTATCTGCCCCACTTAGATCTGAGGACCATCTGTCATCCCTGACTCTTCTCCTGCCCCTTGGACTTGACAGAATTCTGCTGAACTCTCAGCTCACCCTCAAAATTGTCCCATTGTGTGCCACCCGGTTCATAATAATAGGAGAATTATCCAGTGTCACCACCTACTCCGAGCCAGATGATTTACATGCTATATCTTGCTAAATCCTTATAATGACTCTATGAGATGAGAACAGTCCTCATTGTTCTATAGCAAAGGAAACTGAGGCTTGAAGAGTTGAAGTGACTTGGCAAGGTCATATACAGGTGATTGGCGGAGCCAAAATTCAAAGCCAGGTGGGCTTGCTTCCAAAGCGCATTCCTCCATCACCTAGACCCCACCCCACTCACATCCTGATCCACCTTGGCCCTCCCTCAAGGAAGAACGAGATCGTTACGTCATTGTAAATTATCAGTAGTGTCACCTTGTCCGCGAGGAGAGACGAAATGGTGACAGGAGGAAAGTGGAGGCTGAACGCTGTGAGAGGTGTTCGTTCCAGTGGCGAGCCAAAGGGCCCAGAAAAAAACCACAAGGGGACAGCAATCGGTTTGGAGGTCATGGAGGTAAGAAACAGAGCAGTGCAGATAGAAGCAGGCCGCTCACAAAACCGAGAGTAAGACATTGGAGCCTGCGGTGAGAGGTGACTTTAAGCACAAGGCACATCCAGCCAGGGGGAGGGCAGTTCATTACGGATGCTGGATGTGGCTGGATGGGAGGAGATCTTGAAGGTCAGCCATCCAGCTTTGATCATCCTGTGTCATCTCTGCCAAGAAGCTTCCCAGCCCTGTACAGAAAACCAAGTCACCCCGTTTATACAGACCATCAGGCAGAGACCCTACGTGGTAACTACCAGGCAACCAAAGGAAACTGTGTGCATGTAGACCTGCCATATATACACCGACCGTCTCCCATGAACACAGCAAAAATGTTGTTGTAATGTTCCACAGTCAGCCCTGGAATACTCCAGATAGGCACCATGTTAAGAGAACTTGTCATACAAACGTGCAAATGCATGAAACTTGATTCTGGAAGTAGGAAGTCCTCAGGTTTCCCATGGGTTTTGTTGCCCAAGTTCAACTTAGAGATGAGTTTTCCAGAACATGCCTGCATGTCTAATTCAGATGCCTGCAGACAACACTGTGGAGCACGGCGGGCAGTTGGCTGCGAGGATCTGCCCAGAGCCCTGGGGTGTGCTTTTCAACTTAACAGGACCCTGCCTGTTCTTCTGATGTGGTATCACGAACCAAAACGGTTCCAGAAATAAATGTTTGAAAGTTAAACAAGGATGTGGCTCGTTATATGTACATATTCAATTCATGCCCGTGTTGGCATAAGGCATTATAACACGGTGTTGTATGTGTATTCCAGATGCTTGACTTGCAATATGTAGTATTGTGGGTGTTTTAATGAGGGATAATCAGATGGCCTTCCCCAATTCCTCCCGTCGAACAAAGCACCTATATATGAAAACTATGAACAAGGAGCACTGACTTTCCAAGCCATGAGGATGGCACCCTAAGTCTGATCCTTTTGACTTGTAATATTTTTCAAACCACTTCCTCTCTCTGAGCCTCAGTTTCTCACCTGTAACTCCTGGAAGGGGCGCACCCACCCCACGCCCTCCCTCCTGTCTCACCCCAGCAGCACTAACCTTCTAGGGGAACCCGGGCACCCCCGGGGGGTTCCCACCCACCATGCAGCCGCTGCACCTGCTGCCCACTCTGCCCGCTCACTTTTTCTCAATTCTCAGCTCACTTGGCATCCGTCATCCTTCAGATCTCAGTTCAAGCATCATTTCCTTAGAGAAGCCTCACTGCAGAAACTGCCGGGTCAAATCCTTCCATTAAAGACCACATTGCACCGCATTTATCACGAACGCAGATGTACGTGCATCTGTGTGATCATTTCATTCGTGTGTGTCTCCTCCACCGGACTCTCAGCTCCTGACAAGAGAGGCTGTCTGTTTGTCCTCATCACTGAACACAAAAGAAGTAGAACGTAGTGGGGGAATAAATGAATATGTGCAGGGCAAAGAAATAAAATTAATCAATCAATTGATATAAAATGGGATGACACCCAAATAATAATAATAATAATAATAATAATGATAATAATAATAATAATAGAACAGCTTCCTCCCACCACCACTATGCCCTCCCCCAACACATGACCCAAGTACATATAATCTCAGATTATAAACATCTGACTTTACAAATATTTCATTCCTCCTGCCAGCTGCCCCCCGGCCACAACTGGTCTACCCAGCAGCCAGCGTGTCCTGAGTGAACATCACCCTTAAGTCAGCTGTGAATAACTGCCCGCCTCCTGCTATTTCTCCACCATTTCCTTTCTTTCCCCGAGCACGGTTTTTTCCTTCCCTCTTTGCCCCTCTCCTTCAGGATCTAGTGCAGAAAACCCTCAACCATGTGTGTATCAAATCAGTTATGGTTTAGTGTCTTTAAAGAACTCTTATGTGTTTCCCTCCTTCGCTCTCCCGCCTGCCTTTCCCTTTTCTCATCCCTCCCTCTCTTACCCACTTCTTCCTCCAGTCATTCTATCTGGGAGCCGAAAATGGACCTTAATCATGACTGCGGAATGCAAGAGCAGTGCCCAAGCGGTCCGTCTGAATCGGTGAGAAATTCGATGTCGTAAAAAAACGGAGCCACCAACCTCAAAAGTCCTTGAAGATTCCCGCATCCTTCCCCAGAGTCCCCACAAAAGTTTACTTCTGCAGCTTTCCCCAGTTAATTCTGTTTCTTCCAGAGGTCAGCGTTCAGGGCAAATGCAGACACAGCCCATGGAACTTTGAGACACATTGTTTAATTACTCACACAGCAACAATCTGCGATGAAGGCTCTTTTCATTGTAGATGTGCAGGATCTCAGCTCACTGCAACTGACTGATGCAGGAATTCTAAAGATTTATATTATTTCTATGCAAACAGTCCAGACTCCTGTGCCTGTTCATAACTTCATTCTCTCTTTGAGAAGTTGGAAGCAATCCAGTAATATGGAGATCTGTTGGAAGTAAGGCTTCCCAAATTTTAAGAGTGCTGGTAATGTCAGGTCTGTGGCCTGGGATCTGCAGCAGCCCGGGCCTCGAGGTCCTTGACAAATGAGGTTTGTGCAAAGCCTCCAGCAGCAGCAGCAGTGACAGGTCCAGAGGTCTGTCCGGGCCCTCCGTGTGCAGGTCTCCCTGGTGGAGCTGGCCTCCCCTCTGTCACCACCACTCCTTACCACCCAGCCTTCCAGGGAGCCTGCAGTCCCGGTTTAATCAAAATCCCAAAGCAGCGCAGTAACGGCCGCCTCTTGCACTGAGCATCTCCCAAGCATGTGCCACACCCTTTTGCAAACACTGCTAAACCACCCATGAGATAGAAACGACTGTCCCCACTTTAAAGATGAAGAGACTCAAGTTCAATGACAAAGGCTGGGTGGGGGAGCTGAGGTCCAAATGCTGCCGGCCAGCCTCTTCCCTCTAAGCCCCTGCGGCTCCTGTCCATCCCAGTCCTGGGAGCTAATGTGCACGTTCCTGGGTTCCTCATCCAAAGGGGTACTTTACACAGAGTCCAGAGTAGACCAAGCCCAGATGGCACGCATACAGAAGGGAGCCCACGGTGAGCCCTAGAGAAAAACTCTCAGGAGTCCATTCGGCAGGGTGACAGGTGACAGCCAGGGAGCCAGCGAATAGACCTGGAGTCGGAAGCCAGGAAAAGGTGAGCGGTAAAGAGTAAGCGTCTCCAGGTGCGAGAATCAGGGTGGGCTGAGAAGGTTGGAACTCCTTCTCTTCGGTCATGTCACAGATTTCAGGGTAACTGGGACCCCCGGGGGGACAGAGCCCACGGGCCCTTCTGGAAAGGAGCAGCACTGTCTAAGGGCTGGGCACACACCCTTGCATACAGCGGGTGGGGCTCTGAGATGTTCTATCAATGACTCGAGTCCAACTTTAAACGCACCAGGGAGATTTACTCCTTAAAGTCTCGAGAGGAAAAAAGGAACTGAAGATAACTAAATAGCCAGCCACCCCCAGCCCTCCTGGGCTGTGAGCCTGTGTGCTGGCCAAGCAGGCCCTCCAGAAGTGGGACGGCTGGGCTGACGACGGCTAGGCTGACCCGGGCCGATATTTTTTAGCCCACCCTGGTTTCTGATGAGCAGCGAACCACTGATTATTGCCCCTGATGGCTGCTGTGGCCTATTTGTCATGGTCTCCGGGGAAGAAGAGCCACAGCCATCTTCACAAACTCATTTCAGCTCCTAAACTTCTCCTCTCCTACCCCCAGCCCCCACCCCCACTTCAGAAGGAGGTCACCATCACCCAGAGTCCCTTGGCAGGCTGACACGCCGTTTTAACTTTGCACTTTCCTGCTTTTGCTTTTTCTACAGGATGCACAGACGCACCTTCTTTTCCCCTGAAACAGGGAACCTCTGGAGAAAGAGTAAGGCATTGGGGCACAGTGATGGTCTGAAACTCGGTGGAGGTCCCGGCTCTGCCACTTGTGAGCTGGGACAGCTTGGTCTTATGGCTTGACTGCTCTGAGCTGCTGGTTCCCAATCTGCATCAGGTGAATAGGAGCAGTACTCACCACGCAGGGGTCTCAGGATTAAGGAAAATCAAGTCCATCGTACCTGGCACAAGGTAGCTGTGACCATTACCACGTCAACCTCAGTCCCCCTCCACACACTGTGATAGCAACCTCCAGGTGGTTCGTGCTTCACAATTGTCCGAGGATTTTCAAGAGCACTTTCGTGGGGGCTCCATTCAGCTCCCCAGTTTGCATGATGCTTAGCTATGTATGGTTGCATTGAGGTCTGTAAGACCTGCGTGGTTGGTTATTGTCTTCAGTCTATCATTGAAATCTTCTTCTGTTAAATATGCGTGCTGTATTGCATGTTTTGAAGCAAATAACAACAAACAGATTCAACTCTTGTTAATTAATATTCATAGTGACCAACCACACTAGGCAAAGGAACTATTTCGGAAATGAGAATAAATAACAGACATGGTTCCTGTCCTGGGAGCTTATAGGTGATTTGATAAAGACACCCGGACCTCGGGCACACACGCACACCCTTCCATGCCTCACAGCAAGTAGGCCAGGCCAGGTTGTTGAATGGAAGTGGGTTCTCCAGTGAGGTTCTTTCCCCCCTGGTCCTTAAAGGATTTGCAGGGTCTGTGGATTCTGCCCCTTGGAGATTTACTGGAAAGACAGGCAGAGATTTCTTAACCAAGAGAAAGAGGTCGGGGGACAAGCGGGGAGAAGAAAGGGTCTGAGGTCAGCTGGGCACCTCCATCCTCATCCCTGTGCTGTGTGTGTGCTCCAGTTATCTCCCTTAGTCCCAGAACAACACTGCGAAGCACAGCATCACCCCGATCCCCCTTCCGAGACTGGAAGACTCGCTCCCTGGTGCTCAGACCTCCCTGGGACTGCGCTTGGCAGAAGACAGCCAGCTCCCCCACAGTCAAGCCGCACATCCAGTGAGTGGATGATGTGGGGCTGGGAAGGCCTGAACCCTCCTCGCCCACTCAGAACAACCCTGCAGGGCTACCCCCGCTTCACACCTCTGCGTGCGGTTCACCGCCGTCAGCTTCTGCCTCCGCTCAGCCCTGCCTTCTCCCCTTCCTCCTCACATGGGGATCCCAGAAGCTCTCTGCGATAAACTCCTCACATGCTAGTCTCTGTGCCGAGAAATAGAGGCTCAGAGAGGTTAAATAGCTTTCCCCAGGTCACACAGCTGTTAAGGGGCAGAGTTGGCCTCAACCCCAAGTTAGTGTGACAAAATGACTCTGTTATTTTCAGTGCATGAGACGAAACGCCCCACCCACCTCCCTCATCAGTCCTTGAACTCTAAAACTCCCTGAAAGAAACCTGATGTCTCCTCCTGGCCATGAAAAGTCCAAATGAGATCAGGTCTTAAGGTTTAAAACCGATTGTAACCCTTGTTCCCCTCCCCCACTGAGAATCCGTCCCTGACCATCTATATAGGACACTTCATGCAACTGACAAGGGCAGGGGGTCCTCGCCGGATGGTCTGCAAGAAAGAGCAAGGCCCCAAGGCTGGTGCCCACCTTGCCACTAGCCATTTGTGTGACTTTGAACAAGTTACTCATCATCTTTGGGTTCAGATTTCTCATCTATAATATAGAATAGCTCTGTCCCAAAATTGTTTTGGGGGTTAAATGACATGACCAATTTGGGGGGGGGTTGGTTTTTGGTCTTTGGGTTGTGGGTTTTTCTTTTTTTGGAAGTATGATCGATTCACAATGTTGTGTTAGTCTCTGGTGTACAGCATAGTGATTCAGTTATACATATTTGTTCTTTTTCATATTCTGTTTCACTATATGTATAAGGTATTGAATACAGTTCCCTGTGCTGTAGGTAGGACCTTGTTGTTCATCTATTTTACATATAGCCGTTGGAATGTGCAAATCCCAAATTCCCAATTTATCCCCCCTCGCATCCCCCTCTCCGTAACCATACATTTGTTTTCTTTGTCTGTGAGTCTGTGTCTGTTTTGTAAGTAAGTTCATTTGTGAAATGACATGATAAATATTTTGAGACTATTTTGAAAGGCACAACATTTTCCCGCTCAGTAGGAAAGTAGAACCTTAAAAAGGTGAGGATAAAATGATGTTTACGCAGAAACCCAAAGCCAAGCCCCTCAGCTTCACAGTCTGCCTGCCCGCCTCGGGGCTCCAGGGTTCAGTGAGAGCCTGCTGATGCTCTCGGGGGAACCTGAGACTAACATTCCCTGTCCGTCCTGGAGCAGCATGCGACCCCGGGACAAGCAAGGGGTTGGGTGTCAGGAGACCTACGTTGCAGTCCTGATTTTCTCAGAAATGAGCTCTGTTGCTTCACATACCGCCTCCCTTCTCTGGGTCTGGTTTTTTGAAATGAGGATGTTGGACTAGACTCCCCTTGGCACGGCTTCCGTCTGGGGCATGTGGGATTCTAGGACATCCGGTGCCTTCTAGAAAAAGTGTTCTGCCTCCTCCACTCCACCCCTCACTCTGACCACCTGCCGCCTCCCCCCTTCCACTCTGAGGGGATGATGTCCTTGCAGCCCAGGTCAGGGACCAGGGATGACAGGAAAGAGGGGATGAAGGCTGCCAGCAAACTCAGGGCCACTCAGTTCCTGGAATCCACGGGCCACATTAGCCAGTGCTGGTGGCTCTCTCTAGGTAGAGGTAAAAATGCTGCTTACCTAAATGCCAAGCCCTCACCAGGCGGGTCCATGTGTGCACCAAGACAGTTGGCTCCCATGTGTTGGCTGGTGGCTCCTTTGTATCCAGCTTCACAACACACTCAGTTGTTTCATCCTGCAGAGCATCTCAGGAGCCACACCCTGACCTTACAGTAAGTCAAAGCGAACACAGTTGGGAAATAAAAAGTCCTGGCAAAGCGTTGAGTGAATCCACACCAACGCGAAATCAACTCCTGTCATTCCTAAAGGCTGTTTGCAAAGTTAATGACCAACAGGTCCTGCCCAAGGTAGACCCCCCCACCACATCTCATCCGCACACACCTTGGCATGTGGGGCAACAGGGAGGTGGAGCAGCTGTAACTCTCACCCCACGAGGGATGGGCACCCTTCTTGCAAAATCTCACCCTGAGGGAGACGTGCTCCCAGAAAAAGAGGGTGAGTGACTTGGTTTGCAGGGATGGAAATTGTTTCTGTGGCAAAAACCCATCAGCTACACGTTGCAGCTTAGAGAGAGGTGGCGTTCACTTGACAAACATTTTCAAAGTGAAGCTAAGGTTTCAGAAAGAAATACTGAGTATTGATGATGCTGAGAAAAGCTGGGAGAGCTTTAATTTCATTCATTCCTTCACTCACTCAAAAGTACTTGTAAGGACCTGCTACGTGCCATTTACTTGACTGTCAACCGAAATTGTAGGAATGCCCGTGTGATTTTGAAATTAAGTAGAAGGGTGATAATGGGTAACCTTTTGTCATCAATTTCTAAAGAACCATTAGTGAATTTACTTTAGAGCAGGTATTGTGGCAATGGGACTGTCAGGTATTTTGTATTGTCCCCATGCGGTTCCCATCCACCAGCAGACGTGATATTTATAGATAATTCTCTGTGGTTGCCAGAGGAAACATGTCCTATAAGGAAATCCAAAGTGCTAGTGTCAGGATTCACCCCCTAGTCCAGAGATGGTCAAGGGTTCATTGAATGTGGCAACTTCATTGACTGGGGTCAGGTGTTACAATGTATCCTGGGGCCAATGGGGATCGGTGGGAAAGAGTGCCTTGGGATCCGGGAGGGAAAGAGTGGTGTCTGGCATCCTGGCTTTTCCATCTTGAAAGCTGCATCCCAGCATCCTTCAGGTCCTCAGATCAGAAGGGTTCTAAAGCTGTTCACCGTCTCCTAAGAATGTATTCATGCCAAGGTCCAGGCTGTTTTTCCAGGATGAAGATCTGAGCCAGAGACATGAGCATATGGCCTGAGCAAAGTGTTGAGGTGCTGGAGCCCCGACTGTCTGTTGAGTCCCTCCCTAGGCCACAGAGCCAGCAAAGGGAGCAAGCTCTTCCCTCCCAGCAGAGAGCAAGGATCGGGCATGGGGTGGGATGGACAAGCCCTGTGGAGCCCTTCCCCTGGGACTTGAGAAGCCTGCTGCCCACATTTGGCCGGGAGCTGACTGCAGAAGCTGCAGCTCCTTGCGAGCTGGCTCCAATGACAGCTGCGCTCCTCACCTCGTGTCCAAGTAATTAACCAGCAGTTGTTCCCACTTTGTGGAACACAGGCCAGGCCACCCCTGCAGCATCCTGTGGGGACGCTCCAAGTCTCACTGGCAGACAACTGGCAGGCAGGAGAAGCTTCTGCAAAGCTTGACTGAAGGGACTGAGGACATTCCAATTTTTTCTTCCCCACCTCATGTCATCCTGATCCGCCTCTCCCTTCTCCCTCAGGGCCCTCCCGGAGTACCCAGGACCAGCACTCCAGGACACTGACCCCACCACTCCCCTGAGATTGTCCAGCTCAGCCCGGATTTCCACTTCTGGATGGGAATTGGGATGGAATCCCTGAAACCACTGAATTCTGGTGTGTCTAAGCTAGAAGAAACCTTAAACATCTTGGTGATCTCACCATCTTGCAGAAGAGGAAAGTTACCCTTGGTATAACTGTAACCAAGGACACACAGGTGGCCCGGGCAAGGCTGAGCCGACTCCCAGGGCTGGTCACGGCCACATTTCACTCCCATTTGGCCCTCCCCCAAACCCTACAAGACTTTCAATCCACAGCAATCCGGAGCCTCCTGATCTTCCTTGACAAGCCTCACTGGTATTTTCGCTCTCATTTCTGTACCTTCTGTGCCAACCTCTTATTTTAAACTCCAGACTTGTTTTTCTGGAAACTTAAAGATCCCTCAAATGCATAGAACACCATTGCCCTCCTCTTGCCTAAAGCTATACTGTCATCCGTGTTCCTTCTTGTAGCTGTGAAATTCTGGAAGTGGATCTACTCTGGGAGGAAATGAGTACCGGATCCTCTGGTCTCAGCCAGGTAGCCACACACCCGCATCACAAAGACAGACGCAAGTCCACTGCGATGACTGGCATCCCCTGGTGGGAACTCAGAGAGTTGGCAGGGAAGTTTAGATGTCTGACAGCTGTCCACATTCAGGGGCTGAAAATCCCTTCCTCCCCAGGGGCCTCCATCTATCTCGGGGTGTTAGAATCTAGCTCTGCCCAAGGAGGGGGTGAACCCCACCTGTCGCTAAATCCATAGTACCAAATGATTCACACGATAACATTGCCCGTGTTTAAACATGACCCCAGGTTCCCCCGAGACCAAACATCTCTTCTCTTGTCCAAGCATTTTAGGTCCCAGTACTCACGGAATCTCAGCCATAGGACACCCAGCCACACCCCGCATTTACACTCCTGGAGGTGAAACCCCACATATAGTACTTAGAAGGAAACTGGATAGGGGACAACCAAACTGTCACCTCCTGTGTCCCAGCAGTGATGACCATCCCGGCAGCCTGAGGTTATGCCTGTTGTCTGGACAGCCAAGCCCGCAGGACCTCGTCCCATGTTCTGAGAAAGTGGGGCTAAGTCTCCATCAGCAATGTCTCCTTCCTGCGCTCGGCCAGGATGCCCTGCCCTGCCTTCTCACAGCCTCTCCTCTGCTTTTTCCAAAGTCCACCTCAAGTTCTCACCTCTTCTGCTACTCTGTGTCCTCCTCGCTGGGATTAGGGATTATCTGTAAAATAAGGGGACTGAGCTGGGTGGCCACGGGGTCTCTCCCAGCCCAGATATGCTTCCGGGTTAACTGAATCGTAGCTTCGGTTTACCTTCCTCCTCAAAGGTATGACCAGGCCTGGCCCAGCACTGTGCCTTGATAAACACTTGCTTGTTAAGTTGAATCGATGCACATGGAGCGATGTAATGGTCCAGTGCATGTGGGTGTTGATAGGGAGTGGGTTGATCATTCAGAAAGAGACAGAGGGGGAGGCCCTTTCCTAGGAAAGTGACGCGGGTGGGTTCAGGGCAGGTGAGAGCAGGCTGGAAGGGGCAACAACACTCAGAGGGAAAGAGGAAAGAGCTGTGATCACGACTGTGCCTCTTGTCTGGGATTCAAGATTTGGGTAGAGATTTTAAGAAAGGGGAGACTGGAGAACAAAGGGCATGATTGTCATTTGTCCAGGAGCTTCGAAACCACAATTTGCAAGGCACCCACATCCACCACACCCATGCTCTGAGCCTCAGTTCCTTCACCTGCAAAATGAGAGACCAGGAACCAGAGTCTCAAAGTGTGGGCCTAGCTTGTTAGGAATGCAGAGGCCTGGCACCACCCCGGGGACCGAATCGGCCTTTAACCAGATCCCCAGGTGATGCTGTATGTGCTGAGGTTTGGGAAGAGCTGGCCCAGACACGCTCTCTGTGACTCCAAAGCAGAAACTGTCAGAAAATGAGCGTTGGACCCCTACCATGCTCAAACTCAGCTACATCCTGAATCACTTGGGAAGCCTTTAAAATCTCATGTCCAATAAATGCTGGAGAGGGTGTGGATAAAGAGGGTGTGCACACTGCTGGTGGGAGTGTAATTTGGTGCAACCCCTATGAAGAACAGTATGGAGATTCCTTGAAAAACTAGACTTCCCCTATGATCCAGCAATCCCACTCCTGGACATATATCCAGAGGGAGCTCTAATTTGAAAAGACACAGGCACCCCAATGTTCACAGCCACACTTTTTACAATAGCCAGGACATGGACGCAACCTAAATGTCCATTGACAGATGACTGGATAAAGAAGCTGTTATGTACTTACACAATGGAATACTACTTGGCCATAAAAAAGAATAAAATAATGCCATTTGCAGCAACATGGATGGCCCTGGAGAATGTCATTCTAAGTGAAGTAAGCCAGAAAGAGAAACAAAAATACCATATGAGATCACTTATATGTGGAATCTGAAAAAAAAAAAAAAGACACAAATGAACTTATTTACAAAACAGAAACAGAGTCACAGACATAGAGAACAAGCTTATGGTTACCAGCAGGGAAAGGAGGTGGGAAGGGATAAGTTGGGAGTTCGAGATTAGCAAATACAAGCTGCTATAATATAGAATAGATAAACAAGCTCTTACTGCACAGCACAGGGAACTGTATTCAATATCTTGTAGTAACCATGTTATTAAAAAGAACATATGTATGTATATGTATGACTGAACATTATACTGTACACCAGAAATTGACACATTGTAAACTGACTATATTTCAATTAAAAAAAAAAAAAGGTTGTCTTAGGACACAGCCCATCTCTCCCCCTGGAGAAGGGCTGTGCTCAGGCATGAACACGAGGTGGCATGCTTTCTAAGGGTACAAATCTTTACCCGTATGTTAAAATTTTTCCACCTGTCACACACATATGCGTACACACACACACACACACAGTCCCAATGCCATAGCCCTATCAACTAAGTCAAATTTTCTGCATACTTTTTTAACTTCTCCAGGTCACTGCAGAGGACAGCAGGGCCGAGAACTACTCTGGAGCCTCTTGCAAGGGTCAGTCATTAATTTTTCTGACTTCACTGGTACCCCCCCTTCCTGAGTGCCCAGCACTGTGCAGGGGACAGAAGGGGGAAAGATGGAGGAACAGCACGTGACGCGGTGTGTCCCTGAGTAATTTACAGTCTGGTTTGGGATGCAAGAAAAGGGCTTGCATTAAAAAGAAGTGACATTGGAACTGAGGCAAGGCCACGTCCACAGCTAGAGGAGTCCATGTCACCCACAGGGGTGCCAAGGGTGGGGCAGCCTCTGGAGGTGGCAGGCACCCGTGTGTAAGGAGAGTGCCTCCCTTTGGCTCCTATCCTGATCCTCCTTTTATAGATGAATAAGTGGAGATTCAGAGAGGTTCAGCAGCTTCCCCAAGGTCACACAGCCAGGAAGGGAGGAGAGAGGCCTTGAATTGTGTTGCTGGCAGACACTCTTTCCAGAAGACCACATGCTGTCAGGCCCAGGCTGACATCTCCCCAAACTTATTGATTTGCCAGAACCATTCAATTGCTAAACTCTGTGGTGCTCCGACTTGGAACGCGGGAGCAGAACAACAAGCCGGAGCAGTAGTGGTGTGTGTCAGGGTGTCTCCGGGTGACATCTACCTAGCCTGCATCACAGGGAGATGTGGCCGATGGGAGGGCACAGGTGCCCGGTGCCCCCTTGGGAAGAAGAATAATTCAGCTCCAGGAGGTGAGGGCACAGCGCGCCCCACGGCCCCGCCTCCTTTGCCAGGGCAACGTAGGATGTCAGACAACACTGTGGCCGCCTCATTATTGGGCTACTTGGCCATTGTCCCCGGGACAATGGTTTCCAGCCCTGGCTTTGTGTGGGGCTGCCAGCCGAAGTTATTAACCACAGGAGCTGCCTTTGAGGGACATCCAAGGGAGGGGTGAAAGGTCAGCCGGAGCAGCCAGGGGAGCGGAAGTGGGAGGGAGAGGCAGCACAAAAGAGAGGGATGAGCCCCTGTCCCCCTCCCCCTCCCCCCAAAGGAACCCCAAACAGAGCTGGGCCCAGAGGGGGGCGTGGGGTGGGTGGTGCCAAGAGGAAGTTCCTGCTGCTGCTGCTGTGGAGAGGAGCCTGGGACAGCTGATCACCCTGACCTGGCCACCCTGGCCAGCCTCGGAGGTGGGAGCCCAGATGGGGATGCAGGCTGAACAGGGAAGGCCTGAACCGGGGAGACCGGAAACAGAAGGAGGTGGCAGAGGCTGGGCATGGGGCTTCTCCACTCCTTCCTAAAACAGGTGTCTGCCACCCAAGACCTTTAACATCCATGCCTGTCCTGCTCTGGGCGGGGGAGGCGAGGACACTGGTTTAGTGCTACTTGGGCAGGTGGCCATGGGAATTAGGCCCCAGATACTGCAGGTGACAACCTGCCTTTAACTGCACAGGGAGACTGATGCCCACACAGGAGGAGGATTCCATGTAGGGCCCAAACCCGGTGATGGACAGAACTGGAACTCAGCGCGGTGCCCGCTCCCGGTCCGGGGAGAAGCCCTGAGGGCCCCTGGCATTCAGCCGGAGCCTCCATCCTCCCCGCAGACTTCCCACTTTGCCGAGTCCCCACGGCAGCCACGGTCTCCCGGATAATGCTGAAACACACCAGCCCCCCCTGAGATGCCAGGCCCGCCTCTCAAAAGAGAGAAAGGCAGAAGGCGCTGCTCACAGAGCTGCCGCCACCCACGCCAGGCCCGGCCCCTGCTCCACTGGCCCAACAGAGGATGCTCAGTCCAGCATTTGGCGCCCTGAGCAGGACCAGAAGGTCCTGGGCCTCAGGTCAGGAGGCCGAAAGAGACCCATGTCTCGTCCAAGGTCCGGGGGTCAGGGACGCGGCGGGAGAAATCAGCTGAATCATAAGAGAAGTGCTCACAGCTCTCTCTAAGTGTGGACGTGTAGGGGCTATGACAGGAAAGCACAAATGATTCCACTCAACTTTTATACTTAAAGGTTATTCATTTTTAAAAGAATGCTTCAGTTCCTTGATATGGTTGCTCAGGGAAGAGAAGAAAATGTGTGATCGAAGGGTGTGAGGGTCCCACGTGGAGCTGGGAGGGACCAGAACGCGGCTGGTTTGGGGGAGCGCGCAGTTAGAAAGACCCCGGGAAGGCCTGCACCCCATCTCCTTTCTCCGTGGCCTCGTCCCAGATCTTCCGCTGCCCCCTGGGTGTGCGCCATCCTCTGCTAGCTTGATGCTGCGAGCACCAATGTCCTGAGGCTAACTGCACATGGGGACAGGGCTCCGTCCAGCTACTGCCCCAGGTCCCACTTTGGCTCTCTCCTTAGCAACACCCAAGAAGCCCAAACTTTCCAGAATTTGGCAACAGAGGAAATTCCAAGCCAACAACAACAGGAGGAAGTAGGGAGAGTAGAAAGCAAATGAAATGTTAAAAAAAAAAAATTAAGCAATGCTTGCATTCTCATTAGTAGGAACGTGTGAGATGAAGCACGTTATGTTATTAGGCATTCTCTCGATTCAGTAAACACAAGCCGAATAAATTTATAAATATCAGCATTAAGTGAGATTTAACGGGGAGCTGTTTATCTTCTGCCTGTCAGGCAGGAGGCAACACTCTCCATGTATCACCCGTGGGCCGTGCAGGGCGCCCCGGAGCCGCCTCTCAGCTCCCCGAGCCGCGTAGCTCTGGTGACTTGAGTCCCGGTGACTTGAGAACACTCTGCACCTCTCCGAGCCAAAGCTCTTTATCTGCAGCATAAGAAGCCTGCACGACCTCACAAAGCTGTTGGAGGATCAAATGAGTTACTGCTCAGCATGTGCCTGGCACATAGTAGGTCCAAAATCCGATGGCTTCCCTGCTTACTTACCTCTAGCTCGGAGCTGGAGGAAAGGTCCCCGCGGCCCTGGGCGCTGCCGGCCTAGATAGGAAGGAGCCAGGCAGCAAGTGCAGGGGCGACAAGGCCGCCCAGGGGAGGACGTGGACGGGACGCGGGGAGCCTGGCTGTGTGTTATCCTGGCTCCGCTGCGGCCACGTGTGGGACTTTGTGCAGGTGACTCCATCTGGCTGCCCCTCCCCTTCCATTCTCCCGAAAGTCCCTTTGACGCCCCAGCCTAAGTGACAGGGGCCCAGTGAGGCCACATGCGGTGAGAAGCAAATGTCAGAGAACAAGGTCACTGAGACCATGAAGACTTCATGTAACAAGCGAGTCCTGAATGTCGGGTAGATGGGGGTCCTCGCTCCTCTGCGATGCCTGCAACCTGCCTCCCTCTTGCCTGGACCCCACCCTCACCTGAGCCTGTCCGCTGGCTCCGTGAACGAACAGCCAAGATTCCAAAGGCCTTCCCAGACCAGGCAGCATGCCCCGGCGCTGTCGGCTCCCTGGGCAGAGCCTGGAACTTGGGCCATGTCTAGGCACCCGTCTCTCCCTCTCATAAAATAAATTATATTACATATCAGATAAAACAAAACCTGGACTCCTGGTCCATCTGGTCGTGTATAAACTGCTCTGTCAAGGCCAGCCCCGGCAACGGGCCCCCAGTGAAGAGGTGCTGAATGTGTGCCTGACACCAGTTTCAGCCCCCCAGGGAGGCTTCCTTTATTGGAAGAAGCCATAAGGTCCCAAAAGAGTCCCTGAGAACAGAACATACACTTGAGCTACCTGTGAACCAGGAGACACCAAGAGGTTTATATTCCCAATACATGGCAACCCCTCCTTCTCTTCCCTCCTCCCTCTGCTGAGCCCTCCCGACCCCAAGCATCTGCCCCAGGACGACATCCCCGAAGTTATCCCCAGATGCAGCATCTCCGTGGTGCTGGGAGCGGGTGTCACTGGATGGAAACATGCGTCAGGGCTGCCCCCTCCTGCAACACGCTGCAGGCAGGTCAGCTCGTGTTAGGGCCCCCTCAACCCATCCTGGGAATGACCCTCAGAGCCCCGTGTTACCCTTTCTAAAGAGAAAGCACATCAAAGCAGGTAGCATGTGAGAGGAGCACACAGGGGGCCGAGGGGAGGCCCGTGCGTGTCTCAGGACGTCCGCCTTCTTGTCAATAGGGCGAAGGGTCATCTTTATGGTCCACTCCTGAATCTTAAGCGTCATCATTATTACGCTCTCTGGCTGTACAGGGAATGAAGGTTCTGGTCTGGTCTGGGGAGCTGAGTTGCAGAGAAGCAGCGTGAGCTGCTCATGTACAGATCCTTGAGTGCAAGGGTATTGGGTTTTAAGGCTGAAATAAGCACTCGGAAAAATTTCGTCATTCAACCACGCTTACAGGAAGCCAGCTACGTGTGAGGCTATCTACCAGAGACTCTGAAAAATAAAATGCAGAAAGAGTCTGAAAATCGTATACCCCAAAACAAACAGCATATGAGCGGGACGGAGCCCCTGGGCCTCGTTGCATCTGAATCCAGGCCGAGACTTATCTGCATCCCTAAGTTGTCTGCTACACAGGCTTTCGTTAGTGTTGCTTTGAGAGGCTCAGCCTGTGGGTCAGGCGTAGGGAAGACTTTCTCAGGCTTCAGTCGCCGGAGCCTAAATTTGGGGATTGTAATCATGGAAATAAGGCACATCCCCCCTGGATGGGACCCACCCACTTTTGTGGGAGCCTGTCCACATTCAAAGTGCCATGGTATTTCTGGAAGCTTCAGAACAATTTCATAGAGAGTGACATGAATGCATGGACAGTGAAGAGTGAGAGGGAGGGTGGCGGTGTCATCACCAGCAGAAGGAAAGCCAAGACGAGAAACGTAGCCAAGAAGAGGTCCCTTTGATCAGGGGGCGTGTGTGATGTGTGATCGCTTGTGGAAAGAGGAGATGCTGTGCTGGGATATATTACCTTCGGGGCTCTTCAGTGATTTCCAAGCAGCAATGCTTGCCCGGAGCTCGGGAGACAGCCAGGTTGGAGAGATGTATTTGTTACCTACTTAGAAGAGGGCACTGAAGCATGAAGGTTGGGAGTAGGCCAGAGGAGAGAGTGAGTTGAAAGAAGAGGATATCACCAAGGCCAGCATTAAAATGCACCTTGAACCAGAGATGGGGAGAGAAGGAGAAGGCATATATGCAACACGGAAGATGGAAGGAACCACAGCTGTGCACAGTACCTGGATGTCAGCTTAGCGGAGGGATTCAGGAAGGAGAGGAAGGGTAACTGTGATGAATACTGCAGAGCAGTCCCAAAGATAGGGACTGAGAAAAGCCAGTGAATGCAACATTGGTGACCTTCAGGGGCTGGGAAGAAATCTAACAACCAGAAGCCAAGGCATCCCTGGCGGTAAGAACGTTTGTGTCCCCTCCCCACTCCACCAAAAAGAGTTGGTGATGTCCTGACCGCTGGTACCTGTGAATGTGTCCTTATTTGGAAATAAGGTCTTTGCAGACGTAAGATGAGGTCCTCACCACGGGCCTTCAACCCAGTATGATTGGTGTCCTTATAAGAGAGAGGAGAATGGCATGTGAAGACATGAACACACCTGCTGCATTTCGACTGCATTAGCCTCAACCCTATGGAAACCCGAGCCTGGGGCAAGGATGGAAGGGCTGACACTTTGCAAGGGAGAAAGGTACAGCCAGGCCAGCGAGGGGTAGGACGAGGTGGAAGGAAGGCAAGGGACGACGTGAAGCACTGTGCTAGAGGCAACTTCACAACCAGCTGTGGAGACACACTGCAGGTCACTCATGAGGCTTGGCGTGCTGGGCTCCTCCAGAAGGGTTGCAAAGAGAGATCCTATCTTCAAGTATCTACTGAGCGGAGAAGGAGAGGAATTTGTCTGACCATTTCCCTCTAGTCTTTCATTTCCCACCAATCAAGATGTATCCAACAGTGAGCAAATGCTTCTGGACTTCTGGATTGCTTCATTCAGTCTTTGGCCACCCAGACACCGAATCTCAAGGCGTGGCCAGGTCTGGAAGGGGAAGGATGACGCAGAAGGGAATGGACATCAAATGAGACTGAAAGGAGGAATTCAAAAAAGCACACACAGTTTGTGGCCAGTGCAGGCGTACTTTATTGCACATCACAGATACTGTGTTTTTTGCAAATTATCGTGGCAACCCTGTGTCAAGCAAGTCTATCGGCACCATTTTTCCAATGGCACTCGCTCTCTTCATGTCTCCGTGTCACATTTTGGTAATTGCCACAGTATTTCAAACTTTCTCATTATTATTATATTTGTTATGGTGATCCATGATCAGTTATCTTTGATGTTACTGTTGCAAAAATAAAAAGACACACTGAAGCTTCCAATGATGGTTAGCAACAAAGTATTTTTAAATTAAGCTGTGTGCATTGCTTTTTTAGACATAATGCGATTGCACACTTAATAGACTACAATAGAGTGTGAACAGAACTGTTACATGCACTAGGAAACCAAAAAAACTTGTGTGACTCACTTTATTGTGATAGTCACCTTATTTTGGTGGTCTGGAACTGAACCCTAGACTTTCAGAGCTGGACATTAGAAAGCACTTTGCTTGACCCACTTTAAAGATGAGGCAACAAAGACCTGGAGAGGATTAGTGAGAAGTAACTTCATAAATTTACGACTCTCTTTAGTGGGGGAGTCCTTTCTCAGTAATGAGCATTTTGTGATTTTTGTGAACAGTTTGAAGCGTGATGGTTAAACCTACCTGCTCAGCCACCCACACCCATGGGAAATCATACGAGTCAAGGGGTTGCAGTCCAGACACTTCTCCACCTGGTGGCACCCACCTGAATTACAGGCAGAGTAAGAAACAGCAGGGAACAGTCCGGGAACTCGATGAGGACACGTGAAGTGCTCAGATCTCCTTCACCGACCCAGACCAGCTTCTCCTGGGCTCATTTCTTCCTTTGCCTTAGTCCCCAGGGACTCAGCATGTTTGTTGCCCCTTCCCCTCCCCTAACCCACACTGTAGCTTCCTATCCTGTAACAGGAAATCAGAATTAAGGGGAAAGCCATGAATAAGACCTGTGCTGATGCTGGCCTCTAGTTCTTTGAAGATTCTCAAGATGGTGAGAGGAAAAAACACACCTGTGCACACAGAGAGGAAACGCAGGGACGAAGGCTCGATGCCTGATGGGCTTTTTCTCTCTTTTTCTTTGACTCTGAAAGGTGAATTTCACCTTCTTCAACCGCTGCCCTTCAGCCCCACTGCTGCCATTTTTTTTCCTGACTTCTCTCTGGGAGATCCCATGTGACTTCCCCCAGGATGACCTTTCTCTCAACCAGAAGGTCCAGCCAAAGCAGAGTACAGCAACTACTAGACTCAGAGAAACATCCCTGGTGGCTCCAGACTAGCTTCTGGGAGGACCCTCCTCAGGGAGTTCGGTCACAGTTACATTTAAAATATTGAGAAGGAACTGGTGTGTTAATTCACCAATCTCCACGTCAGTGCTAGAGGCAGGTTCAAAGCTCAAAGCAGTCAATTTAGGACCAAAGAAGAAAGAAGAAGAAATTCTATTTTTCGCTCTAGCAGTGAAAATATTCTCTGAGCAGTCTGCTGACAAAACACTCTTACGGCCAAGAGCAGAATTTCTCCGAGCAGACAGAAGAATGAGTATAGTGCTAGTTATCCAGAGCTGTGTAACAGATCGCTGCAAATTTAGCAGCTTAGAGCAAAAAACGTTTATTATCTCACACAGTGGCTGAGGGCCAGGAATCCAGGAGCTCCATGGCTGGGTAGTTCAGTTTCTCCAAAGAGGACATCCAGTGGCCAACCGGCACGAGAAAAGATGCTCAATATTGCTAATTATCACAGAAATGCAAATCAAAACTATGATGAGACATCACCTCACACTGGTCAGAATGGCCATTATTAAAAAGCCCACGAACGATAAATGCTGGAGAGGGTGTGGAGAAAAGGGAGCCCTCCTACACTGTTTGGTGGGGATATAATTTGGTGCAGTCACTATGGAAAACAGTATAAAGATTCCTTGAAAAACTAAAAAGAGACTTAACACTATGATTCAACAACCCCACTCCTGGCCATAGCTGGATGGTTCAGGCTCAGTGTTTCTCAGAGGTTACTGTCAAGCTGTCATCCAGAGTGGCAGTCATCTGAAGGCTGGACTTGGGCTGAAGGATCCACATGCAAGATGTCGCCCTTCACATTGTTGTTAACAACGGGGGAGCAGGGCTCAGTTCCTTGCCACAACTTCCATTTCACCCTCAGTCTTCTCTTCTTGGGTAAAATATCCTTTATTCTTTTAATTCATCCTTGGTGGGAATGGTTGAGGGTTCCTCTCTATGTGCCTCTGGTCCCCTCTGTTTCTTTTTTTCAGCCTCCTATTTTGAAGGTCATGCTTAGAACTGAACTCACAACCCAGGTGTGGTGTGACTCGGAAGGAACGCGGAGGGAATATCGCCACCTTGACCTTGGATGTGCTGTTACTGCTAATACCACTGAAGATTGTAACCTTTCTGTCAGCCCTGCACCTCCTTCAAATGGCACCTGCCCTAAAGATCCAGCCTCTGAGGGGTGCTTTCTGCTTTCGGGGTGACAGCAAGCTGATCGAACGGCCTGGTGTTTGCTAATAAGTCTGATGGGCCTTTGGGTTGACACTCACACTCTTCCCAAGAAAAACGTGTGTGTTTTAATTCACCTGTAGAGTCACGGTGTCTTAATTAGAGGAGAGATTTATTGGGGGTCATTTCAAGCAAGATGTTCTTTCAAGTATTCTTTATCCAGGAGGGCAAAGCCTGAAGACTCAAGAGCCATGACCAGGCTCCATTTGCTTTCCAGATGGTCTCCCCCCACCTCCAGCCCCAGTCTCTGGAATCAGAGAGCCTGGGTCCAAATCCTGACCCCGACACTCAGTAGTTCGGGGACCTTGGGTATGTTGGCCCATCAGAGCCTCACTTTGCTCATCTGTGAAATTGATCAACACCTCCCCAGTCCTTTTTGGGAGTGCTATGAGATAGCAGAGTTACTGGAAAGTGCTCTGTGGGTGTTGTTGCTTCCATCCTTCACAGCAGTCTCCTGCCTCCCCCAGTTCAGCAGAGCACACACGGCGAGGGAGAGGGAGAAAGGCACGTGGGGCTCACCCCACTTCAGGATGCATGGCCCAGAAAATGCAAATGAAAAACTTTTATCTTCCATGTCCTTCACCATCTGGTAGGGAAGAGGAGTGAGCTACTAAAAATCTTGCCCTGAAAGCATACCTCTAAAGGAAATCCTCAGCTTACCCCACCATCTCCTGGGCCTAGAATAGTGTTAACTGACTGACTGTCTGGGCTGGCTCCAGAAGGCAAAGGAATCACTGGGGCTCCCAGTTCCAGAGGCTGCATGTGATAAAGTGAGTGAGAATGTTTTCTGCTTCCCTCTGGAGCATTGCAGGAGGGGCTGATGTCATGACAGCCCCCAGGGTTTACATTCAAGAAGACTAAAGCATCATTGGGACAGCAGCCAGGGAATAAGAGGTTCTGAGCCCTTCCACATTTTGGTCCAGGTCTCTTTCCTCTTCTGTCTTTAACACGAAAGGCTGAGTCTAATTCTGAACCCATTCGTTCATTCATTATTTGCTGTCTACTCTGTGCTAGACACTGCGTGGAAGAAATCACAGTAGCCCCCCGTTCCCCACCTCATGGTGCCTGTCTCCTAGTCTAAGGAAATGAGAAAGGAGTTGCAGAAAAGGAAGAGCTCGTTCTTAGCAGTTGGGAGGTGAATCTTCAGAATCAATCTGGGAAAAGACATAACAACCTATCAGAGATAAAGAAGCCCTGTCTGGTCTCCTCTCCCTTATCTGTAGGGACTGGACCTGCCACACAGAAGAGTGTTCACTCTGTTTGTCCCCCTGGCCTTGAGACACTGGGGCAGCCGGAGTGGGGAGGAGCGTATAGGAATGACCATGGAGGAGACTTAAGTAAGTGGGGCTCTGAGCAGGCTGGTAGAAGGTCTTGAGGAAGCCAGACCCATGAGGTAGAGGCCACTATGGGATCAGAAGCAAAGACCTTGATCTAGAGTCTCCAGGTCGGTGGCTTATCTTCTCACTAGAGCATGAGCGCCTGGGGCAGAAGAAGTCTGGTCCCCCCAGAGTGGAACTCCCTCTCCTCCTGAGTGGGGAAAGGTGGGAACCAGCCCACCTGGGTTTCAGCCCACTACGTGCCCTAGGTGAGTTCGCCTGATGCTTCTAAGCATCAGAAATCTTCTTTTTAATCCTGATCAGTAAGTGTCTGGCGTTGGCTGGCAGGTCAGGTGCTGCTTTCCTCTGAGCTGAGGTGCTCTCAAATGAAGACTTCCTGCAGTTTTTAACCATCTTCTACCGGACATCCTGGTTCTTTGTATAATGTCCAATACAATCTCCTGATCAGCACTCAGTTCCTTCAGGATAGTTGTGACGTGTCCTGAAATACCACAGGGACTCAGTCCAGTGCCCCGCAAACGTGGGTGACCTGCCTTCCTGGCGGATTCAGCACCATGGGGGACCAGCCCTGAGGCTGCCAAGACACAGAGAACCCCTGCCCTGGCTTCAGGGACCCTGGCAGACCCCCTCTGTATGTAAATGTGCTTTAAAGAAGGAGGCGCGGGCTTGGGAAGCTGCCTAGGAGCCAGGCAGGCAGCCCAGGGGCTGGAAAGCTGGCAGCTCCCCGCCCACCACCGTGCGGAGTCCCTGAGGCATGCGCAGGGAACCCGGGCCGCAGTAGGCTCAGCCCCGCCTTCCCGAGGCACCGCACAGTGATGCTCCTTTAACTCCTGGCTCATTCTGATACTGAGGCTGCATAAAGGGAAGGGTCCCATGCAAATGAAGGCCAGTGTAGCGGAAGGCTAAATATCTTTAATTAAAGGAAGACACCTGGAGACCTAGTCTATGGGAGGAGCGGGGAACTACAGCAAGTCTGGGCCCTACTGAGCGGGAGGGGGAAAGACGGCCCAGTCCACACCGGGCTCGACCTTTGCTTGAGGCCCCTCCTCTCATAACCTCCCCCCAACCTCCTCCACAAGAGGAGTTGGCCTCCCCGGCTGCCCTGGGGCAAGGCCTGGGTGCCTGGAGGAGTGGGGCCTTTCTGTCCTTTGGAATAGTTCTGAGTTTGTGCCACTGGCTCAGCACCCCAGCACACAACTCTCAGACCCCAGAGTCATTGTCTGAAGGAAATAATTGGCCCCAAATGATCAGGCCAGTGAGAAATAGAGCCAGGCTCTCCAGACTGCCAATGTCGGGGCCCTTCTGCTGCCAGCTGGAAATTCCAAGTAGCAATGAGGCCAAGAGTAGCATCCAGGGGAGCCTTTTAGAGCCCACACTACTTCATCATCATCACTATCATCATCACCATCATCACCATCATTATCACCATCACCATCATCACCATCATCACCATCATTATCATTATCGCCATGATCATCATCACCATCATCATCATCACCATCATCACCATCATCACCATCATCACCATCATTATCATTATCGCCATGATCATCCATGATCATCATCACCATCATCGTCATCACCATCATCGTCATCACCATCATCATCATCGTCATCGTCATCGTCATCATCATCATCACCATCACCATCATCACCATCATCGTCATCACCATCATCATCATCGTCATTGTCATCATCATCACCATCACCATCACCATCATCACCATCATCACCATCATCGTCATCACCATTGTCGTCATCACCATCATCATCATCATCATCGTCATCACCATCATCATCATCATCATCACCATCATCATCATCATCATCCTCCTCAAAATGTGCAGAGCACTTAAGCCCTGGGCCATATGCTTCACTTACCTCATTTAATCCTCACACACCTTTGAAATGTAGGTGTTCTAATTATGCCCATCTCTGCCACTGAGGCCCTAGGAGGGCTAAATCACCTGTCAAAGCCCTACAATAAGTGGCAGAGCCAAGCCTCCAAGACCATCTGACTTCAAAGTTCAAGGTCTCAAGCTCTTTTCTTTAGGGATAAGGGCAACCCAGAATGGTGGAAACGGCGTATGCACAGTACCTTGGACAGCACCCAACACATCGTTGATGCTCCCAGAGGAGGTGCTCAGTAATTGCTATGCTCCCAGGCTGATGCCCAGACCTCTCTTCACACTGGTGGGGGAGTGTGTGTTCCCCTGGAGGATGATTCCTGAGAGACAAAACATGGGATGCAGAAATCACCTGCTGGGTCCTAAGAGCCAGAGTTATGGACAAGGGCATCTCGGGTACCTGGGGTCCCAGTCTCTAGACCAACATCTTTCCTGCAAAGTAAAATGGAGAAGGGTCAGTGCTGTTTGCTGTCTCTCCCTCTCTCTTTATGGAAACGTTGCTGAGGATTGGGGCAAAGCAGAACTGGGATCTTTGAACCCATAATGAGTACCCAGAACCCAAGGTGGTCCTGGATGACTTCAAGATCCTTGATTCAGATTTGCCTCTTTTTTTGTACTCAACTTACCAGACATTCAGGAATCTTGCAGGAGAGGGGAGGGCACAGCTCAGTAGGAGAGTGCCTGCTTAGCACGCAGGACATCCTGGGTTCAATCCCCAGGACTTCCATTAAAAATAACAATAATAATAATAATAAATTCAGACCCTTTTAAAAAATAATCTTGCAGTGTACCAAGCAAAGGAATAGTCCTCATTCACCTGGCTATGAAAATCAAGGTTGCTGTGGCCACCAAGCTGAATGCTCTCTCACCATGCCCCCACCCTTAGAATCACCTATAATGAAAAAAAGATCAAGATCAAAAAAAGATCACCAAGCAGGAGGTGATCCCTGATAGTCACTGAATGCCTGTGAAGTGAAACCTGCCAGTGAGCTTTGCCTGAGTGTCACCACAGTACAGAGCCCTGTACAACCCCTCACTACAACCCCTCACTACTGTCCTTGTACAAATACATCCCTGTTGTGCTGGCCAATGTTTTACAGACCTTGTTTCATTTAAGATCATCTACAGTCGTGTGTGATAGACACCATCATACCCATTTCATTGATGAGAAAGCTAAGGCTCAGAGAGTTTAGGTAGCTTGTCTAAGGTCACTCTGCTTATAAGTGGGAAACCTGAGATGTACCCCCTGGTAGCTTGGCCCAGCTCCCCAGAAACCCACCCCTCCAAGCTCTCTCTGAGCTTAGCAGTCTTCACCCAGAGTTCAGTAGCCCTAAATCCTTGTCCAGGGGCCTGCTGCTGATCAATGCTGTGGAAGAAGAACTTTCTCCAGGAGGGGACTTCATGGGAATTCCTGGACAGTCACTACAGGAGGAAAACCTTTGGATTTCTAAAAAATCCAAGTCAGTGATCAACAGTCTTTACCACGCAAAGGCTGGAGGACAATGATTAATGCCAAAGTGTCACCAAGAGTCAAAGAGTAACAGTCTGCAACTCCTCGTGGGGCCTGAAGCCAACGTGGGCTTTATTGTTTCCTTCTCCCTTCTCCTCCTCCTGGCTCTCAGAGCAGGCCAGAGTAAGTGGGTCTGACAGAAGAGACCCCCTCCGCCCCCAGGACCACTGGGACAACACCCTCCCAGGTTTGGGCCCCTGTAAATCAGGGCCCCAAAAAGTTCTGGCTGTGATGGAATGAGGGGGAGGTGGCTTGGCAGGGGGATCTGCATGTTTAGCATAATGACCTAATTGTGTGGCTTGTTGCAACTCAGCAGTGCTCACATGGTCACATGTCCCTTAGGCCGCAGGTGCTATGACATTTGCCCAGAGATTTGGAGCCCTCGCTGGCAGAACTGAATGCCAAGGAGGAGGAAGGTGGTCTGGCTGTCTCTCACTTTCCTTGGGATCCAGAGGAAAGGAAGGTGACTCCCTCTACACTTCCCACTGACCCTGGCCAAGAACTGATCCCACCCAGATTCTCCTCGGAGGATCATCAGCTGCCCAAAACAAAGAAGAGAGAGAGGCAGGCAACATTCCCCAGGGGGAAACTGAAGGACTTCTGAGTTTCTGCTTCCACCCCCTACCTGTCAGGAACCAATGAGGGGCATGCAAGCTGAGACTTCGGGCCAGTGTTCATGCTGTTAGCTGCTGTGTGCCCAGTGCCCAGCACCACACCATCACAATGAGGGCATTTGTTATCCTGCTGCTGACATCGCCCCATCAAATACTCACACAATTGCAAATGTTTACTGAGCTCCTCCTATATGCCAGGCACTGCTCTGGGCACGGAGGACACAGAAGTGCGCAACCAGCGGGAACGCCCCGCCCTCGTGCCACTTACCTGCTCCTGGGGGGGGCGGGGGCAGGTGATAAACAAATAAATAAGTGACACACGTAATATGTCAGATGGTAGAGACAAATACAGCAGAGTAACAAGGATAACAAGTGGGGAGAGGGTTGCCACAGCAGGGCTGGAGAAGGGCTCACTGAGAAGTGATTGGGGTCAAGACTTGGAGGCGAGGGGGCGAGCACCAGGCTAACCAGGGAAGGTCCAGGGCGAGAGCAAGCCTGGTGCGGGTGAAGCATGCAAGGTCCATGTGGCTGGAGCAGGATAAAGAGAAGAGGAGGAGACGCTTGAGGGAAGTGATGGAGTGGCACGTGCTGATACAGCGGACTTTAGAGGGCCTTAGGAATGCTGTCATTTCCTCTGAGTAAGCTAGGGAGCCACTGAATATGAATTGGAATATACTGGAATTTCATCCATATATATGTATGTATATAATTATATATAGAAATATGTATTATGTAATATATAGTTTTATATGTTATTATACAGCAGATACACGTAGCAATATGTAGCAATGCATGCATGTCCTAACAAATGTATTAAATAACGGATGAGATAGCATTTAATCACTGTAGAGAGTTGTATTGAGTCTATATAGTGTTAGTACAACTTACGGAGTTTCAAAATACTTGCACACACGTGGGTTCGTAAGAGCCAGTAATGTTAGCAAGGAAGATGTCCTTAGGAACTTTGTGCTGAACATGAGAAACATGAGTGCAGAGGTACTGTGTGTTTTCTGCTCAGGACACATCCCTGCAGAATACTCCTCTGCCCCAGTGCTTAGCCTTTTTTTACAGAGCTGGGGACACCAAGGCCCAGTTAAGCTGAGTGACCTCCCCGAGGTCCCGCAGCCTCAGTCCCAAGTCTGGGACTGTAACCTCCTGACTCTCGGCCAATCCTCTTTTCTTACTGTCCTATATAGAGGCATATGTAGGTGCCCCTTGTGTAACTGTCCACTCCCTCCTTCATCCTGGTCAGTGTTCCTCTGTTGCTTAGCGCAAGGATGCTATCTGTGCCCTATCCAGATCAGGGCAGGATTTGAAATCCAAAATCCTGGGCAACTTTAGGCACATGCCTAAAGGAAGAAGAGGAGGGAAGGGGGGGGGAGGGAAAGACATAGGGCTCTCCTGCTCTCCTGGCAAGGTTACCCTGGGCATTATATTCAACATCATCACTGCTTTATCACATTTCTTAACAGTTAACAAATCACTCTCACACCACCCTGCTGATAGGATGTGAATAGTATATGCACTTTTTTTTCTTTTACTAAGTATGAGGAACCTGAAAATCAGAGTGGGTGAGTGACTTTCCCAAGATCACACAGCTCAGGGCAGGACTGTGGCATAAACCTAGGTGTCTCACAACTCCACAGGCTCTGGAATGGAGAGGCTGAGTGCCAAGTCTCTTGAATCTTGAAGGAGAGACTATAACACTGAAAAGTCATCCAATTTGACCTGTGAAGGTGGCCTTGAGGTTCCCAGGGAGCTGAAATTTACCATCTCTTGATTCCCTGATAAGTTTGAGACAGTCCAGAATGTTCTCAGGATGAACAATCCTCAGGCAGGATGATCAATTTGGAGCTTCTGTATACCCTGGACACTGCCTGCCTGGAGGGTGACAATGACCCTGGATCGGGAGACCTCACAGGCAGCTTCTTAGTCTCTCTGACCTGCTTATCTTCCATCCTGAAAGGGGTATTCAAGAGCCATGAAAAGAGAAGCCAGCCTGCACTGGTGGGAAGCCGATCAGCCCGTGCCTGTTTTAAAGGTGCCCATCCCGCACTCCCACCATCCCATTTCTCATTATCAAGTTCTCCAGGAAGATATCCCCTACATGAGCACAGAGAGTTCATTGCAGAACAATTTTGATGAGGAAAAGATGAAAGGTAAATATTCTTCCAAAGGGAGACGGTTGCTTAGACTAGATCTCATTCACCTTTTGGACTCTGATGGAGACGTTTAAAAGGACCAGGTGGAGCTCTACACCCTGAAGCGCAAAGGTATTGGAGACATCGCTCAGTGAACGAAAGCAACTCACTGAGCAAAGCTCACTTCCGATACACTACTACGTAGGCTAAAACACACACCACTAAAAGCAACAGGTCATTAATTCTACAGCTACAGACGTAAAGTATGACTAGAAAAGGTCCGAAGGACAAATATTGAATAGGTAATGGGGTTACCTCAGGCTAAAGGCTGGAAGAAAGGAGACATTTATCATGACTGTTTAAATTATTTATGATCTATTATGTGTATAAGTGAAAAGTAAACAAGTAAGTAAGGAAAGAAAGAAAGAAAGAAAGAAAGAAAGAAAGAAAGAAAGAAAGAAAGAAAGAAAGAAAGAAAGAAAGACAGAAAGAGAGAGAGGGAGGGAGGGAGGAAGGAAGGAAGGAAGGAAGGAAGGAAGGAAGGAAGGAAGGAAGGAAGGAAGGAAGGAAGAAAGGAAGGAAGGGGCCTTATGCTCCGGCCTCTACCCTCTGGAGCCATGGGAACAGTCTCTGGGAGGAGAGTGCTCAGGCTGAAGAACTTGGCAGCCCCTCAGGGAACAGAGAAGACCTGGTCCACGAGCACAGTCTTGGGCATCCCCAGAGTGGGTTTGTACCCCACCTGTGGGTGCAGGAAGGAAGCAGCTCACACGCGCCTGGGGAGCCTGGGTTCCGGCAGTCCTAGGAACTACCAGTTTGGCTCTTCTTCCCAGTGCCCTCACCCTACCACCCTTTGGAATCTCTCAGCATCTCCCGGCATCCTGAGTGTGGTGCCCGTGGCACCCCAAGGTCCATCTCTATCATCTGTATTGTGGCAAATTTTACTTCCAGTCACTAACGGTTACTGAGCTCGCTGTCTGATACAAGAGAAGCACCATTATCAGTCTCACTTCTCAGACTCAGAAACTCCAGCTCAGAGAAGTTGGGTGCTTGGCACAAGGTCACACAGCCAGTATAGGACTGTGCAGGATTCCAGCTTTGAGCGCCAGATTCCCAGCCCCACAGAGAATCATGACTTGTACCCTTTCTCTGCCTTGTGACGAGGCGGGGGCCAGGATCCAACTGGGAGAAGATCCTTCTCCAACACTCTGGGCTCTCTCCCCTGGACCGAGCCTGAGGGAAAGGATTCTACTTGAAAAACTGAAGTCTTGGAGCAACGGGATGAAAGTCTGTAAGGTGAGAGGGACTGTGGATGAAGCAAACAGAAACTACCCTGGCCACAGCGCATTTCCTGAGCTTCAAAGGAGAGGTGTTTAGGACAAAGTAAAGGAAACACTACCTTATGTAAAGATGACGTGCCTAACAATGGGAAGAATTTTTTTTTTAATTTAGAAAAATGTATAGGTTTAAGGCCTGAGGATCTAATGTAAAGCATGGTGACTATAGTTGATAACCCTGTATTGTATAATTGAAATTTACTGAGAGTAGAACTTAGACATTCTCACCAAAACAAATAAACAAATAAAAGAGATGATGGTATGTTAATTAACCAGACAGCCAGAATCCTTTCACAATGTGTATCAAATCACCACGATCTACACCTTAAGTATCTTATCGTTTTATTTGTCAATTATACCTCCAGGAAGCTGCAAAAGCAGGAAAAATAAAAAGGAAAAGACAACATGTAGGCGGATGATTAACTCATTCTCGCCGCAAATGTGTTTTGTGTCTACACTTTTTTCCATGGGATTTCCCAAATGCGTGGGGATTCAGTTAAGGGGAGAGGCAGGACTCGCTGTGACCCCAGCCCTGATTTCTTTTTTCATTCTTTCATTCACCTGGCCTCTCTGTGCTTAGGAAGAACTAGTTACTAGGGGTCAAGCTTCCTGCCAACAGGCCACTGACGGCCCCTGAAACTGACAAACAAGACACTTTTTCTAGTTTGTTTTCTAGTGTGTTCCCAGTAGCTTTCCTGGAGCTATTACAGCTGTCCATGCCCTGTAAACAGCCCACGTGGGAGGGGAGAGAAGGCTGCCTCAGGTCCTACGTGAGCCTGCGTTCAGATCCTGGCTTCACCGTCCAATAGCAACCTCTGGTGATGACCCAGAGCAACCTCTATGCGCCTGTTGCCTCAAAACTGGGTTTCACTGGGTGTTGTGGAAAGTAAGTCGGGTGATAGGTAAGGCACTCAACAGTGCCTGGCTTTTAGTGCTTAGTAAATAACAGTGGAGGTAACTGTTGTTATTAGAAGGAAAAGCCATGCTCAGCATCCCCTCCGCATGATGGTGTGTCCACCCTCTGATGGGGACAGGATGGAGGCATCGCTGGGACACTGGTGCATGGAGACAAAAAAGGGATCCAAAGCTCTAAACCCTCAGGCTGTTCCTTGAAACACAGGGAAGGCAGGGACGGTAGGGTCTGCAGCAGAATGCAAGAAGGGAGGAGAGTCTTGAGGCCAGCCAAGGCCCAAAGCACGGCAAAGTGCCCAGGATTGCTCAGCTCAGAATATGGGAAACCTTCCAGGGGGCAGGCAGTGAAGGCTGCGGGGGCAAGAGGCAGGTGAGAGCTCCTGATTCTTCTCTGTCCCTCAGCTTCTCCCCTTTGCCCCCACCAGGCTCTCTGGTCCTTTCATCAGGGCCCTGGGCACTGCCAGGGTTAGGGGAGCCCACGCTCTGTTCTGTGGTTTGTGCCAACAGCAGGAACCCTTGGCGTTCCAAGGCCACTGAGAACAAAGCCAACCCTGAGTCTGTTGAAAAGCCCTGGACCTGGGTTTTTTCCTTGGCGCCTCTCCAAGAGCAGCTGTCAGGACAGCAGCCCGCTCGGGTGCCCTGGCGCTGGCCTGAGAGGATTCCTGTGTCCTGACTCCCGCCGCTCTGGGCTGGACTGAGGGGCCTGGCCAAGGGGAGGGCATTCCTGCTGGATGAGCTGATCTCCTTTCCTGTGGCAGGAAAAGTTTTCTGGCTATGGGAGTCTGACCTCACCCTGACCACTCCTTGGGATCCAGAACCTTCCTTTCTAATGGGAGGCGGAGAAGGTGCTGGGGAGTGAGGGAACTGGGCGGGGGCGAGCAAAATTTCCCACATTTAAGGCAAGGCCTGAGTCACAAGTGCTTTTTTGGGCATTGAGTCAGCCACCTACCAAGCTGGGTAACCTTGGCCGTGGTATTCACTTTTCCTGGGACTCAGTTTTCTCACCTGCAAAATGGGCTGCAAAAGGGTCCTTATTTGTCACTTTTAAAAACTTTAAAAAGAGAAAAAAAAAAGTGACCTTTGTCACCTCCTCTATACATTGTTCCTTTCCTTTCCTTCTGTCACTTCCTTTTCCCCAAGGAGGCGCTTTCCTACTCAGCCCTGAAAATTGCAGGTCTCCCTCCCTCACCAGCGGCCCAGGCAGCAGCCACGAAGGTGCTGTGGGGTGGGCAGCAAGCTCCAGAGACCGGTGCCCAGGACACATCTCCAACCAACTGGACAGATGCCACCGGTGGCTTTTTCCAAACTGCTTTTCCACTTTCCTCTCACCTGCCAGGACCTGTATTTCTATGTCTGTGTTTTGAAAGCCTGGTGGTGGGGGGCGGGGAGGAGCTGGGGTAATTAATGATTGATTCTCTGGCCACAGCCACCCAGAGGCCTCAGGGCAGGCTGTCGGCCATTTCCTGAGGTGTGGGGACAGGGTAGAAATCCTGCGTGGCTGTGGCACAACTAGATGAGTCTGGGGGGTGGGGAGGGTGGTGCCCTGAGCACCTGACCCTGAAGTCACTGGGGACAGATGCTCTGCCTGGGGGCTGCCCCCCACCACCCCGCCATCGGCTCTGCTCTCTCTGGGTCAAAGACTATTCACTGCGCCCCTCACCAGCACCCCCACCCCCCAGCACCCCCACACCCACCCTGCACCCATAGCACGTGTTCACTGGCCCTTTCCTGCTCTGCCGCTCACCTGTCCATCACCCAGTGGCTCACACAGGGCTGTTTGAAGAACTCACGGTGCCGCTGGGAACAGATTAAAGCAACCTACTTCTACAGCAAAATTTCAGAGGAGTTTTAACTCTGCCCTTCTTGGAAGTATTGCCCTGCCTTTGTTGTCTACTAATAATTAACTCTGGTACAGAGCTGCAGTATTCAAAGGGCTTTTACATTCATAATTCTATTCATCCTCACAACAAGGCTACGAAGCAGATCTCACCTTCCCCACCTCCCACCCGCACCCACATCCTACAGAAGGGGAGACTGAAGCGCAGAGAAAGGAAATGGTCCCATTTCACAAGGCCAGGGCTGAAATGCTAGCCCTTGGGTTGCATTTCTTTCTGACTCGAAGTGGCGAGATGTTGGATGCAGGTTCTTTACCAGGTCAGGGAAGGCAGCACAACGGGGTAGCCAGGAGGGTCGTTGGGGGCAGGATCTCCCCCAGGGCTGGTCTCTGGGTAGTTGGCACAGAGAAACTTCTGAGACTTCATGTCAAGGGGAGAGAGAGGCCCCAGGCTTCCCATCCTGGGGTACAGAGAGGCGAGGGGGACAGAGGCCCGTGGACCACGCTAAAGTTCAAGGGCCTGTGGCAGAAGGAGGCAGGATTCCACCTACACAATTAAACACCCAGCTTGAACTCTGAGCTGCTTATAAAAGACCCCAAAACCACCTTCCTTCCCAGCTCTATCAGCTAAAATGACCAGCTCATCCTGGTTTCCCCCGGACAGTTTGGTTTTTAACACCAAAAATCCCACATCTAGGAAATGCTCTCAGTCTCGTCCCTGACAAACCCTACCACCAACTCTGTGGATTTCAGCTGAACCGTGGAAAGAAAGACCATCTTTTGAAGGTTCAGCAGATAAACTCAGAATTTAAAAATCACAGAATCCTCATTGTGGTTAGGTAGCCACCTGGGATGGATATGAAACTCTTTGAACGTTGAACTGAAAGAATGTTCATTTCCACAAAAAAAAAAAAAACAACCCACTCAGATCTGTGGCCAGCATTGCCAAATTTTTTTAAGGGAACCTCTTCTCTACATTCATATTGGCAACTAATTAAATTGTCTTGGAAAAACACTGAGTTAAAGAATTGTAACTGAGTTTCAATCGTAGGTTGCCAGATGACAGTCTTGCCAGGAAAGAAAGCCTTACGGGTGTCAAATCTGAGAAGAAGGTCCGGGAGAATGAGGTGTTGGTTTTTCTAAAGTGTGTTCTAAATTTCCCATTGCTCTGAGCATCTCTGAGGCAGGATGATAAATCGATTTTGGAATTTTAAGTTACAACAAAGGAAGGTTTGAGATGTTCATGCTTCACTAAAAGGATCATAGGCTTTTTTTTTTTTTTTTTTTTTTTTTAGGTTTGAGGAAAAACTGTGATAAAAGTCTTTAAAAAATTATACATAATTTCAACCTCTTCATTTTGCAAAGAGTTGAGGTATTGGTTAATATCATTTCCTTGGCCTTGGTTGAAAAGAACTAGGAAGTAACAAGGAACCCAGGCCTGACTTCCCATTGTAATAAAAAGCAGGACCGGGCCATGAGGCAATGGGGCTCACTGTGTTCTTACTGCTTGTTGGCTTGTGGTCTTGAGAACTTCTCTGCGGAGCCTCCTCCTGGCCATCTGCTATGTCACCTGCTGTCTAGGCAAGGGGTACTCGCAAGGTGGTTGGGGGATGTGGATTTTGCACTTTAAGTTTTCAAATTAAAATGAAATTTTAAACAACGAACTCACAAAGGAGGACAGGAATGTTTTGATAACTTACTGGCTTTGTCCTTTGAGAAGTTTTGCTAAAACGGGGAAGGAGAAGGGGTCTTGTTCGGGTAGACTCTCTGAGGTTTGCAGAACTCTTTGGATAAGAGCTTGCCAGGTCCATCGCACGCAGAGCACTACCTCCCGAGCAGGAGGGGAGCCAGTGCAGACTTTGCTGGGTCTTTGCTGGGACCTCCACACTCCACAGCTCCCCAACAGCAGTGGGGCAGGCGCCAGAGCAGTGAACTGGCCCGTGGGGTCGGGGAGGACCCACACTGAGGTCCACTGCCACCCCAACACCTTCAATGCTCTCCCACTAGTTGGGGAGTTCAGACTAGAGAAGCAGAGTATCTCTAGACATTTAGAAACCACAGAGCCATTTTAAATAACCATCTTGGAGAAGCATTTAAAACAATAAAGCACCTATTGTTTTTTGTTTAGAGCCAGGTATGCATGTGGAGGACCCATTTCGGGACATTCTTTTTCTTTTTATAAAATGATTAATTTCTGCTAAATCGAGAAAGGAGAAAGGCTGGGTGGGAGGAGGAAGTGGGTGAATCTGAAAGATAGAGCTTTGTCTTTTAATGAAGAAAAATTATGTGTACTCACACAAGCACACACACACACACACATCCCCCCGAATCACCCTAGGTTCCTCTGCCCCGTCTCTTCCCTGTCACTCCAACAGCTCTAGCCTCTATCCCAGAGCAGACCCTCCAGGCCAGGAGCCTTGCGTCCTCTCAGCTGTAACCCTGAGTCCAGAGCATGGTCTGAGATTGGGGAGCATCCAGGCCTTGCCCCACCAGCCTGTTGGTGCCCCCAGGACATTTGTTCTGCTACACAATCTTCCCCGTACCCCGCTTCACTGGCGGAAGAGCAGGCCTGTGAGGACAGAGGGGGCAGCTTTTGCCCCCAAGAAAAGCCTTCTCATTCCCACCCAAGAGAGCCCTTCGCATCCACACCCAGGCCCCCACCGTCCCGAGGCTGCTGAGTCCTGCAGACAAGCCAGAGGTCAGCTCAGTCCTGTCCCTTTCCAACACCCTTCCACGTGGAGGTGAAATCTCACTGCCTGTCCTCTGCACTCTTAGCCCAAGTTCAAAATCCTCAAGGAACAAGAAAGTTGGCTGTGTGTTTGGAAGGAGAACGGAGTCCCTGTGGAAAAGGTTATATGACCGTTTCCATCAACGTAACAATGTGAGGCGTGGATCCTGACTGGTATGGAAGGAATGGGTTCAGGGGCTGCTTGGGACTTTGCTCTGGAAGAGGTCCACACTGTATGAGAAGGTGGGACCATCTTGCTTCCAGCCCTGTGAACAGGTGGCTACCTTAAGAACCAGGCATAAAAACAGAAGTTCTCTCCTACAAAAGAAAAGGCTGATCCCCTGAGTGGATTAGGGGTGAGAGAAGGAGGAACACAGGGTGCACAGAACCACCATTTGCCTTACTTCTGGAGTCTCTGACCCCTGGGGGGACCCAGACAGCCTCATCCTCAGGCTCCCAGGCCTCCATCTCCCACTCCTCTGGTATTTCCAGGCCTGCTGAGTTAGAGCTTAGCTTCCTCCTTCTCCTTCCTCCACTGGAAACAGAAGCTCCAGCGAATGTTTCTAACTCCTGAGTCCACTCAGCCATGTCCCCCTTGCAAAATCCTCCCCTTCCCGCACCCCCCTGCACCCAGCCAGCCAATCCGCGGCCTGCGAGCCTCTCCAGACCCATCTCTCCGGGCCCAGGCGGGATAAAACCGGTCGTTGATGCCGGGTGGATGGGAACAAACTTCGGAAGGAGGAGAGACGCGCGGCCCAGGGCACCCTCGCAGGCAGACCCAGGCAGAGAGGGCCTGCGGCCAGCCGGCCAGGTATGCTGTGCAGGGGTTGGCTGAAACCTGACTGGGCGAGAGGGACAAGGCACAAAACAAGGGAGCGGGTCCCAGGAAGCCTGGCAGCCTTTTCCTTCTCAAGTCAAACCGGACAAGGCTGGGGCGGCAGAGGAAGAGGGCACCCAGGCTGGAGTTTGGGGCTGCCTCAGCGGACCCCGATCCCGGATCCTCCGGACAGGCGCGTGTATTAGGCCAGGCTGGCCACACTTCGCCTAAAAATCCTGCGACTCCTGCCTCGAGATGAAAGCTTCAGGGGTAGGGCCTGGGGAGGAGGTCCAGGACAGGGGGCCGGGAGTCTCATGCCCCTGCCCCTGGGTCTGTGCAGGGCAGCGGAGTGGCGGCGGGCGCAGCGGGGACCTGCGTGAGGAAGCCCTGAGCCCTCGGCGGGCTGCAAGCGACTCCCCGGCGATGCCTCACAACTCCATAAGATCAGGTAAGAACACGACATGGCCAGAACCCCGAGCCCCCGCGTCGCCGTGCGTCCGTGCGTGCATTCGGGTCGGTGGGGCTGGGGAGCTTGCGCTCGGGGCTCGTGGGACCCCTTGCGTTGGGGCGCAGCTGGGAATGCCTTGGGCCTGGCCCTCCGTGGCGGCCGCCTCGCGGCTCCCGGGCCCTGAGGTCCCCCTCGGTCCGCCAGAGCCGCCCTCCTCAGGCCTTGGTTTCTGCGGACTACACGGAGAGGTGAGGAGCTCTCCATGGGGTCAGAGGGGTGTCCTTCGCGCCCCATCCCCGGCTTGCCTGGCCCATCCGAGTGGGCGTCCTGAGCGCTCCCAGGCCCTGCGCCGCCCCCGACCTCTAAGCCCTCGTCCCTGGGTGCGCGCAGCTCTTGCCCAGGGCTCCCCGGGCAGGACCCTGAGCCCCGCGCACCTCTCAAGCCAACGGGAAAGGAGCCCGTGATGCGGGGCCTGGGAGCCGTGAGCGCACTCGGGGGCTGTCAGACTCCTCCTTGCCCAGCACCTGGCAGGCAGGGACCTACCGCGCTCGGGGCGTCCGGCCTGCGAGGACTGAGCTGCCCGCCAGCCGAACCCCCTCCCCGCCGGCGCCCGGGCTCAAGGCCTTCAAAAGTGCTCGGGGTCCCTGGCTGTGGCATCAGATCTCGCCCACCTCCTGGCCCGGAAAGGAGCCTCAGGGTCGGGGCCAGTGGGCGCGGTGGGCACGGCCGCCCGGGGGCTCAGCAAGTGTGGACAGCGGGCAGAGTCGCGGCCCGGCCCGCGGTGATGGATGGAGCCGGGTCGGCCGCGAAGAAAGCGATTTACAGGGGCCAGGGCGCAGTGCTATCGATTTGGGCCGGCAGAGTGAGAGGAAATCAATATTTCAGATGAATTCTCGGCGAATATGAAGTCCCGCTCGGCAAACGGGACATTTGTTATAATAAGGAGGGTCGGATCGGGCGCGGCGCGCGTCTGAGATCTCAATTTAGCGCAGACCGCCGCGGGTCGGAGCTGCGCCCCGCTGCCTCGGGTCTGGGGGCCTAAACGCCACCCGCAGAGGCTCAGGGATCCCCCCCAGGGCGCCGGAAGCTTTCTTATTCGGGTTCGCTCTACCGCCGGATACAGAGTCAACAGCCCGCTTCCTCCCCATCCCTGTCCCCCAAGGAGAGTGGGGCCACCGCCGCCCTGGCTGCCGTCTTCGGGAGCCCGGCCTCCGGGGGCGCGGGGTGGAGACCTCCCAGCCCTTCCTGCGAGCGGCCGTGTCCGCGAGCCGGGGGGCCCGAGCCGAGCGCCTGCCACCCCTTACCAGCTGCGCCCTGGCGCCATGCAAGCTCCTTGATTACTTTTTGAGGCCCGGACTAGGTTTAAGTCCCGTAGTCTTGAGCCAAACCGGGGTATAACAACGGCCGTCGCCCTTGCCTCGGGATCAGGAAGGTCTCCGAGGCCGAGTGCGCGGCGCCTGGTACCCGATTCCACGCCAGGCTGGTCCTGGCCGCTTCTGCTCGGCTCCCGGGTTCGTTGTCTCCCCGACCCCAACCCACCCCCGACCTTCCCCTGACCTTTCTGGAGGTGCTCTCGGACTTCGAACTTACCGTGGTGGACCAGACTCTTCCCTCTCTGTCGCTCGCTGCTCGAGAAATAAGAGGATGTCACGGTCCCTCGGGTTGGCTCGATTTTGTTTTCGCTACTGATTTTCATTACAGAAGCACTCATTAGAACAAACGGAAATAAATAAGGAAAGAAGAAAGGACGCAGTTTTTACTTTTACTTTATTTTTAATCAGCAACAGACCCAGATGATGAGACACCACTTTTCCATGAGCTCAGATGCGACTCGCCCTCAGGCTAGGGAAGGGACCCGTCCTCCTCCAGCAGGGCCTGGGGCAGAGGCATTTTCTGTCTAGGGGAGTCAGAGAGGCTTCTTCTAGCCTCTTCCCAAAACAAATAAAGAAATAAACCTAAACTGGAGGGAGGACGAGTCTTTCTCCATTGGTTTAATTTAATGCTAATAAAACAGAAGAAAATTGCTTAAAAGGTAGCGCAAAGGGTTCAAGGCTGTCCCCTGTTTCTTTTCCATATCCTCTCCAGGCAAACCCGAGGGAGAGACCCTCCGCCTTTGTGGTCAGTCGACTTGACACCATTGCCTATGTTAAGAGCTCAATTCATAAACGGACCCCTCCTGTTTTCATAAGCCAGTTTCCCTCTCGTAGGGCTTAGGGGCTTCCCTCTGTTCCGCAGGCACTCCCGTTTCTGAGCTCAGCTTTGCCTGGGGAGTTCCCCGTGAAGCTTGCCCTGGAGCAGAATCCGAGGTGCAGGTGGCTGCTGGCCCTTTCGCGCCAGCGAGGCGGACGCACGTTTCTACTAATTCCAGATGCTGGAGAAAAGTTTCTTGCGCGGCTTCAGCCGCCGCGGCCGCCGCGGCTCGTCCTCGGCTCACTCTCAGCTGACCTTGCTTCGCAGAGAGATCTTTAAAACAAAAAATATTTTTCTTAAGTTTTATTCTGAAGGGATGTGAAAGGCAAAGGGCCGATTATTCTGATGTGCCGCTGGTCAGCAGTGGGCTGAACGGCCCCTAAAATCCACTGGGAGTTTTGTAGCATCAGGGAACAAAGATCCTCTAAAGCAAAAGTATTTTTTAAAATAGTCAAAGATGCAAGAGAAACGAGAAATACCACATAAATATTAAAATATAAGTAATACTTTATCCTTGTATCCGGGAGGAAGAGGAAGAGAGTTTAGTAAAAAAAAGCACGCGGATTGTCCTTAAAAGTTATGCGAAGTAACTTACCAGAAGCCTTCTCCCTCAACTCCTGAAAATAGGTTTTTCAAGAAGTAAAATGAGACTTTAGATCAAGGAGAAACCTACCTCTAACTTCCTTAGATCAGCGATGTAACCCCCCCCCCCCCGCCCCTGCCATTCCTCCTCTTGTTTTTAGAAAGGAGCAAAGGGGACCAAATGATTTGGGGAAGGATCAGTTTTGTTCCTAGGTTTCTTGACTGCGCTGAAAATAAAGTCTCGGAGTGGGAAACAGTCTTGAGGAACATAAAGAGGTATAGGGGTTCCTCAATTCGTCTTTGTTTCAAGATAGTCCGTCCTCCCACCCTCCTCAGTGCCAGTTAATTAGGAGATAATTTAGCTACCTTGTGAATTAGTTTTAAGATAAGTATCTTTTCAAGCTTTGTCACTTTAATTGCCCCCACTGATTGATAAGAAGTAATTATTTCTAATTGACACTTTTTTGATGTCTATTGGAAACATTTATTTGGGACATTTTTGAGGTGGACAGAAAGTTAATTAATTTTATCCATCTGTACCTGAAAGGACTCTGCCTGATTTTGCTGAAGAGGACAAAAGATACGAAGGAAAACAACTCAAAAATCAATCAATCTCGGAATTTTAATTATTAAGAGATATTTTGGTTCAAAAGAGAGCATCCTACTGTTATAATAACATGTCAAAACTTTCTATTTATGGCCTCAAATCTTGAATTTTAATGCGGTACATATTTTATGGGTATGTGTTTTCCCAGGGTCATACTCACCATCCTTTTATATACTGACTTCATTTTGGAGGCTATTCAGCTTTGTAATTAATTTTTGTGAAAAGTAGGATCAATAGATCTCAGTACACTCAGAATAAATGGCATCATTTTTGCCAGAGCTAATTGTAAGAAAGATTTACTAATAATCATCCTTGTTCTGTAATTATTGATAGAGTTGAGTATAAAGGTGAAACTTTTCATACCTAAACCTCAAACCTCAAACCTCGGAGTAAACAGTTTAATCATTCACATCCTCCAGAATATGCTACCACAAAAGAGAGAGAAGGGAACGAATGAATACAGAGGAAAAGAAAGACACTGGGAAGAAGAATGGGGGAGGGGAGCAGAGGGAGGAAGAAGGTAGCTGGAGAGAAAAAAAATGGAAAAACTTATTTCAGAAATGAAGGTAGCCTGGTGCATGGAGGCGTTGCCATTCAATATAAGAAAATCAAAATTCTGCTTCAAAACATGTCTTTTTTGAACGTGATCTCAGCCATAGCTCCTAGCAACCCCTAACCACCACCAGAACCTCCCCCCAACACAAACACTTTTCTACGCATAAAAAGAGGTGGGATCTTTGGGGAACCGGCTGGTCTGGATCTTGGGTGTCTAGATGTCAAAGTCTGGATTTGGTGCCCATGAAAAGGAAACTAGAAAATACACATTGTGCTCTGATGGCTTATAAAGAGATTTGAGTGCTGTTTATTTTTATTATTAAAGCCCCTGTGATCTTCATTCCTAGTTGTGTGTACTCACAGTCTTTTCATGGATAGACTTGTGTCTCCCTGACATAGGAAAACATTTCCACATTAATCCAAAGTGGAGACACATGCTCCCGCACACCCATGCACTGCTTGAAATCAGAGCAGCCCCATCAGACAAGATGCTCTCCTGCCAGGTTCATTTCAGCTGGTGCCTTTTTCCAACATTTGCGCATAAAATCTCGTCTGTTTTTAATGCTGTTTCTCCCGGATTACGTGGAGCTGCAAGAATGAGGAAACATTTTAAATGAAAAAGAAGTTTAAGACGTACAAACAGCAGATAATATCGCATACCAACCTCACTATTAGTGAAACTGGAAAAAATATATAAATAATGCAAAAAAATCAGCAAGGGAGAGTTTAGTAATGGAAAATTCCCCTGCAATTAAATGAAACAGTAATTTAGTGGAGATATGCCTGGGTGAATTAGCATTTATTAATTGGTTCTCATAAAAACAATTTATGTGTCTGTGTTTGGGGGGAGGTGTTTAAAGTATGGATTTTTCATGGGAAAATTTCCTCAAATATTCATATCAAATTATGGAGTGGGTCCATTCTATTTTGTGAAAAATCCCCGTTCTGAATTTCACCTGCCCACAGAGAGCATGAGGATAAAGAGGAGGAGCCCCCTTTAGATGACAAGAATGAAGCTGGTCCCCTCTTCTCTTGGGACAGTTCCAGGCATGAAGCCAATGGGGGACATATCAGCAGAGTCTGCTAAGCTTAGGAACATCCAACCCGGGTCCTAAGTAGATGCCCAGGTGACCCATCCCCTCTGGGGCCCAACTGAGAGGCAGGGGAGGCTGCTCTGTAGCCCTGCCACCCCCCACCCCCCCACCCCCCAGCCTGCTCCAACATCCTCGCCAGCTCAGGCAGGAACTGCAGTTTGTAATCTCAGCGAGGAGCTTGCTAGGGTTGACTGGTGCAGGGATGTGTTTACTTTCTCTCGCCACAGTTGGTCTGTCTTCAGTTCTAAGCATTTTCAAGCTGCTCTATTTATCAGTCCACGAGGTGCCGAGTTCTCAGTGGCACTGAGAAAGCTTTGAGCTCCAAGGATCTGAGTACACAAAGAACCAAAAGATAAAAGAGACCATTTCGTTTCAGGAAAAAAAAAAAAGAGAGAAAGAAAGATGACTTTCAAAGGAGGGGGCAGGGGAATGCACCCCCATTCAAGACGGCAGGTTGTTTTTGTTTTAGTTGAGACTTGGGGAAAGGCTGAGTCACCAGCCTTCAGGAGCTCGCACTCCTTTCAAGGAGAGAACTTGGGGATGTAAAACACCCCCTAAAAATAGGAGAAATGCAACCCCACCCTCAGAGCTTCAGGAGGGGAAGGATTCTGGACCACCTTAGCCCAGGTTCTCTTGGAAGTGGAGCTAAAACACTCCACTAGGAGGTACGTGTAAGGACCACTTCTGACAGAGGTGCTTGGTGCTTCCCTTTGAGGGAAGGAGTACAAAGAAAAACTATCCAAGTGTCTCCTGGTTCCTGAAAACTTCCCTCTCCCAGGCCAATTACAGTTTCTTCGGTCCTCTGTCAGTGACCCTGGGGTGGAGCCTCTGGGTCCGGGTGGAATGGGCAGGGGCGTCCGCACTTCCTTAGTTATTTGCCATCATGGCATGTTTAAGTAGATCTTCGAGGGTTTGTAATTATGTCCTGAGGTCCAGGGTTAGGGCTGACAAGCCCATCTGAATTTCTGAAAACCCCTCCTGACTCTTCCCTTGGCCTGGTGGGTGGATGAGCAAACGTCTCTGACCTGGGTCAGGGGTCAGAAATACCTTCGTAGGAAGGTTTCTATTTTAAACCCACAGTTCATGTCACTGAGTCTGAGCTTTTCCTTGACTGGGGCTCCTTCCCCAGAAGGATAAAGGGCCTGGGTAGGACCTAGTGTCTCCTTGCTGAAGCATGCCTGAGACCCAGGGGAGGGACACTCAGGAGTTCCCCAGGGATATGTGGGTCCTGTCTCTGTGTTTATTTTTGAGGATCCTCCCTTAGTCCTGGATACCTTATAAAATGTCAAGGATCACCAAAGCTCAGCCCAGCCAGCCCACAGCCACTCCAGCTGTGCCAAAGCCAGGTTCAAAGTGCTGAGGGTACCCTGACACTGAGTGAGCGCTCCGTAAGTGGAAGCTCTGACTATTATCTTTGTGGGCTGTTACAAGTGTGGGATTCTGCTGGGAGGAGGGTGTGCCCATCATCTCATTGAATTCTCAGGAGTCTATTAGGCGGGTTTGTTACAGACATTTTTACAGAAGAGAAGGGAATGGACGCTGAGTGAGGCTGATCTGATTCCAGCTCCCTTTCCACTGTCCTTCTTTCCAAAGTCCAGATCATCAAAACTTCCTGTAGTGTTAGATGGTTCATGCCTTCAACTCCATTGGGAACTCGGACCAGCACCCTGGGGGAGGCAGCTCAAGGCCCTGTACGGACGGCGACAGGTAGGGCCTTCAGTTTATCAGCTTGTTTTTCTCATCGGTGTCCCTAAGATTCCAGCTCAGTTCAAATAGATCCCTTTCAGGGCTGTATTCACTCTTCCCGTCTGCAAAATGGGAGCAGTGGTCCCTCTCTGGATGTCCCTCTTGGAGGTCACTGTGAGGAGGAAGGGTGCTCAGTGACTAGGAAAGGCAAACAGAGAGAGTTTAACACTCCCCAAGATGCTGTGTTTCTGCCTGCACCCCCAAAAAGCAGCTATCCACGGGCATCTCAATAAATCACAGGCCAGCAGGGAACTTACTCCCTCGGCATCTCCAAACCCCACCGGGCCTCTGCGCCTGGGTGCGTTTCAGGGACTCATGAGTTAGTGGGTGTGATGCAAGCAGCTTCACAGTTACTGGGAAGACCCGCCCTGGAAGTCAGGGGCCGTCACCAGGTGCCTTGCTCATGGGCAGCAGGTGGGGAGCCCTTGAGATGCTGGAAGCCATTCCCCCAAGTTCAGCTTCCTTCCCTCTGCTGCTTCCTGGTTGGGGCGGGGAGGGCTCCTCTCACTCAAGGATTCAAAATCACATCGTCTGCGCCTGTGGAGCTTCCTTCGAGGCGCGCTTGTAGGAGCTGAAAAGGGGGCTCATTTCAGTGTCACGTTTCGCTGTGGGGAGTAGCGGCCCAGCTCCTGGCTGGTGGCATTTCTCAGATGCAAACCTGTCTTTGGGTTAAGCCAAGAAAGAGTGAGAAAGAAAAGCCACTTCTCTCCCTTCCTCTGTAAACTCTCTTTTCTTCTCCTGTCCTCCGCCACGTGCTCCTCCGCGTTATCTTCTGCACTCGCTCCCGTAAGTGGCCTTGGAGTGACCGGAGTCGTCAGCGCTAATTAGTCCCCTGGGACATATTGTTGCTGTCAGAGCAGCAGAGAGGTCGGGGAGCTGGTTGGGTGACGCATCTAAGAGAGAAACAGCTTCATCTGCTGTTGTCCCGGGAACCGCGCATTCCCCGCACACCCAGGGCCCTCTGCGGGTGTTGCGTTTTGATTCCTTACTCCTCTGGGAGGACGGCACAACCATCGCTCCTGGGATCGACTCCAGGGGAGCTGGGAGGCGTCAAGATGGCAAGGGACTTTTGAAGTCACCGGGGAGCTGGGCCTTGCGGCAACCTACCGTCTCTGCAGGCAGCAGGAGGGGCCACGCCTCGGAGTCTTTGCCTGTGACTCACACCTTGCTGCTTTCTCCCCCAGTGACGTCAGGCGAGCCAGCCACCTCTCTGGGCTTGAGTTTCCTTTGTATAAAATACGGAGATGTCACAGGGTTTCTAGGAAATACTGAAAGTAAAACCAGTATCCTCACCTGACACGTAGCAGCTACTCAGGAATTTGTCCCTGCTCCATACAGAGGGCACCAGGGAAGAGCATCTTCCAAGATTCTCCAGGTCAGATGCCCAAACATGCTAATATTTGTCTTAATATTTCCTGTGAAACTCTCCTGGAGGAACTTGACATCCAGTGTCCAAACCTTGTTCCAGTTAAGACTTAGGACAGACATTTTACTAGTTCACCTGGACAAAATAAGAGGCCTACGGCCCAGGAGAGTTGGATTAAATGAAAGGGTTCGTGGGAAAGGCTGGCTCAGAGCCCTGTGGCCATGATCAGCTGCTACCCCAGCCCACTCTGGAAAAGGCTTCCTTATTCCATTTCCCCAGAAAACTCAGTCACAGGGGAAGCACTCGGCTCACGATAGAACAGGCTGTCTCTGAACTTTGCGTTGGAATCCAGAACATTCTAGAGTTTTAGTAGAACTGGTCTTAGAGGAAAAGTGAGCTAGAGTGGGCGTGCATCTTCACTGTGTGTGTAGCTAAGACAGGACCACGGGAAGACGTGCGCGGAGTACTTGTTCTTAATTGACACGGAACCAGATGTTTATTTAAAAAGAAGAAGAAATTTACGAGTCTTCTGTCTTCTACTCTCTTCTCTCTCCTCCCTCCAGCCCCACCCCTACCCCTGTTTTATATTTCCCCACTTTGTGTAATAATAATCTAGCTTCGGCAGAATAGCAAACCCTGGTTGACATTTAGAAGTCTGGGATTAGCTGAGCACCAAATCCCTGACGCCAGCCCTGTTTTGCTCTTTCCCTCCAAAGGGATTGTTCTTGAAGGCTGTCCAGATAGACGTGGCAGGAGTTGGGCGATCACCTGATACATCCCTGTATGTCTGGCCATGACTTCAAGTCAGAGGAAGAGGCCAGGAGGGAGAAGGTGGGGCCAGGACAGGAGATGGAGTCAAGCTGGAATCTGTGGGTCAGACAGAGGTTTGATTCAATTTCACAAGCCCTCGTGGAGGGCCACCTGCCGTGGGCAGGGCACCACGCCAGTGATGGTGGCCCTCACTGCCACGGTAGTCCACGTAAATGGCAGGAGTGAGAGGCCTCTCCTCAGGGCAAGAAGCTCAAGACTCATGATCCCCTTTCAAGGAGGTAGACTCAACACCAGGAGGGGAAATCATCAGACAGAACACTTCAGTGGTGGGACAAGGGATGAGAACCAGCAAGCCGGGCGCTGGGATCACAAGAAGTCATTTATCACCCATAGCCACCCCCACACAACCACGTAGTCACTGATAACAGAGAACCCCTCATCTGGCCTTCTGGAGTCTGGTCAATCCCCAGAGCACTCGCTGTTCCAGAAAGGCAGCCTGTGAGGCAGTGTGGGAGCAGCCAGCTCCACAATGGTCTACCCTGGGGCTCCGGGTGGCTGGCCAGCTCGTGGCAAGATGTTCAGAGTTGTAGGTGTGAACGCGGTGGAGGCCTGCCCACTTCTGCCAAATCAAAACCCTCGCCGGACCCATCCGATGCTTAACCCGCGTGCCTTCAGAGATTGTCAGACTTTACAGGACTTCCCCCTTGGCCTCCCATCTCCTTGATAGTGTGACAAGGCCTGGGTCCTTCCAGTCCCCGTGTTTTCTGGTGATATGATAACACCCCATACCAGAAAGATCTCGTGCCCCCCACACCCTCTCCATCACCTCCTGCTGGCTGGACAGGTGCCTCCAACTGGGACGGGCCTGCCCCGGGCCTTGGGGCTCACCCTCGGGTGAGTGGGGCCTGCTCCCCAGAGTAGTCACACAGGTGCCAGCCTGATTGCCTGCTCACAGTTGCTTTCCTCAGAGCTGGCTGGGTCCTACTGGCTGGAAGGTGTCCATCTCCCCGGGAGATCTGAGGCCGGGAGCGCGTCCTGCCCCTGCCCATGTGGCCCTCCGTCCCCACCTCCCTGGAAGTCACTCTCTGTCCCGGAGGGTACACACGACTGTGCATGGTCTTCTATTGCTTGCAGGCTGTTGTGTGTGTGTTCATCCATCTCCACACGTAGACAGTGCCCGTCATGAGGCCAGGGCGCCTCTTTGCCCCTGGATGGAGGTTCCCGAAGAGGCTGGGCCTTGGGAATCTGACACACCTGGTTTTGAATCCCCACTCAACCAGGTCCACCTGCATGACCTCAGGGGCCATTTCCCTCCCCGGTGACGTGGACTCATGGTTCCTGCCTCAGAGGGCTGCTGTGAGGCCATGTGTTTGTGAAGCACTGAGTCCCAGGCTCTGCACAGCCCAGCCCTCCTCAGGCCACCCAGCTCAAATGCCACCTCCCCCTGGAAGCCTTCCGGGATTTCTTTCTTCCTCCCCAAGTTTCCTAACACTTTATTTTTATGGCATGTTTTGTAGCCTACTTTGTGTAGGAATGTCTGCCTCTGCGTCTCTCACCTCCTAGACTTAAGAATCACAGCTTACAGGAGCCTCAGAGGTCTTGTTACATCAGATAGTCTACCTAGACCCAGAGTTGTTCAAGACCGGAAGGGTGAAGCCCTGTCATCATGTTTTACCCACGGGGAAACAGGCCTGGAGAGCTGTGTCCCAGACCCCACGGGCTCGTGGCAGAACAGTGGCCTCACACTTATAACCCGGGCTTTGGTGGCACGCCGCTGCCTGTTGGAGGGTGTCGCAAGGGAGAGTGAGCGCTGACCCCAGAGAATAAGAAAGGTTGCGGCTGTCGGGACTGGCAAAGCCCAGGGGGAGCTGCCGAGGCAAGTGCACACCCGCACACGCACACACACACGCATGCATACACACACACAGCACACACTCCCGTACACACCAACGTCCAGTGACGCACACATACCCACACCTACACACAACCAAGGCTGGGACTAGGGTGAGGCACAGAGGCACACTTCCAGGCACCCAAATTTAAGGAGGCTCCCACATGCAGGCTCATCAAAGAGCAGGGTCAGCCCAGAGAGCCAGTGCCTCCTTAAATTTTGTACCCTGGATGCCTGGCTGTCCTCACCCTCGTCCACATAGGTGACACACACACTCCTACACCCACACTCATACACACGTGGGTGACGTGGCTCACCCACACGTGCACACGTGTATACAGTACTCACCCTCTCACACACATAAACACACGTGTGTGTGTGCAGAATACTGTCCTAGGTCTGTGGGCGATAAAAAGCCATGGCCAGAGAAGCCCCTGACTCCCAGACACCCCGAGAGACCTGGCCGGGAAGTTACAGGAGCGACTGATGAGTCCCGATCGAGGCCACAATGGCTGCGAAGACACGATACTGGACGTGGCAGGGACAGTGGGGTGCAAGAGATCTGGGGAACCCGCTCTGGGTTCTGGATCAATTCCCGTCAGCCTAAGGGTCACTGACTTGTGACCTCCCCGCTCTTGAAACCTATGTCCTGAGGTCTGAGCAGAGGAGCTCTGCTGTCCAGCCATGACCCCTCCAGGCCCCCCACTTAAGTTATGGGACATTGGTGGCTATGGGGCCCCGCAGAGACCTTGTTTGCGGATGAGACCCAGGGACAGCCAGTCATTTGTCCCGGTCACTTGTCTGGCCAGTGTCAAAGCCACTACAATGCTCGGGCTCTGAGATCCATGGTGACTCTTCCCAGATGAGGACAGAGTTACAGAGGGTGGGAGTGGGGGCAGAGTGGCACGACTTGCCTGTTCCAGAATCTTGCCTCTTGGTCTCCCGAGGATGACAACACTGGAGGCAGGGGTCTGAGGGCTGCCACTGGTGGGCTGCTCTGCTCAGACCACGAGAATGTCCCCACTCAGAATCCCCGGGAGCTCTGCACAACCCCTCCACTAAGCCTGTGGGGGAGACGTGAGCGGGACTGGTGGTCTCGTGGACACGTGACATGAGACTTGCTGCAGCCCCGCGTGAACTGGTTGTTACCAACAACGCGGTGCATCACAAAGACTTTGTATATTTGACCAACAGATATTCGTATAACTTTCATAAATCGGTGATTCTCCCACAAGGTTTCCCCGCACAGTGTGTAACCCGATCATTGATATAATGAAACTGAGTTACGGTGGCAGGAAAGAGTACATTTGTGGATAAAATACCTTTGAGTTAAGGGTGTATTTTTTTTCCTATTTATTGGCCACTGCCTCCTATTTTCCTAGGCCCTGGGGTCTGATTTAACAGCACATGCTAATTTCTGCTTTGTAGAGCTTACTGTTTGGTGGTGTTCTTGGCAGAATACTGTGTGTGACCCGCCAGATGCCCCGTCTCCAGGGAACAGCAGGGGATGGTGTGAGACTGGAATTGCCTGATGGCCACCGAGTGGCTGTGACGCCCCAATTCTGTGAAATGCTGAGGTCCACAGGCCCGCATCAGAAGGCATCTCAAGCATTTCCTCCATGGAAAATTTATGTTGCCACCGTTTGATGAGAGGAGCCTCATGCCTGCGCCCCCTCCTCCTGTCTTTACTTTTCCCAACAAAACCTCCTCCTTATCAGGCATGTGGTCTGACGAGAGAGCGCGCGCCCTGGTGTCTCTTCTTCGGGCACTAATCCCATGATAAGCTCCCCACCCTCATGGCCTCATCTAACCATGATCATCTCCCTACGTCCCCACCTTCAAACACTGTCACACTCAGGACTGGAACGTCAACATATGAATTTGGGGGGTGGGGGGGGGAACATTGATCCCATAACACCAGCCACAGACATCACGGTTTATTTTTCTCCTTCTCAGATGCACAAACTATTGATTCTCTCTCCAGAGATGCTTCTGTTCCTAGCCCTCTGTGATGTACCTGTCTCCTCTCTTCCCGGCCTATTTCTCTTCTAAGTAGGTACTCAGTCTGGATCCTGCACCTGGACCATCTCAGGTTTCACGCCAGCTCCTAAAGCAGCATCTGGTATCCCTTTAGTCACCGGCTCTAACTTCCTGGCGTGGCTGCGCCAGCCTGGCCAAGCCCAGTACCCGTCTCTCAGTGCCCCCACAATCATGCTCAGTTACTCCCCGATCTGATGACATGCTCTCCCCAGTCATTCATCCCCTGGCCACAGAAGCCTTGAGTTCTAATTCCAAGCTGTCTCAGAGAACATTATTACTCAAATATTCTATTCAGTGAGTTAACATCCACCAAGCTCTTCAGTGTGTCAGGCGTGGAGTTAGGCTTTGGGTTACAGGAATCAAGAGACCGTGCCTCTGCCTTTGTGCTGATGTTCTAGAGAGAAAGAAAAGCAAATTGGACTTTAAGTCACAAGCACAAAGAGAAAGAAAAGGCTTCAGTCCAGAGAGACACAAAATGCTGAGTTTGTCGGGCAGCAGGGAGGCGTGCTGGGCTGAGTGGGTGCTGGGGGAGGCAGGGAGGGCCTTTCTGGCGATGGGGCAGGAATCCACCAGGGGACTCAGGAGGGACCTGCTGGAGCCAGGACGTGACACTCTGGGAGTGTGTGCAGGATCCAGAGCCCAGGGTCATCTCTGGGCAAAGGGGACAGTTATGGGAAGACAGGTGGGGTTCAGACAGTGTGGGGTGCTTGCACCCTGCCGTCAGGAAGACGGGGTCAAGTGCACGGAATGTACTTGCTAGTGGGGGAGCAGTTCCCGCTCACGGCCATCCTCACCTGGCCCTGACCTCACACTTCCCTTGTCACCGGGTTCCATATTCCTAGGGCTACATACCTACGTACTCGGTCCTCTCTGGGATTTGCGGTGTTCTTTTGTTTTCGTTTTTGTTTTTGTTTTTATTGATGTATAGTCAGTTTACAACGTTGTGTCAATTTCTGGTGTCCAGCACAATGCTTCCGTCATACGTGAACACACATGTATTTGTTTTCATGTGCTTTTTCACTGTAAGCTACTACAAGAGATCGAATCTGGCTCCTTGTGCTCTACAGTATAAACTTGTTTATCTATGTGGTGTTTTTATTAAGTGGAACAGCTTGGCGATCGTCTGTGATCGCTAGATGTTTCACATTATCAAAATGTTCGGATTTCCTCCTGTCCCAGCCCTGTTCCAGAGGATCCTAACCTGGTGATTTTCCAAAATCACCCTGCTTGCCCTTCCTCTTAATCCAATCATTAACAGGCATCTGTGGGCAAACAGCGGGCGTACAATCCGAGAAGGTTCCATCCCACCCCACCGACCCGAATTCCCACTGTCTCCGTATGCTGACCCATGTTCCAGCCAGCTAGTCTTTGTTTCCAAAACACGCCGTGCACACTCCCACCTCTGTGCTTCTGCCCCATTCGGTGGCAGCTGCCTGGAACCTCGTCCCCACTCCCGCCCCCTTGGCCAAGCTCCGCTCAAGTGCCACTTCCTTAACCAGACCCTCTCTCACACCGTCCCGTGTGACTGCCCACTGCACCTGCCTCCAAGCGAGAGGAAGAATTCTGGCAGTTCTCCTTGAATCCCCAGCACCTTTGAGAAAACCCTGTCTGGAGCGAGGGCTCCACAAATCCCCGTGATGGTCGTTTTCACCTGACTCGCCAATAACATGGCCCGTTGTTTCACTGGTTGACCTAACTCATACACTTGAATTTTGTAAATAGAGTTTTTCCAGCATGAAGTACACTTGGTCGTTTCACATGCCACTGATATAATTACTCTTCTATTTTCTTTATAATAAGTGGCCACTATGGGACAGAGAGAATGAGAAAAGCAACCGTTTAGGGAAACGGATGCAGCCACTGAGGCCCGAGCTGTCCCACCAGGACACCTTCCTGCTCCTGAGGCATCGTTGCTGGACTGGGTTCAGATGCAGGATGACAAGGGGGGGCAGCAGTGACCACTGGAAGTAGCGAATACTGGCAGCGCTGGGCCGGACTGACCCAGCAAGGGAACCGTCCTGTGGGACGCTGGGTATCAGTGTGGCAGGGTGGTGGGCCAGATTCAGGGTCCATGTGTGGGGACCAATAGTTCCAAGATTCTGTAGGTTAGGAATAAAATTTCCCAACCAATATCTGGCACATAGTAAATATATGATAGATGCTTGATAAATATTTGCTAAATGAGAGGACCTTTTGGAAAATTTGCTTTATACAGATATCCCTCAAGTGTGCTCTCTGGTCTAACGTCCGAAGCTCCTGGGGCTCTATTAACCGATGGGGGGCGGGGCTCTTGAATCTGTGTCCTTCTCGGGCTCCCCGCGATTCTGCTGTAGATCAGGATCTGAGAATATGGATCTAGAGTCGGCCCACCTTGAGGCCCAGCCAGAGGTCATCCTCACGTGGAGCCTCTCGTGCCAGCCCTCTAAAGAGACAGCCCTTCTCTCTGCCCGGTACCCCTCCTCCCGGAGATGTTCCATCTGGCTGTGGACAGGAGTGGATCAGACCCAGATACAATCTCAGGTCTGCTCTTAACTGGCTGTGCACAAGCCGTTAACCTTCCAAGACAGTGTCTTCACCCACAGGATGGGCTCGGAGTACCAGCCCCTCCCTACCCATAGAGTTGTGAAAACCCATCCCCTACGCAACCAAGGCCCATTGATATTTGTTACCTTGAATTAAATTTCGGGATCACTTACCTGATAGCACTTTGAAAGGGCTCTGCAAATGTCAGGTGCGTTCCTGACCAACCTTTTGACTGGATCCGGAAAGTTCTTGAAAGGAGGAGAAGCCTGCAAGTCCTTGTGGGCTTGAGGGGAGCACAGCCTGGCTGGGCAAGAGTGAGGGACCCCTGCAGGAGGCTTCACTGGGCTGAGATGTGGCGGCTCTTGCCTTAGAGAAGAACTTGCCGAAGGATGGAAGGGTGGGGAATGGACCAGGACGGTGGCTCTGTGGGAGGATGGCGATGTCAAGAGAAGCAGGTGCAGGCAGAGAGGGTCAGATACTAGAAAACGTTTGCTCTCTGCCTGAGTGGTGGAGCCCTCCTTAGACTGACAAAGTCACTTGGAAGGGCAGCCAAACATCCAGGACTGTAGCCCAAGGGGCCTTCCCCATGCCTGCTGGGTCTGTTTCAGAGCTGGAACCTTGTTGATCTGTGCATTTGTTTGCCGGGGCTGCCGTAATAAAGGACCACAAACAAGGGGGTTACAGCACAGACGTGCATTGTCTCGTGGTTCTGGGTGCGTAGGGGTCTGAGATCCATCTGTGGGTAGGGTTGGCTCCTTCTGAGGGCTGTGAGGGAGAATCTGTTCTGTGCTTCCTCCCCTGGTGTCTGGTGGCATGCTGGCTGTCTCCCCTGTTCGCTGGCTTGTGACAATATACCTCCAATCTTCACAAGGCATTCTCCTTGTGTGTCTCTCTCTCTACCCAAATTCCCCCTTTTCATAAGGACATGGTCCTGTTGGATTAGGGCCACCCTAATGACCTCATCTCAACTCGATCATCTGCAAAGACCCTCTTTCTCTATATGGTCACATTCTGAGAAGCGGGGTGAGGACTTCCACGTGGGAGTTTTGGGAGGACACAGTTCAACGCATAGCGATCTGGGTGTTGCAGGCGGTTAGTCTAATTCAGCTCCCTCTGAGACTTTTGGCAGCTTCAGGTCCAAGTGACACCAGCTATAGACGCCCTGGCTGGGGACCGACAGAAAGAGGAGGAGCCAACAGGTGTTCCTTAGAGCCTTTCACACCCCCAGGCTCCCACAGGAGAAGGGACTCTGTTTCCCAAACCCAAACCCACAGAAAAGAGCTTCCAGACTGTGTTGATCACATAAGAAAATCAAATGACAAGCAGACTGATAAAAGGACCCAAAATCTTTCAGGGATTCTGCCCAAGCCCCACCATCTTCTTCCTTCACTGTCTGCTGAGATGGCCCCAGTCAAGATGGTGCTCAGGTCCCAAAGAGGCCCCCTGGGATGTGGAATGAACAGGGACTGAGGTCAGAAAACATGACTTTTGCCCTGGCTCTGCCATGACGTGTGTCTGTGACATCAGACACATGGCCTCCCCTTCCTGGCTGAGGGACGCTCTTAAAAGTGGTCACAGCCCTGGCACCTCATGGGGTACTTCACGTGCCCCCCTCAACTGTGTGTCAGCAGAGTGGCTCTCTCTCTGTCATCTTGCAGGTCACCTGCAGCCCATGGGGCCCAGTTCATCTTTCTACAGGTGGCCTCCGGGCCACCTCCTGGTAGTTTCCTCTGCAGAAGAGTTTCCCAAAGTCCCCTGCAGAGCTTTCTCTGCGCCCTCTGCTGGTAGTTTCTAGCCACCATTCCTGAGGGCAGTCCTGGAGTCGTAGATGTGGGACTCAAACGACAGTAAAGATGATCTGCGCCCTTCAAGCCAGATGAGGAAACTGCAGCACAGACAGGCAGAGTCCTGGAGCAGGTGGAACCCAGGTCTCCGATTCTCAGCATGCCCCTCTCCTTTCCCTGAAACCACTACCTGCAGGCTAGGTCTGCCCCGCTGTGTGCCCTCCTGTGTCCTTATTCAGCACTGCGTGGCTGTTAGAGTGTTATCATCCACTTGGCTGCAGTGCCAGGTTCTGGGGAACCAGCTGTCGACAGGTGTGGAGACCACAGATATGCAGTTTTGTCACAGATTTTTCTCACTGTGTCACACGCCAAATAGCGAGTCTTCTTCATTCGTTTCTACCTGTTTCACTCCTCAGGGCGGCCAGGCTCCCTCCTCCTGCCCCCACAACGAGGGCTGGGGGCTCTGTACACATACACACACGCGCGCACACGCACACGCACACGCACACACCCCACTGTAGGAATGCCACAGGGTTGTGGAAAGAATTAAAGGAGACCGTGCTTGTGAGTGGATTTTAAAACTTGAAGGTTCTATGAGGTGTCAGGGATTATTAACCTGTAAGTTTCTCAAGGGCGAGAGCTGTGTCTTCTGCCCACATACACGCAACCTGGAATATTATTAGAGTGGGCGCTCATTGAATTGAAATCTAATGAACTGAAAATTGTTTTAAGATAGACCCATTTTTTAAAAGAAAAAACAGCGTTAACATCTGCAGGCCTCTGACCCCAGGGGGATCGGAGTGTAAAGCAGAGCGATCTGTGCTGATGCCAGGCTTCCAAGTGCGCAGTCAGCAGGCTCTGGGCGCCCACCTCGTGCCTGTCCGCTCTCCCCCAAGTGCAGAGGCCCTGGCCTTTTCCACTGCAACCCCGGGGTGGGCGATGCCAGGAGTCTAGAGGCATCCAGGACACCTCCAGAAGCTCTGGCAGGTGCCACTCGCAGCCCCTGAGTGCAAGTTCATGTTTCATCAATTCCTTAATGTTTTCAGTACATATTTATTGACCATCTACTGAGTGGATATAAACTCTGGTCAATTACAGAGGAAGTTTTTAAAAATACAGACACCATGCCAAGAGATTCTGGCTGAACTGACCAGAGGTGGAAAGTTCCTGAACGCCCCAGAGATTCTAGCGTGCAGCCAGGGCAGGAAGCACCACCCTTCTTCCTGCAACGCAAGCTCCTGCGGTCACGTAGGACACTGCACCTGCCCTCAAGGAACTAGGTGTCTAGGGGGCAGGGAGGGCACTGGCCCCAAGAAAGGCCAATGGTGGGAGTCAGATGGAGGGCTGTGGACCGGAGCGGTCAGTGGAGAAGGTGGGAGTGAGTGAGTGAATTTTCCTGGGAGCTGGGCCAGAAAGGCTTCTGTCCTCGGGAACATGAAGGCCAGGGCGTGAGGTGGGTTTGAGCCACCCCAAAGCCACATCCACAGAGAAGAGGCACCACGTCTTCAGGAAGAGGAAAGAGTGCGCCTCCAGTTTGAGAAACAGGAAGGGAAGCGAGATGGTACCCAATCTTAGTCACGGGGAGAAAGTGGTCCCATGCTGTTTAAAAGCCTACCAGTATAGTTTATTGGATCCGAGAAAGCTGGCAGAGGCCTCCAGAAATCTTCAAGACAGTCCCAAAGGTGAACTTAGCCAAGAAATGCCTCCAGCTCCCCGGCCCCTGCATTCCCGAGCCTTCCAGAGTGCCTTTGAGACCAGGCAGGGCCTCTCATCAAGCAGCACTTTTCTTAGGGAGCTTAGAGGTCTACTGACATTTACAGCAGCTCCATCCCTGGAAGTCCCCGAGCTGGGTCCCTTCCTGGGAGGGAGGTGACAGGGTTAATCTAAGGGCTGGGGGAGGCAGAGAAAGGCCTGGAAACCACACAGTGAAGCCAACCAGATTAACCAAGGAAGCGAGAGGGGGGTAGACCATTAGGAAGACAAAGAGAAAATCATGCTGGAGCAATAGAAAGGGAAATCTAATATCAACTAGGGAAAAATAAATGGAGATTAGGGCAAACAAATTAGCTTTAATGGGTTCAATGCTAATACAAGAATAACAGCCGAGCTGTGAATGCCTTTGAGGGGAAGATGGGATAAAGAACCCGAGCAGTCATGCAGGCAATAAAGAGGATGCGGGGAGGCAGATCGACCAGAGGAGCTGGAGGCGGGAGGTAGAGGGAAGGGAAAAGTCAGGGCCACTGCGTGAGGGAGAGATGTGCAGGAGAGGTCTGCCATCTTGGACCAGAGTGGAGGTGACGGGGCAGGCAGAGGGCTAAGAGGAGGTGAGATGGGGGAGCAGGGGCGATCAGCGAGGGGTGGAATCAAAGCAAGCCAGGCAGTGGGAAGAGACTGAGAACAGAAGAATAAAAACCCCGAGAAGGAAAGTCTGGGCAGAGAGAGAGTGGGGATGGATGGATGCAAAGAGAGTGGAGAAAAATAAACCAACAGGGAAGAGGGGGAAGTGTAAAGGCATTAGGTTTGTTCTCAGACTAAAGAAAATCATCAAAGAGGAAATATTAGGTCCCAGCAAAATGCAAACCCAGAGAGGATTCTGAAGTGGGCTTTGCAAAGCAGCCCAGCCGGGGAGGTGACGGGAAGATACGTTCCCCCTCAGAGAAAGGTCTGACGGCGCCTCCAGAATAACCACGTGCTACCAGGGGCGGGGCTGGGTGGGCGGGGCTGAGCGGCACCTCGGAGGCCCCAGCTTGAGCCTCAGTTCTGCGCCTTTGTGACCATGCAGCCTCGGGCAAGTTGCACACGGTCTCTGCTCCGATCTGTAAAATGGGGACAACGTGCTGTTACAAGACCTAAATGGGACGAAGTGCTTAGAGCGTTCAGCCGGCTCCAGAACGAGCACCGCCACCACTGCGCGGCTGTCAGCGTCACTCCTAAGCGTTGACTCACGGCGGAGAGCAGGGCGGGACTGAATACCGAAAACCTTTACTTATGTTTTCCTTCCCCTTTTTCCTCTTCTGTAAGTCCAACATTGGCCAAACACAAGCCAAGTGTGGTTCTTTCCCAGCTAGAGACTAATCCAGGGGAATCCATCTTTACCACCTGCCCCCACCCCCGACCCCTGGCCCCATTTCCCACCCTCCATCCTTACCAGCCCTCCCACTCTCTGGGCTGATCTAGAGCATCCGAGAAAGCCAAACGTCTAGCCTATTATTCCAAGGGCCTCTAGGAGACCCTCAGATCTGCCAGAACTTGAGAGCATAGGAGGCTGGGAGCTGGAGTTGTCCTCATGGCCTCACAACCTGGGGCCCTCTTGGGCTGCATGAAAGTACATGGCGTCCCCACGAGAGGGACAGAGGCCAACAGACCGAGAGAATGAATCAACAAGAACCAGCCCAGGAATGAATGAATAACCACCTCGACAGGGGATCCAGGAGGGAAAAGAAGGGCTGGGATTGTTTCCTGCCCCTCAGGGCATTCCAGAACCTTGCCCTTTGCTCGTCACTAAGGATTTTGGAAGACAGAGAGCTTCTGCTGATCCAGGCAAGAAGAAGGGTAGGTGGGGTGGGAGAGCTTGTCACTTGCTGAGAAATAAGTTCATTCAATGGAAACCATTCCCATAAAACCGTCACCTCCAAGACAGGTCGCCAGAGCCTGGAGCCGTGCCTGTCGCGGAAGCAATGATGGTCAGAGGGTAATGGAGACTGTTTGTCTGAGTGCTATACGTGCATCGTGTTGTGTAGATCACACAACACGCCTAGCAGGAGAGGCGGAGAGCGGCAAAGTTCATGCCGAAGTCAGAGGTGGGGAAAGGGTTTGAATGTTGCTGTCTGTCTTCCGAGCCTGCTCTCCTAAACTCTACCCTACACAGCTTCGGTGGATGAAACTAAATGAGTAAATGAAAACTGCCCACTTATCAGGGCGAGAGGACAGATTCAAAAGCTACTTATCAGTTCATGCTTCTGTGAGGGACTGAGAAGTGGGCCACGGGGCAGGGGCTGAAAGGCTAGAGGATGGTACAGGATGTCCTCTTGTCACACGTGGTTCTTGTCAGCATCGTCGTAGCAGCGGCAGGTGATCCAGATTCCGGCTCTCCTGAAACCAGCCTCATGGGCACCTCGGATGGACCAGCAGCAGCCAGGATGTGGCATCACCTGGGAGGTCCAGGCCCAGCTCCCCGGGCTCCTCCTCCAAGCATCAAAGTTCTGAGGACTCCAGCCTCTTCCCTTTCCGCCCGCGGGCCTAGGAATGACGGCCCCCTCCTGCAGGTGCCCTCTCAGGGCCACGCCAGGGCTTCTCTGTGCTCTTCCAGCCTCCAAAGCCCAGACAAGCAGGTCCCTGCATGAAAGCCCTTCTGTGGAAATATCTGGAAATAAGTTTGGGTTTTCCAACCGGCCCCTGACTGATACTCTACTGAATGCCAGAGAAGGGCTGAGGAAACAGGATTCCAGGGCTGGCTTGGTTGTGTCCTTGGCCTTGAACCCAGAACACAGTGCTGAGCATCTTGGCAGTGAGAACTGGAGAATCAGTTTCTTTTTTTACCAACAGGACCCTGGCAGACACCTAGGAGCAGCAATGCCCAGCAACCTGGAGCCAGAAGCTTCTCCAGGGGCTTCTGAGCCTGGATGGCTGAGCTCCCAGGAAGGGCATAGCTTTGCTAGTAAACAGTTGTCCCTCCTGTCTTGAGCTGTCTCTCCTGGTTCTGCCCCTCAGTACACGCTGAAATCTCCCCACCAGAGCTGTAAATCCCTCGTCATCCTCCATAACCCTCAATGGCCGGAGTTAGAAGGAAAAGACTTCTCAGCCTGCGTTGGTGACAGTGTCCTAGAGTGATGTAAAATGGTGACAGTAGCAGTCACTTCACGGAGTGCCCCCCCGGAACCAGCAAGGCAGTGGGTGAGCCGTGACGCTCCCAGAGGAGGTGTGAGCCTGACACGCATCGCACATGCAATGCTGACCTTGAAGGCTGGATGCAAAAGCCAACAGGAAGGTCCCTGCATTCATTCCACGGCTCCTGTAGAAGAAAGGCAAGCCTCTCTTTTCCTGCGTCATGATGTCTGGATCCCCTCTTTAAAACAACTCACGTCTAAGAGTGTAGGTTTTTGAAAGATACAGACTCCTGCTTGGGGAAAAGAATGTGTGGGCTTCACTCAGCTTGTTTTGGAGCAGCTTTCTTTCCTCCCTCCCTCCCTCCTTCACATCCCTCCCTTGCCTGCTTCCTTTTTTCCTCCCTTTTTCCTTCCTCCTTCCTTCCTTCCAGTAATTAACTCAACCAGTGTTTATTGGGTACTTACTGTGCACCAAGCATTATACTAGATATTAGGGTTTTGAGATAAAGAAGCCACATCGTCCCTCAAGGGGCACGGGATCCTTGCAGCAGGACCCAACCAGTATAAAGAGATCCTGTTGGGGGACGGTATATAGCTCAGCGGTAGAGTGCGTGCTTAGCATGCGCGGGGTCCTGGGTTCAATCACCAGTATCCCTATTGAAAAATAAAGTAAATAAATAAATAAAAATAAATAATGAAAAAGAGACCCTTATGTTCTACTACATGGTGGTGGTAGAGGTTGTGCTCTGGTATGTTTAAAAGACAGGACCGGAGATAGCAGGGAGGGAAGGCAAGGAGGACTTCCTGGAGGAGGCAGCTTCCCGGACTGACTCAAAGTGTGAGTACAAGTCAACCGGGAGACAGTAAGGAAAGAACACTGCAGGCATGGAGGACAGCATGAACAGGGACACAGGGGAGGATTCCAAGGCTGTGAAAGAACAAGCAATTCCGTGTTGCTGGGTCATCAGGTTCGAGGCTCAGACAGGTAGGAAGCGGGGTGGGGAGGTAAGTCAGGGTCAGCTCATGTGGACATTGCCCTCCAGATTCAGTAGCTCGGACCTCACCATGCAGGAGATGGTGCCGTGTCCTGGAGGATTTCTTCAGTGTGGAGTGACATGGTCAGCCTTGGGTCTCAGATGTATCGCACCCCACAAAGGGTCCCATGTGCAGGTAGACGGCAGAGACCAGGGAGTCTAGGTGACTAGTTAACCCCTACTCATGTGCGTCCCAGATTATCTGTCACTTAGAGTTTTCTTGGATCACCTGGAACTAATTCCGTGTCTCGTCCTCCACCCCGTTATTCTTTAATACTATACTGTGTCCTTCTTAGCATCCATCCAAGTAATAATAGTACATTTATTTGTGTGTTTGCTTTTTAAATATTGATCTATCCTTAGACTGGCAGATCCATGAGGGCAGGGATCGATTCTGTGTAATCATTTCCAGTAAAACGCATGGCAAGCGATAGGCACTCGATACATGTACGCGGAACGGATAAGTGAACGCGTGGACGTGTGGATTCTTGGGATGGCTAGGAAGGTGCTGGTTAGGTAAATATTTGGCAGGTAAAATGTCATGGATTGGAGAGGACTCCATATGGAGAGACTGGAAGAAGCAGAAGGCTGTTAGTTGATTCATATGCTGTATATTTCTTGAACACCTTCTCTAACTGAATAATGAACAAAACAGACACGGTCATGCTCTCAGGGAACTTTCATTCTGGTGGGAGAAGACGGTCCGTACTCAAATGTGTAATCACGCAACAAATAAATATAAAATGAACATCTGAATGAATGCCATGCAAGAAAGGAAAAGGATGCTGAGAACATCCAAACAGAGGCCCTAACCGACTCTGTAGGATAAAGCAAAGCCGCCTGGAGGAGGGCACTTGCGCTGAACTTTGTGGGGCAGGAGAGAATTAACTAGGTGGGAGGGGAAGGTCAGTTCCAGGCAGAGGGAACGGCACATGCAAAGGCGCCAGAGCAGGAGGACACACTGCTCTAAGGTCACGCAGAAGGTGCAGCGCGGAGAGGGTGGTGGAAGGTGGCAGGATATAAAGATGAAGGGCCGGGTTTATGTTTCCATGGCAGCTGGTGTCGTGACCAACTAGGGCGACACTCACAGAAGAGTCTCTGTCACCCAGGAGATTTCTGGTAGGATGCTGAGTACAAAAATGGGGAATGATCTGGACTGGAGACACCTGGATGCCCACGATGCCATCAGTACAGGGGATGTAGGTAAAACAATGAGAGTGGGGGGCAGGTCACCAAGGATGTAGGGTGAGCTGGATTTAAGAGAAGCCCAGGGTGGGGTGGGGAAGGGGGAGACATAATGGAACAAATGAAGGAAGAGAGCCAGATTAAAGAGAAACAAAAGCACAAGGAACCAAGAGATGTCCTTGTCATGGAAGCCTCTTTTAGAGCGAGAACTCAGCACCCTCCATGGCCCGCCATCCACCTAGCTCTTAGTCGCTGAGCATCTGCTAAACCTCAAGTGGGTCGGGAGGTGACCACTGACTAGCAAGGGAGGAAGTGAAGGAAACAGCCAAGTATGACACCTTGTTGAGAAATTTGGTTGAAAACAATGGGAAAAAACAGTTTCGTAGGCAAGGGGAGGTTTGGTTTTGTTTCGTTTCGTTTTGTTTTGCAGGAGGGGCTGGGAAGGCAGCATTCATTGTGACTGTAGGTCTAGGGGACGGCCCTAGGGGAAAGGGAGGAGTGACTCATGTGAAAGCCGTGGGAGGCTGGTGTATGGAGTTGGGCAGAACGGGTCAAAGGATGAGGAATCAGTGAGAAAGTGATGAGAAACGCAAGCAGCAGCTTTAGCGAGCTACGGTCTCTCTTCTCCAGTTACCCTCGGGAGGAGAGGGCAAGGCACAGAGAGATGGGGGCCACACCCCACTGTGGGTCCTGCGCTCGCTGCCCCCAAGCAAGCTGGCCTCCCCTTGTCTGAGGACGTCACACCCAGAACCTGCTTGTGTCCGACCAGGCCGTCTCACTGTCCCCCGCCACCCCCATGACCCTCTGGACCACGCAAAGGGCCTTTGCTCAGGAAGCGTCAAACCTCTTCCTGGTTCACATCTTCCCCTCTGGCTCATCCAGGGTCTCCCACTCGTTCCTGGCTTCCGGCCTCAGAGCCCACCGTGTCTGCAGCAGCACGGCTAGGTGGTCAGGATGGTGGGTGGCCCGGCCCTCCCTGTGGCAGGAAGGAAGGCTGCACCCACCTCTGGGTGTTTGGTGGTGACTTGCCCAAAGGAGTCGACTCCCCCACACCGGACGCAGGAGGGACAAAAGTCCTTCTGTTCCGGGGACTCAGCTCCAAACCTCAAACCATAGGGGCCATCTTCTTCTGCAGCCAGCAGGCTCTTTCGAGACTCTCCATCCTGCCTGTCCTATGGTCACAGTCAATGTCTTTCCATTTCTCAAGAACATCAATGCCTTGGGCCTGGATTTTCTTCCTCTGGAAGCTTCTTCACCTGGTTCTCTCCTAATCATTCCTCCCTGCAAATCCCCTCTGACCACTTCTGGGCTCCCCTAGCATCTGACTCTTCTTTCCAGAATCTTCCTGAATCTTCCAGAATCTTCTTTAACATGGTGATTCCTAATTCATCTGATTGCATCCCCCCCAAAGAGTTTAAGATCACGGCCAGTTTTCTTGTCTCGTCCAAGGTGATAGCCTCAGTGCTTTGCACCTGATTCATGGGAGGTCCTTGGCACCCATGTGCTGAGATTAAGAGAAATGAAAACTGTAATACACAAACGTGTAAGCACTATCATTCTACGAAGACGGGGCTAGGATGGGAGGTGTGTATGTAGTTAATTATTCTCTTAAATTTCCTTTACCAGCCATTGCCCAGTCTAAACCAGTGGTTCTCACCCTGTGGCCCCAGACCAACAGCATCAGCCCCATCCGGGAACTTTTTAGAAACGCAAATTCTTGGTTCCATCCCAGACCTACTGATTCAGACACTCAGGACTTTGCTGTTTGTGTCCTGACAAGCCCCCCGAGTGATTGTGATGCACATTCAAGTTTGAGAACCACCACTCCAGTCCTAGGGCCAACCTTGGGCCATGGCCTCCAACCACATGAATGTTAAAAATCAGGAAAACGTTACACTTTGATCTAGAGTTCCCTCTGACCCAACGTTTCTCCATCCTCAGTCCCCCTGTTTTCCTCTGGCAGCTGTAACAGATCAGCATCAGACACTGCAAGAAGTTTGGCTTAGCTCCCATTCAATGGATGAAAACACCAAGGCTGGGAAAAAAAACCCTCAAGTTTCTCAAATGATGAAACTAAAACAGGCAGAGTCAATGCAGGAATCTGGCCCAACCAGTAACACAAAGAACTCAGAAGCCAGTAACATAAAAGAAAGCCCCAGAGAATTCACAGGGTAAGGGCCAGAGTTATGACTGCATCTTTCCCTTCACACCGATGCAGGCTGATCTAGTAAATTGCCTTTCAGGAGGGGTCCTGAGGGTCCGGGTTTCTAAGGATGCTGATCAGCCCTTCATGAAGACTGAGGACAATGGCCTACACAGCTTCAGTGGAGAAACAGAGTAGATTTGTTTTTAAGGCACAATTCCCAGTGCATGCCACCAGAGAATGGCCTTTGGCTTTCTACACCTGCTACCTTTCTAGGGGTGAAGAACTCCACCTGTAGGAAATCTCACTTCCAGACATAGCGGGCCTAGCACAGACACCTGAGCCCGGTGGGTGACGTGGCAGCCTAGGTTCTGGAAATTTGGGACAAACCTGGACTGCTCAGGGTCTTGTTTGTTTGGGTGGCTATCGGGCGCCCCCTTGTGTTCAGTGTCTGGACCCAAATGAGCCAAAAAACAACACAGATGGAGTGAGAGTCAAACGGCCGGCCTGTGGCCAATGAGAAGCCAGCTAACTGGGCTCAGGAGTAGATCCAGGCCCTCCGCCGACCACCTGGCATGTCTTCCCAACCCTGGTGGAGACACACTGGCTGGGCCAAGTGGCCTAAAACAGGGCAGCGTCCAAGCTCTCCTCCAGGGAGCTGGGTCACCGCGTCCCTCCTTCAGGGTGTTTGGCCAGCAGGCTTTTGCTGCTGACCTAGTGCCCAGGCCAGAGGCGCTTACAGCCTCTTTTTTTTTTTTTTTTTTCCAAACAGAAACTGACTGCTCTGCTGAAGGCAGCTTGGGCCCCTGAGGACACATTGCAAGGAGGTTCTGAATGTGCTAAGTCAGTGGGCAGTAACGGGCACAGTGTGCCCAGCAGAGGATCTTCCCACCCTCGGCCGTAAATAGTCCTTAACGGGCTGACACGGAAGGCCTGGCAATAGCTCTTCCTCCTCGCCTCCCAGCTCCCTCGACTCCCACCCCCGGGGCTCTGCCATCCCGGCCAGATCACCAAATCATGCCCCGGTGTGAAAAGACGTCCCAGCGCAGGACTGCGCGACCAGTCCCAAGTTCCCAGGGTCGGTTCTGGCCATAGACCAGGGCTCACCCAACAGCCCTGGTGGGAGCCTTAACCCTTGGTGAGATCCTGACTTCTCTTCATAGAAGCCGAGTCACCTGTCATATAAATCAAGTCACTGAAACTCTCTAAGCCTTGGTCTCCTGATCAGCCAAAGGAAGATCGCAGGCCTGAAATTAGCCCCACCTGGACCCAGAGATTTTAGAAAGTTGAATATGTTGACGAATTTAGCAGATCAGCAGCTTGTTGCCTCTAAGCCTTTGCACATGCTGTTCCCACTGCCTGGAACAGTTCTAGCTTTCTTCCTTCTCTCCTTCTCTGGTCTGATCCATCTTTAGCTTCAGTCTCAGCTCAGACTTCTCCAGAAACACTTCTATGGTCCCCTGAGCCTGGGCTCGGTCCCATCCAATGGTTCCCAAGACCCCCCGCGTGTCCCCTGTCCCAGCAGTGGCCATGCGGTGAGTAACTGGCCGGTCTGGATCCTCACTTAAACCCTGTGAGGCAAGAGCAGGGATCACATTGGCCTTTTTCACCTCGGCATCCGCAGGGCCAGGGACCAGTGCCTGGCACGAAGTAGGCACTCAGTAAATATGTACTGAATAAGCAGAAGGGACTCAGAATGAAACACAGGCTGCAGACAGAGGGCAGAGGCCGAGTCAGGAAGGCAGCTGAGGAAACATGTGCACATCACGGCCTGTCCACGTCCTGCACCACTGCCCACAGCCCAGCCTGCCAGCCCTGGAACCCTGGGAGCCGGGGCCAGTGAAGTCTCTGCCAGCCCTTCAGGGCTCCTAACAGTGCTCGGGCCATTCAGGCTGGGAGCCCACGGACAGAGCTTGGGCCTCCTCTGCCCCAGCTCAACCGGAGAAGCTCTGCTTTTATTCTTTTGTGTCTGTGTTTCTCAATGTGATTGTGCTTAAAAGTCTGGCTCTATGGTTCAAAAGAAGAGAGAAAGGGAAACTCAAATACCACTGATTTCGCCCTGTGCCCTCGTTTCACAGATGAGGAGTGGAGGCACAGAGAGGAGAGGGGATTCCGCCAAGGTCACACAGCTCAGTATCAGAGCAGGAAGACCCTGAATCCTCAGCTCCTTCTATAGTCTCCAGAAGGAGGGAGAGGGGTGGTGGGGTTGCTATTTGGGGTGAAGTGCTGAGGGTCTAAGAGGAGACTGAGCAGGGACAAAAGGTCCCCAGATGGTGATGTGCCCTTCTGCCGTCAGACACCACCCCCTGCACTGGAGCTAGTCATCCTCAGAGGCTGGGAGCAGGATGGGGTGCAGCAGGAGTGACCGTGTTCCCGCTGGGGGTTCAAGTTCACGGGCTCTCACACAGCCAGTGCCCACACGCGGGCCGATTCCCTACCTGACCACAACATTCCCCGGGACTGCTGTCTTTCAGGCCACGGAGGGCTGAACCAGCTGGGAGGGGCCTTTGTGAACGGCCGACCCCTGCCCGAAGTGGTGCGTCAGCGCATCGTGGACCTGGCCCACCAGGGCGTGAGGCCCTGCGACATCTCCCGCCAGCTCCGCGTCAGCCATGGCTGTGTCAGCAAGATCCTTGGCAGGTAAGCACAAACTTCACCACTCGCCACCCTCCCTGCAGGGCTTGCCCTCTGCAGCCCACCTCGAGGCCTACCAGGGACTCGGGTCCCCTCCCCGAGTCCGGCTTGGGTCCCAGGACCTGCACAGGGTGTGGTGGTGGTTCTGGGTGCCCCCATCGCTCTCCCTCTCCTGTGGTTTTCCTGCCTTTCCGTCCTTCTTTGTCCATTTCCCCTTCCTGTCTTGTCTCCCTCTCCCTTTCCCTCCTCTGCCCCATGTCCCATTTTCCAGAGGCTTCTCCGTTCCTAAAGCAGAAGACTCTTCCCCAAAGGCCCTCCCCATCCTGAGACCAAGGGAAACAGAGCCAGTAGGGAGGGGACACGCAATCCGAGGTGGCTCCTGAGGTCTAACCCCAACACGAGGGACATCTGAGTCTGTGTTCCTCAAACGGTAACTCCCAGAGCATCTGCGACCCAAGCTCGGGGCTTGCTTGATGAAATGCAATCCCTAAGCCCCAGGCCAGACCTACAGCATCAACCTCTCTGGGAGCCAGGGCTGGATGCTGTGATTTTCATAAGATGACCAGGTGACACTTTATGAACACTAACCCCAGAATGGCAGTTCATAGCCCTGGCCACACAGCAGACTCATCAAGGAAGGAAGGAAGGAAGGAAGGAAGGAAGGAAGGAAGGAAGGAAGGAAGGCAGGCAGGCAGGCAGGCAGGCAGGCAAGAATTGATGACTAGGCCCCAGCCCACACCAGTTGAAGCAGAACTTTAGAGGAACGGTCCCAAGCTGGGGTCTAGGGATCAGGAACACGAAGACTGGGGGGGCTGATGCAGCCACGCAGTCTGGGGCACACGTGCCCATTTCCAGCAGAAGTGCCCGTGTGCACAAGGGACTTAGGGCTTTGTGCCAGCTCGCTGTACCTGTCCCCTTACCCAACCCATAAGTGGATTCAAGAGGAGCTCAGGTTCAAAGTGGCCAAGGCCTGACCTGTAATTGAGCACGGACAGCCCTGCCTTCCCGGCCTAAGTTGTCAGGGAGAAGTGAGTTCCCGGCTAGCATCAGGAGGGGGTGGTCTCCAGATGGGTGCATTTTCCCAAGGAGGGGAAATTCCAACACACAGGAGTTGATTTTATTTCACGGCAGAAGAGACCAGAGAGTTTCCACCGAGAAGGGAGGCAGGCTCTCCTGACGTAGGTCACTGATCTGCTGAAGAAGCTAGTTGGGGGATGGGGGTGGGGTGGAGACCCTGGGAGAGTAGGCCCAGTTCTTAGACAGCTGGATGTGGCCAGGGCTCCAGGCCAAGCTGGGGTTCCAGAGTGCATGAAGACCGGCTTCAGCTTGAACCACATAACCTGGTAGAAAACCAGTGGCCGGGAGTAGTGGCTGGGGGGTGTTTTATGGAGAGCAAAGGTAAAACCAGCAAGACAGGGCAGAGGGCCCAGTGACCCCAGCTGGCTTCCTGGGGAGGAAGGGTAAAACCAAGATGGCGAAGGAAGATAGTAAGTCATGCTTCAACCCAGAGGAGCTGGATGGAGAAGACAGCCACGGTGAACCTGTGTGCACACAGAGCATGGATGTGAAGATGTCCCTTCTTAGAAGGGAGATGCTTTGTGCCCCCTAAGGTGGCTCCTGCACGTGCTCAGATGCCGGCAACTGGCCAGAGGGCCAATGGGAAAAAGGAGATGCCAGGTGTCCTGGGGTGAGGTCTTCCAAAGAGAGTTCCGGTTTGGTAGCAGCATAAACCCACCCATGCAAGGGAAACAGGCAGTGCTGGGGACATCAGGTGACAGAGGCCAGCCCAGGGGCATGATCAACCCCGGGCCCCTTCCCAGAAGCCTCAGGGGGAACGAGAGTCTCTGGCTAAGTTCCTGCCAAGACCCCACCTGCTTATTGGGTAATTCTTTGGGGTTCTCTATTGGAGTAGGTACTACGAGACTGGCAGCATCCGGCCTGGAGTGATAGGGGGCTCCAAGCCCAAGGTGGCCACCCCCAAGGTGGTGGAGAAGATCGGGGACTACAAGCGGCAGAACCCGACCATGTTTGCCTGGGAGATCCGAGACCGGCTGCTGGCCGAGGGCGTCTGTGATAACGACACTGTGCCCAGTGTCAGCTCCATCAACAGGTGAGGGGGGCTCCGCAGCGGGGGCCAGGGCCCCTGGGCTTTGGGGCCATCATGATGGGGACCTGAAGAAGGGCTTGGCTTGAGTGGAACAGAGCCTCGGAAGGGGCTGCAGGCCAAAGAGTCAGGCAGGAAGTGCCCCAGGCCCAGGGCAGGTACCACACCTCCAGCCTCCTCACTGCCCTGTGGCATCCCCACCCCTACCCCCACCCCCGCCTTGGGTTGTTCTCTCTGCAGTTTCCTTCCTCACATACCACATCCTCTTTCATTCAATAAGAGAATCTTCCTCTTGAATTGATCCTTTCCTGAGAGAGGCATGAGATCCCTAACCTGGACCTCATTCTGGCATCCACTCATTTGATTGGTCATTCAGTTATTCACTCACTATCTCCATCAGTCATTCACTCACTCACTCATTCATACATACATACATAATTCATTCACTATGTGTAGAGCCTGGGGACACACAAGCCTTGTCCTTGTGGAGCTTAGTCTAGTGGGAAGACACCAATGAAGTAATGGTCAAGTGCCTGCAACAACTGTAAAAATGATGCTATAAGGCAGCTAAGGAGAGACATATGAGGGTTCTGAACTGCCATAGGCTGGCATGTTATGAAAAGGTGCTCCTGAGTAAGAAATAACGAATAAGAATTAACTAGGTGAAAGGGGGAGTGAAAGGAGCTCTGAGACAGCATGTGCAAAGGCCCTGTGGCTAACAGGATCTTATACAAGAAAGTGAAAGAAAACCAGTAGATAGAAGGGGAGCATGAGTAGGCTGCCCATCAGAACTGGTGGCCATGCTACATATTCTTGCCTCTGACCTATAAGCAATGGGAACCTTGTCAAATTTTAAGCACGAGGCTTACTTGCATTGCAGAAAGCCCACTCTGGCTGTGATAGAAAGAAAAGACTAGAAAGAGTCAAGAGCAGATAAGGGTGGGCCAGTGAGTGACCCTGGAGGGAGAGAGTTGGTGGTTGCAATGAGATGGGGTGGTGATGCTGGAGAGATTTACAAGGTCAAACCCACAGAGCCTGACGCTGGGCCTGATGGAGGAGGGAGCAAGGCAGACGTTGAGCCCCCCCCAGTATTCCTGCCTGGAGGGACCGGAGGAACCAATCAGGAAATGAGAAGAGTGGGAAGGACCAGATGTGAGGAGCGAGGTGTGGGTTTGAGGGAGGACAGGCTGAATCCGATGTGCCTCTAGATACCTAAGAGGGACCTCCAAACGGGGACTGGGTCTGGGGCAGCCAGGAACCCGTTTCCTCCTCTTCTAAGGTTCTTTCACCTCTTCCTTGCAGAATCATCCGGACCAAAGTGCAGCAACCCTTCAACCTCCCCGTGGACAGCTGTGTGGCCACCAAGTCCCTGAGCCCAGGACACACGCTGAGTGAGTGCTCAGGGCCCCGCAGGCACGCTCAGCCCCTTGCACGCACACACACTAAGCACACACACACACACAGAGCTGCGCACAGACACACCCGTGTGAGGACTGCGCCTTTCCACTGGGACAAAGTCTGGCGGGGATCTCCGGGAGGACTCACGGCAATATTTAAGGGGGGGAAGCACTTTAGGCAACAACCCTGGCAGGTGCCTCCACGGTGGCAGCCGGGGCTCTGAGGGGTGTCAGTCCCAGCCCCTGACGCTCCCTCTCACCCCACCGCAGTCCCCAGCTCCGCCGTGACGCCCCCTGAGTCTCCCCAGTCGGACTCTCTGGGTTCTACCTACTCCATCAACGGGCTCCTGGGCATCGCCCCGCCCGGCAGCGACAGCAAGAGGAAGATGGACGACAGTGAGTGTGCGGGAGCCAGAGGGCAGGTTGGGGGTGCAGGAGGGCAGTCTGTTCAGGCTCTGATGGGACAGAAGCCACCACCCCTCCCCACAGACCCATGACTTTGTGGCCCGTCTCTAAGTCCCCACGGCCCCAAGGCCCGGGAGCCTGGTCCTTTCCATACCTCGAAGCAAGACTGCTTCTCCACTCTGGCCTGGGGGATGGGTTGATGGGCCCCCTAAAAGCTTTCTTTCTGCCTGGGGATGCCCGCCAGGTGACCAGGACAGCTGCCGGCTGAGCATCGACTCCCAGAGCAGCAGCAGCGGGCCCCGCAAGCACCTCCGCACGGATGCCTTCAGCCAGCACCACCTCGAGCCGCTTGAGTGCCCATTTGAGAGGCAGCACTACCCGGAGGCCTATGCCTCCCCCAGCCACACCAAAGGCGAGCAGGTGAGGAGCCCGGGGGGCTCGGGAGGTGAACAGGCAGGCAGGGGGCCAGAGCCAGGTGTGGTCTCTGAAAGCTACCGAAATCTGCCTGCCGTCCTGCCACCAAAGCAGATAGAAGTTGCTAGGATGGGCTCAGGGCACATGCCTCCTGCGGCTCCAGGCCTGTGATGTGCTTTATTCCACCAAAAGCCGGCCTCTTCCTCCTTCTCCTCCCAGCCCGCTGGCCTTTCCTCACCCATGGACTCTGAGCTTAGAGCAGTACAAACAGCCATGCCATCCCTCGTCCCCACTCCCGGCAGCAGAATCAGGTCCCAGGACAATAAAGCCACAGTTCCAGCCTTTACACCATGACCTCAGCCAGCACCTCCAGCCCCGCCTCGGGCCACCGTGCCTGCCCACCCCTGCACCTGCCCTGCTCACGCTCCCCACCGCGCCACTCCCGTTCACACCTCTCTGCCCTGGCTCACCGTGTGCCCTCCTCGCCGAGTGCCTTCCCTCCCACTCCTCTGCCTGGAAAAATACCGCGCGGCCATTATGACAGCTCAAGCATCACCTGGTCCACGAATCCTTCCCTGCCCTTCAGACTCGCTTTGCCTCTGCCTGGTCCGTGCTTCTGCATGTCCGGCTGGCCGCTCCGGGCACTGCTCACGGGGGTACCCTAATTATCTAGTGGACATAGGTGTAAAGACACAGCAGACTTCTTAAGGACAGGGCAGCACCTTGAGGCATCTTTTTTTATCTTAGAACTTAACATTGTGCCCCGCTTCTAACAGATGCTCGATAAAGGCATATTGAGTGAACATGTTGAGAAATTGAGCACAATAAACTGGAAGGTACAGGAAAGTTTTATTTCCAGTGCTCAGGACAAGTGAAATGCCTTACAGTGGGTTGGCTTCTATGAAAAGCTGGCAGAGCTGTCAAAGGTCTCCCCGGAGCCCAACGAATACTCCGAACCTCTGCCCAAACTTCCAGGCCTGCTGTCCTCTCGGTTCATTATTTTCCATCAAGAGAGGCAGTGTCTTCCCCCCTCACCCCACCAGGCCAGGCAGCTGAGGATTCTCACTAGGCCGGTGTCTGCTCACCTCTCCCGGCTCATGCTGTCATTTGACCCAGGAGGGAGGCGTACACCTTTAAGATCTGAGTAGAACAATGGTGACGATGCCAATAATGGGCTGAACCACTGCCAGTGGCCGTCTGCGCTGCTGGGCCGGCGCCAGCACCGCAGCTGGGCAGACAATCTGCGTCAGCGATTTTATCAGCCTGGGCTGTGGCAACCAGGAGGGGTGCGGGGAAAGCTGGCCGTCAGCAGCCCTGGGGAGAGGGCCCGGCTGGGCATCCTGGAGTCAGCACATGGCTCCCCGCGGAGGAAGCAGGGCCACAGCAGTGGGCCGGGGGGAGCCCGCACACCCCAAGGTCCTGGTAGAGAACCCTGCTGCTGAGACCCGCTGGGTCACAGAGCTACTTCCTGGTTCTGTCCCCAACCCCCCAAGGGACCCTGATCCATTACAAAGAGCCCCAAGACCCTGCACGAGCTGGTACACGTACATGGGGGATCGTGCAATGAGACAGCCTTGGGCTAGAAGGACCACGGGGATGCCCAAGCCCAGTCTTTCTGTTTGTAATGGAGATGACCCAGGGCCAGTGACGGTAGAGAGGGCGGGGGGAGGCAAACGGCTGTGGAGCTCAGGCCTGCCAGCCCTGATTTCATTCAGACGGTCCCGCTGTCACCTGCTTGAGAGGCAGTGCTTCTATCTAAGTCCTTGTTTGAAGACTGGAGAGAGTTTGAAAACCACAGAAGTGCTCCCCACCTCACTCTACAGATGAGGAGACAGAGGTTCAGCCGTATCCACCATTGATTCATTCCTTCCCTCAGCCAATCATCCACTCGCTCGTCCATCCCCTCCTTGGTCAGGGGGATGACACAGGGAGAACCCAGCCTGTGTCCAGGGCTCCTCGTGTCCAGGCCCTTGCTGTTCCCGCCTTGGTGACGCTCAGTGCTGCCACATGAACACTCCGTGAGCTCTCACCTGGGCACAGGAAGGCCCTCTGGCCAGGAGAGCGAGAAGCACAGGTCTTCACATTTGACCTCAGCATGCGGCAAAGACATGGTCATCTCTTCTGTAAAACCAACAGGGGACAAAGCACTCAATAGCAATGCCCAGCGGCCTCACTCCTCGTTGCTACTTTACTACCAGGCATACTTACGAGTCTACGCAGCTCTCATTCCTCCGTTTTACAATGCACCAAGAAGCAGCTCGACAGGATGTAACGGTTATGACAGCAGACACCAAATTGGACAGCTTATGACTCTTCCCATAACTCTAAAATAACAAGTTACTGAGCATGTGTTGTTACCAAGCATTCTGTGCTAAGCGTTTAATGTAGGTTTATAAAACCTCACTCAATCTTTGCAACAGCCTCAGGAAGTAGATTCTACGATCCCCATTATACAGGTGAGAAAATCAAGGCTCAGAGATGTCAAAGAGACTAAAGCTACTTGGCTGGTCATTGCAGAACCAGGGTTCAAACTGGCCTGAGTCCTAAAGCACTGTGCCCTCTGCACCGCAAGCCAAGTTCAATTGCAGTAAGAAATCCAGTCATTACTGGGATGTTTAAGCCATTCAGTGTAACATCAGCAAAGTATCTGACTAGATAGGTGGGTTTTTTGTTTTTCCCCACTGAATCGCCTAGATTTTTGAAAGCTGTAGGATTTTGAGAAGGTATTTGGTATCAAATCAACACATCCAGAAAGCATTTTAAACTTTTCTTACACTCTCTAAAAGTTAGGCATTTGGTTCAATTTAATTAAGCCAGGCTCTAAGCCACTCCACCCTGCCTAGAAGCAGACCCCCTCGGAAGGCATGGAACCAGAGCACCGCTTTGCCAGTAATTGCCGCTAAATGCTGACGATGCCCTCGTGGCCTCCAGAATTGACTGCAACTTCCCAAAGTGCCGGGCATGCAGCCGGAATGTGCTGTGGCTCCTCAGAGAACCCGGATCGATGGAAACTGTTGAAAATGATGGCCTTCAGAGGAGCTGTTATGTAACCACGGAGCTTTCCTCGAATTCAGTTTTGCACACTGGTTCCCATAGCCCATTGGTGACATGTGTGACCCACATGTGGGGAGCAGGTGTGTTCAGTCTCATCTCCTGGTGGGAGGGAGTCATGGTGAAGGGTGGTATAATCTTGCCTTTAACAGAACAAGTTCTTCTTGACGGAGCATCTTAGGAGGTGGCCCTGCTCATATCAGGGAAGGCTGGGTGGAATCTCAATGGGGTCTTAACAATAAGTCTCTAGCTTTGAAAAAAATAATAATAAGATAAGATAAAATGAGGTCTTAAGGAAGAAAACCCTCAGGTACCTGATAAAGAGATTTTTAAACAATGTTAACCCCAAGTGTCACATTCAGGCTAAATCTGCACTTTTATATTTGCTTGGATGTAGAGAAAGAGAGGAAAGAAAGCCCCATTCCAGTGGGGGCATCTGGCCTACCACTTCACTGCCGGCGACAACAACTGGGCAAGGATCTGATATCCACAGCTTAGTCCTTGTTTCATACACACCTGGAACATTTACCTCTCTGGGCTTTAGGCTCTCAACATATAAAACAGACAAAATATTAACATGGCTCACGCACGTCTCAGCGCTGTTGGGGACAATGGATCAGGGTCCAGCACAGGCAAAGTCTAAGGTTCGCTCTCTGCAAATGTATGTGCTCGTGATGTTGGCCCCTTTGGCGCAGCGGTTGAGGGCATGGGCACTGTGAGTCAGAGACCAGCCCAGAGTGGAGTCAAGAATGAGCCAGGAGAGGGGACAGGGAGGAAGGGAGTGTTTCCTGGGGAGACTGCGCTGGGGGGGCGGGGTCTCGAGGTGGGCCTGCCGCCCAGGGCCACTGAGCACTGACTTCTCTTTGTTCCCCAGGGCCTCTACCCGCTGCCCCTGCTCAACAGCGCCCTGGACGACGGGAAGGCCACCCTGACCCCTTCCAATACACCCTTGGGGCGCAACCTCTCAACTCACCAGACCTACCCCGTGGTGGCAGGTACGAAGCCCAGAATCCCCTGGGCCGCGTGGCCCGCGCTGCGAGGATGGGCCGGAGGGCAGAGCTGGCTGATGGAGAGGAGGAAGGTGTTAGGGTCCTGGGCCTGGAGAGGAGAGGGCGCTGTGCTGGCTGGGCCTCCGTGTGGGTCAGGAGGGTCTCGCCCTCTCTCCTCCGCCCCTCCTCCGCCTGCAGAGGCACCGCGGGGAGGTGGAGCTGCCCTCCCCGCTCCTCACCCAGCCCGGGGGACACCGCGGAGCCCCTCCCGCCCCCGCCGAGCCTCAGGGAGGAGCCGGGCCAGCCCGCCCCGCGCCGCCGCACCCCTCCCGCATCTCATGGCTTGGTTTGTGCATGTTCCCACCCCGTCATCTCACACCCCTCTCTCCTTGTTGTCTCCCTCCCTCCGGCAGATCCTCATTCACCCTTCGCCATAAAGCAGGAAACCCCCGAGGTGTCCAGTTCTAGCTCCACCCCTTCCTCTTTATCTAGCTCCGCCTTTTTGGATCTGCAGCAAGTCGGCTCCGGCCCCGGGGTCCCAGCCGGTGCCTCGGTCCCGCCCTTCAATGCCTTTCCCCATGCTGCCTCCGTGTACGGGCAGTTCACGGGCCAGGCCCTCCTCTCAGGTACGACAGGGAGGTCCCTCCCGGGCCGTGCAGCCATCGCGGGGGCGGGAGGGGGGTCCTCAGGGCCGGCCGCCAGTCCCCTGGTTTGCGTCCAGCCCCCTCCCTGGCCCCTAGTCCTGTCCATATCGGCCCATTCCCGATTCCCCTGGCAACTTTGGGACGTGTCCAGATGCGGCTCTCCAGGCCCAGAAGCCACGGGAGGGGCAGGCACTCTGCGGGGTGGAAGTGGGGTGCCTTGTGGATTTCCAGAACCTCACCCCAAGGCGCCATGGAAGAGCAGGAATCCTGAGGCCAGGAGCCAGGCTCTGTTAAAGCTGTGAACCCTTGGTCTGGTAACAAATAGAAAAGAAGAAAAAAAAAAAAAAAGAAAACTTTGGAGGGAGAAAGGCATTGGCTTTGGGAGCCAATTTCTGGATCCAATTTCTAAAGAAGACAGAGGGTCAGTCCCAGTTGGGTTTCCATAGTGTAGCTCTCTTGCTGTCCCCAGCTTAGCAGAGGCATCCTTGGAGAGCACTCAAGCTGAGTGACTCACCAACCCGAGAGATGGGGAGCAGGGAACTTCTGTCAGGAACCTCTGGGACCTCAAAACGTTTAAAGCAGAACACACCTTAGGGGCATTGGGAGGGCATCTCTCCTTACACTGCTGGGCAACAGGCCGAGGGAGCAGAGCCTGGCCACGGTCCCTGAATAGGACCACGGTTCCTCGGCTGGGTGAGGGCTCAGACCCCAGCAGAGCTGGGTCTCCCTGGCCGAAGGACATTGGCCTGTCCAGCCAGAGTCTGAGCAGCTGCTGGAAGAGTCACAGTGCTTGTCTTGGGCAGAAGGCCCGAGGCGGAGTGAGGGTGGCGGGCAGAGGCCCGTCCCAGGCTTTCTGTATCTGAAGGGCCACCGCAGAGATGAGACTGCTTCAGACGTGGGCCCGGGGCCTTGAACCAGGACCCGCGGAGGAAGCCAGGAGTGGGCCAGCCCTTCTGGATCAGTGGTTTTCAAGCCTGCTGGGCCCCGCCACACTCTCCTGAAATGAAAGCTTTGATGGAAGCCAGGTATCCAAACCAGACAAATGAGGAGCTGCTCCGTCTGGAGCAGGGGCTCTGCCCACTGAAAGCCCTTGGACTTGAAAACCACTGCAACGGGAGAACCAGACCTCTACCCGCCCAGAGGGACCACAGGGTCATCTTGTTCATGGTCATTGACCCTTTCTTAGAACTTAATGTACATTTCACGTCTGTCTGGCACCTGGGTTATTTTTCTTCCCTCTGTGCATCCTTGCATCTAATGAGGGAGGTCCTCTTAGAAGAGGTGGGCACAGAGGTGAAGGGTTCAGAAAGGAAGCCCAGCGTGTAGGCAGAGAGGCGGCAGTTTAAGGATCTGAAGGCAGGAGGGCCATGTTGACTCAGAGCAGAATTTCAAAAGAGGGTGAGGTCAGCGGAGATGGGTCATTTGTTTTGACCAAAGTGATTAGAGAGGAAAAATCTGGGAGCTGAGTGAAGTGATGTCAGCCAGAGAAAATGGGATGGGGAGGGGAAGGAGAGGGGGCGCAGAAGAGACTTACATCCACAGTAGGGTGGACCGGCCCAGTCACTGGGCAAGGCTGCCTGCCTCGTGTGCCTGGCAGGCTGGGTCCAGGAGGCTGCGGTAAGGCAGGTCAAGGATGAGGGGGTGGGTGAAGTGTGCGGGGACGGGGAGCAGCTTTTCACTTACTGTGGGAGCTGCAGAGAGGCTTGGCAGGACCAGCCAGAGAGGAGAAAGAAGGACAGAGGGTGGTGGGAAGTGGACAGATCAGAGCACAGACCTGAGAGGTGGTGTGAAGTGTGGCTGGAACAGCTCAGTGCAAAACCCCAGCCCCAAAGCCCCCACAGTTTCTCCCCTCGCTGTCATCCTGCAAGCACCCCAGCCAACATGCAGTCAAGTCAGGGACGATGCTTCCAACTTCTCTGAGCATTTAGTTTTAATGGACATGCCCTCTCTCCAGACCAGCTGCTGGGCTGGCAGGTCATCCCCCACCGTGGGGCAGAGTACCTGGCAGCAGACACCCAGCTAGGCGACATGGGCGTGTCCTTCAGGCAGGTGGCCCCCAGAGCCAGGCCCAGGTAACGCTGAAGTGCAGGGTGTGACCCCAGGGAAGGTTGGGGAGCCCAGCTCAGAGGCAGGGGCTCTGAGAAGAGCGAGCAGTGCCCAGGCTTGGAGGGAGTGGGTCCAGGAGGTTGCCAAGAGCAGGAGGCAAGTCAGGGCTGCATTTCGCAGAGCCGGGCCCTGTCCTGTGGCTCAGACACAAGGCCCACAATAGCTGGTGTCCATGCTGAGCCCAGGTGTTGGCCTGGGGCTCCTCAAAGACTGTCCACCTGCTGCCTCTGGTCAAGACTGAACCTAAATACCTACCACATGGCTGAGCCACGGTGAGCGGGCCGGGAGGACAGGGCAGGGAGAAAGCAGGTTAGGAGGGGAATGATCTCAGAGTCTAGGAGCTGGAAACCTATTCAAGGGAGGAAGACGTGAATTTGAAAGAAAGGAAAGGAAGCCAAGATCAGGTGACTCCGAGGTGATGCTGCAGATGAGGGGAGAGGTGGGAGGGCTAGGTAACTTTCCATTCCCTAGTCCGTTGCCTACACGCACCCTCCCAGCTCTCCTCCTCTGAGTGGCAAGCGGGCAAAGCCACAGTGACTTTGCCTGCCGCCTTCTTCCAAGTCCTTGCCCGCCTCCTAGGGTCTCCCCCGGGTCACGTCCTCTCCCAGCCCAGGGGATCTGCTTGTGCGATTCCCAGGGTGGCTTTTTCTACGTCTCAGCTTCTCCCTAATCAGCCAAGAAAGAAGAAATATCAGGGTTTGCGGAACCGGAGGGTTGTCCCTAACACTCCTGCCATTTCCCTCCAGGTGCCCCGGTCTGGGGTCCCAACACACTAGCCAAGAGCAGTGTTGAGGCCATCCTTGTCCTGGCCGTTCCAGGGCTCATTCCAGCTCAGCTGATGAGAAAGCCCTGACTGGTTTTATCATCAAAGAGTCCGTTACCCGCCTCCATCCTTTTGTGCAAAATTATATTTAGTCCTGCCAAAGAGATTTCTGGATTGCCATAAATTCTCCTTGCTATCACAGCAAGATAAGGAATTGAAAAGAGGTCACATAGAGGGCAGACATCAAAGGGGGCAGATAAAATTGTCTGAAATCACCTCTACCCTCAGAATTCCTCCGAGTCATGGCTTTCTGGTCCTGGGCTCTACCAATATTTAGAATGTTTACCAATATTTCTGGGGTGCCAGTGTTTTCTAATAGAGTCTTACATCACAGCCAGTCAACATGGACCTGTGGCTACATCAGCTTAAAAATTGGACTATATTGGAAGTATATTGGAGTGCAGAGGAGATGAAATTACAAACCAAAGATAAATCTATGGTGAGGAGCCTTAAAAATGAGCAAGTCCATAAATGGCATGGTTAGGCCATAATGGAGTGCCTCCACCTCACGGCTTCTGTGGTTTCCTTTCTAAGAAGGTTTCAAGGTTCTTGGCTTTTGGGGAAGAAACTATATATTTAATGAATTGAAGCAGAGTTTTGTGGGACTAATAAGAAAGTTGACAGTACCAGGGTCTGGGTGAAGGCCATCCTGAAGACAGTCTTGGCAGGCTTTTCAAGAGGGCCAAGTTTCACGGGAGGAAGCCTTCAAGAGTCCACTGCAGCATCTGACTCGGAGACCTCTGTCCCACTAGGGGAGAATTAGGTGACTCAGGGGAGACGAAGATTAAAATCTCAGAATACAGGGGAGTGAGGCTGATGCATTCAATTTCCATGAGCAATTTAGGGGTGAGTTCTTACGGGATGGGACCCATGGGGACAACCTGATTAAATTAAATTATGGCTTAAGGGGAGCATGTGCCCTGGTGCTCTGCCCACAGAGCTGCAAAGCTCAGGAAGCAGCAGGGCCAGCAGAATGAAGGGCAGTGTGGGAGCCCTGGAGCGCGCCTGAGCCAAGCCCGCCAAGTAGATGGCCTGAGAGCCAGGACTTAGCATCACCCCCAGTCGTGGTAGACAGAGGTGCAGCTTCAGAATCCTCAGCACAGTGCACCAGGAAGCCCCTACCGGTCAATCAAGTATTAAGGTGAACCCAACTTACAGTCTCTCTTCTAACCTAGCTCCTCATGAGACAGACAGGAAGATGCAGTTCTGAAAAATTAAGTACTTTTTACCTCGGTCACAGCCTGGCCTGGACCTGGAGATCAATGCGTCTCTGTCTCTCTCTCTTTCCCTCCCTCTCTCTCTCTTTCCCTCCCTCTCTCTCTCTTTCTCTCTCTCTCTCTCTCTCTCCCTCTGTCGGAGGCAGGGAGGGAAGAGGAGAGGGAGAAGGCATCAGGCTTGAACTGGCCACCAGCCTCTCCCATCACCTGCTCATGCCATGCCCCCCAACCCCTGCCCTTCTCCTCCTGCCCTCACAGACTTCATGCCCCTCCTTGCCTCTCATGGGCTCCAGTGCCTGGACAGGTGCTTCATCGAAGGGTCAAAGGGGCTGAGAGCTCTTCGTATTGCAGTATTCTTCAAAGCAGGATACCTTGGTCTGCCTCCTGCATACTTCTCCCTCGACTTCCAAATGTACTAAAATTCCCTTTCCTCACCTGTGTTTCCAAGCCCTCCTTTGTTCAGGCCCGTGTCAAGTGAACTGAGCCCATCTGTCGAATTCCAGCGGGTTCCATTCTATTTGGTCCAGCACCAACCACAGCTGGACGTTTTACTAAAAGTCCAACAAATTAGGAAATTAGAGGGTGGTGTTCATTTTCATCAAAACATTCACACATTTTCTCTAGGAGGGGGGCCAGTATTAGGTTTATTCATTGATTTCTGTTTGGAGGAGGAACTGGGGATTGAACCCAGGACCTCATGCATGCTAAGCAGGCGCTCTACCACTTGAGCTACACCCTCTCTCCCATTCACACATTTTTAAACAATGGACACCAATGGCTCATTGCCAACAACATTTATTCTACCAGGGTTCCCTTGACATGTAACGACACAGAGAATGTGTCCATTGCATGAATCAATGTGCACCCGTGGCCTGAAACCCTGGCTCTGAATTACAATGATAGCATCATGGTAATAGTAATAAGATGCATAAGGCTACTCTTATTTTTCCCCCATTTTGCATGTGAAGAAACTGAGGCTTGGGGCACATTTGTGGCTAGTCTAAGGACACTTGGAAAATTAGTTGTAGAGGCAGAATGGGGACCGAGGTCCTCTGGTTCCCAGACCCTTCCCTCCAGAGGAAGGGCAGAAGTCCAGTACACCTGGTCTTGTTTATTGACCCCTCCAGATGCTCATCCCAGTCTATCCCCATCTTGATTTAGTGCCTGGCCTTGCTAACTTAGTATTCCTGCTCACTGCTGTATCCCCAAGTGCTCAGAAAAATGCCTGGTACCTTGTACCAGTATTTGTAAGTATTTGTTGAATAAATGATTTATCTTCAGGGAATCTCTAGAAATAAAGGTAAGGAGTTAGTTACTGCTGTGTTGACAATTTATGGGGTTCCTGGGGATGTACCTTCTCATCCATTATTACAAGGCACCCCCAAAGGGGCTGATGTGTGAAGGACCTCAGGGAGGAACTGGTGGGAGGAAACTTGGACAAGCAGTGTCATGGAGGGAGTGGACTTGGTAGGCTGGTTGGCAGGGAGCCATGTAAGTTCTTGGAGAACAGGCAGCCCCCAATATGGAACAAGTAAAGGCGTTTGGGCGAAATAGTCATGATCCAACACAATGGTTCTCATCCAGGGGTGATTTCGCACCCCAGGAGACATGTGACCATATCTGGAGACAGTTTGAGTTTGTCACACTGGGTGGGAACCGCTGCTGGCATCTAGGGGGTAGACAGCAGGAGTCTGCTCAGCATCCTGCAAAGCACAGGGCAGCCCCACGCAGAGAATGCTCCGGCCCCAATGTCAGTGGTGCGGAGGTTGAGAAACCCTGTAAGCATCACCAAGAACTAGGATGACCAGGTAATTCATCATGCAAAACGGGGCATTTTAAGGATGAAATGGGCATTGTTAACAAATGTGCTGGGGCAGTGGCCATAACCTGGGCAGACCAGGATGGACTGTCACCTTGCCAAGAATCCTTGGGTGAGGGAGAATCTGGACCTGCAGGACATGAGGCGATGGAAGGAGGGGCGTCGGTGAAGGATCGTGGCACATGGGGTCGATGGAGAGAAACTTACCAGGTCGGGGTTGGGGGGGAGTCCTCCAGAATGGGGAGGTTTGACTCCCTGATGTAAAAGAGGGGCAGAGCCAGGGAAACCAGGACTTCACAGAGCAGCCTCAGTGTCACCAAGGCAAGGGTATCACCCTCAAATTATAGATAAACAAAAAGAGAGATGTTTGTCTGTTTGGCTGAAAATGGTTCTCTTCAGGAATGGGATGGACAGATGTGCATGGTTCATGGTCATGTGTAAACACTGTCAGCCCACATCTCCTTTCCAGGTCAGGAGTAGCCAGTATGTTTCATGTTCCTTGCAATTCTGATAGGTTGCTTCCACCTGAAAGGCCAGATTGAGGAGCAGGAATCCCCGCTCTGGCTCAGTGGAAAAGAGTGCAGTGATCGATTAGCAATGTCTGCCACGGGTCCAAAAGAGGGGAGTGATGCACCAACGGGCCACACCTTTGCCATCCCTTCACAGGGCCTCATTCTTGAATCTCCTCAGAGCTGGGGCTGAAAGGGTGTGAGCTGAGTTCCGTGGCCTCCAGTGTATGTACTTAGGGCAGCTGTGCCCGCTGCTGTGTGGGTGCCACAGGGGACAACAAAGACCCAGAAGACGTGGCCCCCAGCCTCCCTCCAATGCCACGACATTTTTATGGATGAATAAGATGCATGTAAATCAAATCATTAGAGGACAGGGAACAATACAGGATTGCAAGATCAGGTGCTCCCTGCGTGGTGGAGCCTGTGTCCTGGAGAAGAGAGAGGAGCTTGGGCTCAGGAGAGGAGGGAGGAGAGAGGAAGTTGGTTTGAAGAATGGCTTGGGAGAGGGTGGGAGTGGCAGAGGGAAGGCTTGCTGAGCTTCAGGGGAGCAAGCCAGTAAGTACGGGAGCCCACAGTGGTCCACCTGATGACTCTTTGCTGTATTTTTCCAGGGCGAGAGATGGTGGGGCCCACGCTGCCTGGATACCCACCCCACATCCCCACCAGTGGCCAGGGCAGCTATGCCTCTTCCGCCATCGCAGGCATGGTGGCAGGTAAGGAGAGGGGCTGGGCAGGAGGGGAAGCATTGCAAAGAGGATGTGTTGGCCACAGGTGGAGCAAGAGGGGACAAGACGTAGGATGTGCCCCGAAGGGCACTGAAGGATGGACCCAAGCGTGCATCTTCTTGTAAATGCCTGGAGAAAAGCCTCCAGTGCAAGTCCTGGCTCCTTAACTCTCCCCAGCTCAACCCCCCCACCTCCCGCCATCACTCGCCACGATGAGAAGGGAGGAGCTGAGACAGACTGGTGTTCAGATCTAAGCTCTGTCATTTCTCCCACGGATTCAGTGAGTCCTGGTGGAGAGCCCTCTGAGGGCCGTCACAACACTGTGAGCCCAGCAGAAGCCCAGCCTTTAAGCAGCCCTGTGGTCTCCCAGTCACTTAACTCTGATGAATCCCACTTCACCCTTTCTGTAAAATTTGAGCACGAACGGTGTTGGCGATGATGGTGACGAGGGAGGTGGTTGGTACGTGCGTTTCTTCACACCCCACGTGCGCTCAGCCCCGCATGGGCGGGGCCCTCGGCCTGGGTCCTCCAGAGGGACTAGAGAGTGTGCGATGAGCCGGGAGTATGTCTCCATCACCACCGGGACCGTCCTGGAACCCTCCCTGCCAGTTGTTGGGGTTTCTTTGTCCATCAGTGTAATCATCACCCAGGATGTCAAGGTCTGGACAAGTGAGGACCAGGAGAGTTTCTCTGGGCGAGTCTCCCTCTTTTAGGAACCAAGAGAAAAACCTTCCTCTTTTAGGAAGGACCCAAAGAGGGAGAGGGTAGAATAGTCGTCGCCACTGCCTAGAGAGGCCTGAGGACCTGGGGCTTCTGGAAAGGGCTCGGCATCAGGGCATCGGTGACCACTCCCTGTCACCCCCCCCCCCCCCGCCGCCCCGCGCCAGCCCTGGGCCAGCCCCCCTGGTTCTGACTCCAGAGACTCAGGGCATTCACCCAGCTCTGCTTCCCTCCCCCACTGGCAGCAGTCATTCTTTGCCAGCCACCCACTCTGGGCGCCCTGCGCGAGGCAGGTGGGCCGGGCTCTCCAGGGTGGAAGGAGGGGAGGGAGGGTCGAGGGAGGGAGGGAGGCTCCGCTCCCCGGGAACCCGCTGAGCTAGCACTTGTTGCTGCCTGGTTACCGTGGCGATGTGCTTAATGCAGCGTTGAAAATACAGAATACTGACTCCTCTCTCCCTCCTGGCTCCGGACTCCCTCCCTCCCTCCCTCCCTTCCTCTTCTGGAGCGTGAAATGAGATTGGTCAAGATAAAAAAGGAAAAGATTCGGTTATTTTTTTAAGAGTGTGGATAATGGGGCCTCTCAATCAAAATCCCAGGCTCCAGCCGGCTCCCCCCATCCCCCCTCCAGCCTCTCCACTTTCCCCTGCCGCCTGCTTCGAGGAGGAGGAAGAAACAGAAAGCACAGGGCTTTTCTCTTAATTATGAATCACTCCCCGGGGGCAGTCCCAGGGCAAGGGGTTCCTGGGGTCCAGAGTCTGACCTGTGAGGTAGCTGGAAGGCTTGGGCCCTTCATCGAAGGCCCCCAGGTTGTTTCCATAAAGACCTCATCCGGAGTGGGTGCTGTGCAAAAAATAAGTAAGTGACACGGGTACCACCTGGGCTACAAGCGACCTGTGAGAGGGGGCTCGCCTTGCACGGTGGCGGGGCTCCCAGTAAGTTTCATGCAAATCGGTTTTCAGAAAATGCGTCCTATTTAAATGCATCACCTGGTTCCTAGGAACTCCAGGGTGCAAATGAATTCTTAAGGGATGTTTTTTTGGAGAAGTATTTGTCCATCTTTTACCAGTGGTCCCAATCTCCACTTTGACTGAATGGGAATTCCTTCCGTTAAAATCAATAAACCTTCAATGAGCACCTACTGTGTGTTGGGTGCGTACAAAATGCTCAAAGCCAGGCATGCCAGTGACATTCTTTAATCAGTTACGGAAGGAAGGAAGAGAGCATTTATTATGCACTTTCTGAGTGCCTGGCCATTCATGAATATAACTTTATTTCTCACTTAATCCTCACCACAAGACTGGGAAACTGGTATTATCTTAGTTGTATGTAGATGAAGGAAACAAGCTTATAAAAGCAAAGTGGTGTGTTTGGGGTCATAACCATACTAAGGGGCTGGGTTGTTCAAACAATTCCTTTGATTTCAAATCTAGGGTTCTTTTTACTATACCACACTGCCTCCCACCATACCAGAAATAATACCACGGGCTCTGGGACAGTGACCTAGGAACGGGAGCTGGGCACAGACTTCTCTTGTCCCTTCATCTTCTGTTTGTTGTTGTCATTGTTCCTGCCCCATTAACACAGTCAATGACCCTCTTACCAGTTCAGGAGCTGAACCAACAGGTCCAGATAGACGGGCCCATCCATCTCTCTCTCCATCTTTCCATCCATTCATCTTTACACACATTTTTCCATACATCCATGCATCTTCTCATCCATTCGTCCATCCTTCTATCATCCAGCCTTCTATTCATCTTTCTTTCATCCATTTTTTCTTCCATCTGTCCATCCACCCATCCATCTATCCATCCTTCCATCCATTCATCCATCCATTCATCTGTCCTTCTTTCTTTCATCCTTCTTTCCATCCATCCTTCTATCCCACAACCCATCCTTCCATCCATTCATCTATCCATTTGTCTATCCTTCCCTTATCCATCCTTCTTTCCATCCATCCATCCATCCATCCTTCCATACATCTATCCATTCTTCTATGCCTCTATCCATCCTTCCATGCATCTTTGCATACATCCATCCTTTCCTCCATCCATCCATCTTCCAGCCACCCTTTCAATCAATCCTTGCATCCTTCCATCCATTCACCACTTTTCACTTAACAGTGGTTGAGGAACTATGGTATGAGATGCTGGGGATGGAGCAGTGAGCAAGACAGGTCCCTCTATTTACGGAGCTTACAACCTTATAGTGGCAAAAAAAAAAAGTATAGTAAACAAGTCAACGAAGGAATAAACAAGATAATTTCAGGTAGTGATAAGCACTGGGAAGACAATAAAATGGGATGATGTAATAAAGAGCCACAGGGGCAGAAGATAACTACTTAAGACTGGGTGATCAGGAGAGGCCTCTCTGAGAAGGTGTTCAGAGCGGTCAGCCAAGTGATAAACAGCTGGGGCAGACCATCCTCAGCTGAAAAGAACAGCAAGTGCAAAGGCCCCAAGGCAGGAACTAGTTTAGCATGATCGCGCCCAGAAAGAGGCTGAGTATATCCGAGAACAGGGAGTGAGTGGGGAAAGTACTGCAAAGTGGGGAGATGTTGGTAGTGGATGGGTCAGATTTTCAGATGGCTCAGGCCACTGGGAAAACAGAGTGTAGACAGTCCAAAGAGGAAGCACCGAGACCAGTTAGGGCAGGGATGGTTGCAGTAGTTCCTGCAAGACATGACAGAGGCATGGGCTGGGGAGGTGGCAGTGAAGGAAGAGGAAAGAGACACCGAGGATGTATTTTGGTGGTGAAGCCAACAGCACATATTAGTGAATTGGCTTTAGGGGGTCGGGGCTTGGAAAACTGCGTGGATGGTGATGGCAAGTGTATTTGTGGGAAATTAGAAGAGGAAGAAGTAGAGTATTTGGCACGTGGAAGTCAAGAGTTCTACTAGGTCATATTAGGGTTGAGGCACCTCCTAGCTACCCAGTTTCATACATCAGTAGGTACATGATCTGTGTCTGAAGTCAAGAGAATATCCTGACTAGGGCATAAATTTCAGCCATTGGGACAATCAGGGTAGAGGTTGTGGGGATTTGAGGGGGTCAGCATTGGCCTGATTGGAGGCTGATGAAGAGGTGAGGACAGAGACCAAGGAGCAGAGAAGGGCTGGTGGCTGGAGAGCAATGTGGAGTAAGAAGAGGATTTTTAAAAGAGAAGATAGCAGAGCACGTTTGCTGGCTGAAGGAGTGATGAATTGGAGAAACTGATGAAGAGTAGAGAAAAGGTATAAATGTTGGGGACCAGATCCTTGGAAGGGTGAGTGGGGTAGGATGCAGAGCAAAGAGGATGGCTGGGCCTCTCATGGCTGCATCTTCTGTGGCTGCAGGTGGGTTGTCAGGGCTGATGGTGGGAAGATGCCGCCCCCAGGGGTGTACCACTTCCTGAGCCCCATCCCCGGCTCTGACTTCTGTGTGACTGAAGCAGTAGGTACTCTGTAAGTGTGTGTTCAATGAATGAATAAGTGAGTGAGCAAGTGAGTGAATGCATGAAGAGGGGGCCCAGTGAGAGGGCAAACACACTGTCTTTTCCATCTCTCCTCCCGTCCTTGGGAGCCAGCTGTGGTTGGCGTTGGGCGGGGTCGGGGAAAGGCACGAGGGCCCTTGCTCTGTAGCCAGTGCTGAATCGGCTTCCTCCGAGGGTGCACTGAGACCAGGGAGGTGTGGGGTACACCAGCAGCAAACGGGGCAGGTCGCACTGTGGATCCAAAATAGAGCACCGGGGCAGGCGCTGGGGGCCAAGGGCCAAGTGCAGGCTCCAAAGGAGTGCGTGGCCTTGGACAGATGTCTCCCTGTCTCTGGGCAGCAGTGTCTTCATTTGTGAAATGAATGGTTGCATTAGATCATTTCTCTGTTGACTTTCTTTTATTAATCCCTTTGCTTTTCTCCTCTCTCTTCTTTTACGTGTGTTTTTCATGTGCCTGACCTGTGTTAAACTTAGTCCCCGCCCTTAAGGAACGTCCTGGGTTACTGCCGATTGCTGACTCCCTAGGCGAGAACCCAGTCGCCTTCCTCTGCTTCAGGCCCCTCCCCCTCACACCCATTCCTCCTGCACAAGTGCCACTTCTCTGGCAGGGAAGCAGCCCCCACTGACCCCAACTCAGGCTTCCACTCTGGTTGGATGACTGCCATGAGGCTCCGAGCTTTACTTTAGCACCTACCTAATGGGAAAATCATAAAAGCTAGCATCTCTTTTTAGTGGCGTTACTGGGGATGGAACCCAGGGCCTCGTACATGCTAAGCACATGCTTTACGGCTGAGCAGTACCCCCACCTCACAAAGCTAGCATTTCTTGACTGCTTCTTATATTCCAAGCCTGGTGCTACTAAGCATTTGATGCGTGTTACCTAATTTAATTTTCACCAAGCCCCACAAGATAGGGATAATAATGTGCCCCATTGTACAGATGAGGAAACCAAGGCTCAGGTGAGTTAAGTGATTTGTCCAAGGTTACCCAGTTGGGAAGTGAGGAACGGAGACTGGACTCCAGGCAGCCCAGCCCCAGAGCCAGGCAGCTTCAAGCCTCCCTTCCAGAGTCTGGAAAGGAGACCAGGAGCCACAACAGCAGATGAGATTCCTGAAGGCGAGGTGGACATTCACCGGAATTCAGGGTTGGCGGGAACCTAGCTTGGTGGATGGAATTGTCTCATAACTGCATAAATGGATGATCTGGAATTTAGAGCTAAGAGCCCTCAGGTCAACTTCTGCTCGGCCATTTCCCAACTGTGTGATCTGAGGCAAACTCCTGAATCGTGCTGCGCTCCAGTTTCCTCTTCTCTAAGTTGGCAGCCCTGATGAGCGCTTCACGGGGAGGTGGTGAGAGTGAAGGGGCCTGGCGTGTGGGAAGGTGCCTTGCCAACTTTAAGCTCCATCCTGAGTCCCGGCAGTAACTGTGGTGGTCTGCTCGGCTTTGCTGTTGCTATTTAAGGGAATTCTTAAGTGATTTCTTTGGGAAAGAATTCCTCTGGTGAAGCCAAGAATCCATTCACACAATGAGGTGATCTGATTTGTTTTGTATAAATCAAGCCCTGAGTTTGCTTGAGATGGCAGACTTGGGAATGGGACCGCAGACTCTTCGGAGCAAGTTCCCAGATATAGATTCTCCAGGGGGTCGCTGCCCTCCAGGGCCCCTCCCGTCTTCTTCCCTTCCCCCTCTACAGCCCCACACCCATACCACCACCACGTGCACACCCCTCCCTAACAAACTCTATTTAGGGAGGCGAAAAAGTTTATACTTACTGAGTCCTTTCATGACCACTAACCCCTCTCACTCTCATTGGCTCCTCCTGGAAAGGCCTTTTTAACCAAAGGTCCAGGCAGGTAGAAGCGGTTAGAACCTGGAGTCACAGCATAGTCTCCAAGCTCCACCGCACCCTCTGGCTGTGTGAGCTTCTGCAGAGCCTCAAGCCTCTGTTTTTTCATCTGGCAAATGGGCATAAAAATGACATCTACCTCCTGGGGTTCCCGGGAGGGCTAAGCTTGGGCAGTACCTCCAGTCCCTGACAGAAAAGGCACTGCCCCAAATGATGCAGACTGAGGGGCACCCCGAAGGGCTGATGGAAGGACATTCTGAGCACCCCTGTCCCTGCCCTGGCTCCACCTGTCCCACAGGGCTTGCTCAGTGCCAGTCCTGCAGACCCTGTCCCCCATCCCCAACTCTACATGAGTGCCATCCGCCTCACGGGTGTCTCCCCTGTGTGCCTCCCACAGGAAGCGAATACTCTGGCAACGCCTATGGCCACACCCCCTACTCCTCCTACAGCGAGGCCTGGCGCTTCCCCAACTCCAGCTTGCTGAGTAAGTCAGGTCTGGGGCCACCGGGGCCCTCTGCTGTGCAGGGCGGGGAGGGCGGGGTGCAAAGCTGGGCCGAAAGTTGTTTGAGAGCTGGGAGGCCCCACTTAGACGGAGGGCCTGGGGAGACAGATGTTACCTATATTCCAAGCAGGTAGAGGGAAGGCGGGGTGCCAGGTTGTCTAGGGGAGGAGGGCAGAAACAGGAGGCTCCCCTGCATCATTCTCCCTTCTGCCTCCCCAGGCCATGTCTATTTTTTGTTTAATGTTGGACTATTTTAAATTTATATATGTATTTTTAATTGAAGTACAGTCAGTTACAATATGTCAATCTCTGTTGTACAGCAAGCACAATGTCCCAGTCATGCAGATACAAGCATATATTTTTTTTTCCTTAGAGGTTACACAAGATATTGAACATAGCTCCCTGTGCTATACAGAAGAAAGTTTTTTAAATTATATATAGTAAATCTCAAATTCCCCAATTTATCCCTTCCCACCCCCTTTCCCCAGTAACTTACACAATGGAATACTACTCTGCCATAAAAAATAGTAAAATCATGCCATTTGCAGCAACATGGATGGACCTGGAGAATGTCATTCTAAGTGAAATAAGCCAGAAAGAGAAAGAAAAATACCACATGATATCACTCATATGTGGAATCTAAAAAAAGAAAAAAAGGACACTACGAATTCATCTACAAAACAAACAGACTTGCAGACTTAGTAAACAAATAAGGCCATGTCTATTAAATCTTTGTTCTGTGTAAGATTCAGAACTCAGGCCTTGGGAGGGCAAGAGTGGGCTCCAGAAAAGTCTCGGAGGGGAATCCCTACCTCAGGGACTTCTAGTCCCACCACAACAAATGCTGACACAGGGGTGGCCCCCCGGGAGCACCAGCTGCCCTCCTACTGGGGAGCGTGCTGATTGCAAAGAATGCCATCCTGTTGCCCACATTAACCGGCGCTCGCAAAGATTCCTGATTCAGCACGAGAGCCCTTACCCAGAAGTCCTCTGTCCCGCCACATTCCTGGCAGTTGGCTGGAGCCGTGGACCGCCTTTAGGATCGAGGTCCAGAGAGCGAGCTGCCCGGCAGCAGCCCTTCACCCCTCTCTCCCCCTTGGGTCTGGATGCGGCAAAGAAGCTTCCCAGGAGACCAAGCCCCGTACATGGGGAACATGAGGGATCCCGCTGGAGTCTCCGTGAGGGATGACCTTGAGGGTCTCAGAGCAAACCTGAGCCAGGGAGGAGCCGCAGTGCCGTGCAGCCAACCCCAAGGGCGCCGGGACAGGCCTGGTAGGACCATCCATTCCTGAGGCCCCTCCCCCATTTCTCCCATTTCCTCCTGACATTCCAGAAATGAACTTGGGACCTGAACCTGGGCTGTGTTTGCCAGATGAGTTCAAGCCACCCTTCTGTTCACTTTAGCCAGAAACAATGAGGAGACTGAGACGGGCCCTCCCCACTGAGCCTTCCCAGGCTGCCTGGCCTGGCAGGGCACAGAACCTCCCGGTGGGGCCCTCAGATGTCCATCCCCTTGACCAGTCAGGATCCAATTCCCCAGCTCCTAAGAAGATTCTCTGACCTCACACCTTTCGGGCAAGGCTGGGGAAGCCCCCAGGGATCCCCCAGTGTACTTGGTTCTTCAAGGATCCAAACAGAACTGCTCTCTCTTGCCCTCTCACTGGTACAAGGTGTTGAAGGTCAAAGGAGTCATGGGGGGAGGGGCAAGAAGCCACTGTTCTCCTGGCCAGAAACTCAAAGCTGAGGCCAGAGAAGGAGGAAACAGGGCCAGAGAGGAGTTAATCTTTGATGATCAGATAGATCAGAGGGGTCAATGATTAACTTGTGCTGTCTTAAAGGTTAGCAGGCGCAGGGGAAGGCTGTGGTGCAATTTCCCCTTCTGACCAGCAGTGTTGTTGTTTTTGTGTGTGTGTGTGTGTTTTTTTTTAACATGTCCAGGTTCCCCGTATTATTACAGTTCCACATCAAGGCCGAGCGCGCCGCCCACCACCGCCACGGCCTTTGACCATCTGTAGTTGCCATGGGGACAGCGGGAGCCACCGAGCCATAGGAGGACTCAGCCCAGGACAGGCCCCAGAGAGTCACACAAAGGAATCTTTATTTATTACATGAAAAATAACCACAAATCCAGCATTGCGGCTCACTCCCTGTGTGGTGGATTTAATGAACCGTGAGAGACAGGACGACTTTGGAGAAGGCCGCGCTGTCCTCCAAGACTCTTTAATGAGGGGCAGGAGTCCCGGGGACACAGAACCATCCCGTTCCAAAGAGACCAAATGGGAGGAGAATGTGGAGAGAGAGAAGAGGGGACAGCGAGGAGCTTGAAAGGTTTGGCGCGTGGGGCCCACCGCGGGCTCGGGGCCGCACAGAGGCGCCCCTGTGTCTCCATCATGGACACGCTCGAGCAGCCCCGGGCTGTAAGCGCTTCCACCCAGCCCACCGCCACAGCGGGTGCGAAGGCGCTCCCTCCCCTAGCCACCCTGAGAGTCACCTCCTGCCACCCCAGAGCTGAGGGTCTGGTGCCCACCTCTACTCAGCTTGCTTGGCCCTGCCTGCACCTCCCTCTCGGCCACCTTCTGAGGACTCGGTCCAGCCACCCAGGAGCTCCCCCTGGTGGTGAAGGTGGTCACCACCTTCCTTGTACCTGCTGCCGTGAATGTGGGAGCTGCATCCCGGGCCCTCCTCCCTTGGGTCCACCCCTTGGCAGCCAGACCAGCCTAGCATAACCGGAGCCAGACATTCCAAAGCACCCGGGGGTCCCTGGGGTGGGGTGCAGCCCGGCCCAAGGCAGAGCCAGGCGTGATGGCCGGGGACCCACCTTGCTCTCCCGACAGCCCTGCCAAGCCAAGTGTGCTCCCCGCCGCCCCAGTCCACAGCTCCCAAAGAGACCCCGAGCACCCCCCTCACCCCAGCCAGCCATGGCGGGCCCCTCTCCGCCCCCGACCAGGGCCTGACTGTAAATACTGTAAATAAGGCTCTGCTGGAGTCAAGCGTCCCTCTTCCCACCCGCAGGCTTTGGCCTCTCAGTGAATTGTCTCCCTGCCATGTTGGGCTTCTCTCCTTGACGCTTCCTTCTTTTTTTTTAAGACAACCCACCATTGCTACATGACTCAATAAACCATTCCTCTTCGTCTTCGGCTTTGGGGTTGGCTGGGGAAGGAGGAACCCCAGGACTGGGCTGTCTCCAGACAACCTCAGAGCCCGGTGGCCAGTGAGCTCACTTTAGGGCCAAGAGTTGAAACGCCCGAGAGAGCCCTGATTTAGTGCTCACCTTCTGCTCTAAAGAGAGTTTAACGCCCAGCAAACCATGTACCCCAAGTTTTGATTGCTCCAACTCTTAGTGAATGGCGAGGATAAAGTAAGCATGTGACCCGGAGCCTGGCCAAGTACAGACTCCCCACAAGTCACCGCGGTTATTACCAGGAAGCCAGAGACTCAGCCAGGAGGACCGGTGACAGATCCGGGAACGGCTCTACACTGGAACCCGCATAAACAGCTCTTCTGATCTGATCCTCGTGGTGTGAGAGGAGGGGAGGGAGAAGACACCTCCTGGGCTCTGCTGCGCCCCAGGCACAGTGTGGAGGGTCTCACATAGGTTAAGCCAGATTCGCCCCATTTTACATATGGAAAAACTGAGGCTCAGAAAAAATGAAATCACTTGCCCAAGGCAGGAAGTGGTGGATTCAGTCAAGTTCCCTTACTTGAAGTCTGGCACCTTCACCCAACACTGCAGGGCCCTCATCAAGGATGCCAGGGGGTTCTAGACCCAAGGGAGGTTCTGGGACTGCCACTGAGAGTCTGATTTCTTTTGGTTTGGTTCCTAAGTACTTGGCAAGACTGCAGTCAAGAAGCTGGGGCCAGGAAGAAGTGAGGGAGCTACTGTAGGGACGTAGGACAATCCCCTTCACGAAATTTTGGAGAACAAAGTGGGAAATACAATACTTGCCACTCCCAAGAGGGTTGCTTGGCCCAGTAGGGGCTGCATGGAGTCTGCATGGACCCTGTCCACGAGGGACCCAACCGGAGCGAGGGGCAGGATGCCCAGGTCAATGCTGGCAGCTGGACAGACAATAGCTGGGGTTAAATCAGATAGAAGAAGGGCTTCCTCACCCACCCTAGGGCTCCCAGGCTGAGAAGCAGGGCTCTGACCTCCCTGGTCCTCCCAAAGGAGAGGCCGGGAATGCTTGCTAAGGATGGCGTGAGGAGAGTGGAGCCATGGAGGGGACCCTCCCACAAAGAAAACCTGTCCTCATGTCTTCCAGTGGGATCTGAGAGGAGGCTCATCTCTCACTAACAGGACTTCCCTCCAGCCACGAGCATGGCAGCAGGACGGAATCCCATTAGAACTGAGGTCCTTGGTGATCCCACACCTCTGGGTTCCTAAGCACCCTAAGACAGCCCCTGCCCAAGAATCACCGTGAGGTGCTGGCCTGCAGGGCCATCCTTTGTATTCGCAGCCAAACCCTTTCTGGGAACTCTCTCCAACCCCCCGAATGATGAAAGGTCTTGGGCTTTTGCCAGGGGACTGTGGTTCAGTCCTCCTCTTCCTTCTCAGAGGTGGAGGTGAGCTGAGCACCCCAGCACTCTGCTCAGAGCCGTGTTGGCGTGTGCATGGCGTGGCCCAAGGGCAGCGTGTCCTGGCCAGCATTTCTCCAAACACTCCGTCCAGGATCAAACCACAGGTCCAGCTGCGGGGCTTGGAAGCCGTAGCTGTTTACATGCTGGGGGAGAGAGCCCATCTGAGGTGCCCCAGCACGGAGGGCGGTGCTGGGACAAGTCAGGGAGGTACCTGAGAGGGTCATGGCAAAGAAGGCATACAAGAAGGTGTGAGGACAAGTAGGAGGGCCGCGGATGAACGGGAAGGCTGCTTTCTCACCGGTGGGGAGTCTGGGAAGCAACTGTGGGTAGTTGCGTGCGAAGTGGGGGAGGGGTGGTTTACTCTGTAGCAGAGTCGGGTCCCTGGTTTCTCTGAAGGCGTGTGGGAGCAGTGTGTGTGCTGGCAGGAGAATGTGAGGTGAGGTATGGGCCTGAGGCCTTCCCAGGGCAGAGAGGGCCCAGCCTCACCCCCTCCCCCGCTGCACCCCGGAACTGTTCTTTCCAGCTTCGTCCTCGTCAGCTTTCCAGGCCAGTCTCCCTGGTCTGTCATCCTTACCCTTCTTCCTCCAGGCCCTCTGCCCTCCTAACATCCTCCGGGGCACCCCAGGGTGCCTGGAGCTCACAAAGTTCTGTTTGGGCCAGGTAGCCTCGGCATGGTGGTGGGTTTCCTGCTGCGAGACAGAGCAGCTGGAACCGTCCCTGGACCCAACAGATAGAGCAAACCCCAACTTCCTAAGATTGGCTGGGGCTGCTGTGACCCCCCCCCACCCATCCCTACCTTCCGCACCACCTGGGAGGGGTCAGGAGCAGCCAGGAGTCCTGCTCTAAGGCCAGTCCCTAGGCTGGTTCCTACCCTCCATCACTTCTCCAGTATTCTTGCCATTAGGTATCACTAAAAAATGTGACTCTGCCCCTCATGTGCCAGGCACGCATTGAACCCTCAGGACAACCTCAGGTAACAGAATTGAGTGGCCACAGTCCACAGATGGGGAAATGGGAGGCGGGAGAGGGGAGAGCTGCCTTCATCACCCTCCCACCTCCCTCCCCAAACACACACACCTTTTCCCACTCGAATTGAATCCAGTCTTCTTTCGGCTCATCCTTAGGGGGTGGGCGCAGGAGGAGGGAGCTGGAGAACTTGGGTTCAGTGCCCTGAGCTTCACGGGGATTGGGGCTCCCTCCCCGGCCCCCCTTCACCCTGACTTAACTGCCCTCCCCCATCCTCAGAAGTGAGAATAATCTTAGTTTTTGTCTGTTTGCCGAACTCACTCACATCCACTTTTGGCTCTACATTGGCCCCGTTTTGCTCTTGAGGAAGCCGAGAGTGAGAGGTGACTTGATTTTTCAAGGTCATTCAGAGGAGCTGAGAGCACAGCCTGACCCCTCATCTAAGGCCAAATCTGCATCCTAATCTAAGGTCTCAAACAGCTGGATGTGGCCAGGTTTCTGCAGAAACCTCAGGCTCCCAATGCTTTGTAGGGAGGGACAGAGTTACGTGGCCAACCTAGGGAACGGCCACACACTCCCACCTTGGGGAACAGTCCTGGATGAAAGGCCCCGAGGTCAGCCTGGGCCAGGGAGGAGACTGCCAGGTGAACCTCCATCCTCGGCCCCCAGTCTCCCCTCAGGCCGCCCCTCACAGCTGCTCTCCAGCCTGTAGGTTCATAAAACATCTTCATCTGCAGGGGCCCTGATTGTCCCTCTGCCCCTATGCGCGTCACCCACAGACAGGGAGGGGCCCAGCCATGCTGCTGTGATTCTGATCAAAGCTCCCGTCCCACAGAGGCCGCCTCCTCTCTCTCCCTCTTTCTCCTTCCTTTTCCCACCTCTTTCAGTTTCTTATTCCAGCCTCTCTTCTGCTGAGTCCGAAACAAGTATTCCTTTGAGAGACCTTCAAGGGTGTGGGTTCAGGAAAGAGAAAGTGAATGTTGGGGAGGATTTAGAGGTCCCACGTCTGCTCAGGAAATGGCCAGACGCATTTCTCCCCCTCCCCCTCCCCCTCCCTCACTTCTGGCTCCTTGGTTTTCTCGTTACTTCTCTCCCTCTCTTCTTCTGGCTCTTTGGGAGCACCCAGGACACGGATGCTGGAGGCCCTTATCTCCTGATGTCAGATACTCATTCCCTGCTCTCTTGCTCTCATTCTCTCTCTCTCACACACACACACCCCACCACCACCACCAGCACCAGCACCCCCACCTTCACATCTCCAAGCCCCTCAAACAGAACCAAGTGCTTGGCTTCCTGGACAAAGCTGGAGGAGGCAGGCAGGCAAGGCCGGTCCCCTTCCGGTCAGCATCCTCCCGTCGACGTCAGCCTTTCTCCTTCTCTCGAGAAGCAGCAAAGCCCAAGCCCCAGCTGCGGAGAGATTTGGAGCAAGGGCTGGGTCTGGTGGGCGGCGGGAAGCAGGGCTTTGTGTTGGGGGAACAGGGAGGTCGGGGGTAGGGGGCCCTGGTTCCTCCGCATCTGTGCCCGGTGGCAGCCGGCCAGGCTGTGGAGCGAAGCGCTGCCTGCGGCTCCCCCGGGGAAATGCGATTTCCCCTTGAGTGAAGCGGACTGTGCAGTGTGGAAATTGGCTCTTTTCTGAGCGAGTGGCGGCTGTTCTGGGCTGGGGCCCGCGGGAGGCCGTGCTGGCCCCCGGAGTGAGCCGGGAGCAGCCATGTGCTGAGAACTCATTAGGGATAAATCAAACCGTCACCAGCATGAAGCCAACACCCGCCCCCCACTGCGCCTCCTGGTCCCCCACCTCGGAGACCCCCCCCCGGCCCCCCTCTCCTCCTCCCCAGCCAAGGCATGCTCCCCCAGGGGAACGGGAGCCCAGGCCCACATGCGTGCACACAATCACACACCCAGCCCACCTGCTGCCCCACCTCGGCCTTGAATGAGAGCCCCGTTCATTTACAAATAAATCTTTTTGTTTGTTTTAAGTGTGTTTGCTTTTGTACAGGGAGGGGGCGACGGGTCGTTTCACTAACAGCCCAGGCCCGGCTCCAGCCTGCACTGGGAACTCCTTCCGTACACCCCACTCTCCCACTGCCCCCTTCACACCCCCTGCTCCTGCCTCCAGGGAGCCCTGGGTGGAGGTGCCCAGCTGTGCACAACATTGGTTCCCACCCCCACACACCCCCTGGGGAGAGGAGCGCATCCTGGCAGGCCCGGCCACAGAGCATCCCCCGAAGATCCCTCTGGTCCAGTCCACCCACACACCCCCCAGGGATCTCACTGCAGCGGGAAAGACACTGTCCATGAACGGATGAGCTTGATGTGAATGGAAACCCATATCCCCACCAAAGGGATGGAGGAAAAGACAGAGGAGAGGGTAAGAAAGAAGAAAGAGGGGCAAGGCTTCTTGGCCGAGATGAGGACTGAGGTCTTTCTGTTGAAAGTGCAGCCACACCCTCCCCAGAATCACCCTCTTTGCTGATGACGAGGATAAGGGCCGGCTCGCAGAAGTTACTGTTAGTTACTGTCATTGTAACACCTCGGTTTACCCCCCGGGAGACAGTGGTGAGTGCTATGGCCGAGGCCCCAGTGTGGGGCTTTGTCCACCACCCCCCACTTCCCCATTGACAACCCCAGAGAACTCCTCTGCTTCCTCGGCTGCAAAGTGCCTGGCTCGGGCCAAAATGATGTCCAGCCCCAACGCTGTGATTCAACAGTCACCTGGGTCAGTAGAAGGCATTACGGGACTCATCTGACCGGTTCGGGTATGAAGCCCTCTTTCTCCCAGATTCCCCAGTAATTTTCCATCAGGCAAACACCATATTTCCACACATGGAATCTGGTCCCTGTTTGGTGACTTCTGGTGCCCCACCCATCCAGGGCACTCAGGCTTTGCCTCGGCTGGCTGGCTGAGCTAAAGCCAGGCTTTAGAGGCCTCCAGGCTGGGGCAGAAACCAGCGCGAAGTACGCCAGCCACAGCTGATACAGGGAAAGTCTGCGTGGCCCTGGCGTACACTGGTCCATTCATCCATTTGGAAGTCACGCGACGCGCCAGCCCCTGACAGGCACCTAGAAGGAAACAGTATGAGCCTAATAGGATTACCAACCCCAAATAAAACCAAAAGCTCTCAGAGCGTAGAAATAAGATTTTTAGCAAAGGCGCTATAGAAGAAGATGGGAAAGAGACAGAGGCCAAAAGGGAGGCGATGTAAAGTGCTGCCGGGTTTGGGTGAGATTTGCTGAATCCCTCCTGGCCCTCCCCGGCCTTTCACGAGCATCCACATCTCCAAGAACAACCAACTGTACGCCCTAAACCTCAGGCCTGCAAGCTGGAGCTCTCTTCCTGGAAACAGGCTACTGTCCTGCGTTTCTGTGTCCCAGGGAGGGATCAGGAGGGTACAAGGCAAGAAGACTCACAATGTAAGCGCCCCCTCCCAGACACACTGTCACCCCATCGCAGCCACTGCCTGCCGGCCTGGCCAACTGGAATACGAAGGCTCGGGTCTTTCTCTGAGATCCATGTTCGTTCCTGCGGTGGGATAAGGAGTTGAGGGGGCGCTCAGGGGTTCAAAACAGACCCAAAGCTCCCCTTCCTGCAGTCCTGGCTGGTTCCTCTTCTCCCTATCTCAGTAACCTCCTGCCCCAGGCTGGGGTCCCCCTGGATCCCTGACCACAGGTCCAAGGATCTGGAGGGAAGAGAGGAGGAAGAGGGTCCTGAGTAGAGACGGTGGGGAAAGAGGCCCAGGAGAGGCTCCGTCTCCTGGGTTCTTCCTCCCTGGAAGCTCTGGCTCAGGGTGGTGACAGTGACACAGGCCTTGGGGACAGGCCTCACCTCCACGATCCCTTCCCCCATGCACATGTCCAGCAAATGTCTACTCGGAGGGTGGAGGGAAGGCCTTTAGGAGCTGAAACACCGTGATGGGGGGGAGGAGAAGGAGTCATAGGAGGGGGAGCAGGTGCCTTCTCCCGGCAGCCAGCCCGGGGTAGGGGTGGAGTGGGGGTGGCTGAGACCCAGGCCAAGGCTCGGGGCCCATCTGAGCATGTCGCCTGCTAAGGAGGGAGCGGTGGCGGGGGAGGGGAGGGCGGGGAGGTGAATAAATAATAGGAAATAAAACTTCATGAAGCAGAAAATAAAAGGCAGATTATACAGATGTGGCAATTTGAAGGATCATTGCCTCTGTCCTCTTTTTAACTGCTGCATCTGGAGTTTTGAAGCAGCTTATCCTCTCCCTCCCTCTGCTGGGTCCCCGCCTGGCTGGAGGCCCCCCTGGGGCCAAGGCACTCGTGGGGACAGCACCTCAAACACCCAGCCGGTGGCACTTCCTAGCATCACACGCCGCCATCCAGGCTCAGATGGCCTGCGGGGCTGGGGCACTTGGTGGGGGGGGGGGGTCCGGGGAGGAGCCCCGGGGTGAGGAGTGCTGGGGCTGGGAGAAAGCGGAGTGTGGGTGATGATGGGGTCGGTTATGGGGAGTGAGGATGGGAAGGGAAAGAGCCTGGATGGTCAGGAACAGGGTGGGGATTGGGGTGGGGCCGGACAAAGAGGAACCCTGGCATAAGGGGCTTTGGATGAGGTGTGGCTGGAGGGAGAGCTAAAACAGTATCCTCGTGTAGGCAGCTTCTCACTCGTCTTCATCAAAATTCATTTGTTAAGCCTCAATTTGACACCGTGCCAGGTGCTATATAAACAGACATGGTCCCTGCCCTGAAGGAATTTCCAGGCTAAGACACACACACACTGACATTTTGTTTATTTTATTTTAAATATTAATGTATTCCCCACCTTGTTCCAGAGAGGATTTGAGACAGCTCACAGGAAATGCATGCCACGAATGAGTAAAACACAAACAAGAAATAAAGCATCGGGACCACAGAAAACGTGTACTGGGCAGTGGAGTCGGTCCGGAGCAGCTTCAGCGGAGCTGCAGATCGGCCTTGCACCTCTCGGTGGCGGCCAGGCGAAAGGGCCATCACCATCACTTACCAGGACTCCTTTGCTGAGCAAGGGAGTCAGCACCTCCCTGTGCGGTACGTCTTCCCCACCCTGTTCCTGTCACCCCCGCGGGGGACAAAGATCGGAACACCTGACACCCAAGGTGAGGCAAAGGCCCAACTGGCTCAGATCTGCTCCTAATCCTGGTGTGTCGTCTTTCAAAGCAATGGACGACCTGTCACAGAATCGTTCATAGAAACGGGGGAGTCAGACGGGGATGGCTTCAGTGGAGATGACACTAAGTTCAGTCTCACGTGTAATAAGTAACATGTGTACAGGAATTTACCATTTCCAGGAGGATTTATTGAGAGGCCACATCCTGTAGACACTTACAACTCTGGGTCTGAGATTCAGAGCAAAGATCAGGGCTGACAACTTAGATTTGGAGGCTTTTCTCAGAAGCTCTCCTGACGGCCTGCAGTCAGCCTGGCGAAATCTCTGAGACTACACCTCGAAAAAATGCTGAGTTCAGGGGTGGGAGGAGCAACGGAGGAAAGACAGAAAGAGAGCACTCGAGAAAGCAGAATTAGAACCAGGAGAATGCGGAGTCCTGGAGGCCCAGGGAGGACCAAGTTTTGAGATTTACATTTTCGACACCGGAAGTCGGAAGTCGGAAGTCGGGCCCTGGACAAGGCCCTGGCCCAGGCTGGAAACCAGCACGCCCTGTCCCCGCCCTTGGGAGGTTCATGTCCTCTGGGAACTGAGAGACAGGAGATGCGAGGAGGGGAGGGCAGGGGAGGGGTGTAGAAAGTTGGGCTTCCATGTGATAGAGAATCACTGGGGGAGAAGGACTCAAGGAAGGCTTCACGGAGGAGGTGGCATGTGGATGTCAATGGGTTTTCCCCTTCCCAGTCCTAGCACTCAGAATTTCTCAGCAGCAGGTCCCAGTCCCCATCCTTTGGGTGGTCTTGCTTCCCCACCCACCCCCATCTCAGAGGGAGGCCTCTGTTTACCTTAAGTCCCTGGTGACTGGCTCAGAGGTGGACACATGGCCCAAGGTCTGTGTGTTGTCCAGAGACCCTACTGTGGACTTGAGTTGGAAATTTCCAATAAGCAGATATTCTCTGTGCTCTAGATTTAGACCAAAAAGAGGGAGTCTTGGGAGTTCCTGGGGCCACCTTGGTACCACGAGGTTTGCTCCTGCCTCCGAGGCCTGGGAGACGGAGACCAGAAGAGCCAGAGAGATGTGGGCTCCTGGCTCAGTGTGGAGCCCGACCTGGACACAGTCTGGCCAGTTACCGGAGCCAATCAATGTCCTCTTCTGCTAAAGCCCGTGGGAGTGGACATCTGTTCCGTGCCACGTCCAGGCAGAGAGGGAGCTGAGCGCAGAGGCCCGGCCTCAGAATGCAGGCCAGAGCCCAGAGGCGGGGAGGCTGGCGAGGAGGGCCAGCAAGGCGGAGACTAATAGCTAACCTGCGGCCTTCTCCCTGCGCCAGGCATTGTCCTGAGATGTTTACGTGCATAACTTCACTTAATCCTCCCAAGGGTCCTGTGAGGTAAGTAGTGATATTATCTGCGTTTTAAAGAGAAGCAAACAGAAGCTCAAGCAGCTAAGTAGCTGGCCGACCACGCTGGGCCTTGCGCGGGCTCGGACCGCTCACGTGGCCGGCGGGGCCAGAGGTCTCTGAGAGGTGAGGGGCTGAGAAGGCCTTGGATCTGATGATAGAAGGTCACCCGTGGAGCGCGGTGGCTGGACGCCACGGTGCCAGCTGGGAGTGGGAGCCAGGCGAGGGCGGGAAACAGCTGGCGAAGACCACACATCTAGGGTTCTTGGCTACGGGAAACAGAGTCAAATGCAGGCTTTTCTTTTCCCTCGTGACCACCAGACTGCAAGTTGCTTGCAAGAAAAGGTAATGAAAGGGGCAAGGGCAGGTCCAAAGACCCAGACTGGACCCCTGAGGGAGAGGTCAACACAGGCAGGAAAGTAGGGAGAGGGAGGGGAGTGGGGCCAGGGGGAGGGGGCAGTCCCAGGAATGCAGGGAGCACCCCTTCCTCAGGAGGCGGGGAAGGGGGAGGGAACAGGTGGAGGTGTGGGCCAGTTAGACACAGAGTAGCTGGAGGCAAGGGTGTTGGCAGAGACTGCGTGGGGAGGGGGCGTCTGGCATTCAGGAAACCCCATAAACGGGCAGGTAGGGGTGGAGGGAGGAGGAAGGGGCCAGGTGTGGGATCGCCAAGTTGTCCCAGCATTCCAGGCCATTCTCTTTCCTGCCCCACCTCGGCTTTTGTTTTTTTTCTTTTTTATTGAAGCTCGGTCAGTTACAATGTGTCAGTGTCTGGTGTACAGCGCAATGTCCCAGCCATGCATATACATGTATTCATTTTCATATTTTTCCCATTTAAGGTTATTACAAGATACCCTTTTCTTTTTACTTTATTAATTTTGGGGGAGAGAGTAATTAGGTTTATTTATTTATCTTTAATGGCGGTACCGGGGCTTGAACCCAGGACCTCGTGCATTGCAAGCATGCACTCTACCGCTGAGGCCTCCCCACTTCTTTTTATTCCGGACCTACAGGAAAGTTGCATATAGTTTAAAGCATCTCCAGGCCATGTTCTGCCCTACCGCAGCCTCACTCACTCAAGTCATTTCATCTTCTTAAAGCCAGACTCCCAGACTGTCTCCCAGGCCATGGGCTGGTCACTCTTCCGCTTAAAGTCCACCCTCCTCCCCTGCGTGCCTGGTCCTCTACCATCTGGCCTCAGCCCGCCCTGACTGTCAGGTGCCTTGCACCCCATCCCAGCCCGATCCTCCAACCCAGATACACCCCACTGTCTCCCTCTGACTCTGAGCCCCCACCGGAAAGGACTCCGGCCCAGGCCTTAGTAGTCTTCGCCTCCTCCCTGGTGCCTGGCAAACAGCACACAAATGAACGCCATCAGCAGAGAGCCAGACGGAGCAGAGCTGCTGAGACGGGGGAGATGTTCCATCTGGGCTGTCGCCTGGTTGGCTGAGTGGCCTAGGTGGGAAAGGAGGAATCAGTCAAAGCCAAACTTCTGCCAGCCTCACGGAGCCTGAGCTTGTCACCAAGAACCTGTGCCTGTCCCCTTCTGCCAAGAGATGGACCAACCCACTCCCGGGGGAAGGTGAGGAGCGTGGGGACCAGGTCGGTTTCGGCCTCTGGGCTTTGATCTGTTCCACACCCGCCAGGATTGGAACTGGAGCTCATTCGTTTTCCATTTTTGCAGATCACGTGGGACAATTCTGTGCGGGGCTCTAGGCTGTCCCCAGGAAGCTCCAGAAACTTTTTTCCCCTCCATCTGCAGGAAGCTGGCAAAGTCCCAACCCTCAGAGGGCTTCACAGATAGTGGGAGGCCTGGCCTGGACCACTGCAGGCTTAGGGAAGTGGGAACCCCTGGTTCCGGTGATGGCCAGGGGCCCTGACTTCCCTTCCTTCCAGGAGCACAGCCCTCTGGCGGGACACCTGGGCCTCCGAAGCTTGGGAGATGCAAGCCCGCCCCCTGGTGGTTACACGTCATAATCGCAGCTCAACAACCTGTCTCCACCCTCCCAGGCCTCCGGGCAAAGCCAGGCCTGGGCAGCACTGGCCAGGGGGCGGCTGGCAACCACAATCACCTGGCTCTGAAGGCCTCATGGCCCAGGTGAAAGGAAAGTTATGGTTCTACAGGAGCAAAGCAGCATGGAAGTGTCACACACATACACAGAAATCTCTGCCTTTTATTCTGGTTTTAGAAATAAGGATACAGGTCAGTGAGGTCAAATAACCCACTTATAGCCGTTCAGCCTGTAAGCATCGCTCCTGGGCCAAATCACATTCACCTGGTCCTAGGCGTCTGCCTCCATCACGTAAGACAACAGGACTTGGCCGTGGCAGTTAACTGATGCTGGACATCAGAGTGGCCCAGGGAGCTTTAAAAACACCCATAGGTGCCCCTGACCAAGACCTACTGGGCCTGACCCCTGGGCATAGGGTGGGAATGTCTTCAGCGCGGCTCCAGCCAGGTAAAGCGTGCCTCTTCACTGCCAGCTGGGAACCAGAGAGCAGGGTGAGCATCTCCCAGAGGCCAGAGACCTGCTTAATTCACGTTTGAATGCCATAGTACTGGGCCCATAAAAAGTAGTTGAGATCATTTGTGAAATGAAAGAATGAACAGCTGAGTGGATGAATAAATGATTCCGAGGTCCCCTTCAGACGTGACAGCCTCAGTGTGACTCCTGCCCCTGAACAGTTTTCTGCACACACACGCACTGACACACATACAGGCTCGCACACGGAGCAAAGGGGACACAGCCTGCCACCCCACATGTGGTCCCAGCTGCCTGGATCTGCCCCCACACACACACACACTCGTACACACCTCCTTCTTCGTTGGCTGGTAATTATTGTGCACCCATTGGGTGCATGGCCCAGCCCTGGGCCCTGGCCTGTCACCCCTCGTGGCTCCCAAGAGCTGGCCCCGCCTGGTGGAGTTCCAGGCCCCCCAGGGCTGGTGACAAGCACGGACGGGAGGACAGGGCCAGCAGGATGGCCGAGAGGCCGTGCGTCAGCCAGCAGGCGGGCAGCAGAGAGGCCCCTCTTGGCGGGCAGCCCGCTCACACACTTGGCTGAACAGAGACAATGGTGGCTGCCCCTGCAGCCCAGCCTCCTTCCCACAGGCACAGCCTCAGGTCTGCGAGTGTCCGGAACCTCCCCCAGAGTACAGCCCAGCTGGGAGGCAGCCAGAGTGGGCACAGAGGGACTTCCTGGGGAGGGTGGTGGGGAGGGAAGGGGTCCGGAAGGGTCCCAGCGCCCCTTGGGAATGGAGCTTTCAGGGACAGGATATGTGGGAAGGGAGCCAGACCTCCATTTGCCCCTCATGACTCTCCAGAACCCCCACGGGGATGCACCCCCACCTCAGCTTCTCTAGGGCCCGAACCCGGAGAGCCTCCTCCCTGCTCCAGGGAGGCAAAGGCCCCTTGTTCCCGGGCTCTCCACCGAGCTCTAGAGCCCACCCCTCCTGGCCCTCACTGAGCCCACAGGCTCTGCTCTGATGATCAGCACTTGGCCGTGGGAGGCGGGGCCTCTCATTCGCCTCCTGTGCATGAATGATGTGAGGAAGAGGAAACAAAGGAAGGGGACCCGAGAGTCAGCCTCACTGAGCCCTTGAACCTGTCGAGTTCTGTCCTCTCGTGGGCAGGGCCCCATTGGGGTCTCCCAGGACTGCTCCCAGCAGGTCGCCTGATTCCTGGAGCAAGGCCATCCTCAGGGCTGCAGCGCCCCTGCTTGACTGCCCAGAGGCCTCTGCTGCCCCAGCCTCTATCCCGGAGGCCCAGGGCAGGTACTCTGACTCTCAAACAAGTGCCCAGGTGCCCCCAGGCCTGGGGAAGGTGGCTGTTCTGGATTCTGGAGGGATGGGAGGTGACATGGGATGAACTGTGGGAGCAAAGCCAAATCCTTGACCTCCCTCCCCGCTCGGGGGCGGCCGGGGCAGGGGCAGTGGTATTAGGAAATCGCCAGTGCGCCAGGGAGGGAAAGAGGACCACAAGGAAGCAGGATTTGTCTTTCCGCGGGGAAGGGGCGGGGCCTCATCACCACCCTAGACCCCCGGATGTCAGGCTTTTCTCTGGGGTTTCGTCCCGAGTCCTGCCGCAGGCCGTGGGGCCGGAGTCAGTGAGGCGGCGCCAGCGTCACAGCTGATTGCGGTTCCGCTTGGGGATGATCTTCCGGTAGGTCCTGCGCTCTGAGATGTTGCGCTTGACCTTGGCTGTGGTGGGGGCCTCATCCTGGTGCAGGGACGGGCTGGAGTGGGACTTCTTCAGGCTGGGCTTGGGCTCCTGTGCGCCTCCAGCCTCCCTCCCCAGTTGCTCCTCCCACTGGTCCAGGTCATCTGACGGGCAGTGTAGACGGGCCACCAGCAGCTGCACGTACGTCTCATAGCGCGTTTTCTGCAACACACAGGCACCACCGCCTTAGCACCGCCCTGGCTCCAGGTCAGGAGGAGGCTGGAAACGGGAGGGACAGACAGCTCACGTGTGTATGACACTACGGTGGTAAAGACTCCTGCAGAGAGAGGGCTAGGCCAACAGTTAGCACCTGCTTGAGCGACCATCTTTGCAGAACCTTGCCCTTCGCTGGATGCATTACAATAGCACCGCTGGGCCCAGCCCCGTCTGACAGCCGACACCGCGGTAGCGGTAGCGCTGTAACTAACATCTCTAGAACACGTTATATCGCTGAGACACTCAAAGATCCGTCACCCACTAGGCCCGAGATCTGTGCGGCACTGCACACACACAGTGCACATCTGTACTCAACCCTAATTGAGTCTGAATAGCATTTTAACAATTGGCATCTGGAGAGCGTGACGCTAACTACCCTCATCTGTTTAAGACTCCTAAGGCCTCTGTAACTAGCATCCTTTGGATATAGTTCTCAGTTTACTTAGCGCTTCCCACCTCCACTCACTGGGTCCTCATCCCTGTCCGGGGAGGATTGGATGGGGCAGGAGTCACTGCCTTGGCTATTCAAAGAGGGAGGAAATGAGGCCTCAGGAGGGCCAGGGCCTTGCTAAAGGTCCCCGCCTGTCAGTGGTGGGGAGAGGGTGGAATTCTGCAGGCAGAGGAGGGCCCTATTGGCCACACCCCAGGGCCTCTGTGACGTGATGCACTCACAGCTGCGGGTGCAGCCGACCAGCAAAGGGATGAGCCAGAAAGGGAGGGAGAGGGCAGCGCCAGGGCCGGTGAGCACAGCCAGGAGGTGACGGTGACGCCCCCTGCTCCCGTCTCTGCCTCTGGATGGCCTCTGACCCACTCTGTTCTCACACTGCCCCTCACCTCCCCTCCTGCTGAATTTGGGCGCAGGGCAGGGGTTGGGGATGGGAATAAAACATTTCAACATCGATTCAGAGAGCTAATAAAGCTCATTCCTTGGTTAAGACCATAAATAAGGCAGGGGTGTGACTAGAGTCTCACGAAAATGTATCAGGTTTGGACAAGGTGTTTAACCCCTCCTGGTCTGTTTCCCCATCTGTAGAATGAGGATAACAGTATCCCAGAGTGGTTAGATACCTAAGTAAGATGATCTGTGATACACGAGCTTTAAAAATACTATTATTAGGTAGGTATTATGGGAAATAATTCTGTTAAAATATAGTTTTTCCTTCAATTTAGGAAAAGCCAAATATACTCTTAAGAAAAAAAATATATAAATAACATTCTCCAAGAGTGTTTCCAGACAAGCAGCTGCTATGTGCCCCAAGACAAGAGGTGAAGCGTCCTGAGTGCACACGGGGACACTACATTTTGTGCACGTGTGTGTGCAGGGCCCGGGGTTCTCACACCAACGCCTCCGCTGCCCTGGGCAGCCATGGAGCCAAGGCTTCAGGGACGCACGCGGCCACGAGAGGGCAGCAGAGGGTCCAGCCGAGGGGGCGGGAGGGGGCGCGTGGGCGGTGAGACTCGCCTCATATTCCAGGTACTCCTTCCGCAAGCGGTAGTCCTCCAGCTCGCGGCTGCGGCCCCGGCGCTCCGGTAAGGTCCTCTGCAGATCCAGCAGGTCGTCGGAGGCAGCGTCCAGGCAGTTCTCGTGGGATCGATGCTGCTCCTCCTGGGAGCGGGGGGCAGTGGGGAAAGCTGCTCCAAGCCCCCACCCTCAACCCTGTTCCAGGGCCCAGGTGTGCTGCCCAAGCCCCCTCCCTCCGTTCCTGGGCCCAGGCGCACAACTCCATCCCGATCCGGGACCCAGGTGTTCAGCCCATCTCTCACCCCACCCCCCACCCACCCTGCCCCCCGTTTTCCCAGGCTCTGTGCGCAGCCTCTCGTCCCCCTTCTCGTCCCCCGCGGTGCACGCCCCTCCCCGCCGCACCCCGCCGCTCCCCCGAGGCTGTACCAGGGAGCTCTGGGCGGGGCCCACGGGCAGGATGGGCCGCACGAAGCGGCGCTGGGAGCCCACCGCAGCGGGAAAGGGCGGCGCCGAGTGCGTGGCGGCGGCCAAGTTGATGCGTGCGATCCAGGAACTCATCTCCTGGGCGGTGCTGCGGGCAGAGGTGGCTGTCTGTCCCCAGGGCCACAGAGTTGGTCTTGTCACCTCTCCCCACCCCCGCCTCCCCGTGTTCAGCACAGCAGCCCAGCCGCCCAGGACTCAAGAGCCATCAGAGGCCAGCAGCCCGGCCACTAGCCGAGGTGGTTGACCCCTGCCGGTGGTTCTTCTCACCGGACAGAGGCCAGTCTGGGAAGGCGATAGAGTTTATATCAAAGGCCAAAAACATGGATTGTTAGAGATTTCCTGGAATCTCCTGTCCAGAACAGGGAGTCTCAATCGTACTTTCAAGAAAGAGGCAGTGCACGGGCCACGTGGACCACGGGCAGGGGAGGGAAGCAGGAAGTCCCTGCTTCACGTGTGTAGCCAGGACCCTGTCATCCAGTGGCACATTCTCAGGTCTCCCAGCCATGATGGCAGCGGCAGCCTCCCTCCAGGGCCGGGCCAGCAGCCATGAGAGGGTGGGAGGGCGTCAGAGAAGGAAGCTGCGGCCTTGCCGCCTGCCCATCCCCCGGGACTTACGGTGCCTGGAAGAGGTAGAGGCGCCAGTCTGCCGTGCGCAGCTGGAAGACGTGTGGCTTCTTGGTGTAATGGGTGGCCGGGGTGGCCAGAGAGTGGTGCACCCCCACCGGCTCATCCACCATCTGTCCCACCAGGCTCTCCCCCTCAAGGCCGTGGTCCTCTCCCTGCCACAGGGCACAGGGGCTCAGAAAAGAGCTTTTCATCAGTTGCCCACCCTCCCCCGCTGCCCATGGGGGTGAGGACTCCCTACCTTCAGGAAATAGAGGACCATCCCCCGCAGTAAGGTGTGTAGCATCTTCCAGCCCCGCTTGCCCCATGGTGCTGGCCCGGGAGCAGAACACAAAGGTGGGTGGCAGCCCCCCACCCAGACACACGCAGACACACACAGTCCCCTCACCCTGCTCCTCCCACCAGCTCCTGTCCCTCCCCGGGGTGCACTTGAAACGCAGAGGCACGGCAACACAACAAAACGCAACTGATCACAAACAGGCTGTGCCGTGCCTCACACACACACTCGCACTCAGACATCAATGTAGAGCTATTTACAAACAACGTGGATGTTCACCCAGACCATCCCCTCTCCAAACACACCCACCCACTGGCACAGCTCTCTGGTCCCATCCAGACAGCACAGGGGCTCAGATCCTTGAGCAGGAGGTCCGCTTCCCCGTGGTCAGCTCCCGGCCTTGCTCAGGTCGTGTGGCTTCTTACAGCCAAGTGCCAATCCCCGGGCTGGTCACCGCACCCCACCCATCTGGGATCCCATTACTGCTCGTGGCTGCCCTGCTCCAAGCCTTCAACTGTCTGCAGAATGAGGCCCAAAGACGCCTCCTGCCATCCTCTTTCCCACGCCTGTGTTCGTAGGAAAGGATGCCAGCTCTTTCCTTGGTGGGGACCCCTCTGCCCAACTACAGATACCCCAACCCGACCCTCTTTTCCTCCAAGGTTCAGCTCAAAGACCACTGCTTCCACGAAGCCTTACTACCCTGTCCCTCACTGCCCCGCCCCCAGACAAGAACAGAAACCACGTCCCAGTACTTGATCGAGGCCTCATGCACCACTCAGCTCTTCCTTTCATCCCAGACACTGGTCTGCTTGCCTGATTCCCCCCTTAGCACTGGGGCTCAGGGGAGGGGGGTACCTAGGTCTGCCTTGTCTCTGCACCTCCGCCCCTGGCACTGTACACAGCCCGCGGCTCAGGTCACCACTGAGGACCGAACCTGGGCTGCCTGTCCTCCACCTACGTCCGCCCGTGTCCCCGAGCAGGGCTCTGGGCACACACCTCCCCGTTCACGGACGGACAGGCGCCCCCGCGCGGCAGCAGGCGGACACTCACTCTTCTTGCCATCCGCGTCCTGATGCATCTTCCGAGCCAGGATGCCCTGCTTGTAGGTGGGCACCGTGGGGTCCTGGGCCAGCTGGAGGAAGGGGTTGCTCATCTTGCCCGCCAGGGGAGGCGGCCGGGCCTTCTCGGGTCTGGCTGCGTCTTCTTCATCCCTGGACGTCAGAGAATCGGGCTGGGGGTGCTGACTGGGCAGAGGCCTCCAGGAAGTGCCCACTGCCTCAGGACCCCCACTCGGTCTCTCACTGGGCAGCCACACCTCAGGATCCCTCCCCTCTCCAAAGGCCTCCTTCAAAGCCATCATTTCCTGTCATCCCCATCCACTCCCTGCCTCTGCCTCCTCCAGGTGTTACCCGGGCCCCTGCATCCTCTCTGAGACTCCCTGCCTCTGGCTCCACCCACGCAGAGGGGAGCACGGTCTGGGGCCTTCCCGGAGGGTAAGTAGAGGGAGGAACTGGAGAGGGAGGGGAGGAAGGGGGGGGGTCTCACTTACACAGCCCACTCGAGCTTCTCACTTCGGATAGACCAGTAGAGAGCCTAGAAGAGAAGCACACAGGTGGGCAGGGGAGCCCCGGGCCGTGGGGCTCACACCCACTCTGGCAGGACAGGCATGTGGCCACCGGCCTCCTCCACCCCAGTGTTGCTACCCTTCTCCCTGGAGCAGGAAGCAGCCCACACATCCACGCAGCAACTTAAGGGGCACCTGCCATGCGCCGGGCACGGCGCTGGGAGCTGCAGACATAAGGATGAGCCAAGCCATCCGAGTCCTTGCTGGAGCTTAGTGAGGCCTGAACTAGTTCCCTGGAAGGGGACTGAGCCAGCCACACACCCTCCGGCCCAGAGGGCTCTGACACGGCAGGAACCACGACAACAGGGGCCATCCATGTACTGGGAGTGAATGGATAAATGAGGTGCTTGCTGTGACTTCGAAATGATAAAACCACGGGCATTCACGTCAGGGCAGCTAGCCTGCCTCTGTAGCCCTGGCCATGCCTAGCGGGCTGCTGGGCACACAGCAAGTGTTCAATTAACATTCTCTGAATAGACAAGAGAGCAAACGCTGTAATTGCTTATGAAAGCAGGCGGCATGCCAGGCACTGGGCCAGGCACCTGATGAGTTTTATTTTCAGGCCTAAGAATCACCCGGAAGCATTACGGGGGCCCAGCCTGAGATTCGGATTCAGTAGGTCCAGTGGGGAGGGGGGTGGCCTGTGAGTTCGCACCAGCTAACAGATTCCAGGATGACGCTGGTGCTGCCGGGGCCCACACTTCCAGTCCCCATCGGTAAGCAAGGCCTGTCCTCCGGCCAATATTTCAGCAGAGCCAGACCCAAGCTCACAGGCCCCTTGGGACCAGGAGCCAAGGCTCCAGGCCCCCCACGAGCAGCCCCTGTGCCGCACCTTGAGCAGTTCCTTGGGGAAGTTGCCGCCGTCCCGCAGGCCGTTCAGGTTGGTTATGAATTCCTGGCAGCTCATGCTCTTGCCGATGTTCTGTGGCCGTGGTGAGAGAGGGAGATGCTGGCGCACACTCCCCACCCCACCCCAGAATAACCCCCGGCCCACACCCCCTCAGGTCCCTCCCCGACCCCATCCCAGGCCTCGGTCTTGGCCCCCCTCTTCCAGGACCCCACAGGCACCGTCCCCACCCCTCACCTGTCCGTGCAAGTCCGTGTTAAGGAGCATGATGGCGCAGGTCAAGGTGTGCACAGAATCTGTCCCGGAGCGAGGCGGTGAGAGAAAGCCCGCTGGGACCCGGACTCGCTCGTTTCCTCTGCCAACACTGGGCAGGGTGGCCCCCCCAGTCACAGCCCCTCCACACGTTCCAATCAGCCGCCACTCACTCCTCAGCAGACCGGGGACACTTCCATGCCATCCTTCTCCTGGGCACCCCAAAGTCCCCCTGCCCCGAGCCCGGCCCTCCAGCAGCCCCTCCCTACCTACTGAGGAGAAGAGCCCAGGATTGCAGTAATGGAAACGCCTGGAAAACTGGTAGAGGATTCGTTCCCGCTCCTGAGTCTCCCCGCTGAGCACCAGCGCCTGGAGGAAGCCCCTGGAAGGAGGGCCAGAGTCCAGGACAGTGCCCAGCAGGCCCAGAGCTCGGGACCAATCAGATCCCAGCTTCTGTTGGTGGCACCACACCCCTCACCCCAGCATCCCCTCTCCCCAGGGAAGGCCCCACGCGTTACCGGAGGGCACGGTCCAGGCTCTGGCCTCCAAACTGGAAGAAGGACAGGTACTGCTCAGCCACAGCCCTGCTGAAGTCATTGCTGTGGAGGGGAAGGTGGGGTGAAACCAGAACTGGGGGTCTGAGCCAGAGCCCCAGGGCCTGCACACATCCGGGGGCCAATGGGGTATTTGGGTGCAATCAAGGGAAAGGCACAGCCACCCTGGACCCTAGGTCCCAAGAGAGCAAGGGGGCAGCTGGGGTCTGGTCTGCCTCTGGCACCCCATCCGGTGCTGAGTGGAAGGGACAGGTGGAGTTGGGGTGGGGGAGGCAGGTGGCTGCGTCTGGTGGCTCTAAGCAGGGATCAAGGGTGCGGAGGTGATGAAGTGTGACTGAGAGGAAGAGGCAGGCAGAGCAATGCGTCTGGCAGGAGAGGGGAGAGGAGTGTGATGGACGGGACAGGAATAAAGGGACGAGAGGTCAGCCGTGGGGCTGGAGGGTCACGGGGGTGGGCCGGGGTGGCCAGCACAGGGGCTCTGTTGGTGGCTTCTCCCCATCCTGACTCAACCTCTGGCCTTGCTCAGGTTCAGAGCTCCTTACTTCTTCTGCAGGTAGGCAGCCACTTCGGACTTCCGGAAGCCCTCCAGGTGATAGAGGCGAGAGGCCAAGTTCCAGGCCCCCTTGTCTGTCCTGACGCCATTAGCCAGCTTGTCTCCAGCCTGTGGCCTTTGGCCTTCCTCTGGGGACTGTACTTGGGGCATGGGACTCTTGGGACACCTGCAAAAGTCCATTAGTGTCCTCAGACTCCCACCTGGGGTGGAAGCGAAGGGGCTGTGGGTCAAGTGTCCTTGAGGTCAGTCCTGGACGGAGTGCCCAGAGTCCGCAGCCCAGAGCTCAGGGCAGGATCTGGAGCCCTGGGGCCTTGACCAGCCAAGGAGGAGCTGGACCAGGGCCTCACCAAGGGAAGAGGCAGGGTCACAGCCTGCCTGGCCTGGCCTGGGCCGGGAACCAGGAGGACCCAGAAAGGGCAGTATTCACACAAAGCGGGCAAGGGTTGGAGCCAGACTTGGTCCCAGCACTTTCTCAGGTGAACGACAGAGATGTTCTGAGCCCAGTTCACCTCGAGTGGCAGGGGTGGCCCTTTGAAGACCCCAGTGGTGTCCAGTCCATCCCAAGGAGGGGTGGGATCACCTCCCCAAACCCCAGCCGCCGCCTGTGTCCCTTGCCTCCCCTGCCCGCTTCACAATGCCTCCTTGCCCCCCGCCCCCAGCTCCAGCCCCCACTCCCAGATCTGAAACCAAGGAAGGTGCAAGGATGAGGCAAGAACGGGACACTGGACTGGCTCTAGGGATGGCTGACAGCTGGGGGAGTCACAGAGGGGGGGGTTCCAACCACTTCCGTACAGGCAGCTCCGGGATAAAGACAGACCTGACCGCAGGGGCTTGGACGGGACCTACAGAGCATGCGCAGACCGGGCAGCGCCCGCAGACCCGGAGCATGCTCAGAATCTCACCAAGTCCCGTCTACCGACTCTTGCATTTCCCCTGCCACGTTGCAGCCAGGGAGCAGGCATCCTCGTTTCCTGAATCACCATCCGCGTTGCCACAGTGAGGGCGGGAGTTGTGCAGATAAGCCAAACTCAGCACGCGGGAAAACGTTCACCAGTGAACTGCCCACTTATACAATCAGATGGCGCTGGCCAGCCTTCTCCCCTCAACACGAACGCGCATCTCTGCCCCCGACCGCACGGCTGCCTGAGGCTCACACACCCCCAGCACGGCCGGGCAAACATGACAGAAACCAACTGAAAAGTGAAATTACACATCATGCCAAAAAACAGGGGGTTTTATGAAGTCCGTGACAGTGATGCTGGAAGACGCCAGGAATCACAGGGAAAGCCAGGGACAAAGGAGCAACGGGAAGGGTTAGTCCAGCGAATGACTGAAGATGAGAAGATAAAAATAATGAAACACTTGTCACATCTAAAGAGAACTGTTTGGATCATTGGCTGACAAAGCCCTAAAATACTTGTACAAAAATGGCCTAGTCAGTTAGTGTTGTGACTAAACTAATCTCTAGACAGGGAGGCACTTTGAGGGGGGGAAAAAAACAAACCACAGGGCAGATATAAACAGTTACAAGATTGTATATTTTAAATAGGTGAATTGTACGGTAGGTGAATTGTGTCTCAATAAAGCTGTTATTAAAATTAAATTAAATCAAATACACCTTTATGACCTCACTGTGAAAGTCATACTGTGAGAGTCAAGTGTGAACGAAAGACTTCTCGCTGGGCCACCAAACTAGGCCAGGAGAATTAAACCTCTATATTGTGTTAAATATAAGTTGAAATAAATGTGTTTCTGTAATAGTGTCATTTACCAAGAAAATTATCAATTAAACCTTTTAAAAATTATTTACTGTGAAAGTATGGTGCTCATGTTTGGTGGATTTACTTTTATTTGGGGGTTGAACTAACTTTAATTTTTGGTATAATGAACCCTCTCTTTTTAGGTACTAAGGGACTCCTCTGATCACCTCTGAATGTCTCCAGGGAATGGTTTTCCAGCTACAGAAGGAAGATGCTTCTTTGGTTTCTGGCACTGCCTGAGGCTCTGTCACCATCAGCCAGTAAAACTGAGATGGGAGTGGGGTTAGCCATCCAGTTAGTGCAACTCTGAGTCCGTGACCTGAACCACCACTGGCTTCCCCGGTCTCTCCCATATGACCCCGATTCGGCCAACCTGGGAACAAAACCCCTTTCCCATGTGACGTCCTGGGGCAGGTGGACATCTAGGCTGGTTTTCCAGTTGGCCTATTCCTACCTCTGGTCACAGTTCTGGGGTTCCCCAGTCCTGCTGTGGACCCCGAGATCCACCATTCCCTTGATCCCAGTCAAACCTCCCCTTGCTGTTCCGGCTTCCCCTGAGACCCCAGCCAGCGCCCTGGGCCTCCCAGACACATCCTCAAACTCAAAGCAGCAGGTAATCCCCCACACCCCAAGCTCTGACCTTCCCTCTCCCCAGACCTGCTTAGCACAACCCCCATTTTTCGGGACACACGGCCCTGGTCAGGTCCCTGAACACCTCCTTGTTCTCTCCTGGTGTCCAGCTATGGACACGGCTCCCTGGTTCTGCCTCGGCACATTCAAATCCTGCCCCACGTGTGTGGCTGTCTGCTGTTTGGTTTCTTGTGCTTCCAAACCCTCCAGTCGAATAATCCCGGCTTAACAGATACTAGTACATTAAGTCCCAGTGGGCATTCCTCATGCCCCACCCAGGCTGGGTGCTCTTCAGTGCACGCATAATTAGGAGGCAGAGGGCCGGGCAGAACACTCACCCTTCTGCAGAGGGCAGGAGATTGTCGGGCCGGACAGCTCCAGCCTCCGCAGGCCTGGCTGGGCCTTCTCTCTTTATTTCCTTCTCTGGCTTTGGGGCCTCTCCAGCCTCCTCCTTCTCCAGGGAACTGGGATCCGCCCCATCTGTCTCCAAAAGCGAAGGGCTTGAAGCATCTAGTGTCCACTTGGGAAGAACACCGCCTGAGGGGCAGCCTCGGAGCTGCGGGCTGCCTTCCTGGGAGGACACGGGGCTGGGCTGGGGGCCGGGGCCTCTGGCCTCAGACTCAGGGCTGCTCGGCTCTGGCGAAGAAGCTGGGCTCTCCCAGGGGCCAGGGGCCACGGCGCAGGGAGCAGACTCCTGGGGACACTCTGTATCCCTGTCACCTGAGAGAGAGCGTGGAGTGAGGCTGGCATGGGGCAAGGGGCAGGCTGAGGGCCAAGGGGCCTGGCAGAGCCAGGAGAACAGCCTGGGCCGACCCTCCAGCAGCCCCTCCCTGGGGCTCCTCCCTGGAGCCGCACATTCTGTCCCTCCCTCGGGCAGTGACCTCCCACATGCAGAGGGAGCTGGCAGAGGGCTCCCAGGACATCAGCCCCAAGGCAGTAGGGGGCCCAGGACTTGCTGCATCACTAAGACCCAAAAATGCAGGGCTTTTGTGCATTTGTTCATTTACTCAATAAGGTGATTATCTTAAAACCCATTGCATTGATGAAGTCATAGAAGCAGAAGAAGGATTTAACCCCAAGTCTGTCCGGCTCCAACACATCACAAGGGGACCCTTTAATGACATCCCTGGATCCAAGAATGATCTCTGTCCCCACTCCAGATCCCAAAGCCTCTAACCACCCAATTTCCCAGACCCTATATTGGTTCTGACCTCTGTCCTGGGAGCTAAGAGCCTCCCGGGGCCAGGAAGGAACGTCCTCTGTCTGCCAGGCCTCTGGGCTGGGCAGAGTCTGCTGAGAAAGATACAGGGTATCCATGAGCCCTGGGGGCACTGAGAGGTGAAGGGGGCAGTCCAGGCAGAGGGAGGGGAGGGAGGGGAGAGGGACCATGAGTATGCAGAGCCCTTCCCTCCCTGCTGTCCTCACACCCAGACCACACGGCCTTGGTCTGGGCCTCAGTTCCGAAGAGGCACCCCGGATGGGACCCACAACCTAGGGGTGCTGGGCCCCGGAAATCACCGGGTTTATGTTCTTCCTTTACAGATGGAGGAGATGAGGCCCAGAGAGGGGAAGTGACTTGCCCAAGGTTGCACAGGATGTATGGCGGGGCTGGAGGCAGATCCCACAGGTCCTGTTTCCCAGGTCAATGCTTTGTCCACACAGGATGCCACAGGTGGGGCAGGGTCATGACTGTCTCCCAGAGGAGTCTTCAGGAAGAAGAGGAGAAGAGAGAGCTTTGCCCCGAGGGAAACTGTTCCCAGAGCCTTTCCCACACCCCACCGAGCCTCCCTCCAAGGTGCGGCTCAGATGGCCCTGCCTTCTGCCGCACCCACCCAAGGAGAGGCTGTGTTAAAGGGAGGGCAACAGCCCCCAGGTGGTGGGCTGGGCTTTGTCATCCGGGATGGGATCAAACCTCAGCTCCAGGGACAGGGCTCCCCAGCTTCCCTCTGAGGACCCCAGGAGCCCTGGAGCAACCAGGCCCCAGGTGGCACCTCAAAGGACAGAGCCACGACCACCCCACATGGGGACCCCAGCCTGTGGGTGGAGGTGCCTGGACAGTGAGCAACTCCTCTGACCTCGGGGTCAGGTGAGAGCCGCGCTGGTCGCCAGCGCTTTCCCACTGTTCTCCGGGATGGGAGAGATGAGAAGGTTACAGCCCTGCTCTGCCAGCTTGAGTTTCCTTATCTCTTACGCAGAGGCCTCCCTGGGAAAAATGTGCTCACATAACTTGTCCCCATGACTTGTGCTGGCTGATATCAAGGACCTCAGCTGTTGTCCTAGGGGCCTGATCTAACGGCACTGGACGCGCGGAAAGATGGTGAGCTCAAAGTAACAAAATGCTGAAATCTCTCCCTAAAAGAGAAGACTCTTCAAGTAGGCATCCCCCATCGGGGCAGAGGCCGCTCCTGCAGGCTGACCCCTGCCCTGTTACAGTCGGGACTGTCCTAGAGGTGGGAGTGGAGAGGCTGAGACTGGCCCGGAACGCGCTGCACCCGGAGGAGCTGATGGTTCAAGTGTGTCCAGATGCAGCCCCTTGGAGCTGGCGAGAGGGAGACATTTGTACACTTAATTGTCATCACATTCAGTTGACATCATGGCATCTGTAAAATGTCCTCTAATTCTGAAGGCCATGACGGGCCTGTCTTTCTGCTATACGTCACTCCAGGATCCCCAAAGGCCTGAGCATCTGGAAAGAGTGTTCGGGGCCCACTGACCGCTGAGGAAGTCCTTCCCCCCGTGTTCCCAGGCGCGGCCTGGGGCTGTCCCAAGGGCTGGGCTTACCTCACTCTCCTCCTGGCTGGGAGGTGCTGTGGGAGGCCCTTCAGGGGTGGTGGACGCGTCCCCCACAGCCCAGGAGAAGGAGTGCGGTCTGTACGTGGGCACAGGGAACGGAGGCGTGGTGGGGCTGCTGGAATGCGCTGTGCCGTCCCCCAGATCAGGCTCCTGGCCCTGCTCCCACGGCATTCTGCCTCCTGGGAGGGGAGACTCCAGGGGCCCAGTCCTCACGTCTGCACAGAAGTCTGAGAACCCCCAGGAAAAATGAGCTTCAGAAGCACTGGTGTCCGAGCAAGGGCTCTCTAGGAAGACGGGGTTGTCAAAGAACACGCTCTCCTCCTCGGGCCCCCACTCCGGGGAGGAGTCAGGCACCCCCTCCCTTCGCCACCCCGGGTTCTGGGTCTCCACTTCGGGCCCGCTGCTGTCCTCCCCCGAGGCCTCGTCCACGTCTACAGGTAGGCTGGGGCGGAGACCCGAGTCCCGGTGGCCCGCTGCGCTGGGGAAAGTAGGGAGGTCCGTAGGGGCCGTGGGGAGGCAGCATCTCAGCTCAGCTCTGAGCCCTTCCGTCTTCTCCAGCTCCTCCTCCAGGTCCAGGACGCACATCTGGGCCTGCAGGATGCCCGCCCAGAACATCACCTGGGTGGACGTGCTCTGGCTCTGCCTGGGGCTCCCCAGAGGATGGCTGTCCCTGGGGGACCCGGGGGGTGCTGCCTTCTGCCCCGGTCCCCCCTGGGAAGAGCTGCTCCCCAGATGCATGCGTTCTGGGCTGGTGCCCCTGGGAGGACCATCTTGCCGTGTGAAATCAGGAGCATCAAAGGCCCAGGTCTGTTCCCCGCAAGGTTCAGGAGGATCCAGAAGGCCACGCGTTTCCCTCGGGTGCACTCCTGGGTGGGGCAGGTTGTCTCCCAGACAGATGTCGAGAAATTCCACAGGTTTGAGGTGTTCAGACAGTCTGTCGTCATCCATCATCCAAGAGCATAAACTCTGCCGGAGCCCCCAGAAGCATCCGCCTTCACAAGCCCATTGTGTGGATCAGAGGGAGCGCTGGCCAAGGGGGCGACTGGGACCCCACGTCTACCCTGGAAGTGCCCAGAGCGAATACAGGTTAGCCCTGGGCTGTCAGCCCCCAGAGGCACACATCTAGCAAGTTACTTGTGGTTTGGAGTGCCTGCCGCATCACATCTGTAGCCCTGGCCAAGAGATGCTGCCCTGCAGGGTGAGGGCTGTACTGTCCGCGCTGTGTGACGCACCACTGCAGCCTGCACCAGGGTGGCACCTGCCCCAGAGACACTCGTCTGTTGGCTGAAGGAGGTTTGAGCGGCTTAGCTGTAGAAGGTGAACTGAGCAAACCAGATCTTTCTCTTGGGAATCCGGACTAGAGAATGCTGAGGTTGGGGTGACTGGTAGCAGGAGCAAAGGGTAGAGGATGCCTCAAAACAGCATGAAAGCAGCGACAAACAAAAACCACACGTAGTGGGCAGGGAAATAGCTCAGTGGTAGAGCTTAACAGGCACAAAGTCCCGGGTTCAATCCTTAGTACCTCAGTTAAAACAAACAAACAAACATAACCACCTGCTCCCCTCCCCCCAGAATTTTTTGTTCAATGACACAAAGTATGTAGGAGCCAAAAAGACACAGACGAGAGGTGAGGGGAAGGGAGCGGACTCGAGGCAGAAGCAACTTCCCGGTACCCACCTCTCACCCACTTCAGGGCCCACCATTAGACACGCAGTGAGTGGGAATTCTCAGAGCTGGAAAAGCAAGGTTGGGTGGGGTCCTGCTCCTTAAGGTCACCTAGAAAGCAGAGCCAGACATTGTTCCTTCTTTCAGGAGGCGCCTGAGAGAAATGAGACAGGACCACTTGGAATTTCAGTTTCTTATTCTGCTTGAAAGCATCCTCGGAAAAGTCCCTCAAAATCAGAATCCCTTTCTGGGTTTTTACCTCTCCCCCTGTCCCAACCCACACATCCCTCACTTTGAGCAGGGTGAGAATCTGTAATTGCGGAACCAGGGCGGCAGGATTCTGAGGTCTTAGCCCCTGGAAAGGTCCCTGCCCAGCCCTTGGGGGCCCATCTACCACTGAGTTCTCAGTCGGCCTCCCCAGTAAACTGTGACTTCCCAAAATCGGGGCCATTTCTTACTTTTAATCTTGTGTTTGATGCTCTGGATCCAATTGCTCTGAATCCTTCTTCTCCTATGGGTCTCCCACTCTGTAAGCTCAGTCTCATTCGAAGCTCTTTCTCTCTAACCCACTCCCGTGACCCAGGTTACAGGCTGAGGACTCATACGCTTTGCTCCCTAAGACCTCGGCTGGCCCGAGTGGCAGTCCCTGGCTACCCTGCTCCCCCAAGCAGCTGTCCATTTCCTATCCTCCCCCCTGTCTGGGTGACAGCCTTGCTATTGTCCTGTCTCCAAAGGGGAAGGGACAAGTACACTTCAGGACCCATCGTCTATAATCAGGCAAACCCTCTGGATCCAAAGTAAGGTGGTGAGACCCCCCCCCCCAAAACAGCAGGCTTCTCAAGCAACCAGCCTTTAGTGCTCAGGAAACATGAGGAAAACAGCTCCGTTTAGGAGGTGGAGGGTGGCAGGGGGCCAGAGAAGCACCTGGTTTATAGGTACCTGAGCCCAGGGCACCCCCAGCTCCCTTCTCAGACCCCTTGTCCCCAGTCCCTGCTAAGACCTGGTCTACATGTGCCAGCTGGCTCCCCTGCTGAGACCCCTCATGCCTCCCCACATTGTATCTGCCGCCTCCCCACCTTAGGGGCCCATCTCCGTGGGCATCACAGCATTCTGCCCAAATGACATCAACTCCCCGCCTCTCAGTAGTCAATCACTTGACAAAAAAGCTCAAATACCAGTAACTGGAATGGGAAATGGTGGGCCGGGGCTGGCGGAAAGGGCATCCCACAATTTTTAATAAGACAGGATTCCCCCCCGTCACTCTTTGCAAGTATGTCCTTATAAATAAATACATCCATGAAATAAAGCAACCGTCCAGGTAAATGTTAACGACCATGAGGACTGGACTGGCCTTCCCAGGAGAAACTGAGTTTTCCTTGATAGATTCAGAGGGGAAAAAAAAAAAATAAATCAGAGACCAGAGAGAAGAGAGCAGATGTCTGGGACCTGAAGAGGCTGAAGGGCCAGAGGGCAGTGGGGTGGGGACTGGGGGTGGAGGGGAGGAAATGGGGACAGACAGACAGATCCACCACTTGGGGGAGGAGGGATGTGGGCTAGCTCGGGCAGGACTCGGAACCTGGCTGCTCTCCATCCCTCTCTCGCATTTCAGAGCATTTACTCCACTGCGTAATTGCTAGCATGTTAACCCACCCGGTTCTAGTTTGCCTCCCCTTCCCAGAACGTAAGCCCCGAGAAGGTTCTTTGTGCTCCTTGCTACGGCCGCCTCACTATGGCAACGCTGACTGCCGGTCACATTAGTGACTGATTGTGTTATACCCATTCCAGCCACCAAGTGCTGGGGCACATGCTTATCCTTCAGTTCAAGCGGTTAGAAACGAAGGTGAGTGTTGACTCCGGACCACCCAAGAGACACCTGGGGTTACAGAGCCTGGCGGGAGGTGCCCTGGCTCCAGGCAGGCAGGTCCACACGGGCAACGCACAACCTCTTGGTAGAGTTTCCACATTTGGTAAATAAATAATAGCGGACGCCCAATATTGGGGACATATTTATATTAAAAATCGACTCATTGTTTATCTGAAATTCTAATTTTGCGAGGCATTCAGTATCATAGCTGGCAACCCAACCCTGTGGAAACAGTGCACCCCTGCAGCGTGTGGTTCACCCCGCTCATGCTTTGCAGCCTTGAGACACGGGATTCCATTGCCCTCCGACCATCAAAGAAGCAAGGCTCAGAGAGCTTCAGAAACGTGCCTGGGTACCCCAGCTGGTGGCGGGGGCGGCTGGGGTCTGAGCCCAGGGCTGCGGCTCCCTGAAGTACCACTTTCTCTTCGCACCCGTAGATCAACTCCCTTGGGCGCTCATGGACTGAATGAAGCATGAATTTCCTCTGAAACTGAATTCTTCTCTTTCCTCCGCTATCCAGGGCAGGGCCTGCCCCACTCCAGAAATGTTTGTGAAAATCAAAGATGCAGGTTGGATGGGTGGGTGGGAGGGACGGATCCTCAGAAATCCCCCTCCTCAACAACCTTACTACCAGACTCGGGGGACTGAGGCTTTGAGAAGGAGATTTAGCATCATTATGGCCTTATGACCTCCTCCTGAGGGCCAGTCTGGCCATGAACCAATCATGCCTTCCTCCCTAAGGGCAGAGCTTTCCCAGAGTAGCTCCTGCCAGGCCAGCCCAGCCCCCAAAACGCCCACCTGGGTCCTGCCTCTGGGGCAGCGGCTGGACAGAAAGGAGGAGATTTCGGTACCTGTTCAGCCACCTGTCTGTGCTCTCCACCTGCAGAAGGGACGCTGGAATTGCGGGTTTGAGAAGTTTCTCGCCCTTTCTCTTTCTCTCTCTCTCCCTCCCCATCCTCCTCCCCCACACACCTCTCTCCTCTCCTCTTTCACTGCTCCTCCCTGAATGAAGAGACAGGATGACCTGAAGGGGGGGTTACTTCTTACGGCCACCAAGGCAGTCCCACCAGTCACCTGGGTGAGGGCGGCCTGACCGAGCAAGGGGTGGGAGGCCAGGGGTCAAGGGTGCAGACCCGCCTCTGTTTTTTGGAGGCAGAGGCGAGCCAGGCACTGGGGAGCAGAGTCCAGGTCTCATGCATCTAAAATTTTCCTAGTTTACTTTTTTTTTTCCCCACCCCTGGAGTTTTGTGAAATCTCCTCTGAAATCACTCTCAGGTATCCTCACCAGGACACAGGAGGGAGAACGCGCCTGCCACTGGCCTCTGAAGCGGGCTCTGCTACCTCTGAAACGAGCGACCCTTCGTTTTCCAAGGACCGGGATGGCTCAGGAAGCTTAAGGAAAAGTTCCGGGAGAAGGAGAATGGTTCTTTGGAATCTAAGAAAATGCTCAGAGCTCCAGAAGCCAGTGAGGGGAAGGAGCAGGCAGGAAGCTGAGATGGGGAGGAGGGAGGCGACGTTCCACGGGGTGACCCCCCCCCAGGGCTCCCTCTAGAGCAGTGACCACTGCAGGGGCTGAGTTCATGTCAGGACATGGGAGTTAAAGGACACAGAAACCAATGGCGGGGGACCAGGAGGACAGGTGTCCCTACCACCACCACCCACCCCACCTTGGGCTTCAAGGCAACGTCTTTTTGATCTTGGGGCAGGAAGGAGCCCAGATGGCACCCGGCTCATCCTTTCTAAGAGTGGGTTTGCTTTCCACCCGCCGCTTGGGCACACAGCCTGTAACCCTGAAGTGCCGGGAGACCAGGGGAGAGCCTGCCCCAGCGGACAGGTGACAGCGTGGGTGTCCTGCATTCAGTCCCCGCTCACCTGACACCTGGAGGCTCACAGACTAGACTCAGATCCTCTGGTCAAAACCCTCACCTGGTTCCTTGTCTGTGAAAGAAGGAAATAAGATGAAGAAAGCTGCACTGGAGATTTGTTACAAAATGGGAGGGGGTCCAAGTGCTAATCCAGGGCCCGGCCCTTGGTAGGTGCACAGAAAGACCATGTCCTGCTCAGACTAACTTTGCTGCTTTGCAGGTCCATTGTGAGAAGCCAAACAGATAAAAACAAACAACCCTCCGCAACAGGCAGCCTCAGCCCAGGGGGCACCCTCCGCCCCTCCAGAAGCCAGCCCTGAATCTCCATTCAGGAGTGTCCGTCTCTCTCCATCTCTCTCCTTTGAAGCTTTCAGAATCAGCAAGCACTGCTTCCTTTTGCCCTAGAAAAGCTTCCTTCCTGTGCAAAAAGCAATCTCCTCCAGGGACTCAGGAGGTGACCTGCCCGGCTCCTGCTAGGAATGTGGTCCCTGAAGGCAGGAGCTGAGGGTAGAGTCCTGGCCACCCATCCCATCTGGAGTTACAGAACAGATTCCCCCCCCCCCCCGCCACCTCCTAAATCTGAGGCCAGAGCACCCATGATACATGACTGGGGCCACCCCACATCCTGCCCACACGGAAGGAGCCTTCATGCAAATGTGCAGAGAGAGGAGAGACAGACACACACCAGTGGTGCTGAGAACCCTGAGGTGGGGTCAGCTGGGGCTCAGGCATGGAAGAATGGAGGGGGCAGAGGGGATGGTGGGGACAGAGGGGGTGGGGACAGAGAGGATTGTGGGTTAAAGAGCCAATGGGTCTTCACAGCAGCCACTGCCTGGGAAGGGGACAAAGAGGGCTCAGGGCCAGGCTGGGCCTGCCTCGCCCTTTCTTGGATCTCCTCCTTCCTCTAAAAAGAGTCCAGCAGCCCAAACTCTAACCCCTAGGCTGGGCGGTTCCTTGTCTGTAGAGGAGGGAGCACTGGGGTGGGGAAGCCCTGAAGCCCGGGGAGACAGCCCTCCTGGCTCAGGCTGCAGCCCTGGGGGTATTGGTTGTCAGCTGAAGACAGGTCGCCCTTCCCGGCCTTTCGGCAGAGGAGTGGGATCTTAGGCCCTAGGATGAGGGGGCGGGGGCTGAGGATAACAACTTCAACTAGGAGGCCTTACAGTGTCCCCAGCAGGGACGCCTTTGGGAGTGAGATGGTTCCTGATACCTACCAGGTCCACAGGCCTAAGCCACAGCTGCCTGGGGAAACCAGCAAGTCGGCCCCCTCCCCTTAACCCAGCCTCTCTGGGGGCGGGGGGCCTGAAGGCAACATGGGCTGGGAGCCCCGAGTCTGAGCTCCTATGGTGACCACACCCAAGGCTGCCCCCGCCCCAAAGCCCCAGCCCAAACGGCTTCCTTCTCTCCAGGGTCGAGGGGTCAAGGCTCACTTGGGCCTCTGGCCACACGAACCCCCACTGGGTGCCTGTCACAGCAGTCACCAGCAACCTGGGGGGCCACAGGAGGCTGAAGGAGGGTCTTCCTTGGTCCCCTCGCCCTTCACGACTGCAGCCCACCAGGGGCTCTGGGGGGGCTGGGGTAAGTGGGGGCCAGACTGGGAGGGGCAGGCTGAGGGAGGAGGGGGCCAGAGGGAAGGGAGGGAAAGGATGAGCAGGCAGCCCAAGGCCGGCTCGCGGCAGGTGCACACGCAGTAGGCCTACAGAGCCCTCCTCCCTGCCCCACCTGCCCCAGCAGGCGCCACAAGGGCCCACACATGACTCCGCATCCCTGGGCACCTTCCCTGCCCCCACCCCAGGCAGGCACCTTGCTCACCTCCGAAGGGCCCGGAGGGAAGGGATGAGCGGGCCCCGCTCCCCAGGAGCCGTCCTGCTGCTCGGTCGGTCGGTCAGGCCGCCCCGTGAGTGTGAGCGTGGCCGCTGGAGCTTCCGACTTCCGCTGCCTTCGCCACACTCGCCCTCCTGCTCCCCGTGGCCTCCAGGGGCTCCCCAGCTGCTCTGCACCTCACTTCCTGCCCCAGAGTCGAGAGCCCCGCTCCCAAGCCCAGCACCTCTGGCCCCCTGCCCCCTGCCCTGCTCCCAGGGCCCCCACCCTGGCTCAGCCCAGAGTCAAGGGCCAGGAAGACAGAAAGAGGAAGGTGCAGCCCCCGACTGTGAACACGCCCCACCCCTCCTCCCTGCGGTTCTGTCATCAGGTTCTCATCTCTGCCCGGCTCTTGGTTCCTCACAGGGCACCCGGGGGACTCGGGAGGGCCCTGGGGCTGGCAACTTTCCTTTTTCTGTCAATTTCTGAGTGGCTATGTCTCCTGGAGGTCATAACGGCACCCAATACAAGTGTCTTAAAGTGACGAAGTGTCCCCCAGTATCCCCTGAGTCACCCCTCTCACCAAATGATGAAGCATTAAGAGATCCATGAGGCAGGCTCAGAGAGGCTAAGCCACTGCCCAGGGTTGCACAGCTGAGAAATCACAGAGTTGTGGTTAGAACTCAGAGCATCTGACCACATGAACCAACCGTCATCTGTTTCCCACGGCTGAATTCCTGATGTATGTCCTTGGGATACAGGTCACAGGTTTCCACGAGTACGCGACGAGGCTTGGGGGGACCACACTCTGTACCATTCTCTTCTCCCTCCACACAATCTATTCTCCAGCCTTAGTGACCACCAGCTTCCCTGCTGAGGGTCTGAAGACCCCCAACCCACCCCGAGCTCCTGCCCAGGGGACTCCTTCATTCCAAGTCCTATCATCAAAGGGTCTCAGACCCAGGCCAGCCTGGCCCACAATGTAGAGGGCATGGCTCCCGCTGGAGCCTTCCTGCAGCTGCACCCCAGCCCCAACACACACACACACGAACAGAAGGCGTGGAGTCCAGTGGGATGTGCTTACCAGGCCTTTCTCCATCACGCTCGGGGCACCCAGGAGCCTGGGATTCTCTGCCTCCCAGACCCACCAGGCCTCATCCTCCACCCCACCCCTGCCCCCTGGGGACACTGCATCACGATTCTGTGCAGCCCTAAACCTGGGGGGAACATCTGACCACTGAACCAATGGTCATGGGCCACGTCCATGGGGCGGATAGGGACTGGACCTGGGGGCCGGCCGCCCTCTACACCCACGGGCAGCACCAAGCCACTGTGGGGAAGAAAACAAGAAGGGGCTGAAAGGCTGGGGGTGGGCCCTGCCACACGCCACCTTCAGCGGAGGCCAAGAATCCTAATTCACAGCTGGACCTCCAGGTCGTCATTAAGATGGGAGGCAGGAGAAGACGACACACTTCATACATAACAGTTCATCAGCTGCAGAGTTTTAATATTGACACATCCGAACACCTCTCAGTGGGGCGCTCCACTGTTCGCTTTCTGGGGCTGGTAAAAGCCAGGGGCAGGCTTCTGTCAAAGTCAGTGCAACGCACGCCTGGTTTATGACCTCCCATGAGCTGCTCCTCCCCCTGTATTGGGGATTTTACAACACTGTGCCCAGCCAGGGAAGCCAGAAACCTCAAGCCACCTCGGCCTAAACGCAAACCCTCGCTCGGGCATCCGGGGTGTCTGGAATGTGGCCACAGCTCAACCGGCACCAACTCCGTGCCGTCCCAATGCAAGAAGCTGCTGACCATCAGGAATAAAGCCCAGGAACCCTGTCCTCAGGATCTTCCAATGTAGTGACAGACAAAAACTGAGCAAGGAGGTAATCAGTGTGTGATCATACACTTTGATGATGCTGAGGAGAGAGGGCTTGGGGAGAGAGGAAAGGGAGCATTGGGGGCAGCTCACTGAGATCGGAGGCCAGGGGCACCGCATCCCCGCGAAGAGGAGCCAGCACACAATGAGTGTGGGGTGGGCATTACAGGCAAGTGTAACTTTTTGCCTGAGACTGGAAAGGTCTCTGTGAGTCAAGGGAACAGAAAGCCAGCCAGTGTGGCCGGTGCAGCCAGCCTAGGGGAGGGTGGGAGAAGAGGGTAGGGCTGGATGCCACGGGGTCCCCGGGGGTAAGCCAGGGTGCTGGGTAAGCAGGGAAGTGACAGGTGTATTTACTTTTATTTATTTATTTATTTCTGTATAGAGTCTCCAGAGTTGAGGGCTCAGTGAGACAGGGAGACCAGGCAGGGGCTGGGTGACAGTCTAGAGGAGGCGGGATGGTGGCTTGGAGGGGGTGGAAATGGCAGAGAAGGGGAGACAGAGGGCATGGGACCACTATCTGGGATGCTTGGTCGAACTGCTACCTAAGTAGACATGAGATGCAAAGATGAGAGTCAAGGGCAGTTCCTAGATTTCTGGCATGAGCAACTTGGGTGGGTGGTCATGGTATTTGCTGAAATGGGAGAGAACTGGGGAGATGGGGCTTAGTGGAGAACACCAGGAGTTTCACTTTTTAAATGTTAGGTCTGAGGTATCTGTGAGATACCCCAGCAGGCCTAGCCTGCACCTGGAGCTGACAGGAGGGGCTGGGCCGCAGAAATGAGCTCGAGTGTGACCAGCAGGAAGGTGGCCCGTGCTGGGGGCTGGCGGAGCCTCCCCATGAGAAGCCTGCAGAGGTGAGAGAGAAGGGGCGGCCAAGGAGCGAGAGAAACACTGCGAGGGTGTGTTGTCACCGAGACAAGAGAGGAGATAGGTAACTTCAGGAGGAAGTGGTCAGCTGTGTCAAACGCTACTGGAGAGTGTCTGTGCAAAGTGACCACTGAATGTGGCCACACGGAGGTTCTGGACAAGCCGGGGGTGGAGGCCGGCGCCACGAGGTGAGGACTGATTAGGAGCTGAGGACAGGGGTCTGCCCCCTCCACACCTGTATGAGTCTCCATCCTCCCTGACTGTGAACTTCTCCCTCAACCGCTACCCAGCTTGTGCCGCAGAGGGCCTGGCTCGTAAATGCTCCACAACCATGTGATGAAGAAATGGGTCAAAGCCACTCATCTCCCTTCCCTTGTTCACATCAGAAATACCATGGGAAGTGGAATCTGCCTCTCCCCTCTCCTTCCAGGCAACCGGTCCTGTGTGTTTGGTTTGTGCGTCTAGGGGGACCTGGGGGTATGGCTAGGGAGTGGGTCCTGCTTTCAGCAAACTCTAAGAAGAGACTCCCAGACTCCTGCACTCACCACCTTTGTCCCAACTCCTAGAACTTTCACCTCCTCCCCAAGATTGATGACCCAGGAGCAAAACTGGATGGAATACCCACAGGCAAGGAGGGCCTCCAGCTCACAGGGTGAGAGGCTGCCACGTGGACAGAGAAACTGGCTTCTGCCCCAGAGGCCCTGTCGGGCGGTGAGCCTTGATCCTCCCACTCCCGGGGGGGTCTCTGCCCAGCACCCCCGCCCCCAGGGCCCAGCGTACAGACATGCAGCCTCCTGACATGACCACAGCCTGAGGGCAGACAGCCTTGCCAAGCAGCCCCTTCCTGCCTCCCTGGAGGTGGCGACTTCCTGTTTGCCCACAGAGGAAGCCACTGAGCACAGGTGGGGAGGCGGCTTTGCACACACAGCGCTGACTGCGAAGTGGAGCCCACCTTCCAGGAAGGGAGCTCTGGGGAGTTCAGTGCACAGTCCACCCTCCTCAGAGGCAGAGGGAGGCAGCAGAGGAAGGGAATGGGCTCCTGACTTAGAAGTCCCTTTCATGGAGAGCCCCTTGCTGCTGAAGCTCGCCAGGCCCTTTCCAAGCAGCATCTCCAAGCTCTCGAGTCTGGGGTTGGGGTGGGGGTGTTAATTATCCTCATGCTACAGAGCAGAGGAAGAGACTGAGGGTCAGAGCAGTCACTCAGTCTGGGCTCGAACCCAGGACCACAGCACCAAACGCACCCTGTGTGGTACCCCGTCACCATCTGCCCGCTGCTGACTTGAAAGAGCGAGACTTCTTTCCAAGCAAGCAGGGCTGCTGACACCCGGCCTGAGCTCACTTCTACGATACGAAGCTTATGAAAACCCCTGTGCTGATGGAGCCCATTACCGTCCTTCTGGGGGTACCAGCTACCAGGTAGGGTGAGCGCCAAGGCCAGAAGCACCTCAACGGACCCCCATGTCCCTGACCTTGTCTCCCTGAAGGGTTTCTCCCTTAGGGAGGCCTGGGCGTCAGGCAGTCCCATGATCTTTCCTCCAGAAAATACCTGATTCCCTCCCAGCTCTCCTTCCCCCACCATCCTGGGCCCTCAGGGAGGACAGACAGGAGGACCTGCTTCCCTAAACATTCCTCTGCCGGGTTAGATGGTGACAGTCCCGCTGGCCAAATGGACTGTGGGCTCCCTGGGGATCAGAGCAGAGAGCCGGGAGATAGGGCCAGGATGAGGGCTTCCAGGGACTGAGCCCGTGGCAGGGGTCCCCAGTGCTCCTCCCTAATGCCTGTGGGCTCAGACTGGGAGGGAGAGGACTCCCAGAGGCCGCGCAATGAGAAAAGGGGGGATGGTCCAGCGGAAACACCATCACCAACCTCCCAACACATACGGGGCACCAACGCTGCCCTTGTTTTCCTGGGGGAGGACAGGAAGTCATTATTATGAAAGTGAATGACAAGCTTCTGTCTCTTAGACTTGGTTGCCCAATCCCGTGGTGGGTACAGTAACCAGAGGAGATGTCCCTAATCGGCCGGTGGACAGATGCCCAGGCCACTGCTCCCTGGCCCTCCTTTTTCTTGGCACCAAAGTCTGGCCCCGGCTGCTCTCTTCCCAGGCTCCCCGGCGGGGCTGCCCCCCAGCGTCGCCCTGTGTTTTCAGATGAGCATTTTCCCTGAAGTCATTTGTCCTGGGTCTGTCCTTCTCAGGTAAGCAGTGAGCAGGGCTCTACAGTTATTCACCTCCATCCCCGAGCCCCTTGGCACCCAGAACATGCTGTCAAACATCTGTTGAAGTGCACATGCATTAAGATGTTTATAAAAGCAAAAAATGCTCCCAACCTCAACAGCCATAATCCAGAACCAGATAAATTATGGTATGGCCATAGAGCCATATGGTGAACATTTAATGATCTTGTTTTTGAAGCATATTTAATGAAGTGTGAAGATTCTTATGGTATACTCTTAAGTAAGAAAATCCATTATATATTCAGTATGGGCTCAATTTTTTAAAAATTCGTGTCCTCAAAAAACTAAAAATGGACTTACCCTATGATCCAGCAATCCCACTCCTGGGCATATATCTGAAGGGAACTCTAATTCAAAAAGATACATGCACCCCAATATTCATAGCAGCACTATTTACAATAGCCAAGACATGGCAGCAATCTAAATGTCCATCAACACATGACTGGATAAAGAAGTTGTGATATATTTCTACAATGGAATACTACTCAGCCATAAAAAAGAATAAAATAATGCTATTTGCAGCAACATGGATGGAGATCATCATTCTAAGTGAAGTAAGCCAAAAAGAGAAAGAAAAATACCATATGGTATCACTCATATGTGGAATCTAAAAAAAGAAAAAAAGAGGACACTCATGAACTCATCTACAAAACAGAAACAGACTTGCAGACATAGTAAACAATTTTATGGTTACTAGGGGAAAGGGGTGGGAAGGGATAAATTTGGGAGTTTGAGATTTGCAAATATTAGCCACTGTATATAAAAATAGATTTAAAAAAACACAAATTTCTTCTGTATAGCACAGGGAACTATATTCAATATCTTATGATAACCTTTAATGAAAATGAATATACATATATATATGCATGCTTGGGACAGTATGTGTATACCAGAAATTGATACATTGTAACTGACTATACTTCAATTAAAAAAAATCTGTTTGTGTATTTAGGCCATTAAATACCAAAACATTGGTTGACAGTGGCTATCAGTGGGTGGTAACAATACACATGATTTTAAATTCTGGCTTTTTTTTGGTATGTACCTACTTTTCAAAAATAAGTATGTGTTTGTCATCAGCAGAAAGAAAGGTACTAAAAAATTAAACTTGTTGAATTAAATATTGATTGAATTTCTCTGCTCACTTTAAAGACCGGGCAGCTCTTTGCCAACCCCCATCCCCCTATTGCCAGTGGAGGCTGAGAACCAGTGTGGGACAGAGGAGGGGCTGGAGGGGCTGCACAGGTGTTCACTGTTTCTGACCCATCACTACTGCTGCCTCTCAACGGGCTGCCAGCGTCACCTCCCAGAAGTTGGTGGAGGGACTTATTCAGTGCCCCAGAACCAACACGAAGTTTATTTTAAAAAGAAGACATTTGAATAATGAAATAATGCCATTTGCAGCAACATGGATGGACCTAGAGATTATCATACTAAGTGAAGTAAGTCAGAGAAAGACAAATATCCTATGATATCACTTATATGAGGAAGCTAAAAAAGATACAAATTTTATTTACAAACCAGAAATAGTCTCACAGACACAGAAAACAAACTATGGTTTACCAAAGTGGTCAAGGGGGGGAATAAATTAGGAGTTTGGGATTAACACAAATACACTACTACACACTACTATAAACGAGATAAACAAGGACCTACTGTGTAACACAGGGAACTATATTCAATTTTTGGTAATAAGCTATAATCACTTTGTTGTACACTTGAAACTAACATTGTAAATTAACTACACTTCAATAAAAAAAATTTAAAAATAAATAAATAAAGATGTAGATATTTGAGATTCCACAGATGCAGCAAGAAGCCTTCTCAGAGCGTCCATTATCTGACTAAAAGCAGCAACTACTGAGAAATAAGGCTGCTGCCATAAATTCCTTCTGCAGGGCAGATCTACTCCCAGAAGGGAGAACTCAATAAAACCTACCCCAAAGCCCTTCCTTAAGAGAGATTTACGGCCCAGAAGGAGACTGAAAAAACACTCCTACCTGTAGAGGCAAACATGGCTGGGTCTCTCATTTCTCATTTGTTCTAAAACCCCGTTTGTCTTTCCAAAAGAAACCTATTTGCTCTTCCCATCGATGTCTCTTTCTCCCTTTCCCTTTCCCCTACTCAGTTAGGCAGATAAGGCTTTAACTTTAACCAGGTAACAAGCCAGCCACTTCTTTGACTGGCTCCCACATGCATGCCAATAAAGCTTTTTCTACTGCTACACAGGTGTCAGTTTAATTCGCAGGCACGAGGGATGGAATCTTAGAGGGTAGGGGAAAACTTTTTTCCCTCTCCTACATAGCACAGATCACCTCCTCCATGAATCCACTCTTCTAAAGCTGTGTTTGCCTAAGCAGGCATATGGTACACATAATAAACATTTTTGATAGTTAAGCATTTATTTGAATACTCATAAAAATAATATAAGTCATATATTTAAATATGCATAAAAATATAATAACATTTACAGCAAACCCATGATTTTATAAATGTTATTGGTTAGGAACATGCTAAAGTAAATAGTGCCTACTTTATGTTTTGGTTTGTTTTTTTTTTTCAAATTGTGTGCATTCAAGAAAAAATATTAAATAAAATATACCTCTTATGTCAAAAATCATGACAAGCTATGGAAATGAGTAGACACTTTGTACAGCTGAATCCAACCTTTAAGACATTTACTCTTTTGGAGGAAGATCTGAGGGTCTTCCTTATAACACTGATTAGCCTTGATCAGTCAGTAACTGACAAGCAGGATGTTGTCAGGTGTACGATGGGCAGGAAGCAAGGTGTTATGTAAAAGAGAGAACAGGTACGCTCTCACAATATGAAGGAGGAAGACAAAACCAAAGCAAGGCATCTCCTAGGGCTACCCGGAGGGTCCGTGTTACCTGGAGTTGCCCAGAAGCTGACCTTGCCCATAGCAACAAAGCCTGGGGCTCCCCGTGCCAGCCCGAGTCCATCATCTCTATCACAGTTGCCTGCAGGAATAGAGGGGGCAGCCTGGCTTGGCAGCTTCCAGGGGAACAACACTGGGGCCCTGGGGAGAGAGCCCACACACCTGTACCTCCTGAGGCCTTTTTCCTCCTGTCTGCCTTGGCCCTTCCAGGCATCCTCTAAGGGTGCACTGAAAGACGCCGGGAAGGCAGGGACCCCTCCTTAAATGTCCTTGTTTATAAGGACCCCTGCCGCATCCCTGCCCAGGTTTCCATGCTGAGAGGACACCTTTCTGAGGTTGGAGCCAGCAAAGGGCAGAGAGTTCAGAAGTGCATCCGTGCCTCCTTGCTGGTCCGGCCTGTCCATCCACTTCTCCCTGCAAGCCTGCCCCAGGCTTTGTCCCATCTGGGCCTCTTCGGTCCTGAACGCTCTCCCATGATGATCTCGCCCACTCCCAGAGGTTCATCTCCTACCTGCTCGCCAAAGGTTCACAAACCCTCCCCAGTCCTAACTGCCAATGGGAATCCTCTAGCCAGGTGGGCAGGACTTCAGAATAGCAGCACACCCAATAACCTGTCCACGTGCCCCTGAGCACGCCTCCCCATCCTTTGCCCAGGCCTGCCCTCCTGGGTCCTGTGTGTGGCAACACATCTGCCCCGTGCCCCAAGTTAGCAAGCTTGACACCAGCCTCGACCCCTCATGCCTCCAGTGCCCAGCCCTGCTGGTCCTCCCTCCCCCACAGCCCCACTGGTCCTCTCATACCTGGAGAACCCCAGGGACCTCCTGCCTCTCAGGTCCACATCCACATCCACCCCAGTTCTCCTCCAGGAGCTCTCTCCTGCCCTTGAAAACCCTTCCTGAATGGCCACCCCCACACACACACCCCACTACCTCTCTCCATTTCCTTTAAGAAAAGCCCAACACTGGCATTCGAGGCCCCAGCCTCTCCTAGGACCATACCCCTCAACTGTGAACCGTGACCCCAGCAGGTTATGGGGCTTCCCTGAATATTCCTGGAAATTTCACACATTGGTGTGTCCTCATGCTGTGCTCTTGGTCGGCTCTGTTCCCTTCCCCCTCCCCCTTTCCACCTATCCAATCCTCCTCGCCCTCCAAGACTTTCCCGCACCAGGCCATTTCTCCAAACAAGCTTTCTAGACCAAGCCAATAAGAATCAATGTTTAGGACAATTCCATTATCCCGACTATGGAACTCGGGGCAGAAACAACAAACCAAGCGTCCAGACAGCAGCCAGATAAATCTTCTTAAAAAACAGCATCAGATTTAAAAGTAAGATCATGATTTGTAGTGCAGTACAACCTATGGAGGTTTAAAATACGTGCATGTATAAATCAACATCATATATTTCTCTAAAATACGTCCAGATCCCAGGATACACTTATCATAAATATACCAGAGTAGCCGCTGCTCACAAAGGCAGGGAAGATGGTGAGAGGCAGTCAGTGTGACCAGAGATGAGGGATGAAGAGGAAGTCATAATAAGACCCCTTATAATTCAATAATAACAAGACAAAAACCCCAATTTAAACCATAGGCCAAGGACGTGCCCAGCCCACAGAAAAAGACAGAGAGCTTAAAACATACTTGACACTCCTAACACCACTCACTATAAAGAAATACCTATTAAAACGAAATTGCGATTCCATTTTTCTGACTGTCAAATCCGCAAGAACAAACAGTTGATAACGCCGAGCTGGTGTGGTCCGTGGGGAAGCGAGCAGTCCCGGAAGTAGCAAGTCAGACCCTGGCTTTGGAAAGCAATCCAGCAGCATCCGTCAAAATCTAAAGTACACAGAGCTTTTCCATCAGTAATTACACATTTATGAATTTCTCCTGCTGGAACAGTCACAGAAGTGAGCAAAGACGTAGGTACAAGTATCCTTAATAGAAACAAACAAAAATGGGGAAAACAATTTGGAAGACCAAAATGGATAAATAATAGATAAATGTGGTATATCTATTCAACGAGATGTCACATATTTATGTTAAAAAAGGATGAAGAACATCTATATGTCCTGAATCAGAATAAGTATATTGAGTAAAAAAAAAAAAAAGGTACCAGGTACAGACCTGACCATTCTTACTATTTGTGTAAAAAGAAAGAAAGAAAAGAAAAAGTATAATATATACAAGCTCATTTATAAATAGAACATATGCCTGCAAGAATTCTCAGTTGCCTCTGAAGACAAGAACTGGGAATCCAAGGACAGGAGGAGGGAGATTTCTCACCGTATACTTTAAGAGCTGTTTGAATTAATGTTTGCAAAAAGGTTTTTAACACAGGCAAGTAGTACCTTTCAAAATATTTTTAAAGAGTTTTTAAGCCATGCAAATATTATCTTAAAAAGAAGAAAAGAGGTGGAATGCAGCCATTACCCCTGCTGTCTTCTTTCTAAATAACCCCTGCCGTCGGACACCCAGGAGACTGTCTCCCCTGCAGACAAATACCCTTTCAGCCAAAACCTTTCTCTCTCTCCTTCAGAGCACTTGGCTCAAAACTACACCACTTGATTGCAAATCCGGATTCTTCACTTATTAGCTGTGTAAAAGTGGGCAACTTTCTTACTCTTGCTGAGCCTCAGTTTTCCCATCTGTGAAACGGGGCCGTATATACCTCCAGGCGTGCTGGGAGGGGGACCTGTGTTTGCACATCAGGTGCTCACAGGAGAGCCTGGCATAGAGTTCATGCACAATAGCCTCTTTTTCTTTTAAGCCAACTAACAAGATGATTCTTTTAAGAAGGAAAGACGATTTGCATTTTCCTAGAAGGCAACTGTTTCCCTCCCCATATCCAGTTTCCAGTCTTTACTGATTTAGAAAAAGCAAGATCTGCCTCCCACTTCAGCTCTCTTTGTGTGGGCCCATGAGGTTTTGATGGATGCTGGGCATAAGAAAAGCAAGTGATACCTTTCCCGCCAAGAGATACACTCTCCATCTCTGGGGATCACTTATTCCCCTGCAAGTGTAAGCCACCAAGCCTGATCTGAGCGGAGCATCACCTGCCTTCGTGGATGCCTCCGGTCAGCAGGCTGAGCTCCCCACCCCACCCCCACCTCTACCAATGAGAGCCTCTGAGAGATGCCAGAGCCACAATGGCCGCCTTCCGGTTCCTCCAGCACGTTCAGCAACACCCAGCCTGCTCCTGCCTCCTTCATGTCTCAGGGCCTTTGCACTTGCTGTTTCCTCTGCTTGGCATGTTCTTCCCCCAGATAATCACATTCCTATGTCTTGTCTACTCAAATGCCATCTGAGGAAGCCAGCCTGTCCCGGCCACCCTAATGCACCCGGCAGCCCCCATCACCTCCGAACCCCTTCTGCTGCTTTGCTTTTGTTCACAGCGTGTATCTGACACGACGTTGAAACTGCTGTTATTGTTTTTTGTCCTTTTCACTCCACCAGAAAACAAGCTTGATGAGGGGAAAGGCTGTCTTGTTCACAGCACCCAGAACAGCACCTAACATACCGGCCCTCTGTAAGTATTTGTTGAACAAATGAACAAGTAAGCGAGTGAAGGCACATCTTCCGGGGGAGCTTAAAATCTCCGTCTTACATCTAAGCCTGTCACCAAGAAGGACACTCTCAGGACTCCAGACAGGGCTCCTCGCCACATGGATCCCTTGTGGGAAGCCCCTAAACCCCTCCTCACAGTCACAGAGGACATTCCATCCTGTGCCCTCAGAGTTCTAGGGCCTGAAGATGGTACCATTTTCCCACCCCATTTAAAAAGCCTGCGATGAGGCAGAATGCCTTCTTGAAGTGAGTCCACAGGGCCCTCGGACATCTTTCAAAGGAAGGTTTTATCGGGAGGCTGGAAGGATAATCAAGATGCCACCTGAGAGTTCTGTCCCCCCTCCCTACCCAACTAATTGTCCAGCCCACCAGAAACAAGAACAAGTTACAGCATGGTGCCTCTGAGCGCATCCCTGTGGTTTACAAGGGGAAAGGACAGGATGGCTGAAAAAGCACTGCTGGCAGCCTCCGGAGCAAACACACCACGGCCAAGCAGGAGGGACTGGAGTCCAAGAGATCCTCTTAAAAATCACTGGAATGAATATTACTATGTCTCCTCCACCGGCAGCTCCAGTACTGAAAGACAACGGCCCCGTGGAGCCAGGAGCCCCGCATTCAAAGCTCAGCTCTGCCTGTTGCCTGGGACCATTTATTAACATGCCAGGGGCTTGCTTCCTCATCTATACACTAGGGATCATGCAGTGGTGAAAATGAATTGATTAAAAGACGCGAACGCATTTGTTTTTTCAAAAAAAATAAATAAATAATTCTGCTTGCTACCATTTCTAGCTAAGGGTCAATTTCTCTTATTTGTTTCACGGTCACGCCCATCATCACCTTGTTTTGCTTTGCTTGGGTTTTTGGTTTTTTTTTAACAGCACTTATCACTCTCTGAAATAATGTGATTCATTTGCTTAAATGCTTATTTTCTGTCTCCCACAACTCTTGTGAATGACAGCACTTGTATTCCCAGCGCCTCCATGCTTAAGTAGTTGGCACTCAGTTAATATATGTTGAATGAATGAATGAATAAACGAACGGACGAACGACTCTTCAGACCCCCCTCACATAAAGGAAACATCGTGTCTGGAAGAAAAGAATGACTCACTCAGCACTCTGCTGTCTCAGCCCGACCTTTGCGTGTTTCTTATGTAGAAAAGCTCACAGACATCCAATTAGTTGCTAATTACATTCAATTAGCTCTGGACCCGGGGAAGGACTGGGATAATGAGGTTCAAGGGCAGGGGGGACCCCCGAGCTGCCCAGGCCTTCACGTTCATGCTGCCCACCTGACCTACACATGCAGGCCGTGGGCACAGGGGTCTGGGTGAATGCACTGAGCAGAGCACACCTTGCAGCCTGGGGAGAAAGCTGGTGAAGGGCTCACAGCCCTGGCACCACTCTCGTACAGAAAGAAGAAACTAAACTCAGTGCTAGGGCCAGCAAGAACCCTAGGCGGGATGTGAGTGTGTCACCTGAGCAGACACTGTTTACCTTCTTAGGAATCTCTGATGCTTTCTGACCAGACACACCCAGAAGGGCCAAGGAGAGGGGCCAGCATCCAAGGGCATGGGGCATGGGAAACAGCTGAGTTCTCCTCCATCCCAGGGGACTCCTGGCCGGCAGCCCGCCAGGTTCCCACCAAGCAGAGAGGAGGCCCTGGCCAGGCCACTGAGGCACAGGACAACCGGGAGGTAAGGAGTAGGGCCTCAGTGTGGCCCAGCTCTGATGCTGGATGGTTCTGAGGGCTCCCACTGCTCTGCCGCCGGGCCTGGAGCCCCTAGACGCACCCAGCCCAGCTGGAGAGGCCTGCGGGGCCACCGCATCCCAGGCCGGGCTGACTCTCCAGGTGGGGCACAGCCCAGCGTCCCCCTGTTGTCCCTGTGCCCGCCCTCCCCCAATGAGGTTGAACTGAGGACCCCCCGCCTCGCCGTCGCCCCTCCCGCAGCCTCTTCCCGCTCTCCTGGCTGCGCAGGTGCTCACCGGCTTCGAGCCACCCGTGCGGCACACAGTCCCCATCGAGGGCGGCGGAGGCCCAACGTGTCCTTACCCACGTCCCTCCGGGCTGCTGCTCCGGCCGCCCGCCCGTCCGGGCGCCCCATGGCCCGGAGCCCAGGCGCGGGCGGGGGGCAGCGGGGGATGCGGGGCGGCGGCTGCGCGGGGCGGGGATGGGTGGGGGGCCGGGCCGGTCCAGCTTCGGCGCTGGGCTCCCGGGAGGGCCCGGTTTCCGGCGGGGAGAGAGAGAGAGAGAGAGAGAGGGAGGGAGGGAGGGCGGGCGGCCCCGAGCGGGGCGGGGCGGGCGAAGCGGTCCGACTGGTCTGACTGCGGTGGCGGCGCGGGGCCGGGCGCTCACTCCCCGCACCCCAGCACCCCCGCGCCCCACGCTCCCCCGCACTCTCCGCACCCCCCACGCCGCACCGGCCGGGCTGCCGCGCCCCGAGCCCTCTCCCGGCTTCCTTCCCCTGCCAGCCCCGGCCAGCCCCAGACGTGCGCACGCCCCGGGCCGGGTTAACCGAGTCCCTCCAAACTCATTCTTCGCTGTTCCTTTCGCGGGCTCAAGAAAAAAGAAAAATTGCACTCTTTGAGCTCAGAATCTCAGCTGTTGACAGACGGTGGCTGGTTTGGGGATCGGTGGATTGAAGGCAAATAACTGTGTCCGGAAACGTGAATATGTTTGAGCACACACACCCTCAGACCGAGAGGTACTGGCAAGAAGCTTTTATTTTTCAATGTCCACTTGATGCCACTATCTGGGATCTATTTCTGTAACCGTGTAAGGCACCGCATGTGAAAATCCGAGTTAAGTGATTCCACATTTCTAGTAGAGCCAGTGGGAACGTGGGGAAGCCCTTCTCAATTCGATGCTGCGGGTCCTCTACAAACACAGCAGCAGCTGATAATTAATTTATGAGTGTTATCGATGCATCAGGCAATAGCTATCTACCTGTCTTAATACTTAATCCTCACAACCGCCCTCTAAAGTAGGAAGTTTTCCATATAATGAGGAAACCGAGGCACAGAGAGGTTAAGTAATCTGACCAAGGCTGCACAGTCAGGAGCCAGAGGCCATGCTCTCCATCACCAGGCAACGCTGCTGCTTTGTCTTTTCTGGATGGGCCCCTGAGGCCCCTGATGCTAAGTCAGCGATCCTCTAACTTATTCATGATTCACTTGTTAACTGTACAGACATGTATTGTGCGCCTACTGTTTGTATGCCAGGCACTGACAGGGCACTGTGAGATATAGAGCAGAATCAAATGCTCTGAAAGTTATAAGTGGTGTAATGTCAACTGGTGATGGGAGGTGAGGGGTCGATCCCTGAGGGGAAAAATCCTGGAAAGGAGGGAGCCACAAGGGGGAGAGGGGCAGCATCTGCATGCAGACCACCCTCGAATCCTTGGCTGACCCCTAAATGAACACACATGGGGCAAGAATCCACGTGACCCGAAGGACAGAAATAGCTGAGCAGAGATTAGAGCAGATAGTTGCCTGCTGCTGGGGAACTTGGAGTCAAGTCCTGCCATCTTAGAGGGGCTTGGTAAACACTTTGGACTGTCCACTGAGACCCCAAATGGCCACACTTAAGGAGTAAAGACTGCATCCCAAGATTAAGGTATAGACCCCAGGATTGGGGACAAACCAAAAGAAATCCATCTGAAATCTCAAACCAAGCCTCCACAAAACCAAGGTGAGCTTCCAGTCATTTAACTTCCCGCTAGAACAAAATGTGACACTCTTCAGAGGAAAATAAGAGAATCCAGAGCATCTACAACGTGTCATTCACAATGTCTACCGCATAACAACAACAACAACAACAAAAAGTAGACATTCAAAGACACAGACTGTGAACTTCGATCAAGAGGAGAAAAAAAAACAATTAAAATATACCCACTAAAAGGCAAAGAATTGCTAACTAAGGGAAAACTGTTTCCCTGTACACTTTCAATACTTCTGACACCAACTGTGTGGGTTTTCCCTTCATATGAAGCAATTCTCCAACTCTTCAGACACCAACAAGGTGTCCTACAATCTAATTATGACACTACCCAGAGTTAGTGCCAACCCCACAGGTTGAGGACTCAGTCCCACAAGACTGCCCCCCATTCCAGAAGCCAGTCGCAAGCCCCAGGTTGTCACCTGCACTTCTGACCCACTGTCTATGAATTCAGGATTGCCAGGCCCACCTCCTCAGGCTTGACTATTGCTAGAATGGCCCACAGAACTCAGGAATCTCTTTACATACTATTACCAGTTATTACAGAGGACGTAGCTCAAGGACAACCAGATGAACTGGATGCATAGGACAAGGTATGGGAAACGGGTGCAGAGTTGCCATACCACCTCCTAGCATGTGGATGTGTCCGCCAGCCAACCCAGAAGCTCTTCAACTCCTGTTGCTTAGGGTTTCCATTACGGAGGCATGGTTGATGCAATCATTGACCATCGGTGATGGAACTCAATCTCTAGCCCCTTTCCCCTCCCTGGAGGTCAACGGGTGGGACTGAAATTTCCAACCCTCTAATCACATGAGTGGTTCCTCTGGCAACCAGCCATCCTCGGAGCTTTCCAAAAGTCACCTCATTAACATAAATTCAGGTGGTGTTGAAAGCTGCTTGTTATCAATGAAAGAAAACTTTTCTTTCATCTTTGGCACCGCAGAGCTATTTCAGAAACTGGGGACAGAAAAAAATACACACAGATATTATAACAAAAGATGTTCCTATCACCCTGTCACTCAGGAAATGACAAGGAATTTTAGGAGTTCTGTGTCACAAACCAGAGGCAAAGTCCAAATGTGTGCTTCTAATTACATCACAATATCACACCTACAGACAAAAAAGATGTTGGAATCAGAGGATAAGGAATCAAAAATAAAAATTATGATAAGGATGTTAAACTACAGCAAAAGGTAGATATAATGGGAGAAAAGAGAGGGGATTTCAGCAGAAATAGACAGATGTGTTATAGGAACTGGCTCATGATCCGGCATCTGTAAGCTGGGACCCAGGAGCCCAGTGGTATAAGTCCCCATCTGAGTCCAAAGGCCATAAAAAGTAATAAAATAATGCCATTTGCAGCAACATGGATGGACCTGGAAATTGTCATTCTAAGTGAAGTAAGCCAGAAAGAGAAAGAAAAATACCATATGATGATATCACTCATATGTGGAATCTAAAAAAAAAAAAAGACGAATTTACTTACTTGCAAAACAGAAACAGACTCACAGACATAGAGAACAAGCTTATGGTTACCAGAGGAGGGAGGGGGGAGGCAGGAATAAATTGAGAGATGAAGATTTGCAGATACGAACTACTATATGTAACATAGATAAACAACAGGGTACTTCTGTACAGCGCAGGGAAATATATTCAATATCTCGTACTAACCTATAATGAAGAAGAATATAAAATCGAACGTATGTGTTTATATGTATGAACTATGATGCTGTACACCAGAAATAGACACAACATTGTAAGCTGACTAGACTTCAATTAAAAAAAGAGACAAAGCCCTCAATTTAAAAAAATGGCCAAAAACCTTGAACAGAGACTTTAACAATAAAAGATCGAACACATGAGCCCACAAAACGAGGCACAATAGCATTAGTGCAAAATAAAACTACAAGATACCACGTAACCCCCACACGAACGGCTAAAATTTAAACACTGATTAATACCAAATATTGACAAGGAAATGGAGCAAGTGTTACCTTCATGCTTTGCTGATGCGAAACAGTGCAACCACTCTGGAAGGTAACTTGGCAGTTCCTGGTAACATGAAACACACACGTGCCATTTAACCCAGATATTCCACTCCCACTGTTTACTCAGGAGAATTACATGTCCACAAAAACACTTGTACAAAAGGCTATTCGCAGTGGCTTTATTTATCGACACACAAAACTGAAAGCAACCCCAAAGCCCTTGGAGAAAGGGTTGTGATTTTCCAGGAACTGGAATACTACTCAACAATAAAAAGGAAGCCTCCGGACCTCCCGTGATAATGTGGATAAGTAGCAAAATCATTACGTTGAAAGGAAGAAGCCAAAAAAAGGATGTGAACTGTTTGATCCCACTTACGTGATGTTGTAAAGAGGACACAACTCATCTACAGGGACAGAAATCAGAAGAGTGGTGACCTCTTGGGTGGGAAGAATTGATTAGAAAGAGGCATAATTTTCAGGAGGGATGGAAATGGTCTACATTTTTGGTGAGGCAGTGGTCGCATACATGTGTGCATTTGTCCAACACACAGACCTGAACATTTAAATTTTGCACATAATATTGCTTATAAATTATATCTTGATAAAAGAGTGCCAAGAAAAACCCATTTACCTTTTAGCTTAAAATTCTTTAATGGCTCAAAAGCTAAACTGCCTCTCATACCTCACAAGACCACGAGTGAGCTGCACTCTTTATATGGACTTGATGGTGATCACTAAAGGAACGCATATTAAAAGAAAGAAAAAAGAAATGTCACATGATTTTGATGTCACAGTCTTTATGTGAAACCATCCAGGGGGGGAGGACATGGATGTGATTTTATTCATTGCTCCTGAGTTAACAGGGGAAAGATGGTTGAGAAGAGAGAGAAGGATTTGATGGGAGATGAGCGATTCCATAGACCTGTATCCCTGGCTCCTAGGGACAGACTGCTGAGAGAACTAACACCCAGCTCTAAGCATGGACTCAGCCTTGGTCCTAATCTCCCTGGACATTTGATGTGGATGGTTGAATGGAAAACTGTCATTTCAAAGCAGAAAGCAATTTTGTCCTCTAAGAAAGTTGAACAGTTGGAAGGGCACTTGGGGCAGGCGATACTTTGTTCTTGGCAAAGAGTGCAGACATGGATTGTGCATCTGCAAAGCAAAAAAACATCCTCCAAAAAATAGCCATTAGAGATATGTCTGTGGGCAACGAAAACAGGAGACGAGGGGCACCATCTCTGCGCACAGCTTCCTTTTGTTTCTTCCCTAAACTGGATCGGACCACACTACTAAGCCTACAAAATGTGGCTGCTTCTTGGGAATGTGTATTTACTGAAACAAAAAATCACAGGCCAGGTTTTCCACTGGGGACCTAAAGGCAGTGTCGAGTGCCATTTAGGGACACAAGCGCCATCTAGTGGTACAAAAGCTGGGAAAAATAGATGCTTTCTCCCTTCCGTGGAACCCATCTGGGTACCTTGAGAATTGGAGGCTCTGGGATTATCTGGAGAGACTGCTCTTGGCAGAGGCACTGAGGAGTAAAGAGAGGAGGGAAGTGGAGGGAGGCTGGGGGCGAAGGTTCTGACAGCCGTGAGGGCCCCCCACTCCGTCATCCCAGGAATACGGGGTGGGGGTGGCTTCACATCAGGGGACGGTGAGGGGTTTAAGGGGCAGCTGGGTCAGGACCATGACACTCAGGCGGTGTGATCTGCTTTGCCTCCACGGGCTGGAGACAGCTGGTGACACTTGGGTTATAACATTATTAAAACGGTTTTTATAGAGAGCTTTTACACAGAGTGCTTTCACATATGTTATTTAATTGTCCAAATGACTCTGAGAAGTATTATGATTTTGGTTTTTCAAATGAATAAAATGAGCTTCAGGAAGCTTAAGGAGCTCATTCAGAATCATCCAGCTCTTAAATGGTGCCGTTGGACCTTACTCCTGGGCCTTCGGACTTCACACTGGAGACTTTTCTTAATGCCACCGTCTCCGGCTGAAAACGGCCTGTCTGGACAGCAGCTCCCCCTGCTGCTCCCCGCACCCCCATCTCTGCTCGCTGCAGCACGCATCTCCTTGGATGAGTGCTCAGAGGGGGTAAAAACCATGTACTGTCCCCAGGGGGGTTGTTCTGGTCTGAAAGGGGTGACAGTTCCACCCAAGAATCTGATATTACAGATAACCATCAATTTACAGTTCTGCCCTCCAGGGGTCCCTGAGCCCTGTGCATCACGGGGCACTTCGTCTGTGTCCGGATCTGCAAAGGTAAACGCTGGACCGTCTGGGATGGGGGAGATCGGGAGATGTGAGCGCCTCCAGCAGCAGAAGACGGGGTCCGGCAGCTGGAGAGGGGTGGGGGCTGGGCTTTAGGGAACGAAAGGCCTGAGAACAAGGCACTGGGCCAGGCGCTGGGGTCCTGCTCTCCAGGGTGGCAAGGCGGGGGAATGTTTAGGTCAGGGATACCTCCTATTCAGGTTTTTTTTTTTCTGGGTCGTATTGTTTTGTTTTGTTTTTTTAAATTTTTTTTTATTGAAGTACAGTCAATTACGATGTGTCAGTCTCTGGTGTACAGCACAATGTCCCAGTCTATTCAGTTTTAATTGTGGTTCATGCTGTCTCTGCTGTGACCTTTCCTTCAGTATCCAAAACTTTCTTTTTTTTTTTCCCCCTCTGTTTATTCCACACCCCGTCCTCTATTTTGATTTTTGTGGCTGTCACAACAGGGACATAGAGACACCCAAAATTAGTCCCCCAATTCACCCCACAACACACAAGAAAGAAGACAAAGACGGGAAATACAAGTTAACTGTGGGGAAGTACTACCAATGACACGTGTCTATCTGAACTGGTTTCCACCCCCGGCTAAGCCCGTTAGGGGGCCCTCGGTGTGTCGTCTCTGGCACCTGGAACTGACATGGAGTCTGTGCTCCATAAAGGCTGTTGAATTAACCACCAGGCACTGATACGGGGAAACGTCCTCGCCTTCACAGAGCTTGAAATGCAGGAGGGAAACAGACTTAAATAAGCAAGCAAGCAAATGTATAACATGTCAAAAGGAAATCATGGCTGGAAAGAACAATGAAGCAGGGCACAGAGACAGCGAGTGAAAAGGATACAGGTGACTTTGGGGGACAGAATGCTACTTTAGACAAAAAAGACCTCTCTGATAAGGTGTCATTTGTGCAGAGGTATCCATGGAGAAAAGGAAACAAGCCAGGTGGATCGCCAGAGCAGAGTCTTCTAAGAAGAGGGAAGAGTGAAGGGGAAATGCACATGAAATTAATACACCTCAGAATATGCCTGCATAAGTTTCACAGGTACGTCCCGCTTTTCAAGAGTTTGCTTCACGCCATTTCTCTTTTGCAAAAGACTGACTTAGTGTACCTTTTTTCGCCTGTGGAATCCAAAGAGGATTGTCACTTTTACAAAAAAAAAAAAAAAAAAGCCAAAATAGCATCAGCAATTTTTTTTTTTTTTTTTTGGAGCAAGCCATTTACAGAGGCAGCATGCACCCCAGAAGCCGGAGTAGCACCCAGTACCGCCAGGCTCCTTCCCCGGAAACTACCCTCAGCATCTCAGCATCAGGGCACCATAGCTTTGAACTGTGTCTGTGAGCATCTGTGCTTATCTCAATTTATTTTGTGCCTCTGTTAGCAAGATGTGTCCTAAGGTAATTGCTTCTTCGCTTTATGGCCATTTTGGCTTCTGAAAGGCTTCACAGGAATGCTCTACTTCCAGATAAAGGGGAAACCTATCATCAGTTTCAGGTAAGTGGCCAGGTGCTCTGGGGGCTGCAGAATGCTCAGTCCCTGTCTTCAGGCGTTCAGGGCATGGTTAAAACATGTACACCTGGAAAGGGCTCATCAGTACTATGCAAATCAGGGTTCTGCGCCACAGATCCTCATGGAAGTTTCAAGAGAGTGGGCGTCCTGAGGGCTGGCATGGATGGTCCTCAACGTCTTCATGGAAAACGTTGCCTGAATTTGAACGTTGAGTAGGAAGTAGGTGGTGCAGATGAGGAGACGGGCACTCCCAAGTAGGGTGGGGAAAGGGGAGGCTTCAGAATTTTCAAAGTCTGTTCATGCCTTAGGACAGACTGTAACCCTAAGCGCCACCGGCCAGGCCCGGCAGGATCTAGCCCTGCCTACCTCTCCCCTCATCCCCGCGTCCCAGCCACATGCCCTGTGATAAAAGGAAGGAAAACTTCCATGACTAATAAGGAAGGCTGCCAAGGAGGAAGAAGAAGGTGGCAGAGTGACTCCATCGTGGCCCAAGGAAAGGAGTGCCTGACTCGAGAACACAGCAGGGAGACCCTCAGAGTGGAGGTGGGGTAACAGGAGCAGGAGTCTGGATTCACCCACCACCAAGATCATTCCTCTGCTCTGATTCCCACCATCCGACTCCATGTAGACTTTCCCTGGGGGAGGATGCAGGCGCGGCTTTACCTCTATGAACCCATTCGTCATGGTACTGAGTGGCTCGGCCTTTTTATTTATCTGTTATCATGAGCTCCAACCATCACCTACCAACATGAAAGAGTGCACGGCTCCTTTGCAGGCAGGCCGCTGGGGTTCCTGTGTTGTGCTCTGGCAAGGTGGGTGTGTGTTCTTTCCAGGGTGGAGCTGAGGGTGGAAGCTGTGGCGCGAGGTTAATTCCACATGTCAATCAATTATCCAGGTAAGAGATCCTCAGCTGGAAACAGGACCAGAGTATGTGGGCTTTCAAGCAGGTATAAGAAGACTCTCAGAAGGGTTAGAGGATAGCTCGGTGGTAGGACGTGTGCTTAGCATGCAGAAGGTCCTCCATCCAAAAAACAAAAAACAAAAAACAAAACCCACCCTAATTACCTCCCCCAAAAAACCAAACAAGCAAAAACGAAAAAAGACCCTTAGAACGTATCGGCTGTCACCTCTTAGCAACACTGATAACAGACAACACTTACTGGCTACTTGTCTGGGGTCAGACCCTACAGGTACTTTATGAGGCAAACAGTCCAAGTTAGGACTCATTAAACTACAGCCCAGTTGTAAGTAAATGACAATAAACCTTGAATGGAGTGAAAAGGCAGCTTTCTCCTAGGGGGTCTTTAAAAGTCTAGACCTTCTCCCCTGAGAGCATGAACTGAACTAGTTATTTGTCTTCTCAAGGTTTTTCCCAAAACGAAGATGAAAGATTATAGAATTATCTTATAGAAAATGCTGACCCCTGGTGGAGATTTCTTGAACTGCTTTTAAAACCCCTCCCAGTCTGGATAAACAGCAGTAGACCCAGAAGTAAAACTTTCTTTGAAAGCCGAACATCCCTCTGTTTCAGCTTTCACAGGCGAAGAACCCCAACAGAAACAGAGTATTTCACACTCTCTCCAAAGTTTTCTGAGATCTGAGTTTACTACCAAGCATGTTGAGATTTGCCATTAGGACTTAGGGATTTCACAGACATACAAAGAGAAAACACAAAATTATTTAGTATCCCCAAGATTTGCAAGAATTTTGCCCCCAATTTAACACCTACTATTGTATCACAGTCTATGCCCCCCAAAAGTGAAGCTCAAAGTGTGTCTTAACCAGACTGAGAAAGTAGAAAACCTTCTTCTCCTGAAACTGAATCCTCCTGAAACCAAGTTCCTCTGCCGAGTTTATGATTTAACCTCTCTGTCCAAAACTTTGTCCCTTTTCTTGCCCCACACCTGTCCCCCCTCCAGACTGAGGAGTATCAAAGAAAAGGGGGGGACTGTAACTGAGCAGGGCACCATGGGGCCTTCCCTGGACAGGACCCACCCTACCCCACCATGTCCTCTGCAGAAATCTTTAGCCTCCCAGGCCTTCCCTGAGTTCCAAAGAGCAAACTTAATCAGAGGAGTGAGAAAAACAGTCAAGCAGGACAAAATAATAATAGTTTCGCCATTAAACAAAGTCAAGGACCTTTAGTTCCTCCTCAAAGGCTAGAGATAATATTCTGGGCCATATCCTTGAGCTATGTTGCAGATACTGAAACCCTCACCGGGTGGAAGAAGTTAACTGCACGCTGCCCACAAGCATGGAGATAACAGACTGGTTGGAATCAGAAAGTTGATGATAGTGACTCCCGATGACCTCACCACCCACCAATCAGAAGAATGTCCATGAGCTGGTCACATACCCTATAATCCTCTCCCTCACCTTGTCTTTAAAAGTCTTTCCCTAAAAACCTTCGGGGAGTTCAGGTCTTCTGAGCACTAGCTGCCTGGACTCCTTGCTTGGTGCTCTGCAATAAACGCTGTACTTTCCTTCACCACAAGCGGGCGTCAGTAAATTGGTTTTACTACGCACAGGCGAACAGACCCAAGTTTGATTCGGTAACACCACCTTCAACCCAAATTAAAATACAGTCAAAATATTCTGCTGATTTGATAAGGAGCTTTTCTCTGAAGTCAAGGACCAGCTCCCTTTGTGTTTTCAGATGCCACCAGGCAGCAGGGAGGACTTGGCTTCAGGGTCCCTGAGTCAGGAGCCTTCTGGTCCAGGGGGTCTTGGCCGTGGCATGCTGATGTCCTGCCCCCATCCCCAAACCAGTCTCTGGAGGGAAGAATGTTGGGCATTAGCATCACTTTCTTTTAAAGCTCTGCAGGCGACCCTAATGAGAACCACACTTCTAGTCTAATCCTTTTTTTTTTTTTTTCAAGTGAGAAAATTAAGGTCTAGCTAGAAGGGGTTGTTTGACCCCTGTGAACCCCCCCTAGGTCACCAGCAAGTTAGTAGGGAAACCCTGACTAGATTGTGAAAGCCTTAAAGACCGGGGTCTCCCGTGTTCAGTCTCAAATTTTCAAATTAGCCATTCTGTCATTCTGTGACCGTATAGTGCAGTCAGGCCAGAAGTGACAGGAAAGGCCACCTTCATCTAAGGCATTTGCCCATCTTCTGTCTGTGATTTCCTCTCCCACCTGAGCCCCCCACCTCCCATTCACCCTTCCCCTGCCTCCTAATTGTACAAAAGCCTCATTTTCCGTGCTGTGCAGGCCTGGCCTTCCTAAGCCATGTCCCAGGCCCTGTGTTCTGTCCACAAGCCAGAGATGGCCCTGTGCGCCAGCCCTGGGCTGTGATTTCATCACAGCAGGTTGACACCTGTCAGCTCAAAAGTCCGTCCTCTGCCTAACTCAAATACAGTTGTTTTAAATCTCACCCAAAGCAGCAGATTTTTAGCCATTCCAAGCCCACCTGCTTTGCATACCCCATGAAGTGTACCTTTCCAGCATCTGCCCGCCGGGATGAGCCCCAGGCCACAAATCTCCGCAGCTGCTGCCGCTGTTTGGAGCTCTCCGACCCAGAGACTCCCGCTGTGGTCCTGAGTGACGCCGCCTACGCAAGGAGCCCTCCTCCCCCCAGTCGCCTTGTCTGCCCCTCCTAAGTAGAGACCCACTACTGAATAGCTCTGGACAGACCCCTGCTGCTGCGAGGGACCTGCCTGAAAGCATCGCTCAGTAAAGCTTGTGTATAGTACTGCCACCTAGTGGTCAGATCTTTTCCCTCGCTCAGCGCCCCAAATCCCGCCAATCTCCTAGACCCTGGGGCCTTTCCCTTCTTCCTCCTCTTTCAAAACTTCCCGGGCCTGAATTCTCTGCCTTCTCAAATTTTCTGACCAATGCAATACGTTAATCCTTACTAATATATCAGGGGCCAATGTATTTATTCACCAAATATTTACTGATCACGCAGAACCTCCCAAGCTGGGCACTTGGGATACATCCTGGAACAAAACAGATGAAACGTTCAATAAAAAAAAAAAAATACAGATGAAAGGTCTGCACGTGGAGAGCTGACATTCTAGCAGGGTGAAGATGGTTTAAAGCTTTTCCTCTCCTAAAGAACATTTCAAGCCAAAGTGAGGCAATGTTAAGAGGGGAGTGTTCAGTATTGTCAGTGATCTAGTGACAGGTACGGGAAGGACGTGGGTTGGGTTTATAATTACGTGAGTCAGCTTAACAAAAATGCCAAAGCTTACAATATTGCTTGTTATCAGAGAAATGCAAATCAAAACTACAATGAGGTATCACCCCACACCAATCAGAATGGCCATCATTAAAAAGTCCATGAATAAACGCTGGAGAGAGTGTGGAGAAAAGGGAACCCTCCTACACTGTTGGTGGGAATGTAGTTTGGTGCAGCCACTACAGGAAACAGTATGGAGATTCCTTTAAAAATTAAAAATAAACTTACCATATGATCCAACAGTCCCACTCCTGGGCATATATTTGTAAAAAAAACTCCAATTCAAAAGGATGCATGCACCCCAGTATTCACAGCAGCACTATTTACAATAGCCAAGGCGTGGAAACAACCTAGAATGTCCAACAACAGACTGACTGGATAAAGAAGTTGTGATATATTTATACAATGGAATACTACTATTATTTCATTCATAAAAAAGAATGAAATAGTGCCATTTGCAGCAACATGGATGGACCTAGAGATTATCATACTAAGTGAAATAAGTCAGATAAAGCCATATGATATAGCTTATACTAAAAAAAAAGACACAAATGAACTTATTTACAAAATAGAAGCAGACTCACAGACATAAAAAAACAAACTTATGGTTACCAAAGGGCAAAGGGTGGAGGAGGAATAATTTAGGAGTTTGACATTAGCAGATACAAGCTACTATATAGAAAATAGACAAACAACAAGATGCTACTGTACAGCACAGGGACCTATATTCAATATCTTGTAATAACTTATAATGGAAAAGAATCTGAAAAAGAATGTATATATATGTCTAACTGAATCACTGTGCTGTACACCAGAAATTAACACAACATTGTAGATCAACTATACTTCCGTTAAAAATAAAGAACAGAAATACCAGAGCTTATACATTGCACGAGGGCTTCACTTTAAACCAGAGGTTCTCAGCCTTTAACTCCAGGTCATCTGGAGACCTGGTTACAGACCTAAGTCAGTAAGTCTGACGTGAGGCCGGGATTCTGCATTTTAACTCCCGAACGCGGCTGCTGCAGCCGCGCTATGGACCACACTTTGAGCACCAAGGCTTTAAGGCAGATTCCTTCGGGCACTGACTCCTGCAGGACTAATTATAATAATAATAACGTTCCTTCTGACCACAGAAGGTTGCTGCAAAGGTTCAACAGAGGCAACTCAGCCCTTTGCATGAGCTCCTTTCTGCATTCAGAGGTGAGAAAACGGAGGCTCCAAGGCTTCGACTAACTCATCCATCAGCACAGTCGCCACCAGGAGAGCTAGGAAGCGGCTCCAGAGTGCTGGGGCTCACGCGCATGCGTGGCTCTGGGGCTGCATCACCTGCTACTAAGCTGCAGCAGGCTGCTTGGCCGAATTACATGAGTATCTGAGCCTTGGGCTTCACCTCCTGCAGCACGAGGGGAGGATGGCTATGGAGCCTCACGGATGTTAGCTGGTACTGTCACCGTGAAGCCTGGAAGGGCTTTCTGCCTAGAACTTCCTCCTTTTAACAGGATTGAAAATATAGCAGCCGCACACACTTTTATCACACTGCAGTATCTCACCCTCTAATCTCACTTCGACCCCACACCATCCCCGTGGGGCAGGTGTGGCTGCTTTTGCGTTATACACAAGGGAGGAAAAGTTGGGGTGTCGGGCCACCTCATCGTCATATTAGGATCCAAGATCCGGATGACATCTTAAAGATGTTCTCCAGCCGGTTGCCTTTTAACTTGCTCAGTTTGGCTTGTTTTTAGCAACGACGTCTCCTCTTCAAATAAAGCCGTGGGTGGGAGCGGGTTCTAGGAATGGAGCCCGACCTCTCAGCCTCCCTTTTTTCGGCTCCATTTCCAGGGGCCTCCAAGAGGCATCCAAGGAGCTCTGTTTGGAAAACCCCAATCCAAGTCAACACTCCCCCAGGACAAGTGGGAAGCAGGCCTCGGGGCGGTGGTGACTTGGCCAACATCACACGGCAGGCTCTTGGCCCTGAGGTACCTGACTCTAGGACACCCAGGACCCAGCCCAGAAGTAGGAGGAAGGGCAGCGCCCCTTGCTGGCCTGACTCTATCAGCCGTGGTATGTTTGATAAACAGTCCTTCTTAAAGTCTTCCATTTCCCCCTCATTGGGCCACATTCAATATTCTACCTGGTAATCGCATCATTTCCCAAAGGCCCCTTTCCCTGACACTCCCTGGGGGGCTGAGTGGGGGACGAGGCTTTTTCTTTCCAGACATTTCAAAATTGTGAATATAACATACGTACAGAAAACTGCCTAACCGCATCCATGCCAAGAAACAACGTGGCCTGGTCCCTCCCAGGAGTCGGCCGCCTCCCAGCTTGCGGGCAGCATGCATCCCCGCTGCCGTCTCTGGGTGCACACCTGTCTCTGCCTCCCTTCCCACAACTGCTCCAGCTGCCTGTTTTGAACTTGATGCAAAGGAATCGTGCTCCTTGCATGCTTCTGTGTGCGTGTGTGATTCTTGAGCCCCACGTGGTGTTTGTAAGACTCACCCGTCTTGTGGCTGCTGCCGGCTACGGTTCATCCATTTTCTCTGCTGTCGAGCATCACCGTGTGTGGACGATTTACGTGTTCATTCTTCCAGGATGAGTGTTTGGGTTGTTTCCATTGGGGGCTATTGTGGACCGTGGTGCTATATACCTTCCTGGCAGGGACACTTGCTATCCTGTTATCCAGGGAGAGTGATGCCCAAGGAGGGAAGTACTCTTAGAGGAGAGATAGCCGAGTCTGGGCCCAGGGTTTGAAATGTCCATTGGCCTCCCCATTACCCAGCACTCTTTGCCCCAAGTCCAGCAAGGCCACAGACACCACCAGCAAAGGAGATGAGTTTTCAAGTTTTTATTGTAAAACAGAGCTTAAGTCACAGGGAGTAGGAAACTTTCTACTCAACACATACAACACACGTTCACTGAGCACCTGCTGAGGGCCGGGCCATGGGCTCAGCCCTGCGGGGACCTGAGACCATGGGGGTCACGCTCCCCGCTCTCAGGGGCTCACAGGCTGGTAGGGAGACAGACAGGCACAACACCTTCCAGACAAGTCTCAGAGTGTCTAAAATGGTCAAGGAGCGATTCATTCCTCCGGGGAGATCAGGGGAAGCCACATCTGTGCTGTGCCTTTGGAGCTGGGGGACTTCTGATGGGAGGGTGGGGTTGGGGGCCAGCACCACAGGCAGTGGCAAGAGGTCTGGAGTGGAGAGGGCATTCGGGGCCCGGGCAGTGGGGTCTACACTTCTGGGAACAATGCAGAAAGGGAAAAAAAAACTAGGGGACCAGCCTAGTATGCTAACTTTTCATTTTTACAGGTTAGGGCATCACAAAAAAAGGAAAATCTCCCTCCTCCGTTCACCATCATTTCACAAACACAAGAATATTTTAATCTTCCATCCCCTTCTAGAAAGGACATACTCTCCAGATAACAGACTCTCTTTTAAAGTTGGCGTAAGTACCAGAAATCCTTATTTTCCATTTTATCACAGACTCTAAGAATTTTGCCCCATGGAGCAGTACCAGTTGGCAAAATGAGGAATGGGAGCCACTTGGAGGGAGATGAGGGATCTGGGGTATGGACGGTGGAGGAAAGGGGAGGAGGAGCTGGGGAGAGGAGAGCAGAGGGCATCCAGGCTGGCCGGGGGGCCTGGACTGAAGGCACAGGTGACACTGAAGGGCTTTGAGCAGGGCCATTGTTCCATCTGAACTTTAGAAAGACCTCTGTGGAGGCAGTGTAGAGGCTGGGCTAGAGAAGGAGGCTGGAGACAGAGTCCTGTTACCAGGGCTCTTGAACCTCCTTCCAAGGGTCCACCCAGCCAAAGTGGCCCCGCTGAGCCCCACGACAGCCGGGAGACCCCGGGGCAGGATGGAGAGGCGTGTCCGGAGTCATGGATGTGCTGGGAGTGGAGGCAGGGAGGCTGGGCGGCACTACTGGTCCTGCTGGAAGTAGAACTTGGTGACCCTGAGGGCCTCTTTGGGCGTGTTGGTGAGGCTGACGGGCTGGTCTGCCTCCAGCGCCGTGCAGAGGAACCAGCCGGGGCAGGCGGCCGACTCAAAGCTGGTGGTGAGGCCGTTGTCAGAGCGGATGAAGGTGAAACGCTTGTCCTGCTCCTTGTTCTTGCTCAGGTCCGTGATGTTCACCGGCTGGAAGCCAAGGGAGGAGCAGGTGAGGGCTGAGGGGCAGAGAGGTCCCTGCACTCCCCCTGCCACCCCTGTGACAGGGCCCTCCGGCTGCCCAGAGTAAGTACTGGAGAAACGCCGGCCTGGAGACCCCTGCAGGACACCGCCTGTCCTTTTAGGACAGCCTTGCTGCAAAGAGGCTGTCCCACTGTGACACTTAATTTGGGGAAATCTGGCCACTCCAGCCCTGGGCAAAAACATTCAGCAAACACGTGACCATCAGCAGAGGCCAATGCTCTGTCGTGCCTGCACCTCTGAGAGCAGGGAGTAGAGAAGATGGGGCGTTGTTGCAGCCCATTTGACACATTACACACAATAACCTGGTCATTCCTGCCCCACACGGAGCAGGCAGTCACTCTCCAAAACAGTGCCGTCTTTTCCCAGGGCTGGCCGCCTGTTCATACTGCACAGGACCAAGGAATCCAGGGCCCTGGCTGGGGTCTCAAGTCATGGGTTTGAGTAGATAAGGGTTGGAAGAGAAAGGTCATGAAGGTTGGCTTTATTGGAAGAGGGCAAGTTCAAGTGGGTTAGGGGCCCTTGGGAGAGAGAGTGACACATAGAGACTGAGGTTCCGCAAAGGAACCACGCCTCCTGGGGGCCACACCTGGGTAGTCCCCTCCTTCACTGAGGCTAGACATAGCCATAAGACTGGCTTTGGCCCATGGAACACTAGCGGTAAGATACCAGCGGACATTTAATAAGCGTTTGCACATTGAGGCTTGTCTTTTTGGAGGCCTCCCTCCCGGAAGCCAGCCACCATGTTGTAAGGAAGCCCAGTCTGACAACTGAACTCAGAGCTCCCTGCAAACAGAGCCTGGAGGGTGAGCCTCAGTGCCAGCCAAGCTTCCTACTGCACGCAGCTGCAGGAGGAACCCCGGCTCCACCATGTGGCACAGAACCGCCCAGCAGATCCCAGTCCGCCCACAGCATCACAGGAAAGAGCACATTGCAGTTGTGTTAAGCCACTGAGTTTGGGGCAGGGGGCTGTTATCTGCAACAGGTCCTCACCTCCAACTGGAGCTTGATCTCATCACCAGACTTGACACAGGCCAGGCACAGCTTCCCCCCTTGGATCCCCAGGAACAGAGCATGAGGCTCGATGGGCACCACATCTATCTTCTCTGGGGAAGAACAGAGGGGAAGTTGAGGTTGTAAAGGAGAGGAGACAGAGGTGGTGAAGAGAGCAGCCTGGACTCTCCCTGGGAGTTTTTCTGGCCCCCTAATCAAAACCCCAAGGTTAGAAGGACAGCGAGGCCCCACCTTCCTGGTCTGCATCCAAACAGGTTCATGCCAAGCACACTCTCTAGCTGTCCTCAAAGACCGAGGCCCCTAGATTCTGCCCCAGGTGCTTTCCAGCCTCCCCTCCCTTCCCCTGGGCACCTGCTCTCCAGGTCAACAGGGCAGGGAACACAGCACCCAAGGTCGGGAGTGGGGCTCCAGGGCTCACCCCCTAGAAGCTGGGGTAACTCTGAACATGCCTCTTCCCCTCAGTGGTCTCCATGCCCTCACGTAAGAGGGAAAATCTCAGCCTCTCTGTGCTTTAGGGTCCTCTTTAAGGAGAAATAGCAGAAGGACAGGAAAGGTGGGTCTCGCACCCTTTGAGAGCAAGGCAAGGGGAGGGGACAGTGGGATGCAGATGATGTCGTTCTACAATAGCACACCAGCCTGCAGGGGTGAGAAGGCACCTGGGAGCCAGTGCTGAGAAAACCCCACACTGAGTCACCCAACTTCCCTCCTTTTACTAAAGGGAAAGCTGAGGAGCAGCGTGGGTGACCCTTGTTGCAGTTCATCCAGCTTGACGTGGATCCAGAGCATGACAATGTGGTGTCCGTGAGTAAGGGACAGAAGCCAGCCTTGTCTGTGGTGTATTAATTTTGGGTAGGAGGGACAGTTTGAACACAGAGGAATACGGGGGCTTCCTAGACACGGGGGAAGGACAGAGCTGCTCCTGTCTTCTGGGTCCTGCCCCTTCAAGCTGTGGCCCTGGGAGCACTGTGCCTGTAGGTGGTGGCTCCCAACCTCGGCTCCACCCCTCTCCGCCTTCTTAGGCTGCCCTCCTACGCATCCTTCAGTTTCAAACTAGGCCACAAAGAACCAACAGGGGTTAGGACATCACACATAAAGGTCTCAGGGTCAGAACACAGCGCTGCAGACCCCAGGCAAAGTGGCCTTCCTGGCCACCACTCACCTTCTAATTTAGTATTTGGTCCTTGCAAATATCCAGCAACTAGTTGGTTATTCCTCAGGTAGAAGGTCTTCTGGTTGATATCCCAGATTCTGAAAAGCAAAAGGACCCCGCCATAATGAACACACGCTGTGTGCCCAGCCCTGTGCTCAGCCCCTCCCTGTGTTCCCCAGAGTTCGCCCAATCTGGGTCCAGCCTTATGCTGGGGGTGCAGATTTTAACCGACCCATAGCATGGATGTTGAGACTGAGGTCAACACTGGTTAAGAGACAGGTCCAGCTCCCACAGCTGGTAAGTGGTCCACTTGCCTCCGACCTGCTCCTCGCCTTCCCAGAGCAACCGCCTCCTACTGCAGCAAAGCACCACCCAACAGAACTTTCTAGGGTGCAGAGTTGTTCTATATCCGCTCCGTCCAATGTGGTAGCCACCAGCCACATATGGCCAATGAGTTCTTGAAATGTGATGTGACTGAGGATCTGAATTTTTTTATTTTATTCTATTTTTATGAATTTAAATGCAAATTCAAAGAGTCATCAGGTGGCTTTGAGGAGCCGGGGAGCTCGGTGACAGGGGATCCGGCCAACTGTAAATTTCTTTGCACACGTGAGATTTGATCTTTTGCGATTATTCTTCATTCCTGAACGAGTTTAATCCCATCTGAAGGGATTGAGCATCCTTACTTACTCCGGGGGCATCTCCTGAGCTCCCAGCCCACGGGAAGAGGCCGAGGCAAACCCCCGTGAGGCGCAGTTCGCACATCTGGGAAGGGGAGGAACCCAGCCTGCAGCCTCAGGGCAGAGAAGCTCGGAGTTGGAGGGTGAGGTCACCCCAACACGGCTTCAGTCCAGGGATATCCCAGCCCAGAGGGCACACGCAGACAGTGCTCTGTTTTTATCAGCATCACAGCCTCCTATTTTAACAATGGTGACATCTCACAAAGTTCCTGACCCAGCTTTTAACCATCCCAATCATTTTCAGGCACTTGCCCACTGACAAAACACTGTTACATTGTTATTCGTGCATTTGACCTTCATGACCATCCTGTAAGGCTGGCAGGGTTAGCATAGCCCCATGTCACCGATGGGGAAACTGAGGCCCCAGGGGAGCAGGACCTCCAACTATCAACACAGACAGGCATTGTTCACACACAGTCTGGCGCTCTGGGCTGTGCCCTGCCCTCGGCGTCCCTCTCAGCCCAACACACTCTGCCAGGTCCTAACCCCAGCGTCGTGGCTCCCGGACACGTGTCTGTCACTCATCACCTCGCCATGGTCTCTGGGAAAGCAAGCCAGGCCTCCAGCCGAGCTTTGCATATCTGGGATAGTTCAGAATACAAGCCTTGAGGACCTGGCATGTAGCAGCCCCGTACCTGAAACATGAGCATCCCAGGACCAAACCCAGCTTTCAGGACCTGCAGATGGCTGTGTCCCCGTTCCCCACCCGTCAGGCCCTACCTCCGGGGGCATCAGCCTTACCTGAAGGCCTGCATCTCGCAGGGTCTTTTTCCCAAGGGATGGCCGGCTGTCTCTGAATGAAACAGGAAAAGGAGGAGAGAGATTAGGTAACTGTGGGGACCCTTGCGGATTTCCATCCTGAGGCCACGAGGCAACGGGAGACTGCCATGCCGGACCCAGGGGAGCTGCTTATAAAGAAAATAGTCGCTCACCCAAACCAGGCTGTGGCCGCCCTGTGCTCTGTGAGAAGCGGAAACGCCCTCACATTTCCAAAACGAGAAACCTTGCTGTTGTCACTTTCAGCCCTGCTGAGTGTCGCAACGGGGGTGTCGTAACCCATTCCCTCCCCTTTTCCTCTGTGCAATTTCCCCAAAATTGAGATTTCTGTTTCCCCTTCACTGAGTTCCTGGGAAGAAGGACCCATGAAAACCAAATCCTCTCATCTGCCTGACAGGTCTCCTGAGACTTTGAAAAAAAGAGATTGGAGGAGAAATGTCCCCTCCCCCAGTAAGCCAGGTGGCGGGGCTCTCAGCGCATGTGGGAAACGCGGGTCACTTCACATCCCTTGACAGAGGGACAGCTTTGCTGGACTCTGGACCAGGGACTGGCAAACATTTTGTCCAGGACCAGATAATAAACACTTTAGGATTTGTGGGCCGAACGTCATTATGACTCAACCCGACAGTCACAGACTACAAGCAGCCTTAGACAATCCATAATCCCACAAGCTAAGTGTGCTCTGATACGACTTTATTTACAAAAGCAGGTGGTGGCTGGATTTGGCCTGAAGTCTGCTGACTCCCGGCCTAGAGTAAACTTCCTGAGATCGGCTCTGAAACCAACTCTATTCCTGTTAGCGACGCCTTTGAAGTTATGGTCTCGGGAAAATGGGGTGAACTCAGCCGTGGTTCTGAAAGGAATCTAAAATCCACCTCCACCCCTTGCAATTTGCCACCCGTGTGACCTGGAACAAGTCCCTTCACCTGTTTGGGCTTCTGCTTCCCCTCCTCATGCTCAGAATGAGGTTGAGTATGTCTTGCTCACGGTGCAAGGAGGGAAGGAAGGGAGGGAGGGAGGGAGGGAGAAAGGGAGGATGTAATGCTAGTGCAGAGCATAGATCTGAGAACTGGATGGGCGCTCAGCATCCTCCTACCTGAGCCCTTCACTGTTCCTGAAGAAGACCCGGAAAGATTCAGAGAGGGAAGGACACCTGCCCAAGGTCACACAGCTTGTCAGTGACAACGTTATGGCCAGAAATCCAGGTCTCCTAACTCCCACCCAGGGGTCATCCAATTACAGCAGCGGGTCTGTGTCCAAATGAGGGTAAAATCTGTCAAAGAGGAAGGCTACGGTAGGAATTTGAAAGTTGCTAAGAGAGTAGATCTTAAAAGTTCTCACCACAGGGAGTAGGGGGCGTAGCTCAGAGGAGGAGCACGTGCTTAGCATGCACAAGTTCCTGGGTTCAATCCTCAGTACCTCCATTAACCAGAAACAAATAAATAAAAATTCAAAAGAAGTTCTCATCACAAGCAAAAAAAAAATTGCATAACTACTTATGGTGGTGGAAAAATCATTATGATACACATAATGAAACTCACATAATGTTAAATGTCACTCGTACCTCAATATGAAATGTTTTTAAAGAGGAAGTTTGCCAATAAATTTCTCAAATCTTTAGAGAGCACCTCTTTCAGAGCAAATGGAATATTTCTGCAAACATTGTATACCCTGAGCTGGGCTAAACGGCGTGTTCGCATTCCCTGTTCTGTTCTCACAAGTTGTGTGACCTTGAGGGAGCTCCTCACCTTTGAAACACGTGCAAGAGATAATGTCTACCTTCAGAGCCAGGGTGTTTGTTTGTTTGGGCTTGTTTTTGTCAGGGCTGGCTGAAGGAGGCAACGTGTGAGCCCGCTGGGTTATTTGCCACTTCCAGTATTTGGTGAATTGGAGTTTCTCATTTCTGGAACACTTACGAGTTATGGGGTGCATACATGGTCATCACGCCTGCTGTAAGGGAAGGCAGCTACAGCCCCCCACCACAGTAAGTTCTCCCCACTTGTCTTTCTGGACTACTCCTGAAGCCCTCCTCAATCGTTAAATCAGCATGGCTCAGAAGGGATCACCGGGGAAGAGCAATGACTTGCCAAGGTGAGGCCGAGGGGCTCCCTCCCGGCTGCCCGCCCTCAGTGTTCCAAGCCAAAGTCTCGTCCGGGTCAATGTTCCTCTGTCCCTAATCCAAATTCAAAGAGACAGATTACTCCCCAAAAGCAGAGTCCCTGGATTGCCCCGTCTCCCAGGTCTGTGCCCTTTTCTCACTGTGCCCCCCCAGCAGTCCTTTCTGGAACTGGGGGAGGGAGTCCCTGGGGCTGGGCTATGGAGTCAGGCACGCACGGGGGCTGCGTCCCCCGTGTCACTTACGAGCTGGTCCACCCACGCAACGTGCCAGAGCACTCGGGGTCTCAGTTTCGTTATCCATTAGACAGGGCCAATAATAGAAGGAAGCCTTGTCACGGGTTGCTGTGAGGATGGAGACATTGCACAGGATGTACTTAACCCAGACCTCGGCATGTAGGTGCTACGCAGACAATAGAGCGCGCTTACGTAGGTCTGCTTCATCACCCCAGGTAAGTGGGAGGGGTCCACCACAGTGCCTCCATCCGGATCCTGATCCGATCCGGCCAACCTGCCCTGCAAGCCTGCTTCATTCCAAAGGGAAGGCTCTCATGCCTGTGGGTCGGGGGAGGAAGTGAGCGGGGAGGAGAATTCCTCTCTGTTTCCTCATGCTTCTGACCACAATTCCACTCTTGGTTCCGTCTCATCAAAGCAGTCGGCCTCCCTGTGATTTCTGCCCAACCGTGAGACATCACTGACTAAACGTATTCTCGGTTCTGGTGCTCAGCCCTTCACTCCACTTCCTGAATTAAGTTAATGACCAAACCATGAAGTGGACTCTGCCTCCGCGGGCAGCACCCTGTGCTTCCCCCCCTCGAGCTCCCAGCATCACACTTGTACTTGGAGGCTCCTATGTGCAGAGCCTGCCCTGCTAGACATCAGAAATGACTAAGACCCTCTTAAAGGTAAACAAGACACGCAGGCTAAGTCCACGTCCCAGAAGTGACATGAGACACGTTCCACGGAGACCACATGGTGAGCCTCAATTGTTGTTGCCTCTGAAGTGCTCAGGGCAGCCCGGCCACATAGGAAGTGTCTGATACACGCTGGCTCCTTCTCAGTTTCAGCTAATGGCACCTTTCAGTTCTAGGGTTTCCGTTTGCTTCCTCTTTCTGTATAGTTTCTAGTTCTCTGCCGAAAGTTACAATCTCGTCTTTTAAATCCTCGGTCATATTATTCATTCATGGTTCCTGCAAAGGCTTCCCCTGATGACTCCAATATTTGAGTCCCTGCTGGGTGTCCTTCTATCATTTGTGTTTCTCCGGTGCGCGGATTGGCTTGCATGTGCCCGAGTCCTTTTTCCTGAGGGCTGGACACTGTATTGCAAAACCTGTAGGGATAGTTCACGGCTCTGGATGGTGTCATGTGTACCCAGACACAGTTCGGTCTGCTCCTGCTGGGCACTGAGGCCGGGAGCACTGCAGCCCCAGGTGATTTCACCCAAACAGGGCTTGAGATGATTCAGGACCGGGCTCCAGTAACCATGCAGGCTGTCGTATTTCCGTCCACTCCTGGTGCTCCAGGACCCCAGCCTACAACGGGGCTGCTTGTGGAAGGCTCCTCCGACCCAGTGCGAGACAAAGTTCAAACTATATCCTCCCCCGACCCCAAGTCCCATAAGTCTGTCCAAAGAAGTGACTGAAAAGTTGAACAGGCAGCCAAGAAGGAAGGGCCTTTAATTCCACTCCAAGGAGCAGGGAATTTATCTAAAAGAAAACTGAATCAGAGGGTGACATGGTCAGATTCGTTTTATTAAAATCATCTTGGGGACAGTGGACAGATGGATCAGACTCGGACAGAGGTCTGGGGGCGATTGAACCTGAAATCAGGGCAGCGGTGTAACACTGATCTTGGCAGGAGATATTGACAGCCAGAGCTCCAAAAATAGTTCTGATTGGTGCATTCGCCAGTTTCTCAGGTGTCAATGAACCATCATGGATGAGTTCAAGCCACCCATGTGACATCACTGAATGCAGAGCTGGGAAGAGATGGGGTCCCGCTGGCTCCAGCACCCTACCAGGCAGGGAGATTTAACTGCCCTTCAGTCTTCCTGGAATGAAATTGTCTCCACGTATTCCAACTCCGGTCTCCCTCCTCTTCAGCCCAATGGCTCATCCCACAGTCCCGTCGCCCTCGCACAAAGCAATCCCTACTGATAAATTCAGTTCATCAGGAAACCACAATGAATGTTGGTGCAAATATTTTCAGCTGTGCCTCCTGGAGCTGCATTTGTCATTACCCAAGTAGCCTTGGTAAACGTTTAAGCAGCTGGCTTTGGGTGGACAGCTGTGCACCTTCTGTTGTAATGGCTTAATCCCATATTTAGATTCTTCAGCCCAATTCTTGAATGCCTGAGTGTTATAATAGCGCACCTCACACAATGCAGGCAGTCGTATTGTCCAAACTCTGTAAATTTTTACTAAGATAATGGTACAAGGACTCCAGTTACCTTTTCCAAAAGATGAGTAAATATACTAATACAAAAGAGATGGAAAAGGATGAGAAACACAAGCCCCCAGAATATAATCTGATGTCTTCTCTTTGTCTGCTTCCACCTACCCAGCACTGCCAGGCAGCCAAGTCAATTTTAACCAAATCCGGTAGACCTCCCTAGAGCAGCAGGTCAGGTTTGGAGACAGGTGTTCTGGGCTTCTCTGCCCACACAGATGCAGCCATCAGAGTGACCAAGTCAGCCCTCCTGGCTGGCAAAGGTCAGGAGATTGCATATAAAGCCAACTGTGACTGATTGCAACTCTACAAGAAGCTTGCTCTCCTCCTGGGTTTAAATGGTAAACTGACTGTGAATCCTTTCTGAGATTCGGAGTCTTCCAAAATGATTTTGTTCCAGCAGTTTCTGCGTTTGATACGGATCTGCATTGAAAGCCATTGTTTATCTGGCTATCTTGTGTTTGCTGAGGAAAGTGTTTGCTCTTGCCTTCTGGGCTTTCATGATTAGCTTTGTAAGCCGCTTCTCTGCAGGCAGGAGGAGAGGGAGAGGGACGGGAACTTGGGGGGAGGGGACAAGTTCGTTCCTTACTTGCAATGCTTCAGCCTCTGTGTTCTACTCTTTCCTACAGACCTTGTTTTGTCCTCATAATAGCTGTGCAAGGTGGGTATGTTTACACCCACTCTCAAGATGCGTATGTACTTACGCTCACTCTGTAGAATAAGAAATCAAGGCTCAGAGAGATTAATCGCTTGCCCCAGATGCTGGCTGAGCCCAATTCTTGTATTGCAGTCCTGCCAGAGAGGCAGCTAACATGTTTTCCTCTCTGCTTCATTGCACAGTTAACAGGAAAAAGAGTTGTATTTGTTCTGATGCTGCTCCTTTTGGTTTGAACTCGCATCTCATAGAGCAGTGATTTATTCCACAATTGCTTGGAAATTCCAGGAAGAAAAGAAAGGATGTAGTAAGAAAAGAATGATTTTAAACCTGACGTAGGTTAAAGAGAAACCTCTTTACCTGGTTATTGACTAGGGTGGCCAACCGCCCTGGTTTTTCCAGGATTTTCCTGATTTTAATACTAAAAGCTGTGCATCCTGGGAAACCCCTGAGTCCCTAGAAAACTGAGATGATTGGTCACTTTTTCATATGAACCCTTAAAAGGTGCCATCTGGTGGCTAGCACTGCAAATTGCAGGCACAGTTAGCTATCAGTCATTGTACCCTGCCAGTTTAGCCCAGTAGCAGAGATGTTGTCCGTTTTATTGGATGAGCAGACAGATAGACAAAGCACACAAGAGTAGCCCAAAACCTCAATAAGTTTTCCACTCAAGGAAAGAGACTATAGCAGATACAATATTGATCAATCACTCTCATTCTGATCAAGTTAATTTTTAATTAAGCCATTCATATTTAATTTCCTCCAACTATGTAATCAAGATATGGTCAACATCTAGTAGCTTAAAATTGTTTTCAAACTTAGGTGGTAGAAAGGATTTGTCCTTTCATTGTCATTGTTTTCACATCCTCCTCCTCCTCCTCCTCCTCCTCCTCTTCCTCCTCCTCCACATGCATTAGCTGTAAGTTCAGCAACGTGGAGAGAAAGGAAAGGTCCACTGAGAGAAAAGGCCTATCCAAGGTAATGCAGAATACGCATGGGGTGGCTCCGTCTTCATCCTTGTCCTCTGCCCTCGCTTTCCCAGCTCTTCTGTCAAACCATGAATCTCTCTAGGTTCTCTCTTCTCAAAGCCCTGTTCTCTGGTTGGCATCACTGGTACCGCCTCTGCTCCTGGCCTTAGATGGAGAATGTGGTTCCTCCTCCCAGGAACCATGGTGTCTTTGCTGGACTTACATGCACCTGTCTCCTCAATTCAATCCAACTCAAGTTATGCACTTTATTTAGTACCTGCGATGTGCCGGTTTCAAATATTTTGGATGCAATCTTTAACGAGTATAGGGATTTCTTCACATTTCACTCTTTGGCTCTGGGAGCGGCATCATCCTTCATACATTTTAGAGGCACATCAGACCATGGGCTAACAGTTGAACACATCCCACTGGAGACTGTTACAGCCACTGCGGAAAGGGGGAAGATTTGCTGCTCCTGGCATCACTGCTGTGGTTTACAAGGCACTTCTCCCTCCGTGATCTCACTAGGTGTCTGTGCGCCTAAAGCATACCCAGAGGTTTGGAGACAGACTGTCTGCTGTCCAGCTCAGCTCCTCCCCTGATACCGGCTGTCTGGCCCTGGGCAAATTACTTAACCTCTCTACGCTCCAGTTTCCTCTTCTGAAAATGTGAACCATAATAGTCCTTCCGCATATGGTTGTTGTGAGAATTAAATGAGATTAACCATGTACATAGTTCGGGAGGACTCCCAGCATGTAGTAAGCACCGTGGGAGTATCAGTTATCACTGTGTCCTCGAAACCCCAAGCTTGCCAGCCTCATCTTGGCATCGAGGAAAGTACAACCCAGAAAGGAGAAATAGTGTACCCATTAGAGGCCAACTTAAAATTAGACGTTGGGTCTTCACACCACCAGTCTCAGGCTCTTTTCTCTGCCCCATGTGTATTTTAACCAGAGGTTGCAAACCAGTAGCTCATAGAGTAAATATTTTATTTATTCAATCATTGCTTTATTTTATCAGAATAGTGCACACCACAAACTCTGATTCTTTCTGGAAAATGAGAAGTTCTGGCCATCTGGAGCTGGAACTGACCATCTACTGGAACTGACTAGCGACGGCTCCTGAGTCTATGCCCCCTCCACCCCTCAGACTTACGGCTGAGGGCCAGCTTCTATTAGTATTTCTCATGGAGCTCACACTGTTTTTTCTCTCTTTTCAAAGAAATATTTCTCCAATTTCCACATCACTATCAACAGTGGGAAATGACCGATGGACACCAAGGGCGCCATGATTTTTCTCACAGCAGGAGGGTTGCCTTGTCACCTGCTCCCCCAGCCCCTGCCTCAGAGCATCGGCACCATCTCCCCTAGGAGGCTGTTGTCCACACGGTGGCCAGGTCTCCCAGACAGGCCTGGAAACCCATGCGCTTGTCATTCCCCTTGAAGCTTGCCCTTAGTAAATACCAGTGGTAGACACTGTCCTCTCCATTTTTCAGATGGAAAAATAGGAGGAAAGGAGCTTACCAAAAAGCACTGGGGAGGGCCCGGGAGAATCCGAGGTCTGCCGAGATCTTCCAGCGTCTGGCTCCAGACTGAGCGGCTACACAGGACTAAGCACCCAGGCCGTGCTTGTTCCACCCATTCCTCCCGGGGCAGAGCTGCCCCTTCCTTCCTGATCACCTGAGGAGGGTGAGAGGAGGAGCCCCAGCCGGCCTTCCCACATACCCAGGCAGGGCTGGCCACCGCAAGGCCGTAGGCAAGCCCAGCTTCCAGAAGGATGACTCAGACTAACAGAAGCCAAACTGGTTCTTCTCTGCGTGAAAATGGAGGTCACCAGTGAGGCGCAGAGCTGGATTAGTGAGGGTGGGCCCCCACCCATCCAGATAATTAGGGATGGACTTAACCCTGTGTCTCGGGCATTCTCCTGGGCACTGGGGGAAAGCCACAGAGGGTCCCTGGTGTTCTAACGGAGGAAGACAGAGAGGAAACAAATAAACACGCTGACGTCACGTGCAGTAAATGCTGGAGGGGAGATACAAGGCACGAAGTTTTTCAAAAGACCTGAGGGGGTGGGGCATGTGCGATTTTAAGGCAAGTGGTCAGGGAAGGCCTCTCTGAGAAGGTGACACTTGAGCTGAGACCTGAATGATGGCAAGGAATGGGGAGGGTATTCCAGATGGAAGCAACAGCAAACAAAGGCCCTTGGGTGGGATCATCGAGATTGGATGGAGGCCCACGTGGCTGGGACACGGCTTAGGGAGCGGCAGGTACCCACCCCCTCCTTCAGTTACCCTCAGGCCCTGTGCTGCCCACTGGCATGAAGCTGTCCAGGAGGCCAGCACTCTCTCTCCACCTTCTTTGGAAGACCCTACCTTCCAAACCTTCTCTTTGCCATTTGGAACGGATCTGCTGGCTAGCTTCCTACCCCTGGACCCGCCGTGAGGGAGCAGATAACTCCGGTATCCTTAAAACCATCCAAGTTGGTGCATGGGAGCCGTAGCAAAGGCTCAAAGTCCTAGGTCCTGTCCCCAGGTCTGCAGCTAATGAGCTGCGTGACCCTTGATGTGTCCCTTCCGTTCTCCAGGCCTCATTCTGATCATTGCAAAGGGAGATGACCCTCTGCCCTACCCTGCCCTGCCCTAGGTGTGGGGCTGGCACCCACAGAAACACAGGCTACAAAATGTTTTCGTGAACTGTGTGCATTGAAACAGGGCCTTACTGCAGGCAATGCCTTAGGGCGAGGGGAGGGCAGGCCAGCCTCGTGGCTGCCCCCAATCCTGCCACCTTCAAGCCTGTCTCCTCTGTCAGGCAAGGACAGGCCAGTCGCTGGAGGAAGAGGTCATCCTTCAGCGGGGTCTGGGAGGAGCAGTTCACTTCCCCCAGCCCTGTCTCTGGGGCCCAGGCTCGTCCCCAGGGTCCCTGGGCTCGGCCCGCGGGGCCTGAAGTTGGGCTGAGAGATGCAGGGCCCCCGTTCTGGTGCCCCAACCGCAGGGACTTCCCAGGGCGCCTTACTTCCTGCCCTCTGCTGCCCAGCCTCACCAACTCTGATGCCAAGGCCTCTGAGCTGGGCTGGGAATTTTTGAAGCCACTTTTGTAGAGAAATGCCTATTTGCTAATGAACCAGGAAACTAAATTTTGTAAACCTGGAAAGTTGGGCCTTGGGGCAGCCAGGAACGGGCCCCAGGACCCTTCCTTGTCACCATGATGCGTTTCTGTTGTTACATCAGGAAGGCCGCTCTGGGAGGCGGGCTCTGGTGCCGGAAGCTCAGATCCATGAACTACACTGTGTGATCCTGGGAACATCTGGAAAATGAGGGTAAGACTGTGGCCCACCTTGCTGGGGGATTGTGAGGACCGAGCTACTAAACACAAGATGCTCAGAATACAGGAAGCATCTCTGAAATATTAGCTATATTCTCGCAGGGTGTGGGTCTGATGTCTCCCCTGGCCTGTGGTCAGTAGGGAAATAGTAAACCAGGCTGCCAGGCAGGGCCAGGGGTTGGTATGTTGATCAGAACACAGGTTGGGGTTCCCCCTGACACTGGGCACATCCAGGGTAGAGGGACCATTGGCTGGCCCCTCTAACCCCCCAGGGCCTGGCCCACTCCAGAACTCTCTCCTTCAGGCTGCCCACCACTCCTCCAAAGCTACAGGATCAGAGCCTGGCCTCGGGCACCCAGAGCACCTGAGAAGCCTGGAGCCGCTATGAGTGGTGGCTTCTCATCCTTTCTTTGATTCATTTCTCTACACGGCAGGTGCTGGGCTATGAGTCAGGGACACAGGGGTGAACAAAAAGCGCACACAGTCCTTGCCGTGACCTGCCGGGGAGGCAGATGCTGCCCAGACGATCACACACATGGCTGTCTGAGCTGAGCTCTTAAGGGTGAGGATGGTTGACTAGTCTGTGGAGCTTGGGAAGGGGGCAGTTTTATGCAGAGGAAGAGCAATGTCAAGGTCCTGAGGCCAAAGGAAGAGGTAAATTTGAGGGAAATCCAACAGCTTTAGAATGGCTATTTTCCGCAGGCGCACACAGAAGTAGACAGACAGATGCAGAAATGAGAAGGCTGTGGCCTTCAGCTGACAGACAGTGATGCCTTCATGTCTCAAAACCTGAACGTTCCTGGTTGGGGTCTCTCATGAGATCCTGCACTCCCTGTCCCCATGTCCCGTCTCACAAACTCCCCATCACAGCCAAAGCTAGCTCAAGCTGGTCGGCCTCCTGTAACCAAACGCTTGAATAATTCCATAAAGGCCAACAAGCAACACAGAAGGACACTGAGGAGTCAATCAACATGAAATTGCAGAAGGGACAGTCCAGGAAGGGCCAGGTCGACAGCAGGAAGCATCATTTCCTGCATCTGTAGAGGCCATCTGCCCCTCAGAGCTCGTGGGTGAGTCCCGCCTTCAGTAGCACCCTCTGGGATTTTGTCTGCCAGGCACGCCGCCTCATCTTGGCAAGTTGCTCCTTCTTTGCTCACCCCATCCTCTGTCACAGTGCATGGGGAACAGGACCTGAGTCACAGCAAGCTGCATCCTCCTGGTGTTGTCCAAGCTGAATCGGAAGGAAGAGGAGCAGTTCCTCGGGCTTTCCCAGCAGCCAAGCGGTAGAGCTGTCAGTTTGAGGTGGCCTTGGTCCCCGCAACAACAACCAACAATCAAGCCCTGAAGTGCACACTCGTTTGCTCCAGGAAGATTCACTCCCCCACCAGTCTCCCCGCTCCTGCCAGGGGCACAGAGGGGAGTGAGGTGGACATGTCCTCTCCAGACTCAGTCTTCACACCTCAGAAAACTACATCCCAGAGTGATGTGTGCAGGGATACAGGCAGCGCAGGGTTTTGTGGGCATGCAGAACAGGGACCCCCCACTCAGGCTTGGGAGTGGGATCAGGGGAGAGAGATGCGACAGGTAGGGGAGGAGGAAGGGGAAGAGGCCCCAAAGTGGAAGAAAGCATTGCTCAGGGTTTCAGGTGACCTAAGTCAGTCATCAGAGCTGGAACGTCGAGTTCAAGGGGAAAAGCAATGGGGAGGAGCCTACAGGGTGATGGGGGCCCTGGCATCCAGACCCCTATCCATCCACCCCAGGGCTCTGGACCTTGGCTGAACTGGGGGCCCTGGAACTTCCAGCAGGGTGGACTTGGGGTGGCAATCTGGATGGAAGTGGGAGAAGGACTAGCAACTCTTCAGTTTGCATTTTCCCTCTTCCATTGTATGCTTATCTGGGCAGGGAGGGGGAGTCAGGGATCCTACCCACTCAAAAAATAATTTGAAAAAAAAAACTGAGTTAAGGTATTTCTCTGTTGTTTGTTTCAAGTCCCACGGTGGCCGGTCCCTGGGAAGCCCTGCCCCACATGTTAGTCACCTGAGAACACTTCCTTTTCTGAGGCCAGGGGCTTTCACAGAGAGAGTAGAAGCATTGCAACCATGGGGTCTTGCGGTGCGTCAGAATTCCTGGAGAGACTGAGCTGCAAGCCAGCTCTGTGCTGGGTAACAGGAACGTGCAATTGACCTGTGGTCTGTTACACAGGATTGCATCACTGGGGAAAGAAGCGTGTGCCCAGGAGCAGAACGGTCCCGAGTCTGGGGTTGCCCCAGACCTGCAGGCCACCTCAGCTGGCAGGTCCCCAGTGCTGGGGGCCAGGGTCACAGACTTGGACCTCAGGAGTGCCTGCCTGTCTTGGTCTGTTGCAAGAACACGGGGCACATACACCTAAGACAGATCAGCATCTCAGCTACCCCAGGAAGAGGGCTTTGTGAGGAGGGTTCCAGGCAAATTCACTCCCCTCTGTGGTTCATGCTTGGCTGACGGAGGACGGTCTTCAAGTGTGTGCACAGAATCTAGCATGCAGTGGAGACGGGCAGGCAGGCAGCATTTACTGGGGGCTTATCTCAGGATCCACACCTAGGTGGTTTGAAGAAAGCAAGACATGCAGAAAGAGGAACTGAAGGGCACTGAAGTCTCATGGACCTCCACCGTCCCCGAGGAGATCTGGAGCTGGGGTGGCCCTGGCAGGGGAGTCAGGCTTTATTCCCCTCATTAACTGGTCATTGGATGCAGGCTTCCCCTGGAGAGGAGATGGGGCCTCTTCAGCTGTGGGCCGTTCTGATGGGGCTGGGGGAGGCGATCCCAGAATCATCTACAGTGACAATGACTAATGACAGCTGTCACTCCATCGTATAGACTTTCTCATTGAACTTGCACAGCGGTCTTTAGAATGTGTAACTATTATCTCTGTTTTTACAGATGAGGAAACTGAGGAGGTCCAGAGCGCTGTTTGACTCAGAGCCCACTTCACCACCGTAACACCTCCTTCATGAATAAAATACAAGATATGTAGTCAGGAAACCTGAACTTGTCATGTGCTCATGGACTGTTCCCAGACAAGCCTTTCTTCTTCTCTGAGATTCCATCTTCCCAGCTCTAAAATGAGAGTCATAACCCTTGACCTACTTTTTACTTCCCTGATAGAACTGTTGCCAAGACAGATTAAAAGCGAACCTGTGTTTGTGGGCGTGCTCTGTGAGGTGCTTAGTTCTCTGCAATTAGAAGATGGAATTCTCATCACAAATGCAGGGCGGCACATGATCCAGGGGACCAGCACACCTGACCGCCTCCTGGCAGGGGAGGAGCTTCTCCAAGGCCACAGGAGTCATCCTGGATGGGATGCTGGGAGCTTCCTGGCTGGCACGCATTTGAACTTGTGTCCACACAGAAATTCAAACTGTGGAGAGTGAATGCTTTCGTCACCTGCAACAAGTCCAGTTTCTTTCATTTGGGGATTGGTCTCAGGCCCTTTCTGGGGTTAATAAGCTACGAGTTCTGATGTGGTTGATGGAGAGAAAGTTGCAGACCCTGGAAGCTAGGATTTCAAGCCCCCAGGCACAGAAGGAAACCCCAGGATGAAGTCAAAGGGGCCCAGAGAAGAGGCCTTTCTATAAAGCCCAGGATGACAGTGGTTTTCCCAAAGAGCTCCGGAGGGGGACCTGGGATCTGAGTGTTGGCACCACTGCCAGTCCGGGAGAGGGCTGTGTGTGTGTGTGTGCGTGTGTGTGTGTGTTTGTCTGCGGTGACTGACTTGGGGTCTGACACACCACGAGGACTCCTGATCCATATTCACATTCCTTCTTTTCAAAACACCCTTTAAAAGAGTATCTGTTTTTTTAATGAGGACTAATTGGTGGTAAACTCATTTATTATTTGTCTGGAAGTAGCTTCATTGTGTCATTTTTCTTGATAGATAGTTTTGATAGGTACGCAATTCTGTATTAACAGTTTATTTTCTCTCAACACTTTGAGGATAGCATTCAACTGTCTTCCTGCCGCCATTGCTATCCATAAGTCAGCTGTCAGTCTACTGGTAAAATCATCTCTAATGCTGGCATTTCCTCAGATTCATTACAACGTGTCTGTGTGTGAATTCCTCTTATTTAAATTTCTTTGAATGAAATGTGTTTCTGGATCTGTGCCTTCATTTTATTTATCAGTTCTGGAATATTCTAAGATATTAACACATCGATTCTTATTCTTCTCCTTGCTCTATATTTCCCTCTTAGGGGCTGTGATTTGATTGCGTTAGGCTTTCTCATGCTGTCCTCACAGTGTCTTGACACATCTGTCATATACTGAATCACCCTGTTTCCTTGTTCTGCATTCTGTGTAACTTTTTTTGGCCTGAAACTTTCAGCGCAGTAATTCATCTTTAGTCATTCACTCTGCTGTTTAAACCCACCTACTGAATTTTTATTTCAAAAACGTTATTTGTTATTTCTAAAAGCTCGATGTATTTCCCAATACTACCAGCTCCTTTGTTATACTTGTCTCTTGCTCATTTTTTGATTCAATTGTTTACACTAAACGTTTTACACAGAATTATTTAAAATTCTGTATCTGATCACTCTGAAGTATTTGGGAGCCTCAATCTGTTATTTTTGTTTCAGATTCTGAGGTGCCCAGATCACTGGGACCATCGTACCTGAAGTCGGAAGTCTGAATGGTGAGGTCAAACTCTTATCTGGGACTTTGAAGTCCACCCAGCAATAACCTCAAAACCCCCTTTAAAAAAAAAAAAGATGAAGGAAGAGAAATAAAGAATAGGGGAAGGGTATAGCTCAGTGACAGAGTGCATGCTTAGCATGCACGAGGTCCTGGGTTCAATCCCCAGTACCTCCATTAAAATAAGTAAATAAGTAAATCAACCTAATTACTTCCCCTCCAAAAGTAAAATAAATAAATAAATAAATAAATAAATAAATAAATAAATAAATAAATAAATAAATAAAATAAATAAATACCACATTGAATTTTATTTATAACAATAACCTTTTAAACATAACAAAACATAACAGCTAAGCTCTTTGTTAAGGTAGCTAAAAATATCAATAATTAAATGAGTACTTTAGCTAAAGCCATATTACAAAACAAAGACTCCCAACCTAAGACAGGTCTGTGCATAAACCTGAGGGCCACGAACGCATTTAAATTTTATGCAACAGGTTAAGTTCACTTTGGGGATAAGGACTCATATCTCAAAAGGATGTATAATCTCAAAAAAGGGTAATAATCATTACTCTGGAGAAACTTCAGAAATCAAAATACACCCTAAGGTATTATTTTGTGTCTTTCTTCACCATCCCCCTGCCGTTCTGGCTCTTAACCTACTCCTTCGTTTCTGTAGCTCCCAAGAGAGACCGTTGCTTGTTTTCCCACAGGTGATTTTGGAGTCATACAAATTAGAAAGAAAAATACTAAAATTCCAGTAGACAAATGCAAAGGAAAATCTGCCAAAAGTTGAAATCAGATGGAACACAAAAGTAGAGAAAATGCTTAACTTCTACCACTAACATGGAAATCGGAGTTAAAATAAGGCATTTACACCTAATAAATCAGCAAAAATTAGGAAAAGCACACTTGCCAACATCGGTGTTGCATTGAAATCTGATGGAAGTGACAAGCTACGTTTACAAATTTTTCAGAAGGTAATTCTGTGACATGTATCAAAATCCATAGCAATATTAAGGGTCTTGGATCCATCAATCCCATTTAAGGGAATCCTTCAACAGGAAATAATCCGAAGATAAAAACGACATGGTTATTTCAGCATAGATGAAAACAACAAAAGATTAAAGGAGACCTCAGTGTGCAAGAAAAGGAAAATTAATTAATGATGATACACATATGGAAACTCATGCAGCAGTTTGAAACGTTTGATTTTAAAGACTGAGCAGCAAACACAAAAAACGCTTAGTGTTAGTGTCATCGCATCCAACCGAGGCTCAGAAAAGGGAAGGAGGTGTCTGAGGTGCACAGTTCTCAGAAGACGTGGAGCTAGGATGCAAATTTCCCTCTACTGTAAAGAAGTTCTGAGCAGATGGTTGTGCCTCATGATCGAATGATCATGGTGTATGAGTAACACACTGAGAAGCCTGCAGCTGCATGTAGAGCGTTTACAGTTCTCAGCAAACCGTTCTCACCAAAAATGCTACTCTGGCACATCTGAAATGAGCAACGTAGTGATTACGGAACAGAACGATAAGTAGGCTCAAATGTCCAACTACTCTGTTCTCGTGAGAGACGATTATAACCAGCACAGCTTTAGGACTCAGCTGGAAGGGTTAAGGGGCTTTCTTTTCAAAGCCTCTCCAGTTGGCAACATCATCCATGCCAACTGTGGACCCTGATGGCATAAGCTCTTGACTCACCATTGTGGTCGCCAGCCCACTCACTCTTGCTAAATGGGTCTGCCATTTTCATGTCTACATACTTCTCCCTCTACCCAGGAGCCCTTCTTCTGGCCAGAAACTCATTCACCCCTGAGCTCAAAGGCCACCTCCTCTAAGAAGGCCTCCCTGATGCATTCCGCATCAGTGTTAGAGCGTCCTCCCAGGGCTTCTGTGCTCTGCTTTTTATTTCCACACTGCTACACTGTGTTATGGTAAATCGCGGTTCCCTCTGCTTCCTCACTGCCATGAGGAGTTTCTCGAAATCAGAATCATGTTTAATTCATAGCAAAACGGATCAAATATGGGATCTGGAGTTGGATAAACCTGGTTTTAAATTTGGCCACACCATTGACTAGCTCTATGACTTTGGACAAGTTGCTGAGTCTCTCTGAACTTCTGTTTCTTCATCAGTGCAATAGAGGTCAAAGAAAACCCGTCCATTAGGCTAGTAGCACATGCTTAACTCCCGATAAATGTTAGCTATGCACTCAGGCTGTGAACCACTGGAGGAGACTAAGACCAAAGTCTTCTGACTCCCAGTTCAGTGCCACACCTTAGGGGCCAGGGAAGGTGTATGATGCACAGAACACCCCAGCTCCTTGAGCCAACAACAGTCCATCTCTAAGTCTGGAAATCAGCAGGTGATTCTCCTGTCCTGCTGGAACCTTCAGACATTGGAGAAATCCCTTTACCTGTCTCCTGCCACCACAGTGAGGAGGCCCAGGAACAGATCATTGTAGGGGCAGGAGGAATCGGATTCCCCTAGCCACTGCCCAGCCTCCCACCCACTCCCTGTGAAGGTCCATCAGACAGTGAATCAACAGCTGACATCATCCATGACACCCACTGGTCTTGGAGCCAATGACCTCATGACATGAAGAAATTTTCCTTCTGAGAAGCATCTCTTTCAGGTTACCAAAGATTTGTTTTCACTCTTACTACCATTGTTGTGAACTCAACTTACCTCTGGGTGACCCTTTACCTGTTGGGGACCTTATCTTCTGTGTTACTGAGAAGGGTGAGGACATTTGTCAAGAACCCCTAGACTTCCTTCCTCAGAACTTTAGTAGAACTATAACATCATGCAGAGATAAAAGTCACCCAGTCTAGAATCAGGTTGGACCCAGAGGTAATTCTGGTTTCTGTCTGTTATTAGCTGAGTAATCTTCAGCACATTTTCTAACCATTTTGTCTTGTTTGTCTCCCTCAAACTGCCACATCCTCTTTCTTACCCACATTCACCTGTTGAAATCCTGGTGGACCCTCACAGCCCATGCAGAATGCTGCTTCCTTTATGAAGCCCTCCTGATGCCCCAGGAACCTGCCATCTCCTCCTGCTTGCAGGCCGTTAGGGCCTTCCTTGCAGCACCAAGTCTTGGCTTATCTGAGCTTGTTAAGCACCTTCTACTCAGAAGGGGCAGGAATGAGTAGTGATGGTGACAAGCGCGGGCTCTTAGTTAGGAAGATCTTGAACTGGAATCCAGTCTACACCGCTTACTAACTGAGCTGGGTGACCTAACTCCTCAGAGCCTCCGTTTCTTCGTTTGTATGTTGGGGTCTGAAAGTGCTCCCGAAGTGAGGCACCTCTAGGTCGTACTCAAAACAACACCTTCAGGGTCAACCATTAGGCCAACTTTGCTCTCATAAAGACCGGGACCCACTCCTTCTGTCTCCCATAGTGTCCAGCCCTTGGCCTGATGTACACCTGTCCTGGCCCTACCTCTTGGCCTTCGCCACCTCTCCTGGGACGGGACCCACCAGCCCCCTGGTGGTGTAATGCTGGACCCGTCTAAGCACGAGGTAATCTCCCGCTTGCCGGCTCTTAGGGAGGAACACATGCTGCCACTGAATGCCCCCTCCTGTGCAGGTGGCCTTTCTCTCTGTCCTTTCTTGGCTTTTTTTCCCCCCTCAGTTTACCCCACCTCACCCTTGCAAAAAAGCCTCCCTTAATTTCTGCCTGTTTTCTGAGCCAGTTTTCCAACTTTCCCTTTGATTCTAGGAACTACCTGGTACTTTTTTCAATTAGTTATTTTTCTGTTTCAGTTAGTCTGAGTCCCTTTCCATTACTCATGCCAGTGACCCCTCTGATGAAGATGGATCTGTTAACAGTGATTAGCTTTTCATGCTGTTTTTGTCAATGCTCCACCTGCCAGGCAGACATTTGTGATCGTGTGGGACAGTTCTCACTGGTGGTACGTGAGACATATAGTTGTATATTTCAAGGGTGTAATTATGTGTTTATTCTCAGATGTGATAGAAACGAATCTAGCTTGCACATTAAAATTCTGATTTTAAGGATATCAGTAGAGGAAGAAGCTAGATTGAATAATTCTTGTTTTAAAAATATGTCCATAGCATTTTTTTTGTTTTGTTTTCTTTCCACCAACTGAACATACTTTGTACTGGGGATAAATCCCCCACCGATCATGTCTGGGTAGGAAGTAGGGCTTTGCTTTCCATTTCATCACTCAAAAGAACAAAATACTGCTTTCTTTTTCCCCGGACAGTGAGAGTGGGGTGGGCACATGACCAAAGAAAGGCCCACTGGATGTCCCAACCGAGGACTGCGAATATGAGGGATGACACAGAGGCACGGAAAGCATTAAGGTACCCGTGGTAACGGTGGTGGCCACAGTGTTTTCCTGATCCCTCATTTTATGGGCGAGCATTGATGGCAAGAAGCCCTGAGTGCGATCCGGAACCTCAGAGTAATTTGTCCACCGTCACAGAGCGCTGTGGTGGAGTAGAGCTCGTTGCGGGACAAGACCTCTGCCCTCCCCCTTGGGTCCAGGGCTCTGCCGGGTCCCCCCGCCGCCGCTCCCCCCCCCCACCCCCCCGCCGGAGGATGTCAGACTTGTCATTGTGAGTCAGCCACCGCAGGAGCACGAGTCCTGCACATGCTGATTCTAAATTAGGCTCCAAGCTGCAAGGTGGAAAGCCAGGGCGGAGCACGGGCCTCAGTAGACAAAGATGTGAGAGCATTAGTTCAGCTTTCTGCCGCGGGCGCGCGGTCGGGCGGGGGCCCGGGGAGCGGGGACGGCCGCCCTGCGTAGCGCTTTGCTGCCTCCCCCATCGCGTCGGGCCGCGCCTGTCATCTAGGGCCCGGCGTGGGAAGCCGCAGTGCGCACGGCAGCCCGGCTCCTCGGCGTCGCGTTTAGCCTCCTTGCAGCTTGTCCCGGCGGTGCCTGGGAAGCCGGAAACCCACCTCTCAGACTCCCCAGGGGGGTGCGTTCTGCCAGTCAGAGCCGCCCACGGGAGACCTGCAGTTGGAACGCGTGATCTGGGCCGAGTCGCCCACTCTCTTACGGAAGATTTTAGCAGGCGCAGCGCGATCCAGGAGGTGGCTTTCTGGTCCCCAGCTTATGGGTCAGGCCGTGTGCTTCTGGGGCCAGCAGCCATGGCAGCTGCCTCTTGAGTCCCACCTTGGGCTGCAGGGTGTGACTGAAGCCAGGAGCTATGACAGCATCTTCCTGATTGTAGCCGAGATGACAGGCCCCCCGGCAAGCCGGTTCTGGCATGTCCCTCCAGAGATTATTCCTGGATGCCTATTCCAAAGGCCATTCCTTGAGTCTTCTAGTTGCTTCTGTCAGTCTCCAATTCTTTTTTTTTTTTTTTTTTTTTTTTTTTGGTGGGAGGAGAGGTAATTAGATTTTATTTAATTAATTAATTAATTAATTAATCTTTAATGGAGGTACTGTGGGTTGAACCCAGGACCTTGTACATGCTAGACATGCGCTCTAGCACTTGAGCTGTACCCTCCCCGCAATTCTTTACAGGAAAACGTTTCCTGATTAAATCAGCTAGCATCTTTTCTGTTGCCTGCCACTGCATCCTGATGAATAAAGCCACACTTTACCATTTTCCTCACCTCTTTGCCTTAGCATATGTTCTTGGCTCTGTCGAAAAATCCTCTTGCCCTAACTTTGCCTGGATAACGCCCACTTTTACTTCAACACTTGGCTCAAGCATCACCTCTTCCTTGAAGCCTTCATTGCTTTATTTCCGGAGTGGCTTACTGTCTGCTCCTCTCAGTTCTCATGTACTCTCCTTCTCTTCCTTCCTTCCTTCCTTCCTTCCTTCCTTCCTTCCTTCCTTCCTTCCTTCCTTCCTTCCTTTCTTTTTCTCTTTCTTTCTTTTCTTTTTCTCTCTTGCTCTCTCTCCCTCCCTTCCTTTCTTCTTTTGTTCATTCTTTCTTCTGTCTGTTTTTCTTTCCCCTCTCTCTTCTTTTCATTCATTCTTTCTTTTCTTTCATTTACTCGTTGATCAGACATTGATTAAGCACTTACTAAGACTACCACTGAAGATACAAAAATTCACAGGGCACCACCTCTGCCCTGAGGTTGCTTAGAAATTAACTGAAGAAGCTCACAATGAAAAGGGAGTTTGGCCAGTGTTATGATGGGGTGATCCAGAGTCTCATAGAAGTGTAGAAAATGGATTCTTAATCTGGCCACCAGGCTACACATTGTTTCCCAGAGGGGTCGAGTCCTTCACTGAGCTCCAAAGGATGAGCAAAATTAGCCAAGGAAGTGGAAGAAGAATGATTTTCTGGACAAGATGAGCAGCATGTGCAGAGACAGAACTTGTGAGAGGGAACAGCGTCCTGCAGGACCTGCGAGAGGGCCACAATGGCTGTAAGATGCTACATGGGCAGGGAGCCATGAGGGCAACTGAGAGATGAGCTGGAGGATGTGCAGGGTCCAGAATATGAGGGATCTTCTTTGTTCTAAAAGTATATGGGAGCCGTTGAAGAAAAGGCAGAGCATCCACACGGAGCAGTGTGGACCGAGGTGTAAAACAAGGCAAACTGTGGTCAGGAGGCTGGTTGGGAGGTTGCCTTAGTAACCCATGGATGCTGAGACAAGAGTCTGAACTATGGTGGTGACCATCAAGATGGACAGAAGGCCCTAGAAATATTTAGGAGGTAAATTCAACAGGACTTAGTGACTCCTGAATATAGAACATGACTCTGGAATGCAGAGGAACCAGAGTGACCAAGGGTATTCTTGTTTCGCTTAGGTGGGGAGACACTAGAACCATTTACTGAGAAGATACGAGAAGAAAGAGGAACAGACTGTTCCTGAGCGTAGTGAAGAGAGATGGTTAATTCAACTTAAGTTGCGTTGTGTTTGAGACGTGATGGGACACCCAGTGGAGGGGTTCAGTTGGCAGCTGGACTTAACACACCTGGAGTTTAGAAGCCTGCACTAGAGACAAAGATCTATAATTGATGGTTGAAGCCTGAGCGATGCCTGAAAGAGTGAAGGGCAAACCGACGTTTCAGCTTGCATTATTATTTTATAGTGTACTTTAAAAATGTTCTGTTCTCTCTGTTGGATTACGAACTATAACATTTTTATCTTAGTCTTCTTTTCTACAGTAGTATCTTAGAGTAAGAGCTCAAAAAGTTGGAATAAATAAATCAATAATGAGTCAATTTAGTCATTTTTAAAGGGAAGGGCTTTAACGAGCGAGGGAAAAAATACATTTTCCACGTGATCTCAAGAAGAGGCAGAGGTGAAGAGAGAACCAGGAAATACAAGACTGTAGGTTCATGAAAAAGGAAACTCAGACAAGAAGGGCACCACTCTGGGCCCGAGGGACATTTCCAATGCCCTGGCCAATCAGGGCACCAGAGAAGATCACGGGAGCCCAGGACTGATGCTCTTGGGCCACCTGGACAGAGGGCACCCTCCTCGAAGTCCCCAGTTCCCACTACCACTCAGTTATGGCTCTATCCCCTGATCTTCCTTTAACTTTAGGTTCCTACTAAGAAAGGAAACCTATGTTTCTAACCCCTGGTAAAGTAAAACTTCCCTTTCTTTGCCCTAAATGTGTCTCCTCTCGGCCTCAATGAGTGTCATGTCTGAAGTGTTAGCCACTTCCCTTTGCTCAACTTCAAGAACCCCATTGCTTCCTGAGCTGTGTGCAAACTGTCTGAGACTGACCCGGGAGGCTGCCTCCAACCCCTGGCACAGTTTGGTGACCCAGGGGACCCGTGGGCAGAGATTGCAAGTGTCTGTCATTGGCCTTGAGGTCAAGTAGGTAGGAGAGGTCGTACACTGGCCACATGGGAAATAGTTTCTGTGTTATTTCACAAAAATCACGCATCCCACAGTGATGATTTGCAAACCCTAATGTGCTTGCCTCCATCTGCTCTTCAATAAAGCTACTTATTCCAGCAAGCATTAATCCAGTAAAAAATGGGTCTGGCTCTACCATTGACACAGCTCCCGCTGTACCCACATTCCCTTTGGAGGACACAGTTTGTGACAATAAGTCCCCACTTGCTCTGCACACCCTTCGCTCTCCATCTAATAGCCCTGGTTTTTTGATTTTTTAGGTTTTTGCCTTACAGCCTATATTTCCAACCGAAGTTACATTCAGTATGTATTTGCTTGGTGTGTCTTCTCCATTTCTTGCCACTGGAATGTAAGTTCCTTAGCATGTCCCAATGCCCCCAAACAGGATCATACACAAAGCAGGTGCTCAACAGTTATTTTTTAAATGAATGGCTCTATCTCTCTATTCTCTTTTCTAAATATTCCCCCAACTCCTGCCTTGGCTGACACCTGGCTCCCCTCTGGGGACCATGCTTTTCCTGCAGCTTTTTTTCAAGGAGAAAGAACCCATGCCCCTACACATGGATATTTCCTGATCAGGAAGTTGGGGCCAACTTTCCACTGACATCACTCTGTGACATCACACTATGACATCAGCAACCTTGTAAAATGAACAACCAACCAAAACAAGCAGACAAAAGCCCCAGTTCTTTGACGTTTACACCATCCTACACCTCTCTTGGTAGCTTTCAGCTACTGACCTCCTGGTCACCCCCCCTCCACTTGTTCAATATTCGGCACCAGGAACCAAGTCCACCTCTTTGTCCTAAATCCCAAAAGACCTTGACACGATGACTGACACCACGGCTTCTCGGTCCCTTGACTTTCTCACTTCCAGTGACTTCCACCTCTACTTTCTTTTTAATGCACACCCAGGGTCACACCCTATGCCTTGTCATCACTCTTAACCTCTTCACCTCTAAAGAGTTCAAACATCCTACTCTGACCACCACAGACCATCTGTATGCCCTGTTTCTCCCTCCCTCCTCTCTTTCTCCCTCTGTTCCTCTCACTCCAGTTCCACCCACCCCACCCCACCCCCTTACGTACTCCGACCATCAGAGACCTCTAATCCTTTGACCTACTCAGCTTGGCTTTATCATTTCCTCCTGTCTTCACTTCTTTCCAGCCCCTCGCTGGACATTCTTTTGTCAGTATTCCCCACAGCTTGGCCCCTCTGCCCTCCCACTGCATGGCTGGCAAAGCTCTGGATCCGTGCAATGTCTGCTTCTCAGATCCTACACCAAAGTCAGTGAGCCCCTTGGGAAGACATGACAGATGGGCCCCATTGTACACAAATGATACCAAAACCAATTGGCCCTTATGGTTACTTAGCAACCCTTCCATGTGTTTACAACTTGCTGGCTGTCTCACCTTCACAGGACATCTTCCCCACTTCCTTCAGTATCTTACCCCACCTCCTCTTCCCTCGCTTCCCTCACTTCTCTCACTTACAGCAAAATAACAGAAGTTAGTGGAAGCAGAATTTCTAACTGCCCATCAGCCCACTTTAAAATCTATTGAATCTTTCTTTATTCTTTTTTTTCCCCCTCTCATTCAACAGAAGCAAGAGCCCTGCTCTCATTCGAGGCCAGTCCCTACACTTTTGCTTTGGGTACCATCCCATTCAGCCTCCTCAAGGCTCACACCTCATCAGCCATTCTCCATCATTTAGTGACACCCTGTGTGCCTGGCCCCATGCTAAGGGCTTGGGGCATTAGCTGACTCAGTCCTCTTCCAAAAGGCTGTGATGTGGGGTCACTATTGGTATACACCCTCTGTACTGGCCCAAGTTTACACATGGTGGGAGAAAAACACTTTATGCTCTTTATGCCACTCTTATTAAGTAAAATCCTATTTAGTTCTTTTTCCATTTCTGCTGGTGAAATTAAGCCAAAGGCCTGCTATTTTCTAATCATACAAATAACATCCCTTTCAGTGCTAGTCTTCATAACAAATAAACGCAACATCTCAGCCACACAGGAGGCGTTCCCTCTCCCTCTCAGCTTCAGCTGGAGACGTAATGTTTCTGCATCATAAACTCATTCAAAGGACCCATTGAGAACAGCCACAAGACTGTCACTTTTTTTCTATGCATCATGAAGACCTGTATGAATATCCATTCTTATCTCCAACTTTTCTGTTTCTAGTTAAAATAAATATGCCCTTGTAAGTAGTATTTCAACAAAGGGTCTTATAAAACATCGACAGCTTCAGGAGTTGTTCTATCCTGCAAAAATTACCCAGAGGAAGAAACCTGACTTTATACTCTGTTGTTTTAATTGGCAACGTGTCGCTGTCGTGGTTTTAAACCACGCCCATACATTCGCTGGGACTTTTCTCATTAAGAGGTGGAGTCTAATTTCCTTCCCTTTGAATGTGGGCTGACAACTAATGACGCACCTTTAATGGACAGAATGGGATAGAAGTGAGGCTGAATGACTTCTGAAGCCAGTCATCCAAAGTTACAGTTTCTGCCTGGCTCTCTTCCAAGACATTCACTCTTGGAACCCGGTCACCATGTTGTAAGGAAGCCAAATCATCATGGAGAGGCTGTGCAAAGATGTTTTGGCCAACAACTCCACTAAGGTCCCAGCAGGGAACCCATATTACCTCCAGACCCATGAATGAAAGAACCATCAGGTGAATCCAGCTCCCACCCTTTGAGCCCCCTCAGCTGATCCTGGGTAGATATGAAACAAGAGATTCCCCCTGAACCCTGCTCAACTGCAGACTCACATGCAAAATAAATATTGACTCCTTTTTTTTTTTCCTTTAAGCCACTAACTTTCAAGATGGTTTATTTCACAATAATAGATAAATGAAATGGTTGCCTTGGAAATAATGCTGAAAAAGCATTTCTGTATCCTTAAATGGTATATTTAAAAGATTTCTTGTTAAGAGTGAAGAACGTCATTGGCACTTTTGTTTCAGATGCATCGTGGAAAGATAAAAGCATCTGACTCTGCTACATTTATCATTTTAAAGGGAACTTGAGTATGTCTAGTTCATTCGATTTACTCAATGAGAAATAGTAGAGCAGAAATATAAAGCCAGATGGATGTTCTCCAGAGCCTGCATTTTCCAAAAATCCTGTTTTTTTTCTTTCCAGCCTGTCCTTCTCCATTAGTTCCTTACTATCAGCTTTTACATTCTTTAGACTTATCACATATGAAAAGTTCTCCCCTGAGACCCATGTCTTCCTCGAGCTACACCTGTATGCCTCTCTTCCCCTTCACGACCAGATTTATTGAAGAAATTCTCTCTACTCACTGTCTCCACATTCTCACCTTCCACTCACTCCGGAAGGCACTTCACTTGAACTTTTGCTCAGTCACCTTCCTGAAAGCACCCCAGGGTCTCTTAGTTCCTAGATCCAATGGACGCTTCGTGAACTTGACCCAACTGGATGTGCTGTTAGTGTTTGACACTGTTGATTCTCACTTCGAACCCCTCTTTTCTCTAGGTGTCCCTACTGCATGTCTCCTGGCCATCCTTCTACCTCTTAAGACCTCTCCTTCTGAGCCTCCAATGAAGCCTCTGCATCTCCTGCCTGAATCTCAAATAGCTTTCTTCCTGGCCATCTTCTCTTTTAAACTAATCTCTCTCGCCATTTCATTCATCCCTAAGTTCAATTATCTACTCTACGGTGAACACTCCAAAACTTGTATCCCCATTCCAGATTCCCCTCCTGAACTCCAGATCTTCCCAGTGAACACCTCTATCTGGATGTTTATTTACACTTGACTCAACATAGTCAAAAGTAGGTCTTATTCTCTTTCTCCCAAAACTGCCACCTTCTCCCCCATTATTCCTTATGTCAATAAATGGAATCACCACCCATCAATAGAACCACCATCCATCAGTAGAAACATCTATTAATAGACATTAAAACTAGATATCAACCTCATTCTGCATATGATAAATCACCAAAATCTTCTTACTGTGCCTTAAATCCATTCACTTCTCTCAAATCCCCTGCAACACATATCAGACACTCATCTCTCAATGGGATTGGAGGAGAGCAACACTGGAGCAAGGAAAAACCATTTGAGAAGTTGCATCAACATCCAATCTCCAGCCAGCAGCCAGAAGCAACTATTTTTAGGAGGCAAATCTGACCGTGTCGTTCCCCTGCTTGAAATCATCCATAAGGACCCCATGGTGCCCTCCTTTTAAAAACCAGGCTTTGAGCCTGTCTCATGGAATTTCATGATCTGGCTCCTATTTCCCTCTGAGCTACATCCTTGCCTCACCCCCTTTCCTTCCAACCTTTGCTCCAGCTACATGTGCCTCCTTGGAGTGAATTAGTAAAAGCCTTCCTTTCTGATTCTATTCTCATCAGCTGGAAAGTCATTAGAAATATGCGGGGGGTTGGGGGTGGTTAATACAAGGCACTCTATTGCCAAGTGCGGTAACATTGCCATTATAAATATTAAAGAACATGATACCACAATGTGAGGGGTGCCCCTAGATCCCAGGTGTATAACCCGCACAGCCGTATGAGGTGATCCTAGCAGCTCTGTACTCATTTATAAGCACGTGGAACTGAAAATGCCAAAGTGTCCATCCTTAGATGCTCACAGCCTGCTGCCCTGTAATAAGAATGCTGATAAAGCGGCGAGCATCCACCTGCTGTCAGCAGAGTGTTGAGGGTGAGTGAGAGCAGACTCTGCCACACAAGTATTCCCCCGTCAGGGTCTCTTCAGGGCGGGAGCTCCCGTCCTTCGGTTAAGTGGCCAGGCTTAGGAAGCGCCACCTACAAGATACGACAGACGTGTCCCTGAGGACAACCCAGTAAGGAGAGGCACCCAACCTCCAGAACAGGAAAGGAAGCAGCACCAGCTTTGAACCATCACCCAGAAACCATGCCCCTGCCTGGCACCAGCCAGCCTCGGGCAGAGCACCTCCTGCCCCCAGGGGAGTCTGTTCTGATGAATTCCCTGAACCCGGCTTCCCTGAATGTCCGTGCAGGCCACCCCCTTCGCCTCTCCGGCAGGGTGTATGGGGAAGTAGTGACTGATGGGCAGCCTCTCCTCATGAGGATGATTTTCCACAATCTTCTATGACTAATGATCCCAGGCCGAGAATGACATTTTGGGTCACATTTGAGGCACATATTTTTGTACAGGAGAGTTATGTTTTGATTCTTAACTTCCTGTTTTACTGATTCCTTTTTTGTCATGGAAACATACGCATACGGAGTGTCGTGTGCTCTGACTGGGATCTAATTTCTGTGGGGCTGGGGCTGGAAGAAGTGAAGTTAGGTGTCCACTGGGGACCCTTAGCATCTTCCCAAGAACCACCCGGAGGCTTCCTAGAAATTCAAGTTCCTGGCTCAGCCCCACAATTTCGTACCAGCCAGCTCGAGGTGGGGACTTAGGCCTCTATTTTAACCAGCAGATCCTGATATAAGTGGTCAAGAGAATTTGACAACCTCTGGTGCCCTGAGGACAAATTATTATTATTTAACATAGTAAACATGCAAATCCAAACTTCAGGGTTGTCCAGTGTGAAAGGGAAACAGTCTTGGATGAGGGTCAAGAATATGGGTGAAAATATCTTTTGAGTCTGCAATTTACCCAGAATCGTTCAAGGCCATTGACTGAGCTCTCACTGGCTGCTTGACACTGAATACAAGGCTTTGGAGACCAAGAAAAGTATGAGTTTGAGAAGGCCAGGGTAAGGGAGGAAGAAATTTTCCTCTACCCTTCTAGGTTCTTCTGGTTGGCCTAAGAATTAAATTGACATGAGACAGACTAATAGGAGGAAAACCAAACAAAAGCTTAACAACACACACACGGGAGATGCCCAGGAAAATTGTGTAACTCACCAAAAGGGCTGAAACTGTAACTTAAATACCCTCTTCAGCTAAAAACAAAAGAGGATGTGGGGGAGGGGGGTGGCAAGTGGTTTGGGACTTCAAAGGGGAGAAAGGCAATTGACATGGAGATGGAAAAGCACATGTTTGGAAAACAAATGTTTGCTAGCCTTGCAGAGAAAATGGGACCCAGAGAGGAATTTCAACAAACAGACTAGGTTCCCTCTATCTACACATGTAGATCATTCTATGGTTACCTATGGCCATAATTCCCTTCCGAGAATAGGTCTTCTAACTACATTCTTTTAGGCAGTTAGGGGGGAGGTCAAAGTTTCTACCTGAACCTTTTGATCCTTGATTGTATCAGCTCAAAATAGTCCACATGCCAAAGAAACATTTGAGGGTGGCAAATTGGTCCCCTTTACAAGGAAGTCAAACCTTACACCTATCTCCTAGCACAGAATATAAAGTAGAATTCAATAAATACACATGGAAGGAAGGGAAAAAAAAAAAACAAGAATAGCATAAGTACCTTTATCATAATAATATTGCTGGGGGCAACACACAGAATCATGAAAAGCAATAAAGTGTTGTTGCTCTAAGTTGCTAAGTTTGGAATTGGTTGTTATGCAGCCATAGGTAACTGAGACACCATGCCAAGGGCTTCAGACATTCACTGGGAGCCCTGTGGCCCTATCCACCCCAACAAGCCCTCCTTCTGGAAACTAGACCCTTCTTCACTCCTCCTTCCCCTGCCACAGTCTTTCCTGACAAGTCTGGATACGAGTTCTGGTACTATTCTCCTTAGGGTCTGACCTCCAAATCAGATCATCTAGGGAATCCTACCTGAGTTCCTGGGACTGCTCCCCATGGTGACCTGACTCATCAGTAGCCCCCCAGCTTACTTGTACATTTCTTACCATCTTCATTCAGCAAATGTGGATGAGTGCCTGACACAGGTCATAAAAACCTTCGCATGCTCGTGAAATATGAATGAAAAAAACAGGCAAAGATGTCTGCCCTGTGGAACTTTCCTTCTAGCGGGAGGAGAAGGGGAAAAGGACTGATGAAACAAAATTCATACTTTATGGCAAGACCAGAAAGATTAAAACATAAAATTTTCCTCTGCCCATTTGGGCCTCCTCCCTCCCCTTTCATGTGTATTCTGCATCTGCATTAACCAGAGGTCCTTAGGAAATAACATTCCTCCTTAATCTTGTAAGAGGTCACAGTGACCCACTTCTCACAAGCTTTGAAAATCTGGAGAGCGGGGTTGTGTAAACTGTCAGTCTGTCATTTGACTGTAACTCTTTATCTCAAAAATGTGTATCACCATGATTTGATCTCTGATCAGCGGGTGGAAAAGTCCTGGGAGCTTTCTGAATGACTGTCACCCAGGTTAGAATCCTGAGGTTGGCGTGAATGAAATTTTCCATTTCTTCCTTAGATCAACTATTGATTAATTTTTCTGTTGACAGAACAATAAATAAATTATAAATCATAGGTTGTGTTAGAATGTGATAGATAGTACCCCAGGGGACTCAGGAGTGCTGAGATTTGGAGAAAGGTATGTGTTGCAGCTTTAAATGAAGTGATCAGAGGAGCCTTCATTGAGGAAGTGAGACTTTCAGACAGAAGGCTAGTGCAAAGGCCATGGGGTGGCTTCCAGCTTGGAGCATTTGTCTCTGGAAAATAGTCAGGATTATGACGTGGCTGAAGCAGAGTAAACGGGGAGAGGCCTGTTCGAGACTAGGTCAGAGATAACTGTATTAGGGTCCTCCAGAGAAACAGTAGGAGATGTATATGAATTGGCTCAAACAATTATGGAAGCCAAGAAGCCCCACAGTCTGCTGGAGGACCAGGAAAGCTGGTGGTATAATTCAGTTTGAGTCCAAAGGCCTGAGAATCAGGGGGGCTGGGGGCAGGAGGAGGCATTGCTGGTATAGGTCCTGGACTCCAAAGACCCTAGAATCAAGAGCTCCAATGTCCAAGGGCAGGAGAAGATGGACATCCCAGTTCAAGAACAGAGAGAGCAAATTCGCCCTTCCTCCAACTTTTTGTTCCATCCATGCTTCAGTGCATTGGCTGGTGCCCATCCCCGTTGGTGACAGCCATCTCCTTTATTCAGCCCACTGATTCAAATGCTAATCTCTTCCAGAAACACTCTTACAGACACACCAAGAAATAATGTTCTACCAGCTCTCTGGGCATCATTAACGCAGTCAAGTTGACATGTAAAATTAACCATCACAACCAGGACATTGTGCTGTACACCAGAAATTGACACATTGTAACTGACTGTACTCCAATTTAAAAAACAAAATAAAAATTAAAAAGCAAACAATTTAAAAAATTAATCATTACAATAATCCATTTTCCCCATAAACACATGCACATTCATTAGAATCGTGTTCCCCAGAACCAGGATGGAAAATCCTTAGCTCAGAGGTATCAAGTCTGCAGTCCTGTGAGCAGACAGGCTCACGTGACTGCTATTTCGTGTGTCTTGGGTCCTATGACTTGGGGCCCTCAAAAATATCTGTAGGAAATGCTCCAGGGTAGCAGAAATTGTGACGAAACTCCAGGCTGCCAGCCTCCTCTGTCACTCTAATCCTATGACAAGAGCCTGGGCAAACATGTCCCAAGGGAGTCAGAGGGGATGAGTGTGGGAAAGGATGATTCACTGCAGGGTCTCTGTCACAGGGAGAGGGCTGACACTTGGTGGGTACTAAATACGGGAGAGATTAATTTAATTGCTCTTGTAGCTCCAGCTCAGAAAGGCGGCCCCGAAGTTGATCTTTGTCGCCACCTGTAGCCCAAAATTCTCACTGCAGGCTCTCGGCCTCAGAAATGGACCCGTGAGATATGGATCCTGGATTGCAGGGAGTCTGTGTCGGTTAAGGGGACATACATAGACTTTTTGTTTTGGTAAAATCATTTGGAGACCCTTTTAATTACGTAAATGTAAAATCCAACCGGAAATACAGTCAAATAATTCAAATGCCAGTGCTTCTAAGACGTTAACTTTTCTGTTTATCATCATCATGTCCCTTTCTGTCATGTTCATTTATGAAGTGGTTGCATATTTCAGCAGAATGGGGTAACTGGCCAGGACCCTATGAGGCCTTCCCAGCACAGATGCCTGCTCCCCATGTCCTCTGCCTGCCTCTTGTTTGTAGAAAAACTTTAGCCTCCTAGGCCTTCCCCTAGTTCCAAGAATATATTTAATCAGAGAGGAGGAAAAAATGCAGAAATGAAGAAAAAGAGTCAAGCAAGACAAAATAATAATAGTTTAGCCATTAAACAGAGTCAAGGACCTTTATTTCCTCCTCTAGGACTATGGGTAATAATCTGAGTCATGTCCTTTGTGCTGCTTTTCAGATACTGAAACCCCCACCTGGTGGAAGAAGTTAACTGCATGCCGCCTACAAGCACATAGACCCCAGAACGGTTGGAACCAGAAGGTTGACGATGTTGACTCCTGGTCACCTCACCACCAACCAGTCAGAAGAATGTCCACAAGCTGATCATGGACCCCATAACCCCTCTCCTTCAGCCGGTCTTTAAAAACCTTTCCCTGAAAACCATCATGGAGTTCAGGTCTTCTGAGCACTAGCTGCCTGGACTCCTTGCTTGGCGTCCAGCAATAAACGCTGTGCTTTCCTTCACCGCAACTTACTGTCAGTCAGTTGGCTTTATTGCACACGGGCAAGCGGATCCAATGGTATCCAGGAAAGTCTGGTTTTCATTAGAATTTTCTTCTTCACTTTTAGTTCCTTCTCCCTAAATCTGGGTTTTGCCCTGTGTTGTGTAAGCTGTGGGGTTCTGTGTGAGTTGGTTTCAGAACCCGCTCATAAAGGCCAAAACAATACGGTGGCTGTAGTGTAGGCAGGGGATCACAAGATGAAAAACTGGGTCACAAAGGAAGTGTGATAGATTTTCAATACGTATGACTTAGGACACACAGGTTATAGGCGACCCTGAACACAACACCTTCTTGTATAAAGTTACTCCAGAGCTCCTAAGAACAAAGTCCTCTATGCATCGGCCACTGCCAATGTCTGAAGCTTCTTGTAGACGCACACACAGCACACACGCACACCCAGGCACTCATGCACACACACAGCACACATATGCACACATGCAGGCACAGGTTCGTGCAGGCACAGGTTCGTGCAGGCATACATGCACATCATACACACATGTGCACACAAGAATGTGCACGTGCGTGCATGCTTGCATTAACACACACAGCTACACTCAGGACCTCCTGCAAGCCTCCATGTGGCTATCTCTTCTCCCTGCCTCCACACTTCCCACTGCCCTTCACCTGGCTGGCCCCCAGGCAGGCCTCATCTCCTCTACATCCTTTCCTGACCCCGTAGGATGGAACCACCTACCCTCCACAGTAGCCCAGCTCCCTGGTGCTGCCTGAACGAGAGGTCACCACACTGTGTTCTAATCACCTGTGTACTAGCTTCTAGCTCAGGACCTGCCCCTGCAGTTCACTCTCAGATGTAAATAGTGGATAAGACCTCAAGTGGGTCTCTCCCAGGAATTTACATAATAACAGCTCTAACTGGTGGTGGAATGAAGCTGTTGGTGTAGTCACCAGGAAAGAGGAAGAATTAAAGGGATGAGCTTTGGGAGGAGGGAGAAGAGTGTATTTTTAGCATCTCTGAACTGTGCCCATCAGAAGCTTCTTCCATTTCTTACTCTTAAATTTCCAGAACCAGAAGCTCTCATTATTATTTCTGCCCGAGCCCTGCAGAATTTCAACTCAAAGCTCCCTGAGTGCAGTGTGGAGTGTTTCTAGTCATTCCACAGAAAGCATTCAATTGATGTTGATTTTTAGTCGTAACATCTGGTCTCCCCCGCTACGCAGCGTGTCTTTAAAGGGTTGGGACCGTGTCTTCTACGCCTCTTGAATCCTCTTCCTCTCCCAGGCGCTAATACGGAACAGACATCTGTTAGATGCTCCAAATATTTTTTTTTACTTAAACAGAGAACTTGATCCAGCTCAACTTTGCTGGCCCTTCTCTTGTGAACTATGCATCTGCAGCATCCCCAGACCTCCTCCCACTCCTGGCCCTGCTCCAAGTTGGGTCAAGCTGAGCTGGTGAAGGAGACGAGCTGATATGGGAAGATGAAGCAGGTGTCAGGCCAACCTTGGACTCACAGCAACAAAGGTGATCCCAGGGCAGGGCCAAACTGAAGGCAGGTGGGGTGAGAGGCAGAGCAACAAGGAAGCTGAGATGATCTGAAGCCCTAGTAGCAGCTAGGTGGTCCAGGGGTGACCTCAGGGGCCCCGGCTTAAAATCCGGGCCATACTGTAATACTTGGATGATTCCTCCAGGCCTCCTGCATAAAGTCTAACCTCCTTTGCCAGGCATCCACAACCAGGCCCCACCTATCTCCCCGTCTTAATTTTTGGCAGCTCCTCAGCCATAAGCCCTGGGTCCCGGCACACAGATGATTCATCACGCTCCAAATGTGCTGGGAGTTCTCCTCCTTCACACCTTCCGGAGCTGTTCCTCAGCCTAGGAAAACCCATCCCCACATTCTTTGCCTGGAAACTACTTTTTCTTGAAGGCCCAGATTAAACACCCTTTCCTTTAGCAAGTCCTGTCCAACCCCCTCTGCTGGCAGCACCTCCACACGGCAGTGGCATCCATTAACCTTGTTGCCATGGTTGTCCTCACGCTGTGTCCTGAACATCCAATAAGAACCAAGTAATCATCCACTAATTCGTTCAAGGCTTTGCACTTACGCAGCACCTCTGATGTACCAGCAGCTGCTCTGGGCACTGGTGACCCAAAATTGAACAGAACACACTCTCAAAAAGCACAGAGTAGTCCCAACACATAGACCCATAGTTACAATGTGACAGTCATGGCACACCGGCAGGCCGTGGGGAGGCAGGGAAAGAATCTAAACTCACTAGAGCCACAAAGCCTAGTATGTCTCTCCTCTGCTTAAAATCTTCCCATAGCATCCTTTTGCCCTTAAAAATACATTGAAATCCTTATTTGTCTTCAAGGCCCCCCATCATCCAGCCCCTGCTGGTCTTGCCCACCTCCTAACCCTCTTCATCACTCTCCAGGCTCCAGCCCCCCAGCCTTCCAGGCACACTGAACCCATCTGTCTCAGGGATGCACATTTGCTATTTCTCTCCTGCATCACTCTTAGTCCCACTCCCTCCTGTCCTTCAGCCTCAACTCAAATGTCACCTCCTCCAAAAAGTCAGAGTCACTTTCCCTGACCACCCTTTCTAGTGTTACCACTGAATACATACCACCCTCACTCTCTATCATGTAAACTGCACTTGTGTGTTTTCTTGTTTGTTTATTTGCTTGTTCAGTGTTTCTCCCACTCAGTTTTCAGCTCCAAGGAAGTTTAGTTCTGTTGATCCTAGAATAAGAGTAGGATACAAATTTGTAGAGTAACTTGGGGGTCAGCCAGGCCACGTGTACACGTACAGCCTGTGTGACCTTCAGCAAGTTATGGATGTCACTTCTTTTAGTCCCGTCTCTTTTCCTGTCAAATGCAGGTATGAATACTTGCCTTGCAGGGTCATCCTGAGGGTGAAGACGCACTGTTTTTAAACATCCTGGCCCATGGTACACACTGGACAGATGCCAAGTGCTTGTACAAGAGAAAGTACTCCAGCAGCCCACTCCTCTGAGCCATGATACCACCGGTTCTTGCTCTAGGTTGGAGTCTGACCATGGATTCTCCAAGAGATGAAGAGGGATCTGGGCTCTGAGGAGGATGGTCAGTTTCTTTCTTTTTTTAAATGGAGGTCCTGGGGATTGAACCCGGACTTCATGCATGCTAAGCACATGCTGTACCACTGAGCTATACCCTCCCCCAAGGGTCAGTTCTAACTGTAAACTCTTAGTCGAGCTCTAGCCTTGTATTCTCAGCTATAACCAGTCATCAGTAACTCATCAGATCCACAGTAAACCTTAAACTCAGGACATCCAGTCCAAACTCACTCCCTCTCCAACTCTGTTCCTCCTCGCTTCTCACGCATCAACACCAGCAGACAACGAATGGTACCAGTCAATCAGTTGGGTCTGATTCATCATGAAGTATCTGATAGAAAAATTGTGACCTGAACTACAGCTGAAATTGTCAGCAGCCCACGGCGTTGTCCATGGACAGAGCAGGAGAGCTGGGTTCTGCCCGGAGCTTCTTGGTGGTTTCTGGAAGCAGAGGGAGTGGAGAAGAAGCTGTGGCCAGGCTTCCAAGAACACACCGAGTTACCCGGGGCCTCTTGCATTAAACCCTGCACACAGAGGCCACCAAGGCCCTGTATTTATTTCCTACAGTTGCTGCAACAAATGATCACAAACTGAATGGCTTAAAACAACACTACTTTATTCTTTTACAGCTCTGGAGGTCAGAAGTCTGAAATGGGTTCCACTGGACTAAAGTCAAGGTGTCAGCAAGGCCACATTTTTTCTGGAAGCTCCAGGGAGAATCCATTCCCTTGCCTTTTCCAGCTTCTAGGAACCACCCACATTCACTGGCTCATAGCCCCCTCCTCTGTCTTCAAAGTTGGCAGCATAGCATCTTCCAAGTTCTCTCCGACTCTTACCCTCCTGCCTCCGTCACAGGAGGATCCTTGAGATTGACTACGTTGGGCCCACTGGGATAATCCAGGATGAATTATCCTTAACTTCACCACATTTGCAAAGTCCTTTTTGTCATGGAAGGTAATATACTCACGGGTTCTGGAGATCCAGATGTGGACATCGCGGTGGGGGGGGGCATTATTTTGCCTACCAGAGACCCTGGGCAGGATGAGCTTGGTTTGGGGATATCAGGCTGGGAACTCAGCACCCGGTCTCCCTACCGACTCTGTTCAAAGTAGAACTCAGTGCAGGCTGAGGGCTCACTCTCCTTGGTGAGTCGGATGGGCTGCTGGGGTTCAGCCGAGCCACAGAGGAACCAGCCAGGCCAGGCAGCAGCTTCGAGCCTGAAGGTGGGGCCCAGGCTTCTCTGGAAGAAGGTGAAGCGTGTGGCCTGCTCACCATTCTTGTACAGGTCCTCGATGTTCGCATCCTGCGGGGACAAGGCGGTGGCTTCTGGATGAGGCTGCAGATTGAATGTCAGCCCCTCTGGGGCTTGACCAACAAGGGACCAGACAGGGTGAGTCCTTCTCTAGGGAACTGCCCTCTGCAGGTTTTGGAGGGGAGGGTCTGGGTGCTGGGTGCAGAGAGAGATGGTGGAAACCTGCATGAGAGGGACGTGTGGACCTGGCCGGAAATCCACAGATGGGTGCAGAGATGCCAGAGCATCCTGGAGGCCAGGCCAGGTCTACGGCGGCCCCCAGAATGGGGCACGGTCTCTCACCTCCAGCTGCAGGGAGGGCCCGTCTCCAGTCTCCACACATGCCAGGCAACGACTGCCTCCCTGGATCCCCAGGAAGATGGGGAAGTTGGTGCGGTCCAGGCCTCGGTTGGGGAGTATGCAGATCTTCTCTGGGAGGGAGAAGAGGAGAGGAGAGAGCCAGGAGATGAGGGGACCCCATCTAAGGCTCTGGCAGGAAGGCACTGGGCCAGGGCACAGCTGGCCTGGCCTCCGCATCAGGCTGCAGGGCGAGCTGGGATCCCTGCAGGGGTCCTGACCCTTCACTACGAGAAGTCCTCGGAAGATCCCTGCCGCTCCTCTGGCCGTGACTGGAGGCAGGAGGGAAGGGGGGCCTGAGCCACAGGCGCGCACCTGCACAACGGTTGTCTGCATCGGGGTGTCCCACCAGGAGCTGGCTGTCTCTCACGTACAGCGCCTTCTGATCCGCGTCCTTAATTCTGCAACAGGACGGCAGGACTGAGGGCCCGCCCCGCTCAGGCCCCGCCCAGCCCCACAGCCCTCCCACCCCCGCTCTGACTGGCCACTCTGAGCACTAGGGGGTCCTTCTCCTCCTGCAGGTGAGGAGTGGGGCACTGCTCCGCCCCAGAGCCTGTCAAGACCAGGCCAGCCTCAGGCCAGGGAAGGCCTTCCGGGGCCCGTGACTTCCCGAGGCTGTGCCCCTCTCTTTTCACCAGGCTTGGCCCCTGTCGGGCCGTCACAGCCGTGACGGGCACCTGTGTCTTCTCACTGAGGGGTAGAGAGTTTTCCTCTTTTCCACGCCCCTCCTGAGAAATTTCCTAATGAGGTTCCAATGTCTCTGGGACACAGTGAGCCTTATCCCCGATTTTCTGGGCCCACCTGATTTTTTCTAGTAAAGACATTAATTTATTGTATAATAAAGTGTAATTTGTTTTTCAGATATCTTAAAGACTTCAAAAAAAATTTTTAATGAAGTTACTGGGGATTGAATGCAGGACCTCACGCATGCTAAACCCACGCTCTACCACTGAGCTATACCTGTCCCCCGGCCCCAAAAGACTTTTTATAGAAGAAAATCCTCAAATGAGGGAAAAAATCCTATGTAATGGTAAGTGTGCCAGCCTGGTCACCCTGCTCTGGTGAGTGTTGCAAGTGTATGAAGGGTGGGGTGGGGTGGGCTGTGCCGTGGGTGCCAAATACAGGGGGTCAGTGAACTGGAGCAGGGCCTGGTACAGGCTTGGGGGTTGGCTGTGGTTCTAATGATCAGCCTGGGAGGGGAAACACATGCTGGGAAGCCTGGAGGGAACCGCAGTGAGTCTTTGCAATATCAAAGTCATGCCCATGCTGTCAGTCCATTGCTGGCTGGTTTCAGAGGTGGTTATCAGTCGTGGTTATCAGTCTGGGAGCCCTCCTTACCTTCGAGGCCAGAACCTCTGGGCCAACACCACCTCCAGGAGATTCCTCTCTTGCAATAAGAGCTCATGATAATACCCTTAGCTAATGACTGGATGTGTTTACGGCAGGTTCACTTGCACAATAAAGACGAAGATCTGAAAAGAACCTCGGTTTGCTGGCTGGCATGCTCCCTGCATCCTGGACAACCAGGAATTGTGGGAAATTCACCTGCCAGCAACATTCTGCTCAGGGACCAGAACCCAGACTAGATGCCCCAGAGAGCTGACATCTGTTTTGTCAGTTGCATGTCTTGCCTTCCCGGCCACATTGTAACTTCCTGGAGGCCCTGACCAGTCCCCCAGGTCTAGGATACAACAGGCCTGTGAAGGAGCTAAAGAAATGCATCCCAGAAGTCAGTCTTATTTTATTTTTATGAGACCTTAACTCATTCCTTGAAGGGCTTGAGAGAGTTTAACAAGAATCATAGGCAATAAAGTGGTAAACTCTTAAGTAAAGACTCAAATGTCAAATGAGATGAAATCCAAGTAAAAGTTGGAAGCCCAGCCTGGGAGTCAAGGCCACAGAGGCTAACATATAAAGACCCTATCACTGGGATGCAAAATTATCTCTGAGCTTTTAGAGAGAGGAGGCTGGAGCAGCAGAGGGAATATGGAGTCTGCATCCTGGCCCTGTGTGACACCAGGTACTTTATAACCTCTTCTGAGCCTCAGTTTCCAGATCTATAAAATGGGCTTAGTAATGCTCACCTTGTGGATTCCTCAGGATGGAGGCAAGGCAGCAGGATGGCTGGCATCTTGCAGAGGTTCAGGAAAGAAAGCTACTGTGTTTATGATGGTGATTAAGCTTAATTATGGGGCACTTGAGATTTCTGGGGTGAGAAGGAGCCTCTTCCTCTGACTCAGCCTTCCTTCCCGCTTCCTCTTTTATCTCCAGACCCCCGATTAGGAAAGGGAGGGCTCCAGGAAGACTTACATGTAGTATCTTGCCATGGGGAGGGAGCACATTGCTGTGGTCAGGGGTGACTGGGTCCTTGCTGGCAGGGAAGAAGAAAAGGGTTGTCAGGGAAGGAGGGCAGTGGAGCTGTGGGGGCGCGGGGCAGATGCCCCGAGGGCCCAAATCGCCCAATCAGAGGGCAGAAAGGTCTCATCGGCCTGCCGGAATCCACCAAGGTCTACCCAGCCCAGTGAGCTCCAGGCAGCAATGCATCTCCCTCATTCGGGGCTGTCCCCACACACCGAGCTGGCAGAGGGATGAGCTGTGACTGTGCACTGGTCCTCGCTCTGGGAAGCCAGGGAACAGGTTCTCCCAAAGAGTTCAGCCAGGAGCCCTCCCCAGGGCTGAGACTGGGCTGGACTGGGCTCCAGCCTCACAGTTTGAGGACGAACCTGACTCCAGTCTTGTCCCACTCCTCAGCCTGGCCTTAGACTCACCACATTCCCACCTTCCTCGCCCTAGCAGGGGCTTAGGGCCCAGCAAAGAGGGAGGAACAGTGCCTGCAGGTGGGGCGGGCAGGGTCTCCCTGCAGAATTAGGAAGCATCGTTCCAGGGACTGGATGGCTTTGCCAGGACTGTGAGAGACCATCCAAACCCCCACTTATTCCAGATGGAAAACAGGACAGGCTTGAGATATACAGACTTGTGTTTCTGAGGAGAAATGATGTGAACTGAAGCCAGCGTCCCCATACAAACCCCAGAGCACAGCCCTTCACACGGCTCCGCTCCTTCCGGTGGGACCATCCTGCCCCAGAGATTCTCCCCAAAATGACCACCTCAGAAAGACCATTCCAGAATCCAGCATGGAAAGAAGCTCAGAGCCAATCAGGGCATGAGAGTGGTTGGAAAATAGCCCAGAAAAGTAAATCCAAGAATGGCTAGAGCTGAGGTTTACAGAGTAAACCTGATTCTCTCACCGTGCAAGAAGGGAGGGAGAAGAGAAAAGAGAATAAAACAGAAAATTAGAGGAAATGGGAGAAAGGTGGAAACAAAGGAGGAGGGCCCTGAGAGGGACCCTGTGGGATGTTTTGGGAAGCAGGTAAGGAGGAATAGGTTGATGCTGATGGCAGGACTTCCGGCCACCTCAGCAGCCCCGAGCAGCATGGCCTGGGTGTTAGGAGGAAGGCTGTAGCCCAGGTGGCTTTTAGCATTGGATCTACCACTCAATCACCTTAGACACGTCCTTTCCTATCCCTGGGCTTTGCAGTGGGAGTCTTAAGGGTTGTTGAAAGCAAAGGATCACAGGACACCAATAAGAGTACAAATCCTGGATGGGTGTTGGTGATGTGAATCAAACTCTTAAAGCATTCTACGTACTTTGTCATTTCATTTCTTGCCCTTATTCTCAGGGAAAATAATGCATTGCCTGAAGTTTTAGCAATAAAGATGTTCACTGCATCATTTTTTTATAATAGCAAGAAATTGGAAATAACCTAAATGCCCAATAAGAGTGATTGTTTAAAAAAAATTATGGCAAACTTAGTAAACAAGAAAGTCTGTGTTCATCAAAGATGACGTAGAAAAACATTTTATGATATAAAAAGATCAAAAGTCAAATATATTCAGTGAAAAGTGCTGGTCATAGATAACATGTGCACAATGATTCCATTTAAATCCACATGCATACCTAGAAACAAAGAGTGTCAGTATGGTCATAGGACCTACCGATGGCTGACAGGATTATGGGTGATCTTTAATTTTTTTTTTAACATCTCAACATTTTTCCTTATATTATATAAATTTCCTTTGTAGTATAAAGTAAATTTTAAATTTTAAAAAATGAAGTGTTCAGTTAAAGTCATTGGCTCCCAGCACGGGCCTGACCATTGAATCACCTGGGGGACTCTTGAGAAGTGCTGTTTCCTGGGCTGAAGGTTCTGGAAGTGACTCCGTGATCAGCCAGGCTTGGGAACTGACACATGAGCTCAGTTCTTCTTACTCCCTAATAAACACATAAATCACCTTCAGCTCTTGTTAAAAATACAGGTCCTGATTCCCTAGGTCTGGGGTGGGACCTAATGATATTAATGCTGCTGGTCCCTGGACCACCCTTTGAGCAGCAAAGGACCGGAAGATCTCCCCAGCCCTGATCGGCTGACGGCATCATGACCTTGACGCAAGCCCACTGAGAGCTGATGAGCGTTCCTCCCACTTTTCCTGACTCCGTGTCAGATTTCTAAACAAGTCTCAGTAAGTTACTTCTTCCAAACTTTGGTTTCTTGGTAACGATTAGCGCTGTGCCCACAATCCTGGTGTCTCTGCCTTCAGTCCAGCCCGCCCTATCTGAGTTCCCCGGACTCATATTCTAAGCAGTGCTTTCATCTCATCCCCGCCCAGCTCTAGAGCCTACTCTGGCTTCCCGCTGTACGAAGCACGTATCTAAGTGTATCTCACTGCTCTGTGGACGCTAAACCACCCCTTTGACAACATGACTTCTTTCTTGTCTTCTTAATGTGCACACTCGGTTAGCTTTGGTTTCCCTGCCTCGAAAGCCAGCTGTCCACGTCGTTGTCCATGCAGATCTATTGGCATTAGGGCCACTGGACATGGTATTATTACCTGTGGGTTGAGTATCTAATTCTGCCAAGTTAATGATCAGCTCAGAGTAATAGCTCAGACATGCAAGGTCAGGTCACTTAACCTCCAATCTTCAGCTTTGGCATCGATAAAATTATGGCATTAGAGTATGTGGTTATTAAGATTCTTTCCAGATCAAACTATCAATGATTCCATGACTCAGAGTTTAATGAATCTCTCTTTTACTATTGCAGACCTACTTTGAACTCTTATCACATTTCACTGGATTGTTTATTGTTCTATATACGGACATTTGTTTCCCTTATAAAAGCTAACAAGATCCTGAAGGCACAAAGCATCCCTTGTAGCTCTCTGCAACCACCCCAATGGAGACACATCAGTGCTTAAGAGCAGGACATAGAAACACACACAGCAGATTTGCATGGTAAGGTTGGTTCTAGGCTTAGCTCGGCTACCAATTTTGTCTTGCCACCTTGGGGAGTCCCGTTTTTTTGTCCCTACACCTCCAATTTATTATCATTTGGAACAGAGATTTGGGCAAGGTCAATATTTTTCAAAACTACTTTAAGTTTCAGAAGGACACTTTACCCAGGAACCTAATGAAAGTTAAATGGGTAAAAGACACCTGCTTTTACTGAAGCAGGGGGTGATGGAGACACCAGCACCCAGCTAGCACTGATGACTGAGACAAACATGGGGCATCTCTGAGGAACCCCCGAGTTCACCAAACATTGTGGAATACCACTGGCTTAGATGATTTCTTCTGAAATTATTTTATAAAATCCATGGTCCTAAATATTTTAAAATCTTGATTTGGTTTAACCTATACCCTCCCCTCCAATGGCTCCTTTGTGCCCCTAGATTTATTTAGCGTGCCATCGTGTTCCATGGCAGGGATAGCTTGATAACTAGAGAGCTTGCCAGGAGGAGTTAAAAGGAGATGGCATGTCAGAGATTTTGACAGAAGGGAGGGAAAAGAGAGAAAGAGAGAAAGATACTGCCTGTCCACCACTGACCTGCAGATCCTGGGTGCCTGGAACCTCCAACTGATTTCTCCAGGGCACCTGCTCTGAATTTATACTGTCTGGACTGGGTGGGTCAGGCCTGTAGCAATCTTTATAATTGGCTCCAGGATGGGGAAGAAAGGCCCAGGGATTTCACAATATCTTCAGCACAGTACAGATAATAAGAAGGTGGGGGCATAAATGAGTGTTTGTTCAAAGGGGAGAGAGTCACCCATAAAGCCTCGGCAGAAGCCAGGCACTGGGGCTCTGCTCATAGCTACTGTCATTGGTACTGTCATTGGTGGTTTTGGCAGCCAGATAAACAATGCTGGGGTCAGACGTCTTTATATCACCTTCCTTTTGGTGCCCCATGGGGCCATGGGGCTCTATCCTAGGCTTAGAGAGGCAGAAGAGGCAGGAGTGAATGTGTCTGAAGGGCCAAAGGACAGACTTTTGTCTGTAGCCAGGCTATAGCCAGTGAGGCAACGTGAGAACGGGGGCTGATGGCATTGTGAGTGTGGTCCTGTTTAGGAAGATGAGAAGAAAGTCTCTGTTTTTCAGTAGGTTCTATTAGTTGGTACCAGCTTGACGAAATGGAATGTCTAAGGAATCCCACCTGCAGATTAGGACATTGACCTTAGATTCATCCTGGGACAGAGCAGTATCCATGCCCTGGACTATGAGGGCACCTGACAGATTGTGAGCAGGGCAAGGATAAAGAACATTCAGGCCTCTCACTGACATTACTTAATTCAGTCCATCCATCCATCCATCCATCTATCCATCAGTCCATCTACTCATTCATCCATACATCCATTCATCTGCCTGTTCATAAGGGGCAGAGGCACTTGGACATAGTATTTTCTGGGGACCAATGGCCTTAATGTAATTCTCCCTCATAGGTCATTTGCAAAATTCCGTAAAGGGCTTGATGAGGAAGCGGGAGGAGTCAGTCCAAAACCTAGAAGTCTGCAGAGATGAGAAAAGATGGGCATCAGAGAAATGCAGATCAAAACTGCAATGAGGTATCACCTCACACTAGTCAGAATGGCCATGATTAAAAAGTCCACAAATGACAAATGCTGGAGAGAGTGTGGAGAAAAGGGAACCCTCCTACACTGTTGGTGGGAATGCAATTTGGTGCAGCCATTACAGAAACAAGTATGGAGATTCCTCAAAAAATTAAAAATACACTTACCCCATGATCCAGCAATCCCACTCCTGGCATATATCTGGAGGGAACTCTAATTCAAAAAGATACATATACCCCAATGCTCATAAAAGTACTATTTATAATAGCCAAGACATGGAAACAACCTAAATGTCCACCAAAAGATGACTGGATAAAGAAGCTGTGGTACATTTATACAATGGAATACTACTCAGCCATAAGAAAGAATAAAATAATGCCATTTGCAGCAACATGGATAGACCTGGAGATCATCATTCTAAGTAAAGTAAGCCAAAAAGAGAAAGAAAAATACCATATGATATCACTTATATGTGGCATCTGAAAAAAGAAAAAAAAAGAAGACACTAATGAACTTATCTACAAAACAGAAACAGACTCACAGACAGAGTAAACAAGCATATGGTTACCTGGGGTGGGGGGAAGAGGGTAGGAAGAGATAAATTGGGAGTTCAACATTTGCAAATATTAACTACAAAATATAAAATAGATAAACAACAAGTTTCTGCTGTGTAGCACAGGGAACTATATTCAATATCTTGTAGTAACCTAGAATGAAAAAAAGTATGAAAATGAGTATATGTATGTATATGAATGACTGAAACATGATGCTGTACACCAGAAACTGACACATTGTAACTGACTATCCTTCAATTTAAAAAGAAAAGACTGGCAGAGATGGGAACAGATTTCTGTTTTCTAAGGCCAGAGACCATTCTTCACCCCCTCTCCCAATCTCTTGTCCCCTCAGTAGAAAAGGTCAAAGCAAGGGGTATCATACCAGGCAACCCATGAACGTTGACTAAGCATTTACAAGGCTGTGCGACAAAGGCCTACAACACGTGGTCCCTGTCGTTAAGTAGCTCTCCAGTCTGGCTGGGGAGCTAAGTCATAAACACTTGAAAAGATAATTAATAAGACCAGACTCTCTAATCTGTGAGCCAAGGGAATATTGGAGACAACAGAGGCAGAGAACCTCCTTCAGTAAAAAGGTAAATTCCCAGAACTGAAAGGGCCTTGGCGATGCAGATGGGCTGCACGTGGAGAATCTGTGCTTCAGCATCCCTGAGAGAGAGAGATGCTGCAGCCCCCAGCAGAGCCAAGGACCTCTCAACCTGAAGAAACCCTAGCAGTGTGTGTGGTCCTTATGGTTAAAATCTGGGGCGTCACACAGAATTTCCGCTCCTTGGTCCTACTTGTGCTTTCTGGAATTACACAGAACAAGGCTATTCTTCTACCTGAAGGCAGGGGTCAGGGTGAGGGGGCTCCCTGAGTGTTGCTTCTTCAGGATAAAGACCCTCAGCTCCTTAGCCTCTTGCCTTATGACTTGGTCTTGGGACCCTCCTGTTCTTCAGGGCACTGTTAAGTCCCCAGTGCCTACAACTGGAACACACTCCACGTGACATGGGTATTACACTGCTGTAAATACAGGCCTCGCCTGAGGGCTTACACTGAAACTGAAGACCTCTGAAACCACCCTACCTCCCTCACTTGGACAGCCCTGGTGAGCCCAGCCCACACATTCCTAAATGTAGCATTTTACTTTCCGCTTTTTCCAACTGCTCATCCCTGCGAAAGCCCTTTTGAATTCTATCATCCTACAAATGATGAAGCAATGACATTGGGCTGGAGAAAGCTTCAAGAATGAGGTGGAATCCCGGGAGCGTGCAGAAGGGCGGGTCCATTTAGATGGGCGGGTCCATTTAGACTGGGTGGAAGTGAGAGAGAGAGACTATCCCAGGGTGGAGGAACGGTTTCCACACGCTGCTCTCACTGGATTCCAATTATTTACCAAACACAATTCGAGGCGCTTGGAAACAAACTGATACAGCCTTGACCTTGAGGTCATTTTCAGGGCTGCAGACCCCCAAGTCAATTTATTGCAAGGAGGGGAAGTTAGCATAGAGGTGAGCACAAAGCACTATCAGAGCAGGGGATCTCAACCCAGCAAAGGTTTCTCGGAGGAGGTGATGGCTGGGCATGTGGGCAGAGAGTGTGTGAACCAGGTCTGTTCTCGGCAGCCCTGAGAAGCCTGGGGAAGCTGGGACCACTGAGGTCCACAGGAGCAGATGCGCCTGGCCTGGCCACTCTCCTGCTGGTCCCTTAGCAGAATCTGAACCTGCCAGGCTGGTCTGACGGCTGAGGTGCAGATGGGACACCCAGCACCCGCCTCTGGCTTCTGCTCCCATTCCCCAGGGTTTAGGTAGGGACACTGGAGCTGCGTGCCCCTGGCACATATGTCTGGATGTGCAAAGATGGTCAAGGAAGATCTAACCTTGTAGGAACAGAGAGTCTTCAATCAATTTGGTATAATCAGCTTTTAAATAGGACATTTGGGGAAATAAAAGGACTGATGTTTATTTTGAGAAGGAAAATGAAAGTGCTGGAGAAAATTGCAATCATAATAAAATAAATATATTTATTTCTCTTTCCCTGTGTGTTAGTTCTCTATTGCTGTGTAACAAATGACTCACCGCCACCCCCACCCCCAGCTCCCACCAAAACTTAGCAACTTAAAGCAAGAACACTCATTGTCTCCCACAGTTTCGGAGGGTCGGGACTCCAGAGCAGCTGAGCTGGGTGACTCTGCTTCAGAGTCTCTCCTTAGGTTGCAGTCGGTCAGGGCTGCATCCGAAAGTCTGCCTGGGCAGGAGGAGCGGTTTCCAAGCTCATCCGTGTCCCAGCTGGCAGGAGGCTTCATTTTTCAACCACTGGGTCTCTTTATAGGGCTGATCACACAGCGCCGTTGGCTCCCACCGGCATGAGTGAAAGAAGAAACAGAGAGGCCAAGAGAGAAGGCACAGTGTCTTCTGTAACCTCATCTCAGAAGCAGCATGATGTTACTTCTGCCGTATTCTATTGGTTAGTGCGGTACAATGTGGGAGGGGAGGGGGCACACACCGGGTGTGAGTACCAAGAAACGGGGGTCACTGGCAGCTGTCTTCATCCCCTAGGGCTGCCATTCCCAAGTACCATGGAGTTGGTGGCTTAAAACAACGGAAATTCATTCTCTCACTGTTCAGATTACAAAGCCATACTCCCTCCAGAGGCTCCGGGGAAGAATTCTTGCCTCCTGCTGGCTTCGGACGGTGTCTCAGTCAGTGGCATGTCTTGCCTGGAGGCACCAGGACTGTAACCTTGGCCTCCGTCTTCTCAAGGCCTTCTTCTCTGGGTTCCACTCTTCTTCTTACAGGGACACCAGTCATATCGGATTTAGGGTCCACCCTCATACATCATGACCTCTTGACTAACTGCATCTGCCAAGTCCTTCCCTCCCAACAAGGTCATGGTCTGAGGATCCCAGAAAGACACAAATTGTGGGGAACACTATTCAGCCAGCCCTTGGAGACCCCTTGGAGGCTGGATCCCACCCCCTTGGAATCTCAGAAGACTGTGACCACGCCGGGTCAAAGTCCAGGATTTTTCTTTCTATAAATTCCTCCCCCAGGAGACTCCAGCCACACTAACCCATCACAATCTCCTGCTTCACAGCTTGGCTGAGACCTGTTTGTTGATCCCTGCTGCTACCAGCCAGAGCAGCAAAGCTCGATTCCCTTCAGATTTCATTCCAGGGGAGGGGAAGCTGAGGACAATCAGAAATAAAGTCCACACTGCTGACCTCAAACTTAATTTTTCTCATTATTACATGAGTCCTCCATCTTCATGGTAAAACAATTAGACAATACAGACAAATTTAAAAAAAGAAAAAGAAAAATCACTTATAATACCACCACCCTGACGTTGCTAAAATTGACATTAATACTTTCAGATTTGTTTTCTGGGCAGAAATATATAGATAGTTTTTTTTGTTTTTTTTGCATTAAAATAAGATTACAAGATATGCCAGCTTGTAACTTGTTCTTCTCACCCAATATGTCATGAGCATCTTTTCAGGCAAACAGACACCAGCATCTGCGGTTTTAAGTTGTACCTCGGGTTTCAAAAAGTGTGGCATGTCTATCTTAGGTCTTCTGAGCTCAAGCCATTTCCTTGGACACCTCCAGCCTCTCCTGCCCACGGCCAGAGCAGGAGGGTAGAGATGGAAGAGGCAGCGTATGGCGGCAGCTGAATTAGAGAGAAGGGAGAGGAGGCTGGGTGTTGGCCTTAACACTATGGCCACTGTCCCTCTCACACACAGTGGGGACATCATGCGGGCAGCTGAGCCTTCATAGGTGAAACTGGGGATGAGCTGGCCTGGGGTGCTCAGGGCCACGGGGCAGTTACTACAAAGTATGAAGGATTTCCACCTCTCCCCCAGCCCTGACCCCTTAGGGGGTTATCTCATATGGTTTTTGCCAGGTTTTACCCCAGTAGTGCCGTTTATCAGGGAAGCAAATGTTGGACTAAGCCCCAGATCTCAGCAGGATTTACCTAAACTAGGGAAATAGGTGGGGGAAGAGCGGCCATGTACCCGGTGCATCCCAGGTGCGGCCCCGTGAGCGAAGGTGGGGTGGTCACCTCCCTCCCCTGCCCGAGCTGGCCTGGCCCCGGGAGCCCTGGGGGCACAGTGCCCTAGTCGCACTGCTGGAAGTAGAAGTCGGTGATGGGGTCGTCCCAGCTGGCATCCTTCGGGAGCTGGGTGAGCTGGACAGGCTGGTCCGCTTCGAGCACAGTGCAGAGAAACCAGCCTGGGTAGGCAGCTGACTCGAAGCTGGAGGTGAGCCCCGTGTCCCGCCGGTAGAAGGTGAAGCTCTTAGACTCCGCAGCACCGTGGTAAATCTCCATGACGCTCACCGGCTGCGAGCAGAGGGCGCCGCAGGTGAGGGGCAGGGGCGGGGACAGCGAGGAGAGCCAGGGCCGAGGGCTCAGGGAGGCAGAGCTGCGAGCAACAGAGCCCTGCGAGGGAGAGGAGCCCAGGCCGCAGTGGGGTCAGCATCCCTGTCTCAGTGAAGCCACGTGGTGAGGCTGCCCCAGCAGGACCCACCTCTAGTTTCAGAGTCGGTTCCTGCCCCGTCCCACACGACAGGCACTGGCTCCCGCCCTGGACGCCCAGGATGACTGGAGAAAGCTTGGCATCCAGAGACCGGTTGGGGACCACGCTGATCTCCTCACCTAGAGAAAGGAAGCAGACGCAGGGGCCTGGGCTGCCCTTCCCTGCCCCCCTCTCCCCCCGCTGTGGGCTCCATGATGTGTCCTGTCCCCAGGCTGGAAAGAAGAGAAGCCTCGGAGCAGCTGTCATGTACAGAAGGGTGGTTTCCCGGCAGCTGGCCCAGTGGACATCAAGGCACAGAAGCACACGGTACCACCTCCCATCCCCACGCCCACCCCCTTGTCCAGGGTCAAATCTTCAAGTCTTCTCCCAGCCCCAAGGGAGGTTTGGCCACCTCTTTAAATGCCCCTCGGCCCTCCAGCTCCTTTTCTGAAACTTGTCTTTATAAGCCTCTCATTAGAGTTATCTGGACATCTTTCTCTTCCCTCTGAGACTCCCAGGAACAGAAGAGGTTCTCATGCCTCTTTGTACAATCCCCTCGTGTGCCACACACACACACACACACACACACACACACACACACAACCTCACCGAGGGCTCTGCCTGGCCCCAGCGCCCACTAAGAGCGTTCCACGTGGGCAGGTGTGCGATGCTTTAGAAAGAAGGACCTGTCACGCTGTCACCTGTGGGCAGATGGGGCCACCTGCTCCTCTGGGTCCCACCACTCCAACCCTCAGGGAGCCGAGGGGACCCAGGGTGATGGGGCAGACGCCCGCTCCCACATGGGAGCAAAGTCAAGGGCAGCTGCTTCAGCGCCCCCCGCAGCGCCGGCCCCCAGGAAAACGCATGGCTGACTTAAGTCCACCTACGAGGAAATGACAGAGCTTTCATCGTGGAGAACATTCCCACCTCTGCACAGATGCTCCCGGGGGGACTGGGGCGTGGTGCCCTGCTGGGAGGGGTAGCATTTTATTCGTCGTTGCCCTCAGCCTGGTTTTGTGATGCCCAGGGTTTGTAGGGTTTGTACCAATTTGCATGGCTGCTCTAAGCTCTCTTTGGGCTTCCATCCCTCAGAGCTTAGAGAGATCTAGGGAAATAGGGTCATGTTTTGCCACCAACCTTTTATGACCTTCCCTGCTTGCAGCCCGCCGGCTAGGAGCTGGTTATTGTGCAGATAAAGCACCTTCAGTGCCGCATCCTTCATTCTGAAACATCAGGGCGGGGTTGCACTCAGTGAGGGGAGAGGGGTGCTCCAGCTTGCCTGGGCTCTAGAGGGTCCCCCAGCCTCAGGCGTTGCTCCCCTCTCTGCCCGCTGCACCAGAAGTAAGGGCACAACCTTCGCTCCCAGCCCTGCTGGGCTCCCGTCTGCCAACGGGACAACCCCCCGCCTCCCATTTGAGTCTGGATTTGCTCCTTCCCTTTTCGATCTTTTCTACACTAACCAAACTCTTCCGTGTGTTATGTTGGAAAAGACTGTGAGTCAGAGTCCTGGCTTCTCCTCCCAGTTCTGCCACCATCACCGCTGAGTCACAACCAACAAGTTGCTCACCCTCTCTGGGCCTGAGTCTCTCCGTTGCTAAACTAAGAAGATGGGTTAGCTATTTCCCAGGCCTCTTCCAGATTAATATGAGCCTTGATTTACTTTCGCCTTTACTTCTGCTTGGTGCACTGACTTTCACTTGGCCACTCCTAGGCAGGAAATTCCTACGAAGGGAGGGATTTCTTTAAATTTAAAATTCATTCATTTTACTTTTCAAATTTATTTCACATCTACAATCTCAGTCAATTTTCTGACATCCTGTGAGGTGAAAGGTGTGTTCTAAAGGGGGTTCCTCCAGATGTTAATGTGGAAAAGAGTATGCTGTGTACAAACTGGTTTAACATTGGCGAAACACAATTAAACAAACCTCTGCTTCAAAGTGACTGATACACTGAGTTGCGCTACGGTTCTCTTTTAAGAAGATCTAGAAAGCAATATTTCCCACGTTTGCTTGACCAAGAAGTGCCACTGTATAAAGCCACTCATAGAATTCGGGTTCCCAAGAACATGCTTTGGGAAAAGCTATAGTAGACTCTGAGTTCAGGAGAGCAAGACATTCTCCTTTACTGTTGCAGAAGTCCAGAGTATAGCAGAGCGTCTGGCTCAGCACACACCTAGTGGACAGACAGACTGACTGATGGGAGAGCTTTGTTGTTTTGTCTCAAAAGGCAGCAGGGAGGTAGTGGCTGGACTGGCATCAACTCACTGCAGTGGGTGGTAACCGCAGGGCTCCAAGCTGAACCTCCTAGCTCCTGTTCTCATTAGGATGGATGAGGCCACAGCTCTATACAGGGTGAGTCTCGTGAACAACCCTCCCATCAGGGAGGGGGCCAGCCCCAGTCTGGAGAGGCTGGAAGAATTTCTCTAAGAGCAGTGCGGTGCTGTTCACACCCTCCTGGCCACCCACGCCACCTGCGAGAGCCCCACCCAGCTCAGGACAGTCACAGCCCCTCCCACCCCGGAAAGGCTAGACAACTGGTCGACCTGGAACTCGCTTTCCCCAGAGGATGCAGCCAAATCAAAGGCTCAGGTACTCACCGGAAGCACAATGCCCCACTCAGGACCATCTTGAGCTTCACAGGTGTGCAGACTCTCCTGTTTTGAAATAACAGAAAATCTTAGGTGGAGATGGAGGCTGAGCTGGCAGGGGCCTGGGGAGCAACCAGTCTCCTGAGCCCCTCAGCATGGGAACAGCCCCCGCAGAGCAGGGGGTTCTAGGGCAGCGATCTGGAGAGGATAACACCCAGCTCCCCAGAGGACACCTCAGAATGCGCCTTTCTCCTGGCGGAGTCCGTGGCGTCTGCCTGCTCCTCGAGGATGCCTCAGCCCTTTTAATAACGCACTAGGGAGGGGCCCCTGAAACTGCCTCAGCCTCCGGAGGAGCAGGGTTTCCAGAGTAATTTCACATCACCTTAAGCTTCCAGAAACACCCACTGCTCATGATCTCTCTCGAGAAGGAAAGCTTCTGGAGACAGTGTTCTTCCAGCAGCCCTGAAGCCCTTCCTGGGGCTTTCCGATCCTTCGTGAGCACTCAGCCCCTGGGCATCCGGCCCTTCCGGACCCAAGGGCATGCGTGCAGAGAGCAGTCCAGGGAAAGCAGGTGTTAGAACAGCCCCCTTTCTTCCCTCCTCCCTCCCCTCCTTCCTTCTTTTGATTGTTCCTCCCTCTTTCCTTCCTCTCTTTTCCTCCTTCCTTTCTTCTTTCCTTTTCCTTCCTTCCTCTCTCCCTCCTTACCTCCCTCCATTCCTTCTTTCCTTCCTGCCTTTGCCAGGGAAATGCTGGAGGCGGAGCTCTCCTGCTTAGGGAATGTGAAGTCTATCTATTCATTGTAGAAAAACCTGAAAATCCAGATCGACCAAAAAGAAAAAAACATGAAAACTTGTTTCCAGGGGATGCACCATTAGCAAACCAAGGACAGCAGTGCTTCCTCAGCACACGTATACACGTCACCACCACGCACCAGCTTTACACACATCTGCACCCCAGACCTACACTCTTCTCAACCTGCTCTTTTCATGTAGTCAGATAGCAGAACCTCTTTCCACGCCAAGTATAATGATATCATACCACTGAATAGCTGTATCAGTATTTTGTTCTAAAGATGCAACATAATTTATTTATAGCAATCAGTTATTATTAGTCCTTATTATTATGGTTAGTCCTGTTATTTTTATTTGCTATTGAAAATCATGTTGGGACAAACATCTTTGTATCAGTATCTTTGCTCATGTGGTTGATTATTTCCTTAGGAAATAAAACCTAACTCAGGCCATCTGTAAGAGCTCTTCCTTCAGTCCCTAACTGGTGAAATAATCTGTGATGGTCTAACAATCCATGCAGTTTTAATCCATCCATACACTCTCTGTGATGGATCCAAATGAAAGATAAAGGTCATTGCATAATAAGAAACAACTTAATTACATCTTATGCACTACTGATAACCATTTATTGTTAAGGCATAAGTTTTAAAGAAATTGTGTTCAAGCTTATGGGCTAAAATGTCCTTGAAGTGTTTAAAATTAAATAAAGCATCAAGTTGCTCAAAGAATAGAAAAATAACTCATCACTCATAATGCCACTAAAGTGATAAACACCTTTCAGAAAAGGCTTATGCAAAATTATTGAATCGACCATAAGTTGACCAAATAGAAATGACGCTATTGGTGCAAATAGTTGTAAAAAAGAACAAAACAGAAAAGCAACTCCAGAAGGAGTTGACCAATAGGCAAAGTGGCTTTAAGCAAACAAGCTTTCATTTGCAAAGTGACTATAGAAAAGTAGGTATTGTTTCCCCTAAAAAGGTAAAATGCCATCTGCCTGGGCTGCCTTCTGTGATTCCCTGATCCCAGGGAATTGCCCCTGTGTGTCCGCAGGACAATGCGATGGGCCTTCATCAAGCTCTTTCCTCATTCTGCTAATAAAGGGTTAAGCCAGTCCATGGCCCCCCTGCCCCTGAGATGCTGAAGGTACAGGGAGATGTCTCCACCAGCTCCGTCTACTCTGTGATGTGCATAACAGGGGATGGATACAGAATGGATGGATGGATGGAGAAATGAATAGATTAGCCAAGAAGGTGAAAGTAAGAAAAATAAAACAAACTTGTGTTAAGAAAAGTTCTCCAAAACATACACACACCCCAGTGTTCCTAGCAGCACTATTTACAATAGTCAAGACATTGAAGCAACCTAAATGTCCATCCACAGATGACTGGATAAAGAAGTTGTGGTATATTTATACAATAGAATATTACTCAGCAATAAAAAAAAGAATAAAATAACGCCATTTGCAGCAAGATGGATGGACCTGGAGATGGTCATTCTAAGTGAAGTTAGCCAGAAAGAGAAAGAAAAATACCATGTGATATCACTCATATGTGGAACTTAAAAAAAAAAAAGACACAAATGAACTTACTTATAAAACAAAAACAGACTCACAGACATAGAAAACAAACTTATGGTTACCAGCAGGGGGAAGGGGGTGGGAAGGGATAAATTGGGAGTTCTTGATTTGCAGATACTAACTACTATAAATAAAAGAGATAAACAAGTTTCTACTATATAGCACACGGAACTATATTCACTATCTTGTAGTGACCTATGATGAATAAGAACATGAAAACAAATATATGTTTGTGTTTGTATGACTGAAACATTATTCTGTACACCAGAAACTGACACAACATTGTAAACTATACTTCAGTTTAAAAAAATTAAAATTTAGTTGGATTTCTAGGCATGGCTCAAGGATCAGCCAGAAATTTAGGCAGCTTTTACACAGAATTTGTGTGGCTCTCCCTTACTGCCTTACTCCAAGATTACTTCTCCACTCTCCACTGGCTGTGGTTGTCCCCAAATCTGTCCCCTGGTTCTTCACAGAAGACCGTAGAGTCTTCTATTAGTTTCAGTTGTATCATACTGTGCAATTTTAGTTTGCTTTCAGTCAAAACTGTGAAAATAGGAACTTGACCTTGGCAGATCATTTTTTCTAAGTGATTACTTCCCTCCAGAATCTGCCTGCATGTGTTTTCTTGTTCTCACACGCCAATGCATTCAGGTTCCCTCCCCACCAGATCTTTTCGTTATTTTTCTGAAAGTTTTGGTCCAGTAGAAGCCTACTTGAGACACCAAGAGAAACTCATCTTTATTTTAAGAATGCCTTTCATTAGTAGCACATTGCAGCGTTCTCCCCTAATCTTGTAATCTTCTTTCATCTGGAGAATTTAGTTAATTTAAACTACCTGATTTCTGAAATATGTCCATTTACTTCAACCATTCTTCCATTTTTTTGTTTGTTTTCCTTCTGATGTCTCTTTTGTTTCTTTTTTGCCTTCCTCTAGTGACTTCGATTGGATGGAGTGTGGTGGCTTTGTTTGTTTTTCCTTTATTCATCTTCTTTTCAAGTTTGGAAGTTGCACATTTTAGCAATCTTTCTTAACTAAATACAAAGTTAATTATGATTTTTACTGGGGAGCAGTGTCATGGTGAGGGTGGCCATAGGGTAGCATGGTGACTACTGCTTGGGAGTGTCTGATTTTTCCCTCCCTGAGGGTTCCCTGAGTTTTGTGATGAGGACAGAGTGGGATTCTCTACCATTTGGCTTGTAACGGTGTCATTGAGAGACCAAGCAAGAGCAGAATTCAAAGTTGGTACCTGCCTCATCCCACAAAGCAAAGGCTGACTATGTCCTTGGATGCACAAGGTGCCTGGAGTGAATCAGGCATCAGGGACCAATCTGGCCTAGTTGGTATCCAACCTAGAGACAGGAGGCTATATGCAGAAATCCAAGTCCATCCACCATTCCTTCCTCCCCAGCCCTTGAACTTGAAGGACAGGATCCATGTTTATTTGCCTTCAGTCTAGGGTAACGGGAGTAGGTCACAAGAGGACGTGGTTTGTGTGGTCTGGAATAGACAGTTTCCCATGGAGTCACTCTCATTGCCGAGTTCTTCACCTGAGACGCAAATATATGTGGAGATGGAGCAGCTGAGATGATGAGCTCTTTCCACCGTCCCTGCATCCACAGACTCTCTGCTGCTCAATCTTCTGTCCTCATCTCTGTCTTTTGGTCTTGCTCTCCCACCACTGGTCCTTGAAGTCATAAAGCTTATCTTTTCTCCCTGCGATCTGGGATCATGCCCTCTCCAAATAACCCATCCCAAAGCCGCTCATCTGAGCCCTAGGCTTGAAGTCAGCCCTGTTCTACACCAGCCAACCCCCCTCAACTTGTCACCATCTGGACGGAGATTCGGGACTATCACCTGGTACCACACACCTCACGCTATATGAGCTACAATAGTGGAGAAGCTAGAGGTCACAGCTGGGTTTGATATCTTCTACCCCCTTTCTTATAGGAATTGGACCTTCTAGAGAAGATGCCTGGGGCAGAGATTTACTGAGAGTATATGCATGCCCAGATCATTTCAGACTTCCCAGTATGAAAGCCCCTCTATCGTCAAAGAAATAAAAGTACCACAGGTCAGTCTGGTACAGAATGACCATAGTAAGCATTGGGTAGGTCCCTGAGTACCCAATTTTTTTTTTTTTTTGAGATGCCACATCATTTTATAATTATCTTGGTTAGCAGACATAAAACAAGAAAGCAAAGTCTTAAACAGTCATTGTAATCTAGCACTTCCTCTAGCAGAGGACAGCAAATGAATTAGAGACCAGTTTGGCCTATTTTCATCAGTTCACTTTACACGCAATTACAGCAAGGAGAAGCCTGAGGTTGGGATTGTGCATCTGATCTGGCGACTCTGTTCTCTGATGGCCTCCCCTCTGCTATCTTGTAGCAAGAAGAAAAGCGTCTTTCCTGTTTGGGGAAGTACAAAGCACAGATCCTTAGGTGTCTCCTGGCCCAGGATCAATACAATCTGTCCTCTGGGAATACCTCAGCCCCACGTAAGGCTTTGTAGTGGAGGGGAGGGAAGACTTCTCAAGCTATTCATTTACCTGAGGAGGAGCAGGATGTCTGGACTTCACATGCCATCATCAAAGGCTCATCAAAACTCCTGTGAGTCATTCTCTCTAGGAGGGGAATGCCCAGGAAGGTTCTCTCATTGCAGATCGACCCTAATTATGATGCATAAATTAAACCGGACTAAGAAACACAGAATTACTCATGCAAATTTAGTAACATCTACTCCTTTCATTGATCTGACCTAGGGTCAAATCAGCACATAAAATTTACTATATAATTTTGATGAGAATTTACCTCTAAAGCATAAAAGGATACTTATATGTGTTCAAAACTAGATAAAATATTTATTTAAAAAGCTGTAAGTATATAGAAAAATCTCATCATTCATACAATGAATCGAAGAGTGTACAAAAACAAAGTATGGACTAGTTGGGTCCTCTGTAGGAGCTAAGTCTTCCAAAAGAACACAAATTTGTACTCTCCAGTCTGTTAAGAGAATCTACACCTGAGTCCCAAGGGAACTCCTAGAAATAGCAAAATGTCTGGATGTTGGAACGTCCACGAGGGTCCATGACAGAGAAGGACTTGGATATGATGATGCTGGAGAGGAAGAAATTTTTTTTCTGCCCTTTTAGATTCTTCTGGCTGGTATAAAAATTAAATTGACATGAGACAGTTTAACAGGAGATAATCAAATGAAAGCTTAATAATCTGTACACGTGAGAGAGACCACGGAAAGCTAACTTACCAAAACAGCCAAAACCATCTTCAACTAAAGACAAAAGAGGGTGTTGAGGGTAGTGGTTTGGGACTTCAAAGGGGAGAAAGGCAATCACATGAAGATGGAAAAGCAAATTTTTGGTAAACAAACAACTGCTGGCCCAGGTGGAGACAATGGGATACAGAGAGGAATTTTAACAAACAGACTTTGCTAGGTTCCTCCCTGTCTACACACCTAGTTCACAATAATAGTTATCTATGGTCATAGCGCCCTTCCTGGAACGGTCTTCTGTCTACATTCTTTAGGCAGCAATGGGGAGGAAAACAAACAAACAAACAAACAAACAAACAAACAAATAAACAAACAAAAAACCCTTCCTGAATCTTCTGTTCTCAAAAATAATCAGCCTAAATTAATCCTCATTAAAGAGACACATTTTGGGGTGGCAAATTTTGCCCTCCTTCAGTGGACACACTCCCTGTTGGAGGTTGAGCTATGACCTCCATCCGTAGTCACAGATGCACCCAGATATCCATGTGCATCATGAGAAGTGGCAGAAGGAGATGCCATCTGGTTCTCAAGCACTTCTAAACACACCTAAGGGTCAGGGCGAGGAAAGTGGGACAGGGTTTCCCCAATCCTAAGGAGTCAGCTTTAATCTTAGCAATAATCTTGCTACAGTGACGGTGATTCTATTCCAGACTGGAGGGACTTGGGGAAGGGCAAACTTTCCGCAGGTGGCGTGCAGGTGGGGCGGGCAGTCTGCCTGGGGCAGTGTCTGGCTCAGATGTAGCCTCCTTTGATGGACTGAATCACCAAGGCTGGGCCTCCAACATTACCCACCTCCCTCTCAACCAGAAAAGGAACCTCTTCTGGGTTTTCAGCTGTGAGAAATCAGGATGAGGCGCTCTGGGCAGGACCAAGTGCTTAGTCATTCGTGGCTCAAGGGCCTCTGAAAGCCCGAGAGTGACATCTCCAGGAATTGAGCTATATGAGCATCACAGAAACATACTCTTCTGGGAGCAGGAAATGTGCGCTCCAGCTCGTCACTGACTTTGTCACCAGGGAGGGCAAGGATGGAGGCAGAATCTCCAACCTGAGCGTGAAAAATGTGCTGGATGCCTTCACGTGCATTCTTCAGAGGTTTGGTTTTCTTCTCTAAAAGGAAAGAGGAAAGCTGCCTTTGTTTGCTATTTGAATAAACCTTCCTGGACTCCTTGTATTTTTATATCTCCTTAAAGGGGCCTCAGGCTCTATCTATCCTGGTGAAAAAGAGAAAGACGTTTCCAGATGAGTAAAACAAGGACCCAGAATTATACTATATTTTAATTCATTTTAAATATTACCATAGTAATACACACATATTTCCTTAAAAGTCAGATAGAATTAAAAGGTGCATAACTGCAAACAACTGAGCTCTGCCCACACCTTTCCCCCAATTTCTACTGCCCTGAGGCATCCATTTTTCTTCTTTTAGCCCAATCGTCAGGATAGGTACTCTCTACACTGAGACAGGACCATCCCAGGCATCCCCACACCTGTCTCCTGGGCCTTCCTCCTTCTTAGTCTATTTCCCTTTCTAACCCATTTATGAAGGGTCATCAAATCATCTAGGTATAAACATCAAAACATTTCTTTCTTTTCCTTCTCTGCAATGATGACTTTAGATTTTACTGTATTCACTCCATCTTTCCCAGTGTGTATCAGGTCCTCTAATGACATCCCAGTCAAGGTGCCATAACTTTCTTGTCATCTTGCTTCAAAAGGTGAGGGGAATGCAGAGATGATGCTTTGGCTCATCCTCTCAGGAAGCTGTTCCCCCCTTTTTTTTTTAACCAGGCCTAATGCCCAGACATTGTGGGCAGAGCAAGAGTAGAAATGCAAGTTCTTGTGGCATTGGCTTCAGGCTTTCAAGGGGAAGTGTTCCCACGCTCTCTGATGCAGCCTGATTTCATCTGATTTTAGTAGGTGGTGTAGGAGGAGGAAATTTTCCTCTATCCTTCTAGGTTCTTCTGGCTGGCCTAAGAATTGAATTGACATGAGACATTAATAGGAGAAAATCAGAGTTTAGTAACATGTGAATCTGGGAAAGACCCAGGAAAACTGAATGACTTGCCAAAATGAACAACACCCTTACCTTAAATACCATCTTCGGCCAAAGACAAAAGAGAATGTTGAGGCTAGTGGTTTAGGACTTCAAAGGGGAGAAAGGCAATTGACATGGAGATGGAAAAGCAAATTTGGGGGAAACAAATGCTTGCTGAGTCAGGCAGAGACAATGGGACACAACGTGGGCTCTGATCTCTAGGCCCTGCCGAGTTCCCCCACCACACCTACCTCATTCTTTCCAGATATCTCTGGTGGTAGCTCTATTCCTAGAACAAGCCCTTTATCTAAATTCTTTAGGCAGTTGGCGGGGGGGGGGGTAAAAAGAAAAACTTTCTGAGTCTTCTGTTTCTTAAAAATAGTCAGCCTAAAATAATCCTCATGCCAAAGAGACATATTTTGGGGTGGCCAGTTTTCCTTCCCTGCAGTGGTATATGTGTAGCTGTTGTGTGACCATCAACATCATCCTGCTTCTCCCCATCATTAGGCACCTTCAGAGGGACCTGTATAGTTTCCAGACTCAAACTCTTTTCAGAGTTGGGCATCCCACCACTTGACGCACTGGTCCCTTGGAGAAAACCCCCATGGTTCCAGGCCTTCTGCCAACCTCAGGCTTCTTCATGTCATCATGAGAACCTCTGGGATGGTCTTCTACCCACCCCTCCCCCTCCAAGTATCTCCAGCTTCTGCGTTGGGGTGGGAGTTTCCACCAACTGCTTCCCAATGATGACATGGGACAAATAGGTCACCAAATGCCTCTCAAACTTTGGTCAAAATTAAGACCAAAAGGGAAGAGACTGTAAAATAAAGAACATTGCCCACCAACCAGTTCTACAAGAATCAAGTTATTAGCCACGGCAATCACTGACCTACAAGACACCCTGAAAGGAATTCAGGGCAAAGATCAGGATGAGGCACTTTGTGCTCCGGGAAAACCTATAGAACTGGTCCTCAGCTAGATATTTCCAGGAGAACATTCTATGAGCCCAGCTTCTTGCATCTTCCCATACTTAGGAAAGCACTGAAACCACTAACTAAGATGTCTGTTCTTCACGAATAACTGTGACCTTCTACCAAGATGAGTGCCTGGTTGCATGTACCTCTTTGCCAACATCACATAAATGCTTGTCCTCTTCAGAAAAGTCCTCAGAGCTCACTAAGAGACTGTCTCCCAAGTGAAAATCCTCAGTTTGGCTCAAATAAAATTTTCTATTTCTTTTCTTAGATTAATTATTGACTAATTTTTCATCAACACCAAGATGTTGCCCCACAGTCTCTTTAAACTCTGGTGGCATAGAAAATGCTAGAGAGTCTTCTGTCTTCATAAATCTCTACCATATCCTACACTTTCCAGGCATTGGGAATTGGGAAAAGGGCACCAGGAGTCAGAGCTTCAGGCCTGGAGGGCATGGCTCTCTGTTCTGGATCCTGATGGAGGGATTTTGAGTCCGTCTTCAGGGACCAGGATGCTCACAGGTGGCCTGGCCTGGGCTTGGAGGAGCTGGAGACCCTTCAGGTGGATGTGCTTTTCAGCAGAACCCCTTCATTCAGCCCTAGAAATGCTCTCCCCGACCCCACGGAGCGCCCATGTTTGAATGGAACAGGGTCCAGGCACCTGACTCAGGACAGTCGCACAGAATGTTCCTGTCATTTCATGTCTTTGCTTTTACTGCTTTGGGGATTTCCTCTGCCTCCTTTCCTGGAGCAGCTCTGAGCAGTCTGACCTGGGCGGCCTTGTCACGTCCCCACCCTAAGCCTCACCAGTGAGCAGCTTCCTAGAGAGAGAAGCCTCCACATGCTTCTCTGGCTAAAAGCCCAGAAGCCAGTCCTGATTCTGTCAGAGAACAGGGGGCTGGAAGAGACACTGTGTCCATGCAAACACAGAGAACCTGATCTGCACTGGTGTCCAGCCCCTGAGCCCAGCTTGTGCCCGGAAGCTGTTGGCCCCTGACCGCACGCTCAAGGCTGTGCCTCTGGCATGTGGTGGCCACAGACAAGGGCCTTATCCTCTGCAGGAATCAGAGATGCTTCTTGTTGGCAGTGAGTTGGTGGGACCATGCTCCTCACAACAGGGCTGGCAAAGGGCAGGACCGGAGACAGAGAAAGAGGGCATTGAAGGAGTTTGGCCCTGACCTAGCCTTGGACCCTCAGGAAGCAGACAGGCCTGGAGACTTGATCTCTAAGAAGGGACAAGGCCCTTCCCCCTACTTGCTCCTTGCCATCCCAACGTGGGACAGGGAGGGGCTGTGATCCTGAGCCAGGAGATGTGAGTTCTAAGCAGGTGAACCTCCTTACGTTCTGTGATGCTCACCTCCTGGCCCATCTCAATATAGTCCTCCACCACCTCAGCCGAGGCTCAGAGGAGCTAGTGGGTTAGGGAGGCCTCTGGGTCCTTCCCTGTCCTCACAGGCTCTGAGAACGCAAGCCCCACGCACTGCTGACAAGTCTACTTCCCGTGAGTTTTTAACTCTGAGGCCTCACAGGTTGTCTTAAGCATCATCCTTCTATTCAGGAATAAAAAGAGAAGTGACCTCCGCTGGGAAGACACTGTGATAGTGAGAGTGAAACAGCCCAGTCACTCATCAGGCTGAACCAACAGGACCCAGACCAAGCCAGCTGGGCCTTAACAGAAATGTGCCACGGCTGTCAAGCGGCATAACCTCCCCTTCTCTGAGTGACTCGCACTTTGTCACTCTCTGAGACGCTGTTCTTTAAAATCACGGACTATCAGAAATGTGGCTGTTTGAGCCACTGTGGAAAACAGTATGGAGGTCTCTCAAAAAACTAAAAATAGAACTACCATATGACTCAGCATTTCCATTCCTGGGTGTATATCCAAAAAAAAAAAAAAAAAACCCACTAATTGAAAAGATACACGCATCCCAATGTTCATAGCAGCGCTATTTACAATTGCTGAGATATGGAAGCAAACTAAGCGTCCATCAGCAGATGAATGGATAAAGAAGAGGTGGTGTGTATGTATATATACAATGGAATACTACTCAGCCGTGAAAAGCATTGTATCAGCAAGACTGAAACATCCACTTTTGCCTGAAGGATATAAGTCACTTTGACACAGAGAAGCAGCCTCCATCTCCAACCAGGACCCAGAGCTTCCCATAGACATTCTGTATCTGTTTCAGCCTTTGTTCTTGCAAAAGACACAGGCCCTGTATCCCTTTTACCCTCCCGACCTGAGGTTGAGCCCTTTCCACGCAGTCCTTTTGCTTTGGGCCCATCAAACACTGCTTCGCTTCAGTTTTGCCTAAGCACCACCCTTGCCCCAACTCTTACAATAACTCTCTCACGTCCTTTGTTTGGTGAGATGGCCCACCGCTCCTGGTGGGCAGTCTCTCTTATTGCTATGGGTCGATTAACGTGATCCTGTCGGGCTACTGAGTTGTTCCCGGTGGTGTTAGGCTGATGGGGACATGTGACAATCAGGCATGGGTTTTTCCGATGGCAGCTCCAAGCACACATCACGATATTCGAGATGAGTGACTAACATGTGCATTGCTGCCCTGATTTCTGTGCCAGCCCCACCCTCCTCACCAGCACTGCCCCGCCACTTTGCTTAGTGTCTTTTCAGGCTGAACCCAAATATTAGGTCTGTCTGGAGGGGGACCCACCCATTGACACCGATGACCATGGCAGTGAGGTAAGAATTGCGTTCTTGCCATGTTAATTGCTGGTAGTCGGAGGGGAGGGGTAATAGACAGCATCCCCCTTTCCTACTTGAGTTATGAACTAACTGAGAATTAAGACAAAGTCCAACCTTTTCCTTACTGATAAGTGTCTTGTTGATGAAGCTGACATGGGAGGGTGCAGATTCTTTTCTGCAAACAAATGAAGCACAGAGGAAGACCATGAGAATCACAGTCACACCCAGCCGCAGGCAGCTCTGGACTGCCACATAAAAATGTCAGCCATGGAGAAGGGTAGAGCTCAGTGGTAGAGCACAGAGCTTAGCATGCACAGGGTCCTGGGTTCCATGCCCAGTACCTCCATTAAGAAATAAACAAATAAGCCTAATTCCTCCCCCTCCCCCTGCAAATAAAAAATTTAAATTAAATAAGTACATAAAAATGTGAATTATAAAAGAACAGAGCAGAAAGGATGCTTTCTTCAATTCAGTTGGTTTCCAATGAAAAGTAGGTTAAATAAACTAGCAGCTGTGTCCCACAATCCCAGTTTCTAACAAGGTGACCCCGTAATTTATCCTATAATGTGGCACTTTTGAGAATGGAAGAAAGTGGTATCAGCAATTACACCAGGACAGTAGGTGTGCATCGGGGTGCATGGTCCTCCCTCCACCTGAGTAGCGTGAGTGTGGGGTGGGGGTGGGGGGGAGCCCAGGAGTGTCACGAAAGGACATGTAGGGGAGGGGGGTTGGGGAGAGCCCAGGGGTATCATGGAAGGAAACACCAGGAGTGAGGAAGAACTGCTCTCCCGCTTTGGTGGCTATATCAGAGGGGAAAGGAGATTAAAGAGGACCACAGAGCTGCCTTCACAAAGCTGAAGGATTTGTGTGGATGTGGGAGCTCCTTCTCCGTGATATCAAGGCTTAGGAACAGGAAGGGAGGTTTTATTCTGAATGAGGCAAGTCTTGCTAAGGAGGGTGGGCTGCCTGGGGAGAAGGCCAGCCCCTCATACATTTATTCACTTAGCAATTTGTTAATTATTTATTTATTCAACATCTCTTTACTAAACGCAGACACTGTGCTAGGGCCTGGGGATGCAATGGTTAAACCAGACAGACACTATTTCCCTGCAGTCGAGGACTTTATATTGCAAGGAAGGAAGTAAAGAAAGACAAAGGCAAATAAAGTCACCACAAATTGTGTGAAGGAAACAATCAAAAACCGGAGGTAGAAATTTCAGGAGGAAGGAGAAGCAGTTTACTTCAGACATGCTTGGTAGGGGAGACCTCTTGAGGAGGTGGATATCTTAGAAGATGACTTGAAGGAGCCAGAAAGGAAAAGAATGAGAATAAAGCAGTATAGGTAACAGGAATGTACACATGAGCATAGCATATGCAAAGGTCCTGGGGTTTTAAAGAACTTGGTGGCATGTTCAAAGAACTGAAAGATTAGCATAACTGAAGATGGCAATGGAGAGAAAGAGTGATCTGGAAAAAAGGGTTGGAAACAGGAGGCCAGACCATCCAGGCAAACCTGTCAACTATGGTAGAGAATTTGCATTTCATTTCAATTGCAAATGGAAGCATCAAGGGAATCTAAACATTGGAATGACATAGTTGAATTTCCATCTATGGAGATAATCCTGGCTGGCTCACAGAGAATGGATTTAACAAATAGATGGAGCAGCAGATGGAGGTCACCAGTCTGGAGGCTGATTTACAGGACTGGTGGGTTATGGTGGTTGCCAGGTATGCCAATGATGTGTGGCAGAGAAGTTGGAGAGAGATGGGTGGATTTGAGATATATTTTGAAAGTAGACTTCCTGGTGGATGGACTTGATAGGTTAGATGTAGGTCTTTAGGGAAGGGAGGAATCAAGGATGACTCCTAGGTTTCTGTCTTGAGTAACAGATGGAAAAAACTGGGTGTGGAGATGGGCATGTTGGGCAAGCATCGGAGGACACATTCAATTTTAAAGTCCTGAAACAACCCAAATTGGTAGCTGCAAATGCAAATCCGGAGTTCTAAGAGTTCTGGGTCAGCTCAAATTGTCAACATTCACCTGGAATTTAAATGCGTAACAAGTAATATCATCCAGTGAAACAGTATAAAGAGGAGAAGAGGACTCAGGGACGAGCCCTGTGGAACTTGAACTTTTAGAAGTCATGTGAGGAGGACCCAGTAAAGGGGAGTGAGAAGGAAAAGCCAGTGAGGTTGGGGAAAAACCAGGAGTGACTTGCTGCAGAACCCCAGCCCTGAGGGCAAAGATGAGGAGGGAACAGCAGGCTGTGTCCAATGTCAATTAAGATGAGGGCGGCAGAGTGTCCCCTGGATCTGGCAACAGAGACATCCCTGGTGATGCTCAAAAGAAAGATTTTGGTGGAGAAGTCAGAAATCAGAGGTCTGGCTTTAGAATGTGCTAAATAGCAAACAGCTTAATAGTAATTAGTATTTAGGACTTAGTATTGAATTAAAGTAACAATGAGATGTTATTCTCTATATACTGGAAACTGCAACAGTTGAAAAGAATGAGATCCAGCCATACTAGCATAGGTGCTACTTGAACGTATTGTTGAGTGAGAGAAAAAATGTTGGAAAAATATGTATTGTATTATACCCGTTAAAGATACACACACACACACACACACACACACACACACACACACACACACACACCAGCACAGTATGTTTCCAATAAGTACATACGAGTATGTAAATGCATAAGTAATGGACCAGAATAATGCCAACACGTAACAGTGGTTACCATTGGGATGTGGAGGCAGGACCTGGGATTTGGGGGAAAGAATTTGCATTTATCAGTTATGTTTTTACTTTTTTTTATTTACAAGGAGAATGCAGCCATGTATTAATAATAGTTGAAAATTAGTATTTTTAACATGGAAAGAGCGAACAGCTTGTGAGGGAAGTAGTTGATAAGCAGACATTGTGAGCTCCTCAAAGGCTCCTCCCAGGGGAAGAGAAGAAAGTCCTCTGATCAGCAAGACCCTACTAGTCCCTGACCACCACGGAGCAGTGGGTAAGAGGACCGACCCCACCCCGAGGCTGCCCGGAGCAGCTGGGAGCTTAGCCCTCTGCCTTCCTCTCTTGGTTCTGCTAGCACGTAGCAGATCATCACAGTGGCTTGAGACTAGGAAAGCAGAGTTGATGGACACAGGTTAAGCTCTAAAGTTTGAGGCAGGGACTAGAAGGCACCTCTTATTTCTCTAATTCATCTACAACAGGAATAATGGCACTGTTGTGATCAAGAAAGAACAAAAAGTGACTCAGGTTTCACACTGGGAGGATGTTCAAGTTGGGGATATGGTGAATCTAGACGCTGTCTAGAGGAAGAAATGGTTTTTAGGTGATGGAATAAGGTGGGCTATGGATGGGCATCAGTGCACGGTGGTCTTTTAAGACGACCCGTTGTGTTTTCAATCAGAAGAATCTCCGACTACCTGATCCTCTATCCTGGACTCAGCCACCAAAGCCCAGGCAGGATTCAGTTCTCACCATCTAAATAGAAGTTGGTGTTTTCAGTTTTGCCCCTCTCCTTGGTGAGGGTGACGGGCTGCCCCACCACGGAGGAGGTAGCTATGAACCAGCCAGGGCAGGAGACTGACTGGAAGACGAAGGTGGACCCCTCTTCGCTGGAGAAAAAGAGGAACGACTCCTGCCCTTTGGTCTCCCAGTACAGGTCCATGATATTTCTCTCCTGGGGGTAGGAAAGAGGCTTGTTAGAAAGGATTACTGGGAGGAAGAAGCTAAACTAACTCAGCCCTGGGAGTGTCTCCCTTTCCAAAAGGGAGGGACAGAGGCCAGAGACCCAGGCAGGTGAAACCAGCTTTCAAGATGAGCAACCGACTGGTTCCCAGGTGCTTGGCTCCCCCTCACGATCCCACAACACAAGGTGCTTCTGATTCATTGAGGCAGCACTGTGTTCCCTGAGAACAGACGGAGTTGTACCCATCTGATGGTTCAGGCCAGTCTCATGAGCTCCCCAGCCTCCAAGTGGGTTTACAAATTACAGCTTCCATCATAAGCAGAAAGATTAGCTTTGTAACTACAAATCTTGCTTTCAGGAGGGGGACCATAAGCATGTAATCCACAAAATCTAGATTAATCCAAATCCCCTCTCTAGTCTCCACTGCCGTGCAGTAGCCTTTTCCTAAGAGGGACCATTCCATCTCCTCAGAGGATTTCTGGGAAGCAGCTGAAGACAACTGAGAATGGATGGAGAAACCACCACCCTTGGCCTTTCTGTGGGTGTACTCTGTCCTGCCGAGAATGCACTGACATTAAGAAATATTCCATCTGTTCCAAAGGTAGCTTGTACTGACTTGGGGACCAGCCAGATTTCCTTCTTTACACTGAATGTCCAGGATTGAAAACCTGCTACTTTTATTCAGTAACGTCTTCAAGGAAATTAAAAGTTCATCTCATAGCCCGTCTCTCATTAGGGGCACAACCACTCACCTGAAGCTGCAAGGTAGGAATGCCCTGAATTTCTGTGCAGCAGAGACAAAGATTTTGGTCCTTGATTCCCAGGTAAAACGGAGTACCTTTTCCTTCACTGTAGAATTCTGTGTCTCGACATGCTATTATGGCAAGAGAGACTGGAAACACAGGGAAAATGGAGACAGGTGTCAGGCTCCAAGCAGTGGACAGGCCAGTCCTTCTGGCCTGATGCTCAGTGACATCCCCAGCCAGGCGGATGCTGGGCACCCCTCACCGGCGCTCCCACCCACAAGAAGGCTCCTCCCACAAGCTATGTGGCAGAGAACTTTCATCGTTGTCTGCAACCCATTTCCTTTTTCCTCCTTAATACCAGAATCCCAGTTGTCACCAGGGCACATGACTTCCCCAAAATAAAAATAAATTTCCGACCAGCTAACTTTGACCGTATGCTTAATTTGTAGCCCATGAGATGGAAGTGAGAGTGTTGTGTGGGACTTCTAAGAATGTTCTTTAAAAGGAGTTGACTCGGCTGGGAGGAGCTTTTTTCTATACCAGATCTCCATACTTAGACGATGGTGGAGGTGACCTTGAAGTTGGTGAAGCAGAAGTTAGAATCTTGGACTCCAGTGGCATGACAGAGGCACCACACTGGCCTCAGACCGCCTTCTCAGGCTTCCTTTCCATGAGAAACAAAGAAACTTCTCTCTAAGTCCCAGTTGTGTGAGCTTTCTGTCACTATCAGTTGAATTTAATTCCCAACTAATTCAGCAGGAGATTCCCAGGAGCCTGGGTGTTCTGCATCTATCCTTCCATCAAGGGGCAGGGAATTTATCCACCCAACACTCTTTGTTTGAAAGCCCACTCAAAGCAAGACACTGGAGATTAAGCCGAGAACAAGAGAGACATTGTCGTTGCCGCCACTGAAAACGAGACTTAACAATATTAGCAGAGAAAAGATCAGAACCGCCATAAATGGCAGCACCTGCTTTGGGGAAAGTGACCAAAGTCTGGGACAGTAGGAGAGAAACCAAACTGAGACAGAGGAATCAAGAAAGACCTCTCTGCAGAGGTGGAGTTCAAACCAAGACCTTAAAGCTAAGAGGAAGCTAGTATATGAAGAAACAGGAATAGGGCTGGGGGCAGGGTTTGGACGAAGGGTGTTAACAGGGAAAGGAAATGTTAAGGCTTTCACATGGAAAAGAGCTTGCTGAGTCCAAGGCTGTGAAAGAAGACTAGTGTACCCGAGATCTCCCACTGCCCCTTTCCCCCCAAACACAAACACGGGGGGATGAGATTCTTCGATTAACATAGTAAGAAGGATGCTTTGTGGAGGCTGAATGGGAAGCTGCACAAATGAAGTGGGAGGGATGGCAGCGAAGAAGTGATAAAAGTGGTCCAGGAGAAAGATGGTATTATCTTAGGAATAAAGCACGTTTTGTACACAGACTTATCAGTCTCTGCTGATGGATTAAATGGAGATTGAGGAAAAGGAGGAAATAAAGATGTTTCCTGTATTTCTGGCTCCAGCAAACAGGGTGATGGTAGTACCATTGATGGAGATGGGGAAGATTGGGTCCGTGAACAGTTTTGAGGAGTCATATCCATAGTTTCATGTCGGGTAGATGAATTTATGGACTTTGAGAGGACACCAAAAGGACATGGGTGACATTTTCAGAGGAGACATCTGGGTTAGAAGCATCAACACCAGAATGAAGAGGTGATACATCAATCTAAGAGACCAGCTCGCAGTCCCTTCAGAGGGGTGGTAGGATGATTGCAGACTGAGTTGTGAAAATCCACAGCATTTAGAGATTTTTATAAAGAAAGTGGAGTCAGAAAGGAGAATGCAAAAGAGAAGCCAGCAAACCACAGAGAATGTTCTTCCAGAAGAAGAAGATGGAGAGCGTTCAGAAAGAAAGTTATCAGTTATGCTGACTGCCACTGAGGAACCCAACGTGAGAGCGGAGAAGCGGATTTGGTGACCTTGGAAAGAGAAGCCGGTGGGGGGGGGGGGGTGTCAAGAGATAGTTGAGGGGTTTTGTTGCCTGATGTAAGCATGAACAGCAGGTGAAATGGAGACACACTGTGTAGCCCACTCTTCCATGAAGTTAGACTATGACTGTATATAGAACAGTTTGTAGATTGCTATATAGGAAAATAGAATGGTTGTAGAAATGAAATGTGCAAATCAAGAGGAGGTTTTTCTTATTAAGCTGGGAAATGTGAAATTAGAGCATGTCTATCAGTGATAGAAGGAATCCAGCAGACAGACGAAAGTGTAATACGCTGGGGAGAGAGCAATAAAATGAAACACTGAAGGAATAAACAAGAAAGAGAAAGAAGCTGACTTGGATTGGACTGATTTTTCTCAGCTTTATTGGAGTGTAATTGGCATGCAATAGATTGACAGGAGGAAGGAATATTCCTCCATTGTTAGAGGAGAGGATGCCAAGTTGGAAAAGAGGAGGAACGATCATGAAAAGATGAGGGAGTTTGAATCTGAGGACATATGCAGTGATGGTTGAAATTCATAAGAGAAACACCTAGGAAAAAAGTCAGCTGATGGTTGAATGGACAATCCCTTCTTATCTAAGGTGCCTTGTTTCGGTAAGGAAAGCTGCCAATCCCTCACACCCTCATTTCTGGGTGCAGGGCTTCCTCTGTGTGGGGGAACCCTCTGCCCTTCTTGTGGGCAGTGACCTGGTTCCCAGAAGTAGGAGAGGCCCAAGGCCGGGCTCACGTGAGCTCAGCCCCATCCCCAGTGGAGCTGGCATCATTTTAAGAGGCAACAGGGGCTTCGATTGTTACTCACCAGGTCTGATGTTGTCGCTAAAAGGAACTGCTATTAAAGATTTTCCTTTTAGGATCCACACCATCTGCTGAGAGTCGCGAATAAGACGGTGACTGGGATATCTCAGGGCTGCCAGATGACAGAGAAGCACAAAATACACAAGGTTATTATAAACTTCAGGACTCCGGCTGCGTCCTGGTAATAATGGCTTTTGAATTCCTAGGAGTAGAGTTACTGCTCTGACAAAGAGTGGGTTGAGGAGGAAGGGAAGGGAAATAAGACAGGGGCTGATGTGTGAATCAAAGTACCTGAAAAGAGGATCTACATACATTCGTGGTTGCAAGAGATTTTCAAGATTCACCACATTTTTTATTGTTTTTTGTTTTGTTTGTTTGTTTTTTCCCTAAGGTTATCTAGTGACTTGTCTTTTTTCTGATTAATAGTCTCTGGGTAGTAAAACAAAACCCAAAATATTCGAACTGGTCACCAGAATGTTGTTCGTTTCTTCTTTATCCTCTTTATCAACATGAATAAGCAATTCTAAATACACACAATAAGAAAATGGCTAAATAAGATTTTCAAATGCAGGTTTTGTGATCTGAGTATTTTAGCAAGAGCAAATGCACTTCTAGCTTGAGCAAATGACAGGCGCCCTTGTGCCCTATTTCCTCCGAGGGGCCAGGTGGAGGTATCTCCAGGCTGGTTTGTGATTTACTGCTTACATTCGTGTTGCTGCATGCTGACCTCAGGGCTTTCTGTGAAGAGGACAAGGTAGATCAGATGATGGAGAGGTTGTTGTCAGCAGTCGGTCTTGTGGAAGAAGGAGGAAAGAAAAACATGTTATCCATTTCTCTCCCTTCCCCCTGGAATTCTGTGTTAAAATTGTTTTGAGAAAGCTGCCCTGGAGTGGAGGGAAACAGCACATGCTTAGCATGCATGAGGTTCTGGGTTCAATCCCCAGTTTCTCCATTAAAAAAAAAAAAAAAAAGATAATTTTTTTAAAAAAGAAGAAGAAATGAGATCCTAGATGCACATTTGAGACTAAGAGTGGGAAAGCATGTTCCAAGGCCCATAAAACCCCAAATGGAAGCTCCCATCATGTCGTGGCCGGGTGGTCCTGGCCCGCGGGACACCCTCCATCCATCACAGCTAGGGTTGTGTGGCTCCAGGGCTTCAGCCCAGGAAACTTCTAGTGCAGTGAGTCTCTGGATTTAGAAGAAGGAAGGGAAAGTGTGTGCCTATCTCCATCTAACCCTCCACACAGCTGGTAAGCACCACCCCGCCACCAACTCCCTGTTCCAAAGAGGCATTTCTAAAGATCTTGCTCAGGGACATCCCTGGGCCCCGTTAAGTAGGGGACATCTGTCTCTGGGCTTCTGGTTAGAGCCCCAGGACAGTTCCCCAAGAAGACCGCCAACTCCCCACAATGAGAACCAGGTGTTCACATCCCCATCTGCCTCAGGATCCACAGCACCTGATTCCATAGTTTTCCCTGGAGAAGTAAGCAAACCATCACCTGCACTGTTGGAAGCAGTCCCTGCCTCTCTGACATCCCGTGTTTCAGACTAAGGGCCCCAGAAGCTCCTAGAGGCTGGACGTAGAGAGTGAAAAGAAGGTTCTCCACATAAGGCTTCTGAGCAGCAGGAGTTACCTTTGTCCAAAGAGATGGTCTTGTCCTCAAGCTCAGTGTTAAGGCTCTACCTGCATCCAGGAGCCCGGGACAGCTGTCCAGGACTTCCACACCTTTAAATTAACAAGGAAGGAGGGTTATTTCCTGGATCTGGGTGTGCCCACTTTGGCAAGAAAGCTGGTCTGGCATGGAGATCCCGTGAGGCTTCCATGGGTCACTGGGAGGGAACGTGGCGTGGCTGGGATGGGGTCCTGGAGAAACCAGACCAGAGGCAATGCCAGGAAACCACAATGAGGAAAGACTGAAAAGGCCAGATGCTGAGTTAAGAAGGAAAACTTCCTCCCGGAGCGACTTGGAGGCAGAGGTGTGGCTCTCTTCACTGGGTGAGCCACACAGCCTTAGTCACAGCTGATCTGGGGCAACTCATAGTCCTTCTTTTGGAGTTTTGCATAATCAGTATTGAGAGCTCATTCTGTATCTGACAAAGTTGTAAGAGATTTGCTTGGTTAATATTTTCATCCTCACAACACCTCTCTAGGGGCCATTAATCTTTATTTCTTATGTAAGAAAACAAGCCCTGAGAGGTGGCAAATCTTACCCCAAATCATGTAGCTACTAAGAAATTTAGCTAAGTTAAAAGCCAGGTCTGTCTATCTTTCTTCTTCTTCCTTCCGTCCTTCCTTCCTTCCTTCCTTCCTTCCTTCCTTCTTTCTCTCTTTCTTTCTTTTTTTTTTTTAACATTTTTTATTGATTTATAATCATTTTACAATGTTGTGTCAAATTCCAGTGCAGAGCACAATTTTTCAGTTTTACATGAACGTACAAATATTCATTGTCACATTTTTTTCTCTGTGAGCTACTATAAGATCTTGTATATATTTCCCTGTGCTACACAGTATAATCTTGTTTATCTGTTCTACAATTTTGAAATCCCAGTCTATCCCTTACCACCCTCCGCCCCCTTGGCAACCACAAGTTTGTACTCTATGTCTATGAGTCTATTTCTGTTTTGTATTTGTGCTTTGTTTGTTTTTGTTTTTGTTTTTTAGATTCCACATATGAGCGATCTCATATGGCATTTTTCTTTCTCTTTCTGGCTTACTTCACTAAGAGTGACATTCTCCAGAAGCATCCATGTTGCTGCAAAAGGCATTATGTTGTCAGGCTTTTATCTTTCTTTCTTTTTTAATTGAAGCATAGTCAGTTACAGTGTGTCAGTTTCTGGTGTCCAGCACAATGTCCCAGTGTAATTCTTAATGGAGCCCCTCTCACTTTAAGTATCTTGGCCATCTCACAGCTCTAGGGAAATTATTTGAACATGGAAAAGCAGAGGAGAAACAGGTCTACCTTTCTGCAGGAGCCACGACACAGGAAAGCTCAGGGATGCACTATCACCAGGAAGAAATCTAATCTCTGACAGCAGTGTGGCCACTCAAATGCAGAAAGGCAGAAGATACTAGAACGGGATGAGGAGGTTGGGGCAATGGCGGCGAGGCCCTGGAGGTCATCTGTGTGTTGGGAGAAACAGTATCCCCACATCTTTCTCCAGATCTTGGAGACAAGTAAACATGTGATGGAAAGTAAAAAAGTCACAACAAGACTACCTGGATTAGAAATGACCGGATCACCGAGAATGAAGTTTACTGATGTTATGTGGGAGGAAACTTCATTTATGTGGGAAGAAACTTCATTTCATAAAAAGGCAGAAGAAGAAATTAGTCCTTGTAATAAGTATGCTCTAAATGAAAGGGAGCCCTGTCAGATTATGGCTGAGTTCACAGGAGAAGCCCACGGGGACTCTCAGAAACTCTTGCCAGGATGGGAAGAGGGGATCTTTTCAGTCAGTTGCACACCAGCTCTGTGCACTGAAATATGGAGTCAGATTTCTATTAATGATGCTTTATTTGTACCACCCACCCCCACAGTGAGGTCTGGGAAAACCTGAATTTGGGAAGATACCACTTTCCCCAATAACCCTACTGGGTTCTTCTACGAAATGGAAGACTTCATGAAAAACTGCTTGACAAACTATAAAACTCCTTATGAATGCAAGGAACCAATATTATGGCCATGGTGTTCCACTAAAGTCATTCCAATCACAACAGGGCAACTGAGAGGGTAAAATTTTATTTCACAAATTTAATCCTTCATGAGATCCAGTAATAGTGTCTTTGGTAAAAGTTTCATAAACAACCCTCATTCTTCATTCAAACCAGCAGGATATATAGCTTCACTGAGACACAAGCCATGACCAGGAAGGGCTGAGCTTTCTTTCTGGTTTTTTCTTTTATGGAATTTCTATGCCCGCTTCTTCCCATCTGGATCCAAAATATCCTGATACAATGCCGTGAACATACCTGAAAATCCAGAGATCTGGAATTCAAATGAAAGTCCCACCACCCTCATTTCTTAACTGAAGCATCATTAGCAAGTATGTAAAGTAGGGTTTTCTTTATTATTTCTGTAAAGATGTCATAATTACGCTACATGGCCACAGCAAAACCCTTCAAGTTCCCCAGACTGTGTTCCATGTGGCCACTGGGAGAGGGGTCTGGTCCTCTCTGGCGCAACACTTAGGTCATTGCACGGATGCGCTGGGGACAGCTAAACACCCCTGTGGGAAAAGCCCAGCCACAGATTCTTCCTTCCTATTGTAGACTAAGACTGGACTGCTAACCCCCCCTTTTAACCTGGTTTGTACTTTTGAAAATCGGACGTGATTCTGGCAAATCTGCCTTCCCTCGTTGAATGAGAGCTGGAATGGAGGAGAGCCACGTCCGACTCCAGACCAACCTTAAGACAGTACAGTGAACCCGAAGTCAGTGGTGTAGGCCTTCCCCATGTCCTGGGTGATAATGAGAGGACAGCCTCCATCGGAGCAGGAGGCGATGAACCAGCCCGGGAAGGCCACAGACTCGAAGGTCGAGGTCCTGCCGCTTCGGTCGTGGTAGAAGAGAAAGGGTTTCATGGGCTGGGGCTGGCGGTACAGCTCCATTATGTTCTGTTCCTGGAAGGCAAGGAGGAGGCCCCAGGAGAAGCATAACTGTCTGAACTGCTCCACATTCTTTATACGCTAATAGTTCCTGTCCGAGATCGCCTTCTCCATTCATTAAAGCAGGCCTGGGCACCTCTGTGTCATATGACACCATTAAAAATTATAAGCCCCAACCAGTTTATAGGTGTTAAGCTTAGGGTTGAAACCTTAGGCCACAAATGTCAGTGGATCTTAATGTGAGGCTTTGAAGGACAACAGTGTTGACATAAAAATTTTGCAGAATCCAAAGCACAGGTTTAGCCATTAGACATGGAGGAAACTAAGGAATATTTATATAACAGTTATCATAAATTTTGAATTAAAACAGAGTTGTTCCATGTCAGGTGTCTCCAACCTCAGAACCACTGGCATTCTGAGCTGGGTAATTCTTTGTTGTCAGAGGCTGTCTTGCGTACGGTGGGAGGTTTAGCAGCACCCCTGGCCTCTGCCCACCGGACTTCAGCAGCCTATCCCCCAATCTCCAGCAGTGGCAACTGAAAGTGTCTCCAGACACTGGCAAATTTCTAGGGGAGCAAAATTACCCTTGGTTGAAAACCACTGTTTTATATCTTGGTCATCAAATTGAGTGTCTGCCTACGCTTGTTGGCTGAAAAATGTCAAGAGATTTCCTAAACTACACAGAGGGCTGATTTGTGCTCTTCCTATAATTTAAAATGTTTTTAAATAATGGAGAACAGTAATTATTAACATGTTTGTTACAGAAAATTGTGTTTGTTCACTTAAAGTTGAAAACTATCCTTTGTCAAAAAGATGTCTTTTTTTTTTGACATATCGTTGATTTACAACGTTGTGTTAAGTTTCTGGCATACAGCATGGTGATTCGGTTACATACATATATTCTTTTTCATATTCCTGTTCATTATAAGTTTCTACAAGTTATTGAATAAAGTTCCCTGTGCTGTACTTTGTTGTTTACCTATTCTGTATATAGTAGTTTGTATCTGCTAATTCCAAACTCCCAATTTATCCCTCCCTGCCCAAAGAAGAGGTTCTAATATGCTCATCTGTCTTGTGATAACTGACTGCTGAAAACGTCATTGCTGATTTCAGCCTCACATACACAGCTAGCCCCCCATATCAGCAGATTCCACAGCCCTGGAATCAACCAATTGTAGAACAAAAATATTTGGGGGAAAAAAAAATTCCAGAAACTTCCAAAAAGCAAAACTTGAACTTGCTGTGTGCTGGCAACTATTTACATAGCATTTACATTGTATTAAGTATTATAAGCAATCTAGAGATGATTTCAAGTATACAGCAGGGTGTGCATAGGTTATGTGGTTTTATTGGTATATAAGAAACTTGAGTATCCACTTTAGTATCCATGGGGAGGAGGAGGGGTCCTGCAACAAATCCCCCACGGATACCAAGGGACAACTCTGTATGTGTGTGCGCACACACATATGTATTCTACTATATGTTTTGTATCTATCTACATATATTATATTGGAATTAGGAATAAATCTAAAAGCCTTCCTCTTTGCTGAACTATTTTTTTAAGTAAAGTAAAGTTATTTTAGCAGATTAGTTTCAAAATACTCCTGTGATTTTTTTCTTCCTCTTGTATAAAACATGGAACTCCCAAAGAACCAAAAATAAATATATGTAAGGATAATAAATAAATTGTCCTTTAAAAGATTCTAAAAAACTAGAGTTTCCATCAAATGAGAAATAAATGAGCCCTTCCCTCCTAGCCGGGCATTGACAAGACCCTTATCTTCCGTACTCACCTTAAGCTGCAGCGTGGGCTGCCCCTGGACCTCAGTGCAAAATAGGCAGAGCTCGGGCTCCTTCACTCCCAGGTAGATGGGATTCCCTCTGTCTTTCTCAAGAGTCTCCATGTGTTGGCAGGAGATTAAGGTAACAGTGACTGGAAACGCAACATGGAAAACGGCTTTCAGTGGCCGCTTCCAAGATGGTACCACTGAACCAGGGTTATAAGGGACATAGAGGTTGGAATCTGCTAACAGACACCCCTAGAGTGGGCACCCTGCCTCCTATGACCTAACCCAGACACCCATCCCCATCTCTGAGAACTCCTTCCTTTAGAAAAGTCAGACTTTCATGGATTCAAACATTGATCTGCCTTTAGAATCCCCCTCGCTTGTCCTAGTCTCACTCCTTGCAGGGATCACATAAAAAGTCTTCTGCCATTTGCCTCGGCCAACCATTCATTCTCCCTTAATTCCTCACTCTCTTCTCTCATTTTTCATGACCATGGTCACAGAACAACCCCATGATCACCCTCCAGCTCATTATTGCCTGTGAGACAAGCCCAGGTGACAAGCCTGTTAACAGTGAACTAAAAAGCTGAGCACACAGCACACAAGAGTCCCCTGGCCAAAGGGACTGCCTATGACAGACCTTGGCCACTCACCTGGAACCAGGTGGTCCTTCCTTGGGACTGCTTTGAGGGTCCGGCCTTGAAGGACCCACACCTGATGATTGACATCCTGAATCTGCCACAAAACGGGATATGGACTGGATAACACTGCAAAGAAAGTCAAAATGCAAGTGTCAGGATGAGGGATAGAGTACCCCACCCCATCCAATTTTTTGCCCTTCCAGGTGGAGCCTGACCTGAATCCTTACCTTTATCATTCATCCTGCGTGATGAGGTCTCAAAACTGCCAAGATGTGAAGACCTTTATGCACAGGCTGATCCCACGAGAGGACCTGAGTCAGTCCCAAGCCACAGTTTGACCCTGAGCCAGAAGAGGAGCTGGTGACCAGCCCAGCAGTGACGCTGGTCAGAATCTACACTCCCGGAACTCACCCTCCTCTCTCACCTGCTCGCCTTCTTGGATGTGGCCTCCCTTCCAGCAGAGGCAGCTGTACCTATGAATCTCGCTCAGGCCTAGATCCAGACCCTTGAGAAGACAGGAATGCCAAGGCCAGGAGCCCAGAAAAAGAAGAGATCAAAGATCAGCAGATTTTGCAGCTACAGAGGACCCTGTACCCTACCAGTGTGGACTATGGCTTCCTCTGTTCTCAGATGCTCCGATGGACTCCAGCAGGGTGCAAGCCTTCAATCTAAATACCCACCCTCCCTGGGTATTTGTTGGCTCCTGGTGCCAGAGGAGTCAGTGAGGCTTTATGTAAAGGAATGTAAACAAGGGCATGATGGTGAGCTGTCCCAGCACTCTGAAAAAGGAGGGCATGCTAAGCCTTTAAGAGCAGCCACCAGGAAATGTAGTCATCAACACTGAGTTTGAGAAAAGAAGCATAGTGGGGCAGCCCCATGACTAATACTTTGATGCCACAAAATGACACACTGTAATTTTATTCCTCAGAGCGGAAACCCCCAGTAGATGCAAGGTAGACTGAGGAAGGGATGGGTCTCCTAAAATCCATGTAGTTTCTAACCAGTCCTGGTCCAGTTGTCACATCCCCTGCCAGTCAGGAAACAGACCAAAAAAAGGAGGGGGGATAACTCAGTGGCAGAATGCATGCTTAGCATGCACAGGGTCTTAGGTTCAATCCCCAGTCCCTCCATTTAAAAAGAAAAATAAACTAAAAAAAAAAAAAAAATTCCGGTATAAGCTCCTCTAACTTCTCAGAGCCAGTGAGTATGCTACGTCTTCACTCAAAGGAGCCTAAAGGGCAAGGCCAGCTCCTGCGCGCCCTGCCCCTCATGGACTCTAGGTTAGTGGGGAAGCCTGGCTCCCAGCTGCTCCAGTGCCCTGAGCTAGCAGACGTGCACACAGACGTCCACGAAGGGAAACTGGGGCAATGCGGTCGAGACTGCCCCATCCCCTCAGGCCATCTGAGTTTACTCTCCCCATGGTGGTTTCCAGCACCTGTCAGCTCCACACCTCAAGGGTTTGCATCTCAAGAGCAACCTCAGCCAACTGGGGCGAAGGGATTGGTGGATAAATGTCCCACCATCTTCAGCCTCTGGTGAGACAATGCTAAAGTTTCTTGTAGGGTTCCTAGCTACCTCACTAGCCTGTCTGGCCGCATAAAGACACCCTCACGTTCGCAACCTATACCCGTCCAAGGGATTCTCGCTTCACGGTGGGACATAAAAGGCCCTTACAGCCTCGTCTGGGTAGTGCCACAGCTGTCCCCACAGGAGTATGGAATCATGAAGCACCCACGCGTCCATGTGCAGCAGGTCTCTTTGAGTCAAAACTGGGATGCAGAACCAAGCTGAGTCTACAAAGACGTGCTGCCCCATGTACCCCTTAGCGTAAGTTGATTTCCACGCTCTAAGAAAAAAGCCCAGCGCTTATGACATCACCCCCAGGCTCCGTAGGCAGGACTGGACCCACTTGGATATCTTAAGGGGAGGGGCTCAGTGTCCTGCCATGAGGGACAAAGCAGCACACATCCAGGACACGTTGGTGTAAATGCTGCGTATACTAATGGAAACTCACTCATGACCACAGCTGATAAGATACGAGTCCTTTCAGGTTCCTTACTTTATCCTGTAAATACATGGAGCTCTATATGGCTAGGAATTTAGCCCGCAGTGCCATTAGTGGAGGTGATGGGGCTTTGGTGACACCAGATAACCCAAGACCTTCACATCTCTCCCCTTAGTCTAGAGGTGACATCCTTTACAGCCAAGGGGGTGGATGCTCCTGAGAAGGGACACTGAGTGAAATATGATGAAGGAAACATCTCTCTGCAAGAAAAGAACTCCATAGGGATTTAGAGATACAGTCTCCCTTCTCTCGTCAGCTGCCGGAACTGAATCTGCCTTGGGGGTTAATTCCTTTGTCCAGCCATATCTACACTTCACTACTCAGGTCAAGGTCAAGTATAGTCACCTCAGCCCCACGAATCCTTCCCAACACCCAGAGCATGATTCCCACCATTTGTCTTGGCTGTCGTTCACACGTTGCCACGCCGTTACGTGGCGCTGTCCTTGTTCTGTACATCCTTGACGTTCAGAGCGTGGTGTGTGGAGCAGCGGCACTGGCATCGCCCAGAAGTGTGTTAGAAATGCAGAATCTCAGGCTCAACCCCAGGATGACAGAACCAGGGTCTGAAATGAAGGGGCATTAAACCCGCTCCTTGTTCTGTGCCGATATGGAACACACCCACGCCAGTCGTCACATCAGCACACAGGAAAAGAAGTCAGGATTCAGGGTCTGCTTGTGACTGGGGAGGGGACGAGACAACCAGGTCTAGCCCCACCTTCACCTTTTCTCAGTCTCCGAGGCCCATGAGGTAGGCTGTCTCAGCACTGAAGAAAGGGGACGCGATGAGAGTAGTAAAGAAAAGAAGTCATTCCTAGAGGGGGGAAGGTGGAGCTCCGTGGTAGAGCACATGCTTAGCATGCCTGAGGTCCTGGGTTCAATCCCCAGTCCCTCCACTGAAATAAACAAGTACGTTAGTAGATAAACCTAATTATCTCCCCTTAAAAAAACAAAGCTATTCCTGGAAGGCTGGGGCCATGGACAGACCCTCACAAGGATTTTCACTTTGAGTGCTTACACTTTAATTGAGCCAGGAACTCTCAGATTGTTTTTGGTTCAATACAGGCCGAACACTATCTACCAAAGCAAAGAGAAAGCCTCTTTAAAAGGAAGGCAGAGACATTCAAATAATTTTACAAAGACAAGTCATAAGTAGTTAACAATTACCAGGCATACAGGCAAATAAGATCACAAAACAAAGAAGGAAGAAGGAGGAGGAGGAGGGGAAGGGGAAGGAGAAGAAGGGGAGGAGGGGGAGGAGAAAGAAACAAAACCACACAGACATCAGATTTTGTAAGTATTATACACAAAGCATAAAACAACTGTCCTAAACATGTTCAGGAAACAAGTGACAAAAATAAGAATCATTTTCTAGACTGGCAAACTATGAAAAGTGGCAAATTTGGAAGAGTCAAACAGCATTTCTAGAACTATAAAATACAATAAAAAAGGTAAAATAAACCAATATTTATATTTGGTAACAGACAGCACATTGCAGAAGAATTAGTGACGTCAGCAAGGTGGTGGTTTAGGAATTTCTAGCACTTTTCCCCTCCCAGAAACATCAATTTGAACAACCATCTATGCACAAAAATACCTTTACCAGAGCCAAGTCTTTCATGTAAGCAGTTACATTTGAGTGGAGTACATAAACAAGAAAAGATGCATTGAAGAAAGTAAGAAAGACAGTTTCATATTACTCTCACTACCCCTCCCCCAAGACAGGGCAGCCCAGCCCAGAAAGAGACATCCAACCTTTGGGAGAAGGAGGTGAAGTAAGGACCTCAGATTTCACAGTTGGCTCCACCATCAGCCCACCCCAGCAACCAGCCAGCTCCTGTGGCCCCAGACTCTTGACCTACCCCAGCACCAGACCAGTTCCTGGCAGCCTCACACACACCCCGGCTATCAGCCCACCCCCAGCACCAGGCAGACTCCCAGGAACCCAGGCTCCAGGTAGACTCCTGAGCCTCCCCAGCACCAGGCTGACTGTCATGGCCCCAGGCTTCCAGCCTGCCCCAGCACTGGGATGGCTTCAGCAGAGCTAGGCTCCAGATGAGCTTCCATGAAATGAGACTCTTGATTGCCCCAATGCCAGGCTGGTACCATTGGACCCAGGCTCCAGGCAGGTTCCTATGGACCCAGGCTCCCAATCCGTGCCAGAACCAGGCGAGCCCCCACGGCCTTAAGCGTTAGGCAGGCTGCCCTGGACCTGGGGTCCTGGCAGGCTTCTATGGTTATGGGCTCCCAGTCCAGGATTTGGCTGTCCCCACAGCCCCAGTCTTCAAACTGGTCCCCATGGATCCAACCGCCATGTTAGCCCCAGTGGCTCCTGTGACTTCGGGCTACAGGATGACCCCCACAGCCCTAGGTAGCAGGCTCATCCGGTGCCAGGCTGGCCCAGGTAGCCCAGCTTCCAGGCCAGCTCTATGGGCCCAGAAGCTAGGAGTTCCCCAGTGGCCCCCAGCACCCGACTGGCCCGCACAGACCCAGGATCCAGGCCTATCCACCAAGACCCAGGGCCCCGTCTCACCACCACAGACTTGGGCACCAGGTCAACCCCAGGGAACTCAGGCAAAAAGGCGGATGCTATGGATCCAAGCACCAGGCCTGGCTACCTGCTGACCCAGGAGCCAACCTGCATGTCCAAGGACTCCAGCATATCCCGTGGGCACAACAAATCAACAACTTCACGTGCAACAGTATGTTCTGAAAAAGACATGAAAACTAGCTGAACAGTGCATCCATGACAAAGGACAAAAGGGCCACACTGAGAAGGATAGAAGCAGACACTCATTCTCACCAAGAACCCCATATGTCAACCCATGAGCTCTCTCTTTTGAGAGAGATCTCAAAAGAATATACATATTTTTAAATTTAATAAAAAATAAACAAAATTTTTAAAGAATTTTTTTTTAATTTTAAAATAATATAAAGTTTTCCCTAAGGAGTGAAGGGTTTGTGCTCCACATCAGGCCCCCCAAATCCTTGGGACCTTTGCCAGAGCAACAAGTCCACAAAACTTCTACCTTTGAAAACCATGGGGGTTTTTAATCCAGGAGAACTACAGAAATGAGAATCTGCTCTTAAGGGGCTCAGGCATTGACTCACTCGCCCTGGGACCTGACAAAGGAGCAGCAGGTTGAAGGGCACATATGGACCATGTGTGGAGGAGACCCACTTGCTAGTCTTGAGGTGACTTCTGAGGGGCAGGAACCTGCTAAGACTCTCTCTGGGGTTGGAGGCCCTGGCTGGCATCGTCTTTGAGTTCTTTCTCCCTTCCTGGTGTCAGCTGGTGGGTACCATTTTGGCACTCACCTCTAATCTGCTGGAGCCAGTGGCACACCCTACTCCACCATGCAACAGCTGTAGCCCTCCTACAGCTGGCAATCACACCCAGCCCACACAGGAATATCCCTTTAGTGCCTGGCTTTGGTGGCCAGGGAGACAGCGTAACTGGGCCCCATGAGTCATCTCTATACAAGGCCACTCCTGCAAGACTGGGAGAGGTAACTCTGTCACCTAACACACAGAAACAAACACAGAGAGCCAAGAAAAATGAGGAGACAAGGGAATATGTTCCAAATGATAGAACAAGATAAAACCTCAGAAAAAGACCTTAACGAAACAGAGATAAGTAATCTACCTAATAAAGAGTTCAAAGTAATGGCCATAAAGACGCTTAAGAAACTTGAGAGAAGAATAGATGAACATAGTAAGAACTTCAACAAAGAGATAGAAGATATAAGAAGACATGATACAGAGCTGAAGAATGCAATAGCTGAACTGAAAAAAACACATCAGAGGTGGTTAAAAGCAAACTAGATGAGGCAGAAGATTAGAGCAGCAACCTGGAAGACACAGCACAGGAAATAACTTAAGCAGAGCAGCAAAAAGAAAATAGAATTTTAAAAAGTAAATATAGCTTAAGAGACCTATGCGGCAACAAGTGGGAAAACATCCACATTGTAGTGGTCCCAGAAGAAGAAAGAAAGGGGCAGAAAACTTATTTGAAGAAATAATGGCTGAAAACCTCTAACCTGGGGAAGGAAGCAGACATCCAGGTCATGGAAGTACAGAGAGTTCCAAATAAGTTGAACCCAAAGAGATCCACACCGAGACATGTTATAATTAAAATGTCAAAAGTTAAGGAGATAATCTTAAAAACAGCAAGAGAAAAATGACTTGTCACATGAAAGGAAACTCCCATAAGACTATCAGCTGACTTTTCAGCAGAAATGTTGCAGGCCAGAAGGGAGTGGCATGATATATTCAAAGTGCTAAAAAGAAAAAAAAAAAAAAAAAACTTCCAACCAAGAGTACTTACCTGGCAATATTATCATTCAAAATTAAAGGAAAGATTAAGAGATTTCCAGATAAGCAAAAGGAGTTTGTCACCACTAAAACGGTCCTACCAGAAATGCTGAAGGGACTCCCTTAAGCAGAAAAGGAAAGGTACTGACTAGAACAAGAAAATATATGAAGATAACAATCTCACTAGTAAAGGTAAATATATAGTAAACGTAGATTAACCACTATTTGTGAGTATAACCTATTAAAAAGCTACTATGAAGGTTAAAAGATAAAAGTCAAGTAGCAAAAATTAACTATGACTACAATAATTAGTTAAGGGACACACAAACTATAATATATAAAATATTACATCAAAAACATAACATGGAGTACGGGATACAAATGTAGAGTTTTTAGAATGTGTTCAAACTTAAGGTGCTATATATATGTGTCTGTAAACTTTATAGTAACTATAAAGCAAAAACCTACAATAAATACACAAAAAACAATAAGAAAGAAAACTAAACATTACACTAAAGAAAGGCCCCAAACCACAAGGAAAGAAAGCAAGAGAAGGGAAAAAAAAAGGGCAGAGAGGAACTACAAAAACCATCAGAGAACAATTAACAATATGGCAATAAATACATACCTGTCAATGATTACTTTAAATATAAATGGGCTAAAATCTTCAATCAAAAGACATAGACTGGCTTAATGGATAAAAGTCATGAAATACGACTATATGTTGTCTACAAAAGACTCACTTCAGAGCTAAGGACACACACAGACTGAAAGTGAAGGGATGGAAAAAGATATTCTATGCAAATAGAAACAAAAGAAAGCTGGAGTAGCTATACTCACATCAGACAAGAAAGACCTCAGAACAAAGACTGTAATGCAAGATAAAGAAGGGCATTGCATAACAATAAAGGAGTCAGTCTAGTGACAACATACAACATTTGTAAATATTTATGCAACACAGGAGCACCTAACTATGTAAAACAAATATTAAGAGAGCTAAAGGGAGAAATTAACAACAATGCAGTAACAGCAGAGGACTTTAATACCCCACTTACACTAATGAATAGATTGCCCAGACGCAAATTCAATAAGGAAATATCAGCCTTAAACAACACATTAGACCACATAGAATTAAGAGATATATACAAAGCATTCCATCCAAAGGCATCAGAATACGCATCCTTCTCAAGTGCACGTGAAACATTTTCCAGAACAGATTGTAATTTAGCCACAAAACAAGCCCTAATAAATTTAAGAAGACTGAAATTGTATAAGCATCTCTTCCTACCACAATGGTATGAAACTAGAAGTCAATTACAGGCAGGAAACTGGAAAACCCATGCAGGAAATATGTGAAGGTTAAACAAGATGCTACTGAACAATCAAGGTTCAATGGTAAAATCAAAACATAATTTGAGACAAATTAAAATGGAGATATAACAACCCAAAAATCTGTGGAATGCAATATAAGCAGTTTTCAGAGGAAAGTTATTAGCAATATAGTCCTACCTCAAGAAGCAAGAAAATTCTCAAGTAAGTGATCTAATTTCATACTGTCGACTGAAATAAATGCTCAGCCTAAAAGTTGAGAGTTATGTTTTACTTGGCGGGAGGACTCCAGCCGGGATGACAGCCTCTCAGATTGCTCTGAGGGACTGGTCCAAGGAGGTAGGGGAGGAGCTACGACATATAGGAGCTTTACAACAAAGACCAGGTAGTTGGAACAATAAAAGATGACTTGTTATCTAAAGAAAACCAGGCATCTCAAGTTAAAGAATTTAGTGCTTTTCTATGTATGGGAGGAAGCAAACATTTGGGCTCACTGAATTCATTTCTTTGAAAAGCACCTAGCTGCCTAGGGCCAGTGACCTGTCCTTTCTTGTTCTGAGTCCCCTCATAGGGCACCAATGCGATTGGCTGCAGAGGCCGGGCTGCAGGCTGGTCTTCCCTGGGGGGGGGGGGGCAGCCTCAGGTGACTTGATGGTTTCAGCAATCTTTGTTTACTGATGTGGTCTGCAGTATTTTTCGTTCACAATACCTAAATGAACTGGAAAAGAACAAAGCCCAAAGTTAGCAGAAGGAAGAAAATAACAAAGATCAAAGTGGATATGAATGAAATAGAGACTCAAAAGACAATAAGAAAGATCAATGAATCTAAGAGCTGGTTCCTTGAAAAGATAAACAAAGTGGACAAACCTTTAGCAAGACTCAATCCTCAGCAAGAAAAAAAGGGGAAGGGCGTAAATAAATAAAACCAAATGAAAGAGGAGACGTGGCAACGGATACTACAGAAATACAAAGACTCGTAAGTGTGGTGGCCTCAGAGGTGGGCCTCTCGGGTCCCCTTTTAAGAGGCCCTGTTATGAGACTAGCTGGCAGGCTGCCTCAGGCTGCCGCCACTGCAGATCCACGGCAGTCTTCTTGCCAAGGCTGCTCTCTGCCTGGGCTGCTCCCAGCCAATGGCTGAGAGCAGCAGGGGGACCGGAGCCCAGCCTTTCCTTGGGGCGGGGAAGCCTCCACAGGTCAGCTCTGCTCTGGGGTTCCTCCTCAGTCTGGCCAAGACTTCCTGAGCGTTTTCACAGCCGCCCCCCAACAGTCTGAGTCTCCCCCTGCTCACTCTTTCTTCCCTCTTTCCTATCATTGCTGTCAGTCTTGCATTATGACCTCAAGGCTCTGCCTGCCTACTCCTGACCCCTCCCCCCGGATATCTCTCAGGTGCATTTCTCCAAATAAACTTACTGCATGTCTCACTTCACTTTGGCATCGTCTCGTCAGAGCACCCAAATTGACTGACGTGACCATGAGTGAAGCTCAGGAACCGGAGGCAAGTTGTAAGAGAATAGAAGTGGTATAATTCCACTTACATAAAGTTTAAAAGCATAGAAAACTAATTAACATCTATTTTAGGCACGTATTTGTACGCGGTAAAACTGTAACAAAATGCAAGGGAATAACAATCATCAGATTTAGGTTCACAGTCACATCCGAGGGAAGGAAGGGAAGGGAACAGGATGGAAAGTGAACACACAGGCGGTCCTAAAGGTCTGCTGTTTCTTTAGCTGAGTGATGAGTTCCTGTGGATCCCTTTTATTTATATCTTGGATATATTTGTTATAAATATTTGTACTCAATATTTATTTTGAAAATAGAAAGTGGGTCCCAAAGAGATTTCCTGAATTTTCTGAAAATAGGAATAATATAACAAAATCTATCAGGTACTGTTTACCATCATTTCATTCCTTCATTAAATCCTCATAACAATTTCTTAAAAGCCATATAGAACAATTATTTTAAAAGCCATGTGTAAAATAAAAAAAAATAAAATATTAATTACAAGGTAGAAATAAACCAGTAAAAGAAAAAAAGATAAAAAATAAATTCAGTCATATGGAAAAGGCAGTCGTTCTTTTATCTAAATTTTACAAAGAGGGAAAAAATCATTTATGAAAGTTGTAAGTATAAATATCCAGATATTGCAGTCCCTCCAAATATGGCCCCATGAAGAATGAGATCATTTAGCCTCATCTCTCATCATAGACTTGGGCAATAATCTAGGCAACTTCAAGGCAAGGTCCTGCAGGCAGAGAGATGGTGCATCTTCCCAGCGGGAGAAAAAGAAGGTCTGTGGCCTCCAGGCCTGTTGGAAAAATTAACAATCACAATTTGCTTAAAACAGAAAAAGAGCTACTGACGAAGGAAAATGATTTTAAATTCAAATGTTAAAGGTTAGACAGCTGATGATGTACTGGAAAGCATCATTTTTAGAAGGCCATGAAAACAACCTGAGTTTTCCACATTGAAAAATAAAATTGCTCACCAATGCTGTTAGCTCTGACCTTTCTCCTTCCAAAAACAAAAGTTTTGCTTCAATATAGCCAATGTATCTCCAGGCCTTACCAGCTCCTAGGAAGGGGTCCCACCAACAATGATGACCCAATTGTATGAGCTGACTTAACGCAACCATGTGGGGAGGGCGTGGCTCACCACTATAATGCTGGTATGCGCTGGCCTTTCTGTCCTCCCCGACCCACCCGCACTCCGCCCTGATCCCTGCAGATAGCACATGCCTGTTCCCCTGCAGCCTGGGCATGAGATTTGGTTACCAACCCATAGGACCAAGAGAGATTTCAGAGTGACAAGGAAAAAAGCCCATACGTGGAACCTTGCCTCCTGACAGTTCATGCACTCAGCTAAATATTGTTTTGCCTCTTCAAGACACAGCCCAGGCAATATGGAACTGTGTTGTGATCTCTAACGAGAAATACGTATCTGGTCTTTGTCCCCATTTCCATCACAGAGTTCCTAAAACCCTTGGAATTTCCAAGATGCTGACAACAATAAAGATGTCTTTTGTCTGTTAATGAGGTGACTTTTGCTGATTGCCAGGAAAACCAATCATTTGATTAGAGGGTTGAAACTTTCAGTTCCACCCACTCCTGACCTCCAGGGAGGGAAGACGGGCTAAAGGCTGAATCAATCGCCAATGGCCAATGATTTAATCAATCATATCTAGGTAATGAAGCCTGTGCAAAAGCCCAAAAAAGATGGGTTTGGAGAACTTCTGGGTTGGTGGAAATGGGGAGTTTTGCAGAGACTGGCACCCTCAGAGATCATGGGAGCCCTGTACTCTGTCTCCATATCTTGCCATGTGCCTCTCTTCCATCTTAGGCCCTGCTCTAAACCTAGTAAGTTGGAAATCTGAGGGAAATGGATTTAAGTACAAGGTCTAAGTTAGCCCAAACACCTGGGCCTTCAGTTTATACCCCCAGGTGCTTCTGCTGCTGCTTCAACTTTGAGAAACGTGCACAGTACAGTTCAGCACTTATGTCATTACCTCAGGATGTTTCGCTAGCCAGGAGTGCCCCACCCTGGGCGGATCATCTGCTGACACCCTGCTGGGTGAGACAGCCCCAGCGGCGGCAGTGAGGTGGCTCAGCTGTTGCTGTCTTGCTCTGCATCATTACTGCTGATCTCTTGGACAGCGTTTCATAATAACTCAACTCCAGGAGACAGAAATTAAAAGACCCAAAATTAAAAGTGTCATCATTTCCAGGTCAAAGAGCGAATGTCAGTGCCACCCTCGGTGAGTCACATCCACTCTGTGGACCTCCCTTTCCTCACCCATAAAATGAAAAGGCTGAGGGAGATGATGTCATTCAGAAGAATTATCCAGTTCTTGGTGGGAGCGGGAGAGGATGGGGCAAAAAAGATTATTCTTTTCTTTTTTGGAAGGGGGGGAGGTAATTAGGTTTATTGATTGATTTATTTAATGGAGGTGCTGGGGATTGAACCCAGGACCTCGTGCATGCTAGGCATGCGCTCTACCACTGAGCTATACCCTCCCCCACCCCACCGTTTTTTGCATTATGAATAATGCTGCTATGAACATTCCTGAAAAGTCTTTAAGCAGACATATGCTTTCATTCCTTTTTAAAAAAAAATTTTATTGAAGTGTAGTTCATTTACAATATTAATTTCAGGTGTACAGCAAAGTGATCCAGTTATACATACACATACAAACATATTTTTTCCTTTTTTAACTTTTTTGGGGGAGGGGGTAATTAGGTTTTACTTACTTATTTCATTTTTTTTTTTAATGGAGGGACTGAGGATTGAACCCAGGACCTCGTGCATGCTACCACTGAGCTACATCCTCCCACCGTGTGGCTTTTCGGTGTCACTCTAGAACATCATCTAACAGGCTCACCCAAGGGTCATCTCACTCTCTATAAACACAGCTTTGTTTGGCTTACTACTTACTGTTAACTTGTAGGAAATAAAGAGCGTATGATTTTTGTCCAAGAGATATGCAAATAACATCAGTCTGATAGAAAAGATAACGTATGAAGTTTGTCATTCAAGAGACAAGTAAAAGCGTCCTACTAGACACACAGAGGGAAACAGGAAAGGAGCTGCAGGACTTAGCGTTTGCCTCATGAAACAGAAAGCAGTTGGCTCAGAAACAGGACTGAGGCAGGAGAGTATTGCTTTTAACCACAGATTTGTATTATTTCAGTAAGAACTGTCCTTTAGACAACTTTCTAAAGTCTAACAAATAAAAATTAATGTATTGACATGAAGAATTATTAACAACCACTGTTCTCGAGGTCTTGGGGCAGCAACTTTAGTCCCCGTGCCCAGGAGCTCATGAGTCAAAGGCAGAGTCTTCAGGAAATAGCCTTTGTTTGCTCTTAAGCAGTCCTGGTGCCAGGAGATGTGAGCCCCAAAGCAGCTGGACAGAAAAACAGCCCAGTCAACTGTCTTCTCTGTAATTGTGATTTGGGGTGGCAAGATGTTTAATTCCCAAATATGTGAAAAGCAGGTATACACCAGGCCATTACCCAAACATGAGAGTGCTCCTCCTCACAGGGGCCTTCCAGGATTTCACACACTGTTCCATGTTGTGTGTGGTAGTTCTCAAACGTGATGTGTAAGGCAGGGGTCCATGGAAGTCTGTTCTCCCAGTTCCACAAACTGTGAGATTATTGGGTTTTCTTTTTGAGAACGCTCTAAATATGCTCTCAGAACCCTTCTGGACCGCCAGAATGACATCAGGACTCATATCTGAGCTTTTGTCTGTAAGCTCCCACCCCAGATAAATGACATTCCAGGGTGGCAGAGTGCCTACATGAACAAAGAATTCACAGTAGAGAAAGGAGATGGGGGAGCTGAATCATCCCACAGCCTGGTAGGGTGGAGATACTGCAGCACTCAGAACCATCATCATGTCCCAAGCAAATGTGTCATCAGATCCCAACTGTCAAATGTAACAATTGACAATGTGACAATGTAACAATACTAACCGGCAGACGTAACAACCTGTCACCATTTATTAGCAGTGGGTATAGCACTAAATATCCAATGCTAACTCTTCAATTTGATATTCCAGAACTAATTAGCTTAGTGCCCACTTTAATGTTGGTTTTTATAAAACTGCATGCTCAAAAGATGCTTAATTGAAGAAGAAAACTTTTAAAAATTAAGACACACTGTATTAAATTGGTGCTTACTGATTGCTGACTAGCACGCCTAGTAGAGATTGTCCAAAAGTTAAATATATATATATATTGTTACTGGTGCAATTGTGTTGATTGTATTTAAGCAAACATAATTTTCTACATTTGCAGCATGTGTCGAAATAAGAAATCCGTTATACACAGGACCAGATCTCAGCAACATCTTTTCACAGTTATACCCACAGTCAGTTATTTCATTTCATCAGAGTGTATCATCTGAAGCACGGCTGGGGGGAAAGCTGGGCTCTCTGTTACAAGAAGACTCCACTTTACTGCAATTTTTAAAGGGAGTATGTGGCTAGTCAGCATGTCTAAGAGGAAAAGCAAGCCTGGCTATGAGACTATAGAGAAAGTGCTCAAACAGTGCCCTTTTACGTGCATAACCCCCCACCCCACCCTCTCAGCACTGGCCCTTCTCCCCAGAGCTAAGCCCCAGTCCCAGGCTCACCCACCGTGGTGTCCTCATTCAATGACTCTCGCTAATTTCAACTTACTCTTTGTTTCCTATTTCATTTTAAATCTATTTTGGCTTTTTTTTAAATTATTTAAACACATGGACTCTATATCTGGCTTTATGCTAACACATTAGAATTAGACAAAAATAATTTAATTTAATTAAGAATTATTCTTCTTTACAAGTTCCTGACCCTTAAAAGGATGTATCACACATCTTGCAATATACCCGCAACATATAAAGAATGTGGAAGACGTCATCCCGTTAGGGAAGAAAACAGAACAAAACAAGAACAAGGATGAGCTCCACGCTAGTCCCAGGATCTCGGGTGAGGTTCACGAGCTCTGTGGTGTCTTCAGAACTATCCCCAGGAGGGCACCGTGTTGTTTTTCGGTCCTGACGTCCTTGTACAGGCGGCTTGTGGGGTGGAGAGCTCAGGCTTGAAAGGGGATCCTCACATCACCCCCTCCCTCCTGCTTCTGAGCCCACGTTCTACTCCTTGGTTGCCACGAAGTCATCACTTCTTCTCCACTCATAAGATAAGATGAGAACAGAGTCGAGCCCACCTCAGCACGGATGGGCAATGACACTGAGATAAGATAGATGAAAACACGCTGAGAACTAGATATTTTAAGACCTAGTTGCCACCTCTAGGTTGAGTTTGAGTCTTGAAATCTAAATTGAAGGCAGTATTGTGCGTTGTCCCCAGGTCCGATGTGAGGATGATGGGCTGGCCTTTCTCGGAGGAGGCGATGAACCAGCCAGGGAAGGCCACGGACTCGAAGGTTGAGGTCCTGCCCATCCTGGTGTGGTAGAAGAGGTAGGGCTTCACAGGCTTGGCTTGGTTGTACAGATCCATGATCTTCTGCTCCTGAAAAGGGACAGAAGACACCAGAAGAAGGAGAGTCTGTTTGAGTGGTTCAAGCGTCCTTGTACATGGTCAGTAAATGTCCCAAAGTTTGAGAAACCCTATCCAACTCAGAGCAAGCCTAGAAAAAACACATTCCAAAGGAACAGCAGATCTCACCTTCCCAGCCCCCACTCTCAAATCCAGAGATGGCGCGGAGGTGACACAGGGCCAATAAACCAGTGGCCACACTTGAACGACAAACTGGAACTCTCCTCACACAAGAGGCTAAGGGCACCCCCAAGGGAAATGAAGGAGATGCTCATTTGCAGCAGGAAGCCGAGGACCCCCCCTCACCAAAACTGCATCAGGGAGGGCACCATCCTGCAGGAACCACTGCTTCAACCTCTGACCTCCGACCTCCGACAAAGGGCCACCCAGTCAGGGGTATATGGATCTCTGATCAATCCCAAACAGATTAGAAAGTTCAGTGACATGAAGAAGACACAAGACGGTCTAACAGATCAAAGGACTTGCACCCAAAGAACAAAATATATAGATCAATCAGGAAAGGTCTTCTATATTGTACATAGAAGTATATTTGTATGTGTATATATTTGTATATTCACATATTGTTATATTTAGGTAAGAGAAATGTTTCTAAGTCAATTACGTATGTCCAGGATCTCCAGAGAGACACACAGGAATGGCCTATGATTCAGCCACATCCCACCCTAAGTCGGGGGAGTTCTCCCATACGATCGCTTTATTCAGTTAATAACTTCCAGTTAGTCTATCCAATTCTCGGGCAGCCAGAAATATAGGCGTCATCCTGATAACCGCTTTCTTTGATCTCTCAACTTCTAAGCCAGCAGCACAGCCCAGGAGCAGTATTTCCAAAATATTTCCTGAACTGAGTCGCTTCGCACACCCTCCCCCACACACAGCTAACCCCAGTCCATCTCCTGCTCCTTTCCTACCATCCATTTCCCACCAAGCAGTTGAGTGGACTGCAAACTGAAATAACTGAATACATAAGATCGTGTTCCCTCCTGGCTGAAATGTATTGAATGATTTCCTTGTAATAATAATAAAATCCAAAATCTCTAACAGAGCCCGCAGGATCTACACCCACCAGCTCTTGCCTGCGTGGCTGAAAATGTACTTTTTAGTCCTCATCTTAATTACACGCCGCATTCACTCTATCAGCAAATCCCGTGGCCTCAATTCAAAATATATCTGGAATCTGACCATTTTCTTTCTACCTCCCTGCTTCCCCCTCCTCCATCAGATCACATCTGGGTCACCTCACAGCCTCCGCTGGTCAGACTTTCGCCTTCAACCTTCATACTCTGCTCTCAAGGAGCAGCCAAAATAATCCCTTTTAAACCTTTCTCCATTCATGTCACTCTTCTATTCGAGACACTCTAATAATTTCCCATTTCACCCCGACTGAAAGAGAAAATGCTCACAAAGGTGGGCAATGCCCTTCATGGTCTGCCTTCCTCTCCCTGAACTCCTCCTCCCCGTTCAGTTCACTCCTCCACATCGGTTTCTTCACTAGACCTTGAACTTGCTCTCCCGTATCCCCTGCTGGCTAACTCCCTGGCCCCTTCTACCCTCTGTAAAAATCTCACCTTCACAAGAACGCCCACCGCACTCTACAGGGGCAGCCAGCCGGACCCCAGCTGTTCCTGGCACCACCAGTCTCTCCATCCTGCTCTATTTGTTCGTTCCCAGGAGACAGAACGCCCTTCAACTCATCACAAGTCAACCTATCTGTATGCTTATTGTGCCCACGTCTCTTCTCCCATCAGAATCCAAGCCCCAGGAGGGCAGAGCTCTTTGCCATTCTGTGCACTGATGGTTCTCAAATGTCCCTAACAGGGAAGGGGGGCCAGGAAGCTCGCACACACATTTACTGCCTTGAATTGGACTGGGGTTGAATTAAATTGGGTTGAAGTAAGCTCAAGTGTAAGAAACAGGTTTTTTTCAAACAGGCGATTATAAAAAAAAAAAGAGAGAGAGAAAAATAAAACCAACTGGAGAGCTTGAGAAGTAACACAGCAAAGATCGAAAGTTCAGAAAACACAAGAGAATCATTGAGCAGACAGGATGAGAATAAAAGGTAATCGTGGCCTGGGAGATGGAACCAAGAAATTCTCCCAGAATGCAGCACACACACACACAAGGACAGAAAGTATGACAAATTAGGTGAGATATTAAAGTGAGATCTGAAAGTTCCAATGACAGATGAATAGGAATTCCAAAAGGGGAGATAAAGCAGAAGGAAGGAGAGAATGTACTTAAACAATGGCTGAGAATATCTCTTCTCAATATTCAAGAAAGACAAAAGCCCTCAACTAGCGAGGGGCAGGACAAATCAAAGAAAAGCCTGTTGCACGCACGTGACTCTAAAGGAGCTAGAAATAAACATGCTTAAGAACAGGAGACGATTTCTTTTTTGACTATAAAATTAGATTTCCTAACAAATCAGCTTCTTAGGAAAAAAACTGGGGTTTTCCCACATTATGTTTTTTAGTCACTCACCTTCAGCTGCAGGGTGGGCTGTCCTCCGATGTCCTCACAACACAGACACATTTCTGGATTCTCTATTCCCACGTAAATGGGAGTCCCTTTGCCTTGCTCAAGGGCCTCTGGATACTTGCATGGGACAATAGTGGCAGTGACTATTGGATAAGAGGGGAGATGGTGTCAGTGTCCTTTGCAAGTCAGGAAAGACCAGAATCTTCCAGTAGGTCCAGAAGAGACCTTGAGAGTATAATTGCCGCTAGTCCAGACCTACCACACAGCCAGCCCCATATTCATTCATTCATTCATTCGTTCGTTCGTTCGTTTGTTCACACCAAGCGCCAATCACCTCCCTAGGAAATGGAGCAAACGCGAAGCCTTAAACAGAGGGCAGAGCCTACCCCTGAGATTCTCACACGTCTGTCTGAACATCTGGAGGAGGGAAGCCCCAACCCCAAGCAACCCCTCTGATCCTTGGAGAGCTCAGCTCATCAGCACCTTTTGCCTAATGTGATGGTGAAATCTGCCTTCCTCTGGGATCCAACCAACTAGTCCTCTTAGGACACCAGAATTTGGAAGAACAAGCCCGCCTCTTCCTGAGGACAGGCCTTCAGGTCACTGAGAGCAGCTCTCTGTCCTGGGGACAGGATGGTGCTCCACGCTCTCTGCTTTCTTTGTCCTGATTGGAGACACCCATTCTCAGGCGGGTGTGGAATTCTTCCCCCTCAAGGGGGGCCCTGTTGTAATGCCACACTTTAACAAGAAGGCAGGCGCCAGTGTCCCAACCTCCCAGCGTCCCAGCGTCCCAACATTCCAGCTGCACGAATGTAAGGGGCTGCCTCCGAGGGAGCAGCTGCCCGACAACCTCTCACCTGAAGCCACCCTGTTATTCCGTGGGACAGTCACGAGGCTCTGACCCTGAAGGACCCACATCTGCTGACTCAAGTCAGAGATGTCCACAGTCTGAGGTTTATCCACTGCTGTTTAAATAGAAAAGAATACGAAGAAAAAATGAGCAAGGCTGCTTCAGCAGATGCTAGAAGACAGATCTAATCCAGGCCTTTCAGGAAGGATGGTCCAGGGTTTACACACCAAAACCAGCAGGTCTCACGTGACCTATCAACCCAGCCTCTCTTTCCGTAAAGCTGTGGGCTCTGGTGCAGAGGCCTGGGGCCGTAACTGGTCTAAGACAGTCACCCAGCAGCCCCACGAGCTCACGTGTGTCAAGGTCCAGCCACTCTCCCTGATGCCCATGCTGTGCTTGACCCAAGGTTGGGTCTGGAGCTCGAGCAGTGAACAAGCCATGGTCCCCACCCTCAAAAGCTCATGTCCAGTGGAAGATGGACAGCACTGGGTGGTAAGTGCCATATAGGGAGGGACAGAGAAGATGGACGTCCAAAGAGACAGGCATTGAGTGCAGGTGTCCCCAGCCTCCAGATCCCAACATTACCTGCTGTATGGTGTCCTCCATGGGTAGAGCCTTTCCAATTGCCTACCCTAAGGGGGTTGTCTTGGTACCTGTGGGGACAGGGATAGAAGATCTGAGCCTCAGGAGACATTTCCAAACCCTTCCCAGGACCGGTTCCTAAGGTCCTTATTCTGGACGGGGAGCTGAAGTCTGGCCTGATGCCAAGCCCTAGTCAGAAGACCTGGGGCAAAACTTCAAGGCAACCAACCTTAGGGAGAGGATATCAAGCAGAATTTTCCTCCACCCAGAGCTCCAGCTGGGGACAGTGTCCCCCCGGATGACTTTTGACCTCACATAGCCCCCAGCTCCCTGATGCCTGTGTCCCCTTCTCCCAGCAGCCCTCCCCACTCCTGCTGGCAAATTCTTCTGCCTGGAAGCAGGGGAGGGATCCGTGCCAGGGCAGCAGAGCCAGGATCCCAGGAACTCCCCAGTAAGAAGCAGCAGCCCCACACAGGACAGGACACGGACCCAGCCCGGCGTGGCTTCATCCTTCCACTAAGCCGCGGAGCATGAAAAAGACAGCAGGCTTGAGAGTCGAGGACCGTCCGGCTATCAGCTGTCAAGGACTTTTATCAAAAGTGCAAGGAACCGAATCACAGCTCCAGCAGCAACCAAGAGCGCTGACGGCTCCAGAGCGGACGGTATTTATCTGAGATCACAGGGAGGTGCTAGCTTCCTCAATGGGGCGTGACAATCTTATGACCTGAAAAAATTGCCAGGTCTTCCTTCCGGGAGATTCCGGGAGGTTCAGATAAAGAAACTGCAGCATCAGCATGAGTGTGACCTGCCTGGGCTCTCTGAGACGTAAGTGCCAAGTCAAGTCTCACCGACACGGTTAATAACAAACCCTGGGTTTTTCAGGAAGGGGAGACTGAGGGACTTCCCCAGGACTCAGTTCTCCTGCCATGTCACTCTGAGGCTAAGAATGGAAATGCAAGATCTAAGCGAAGGGAATCCATCCTCCGGGGCCAGGAATTTGCCCGCTGCAGTCCCACTAAGAGAGTCCTGGGACTGCAAAATTAGCTGTGTGCTCAGGCAGGAGCCAAAGGGCATTCCTGCCCACCCAGCACTTCCATCTCCGGTCACCCTTGAACGGAGGGTTAGGCTAGAAGCCCCCACCCCCACACACACACACTCTTTCGGCCCCTCAGAGATGCACTCCATCTCCTTGGAAGCTGCAGATATTGGGCAGCACACCTGTAACTGAGGCCATCTTGGTCCCTGGTGCCCCCAAAATACAGTGGACCCCAGAGCTGCCTGAGGACTAAAGAGGTAGGCAGTGATTTCTCTAAAAACTGAGCCCTGGATGCCAGCCCATCCTTCATCCTCTGCTCTGGTAATGCAGGACATTCGTAGGTTCTTAATAAATGGTAACAGTTATTTTTCTGCGTGTTTGTTACACACACACACACACACACACACACACCAGTCCTATCTGTTGAGGTCACACAAAAAAATTTTCCGGGACACAGGTTAACTTGACTAAAGTGAATTTCAGAAGACAGCTCAGTGGTAGAGCACATGCCTAACATGCACGAGGTCCTGGGTTCAATCCCCAGTGCTCCCATGGCAAAAAAAGTACACCTAATTACCCCCCCAAAATTAATTAATTAATTTAAAAATTTTAAAATAATTACTGTTGGAAAAAAGACATTTAAAAAAAAGAAAGAAAACAGACTAGCAGCCTACAGCTTCAAAGTCATCTATCTAGCTGGAAAAGAAAAAGTGCAAAGAATATGACAGAAGCTTCTAGGCAAGCAGCTCCATGAGCCCCTCTTCCCACCCTTGAAAAGAGTCTCCTTGCTCAACCTCTCACCCCCATCTCCTTTTGGGAGTTAGAGGAACATGATCTTTTCCTGTTGAGACCCCAATCCCATCACTTTGGGTTTCCAGTTTATCTGCTATCCTAGGAGAGAGAGTGTGGTCATGAATTCAGACACACTTCTGTTCAAAGCTAGGGTCAGCCAGCGTTACCTCTTGAGTCCCCTCTACCCGGCTGAAGAGTTTCTCCATCAGTCAACATATCCCCTTTCTTGGGATGCTTACCACAATACAGCATCTAAAAGTCCTCACCATCTGGCCCCCCAATTCCCTAGGTCTCTGTTCCAATCAGGATCCAGTCTGGAAAGCAGAACACACACAAGGAATTGCAAACAAAGGGAACTGAACACAAGAAACGGGTTACACTCATGTTAGAAGGTCAAAGAGTCAAAAGGAGCTGCCGAAGTACCCCAGATAGTACCAAATGCAGGAAGGAGTCAAGAGGGGACAAAAGAACCTAGGAGCTCAAAGGAGGAAGCTTGGAGGACCGACGCTTCGAACGCAGGAGGCGTTCCTCTCCCAAACTTGATTTCCAGATTCTGAAAAGAGAGTGTAGTCTGCTGGGTGCATGAACCACGAAGGTGGAGATGAGGGGTCAGCCCCAGTGATGTTCAGAGGGCCCAAGGAACACCACCCAGAGAGCTATATTTTCATTGACTCAAAAGCCTTAGGGTATAGCTTGAATCTTCCATGCCCAGGTGAAGGCTTGAAAACCCCACGTGTCATGGTGACGTGTGTCCTGCTTAGCCTCAGCCTCTTGTTCCACTTGACCCTGACCTTTCCCAGCTTCCCAACATTCAGAGGATCCAGCAGTCCCAGAATTCTCAGCAAGCAGCATCCATTCTGAAGTCCCCAGTTTAAACTCTGGTGTGAATGAGGATCAGAGAAATTAGAAGGAATAGGAGTGACGGTGGTAAGAAGGAAGAACTGACCCATTGGGGTGGATAATTGCAGAGCAGAGAGCCCACCGACTGAAGAAAGAGACCAGAACTTGTCTTGGAGCAGAATGGATGATTACATGATACCTCAGCTATATTTGAGCAGACTATCAATTTTCGTGCCGGTCATAAAAAGTAAAGAAGGCAGTTCTGCTATGTGAACATAACCCAGTTTGCCAGATTCTTTCCATGAATGTTTCACTGTCACCTGGAACAACGAAAGTTATGCACACGGTTCAGTGCGACTGGAACTGAATTCAAGTAAGTGTTCATAAAGCCAAACATCTGAGACATGCAAATATTTTTGAGATCACTAAGTCCAGATTCCAATTTCCAAGCTCTAAGGTGTCAGCATCCACGCTTGCTTGGTACCAAGTCCTGCCCGTTTGCTCACTTAATATGCCTATGATCTTAAGAAGCTGAGGGAATCATTGGAAACCAGCAAGAGGAAGACAGTTCGGTCATCCATCACCACTGGAATCTCTAGGTCTGTTCACAGGTGCACAGTCTCCACAGGGACTTATTCGTGTAACCAAGCTGACAATCACAATTAATTAAACAGAAGGGACCTTGAAGCAGTAGAGATGATCTGGCTCCAAAAGCTGACAAATACACAGAATCAGATTAATAGCAGAACGAGGCTTAATCCAGGGCTCTCTGCTACAGTGCTCACCAGCTCCGTTTGGGCTCCAAAAAGGGCTAAAGCCACTGTAGTGCAGGTCCCAGCACAAGCCACTTTCAATCAGGGCTGGCAGTCTGCCCTGGGCGTTGTTACTAGGGAAAAAAAAAAAAAACAAGCCTGGCACTCACCTTGGTTAAACTAATGGGGCAACAGGATGTGTATCATAAACCGCAAAGAACAGCACGGAGCCATTTTACTCCAACAGATTTGAAAAAAACGCCAAGGAAACCCCCAGGGCGGCCTCTGCAGCCCAGGCCTTACCCAGCACGTGTGGGATGATGCACTTGAACGCGCCCAAACCTCTGTCCTCCAGGTGGCCCAAGCCCAGTGTCTAAGACTCACCTCCCTGGGGGCTGACCCCTCACATCTCCCTGAAGCTGGTTTCTTCATGAAACCCCAGCCTGTAGGAGATGGGCCAACACGCTGTTTAACAGCTTCCTCTCCCTCAAGTGAAAATGAAGGCGAAATGAACAAAAATCACCCCCAAATATACTCACCAAAATGGCAGAAATAAACAGAAACATTAAAAGCATTATGCCAAAATGATCCAATCACTCAGAACCAACATAAAGGTATATCTCTCTAAATTTAAAATTGCCATCGACCAAGTTGGACACTTATGGGCAACCAAAAAAACCATACACAAACAGCTAAAGCCTAGTTGGACAGCTTGCGGTACAACATTTAAGGAGAGGTTGTAAGTCAAAAGCCAAAAGTTTGAAATTCCTGGTCAAAGCGCCAGATGACAGAGCACTTTCAGCCTTCACCCAACGATCCTCATCACACAAAATGCAAAAGCCATGAGCACAAAGATGATAAGCTGAACATCCTCAAAATTTTAGAATTTGGGGCAAACTTGGACCAAACATACCACAGAAGAAAGTTAAAAGATAAGATACCTGGGAGAAAATATTTGCAACACGTCTAACAAGCTAATAACTAATATCCAAAGGTTTTAAATAGTTCCCATTCATCAATGAGAAAAATGCAAATAATTCTATAGGAAATGAGCGATTGATGTAAAAAGCATTTAACTGGGAAGAAAATGTAAATATCCTATAATTAGAGGTAATTAGAGTTAACCATACTCGTGATTAGTAAGATGCAAATCAAAGCAATAATGAGATTCAGTTTCCACCCACCAGGAAGGCACAAACTAAAAAGATAATAGAATATGAAAATGAATATATGTATGCATATGCGAGACTGGGACATTATGATCCGTACCAGAAATTGACACATTGTAACTGATGGTACTTCAATTTAAAAAAAATAAAAGATAATAGTCAGTGGTATGAGGAAACAGATTCACTTATTGCATGGATGGATATGTGAATCAGCACACCTTTTTTTGGAAAGCAATTGCTCAGAAACCTAAAATATGTCTACCCTTTGACTCATCAAATCTACCTAGGATGATCTATTGGTTAAGCTACTTTCAAGCTTCAAAAGCTGGAAAAATCCAATTCAAAGTGGCTAAAACAATAAAAATATTTTCTACATCACATGATTGGAAGCCCAGAAGTAGTGTAGGACCAGGGTTGCTGATCTGATAGTTCTATGACATCAACAAAGATCAACATTTTAAAAACTCTCTCTGAACTGATGTTCTTAACTTAAGGCTAGCTTCCTTCCAGTCTGTAAGATAATTTTGCCTGCGATGATCAGAATTGCATACTCAGTTAGAAAGAAAAAGAATGTCTTTCCCACAACAAAGCCAACCCTAAAAAAAAAATACATAAAATTTCTGGTTTTTTAGACTGAACTACCAAGTAATATGTGCAACTGACATGCTCATTTAATGGCGTGGCTTCCCTCTCCCATTCCTTGACCCAACACTGGGCTTCCGGGTCCTGGTTTATCCCCTGGGTTCCTGCTACTGTCTGTTAATGGTCTGTTGCCTCAAAACCTCGCAGATCTGCTCACTTAGTCAGATTTTTCTAGAATACACATCTGCTCTTGTCACTGTGCTCTCCAAAACTTTCAATGACTCCCTGTTGCCTGGACGATAAAGTTCAAACTCTAGCACAGGTCAGTCCCTAGCAAGGGAGAGAGCTCAAAAGGTGCACAAGGGGAGAATCCGATCAAAGGGATTATTTACAAAAGTGAGCGGGACCCCAGAAAACAACAAAAGATGGGGAAGCTGCCGACAGCTAGAATCCACTTCGCCCTCCGGAGGAGGAAGGGCAAGGGGACCTCGGGGGACAGCGATGCAGAGAGATTCCGGCTGTGGTCTTTTTTATTGGAACATAGCCGCTGCCAATTGGCCCCTGGCGGTGGGGTGGGATGATTGTATGCTAACCAAACTCTCATCCCTCCCTCTGATCTCCCATTGCCTGAGTCCAACCCGGAGACAGAGGACCAGAGACCGCTGAAGCAGCCCCCAGGGTCAGTCTCGCAGGCGCGGAGCAGGTAGAGGCACGGAGCATGCCCACCTGAAGCTCAGGGGTACCACCTACCACCTGGATTCCAGCCCATAACTGCCCGCCCACCTCAAGGCGCAACCTGCTGCAAGCCGCCGCCTCACTCTAGCCAAGAAATCCCTCTACAGTTCACTCCCCAGAGTAAAACCCTCCGCGCCGTCCTCAGCAAGTCCAGGCTCTAGAGTGAGACTCCAGGTCTCTCCATGAGCTCACCCTGTGTGCCTCCTCGCCACCTCCATCTCACCTCAGCTTCGCGAACGCAAAGGTTTGGTTCAGCACAAACCCCTTAAAGAGCCCTCCTAAGCCCCTTCTCCCTCCTGGATGCTGCTACAGAGAGGGCATGGCCGCCAGAGAATCCAGAGGCCACCTTTGTGCTCACCCTGAAACACCGTCAGGGCTTCCAGCTGGGCCCTGGCTGAGCTAACGCAGAGCTGTGCCTTCTCTGACCAGCAGAGGGCGCCGTGACACCGAATGACGTGTCTGGAGACACCTCTGGAGGCCACACCCTGGGCTTGGAGATGCTGGAGCTCCGAGCTCCGCGCAGCGCCTGAAGGCAGGACCTTTGTCACAAGTTTAGAACTGCGCTTTTCAAATTTTTTATTTTAATGCAACCCACGGTTTGAAATAGATTTTACCCTGCATCCCAATTCACACATCCATGTATATTTATTATCGACTTTTAATATTATTCTTAATATTATTCTGCCAAAATCTGTTTGCTGATGGTATTTCAGTAATAAATTCAAAAATAAATAGTTTAACACAATTAAATCTAGTTAACTAATTAAAGTGGAGTTTTAGTCGTTGTACCTGTAAAGTGGAGCTTTTAAAATTGTTTTTATGTGACTGAAGCATTTATTTTGTGACAGTCACGTTTTTAGTTACTGAATACCTGAAATTTTTTATATTAGTACACCTTATTTTCTTGTTGCATGCTTAATTTAAAAAACTTTTTCGATGAAACTTATTTTGAAACTATATTTTTTGCTGAAGTAAATTTTGACCAAAAATTATGAAAATTTGATGGTATAAAGTCATAAGGGCCTAACATCTCTGCAAAATGCAACAGATTTCATTTTCATGCATTATTTATTTTCTGGGCAGTAGAGTGCACAACAGCTAATTAAAACTAGAAAGTTATTAGATTCATAAATTATACTTGTGGGGAAAAACACTTTGTAACCAACTGTTTTAAAATATTAAAAGATAAACTGAGGCTTATTAACAGTTTTAAGAGTTTATTTGAGTAAAAGTCCATTCGAATCGGGCAGCATCCAGTCTAGCAGACAGAAAGGAGCTCCGAGGAGACCTACAAATGAAAGACTTTTATGGCAAGAAGGGAGCGGGAACAAGGAAGTTTTACTTTGGATTTGTTATCGCAAAGTTACTTTCCTTTAGGGGATGGCTAATGTCCTAGCTAGTTCTGACCAGGCAATTCCTAAGTGACTGGGTTAAGATTCCTTTTCTGGGAGAGCTGGGAACTGTAATTGAGTTAAGTCTCAGTTTGGTGATAGGGGGCTTAGCATAAGCGACTCCATTTGGGACCTGCTGTCTTGTTTTTTTAACAAACATAATAATAATTATCTCCTATTTAGAGCCATGTTCCAAATAATTCTCTTCCGTAGCTTAAAAGGCTTGTTTGCATGGGAGGTTATCACAGGCAGCAAGAGCAGGACACAAACTGCATGGACACCTTGTAAGATGAATGGAACTTCCTAAGCGTCTACAAATGCAAAACAAGAAACAGTGTATTTCATGAGCTTGGTGACAACAGTGTCACATGTTCTATTGTAGCGGGAAGGCTGCCCTAGACAACCAGTGAGCATGGCTGGTTAGCAAGCTCTACAACACAGGCAGGGAGCTGGATCTGGCCTGCAGACTATGATTTGCCAACCAATCCTGGTTCTAAAATGAAGATCTTAAAGGGGTGCCGTGGCGTGCTGGAGCCAGTGCACCCCAGCTTAGAAGAGCCCACGTGAGCATCTCCTCTTGACTGCAGTCCTGCGACTGCATGTCATTGAAGTTGGTTCTGCTGGGAGTCGTTACATCGTGAAAACCAGCAAGAGCCGTGTTATCAGAGCTCCCTCCCAGTCCCCCTGCCCCACAACGACCGAGAACTGGTTGAACATCACTAGGGGTGTGCCTGCAGACACTGGGATGGAGCGAGGAGGCGGGGTGAGACAGCCCTTTGGAATGTTAGAAGAAACTAAATGTTGGTTTCTAATTTATTTAGCCCTTGTAAATTTTCTAATTTTATGTCAGCTTCATTAAGTGCTATTGTCTACGTTTCAAGATATGTCCTCAATTTTGTTTAATTCATCGGGGTAACCGGGATCAAAAATGCCTGGGGTGCACCACTCGTAAGGCTGTCTGTTACGCTCTGCTGGGTAACTCCCTCCCAAGCAGGGTGCAGGACGGATCAGAGTCTTCTCTTTCCATTCCCAAGACAGCCTCCCTCTTTCCCTCTCCCCCCTTGTCCTGCCCAGGATCTCGGATGGGGGTGGGGGAAGTGATCAGCTGGGGAGAGGACCCCCTGGTTGGGGCACTTCTGCGTGAGTTCTTGCCCTCGGATCATCCTTTTACAGGCGTAGAGAATTCCTTGAGGTGAACAGCTGAAACGTTGGGTGCTATGGGTTGAATTGTGTCCCCCCCAAAAAAAGATACATTAAAGTCTTAACCCCCAATACCTATGAATGTCATGTTATTTGGAAATGGGGTCTTTGCAGATGTAACCAAGTCAAGAAAAACTTCTCAGGATGTGTCCTAATCCAAAGTGACTGATGTCCTGGAAAAAAGAGGGAAATTTGGAGACTGACACACACAGAATGCTTCATGAAGACACAGAGACACGGGGAGAAGAAGGTCATGTGACAATGGAGGTGGAATGATGTATCTACAAGCCAAGGGACGCCAAGGATGGCCAACAAAGCCGGAAGCTGGAAGAGGCTCGGAACAGATTCTCTGTCAGAGCCCTCGAAGGAGCCCGTCCTGCCAACATCTTGATCTCACACTTCTCACCTCCAGGACTGTGAGAGGATAAATTTCAGTTGCTTTAAGCTGCTTCGTGGTTTTACTCTATTCCAGCCACCCTCAGAAGGGAATACACTGGGATTCTGGGGTGTAATGTGTAAGGGCCAAAACCTTTTCGCTGAACCCCCAAACCCATGATTACAGTGACAGTTAGGAAAATAAAACCCAAAACACCTTCACATCAACAAGAGAAAGGACAAAAACCACATGATCATCTCAATCAATGCAGAAAAAGCATTTGATAAAATTCAACACCCATTTATGATAAAAACTCTCGCCAAAGTGGGTATAGAGGGAACATATCTCAACATAATAAAAGCTATATATGACAAACCTACAGCCAGCATAGTACTCAACGGTGAAAAACTCAAAAGCTTCCCACTAAAATCTGGGACAAGACAAGGATGCCCACTATCACCACTCCTATTCAACATAGTCCTGGAAGTCCTAGCCACAGCAGTCAGGCAAGAGAAATAAAAGGGATCCAAATTGGAAAAGAAGAGGTAAAAGTGTCATTATATGCTGATGACATGTTACTATATATAGAAAACCCTAAAAGGTCCACACAAAAGCTACTAGAGCTGATTGAAGAATTCAGCAAGGTAGCAGGTTACAAAATTAACGTTCAAAAATCAGTTGCATTTCTTTACACTAACGATAAATCAACAGAAGAAGAAAGTAAAGAAACAATCCCCTTTAAAATAGCACCCAAAGTAATAAAATATCTGGGAATAAATCTAACCAAGGAGGTGAAAGAATTATACACAGAAAACTATAAACCATTGATGAAGGAAATTAAAGAAGACTTTAAAAAATGGAAAGATATTCCATGCTCTTGGATTGGAAGAATCAATATTGTTAAAATGGTCACACTGCCCAAGGCAATCTACAGATTTAATGCAATCCCTATCCAATTATTTGGATATATTTCACAGAACTAGAAAAAATCATAATAAAATTCATATGGAACCATCAAAGACCTAGAATTGCCAAAGCATTACTGAAGAGAAAGAAAGAGGCTGGAGGAATAACTCTCCCAGACTTCAGACAATACTATAGAGCTACAGTCATCAAGACAGCATGGTATTGGTACCAAAACAGACATATAGACCAATGGAACAGAATAGAGAGCCCAGAAATGAACCCACAAACTTTTGGTCAACTCATCTTTGACAAAGGACGCAAGAATATACATTGGAATAAAGACAGTCTCTTCAGCAAATGGTGTTGGGAAAACTGGACAGCAGCATGTAAAACAATGAAGATAGAACACTCCCTTACACCATATACAAAAATCAACTCAAAATGGATTAAAGACTTAAACATAAGACAAGATACAATAAACCTCCTAGAGGAAAACATAGGCAAAACATTATCTGACATACATCTCAAAAATTTTCTCCTAGAAGAAATAAAAGCAAGAATAAACAAATGGGACCTAATGAAACTTACAAACTTCTGCACAGCAAAGGAAACCAGAAGTAAAACAAGAAGAAAACCTACGGAATGGGAGAAAATTTTTGCAAGTGAAACTGACAAAGGCTTGATCTCCAGAATATATAAGCAGCTTATACGACTCAATAAGAAAAAAATAAACAACCCAATCCAAAAATGGGCAGAAGACCTAAACAAGCAATTCTCCAAGGAAGACATACAAATGATCAAAAAGCACATGAAAAAATGCTCAAAATCACTAATTATCAGAGAAATGCAAATCAAAACTACAATGAGGTATCACCTCACACCAGTCAGAATGGCCATCATTCAAAAATCCACAAATGACAAATGCTGGAGAGGCTGTGGAGAAAGGGGAACCCTCCTACACTGCTGGTGGGAATGCAGTTTGGTGCAGCCACTATGGAAAACAGTGTGGAGATTCCTCAAAAGACTAGGAATAGACTTACCATATGACCCAGGAATCCCACTCCTGGGCTTGTATGCAGAAGGAAATCTACTTCAGGATGACACCTGCACCCCAATGTTCATAGCAGCACTATTTACAATAGCCAAAACATGGAAACAGCCTAAATGTCCATCAACAGGTGACTGGATAAAGAAGATGTGGTGTATTTATACAATGGAATACTACTCAGCCATAAAAACCGACAACATAATGCCATTTGCAGCAACATGGATGCTCCTGGAGAATGTCATTCTAAGTGAAGTAAGCCAGAAAGAGAAAGAAAAATACCATATGAGATCGCTCATATGTGGAATCTAAAGAACAAAAACAAAAACAAACAAACAAACAAAAACAAAGCGTAAATAAAGGACAGAAATAGACTCACAGACAGAGAATACAGACTTGTGGTTACCAGGGGGGTGGAGGGTGGGAAGGGATAGACTGGGATTTCAAAATTGTAGAATAGACTACACTGTATAGCACAGGGAAATATACACAAAATGTTATGATAACTCACAGAGAAAAAAATGTGACAATGAGTGTGTATAAGTCCATGAATGACTGAAAAATTGTGCTGAACACTGGAATTTGACACAACATTGTAAAATGATTATAAATCAATAAAAAATGTTAAAAAAAAAAAAACCAAAACACCTGCACTGGATTTATACACGTTTTCAAAGATGCATCTGCTTTGCAGGGGAAGTCCTATTAGCTGTGGCAGGAAGAAGAGCATCATTTAAATAACAGCCCTTCCCTCTCTCTCTGCCTTTCTCCCTTCCTCCCTCTGCTCTTTCTTCCTCCTTCCTTCATTCATAAAAACCTTACTGAGTGTCTACAAATGCCGGGTGTTATGGTAGGTTCTTGCGATGCATCGGAGAAGAGGACACGCGTGGAACTTACATCCTAGCAGAGGAGGCAAATTTAAACCTAAGAAATAAGCAAATTATACAGTACGTTAGAAGGACATAAAAATCAGGCCAGGTAAACGGGGGGTTGGTAGTGCTGGGACAGGGAACGACTCACAGCTTTAAGGGGGGTGGAACACCCAGGTGAGCACCAGAGCCATTCCGGAGCTTTCCAACAGTAAAGCCAACAGCGCGCAGGAATCCTGTGCTTCTGCCAGGTGGGGGCAGCTACGTCTGTGGTCTTGGTGGAGCCTCACAGGAAGCCCACGCGACCTGCTAGCGCATCACAGCAATTTGCTCCATGTCATCAAGCTGAGTGTCTTGTAGGGATGTTGATCAAAGGGTGCTGCCATTGACTGACCGAGGAGTAGATGCGTGAGCTGAAGCAGGGGGTCACACGCTGTCCTTGGAGTCTGAACCTTTTCCTTATCCATCTGGACGGTGGGGCCAAAACCTCCCTGGCTCTTGTGATTTTGGACCTGCTGGAAATGTCCGACTCTGGCTTCTAAGCACAGCCTTCATGTGCTAAGCAGAGTGATGCTCCCACAGATGTCCACATCCTACCCGGATCCTGGGAAGATACGTACCTTCAGTGGCAAAAGGGACTTTGCAGACGTGGTTAAATTAAGGGTCTTGAGATGGGAATTATCCTGGGTTACCGGGATGGGCCCAATGTCATCACAAGGGTTCTTAACAAGTGAGAGAGGAAGGTGGGGGGGGGGGTCCTTAGAAGAAAGACTCCACCAGCCCTTGCCAACTTTGAAGATGGAGGAAGGGGCCATGAGCCAAGGAATGCAGGTGACCCCTCGCTCGAGGCCAGAAAAGCAAGGAAATCAAATCAGTTCTCCCCTTGAGGTTCCAAAAGGAACGCAGCGCTGACTACACTTTGAATTCAGCCCAGTGAGGCCCATTTCAGACTGACCTCCAGAAAGGCAAGGTAAGAAACTGCCTTGTTTTAACCACTATTGTGTGCTGATTTGTGACAGCCGCGATGACAAACGAGCGTGCCCCCAAATCCTTCTAGTACATTCCTGTTTGTTTGATGTGCTTTCTGCTTCGGGGAGCCTGACTCAGCTATTGTCGCTTGGAACTGAGGAGCCATAAGTAGGCATTTCCAAGGCTCCCCTCCCCTGCTCTGCTTCCAGTCGTGGGTTTCTGGTCAGCCAGCCCCTCCTTTCAGTCTTCACTGGGATCCGAGCCAGCTAGGGGCGGGCACCTGGCCCTTGTGGGCAGGCCTCCCAGATGCCAACTGGCTGCTCACCTGGTCCCCCGGCTGCCACCTGACCCAGATTCCTTGTGTCTGTGCCTCTCCCACACCTTGGGTCGCCCCATTCCTTTATCTGGGACCCACTCCACCCTTTTCCACTTGGCTGGATGGTCACTTTCTGCTTTTCTTCCCATCACACTGTGCTCTAGACACAGACTAAACCATTCCGTGGACTTCAGCATCCCCCCGACCCAAAGTGCCTGTCCAGCCCCTGGAGGAATGCTAACTTTGGGGCACAGTATTATCGCAGCTGCTCCTTCCTGTCACAAGTTCCGACCGCCTGGCTCGATCATGCCATCCGACACTGCCTATGGATGGCTGATGGTTCAGCGTAAGTCGCACACAGGCAGAACTTTATTTCATCTAAGAACTCTACAATGAAGCAAGCCTTCTTTCTAAGACCTAAAGACACAAATTCCCAAAGTACTAGTAAGAAACAGATGAGTTTAATGAGCAGCTTCCGTGTTCCTCTGCCCTGGGCAGGAGTTAAGGAGTTAAGGACAGGAAGGCGTCTGATGGGGCAGCTGCGCACTCGCTGACCTCACTGGGGCTCATTTCAGCTTCGCAAACTGGGTGAAATGAAAACTCAGTGTGTTTCTTTCTCCCTCGAGTATTTGTCATTCCAACAGGTTCCCAGGCATTGCAGGAGGTGCAAACGAACCATCCGGGGTGGGCAGCTGACTCCAGCGTGTTCTTGGAGCCCACCTTAGCCCTATAAAAGGTGAAGGGCGGACATGCTGGTTCCTTCTGGGCAGCCAAGTCAGAAAGATTCTTTTTCTAGAAGGTGAAAGGGTTAATTAGATGCCACGGGCTTTGAGACTGAGAAAACCCAGCCTATGCACTCTTGGGGCACAGAGGCAAAGAGGAGGGCAGGAGACCCTTCCACGCAAAGTTTGCGGAAAGGTGGGTGCTCCTGTTACACTGACCGAGATGAGAATGTGTGGAGCGTGACAGGCATTGAAGACCCCGGCCGAGGGTCAAGGAAACCGAGCTGAAACACTCACCTTCAGCAGCAGGGATGGATGGAGCTGCCCTTTGTTCTTCTCGCAGCAGAGACACAGCTCTCCTTTAGAGACGGCCAGGAAAATGGGGCTTCCTTTCTTCTCACAAGGTGAGCCCACGTGGGAGGCAAGTACAAAGAAGGTCTCTGGAAAAAGACAGTCAGAAAAATGGGGTGGTCCTCAGCGCAGGGAGGAAGACTCTCTCTCTCTTGTCTGCATGATGTGTCGGCCCCTCCCCTTGGCTCTGAGTCAAAGCCCCCTTGTTCATTCTGGTTCAAGCTGCCTCTTCTTTCAGGAGAAACTTTCCAGAAAGACCTCTGTTGGATCTGGTCATCGTTACAGACTCGCCACCGAATTCCTAGTGGCCCTGGTGGTCGCTGGGCTCCTCCGCCCTGCTGCCTCCCACCGGCTGGAGCTGCAGGCGTGGGGCAGCCTGAGCTGCGCCCCACAGAGGAAGGCCTCACCCTGACCGCGGGGATGGAAAGCCCGACCACGACTGAGAGTCACCTGGGAGAACGTAGCTTTTATACGGAACAGCTCTCAGCGTCCCAGAGTCCAGGACCAGGACTTTGTGATCCCCGTCATGGATACTGAATTTCTCCGGACCTTTGGCCTTCACTCTTGGACCTAGGTCAAATCAACCAGTTATCAACACTTCAACATTTCACACTGAGAACACAAAACTCAATCCTTCCTGGCCCACTGCCGATGGTCCCAGCCTCAGCCCTCCCCTCCGCCTGCAGGCTCGGCTACCGTAGCCCCCTGGGGATGTCTTCCACCCTAGGCCTTCTGCCTTGCTCCAGATAAGCAATTTCGCATGTATGTAAGCACGTGGGCCCCCACTTAGACACATGGGCTCAAATCCAAGCTCTGTCACTTGCTACTTTAGGACTTAGAAGTTCCTGAATCTCTCCAGACCTCCATGTCTTCATCTGTGAAATGGGGGGGGGGGGGGAGCTGGGTCGATGAAGGGACAGTGGCAGAGCGAGGAGTGAGAGGCGGAGGCCGGACGCCCCCGGGAGCCCAGCACCGTGCCAGACTGAGCTGGCACTGCCGGCCTCCCACGAAAAGCTGCAGGGCTCGCGCCTGGCCCTGAAGGAACCTCGCTAACAGACAGGACCAGCTACAACAGTGGTCAGGCGGCTTCCGAGGGCCCGGCTCCTGGGGGTGCATTCTGGCCATTCCTGCCTAGAGGTGGGGGCCACACAGGGAGCCTTCCCTACTGGGCCTCTGACCGGGCAGGTGACCTGCCCCTCAGAGAGGTGCTCAGGCCCTTGTTTGCTGAAGGGCAGGAGCCCGAGTGCAGGCCAGTGACCACCATGGACGAGTGGCTGTAAAATGCTCGACATGATAACACAGTACCCACTGCACCGGGTGGTTCTGTAACTGAATTACCTTCCGTAGGCGATTATCACGAGAGATGAAATCTAAGGTCTCATTCTCTGCAATCAAGACAAAGCCTCTCTGACTGGACTCTCAGCTCGGAATGTCCTCCTGGCCTCCTCCTGCGTGAGACTAGGGGGGGGGGGGCTTCTGCTGACTCCCCTGCTGCCTCCTCCCTGAAGCCCTCCTTGGCCCCTCTGCACGGGCCGGCCTCCTCTCTGGGCTGCACAGTTCTTTGCACCCATCCATGCAGCACACGTGTCGGCGTCCTTGCCTCATCTCCCTGTGGTGCTGTAACCCCCCGGGAGCAGGTCCTCTGCCTGACTTGCCCACAATCCTCCTCAGCCTCCGCCTAGAGCCCCAAGCATCGCAGACGCTCGGTGCTGATGGCATGGATGACCGGCCCCAGCGAGATCCTACGAAGCCCTACAGCGGGGCCAGAGGAGACCGGTGGTCCTCAGCTCTGCTCACATCAGACTCTCCTCCGCAGCTCTTCCGGGCCCCAGACTCCTGAGTTCACGGACGGATGTATGTTGATTCAGAGTCATTAACTAGATTAGCTCTAAGCCTTCCAGCTTCTCAAATGTTAACCACACCTACAGACCCTGCCTTTCTAGACGCCCAGGTGCTGTTGATACAGATGGTCTGAGGACCACTCTTTAGGGGTCACCATCCAAGGCAGCAGTTCTCAGTCTTGGCTCTACACTGGAAATCACCTGGTGGGTGATGTTTTAAGCCCATGGGTGCCTGGGCCCCACATCCCTGAGATTCTGATTCGGTTGGTCCAGGTTGAGACCCACGCGTGCTATTTTTAAGAGGCCTCATTTCCACCACTACCACTGTACATCTTTAAACATTTCTTAAATCCGTTCTCCCCTTTTACCTCTGGTTCCCTCCTATCATGCTCTGTCTCAGGCCCTCATCACCTCCTTCTCAGGCCAGCGCAGTGTCCTCTGCACTGGTGTTCTTGCCCATCTTTTCTGATCCCAAGTCCTTCTCAAGACCACTCTAGAGGTGCACTGGAGGCCTTCCACCTGACCTGGGCAGACAGATGTTATAGTAACTTCAAATTCCAGCATCTGTCACATACCGTCTGTGTCACCTGGGACAGGTAACCTCCCTCTCTTCTTCAGTTTCTGCCCTGAAAAGTGGTGCTGTTAACCATTTCCCCATGGGGTGCCGTGAGCTTCACGTGGTAGCCTGTGAGAAGGGTTCTAGCTCAGAGGGGCCGCCATGGTGCTCAGTGGTGTGGGTTCCTGTGCGCCCCCTGCTGGCCACGTTTCTGGTTTTTATAAGCACTGTGGGGCAGGCCGGGCTGCCAGCCTCGTGGCAACAGTCAGAAAAAAACCCCTGGAAGGTTTCTAGGCTCAAAACCTTTCTCCTCCTGTGCCCTCAGCACGCGTATGTTGCTTGTATCTCTCTGGAAAAGCAGAGGCCCACCTGAATAACCCTCCTGGGATTTGCTTCTAAAGGTAATGCTTCAGCCGGGTCCCAGCGGCCTTAGGTGTCCCCAGCCTCTGACTGTCCCCCTCCCCTAAGAGAGCCCAGTGGCCCATCCCCCACCCCATCCCCACCCCTCCCCAAGTTCACCAGTTCCCTGGAGGGCCTTACTTGAGTGGGCAGAGCTCACGGAGGTGAGGCTGGGGCCCAGCTCCAGGGCATCTCTGGAGGGATCTGGGATCAGAGACAGTGAGGTTAGCACCCGCAATTGGAATTTTCAGGAGCATCCGGGGCCCTTTACTGCCTTACTTCTTTCTTGTGTGTTTTGAGAAACACTGAAGCACAGAAACCGTCATGACATCAGAAACAGCTTCCCTGGTCAAAAATGGCAGGAAATGGAGATGAAACAGAGCTAGCTCGTGTCTGAAGGCAGAACTCCCTAGAGCACCTACTTACTGGCAACATCTGCATTGCATTCATTCAGAGGGCATCGTGCAACTTGCCTGTTTTACTTTGAGAATAATCTGGAAGATTCTGCCCCCGTAAAACATTCAGTGTGAGCAATGCCTGAATGAAATGCCTGGTTGTCACCCACACCACTTTTGCACATTGACAGCACGCAGAATTGTGGAGGAAGAAAACCCAAACCCTGTGCTCTGGGGCAAAGGTTCTACCCAGTCTTGGCTTTGCTACTGCTGGGCTGTCGTAGACAATTCCGCGTCGCTCCACTCCGGGCCTCATCCTCCCCTGTCCCTGGAGATCTGACAGTCTGCGCTTCCGAGACGCAGGGGGGCTGCACCTTGCTGGGGGAGGTGGGGTGGCGCATGAGCTGACAGCTCAGGGATTTGGCCTCTTGAACTCCACGCATTAGATCATCATTCTGGTCAAATGGGTCATTGGGTCCTCATTGTCCCCCTTGAGCCAATGCCCAAGTGCAGGGACCACTCAGAAGCCCTGAGCAGGGGTCATTTTCCCAACTCAGCCCCAGAGGACCCCTTGTCCACAGGGCCTTCTCCTCCCTGTAGGTCAGTTGGAAGGAAAGAGATGCATTTGGAGGATTCAAAACCATCCAGTTGGTGAGTCAGGACTTCAAAGCTCCGAATCTTTGGATGAAGATGATCTGTTTCTCTACCATGTACTACACCTGGACACCTGTGGCAAAGCTTCATTCACCCCTCAAGGATTTCTCCCTGATTCATTTTCCAGAGAAGTTCTCAAAGCTCACTTACCATGCACGGTCAACAGTGAGGAACTGGGTCTGGGCACAGTATCTCAGAAGGTCCTGCTTCGGGAGTTACTCTTGGGCCCTGGGGTGGACATTTTTAAGAATCTCACCTTCTGAGCAGCACTGAGGATCGTCTCTTTCCTGGTCTTCAGAATCCATAGTCACACCTGGGTTCTCCTCCAAAAAGGACATTTTCAATGTGATGAAATGACTCAACAGGAACCTGGGATGAAGGAGAGGACCTGAGTGGACAGGAAGGAGACTGGTTATGGCATCTTCTGACCCCAGGAGACCTGGCTGGACACCCCTAGTGCCAAACAGACTGCAGAACTTGCTCTCTGCTTGGAAGGCCTCCAGGGCTGGACCGTCCTCTTCTACCAGTCCTCCACTGATGTCTGCCCCTCCAGAACAATGTTTACCAAACTGTGGATCACGATCTCATTTTTATGGATCTTAACATTTTAGCAAAACAAACTAGGGAGCAGGGTCTAGCTCTGTGGTAGAGTACATGCCTAGCATGCATGAGGTCCTGGGTTCAATCCCCAGTGCCTCCACTAAAATAAATATTTAGATAAACAAACAAACAAACAAAATTACACCACTACCACCACCACCACCACCACCACCCCCACCACCACCACCACCACCCCCGCCAAAGGGATAAAAAGACAAAATAGAAAAGTCAAAGTATATTGTTCTAATCCTGGGACTGGCAACCTACAGCCCACAGGCCAAATCTGTCCTACCGCCTGTTTCTAAATAGTTTTACTGGAACACAGCCACGCCTGTGTTTACATGTTGTCGGTGGCTGTTCTCCACAACAGCAGAGATGAGTGAATAAAAGACAGGTCACCTGGCCAGTCACGCCTCTACTGCTTACTGCCCCAACCTTCTTAGAAAAAAGTTGCCAACAGTGGGGATTGAGGGGTGGGTAAAGCTCAGTGGTAGAGCTCACGCTTAGCAGGCACGAGGTTGTTTGTTTGTTTTTTTAAGTAAAGTTAGTTTATTTTACCTGTAGCTCTTCCAATATAAACTGAATATAAATGCTGATACTGAGAAATATTAGGAAGAATTACTGATAGATGTCAGAATACCAACCTCAGGACCTCCACTAAAAATGTTTTTAATTAAAAAAAAGAAAAGAAAAAGGTTGCTGACCCCCTGCTATAGTCTAATTGTGGCAAAGAAAGGCAGTTTCTTTGCAGCCTCTTGTCATGGACAACTGAGCCTCCAAAGGTCCCAGGAGGTTCAGCTCCCGATGGCTTGGGGCGGGGCTGACACAGGACGCTGAAAAGGCTTGGAGGAGAGAGGTTTCCAACACCCTCCATTGTACAGATCACAGCCCACTCGCTTCACGAAGAACTTCCCCCAACAGCAGTTCAGGACAACAGAGCGAGGGAAGTGGGCACGAACGGTTATTCCCATTTTACAGATGAGAATCCTGAAGGTAAGTGGCTTCTCAAGGATCACACCACTTTCCAGGCTGCAGAGGTAGACCCTGTGCGTGGAAACCCAAACCTTTGAGAATGGCTTAGGAGAGAGGCCAAAGGAACCTACATGGTTCTGCAAAAAGTAAAAATGACAAGACAAGGAAGAGCCCCAGGACTGGCAGCAGGGAGAGTGGGCAGAAGGAGAGGAAGACCGTCGGGCAGCTCTAGGCGGGGCGGGGAGACGCGCTGGATCTTCAAGGGCACCGATATCTACTGTTTGATCTTAAGTTGTTTGCTGTTTGGTTGCACCCCCTAAACCCACAAAGCACGCCTGCCCCTGCAGTCTGGGGGACAGGTCAACGGACACGGAGGATTGGTGGCACCTGAGAAGGCAGAGAATTTGGCAGCCAGAGGACATCAGAACAAGAGACAGGAATGTAGGTACCCAAATCCATGAAGATGCTGCCGGAGGCCAGAATGATGCCCACAGGCTGGAGGACCTGGGGATGTCCCTGTGAGCAGCTTATGGAATTTGCCGTCCATATCAAGATAAATGTGGGTGGCTTCCTCAGAGCTCCTTGAAGGAGGAGTGCTTTTGGCCATTGAGACCCATCTCCCTCCACCCAAGACCACTCAAAATATTGTGTTCCAAGACCTCTTTCCGCAGACCAGCACTTTCTAGACTCTGAAATCAGTCTTTTCAGCCTCCAGAGGAGGGGCTGGCATTATCAGGGTTGGCAGGGTCTGCCTGGGCCTGGAGCAATGCCCGCTTATTGGCAGAATCTCTGCTAGGAGACATCGGGCTGCTGCTGGAGCTGACAGCAGCATGGTCTGGGCCGATCTCAGAGGTAATATTTAGAAATTCAGGAGATCCACAGCGGGGTGTGTTTCTGATGGGGAAACAGCAAGGCAGGTGCCAGCTGCTGCTCTGCGTCCCTACCTGCATCAGATGGCTTCCTGAGTCGGGGGTGAGGACCACTCACCTGGGGCAGGGATCCCTGAGGTCTGCGGCTCTGTCTTAGGCTCCTGGAGCTCTGTTGTTGTCTGCTCTGGAGGGGCCGAGTTTGAATAATAGTTTGGAAGCAAAGATGCAAATGCAACAGCAGCATTCCTCTAGCCAATAATTGATGGTATCTTAGGTGATCAGTCATCGCCCATTGCCTGCCATCTTCCATACCAAGAATACAAAGAATTCCCGTGGGCAGCGTCACTCTGCTGAGGACTGTGCACATCCAGTCAACACACTTCACAGCACTTGAGACAGACTGTGTGGCTGCCAGTCCAGTCTGACAGTGACAGCGTAGGAAAGAGGAGACAGGGTCCAGGTCAGGCAGGGGGCCTTGGAGGTACAGGGAAGTCCCCGTCCTCATGCCGTTCAGGAAGGTGGGGTCCCCACATCCCAAAGAAAAATGTCCTTCTTTCGTCTGTCCTTCCAATGCACTCCAGAATGTCACTGACACCTCCCGCCACCTCTTCTGTCCTCTCTTCTTCAGTGATGACATGCAGAGCACCCCCATGGGACCATCCTTGAGCAAGTCCACCAAGGACAGGCTTCTCTCTACAGCCCGTTGGTTATTCACTTGCAACTTCTTGCATGTTGCGTTGCATCTGCTCACCAGTTCCTCTGTGTGATTGTGCCTCCCAGTACCAAAAACCTGGTCAAGACAGAGGAAAATCCACAAAGCCAATTCAGATAGTAGCTTCTGGGCCACCACCACCGGCATCACAACCCAGGGACAACGGCGACAACCACTGGAGTCAGCCTCGGTGCTCTCGCCGCGCAGGGTGTGGGCTAAGTCCACTGCTTGCCTTATCGCACCTAACCCCCGGGTGATCCTGCAGGTGGATGCTGGCCGCCCTGCTTCCCAGACAAAACGCAGTGCAGCCTTAGAGGTTCGGCAAATGTACCCGCCATCGCGTATGTAATTACGGGCAGCACAGGACACGCGCTCGGGCCTTTCTGAGCATGTGGGAGCTCCGTCTCTTACGTGTGGTTACAGACTAGGGTCTCTTCTTCCAGTCTTGTGGTTGTGGAATGTGGTTGGCACATTATTTTGTATCACATCTTTCCTGCTTAGCAAGTGTCCTGCCGTTCTACTCCATATGATATCTTGAATGTTATTTCATCAATACATTTTTACACTATTTTTAATTTCTGCAAGGTATTTCATTATTTGTCTAAAAACATGGAAAGAGATGTTACTCTCTTAACAGCCAAAATAAAGCCCTAATTCGTCTGTTACATTTCTAATAAGGAGAAGTCTCTATTTGGAGAATTTCTTGATAAACCTTTGGGATGGGGATGAGAGTGATGAAGGAAAAGATGACATAAAGATAAAACAAGTCCCACCAGTCACTCAATCGCCTTCTAGGAAGCACTTCTGTTGTGCTGGGTTCTGGAATGAGCGAGAAAGCCCGTGTGGGTGCAGCCCAGCATTGCTCTCAGGGTGAGGGCCGTGGACACGGGTGGGGAGGGGCCGTGCTGGGGTGGATATGAAGTCGACTGGCAGAGGTCCTGCTCCAGGGAGCCCCAACACGGGGAAGCAAAATGAGAGCCAAGGGCTACCCCTGACAGTGCTTCCCTCTCGCATCTCCACCCAGTAGCCCGGGTGGGCGGCTGGCCTGAGGACACCTGAAGGCTGCTTGTCTGCTCACTCACCCTTCGGTTTCGCTTCGGAAACCTAATCCCATCTCTGGCCTTTTTCCAAACATCAGCCTACTTGTCTTACGGGTTATGTCACTTCTGCTCAGTAGCTTGACGCAAGGCCCACATGTTAACGAAAACGATTCTTTTGGAAATTTTCAATCTTACTTTTTAATTAGTATTTTATAATTCTCTTTAGTAAGAGAGCCTCAGTGGAGATTATTTTCATCTAAGAAATGTTAAAACTCAAAGACCATGGTCTGGAGATATTGGTTAAGATGGCTAGGGAAAAAAGGTAATACAACAGGCTGAATGCATGTTAACAGTGGGTGCTTCTGAAAGGTGGGGTTAATAGTGATTTTCTTCTATTTTTCTATACTTTCCAATTCTCTGCGAAGGCCTTATGTACTTTGATAACCAGGACCTACAATAATCTGCCCCTGGCAAGTGCAGTCTGCTCATTAATGAGGGAGGTCAGCTCAAAGAGAAGAGAAAGGTGTCAGGGTGGGGACCCAGGCTCTGGCTGGCGGGAACCTGGCAAGAACCCAGCTCCACCAACTGCCTGGGGCCCCGGCCTGGGCTTTGCTGGGCATGGGAGGAACAGAAAGAAGAGAGAAACTCCAGGACCGGAGACATCCAACAATCCACAGAGCTGAATGAAGACAGTCACCTCGACTGTGCTGAGGTTCTGTGTCCCCTGGGTCTCCTGACAACAAGGCAAAGTCCTGCAGAAAACCAGCTCTAGGCGCCCCTGCTGCAGAGGAGAGCGCTTACGAGCATGCGGGGTCCGGGCCACCTGGATCCCTAGTGGGCAGCTTACAGTTCATTCACCCAGAGCCTCCTCATTTAGTACATGCCACGTGCTAAGCTGGGTGCTGGCAATACACCAGGAATCAGTCCACCTTGACCCCTGCTCTCAGGGCGCTCTCAGTCCGGGAGCACCAGGCAAGGGGAGCGAGAGAAGAGGGCGTTTTCAGCAAAGAAAATGGCGAAGCCAGGGCCCAGGGGCACGGGAGAAGCTGGCCTATTCTGGGCATTGCGAGTCCTGTGTGGCTGGAGGTGAGGTTGAGGACCTGACGCAGAACTTTCTGGGCACAGATGCCATACGGATGCCTTGGGGTTCAGGGTCCTTCAGGCAGGAGAGCATCGCTTCAAGTTTTTCCTTTTATAAAAATGCTTTCCTTAATGGCGGGGTGAAGGCCAGATCTAGGAAGAGAAGGACTGAGCTGGGGGACGAGTTAGAAGGCTGAAGCCAAGGACGATGAGGGACACTTGAACTTGGGCAGGTGCAGGGCCTGGAGAGAAGCAGGTGCCTTCCCGAGGTCTTGAGGAGGCAGACTCTAGGTCATAGGCACAGATCCCTCCTTATCTCTGGACTGGAACAAGCCATCAGCCCCAAGACAAAACGGGAAGACAAATTAAGACAGAGATGGGCTTGGGACAAGCCCTGGAGGCGTGTGGAGTTCAGGGTAGACAGTGTGACACTGATTATAACCAGGAAAAGTGTCAATCCACATGTATGTAGCACTTAGTAGGGGTGTTTACCTAAGAGAAATAATTAGCCAGCATTGTAATTCACTAGAGTTTAGTTTGGAGGGGGTTTTAATATCAGATTGCTAAAGTGTAAAATCAGAACCAAATAAAGAAGTTAACAGAAAGGCAAGTATGGCCCCCAGATGTCCCCCATGTGGACGCAGAAGTCTGCTGGGCCAACCCCACTCCGTGTGCTGGCTGTGTAGAGTGTCTTCAGTGACTCTCCAGTGTAAATACAAGGACAGCTCTGTAGAAGCCTCTGGGGACACTTCTCTGCAGATTTCCAGGCCAAATCCAAATGCTTCAAGAACCAACCCTCACAGACATGCAAATTAGGGCAGAAAAGAAACTTTAAAGAAGTCCAGAAGACATACTCTACATGAGAAAACAAGGGGGATCTGAGGGTGATGGAAATTTTTCTCTTCTCTATGCTGTTTTGAAATTTTCTCAATAAGCTTTGAATTGCTTTTATGTTAGGGAAACAAACACGATACTTACGAGAAATCAGGTTCATGAAGAAGGGGAGAAGGTTTTCGAGGTATTTTGCCAGATGTTTCGCTTCCATGAATCGTGTTAACAGAAGCTGTAGTAATAAGACCAGCGAGACACTGTTGTTGCAAAATCAAGGAAACCCACATCACACCACCTCTTGGCCTCCCAGGCCAGTGTCTCAACCGAAGACACATGTTGTGGTCGATTGTGTGTCACAAACTAGAATGACGTGGTGAGAAAAGGCAGACAAAAAGCCCTCTGATTAACTCATGGCAGCCAACACAGACAGCCCCGGTGGCTCCACAGGGCTAGTCTTAAAAGGCAGGAAGATGTGGACAGCTTCTGCGACCACAACAGGAAGGACCTTATGCCCTTAAAGGATGACATTGAAATTATGCAACCCCCACTGGTAACGCCCTCGCTCAAGGGAGGTGTCATGCAGGTGGCTGTTAGGGCAAGGCAGGTACTATGGTATCTGACAAGGGAACTGGATACAAAATAGACGAAGAATCAAAACTAAATATGGAACTCTTCCGTAACGATGCTAAGACCCAGTAACAACGGGATGGGTGATGTTCACATACACATCCACCAGGCAGTTCTCTGCCATACAAGCTGGGTGTCCCACAATTCAACTCAAGTTTAATGCTATCTTCCCGAGACAGCGTTAGACCGCACAGGTTAAGGGCTCAGTCCCACAAGACCCTCCCAGCCTGCTTCAGGCACCAGTTGCAAGTCACAGGTCCCCAGGTTATACACAGCTTCCGTCCGACTTGGCTACAAATCAGGAGTTCCCACGACCCCCTCCTTCGATTTGGTTCGATTAATTTGCTAGAGAGGCTCACCAAGTTCAAGGAAACACTTACATTTCCAAGCTTATTAAAAGATATGATAAAGGATACAGATGAACAGCCAGATAAAGAGATACATAGGACAAGGTCAGGGAGGGTCCCAAGAGCAGGAGCTTCTGCCCCATGGAGCTGGGTTACATCACTCTCCTGGTGTAGGTGTGTTCATCCACTTGGAAGCTCCCTGAACCCCGTACTACTGGGATTTCATGGAAGCCTCCTCACGAGGGCGTGCTCAATTACTAACTCCACTTCAGCCCCTCTCCCCTCTCGGGAGGATGGGGATGGGACTGAAAATTCATAGCCACTAATCATGGCTTGGTCTTTCCGGCGACCGGTCCTCATCCAGGAGCCCACCCAGAGCTGACTCAGTAGAACAAAAAGATGCTTCTGGTGCTCTTATCATTTAGGAATTCACAAGGGTTTTAGGAATAGGGGGCAAAGAGCAATATATTTTCTATTGTCTCCCATCTTCCAACTCAATAAGACAAACTGCCAAATTTTTTTTTATGGGCAAAAGATTTGAACAGAAACTACAAAAGAGAGATAAATGGTCAGTAAGCACATGAACAAATGCTCCACATGGTTAGTCATCAGGAAAAAGAAACTCAGAGCCACAATGAGATGCATCTATGTACCCACTTAGATTAGTCTAACATTAAATAAAGCAAAGAGTACTGGCAACGATGTGAACCACTGGAACTCACACACATTCCAGGAGGGAATACAAAATAGCATAACCATTATAAAGGACTCTGGCAGCTTCTTACAAACTGTCAAACATATACTTACCAAATGATCCCGCAACTCTGGTCCTAGCTACTTAACCAAAGACTTGTGTACAAACATTCATAATAGCTCTACTCGTAATTGTCAAAACCTGGAAACAAATCAAATGTTCATCAGCTGTCAAATGGATGTGCAAATTATTGTACATCCATACGGTAGAAAACTATTCTGCAAAAGAAAGCGATTAACTACTGACAAACACAAAAATATGGTCGAATCTTAGAAACATCATGTCGGGCAAAAAAAGCCAGACACAAAAGACTACACTGTGTATGATTCCATCTACACGAAATTAGAGAAGGGGCCAACTGAAGCCTCAGGGTTGGAAAGCAGGTGAGTGGCTGCCCGGGGAAGGGGTGGGAGGCTGGCTGCAGAGGAGCATAAGGGAACTTCAGGGGGTGATGGAAATATTCTATGACTCAGCTGAGGTATTAGATTCACAAGATTTTTTATTTGTCAAAACCCATCAAGGTGTACCTTTAAAAATGGATTTTTACTGTATGTAAATTATACTTCAATAAGGTTGAGAAAATAGAGATAAGTATGATCTCATTTAGGCATAATAAAAAGATGTATGTGGATGTGTGTTCCATGTACGGCATGAAGAGGATGCCAACCAACTGAGGGCATGGTTGGCGCAGATCAGGGGAGTGCGTTTGGGAAGAAGGATGTGTAAACCAGGACCTGGGCCTTTTATCCTACAAATTCTGTGCTGGTTGAATTGTGTGGAAAAAAAAATTAGAAGAAAAAGAATGAGGAGGAGAAGACGGAACAGAAGTGATTTGTCCAGGGAACACCAGAGGCACGCAGGATTCAAGTCCAAGCTTTCTGACTCCATGTGTGGATGTGACCCAGGTCCCAAGAAGGATTAAAGGCAGACGCTCTCCATCATCTGTTGCTCATTTTGATGGCATGCAAAACCATGTCCAAGGGCCGCTTGGAAAATTCCTAATTGTGGAAAACATTGCTCCCTTTCAGTGGAAACACGTAATGCTGTGGTTTCTGATTTCAATTGTTAAATAAATATTTGTCATTTTTACCAATAACTTCTTCCCAAGAATAGAAAGAACTGTCTTTCTGCTTCCTCATCCTCAGCTGTCGCTCCGGCACAGGCAGTACCCACGGACTCACCTGCCAGTGCTGTCCGCTAAGTCCGCAGCTCAGCCCTTCCTAGTCCCATCAGGGGTGGTCCTCTGAGCATTCTAGAATGCTGCAGCCTAGACCTCAAAACACTCTGCATCTTTAGTTCCAAAAATATGAATCATGGCAAATTTTATATCAACCATCTTTTAACGCGCAGTAACTGGGCACCTCTAAAAATGTATTTTCAGTTTTAGAATAGTGCCTGGTACATATGGCACTATTTACGGTAGCAATGAATCCACATGGAGCTGAAACAGCAATGCCAAATTTCTCTTATGACACTCAGGGGGTTTTGCAGGGGAGAGAAGGAACGAGTGGTTTTTTTCCCCCTATTTCTTTACTGAGTTTACTGTCTCTTTGCTAACATCTGGAGCAAATCTTGGACTGGTGAACCCGAGGCGTTCCCCTGAACTGTGGCTACGTGACCACTAGGTGGCAGAAGAGAGCCTGTTGCCGGGGGCTGGGGGCGGGTAAACAGCCTCGCAGCCCGACGAAGTGACTCTTGGGGATTTGTGACCCACAGCTTTCTAGTAAACGTAGAATCTGTTTCTTAAAGCCTCCAGAACATGTCTACCTCGTGATGAAAAGACTATACTTCAAAAGAAAACCGTGGCAAACTCATTTTAAACGATGTTTCCAACATGATGTTCTCAACATGATGTTCTCAAGGCAGACACCTTCCAACAAGGAATTTACCGGCTCTCGGGAGCCTGGCTTTGCTTTGCCTGCAAACTCACTGTTCTTAAATCAGAATAGAGCCAAGACGGCACCTCGTTCACCCTTCAACTGCTGAAATAATATGCAGGCTTGTCTCTTTCATTACTTCCTATTGGCTTATCTCTCTATGGGGAGAAATAACCAATATGACCAATTAGCCCAAATCTGGGAATGGGGAGCAGGGACGCCTTGGTGGCAGGGGAGAATCTGAGAATTTCACTAAGGATTGTCTCGACACACACCCACTTCGCATTTTCTTATGCCCTTTTCCAACTGCTCTCCTGAGCCCCCTCTGCCTCCCACCTCCCAAAACTACCCCAGGAAATACTGGTTTGTGGATTTACGGAGGGCCAGGTGACAATGTCAACGTGACAGCTTTCTAAAGGAGTTTCCGAGGGTAACCTTGATTCCACGTAAGGCTTGCCCATCAAAGCTGCAATTCCGCAAACAAGAGCCAGACAACCTTCCCAGAGGACTAGAGCAGTCTGCCGCAGGGTGGAGAGAAGGGGGCCCAGGGAGAGCCTGCCCTCCAGGCTGAGCCCTGCGATGGGTGAATGACAAACACCGACATCTGTTTAGACACCTAAGGGAGCCCAGGGAAGCTGCAAGCCTTACGGAAACTAGAAATTACAAAAACGGTAGCAAGAAGTGTCTGGACAGAAGCATACTACGCGGACACAGACACACACTTTCTCCCGTGGCCCCGGGAAAGTTCAGAAGAACACCTAGAAGCTGCCTTTAGTCTATATCTCAGCAGTGAGAGAGGCTGTGGGCCTGAAAGTCAGTGGTTGGGACAAAAAAGACATAAAGCATCCTGCAGTGAGGAACGTGGGGACCAAGACCAAACGACCAGAGACCAGCCGGGGCCAGAGACAGCACAGCAGTTCCCAGCAACCACCGCAGACTCGCTGCTGGCTCTCTGCCAACAGCTCTTTGCTGTGAAGACCGCTCCACATCTTGGGAGCCCCCCTAGGAGGAAGAGGGGAAGGGTAGAACCCTGACCTGGCTGAGTTTAAACCTAAAGGGACTGTGAAATTATTGAATTGCCTGAGTTTACTTGAGAGAATGAAAAGTGAGGGTTTCCATAAGAGATTAAGGAGAGTTACGCAAATAGGAGGGAAGTTCTGCTTGTGCTCCGCTGAGTATGTCCCCGGGGGCACGGACTCACTCCCTGGAAAATGGGCGGAATCCGAGTTCTTAGCAATGGGACGCAGGCTGACTTCTATTTCCTAACTTGGCACAGAGGGCAGGGAGATCACTGTTAAAAGAAGGAAGTGAGCCCCAGAAGCCAGCTCAGTGATCAGCATGCCATTCTCTGCGTTGACATCTCTGTGAGGCAGGTCATGGGATCCCATTTTACAAACGAGGAAACTGAGGCTCAAGGCAGTTAAATGACCTCCCCAAAGTTGCTGGTGGGGAACGGAGCTTGAACGTGAACCCAGCAGTTCTGCATCTCGAACCTGCCCTCTTTGCATCACACCTCACTCCTACTGCAGTGCATGAAATGTTTGTCTCAAATCAGAAATAACAATAATAAAAATAATAACAACTTAGATGTAACTACCACTCCCTCCTCTTACTTCTTGCTTATATTTTCAACACCCCATGCCAGGGTAAATTTCAGCCGCTTAAAAGTTAGCCATGGCCTTGACATCCAGCAACCATCCTTCCAGGAATGTATTTCCATTTCTTTATTTGTAGACCTGCACTGTCCAATATAGCGGCCACTCACCGCCACATGGTTATTGAGCATGTGAATGTAAAGTACATACATGTAAAGTATAAAACATGTAAATTATGTAAACATAGAGTATAAAATGCACCTCAATGTCACAGATGTGGTATGAAATAAAGAACGTAAAATGTCTCACTGATTTTTTTTATATTGATTATGTGGCCAAGTGATAATATTTTGGATATATCAGGTTAAATAAAATACATTAACATTAAGTTTACCTCTTTCTTTTTACTTTTTTACTGTTTTAATGTGGATACTACCAATTTTTTAAATTCCATATGTGGCTCACCTTTGCAGCTTACAATTAAGTTTTTCTCAGACGGTGCTGCTCTATGAAATTAATTTGATATCTATTACGTGATCCTTCATTGATTATTTTCCAAAGTCAGTGATTCAACGGAAAGACAAAAGGTTCCCAAGACCAAGGTTTTGTTTGAGTTGATTTTTGCCGGTGGTGTTTTTTTCCAAATGCTTTCTTGTTGCTGTGTTCCAGTGGCTCTTAGGAGAGCCAGAAGTCAAAGCTTGAGAAAGTGCAGAAGCTTTGAAGATATGAGACCCTGGTTCATATTCTGGTTCTACTTCCTATTTATGGGGAACTTAGGCCAGTTACTTAACTCCGCCTGGATTATACCCTGCAGGAAAGGAAGGGCAAGAATAGCTGATGCTTAAAGATGCTGAAAGGATAAAATGAAATAATAAGTATGAAGTGGCTGGTACCCACTTTGTTTTATAAATACAGCCCTGCTCTTCTCCCTGACTGCCCTCATCCTCGTTTCGAGTCCACTCCTTGAACTATATTTAAAATTCACTTTGTAAAGGCAATCAGTGTATGTGGGGAAATTTGAAATGTAATAAAGCTGTAAAAAAAAAAAAGTGCGAAACTGTGCTTAGAGAAGTGAACTTCTAGCTGATTTGGGGAAAGCATGGTCATCTGTGCTGGATGCCTCGGCTTCCCCATCTGTGAAAGAGGGAGAAGGTTATACAGCAGTAACGTTTGGAAGCCTTAGAGGTGGGGCCGGCTGTGGGTGTGGAGGGCGACTCCAGGGTGATCCTGCCCCACCCACTGAAGACCTGACAAAGGGACATCACTGGGCTCTGATGGGGGGGACACAGTCCCTGACGCGGTGGTCACTTTAACTTGAGTTTCTCCCATTGCTTTCCATTCTTTTTTTTCTTTTAATTGAAGTATAGTAGATTTACGATGTTGTATTAGTTCCTGGTGTATAGCATAGTGATTCAGATATATGTGTATAGATATATATTCCTTTTCGCATTCTTTTTCATTATAGGCCATTACAAGGTATTGGATATAGCTAGACAGTAGGACCTTGTTGTTCATCTATTTTATATGTAGTAGTTAGTATCTTTGAGTCCCAAACTCCCAGTTTATCCCTCCCTACCCCCTTTCCCCCTTAGTAACCATATGTTTGTTTTCTATGTCTGTGAGTCTGTTTTCTGTTTTGTAAATAAGTTCATCTGTGTCATTTTTTTTAGATTCCACATATAAGTGGTATCATATGGTATTTGTTTTTCTCTTTCTGTCTTACTTCGGTTAGTATGATAATCTCTAGGTCCATCCATGTTGCTGCAAATGGCATTATTTCATTCCTTTTTATGGCTGAGTAGTATTCCATGATATATATATACAGAAACGCCTATCTTAGCAACATTAAAAAAAAAAAAAACCCAAGCCTTCATTTTCTTCTGGAGAAACAAGCCTCCCTGTCTGGCCATATAAATCGTAATGTGAACAATTTCCAGCTTGCCGGCTGTGGCCATCCAGGTGGGCCTCCCCTGCACTGCAGTTACCTCCTAATTTACAACTTCCTCTGTGTCTGATGTGTTCCCACTCCACTCAAATGAGGAACCAAGACCAAAACAACCTCTGGTGCCCAAAAAACTGTTGGAAGCAGAGGCTTCAGCCCCCCAAACCTCAGATTCAGGAGGCGGGAGAGCCCCGCCCTGATCTTTCCTTCAGGAACCAAACGAGATCGGGGGTTGCTTGGTTTTGGATACGAGGAGTGATGGCTTCTGTGCCTTCCCTGGCATGAGGGCTGAGGCGAGGCGGAGGCAGTGATGCTAGAGGACAAGCCATCTCTACGCAGAGACGGGGCTTCGCCCTCGGCGGCGGGAGTGAGCCCCAGCCCTGGGGTCCAGCTCACATTTCTAGTAGAAACAAGATGTTCAGCAGATGTTGAACCAGAGGCTGGGCCTCTCCGCCAGGCGCAGCTGTCGGATCCAGTCCCAACTCCATGTTGGCCTTGGTTCCCCTTCCTGGACCGCCAGCACAAACTCCCCGCCCCCTCCTGTCCAATTTGCATAAACTGAAAATGATCAGCCCCAGGCTCCTTTTGTCATAGGAAAGGGAGGTTTATAGAATTAGACAGAGATGAGTCAACACAACAAGGATCTCACACGCAGGCCATGAGTCAAGGCCGATGTTTCCCTGGTCACGCTGGGTGTCCGGCCCCCTAGGAAGGGCTCCTTCTTGAATCTTCCATTCAGTCTCCCTTCTTCCAAGGCATGTCCAGCTTTGGGAACAAGGTCAGCACGTGGGGATGGGGTCAGATGACATGAAGACCCCGCCCACGTCCCGAGGGAAGTGCCATTTAGATCACATTGTTGTTGTTGTTGTTGTTTTTCACTTTTCCCAGTCTAACAGTCTAACAGTCACTGCTAGTTGCAAAGGCCTGGGGCCTCCAATTGCTAGAAGCAGAGAGGGTGGAGAGGGTGGGGAGGCCTTCATTAGGAGAAGATCACGAGTTTGCCCCAAGGCCCAGCCTTAGAAAAACAGACATCTGTGGACACCTGTGGGCCAGACACAGGGTCCCAGGATGGACAGGCTTCCTGGGTACAGCCTGCTTTCCCACATGATGGAGCTAAGTCAGCCTGGACGCAGTCCTGGCGGCAGAGCGGGAAGTGACGGCATGCCTGTCAGTGTCAGCCTGCGAGCTTGCATGCATTCCTACGAGGGTGCAGTGAACTCTGCACAGCCTGTCAGACCTCTCTCAGGCTTAACCCGCCGCGTTCAGGTCCGGCTGCAAAGACGACCCAGGCAATGGATGCGACACTGCCTCAGACCCTCGGAACTGACCCGTGGCCTCAGTTCCTCTCTTATTTGAACAGTCACTGGGGGCTCCCTTCTGGGAGTCCTGGGAAAAACAAATCTGACTGAATAGCAGTCTGCACGTCTGTCCTTCAGCCTGTCTGTCCGTCTGCTGCTGCGGATGGCTGAAGCTCCAGTGGCCGTCATCTGGTGCAGAGCCCGAAGTGCATCCAGGAAGCAGAGCAGCCGGGCCGGGTCACCAGCAGCCCCGCGGACTTGCGGTCCTGCTTTCCCCACCTCTGCACCCACAGTGGCCACCAGGACCCTCCACGGCCACCTTTGTTGCCCAGCCTCCCGATGGGATTTCCTACCACCCATCAGCTTCCTGGCCTTGGGTCCCTGCCTTGCTCTCTGCCCCAGGAGCCAGCTCAACAGCTCCTGGGGATGTCGTGTCTAACCAGGCCAAGGAGCACGTGACCTAAAGCCAGACTTTTCCTTCCTGAACTCTGGGACTAGAAGACCCCAGTTGGCCAACAGTCTTTCCTTCCTAGGAGCCCCGGGGAACCTGGTTTCTTCGGCAGACCCCTCCGGGTGGTCTAGGACGATGAGTGGGCTCCTGAGAACTGCATGCCAGCCTTCTCCCCACAGCTGACCCCACTGCAGGCCATTCTGAGCCCAACGTGGGCACAGACGCAAAAGGGACGAGCAGCTGATGAGTCCCGTGGTCAACGTCCCCATGGTGTGCGTGTGTCTATCTTTGTGAAGCGGCCATGCCTCAGATCCACAAAGATTTTCTGAGACCTGCTCTAGGGTCGAGCCTCTTAAGCTATACACACCATAAAACCATCGGAACAGAAAAGGAACATCTCTACTGATGGCAGTAATATCTGGGCAGCAGCCAGAGTTCCTTAGCATCACACAGGACCGATAAGGGAATTAAAGGAGATGAGTGACATAGAATTTCTCAGGCTTCCATGGCTATGACTACCCTCCTAGTCTAAGCTTTCCTGGAGGGCACAAGGCTTAAGAATTGCATATTTTCTTTCTGAGACTATATTCCCAGCTTGACTCAGAGAAAAACTACATTTGCTCACTTTTTCCCCCACCCTCACCTCCCCCCGGGACATCCTTTGACACCCCCAACCAAAGAGTTACCTTGTCTAGCTAGCTCGTCAGGTTCGTCAAGCTCAGTTGTTTAAGGAAAGTAAAGCTCTAAGAAGCTTTTTTTAAAGCTGCACCCCAGCTTTCATATGCTCAGGGCACCTGATGAAGGCATCAAGCAGGTGCCGGGAGGCACCACCCATCACTCTAACCTGTAGTCCCCAGGCTGATCCTTGGAAAGTGACCCTGCAAGGCAGATGGAGCCATTTCACAAGGACCTTGGTGGGAAGCCAAAGGGCCTCCTTCAGCGCACTCAGTGCTCCTGATCTGTCTAGATCAGGCGGAACTGGACACCCAGACCCACTATGAGTCACCCCCAGATCACTGCCAATGTCATCCTTTTACATAAATCTAGAATTATGGAAATGCCAGTTTTTCCCTAGAATTTCTCTCTGGGCCAGGAGAGTTTTAAGCGTTTCCCAAGCACACTGTCACCAGGGCCTCCCTTGTACTTCCAGTCCACCTTGTCTCTTAGGAATGTTGGAAATTTCCAGGATGGGAATAACTTAGTGGGTCATTACGAACCTCAAAGGATGGAGCCCCAGAAAGACGTGAATAGGAGATCACGGGCCAGGATTGGAGAAGCTGCCGTAACCTTGGGGGCGCTCCCTTCCTAAAATCAGGCCTGGGGTAAGAATGATAATGTGCCAAGCAACATGACTTTTGATACAGTTTCTTGAGACCCTGCCTCCCTTTCGTGCTCCAGGCCCTGAGGAGCCGTGACTCTGTGGGAGTGACCCTCGCACTGGTGGCTTGGGGTACCATTCCCTGCAACGTAGGTACCAGGAAGGGAGGGCGAGCGGTGCTGATGCAGGGAATCAGAAGACAGGCTCTCAGAGCCCCCTCCAATGGCCTCCCTCAATTCTCTCCAGCGGCTTTCCTTAGGCAACCCTGTTGAAGTTCCTAGAACCACCCTGATCCTCACTTTAAACAAAATGACAAGCTGGGTCTTGGTGGATCCTCACGACCTCATGGCTTAGACCCTGTTCCATCCCATTACCACCCCCTCTTCAATCTTGCCTGGTCCTGTCCCAGGTCTCGCGGGTCTCCCCAGCCTCAAGAGCCCTCAGCCATCTGTGCTCTGCATTCAGATCTGCCCTCTGGGGTTCCACCTGACTCAGAGGGGACAGGGTTTGTTGGTTTGTTTTTAATTCGGGTCCCAAAGATCCCCCAGTGGCATTTTCCTCAGGGAACAAATTATAATCATATTTATCAAGCAAAGCACTTACCAAGCGCTTGCTACATGCCAGGTCCTTACAAAGCATCTTACATAGTTTATTGTATTTACTCCTAACAACATATTCTGCAAGGCTGAGGATCTTCACTGCCCAGAGACGGACTTGCTCCAGGTGTGAGATGCCACATTCCAGCTCTTTCCATCCAATCAAGCCTGTTATTTGCTTACTGATGTGGGTCTAGCCTATCAATCACTAAGACGTGGATATTAAAATTTCCCACAGTAATGGCGGCTTTGTCAGTGGCTTCTTGTGACCTGTCAATTTTTGCTATATATTTTTGTATACCATTAGTGCGTACATGTTTAAAATTCTTTTTTATCACTACGAGTGTCTTTTATCAATATGACCCTGTTTCCCTTTAGTAATGCTGTTTGTCTTAATGCTTATTCCTTCTGTTATTAGTCAACAGCCTTATCTTGTTTAAAACTTGCTTAATACACATTCTTTTCATTATTTGGTTTTCAGTCTTTTCGTACCCTTAAGTGTGACTGTGGTTAAATGAAGCTCTATTTTTTTTTTTCTTAATCTAGTCTGAGAATCTTCGCCTTTTAACGAACAAGTTTAGCTCACTTACCTTGATGGTGATTTTTCATATATTTAGATTCACTTCGTATAGTTTGTCCACTTTTTCTGTTTCTTTTTTTTCCTCTTTTCTCAGATGGTTTGAGTTGCTTCTTTTTGTTTTCATCATTCCATTAATGTTTTGTTCACTAGTTTGGAAATTATATACTTTAGCTCTATTATTCTGGTGCTTACTTCCAAGAACTTTTAACATCATACCTAATTAAATAAAATTTAAAATTTGTCAGTATTTACCCCCTCTTCCTCTTGAAAAACAACAACAAAAAATCTCAGAATGCTTTAACTCCACAATCTCTCTCCTCCTGAAAACTACTGCTGCCCAGAATTATAGTTCCCAATCAAAAATTAGACATATTATTATTTTAAACAGCGTTATTCAAACCTTGTCCATTTTCTTAGACTTCTAACATCCCAGGCCTTCCCAGTGGGGTCATTTTCCCCTTTCTGTAATACCACCTTTGGAAGTTGCTTTAACAAATGTCTCTTGGTATGAACCCTCTCATCACCAACACCTTTACATGTGTTCTTGTTCTTGAAAGATGGTTTTACTGTGCACACAATTCTAAATTGACAGCATTTGCTTACAATACTGTGAAAGTATTACTGCATTGTTTTCTGGCTTTCCCCATCACTGCTGAAGAATCTCCCATCATTCTAATTGTGGTGCCTCTGGAACAAACCAACTCCTCTTTGCCAACTCCTGTCCTTATCCTCAGCTGTGGAATAATCTTATTGCATCTGCCCTCAAATTGTTTTTCTTATTAGCTGGGTCATGCTTTTAAAAATACCTTATTGAAAACTAATTTATCCTGATCTTTCAGATGTCTTTTACTGGGAGAAATTGCTCTATTCAGCTCGTCCTCCAAATGGCTAGAAATGAAAAGCCTTTTTATTTTTCAATCCACTTCATCTGGCTGACTCCTGGTCCCACCACTCCACTGAAACAACTTTTGTGAAAGTCTCCTAATTGCCAAATCCAGCGGACTCAGCCCATGTCTTGGGCACCATTAGTCACTTCCCTTTCCTTTTCCCTTTGCCCTCTGAGTCACCTGGCGTTTCTCCCCTCTGACTCCTCAGTCTCCTTTATTGGCAGTTCTTGTACTACCTGCCCTCCGACGGTGGCTGTCCTAGATAGATTCCTTTTGCACGTCCTCTGTCACCCTTCTCCATCCCGCTCTGGTCCCTAGGAGGCTGACCCAGAAGGACTGCATCCACTGAGCTCCCTGGCTGTCTGGCCTTCAGTCGGGTCTAGCCTACAGGAGGAACTGAGAGGAAACCAGAAGGCAGAAAGGGTGAGAGGTGAGAGCATTTATTCCCCTAGCTCCTCACCTGCAGGGTGGGCCTCGCCATCCAGCTACTCTCTCCAAGTTCTGGGAAATGCAATGACCACTACAAACTGTGCGTCACCAGCCAAACTGTCCTTTTTGGGTCCTTACCCCAGACAGACATGTTCAACTTCTGTCGAGGAGATTTACCTATAAATACCGAAGGCATACCAAATTCATTTATCCAAGCTTTAACGCAATCACTCCTTATATCACCCCCTCCAAAGCAAACAAACAAATTAAGCTGATCATCCCCCAGCTGCCTGATGATGTTCAGTCATGCCTTTCCCATAGGTCAACCAAGAAGTTTCAGAGTCATCCTCACCTTTGCTTCTTCAAACCCCACTCGTATCTAAAGAGCCACTAAGTCCATTCTATTTGACTTTGGAAATATTTCAACTCTATCCTTTACACTCTCTTCCCATCACCACTCACTTATTTTAGGACCTCATCACTTCCACCTAGACTATCTGTCTCCCTGCTTTTAGCCTGGCCCAACTCCAGCCCTGTCTATACTACAGTGCAAAAATAAACTTGCTTGGGCATAAATCCAGAGGGAACCTTAATTCAAAAAGATACATGTACCCTAGTGTTCATAGCAGCACTATTTACAATAGCCAAAGCTTGGAAACAACCTAAATGTCCATCGACAGATGACTGGATAAAGAAGCTATAGTATATTTATACCATGGAATACTACTCAGCCATAAAAAAGAATAAAATAATGCCATTTGCAGCAACATGGATGGACCCAGAGATTGTCATTCTAAGTGAAGTAAGCCAGAAAGAGAAAGAAAAATACCATATGATATCACTTATATGTGGAATCTAAAAAAAATGACACAAATGGACTTAATTACAAAACTCACAGACATAGAAAACAAACTTATGGTTACCAGGCAGGGAAGGGGGTGGGAAGGGATAAATTGGGAGTTCTACATTTGCAGATACTAATATATATATACTAGATAAACAAGTTCATTCTGTATAGCACAGGGAACTATATTCAATATCTTGTAGTAACTTACAGTGAAAAACAATATGAAAATGTATGTATGTTCATGTATGACTGAAGCATTGTGCTGTACACCAGAAATTGACACAACCTTGTAAACTGACTATACTTCAATAAAAATATATATATATACAAAAAAAACTTGCTGAAGTGCAAATCCAGTTGTGTCCCTCAGATCTCCTTTGCCTAGTACACAGTGTCCTTCATAATCTGGTCCCTGGCTACTTTCCCTATCTTATCTCTCACCATTTCCTTTCAGAGACCCCACCTGAAGTTCTTTTGCCTGACAGCCCCTATCCCCCTTGAGTACTGCTCCTCCTGTAAGACTCAGAGCAGGTAGCAGCTGCTCATGAATGTGTTCTCCCATGCTCAGAGACTCAGTCACCTGCCCCTCCTCTCGGTCTCTTGCACAGATCTCCATTACAGCATTTGTAACACTCCACCATGCTTATTAACTATTTTCCTCTGTCTTCCCCGAAAACCAGTGAGCCTCTGGAGATCAGTGACCAATTCTCACTCAGCTTCATTTTTCCGGTGCTCATCACAGTGCCCTTCATGGAGTAAGATCAATAAATGCACAGCCCTCTACCTTGAGGTTCCCTGGTCCAATCTCCCCCACATTGTAGAGTAACCGGGTCATAGGTAACTCGGCACCTGCTTTTGAATCCTTACTCCTTTCTTTCCTTCTCTCTGTATCTGAGCTGCCAGTCAGGACAGAGGTAGACGTCAGTAGGGTCCATCTCTGAACTAGTTCAAATTATTTCACACCTACTTCTTCCAGGCAAATGGCTCAGTAATTCTCAGTATTATACAAAACAACTTTTTTTTAAGAACTCAGACTATTTCACAACAAAACTAGGTATAGCTTTGAAAGATAAGTCAAACCACTCAGGGCAACAGCCTACTCTCTCAAAGTTATAGCTCTATCACCTTGTCCAATCAGCAGTCCATCTAAAACAAGGGAATGTTTCTTTCAAAACGTAAATTGACGTCGTTAACTCTTGTCTTAGTTCATAAGAGTTGAGGTCAGTTGGAACAGTCGCCTGATGGATAGATGATTTCCAACAGAGTCAATGAAACAGAGATCACTTTGCCCCGGCCATTTTCTTAGGAAAATATGCTTTATTCATTCTGGAGACAAGCTAGGTTCATATCCTGCTGCAGAGGATGGAGAGATAAGCATTTTTTGACACAAAGATGATATGATTTTACAATCTAGGAGTTTACATTTAGATTTTGTAAATCTATGATTTTATAGATTTTTTTTTTACTATTTACATCTATTTAGATGATTTTACCATTTAGATTTTACAATCTAAGGCCGGCCTTCAGAAAACAAATAGCTATGCTGTTTAAGTATTACCAAAATAATAGCTTCAAAATAACTTTTCTAAAACCAAAGCCATCATTTATGAAGACATCCCACGCATTTGGTTAGCCTACAACTAAGTTAAACCACCCATTTAGATGAATGTTAAAGGAATGCAAAGCAGAATTCTTCAAAAACTACGTAATAGAAATTCTCTGAGTATTGACTTCACTATCAAGAGTTTCCATCAACAATATTCCTATCCTCGGTTTCCGACATGGGAGATAAACCCGTATCTGAGTAAATGCTGTCACAAAACACCATTGAAAACTGCATAATCAAATACCACCTGAGTGTGATGAGTGCCACATCCTTACATTGCTCTGAAAGCGGAAGGCTTTGTTTTTGCATCTTCCCATGCTCTTTTTCAGGAGCCAGGGAGGGTTCATGCACTTCCACGTGGCACAGCCTTGTGTTTGATATGGTTCCCATCCCCTGGTTATGCTAGAAAGAAACAGTGCAATGGTCTAGGAGCCAATTAGACGTGGAACACACCCATTTAAGTAAAACTCAATTGGACATTCACAACCATTTATTATGTACACACTGTGCTGTGGGGAACAAGTGAATAGGAGCCAATTAGAAAATGATTTAGGCTGAGAGAGCATGGAAACCGTATCATTTTCTCTGCCTGGGGCAACGGCTTTGTGCATATTCACCTACTGAATTCCTACCTTAGAAGCCCATCTACTCCAAGATAACACCCATTGGGGGTTATTCTCTCTTCCTTTCCCATATTCCTAGAGTATCTTTTTTTCACCTCTATTATATTATTTATCATATCTGTTCTGTGACACAGTTTTCACTTTGTATCAACCTTTCCTCTTTCCTAGATCCCAGAGCTCCGGGGGATTTGAATCTTTTTGTTGTTGTTGCTGTTATTCACTTGTTCCCCACAGCACAGTGTGTACATAACAAATGGTTATGAATGTCCAATTGAGTTCTACTTAAATGGGTGTGTTCCACGTCTAATTGGCTCCTAGACCATTGCACTGTTTCTTTCTTGCATAACCAGGGGATGGGAACCATATCAAACACAAGGCTGTGCCACGTGGAAGTGCATGAACCCTACGCCATCACGAGTTGCCATCATGCAGAATAAAACACAACTCCTGGGCCAGGAATTCAGAGCCCTTCACAGCCCACCTCTACCTGTCCAGCTTTATCTGCCACCACATCCCGATGCATATGGTCTGTTACCTGCAACTGGTCCCCCATGAACTTGGGGCTAGTATATATTCTCTAATTCTTGGCTGGAGTATTCTACACATGCTTACCAAATCAAATTTGTTAAATTGCACTGTTTATTTTACCAGTTTGGGGGGGGGGGTGGAATCTATTTGACCTTTAAATAATAAAAAAAAAAAAAGATGAACTGAAATCTCTCCCTGTGGTGATGGATTTGTAAAATTTTTCACTATTGCCATACTAGTTTTGTCATCTATGTTTAAAAGCTGTTTTATTAGGTACATACAAATTTAGAATGATTGTGTCTCTCTGGTGAATAAAACTTTTCATCACTGAGTAGTGCCCCTCACAAGGATGCTCATCTCAGAACCCATCCTGGCCAGCACACTTAGAGCTGTTTTTTCTAGTATTCCTCTCTAGCTTTTTAAAATTTTTTTAAATTTATTATTTTATTTGGGGGGGGGGGTCATTAAGTTTATTTATTTATTTATTAGTTTTTTTTTTTTTTAATGGAGATACTGGGGATGGAACCCAGGACCTCGTGCATGCTAAGCACGTGCTTTACCACTTGAGCTATACCCCCTCCCCCCTCCTCTCAGGCTTTTTAGTGGTGAGTTTAGTGTTGCTGCTGATAGTCCTGATTTTGTTTCTACCTTTTTCTTTCTCAATTTTTATTTGTCCTGATTTTTCTATGCTTTAATTTTTCTCCCTCAGAAACTTTTTTTTTTTTAATTAAATGAGACATTTATTGGTTAGTGTCCTTATTCCATGTCTTTCCCATGACTGTTCCAGAAGCTGCTCCCTCTACTTCTATTATTTCAATGGTTATCCCTCAAGTTCTACACTGTGTAATTACCAGAGTCAGACACTATTGTCTTTACTTCCTGGGGAAGAACAGAAGGATCGCAGATCTTTAAGTCACTCCTGAATACGTCACATGCTCTACTTGTCCAGTATTTTAACTCTCTCCTCCCTCTTCTTTAATCCCAATTAGTTTAATTAATCACTAATTACTAATAGCATCCTTGCCAGTGGTATTCGTAACAGTGGTAGCAGCAGTAGAAGTAGTATATCTACAGGCAATTTTTTTTTTAATTTACCTGCAACTTTAACAATTTTTTTGTTCCTCGTTCCTTCTTGTGTCTCACACCCTCTTTGTGGGGTTAGTCCCCTTTCTCCTGAAAGTTCCTTTACAAGTCCCATCAGTGAATGCTCACTGGGGGAGAACTCCTAGTCTTCGTTTACATAAAAACGTTTTTATATTACCCACACTTCTTTTTGTTGCTATTTTCTCTAAGGCAGAATGGGTCTCTTACCAAGGCATCGCTTCCACCCTTACCCTTCACAGACAGACTGATGCTCTCGGCAGTTTGAAGATGCTGTTCCACTGATTTTCCTTCTGCTGTTCCTACGGAGTCTGCTGCTCCAGCTGCCATTTCTTTGTAAAAAAGTTGCCCTTTTTTCTCTGACTTTGAGATCTTCTCTTTGTCCTTGTCCAGGGGTTCCACGACAATTTGCTTGTGGTGTTTATTTATCCTCCCCCGTGCTTTTTGGACTTCCTCCATCTGGGGAGTCATGGCTTACATTTGTTCTGGAAAATTCTCAGCCGTCTCCTTCAATATTGCCTTTTCTGTACTCTCCATTCTCTTCTACCAAAACTCCGATTAGACAAATGTTAGTTCTCATTTTACCTCCCCTGTCACTTAACCTCTCCTTCATAATTCCCATCTACTTTCTATCTATTCTGAATTCTGAAAAATGTGCCCAGACCTGTCTTCCAGTTCATTCATTCTTTCTTCAGCTGTTTAATCATCCACTGAGATACAATATCTCAACAGTTATATTTTTTTACTTATAGGAGATTATTTGGTTCTGTTTCAGATCTGCCTGGTTTTATTTTTAAATTCCGTCTTTTATTTCTTCAAACATTTCCTGCATTATATTGCACCTCCCCTGCCTAAGTGTAGGCAAGTGGCTTAATTTCTCTGCTTCTCAGTTTCCTCATCTGTGAAATGGGGATAATTGCTGTACCTCCGTCATGGAGCTGTAAAGATTAAATGAATTACAATACGTGTCCCTGCCAATGCCCCATCAGAAACTAGCAATCAGACTAGGTATTTCAATCGAAGAGGGAGTTAAGAACAGACAAGTCAATTTCAAAATTATTGGAACAGCTGGAGAAGAAACACGGGGACAATGGCGCAACCCAGAGAGCAGGAAATACAGAAAACTGCGGCTGCCCTGCCGAGGCTCCCCTGAGCCCACACTGCGCTGCTTCCACAGAGCCAGTCAGCTCCTGCTCATCCACCGACTACCATCCCTTCAGGGACCTTGCACATCTGAGTCCTTGCCTCAGCTCTGCCAGGAGCCACTGCAGAGGAGGGGGGGGCACTTATCTGCGAGGACCACTGCAGCTGCCCATTCTGCCGCTGCTGCCAGAGGCACTGCCAAGGGCGGAATAGCAGCCACCTTCTCCCCACCTCTTCATCCAGCGCAGACGGCAGCGGGTGAAGGCGGGTGGGCGTGGGGCTGAGCCAGCCTCTGCACACTGTGTACAGGGCTTCCAGCATGGTCTGCTGCATAAATACTTACTCTGGCGGCAGCTGTGTCCTGTGTTCAGTCATTGCAAGAGCTGAAGTCTCAGAGGGTCCCCACTGTTGTGCATTCTTTCTGTTGGCTCTCATTCGTGTCACCCGTGGTTTGTGGCTCTGTGTGTTTGGTGACCTTTCATGATGAGCCCATTCACAGTTGCTATGAGCCTGTGGGGACTGTAACCTGCGGGAAATTGGAGTGCCTGTCTCCAGAGAGGACTTGTCTTTCTCTCTGCTGAGAGGCCCGGGAGGTATAAAGGACTTTAGCAGGCTTTAACAGTCCCAGGTTGAGACAGGCCCCTTGGGGGCCAGCCATGGGCCCTGAACTCTGCAATGCTGATGTAAGTGTTTTCCCTCTGGGAGGAAGTCTGACTTCCGAGCATGTTTACCTGCTGCTCACCACCACTCTGACTTAATCTCACTTTGGGAGGCAGGGGGAGCACAGAAGGAGGAATTTAGAGATTTCCTTTCCTTACTGGGAGTCCAAAAATGTGTTTAAGTCTGTTTTACATAAGACTATTTTTTTTTTTTTGAGGAAGACCCTGCAGAGTCTATAATCAGCCGTAGTGCCCAAAGCAGAAATCTGTGTTTCATTCAATAGAAAAAGAGGAGCCATTTAAGAATGGAGACCAGGGAATGATGGGAACCAATCTAGGTTTCAGCAAGAAAACTGGCAGTAAAGCAATCTGATGGGAACACACATGTCTTTTAACAACAGGGAGTGTGAGAATCATAGTTCCCAGGAACGTATGTCAAAGGCAAATTTCTAGAAAAATCCAAATTTCAGATATTCAGCCCAATAGTTCTCACATATGTATTTGTCAGAACTCTAATCCTAGTTTGAACTTGACTGCATGAGATCACTGTTAATATGGCCTTCACTATAAATGTAATCTACTGGCATCCTAGCTTATTAATCAATCCTCTGTGACTCTGATTATTGCTCATTGTCCCCAAACAGTCGGATCCTTGACAATTCAATAGAAACAAGGAACACCTGGGCAAGCAACACTGCAGTCAAGCATTTGAACCTTGGCGACTCCACCCCAGGCAGACACTCCCCAAGGCAGCCAGCAAAGCTCCTTAACAGCAACTTGGAGGCGTGCCGAGCTCCCTCTAAGAATCTGATTCCGTGAGTCATGCTCCGTGGGCACACCCCAAATTTCTGTTTGTTTTGGAAAAGTCAATTACCTCTCACCAAGAATAATTCCCATATGAGACTGACAGGAGAGTTAACGCTGAGTGTTCAAAAAGAATAACTTAGGTACCAGCACCATCAGCAGATTTTGTCAACTGGTAACATCTGTTAGCTGGCAAGTGAAGAAGGATGGCATGCTTTCAGATATAAACATAAAATGTTTAGGGAAGAATAATGTGTAAGGATAACTCCACCCGGTTGTGTTGGTTACATTTAAAATCTGGTGCTCTTGACAGGCAGCACAGTAAAGTTGCTTGGAGAATACATGGAGGGAGGAGGGGGGAGCTCCCATGACAGGTGGCTGGAGTGAACTGGTAACACACAGGCAGGATCTATGTCGGAGGCAGAGCCTGCATAAAGCTCCGATGGATGGGGTGGGCTGACAGACCAGGGATGGAGAGGGATCCAGGAAAAGCACTAAGAATTTTACATAAGCCATTAGGTCATTGGAGAACCATTTAGTGAGAACTGGGAGACTGGGGCAGGGACGGGGTGGACAGGAGTGTCAAGGCTCTGTTTAGGACACTTTAAGCTGAAGATGCTACAGGACAGCCGGGTGATCATGCCAGGTGTGCAAGGATCTGAGCCTGGAGCACACCCTAAGCCACCCTCCGCAACACAGAACTTCCAGGCCAGCTGCTCAAGTGTTCCCAGGTAGTTTCCGACTGCCATTACATTGATAACCTGTGAACTTGAACACCAGATAAAAATCCCTCTTTTAAAGATCACGTAAAAGGGTTGGCACTTCAGGAAGCTGACTAACACTGCCTGGTTCTACCACCACCCTCCGTGACATTCTTCACGTAAATACTTCCTACCCGACCTCAAGCAGAGTCCTGCATCACTCCCCAGTCCCTCCCGAGCCCCAGTATTCCTCCTCTCGGGACCGAAACCTCATCCCTGCCTCCATTCTTGCAGTCTGCTCCCCTGAGTACCCCACACAACTGCCTCGACTCTCCTCCTGTCTACCAGTCACTCTTCTGTTCCTGGAACAAGGAAGAGAAAGAGCAAGCAAGAGAGAAAGAACCCAGAACCCTTGCTCACTTACGGCTGAACTGGAGATTTGGGAGACGCGCTATGTCTGTGTGAACCCCTGAGAAGCCACGCCCTTAGCATCTGACCGCCCACCTGTCTCCCCGGCAGGTTCCCCACTACTCTCTTTCTTGCACTGTCCGCCAGGGCTAACCAGCCACTCTCCCCAGCACGTCTGCCCTCCCTTCCCCTCTGATCCTTACATTCCCCTCTCTCCCAATTACCACGTGTTTATACCAGCCATCAAGGTCTGGCTCAAATGCCACCTCCTCCTTGAAAAGGAAAAAAAAAAAACCTACAAAGTATGAAGAACATACATCATTCTAGGAGCACATTTATCTCCTCTAACTGTCACCACCACCATGGCAGGTAGGTGTTATGGCACCTGCTCCAGAGGTGAGGAAACAGGCTCAAAAGGTGTAAAAGTACACAGTTAGTCAGTGACAGGCTGAAGTACAAGCCCAGGTGTGTTAAGCCCAACATCTGTTCCCTTGACCACAGCTTTATTTTACCCCCAAATCCAGTGGCTCTCAGCCCTGAACCCCTGTCAGGATCACCTGATGCCCCGACCATGCCTCTGACCAATCACGGAGGACCTCTTGGGGTGGGGCCCTCCACAGCACATCTTAATGCCCCCCAGGGGATTCCAGTGTGGACCCAGGATGGAAAACCGCCAACCTACTTTATCTTCTTCAACTTTCAAAGGTATCTCTTGCTCCCTCTGAACTCCCATGCCACTTCGCTTCTACCTTCAACCATTCAACTATTTACTGTCAGTCGCTGATCCCTCACTGGGTGCCAGTGACCATGCAGGGCTCTGGGACCAGCATCAAACAAGACTGATGATGTCTCATGCCCTTGGGCAGCTTCTTTCCAAGCAGAGGAGGCAGCCAGTTAAGTGGAATAAAGGCAAAAATGTAAAAGACAAAACTTCAACACTTTTAGAACAAAATAGGGGAGAGTATCTTTGTGACTTTGAGCAGGAGGAGAGTTCTTAAACAAGACACCAAAGGCAGAAACCATAAATATAAAACTGTTCAATCTGATCTCATATTAAATGTTAAACTTCTTTCGTTAAAAGAAGTAAAAAGACAAGCCACACACTGGAATATAACATTTGCAACATACACATCTCAAATATACATATACAAAGGATTGGTATTCAGAAGATGTAAAGAACTCTTACAAATCAAAGATAATAATAATAACCAGCAGGAAAAAGTACACACATTTCACAGAAGAGTAAACACAAATGGTTAGAAAACATTTTAGGAGATGCTCAACCCCATTAAAAATTAGGGAAGTGGAAATTAAGTTACGATAAGATACCATTTTACACCAAACAGATCGTCAGATTTTTAAAGCCTGGCCAAGAAGGTAGGTGTGATGGAGATGCCGAGATACTGAGAGCGGGGTGTGCAGAGCGGTACTGCAAACAGTCGCAGCACAATGTGAAAACCTAAAACAGGCAGAGCAGGAAGCGACCAGGACCAGATGGCAGGTGAGGCAGGAAAAGGTCCACGAACGCTGAGATGTAAGGGATGAATAACAGTTAGCCAGCGGAAGAAAGGGCGGGGCGTCCCAGACAGAGGGAGGGCGAGCACGATACATTTCAGGTTAAAGAGAGGCGTGTGAAAGGGCTAGGTCGAAGGAGCTCGACGCTGTGTGCACCAGCTCGAGCTCTAAGAGCCTTGGGAAACTACTGGGTTTTAAGCAAAGGCATAACATCCATTCATTCACCAAAAAAGTCACAGGCACCTGCCACAGTCCAAGCCCCACGTAGGCTCTCGCTCCACATGATGGCACCTGTTTTAGAAATATCACTCAGGTGTTGGGTGGAGAACAGGTTGGAGGGTCACATGACCAGAAGTAGGGAGGCTACTGAGGAGGTGAGGTGGGGGTCGTCACCTGGACCGGGGCGTAATTGCACAGGAGGCAGAGGGCGTAAATGCACAGGAACGCGAGGTATTTGGGAGGTAGAAGGAACCAAACGGGGCAGTCAATTAGATGTGGGTCTATAGTAGTAAATGAAAAGAAGGCCCCAAGGTGATGCTCTAGGCATCCAGGTGGATGGTGAGGCTTCTGCGGACTAGGAATTAAAGAGGAGGGCGGGAAGTGGCCAATAGGTGCATGGTCAAGGGGTGGACAGAAGAAGGCTACATGGGAGCCTGGAAAGGAACGGCCAAACAGAAATCAATGTGGCGTTGCTGAAACTGGGGCAGGGGTGGTGGCAGTGGTGTCGTTGAAGAAAAGAAAATGGTCAATGGTGTGAGATGCTGCTTGAGAAGTCAAGTTTTAAAAGGTGGCGGGGGTTGGTGGGGAGGAGCTGAAAATTGTCCATCAACTGCGGGGCCAAGAATGGCCTTCATGAGAGAAGTTTCCGTTGGGCAGTGGGAGGAAGCAAAACTGCTGAGGGCTGAGGAAGGGGAGGAAGAGCAATGGAAGGCACCCTTTTAAGAGAAACAAAGTGCTAGGCAGAGAGCAGGGGAAAGACGTTGTCTTCATCTGTTTTGCTTTGTTTTAGAAAAGCAAGACATGAGTAGGTCTGGTGAGAAGGAGCCAGCAGGGGGGAGGTGGTTGAAGATGCGAGACAGAGATGGAAACAGCAAGGCCTTGATGACTACTCCGTTCCAGCTCCAACCGGGTGTCCTTCAATTCAGCTCCAACCCAGAGCTAGAGCAGACACCACAAGTTAAAAGGCACAGTCTCATGGGGAGAGGGAAGCTCAGTGGTAGAGCACATGCTTAGCATGCACGAGGTCCTGGGTTCAATCCCCAGTACCGCCTCTAAAAATAAACCTAATTACCTCCCGCCCTGCCAAAATAAAATAATAATAAATAAAATACTTTTTTAAAAGGCACAGTCTCTTACCTTAGATGCCAGCTGCTCTTCAGGGGTCCCCAGGCCACCCACACTTCTGACTGGCTATAAATTCAGAAGCTTCCATGACCCCTCTGGTTTGACAACCCATGAGATTCACAGAACAGAACTCAGGAACGTGCTACTATTATTGTTATTTTGTGTTATTATATAAATCATTATAATTTTATTGTAAATGACACAGATCAGGAGGACGAGCTGGAAGACAAGACATCCAGGGAACGGTCTAGGAGGGATTACTGAGCTTCCACGGCCCTCCCGGGGACTCAGGCTGCATCACCAGCCCACGACGTCACTGTGTGCACTGACCAGGAAGCTCCTCCAAGCACCAGTGTCCAGAGTTTTGGGGATTTTATTACGTACCTATGACACATTAAATCATTGGCTACATGCTTGAACACAGTCTTCAGCCCCCCTCCCCTCCCAGGAGGCCAGGAGGAAGCCCCAACCCTCTGACCACCTAGGTGGTCCTTCTGGCAACCAGGCTCTGGTATGAAGCTACCTAGGTGATCTGCCACGAGCCAGTGAAGAGACTCCATGGGTTTCAAAGCTCCCTGCCAGAAGCCTGGGACAAAGATCAGATACACTTTTTATTGCATGGCAGTGAGTCAGGAGGTTCAGGGCCTGGGTGCAAGGAAACCCCCCTACCACCCCAGCAACAAGGGAATGGTGGGGCAGCGGGGCTGCAAGTTGGAAGCGTGGTGGGAGATGCTCAGGGAGGTCTCCTACGACGGGGTCTAGTTTCAAACACTGACCGTGAGAGTGGTGGGGTCAGGATTTGAGGTCAGTGGGGAGAATTTGAAATTGTTGTTGACAGACACCTAGGGAAGCCTCATGGGACTGCTGGGCAGTGTGACAGCCCAGTGGGTGGCGGCACCCAGGCATCCAGGCGACAGCCATCTGTAAGGCTAGATGGTTTTCTCCAACAGCCCCTAGCAGCCCGGCTGGAGATTCAGAGGAAGCAGACTATGAATACAGCCAGGCCTGGGGTTTCGTCTAGTGAGCGCTGGGGAAGAAAAAGGGAAAGCCCGCTGAGACCAGCAAGAAAATGGTTGAAAAGATGGCACATAGAAATGAAACCGGACGGATAAGGAAGCAACGTTGCAGGGCTGTTAGAGGGAGGGTGTCCTGATAAGGGTGAATAATTGGTGTTTTGAGAGTATGGGAGTGAGAAAGCAGGAAGGCTGTGGTCAGAGAGGAGGAAACCTGTGCGCATGATTGCCGAAATGGAGCCTTTCCAGGAGGTGCCTTGGGGGTGACCCAAGGAGCACCTACTCCACATGGAGAATTAACTCCTTGCATTCAAGATAAGTTCCCTGAAGAGAGGGACCATGATTAATTCATCTTTGTATTCCCAGCAGTGCTGAAAATACTATATTGGAAGGTAATGATACCCTTTGGGAAGGAAGGATGCTAAGTTGTGGAGGATGCTGGGAAACTCAGGAAGCCCCTGTGCGGTGAACCCACTGGAGGTTCCATTTGGTCAAAGGCCTCAGGGAACCAAGGAGACAAAGGAGCAGCCGCGCACACGGGGGAGCAGGATTCCCCATGTTCACTGCAGCCCCAGGCCGAGCGAGCTCAGTAGGAGTCAGTGTTGCCAGTTAACACTTCCCAGTCTTAACACACACATACTCACTCACAGCCAGCGATCCCTGTTGGATCATCTCTACCATCAGAGATTCAAAGACCACAGTGGGAACATTAGGAAGGGAAGTCTCATCAGGAAGGGAGTGACTTCCAGGGACACGGTTAGAAGGGCTAAACTTCACTAATCCCCTCTTTGGTCTTTCCAACTCACCCACCGAGTGCCTTCTGGAATCCCTTATTCAGTGATAGTTCGGCCCATCTGTTGAGTGCTTACCCTAAGCAAGGTGTCACAAGAGAAAGAAGGATGGACAACTTTGTCAAGGCCTCCTAGGAGCTTACAGATTGATGGGGAGGGTCAGATGGGTTCCCAAATAGTCACACTCTAGGGGGAGGGTATAGCTCAAGTGGGAGAGCACATGCTTAGCAGGCATGAGGTCCTGGGTTCAACCCCCAGTACCTCCATCAAAAAACTACCTAAATAAATAAAATTAATTACCTCCTCCTGCAAAAAATCATAATAATAAATAATAAAAATAAATTTAAAAATTAAAAAAAAAAATAGTCACGCTCAAAGCAGCTCCCTGCGTACCAACAAGGAGGCTTGTCACCTGGGGGAGAGTAAGTTGAACAGTTCTGTTCTGTTTATTGATGTGACGAGTTTGTTTGCTTGTTTGTAGGATTTTTTTCCCTCTTGACTAGAACTTAAAAGAAGTAAGAGCAAATCTCCCTGCCCTGTGACAGTGAGCCTGAATCCTCTTTACTCTGGATACTTTAAAATAACGTCTCCTAGGAAATCAGCCTCTGGAGAGAGGGAGGTAAGGAACCTGCTGGAGTTCCCAGACCAGCTGCTCCCCGCAGGGTGATGCAAGAGCTAAGTGGTCCGACAATCGAACAATGTGCGCTCAGTCAGCAAGGCTGCTGTAGGGCGGGAGAAAACGTTGAGAACTTACTCCCTTCTCCCCACATCTCCACTCACACTAGGCTGGTCCCCTTGTCAACAAAGCCATTTGTTAAAGGACAGCAAGCGGGGCCAACTCCTGGTGTCAGGAACGGTCTGAAGAGCGTGGCCCCCAACTGATGCTGGGATTTCGGGGTCCTGGGGTTCCCCAGGGGCACGGTGTAGGCCCCGCTCTCTCTCCATCTCATCACCCAGCGTGGGTGGGAGGAAGTCGAGCCGGAAGTTGGGCATTTGCGTGGGAGTCTGTGACCTGCCGGATCTGCAGCTGGACCCTGGGCCAGGCTGGTCCCTCGGCCACAGACTGACCTGAGGAGCTTAGTCAGAGATGTCTGAGCAGGAGGCCTGGGTTCCTTAAGCCCCTGTGGAGTAGGACCCTGTTGGGCGAAGGTCACTCTCCGGACTGAACAAGCAATTTCAAAAGGAACTCCCATGCGGAAGTGAGAGAGGGCAGGGAAACTTGCCAGGTCAGCCAGGGCAGCACAACGTTCCGGGCAGGACCCAGGGACACAAGTCGCCCACCCAAAGGCCCTGAACTGAATGTCTCTAGGGCCCGCATCCTTTGGAGAACAAAGAATGAAAGCTAACACAGGAGCCAGCAAGAGCCAGCAACCAGGGATTGCAGGGGTGACTCGTCTGATCAGTTTCCAACTGATGGACAATTGTCCATCACGCTTCCTGGTCTGGGGACAGGAGAGGAACACAGCCTGCTTCGATCATCAATAGATGGCAGAGAAGAGGTCGCTGCAGACATTGAGAAGAAAACCGTAGGAGTAACGTGCCACAGAGTGGCTGGAAGTGGAGAGGCGGGGTGAGAGCTGGGGGCACTGGGAGATCTTAACGAGAAAAGGATAAACCAGGTTGCCCTCAGTTAGGGGCGAGACTGACGTGGTCAAGGATCAGCAGAGGTTTGTGAGCTGGGGGTGGTGGGCAGGAGGAAGGAGGAGGGCTGAGAGATAAAAGCCGAGGGGTGGAAAGTGCCAGCAAGTTTGGGCTGTGGGAGGGCCCTGGCGATGGAGACCCCACCCCCTAACCCACAACATTGCAGTGGGGCGTGCTGAGGTCACAGACTTCTACCCCAAATCCACAGAAATGGCAGAAGCCTCTCCCCAAAAGAGGGGCACTGAGGGTGCACCCCAAGCACGGCTGTGGACCTGTGCTCCCCAGATCTCAAGCACCCTGCACCCATAGACGTGGACAGGCCCCTGGCTGGACGATATCAGCCGCCTGGACTAGCCTAGGGCAAGCCACCCAGGCACTCAGGCCCTCCCGTGACTCACAGTCACACACGGTCATCCCTCATCATATCATGTCTTGATGCACGGTCCCAACTCCCAGTTCTTTATGCCTCCCTCTGCGCAGTACAATACCTTCCAGATGCCCGGCTCTGGAAGGCTTTCAGGGACAGGGAAGTGACAGTTGGGTTCCTGGACAGGGGGACAGTCCAGTGGTGAGAACTCTATAAGGGTGGAAATTTTTTTCTCTTCTTCCCTTGTCGTTTTTTTTTTTTAATCTAATAATTAAATTTACATAAGACAGATTAACAGGAGAAAAAAATCTCATTTAATTTCATACATAAATAAAGTAAAAATATGAGACTCAAAGGCAGTCGGGCAATCAAGGTTCTATGCAGCCCTGAGCTAAGGGATGGGAGAGGGGCCTGGGGCTTCCAAGGGGACAAGGCAGATAAGTCATGTTTGCCCTGCCATGTGGATAAATCTTTCAGTTAAAAAGTTGTTTCTGGGAAGAGCTCACCTTCTGATAGAGGTCCCCTTTCTAAATTCCTTTAGGTCATTAAGGGAGAGGTAAAAGGCTTTTCCTGATCAGCTGAGTCTCGACTGCCTTCAGCCCAGAATATCCCACGTGCCGAAGTGGTTCTTGGGGACCCTTCTTGACGTGGCTGCTCTGCTGGGTACACGATGACCCCAACTGCTTCTGCCACATCGGCCCTGGAGCGGGGGCATTGCCCTCCCCTAAGTCTCTGAGGCCACCTTCCGGCCTTCAGCAAAGCTCTTCTGAAGGTCTGAGGAGGAGGGAAGGCTTCTGCCAAGTCCACAATCCCTGCCTCCTCCCTGAGTCTCTAGGCAGGACAGGAAGTGCTTGCTCTTCCCCCAGCCCACCCCCCAGGGGGCTCCAGGCAGGTCCGAGGCTCAGAGGCCTGGCCCAGGCTGCCACGAGGGCTCCCAGAGAAAGAAGATTCTCCCTGTGCCCAGCAGGGCCCTCCTCCTGCCCCAGCCCGCCCTCTCCCCAGGATGTCTGATGGTGCCTCTCCATTCCCCTCAGGGTCCCAAGCCAGGAGGTGACAATGGCCACCATTGTGGACACCAGGTTGCCCTGTTCTTCCTGATAGTTCCTTGTGCAGAGGAAGGAGACCCTCTCCCCATGCCTTCCCTGACGCCCTCCGCTCCTCCACTCTGCCCCGCAGCAGACAGCCCTTCCCACCAGAGCTCACAGTCTCCAAGGAGCAGCCCAGCGTGCAGCCCAGCGCATTCCCAGTTCACAGAGAGCCAGAGGGCGGCTCCCTCTCACGTGCCCGGGTGGGTAGAGGAAAGGGCAGAAGACTCCTCCGTGGAGGTTACACGTCTGCCACGGGCTTGCCACATTCCAGCTCAGACTGTGGACATTTGCAAAAACTCTCAAGGATGGCGACCATGCTGTGTGTGGTTTTGTTCCCCTTCCTCTGTGCACAAACACACACACACACACACACGTTTGTTTCTGGTGAGTCTCTGCTTTTGATGCAAAGATATTCTTACCTAAGGAAGCACCTTCCTATCAGAGGAAGCTAGCTCAGGATGAACGCCGTGAGGGTGGTGTGGCATGATCACTCCCGGCTTCCGTTCATTGGGTCAACACTCTTTTGTGGAGCCCTGTCATGTGCCAGGCATGGCCACAAGTGCTGGGATCCCAGGCCTGCAACAGGTATTAATAGTAAGGGAGACAAGCAAATACAACACCGTGAAGGAGGTCTGCAGAGGGTGTTAGGGGCACACGGCAGAGAGGAGGGCACCCACCACCCAGCTTGGGGAGGGGCTTGACGTGGGGCAGGCAAAGCGTGAGCTGAGCCTCGAGGCCCTAGGAGTTGGCCAAACCACAAAAAGGAGAAGGAGGTTCCAGGCCAAAAGAACCGCTGGTGCAAAATCACAGAAAGATGATCACATTCAAGGGACTGCAAGTTGCGTGGAAGGGCCGTGTGTGGGTTAGAGAAGAGAGCAGAGGACTCTGTGGTGGGACCAGCTTGCCATGTTCAGGAGCCGGCAACCATCCGCAAAGGGGCTGGGCAGCCAAGGATGGGATCTGAGCAAAGGTCTGATCACCAGGTTTGCTTTATGGGGAGGTCTCTGTGGCTGGTGTGTGGAGAATGGATGGAAGGTGTTGCCATGGCAGCCAGTGAACCAATTAGGACATGACTGAAGTAACCTAGGTGAGAAAGGAGGAAGGCTTACACAACGAAGCATGAGGATGAAGAGAAATCTACAGATCCCAGGCATTTAGGAAGGAGTCAAAAAAGACCCTTTCCCAGAACTGATGGTGGGTCATGAATCAATGGACGGGTGAGACCTTGGGTGGGAGTGACTGGGATGCTTTTTGGTCGAGTGGCTTATCCAGTGAGAGAAGAGTGGGGAAGGAGGAGCAGGGGCTTCCTCTTTTTACTCCAAATGCTTTGGTATTATTTGAAACTTTGAAGATGGGCATGTATACTAACAAAAAGCCTAAGAAGGATATTTTTTAAATGACAACTAGTTCGAATGTAATTTTCTGCTGTGTGCATCATCTGTTAACTGTGATAGATCATTTCTCGAACTATCATATAAAACATCCTTCCTTGTAAAAACCTGTTTTGAAAAGTGGACCCTGTGCGACAGCTTCATTGGTTCTTTATGAAATATTGGAAGATTTTTTTTAACCCTCTGATGTCAGGAAGAGAAAGAAACCCCAAGTCAGAGGTCAATGAGTTCTGGACTATATCCATCATATTAAATTTTCGGCAGAATTTTTATAACACCTTTACACAATCAGATGTTCTCATTCAGTAATTAGAGGAGATCCTAGACTTTACCGATGCATCCAGCAATTCCCGAGTGACCTTGCTGAGCACTTCCTCTCCCAGAAAAGAGAAAACTCAGTTCCAGCCAACAAGGAGGAAGTGAGAGAAGAAGTGAAATTAACTAAGCCCTGGAAGGAAATGGCCAAATCACCTTCAGTTGTGTAACAATCAGCGAATAGAACACAGACACAAGGAGACACAGTTAAGGAGAGAAGTGTTTTATCATCAGTTTTAGGAGAAAAGCATTTTTAAGCAACATTTAAAAAACAAAGCCTAATAAAGTGATGGTAAGAAAAGTAAGTTTTATGGATGAATATAAATAATGTATGCAATATATATCTTTATTACTAATCCAGATATTTCTGGCCCATCAATTTAGACATGCTCAATGGTAATTTGCTATCTGATGTTTAACCTAGTTTTGTTTGTATGTGTTAACTTTACACATATTTTTTGATGTCGTCATTATGAAGAAAAGTTTGTCAAGATAGAGGCTAGGACATATTGCATTTAAAAGTTTGTTAGCTTAAACTCCCAAACCAGAAACTGACACATTGTAACTAACTATACTTCAATTTAAAAAATTATTAAAAATAAAAACAAAGCCTAAGATTCCAGGGGCAGAAACCCTAAAGGGACTGTTTTGACAGCTATAACAAAGTCTTAAGGGAAAAGGAAGGGACAGAGGAAATCACGCAAACAGCTGCCAGGAGCAGGTGAGAAAATGAAGAGGAATAAGGAAGAAAGTCAGAAAAGGGAAGCGAGAACTCAGAACCCAGCTGGAAAGTCCCCGTGTCACCCTGAAAGAAGGAGAAAGAAGCAAACTCACATAATATGTCACAGCCAGGTGGGAAGAGGACGGAGGACAAGGGAATGGAGTTCACCCTAATCCTAAGAGGACAATATGGAAACACTTAGGGGCAGATACACGATCTGTCTAAACATCGTTCCGAATACAACCGGATCACTGAGAAAGGAGTTTACAGCTGGGCACTTTGGAAACACAAGAGGCGGGCAATAAATGTTTGTAACCAAAAAAAAAAAAAAAAAAAAAAAGATGAAAAAGCATCTGGTGTGGGTTTGGTGAACCAATATTTGAGTCATGGTTCCAACATTTACGAGTTGTGTGGTCATAGATACATTACCTCTATTGGTCTCAGTTTCCACATAGGTGAAATGGGTCAATACTATCTACCTGAAAGTTTATGTGACGACTAAATAAGATGATGAGAAAAAAGTGCCTGGCATTTAGTAGGTGCTCAATAAAGGACAGCTTTTTTATTTTTAACTTGTTTTTCACATTGACTTTTTCTTACTGAGTTATAGTTGATGTACAATATTATATGTTATGGGCATAAGATATAGTGATTCACAATTTTTAAAGGTTATACTCCATTTTTGGTTGTTATAAAATATTGGCTATATTCCCTGTGTTGTGCAATATATCCTGGTAGCTTATTTATACATAATAGTTTGTACCTTTTAATCACCTCCCCCTAAATTGCCCCTCCTCCCTTCCCTCTCCCTGCTGGTAACCACTAGTTTCTCCTCTATATCTGTGAGTCTGCTTCTTCTTTGTTATATTCACTACTTCGTTGTATTTTTAAGATTCCACATACAAGTAATATCATGTAGTATTTGTCTTTCTCTGTCTGACATTTCACCTAACACAAATGGCAAAATTTTGTTCCTTCTTTCTTAAGTAGTAGTCTATCATATATTCATATACCACATCTTCTTTATCCAGTCATCTGTTGATGGACACTTAGGTTGCTTCCATATCTTGGCTATTGTAAATAATGCTGCTATGACCATTGGGGTGCATGTATCTTTTCGAATTAGTGTCTTTTTTTTTTTTTTTTTTTGGATATATACCCAAAAGTGGAATTGCTGGCTCATATGGTAGTTCTATTTTTAGTTTTCTGAGAAATCTCTGTACTGTTTTCCATAGCGGCTACACTGATTTACATTCCGACCAACGGTGTACAAGGATTCCCTTTTCTTCACATCCTAGCCAACATTCGTTATTTATGTTCTTTTGATGATACCATTCTGACAAGTGTGGGTGATATCTCATTGTGGTTTTGATTTGCATTCCCCTGATGATTAGCAACACTGAGCATGTTTTCATGTGCCTGTTGAACATCTGCATTTCCTCTTTGGAAAAATGCCTATTCAGATTTTCTGCCCAGTCGGGTTAGTTTTTTGTTGTTGTTTTATTTTTGATGTTGAGTTGTATGAGCAAGGACCGCTTTTTTTTTTTTAAGTAAAAAGTAGTTTCTAAATTTATATCCAAGAAGAATGGCATAATACAATGGTATACGAAAGGGACTCGCATCCTAAAGTCTGCAGGACATACCCCGTTAAGCCCATCTGTTTACATATTAACTATGACTACGTTCTCACGACAAGGGCAGAGTTGAGTAGTGGCAACAAAGTTTAAAATATTTGCTAACTGGCTCTTTATAGATAATGTTTCCAGACCCCTGGTATAAGTTGTATCAGAATCCTGTGTTTGTAGCCCACTCTCCTATATCCATTATGTGTGAGAAAAGATACAGAGGAAAAAGGCCACCTCCCCCCCAACCCAGGACTTTTACAGTTGGATCCAAAGGAAGTACAAGTCTTCATTGGCCTCTCAGAGCTGGAATAATAACTCAGCCAACAGGGAGAGGCCACTGGAGACCAGTTACCTCACCAGAGCCAGCCGCCTGCTTGTACATCTAAGCCCTCCCTGTTCTAGACCAGGGGAGAGACCACAGCATTTCTGGAGTCTGTGTCCCCTCTCTGAGCACCTGGGTCCAAGGGGGTGGGGGGCAGACCCAACTGAAATAATGCTGTAAGAGGAAGAGCAGAGGACTCAAAACTAAAAATTAGACCATCCAATCCGAAATCATCCCGAAAGCAGGAAGAAAAGAAGTGAGGTGTCCATGGAGACAGGTGTTAACGACACAAGACATCCTTTACACTTTCAGATGCCAGCAAGACCCATGGAAATAAACAATGGAAGGAAAATGACAGACTCATATGAGCAATGTTAGGACATCAAAGCCAAGGATGAGATGGGTCTTGAGGAAAATGGTAGGAACGGTGAGCAAGGGAGTAAATGAACAAGGAAGGAATGACCCAGGGCAGAGAGCAGACATTCCTACATTTCTCATGATGATGTAAGAACTAACTCGTGATTATTTTGCTTATCTTCTTGTTCAAAATGATCGAAGACCATTTGGGTGAGGCCAACCTTGATAAGAGAGGTGAGAAACCCATGATCAGGCATAAAATGGTACCAAGGCTCTGGCTGCTCTGAATCAATGCCAGTCTCCCATCTCAGAGGAATGACCTACCAGGGTAGAGGGCAACTTGTGGCTGAGAAAGGCTGTGCTGACTCAGTCGCTGAAGAATTCCCCAAAAGCTAGAGTGGAGCTCCCTGTGACATTCTGGCATTGCCAGCTCCCCACTTCTGCTTGGTCCATTTCCCTGGTCTGCATCTCCACCTCCACTGTCGTCACTCTTCCAGACCTGCCCTCAGTGCAACTTTCTCTGTAGTGAGATGTTTTCTGCTTATTAGGAACCGGAAGGAAGTGCTGTGGCCTGAATGGTCTCCTTGGATAGACGGGGTTTGATACATGCATTGCGCAACACACCTGCTTGACTCAATAAGAGGTTTCACTTCCTAAGATGGACAGGATGCTGCCAGATTTGGGGTCCAGGCTACAGGGTCAGGATGAGACATGGCAGAGACTCCTACGTCAAGAGCTTTGCCCCATGGCTCCAAAAATGTCCCTTGAGCCAAAAGAATGAGGGCTCACACACCCTAGATACTAGACAATGGACAAGTAGATTCATTCCTGACCCCAGTCTCAAGTCCCAGGAACAGAATGGATTAACTCAGAAATGACCCTCGAGTCCCTTGCATGCCTTCCTTCCTATCACTGATTGTCCTCCTCCTTCACTCAGCTTCTAATTGCATCAGCAACCGAGGGTCTCTCTGAGTTCTCTGTCAGGAGAGCGCACAGAGCTACCAGACCACCAGGTCCCGTGGACCTCTGCACAGAGTCTGAGGAAGGTGGTCATTCCTTCAATGAGGTTTGGGGACCAGGGTTAGTTTGCAAAGTGCACCCTGTGGAGGTGAGGCAGGCAGGTCCACCGGGCTCCCTAGACAGGGCCTCTGGGGAGTCTGCAGAATCACACACCCAATTTCGTGAGGGCTTAGAGTTGAGAACTGACTATTGCTCACCCAGCACTTAAGAAATGGCTGCACTGAGCAGGATGTAGCTTGGAGATTCCCGGTGGAACATACAACTTACTGAAGATGGAATTCTTGTGTCTGCCTTCCTGATATCAAGGTACTGGGAGTCAATTAAGAATCAGGAGGCTGGTTAGTGAGTCCACTGCATTATCCTTGCCCACAGTAGAGTCTCTTTCCCTCCTGCCTGTAAAAGTCAGGAGCTCTCTCCCACGAACAAGGCTGAGCAAGCCCAGGCCTTGGCACAGAGTCACTGCACGCGTATTTGAGTGAAAACACTGTCAAATTCCTGCTCACTGTCTCAGGCTGCAAACCTTTACTGCCTGAATTTGCACATACTGGGCTAGACCCAGCTCTAAAAGAGTTCACAGACCCTTAAGGGACCCAGGCAAGTGAGCAAGGTTTCAACTCAGTGCTGTAATAAGTGCTATAGCATAGGTATGCCCAAAGGTGTAGAGAGAGCACAGTTCCTGGACTCCACGCACCCTTTACGACCTGGTCATTCCTCCTACCAGGGCTACCGTAGGCAGGTGCTCTGCCACTGTCTGAGTTAAACAAAGTCTGGTGCATTTCCAAACACTAGCAACAAAACACCCGGAAAGAGAAATCTCATCTACAATAGCATCAAAAACAATAAAATACTTAGAAATAAATTTAACTAAGAAAGTGAAAGATCTGTATGCTGAAAATTATAAGGCATTGACAGAAGAAACTGGAGACAAAAATAAATGAAGAGATCCCCTGTTTGGGACTGGAATAACTAATATTGTGAAAATGTCCATACTACTTAAAGCCATCTATAGATTCAATGTGATCCCTATCAAAATTCCAATGGCATATTTCACAGAAATAGAACAAACAATTCTAAAATTTGTATGGAACCACCAACGATCTTGAACAGCCAAAGCAATCTTAAGAATAACAAAGGAGGCATCACACTTCCTGAGTTCAGATATTACAAAGAATATACATATATATATAATTTAGTGTGACATAAAAAAAGAAAACTTTGAAATTCATGACAACCTGAATGAAACTTGAGGGCATTATGCTAAGTGAAATAAGTCAGGGAATCACAAATGCTATATGATCTCACCTATATGTGGAATCTTAAAAAAGGAAAAAAAGCAAAATCCATAAACAGAGAAAAGAATGATGGTTGCCCAGGGTTAAGGGGATGGGGAAATGCGGAGATGTGGGTCAAAAGGTACGTACTTTTAGTTATAAGATAAGTAAGTTCTGGGAATCTGATGTACAACATGGTGACTATTATTAAGTTCCCTGTAACATATAGTTGAAAGTTGGTAAGAGAGGCAATCTTCAATGTTCTCACCACCGAATACATACATACATACATACATATATATATATATATAATTATGCAAGGTGACGGCTGTGTTAACTAACCTCTTACGGTAATCTTCTTGCAATATATATGTATATCAAATCATCATGTTGTATACCTCAAACTCACACAGTGTTATATGTGAATTACATCTCAATAAAGCTAGAGAGGAAAAAAACAAAGTCAAGTAACTCTTGGAGTCACCAAAGGAGAGTCCCAGCTGGATATTCCTCTTTTAAAAACATTTTTACTTTTCAGAGTTAACAGAAAATTTCTTTTAGGCAAAAAATACCTCTGCACTTTAAAAAGAGATTGTGATCATGAAGCTTGACTTATTCACAATCTTTTCAAATATGTTCTTAATCCAGGCCCGTTCCACTGTTCATCAAACATTGATGTAGACTCCATATGCAATTGGCTAGGATACCAGCCTGCCTGGGTTGGATGAGCTTGTCTCCAATTGTGCATCCCGCACAATATTTTCTCTGCCTCATCCTAGCAAGATGAAGGGTCTCCCTAGAGGCTCCGGTAACTGGCCTGGAGCCCTCCAGGTAGAGAACAGCACCCTGGGCTTGGAACTGGCAGGGCCACCATCACTTCATTATGCCCACTTAATCCACCTCCAAGTGGAAAGATTCCTAAACTTCAGGGAGTGAGGGAGGGAGCGTTCGGGTGTATCTGTGTGCCCTCCACTTTGTCACAGAGATCCTAAATTAAAACATTCTTCTAATCTAGGAAAGCCCAGTATTTTGGTTTGACATCATCTGCATAGTAGTTTTCAGGGAAAAAACAAGTATATTTGCATGATGACACATTTGCAAAAATGTGTCACAATTTGCTCCCACTTGCCTTTCCAAGGATTGGAGGGTAATTGCAGTTTATCCTCTCCCAGAAGTTCCCAACAATCCTCTTTTCTTTCTTTTTTTTTCAACTTGGTTGTGAAATCAGTTGACAGAAGGGGAAATTTCTCAGCTCTCCACTTCTGCTTTTGAAGGCCATAAAACAGTGAGGGAGAAACTGGCAGACAGCATACCTCCTAGAGGCACAGCAGCCAAGCGAGGAATCTTCTCTCGAGCCAATCTTCAGTGATCAGGTATCGCGTTAACTCTTCCTTATGACTTAGGTCCTAAGGGAGTGTCTCTCTCTCTCTCTCTCTCTCTACCTCTCTCTCCTCCTTCTTCCCTCCCTCTCTACCTGAGGTCTGGGCTTTTTGCAAAAATGCCAGGTGTATTATAATCTGCTATAATCTGCAAAATATTGGGGTAAGAATTTAGACTGCTTATCTGGCAGCTGACATCTGATCATTACGTATCAGACCTCTGCCCCAGATCCCCTAATAAATACATTCCTGACTTGAACTTGGTTTAGCAAATGCTTTTCTCTGAATGCAAAGGATGGCTCTTCTATGCATTCGCTCAGTCATTCAAAGATTGTTTCTTTGCGTGCGCGCCGTGTTCTAGATGCTGAGGGAAACGTGTGTCAGGGCAGCCCTTGTGGGGACATGCATGGCAAGCGGTGGCTCATTTTCTCCTCTTTACACAGGTGTCTGAAGCAGCCATGGCAGCAGTACCTGAACCCGCCAGTGAAATGATGGCTTACTACAGGTCAGTGGGGGGACTGAAACCAGTCATGTGAGCAGGGCTCCCCTTTTCAAGAGTGGAATATTATCTGTGCTTGGAGACCAGATTTGTCCCCCAAGTGCCTCTTTTGGTGGCAAGCAGGGTTCCAAGGTAACCTGGTTTAAAGACTGATTTCGTACTACAAGCCCAGCCTTGGGGCCCACAGGCCCCAGAAATTGCTGCAGGGGCTGCTTGCAGATGGCAAACAGGACAAAAAGACGCCAAGTGGACAATGCAGGGGCTCCCTTGGCAAAATTTGGCTTCAGTGAGAAAGAAAGCTCAGATTTTTAACCGGGCTGCAAGTTAGACCTCAGGATCCAATAGAGAGCCACCGGGGTTCCAGCCCTGCCTCCTCAGCTGTTCCACACACGTCACCATGGAAACTGCCAGCTTCAGGCAGCTTTAAGGAACGTGCTGTTTGCAGTTTCCTATTAACAGTAAAGACTGTTTGCAGGGAAGGAAAAATAATCTTGTCCGCAAGACATAATTGAGCAATCTCTCTGTTTTTATTACAGTGACAATGACAATGACCTGTTATTTGAAGCTGATGGCCCCAAACAGATGAAGGTGAGACCTTGGGCTTAGCTGTCAACACGTGGAGGGGCTCTGACATGGGAAAGAATCAAGGAAAGGGGTCTGGGTCACCTTGTTCCTATGGCATTTGTGATGCAGTGACTTTCTCCTCTTCCAGTGAGACAGACACAGGCCGCATGGCATGCTGGCCTGGCCACCACGCAGTCAGCACAGTCGCTCACCGAGGCTGTGTGACAGTGGCCACGCTTGCGGTGGGTGAGGGGAATGACTGCAGAAATACTTTCTGCTGTCTCCTGGTAGGAAGACAGTCAAGGCTTCAAAGCACATTTGATTCTCCTCTCAGGAGGGGTGTGCAGCCCTAAAAGTGATGAAACTTCGTTAATCACTTGAGCTGAACTCTGAGACCCAGAGGAGATGACTTTGAGAACGAACATATCTGCCTCTTTAAGGGTGGAATCTTTTTTGGCTCCCTAGGGTGGAGTTTATGACAACAAGGGCAGATGATGTAAACAAAAAGACGAGCTGGGGGTTGCAAGACAATCCTTCACTTGCCGTTTGATCTCGGACAAGTCATTTTATCCTCTTTGGGCCTCATCTGAAAAATCAGGTCCATGAGCTGAATGTTGTCGGAGACTCTGGCATCCTGTAACCTTCAGTTCTAAGCTACTGTCAGTGGCGGGGAAGTTTATCCCAGCAGAGGAGTGTTTCTCTGACTCGCATCTTTGCAGGGAGCGAGGCTGACCTCCAGCTGCCCCTTCTCTTCTGTACGAGGCCCAATAGCTTCCCCAGGTGGTACAGCCGTCAGCCCAGTGCGTGCAGCTACATGGGCAGCCATTTCTCTCTGACTCTTTTACTTCATGGCAGCCTCCCCCAGCTTCATAATCCAATCTTCAGTCTTGTTAAAAGTACATTTCTTTAAAGGCTTTAAAACCAGTATAACTGGTTCCCTCCAGCCCTGGGTGGAGCGCAGCTTCTGGGTCCAGCCCTCACTCCCACTGCCTCTCCCAGCAGCTGGGCTCTCTCTCATCCTGAGCCTCAGCTCTGGGCAGGAACTCCTCTCCCCTCCAGCTTTCCTCTGTGCTGTTGGAGGTCTCTCTAACCGTCCTTCAAGCTTTTAAACCATTATCATGCCTTGGGGGCAACCTCAGTGAAGCCTTAATACAATTATAGTTTCTCTGAAAAAGGCAAAAGTGGGAAACTATTTCATAAATATTATTTATAAATTATAAATATAAATTTATAAATATTTATAAATTATAAATATAAATTTATTTCATAAATATTAACCACTTTTAAAGTATTTGCAGGATGCTTATGAGACAGCATTTGAAAAAAAAGTGTATAGAATAATTGAAGACTTGTTGATTGAGCTTAGATGTACCCAAAATACTATGATCATCATAGCCATGAAAAATTAAATGCATAGTGTTAGTGCCTTAGGTTTACAAAAAGATAAAAAGTGTAAGAAAGTGTATGTTTATGGTTAGGTGTGGCATGTGTAAGAAAAGACTAAGTAGCTATGGGATTTATTCTAGAAGTACGCTATATAGGACATCAGAAAGCCCACACTCGGGTTTTGGGTCTGCGTCTAACTGGCCACGTGCTCCTGGGTAAACCACTTAACCTCTCTGGGCTTCAGGGAGATGAAGGTGCATATTTAGAAGCTCTGTTATCTCCTCCTTCCTCCTCTCTCGCGTCAAAATGAGAGTTTTCTGGTCCAACCACCTGACCGCACTGACTTCCTTGGTCCCTCCACAGTGCTGCGTCCAACCCCTGGACCTCGGCTCTCTGGGAGATGAGGGGATCAAGCTGCAGATCTCCCACCAGCTCTACAACAAGAGCTTCAGGCAGGTGGTGTCGGTCATCGTGGCCATGGAGAAGCTGAGCAAGTGTCCCTACTCACAGTACTTCCAGGATGATGACCTGAGGAACATCTTTTCGCTCATCTTTGAAGAAGGTACTGAGTGCGAGCTGAGGACAGACACGAAATCTCTGGTCATTTCCTTCTCAGAGGCCATATCTCAACAGCTGACTCCCCCAAAGCTGAAATCCTTTAAAAGTAAAAGGCCTAGAGATGAGATGAAAACAGAGATGCCTAGAAACCCAATTAATCATCTTTTTAGTTGAAATGATTCTTTCTTTTTTTTGGCTTCTGCCAGATTTATTTGTTCACTTAAGATTTTTTTAAGGAATTCTTCTCTAATGAAATGATGATGTAACTGGCTGATGGTGCTATTAATCTTAAGAATGAAAGCTTTTCTAGAATTTATAGACGTGCACAAAATGGTACCCAAAAAGTTACATCGCTATACCTCGCTATATAAAGTTCAATTTGGTGATGTAGTTTTAGCCTCATTTTTAGTTATTGAAACTCTTCCTGAAATAGGACCTTGATAGCTACTCACATCGACAAAGCATCCAATCATTCTCAGAGTGCTTTCACGTACATTATCTCCTGCAAGTCTCATGATGTCCCCGCTGGACCAGTTCTATTGTCATTGCCATTTTACAGAAGTCACTCCATGGCTAGACCACAGCAAGCAACAGAGCTGAAGCTTAAACCCCCATCTTAGGATGCCAGGTCCAGCGTTCTGGCCCACCCCAACTTCCTCCCCACCAACGTTATCATCAAACTTCGGCTGTGCGTTCTCAGATGTCCTCTGAGAAACCTGCCTCACATCATCAGGCCTGCCCTTCTAATCTTCTGCCTAAATGACCTATGTGCTCCCCCTTTTAGAGCCTGTCACCTTTGAAACGTGCACTGATGATTTCGTGTGCGACGCGGCCGTGCAGTCGCTGTACTGCAAACTCCAGGACAAAGAGCAGAAGTCCCTGGTGCTGGCTAGCCCGTGTGTGCTGCAGGCTCTCCACCTCCTCGCACAGGATATGAGCCGAGAAGGTAACTGGGGACGTCGTGATTCTTTTCTTGGCCTCCTGGTGGCTTGCTAATTCTCTACATTTTCCACCAAGTAGAACATTCAGGCAAATGATCAACAGAAGTGAAAAAAAATGTATAATGAAGGACAGATAAACTTTCTATGTTGGTCCTGGCGATGACGCCAGACCGAGTCCCTTAGCACGTTCATTTTTGAGCAAGAGATGGGGCTTTGAGAAATTAGACTACTCCAGCACACCCAGGACCACTGTCCAGCCAAGTTATTTAACGGTAGTGCAGTGTTGGTGCTTCTGTGAGAAAGGGGTCATTTGATAGACATGACCCAACTGCCTGTGGGTTCCTTCTGCCTGTCATTGAGGTTGAAACTAGAATGGTGAAGAGATAATGTGTCCCTCCTCATTCCCAGTGCTTCCCTCTGGCCCCTAACGCCCTTCCCGCCCAACACCAGATGGTTCCTTAGAGGGAAATCTTACTGACAAGCAGGAACTGATATCTGTCTTCTGTAACTGGCAGTTGTGTCGAGTCTGGGGAGCCCATTCGTTGGGGGAATCTGCCTGTAATCTTGCCACTGTGGCTGAACCGTGTGGTGCAGCCCAGGGGGCAGCTGAAGGGAGCGGCCTGTTCTCTCCCAAGGCTGGTGACCTTGGAGAAAGCTTCCTGGTCTCAGCCAGGCCAAGACAATCCTGTTTCTTTAGAACTGGTTTTTGAGCATGACCTTGGTGGCCTCCAAGTGAGGCAGCTGTGACTGAGGAAGAGTAAAATGAGTGTCTCTCTTTGGATCCCCTTTTCCCAGCTAAGCCCATCCTTTCTCAAGTTCCTCTGCTTGGCTGCCGCATGTTCTGGAGACAGATTCATGCCTGATCTCTTTTGGGAGCCCGGTTTAACCTCTTTTCTCACTTCCAAGTTGATTAAATTGCTCGGCTCTTGTGGATGGGCACATCACCAGACAGGGACAAGACGACTTTCTTGTTCTCAGTTTCTAAAAATTATACCCCCTAATTCTTTTTTATTATTATTTTTTATATTTCTCTTTCTCCATTTTACTTATTTATTATTTATTGATGGCGGGGAGGTAATTAGGTTTATTTATTTATTTTTAATGGAGGTACTGGGGATTGAAGCCAGGACCTCATGCATGCTAGGCATGTATTCTACCACTGAGATATACCCTTCCCCTCCCCAAGCCCCCTAATTCTTCACTGTCACTGTGATGAGGCTCTGAGAAGCCTCTAGATCTTTGGGGAAAAATCTGATGTAACCACCTGAACTGGCTATTGTCTGTGAGAAGCCAGGATATCCTGTCTGTTGGGCCACAGGAACCTCGGTGTGGGTTCCCACAGAGGATGCTAAATTGTATGAGTCCTGGGCTTGGGGCCCAGTGGTTGGGCCGACCCTGCGGTGCTCCATGTCCCTGACCACTAGGCCCTTCTCCTTTCCCCAGTGGTGTTCTGCATGAGCTTTGTGCAAGGGGACGAAAGCAACAGCAAGATACCTGTGGTCTTGGGCCTCAAGGAGAAGAATCTATACCTGTCTTGTGTGATGAAAGGGGATAAGCCCACCCTGCAGCTGGAGGTAAGTGGATACCTTCTCAGGCTCCTCTGAGGCACCCCTAGCCATCACCCACTTCCAAGTCAGCTACCTCTTCCCCCCAGAACTCTGGGAGCAGATCTCCTTGACAATTTTGCATATATGTAAATACATTTAATGTCAGTGTTAAGTGCACGCAACGTTCACTCCCACCACAGAGGATGAAACCATTGTGCGGGTGTCCTCACATCCTGCCGTGGTTACCACCCGGCAGATTCTGCAGTGTTAGCGCTGGAAGGGTTGTACATTGCTGGGGCTGCTCCATTTGACAGATGACACTTTGGGAACTTAATCGATTCAAGGGATCTGTCACCTGTCATCATCTCCACTCCACTCCCCAAATCACACCTCCCCTCTCCAGCTTTCCCAGCAAAAGCTTCATTTCCAAGTTGAAGTCATTCTAGCCAGAGCCACGGGAAACAAATTCAGAAAAAGTCCCTGGAACCTAGGTCCTCCTAGAAGCTTTAAACTCATTTTCACTTTTTAAAAACATTCCCGCCCATATTATGCTCCCCAGCATTCAATACGAAGTTTCAGAAAAGGATAAGGTCTCCTTCCAGTCGCGATACAGAAGGCTGGGGTCACAAAGGTAACTCCAGAGTCCGACTCTGGGTCTGTGACCTGCTGACCCGTTTTCTCTCTAGCCAACCTGGAGAACATCCTTGTCCAGACCAGAGTAGAGTATCTCTGACCCTCCCTCACGAATATTTTTATTTCTGTTTTGCTGCAGGCACTGGACCCCAAAAGTTATCCAAGGAGGAACATGGAAAAGCGATTTGTCTTCTACAAGACAGAAATCAAGGATAGGGTGGAATTTGAGTCTGCCCTGTATCCCAACTGGTACATCAGCACCTCTACAGCTGAACAAAGACCCGTCTTCCTAGGACAGTCCAGAGGAGGCCAGGATATAACTGACTTCACCATGGAAATCGTCTCTCCCTAAAGAAAGCTGGGTCCAGAGAGTCCACATGCGTGGAGTCACCCGAGGGCTGGCAGAAGGGGGATCGGGTCTGAACATGGCTGCAGCCTGATCTTCACTGTTGTCTAATCAATGCCCAGCCACCTTCCCTACGTTAATGCTAAGGCGAGCTCCTGCCCATCAGCCGGCAGGAACAGCCCCTCCTCCCAGCGCCCATCCTCAGACCCCATCCCCTGAGCCAGCCCTCTCTCACCTCTTCTACTCACTCCGCGCCAGGCGGGTGGAAACCCCGGCGCACTTGATTCAAAGAAATCCTCTGTCCTTTGTGCCAGCTTCTGATAAGTGATCACTTAACTATTTATTTATTTATTTATTAATGGGTTAGTCTATTTAATTTAATTCAAGGGGGCCCCAAGAAGCAGCAGTGTCTGTGAAAGACCCTAGTCTTCAATATCTATGGGACCAATTTAATTTGGGTTCGTGCACCATCTTTCAATCAAGTCCTTTCACCAAGGCTGAAAACATATAAGCTCAGATTATTTAAAGGGGAATATTTATGAATGAAGTGTGATCAGATTGTTCAATGATTCCGAAATAAATTTCAATGATAAAAAAAAAAATTTCTTCCATGTGGTCATTGACAGTCCTTGCCTCTGACATAAAAGAAAGATAAATGGGACCTACTCAAATCAAATGGTGATCATTTCTTAAAAGCCTTTTGTCAAAAAAAAAAAAAAAAAAGACTTATTCGGGGGAAACAGCTGTTGAAATGTGACGGTCCTCAGTGGCCGTCCCAACACCCTCTCCTCCTCCTTTTCCACAGCTGTCCAAGCAAGGACACAGTATGTGGATGGACGGAGGCCGTACAACCCAGCAGAGCCCCTCTCCCAGCTCTCTCTCTCTCTTTCCTACTTGCAGTACAAAGCACGGGATGACTGTTATGAGAAGGCATCCAAGAGGTGCCCGTCCAGAATATGTAAGAGGATTCCAGGGAGGCAGGCAGCTGCTCTGGGGAAGAAAGCAGAGGTGCCCCTGGGAGCCCCAGCAGTGACAGTGTCCCCTTTCCTTGGTTGAGTCATACAATTCCACGCACCTCTCTCAGGCCCAAAAGGGAGGACACGCCAGAAAGAATATGAAGGCATCTCACCTTGTGAGGAGCAGAGTCTAAATGATCTATGTGAGAATACACTGGCACAGCCATTTCAGGGAGAAAATTGACAGTGTCTAATTTGTTTTCAATGTGCCTTATGACTCAGCAGTTCCGCTATTTGGTGTCTTCCCTAAAGGAACATGTTCAAGGATGTTTACTTTTAGAATTGTTTATGAAAAGTTTAACAAAATAAACTGGGAACATTCTAAATGTCCTTTGGGGCGGAATAGGTTAAATCAAAAAGAAAAAGAGCGCTGAAATGGAAAGAGATCCAGGCAAATCACTGCAAGAAAAAGTCAAGCTGTGAACAATAAGTACAGAATGATACCATTTACGTAAAAGAAAAAAACATTGCACGTCCAAAATGCCTGCCTATGTGTTCCTAAGCGCATGTAAGGCAGAGAGCCATAGGAGAGTACTGACTAGACTGAACACAGGGGTTACCTGGGGTGGGGTGGGGCTGCGGAGGCACAGATGTTTTGAGTGAGGAGAGCCAGGGCCCTCCCCTACTCGACCAAGCACAGAAGTACAACCGGAAGTAGGAAGTCTTCCCAGTGGGCTGGGAAGTCAATTTGTCTGCACCTTCAGCAGGTAACACACCACAGCTCTGATCACCTTTCATGGAGATCCCATCCACATAGCTAGAGTAGGAGGCAAACGCTTGTGAATTTGACTTGATGTCTTGGAGTCTGTGTCAGGCGGACCACAGGGTTAGGCTGTGACTCATCCCATAAGCTTGGGCTGGAGTAAGCAGGTGTGGGGAAGGTAAATGATGCAATGGCAGGTGGGAGCATCTCTGGTCTGAAGGACAGGTTGGGGATGGGTGGCTGCTACAATGTCCTGGTCAGAGCGGCAAGGGTAAGTCAGTGTGCCTTCTGTGCAGACCTCCTCCCCACCCCATTCCTTACCCCCTCAGGACGGTCTTGCTAAACTACCCACAACCACCTGGTTCAGCTGGACGCCAGGGTGAGGATGACCTGGAGAACAGGTGTGTTGCCTGTCCAGGGATGTGGGTCCACAGTCGAGCCTCCTCCCAGTTCCCATCACATCCCACCCACATCCTGGCTCCTAAACCGGCAGCTTGGAAGCAAGCTGAGTGGTTTTATTTTCTCCCTAGAAAGTCCAGAAGGCCTGCTTTTCTTATTTGCATAAGCATGACTGTTTGTTTACACAAGTAATCATGAAAACTCACATCCCTCTCTCAAAGTAGATCATAAAACCATGAACTTCAGGATATGGACCAGGAAAAGTAGGGCTGGGAGGGGCAGGGAGGATGCCAGGGGCCTGGGCTGCTCTCTCCAATCAGGGACCTCACTGTCTCTGAGAACGTTCTGGCAAACGGGGCAGCTGGGGACAGAGGGGCCCAGGTAAGGCCTGGGCCTGGGCCTGGGCAGATGGGGCCCTCTGGTAACCGAAGTACAAGTTGGGACTATCATTCAGCTACTCTCTTCCAGGTCTTGAATTTCCCCACAGGCTGTTTGAAAGGACCTATGCTTCTCTTTCTCCAGCCCGTGCACCCCAATCCCACCAGCCCTCAGAGACAAAGGTATGAAATCCTTCATCTGCCGGGGATCAGGTGGGCTTCCTGAGGCTTGTAAGTCAACCCAAAAAAGCACCGGCCGGAAGGGGATTATGTAGTTTACATATGAAAGTTTGGTTTGGATCCATCCTTGCGCCAGAGGGATGTGTGGAACCCAGGTACATCCAGGAGCATCCACAGACGCTATGATTTGGCTATGAAATGTATCAGGAACACCTGGAGGGCTGTCAAGCTTGGAAGCTGAGCCTCAGTGCCCTCCCCACTTTGAGAATGAGACCCTGGTCCCAAGCAGCTCATGTCCTCCTGACACATTGTCTGCTGGAGCAGCATGCCCAGTTCCCTTCCCCAAAGGCCTTCCAGGGCCCTAATCCTAGTAGAACGTCAGTCTTCTGACATTTCAGCTTACACATCACCTACAAGAATTTTGAAACACTGTGACCTCACCATCCACCAACACACACGTTTTATGTTAAAATCTAACATTTTTCATCACAATTTTAAATAGTTCATTGCAAATGTTCTCATTTCTGGAATATTGTAAATTAGACATTTTAAAAGAAAACTATTACGTCACTTTTGTAAATGCATCCAATGAAATCTCAATACCATAGTGACCCTTTCCTACTGTCATCCATCTAAACATAACATGAACAAATTCTTCAACAGTCAGAAAATGTACATTCATTTCTCTCCTTGAACTGGATATTTCCAATCATATCCTAGATGAAATTTTATACTAATGTAATATCTACTACACTTAAAAGCACTTTACTCATCACCTTATGATACTTCTTTGTGAAAATAGAAATACATGTTGATCAAAACTTAATTTATTATATTTTTATGTAACCATGGGATGCTGAAGTTTTTAAAACTTGGTGTAGGTTGAGTCATCATTACAATTATTGTTAGTACACAACTGATGAAAATAATATACATATCTAAATTTTTATTAGCAATGTATCTTGAGGCAGAGCTTTTTAAAATGATGTCATATATTTATATATTATTCATAATTAGAATGAAGGCTCAACATTTCTTAAATCAAGTGCTGGAGAAACTTGCACATTTAAATAATAAATAGATGGGAATGAAAGGAATTTTATCATAGCAATGCCACTCAATGCTTTGAACTTCTTCTGAGTTACTTGCCAAAAATCACATAGTCATCTATCATCAAAAACTATGTTTAATGATTTATTAGCCAGCAAGTTATTTAGGTCCTATTTCCATTTTACCGGAAGATGAACAGAAACCACCAGAGCTGCAAAAGTCCTTCTGGTTCTTCCCCAGACACCGAGAGGTTCCCTTTGTTCCACAGGTTCCACAGGGACTCTGATACCCCAGGGCAATGCAGCTTCCTAAGACTCGGAACATGCAGGAAGCCTGCTGTTCTCATCTTTTTCGAGCTAGGAGATGGGCAAATGCACAATGGGAAGTGCAGGTCACCGCAGCCTCCTTTCTACCACTCATGCAGCTGCTGCCCTGTGTTCTCTTGACTGGATAAACGACACCAAGAGTGATGGCAGCGACAGTACGGAATCAAGCTCTGCTGCACAATCGCGGGGGAAGAGGCTGGAGTGGAGGCCTGGGGCCACTCGGACCTCTGGCTTGTTTTCTTCCTCTGTAATGATGGGGGTGGAGGAAGGTCAGGTCAGGTAATCAGCTCTAGCATCTGTGGTTCAGTTCATCATCACTGATAGGAAAGCAACTAAGCAGGGTATAGGATAGAGAATAAAAGGTGGGTGCAACGAGAGGTACTATTTTAGATGAGGTGGTCGGGGAGGTGGCGAGCAGAGATCTGAACGTCGGGAGGGCACCGATTTTGCAAAGCTCTGGGGGGGCAGCACGCCAAGGGGAGGGAGCCTTGAGCTGTAAATGGGCCTGGTGTGAATGAGGTGAAGGGGAGGAAAACAATTTCCTCTACTTTTCTATGTCCTTTTTTGGCTGCTCTAATAATGAAATTCACATAAGACAGAATCATCGGGAGAAAAACAATCAAATTTAGTTTCACACGTACAGGAACCCCAAAGATATGAGGCTCAAAGAGCAACCAAAGCAGTCAGCTTTTACACCTTTTAGACAAAGAAAAATCTGTGAAAACTTGACAAAACAAAGGAGTTTTTGCTTGAGATAGCACACTACTAACAAGGTTTGTCTATACAGCTTCTAAGCCTTGAATTTTTTCTCTCTGGCCATAAAAATGCCTCCTATCCTGCTGTAGGTAGGATATCCTCCCATGGGAGATTTATTTCCTGCTTTCAGGGGGACAAAGGAAGGTCAGAGCCTTCTTCTTGCACTGGCTGCTTCCAAAGTACCCTTAATTCAAAATAGTCAATATGCCAAAGTGGCACATTTGAGGGCGGCCTGCTCTGAACCCCACTGGTGGCGCAGTAAGAAGGCCAGTGTGGCCGAAGCACAGTGAGCAAAGGAGAGAGGGCTGCAGAGCAGGACAGGGAGGCGGGCAAGGGCAGGTCTCTGCGTGAGGAGTTCCGACTTAGGCTGTGATGCAAAGCCATGCGAGGTTCCTAAACACAGGAGGGATGACCTCGTGTGGATTTTATCACTCTTGCTGTTTTGAGAAGAATGGACCCTGGCAGCAGGAGGAGAGGATGTCAAGAGTGGAAGAAGAAGATCCGTTAGGAGGCTGTGGCAGTGGAGGACCCAGGAGATAATGGTATCTTGAACTAGGGTAACAGGAGAGGAGGTGGGGAGGGATGTATTCTGGGCATAGAGACAGCAGAACTGGCTGAGGGAGTAAATGTGGGTCGGAAAGACAGTAATCAAGAAGGACTTAACAGGTTTGAGAGCAGATGAACTGGGAAGATGGGAGTATTTAATGCAAATGGGGAAGCCTTGGGAAGGAACGTGCTGGGGGGAGGGAGGGTCCAAAAGTCCTGTTGGGGTCAAGTTTTATTTGAGATCCCTATTCGACAGCCATGAGAATATAAAATTGGAATCTCCCTTGAGATTCAGATTCAGGAGTAAATGGCATGTGGACAGCATATAACGCCATGGGTCACGTAAGACTATCTACCAAGAGTGTGGAGCTGGGAAAGAGAGAATGGCTAAAGACTGAGCCCGGGGCACGACAACATAGAGAGATCGGAAGGAAGAAATGAAGCCGTCAAAGGAGACTGAGGAGGAGTAATGAGTGAGGTAAGAGAAACATCAGGAGAGGGAGAGGATGGCAGGAGAAAATGGGTAAAGGAGGAGGTCCCCCAGGTCCAACGATGCTGAGAGGCTGAGTTCATAAGGACTCAGCCATTGGATTCCCGGTAAGAAAGAGGTGGTGTGTGGCCATGACAAAAATAAGGACAGAGCTGAGCACAAAAGTGTGATTGGAATGGGTTCCAATGAAAGGCAAGGAAGGGGAGCCAGTGAGTAGACAAGGCTCCTTTGAGTAGTTTTGCTGCAAAATAAAAGTGGGAGTGAGGGGGGCAGAGAAATGGAGCTGGAGGGGACTGTGGGATCAAAAGAGGATTTTTATGAAGATGAGAATTGTAATAGCACATTGGTAGGGTTACATGAATCAATCAGTAGGAGGAAGAAAGAAAAGCTCACAGGAGCCAGAACCTTGAGTAGCCCATAGGGGAGGTGATGAAGGGAGGTGACGTGCACGGGGACAGATGCAAGTAGGTCAGTAGTTGCTGGAGTAGACATACGAGGCAGCTCTTTCCTGCCTGCTCCTGTATCCTGAATGAGACAGCACAGAGCATGCTCAGGACTGATTTAGGTCCTGGTGGTTACTATTCCTGCAGGGTCTGGGTTTCCTCTCCCAGCTCCCTAAGCAAGACCATTTTCTCTGCCCAGCTCTTACTCTCAGATCAAACAGGCTGAGCTGCCCAGGCCACTGGCACGTTCTCTTGGAATCATCCTCTGCCAAACTCCAAGTGCGGTCATGCTTTACCTACAACCCCTTCAAGGTCCTGCTGACGTCTAGAAGAGTCTGGAAGGCATCTCCTCTTATTCATTGTCACAGGACGGCTGTGAGCAGTGGCCATCCCAGGCAAATGAGAATTTTTCTGCCCTCACAGACAGGAAATGCAGAAGAATAAAGAGACTTTAAAGCATCCCATTAATCAATACAATGAGTACAGAACTGTACGGGAGGAAGAAACATCAACAGTAAAGAAATCAGTCGAGTCTGATAAAGCAATGAGAGATGTTAACTGCAACAGGTGGGAAAAAGTTGAAAGTGGTTAACATAAAAATTGCGTTAAGGGTGACATTTGAAAGATGTCCGTAGGGCTTAGTTGTGAAACCGATTCACAGCTAAAAAGCATGATCTGAAGGCCTCCCACTGACTCAGCAGCCCGACTCCAACACTAAGGGCTGAGTGTGTTACCCTGTGGTTGGCGTCAGCGTTATCCAAGAAGAGGCCACTGACCCTGTCTCAGATTCTCAAGCCAATGACCCAAATCAAGTTCCTAAATCTTTGACTCAGGATCCTCGGGGTCAGAATCTTTGACCTAGGAGCCATCTGAGATGGCTGATCTGTGATCTGTGTCTCTGTCTCTGTGTTAAGTGGATTTACCACACCAGAAAATTATTTAAAGGGGAAAAAAAGCATAGAACTGATGATGGACATGAAACCCACAGCTTTAAACCTCTTTTGTGTTGTGCAGACATCAATTCTGAGATTCCTTTAGTAACCTGTCTTTGTTATTTAATGTGCCTGAAACAAGTATAAAGAAATTGAGACACTAAAGAATTTGAAATGTTAAATTTGTAATTCCAGTTTGAAGTGTGTAATTGATATTAGACTTCTGCTTTTACTTGGAAGAATAGAAAATTTCATTCTGTTTGTAAAAAGTGTTTGAATTTTTAAAGCCTGATTTACTACATTTTTTAATTTGCCTTTTTTTGTGGGGGGAGTGTAACTTAGGTGCTTAGAAATATTTTGCTCATTAGATTTTTAAGTCTGCCCTGGCATTGTTTGAAAGAATCATGTATTAAATTTGTAGATATATTAAATTTGTAGTTTAAAATATTTAAGGAAAAGTTAAGTTAATTGCAATTAACTATGCTAGAAAAGAGAGGTAAATATTGAGATTTAATATAGTAAACAATGAAATAACTGAGCATTCATTTAAGAAATGAAAGTGGTTTTTCTCATTGTTAGACCAAAAATTAGCCTTAGAATAGCAAGACTTGTAATTTGAGCTAATTAAGAAAATTTGGGTTTTTTAATTTATAATTGTAATAGTTCACTAGCTAAATTAAGGCTCAAGTAACTCTAAATGCTTTTCTATGCACACAAGCAACTCTTGAACCTTAAAAAAAAAAGTTAACTGAGATCACAGAAAGTCAGTTCACCTCTGCAACTCTTCAAGTCAGAAGACCCCGAGTGGTCTTTGGAAAGCTGTGCTGTCCTCTCCCTTCCCAGCATCCTAACAGTCCTTCAATACTTCATCCTCATTGGTTGCTTTTAATCTCTGATGACGGACAACTCTGCTGCTCAGTCTCAGGGCTGAGTCCCAGTAGGGGAAACATCCGCCCACCACACACACACACACAGAGACTCTTTGGCAACAAAAAAGCAATTTCCACATAATTCAGATTCTTGTTTATTTCCACGAACCCCATGAAAAGTACAGAGCCTAAGCAACATTTCTGATGCCCTTTTCCTCCTACATCCATTTCCCTCTCAGCTGCCTCCACTCTTTCTCTTCCAGGCTCCCTGTTAAAATCCCTACCCCGTGTCCTAGACCCCTTGCTCTTCACAGACTGGCATCACTCAAGTCTAAACAACTGGACTGAGTAAGGCAGAACTGCCCCGTTTGAGGGCAGGGATAAGAAGAAAAAGGCTAAAACATGATGTGAAGAAAATGTATCCAATACACAGAAAAAGGGCAAACAAATTATTTGCAGCTTTTCAGGGTCTAACTAGCCTGCCTGAAAGGCACTGGATGTTCTAAGGCAGGGGTTCACCAAATATTTTCAAGAAGAGGCCAGATGGGAAATCTTTTAGGCCTGAGGGCCACAAGGTCTCCGTCATAACTACTCAACACCACTGTTATAGCGTGAAACCAGCCGCTGACAATCGGTAACAAATGGACAGGCTGTGTCCCAGTACATTTTCATTACAAGAACACACGGAAGGCCAGATTGATCCCATGGCCAATGTGCTCACCCGTTCTTTGGAGGCAAGTACCTGTGTTTAATGTACTATTTACTACTGATGAAGGCCCAGAGGCTGTAGAGTTAGATGTTGACTTGCAGAAGATGGATGAGTGGTGAGTAATTTTTGTCCAGTACAACAGCAAATTATTTCTGTCCAGGAGAAATGGTGACTTCTACTGTTATGATCTTATTACCCCAGTTTGTATCTAACTTTGCTATCTTATTCCAGCATTCTTTATTCCTCTGATGTTCTGTATATGTAGAGGTATATCTGTATCTATCTATGGATATAGATATACACGTGTGTATATGAATTTCTCATATCCTCCTTTGACCAGCTTTGTTGGTTTCCCCAATACTGAGTTAAATAGAATTTTGACATGTTTCCTGTATATTTGTAAGAGAGTTATATTTTTAATATCTTAAAAGTTATACTTCGACAATGTCTATGTCAGTAATGTTTTCCTGTCCCTTTAAAATAGAAATCTCTTGGGTTGATCTGGACCAGACTGCCCCACCATTCCCCAGGCTTTAGAGGTTCCACGGCCATTCCTCCAGCCCCGACCCATCCTCAGTGCTAGGGCGCCTGGAATTAAAAAAACTTGCAAATGAGACTGGGCTGAGCAAATTAAGAAGGAACTGCAGGAAGCAGGATGTGTCGGGGCAAGCTCCACCTGTCCTGACTCGCTAACCTCACCCAGGGAGGTCTGTGGGGACAGGGAGGGGCCCGCTGTCTCCACCTCCTCCTGTACTCCCCAAACCTTGAGTCATGCTGAGTGTAATAAACCTTGAATAAAAGATTTCAAGGGCGATAGTATCTGAAGTCCTCAAAATACTTCTCCTTTAGTCCAGAGATATTACTTATAAGAACAAGTCAGGGATGTGCAAGAAATTTTACATACTTTACAGATGTTTACTTTTGAGTAATGTTCAAACAATTTTTTTTTAATGAAAATAACCTGATCTTCCAAGAATCGAGGACTGGTTAAATAATTTTTGGTATATCCACATGGTGAAATATTATACAGCCATTAAAAATCACATTGAAGTAAACTATCTTATGATGTGGATAAATATTCATTTTATAGTGTTTGATGAAAATAAAAGCAAATAACAAAATAAACAATTTGATTCGGTTTGATAAGCATATATATTTGTGTATATAATTATATAGAGAGATATAAGAAGTGTAATACATATACAATATATGTATTATGTATATCCATTACATATATACACACATAATATGCGGTATATATGTGTAATGTATATTTTATATATATAAAGACAAATCTGATGGTGAAGATATGGTACATCCATGCTCTGCTCAGCCCGAGAGGCTGGTTTGGAGCCCTCATAGTGGGGAGAAAGTCAGACAAGAGATCAAGGCAGCTGTTTGTTCAGAGTCTCTGTGTTTCATGCTGTTTATGGGAAGACAAAGGACAGCACAACTGTAGAAAGCCCCTCCCTACTCAACCCACAGACTGCGCAGCAGCTTTGGAACCCCCAGAGCTCAAGGAAGCCACATGCAAAGGAGAGGAAGCAAAAACGTGCGTGGACCTGCCCCGGCGCTCACAGGCTGTGCCATGAGCTGGGAAATTCCTGAGACACGGGGAGAGACTAGGCCAGAAGGCAGAGGCTGCGCATCAGCAAGCCCAGGCAGGAGTCCACGTAACGCAGATGCTTCTCTCTCTGGCTGGTGAAGTCTAGGACATTTGGTCTCAATGTTAAGTAAATACCGTGAGAGCTATCCCAGCCCAGGCCCGGCCGCAAAAGGAAATAAACATAATTTTTGGTTTAGGGGGGTGGGGACAAGGGTGAGATTCAAGAAAGTTTTCACAGAAGAGGTGAAATTTAAGCCCCGAAAAACAAGAAGAATTTCTATTAGTAGACATAGGGTAGGTGAAATATTCGCAAAGACAAAGGTGGCGGGAGGGATACAGGGGACAAAGGTAGTTGTCATCACGGTGGGGAGGGACATGGCTAGTGTGGAAGGTAAGACTGGTGTTTGGAAGGAAGAGAATGCCGCAGTATACTTTGGATTTAATTCTGTGGGCGATGTGGCCAGTTGGTCACACCCCAACCCTTGTGACAAGACAAAAAGGGTTTGTTGAATGTCTCCTTTCACCCCACTGTTCCCTCCCTCTTAAGAAGAAAAAGAAGGCTGAGGCACAGAGAATGGCAATGACTTGTTCCAACTGCACTGTGATTTGGGATGAGACAAGGACCAAGCCTCACACCCAGCGCGCTGACTTGGGCTCCCTTCGTCACTAACACACTGATTTTAGCCACTGCGGACTACCTGGAGGGTGCACCAATATCAGAGCTTCAGCTTCCCCGCAGAATGCCCAGCGTTAGTCACAAGGCACAGAGGTTACGAGCACTGGGCTGGGATTCCCAGCTTTCATATAAAGTTGCTGATTGACCCGTGACCATTCACTTAACCTCCCCACGCTATTTTTCCCACTTATGAAAGGAGATCGAGGTGTCAGCATAGGAGAACATGCAACTCACCTCTCCACTATGAACACATAAAAAATACATCTACAAAGAGGGGAGGATGTAGCTCAGTGCTAGAGAGCGTGCTTAGCATGCATGAGGTCCTGGGTTCAATCTCCAGTACCTCCATTTAAAAAAAGCAATAAAAAAAAAAGAAATAAACTTAATTACCTCCTCCCCCTCAAAAAAACCAAACAAACCAAAAATACATTTCAAAAGAAAAAGATGTACAACAGATTTCTTCTGTATAGCACAGGGAACTATATTCAATATCTTGTAGTAATCAATAATGAAAAAGAATATGAAAACGAATGTATGTATGTATATGTATGACTGAAACATTATGGTGTACACCAGAAATAGACACAGCATTGTAGATTGACTAGACTTCAACAATTATTTTTTTCAAATACATCTACATGTGGAACAATTCTCACTGAAAACCAGCTGGAGATTGGCAGAAAGACTCCTGCACAACCAAGGCTGTAAGAAAGATCCACGTGGAACAGGATAGGAAGGGGAAAGAAGTGATCAGATCAGGACCTGTGTCCCTGGGAAGGGACTCAGAGGAAAAGGGAGATTACACGGGCGGAGATACTCCTGGGGAGTGAGTGATTCAAGTCATATATCGGGCACCCCAGCCCTGGGGTCCAACACACAGAAGACGAGCCCCCTTGGCTGGCTGGAGGGCCAGTGGGACTAACCGGAGGGCTGTGGGAAGCCTGGACTCTGCTTGTGAGGAATGTGTGCATGCATGCTTGCTGGGTCCCAAAGCAGAGCAGGAAGAGCAGACTGAAAATTGTCCTAGTGGTTGACCGCCCCAGTGCGCGACCCAGCCTGAGCCAAGTGAACACTCCCGTTCTGACTGCTTCATGACACGGCTCCGCACTGGGGCAGTGGCTCAACTTTGAGACACGGAGGCAGCTCAGACCGGAAGTGGCATCTGAACAGAGTGGGGACAGCCATTTACACCAGCAGCACATCAGAGGTAGCCCTGATCCCTGTCTGTGGACCACCATGGCCCAAGCTCTGACCCACCTCGAGTGCTCACAGCAACCCCTCTTGCTCCAGCTCTCCTCTGGAGTGAGGGTCTCGTGCTGGGAGAAGGGAGAGCACACACTTAAAGGGAACTAAGCCAGGTCAGACCCAATCCTCAGGGCTTCTGCTTCAACAACTTGGGACCTGACCCCACTCCCAATAGGGCAATGATGGCCACTGAGCAGAGGAGAAGCCCCAGCTGTGCACTCTTTGGCCAACATCTCCCCAACCCTCCTACCCTCAGCCCCTGGCAGCTATCTTTCTACTCTGTTTCTATGAGTTTGAAATTTTTAGATTCCACGTAGAAGTGAGATCATGCAGTATTTGTCTTTCTCTGTCTGACTTAGCGTAGCAACCCCAAGGTCACTTAGCATAATGTCCTCAAGGTTCATTCACCCATGTTGTTACAGACGGCAGGATTTCCTTCTTTTTATGGCCGAGTAATATTCCATTGTGTGTATGTACCATATTTTGTTCATCCCTTCATCCATTGATGGGCAGCTGTTTCCACATCTTAGCTATAAGTGAATAAAACTGCAATGAATATGGGAGTGAAGATATCTCTTCAAGATAGTATTTCATTTCCTTTGGATATATACCGAGAGTGGAATTGCTGGATCATATGGTAGTTCTATTCTTAAAGGATGTAGATTTTTGTTAAATGTCGATCATATATTTTGTCTTTTATCTATTAATGTGGTGTTTCACATTCATTGATTTATGTGGAAACACCCTTGCATGACACAGGTAAATCCCACTTGATCATAGTGTATGAACCTTTTAATGTGATGTTGAATTCAGTTTGCTACATTTTCTTGAGAATTTTTGCATCTATATTCATTAGGAATATTGGCCTGTCCTGTAAGTCCACAAACTTTTATTCCTTTTATTCTTTCTATTTGCTCTTCTGACTATAATTTCAAATGATCTATCTTCGGGTACACTGACTCATTCTTCTGTTTGATCCTCTGCTGTTGAAGCTCTCTACTGAATTCTTCAGTTCAGTTATAGTATTCTTTAGCTCTAAATTTTCTGTTTGGCTCTTTTTTGTTTTCATCTCTTTGTTGAACTTCTTATTTTGTTCTTGTATTGTTTTCTTGATTTTATTAAGTTACTTAGCTAGGTTCTCTTGTAGCTCTCTGAGCACCTTTAGAACAACTGTTTTTGAATACTTCTTTGAGCAGTTCTCCATACATCTGCAGTCAGTTATGGAAAGTTTACTGTGCTCCTTTGGTGGTATCATGCTTCCCTGACTCTTTGCTATCCCTGTAGCCTGGTGCAGGCGTCTGCATTTGAAGAAGCAGTCACCTCTCCCAGTCTTTATGGGCTGACTTTGTTAAGGAAAGACCTTCACTTGTGGGTGGAGCATGCTGTGACCCTAGGTCTAGTGGTGCAGGGCATCAAGTGCAGGTGCATGTAGACGCCTATGTAGTGGCCAGGGGCCAAACTGCAAACATATATGTGGGAAGGGGGTGGGGGGTGGGCCACAGCCAGCAGCAGTGGCCTGAGCCAGCTGCAGGGCCTTGGCTGCTGGCATGCACTCCTGTGGCTGCAGGGTCTCCCCGTGGATGCAGGCATGGCAGTGGAGGCTTGTGAAGGGAGTTGGGCTGGATGTGTGCAGGTGTACAGTTAGAGGGCTAGTTCCAGGTAAGCCCAGCTGTATAAGCCAGTAACAGCCATTCTATACGTCTAGCTTTGCTGATCTCCAGGGAGGGTGAAACTGAAGTGGGTCCTTCATGCAGTGCCCCAAAAGGCTCGGGGAGCGGGCTGCTGACTCTGCTTTCCCCTTCCCAGTAAGAGGAACTCTTTCTAGCTGGGGAATTCCCTTCTAAGGCTGAGTGATGCTGGTTCGAGGGATAGGATGATGCAGGCAAAATGAAACTGTTCTTCCTTCCCATTTTGCGTAGTTATTCTCAGATATTTTGTTCCTCTGATTTGCTGAAGTTTCTTGGGTGGACTCCAGAGTTCTCTTAGAGCTGTTTTTGTTCATGGACAGCTATCCAATTGTTGATCTTTGGGGGAGTGGGACAGGGGATGAGGTCTGCTCCTTAACCATCTTGGTGACATCACCTCAACGATCCCATTTTAGATGAGGAAATTGAGGCCCAGAGAGGATAAAGAATGTAACGAAGTTCATTTATTCACTCAGTAATATTTAGTGAGTACCAACCATGTGCCAGACCCTGTACCAGGTGCTAGAGATTTAGAAGGGAATATTTTAATGTGGGGAGACAGACAGTCACCATGTAAGAAAATTACTTCAGTTAGAGGGAAATGCTGTGTCAGCAATAAAACAGAGTGATGTGATAGAACTGAGAAGGGGGTTCGTCAAGGAAGCTCATCAACGAAGTCCTCTCCCAGCAAATGTCTCTGAACTAAGCTCTAAATGATAAGAAGAAATCAACCATGGAAAGCAAGAACAATCCAGGCAGACAGAACTATACATTTACATAAGCATAAGGGCCCTGAGGAAGCAACCAGTGAATGAGATTAAGAAAAAGCTAGAAGGCCAGCGTGGCTAGATTATAATGAAAAAGGGGAGAATCAGTGGCAGGATAGGAGGTGTTTTAACAACTGACCCTCTGAGGAAGAAAAAACACAAAAGTATTGGTTTGTAGCATTTTCCAAATTCCAAGGTGTAAATATTTCCACCACGGCCAACTTTAAGCTACCAACGTGACGTCACTAAAAGCGAAGTTGGAAAGAGATGAGCACAGCCATCTCATGAGCAGGTGTAAGTGGCTTCAGCACACCACTGAGTGCTATGAGGTGAAACCAAGAAAAAGACAAGGCTCACCATCACGCGGGTTTTGTAAGCTGTACCGAGGAATTTGGACCCACTTAGAGATTATTGAGAAACCACTGGACGATTTTAAGCAAACAGTAATATTACCAAATTTATGTTTTTTAAACATTATTCTAACCACTGTGTGGAGAATGGACTGTCCAGGAGCAAACGTGGAAGCTGAGAGACCAATTAGGAGGCTGTTGCTCCATCCAAGGAATGGTGGAGGCTTGGACAATCATGCATGCAAGCTTCCCTAGTGGAGAACGAAGAAAGAAGAAAAAGATGTAGATACTAATTAGGGGTAAAGTTATGGACTGGATGTGGGAATGAGGAGAATACATAAATCAAAGATAACTTCTTAGAGTTTTCATAAGAGAAGCTAGGTAAATCTTGGTGCCATTTACTGAAGAAGACCCCGAGAGGAACGGGTTTAAAGTAGGTGATGAGTCAAGGGTTCTCTTTTGGACATGTATAATTTGAGACACCAATGAGATATTCAAGTGAAGATGACAAAGACTTGGACAGATATGCAGGCTGGAGATACAAGCTTAGGAAGCACAGCAAACAGAGGGCAAATAAAGAGAAGAAGGTAGGCACAGAGCTGAGCCTGGGACATGCCCAGACCGAGAAGCAAGAGAGGAAGAGCCTGCAAAGGTGATTGAAAAGGGCAGCCAGGGGCAGAGGAAAAGTAAGGGGGAAACCAGGGAAAGTAGGCGTCCCAGAAACCAAAGCAAGGAAGCATTTCAAAAACAAGGGTGTGGCCACCCGTGTCTGGTGCTGCTGAGAGACGGGGGCAGATGAGGACAGACCAGATGGAAGTCAATGGTGACTTTGGCATGAGAGTCTCAGAGGACTGGTGGACACAGAAACCCCACTGGAACAGAGAAAGAGCAGGCGATGCAGCCGTGGAAACAGCAGGGAGAAGTGCAGCCCTCTGGGAAGGAGCACGGAGAAGTGCGGTGGTGGCCACAGAGGGAGGGGGGTCAAGGGAGGATGCCTTCATGAGGGCAGACACTTGGGCAAAGACCTGGGAGGGAGGGAGGAGTGGATGTTGTAGGTGAGAGAAGGGTCCTGAGCAGGCAGTGGGGGGGTAAAAGCCAGAGCTCAAGATGAGGGTTGTCCTCAGGGACACCTCTTCCATTGTAACAGAAACAAAGGCAGGTGGACTTGGTGTTGCAGTGCGAACATAAGAGAGCGCTTGCCCAATTACCTTTGTTGTTTTAATAAAGTACAATATGACTATCATCAGCTGGGTGTAGGGGTGGGTGAAGGTGAAACCATTTCTTCCTCCTGTTCAGCCTCCTCCCCTTTACCCTACTGAATACAGTCATACTCAATGCCTTCAGCCTTTCCCTCCTCTTTTTGTACTGGTCCTTCCGATCCTGCTCTGACTCACCAAGCTATCTCACCCGAGTAAGATGTCTACATTTTTAAAACAAAGGATCTGGAAATAATATATTAGTCTCCCCCAAAAATGCTTCTCTATAATAGAAACATCTCAGCCCAGAAGGGGAATTTTGTTCCCCCAGAGATGGTAGGAAGGACTTAACCTTGGACCTGATACCACAGCTATCACATGGACAAGTGAAGAATGACATGTGAGACTGTCATGTAACTCCCCAGGCTCCAGGATGACTCCATTACTCACATTTGACCACCAAGGCTCCATCCATAGAAAGTGAGCTTGGACTTACCTGCCCCAAAGAGGGGAGGGATGCCCCAGAACTACTGAGAGGCCTCATCAAGTGTCACTTTAGGATCCAAATGCAGTTTGTGGAATGTCCACACACTTGACATTCAGCTGTTAACTACTATGAGTGGCTGGAACTCAAGCCTAGATGCCCACGCATTCCCCTCTCCCAGTAATGACATCGGGGACACCTGCATCTGCCATCCCAGGGAAAGGTACAACAGGCCTTCCAGCCAACCATGGGTGGAGGCTCGTGTTGGAAAAATGAATTCTTCACCCACAGCTATTTTCTTTTTTCATCAATAGAAATACCTACAGACTGAGTTGGCAAATGAGAGCCTGAGACACGTGCGAGGAAATTCTGGTCCCTGCTGCTGCTCCAGCTACTGAGTAATCACTCCGAATTCATTCTGTCTCTCCCAGGATTCTGCCTCCGCTTCCTTGGGAATTCCCCAGTTCAGGGAGTTTGCAGTAATCTTGATGTCTGGCTATTTATTTCTAAGGCTAGAAATGGAATATTTGTGGAACTTCCTTTGTTAAGAGGAAATGGTGACCTTTAAACTTTCATCAGAAGAAAAGGAAGTAAATGCTATAATAAGGTTCCCTCGGTCATTACCATCTGGCAGGGCTAAGAGTCTCTGGCCTTTGGAGTGACCTCAGCAGAGTCCCTGAGAGATAGCAGGGCCACGGCCCCATGGCTGTGCAGGACCTAAGGCCCAGCTATCCCTTCTCCTTCCACCCACCCTCCACTCTCAGGAGGCCTCAGATTCCATTTTCTAAGGTTAGGGATGAAAAAAACTCACCAAGAAGAACTTTGTAGTCCCTCCCTAAGCCTATTTCCCAAGCCCGCCCCAGGATGTCCCTCCACACCTCGTCACCCATCAGCCACTTGGCCTCCCTATGTGAGGAAGGAACATCGACAAAGCCCCCCTTGGCCTCCAGGCTGCTCCCATTAACTGAGGTCCTGACGCCTCAGACCTAAAGGTTTCTTCCTGGCTCCAGCCCCTAGAATCCCTATACTCTTTTCCCAAGAAGCCACTAAAGGGAGTAAACCAAGATATAAGAAGATATTGGTGATGGCGAGGCTGTGGAGAAAAGGGAACCCTCTTACACTGTTGGTGGGAATGCAGTGTGGTGCAGCCATTATGGAAAACAGTATGGAGATTCCTCAAAAGACTGAAAACAGACTTACCATGTGATCCAGCAATCCCACTCCTGGGCATATATCCAGAGGGAACCTTAATTCAAAAAGATACATGCACCCCAATGTTCATAGCAGCACTATTTACAACAGCCAAGACATGGAAACAATCTAAATGTCCATCAACAGATGACTGGAAAAGAAGCTGTGGTATATTTATACAACGGAATACTACTCAGCCATAAAAAAGAATAAAATAATGCCATTTGCAGCAACATGGATGCACCTGGAGATAGTCATTCTAGGTGAAGTAAGCCAGAAAGAGAAAGAAAAATACCGTATGATATCACTTTATTATCTCAAGGGGAAATAAAACATTGAACTGGAAAGGAAAAGTACCTAGTTTACTAATTGGCTCAGTTCTGAATAGCACTGACATGTTATCATAATATAAACACTTGCTATTGATGTAAGAAAACAAAGATGTAACCGTATCAGGAGGACTGGGAAGTAGGTAAAATGAATGTGTTGGGGGGCAGTTTGGGGCAGGACACAGAACCAAAGTCCTCATTTCCCAAAGTGGGAATATCACTGTCAATACCTAAAACTTAAAGTTCAAGAAGTAATAAAGCAAGCATGTCATTACAAAATAAGGATTCAAGAGCAAATAGGAGAGGTGGGAGAAGGAGATAAGAATCTTCTATATTTAACAAATCTTATAGACCCACTTGACTCTTTACATGTAGAGCTTTGACTTTAAACACATACACAAAAATTATAAAACTGTACTATTTTTTAAAACTAAGTTTAAAAAGGAGAAGAAGAGCTCTAAACAGTCTCATTTCAGTAATTAAAACTCCCTTCCAAGGTAGCCCACCCAGTCAAAGTCAAAACTGCAAACTTAAATTCAAAATCAATACTTCATAAGCCAGGAAGAGAAAGAAAGACACCATATGATATCATTTATATGCGTAATCTAGAAAAATGACATAAATGCACTTATTTATAGAACAAAAAACAGACTCACAGACAGAGAAAACAAACTTATGATTATAAATCAATAAACAATGTAAAAACATTTTTTATAATTAAAAAAAAAGAAAACAAACTTACGGTTACCAGAGGGAAAAGGGGTGGGAAGGGATAAACTGGGAGTTCGAGATTTGCAGACACTAACTACTATATATAAAACAGATAAACAACAAGGTCCTACTGTACAGCACAGGGAACTATATTCAATACCCTGTAGTGACCTATAATGAAAAAGACTATGAAAAGGAATATATGTATGTTCATGTATGACTGAAGCATTGTGCTGTACACCAGAAATTGACACAACATTGTAAACCGACTATACTTCGATAAAAACAAAAATTGTAAGCAGAGATGATAGTCAAGCAAAAACAAAACAAAACAAAATCAACACTTCAGTCCCATGTGTGACCAGGACACCAATTCCTCACTCTGAAAAGGGAGCAATTAAAGAGAAAATAATTGAACATTAGCCTGTCCCTGTGTGTGTGTGAAACAAATGTGACAACACACTGAGGACTACTGGTTTAGGAAGATGAGTATACAGATGTTCATGGTGCTATCCTTTCACTTTTTTAATTTTTAAAATTTTTTTAATAAAATTTTTAAAGATTACACTCCATTTACAGTTATGACAAAATATCGGCTCTGTTCCTCACATTGCACAAGACATCCTTGCAGCCTATCTTGCACCCAACGGTTTGTACCTCCCACTACCTCACCCCTGTGTTGCCCCCCTCCCCACACTGGTAACCACTAGTTTGTTCTCCACGCCTGTGAGTCTGCTTCTTTTTTGTTACACTCACTAGTTGGCTGTATTCTAGATTCCACATATAAGTGATATCATACAGTCGTTGCCTTTCCCTGGCTGACACATTTCATCGTGCTCTTCTTTAAACTTGTCTGAATGTTCGAAAACGTTCGTGGTGACAGCTGGAGAGGGGGGAAGGAGGGAGAACCCCAGTCCCACATCTAACTCTAAGCCTGCTCAGCCTGGCCTGTGCCTCTGGGAAGGGGAGCATGTCTGTTCCTTCACTCTTTCCTCTTTCCCCTCCCTCTTCTGTCTGACCTTCCTCCCTGACTGGGAGCCTCAGAAGAAGCAATGGGAAACAGAGAAAGTCTTCCATTTCTGGGATTTGCCGGCCAGATCGAACCCGCGTGCCAGGCACAGTCCTAGGTCGCCCAGGTGCTCGGAGACAACTCGTCCAGGCAGGTCAGCTGAGTGGTTGGGGCAGGCGGCAGGAAGTCACTCATTGGCATGAGCTGATTTGTATGCGGGGGCAGGAGAATCTGCAAGGAATTGTGTGAGGTAACAGGGTGGCATCCTCTCTAGTAGGCGCCTCCCCTCGGGCACGGGAATCACCCAGAAAGGGCCTTGGGGAAGGTATTTCACCAGCGACTCCGTGGGGCGTGGGTGTAACAGTCCCCGGGACACAGGGGCAGGGGGCAGGGATGTGGTCTTCCCTCCTCTGCACGGATGCAGAATAGCCTTGGGGCCTGTCCACATGCGGGTCCTCAGAGGACAGCCCCTCCCGGAGAGACAGGCCTCCGGTGTGGACATCAGCCTTCGCTGCTGGCCCCTGGCAGCAGGGCCAGGGCTGTGACCTCCTGAGGCATCACAGGCCACTGTCAGCAACAGCAGGGGCAGTGCCATGAGGGGACTGCAGCCGCCAGGCTGATTTATCTGTCAGATAGCCCCAAAGCTAGCTCTGAGTCCAAGACAAGCTGGGTCAGACGCGGGGTGGGAATCCGAGTTCTTGGCCGGAAGGGAGCAGAGCCAGGGAAACTGAAATTACGTTTTTGTCATTCCTTTACCCCCACACAGTATGAGGCCCAGAAAACTTTTGCTTCGTTTTGTTTTTCTCCGTATAGTCTTTTATAACAGCTTTTTGACATGCAACTTACAGTCCAAAAAATGCACACATTGAAAGCAGACAATTTGATCATTTCTACATAGGCATACACCAGTGAAACTATCACCATAATCAAGATAATGAACATTTCCATTGCCCTCCAAAGTTTCCTCAGGCCCCTGTGTAACCCCAGTGCCAGACAATCATCGGAGCTTTCAGTCCCACAGATCAGTTTGCGTTTTCTAGAATTTTATATAAATGCAATCGTACAGTATGTATTCCTTCGCGTCTGGCTTCCTTCGGCATAATTATTTCGAGGTTCATCCATATTGTTGTGTGCATCATTCATTCCGTTCGTCGCCAAGCAGTTTTCCATCACGTGGATGTCTCACGGTTTGTTTATTCACTTGCTGATGGCATTGAGTTGCTTCCATTTTTAGTAATGACAAATAAAGCTGCTGTAAATATTCCTGACATGTATTTGTATAAACACATGTTTTCATTTCCTTTGGGTAAATAAAAACCTAAGAGTGGAAAGTCTGAGTCATATACAGTAGATATACGGTAGACATATGTTTCAATTTTTAAGACACTGTCAACTTGTTTCCCAAGGTAATTGTATCATTTGTTCTAGTTCTTCCACATCCTCATCATCTGCACTTGGTGTGCTCAGTCCTTCTCATTTTAGACATTCTTATAGGTGTGTAACGAGGCCTAAAGAGTCTGGAGATATGTTATCTTCTTTGGTGCCAAGAATGGCGCCAAGTCTGGAAATACTTGTTGCTTGATTGATCAGTCTTTTTCAGTAAATGGAATTAGCTACAAACTGGTAGTCCCACGGGTTAAGCTGTGCCTAGTCAAAGGCACAGACGCAAACACAGAGACAGTGAGGATCAGAAGACAGAGTAGGCGATTGGTAAGGAGGTGGCCTGGACTCTCGTTCCAGTCCGTCATCTAGTCAAAAATTAGGTAAGTAGCCATGGGCAACTCACTCAACTTCCCAGAGGCTCAATTTTTTTTTTATCTGTACAATGAGAACATTAGAGTAACTGAATTGCAAACGTTTACAGGTGATCAAAATTATACGTATCAGTGAAGAAGAATTTGCTATATTACGTTAGAGAAATTTCATTCCTATGAGAGATGCAAATTTCCAGAGATTTTAAGGACTCCATCAGATGCAAAAGCAGGGAACTTAAATATTTTTGAGTCTTGATTTTGTTACCAGGAAATTCACCTTTTGTTTGATTTCCCCAACTACCTCATAAGGAAAGCACGGCTACCCCATTTCAGATGATAGAAAACGTTTGTCTGTCAGGCTGCAAGGTCGGGCTCTTCTTGCTGCAATGATAAAGGAAGCAAGGAGTTCCCTACAGATGCATTAATCACTCAAGACCCCTGCATATGGGAGCTCCGTCCCCCTCAAACTGAATAGAGTTGCAGTTTCATGATAATCTCAGTCCTCCTCAACCCAATCCTTAACGTGAATGGTTTAGCCAGGCCTTGCCTCTAGAGACAAAGTTGCTAAGGATTTAAAAGAAGAAAAATGCGGTTCACCTCTGCTCCACTGGAGAGGAGCAGAAAGCGCAGCCCACACTGTCCTCCACGCCTGGAGGATTCGGGGTCATGAGTATTTCAGGAGGGCCATGGGCGAGCTGAGGCTTCACTGAGGAGAGCAACCAGGTCACTGAGGGGTCTGAGAGACAAGCTGGGAGAGGGGCAGTTAGAGCAGACTTGGGGAGGGGGGGCCACGCACGAGCGATGTCTCCATGTTCCTCAAGAGCTCTGCTGCGGTGTCCGCACCTCTGTGCATCTTTGAAGGCACACCTTGGATAAACAGATGGGACTCACAGAGGCATTTACAGGCTTTGGTTCACCAAAAGGGAGACTATTTTAACAACACAGAGTGGGCTGCTAAACAAAGTTACAGGTACCCCACTCCACTTCTTGAATTAGCCTCATCTTTGCAGGAAATGCAACTGACAGTACTTACTCCTGCCCTGGGGAAGAGGTTGGACTAGGAACACAGTTTCAGAATTCTAAACAGTAGAAGGTATGGTCACAAACTAGGAGTCTTCTACAGTTTGTGTTTAATGAAACTGAAGAGTTGAGACAGGAAATGCCAGATTAGACATTAACAGAGATTGCATTGAGACAATGCAAGTGGATGGTAATGAAATAATGAGTTCTAGGGCCTGGCTCAATTAGAGTGGGGAGGGCTGGGTCAGAAGCTTTCCCAGAATATTAAGTAACGCTGAGCACGAGGAACAGACTAGAAGGACCTTTATACAGGGGTCTGCCACCCAAAAAGCCACCAAGGTGTCCAACAAAAAGAGGGGTGTGTGCTCACCCCCCTTTCAGGACCTCAGAAGAGAAAATTCCCAAGAAATGAAGGCCAGAGGAAGATCTCTTCATAAAATTTTCATAGGCAATTAGGGAAGACTTTTTTTTTAATGTTTTAAATGTTTTTAAACATTTTTAAATGTTTTTCTTATTATAACAAAAGTAACATTTGTTTGTTATAGAAATGTTTTAAAATAAAGAAAAGCACAAAGAAGAAAATTTAAAACATCTGTGATCAAAAATCCAAAATATTTCTGTTCTTGACATATTGATATACATCCAGCCAGTCTTTTTTGTTTTTTATAAAAACGGGATCATACAGATATGGCTCAGTAGCTAAAACGCAGAACAAAAGGAAAAAAAAAATTTGCCGCCTCTGTCTCAAAGAGCTTGCATTATTATTTTATGAAGTGCTCGTAAAAGCTAACAGTAAAAAATCAAAAAGGGTAAAATTCATTAACAGAAAATCAATGAATTTTTTAAAGTGAAAATTGTGCGCAGTGGCCAAAGTATGGGAAAATGGACACTTTCATACAATGCTGGTGGCTGGGTCAAGGGACACAATCTTCCCGGAAGGACAGTCTGGCAAAGATGTCCATAAACCTTTGGAGTCTGAATTCCACTTTTAGAAATTTAGCCAGAAAAAATTTATCCTATGGAAATTGAGTCCCAGGATGATATAAATATTTGCCTTTATTTTCTTCTCGTAATTTTATGATTTCATTTTTTTAATGTTTAAGCCTTTAATTTATTTGGAATTGAATTTGGTAAGAAGAAAAGAAGGCAATCTTTTCATTTTTTATATTTTCAAAGGAAATTATTAATTCCCAAACACCATTTATTACTTAGTCTATGCTTTCCCCCTCTGGTTTTAAATACTGGAAGTTTGGCTCTTATGTGTGATCCACTGCCTTTCAGGCTGCATTTGAGGACATCTTAGACTGACAGTCAGAGGATCCTGTCTCCTCCCACAAACCTATGAGATAAAGAAAAACGTCACTTCTTCACTTTTCACTTTATTTCTATGAATTCCTTCTTTCCAAACTCTGCAAGGCCACTGGTTCCAGTCTATAGAAATTCCCGGGACCGCAGACAAAGCAGAACTAACCAAAATGGGGAAATTCAGGAAATGCTTCTCTATCAGTTAAGCCGACCCTATGTGGTGACTCAAACTGTCCAGAGCCTAAATCATCGTTTTCCTCCCCGAACCATTTCCTCCTCCAGACTTCTCCATTTCTGTTGTCCAGACTCAAGATCTTGATGTCAGCCCAGAGTCCTCTTTCTTCTCTCTGCACACCGCTGACCCATCACGTCAGTCCCTCCTTCCGCATTCGGGCATCTCAGCTCGGTCCCTCCACCTGGTCGCATCACTGCCCCTCAGACAGCGCCTTCCTCCCCTTCCACCGGGAGGAGCAGAGTGGTCTCCCAGCTTCACTCACTTCCTGTGCTAACAATCACAGTCAGAATTTTCTGCGTCACAGCATCGCTCTGCGCAGAACGCTCCAGGGGTTCCCCCTTGCTCACGAAGTCCAGATGTTATACTGCGCGAGGCCCGCCGCAACTTGGGAACCCCCGCCTACCGTTCCCATCTTTTCTCCTGACTCCGACACAAGCCCTCTACCTCTCTAATATATTTTTATTATTCAGTTGTTATTTCTCTCCTCTTTCACCTCTAGTCTTAACTGGATTTAGGGATATTTATACAAGTATTGAATGAAGTGTTATGATGCCCAATGTTAATTTGTAAAATTTTAAATTACACCACACATTGATGCCCATGTGTTGACTTTTCTCAGTGGGTCAGTAGCCCTCACAAAAGCACAGCTCCCAGGCCCCAGTAAGACCTGGCTTTCTCCAAGCTCTTCTTTTAAGAGACATAAATGTCTGCAAGTTGCACCCTATTCAGTCCTGGAAATTTTGCACCAAAGATTTGATCAGAATACTTTCCTCTAAGTCAAGTAAGAGCTGGAGGCAGAAGAGGCTCGGGGAGACTGAAAATGAAAGCGCTGTAACAGGTCAGAGCAAGCTGGAAGGAGCAATGAGCACCACCAAAGGTGAGCCGGTGACGGCTGCGGCTGCACTGACGTGCGCGGCACACCAGCTGTATCTCTGCGTGGATGGACCAGAGCCCGCTCCCTTGAAGGACACCACACTCTCCCTGCTTGCCCTACTTCCCTGACTTCTGCTTCCCAGTCCCCTTACCTGCACTTCCTGAGTTTTGCCTTCTGACTGCTAGGTGTGCCTCCCCAACTCTCTCACCCACTCTCAAGATTCCCATTGCTAAGGATTCCACATCGCCAGCTCTAGCCCACGGTCTTCTGAGCTCTCAGCGCATGGGTGCACTTCCTACTGGATTCGCCTCACGGGCTCCTCCCACTCCACATCCTTTTCTCCACGTCTGCCACCATTTCTCTCAGAAAATGGTGCTTTGGTATTTATTCCTCACCGCTCCTCCCGGAATATGTATAACTCACATACGTCAACCATCCAAGTGGGTAGCTCCCTTGGTGCCACCTGTCTTCCTCACACCCCAAATCTAACCAATCACCAAGTCGTGTAGAGCCTCCTTCTGATAACTCAAGTGCATCCTTTTCTCCCCATCTCCATGGCCACCATCCAAGTCCAAACCATCCTCATCTCTCACTTGGATGATCCAACAGCCTTCTCCCCTCATTTGCTTTCTCCCCTTCAGAATTCTTACAGATCTTTTGAAAACACAAATCTGATTTGACCACTCCCCTGCTTAAAAACACCTCAAAACTGCCTTCAGGATAAATCCAATGTCCTTAATTTGTTTACAAGGTTGCCTGTGACCTGGCCCTGCCTGCTCTTCAGCCTCATCTTATGCCACTTTGCCCCTCACTCCTTTGACTTCTGCCAGACGGGCCACTTTTCAGTTTCTCTAACGCAGCTTGGTCCTTCTAACTTCGGGGTCTACGCACATGCTGTTCGTTGCCCAAGACACAAATCTCTTTCCCTACACCTACCTGTCCTTCATCTGCCTAAATCCCACCCTTCCTGTCCATTATGTTGCTTTCTCAGAGAGACTTTCTGTGACCTTGCAGACTAGATTATGTGCTCCCCTCCCCCACCTAGTATCTAGCTCCATAGCATCCCATACCACCCCTCTCTTAATAACCACCCACAACTGTGACCATATGTGCAAGACATGGCGTCCCTGGGAGCAGACACTCTTCCATGAGACTCAGGCCATGCTTCTCTTAATCACACCTCATTCCTCAGCTCCAAACACATTCCTGGATCAAAGATCCCCATCTTCTATGAAAGAATGAATGAACTGATAACTTTTAATAATTATTTCAGCCTACTATAACTGACTATAGACAAGCTTGCATTCTACTCAGAATTCCTTTGACTATAACCTGATTTTTGGCTAGTCAGATTTGACATTCCCTGCAGCAAATCTATGCTTTCCATTCTGTGTCAAGGAGGGACCTGGAGCAGTAAGGAAAGATCCAAATTACATGGATGGAGGAGGGGGGAGAATGAATCCTAAAGGGGGAACAGCCTGGGCAAATGTGGAGAGATGGGAGGATGATGGATTGGGGAAGAAGGAAAAAGAAACTAACGCTAAACTGAACACTTTTACAAACACAATCTCATTTAATCCTTCCAAAACTCTATGAAGTAAGAATTACAAGCCCAGTTTTACAGATGAGGCAATCAAAGCTCTAAAACTTAAGGAACTTGCCCAGGGCCACACAGTAGGAGAGACAGACATGAAATGTTATGTCTTATGCTTTTTTTTTTAATTGAAGCATAGTTAATTTACAATGTTGTGTTAGTTTCAGGTGTACAGCAAAGTGATTAAACTATATATTTTTTTCAGACTCTTTGCCATTATAGATTATTACAAGACATGGAATATACATTGTTATTATTATTCCCTGTACTATACATTAGGTCCTATTCTTTATTTTATATACAGTAGTGTGTATATATCAATCCCAAATTCCTAATTTATCCCTACCCCACCACCCCTATCCCCTTTGGTAACTATAGTTTGCTTTCTATGCCTGTGAGTCTATTTCTGGTTTGCAAAAAAGCTCATTTGTATCATTTTTTTTAGATTCCACATTTAAGTGATATCATGTATTTGTCTTTCTCTGTCTGACTTATTTCACTTAATATGATAATATGCCTTACGCTTTTGCTAACCCAATTTCCTCAGCCTGGACTACCTACTCTCCACCTCCTAAATCTAATTCTTCAAGAGCTAAAATGCAGCCTCCAGGAAGGCTTCCCTAATTCTCTGTGTTTGCTTCAGTCACTCTCTTCCCGTCGGTCTGCTCCTGTCTCTATCACAGCACTTCTTTTATTCCGCTTGTTCTACCGTCATCTGCACAAGTCTTGCCCACAAGTTCAAGCCTGTTAAGGGCAAGTGGAGTTTTTTGCCACCTCTTCCCTGTGGCTCCCACTACAATGCCTTAACACATGATGGACCTGGCAAGATGACTTCAGGAAGGTTCCATGGAAGTATGCTATAGGAACACCTGCTTCTCTCCGCCTCCAGGTTCTGCTCCTGAGTCGAGGCTCTCTCAGGCTGCTCCTTCTCGCCCAGGTGAGCCACCATGCTTTGAGCAACCCTGCAGGGGATATAGTGGCATATGGGGAACAGCACTGGATGGTAGACCCCCTGGATGGACGAATCCAGGAGAGGGGAAATTAAGACAGTATTTCTTCCTTGGATGTTCCTTTTATATCAGAACACTCCAAAACTTGTCCAACCTTTCAGATTCAGAAACTTAAACTTCCTTTTCTTGATGGTAATTGAAGGCCCAAATGGCCCTCCATGTATCTCAAGCTTTCTAGAAAACAAGTCTGAGTCATCACCACTTAACAGATGGAATAAAAGTGCCATTTCTTTCTAATTTATCAGCAACTGTCCTATATTTCTGCAGCAGAAGAGGAACTTATTTCTGTTTCTACTCAGAGTGACAAATCAAATTTGCCACTGAAGTCATGAAAAGCGTGTATCTATTTGTGACTCAACTGTACGTGTGGCTGAGAAAGTCTACAAAAGGACAGTAAGGAATGAGTCCAGCGTGGACTCCACTATACGAACATAAAATTTCAAGAGCACAGAGGTGCCCAGAGGAAGAAAAAGGACATGTTCAGGGTAATCATGAAATATGGATTGGACAGTTAGGGTTGGAAGAACCCTAGCCATCATCCAGCACAACTTCCTCCCTTTAGAGATAAGGAAAGCCCAGGGATGTGTGGAAATTGCCATAGGTCAGAGCCAGACTTAACTCTCTTGAAGTACACTGTCTGTCACACTGGCCACTCCTTACCCTGGGCCGGAATTGCTCTAATCAGGGGTCCATCCTCTCCAGCAGCCAGGAGTTCATACTAAAGGAAGGGAGAATATTATGCATTAAGCATAGGACCTTTGCAAAGGACCATCTGCATGCATAATAAGTCAGTCTCACATCATATTAGATGCTTATATTTATGTTTATAAAAAAAATGCCTTGAAAAACTGTAAAGCACCCTATAAATGTTAGATTTTTAATGTAATTATATGATTTGTTTCTGGGATGTTCATTCGACAGTACCAACTTTTATTGGCTATCTTGTTTTCACAGCTAATTGATGTTTATATCTGGAATATCTGGCCAAAATGAAAGCATCTGATTAAGTTCTTGATTTGCTTTATTGGGAAATTCATCTCCCAGAGGCCGAAGAATGTGGCAAGAGGAATGCTAATCTAGACACACTTCTGTCCAAGAAGGAATTGATTATATGAAAGAGGAATTTTGAGAAAAAGTGCATCATACTTTGAAGTTTGTGATAGAGAAAGGAAGGACCCTCAGATACAGTTGTAATCAGAATAGGTTAGGTTTTGCCACAGTAACAAATAAACTCTGAAATCTCAGCAACTTAACACAAATGCAGGTTGTTTTAATCTCATGCATTAGCAGCCACACCTCATGCATTTCTAACCACAACATATGGGACACATGACCTCCGAAGTTGCTGCATCAGGGGAAGTTGGCAATGACGGAGGCACACACTGGTCCTTGATTGCATCAGCCTGGAGGTGAAACATATCTCATCTCACTTCCTGCTCACAGTACATTGGCCAGACAAGCCATGTGTCCCTAATCTAACTGCAAGGGAGACCAGGAAATGAAGACAGGCATTTATCCAGTAATTCCACAAATGGGCAGATGGATATTCAATGAGCATGGTCTACCAAATACATGCTCCTTAGATTTCAGGAAAGCAAATGTCGAAATGCATGGAGTATCTCGTTTGTCTAAAAACAAATCTATGTATGCCTTGAAAAAAGAAAGACTGAAAAGAAATTCACCAAAATAGTAATAGTGACTACTTTTAGTTATTCAACAGTGGGCGGGTGTTTATTTTCTTCTTTTCTTTGCACATTTCCCTACCAATATTTAATAAACATGTTTTAGAATCGAAAAAAGTAAAAAGATAATACAAGTTTTTTTTAAATTGAGAAACAAGTTCAGACCAGAGGTAACTATGACTCCGATGAAGAAAATGACTTGAAAGGAAAGGAAATTCCTTAAAAACGCGCTTCTAATTAGACAGTCAAAATTAACCAGCAAGAAGAAAAGTGAGACACAGGCACAGAAACGACTGCTGCCACACAGGAGACTTTCCCATGAACTCCGATTTCTAAAAGTGCTTCTGTGAAAGACAAAAAAAAGGGCACACAGCCAAAGGAGAAGGAAAAGAGGGGACACAGCCCTATTTACCACCATCGCAAGAGAAGAGAGAAAGGGAATCGAGATACAAACAAGCCAAAAAGGCACATAAATTAGGAAACAAATACCCTTAGGCGAAGAGAAGGGGTCACGGCCAAACGGGGATTTGCCGGCTGATCATGAAACTGTCCCTTCCTGATTCTGCCAACTTGAATTTCTCCATCTTCCCCAAGCCACAGCCATCCCTCTGCTCTCCAAGTTCCACAGCACTTGCCCAAAGTTTCTGCAAAGTTAAATGGGTAAAGATGTTAGTGGGGTCTACACAAGGCCCTGCCTTTCTGGCTCTTGCCTTTCTCCCCATCCTCATTTCACCACCAGTTTAGCCTACCCATCACCCCAACTCTGGGCTCCAGCCTCAATGCCCTACTTGAACTGTTTTGGCCCCCATGGAATTTGCTCTGCCTGGAATATTCCCTCTTCCCTCTCCATTGAACTACCCACGCCCTATCTAAGACTAGCTCCTCTGTTCAATGCGCACACTACACGTATCTCAGTTGGTACACATCTACTCATGTGGGGGTTACTGATCAGTACTGTCAGCTTGCAGGAGAGCAGAAACCATGGCTGTTTTGCTCACTGAATAGGGTCTCTTTTTTTTTTTAAACTCCTTTTTTATTTACGGGCGAGAAGCCATGGAGAGATATCTTTTCTTCACTTTACCTTTTACTAAAGAGCCAGGATATTTCAAACTAGAAATCAAGAAACAGTGAGTTTCCATTTTCATTCCTACTCTTATAATGAACTCTCCGTGTGACCTTGAGACTTAGGCATTTCCCTTCTCTGAGCCTGCTTCCTCTGTAATAAAGTGAGAGTTTAATTTAGATGGAATCTGAAGTGCATCGTTCTCCAACATATATCATTCTATGTCCTTCAATAGAGGAGACAAAGCAGAAACAAATCAGAAATCAACAAGAGCAAAGGAAAGGAAGACGTGCTAAGAAAAAGAGAAGGTCTTGTGGTTGGCTGAGGCCATGCTCTGGAGTCTGAATCCCATTTAGGCAACTTGGTAACCTTGTGACCTTAGACAGTTGCTTAATCTTCCGGGACCTTGACTTCCTCTTCTGTAAAATGTAATAAGAATGCCTACCTTGCAGGTTTGATTAGAGATTAAAGGAGATAATGTATTATAATGCCAGGATCATCAAAGACATGGTTAACTGTTAGACCCTTTCCTCTTTCCCACTGTCACGGAATTTAAAAACATTATAACTAAACAGGGCGAGGGTTGAGCCAAAGGGTCAATCGTCTCTGCATGTGATGCTTTACACGCACTTTATTCCTCTGAAGAGGCTTTCTATCACCTAAAAGGAAATAATTGCTGTTCCCTTATAGAGAAAAGTCATGTTTTCTCTCTTCATTCAAGCACCCTGAGAGATCCAACTACATGCAATGATTTTAAAGTTGGTTCTGTAGACGATTATAGGCATTTCCTGTCTCCACGTACAATAGCAAGAGCGTCACTAAATCCCCAACCAGACTCCACCATCGACCATGCACTCAGGTACGCTGATCACCTTCACCCCTTTCCTGTATTTCAAAGAAAAAAATCAAGATTTCATTGGAGGGAGAGAAGAGAGATGGAGGTTATTTCAAACCATTTTTCTTTTTTTTTTTTAACAAAGAATCCTACAATCACTGAATGATACACTGTTTGAGGCTGGAAAGACCTTTAAGGATGATCAGTTTCAGCCCTGTCACTTGGCGTTGGTGGTGATAAGAGACTTGAGCTTCTCTATGCAGCAGAAGGAGAAGATTGGACTTGGGACCTGAATCCAAGCACTGGCTCTGCCACTTTGGGGACCGTCGTTTGGTTACTTAACCCCTTCAAAGGTCCTCAGCTGTGAAAGGGTGTGGTAATCACTACCTCTCGTAGGTAAAGCGAGGCGCCAGTGAGACAGGGCGGGTGAGAGAGAGCTCTTTGTGAACTATGTAAAGCAGTTTTCAAAGGAAAGCATCACGTGATTTTTTGGACCCACAGCTTCTGGAGCTTATAAAGCATATCCACTCACCTACCAAAATACTGCACTATCTCATCTCACATACCTGATTGTGTGAATCATGAAAGAAAAACACTGATGCCCAGCAAAATCCCTGGCATAGAATAAGTGCACAATAATGTTTTTCTGGATGAGTCAGGTAAAACTGATTAAAGAAGGATTTATTGGTGGGGGAGGTGGGCAGGGAGGTAATTAGGTTTATTTGTTTGTTTGTTTGCTTTTGGAGGTGGTACTGGGGACTGAACCCAGGACCTCCTGCACGCTAATCATGCATTCTACCACTTGAGCTATACCCTTCCCCTAAAGAAGTCAAGAGGTGGGTGCGTGAAAAGCCACCCAAAGTGTCAGTCGCACGACAACCCCCAAACACCCTTGGGCTCCAGCAGAGTTCTACCTAGAGTCTCTCCGTGTTCCCTGGGAAGAGGTGGTCTGGTGCTGAGTGAGGCTTACTTGCAAGTCAACCTTTGTTCACACTCACAGAAAAGCAGGTTCCCCCAAACCAAGCAAGGACCTCTCACTCTATAAACCTGACGCACATTGCTTTCTTTAAAAACCAGCTTCCAAGAAGGTCATGTGCAGGAAAAGGCTAGACAAGGCTGCAACCTGAGTTGGCTGTCTAGAGAAAAGTTCAAACCCTCCTTGAGAAAGTCATCAGCCACACTGGAGGAATTCTCTGCAGCAGATGTGACATCGGCCAGGATGGGTGTGGCCACTGACGGTGGAACCAAGGGTATTTTCCTGGATTACCAAAGAGGTGGTATGTATTCCTCCCAGAAACTGAATAACTTCAGGGTTTCAGTGGAGGTTTTCACCTGAAAATGTCCTCCCTGTTGAAGTTTCAAACCATTACTTTCATGAGAGCTCTGTTTTCTTCTGTGAACTCAGGCGTTACGATGATGGCCATACATGACTGTTCCCAAGAGACAGAAGCCATCATTAGTGCTGTTATTATTTTTGTTTAGCTGCATCTCCATAGCAGCCCACGTTCACAGCGTGCTTTGCAATTGTTTCTTAGTAATAGTCCTCACAAGATCTGTGGGAGGCCGAGGGGAATAACCAGGGATAACATTTCTGTGTTGCCTAAAGGAGAACCACAGATACAGAGAATTGGCAGCCATCACTGTTCACAAAAGGATCCACCCCGATCCGTCCAACCTGGTCCTACCCTGGCACTGCCTACAGCCAAGACGCCAGTATTTCCACGGCTCTTATTTATAATTGCTGTAACACCAGGCCTATGACCAGCAGGAACTGGACTGGGCAACTGAATCAGAATCAGAAATTTTGCACCTAGGACAGACCTCAATGACCACCTAACTAGCCTCATTGTTTGCAGTTAAACAAGACCAAACAGAATACTTTACTCAACTCACACAGACCACGTGACTCCTAGTTCTGAGTTTTTTTGCTTTTCAGTATGTTGCGTTGTGGTGCCTTGCCTTCCTCTCTTTACATTTCTATTCCTCCCCCACCTTCTTTTCCCATCTATTTCCTTTGTTTTAAATTATGAGGCTTCAACCCCAACCAGAAAACCTGAAACACTTACCTGCCAAGATTCTGGTGTTCTACCACCCAAACTGGGCTAGCCTCGGGGTGCCAAAAATCTTTGATAGTAACGACCAAGCAGCACTGAATCAGTGCCATTTACAGTCCTTTCCTCTCCCCTAGTCTCCATTCCTGAATCCAGCCACTGGCTCTGGCCTTGCTCACACCTCCCTGAGTCTGCACGACCCTCACACAGCTGGAGTTAAGCCTAGAGAAGGCCAGGCTTCTCTTTGGGCTCTGGAAGATGGCGACTTCGCTCTACCGTGGCCAGGGCACAGTTTTCTCCTGAAGCTCCGCCACTTACTGTCTGAAATGGACTGAGGCGCTCAGAGGAGTAAGAGGATTAAGACTTCTGTGGCTGAATATCACTCTTCTCTCCTCCACCCTGCCCTAACCAGGAGGCTGTTGCCTACTCAAGCAAACCTCCCTCTTCAGAAAAGATGGAATCTCTCCCTCAAGAGTCAGCCCTTCGCTGCCAAGTGTTCCATCAATTCATCCTCGGCCCTGCAGTGCAAAAAACAAATTAAGCCAAAACACAAACTACAGCTCCTGCGCCTCTCTCCCATTCTAGCCATCTACAATTCCGATTTTAGTTCTCCCTCTCTCCCCCACTGAATATTTTTAGAAATGAGTTTCCGGCTCTTCTTCCCTTTTTCTAAGACTCCATGTTTATCATTGTTTAGAACAAAGCAACTAATAAAGGAACCAAGTCGGAAACTCCTGGGAGCTCTGTAAACACTATTATCAAGTATATAATTTGCCATTATTCTGGCCAGTATACTGTTGAATGAACGTTAAAAAATACAAAACGGAGGTGGGTGGAGGGATCAATTTGGGAGTTTGGGATTGGCAAATACAAACTACTATATATAGAATAGATAAACAACAAGGTCCTACTGCACAGCACAGGGAACTATATTCAATGTCTTGCAATAACCTATGATGAAAAAGAATATGTAAAAGAATATATATGTGTGTAACTGAATCACTATGCTGTACACAGAAACTGACATGATATTGTAAGTCAACTATATTTCAATTTTTAAAAATTAAAAAAAAAAAAAAACCACCCCAGAATCTTTCCCTGTAAATTCCCAGTGATGCAATCATGGCCACGCCTACTCCACAGCCAACAAAAGGCAAAGGAGCCTGACTCGGGCCACAGTTTCCAGAGAGACGAGCGAGTCATTTCATTGTCGCTCGAGTCGGCAGAGGTATCGTCCTTATCACATCTTTGGCTTTTAAAGTATTTCTTGTTTTTCTCCTTGGCCTTTATCTCTCAAACTGCCTTCTCTGAAGTTAAAGCCTCTTCCTTCGTTTTCCAGCCCTTCCGTGGTTTGGTGTGTGAGTTAGAATCACAGTCAGATTTCAGAAAATGATTCCCTCTGCTGGTGGGAAACTGAGGGACAGAGGAGCTGGTTTCAGCTGAGGGCACAGAGGGGTACAGCCGAGCATCCCCTTGGAGGGAACTTCTTCTACCAGAACTTACTAGGAGAAGGCTGCGAATTTCTAACTCTGTCTCTCGCTCTCATATCTGTGTAAATATCTCATTCTTGTCGGGGTGTTTTGTTTTGCTTTGTTTTCACACGTCCAGACGTTCATTGAATGCCTACTGTGAGCCGTGCATCAGGCTGGGCACATGAGGGATACCAAGATTCTATTAGAAGTTTACAATCTAGTAGAGGAGGCAAAAATATACGCAAATAATTCAAGGGGGTGAAAAGAAGAACGGGGAAAATGCTGAGTGTGAGCTAAGTCATTCATTAAGTTTCTCAAGAAGCACAGAGCAGGGATGGTTCCCCTTGCAGGCATCTGGTTCAGAGGCAGGCTGGGCTGACAGCTACCGGTGTTCTCTGTTGCAGAATATGCAGAAGATGGCCAAAGTCCCCGACCTCTTTGAAGACCTGAAGAACTGTTACAGGTAGGAAAGAGATTTTTTCTCTTGTGATTTCAAGGAGGGGAGCAAGGCACATTGGAACCCAGCTGGGATTACGGTACCCTGAATGGGGCCAGACTAGCAGAGGATGCACAGGGGTGCCCCACCTCTGCAGTGAGCACAGGCTGAGCGAAGACCCAGGGGACCTAAGCATCCAGCATGGAAACTGAGATGAAGAGGATGGGGAGACAGCCATTTTAGAAAGCTTATTGTTCAGGTCTGCTGAGTCCTAGCGGTTTTCAGCATTGACTTAGACACAGCCTCAGTGGGGTTCACAGACCCTGATACAGTAATGGGTTTTAATGAACTGTCGGAGAGAAAAACCTTTCTCAGGAAAACTTCTCGATCTCAGTCTGGAATAGGAAATGGTTTCACAGCAATTTGAGCACATGAAACATACACAGTCACACCTCCTTCATAGGACACAGGTAAATGAATAAAAAGTTAAAATTGTAGAATACCTTAAACAAACATTGGTGTTCCCATTACCTATTAAGATAAAGTGACACAAAATAGACTATGGAAATGTTGCCTGGATATTTTGCAAAGTATACATGATTAAATCTGTTTTAGTGAATACATGAAGGCAAGCTGTAACATGTAACCTATTTGGTTAAAATTAAAATGAGGTGCTTCGAACAACTTTCTTCTCTCTTGAGGAGTTTAAAATTTTCCCTTGAAATTCAATTACAACTCTTCAATTGGTTAGCCAAGCCTCATTTTTACAGATAGAGCACAGGTAAAGTTCAAGGCCTGGCCTGATGACTACTAATCCCAAATTATCAGGGACAGATTACTGTATGTATGTGTATGTATAGACACCCTTAATTTTCAAAGATGACAGTAATTAATGGCCATGTGCATGTGTGTGCGTGTTACCCAAAGCTAATGTGCTTATTAACATAGGTTTCCCAGTGACTGTAGTGATAAAACAAACAGAATTATATCCTCATTGTTTTATTTAACAGTGAAAATGAAGAATACGGTTCTGAAATTGACCATCTCTCTCTGAATCAGGTAAGCAAATGATTGTAATTCTTATGGATTTGCTATGCTTATGCAGTATTTTCTCCACCAAAAGAGAAGAGCACGGGCTTGAATCCTAGATGCTCTGGTCTTACCCTCGCTAGAAGGCCAGAGACATGCATTTCTTCCTTACAAATGAGACCAGCTGCCTCTCTGCACTGACACTTGATGGCATTCTTCATGCTCACCAGATATTCCCAAAACAGAGCAGAACTATCCTGAAACCTCACGGATGGAGGCTCCTAGGTCAGCTTTTAATCAGAATGGTAGTTATGCCATCCTGGGACAGCCCCTTCGGGCCACCTAACCAGAGGTCTGTCTCCTAAAGTGATAATTTGTGGTCAAAACTGTGGTCCTCTCCAACACCAGCTCCAGAGATTAGAGATAGCTCCCCGGACGTAATATCCCACGAAGCTGAGGTGGAGGAAGCGGGCCAGCTGAACGTGAGAAATCTGCAGCCACTCACCGTGCTGTGTTACTTTGCTGTTAGACCACAAATAGGCAGTATGCACACTGGCACTGCCTCTAAAAGCTATTCCCGGAGGAGTTGTTCTAAAATAGTTGAGCATTGTCACGCAGATGTTTAACCTCCGGAGTGGGAACTAACTGGAAGGTTACCACTAAGATCACCTGTAGACCTCTTCCATGACATCTCAGTTTTTGAAACTGAAGTATGATTGATTTACTATATTGTATTAGTTTCCGGTGTAGAGCATAGTGATTCAGGGTTTTTTCTGATTATATTCCATTACAGATTGTTACAAGATAATGAATAGAATTTCCTGTGCTATACAGTAAATCCTTGTTGCTTATCTATTTCACACATAGTAGTTTGTATCTGTTTATCCCATACCCCTAATTCATCCCTTCCCCACTCCTTCTTCCCCTTGGTAACCATAAATTTGTTTCTTATGTCTGAGTCTATTTCTGTTTTTTATATAGATTCATTTGTATTATTTTTTAGGTTCTACATATAAGGGATATCATATAGTATTTGTCTTTTTCTGATTTACTTCACTAAGTATAACAACATCTCATTTTTGAGTCTCCAGATGGATGACAAAGACTTTCCAAGACATCACATCCTTTCAGGCAAATCCTGAAGGGAGGATGGGAGGAAGTAGGGGAGGAAGGGCAGGGGGCAGAGAAAGAAGAAAGAGAGAAGGAGAGATGGTGGGGGAAGACTGGTGAAACGTGGGTTACCCAAGACCAAAATGGACGTCGTTCTCTCTAAGTCTACTGAATAAAGCCCCCTCGATAAAGGAGTCTTATTCCATGGCTATGGACAGCCTCTCAGTTTCCATTTTCCTTCCTCACAGAAGTCCTTCTATGATGCAAGCTATGAGCCACTTCAAGAGGACTGCATGGACAAACTGATGTCTCTGAGTACCTCTGAAACCTCTAAGACATCCAAGCTTACCTTCAAGGAGAGTGTGGTGATGGTGGCAAGCAATGGAAAGATTCTGAAGAAGAGACGGCTGAGCTTAAATCAGTTCATCACCAATGATGACCTAGAAGCCATTGCCAATGACACAGAAGAAGGTAAGGGGTCATGTGCAATAATATCCATTGTTTTCCATGCAAATGAGGACAGCATAGTCCAGGGGAAAACAGAATCAGAGTAACAAGAAGGCAACCAGCCATCAGTCTGGTAACTAACTATAAGAAAGGAAAATTAAATTTTATCCTTCTCCAGCAGGGATAGGGCAGCAGTGGCCTGAGCCTAGCACACTTGCTCACAGGCTCACGTCGGGGCCATATTGTTAAGGTCATGTGACTTTCAGCATTTTGACCGAAAGCAGTTATACACTGCTAGCAGGTGACCACTTATAAGCTATGCTCCTCCACATACCAATTATGCCTCCTTGGGCAAGTTACTTAACCTTTCTGTGCTTCTGCTTCCCCTGCTGTCAAATGGAGATAATCAGAGCCCCTACTTCTTGTGAAGATTAACTCAGTACTCACAAGCTTCTGGACCAGAATAATGCCTGGCACATAGAAAATACCTAATAAATGGTAGTAATTATTATTATTACTACTACTACTTTTGTTAATACTACCAACACTGCTAACTTATTAATTGGCTGCATTATCTCTAACCATCACAACAACCCTACAGCCTTATTTTACACATGAGGGAACTAAGCTCAGGGAGATAGTGACCTGCCCAAAATCTCAGCATGTAAGTGGCAGAGCCTCAAACCAAATCAGTTCCATCTGACTACAGAAATCATGATTTATATCTGATGCCTTTAATGTACAAGCCTCTACATGAAATACAAGCCCAATATTTTTAAGATAACAACTAAACATTAATATATGTTCTCCTAGAAAATTGGAAAATAGAAGAAAATAGAAGAAAGAAAATTTGAAATCACTCATACTACCACTCAGTTTACCACTGCCAGCACTATGGTACTTTCCTGAAAGTCTTTTCTGTATACATACACACACATGAACAAACATGTTGAATATATTATTAGGGTCAACTGTATACAATTTTGTATCTAGCTTTTTCATTTAGCAATAAATAAAGGGCATTTTAGAATGCCAATCTTTCACCATTATAAGTAATGTGACAATGAATATCTGCATCAGTAAACCTTCATTTCTATCACCATTTACTTCTTTAGAATAAAAGATTCCTGGAAGTAGAATTACTCAGAGCCATGAGGATTTACGAAGCTATTGATGCACACCCCCGTTCAGAGAGATGGTAGACTTCCACCTCAAGTGGCATCTATAATTCCTAGTGGATTCCTTTTTTTCTCAGAGTACATTCATTTGAAAATATAGATGGGGAACATGAGGAGTCTTCCTGGTTACTTACAAACCTCCAAACAACCAAAAATGAGAAAGTTGCACAAGTAATCTCTTAAATTTAAAACAAAACAAAAACAAACCAAAAAAACTATTGCCTGAAGAAGCAAAGTTTCAAAAGAAACAAATAAGTAACCACAATAATCCTAGAACCAATTCTGCTGACTGGGTGACTTCACTTCTCTCTGTTTCCTCTCCTACATTGGGACAGTCCTCATGTCCTCCTATAGCTACTTTCTGTGCTTGTATTAGAGCAGACATATCAGCTGTGTTTGTACCTAGACATTCATCTGAGCTTGTGATCATGGTTTTAGAAATTATCAAGCCCAGATCAGTACCTTACAACCTGCAGAGCAACGTGAAATACAACTATATGAGGATCGTCAACCACCAGTGCATCCTGAATGACGCCCTCAATCGAAGTATAATTCGAGACCCGTCAGGTCAATACCTCATGGCTGCCGTGTTAAACAACCTGGACGACGCAGGTAAGTGGACAACTCTGTCACCCTCCCCTCCCTTTATTTCTGTGTTTCTTTTAAGCGTCCTGCTTGCAAAGAATAATCCTCTCTAGGTTCCTGGCTTTGCACAGTCCTTCTAGAAGAGGATGAAGCACATCACCCCCGATGAAGGACAGGAGCTTCAGCCAAAACCTGGAGGCTCCACAGGAGAGAAGTGTCCTAGCTTGGAAAGCACTCAGCACAGTGTAAAGCCTCCTGAGATCCTACCTCCTTTGGTTCTCTGAGATATTCTTATCCTTAATTTTAGAGATAAGGAAACAGAGTCTCAGAAATATTGACTTACCCAGAATTTACTCAGAAGCCAACGAGGGGCAATCACTCTCCACTGGAAAGCCTGCTGCTCAAACTTACAGACAACACCAAACTAGAAAGAATCACTATCTTTGATGACATAATTGTGAGGCAAAACAGCCAATCAGCTGCAAATATGTCCTGAAGAATGAAATTTAGGGTCCAAGAAAGTGTATCACACAGGGCTCTTTTTGATTGGACATACTCCAGCCAACATGCTTTCCATTCTATGACATTTACAAGTTATTTTGTGTTCTATTTCCCTACTTCAGATTAGTTCACAGTTTTCCCACGTATTGACAAGGCCTGTGTGTTTGCCATTTGCAGTGGCACTAGAATATGCAGTCATGTTGCTGTGTGGGTCCCTTGGGTTTGCTCTAAATAACTCAGTTGCGAATGTCTTTGTATAAATTCTTTTCTTCCCTATAAGGTTATTTCTTTGACGCAGATCCCAAATGCTAAATTCCTGAGCATAAATAACCTTACAGCTCTTAATAAGCTTCGTTTGCTACGGAAAAGTGAACTACTCTGTACTATCATTAGCAGCATATGAGTGTTTCAGCTTCCTTAAACCCCTCCATTTTACTCATAACCTCACAAATTCCAGGGTCTTATCCCACTAATGTAATCACAAGAGATTCAATAAACACTCAGCCCCCAAGCATTCATTCAACATAGAAAATTCTAAAGTCATTAACCAAGTATTTACCTGCCCAGTAAATATGGCAGACATTGTGAAGGATATAAAGATGCGTAAATTCCATTCCTGACCTTTAGGTACTTACACCATACTTGGGGAAGTAACTACACACACACACACACACACACACACACACATGCACACGCGCGCGCGCGCACACACACACACACACACACCCCATTTTCATAAACACTTGATATTATTGAAATACAATGGATTTACTCTCTTTTTTGGCATTTCTCTTTGCCAGTGAAATTTGACATGGGTGCTTATACATCAGAAGAGGATTCTCAACTTCCTGTGACTCTAAGAATCTCAAAAACACGGCTGTTTGTGAGTGCTCAAAATGAAGACGAACCTGTGTTGCTGAAGGTCAGTTGCTCTCAGTCTCCAGCTCACCTTCACTTACAGCCCATACGTTTGCAGGTGATCCCAGCAGGCAGACACCCCCAGAGGGGTGGCACCACCCTCTTCTCTTTCTACCACCATCCCACCTGCCCAGCTGCTTTCCCATCCGACTTCTCATCCATCCCCAGAGGCCTTTTTCCATCTTTCTCCTTCCCTACCTGATCCTGTTCACCTCCCATCCCCGGGCATCAACTGATTCCATTTATCTTTGATCTTCACTGATATCTACTATCTGCCCTAAGTGATAGTAGGCATCAGGACAGTGGGGCCTGCCTCCAAGAAACTCCAATGAGCCACTGAGATCAGAGAGGACTAATCGCCTGCCAATAAGTACAAAGCAAAAGGCTGGGAGCCAGGACGCAAACCCTGGCCTTCTGACTTCAGTGCTTCTCTCTCTTTACTGGTGCCAATTTTATCCTCATCTCCACCCCATCTTCACTATCACCTTCCTGTCCAAATATACAGACACACACACACTCATGCCCACCATAGCTTTAGGTGTTCTCCCCACTGATAAACAGGTGATTCGTTCTCAGTAAATGTATAATCCAACCCCTACTCCCACCCAACTAGGATTTATTTGAATACATTGTTTTTTTCTACCTGGATCAAGTGAGAATAAAGTGATGTCTATAGAGTAGAGCAGTAACTTCATTCATGAATTCATTCATCAGACGCTATTTACTGAGCGCCTTCTGTTTTTCAAGCAGAGTGCCAACAGCTCTGTAGACAGCGGTGAGCCAATGCCTTATAGAACTCAGTCTTCTGAGGGGGCACAGACAATAGGCAAGCCAAACAACCGGCAAAAATCACAAGACGCTGCAAGTCAATGAACAGGGTGCTGAGATGGAGAAATTGGGAGCGTGCTCTTTAGCTCGGGCTCCCTGTGAGATGAGAGCTGCTTGATGGGAGGGAGCATGCCATCAAGGGGTGAGTGGGGTGGGCCCTCCAAACAGAGGGATCTGAGTGCACCTGGTCCTAGGGCTTCAAGAGCTTACAGAGATCAGAAAGGACACCCAGGGAGCTGGGGTACTCCAAGAAAAAGGAGAGATAAGTGGAGGCTGGTGTTTGCAGAGCCTTGCATTTGGATTTCATTTGAGGGACAATGAAAAGCCCTTAAAGGGCTTCAAACAAGGAAGTGTCTGATGTTACTTATATTTTCTAATATGGAGAACAGATTAGAAAGGAGGCAATAGAGAAAGCAGAGAGCTCAATTAGGCGGTTATAATAACGTCTGGGGGTGGGGAGTGGTGAGACAGGCGGGAAGAAGTAGACAGAATCTGGTTGTATTTTGGAGATAGAACCAGCAGGAGGAAGAGGGGAAACTCCACTTACTGAGACGGGGAAAACTAAAAGAGAACTGGGTTTGGGAAATAAAATCCTTGGCGACACTGAAAACTCCAAGGAAACCTCAAAAGGATATTTAGTTGTTTTAGCTTTTAAGAGCAGAGAAAAAGCATCTCAAATTGGAATTTGAATTTTGTTTTTCCATGAAAGTGCTGTTAGATTTTTTTCACACTCACCAAAAGGAGTATGGTCAAAAGAGGTCACAATTGTCAAAAAATTGTATTAAAAGGATTCAGCTGCTGATATGCCTGGGAAGCTGTGTGTGCTAGGTTTTTTAACCTTCAATTGTTGACTCAAATACAGGATAAACATCTCTAAATTCTCAAATACTTTCCTGAAATATGATTTTCACACTTAGAGGCCAAAATGCTATAAGGTCTCAGAGTCACCAGATTCAGATTTGATGCAAAATGCTTTATGTCTATGTTGGAGGCAGGACACGAATGGTGTTTGCTCTACCTGCCAGGATGCAGGGAGACACTAATGTCTTTGGCAATCCTCATGATGAAATTGAATTTCTCTCCAGTTAAGTAAGGAAATCAATTATTATGAATAGACAGGGCCATACATCTAATAGGCATGTAATAATTGCTTTCTGAATGAACAGATGAATGAAGAACGTATATCATCATGTTACAGTGTCATAGGCCTGGAGTGCTACGTTTCTCACAAAGGCCAAATGCCAAGGGATTGAGCATCAGTTCTTTTTTTAGCATCTTCTTGTTCTCTAACAGATCTTTGTTCTACTTATCCTTAGGAGATGCCTGAGACACCCAAAACCATCACAGATGAGACCAATCTCCTCTTCTTCTGGGAAAAGCATGGCAGTAAGGACTACTTCAAATCAGCTGCCCATCCAAAATTGTTTATTGCCACAAAGCAAGAAGAACTAGTGCACATGGCAAAGGGGCTGCCCTCGATCACCGACTTTCAGATACTGGAAAACCAGTCTTGATTCTGGAGGCTACGTACTTGTGAAGTGTTGACAGTCCGTATGTACCATGTACATGAAGGAGTCAAATCCTTCACTCTTAGTCACTTGCTCAGCAGGTGCCCTTTGTAGTTCTAAAGGAATGCTTACTCTCTATGTAAGAGAGAGAGCCAAGTCTAGCAGAATCAACACTGACATCTAATATTGCTTGTTATTTAAAGAACACCCTATACTTTGCAAACTACCAATCATTTTAATTATTATTCTGCATAAAGATCTTGGGTGGACCAGGGCAACTGACTATGGCTACCAAAAAGGCTCTACCCATATTATAGCTGAGTTAACTAAAGCATAAGAATACTAAGAAATACCCACAATAGCAGCTGGAATGAGAAGCCATGGACCTGGTATTTCATTTCAACTGTTCACCTTCTGCTTTTAAATCACTGATGGACCCGGTATCCAATACTCTAAGTTTCTGGGACCTCAGTCTGATCATCTTCAAAATGGAGGGGATGGTACCTATATCCTTCCTGCCCCAACAGTGTTCTATGCCAATCAATGAGCTGTTTTAGCAAAATGCTTCTTGAAGCTGAGCTCAGGAAGAAGGCAAAGCAGGAAATGTTATTTTAAGTTATTATTTATATACATATATATATTTATAAATATTATTTCTAAGATAATTATAAGATATTATTATATTTATGGCAATTCCTTGTCTTCTCTGAGTGTGATTTCAGCAATAGTAGACAGCGTTTTCCAGGCTGAGAGAGTCTGAGTTACTAAGGCACTTTGGTCCAAGTTGTGAACCTCTGTATTCTGCTACCTCAGAGCCCTGTAATTATGATAATAAATTTATATTAATTATCTTGTTTGTTTGAACTGATCGGTCAAAATCTTTCATTCCTCTGCCTTTAAACTTGCTTTGGCATTCTTGTGCCATTCAGTTTCACCTACTACCCAGTCCTACTGGCTCAAATGGGATGAAATTAACTTTGGCAACTACAGGACAACTGTTCTCTAAACTTTCTTTTCTGGGACATAAGCAATTGTTCCTTCAAGGTTCTAAAAGTTGTGATCAAATCATAGTGTTACATTACTACCAACAATGAGGATTGCTACATTACTATCAATCATAATTGAGTTAAAACCTACCAAAAAAAGTAAATCTGACACATAATTACTTGTTGTCTTAATCATTATTTTACTGCATGGTAATTAGGAATAAATGATAAAAATTCACATAAATAACTATACTTAGTGTTACTTTACAAAACCAAGATTTTATGGTTTTCCTCTCCCCTTTGTTAACCTGCCAGTATGCATAAAAGGCATTAAGAATGATAATATTCCCAGGTTCATTTAAAGCTCATATAACACACGTACAACACATATATTCACATATCCATACTAACTCACACATTCAGAGCCACATTAAAAACTAGTGATCCATTTGGAAAGCAAGATACAAAGTATGCTAAGTTGGAAAAAGTTAAGATCGAGAGAATTTGGAATTAGATGTGGAAAATCATGGGGAAGGAGCAGAGATGACTGTCAGTTTCCCGCTACTGGAGTGTGGGTGAGTGGTGGTGTCTTAATCAGTATTTTTGGTAGAAATATGGAGTTCTTCTACATTCCAGGATGTGGTATATGAGCACTGTTGTAGACATGTAATTTGAGCTCCTGGCGGGACACTCAGGTGCAGATATATCTGGGCAGATGATGATGCGTCTGGAATTCAACAGATGTTATAACTAGAGACAGATTTGGGAGACATGGGCAGGTTTATAGTAGGTAAAATCCTAACAGTAACATCAGAGAGAGAAGAGAAGCATATGATGAACCCTAATGGTTGCCCATGCAATCACTGTCTCCCCATCTTTCTTAGTGGCAGAACTCTGACTTCATTCAGAAGGACATATGTCTTGACCCAAAGAATGAATCCAGTTGGTCTAAGCCAATCACTATTATTCTGTCCTCACATGACTGACTCATGCTGAGTTAGTCCTGTCTAATGAGATGTCAGTCAGTTGGGGGCAACTGCTGAGAAAGATTTTCTACCCAGATAAAAGATAGAGCCACGTAGTAGAAAGTCTTTTTTTCCTCCATCCTTTCTGCATGAGACATGTTCTGTGAGGATGTGGAGCTTGGAACTGTGCTAACCAACTTGCCACCACTGGGAAGCCTCAAGCTGAAGAACGAAGAATGGAAGGAAGAAATCAATCGGCATCTCTGATGACACTGTTGCACTAAGAACGTACTGCCAGACTTTAAGACCACAAGAACCATTATGGTGATTTTAAGTCATTTACCTTCGGTTTGCTGTTACTTACAGCCAAACTCAGCCTAACAGCACGGCAGAATACAGACAGAAAAGTGGAGAGAAAAGGAAGAAACTGCTCTCTTGTTTGTTTCACCTCGTTCTTTCTAGCCACTGTGACTTCCTAGGGTTTCCATACCCCAAGTCTGGCTGGAATAAGACTAAGTATCTTAATATTTTAAGAAATAGAGAAATGCAACACAATTGAGCAAGCAGTATCAATTCAAGAAATCTCAAACATAATATCTGCTCAGTCTTTAATAGTGAAATATTGAATCATTCTAGAAATGGCCTCAAATGGTATTCTAACAGGGTATTCTCCACTCCCCATCCTCCCACTGCTTAAACAACAAGGTCACCATGATGAGCTTCAACAATCCTAGCCCTGAACTTGTTGGAGTCTATTTTTCTCAATACAGTCTCACACATCAGTTGCCAAATTGATGAGAGTAGAGCCAAATCACCTTTAAGTCCAAGCTATAGAAGTAAAAGGGAAAGGATATTTCCCTAACCCGCACCCACATTAAATCATTCCTCTGATGCTTATATACACCTACACTTGAACTTTTGGGGGACAATGGAAATAGTTGGGACAGCAATAATTATTATGACGGATGTAAAGTACGCTTGTATGTCTATATGTACTCCTTGATTGTGTGGTGGTTTTGTGACCAAATAAATACATTTGTCAAAATTGTCCTCTTGAGTCTTGGCCAATGTTGGCTTGTCAACAACTTTCATAAAACTTGTTACCCAGAATTGAGTACACTATTCAAGATATGGTGAGCCCAGTAAAGCCTGTCCTTCCGCCCTTCCTATTTTAGACACCATGCTGTGGTTAGAAAGTGACATTAGCTTTTTGAAAACAAGTGACACTGTTGATGATTCATATAGTGTTTGTAGGCAACTCACCCTAAATTCAAAATTTTAAATATATCCCTGTTCAATTTAATCTTAATTTGGCCCCAGATCTTTCTAGATTGTTCTGACGGATTCTGATTTCTTTTTTAACACACTGACTCTTCCTCTTAGTTTTGAGACATCTGTAATTTGGTGAGCATATTTTCATTTTCTTGACAGTATACTGAGGAGTATAAAAAATAGGTTACAAACATTTTTATAGTGTGATCCTGTTTTTATTTAAAATACCTAAAATTTGTATTTGGAAAGTTGTATACAAAAATGTTAGCAATTCTTATCTCTGAGTGCTTGGGTGATTTATAAGGTTTTCTGGTTATGTATTTTTCTGAATTTTTAAATGAATGTATGGTTGCATAGCAAAATACCAATTTATATAAAATTTTTATGAATTTGACTTTTTATTTAGATTCCACATATAAGTGACAGCACGCAGTGTTTGTCTTTCTTTGGCTTATTTTACTTAGCATAATGCCCTCAAGATCCATTCATGTTGTTGGAAACAGCAGGATTTCCTTCCTTTTCATGACTAAACAATATTTCATTTTATATATAACATTTTCTTTATCCATTCATCTGTTGATGAACACTTAGATTGTTTCCATATCTTGGCCATTGTAAATAATGCTGCAATAAACTTTGGAGTGCAGGTATCTTTTCAATATTCTGTTTTCATTTCCTTTGGGTATATAATTAGAAGTGGAAATCCTGGATCATATGGTAGATCTATTTTTAATTTTTTGAGGAACTTCTATACTGCTCTATAAAAGTTATTTCTCTTTCCTATAGATGCATTATTTGGTTTTCTTCCTCATTCCATTTCCTGTGCTCCACTCTCACTTGCCAAGAACTTTGCCCTCTTTACTTAGAAACTTATATCTTACCTCTTTTTCCATCAAAGTGACTGACAAACAAAAAGGAATCTTATACAGTCTTAGATACAAAGAGGCTAAACCCTGAACGGTAATAAACTGAGGTCTCTGAGGTGCCTGGAGTTCTCTAACATTGGAGCTTTTCCCAAGTTTACGTGCTCAGGCCTCACTTCTAGAATTCTGATTCAGTCAGTCTAGGGTGGGGCTTTGAGCATCCTATTTTCTTTTCAAAGCTCCAAAGGCAATTCTCATGTTCATCTCTGGTTAAGAATCACTGAATTAAGGCATCCCCAGGGTCAAAGATGGTTTTAACATTGGGCTCCTCTTTGGGCAAGTCAATTCATGCTTAGAAGAAGAGGGAACACAAAAGTCCCATCAACTCAGCAGAGGCCTTCTTACAGCTCTGGGGACACCAATGGGCCCCATTTGGAAATAGGGCGCTAAACAGTCAAAGCCCACCCATTCATACACTCACTCACATTCACACAGAAGCTGAGGGGCCCGGCAAGCACGTTCTTGCCACCAGATTCACTCTTTCAAAGGTCTGTAATGCTCCACCCCACTGAGAGAGGACTATGGAATAAAGAAAATATGAGTAGATTGTCCCTGGGTTGTCCTCTTATCTCTCAGCATCCCCAGAACCAACTTTGACTTCTAGGACCATGACGAGAGGCCTTGATTTCCAGAGGAACACTCCCCTCCAACCCCCACCAAGAAGTAGAGCTGATATCCTTCCACAAAGCTCTTTCTACATCTTAGTTCGTGACACCAGTTCTTCCTCTTGTGAAAAGAAATGCTGTTACTAAATTTTTAAAGGGGAAAAAGAAAGGATTTTTGAAAATTACCAACAGGCATTCTTAGCGTGACATACTGCAATAATTTAGAAAAGATTATTCAACAGATGTTTTGTGAGTACACAGAATAAAATGTTTCAGTCACAAGCCTGAGCTCCCCAGGAGCAAGTCATGCCACAAAACTCATTTCCATGTCTGCTGGGATGATTCCCCGATTGGTGTCATTGGCAAGTATATCTCTATTGTGACAACAGGCATACTGTAGCTTAATGTCATTAAACATTTAAATCAGATAGCTACCTCTTCTTGTTGTGGTTCAAACTCATCAAGGGAATTTCAGGGATTATAACCTAGTTTCCTGCATATTGGCCTCAAGGAAGAGAATGTGCTGGGTAGAGGATACGAGTATCAAGTGTCTTCTGCAATTCTAGCCATCTTGTAAATTAAAATTGGCTCTCTCTTACAATTTGGTCTCTTGTGAATTTAGAATACTATAAAGAAAAATAGAACAGACTTTGGAATCAGTACTGGATTCAAATCTCATTTACTTTATAACTCTGGGCTATATCTTTGGACTATAACTTTCTCTTAATCTCTCCATCTCAGTTTCCTGACCTGTAAGAATGGAACTAGTAATAATCACATCAAAGGTTTTTTGTTTTAAATGAGATAAACTACAGAAAGAACCCATCACCAAGGATTAAGAATGTTCAGTTCATTTTCTCATTCACTTAAGAGTAGCTGTTGTAATTTTTACTTATCCTTGAGAGACTAATACATAATCAGGGTAACAATTAAATCAAGTTCCTGAACCCACAAAACTGAAGACTGGGCCACAGGTGAAGGGATACATTCTTCAAACCATCAGGTAATGTCTCTGGACCAGCTAGTCTGCCATTCTTGGTGACTTCAACATGGCCATGTTATATCTTTCCAACTTCTACATTCTGTTGTATTTTTTTTGGTATGTATATGCACACATTTTTTTTTGTTGTTGAAGTATAGTCAGTTTACAATGTTGTGTCAATTTCTGGGGTACAGCATAATGCTTCAGTCATACCTGAACATACATATATTTGTTTTCATATTCTTTTTCACCATAAGTTACTACAAGATACTGAATATAGTTCCCTGTGCTATACAATATGAGCTTGTTGTTTATCTGTTTTATATATATATTAGTTAGTATCTGCAAATGTATTGTATTTTGATTTCTACCATGGCATTTAACAAAGTCTTTAATGATATAGTGATAGACAAGATATATAAGGGCCAGAACAGCCAATAGTATTACTGTGTGGACCTGCAGCTACTTCTACATAGTGTGGTTACTATAGTCAAAGTCTTTTACAAAAGTTCCACTCAGTCATTCAATAGATATTTATTGAATTCTTATTTGGTGCCAGGTAAAGTAAATATACTGGTCTGTTCTCATAAAACTTACAGACTAGCAAAGAGAAAGATAAATAATCAAGCTAATCACAAAGCGAAACTCAGGAAAGCTCCCTTGCGAAAGGGATGCCTTGCCTGAGACTGAAAGATAATTAAGAATTAACTACAAGAGCCTCTTTGGGTATAGCTCAGTGGTAGAGCACATGCTTACCATGCAGGAGGTCCTGGGTTCAATCCTTAGGACCACCACTGAAAAAAAAAAACTCTCAATAATAAAAAGACAAATGACCTAATTAAAAAATGAGTGAAGAATCTGAATAGATATTTCTCCAAAGAAGATATACAAATGGCTAATAAACACATGAAATGTTCAATGTCATTAGCCATCAGGGAAATGCAAATAAAAACCACAATGAGATACCACTTCACACTCCCAGGATGGTTATAATGAAAAAGATGGATAATTAATAAGTGTCTTTAGAATATGGAGAAATTGGAACTGAACCCTCAACAGTCTGGCAACTTCTCAAATTGGTAAACAGAGTTACCATATGACCTAGTAATTTCACTCCTAAGTTAAATACTCAAGAGTATTGAAAATATATAAAATATATGTCCACACAAAAACTTGTACATGGTTGTTCACAGCAGCATTACTTATAAGAGCCAAAAAGTGGAAATAACCAAAATGTCCACTAAGATGAATAGGTAAAATGTGGCATATCCATACATTAGACTATTATCCAGTCATAAAAAGGAATGAAGTACTGACACAAGCTACAACATGGATGAACCGGAAAACATTATGCTAAGTGAAAACAGCCCATCATAAACCACACATTGTGAGAGCAATGGGAAGCCATTAAAGCCACAAGGAGACCAGAGGACACTCTGCTTGATGAGTTGAGAACTGTTAAACCTGCCTAGCTTTTTCCCCATATTTTGTGTCCTACAAAATAGCTCTTCAAATATTCAAAGAATGCAGAAAAGAGTGCAAAATCGGCCTATGTTGCTCCAGAGAACTAGGACCGACGAGCAAGAGGTTTATTTGAGCTCATTTTAAAGAAAGTTTCCTAATAACCAGAGTTCTCAGAAAACAGGAAGAGAAGGTAGTTCTCTGGCACAAGCAGAATCCCTGCAAAGATGTAATATGTCCATGGGATCTGAAGAACACTCTAGCACAGGGTGGGAGATCAGGCAAGATGACTTTTAAAAACGTTACCTACGCAGTTACTAAGAGTCTGTAAAGACCAACAGAACTCCCTTCACTTTTCTGAAACTGTAGCAAGCCCCTTTCTTACTCATTAACCAAACATGCTCTTGCCTAGCTGCTAGATTTAACTATGAGGCAAGGATTCATAGTCGTAAATAGAGTCCACATTTTTCATTTAAACAATTATCAGTTGTCCTATTTTAAACATATTTGTATACTACTAATGTAAATGCCAAAATACGTAAATCCAGAAACCCTAGGGTGGTCCCCTGCTGCACACCCAGTTTGTGAACAAAGCGCTGCTCCAGTGGCTTCACTGGAGAGCCCATGTGTAGAAGCGAACCTGGCAAAAATGGACCCAGACACAGCTGCACCTCTCTGGCATCTAGGAAAGAGGAACCCTAACACACACGGTGCAAAAAGCATTTCCCAGACCGCTTCATGGAACTGGGGAATAGCCCAAACAGGACAAACTTCAAAGGAAAAAGTATTAGGACCAAAAGAAGAAGAATGAGCTGTGTCTAGGGACTCAGGAGGACTGGGCCAGCCCCCATTAACCCTTCCTCGGGTAGGCATACACCCAGCTGATGAGGTGTAATCAAAAACACACATTAAAAAGGGGGGAGGGTATAGCTCAAGTGGTAGAGTGCATGCTTAGCATGCAGGAGGTCCTGGGTTCAATCTCCAATACCTCCTCTAAAAATAAATAAATAAACCTAATTACTTCCACCCCAAACACACACACACACACACACACACACACACAAATCATGCATTAAAAAGGAGCCATTCTCGGGGGGAGGGTTCAATTCCCCAGTATCTCTGTTGTGGGAGAATAGGTTCTTACCTTACATAGGAAAGAATTAAGAGCAAGGCATGGTAAAGTGAAAGCAAGTTTATTTAGAGAGATACACACTCCATAGACTCAGAAGGGAAAACAGCCTAGGAGATATATACTCCATAGGTAGAGAGGTGTAACGTGTTTAGTTTAAAGTAAAAGTAGATATACACTCCATAGACAGAGTGCGGGCCATCTCAGAAGGCAGAGAGACAAGAGACAGAGACAGATAGAGACCACAAGGTTTGGAGTTTTAGGTTTTATAAGCTCGGTAATTTCATATGCTAATAGTAGAAGTATTATTCCAACTAGTTTGGGGAAGGGGCAAGGCTTTCCAGGAATCGCCCCCTCCGCCCACTTTTTGAATTCTTTTAAGGTCAGCCCAGGAACCCTCAAGGCGCCTGTGGGAGCACCATGAGGCTCAAGGTCTACTGGAAGTCAAATCTTCCGCCATCTTGGTTCTAACCAATTTGTCTTGTCCTCAGTGACTGTGCTGTTCCTTCAGTGGGTGTGCCCTGCTCCCTTTCCTCCCACTTCACCTCCATAAAAAATAATAAAAAAATAAATAAAAAGGAGCCATCCTGAAAACGGTATGGCAGTTCCTCAAAAAATTAAAGACAGGCTTACCATTTCATCCAACAATACCCCTTCTAGGTATATATCTCAAAGAATTGAAAGCAGAGACTCCAACAGATAGTAGTACACTCATGTTCAAAGAAACATAATTCACAAGAGCCAAAAGGTGTAAGTAACCCAAGTGTCCAGGGCAGATGAATGTATGTGCAAAATATGGTATATACATAGAATGGAATATTATTCAGCCTTAGAAAGGAAGGAAATTCTGTCATATGTTACAACATGGGTGATACGAGAACTCCACCTTCTGGTTTCCCCACTCTATCCGAGGTAACTGTTCATTAATTTTTTACAGTGGTTATGGTTGTAAAGCATTGTTAAGTGTACTTAATGCCACTAAACTGTACACTTTAAAAAAATGGCTTAAATGGTAAATTTTGTTATGTATATCTTACCACAATCAAAAGTCGAAATGGTACTGACCTGCTGTACCAAAAACTAAGAGCCTTTAGTTTCACAATAACAAGTAGAGATGAATGCTCGCGAAGAGCTGCCAAATTCATCAGATTTGGGTTTTATTTTATTTTTATGTGAACCTTAGGATCTGAGAGGGTTAGGGAGGCCTTGCCTTCTAGGTCCCCGGCGCAGCCCCAGGGCCGGTCACCCCTCCCCTCTCCCAAGCTTTCTAAGAAAATGATAGCACCACTGCCCAGAAGCCGCATCCTTAAAAGGGTCGGGGAGACTCACAGAGCTGCTCCGCCTCCATCCCAATCAGTCGCCTTCGTCCCAACCAGCCGCCTTCAGAGCCAAGGGCGCTCTCGCCGCACGTCCTTCCAATCAAAGGGCCCCAGGAGCGGGCTTGAAAGGCAGAGCCAACCGCAACGCGCCTGTTTCCTTTAGTCCCGCCCTCCCCCGCTTCCGACTGGCGGGTTTCAAATCCTCGGGCGCCAATGAGAGCGGGCGCATGCGCAGCGCACTGGCCTTTGCTCCAGGCGCGGACTTTGAGTTGAAACTGTCGCTGGGGCGTCATGGTGCGGCCGGGGCCCTCCGCCGCCGCCGGTGAGTATGACCTTCAGCCTCTGTGACTTAAGGGCGGGGACGAAGGGAGGCCGCAGAGTAAACTCCTTCTGCGGAAGTGGCCCGTTCGCTCGCCTGCCTGCCTTTGTCTCCCCGCGGGCATTTTCGGTCCTGGGAACGCTGCCCGGAGCCCAGGCCCCGGCCCCAAATGATAAGCGCCAGGCATCTTCCAGTCCAGTGACTCCCGCAGCAGCTCTGCAAAAAGCTGCCTTGTCACCTCCTTTGGGTAAAGAACCTGAGGCCCCTAGCCCGGGGTCGCACAGCTAGTAGGGAGCCAAGCCCTCCTGCGCCCCAGATTTGGCTGCGGGCAGAGACGGGGTGTGGCCCTCGGGGCTGCGCCGCCTTCCCGAGCTGTGACAGCCGTCAGGGCAAGTCTGAGCCCGTCGCGGAGCTAGTCTCCTGGCGAGCCAGCGCACCCTGGAAGCTGATGAGTTAAATCTGCACGGAGACTGAGGGTCCTGGGGTCCCTGACTTCCTAGGTGTGTCTGGAGCCCTTTGCTGCCTTTCAGAATTCTCCTGCTCAGATGCCTGCCACCTGCCCCCAAGTGCACACAGTGTTTAGTTTCGGTGACAGTGCCTGCTGACTGACTGCCTCCTAGGGCCTGGGCATTGTCCTAGACACTTTACCCAACAACCCTTAAAGATGAACGCTTCTGCCCCATGTTACAAGCTCAGCAGCAGCAACGTTTGCTAACTTGCTAGAAGTCACAGAACAGAGCTGGGCTTCCAGCCGGGTCTTTCAGCCTCCATCAGCCCTCCTCTACACTGCTGTCTCCTAGGGATGCGTCAGAGCCAAATATCAAAACACAGGGCAACTCAGTTTAGATGAGGTTGGGTAGTTTTGCACCCTTATGGTCTTTTTTTTTTTTTTTTTTTTGGTGCCATTATTGAATTTTAGCCTTTTCCAATCACCTACTCCCCTCACTCAGTCCCTGCCTCTGGACTCCCATCATTCTTTCTTTGACCCTCCCTTATGGCCCTTATATTTTGCCTTATATTGTCATTATTGTTGTGTTTATTGTATCTCCAGGACTAGACTGAAATTTCTTGAAGACAGAAATAATGACTTTTCATCCCTTTGCCTTAGAAGGTCACCATGTGAATAGATGTTTGCCATGAATACCCTAACCTGGCCTATTTTGTCGTTAGTCCGAAAGGAAACCATGTAAGGGTTTGTGGGCAAAAATCATCATCCCTGTCAGAGGGATTAATAAGACAAGGCCTGAGCTCTCCAGCTGAGGTGGGCCAATAACAGGATTTCTTCATGCAAAACTTGACATAACTGAAAACAGTGGCTCTGAGCAGGGACTCTGGGGCTAGATAAACCTGGTTTCAAATCCTGGCTTAGGCACATGTTATCTGGGTAACTTTGATCATATCATTTATCCTCTTTAAAGTTCAGAGTGTAAAATAACTCATAAGATCGTTGCGCAGATTGAAGGAAGTAAAGTAAGTGTGGAGAGTGTAGTATAGAATGTGGCATATAAATGACATTGTTGATGTTAACTTGGAGGCAATATTGTAGGGCTAGGGGCTTTATAATGTTATGGTCCAAAGCCAAAATCATTAGAGAAAAGTGTCATCTTTTAGACTGTAAATGAGCTGGTTAAAATCTCGAGCTGAAGTTCTGTCGTGTTTGCTTGCCTGTTTTGCAGAAGAGCGGCAGAGAAAGCTGCAGGAGTACCTAGCAGCCAAGGGAAAGCTGAAGTGCCAAAACACCAAGTGAGTTCTTCTCCCACAGTTATACAAGTTCTGTTGCCCTGGTTGCTAATAGTAATTTAAAGCTTTTTCAAAACATAGCTCTTAGGTTTGCTGTCTACTCAGGCAGCATTGGGATCCTGTGATTGTGCAGAAAGGGCATTTCCATGCAGGCAGGACAAAAAACATTGGCAAAGACTTAAGCATTATTATTGTAACAATCTCTGAAGGCAGGAGGGGAGGGTCTACAGTATTACCTGGAGCGCTGGAAGCTTTTCCTGTCCCTGCTTTGTCTCCTCGGAGGATGATTCTTGGGAAGGCAGTGTTTGGCCAAGGAGTTGAATGGCCCTGGTTCTGGTGCTTCTTTGTAAAGCAGAAGAGCCAGTTTCAGTCGACCCTCCACAGCTGCACACCCACATCCTCCAGCTCTTTGGTCATTTTCTCAGCACTTACTCGAGGTGAACAGCATGTGCCTGCTTCGCTTTTATCTCTTGCCAACATCTTATCATCTCAATGCTATTATTTATCTCCCTTGCCTTAGTGTTGATATCTTTTCTCCCCAACAGGTTGCTAAATTTGTATTTGGAAAATGAATTTTTACAGAGTTAGCTTTCACCCCTTTTTTATTTTAGTTTCTTCTCACTTTGGGTTTTTACTCGACTTTATTTCTTCAATTAAACAAACCTGATTCATTTATTCAACAAATATTTATTTAGTATCTATAATGTATCAGTCACTCTTGGTTCTAGACATATGGTGCTTAACAAGACAGATGTCCCTGCCCTTCCAGGACTTATATTCAAGGTGGGAGAAACAAACATCAGGTCGTGTTCAAAGTCCCTGTTAGTCCCAGTTGTTTATGATCCATGAAGATTGTATCTTTCTAAATTCTCTATTTTTCTAGTTTTTTTTTTTTTTTGAGTTTTCTGTCTCATAACTAGATTTCATATGTGACCCAGTATTTTTTAATTATATCACTTTCCCCTGCTGAAAATTCACTCTTTGAGGATACATTTTTAAAAAAATTTTTTATTAAAGCACAGCTGATTTAATACAAATGAATTTATTGACAAAACAGACTCACAAGCATAGAAAAAACAAGCAAGTTTTTTAAAGAAGCAGTTAATTATCTCATTTGGCATTGAATCCCCAGTGCCTGGCACATTTGCAGCATTCAGGGAACAATGTTTGAATGAGTAAGACTATGCAGATAAGACACATATTTCATTAATATTGTTAGAATGTAATATTTATACATAGGACATCTCAGAAAGAATCACAAAAAAACGGGTGAGGTTGGTTGTGGTCACTGAGGAGCAGAATAACAGGAAGGAAGGGAGGATAAGGAGACTATGGATTATAATTTTTGAATTTTTTTTCCATATATGGAAATTCTAGTGATTTAAAATTCTAATCATCGTAATTTTTAATCACTATACTTCACAAGCCTTGCTGATTCTTCTGTACTAAGAATTAATCTTGTTTTGTCTTTTGTAGGCCTTATCTAAAAACCAAGAATAATTGCCCAAATCCTCCACCTTCTAAATCTGTAAGTAGAAATCAGTCTTTTAAAAAATACTCATTTTGGATGATTGGCAATAAAAATAATATATTAACAACCTAAAAAACATGTTTTGCAAAGATATTTCTCGTAAACATAAGAATAATTTGGTTTAGTTAGAAACAGTATTACTTTTTGAAAAGTACAACATATTATAGTTCAGTTTTGTTAACTAAAAAAATCTTTAAGTGCACTTTGTTCCTCTTAGTAACTAACATTTATTGAATGCTTACCATGTGTCACTCACTTTCTGACTTGCATTCGCTCACTGAGTTAATAACCTTATGAGGTAGGTACTGTTCAGGAGCCCTGTTTTACAGATGAGGGAACTGAGTCACGGAAAGGCCGCATAACTAACTTCCCAAGGTCGCATAACTGTTAATCTCTTAACAGGTTAGTAGGCTTAGGAGCCTGTGGTCCTAACCACTTTGGTACACTGCCATGAAGGTAAATAGCTCAGCAGTCATTAAAAGAGGACATGTATGTTAGACCTTCCAAGCTGTCAAGTCAGTTCAGCTAGACTGTGGATGGAGTGATAAAGGATCGTAACATATTTAAGGTTTAAGTGGGAGAAATTATGCTTATGAAAGTGACACAGATTCTTCCTCTGCAATAAAATAACAAAAATCCCAACTTTAATTTTTAAAACCATAGTTTTATCTAAGTTCAGAAATGTAATTGAAATAATGTTGCCCAAAGTGAGATACTGTTGCCAATTTTAATAAGTTTTAATGACTCATTCATTAAAGACACATAAATACACACATATATACATATATATCTACATGCATAGACATATATATGTCATACATGGACTATACATGTTATGTGTACACGTGACATTAAACACTGGAGGTTAGAAAATGCATATAAGGCAAAATTGGTGCGTGTGAACAGTTGGGAATCACTGGGTTAGTCTTCTACTTTATGCAGATTGAACTGGTGTAGCATTCAAGTCTTAAAGGAAAAATCTGCTGGAAGGGGCCCTCCGTAAGAGTTACTGATTTCAGTAAATCAGATCTTCAGTGAGGTGACACCCTATCTGCTGTATACAGTTGTGAAGATAAAAATGAAGTGGGAAAGGCAGTTATGGAACGTAGGAGAAACTAAAAGTACTAGGCAAATAGGCATCATTACAATCTGAGTGATGGCGTTCAGTGCAGGTGCTCCACAGTCCAGGGTGGCCTGGTCCTATTAGTTACCATATCAACTCTAAAAGCCCCTCCTTCATTTTCAAAGTTCTCTGCAACCTGGTCCTACCTTTCTATTCAAAATTAAATCACATGACTGAAATATTTACTTATTAGTAACATAGAACCTAACCTTAAAACCCTGTCCTGACTTCACAAATATGATTAGCTTTCTACAAGATGTTAGGTGCTTGTTGAGAGATGTTCCAAAGCATCTCATGCCTCCCAGCATCTGCCACCTGATCGTGCTGCTGATCTCCAGGAATGAGACAGAGCTTCTTGAGTAACACTGTGACTTTTACAATGTTGTCTAAAAAAAAAAAAAACAGTGCAGCAATCACAAAGTACCAGGAGGAACTTGAGAGGTACCCTCACATAAGTCTATTATGTATGTATCTTTACAGAGTCCCTAGAAAGGCTCTTCACTGGGACATAATGGGCATTCAGCAAATACTTGTTTGAGCCAAATTTATTTTTAAAATGGTAATTTTTGTATGTTCACTGCATCTCTGCTTAATTCTATCAAGCTAAAAGATTCTAATATATTTTTGATAGAAACTTAAGTTATAGAAATCATTTATTAGTGAGCCTTTATTTTCCCAGGATTCAAGTTTCCTAAATGAAATTAGAAATAAAATAATTAACTTCTTATCTTAAAAACAATGGACTATTGTTATGAATTTACTTTTTGTGTGTGTGTCTTTTAGACTATTAGACCCAAAAAGGATGTTACCAACCATGTTGCTTTGCCTGTCAAACCTACAAGACCCATCAGCACTGAACTTCGGTTCAGAACTGCCAATATCACAAGGTCCCAGAGGCCACAGTTGGAGCCACCAAAACTTCTGGGCAAAAGGCTGACTTCAGGATATGTTTCTTCTAACCCAAACTGTAAGCGTTCCAGCAATAGTCAACAACAGTGTGGATTTGGATCATCCACTACTGGCGAACTATCAAGAAAAGCCATGGGGTCACTTAATATACAGGAATTGAAAACTACAAAGCAGCAGGTAACAGATCGAGGGGATGCTAAACACACAGACTCCGTGGCTAACACCCATGTTGGAAATGAATCTGTAGATAGTTGTCAAGAAGAGAGAAACAAAGAGAACTTGTCCCAAACCTCACCAGACTCTGAGAGGGGGCCAAATGCTGAATTATGGGTGAAAAGTAAGCCAAAAACTGACTCTTATAATCCAACCAAGAGCAGTTTGGCTCCAACAAAACAAGCCTTGAACAAAAGTTCAGTGAATAGTGCTGTTCGGAAAAAAACAGTTAATAAACGATTTATTGGAGAAACACAAATCCGAATTCCACCACTGAAGTCACAACAACTCTCCAGAGGAAAAGATCTTGCAAGACCAGGTGCAAAACCGGCAAAAACCGTTCCCTCTCACTTTGTTCAGACAATTAATAGGACTCAAGCATCAAAGAAACCAGCGGTCAAGGACATAAAGAATATAAAGGTTAAGATGGGTAAATATGAAAGATCAAATGAAACTCAGTTACAATCATGCACAGTTACCGAACAGGAAGTAAAATGTACCAAGCCCAGGACACACCCCAGTGTGCTTCAGGGAGGATGTAGCAACAGAAATCCAAACGTTAAGCGAGATCGTAAACCCACTCAAGCCTGTTTTAGACCTCAGACGTCATGTGTTCTGCAAAAATCCAAAGCCATGAGCCAAAGACCTAAGTTGACAGTTGGTAGCTTCAATTCAGCCATTCCAAGCACCCCTCGCACAAGAGCCAACGGAGGAGCCAATGGGAACAAATTCAACAACAGCTGTCAACAAAAAGCGCGGACTTTGGACTCCAAGCTGAAGAGGACCCTTCCCCAGAGCTATTTTCTAAACAAGACAGCTCCCAAAACGCAAGCTGGTCGCACAGCCGTAAATGGAAGAGGAGCCTCAGGTGGGACCCAGACTAATCCAAATACAAAGAAGACCACAGCGGAGGATCGAAGGTACCTCACTTTCATTCCAAAATTCTGCACATTAAAATGATTAGACAAATTGACCATCAGGAATGCTCAAGTCAGGAAGCAGGTCATAAATAAGGGCTCCTGAGTAATTTTTAGCTACAACCCTTAAAAAAAAAAAATAAGAAGAAGAAGATTTGAAGCAAATAAAACAAGTATTAAGATTTGATAGAGCTGCATGGTACATACATGTCTTATAAATTATTCTCTGTAATTTCCTTTGTGCCTGAAATAATTTATTTTTTAAAAAGAAACTGAAACAGAATGGTTGAATAAGAAGTAAGGGTTGCAGATGGAGACTGCTCAGGAAGTCAGGAAGCGCCCTGCAGGGACTGAACAGCAACGGAGGAGGCCGGGTAGGAGGAGCCAGAGTAGCGAGTTTACCTAGCTCAGAAACGGGGAGATGGTAGTCCCTTGTCCAGCAGACTAGTGGTTAAATCCAAAAAGTTGTCTGGGGAGAAGGAACAGGAAACGTCCCTCAGCCTGAGCAGACCAGGTTTTGGAAAGTAAGCTGAGGCAGAGAGGACTAATCAGCTCACGTATAGGGCTAAAATGGTAAAAAATCAGGATCTCAGGCTTCTGGGGTTAACATTAACATATGCAATGCTTGAAATAGAACCAAGGGATTTCATACCCTTTCTGCACAGGACCAGACATATTCTCATACAGCTGTGAACCTCCCAGAAGCACCTGTGTGCACTTAATTGGAGCAGAAAATAAGGAGATTCCTGGCAAGGATGAAAGGAGCGAGTATATTTAGATGGCGGCTAAAAGGTATTGCAGGGTGAGCTGAGGGCAGGATTTATTCTCTGAACACAGCCCTGAGCGCCACCAGCCAGCTCTCTGCCCTGCTGAAGAGACAGACGTAAACAACTTAATTCAGGGTGATGTGAGTAAGAGGGGGAGGCTGGGGTGGCTTCTTTAGATGCTAGGGTCAGGAAAGGGACTTTCAACTGTGACATCTGGGCTGGGAAAAGGACACTGACAAGAAGAAGGACCAATCTTCTGAGCAAAAAGAAAGCTGAATGCAAAGACCTGGGGCTGGTGAATGAGGAGGTCAGGGACCCTACCCTGGAGCTCACGGTCTAGACCTGATGACAGACAGTGGATTGTAAGACAGTTTGATTACAGTGGGGCCATGTTTGATTACAGTGGAGAGAGAAGGATCACTCATTCATTCCTTGAGTGTTCCTTCAGTACCTCCAGTGTCCTAGGGAGATACAGCGGTGAGCACACAGTCACAGTCAACCCTTAAAGAGCTTTTTTCTGCTGTGTATGTAGAAAATACAAGAATGATAGAGTTGTGGCATTACATTGGCTTTAAAGAGGCAAATTCCCTCTTTGTGTGTGATGAGAAGGAGAGGTGAGGAGATGAGAATGCTGAACACATGCCGGATGTCTCTGCTTCCATCATGAAGCAGAAGGGGAAGGAGTTGGGCTGAAATAAGCATGGTATGGCCTGGGCTCAGGAGTCAGGGGGAAAAGAAAAGCGTTTATTAGTTATTGACATTCTGGAAAAAGCAAAACTATAAGGACAGAACCCAGATCAGCGATTGCCAGGAGCTGGGCGTGGAGGGCAGGGTTGACCACCAAGGAACATAGGGGAGATTTTGAGGGTGTTAGATCTGGCTTGTAGTTATGGTTACACAGTTTCATGCATTTGTCCAAACTCACAAAACTATACACCAAAAAAGGTGAGTGTTATTATAATGTTATTAAACAGTTGTGTGTTCCAAATGCTATGCTAGGCACTGGGACATCCAGGCTTTCTGCCTCCGTAGACCTTGCATTCTTGTGGAGAAGATAGAAAATCTACATGTTGGTTAAGTAAGACAGAATAATTACAGAAAGTTACCTCTTCAAGATATTTGAATAGAGGACAAGACCCTGAGGGAGGAATGGGCTTGGGTCAGGTAACTGAAAGGACGCCAGAGCTCCTGGAAGGTAGCGAGTGGAGGGGAGTGGTGTGAATGAGGTTGGAGAAGCAGGCAGGAGCCAAACTGCACTGCACCTCCCGGCCATGGAAAACCGTTTGAATTTTATTCCAAGAGCCATGGGAAGTTCCTGGCAGTGACTCTGGTTTACATTTTAAAGATGGCTCTAGCTGCTGTGCACAGGGTGAATCTGACAAGAGTGAGAGCAAGGAGATGCGTCAGGAGGCTGCTGCAGCATTTCAGGCAGAAGGCGACAGGGATCTGGGGCAGAATGGTGGTGGTGGAGGTAGAGCGATCTGACTGCGATGATGTGTAGGACGTCGGGGAAGGAGAGGACTGCTCACAGGCAGCTCCTGGTCCCAGGTCCTAGCAACTGGGCAGATCGGGATACTGTTCACCAACGTAGGGAAGGCGGTTTGGGAAGAGATTTGAAGATGAAAATCAAGAACTTTGTTTTGAACAGTATTAAATTTGAAAATGCCTGTCAGACATCAAATAAAAGGTATCAGTTAGGCGGTGGATTTGACAAAGTTTGGGGCTCTAGGGGGAGATCTGGGCTGAAATGTATGTTTGTGAGTCATAAACATGTCATAATTTTAAGAAGCTAAAGAGCCTGCATTCAAACGCTTGGGTCACCGTGTCATGGTGCGTCCCCCAGCAGTCTGCTGACTGCTTAGAAGCAGGACTCAGAGTGAACAGGGTGGGGAGAGGGGAGTGGGGGTTAGGACTTGGCACCATCAGAGGACTAGATGCTTAAGAAAAGAGTCTGGAAATTACTGATCTTGTTAGGGGAAGAGGGGGTCATGTGTGGTCAGGAGAGGGCCAAGGAACTGGGCAAAGCGGGTCACTTTGCGTGGCCAGGACCCCACTGAGAGCAGAATGCAGGTTTGGTGGGTCTGGCTGAGTGCGGGTAGAAAGCTCCCGGTGAGAGAAATGGAGTGCTGAGTTAGTGATCTCAGAGATGGGGGGATGTCTGAGGAAAGCAACTGCCAGAGGTAGCATACAGGAAAAAAAAAAATTTTTCAGAGAAGAATATTGAAGAATCATCAGGAAATTAAGGAGTGTGAAGACTGAGGTACTAACCACCTGTGAGCCTAGTAACCCCTCAGGCATCTGCCTTCTGAAGGGCGGGGGTGACCGGTGCTGCCATTCCTGATTTGTAAATTGTTTTTAATCCCGCTCTCCTGACTTTGTAGTTGAAGGTGTTTAGTGATAATGTATGCATATCATACTTTAGAAGCTTGACTAGATACAGAATAAAACCCTAACGCCTTTCTCTCCTTTAATTGCATAGCAGGAAGCAGTTGGAAGAATGGCAGAAATCTAAGGGGAAAATCTATAAACGGCCTCCCATGGAACTTAAAACAAAAAGAAAAATAATAGAGGAAATGAATATTTCGTTCTGGAAGAGTATGGAAAAAGAAGAGGAAGAAAAGAAAGCGCAACTTGAGCTGTCCAGTAAGATCGACAAGACTCTGGCAGAATGTGTGCAACTCATTGAAGGGGTGAGTGAGGCCGAAAAGTTCCCGAAGCTCTGCCGAGTCTTAGAGTTTTTAAACATTTTTCTTAAATATAGTGTAGAGGAGATAGCCTCTGTCTAAGCAGAAATTCAGCTGCTCTTTTTAATATAGAAGGATGATATGATAATGACATGTGCTTAGATGCCAGGCGCTGCTCTGAGCACTGTACTCAGATGATCTCATACAGTTACCATAATGACTGTGACTGTACCCACTTTGCAAGGGAAGCTGAGGCACACAGAAGTTGGGAAATTAACCCTCTGGCTCCAGAGGAATCCAAACGGAACTTTGCCTTCTTCATGCATCAAGGTCCAAACTGTAAACGTTTGACATTTGGGTGTGAGGCTAAAGTCAAAAGAGTAACTGTGGACAGTCCCACGGGGGAGCTCTGGACGCCGTGCGGGCCACACCTCTCAGCGCTGTCCTCATCAGGGACGGGCCCGTAGCGTTAGTAGTTCTGTGATCATTGATTAATGACTGCCCCTGAGGGCTCAAAAATACCCAGGCACTTCTGACTCTCTGGACACAGACAAAGAGGTGCAGAAGCTAGCTGTTGACCATGAAAGTACTTTGTGAAGCCTGTGTGCACAAAAATGATCGAAGAATTATCAGAGGGGATGGCGTGCCACACACAGGGCTGACAGTGAAAATTTAATGATCAGTGTCAAAACTCATTGAAGTGTACTATTTAAATGGGTACATTTTATTACATATAAACTGAACTTCAGTAAAATTGAATTTTTTTAATTCAAAAAAAGTATTGATCCGACTGATTTCCGCATACCTGCTTTGATAAATATTAGGAGATGTGAGAATAACAGGTGGCAATAATTATCTCTGGGTGTTTTTCTTTTTTTTCCAGGGTGTGCTTTCTAATGAAGTATTTGCCATATTGTCCAGTATTCCCGAGGCTGAAAAATTTGCTAAATTCTGGATCTGCAAAGCGAAGTTGCTGGCGAGTAAAGGCACCTTTGATGTTATCGCGCTGTACGAAGAGGCCATTAGAAATGGGGCCACAGTGAGTATCAGTCTTGGGAGGGCGACTTAAAAAGTCTCCCGTGTGAGTTCTCTGCCGTTTGCAAAGTGAAATGTTCAAGCTTCTATTTCACTCCATAAAGTTATATGCAAAATAAGAAGTGCAATGTGTCCTTTATGGACATTTTCATGAAAACATTTATTGTGTACAAAATAGTGTTACATGTAAACCAGAAGAATCACTTTCTTGTCAAGTGACTATTTCTCACTTTACACTCACTGTAGAAATATGTAATGTTCCTGAAATTATTGTCTTGTTTTCTCTGCTTAGTTTTCTGAGTATTTGTTATAAAATTAATACCCAAACTCTTCTCTAATTGTCTGAATTTCTCGATGCTTTCAAAACATCAGATATTCTGTTGATTTCTTTTTCTCAGAGACCTTTCCCCTAGACCCTTCCTGATCTCTTCCAAGCTCGGCACGTTGTCCTTTACCCCTGTCTTTACCGGCCGTCATTCTGGGACCTCCTTTCGTCAAAACCCTCAGATTCTCTTTTCTCGCTGTGTTGTCTGATTCTCCTCCAGTCTTTTCTTCTCTCACTTTTTTTTTTGGCGGGGGAGGTGTTGTTTGTTTGTTCTCTATTGTTCGTTAAAGGCTTTTCTCAGATGCTGATGAATCTGGGCTGTTTGCATATATAAGATGGGTTTTAAAAAGCTTATTAAAAGCTGTGGATACAGATGAGGCTTTACTATAGGGTGATCTGGCTGAGACAATTGATTGAAGAACCCTCAGTTTCAGTGTCTTCAGGTCTTTGCTCTGAGGCCAGTCTCCTTCCTGGGAACTAGAGACCAGGCTACCCTTGTTACGCGGGAGTGGAGAGCTGGGAGTCTCACCCTTCAGCCGGAAGACTTTCACTGACCCTTTTTCAGTAGGCTCTCCCCCACTCAGTCTTGCGTGATTTCCCCCAGAGATTCTGAGCATCCAGGCCCAGCTGGAGTTAGGAGGAGGGAGGAAGGGCACGGTCGCCAGGAGGCCTAGAGTTCAGGGATGCAGGGTGCGTTTGGAGGTCTGCCTGCTTTTTGACAGATGCTCAAGGGTCCTCCTGAGTTTGACCCCACCATCCATTCCTGAGCCTTTCAGAGGCTCTGGGGTCAAATCCGGCTGTTCCTCAGCCACACCCCCGGCATAGAATTGGCTCTTTCACGGCAGCCAGACTGGTTATCTCTGCCTCCTGCTCTTTCTCCTGTTCTCTGTGGCTGCTGCTTGCCTTTCATCCCTTTATTGTCGTTTCAGTAAAGCTTCAAGAGGGATTAGAAGTCAATGTGTATTCAATCCATCATCTTAAATAGAAGCCTGTAAACATATAAAATCCACTTGATGAAGGTTTTATATAATTAAGACTTTGCAATGTATTCTGTACATTTATTCCCATTTCCTTAAGCTCACAGTATTTTAGATTTTGCAAAACTGTATAGATAGCTTTGCTTTTATGCCCTGTTGTCAGTGTACATTTGTTACTTATCTGATACAGAGACCCGGGTCAGGAAGAGCAGCCTCCAAATACTACGTTCCTATGAGAAAGTGCAGTTCATTTGTGATGTTCTGCTTCATGGCGTGGCTGACACCCTTTAAAAAAGGAAGACTATCTCAGATAATTTTATCAGAAAATTACTTTTCTGTAATAGCTTTCTTTTTTTTTTAGTGTATATTTTTTATGTTATGTCAAATAAAAGAAGAAAGAAAGGAAAGGCTGGGCGAAAACTGCCCAAAGTGCTAACTGAAGGTTGTATTTGGGTGATGGGATCATGGGTGATTTCTTTTTAAGTTTGACCTGTTGTTTGGTTTTCTGTAACGAGGTATATGACTTCTATGATAAAAACAAAAATTCAGTTAAGACAACACTAAACATACATGACAAATTTTCTATATGGCTAGCTTTACATCTTTGGGCCAGAATCTTTATGTGGGAACACATCTTCAATGGGATCTTATAAATCAATAAGAAAATTAATTTGATTTGGAGAAATTTTATTATAGACAACTTTTCATAAATACATATCTTCTTAAGGCCAAGCATGCCAGCATTTAACCAACATTTTCTTTGTTCCTTCATTTTTCCCAGAAAGCGAAAACTGAAACCTTTTAAATGGTATTTATAGTTAGACAAGAGATAAAAAAGGAAACATTTTTATTATAAAAAGCATTTGATGTTAAACAGCATAAGTTCCTTAGATCATTTTTTCCATTAATTTTTTTAATACTTTTCATGTATTTTCTTCCTTTTTTTCCAGCCAATACAAGAGTTGCGGGAAGTTGTTCTTAACATTTTGCAAGATCCAAAGAGAACCACAGAAGGTACTGGTACTTTGTATTTAAATTCATTCCCTCCAGCCACTCAAGTAAAAGTCACTGAGGAATATATAGGGGAGAAAAAGAATTATAAGTGCCCTGAAATGCCTCTTGCTTCTTGATTTCTGTGGCCTGGCCCTTTCGGCCTTCAGCAGCAGCTGATTTATTTCTGTTATTACAAGTAGATATGACTGCTTAACACCAAACAAAGGTTCCCACCAGAGCAGCCTAGATTAGGGTGTCTTGCTTCCCTGGAGAAAAGGTAAGAGAAGACAGGTGGCTCTTTGCCGGAAGAGACTGAGGCAAAGGGGAGCACTGGTTTGGTTTAAGTTACATGTTTAATCGTGACAAACCCAGCAACAAGTGTACATCCAAATTCCTGTTATACTTTAATAGTGGCCATCTCAGGAACTGTTTCACTTAGTTGACCATTGCTGTCATCGGTCAGAACCTTTAGAGAACTCTTCTATGAAAAATGTGCCCAACACAGTGAGTGGCACATTATGTATAATTGCTTATAATACTTTGTTCTATGAATAGGAAGAGAAAGCAAGCTGCCTTGAGAAAATGAAACGAATTCTTTTTATGACCTTAGAAGATGACAGATCTTTTTCCTTTAAGAGTAGATTGATTGAAACTGTCACAACATTGTGAACCAACTGTACTTCAGTGAGGGAAAAAAAAAAAGAGTAGACTGAACTTTGGGAAATAATCAAGGCATGTGGAATTACAGCTCAGTAACTCATTACTTCTGGGAGTAAGATCGTAGAGTAAATGTCCTCAGTGGTACTCCTACTGGGAATGATGCTGCAATTCAGATGTTTGTTTGTTTTTCCTTTTTCAGTTTTAACATGTGGCAGTGTTCTTCAAAGGGATTAAAAAAGAAAAAAAGGACACACGAATCCATGCCTTTCTACTACTGGCCCCAGTTGGCCTCTCTTGGGGGGGGGGGGGTCCTCAGCCTCCAGCCACAGTGTCTGCCTGTCTCAGTCTAATTTCCTTCCCTTCATTTGGCTGTTGTGGTTAGGCTACCACGCAGATTGTGTTAACATAAGACATTTTTTCACTTACTGTCCAGGGTGACAACCATATGGTCATCTCTGGGTACAGAGGGGATCAAGTTCAAGTGAGTTAACCCTCATGAGTCAGGAAAATTGATCCCAGGTGTGGTGTAAGGGTACAAGGCCAATGACTAGTCCCTAAGGGGCCCTCTCGAGCATGAGGAAGAGATTGGGGATGTTTTCAGAATGTTGAAAGGGAATGAAGGGTCCATTCGCAAGAGGCAAGGAGGCCCACGGGCTGTCTGGAGGGCTGGTTAGGAAGATGGGTATTACTAGAGTGATTAGCAGGGAAAACTAGTTAAAAGTCCCACTCCAAGTCAAATACTCTTTATTTAGTGTATAGAATCCATAAGGATCACTGGGAAATCATTGTATATGTTGCGTTTTCATTTTATGGAGTTTTAGCTTCTGTATTAAACTGCTAAATCGTACTTTTCTTTTTGACCTTGCATACACAGGGATTACCTCTGACTCTTTAGTTGCTGAAACTAATATAGCATCAATAGAAGAGCTGGCCAAGAAGATGGAGTCTGGGAAGTCTTGTCTTTCCCCAAAGAAGAGGGAACAGGTTACAGCAACACCTCAGATAACCAAGACAGAACAGAATAATCATTATGGTATCAAATTACAGATCGCCCCAATCCCTAGGTAAGCAAACTCGAAAGCAGGCTTTGTGCTCGCAAGTCTAATTCATGTCCAGTTCTTAATTTCTCCTCTGCAGATCCAGGATACCAGCAGATGAGTGAAACCTTACTCCTCATACGAGGACTAGGTGGTCTAATCCATCTTTGGTGTTCAGGGAAGGAGCTGAGGGTGAGGGGATGGGTGGAACCATTGCCAAGAAGGTCTGTGTCCTCTCTCCATACCCTCATCATCCCCACCGCCCCCCCAAGGAGACCCGACCTGCAGTGAGGAAGGTGCTGCTGAGTCAGGAGGGGTGTTGGGGAGGACTCACCCCTCCCTCCTGGAACGTCCTGGAATCGTCTCACCCGTTCCCCCTCATTTGTCCTGCACTTGCAGGCCCCGCCTACCTTTCCTGCCAGTCCTGGGGGGGACGTGGTGGCAGGCAGGGATGCTGCGCAGACTGCCAAGCAGGGGTGACCTCTGTAGCTGGGACAGATGGGGCAGTTAATAGCCCTATAAGAACAGGGATGGCGGTCGGGTGTGTACTAGTAAGAGGCTGCTCACAATATCAAAGGCAGTTTGGTTTCTAAACAAGTAAAAGTTTAAGGCAGAATCCATAGAAATTTAAGGAACTGCATCAGGCTATCAGTGTCATTTTCTAAAACATTAGCATAGCATTTGATCTCTATTTGTGCTCTTGAAAGGAGAATTCCCAAACAAAAGCACCAGGACCACAGTTCTGTATCTTAGTTCTCTAGAAAGCACAGCCAGGCCTCTTCCAGTCCTCATCTCCTCTCTAACGTGGTACTTCCCCACTGTAGGCAGCTCAGGGGTGGATGAAAGCAAGCAGTTGATGTGACAATCCCCCCTTGGTGGATCTAGAATTCATTGGGAGAGTTTTCAGCAGACTGGCCGCCAGTTTTGTCAGGCTAATGTAGTCAGTGGTTTTGTGGATGGGGACAGCATTCACTAGATGGAAAGGTCCCTGCGGCCTGTCCTGCAGGCTGCCTGTCACTGGAATGCGTTAAAGTTTACCAGGAAGACGTTGTTTGTTCCAGTTTTCGTTCGTGGTTTAGTCCACCATCTTAAAGGATGTTTTTTGAATAAGTTACTGTCAAAGCCAGAAAGAATCTTAGAATTCATTGGTCCAACCTCATTTGGTCTTAGGCCCAATTTCCTCAAAACCTGTCAATTCTTTGAAAGTTTATGAAATAAACAAACACCAACTGCCAAGTAGCTGACTTCACATAAAAAACACACTTAACACTTCATTCAGTTAAATCCCTATATTTACACCATCTGAGAGCGGACAGACACCACCTGGTTCATTCTGACAATCAGGGAAAAGCCGTCTTGGGACGAGAGCTGCTCTAGACATGGCTCTTACATGGTTCTTACAGTAAAATGTCTACCATGTTTTGTTAAGGAATAAGAAAAAAATAAAGAATAGTAAGTAGGATTTCAGAAGAAGTAGTAAGGTTTTGAATGCACCTCTTGCTGTCTCTCAGGGTGAGCGGAATGCCGGAAGTGCAAGACATGAAACTCATCACCCCCGTGCGGCGCTCCACGAGGATCGAGCGAGCGGTGTCCCGCTACCCGGAGATGCTGCAGGAACACGACTTAGTCGTGGCTTCTCTCAGTGAGCTCTTAGAAGTGGAAGACACAGAGTGTTTTATATTCCGCAAAAATGAGGCTTTGCCGGTAACATTAGGGTTTCAAATCCCTGAATCATAATTCCTTGATGCTTAAAAAAAAGAGAGACATTTCAGAGCCTCCATGAGACAAGAAGTGCACTTACCCGGGAGACCTGGAGGACTGTGTAATGGAGAGGCAGCCCGGGTGCGGACTGTGGGCTCCCGGCACTTAGAAAGGAATTCACTGGGCTTACTCTCAAATTTTATATCCCCACAGGAAAGTTTGATTTGTTTAAGACTAATTTGCTGCAGTTTTACAGCACACAGAAATTTCAAACTACTGGATATTTACCCCACAACTACGGTAAAAAGTCTGAACTTTATTGACCTACCTTAGTCCCAACACATTTTTTGTATCAGCAGGTCAGTTCTGCAATACGATTGACCTGCATCCACTTAGCACCCCTCCTCCTCCCGGCGTGGAAGATCTGAGCTTAGGAACTAGCCTTCCCCGCCAGAAGGGATGTGACAGACCATCTGGTCAAGCCCCCTCGTCTTACAGATGAGTTTATACTAGTTAGGCCTCTGCTCCGAGATCACAGATGACTTTCATGTGTGATCCTTGACCTCCGTCACAGAAACCTGTAAGTGAGGGGGTAATTCATGTCCTTTCTGTGCCTGGTCTCCTGTCATGAAACACAATTCTGCACTGGGGTGGTCATCCAGCTTTTTATATTCAAACCTAATTTTGCAGTTATTATTCAGAAATGCTTCAAATAAACACAAAAGGGAGCAGCAGAGAGGGGTGGGGAGAGGACCCTTGCCTCTTCGGGTCAATTCCTTGCTCTGCTAGGGGACACCTGGCCTAAGAAGACAGTCTAGGCCCCACTATTATAGGTTGCCTTTCCTCCTTCTGGGCAACTGCTCTTGGAAAGGTAAAATCAGAACCGTTCTGTAAATAGAATGTATAGAAAAACCTAGGCAGCATATTTTAAATTTTAGTTTTCTTCATATTTATGTATTATCTTAAAAAAAACATTAAATTTTATTCATTCCTGCTTATTCATTTGTCTTACTTATTACAGAAAACAGTGATTGTGGCTTGGCCTAGAGAATTAGGGGTTTGTCTGGGGAGACACCAACAGGCGATCCCAAGGGGCCCCAGAGGAAACACTCATTACCCTGGAGAGCTCGCCTTGATCTCACCATCAGCCTTGCCCAGGACATGAGTTTTCCAGTGTGAAGGAAGCAGAGCCATCTCTCTCTGAAGCAGAGCCATCTCTCTCTGCTTAAAAACCAGGTTCATAAAACATATAAAACTATACTGCTAATAGACTAACTTTCAGTGAGAAAAGGACTGTCACCACAGCCAAAATGCAGGAATCCACACAGCCAGCCCTTTCCTTCCCTTTAGACAGACTCACTTTATCTGTGAGCCAAATAATGCCCAGGGGGTGGCTTAGAAATCACAGAATCTGAAAATGGGACTTAAAGAAATCAAATATTCAAAATCACCAGACTTTCTAAAAGAGTCTGAAGCAGGTCCCTCCATGTTAGGAACGTCCTGTCTCAGACCTCAGGCACCCCATCTCCCATCCATTGACCAGGTCCTCTTGATTGGACGGCACTGCCATCCTTTGTGCAGTTCCCTTTCTTTGGCTTCAGATGGTTCATCCTTGCTGACTGATGCCCATCTCTTGACCCAGCCCTGGGAATCAGCTGTCTCTTGATGATTTTACACATCTGTCCTCAGAACCATTGTCTCGATATTACAGCTCAGTTCTCAAAAGTGCAACTTCATTGTCTGGAGTGTCAGTTCCTTGCAAGATGTCTCACATGACCTCCCTGGATACTAACAATGTAGGTTGAATATTGGCATCTAATAATGTATAGTTTTCAAAGTAACAAGTTGGAGGTTTTAAAACAGCTTGATTATACTAAATAGCCTCTTCAGGATATAAAAGGATGTGGAAATTTACAGCAACTGCAGAAAACTGCACCCTAATTCTGGAGCTCTTTGTAGATTCTCAGTAACCCTCTTGTTTAGTAAATAGCTGTTCCTAGAAATGGAGCAGGAAGGAGGGAGAGAGGGAAGGAAAGAAGGCAGGCCCTTAATCACGCGGGAGGAAGAGGCATCAGGAATTGTGCTGGAAACATAGGCCTTGGCAGAAACTAAGTCTAATGTTTAGGGACAGCTTCTTAGAAGAGGTGAGTGCAAAGCAGTTTTAAAGGAAGATAAACAGGCTGGTTATGTGCTGGCATCCCTGTGCAGGATGACCGTGAACCAGAAGACAAAGCCAAGGCGTGACAGTTCACATTTATCACTGTTTCCTCGGTCCCAGGACTCATGCTCTCAAAGCCATCGGTTGCACCTCCCTGGCATGGAGTCCTTATAATAAGAGCGCCCTAATTTCCACAGGACCACCTCTTTCTGCGGTTTAAGAGGAATGGGCTCCACCCACAGAGTGAGCACGTGGCCCAGGCCTGGCCAACCGGAGCCCAGGCTCTCCCGGCAGCAGCACTGATTGGACCATGGGGTTTTGTCTCAGTCAAAACCAGTGAGACTCGTTTCTCCAACTTTTGTTGGAAAGAGACTCTCTTCCTGGTAGAGTTGCTGAAAAGATAAGATGGAAATCTGCAAGCCTTCTTATTGCTACGTAGAAAAAACTTTCCAGAGAATGGTTCCCAACACGGAATAAGTGAGAGCTGGAGAGGGCGAGGTTACGTCCAGTGACATCATTTGACCCCCTGGCAAAAGCCTGGTGTCCGTCAAGCCCTGTACTCTTCAATGATATGAGGCAGTAAATTCCCTTTTTAAGCCGGTTTCATTTAGGTTTCTGTCCGTTGCTAGGGAAACGCCTGTTTTGTGCTCGCTCTGGCCACCTTCCACGCGTGTTATCCCCCCGCGGCCTCACGGTAGCCGTCCGGCGTGAGACAGCGAGACAGTGACTGACAGGGCTGAACTTTCAAACTCAGAGCTGTCTGGCTCCAAGTCCAGAGCTTTTAAATTCCTGTCTCTAAAGTATGGAAATGAGAGCTAGGATAGTGATGAGGAAAGAGCAAATCTGAGAACAATTCTTGAACTGTCCCCGATTTACCAAGCAGGAAGCACTGTGATAGCCCAAGTCCTGCTGTTTTTCCTACAAATGAGGTGACGTGATCACATCTTTACCCCCAGGTCACTGCCCCAGGGACGATGCTTCCTGTTCTCTTCGTTTCTGCCTGTTAGGGACTGGGTGCCGGAATTGAGATACCAGTTTAGCCACTGTGACCAGCCCCATATGGAAACGCGTCTCTCTGCCTTCAGCAATCCCATAACAGCCCGGCCCAGACCACGTCTGTTTTGTGGCTCTGCCATCCCCAGGGTGCAGCCTCCTCCGTGTGGCCAAGGATGGCTCCCAACCAGTTTCATGTTCCAGCCAGTGGGAGAGGGGAGAGAGGAGGCAGAAGGCACACCTCCTTTTAAGGCCACAGCCTGGAAGTTGGATCCATTATTTCTGCTTAGGATGGAGTGGCCAAAACTTGGTCACTCATCTTAAAGAAGGCTGGAAAATTCCTTTTGGGTGGCCACATGACCAACTAAAATTCTTCCAGAAATGGAGTATAGCTATCAGTGTCTGCCACAGTCTTAGAAGTAACGTAGTCCGTCTCTAAGGTATAGATAATATGATGGAGGTGACACAAGGTTTAAAAAACTGCATCAAATGAACAGCCCTCAGTTAGAAGTGTCTCCCACCCAACCCTGCCCCGGATGAGTTCCTAAGAGTTAGGAACATTCTAATCCAAAGCTTTATATATAGCCTTTCCCCAGTTCCTCCTGTCTTACATCTTCTGACCCACCTTTTCCCCTGCAATTCTACAAGCCGACCCAGAGTAATAATAAACCAGGTTCCATGGTCCACTCATACAGGGCACTCAAAGCCAGAGATACAATGATGACCCAAAGGACCTGTCCCCATGGGGCCACAAGTCCAGTGGAGACACGTGTTAAAGAGTCACAGATGTCAAAGGGTGATAATCCTGAGAGAGAGGTCCCTGGGGGAGGGACCAGTCAAGGAGGTGGAGAGGCCTCCTGAGATCTCAGCAGAAGCAGGAGATGCTTCAGGCAGAAGGAAAATCATGGGAAGGGCCCTTTGGCCACCTCTTCCCTTCCTTTTGCCGGGTCTCTCCCCACCTCCTCCCCTCCCTCTCCCTCACTCTCACCTCAGACCCCTTAGGGGTCTTCTGCCAGGCTGTTTATTCCCCAGGGCCCCTCCTGCATTCTCTCTACCCTAGGAGGGAATTCTAAGGGTTGATCTTTGCAGTATTAGCTACTGTGCCATATTCCAGCATCTTTCCAGAAAAGCGTGGTCCCTGCAAGGGGTCTGAGCAATTTTCCTGATAAAATAGTATCCTCTAGCCCTCGAATAAAATCTCGTGATTAAAAACACAAGGCCAGGGATACCGGGTCCTTGCCTGGAAAACCTGCCCCTGCAAACTCTGGGGTCCAAAAGGCAACCCAGGAAGAAGAACGAAAGGTCTAGAAACTTCTGAAATGCACAGGAGATGTAAGAAAATGACTGCGAACTCTGAGCACACGAGCTAGTGTCCCTTATTTATCTTCAGATATTCCAAGTTTTCCCCTTGTTTATCCACAGGAAATAAAACGAGTGCACTGTGTCACAGACCAATTCCTTCAAGAGTTCGGTCATTTCAAACATGAAGATATGTCCCCTCTAAACCTTCATATAATGACAGATGGTACCACTAACAGACGAAAAGTGAACTCAAACCAGTGACGGCAGAACAATGAAAAAAGCCCGGGGCTTAACCACGGAACAGCTCCTACTGAAATGAAGAATCCAGTTTTTAAATAATGAGTATGACTTTTCACAGTTTTTATTTCATGTGTACATCAAGTTCAAAGACATCTGGGCTATCTCCTTGACTGTCCTTCACAGTGACCTAGAAAGAACAGTTAGTTAAGGAGGTCGTCTATAGCCATTCAGGTATTGTTTTAGTAACAGAATCCAAAGTGCACAGAAATACTACTTTCCAAAAGAAATGGATAGAAATAAAATTGGATATGAAATGATGCTCTCCAGGGACCTGGGTAAAACAATTCCACTTGTTACACCCATTTCCAAATGGCCCAGCAGCCATGGGGGGTGGTGCCTTCTGGCATCAGAGCAATAAATACTCCTTCCTCCTCCCTAAAAGAGAGGTTCTTGGGCTCTAAAATCTGTTACATTTAGGAGATTTCAATAAGGTTGCTTTTTCTCTCTCCCATATTTTCCTTGTTATCTGAAAAATGTCTCAGATAGAAGATGATCTGTGATGCCAGCCCCAGTGCAGGATTCAGTCAGCCTCCATGCAGCCCTCCTGGTCCTCCTCTGTCTCCTTCCCGTCAGCCTTATAAAAGACAAAGAAAGTTGGTTATGGAAACTTTCTTCCCAAGTTCACACAGTGGCTCCTAACCAGGGATAGAAAATGTGTCAAAATGCCTAGTCTGGGCTGGGATGGAGATGATAGGGTAGAGAGACCAACACATCCCCAGAGAAACCACAGTTACTGATGGGAGTGTGTCCAGCCCTCTGGTGGACTGGGAGGGAAAAACAGTTGCAAACCACTGATTAAAGGTTATTAATGTCCTTGGATTTTGAGCTTCTAGGCAGGAATGAAGTAGCTTACAATTCAGTTTCCACCTTACGGGGCATGTGGGAGGTGCTTGGCAAACACCAGTTGGAAGAACTCACACTGAGCCTGGAGCTACCCAGCTAAAGGCCACATGAGAAGGGCATTTTGAAAATCGAGACCCAGGAACACCAGGGCAGCAGCAGGAACCCTCCTGCAGGGCTCGGGGCTGCAGAACTAGGCTGGGAGCCGAGTCTGCCCCTCATGCAAGCTGGAGTCTCAGCTCAAAAGGCAGGGAGGCAGCACACACAGCAACAGAGGGGTCGAAGCAGGAGCCCCTATTCACTGTGTTCACGAAAGCTGCCTAGAGAGGAAGCTGGCTGGGGAGAGTATGTGTTCTGCAACCTCTCCCAGGATGGGGACGGATCAGCCAGAAGTGGTCCAGAGACACACAGAGCACCAATACAGTCAGCTCAGCCCCGAGGAGCAGAACCTGTGAGTCTGGGCTTGGGGCCAGTGGCCCTCAGTCCTCTCCAACCCAATGCCTCATTTTAAAAATAAATACTTTAATTTCCTCTTTACTATCCTGAATTGAAATTCACAGATAGCATCATTATTATCTCTATAATTTAAAAAAAATGAATATAATACTCACATAAGAGAAATGAAAAGCAATGTATGATAAAATATGTATTTCTACGTAAATACTCAGGAATGATTTCACTTGATGAAATATCTCCCGCAAATCTCCAAAACGCTCTCTCGGGTTGATACTGCTCCGTTGGGACCCCTGCTCTAGCCCATGGTAGCCCCCAAGTCACCGAGCTCCTCGCCACAGCCAGGTGGCTCCTCCCACCTCCCAACCACTCACCCTCTGGCTGCAGAAAAGAAGGCAGGAGGCAGGATCCAGACCGGTCCTTTCTTGCACCACAGCTGATTCGTGGGGCATCTGTAGGGACCAATGCAGCAGGAGATGGAGTAGCTCCATCCATGGAGAAGCCTTCCGGGGTCCTCAGTTATGCAAAGACACCTCCCCGTCCCCCTCCAGTCAGCGCTCTGCCCACAGCTGCCAGCTTTCTGCCCAGAAAAACTGCAGAAGAGGGAGCCCAGGAGGGTCAGCAGGAGAAGGAAGGTTCTGGCAGATGGACTTCACTTCCTCAAAAATCCCAGGCAGCCCAACAGCATAAAGTTCACGTTTCTTTAACTGTTTCCCCTTGGCTCTCCGGAGGCTTTTTTTCCACCTGTCTGGTCTCTACTTTAGCAACGATGTCTAACAGCATGATAACTATGCCTCAGAACCCCAGGTTTGCATCAGAAATTCTCCAGCCCTGCTCATCTAAAACCCCAGAGATGAAATGAGGCTGCACAGTGAGACCTCTGCTTTCCCCAGCGTGTGGCAGTGTGGTGCAGGGGACCGAGTGCGTCCCCTGGCTTCAATCCTGACCCTGCAGGCAGTCTACCAGCAGTGTGGCAGCAAGTTACTTAGGTCCTCTGCACTTCCAATTCACCGTGATAAAATGAGGAGAAGAAAACCTACTTTGCTGGTTTATATTAACCATTCATCAGAATCAATTAAAAAAAAAAAAACACCCAGCCCAGTGTAGGAAACATAGCAGACACTCAGAAAAATGGTTCCCTCCCTCTTCAAACATCAGTAAGGCAGCTGAGAGTGGTGAGAAAAGCAGGAGGCAGGAAGCCCCAGGGAACTAGTTTCAAAAAGTCCAGGTCGTTGACTTCAGGTGGTACATCTAAGACAGAAATAATGATGCTCTCGTTGGGAGAACTGACGTGCGTGCTCAGGGGAGCTCTGCCCTGGTCAGTCCCATGGCCACGTGGACCCCATTGTGTCATCACCACCTCTGCTTCCCTACTCTTATTTAATCAAGAAGCATCTCCAGGTCTTCCAGAGGAAAACCATCTGGAGCGTTTACTGTATCGTCCGCTGTTTGGTCCACTTCCTCCGCAGTCACCGTATGTTTACTGAGGGTAGGGGGACCATAGCCGCCCTCCTTGAAACCAGTATCGTATTTACTAGGGAAATAGAGATAACGGAATCTCAGCTGAAAGCAGAAGTTACAGTTGGGCAGGAGGAAAAATTTCCTGGCAGAGACATCCTATCTGAACAACCGTAACCCCTCCCGAGCACTTTTTCAGGTGCAGTTATCAGCAAGGCTTTGACCCAATTGTGTCTGGAGGTGGGAGAGTGGGTCCGGCGACCTGGAAAGCTCTCGGCAGGGCTGGGGACCGGCGGGTCCTGCTGGGGCGGAGGGTCAGGGATGCCCGGGAGGTTGGTGCAGGGACCCACCAGCTCCGGGGCCGCGCGGTACAGCGAGCTGAGCGGGTGGCGCGGGAAGTTGAGGCAGGATGGCCATGTAGAGGTCGGCGTAGCGCATCAGCTGGCTGGAGAAGAGCGTCTGGCGGAAGCCGCAGCGGAACAGGCTGCCCATCGCGCTGTAGCACAGGTCCCAGCGCCCAGGGTGACTCGCTGGCGGAGGGGCGGCTCGCTGAGTTGAGATCCCACCCCCCCCCGGGACCTGCGTCTCCCACGGGCGAGCCCATCTGCGGGGCCAGGCCCAGCTCTGCCCTCCCAGGTCTGTCACCAGAGGACACTGAGGCCCTTGCCCACCCCAGGGAAGAGGCTGCCGTGTGTCTCGGCCAGCCCGGGGCTTTGGGGGTGGGGCGGCCCTCCACTGGAGACCCCACTCCCTGCTCTCCTAGGTTCCTGCCTGGCCGCGGAGAGCGACCACCCTGCACGAAACTCTCAGCCGTTATAATTCACCTTCTGATGCCCCCACGGAGGGCTGTCCAGCCCCGCTCCTGCCCCTTCAGGAGGCCCCCACCTCATCACAGGCCCTGCTTTTAGAGTCTAGAAAACTGGCCCATACGTTACTCCCAGGGTGACCAAGCGCCCCTCTCTGTGCCTCAGTTTCCTCATCTGTAAAATAAAGGCGCTGATCCCTGCCCAACCCACCTCGCAGGGCTGTGGAAGGATCAAAAGGCACAAAAGGGCTTTCCACCCTCAAGAGGCTCAGCAAAGTTCCTTCCTTACTGGTCCCCACTGGGCCCGGGAGCGTCAAGTGGCCTGAGTCCCCTGGACGTGGTCTCTCCTAGCTTTGGTGGCTGCTCAGTCACACCACAAGGGGACGTTTCTTCTTTCCTGAGATCCACCAGCTCCCAAGCCCTAAATCCCATCTTCTCCGGCCCCTTATCTGGCTGACCCCAGACGCTAGCCGTCCAGTCGGTCACATGAGGACTCAACCAGGGAAGCAGACACTTCTCAAGGTTGAGAGTGGAGAGTGAGGAACAGGAGCCAAGCCCCACAAATCACCCCGCAGGCTGAGCTCAGCCCTTCACGAGCTGAGCTGAGTGTCATTCAGATCACAGGCCAGCAGAGGACGCTGGCGGACAAGGGTTGGAGGCGCTCCTGGGAGGTTGGGGGAATCATAACTGGGCTCCGGGGACTCAAGACAGAGCAGATCGTGGCAGGCAGCCCCGAGGCCCGTCCCCCTCCCTCCACCCCACCGGGCCCATCCCCACCTCAGTCGGCATCCCACTTTTACCTGAATCTCCCTCTTGGTGGAGTTGATGAGTTGCAGTCCATAACTGCTCCCATCTGTGTGCCTGGTGCAAAAAAAGGCCATGTGACGCAGGAGGAGGGGAGCTAGGCCCCTAGGCTCCAGGCACAACCTCTCGAGAGGGCATGGGGGTCAGGGGGTCCCCTACAGGCACCCGCCGCGGGCGCCAGGCTGGGTGTGTGCACGTGTGTGAGAGGGTGAGCATCCTGGGTCCATGCTGTGGGTTAGGAGGAAGGGCCTAGAGGTCACAGTGTGAGTGTCCCCAGGGGGTCAGAGGTGTCTCAGAGTCCAGTTTACCAGGGAAGCCCAGCCTGAAACAGATAGCAATTTCCTGACTCCCCTGACCAGGACCCCACTGCCAGGCCCAGACACGGACTTCCACCTTCTACCCCGCTCCCCTCCCTGGTCAGGGGTCACCACCAGGGCTCTCACTGGTACAGGTCTGCCAGGTGAATGTCCAGTCTCTTCAACTCCTCCATCTGCTCTGAAAAGTGGACAGGGGACAGCGGACGTAAGAGCCTGCCCACCTTTTCCCAGGCCCAGCTCAGCTAGGAGAGGCGAGGGTGGAGAGGTCATTGGGGGTCTAGGCCCCCTCAGCTGTGTGCATAACATCCTGAACCCTTTCCTTACATGGAGTGAGACTCCACCCAGAGTAAAGCAGGGACCACACAGGACCAGTGGGACAGGTGAGGAGCCAGCCAGGGAGTCAGGTGACCCACCCAATGTCACATGGCAATGACTCAAACCCAGCTCTTAGAAGAAGCCTGCATTGTTTGGGCTCACCACAACTCCTGACCCCAAGGATACAAGTCATTCTCAGACAGGGGGAGTGTCCCTTCCTCTCGCTGAACTTCCTCAGGGTGGGTGAGGAGGGTGAGGGTCAGGTGAAAAAAGTAACCTCTGACCACAGGACTCTGGAGTCAGGAGATGGGACTGGCGTCTCAGCTTTAGCCTCTCTGGCTGTGTGACTTTGGGCAAGCTGCTTAACTTCTCTGGGCCTCTGCGTCCTCGTGTATAAAAGAGATCCGCTCTCATAAACCACAGAATGGATGAATATCATGGTCACAACTGACCCCCCCACTGGAGAGAGGGGAAGATGACAACAGAGCACCGCAGTCCAGCGCCCCCTGCCGGCCCCCCATGGCTCACCTTTCTCTCTAGCCCAGATGCCCAGCTCCCTGGACAGCTCAGGAACCACCAGGCAAGTCCGCCAGCCCTGCCGCTTCTTAGACTTGAGAATGTCCCCAAAGATGTGGTCCCCGATATATAGGATATCCTTTCCCCGAACCCCGAGCAGTTCGCACACCATGTCCGAAGAGCCTGCGCCACCAGGGGAGAACAGGCCGGCTCATGGCCCTTCCCAGGCTGGGGACATGGGCTCCCAGGTGAGGAAGGTGCCGGTGGAGGGACGGGGGCGGGGTAGGAGCCAATACCTCCCGAGTAGACGGCACAGTGCTGGTGGGGCCCCGTGTAGGTGCCCACGCGGAGCTTGCCCGAGTCCTGGAGGGGCAGAGGGGCACCCTGGTCAGAGAGGGCTGAGGGCTGGGATTGGCAGGGGTAACCATGGGGTGTGGGAGGAAGGAGGCGGCAGAGGGCCCTGAAAGGATCCCCTGGGTCCCTGCCTCCAGGGACAGACAGACAGCTGAGCAGCAGCAGCCAAGGGTAGGTCAGGCCTGAGAGGCGGGCGCCCTCCCCACAGCACAGTCCACGGGTCCAGGTGGTGGGGACTCAGCCCGTGCATTACCGTGTTGACCTGTCTCAGCACTGTTCCCTCCGCAAAGAAGTGGGGCTTCTGCGTGTCCACCACGATCAGGTCAAAGTAGGACCTCCAGGGTCTGGCTGGGGCCTCGGCCTGTGGGGCAGGCGTGGGGGAGCATGTGCAGACATGGCTCAGCCTGGAAAATCTGACCCGCCAAGGCTCACGGGTCCTCAGCCAGGTCTCCTGCCCCTGACCCACCACACCCGCCAGGGCGCCTGCCCGGGCTCAGCCACGCCCTGGTCCGGGGAAAGCCGGCCAGCTCCAGCCCTCCCATCGTGAGCCCGTCCACGTGCCTGGTCCTGCCTCTCAGCCAGATGAGACAGTCCAGGCTCAGGAACCAGGGAGTCTAGCCACCCAGCATCCCCAGCCACGCTGGCAGGAGGAAGTACTCCAAAGGTATTAGTGGAGGCCAGTGTTGGATGTGATGTGGGCTGTGTCAGCCTCCAGAGCACCTCAGAACACAGAGAGCCAGGGACACGGGATGACAGCACAGTCCCGGAGGAAGCGCCCTGCTCACCCACTTGCCTACTGGGTCATCACAGGATGTGTCACTGTCCCCTCCCCTGGGCAAGCCACAACATCCTCTCACCCCTTCCTCATTCACTTCCACTCCATCCAGCCCCTCCCCAACTTCTGAATTCATTGCTTCCTCCAAGGCCATAAGTGGCTTTCTCCACCCCTCCAGGCTCCTCCCAAAGCCTGGCAGAGGTCACCAGTCTCTCACCCACTGGAGAAGTTGCAGCGGGCCCACCCAGCTGAAATGACCCCTCACACACTCGGCTCTTCCTCTGGGGGAGGGCTGACATGGGAGAGGCCATCAGCCAGGTGGTCTGGCCCAACCTTCCCTGCCCTTGACACAGCCTTCCCCAGCCAGGCCCCTGGCACTCACCTCACCAATGCCAAACAGGTAGGTCATGATGGCCTGGTGGAGACAGGGCAGGAGTCAGGACACCCAGCTGGGTTGGGCCAGGGGCCACCACCTGCCACTGCCCTCACCAGACAGGACACACTGGGGGGACCACAGGACACACTAGGGGGACCACAGGAGCAAGATGGCAGGGAAATTACTCGTTCCACCGAGACCTTAAAAGGCCAAGAAATGGATCCAGGCAGTGCGGGTAGTGGGGTCCGGGTTCCTTCCCACCCTCTCAGTGTTTCCTGCAGTGCCTTAGTTTCCCCCCCAGGCCAAGAAGGAAGCAGCTCTCTGGTTCAGAGGCTGAGGCCGCATGCCTCCATACACACACTCACATCTGTGTAGTTGTAGCTGCTGTTGGTGGCCAGGAACACCTTTCCAACCTCCTTCATCTTGCCCAGCAGGACAGGGATTCGCACCTAGGGCAGAGAGAGGAGCGGCTTCCAGGGGTGGGGCCTCCCCTAGCTGCCCCGGGATCCTCTGCTCAGGTCTCAGCGCCCTGGGCTGGGGGCTCCAGGCCAGGCAAAAAGGCCGGGAGCAAAGCCAGGGTGCAGAACTCTGTCCAGATCTTGAGAGAGGAGGCCAGGGAAGGGGGAGCAGCCCCACTGCCCTGGGGAGGAGGGGGCAAAGGGACAGGCTTGGTCATGACCCTGGTCTGTGGCCACTCACATCCCTCTCCACGTATTTCTCCAAGTCCTCCAAGGTCTTCTCCTTGAGACAGCCCTGCAGGAGGGAGCAGAGCTCCTGCACACCTGCTCATGGGCTTGCATGCAAGGTGGGGGGACCAGACCACCGTCCTCAATGAAGAGGAGCGAAACCCTATGGGGGCTGGAGGCCTGGGAGGTGGCCTGGGGCCTGGGCCACTCACCGAGTGGTGGACATTATCCATGGCATCTGTCACATCCTGGAAGGGGCTTTGAAAGGACATAAGAGGTTCCCATGCTGATAGCCAGTGTCACAGCTGGGTCAGGCCAAGAAGGGACAGGGGAGGCTGAAAAGGGGCCTGAGGCGACCACCAACCCTGAAGCCCTGCCAGATGGACCCCTCCAGCCACACCGAGCCTGACACTGGGCTCATGTCCCAGCCCTCCTGGGAGGGGTGTCACCCTGTGCTGAGGGTCACCCCCGGGGGCATCAATTACAGGGTTGGGGGCCCCACAGTGAAGGCCTTCCTGTGGGGCTCCTGGAGCCCCTCAAACCCCTCAAGAGGACCCTCCCCGCCTTGGCGGGGTCCCCACTTCAGGGCGTGGCCCCTGGGCAGCCAGTCCAGCTGGTCACCCAGGGCTGGCCAGAGCACAGAACTCACTTGGTGTATCTGGAGCAGCCAGAGAAGAAGTCCACCAGGCAGGCGTACAAGTAGGTTTCTGGGGTGGGGAGGCTCGTCAGTCACTGGCTCAAGGATCCAGGCAGCAGCCCCCAAGGCCAGAGCGGGGCCCCAGACCACCTCCTCCCCCACCCCCATCCGGGCCTCACCAGGCAGGTTGAAGAGCGTGTTGAGGACGTGGAACCGCTTCAGGTCATCCCTCTGAATGAACTTGCTGGGGTAGAAGCTCCACATCTCCGCCCTGGGGAGGGGGTGGGCGGAGTGCGGCGATGCTCCCTCCGCAGCGCCTCCCAGAGTCCGGGCCAGGCCCTGCCATTCCTTCCCACCTCCACTCATCCCTTCTCTCCCTCTTTATCCCCCTGGCAGCCGAGCCCCTGCTGTGTGCCCGGGTCACCCCCTCTCCCGTCTTTCCCCCAGCATCCTTGCCCCCCACCCTGTCCCTTACTCCGAGAGGAAGGAGAAGCCGTGGGCGCCCAGCAGCACGTTCCCGTGGGCATCCACCTTCAGCAGGTTCCCGTAGAGCGAGTCAAACACCAGCCCCCTGGGAGAGGACACAGAGGCTGTGGATGGGGTGCCAGGGCCGGCGACCAGGCACAGCCTCCCACCCTGCGAGCTCCTGCACCTGGTGCGGAAGGCGGGGTCGTAGGTGTAGCGTAGGATCTCGTGCGGGTACCCGATGCTCACCAGGCGCTCCAGCAGCAACTCAAAGGCCAGCATCTCATAGGCCGGGGACTTGTAGGCTGCGGACCCAGCAGACTCAGGCCCTTTGGTGCCCACCTCCTGCTCCCCCAGCCCCCAATTCCCTGCGCTCCCTCCTTCCCTCTGTACCTGCCAGAGTGTAGTCCATGTCGAAGCCGAAGCAGCGAATCTTCCCCAGCGCCAGGCTGCGGTTGACAAAAATCCTGGAGGGGGAGGTCGTTGGAATCAGTCCCCCAAACCCCAAGACCCAGGGCCTCGCTGGATCTGAGTGTGTCTGAGCACATGTGTGTGAGCGTGTGTATGAGTGTGCGCAGGGCTCCGTCTCACCGTGGGAGTGTGCTAGGGGCATCCCTGTGAGCGAGGACGGGCGGCTGTAGGAGGGGGTGTCAGTTTCCTGAACAGGGTCACCGCGTCCAAGTTCAGAGATGATGTGTTTGCCAGAAATGGGCAGCACATGTCACCAAGTCAGCGTGTGTAACGGGGAGAGACCCTACCTCCCTGCTGAGGGTACGCTGTCAGGTTTCCATCTGACGGGTCACTGCCCACCTACAGAAAGATGTCCCCTTGTGAGTGCGAGTGATTGCCTGTGTATTGAGTGTCATCATAGCTGTGTATTTGAAAGTCACTCTTGGGTCTCCTGTGTTGTAGAGGTTTTTATCGAGATCCCCCCAACCTCCATCCCCAGTGCCCATCTCACTGCTGGTGCCAGTGCTCCTCCAGGCCCTGGGGCTCCCCTCGGGGCCCCATTGGCTAGTCCCCATCCACACTGGCCATTGCCACCAAGACTGAGGAGGCAGTGGTCCCTTCCCTGGCCACCTGCACACTATCAGTGGGGCCCAGCAGCTCCCCTCTCCCTCAAACACTTCAGACAGCACTGACCCAGCCGGCCCCACCCTGGGCCCACATCTCCTCCTCCTCTGAGGGAGGAGTCAGCCTGGACAGCCTCTGGTGTCCCTTCCCTTCCTCAAAAGAGAAAGCAGTAATGATCTAGGAAGAAGAATTCATCTATATTATTCTGTCTCCAGGGCTCAAGCATCCAAGGACTTCAGCCACCTAGAATGCAGGAGAGACACCAGAGTGAAGCAAACATAGGGGTTACAAAGGCAGGAGACTTAATGTGCTTTAAAAATAAAAGAGCATTTAATAAAGAAATAATGAACTTAGGACTCTTGCTTTACGCACAATTCTAACGCACGCGGTTATCGGTCCTCCCGGCCCGAGGCTATTTAAAGAAGCAATTGCTAGAGGTGTGCCAGGAACTATAAAAAGTGGCAGATGACTGGAATCTCAGAGTCAGGAAAAGAAGCACAAAAATGAGTCTCAAAAACCGGAGCAATTGGGACCTTTTTCGTGTAGAGCTGTAAGTAGGCCCCACGGGTACACGATTGCTGATTTTACAACAAAGCACGGTGACTTCCATTCAGACTTTTGACCTGGGTCAGCCAGAAAGATGTATATGATGTGGCCTGGCCTCTCTTAAAAAGGAAGACAAGTTTACGATACATTTTAGGAAATTTTCTCTCTAAAATGGCCAAACTAAATGAAGCTAGGCACTTTTGAAGGGATAAAAATTAGCTGGGGGAAAAAAAAAGATTTCCCTGAAATAGTTCCTTCCTTGGTAATGCCAGGTGAGCAAATGTTAGGATGGAGAGGCAAATGTATGGCGGCTGCAGTAGATGCGTTACCTCATTGGATGGATGGAGGGAAGGATGGATGGATGAGTGGATGGATGGATGAGTGGATGGATGGATGAGTGCATAGATGGATGGAGGGATGGATGGACAATTGGATGGACAGACAGATGGACTATATTTGGTAGCCTTTATTGAGGATGTCAGAGGAGAATCAAGCTTCAGAAACTAGAAGGGTCTCTGGAATCCCTTTCATTCATTATGTGCTTTCTGCTCATCTCAGGGAAGCCTTTTTAAAAGTGCCCTTTCCTAGAGCTTGGCTCCTCTCTGGGTCAGAAACAGAAGCAGGAAGAACACCTGGTTATGGGAAGTCACTAGGCAGTTCCTCAGCTCTCCCACTGGGCATTAACATGGCAATTGTGCAGAAGTATGTCTTGTTTCTCCCGTGCCTGGCACAGGGGGGGATCCAGCACACCTTGCTGTGTGCTGAGGTGGCCACATCCCCACTGGATGTTCAGCTGGCTGGTCTCAGTCCAGGACATCCCTTGCCAGACCCCAGTGCCCCTTGGCTGATGGCAGGTCCAGCTGGGGAGGACCGTGAGCTGTCACAGGTCCCCCTTGGCCCGACCCCTGTGCCATCGGCACACTTGGGGGGCTAGGTGCATTTCAGAGCCACTTCCAGGAGAGGAGATTTGTCTTAGTAACTATAGTGAATCCTTGTGTTGCTTTTCCTGTGTGCCTGGCTTTGTAACAATCCCGAGCGGTAGGCCTACCATTTTTCTGAATTTACAGATGACAAAACTGAATTACCGAAGGTTTAAGCATCTCGCCCACTGTCACAGAAAAAAACGGTAGAGTGGGGACTGAGCCCAGAGGCTGGGCGCTAGCATCTGCACTCTCAACCCCTGGGCGAAACTGCCTCTGCCCAGGAGCCCTCACAAAGCCCCTGGACTTTTCAACAGCATGAAAGACAAAGAAAGGCCAGCGAGATGTTCCAAATTAATGGAGGAGACTTAAGAGACATGACAACTGAATGCAATATCTGCCTTCAGATGTTGAATCAGGGAGGAGGACATAAGCCCAAGGACATTATTAGGTCAACAAATAAGACTAGACTATCAATGGCAGATTAAAGCACTGTCTCGGTGTAATTTGTAAAGTCGATACCATAAGAAAAATCTCCAGTCTTGGAAAACACTGAAGTATTTGATGTAAAGGTCATGACATGTGTAACTTACCTTCAGATGGTTAAGGGGAAAAATTATGCGTTTGTACACACACACACACGTGTGTGTGTGTGTGTGTGTGTGCACATGGCGGGGACAAATGATTAAGCAAATGGAGGAAAATGTTAACAACACGTAAATCTTGGTCAAGAGTGAAAAGATGTTTTCTGAACTATGTTTTATTTTTACAAGTTTTCATAAATTTGAAATCATTTTCAAATTTTAAAAAAATTTCTTTTTTTCATAAGGAGCCCCAAGGCCCCCACCTTAGCACCTGGAGCTCTCACTTCTGCTACCACTTTCTTCTGAGCTCCCAGCCGGGCGCCTCCCAGCCTCCGAGGACCACCCAGCCAGCTTACATGTTGATTCTTATACCCAAGCTGTGTCTGTTTAAAAAGTGTCCAGGCCCAGCAAGTGATGGCTTTGCTCCCCGTGGCTGCCTGATACTCAGAGAGGTGGCCAGACCCGGGGTGCCCAGGGGGTGGGGTACCCCGTCACCATTATTCCAGATCACTACAGCTGGGCCACAGCTTCGCAGGCCTTTAGGGGCCTTTCATTCCCCTGAGTTTGGAGAAACCCTCTCGAGACCACCAGAAACAGCCTGCAGATGGGGGAAGGGGGGTGGCTTCCTCATACTGGGGTGGCTGGTACAGGGGGATTGAGGCGGGGACCAGGGGGGTACATCAGGGAGGCTTTTTAACAGAGGGGAGTCTCTGACCGAGTTCTTCAGGAAACGTAGGATTTGCATTAATTTAAAGGAGAAAGGAACTTCACATAGCTGGCAGGGCACAGAGCAGGCAGGAAACTGGCCTTTCGGGACAGCAGGGGCTGGGAGCTGCCTCCAGGGCAGCAGCGCTGGGAGCCCAGCCCAGTCCTGGCCCCAGAGGTCTCCTCCCCTCTGATGTGGCCACACTGCCAAAGGGCACGTCCTGGGGTGAACAGGGAGGGGCTGTGACTGGAGGGTGGACTCCACTTGCCCTGAAGGGCCGGCACCAGTGGCCCAGATACAATTCTACCCCAGTCCTGCCTCACCCAGGGCAAAGGCCAGGCCCTGAATGGGTGGGGGGCCAGGGAGGGAGAGATTTGGGGTAAGAGGTTAGGAAACTTCCAAGAACCTCTGTCTCCTTCCATCAAAATACTGGAAGTGACTGGGAGTGTGTGTGAGTGACCGTGGGGGTGAGCGTGTACGCTGACCGCCCCCACGGCTGTTCTGACCGCCCTGCAGGAGCACGGCTTCAGGGCAGGGAGGCCAGGGGCCAAGGCTCCCCCAAGGGACACCAATGCAAGGCTTTTTATCTCCTTCAGGGAACACTGGCCCCTGAGGGGAGAGATGAGGCCTCACTGACCCCTAACCTGGGGAACCAGGGGGCTCCCTAGCTCAGCGGCTGCGCAGCTCTGCAGGCCATGGGCCCCAGGGGAGAATCTCAGGATGGCAGGAGGCTGAGAGGCCAGCAGCTGGGAGACAGTGCTGTCCGTCCCGAGGACTCTGTAGTTGGGGGGGAGGGGGGTGGCGCTCCAGTCCGGCAGAGGGTGAGGCCCTGCAGGAAGCTTCGAGGCAGGTCTGGGGCAGGTTGGAAGGGCATATGAGTCCAGCCAGACCCAGTTCCCTCCAACACCTGACAGAGACTCACACCTCCCCTCCCTGCAAACTGGAGAATCCAGAGGGGGCGGGCAGCCACACCCCAGGGGCTGGGCAGGGTGAACCCAGGCCAGAGCAGAGTTCCGGGGCACAGGGAAGCGAGGGAGTCAGAAGTAGGGCATATGTCAGTACTATGTGCAGTATTTTCCTGCACATAAATCGATCCAGTCAGACACCTCACATTCACTAAGTACCCACCTTGTGCCAAGCTTGTGCTACAAACTGGGTTTAACACTATGAAGAAGAGTTATCTGCCTTTAAGCTGCTGTCGGTCCAAGAAGGGAGACAGAGAACACGCCTTCATAGGGAGCAGTGAAAAGAGAAAGCTATGCCCTGAGGACCCCGGGAGGTCAGGGAAGGCTTCCTGGAGGAAGAATCGTCCAGGCAAGGGCCACTCCCAGACTTGCTGAGCAGGAGTCCCACAAGCACGCGGGAGTCACAGCAAACAGGCCTGGCCAGAGTGGGGAGCTGGGATGTCAGCTGAGGGCATGCCGTGGCCAGCCCAGCAAGCCACACGGACAGGCTGGGGCTTTCTCTTGGAGGTGGTGGATCACAGGTGAAGGGACGTAAGAGAAGGGCGACCTGGGCCCGTGTGCCCCAGGGCTGGATCTCCATGACTCAGGGGGGAGGAGGACACATTAGAGGGGTTGGCCGGGGGGCAGAGGCCAGTCTGGCGGCTGGTGCAGGGATGGGGTGCCTCTACCAGCCCTCCAAGGGAGCGATGCTGTCGAGGAAGAGCTGGGGGAAACACTAGGAAATAAACCAGGCCAGCTTGCAAACTGATCGGTGGTGAGGGTGAGGGAGGGGAAGCAGAAGGGACTGAGCCCGTCTATCTCTGCTGAAGGCGCAGTGGGGGCGCCACTCCGGGGGGTCGGGGGGCGTGGAGGGCGGCAGGCACGAAGCATGGAGGACAGGGGATGTCACTCCCACCGGGCTGGAGTGGAGACACATGACCTAGGAATTTCAGCTGCTACTAGAAGATTCCATCACAGACCTGGGGCTCTGGGAGCAGAATTCAGAAGCAGGACAACAGAAGAGTGTGCGCCTCACCCCAAACAGGCCTTTGTAGAGACGGGGCTGCTCTTGGCCTCAGCACCACTGCGGTGAAAACCCAGCCAACCAAACAGCCCGGGGCCCAGCACCCACGTGGCTGCGAGGACCGGAACCAGCAAAGCCAGGGCGACTTTCTGCTTGCGGCAACCTTGGAGGCTCAGGGGCTTCCAGGGACAGCTCTTCACAGGCAGGGGTGGCTTCCTTCGTGCGCCTTCCTGGTGACACCCCAGGTGGACCCCACATTCGCTCTGGGAGGTCCCTCAAAGACCGCAGCTGTGGACCCTCCAAACCCCACAAGGGAGGCCCTCGCAGGTGCCTGATGGAAGCTGGAGGCTGAATTCCAGCGGGATCTGTGCCCGGCAGATTCACAGATGCTCATAGACAGTCTCCCAGTCAGTGCTTCTCGAACTTTAATGTGCACGTGCATCACCCGGGAGTCTGGTTAAAATGCATTTTCTGACTCAGCGTGTCCGAGTCTGCATTTCTAACAAGCGCACTAATCATCACTGGCGTGATGCCCATGGCACCACGTTTCAACGGCACTAGTGGTGCATTGGCTGGCAAGGCCAACTCACCTGGGGAGCTTTACAAGCTCTGATGCGCCGGGCCAGGGCAGGTGGGGGGCACTCAAGCCAAGAAGGGCCACGGCCAGTGCTGAGTGACCCTTCCCCCACCATCTAGAGTCTCAGGCAGCTGGTCCAGGGTGGGACCTGGACATCGGGCTTTGTTTGCTCCCCCGATGATTCTCACTTACAACAAAGTTTCAGAACCTCAACTTTAAAAAGCCATTTGACAAATCCAACCAACACTAGATCTCGTGGGTGAACGCGGATGCTGAGACCCTCACTATCCCAGGCTTTCATCCCTCTGGAAACATCCAGCATCTGTACAGAACTGACTAGGTCCTAAATTCATTTTCTCACTTGCTTCTCATCTCAGCTCTGCAATATAGATATTATTACTATTATTATCATCCTCTTCTCTTTTGAAAAGGATATCAAGGCTGGGCTGGGTTAAGGACTTGCTCTGTAACCCTTGGTCATTCCCTGGGGTCTTCACCTGTCCTTTCACTGCCCCTCCTTGTAAAGGTCCGCCCCCACCACACACAACACCGCTGCCATCTCTGCAGGAAGACTGAGGGCTGGGAGGTGGGTGGGAATTCACTTCCTGCTGCTTTCTCTGCAGTCTGCCCTTGGGTATCAGTCACCACCCCATCCTGGCTTGTGAGGGCAAAGGAGGGAGAGAGTCATCTCCCTTCTAGGGCAATTGGTCCCTGTTGCCCTGGCCCATTAGGCAGATGCAGGGCAGGGGTGAGAACAGAGATGCCCAGCAATTGCCAGGAGTTCAGCTCAAAGCAGACAGGAGTGGAGGGCAGGGAGAAGGGGGTCACATCCCAGTGTTTTGTTGTCTGGCAAATCCTCTCCAATCCTGGCCAGGCCCCACGTCTCTCATTGAATCAGACAGGACCTGTAGAGAGGACGGGACCCTGGCCACCTTCCTAGAATGCCCACCCCTCCCCAACACAGTGTTGTGTCATCATCCACTGCCCCAAGGAAGTGAGGCTTCCCTTCAGAAAACCACCTGGTGTGTGCCCATCGCGTCGTTAGAATGTCCGTTTCCTTTGAACCATCCCATTCCGAGAATCCATCCTTAAAGAATACAAAAAATTAGAAAAAGTAAATACAAGACGAGGATTCATGAAAAAGCAGAGAACCCTTCAACGTCCAATTAGAGAAAAGTGCCCCTGTTACTTTTAAACGATGACACCAACTTTGCTAACGGTGGTTAAGATGAACTCCAAACCTGTGAATACATTTTTCCCATGTTGTGGGAAGGAAAAACAAACAGAACACAAAATTATGTTTGCACAAGCATGTCAACCACTGACACAATGCCTGCAAGGAGGAAATAACTCTGGTGACTCACCCGGGGGTCTGGGTAAAATGCAGGATTGCATGTAACTTCTCATCTTCAACATTTAAATTGTCTGGCATGTGGTTCAAGAATGAAATTTCAAGGACGTAAAATGACACAGAAACTTCAAGAAGTGTCTATGTTAGACCGGGACACTGTGCTGTACCCCAGAGACTGACACGTTGTAATTGACTGTATTTCCATTTTAAAAAAATTATTTTTAAAAGGAAATATTTATGCTAAATGAAAATAGCAGAACACAAAATGATACATACATGAAGATTCTTTTTTTTTTTTTTTTTGAGTAATTTTTTTTTTCTTTTTCTTTTTTGCATTTCCTGAGCACCTGCCCTGAGCCGGAACGGAGCACTGGGGGTGAGCCCATCCCCCACCCCCCACCGCACAAGCCAGCACCTGGCACCATGTCCTGAGCACAGCAGGGAGATGCCCCGACATCCAGAGGTGCCAGCCAGAGGGACAGGAGAGCACCTCTGTTGCGGGGGAGGGCAGTTCCAGGAGAAGGGGATGCCCACCAGCCTCTTTCAAAAAGTGAACAGGAGCTCCCCAGGCAGAGCACGGAAGGACTTCCTGGCAGAGCAACTGCAGGTATGAAAGGGAGAAGGGGTGTAATGAGCCCATAACTGTTCCCGGGGGTGGGGAAGGGGAGCAAGGCCAGACTAGGAAAAGCTCCAGTGTCCTACTGAAGACCTTGACCTTGAGCCTGTAGGTGGTGGGGCGCCCTGGCAGTGTTTTGAGCAGGAGGAGGATGTGATCCACCTTATGTTAAAGCTGCCTCTGGTGTCGGTGCAGGGGAGGGCTGGCCAGCTAGGACGAGGTGGGCTGCAGGAGAAGCTACTGCAATGGCCCAGTGCCTGCTTCAGATGGGAAGAGGGCGGGGAGGGCTGGCCCGAGCTGCTGGGTTAATCAGGAGCTGGAGACTGGAGGGCATCCTGGAGAGGAGTGAGGCTGAGATGCTGAGGACCCCGGGGAGCAGGTGGCCACACCCAGAGATGCCAGCAGGAAGGAAAGGGGAGAGCACAGGCCCCACCCACGAGATGGGGACAGAGCTCTGACTCCACCAGCCCTGACCTGAAACCCCTGGGACCAGACATATTTGAGAACTCAATAATTTCCGGGAGTGGTTAAGACAGGATTTGCTGCATTCGTGCATGATCACCCGTGGTGGAGTCTAGGGCAACAGCCCATAATCAAACCCACTGACATTCCCGCAGCCAGCACATGAATATTCATTCACACGAAGTCCGGAAAGACAGTAGACAACCTCACGTCAGGGCCGATCAGGGCTGCCACCGAAAGAGTCTGAAATCCTTTGGGTTTGGGGATCTGGGACTGAGGATGAGGGATGTCTCATCAGCATCCGTGGTAGCCGAAGACCCAGCAAGCAGCAGGAGGGTTACCCAGGGAGGCGGGAGCAGACGAGAGCTGAGGACAGAGGCCTGGGGACAACCACGGAGGGACAGAGCACGAGAGGACCCGCTAAGGAGCCTGAGAGGGAGCTGCCAGATTTGCAGGGGACATGTAGAAGGAGAGGCTGTCCCTGCAACCCTGGGAGGAAAGAGGGAGCCGTGAGCAGGGACGGCACTGCAGAAAGCCAAGTCAGAGAAACCCAAGGTCACAGGAGACCTGGACCCGTGGGACATCAGTGACAAGACTAGGTGGCAGACAAGTGGGGGCAGAGGGCAGGGAGGTGGGAGCAGCAGCGCGCGAAGCTGCTGCCCCACCCCCATCCCACAGGAGCCTTGGCCAAAAAAGCAATGAGACTGGGCTACAGAGCCAGACTGGGGAAAAAAAGTGGGTTAAAAGACACAACAATCCCAAGCTGGAAACAACCAAAATGTCCATCAGGACCAGAATGGATAAATAGACAGTGACTTATCCACCCAACGGAATTAGAAGAATAAACTACATTCCCCACAGTAACATGGGTGAATCTCACAGACGTAACGCTGAGGGTAAGAATTCACGTACTGAGTGAAGGAAGCCAAGAAAGAGAAAGAAAAATACCTCATGATATCACTTACATATGGAATCTAAAATTTAAAAAAGGGGGGAGGAGGGGACACAAATGAACTTATTTACAAAACAGAGACAGACTCACAGACGTAGAGAACAAACATGGTTACCAAGGGGAAAGGGGGTGGGAAGGGGAAAAGTGGGTGTTTGGGATATGTGGGTACTAACTACCCTGAGTAAAATAGATAAACAACAAGGTCCTACTGTACAGCACAGGGAGCTATATTCAGTATCTTGTAACGGCCTGTAACGAAAAAGAATATACAAATGTGTAACTGAATCACTATGCTGTACGCCAGAAATTAACACAACATTGTAAAGTGACTATACTGCAGTTAAAAAAAAAAACCTAAATAAATGTGATCTATGTTACAAAAAATAAAACATAAAAGCTAAAAAACAAAGAACTCACGTACTTCACTGTATGTACTTTGTACCTCAAGAAAAAAGATTCAGGATGACGGAATTTAAGGTTCCCGACTGCAGCCATCTGGAGGAGGCAAGGCCTTGCGGGCTGAGGCAGAACCAGATCGAAGGGAGGCTGACGGAGTCGGGAAGGGGAGGCAACCGTGGCCCCGTGGCCATCAAAGTCACTCAGCAGTGTCCACGCGTGATTGTGAAACAGCTATGGGGGAGGGTAAAGCTCAAGTGGTGGAGAGCATGCTTAGCATGCACGAGGTCCTGGGTTCGATCCCCGGTACCTCGTCAAAAAATAAATAAACCTAATTACCTCCCCCCCAAAAAAGAAACAGCTACAAGAACTATTTTTGAAAGTGGGTGTGCTGTACCAGCTTATTCACAGGCCCTGTTCCAGAGAGGCTGCCAGTCCCAGCCGTCCTTTCCCTGTTTGTCCTCAGTCCTGGCCCTTCCTCTGGGCAACAATGTGGACCCCCGGACTCCCCCTACACAAACACACACACACGCACACCCTGACAAGGACCAAACCTGGATAAAGGCTTTAGTGAGAGCAGGTGAGAGGAGGGGCCCTGGCTGGCCCACCGACGCCTGAGGCCCTGCTCAGGCTCAGCCTGGTTGTACTCGGCTCCCTTCCTTTGGTTTGAGCTCCTCCCTCGGGGACCTCCGGCTCTCACGCACATGAGACGTGCCCCATCCGATCCCCAGCCACTCCAGGGGCTCCATGTTTGTGACACAGGACAGACAGACCAGGAAGGCCACAGGGGACAATGAACAACAGTTGCCTGGCATCTCATTTTGCTGAGTGACTCTATGAGATCACTTATATGTGGAACCTGAAAAAATACAACAGACTAATGAACACATAACAAAAAAGAAACAGACTCACAGATGCAGCGAACAAACTAGTGGTTACCAGTCGGCAGAGCGGGGAGGGCAATAGAGGGTCCGGGATGTCCGAGTTATTGGGTGTAAGACAGGCTACAAGGATGTATTGCACAGCATGGGGTATAAAGCCAATATTTTGTAATAACGGTAAATGGAGTATCAAAACTTATATTAAAAATAGATATGTTGTAAAACAAGTAAGTTAAAAAAGAATAATAATAACCAAAAAATAGCTGCCTGGCATGGTCACTATTGTCATCCAAGATTACTCTCAAAAATGGTGAGGCGAGGGAGGGTATAGCTCAAGCGGTAGAGCGCATGCTTAGCAAGCACGGGGTCCTGGGTTTGATCCCCGGTACTGCATCTATAAATAAATAAATAAATAAATAAATAAATAAATAAATAAATAAATAAATAAATAAATAAATAAATAAAAAAAACCTAATTACCTCCTTCTGCCAAAAAAAAAAAAAGATTTAAAAAAATGGTTAGAATGTTTACTTCATGAGTCTCAATTTGCTCTTTAATAAAATAGCTGGGCCTAAAATAAATTTTTAAGGAAGATACATTAGAGAGGCATCAGGGCGACAGTTCATAAGTTTCTCAAATTCAGACTAAGCAAGCGGAAGTGCAGGGCGCGCCTGTGAGTGTCCCACCGGGCTGCGTCCCCGGGGTTCGGGGCAGCACAAGCTAAGCCCTGTGCAAAGATTCTAGGTCGCAGGAGAGTGACCTAATTAAACACACAGGCTTATTCTTAGACAAGGAGCCCCAATTAAGGCCCCTGGGCAGCCGCAGCACAAAGGCGCAGCCCTAGAAGTGACCGGAATAATTCTTATTTTTAAAAAGCAGTTACTTACTTCTGATTATGAAAGTAGCACAGATTCATCGTAGCACGTTTGGAAAATACAGAAAGCACAGAAAAGAAAACGCTACCCGTAGATAACCACTATTTTTGCTTCTTTCCTCATGGTCTTTTTTTAACACACGTTTCCATGTTTGACACTTGGGGGAAATGTTTGCTTGCGTAATGTAAGGGGGAAGAGATCCAAAATTATAAGCAGCCTGATCCCAAATTTGTTAGGGTTGGCATATGGGTCTAGTTCTGTATCCCATTTCTTTCACTCAGTGTTAAAACACAAACATCTCCTCCATCTCATTAAATATTCAGCTACTTGATTTTTAATGACCGGACGGTAACCATCATTTAGAATAACATATACACTCTCCCCCTGCAACGGGGCATGTTTCCAGTTTTTCAAATAACTCTACAGTGGAGCTCCCTGTCTACCTCTGATTTTTTTTCTTGGGCTAGATTTACAGAAGCAAAAATTATGTAGGACTCTTGTTATATGTGAGCTTTCTGAACGTGCGAAGCAATTGGCAACGCTTTGAGTAAAGTAGGAGGTATGCTAGTGCCCTCGGCACATCCTGATTCCTGTCGTAACAACCGGGAGTCCTTGATCCCCTGGTGGCGGATCCAGACCCAACACAGATGCCAGTGCTAGCAGGCGCCAGGTCCTCAGAGCCACCTGGGACTGCGTGACTAAGCACAGCCATGGCATTAGTCAGCTTTCACTAGGTGAGGCTGCTGTAACAAATAGCCCTAGGATTTTAGGGGCTTACAACAGGGAAGCTTTGTCTCTCACACACATTATTCAGAAGATGTGAATCTGCTGTGGCTTTATTCCAGATGCCTTCTTGTTCTGGGACCCAGGCTGAAGGAGAAACCCCTGTCTCGGTTCTCATGGCTAAGGACCAAGAGACAAAGCAGAAGCCCACCCTGGCTTTTAACGCTCTGACATGGACATGACAGGAAGGACCCCACTATTTCCGTTGGTCCAGGGAGGTGATGTGGCCAAGTCTAATGCCAGGGAGGGGAGGCACCGCAGGTCACATCCGGGCGTGCAGAATGCCCTACCGAGTGGACAGACAGTAACTGGGAGCAAGACGGTAACGGGACAGACAATAACAGCGGCGAGCTCTCCGAAACAACGGCTGGTGTCTGTCGTCGCATCCTGGGACTGAACCTGACGTCAGCAACGTTTGGCAACCGGAATCCCCCTCACGGTGGAAACCCCCATGACCCCAAATGCTTCCCCCGTGATGAAGGGGGTCGCCTAGGTTTGCCTTTCATGCAAATACAAGCAAATACGTATGTGTTTCTGTGTGTGTGTGTTTATGTACATATATTTATTAAAATAGTAAAGATGTATTGTTAAATTCTAAAAAATTAAAAGAAAAGCCTTATGTGCAGGCTACTATTTCTTTTACAAAGGGGGAGACTACAGACACATAATACATACAATGCACGCTTATACACGCCTAAAACAGTTCCCAAAAGTCAGTAAGAAGCTGGTAACAGTGGTTATTTAAGGAAAGTGAACTCTAAGGGACTGAGGGTGAGAGGGAGGTTTTTCACTCTATGCCCTTTTTCACAGTTTGAATTTTTTTTCCTGTGTTTATATTACCTCCCTCCTCCAATTCTTTTTAATTAAAAAAATTTTAAATGTCCTCTCTCACTCTGCTCTCACATCACACAGTCTCTCTGTCTATGTTTCCTTTGTCGTTCCCACGCTGGGACGTGCCCTGATTCCCATGCCTCGCGCCTTAGAAAGCAGGGTTTCCAGAAAGCCCTGGAAAACCCAGGAGGAGCAAATGGCAGCGGCTCACGCTCCATCAAGTCCTGCTAGGTAAGCCCCATCGAGGAAGGTGAGCTCAAACCTTCGGGCTCCTTCTCTTGCATGGGTCAGGAGTCTTGCTCCTGTGAGGGAGGTGGGGAGACGGAGGGAAGGCAGTAACGTGTGAGAAGGAAGCTCGTGGTGCCCCCAGGACAGGGCTCTCTAAAGACGGGGCTGCCTCCTGTGCCACCAGCTGCCGAGACCCCTGCTCTGTCTTCCTCACATCCCCACATCTGCTTCTAATCTTCAGAAAAGCCTCCTGTACCCCACATGCATGGAACAGGCCAGCACCCCCTGGGAACAGGAGCTGGAGGCAGAGAAAAGGTGAGAACATAAAATCCCCAGGGAAACAGCAGGGATCCTGGGGAGTACTTCAAATTTCTAGAAGGCATGGAATTTAGAGTCCAAATCAAGCCTGTGTCTAGCAAAGCCTGGAGCCCACAATGATGACTGGGTTACAGATGCCAAGGTGCTGAATGTCAAATGTCCCTGCATGGATGGTGATGGTGAGGCAGGTTGTGCCATTGGGAACTGGCTGCTGACACTGTCAGGGAAGCGGGAGAAGCTGGGCAGGTAGAGGCCCTGGGGAGTTGGGGAAGGGGGTTTCTGTGATCACTGTGGTTGCCTCCCTGAAGAAGCCAGAGGTCAAGTTCAGGCTTGCTGTTCTTTAGCAACAGAGCCAAGATGGGCAAACTCAGCAAAACAAAAAACAACAAAAAAGGCATTGATGAGAAGGTGGGATCACAGAAGGAAGCAGCAGAAACTAAAGTCAGACAGGCAGGAGTAAGGGTAGCTGTGGGAACCCAGGGAGCAAGAACTGAGCCAACGACACCTGTCAGGATGCCTCAGGCGTGGGTCAGCACCAGCCGCATTTCTCTGGTTCTAGCCTCGCACACATGAGTCAAAGTGCAGGAGAGACGGTCTCATTGGCCCTGATGGAGTCCCATGACCTCATACCCTGGCTAGCGGGGGTTGCTTTCCTAGAAGCCACCTGACCTTGGACACGCATATCCCCAGAAGGAAGTAGGGCTGTTGCATCCAGAAGGAAAACTGAGCGCTGAGAGGCCAGGCAACCAAAAATCTTCATCCCAGTCTGAGAGTGGAAGGGCCAACCTCTGCATCTATCCCTAAAATTAAGACTTTGAATTGCTCAGTGTCTATACAAACATCCAAACGATATTGTGCCCAATTGCCAAACAAGCCCCAAGCACCTCCTCTGATTTAGCCTTTCCATCGAGTCTCACAGCTCCGGGTAATGGCAGCCGCTCACAGTGGAGCATGAAACAGAAAGCTCCGTGCACACCGTTACTGTCTGGGTTGTGACATTTCTCACTCGATTTCCTGCCAAGCCTCGCGCAGGTTTCTACAGCCACCCACAAGGCGTATGCAGCACTCGCTGGAAGCAGCCCCTGGGAGGCCCACCCTGCCCACTGTAACTTGACACCCCGGGCTGCGAAGGGCTAGAATTTGTCCCCAGCTGGACTTAGCCGTGTCCCTCCTTACACAGGGGAGTGATACACCACCCGAAGACGCAGCCAAGTTTGAATTCCCAAAGACTGACGACAACTCAGTCTCCATCAGGAAATGACATGAAATTAACCAGGGTTCATTCACCATTCAGCCACCAGAAAGCCTCAGGGGGTCCTCTGTCTGTACGGAAATGGAATGATCTCAAGCTATGCTCTTAGAAGCAAGGTGCCCAACATCGTGCAGAGGACGGCATCGCTTTGCAGAAAAAGCGCAGGAACAAAATTATAGAAGTATAAGCATTCGGCGTTTCCCCGGCACCCCCTACGGAAGCAGGGAGCCCCGCAAGGCAGTAGAAGAGGGAGGAGCCAGACGGCGAGTCAAGGAGACAGTCTGGATTACCTGCAATACTACTGCATTGAGTTTTCAAGGCGTTTTGCAGGGTAGTATTGTAAAAGGCAATTTTCATTCCTTTGGGCCCATCCAGCGCCTGAACCTCTATGTTAAGGGAAGCCCCTCTTGAGCAGGCAGAATCCCCTTCACAGTAGAAGCTGAAGATGCCAGAAGCTCGTTTTCTCAGTTTGCCTCGCAGGTGGGGTACAGACACAGGGCTCCACCGATCAGACAGACTCAGCCAGGGTTTGAATCAGAAACTACGAACGGAAGCAGCCGTCGTGGCGGGACGTTCAGTCTCCAGGATGGCAGGTGCAGCCAGGGTCCAGAGCGGGCATTGCGGTGTTGGCAGCTGCAGCCCCCAGCACCTTTGACACAGTATTTTTACCAGAATTCTGGGACATGATTTCGGGGTTGGTCACATCTGCAGAGCCTCCTAGCTGTGACTTATCCTGAGATTATGTGAGCAACCAATACTGCCTAACAGAAAACAGTGATTTCTGTTGCTTACAGCCAAGAATCCTGACTGAGACCCATGCACATGTGCTGTGTAGCTCTCTCCTCAGTGCTCTCAAGAGACCTTCAGTAAAGACCTAGACTATTTTCAAGGGTGAAGCTAGGAGGAGGGTGTAGCTCAGTGGTAGAGACCATGCTTAACATGCACGAGGTCCTGGGTTCAATCCCCACTCCCTCCTTTAAAAAGTAAACAAACAAACTTAATTACCGTCCCCCTAAAAATGAATAAATCAAATTTTCAAAAAGTGAAGCCAGATTTGTGTTTCTTGTGGACAGATCACTGTGCTAAGGCAAGGACACGGAGGCCGGCTTTATTTGGGTTACGTACAACATGCACGTTGGACGTTGTAACTGCTGGGAGAAGATTCTCATCAACTTGTTCTCGGTGGCTGCCCTGAGAAATGAGACTGACTTTTTCTCCTCATTTTACATTCTTCTGTACTGTTTGAATCTTTACAACATGCACGTTGGACGTTGTAACTGCTGGGAGAAGATTCTCATCAACTTGTTCTCGGTGGCTGCCCTGAGAAATGAGACTGACTTTTTCTCCTCATTTTACATTCTTCTGTACTGTTTGAATCTTTTTTTAAACCATATTCATATATTATTTTTAAATTTTTTTAAGTTTAAAATAATTATTTAAGAAAAAATGTGATACATCTACAAATATATCAGAATGTCTATGCAAGAGAAAAGATAAAGTAAAATATGCATTCTGGCAAAAAGCATAGCCTTTTGAGAAAGCAGGTGGCCTGGTAGTCTGCTAAAGTCGCTGGGAATCTTAATTTGGTAGGCTGTCAGAACTACACATTGATTTTTTTTTAGTTTTTTAACTTGGCATCTCTTGATCCAAATTATGTTACTTGTGCGAGAAATGGTTATTTCTAACACAATCTTAAGCATCAGAGGAATTGCTCTGCTCTGCAGCAGACTCAAAGCAAAGGGGGTGGGGGCAGGGAGGGGGAGAAAAGGCCCAGGTTTGCAGGAAGAGTTAGGAGATAAAAATCCAACACAAAGAAGTAGCCCAAACGGTCACTCTCATTGGGTGGGGGCGCTGAATACCCCATCTGTTGCAAAGTCACAAACAAGAGACCAATTAAAAATTGCGGGTATACTCATACAATGGAATATTGCTCAGCTACAAACATGAAAACGCTGCTGATTCCCACAGCAATGTACAAGAATCTCACAGACATCATTTTAGTGAAAAAGACACAAAAGAATACAAGCTGCTTGATGAAATTCACATGAAATTCAAGAAAAGGCAACACTACGGTGACTGAAAGCAGGAGCGGGAGAGACTGACCGCCAGTGGGCAAGAGGGAGTTTTGGGGGCTGATGGGAATTTTCTCTCACTTGATTATACGATGTTTACACTGGTAGGTACATTTGTCAAAACTCATCATACTGGAGCCATAAAATGGGTACATTTTATTTGATGGAGAAGTTAGGGTTCAGGTTCAATAAAGTTGATTTTTTTTAAATAGGGGGGAGTTTTGAGTGAGACCCTGATATGCTGGGTTACACTTACAGTTACAGTTACTCCACTGTGCGTGCTTGGTGCTACTGATGAATGAATGGTGGAGGACTGTGAGCCCCAGTGCCGCCCATTTGGATTCAGGCCATGACTAGACGGAAGCCAGGTTTTCAAGCATCAGAGAAAAGAGCAAACCGGGCCTCTATCCATCCCTCCTCATCCTTGGCCCAGGCACCAAGGGATCCCCGGCACAGGTGAGCAGTTGGAGTAACTCTCCTCTTCCTGCCCTCCCTGCAGGAAAGGAGGGTGAGACATTCTCCAGACCATCACTCTGAGCAGGGCCTCCTGCTCAGCCTAGAGCTTTGGCCAACCCTGAGCTCAGGACATCTTCATCAGGAAAGCACCAGGTGTGCGGGTTGGCTGAAGCCTCCGTTTTATTTTCAAGATTTGGCGTTCGTCCCAACAGGGAAATAGATGAGCAACATTGTGAAGAGCAGACCCGAGAAAGTAATGACCGTGACGGCCACAGTCAGCCCCAGGTTTCTATCTCATGGGATGCCCCACCCAGTAACTGCCTAGGCTGCCAGCTTGACCTTGCTCTGGGGTTGGGAGAGGGGCCAAGGGTGCCGCTGGACCTTGCCCTCAGTCCACTCACTCTTCTCTCTGGGGCGGGAATCCTGCACCCAGTCCCTATACACCCTTGATTACCCAGCCCTGGGATGAGAAGCAGGGCTGCCCAGCAGGAACTGTCATTAACACCTGACTCCAAAAAGCAGGCAGGCTGTGAGGGAGACCTTCCTTACCCTGACTGTAGAAAGAGGAGAGTTAAAAGAGAGCTATTACAGCAAGTTCCAGCTCCAGCCCGCATCCAGCAGCTCATAGTGGATTTGTGTATGTCAGAATGAGAAGGGGAACAGCCCTGCAGCTTCCGCCCATACCGGGACCCAGCCCACCCCCAGCAGGCCGATAACAGCTCCGAGACACCTTGGACCCTCAGCTAGCTGCCCTGGGATCCAGCCCCACTCACTAGTGAGCTAACATCAGTTTGGGGACACCCCAGAACCTGCAGCCAGCACTGTCAGGAGCTGGTTCTGCCCACCAGCAGATCAATACTAGATCTGGGAACCCTGGCCCCAAAACTACCCACTCCAGAACCCAGCTCTGCCCACCAGTGGCCCAGCACGAGACCCGGTACCCCTGAAGCCTTGCAACCACCAACCAATGGCAGACAGCCTCTGCACAAGGCAGGGCCTGGCAACCAACCAGACTGGAGGCCGCCACACCTACCAGACCCTCCACACAGTCAACCCACCACAACAGAAGGACCAACACAGACCAAATAGGGGTACCCCTAGAGCACATGGCTCTGGGCACCAGAGGGGAGCACACTGTTGGGACACACAGGACATCTCATACAAAAGGCCACTTCAAGGTTAGGAAACATGCCCAGCCTACCAGATACATACAAATAAAAACAGCAAGTTAGGTAAAATGAGGCAACAGAGGAATATCTTCCAAACAAGGGAACAGGCTAAAACCCCAGAAGAAGAGCTAAGTGACTTGGAGGTACAGTCTACCCTATGGAGAGTTCAAAGTAGTGATCATGAAGAGGTTCAAAGAACTCCAGAGAAGACCGGATAACAAGAGTGAGCAGCTAAGAGGGGGAGGGGATCACTCAAGTGGTAGAGCACACAGCTAACACGGATGAGGTCCTGGGTTCAATCCCCAGGTCCTCCTCCAAACATAAACAAACAAATAAACCTAACTACCTACCCACCCCCTGCCAAAAAAGGAGACAAGGTGAGAAGTTAGAAGTTTTCAACAGAGAAAACATAAAGAAGAACCAAACAGAAATGAAGAATATAGTAACTGAAATGAAAAATACTCTAGAAGGAATCAACAGTCAGTAGTTTAATGCTATAGAGGAACAGATCAGTGAGCTAGAAGACAGAGTAGCAGACAGTGATAGTGAACTGAAAAATGAAAAGAAATGAGAATAGTTTAAGAGACCTCTGGGCCAGCATCAAGCATACTAGCATTTGCATCACAGGGGTCCCAGAAGGAGAAAATAGAAAAGGGCAGAGAACACATTTGAAGATGTAATAGCTGAAAACTTCCCTAACCTGAAAGAGGAGATGGGCATCCAGGTCTAGGAAGCACAGAGAATCCCAAATAGGATCAACCCAAAGAAGACCACACCAAGACACACTGTAATTAAAATGGCAGAAAATTTAAGATAGTGGGGAGTGTATAACTCAAATGTAGAGCCCATGCTTAACGTACACAAGGTCCTGGGTTCAATCCCCAGTACCTCCTCTAAAAATAAATAAGTAAACCTAATTACCACCCCCTCAAATTTTTGTTTTTAATTTAAGATAAAGAGAGTCATAAAAGCAAAAGGGAAAAGCAACTAGTTACATACAAGAGAATTCCCATACGGCTGTCAGCTGACTTCTGAGTAGAAACTCTGCAGGCCAGAAGGGAGTGGCCGGCTTGTTGGATACACACTGTTCCCCATATTGGAGGCCTTCCCCTACTGTTCCTGGGCCCCGTGCTGACCTCCAGGGAGCTGTCCCCATGCCAGGGTCCTCCTGTCCAGCTGGGGTCTCAGGCTGTCTTCCCCTGAGTGTAGCCAACCGAGAGACTACTCCATGTGACCCAGCCAGGGATGCTGGGGACACACTGCCCTGCAGGGGCAGAACCACGCCACCCTGGGCAGATGCACACTTTATCACTACAGTAGTCATATGATCATTGCTGTTTTTATGGGTGCCTTCTCTTCTTTCTACTGGGCATTTTAAACCTCCCTGGAGGGACCAAGCCTCATCAAAATTTGAAATGCTGTGCACAGATGAACACCGCAGATCATGGGAGACTGGCCCATGGGTCCTCGAAATGGTCTCCGGGAATCTGTTGTCTGGGCAGCTTATCTGGGAGACCTACCCGGCCAAGACCCACAGCCCAGGCCGTTCTGTCGCTGAGAGATAACTTGACCTGTCTCCCCGAGCCCTCACATCCTGCTCCCGACTCTGAACCTCCCTGCACTATCTGGTGTTTCACCGCACTAGACCTGAGTTGGTTCTGTCTCCCTACTTGTCTTTGAGCTCCAACAAGGCCAGGCTGTGTCTCGGGCCGTGGAGGAGGGTGGGGTGTAAAGGGAGGACCACTGAGGGGGACAGGGAAGGCTTGAGACCCTGTCCCTGCTCTGCGAGGTATGCTGTAGACCCTCCAAGCCTTTCTTTTCCCACCTGGATAAGGGGAGGAATAGTCCCTGCCTACTTTGTAGCCAGTAGCCACGTGTGGCAGGTGAGAACTTGAAGTGTGCCTCGTCTGAATGGAGATGTGCTCCAAGTGTAACATACACACCAGACAGCAAAGCTTAATACCAGAAATAAACATAAAATCTCTCAATAATGTTTATATTCATTACCTGTTGAAATAATATTTTGATATATTGGGTTAAATAAAAAAATCATTAAAATTACTTTCACCTGTGTCTTTTTACTTTTTAAAATGTGGCCACTGGAAAAATGACAATTACATACGGGCTCGAATTATACATCCATCGGAGAGCGCTAGCGGAGAAAACCAAGGCGGCATGGAAAAGAGCTATTCGAATGGACAGAGTCATAACAGCTCTGCTTCCTCTGTTCCCCACTTCTCCCTGAACCCTGAAGAATGCGGGCTTGAAAAAATCCCAAACATAAAAGTCTTGGAATATTTCAGCTGAAAGTGTCGGCGAGTCCAGACCTCCCCACCCCACCCAGTGCAGATAAAGAAATTGAGACTTGGAGCAAATGAATAGATACCCTGATGATCAGCCAGCAGGATGATTCCTTCCCCAGGAGTTTAGGGACTTTTCTGTCCCAGTATCCATTTTTAAATATCTTTTTTAAAATTAGCTTTTATTTTGATAAAACTGCTCTTATTTCTGTCACTCATGGAGTCTTTCTCCCTGTCTCTGCCCGGGTCTCCTCAGTGACCTGGTAACAAGGGAGCTCTAGGTTCCCAGTACATACAAAGGCCCTGGGGTCGGCAGAGGCCAGTTCAAACAGCCCTGGACAGGAAAACACCAAGCCCAAGTGTCGTTATTCTCCCTGGACTTCAGCTTGCTGGGCTGTAAAATGGGCCTTTCTTTACCTTGTGTTTACCTTGGGGCAAAGGCCCAATGAGGGAAGAGCCCTACATGTAAGTTTTTTTGTAGGTTAATTACCTGTTGGAAACTTGTGAGTCCCACATGCTATTATTAATGGATAAGATGAATGAGCAAATGTTTGAGCATAAATCCTTACAGGGCTTGTTAGCCGGCAGCAGCAGCTGCAAACTAGAGGCATCTGAGAGTCTGAGTTCATCCAGCCCACGTTTTAGAGGAGAGAAGACTGAGGCCGCAGGGGAGGCAGGGGATGGGGCTGCACAAGCCCGGAGGCCCAGGCTGCAGACAGCTGGGACAGCACTCCGTCCCTGCTTAGCGTCCTCCAGCCACTCTGCTTGGAAGCTTTGAATCTTCTTTTCTAATCACAAAGCAGTCTTTTAGGATGTTTTGAAATACACAGAAAAAATACCCATCACCCAATCTCCTCCCCAACCCTGCAACCCGAGATGATTCCATCAGTGGATTAGCATCTTTACTTAAGTTGTCTTTTTTTCTACTCATGTCAACATCTATGTACTTTTGCTCTTACAAAAATGTGACACTACTGCAACATTTTGTATTTTTTCCCCTCGGAATAAATAAAAAACATTTTTCCAAGTGAAATGTCCTTTTACACTATTACTACATTATCATCAATGACGACATGGTATTCCATTGAATGAACGTTTAACTGACTCCTCATTAGTGGGCACTGGGGGATTTCTCGTTTTCCTCTATTATAATAATGCTACAATAAGCATTCTTGCAGATATTTTTTGCGCATTTATGATTATTCTCTTTTTAAGATTATTTGTAATGTTGACAATTGCCTCTTCAAAATGTTGTAACTTCACATCTCTAGAATGGGAGAAAATCTTTGAACCATGGAATCAGATAAGGGGTTAATAACCAAAATGTACAAGAAGGGGGTGGGTTATAGCTCAGTGGTAGAGTGCAGGCTTAGCATGCACGAGGTCATGGGTTTGATCCCCAATACATTTGTTAAATTAAAAATATTAATAATAAATAAATAAGCCTAATTATCTCCCCCCCAAATTTTTTAAATAAAAAATAAATTTAAAAAACCCCACATTGTATGCCTTAAATAGATACAATGTTTTATTTGTCAATCATACCTTAATAAAGTTGGAAAGAACTCACTGTAAAAGGATGTTTAATTTCTTTCAGTGATAGTAGAAGTGCGGGGAAAAGATGTTAATCTTTTGTCACACATATTACAACTCTTGCTGGTGCTTTTTCATAGTGCCTTATGGTGTTTTTCATGATTGTAGAGTTGTCTCTTAGTATTTCCTTTATTGTTTCTGATTTGTTTGTGTGGTTAACAAAATTTTTACACAGTAAGGACAAGAATTTATCTCTGTTTCCTTCTAAACCTTAGTAAAGATTCTACTTATTAAAATTTATATTGTGTCTAATGCGGAATTATTTTGGCTGTGGTATGACTCAGAAGCTAATTTCATTTTTCTGTTCCTTCTGAATGATTCTTCCAATATCTCCTTTATCCCAGGGCTTCTCAGCAGCAGCACTCCTGACATCGGGGCCGGGTAACTCTGTAGAGCTTGTCCTGCACATTGTAGGATGCTTAGCAGCAGTCTGGTGTCTGTCAAATTCCAGCAGCATTTCCCCAGTTGTGACAACAGAAAATGCCTCTAGACATTGCTCAGCGTCCCTAGGAGACAAAATCGTCCCCAGTTGAGAACCACCGATTTATCCTTCCTTGGAAACGATACCATTTCTACCACGAAGTACATTCTTAAGGATCATGTACACTTGGGTGCATTTCAGGACTTTCTGTTCAGTTTCAATTATTTGATGTCTATTTGATGTCTAGTCCTCTCTTCATTATTGCAGTTTTGTATTAGCCTGTGATCAGGTTACACTCCTGCTCTCCCAGTCTCTCTTCTGCATGCCTTCACAGTGGATGCTCCATCTTACTGAAAGGAACAAAGGAGACCTGAGCCGAATCTGGAGCGGGGGAGGCCCCCCACTGCCTATCAGGGAGGCCCACGCTGGGTGGAGCAGACCGGCCCCGGGCTGCCTGAGGCCGATAAGAGAAAAGGCGCCTCTTAGGATCTGGGAGCCACCTCCCCAGGCTCATCTGGTGAGACCCAAAGGAAAGGAGCTACAGAAAAGAAAAACAGGAAGAGGAGGCAGGGCTTGGCACTGCTGGCATCACTCAGGGGGCTGCGGGCAGGAAGCAGGGAACGAGATGCTTGGGGTGACTTATAGCGCAGCAGCGAGGGATGCTGAACAGAGCCCTGCAGGGCCTTGGCCCTTGAAGCCCGGTGGGCGGGTCAGATTTTCACACACATTACTGTTCGAGATTCCCCCTCGATTCTGGGAAGGAAGGGTCTACCTCTGCAGGGACTATGACTGAGATAAATAGGTCAGGGCTGCCTCCTCCCTCAAGCCCACAGCCCGGAGCTTCTAGAATTCTCAGAAGGGCCGTGGCCATGATTCTCCAGTTGTCTCCCTCGACGTCGGAGACAACAGCTCAGATCAAAGACTCTAGTGACAGGCTTCCCAAGGGTACCAGGTGGGATGGTGCAGTTCTAAGAAATAGGAAACCTGCCTCAAACTGGCTTAAACAATGAACGAAATTTATAGGCCCAGGTGACGGAAAGTCCACAGGGAGGCTGCCTCTAGCAGCTTGATGACATTACAAGGACCCGTTTCTTTCCTGGGCTTCCTCATTGTTGGCGGCATCCTTGGTAGAGGCTCGGGGCCCCCAGCTGGGTGCCTGAGGCTGCCTGGTTGCCTTTGGATTGTGCTGATAATCACACAGCAGAAACCCCTTTGCCCCAGAATTCCTAGCAGAAGTCCTGACATTCACTTTGATTAGACCACACTGGTCCACGCGTCCATCCAGGAGGAAGATAGAATTGGCTTGTCTTGACCAGTTTGGAGCTGGACCACTTGAGTCCCCAGCAGAAATCTGGGGCTGCTGGGAAGGGGAAGAGGGAAGAGGAAAGGGCTGCTGAGACCCCCCCAACTTGTCTGCTGCACCGGGCTTCCAGAAGGCGCTGGGAGGGAAGCAGCCTGGAGACCAAAATCTGGAGAGAAATACTTGTATCATAGGGGAAGCTTTGCCCCTTGCCTCTTAGGTAGACTCAGAACATCATTTGCCTTTTATAACACCTTATCACTTCTTCCCAAGCTCAGGATACGAAAACTCTGTCAGTCCCTAAAGGAATGTAAGCCCAGGAAATGCAGTGATCTAAATCAGGAGCGAGACCCCCAACATCAGACAAAGCCATGTTCTCACTGCCTGTTCTGTCCAGGGCCTCCATAAAGGGCACCCACAAGCTCTAAGCGACAGGGGCCACATCACAGTGTTTTGTCCAGGTAACAATCTCCAGCTCTCATAGCAAAAGTGCCCTGGTGATGCAGGCTGGCCTGTCGTAGCCACAGTCCTTCCTGAGATGCTCACCTGTGCCCTGGTGCCAGGAGGGATGTGCAGCAGGAAGCAAGCAAGGAGCACGCCCCAGCCTGCTGTTAGCCCAGCGGCTTTGCAAAAGCAATGTCTGGAACAGCTTATCTTCTCAAAATGTGTTTCCCATCTGCTTGTTCCAGCAATTTTGTGTCATCAAGCAGATCAGTGGCTCCTACCCATGAACTTTGCTCTGTTCAACAGAAAGTTCTGCAAGATGGCAGCGGGGGAGCGAGGGTAGGGGGCAAACCAAGGCTTAACCTGTTCTGACAACATGATGCCTCAGAATTCCTCCTGCAGTCAGGGTCCACCACGCTGCCATAGACCATGGGGTTGCACCGGGACGCCAGAGTTGCATGCCAGGCATTCAGAAAAAGGCAACATTGTCAGTGTCCTTGTAATTATGCCTGCAAATCAGACTGTGTTTAATCCAACACTGCATCTTAGTTCATTGATATGGGCGATCTTACCAAGGGTCTAATATCCCAGCAATAAAACCCCAGAAATGGGTGACAGAGGCATCTCCACCATCTACAATGCGAACCATCACCTCTCTGTTCTTTATTTTCCCTCTCCATCAATCACCACATCTCTTTATTGGCTTCGAAGACCCTAAAAGGACAGGTCACAGATTTCGTGGTAAGGACCCTTTTCTCCGAGTATATGAAGAAGTCTCAATGGTGCTGTCTCTGTGGCCTCCAGATCTTCTACTGGCTGCAGATTCTTCTAAAGGAGCTTGTGCCAAAGCACACAGCAAAGGTTGTTTCAGTGCTCCTTAAATAAGTTTCCTAGCGCTCATTTACTCAGGGAGGGGCAGTCCAGTGGGCATCCTGCAATCTCATTTATCTCAGATTTGGAAACGCTCCTGCCTTACCTGTGGACGGTTTTCTCTCTGTACGGGCACCAGCTAAACTGTCCTCCTTGGCTTTTTATGTTCTCCATTACGGTAACGACACACTCCCCGGTGTGCTGCTGCCTGTACGACCTTGGGTTGTTCCCTAACCTCTAGGATGCCTTAGTCTTCTCGGCTGTGACTTCCTGACTGAGTTATTGTGAGCATTCAATGAGTTACAGCAAACTGAGTGCTAAATGGATGTGAACTCTGACTAACTTTGCACCAACCTAATTATTGATCTCCCTTTGACCACATCCAGCTCAAAATTATGACACAGAACATCCAAATTGTATCTATTTCATAATTACCTATTTAATTAGAAACTAAATATGCAGCTAAAGCAAAGACTAGAACAGGACATGGAAAAATGCAAATAGGGGACTGGGAGTCAGGGGTAGGTGGTTCTATAATGTACTGTTTGTATAACATGGGAAAAGTCTATTCAAAATAGTCATATTTGTGGATTTAAAATTTTGAGCGGGAAGGGTATAGCTCAAGTGGTAGAGTGCTTGTTGCCATGCACGAGGTCCTGGGTTCAATCCCCAGCACCTCCTCTAAATAAATAATAAAATATTTGAAATGAGTGAAATATATTTTATCCATGAAGGATAAAAAAATCTTCCCTTCAGTTTCTGCCTTGGCTATAGCTCCAGGTACCTATTGTCACATAGCAAACGACACCAAAACTAAGAAGCTCAAAACAATCACCTTGTTTTGCTCACAGTTTGGAGGCTTGGGAATTTGGAGAGGGCTCAGCTTGACTGCTCTTCTCTGCTCTTTGGGGCAGCGGGTCAAGTGTCTCCACTGAGGATGGAGAATCAGCTCCTAGCGTGGCTCATTCCCATGGCTGACAAGTTGGGGCTGGCTGTTGAGGGGGAACCTTGGTTCCTCTCCATAAACCTGCCTGGGCTGCCTCACAACACAGCCGCCCCAAGGTAGTCAGACTTCTTACATGGCAACTACCTTTTCCCCAGACCAAGTGTTCTCAGAGACAGGAGGTAGAAGCTGCCCCTGGAAACTGGCTGTCACTTCTGCCAAATTCTATGACTCAAAGCAGAGACAGCCCACCCAGATTTAAGGAGAAGGGACACAGACTCCACCTCTATGGGAAGAGGGTCAAAGAATCCTGTGGCCACTCTTAAGAGTAACCCTTTCCTCAGGCCAGCTTGCATGCTGGTGCGACACACAAGGCATTACAGTGTCATACCTGGTACACTTCCTCTCTTATTCCCTCCTAAGTCCTGGTCCTTTGCCCAGCTGTCATCTCTCACGCCTGCTGATGCTCATCTCCAGTTATGGATTCAGGAGCTCTACCATGTTGCAATGAATTCCTGTTAATCAAGAGCTTTGGCTTCTGGTAGACGTGGGTTAGAATCACGGCTGTAAGCCTGGACAAATTACTTAATATCTGACACTCAATTTCCTCACCTGAAATAAGAAGCCTACTTCATAAGATTGCTGGAAGGATAAACAGATAATATAATTGGCAAAAATTTTAAAGTCTGACAATGCCAAGTGTTGGCAAAGGCATAGAAGTGGAGCTCTTAGACACCACTGATGAGAACATATCCTGCTTCAGAGGGGAGGGTATAGCTCAAGGGGCAGAGCGCATGCTTAGCATGCACGAGGTCCTGGGTTCAATTCCCAGTACTTCCTCAAAGAATAAAGAAGTAAACCTAATTACCTCCCCCCCACCAAAAAAAAAAAAAAAAAAAAAAAACCTATGGAGAATATTATACTGCTTCAATTTTGGAGACCAAGTTGGCAACATATGGTAAGATTAAACATGAAAATATACCGCAATGCAACAGTTCTGCTCCACTCCTAGATTTAGACCCAGAGAAACTCCTGCACAGGTGCCCAAGGAAACCCATACAAGAATACTAATGGAAGCACTGCTTTTAAATGCTAAAAGTTGGAAACCACCTAAGTGATGACCAGGAAAACATAACAAAACTGTGGTATGGTCATGAATGAGCCAGAACGACATACTAACACGGAGGACTCTCACAACCTCCATGCTAAGCGAAAAAAGTAATTTGTATGAAAATGCATGTAGTGTGAGATCATTTACATATAGCTTGAAACATACAAAACAATGCTCTATATTATTTAGGGAAACACCAAATACTAAATTCAGTCAGTTGTTACTAGTCTTGAATGGAACAAGGGGGAAAACAGTCCAGGCCTTGGAATCTGAAACAATGCGGTGGGTACAAGTGTTCATTATTTTATTCTTTTTATAACCTTCTCTATGTCTGAAATATCTCACATCAAATTTTGAACGTTTTAAAGGCCTATTTTTAAGTATGTGCAAAGGCTCAGTAGGAACCGCTGTCATTTTCGCTCAGACATTTCACCCCTTGTGACTTTTCTCAACTTCAGGATCCTCTCCTTCACTCCAGCCTTAAGCTAGAACAAGGGTGTTTCCATTTTTACAGGCGCTCAGATGGGTGTGTGACTAAAGTCATGCGACACCGGATTTCTCTGGCTGCCTGAATCTGGACCAGCTGAGTCAGACTGGATTTTGAGAACAGTCAGCTTTCCTCCCCCCACCCACCCCCTCCCACCCCACCCAAAGGGAAGGAAATCAAATTTACAAATGTGCCACGTGGTCAAACATGGAGATTGCTCAAAGTGCTGATTTGAAAGCCAGGGATGCCAATGTGCCTAGTTCGGCTCCTTCATTCCCATCCCATACCATCCGGAAGGTAACAGAGAGCACCCGTTTACCCCCCGTGACCCCTGAGAGGAACCCAGGCCTCAGCGCTCCAGGTGAGTTCAGTAGGCAGCCAGGGTTGAGGAGCACTGCCCACTTGGTCCTCTCAAGAGAATGACACCCCGAAACACCCAACACCACCTGCGCCTAAAACACTCATTCATTCCTTCTTAATCCTTCTACAGCTTTTACAATTCAAGTCAATCATGAGTCCAATGGCAGAGAAATGACTGCTCAGGCTTGGGACTGAGACAGAGTGCCACCTGCCTCCACCAGCGTCTGCTCTGCCCAGTTCTTAGTAATCCAACTCCAACTTTTACCTGAGATGTGGCTACCGAAAACCACACTTCCCAGAGCAAAGGATGAGGGAGAAAAGAAAGAACGCCAACTAATAAATGTTCAGGGAGTGAGAAAAATAAGAAATCACCATTTTACAACCAGCTTAGTAATAACGGATGCAGGCAAGACTCTTTAAAGGAAACTCGAGCCATTGGGTGAAAGACGGCTGGGGCACAGGACAGTCCCCCAATCTCAAATGTTCCACCCCACAGATTAGGTATTCATCCCAAACATACTGTGAAAACGGAGAAGTCTGGCAGGCGCCCCTGTGTTGGTTGTTAAGCTGTCACACCTCGGCCTCAGACCAGCCCTCCGTGCTTTGTGGCGACTCTGGGGCTGGGACTCTCCCGACCCCATGTGTTTGCCGGTGGCTTGTCCTCGTGGTCTGCCAGTAGGGGGCGCTGTGAGGAGCCCGCAGGGAAAGGAACTCCTTACTCCTTGTTGCTTCCTCCTCCAGTGAAGGTCACTCACATTTTTTCACTCTGACAGCAGCAGGTCCCTCCTATACAGCAGTTGAATCCTGTCTGCAGTTTTTCAGCCCCACAGAATCTTTACACACCTCTTAAGGTGACTAGGCGCCAGCAGGCCCTCCTCAGTGGTTTGGGTCCCAGGCCCGTGGGACACGTCTACTGAGACACCAGCACCAGACCATCAGTGACCCTTCCTCAGAGGTCCGAGTTTCAGCTCAAAGCTATTCTCCCGGCTTCTTAAGTTTTAATAATTCTAACCTCCCGCCTCTGTGGTTGCTACCTCCATGATAGCTTGGTGTTGGGTTTTTGCCACTGCAGTCACCTGGTTAACACCTGGTGACGCCTAGTTTACAACTCTTATTAAATTCTCTGTGAAAACACCTATGAGGCCTGTCTTGACTGGAGTCTGACACAGAAATAGGTACCAAGAGTGGGGGTCATCGCCCACCCTCCAGCATGTACATTTATCTCATGGAGGCGTCTAAACTACTCACTACTCGCTACTCATCAGGACTCTGAGTGATCACACATGAAATTACCAATAATGAGACAACTGATGTCTTTGGGTCCTTGGGTCTTGAGGCAATAATCACATGTTGAAGATGGAGCGAGACAGAAAGAGCCTGTCTACCCTGGCGACCAAGCAGCCAATGCACCAGCCCCTGGGCTTCTTTTACTTGGGGGAGAAGTAAATTTTCTTCTGTGTTCGTGGGAATTTTTCTGTCACCCACCGTTTCACCGAATTCTAATTTATACAGAGTCTTACTACACTTTTCCTCAAAGGCAATCCACCAAAATTAAATCCTTCATTTCAGATTTAAGAAATACAGAAAGGTACAGTTTAGGAAAATTGCTTGTCACACCACCGTCAAGGAGAGATACTCAGGGAATCAATGCCAAGTTCAACACTACCTTGGCAAGGAAAGTTACGTATATTTATTTGGAGGATGCGATCAATTAACAAACACTGCTTCAGAGGCACTTCTGAAGTCTCAGCACAGCACACTTGACATGCATTATTTTACTGAACCCTCACAAAAATCCTGTAACATAAGTACCATGATTATCACCAATCTTTGGACAAGGGAACTGAGGCTTAGGACGGTTAAATGACCTCCAGGAAACACAACTACAAGTGCTAAGCTGGAATTAGAACCCAGATCGGTCTCGCTCCAAAGCTTAGGTTCATAACCACTGCACCGTACTGCGCACAGGAGGTAACCACTGCCTTTAAGATCTGATTCCAATGGGAACTCTGAATTTAAAGCCAAGACCTTAGCTAAAAGAAAATTACCTCTCTTCTAAATCAATAAGTTACGCACAAGACCCACCACGACTGTTCAACTAACGGATAATGTTGACTAGATTCCCAGAATCTACTCCCCCCCAAATTTTTAATTGAAATTAAATTTAATAAAGGCTCCTAGAAAAAGGCATTAAAATCAATAGGCACTTGGTTCTTACAGGCTGAAATTTGATCTCTAATTGTCCTGGTACACAGCAAAAGCCCTTGCTGGGATTTCCAAAGGTCCATTATCCTTAATGCTCAACTAAAAAGCACTATTTCACTTTAGGAACCAAACAGGCAACTCAGCTGCCAACTGTTATTTTGCAAAACAGGACACAGTTAGTTGAAAATTATATTTTTCCAATTAGCACAGTGGGAAACACTGCTGAGGCATTCAGTCCAAGCCTGCAATTAGGGAACATTTGCTTGCTGCTAGAAATAGAATGAATGGGAAGTAAAAACCAACTATCTAGGTCTTCAGCAATAATACTCTGGGAGGGGACGGCACTAATGTCAGCAGTCCCCAGAAAGTAAACATCTTGTTCCTCTGAATGAGTAGCATTCTGCACTGCACTGGATGAAACCCAGCCTCATCTCTGAATATAACAAAAGGGGTTTACGCAAGAGCCCAGCCATTAGAAAGGCAAGGACCATTGCCAGTGAGCAGCTCCGGTATTTTATTTTAGTATTTTAAAAAATCTATTAATGAAGTCTTGGAAGTCTCCATCTGTCACAAAAGTAAGTGTTTGGTATAAGGTCCTCAGCAATCTCCAGCTAGCTGACTCTTCTCAGATTTTCAAAGATCTCACTGTGTCTCAGATGAAACAATGGCTGGTTAACTAATTGAGATCTCTCAAGCAGAGGCAGAGACAAAGGCACAGAACAGTGTTAGAAGGAAACAACTTACACCATGGAGCAGGCGTTCAGGAACCCTACTAACATGTGGGACACTGAACGAGACCTTTGTGTGAGGCAAGGGAGAAGCACGGGCAAACCAGTTATTTGCAAATCTCACGCACGGCACACACGCAGGGGAGAAAGGGTTTTAGTAGACCAGGCATCTCCCACACCCCTAGATTGTACAGGGAACACCACAATCCAGCTTTTAACGAGCAAGTGTGTTAATGCTGTCACCTTTGGTCTCTGAGCCAATGTATGTTGCCTGAAGGCGAAAGGAGGCGGCAGGGCGAGAACAAATCCTTCTATTTCCTGCCAGGCAGGAAATGAACTGTTGCAAGCGCTGGCTTAGCCTAGAACTTAGCCCAGCTTGCAAAGGTTGTGGCAATTTGCAAGCAAACAACTGCATGATTGCGTAACATCTAGTTCTCAGTTACTCTATTGTAGGTTAACCAGGTGACCTGTTTATACTGTGAATGATACACTGTTTAACTTCTAGACACCAAGGAGGCTTTACCAAGGAATAAACAACATCTCTCAAAGAGATTCCACAAGGGTGTGTGTGTGTGTGTGTGTGTGTGTGTGTGTGTGTGTGTGTGTTTGTGTGTGTGTGTGTGTGTGTGTTTGTGTACCTACCTAAGAGACACAAGCTACCGACAGTCACAATTTACTGATACGCAAGCTGTTGATAGTTATGGGATCATGGGATCGGGAAAGGGGAAAGAGGTTCTTTCATCCTCTGCCCTCCACACTTGACATTTTTTCCATTCCTACGAATTTTTCACTTCTTATTCACTTCTTAAAAAGAATTCCCAAAATACCTAGGTAAAGACAGATTGAAACATTCGCCTTCACTCCCTCGTCAACACCACCAAAATGGCAGGAAGGGACTAGGGTGAGAGACATGGTCAGCCGCCAAGGAGACAAGACGACAAAATTGCGGAAGCCGGACGGTGCTGGAGACAGAGGTGGTAGACCCCGCAAAGGCTGAAGCTAAACTGGCCCCTACAGGCCCAGGATTGGAGAACAAGGTCCCTCGAGAAGGCACAAAGGAGGGATTAAAAGCAGACAGACTGGAAGTCTAAAAAACAGGGGACATGCTGGTGACATTTAAAAACACGACACTATGTTTTAGACACATCCTGAAGTGTTTTACAGGTGACGTGACATATTTGGGATTTGCTTTAACACACTCCAGTAAAAATTGTTTGGTGTGGGAGGAAAAGATGAAATGACAGCAGAATGTTGATTGCTCTCGGGGCTGGTTAAGGGGTACGAGTACACAGGTTGACTAACTCTTCTCTTTTCACGTATATTTGAAAACCTCCGTAATCAAACTCGCTTTTTTTTTTTTTTTAAGTAGCAGCAGTTAAGCCCCCCACCCCCGTCTCCGATCCTTTTGCCCCACGTTGCAGACAGCATCTGTCTTCCACACAGCATTCGACTGGAAGTTTATTTTATAAAGGGCACCATGGACGGCCCATGGGCTGGACAATAGCGGAGTTAAGGGTAAGTAACATACAGGCAGCCTTCACTCTGCGCAGGAGGAACCAGTGCATTAAAACGACCATGACCCTGCTGAAAGCATGCAAAGTGATCTAATAATCAACAGGAAAAAGTGTGGCAGTCCTGTGAACTTTAAAATTTTTTCTCAAATTTTTAGTTGTAAATGCATGCAGAAATGGAAAAAATTATTAAAAATATTTAGAACACTGTCATTTAAAACATTAGCAATATTGGGATTAAAATGTTCAGGGATCAGCTTCCAACATGTTACCTTTTCTTCACTGTGAAGAAATTATCTCCGGGAAGTCCCTTAGTGTGAAGTTCCAGCCAGGCCAGCGTCGCCTCCTCTGGGACATGTGCATCCTTTCCTTCACAATCACTTTCCTCGTTTATGCCAACAAGCCCACCTGCACCAAGGGCCCCTGGCTGCCCACCTACAATCCCTCACAGGAGCAGGGTCAACCGTCCCGAGTTCAAATGCAACTCAATTCGTGTCCAATCTGAATCCCGCAGAATTATTTGCAGTGTAGTAAGTTTCTGCCACCCTGCGTATTACTGCTATTTTCTGCCATGTTTTCAATTTCTTCCAAACCTCAGCTGAAGCAATCACAAAACGACCATCAACGGGCTGTCCAAATCTGTTAAAAGTTGAAATAACCTCTTTGCCCATTGGCTGGATCCATGAAAGTTGTTTCATGGTAAAAGGCAAGTTTGCACAGTTTCATCCAAGCCCCCAAGAGAACCTGGAACAATCCAGCAGCGGTGCTAAAAAGCCTCCAGTATCTCTCTACCGCTGGGATCACCACCAAAAAGCTTTGCTGGGAGTGAACTGAACAAGCGCACAGCAACCAGTCCCCAACAGGCTTTGAAAGGAGTGACCCGAGAGGTCACTCATCCGGTCGATGTGCATCTGTTCCTCTGTAAATGGGATCTGCGGACTGAAGAGCTAGCATTAAAGTTTGTACTTTATGCAATTACTCCGTGAGTATGCCTCAGCGACTGACATTCGAATCGTGTTATGGGGGACTGGTGTTACCTAAAAACTGTGGTAACGAATGCGTGCATCTGGAGTCACCCAAATCAAGGACTACAGGTACTGAAAGCAAGGAGACTGAAACATACAATGACCTCTTCGCCCACTGAGCCCCAGGACGCCGAGCAGTCAGGGCTGTACCTTCCTGATTCTTCTCTGGGATTCCCCCCAAGGAAACAGCCTAAGCAGATCACACCCGACCAGGATTTCTCAACCTCAGCACTTCTGACATTTTAAATCAGATACCTCTTTGTTGTGAGGGGACAGCCGGTGCATGCAGGAGGTTTGTACTCACATCTCTGGTCAGTAGCATCCCCCAGCTGTGACAACCAAAAATGTCTCTAAAATTGCCACATAGCCCAGGGGGCTGGGGCAGCAAAAAAAATCACTTCTGGTTGAGAATCATCACCCAAAACAAAGCTCCCGCCCCCCGCCCAGTCCCACAGGTGCCACCCACACACTCGGAGCTTCCACCAGCATTTCAGTGCTCTACCCCTAAGTGGGAGCTGTTGACCAGAGATCACCAGGAAAGCCTCTGGCATGTGGGACTAGAGCGAAAAGTGCCCATGAAAAGAAGAAAAATATTTTAATAAATTAAAATGATCACTAATATCCTCAAAGAAGAGATACTGACTGCATCCATGAAATGGGATGCTATTTGTAAGATTTTGGAAATTAAAAAGCAGAAATTTTCATAACAGGGTTCGATAACAGAAGTTGAGGACATCTCTCAAAAAAGGACAAGGTCAGATAGACAGAAAAACGTACTGAGCAAAAAACTGGGAAATGAGACTCGTTCAGAAGCTTAGAAAGCGCCAAGGGAAGGGAGGGAAGGTATGGAAGATAGCAAAGTAATTCAGGAAGTTCCTCAAACTGAAGACTGTGAACTTCTGGACTTCAAAGAAGTTAAGTGCTCAGTTCACTGAAAGTAAACCGACTCTTCACTGTCAAGTTTCCAACACTAAAGATGAAATATCTATCAACAAGCTTCCAGGGAGAAAGATGGGTGTCACACACATGAAGGATCAGTCATCAGCAAGTCCCTGACTTCCTCAGCAGCCCCGAAAGCAGTGCCTTCAATATTCTGAAGGGAAAATTCTTCTGAACCTAGATTCTATATTCAAATGATCAATTAAATGTGAAGAAAGAATAAAACCACGTTCAGATGTCCAAGGTCTCATGAAAAAAAACCCTCCCAACACTCTTGCCCCAGAAGCTGCGACAGGCTGCTCTCCACAAAAGAAGGGAATGAACCAAGAAAAACATACACACGGGCTATCTATAGGAAATCCAACAAAGGAGGTGAAAGAAATCCCCAGAATGGCGGAGCGAAGTGCTAGGATGCAGATGTGAAACTTGTCTAAACTGGAACAGATCAGAAGCGGTGAGTGAGGCTTCCCTAAAATACTGGGAACCTTCCTGTTTCCTGAGAGCCCTAAAAGGGAATCAGACAGCTTGTGGAGAGTTTTGGGATGACTAGTGGCAAGCACCCAATTTAAAAAATGGGGGGTGGGGGGGTGGGGAGAAGAGGGGAGGAGACAGCATACTGCAGGGAAAACAAAGTCGTCATCACAATCTATTTACTGTGAGACTCAGCAGCTCAGTGATATTTTTAGTGACTTTACCAAAATTGAGTCCCGACTGCACGGCGAAGGTGGGAGATGAGGGTCGGTGTATGATCAGAGTTGGAGAGGACCAGGACTAAACATCGCTTCTCACTTACGGGGAGAACCACAACTGAAAGAACCAAGTAGTGATACAAACACAGAAAGGAAAGAAAGCGGTTGCCTCAGGAAAGGGGGCAATGGTGGTGGGAGGCCCGCTTTCCTTATAAGCCTTACTGAATCAGAGTCCTTAACATGCACACATAAACCTTGATTAAAAAAAAAAAAACCTGGGGGGAGGGGTGGAGTAAAAACAGGACATCTATGCCCAAGAAAAACAGGCCAGGTTCTCAACAGCTTGTGTCCCTGGCCCATGGCAGGGATCACTATATACAGAAGTACAAATTCAAATTCTCTCTGGTGTCTTCCTAGTGCTTGGGGCTCTTCCACCCCAGACCTGGCTGCTCTTCCTAAAGAAACACATTTTTGTTTCAAGTACTTCCTCAGCTGTCCTCTCCTGAGCCGCGGGGAAACCCTTGCTTGGGGTTACTATCCCCATTTCATCACAGGGCGAAGACAGGAGCTGGGCTTGTGCGAGGTCACGCAGCAGCAGGTGAGGGCCTCCTGCAGAACCTCCAGTCCTGGGCTTAACGCTAGGGTCCCCTTCACCGCAGCCCTCTTCTTCCCCTTCCTCAAATGAGGTCGCCCGGCTGCTTTCAGCCAGCCTAGGGCTTCAAGTCCTGTCCATTCTCTGCTAACCAACTACTGGGGAAGATACGGAAGGTCTCCAGGTCTGTTTTGTCATCTGTAAAACAATGGGAAGGCCTACTGCAAAAGGCCTGGAGGCCTGAATGTACACACGAAGCTCAGTGCCGTACTTGACATGGAGTGGGGAACACTTACTGAGAGGCTCCATGGTGAGCGCACATCCAGTGGTCTCATGTCCCTCAGGCACAGGTCAGGCAGGCATAGTCTTAACCTTGTTACCGTCTTCCTAAAGCATCTTCCTGAAACCAACTCTTAGGGCAGGAGTCATCAACGTAGTTTGCAAAGCAATGCACTCTTCCTCAACTGTTCTGATCAAGCGTCAAGACTGAAGAACCCAACGCTGCGAATTTTCCAGTGCAGCTGAGATACACACACAACACACACACACCACCCCCCTACTCATTTTAGCATTCTTAGTAATAGCGATGCTGCAAACAATTTAAGTAAGGATCTGGTAAAATAAAAGTCCATTCAAACAGGAAAACTTTGTGGCTGCTAAAAACAAGTAGATCTCTGCATGCAACTGTGAAAATGTCTGGGGTGTGCTAGTAAAAGGAGAAATGCCAAACTGTTGAGAATAGTCCCCATGGAGTAATGTCACGTACATTCTGGAATCACAAGAAACCTAACAGGGACAGGGGGAGGGCGTGACTTGGTGGTAAAGCACATGCTTAGCATGCATGAGGGCCAGGGTTCAATCCCTAGTACCTGTTAAAAAAATAAACAAACCAACCTAATTACCGCCACCCCCGGAAACAACAAAAAAAAAGCCAAGAAAAAGTATTTTAAAAAAAGAAACATAACAGGGAGGAGTGGAAAACTTTAAAAGCTAGAGAGCGGTTCTCATTTGTTGAGTCACACTCTCCTAAGAATGACAAACGGCTAACTGATCAGGATACGCTTCAAGTATGAACAAAAACCATGAGAACAAGTTTTCTAAAAACTGTAGGCTTTTTTATTCAGTTCAGAGGTAGACAGATGAACATGGAAGGCTGGCCCATTATTTAACTCACCCAAAGTTCATATTCCACTTCCTTCATCCATCCCACACTGCCAGAAATCTTAAAGAAATAACCAAGACGGCCAGAGGGATTTTTCTTCCTACTTCTTCTTAGCAATAACAGTCAACGAACTGCTTGCAAAGAAGTTACTACTAACTTAATTTTCACTGTGTCCAAAGAACCTCGTCCCTGTAAGAAGCTCCCACAAATGCCAAGAAAACCTGCCGCTACCGACGGGAGGGCAGACGACAAATGACTATTTTTCTAAGAGACTATGAGGGAAGCTTCAGTTATGGTTTCTGTTAAGTCCCTGTGCGTGTTCGGGCAGAAGCTGGTGAAGCCAACAAAGCAGAGCGCACTCCGTCAAAGGGCTCTGAATGGTCGTTTAAAAAAAAAAAATCACACGTGATCTTCAGAGACAACATTGTAACATAATGGAATTGAAGCCTGATACAAAAAGTAGAGAAGTATGTACAGGAATTCACAGCCCAGAAGGAAAGGGACGTCAAGAGGAACCCGTGGAAACCTGGCTGTTACACATCGCTAATTTTGAGACAAGTCATATTTAGCACAAAAGCAATTAATTATAGCACGAGGAGCGCTTCCCTCCCACAGCTCCCTAACTTTACAAAGACTCCTGTCGGTCTCCTGTAACACTGTCATCATTCTTCCAAGGAGCAGGAATGTCTAAGGTGGTCCCAAACATTGACCCGACTTTCATCTCAAACAGCTTCACGCTTTGAGGATGACATACTTGAAGACCGCCATGATAGCAGCACTGATCACGCCAGAGATGGGGACTGTGACAAACCAGGCCATGAAGATGTTGCGGAAGAGTCGCCAATCAACAGCCTTTTTGGATCGGAGCCAGCCGACGGACACAACAGAGCCCACCTACGGGGGAAAACGATCGAGGAAACTGGTTACTGAAGGGCCGGTGGCATTTTGCTAAACAGACACATGACCGTGTGCAGGTCAGGAGCCCGGCCGTTCCAGGGGAGCTGGTTTGTAACAGGTCAGGGAGCTTACTCACGGGAAGATGAAGGCAATATAAAACCCAGTCACTGAATCTGTGCTAACCGGGGAAAAATACAGTAGGAAAGGAAAACTTCCTTTTTCCTTTCTGAGCTGCTAGAATTTTTTTTGAATTTTTTGGGGGGGAGGTAATTAAGTTTATTTTATTTTTAATGGCAATAGTGAGGATTGAACCCAGGACCTCGTGCATGCTAGGCACACACTCTACCACTGAGCTATACCCTCCCCCAGCTACTGGAGCTTAAGGAACTAGATTAACAATAAACTGCTTTGGGGGGAGGGTATAGCTCCAGTGGCAGAGTGCGCACTGCCGTGGGTGCTCAGCTTGCACGAGGTCCTGGGTTTGATCTCCAGCACTTCTACTGAAAAAAATAATTAAATAAATAAACCTAATTACCGCCTCCCCCAAAACAAACAAAAAAATAAAATAAAATAAACTGCTTTAAGAGTGTAATCCTTTAGGGGGAAGGGTACAGCTCAAGTGGTAGAGCATATGTTTAGCATGCATGAGGGTCCTGGGCTCAATCCCCAGTACCTCCCTTAAAAATAAATAAACAATTACCTCCCCCTCAAAAAAAAAAAGATAAACTGCCCTTCAACAGTCCAACAAGCCTCACAGACTCATTAACTCTATATGAAAGGGCTTCTGCATCATTTGGAAAGAAAACATCACCTGCTTAAAGTAACAGACACAAGAAATTGCAAAATGTAATAAGCCTCTGCATTCTTAACAGTCACTCATCCTAAACATGTGAACTCATCAAGACTCCAACTGCGTAAAACTTCTTATACCAAAGTATCAAAGTGAAAACAAAACCAAAAAAGCCCTCCACGTATCCACTAGAACCATTGAAAAGATACGGGTCTGCGACATTACACTTACTTTACAATGTGTTGTACTGATGGGAAGGCCAATATTTGATGCAATTACTACCGTGAGGGCAGATGCCAGTTCAATACTGAAGCCACTGTAGACACAAAAAGATCACTTATCAGGAACGGAATTTAAATTTTAATAAGCCAGCACTACCTCAAAGTTAAGTAGTTCTGTGCTCTACCTAGTGGCAAACCTCCACTGACATCTTTAGTTTGCTTTAACTCCTGAAATGTACTTTAATTTAGGCCATGAGATTCCTCTTTTCCAAGGTTTGAGGTTTTAAGGTTTTCTAGAAGCCCATTATTAAGGTCTGTGCTTTTATTTTGAAGATTCTAATAAATTTTGAAGAATTTAGTAAAGACAAAGGCCAAATATATGTGGCTATTCGGTCATGGCCCACACTTCTCAGAAAAGTCACTCTGTTAAAGAGTCCACTGGAGTTGAATAAATATTTAACCAAAATTATGTTTAAGGGCCAGACACTAAGTAAAATCTAAAAAGTTCACACCAACACAGAGAATAGCATTAGGAACTTGCACAAACTTGGTGACTGTAACTAAAGCGTGATTTACGTGGTCACGCTGTGCAGTATCATATCTCTTTGGAAACGAGCATTAATTAACCTGAGCCCTGCTTTACCGCTTACCTAGATGGTGTGATTGGCGTCAGGTCCTTCCCCATGGTCTGGATAACTCTCCGTCCCCAAACCCACAGGCCAGTACAGATACCAACACCACCATAGAGCAGGAGCCATATGGGTGTCGCTACTTTTGTAGAAACATCTCCCGTGTCATAAACGAGATACAGAGCAACCAGAGGACCAATGGCGTTGCTGAAAGGAAAAAGAGGGCAAAGATGATTTTAGGCAGAACTAGACCTTGGCAAGATCCTACTTGTTAAATGACCTACTACGCTGTCTGAAGTTAAGCTTCCATTAGCAAACTGGTCAATAAATAAAAGGAACCCCCGCACACACAACAGAAGGAAACAAGAGCCCTTCTCAGGGGGAATGCCACACATTTGGTGGCCTGTCCTCCCTCCTACAGGCCACCTACAAGCTAATCTGGGGTTCCAATGAACAGTTTACAAATCACAAAACTAGGATTAACCTACAAATTCATTCTGTGGAGCAGTGATTACTACCAAAGAAGCGGATCCCATGTCAACAGACCAAAAGGCTTCCCCATGAAAGCTCTGTGTTGACATCATCTACAGGAACAGAGTTAAACATATTCTTTGTAATCTCTCGGAAGAAAAAAAGATTTCTTCCTGTTTTAAGTCATTAACTGCTACTTCCTCATCCTCTCTAGACTATTCAGTGTCCCACGGGTGGTGTGAGTACCATAGCCACAAGCAGAGCCTCATAAAAGGACGAGGTGGTATAAAAATAAAACACGCGATGCCAAGAATCGTAACTGACTGACCTGACGTCATTGCCACCATGGGCGAATGACCCAAAGCAGGCTGTGAGGATCTGCAGGAACTGGAAGAGGAGAGACACTTCAGGTTTGTCCTGGTCATACCACTCCTCGAGAGAGCTGCCACTGCCTTTTCTGTCCCCCAGACCCATCTCTGCCTTGACACTTATGTCGATCTCGGACGCCGAGTGAATGTCAGACACGGCGTTGCAGTAACTGGTGTAACTGTCCATTCGAATTCGCTTCTTGCTGTCCGTGTTCGGCCAGGTCAGCTTCTCCATCTCCTCCCCTTTCTGCTCGCCCTCTTTGGCACGGAAGGAGTCCAGGGGCATGCCGCAGATCGCCATGGTGTAGGAGGTGTAGCTGTTGTTGCGCCGCAGGGGTTTGTCGCCCGCGTCCCCCATGCAGTCGCCCACCTTGGCCAGGTGTAGCTTGTGGAGCAGCTCTTTGTACAAGCCAGAATCCTTGTGCACGGTGTGGTACTGATAGTGGCCGCTGGAGCTGATCTGGTTACTGACGGCTTGATTGAACTGAACCAGGTTCCCGTTAGGCAACTGCACTGTGCCTGGCCAAGACCAAAAGGTAACGGTCAACTCCAAGAGCACCAGGTCCAAACAACGAGCCACCCCGCAGCAGTGGTAACAAAGGGAACCCCGACTCCCCCCACCCGAGGGGAGCCCACTCACCGTTCATGGCACCATCTATGCTGGTCTCCTCCTTCAGGTCCACGCTCGGAAGCCTCTCCCGCTCTGGGGCTTCCTCCAAGTCTCCAAGTTTGAAGGAGACCGTCCTCTCCTCCACCACAGCCCGGAGGGGTACCGGGGCAGACCCGACCTCAGAAGCGGGGTTCCTGGCCTCGATGTCACTGACAGACAGCTTTGTTTCTTCATGGTCTTCTTTCAAGCTGTTCTTTTTTTCCATTAAGGGGCTTTCAGAAGGACTAGACTTGATCTCTCCTAGAAAAGAAGGATGTTTTGTTTGGTTTTGACCAAACTAACTCGTTCTAGATTTCTCCGTTCCCCCATCTCAAAGTAAGAACACAGGTCACCTTCAGCCAAAGTTCACGATACTTTTCCTGTCTGCCTCGTCATCTCTCTTACCTTTCATTTGGGTAGAAACCAGCAATGCAAATGCAGAACACCCTCTTATCAGGGGTTGCAAACTTTTTTATTGAAGACCCAGACAGTAAAATATTTTAGGCTCTGTGGGCTGTTGTGTATTTTTGTTTTTTATAACCCTTTACAAAGGTAAAAACCATTCTAGTTCCCTACTGACCCCCTCAGTAGTGGAAGGCAGCTCAGAGAGGGCTGACAGAGAACTGAAAGTCAGGCTGCACCTACTTCACGTTCTTTTTGTAAGAGGAATGCCCGCAAATTTCAGTCCCTGCATTCAAGCACAGTGACACAGCTCAATGCAGGCAACTAAAGACGACTGTTAACTCCCACCTCTACAAAACAAAGAGATGGGCCTTCTGGTTCTAAATTCCATGACCCGGTAGGAATGTTTTCTGCCTTTCATACCAATGCCCAGTCTGTTTACATGTTCACTGAGGCATCACAGTCAACCTACAGACCGGGACATAAAACATTAGCTAGACTTGTCTCATCGTCTCCCAGACGGGGGGGAAAAACGAGGTCACGAAGTCCTGAAGCCTCGTTCCCACTGAGCTGGGCCCGCAGACGGCTCAGAGGCCGCCCAGCAAGCTGCATGACGCAGCACTCTTCCCTGCGCCAATGCAGCCTGGGCGGCCCTCTGCTGCAAAGAGCAAGCTTAAATCACTACCGAGCATTTGCAGATGAAAACGACAGGGAAAGGGCATTTCAAGAGAGCCCAAGCACTCGGAAGGGAGTCCAAGATTAAATAAGACTGATACTAACCAAAATCCACGCGGGATTTGATTTCACTGCAATACTACGTGTAGTACTGGTCTAAGTGATTCCTTCACGACACCTGCAAGTGTCTACCTCTAGAACATCTGCTCCAGTTCTGAGAATTAACCAAGTCTCAAGTCAGATATATACATTAACATAGCTCTGAACACCTGAACCTAAAGTTATACACAGTAGTAGCTTTAATAAGTGTTTCCTGCGAAAATATTTTGTACCTACCTTTTATTTTTCATTAAGGTATATCCTCAATCCTTCCCAAGTGATCAAGGCACAATAAAAAAGATAGATTAAGTGCCTAGCCTGTCTGGCAGCCCACATCAAATGTCTTATGACTAGGTCTCAGATCATTTTAAGTCAGTAAAAACATATTTTGGACAATAAAACTACATCCTTATATTTCCATTTAAATTTTCTGGCTTTACCAGTCTATCCAAGTAGCAATTTTTATAGGCGGCCAAACAAAAATGCAAGCACAACATTACTAAGTTAAAATTTTCTGCTACTATTTGTTACTTACGTTCAATTTTTCTCTTCATCCTGGGACATACAAAGAACCAGACGATAAGGGCACAGAAAACTGCACATCCCACCGAGATGAGGATGGTACCCCACAGAGGAAGTTTGTCAAAGCCCAGCACTAGGAAATAAAATGGTGCATCTTGAAAACCCCAGGGCAACTGCCCCCTGCAAACATGTGTAAACCCTCCTGTGGGGACTCGGGTTCCCCAAGCCAGCCCATCACCCTTTCCAGCTGCTGCCGGCCTTAGGTCCACAGAATTTATGGTGCGAGCAGCTATAGCAGATCTGGGAGGAAAGTCTCATGGCATCTGAAAGCCCCACCAGTCTGGCCCACTGTAAACAGCTGCTAGACTGAAGTCTCCCCAGCTTCTTCACAGACTAGCCTTTTCCTTTTCTTTGCTTTAGAAGACAGCAAGGGTTACCACACTGAGGATCTGCAACTAGCTTTGAAAAAAAAAAAATGGAAGTGTTCCACTCCCCAGCCTCCAGATGGGAGCTGCCACACATTGTGTTTGCAGAGACTTTAGTCAAAAAAGGAAAGTGCCCCTGTCCTCACATTTCTCAGACTGATATAATTAACTCCCTGTGGAAGTTATCACACCCATTGTACTAATAAAATCCTTTAGAGTAAAGATTATCTCTTAGAATGCATTCTCAAAGTAAGATACAAAAAACTGGGACGTTATCAAAAGATAAGAACAGTTCAAAGGTCTGTCCTGCACAAAAGGACAACATGTAGTGGTAACTGCACTAACCAGCCACATCTTAGAGCCGTGCCTACTTCTCCCATGGCTCAGGGATCATTATATTAGTCATCCGGTTATCACTTAAATGCCAACAGGCTCCAAGCCACTAGACTATACTAACCATAGAGGCAAAGCACCAGAGAATCCTACTTAAGCCTGGAAGAGGTTATAATGATCCGTGGTTTACCCAAGAGCAGCTTGCTTACTTGTGCCTGTTTGCTTTATTTTGCTTATTAGGAATTGCTTATAAAATGGAAATTCAACTGCTCCTCAAAATGATTAATATTTAAAAATCAGATATAAATTGAGGTCCCTTCAAAGCTAAAGTTCTGTAGTGACTAAATCTTTCCATTTTAATTCTTGTTATCCATCCTAATGCCGTTAAGTCACACAAACTAAAATATACATGAAATTTAATCAATCTCTATCACAATTTAAATTTGTCTACGTTCCAAGTCAAAAAGGGGAAATGCAACTGGCTTTTCTTGTAAATGATCCACCAAAGGACAGGACAAAAATATCTGTGTTCTCTTTTCAAAAATGACTGAAAATCATTCTAATGTCACTGAACTAGGAGCTTCGCTGCTGCCACATGAAGCATCAGTGCTTACAGCCTCATGGAGAACTTTTTTAGGCATGAAGAACCCAATTTAAAACAGAATGGAAATGTGGCAGGCGAGCTTTGCTTTGCCTGTACCATTTGTTGAGGAGTCTGGTATCCCCTAAATAAGATCAATATTCTCATAGAGTTGTCTAATTTCTTTCCTGATTATTCCAAGAATAAAGACAAGGTTAAAAATACTTAGCTAACTCCATTTTTGGTCAGTGGCTTATTACTTCAGTGAGGTTTACGAAGCAAGTTACCATCCATTAGTTAGAAATGAAATCAATTTAGTGGGCCACAATGAGCATTTAAAAAAGCTAAAAAGAATCTTCGGAAGTACAAGTGCACAGCACAAAGTAAGGTTAAGTAGCTTCAAGACACTATTCCAGTTATCTTTCTTTCTCTCCCCCTCCCTCTCTATACACGTGTGTCCTGGGCAGCAATGTACAATGTATTTCTTCCAGCGCATCAAAACAGTCGAAAGATTGAAAGCCACTGACTTGAGAGGTCAAAGGCCACCAAGCCAAATGAATCTAGACAAAAACTAACTGATCAAGGCATGTGCTGACCTGTCTGACAAGTTACAGGTAATCAATCTTTTTCGGTTGCTAAATTAAACACGTACTGTCATAACTGAATCTGGGCTTTGCCTTCCTCCCAACATAAAAGTAATCAACATCTCAATCTTTATATTGTCACAAATTATTTTTCCTCTTAGCTGCATGAATTCTTCTTCCAAGTGTACTTAGAGCAGGTGTTAAACATCCCAGCTCTTCTCATTCAAGCAGATTCAGGAGATTAAATTTTAGTACTTAGAAACAAAAGTGGCTCCATTCGGGAGAGAAAAATCAGAGCATCCAGCAAACTAGTACTAAATGACCAATTACTGACGACCAAGTATGACTAATGACTCTTCAGTGGCCAGTCGTCCAGGTAAATACCAATTTCAGTATTTTTGAAATAGACAGGAGAGAGGGAGGGAGATCAAATTATTGGTGGATCCTGTGAAGACTAAAGAGTAAATGTCTGTAGTGATTTAGAATCTGAGCAGGTCTCTTTGGTTGAAAAACTATCTAGGTTAACTCAGCATACACTAGCCTGCAGCCTTCTGAAATGGGCGCAGGCCAGTCACCTTCTAGGAGATTTCAGCCCTGTAAAGCAAAAAGGGGTAAATTGGGCATTTAATGCAAGTTTTATAAACAACTTTAAATTCACATTTAAATATTTTGGTATGTACTTACAAGGTGCTCCAGTATACATGATGGAAAAGAGGTTTATCCCAATTGTGCAGGCATAGAACACTGGCAAAGCTCTCAAACCATTAGGAACTGGATCTGCCTGTAAAATATCATTAACATTAAGATCAATCCTATCTTAAAAGCTGTAAAGAAGTTAACCCATTTTCAAAGAACCTTTTATAAAAGGGCAGCTTCCGGGACTATAGTGCCAAGAACTAGGAGTTTCCAAGGCGAAATAGCGTCTTTCGACATTTGCTCCTGGAAGTCATCCCACCAAGGTCAATCTCGTCTTTTACATATATCTGAATGTAAGTTTATGTTTGGTTTTACCTTCTGCGGTTGGTTGGGTTTTTTTGCTGCTGTTATTTTTAACAAGGCTGCCTATTCTAGTGACTGGTGATGTTTGACCTTCCAGTGCTAAGGTACCTAGTGTCCAGATGTAAATCTGAGTACACATCTGAAGATGTACTACATACATCTGTAAGAGATGCCAAGAAACAGACTAAGAGATATTACAACATTTCTCACCTGACTTTATACCTGCATCTCTTAAAAATAAAACGGGCTGCAGAATACACCTGCAACGACCGTCTTATCTAGACATTTGATAAATAAGCCACAACTAATGATTGACCAAAGTGCTAAGATCAAAATCAATTGTACACTTGGCCACTCCCTCATTCACCAGACTGTGCCAAGAACTATTTCCGGCACTAAAATATGGGAATGACAAGACTAAGTTCCTGCTCTCACAGAGCTGACATCACATTCCAGTACAGAAGAATGCCATGAAAAAAAAAAGGATAAAGAGGCAGTGATGGAAGGAGGAGCACACTTTCATTGGGGTGGAGGGGGTCAAAGACTATCAGTGGAGCAAAGACACAAATAATGTGTTATGTCAACAAGCCATGAGCCATGTACACACCCAGGGGGAGAGAAGAGCACGCCACAGAGCAGGCTACCTGGAGGGCAGGATATCCCAGAGACTTCAGCAAGTGCAAAGCCCCTGGGGCCAAACACTTGAATTGTCTGAGGAACAGCAAGAAAGCCAGTGTGACTGGAGACAAGAGTTAGAGAGTGAGACACAGGTCTGAATATACAGGAAGGCTAAACTTTAAAGGTGTTGTTAGCCTAAAGGTTTAATGCAATCCTGGATCACAATCCGAGAGAAAATCTTGGGGAGGAAGAGACAGAGGGAAACAATCATCAATACATCGGGAACAGTGCGGTAATGGCTCAAGATCAATGAAATGGAAAGCAGAGGTTCCATTCCAAATCAGTCGAAACAGGCCCTCAGTGAAAACCACACTGAATTTTAGTGCTCTGTCCAGTTTGGTAGAATGCTACAGATAGGGAATTACCCAAAATAAAAATAGCCAATAAAACCCAAGCATCCCAGAATAACGTAATGATGTGGGTCATACCCCAAGGGTAGTCAGTAAGGACAGGAAACTGAGGGGTGTGTCCTTTTCTAAGAACTATCATCGTTATAAGAAATTCTCCAAGGAACCTAAGACGCCCCCTCACCCCCAAAATCAAAACCCATTAGAGTTCTAGACATTACGTGGGGACTTCCCTTTCCTCCAAACTCCTCTGTCACTCCCAAGAGGTACCAGGGCTAACATTTTTATGAAATGTTTACCACAATTTGACTTATCTAGCACACACTTAAAACTACCTGAAGGTAAATTTCTCATTATCCAGGCATGTGGGATGGGAAAAGGGTCTTCATAATCTCCCATTTTTCAACCAGAATAGCTCATTTTTTATATATTGGACATTCCATAAACTTTTGTCTGAAGAAAAAGGTTCCTCTGACTTGAAAAGATGCCCTAGATATATTTAATAATGTGATTCTTAACAGAAGGGAGAATGCTGAAGACCCATTTTCTTTGACTAGAACTTAAAACTCTCAACAGGTAATCTCCTTCCCCAGTCCTTGTTTATTCCAGTCCTTAAGGGAAGTACCTCGTCTCCACTGTTTTTTCCTACTAGACTATCCAGCACTGTTGGTATGTTCAGAAAATTGAACATATAAAAAAACAATTTTAACATTAATTTCCAAAATAGAATCTTTAATTGGGAAGTATCTTAATGGTCAAATATTCAGATTTTAATAGGCAGGACCCCAAAGGTTACCAGTCTAAAGATGTTTTCTTGAGATTTAAAACCTAACAGTAGCTAGAAATAGTCACACTCATTACCTAAAAATTCATGTTATTGATAGATTGGACAAAAGAGTATGCCGGTGGGGTGGAGATCCTCAAAGTCAGTATTGAATAGTTTTAAATACTATTCCAATCATTTTTTATCATACCCATCCTCACACCCAAGTATAAGAAGTTAATATATTTAACTTAAGCTCTCAGTAATTGGGGGTTAAATACGTGGCATGCATTCCCCAAAGGAGAGGTTCTGGGCACCTGAAACTTCCTCTCTGCACCCCAGAGCACCACCATTCCCCCTCCAGAAACGAAGTTTGTTTTGGCTTAAGACACCAAAGCCTCTCCAGAATCAGAACCACCTGTTTCCCAATAATCAACAAAGACCCAGTGTAAACCTTTAAGAGCAGGAACCCGTAAAGGGATCCTATTAATTCTCCCGGTTCTCTGGGAAGGAGCAAGTTGTTCGGCTCTAAAGATACTGAAAATTCTGATCTGTGAGTAGTCAGCCTCAAATTAAAGCATCATAGTATCACGGTCTACGGTTGAGGGGAGGGGGAGGGGAGGTGCTAATCACACTGGATCAATGCTAAATCATTGCTAAAGGAGACAATGTCAGACTTTGAGTCCATTAATATCAACAAACTGTTTACTCTCAAATTATACCAGGCTATAGAGGTTTTTAAGTTTCCAAAATGTTGCACTGCTATCTTTTGCCAGACTCAGGCCACGGTAAAAGATGACTGGGGAGTCACTTCACCAACCACAGAATTTCTATAGAAAAGAGGTACCAATCCTTCCTTAGAGAAGCTTAGAACGAGACCAAACAAGTGGGTCTGAACACATTCTTACACCTTGGGATTAAGTCACCTACCTGCCTTCACTCAGATTTCTACAGTTAGGAGCATTTTTAAGAACTTACAATGGGCAGTTAAGAGTCATTCACCTCAGGAAAAGGACAACTTTGTTTCCTGAGAAAAATACATTTATTCTTGCTGTAACTCAGTCCAATGACAACATCCCTTGTTGTCTACATTTATTTTAGAGCCGGCACCAGACTTCTTGATAAAAGAAATGCTATCGGGTCCCTCAAAAGGGATTTTCAAATAGACAGGAAATTAAAGGGCTTTCTGGAGATTGTTTTTTCTTCCCAAGAAAAAAAACAAAACAAAAATTACCCTTACTGGTTCCTTTTTACCTAGACTAAGACATTAGAGTCAAGTCGCTGTGAGAGGTAGAGTTCCCACCTAGAAGCTTGTCAACTGGTTGGGACAGGTTGTGTCAACCAACACTACAGAAATAGTAACTATGTAGAGACCCAAATGACTCCATTTTAACCAGCAGCTAAAGCCACCCGGAGATTGTGACTTGTTGAATCCCGCTTACAAATCAAACTGCCCTGCAAATGACAGTGTTGTTAAAGCAGTACTCTGCCGACAGCTAGAAAAAGCCACTTCAAATACATCTCAATTTCTCACTTCCAGACTCTTCCATTTCTGAGCACATCACAGTATTCATTTCATTTTTCCTTCCTAAATGTCTTTTTGGGTATTGAAAACGTGCTTCTTTCAGTGAACTCCACAACATACAAGGTGCAGAAATAAAGAATTTTTCTAACTTTCCAAGGCCATACATCTACATACCAATCACATTTTTAAGAATGCTATTACAGGTCACACCAGGGGGAGAAAAGGATTACCTTGCGGAGGATGAATGCACGAACAAGGAAGAATAAAATTCCAGACATAATACCAGAAAGCAGCGGAGAGATGAACCAGGACATCACTGGAATAGAACACAGGAAGGAAAAAGGTCAGCTCGTGAAAGTCAGGAATCAAAACACACTTTAAATTTTAGTTCTCCCTTTTCAAAACTTTAGTCCGTCTCTCCAACCTTATACCATATACTCCCACACACAACACAATGGTAACACAGGAAAAATAAAAAGCCATTTAGAATTAAACATACCGGTGAGGGCAAAAAAAATAAAGAATTAAACATACCAATTTTGATCAGCTCAGACCACTTGACACCCTCCTGCCCCTTTGCCACCAGGGAGAAGCCAATGGTTGCACCAACAATACAATGGGTTCCAGAAATGGGCAGCTTCAAAAACGAAGCCACCAGTTGCCACACAGCAGAACCTGAAAGACGTCAAGTTTCATTAAGCAAACGGCAAGATTCCATTATGTACGCAGTGCATCCTGAAGGAAATAACCTGAAAGGCGGTGCACAAGAATGAACTAACTACCCACGAGAGGGATTTGCTCACCCACCGTTATGGGGACAATACATAAGAACTCACCAAACATCGCACTGACGGAGCCGGCCATCAGCCGGTCCTGGGTCGTGTTGTACATCTCCACGTCAATTAAGCCCTTCCGGATCGTTTCGCTCACTTTGGCCCCCAGGAGGACCGAGCCCACCGTCTCAAAGATACTAGCTAGAATGCAGGCTTGCTTCAGGGTTACTACACCTGACCCCACGGCTGTACCAAACGAATTTGCTACATCATTGGCTCCCACGGAGAATGCCAAGACAAATGCAATAATGAAGCCCAGGATAAGCATCCATAGGTAGTCTACCAATGGACCAGAAGTACTGGTAATCAGCGTTGCCACGGTAGATGCCATTCTCTAGAGTAGTGGTTTTTTCAATTAATAGAATTACTGAGCGGTTTTCGAGATGTGTAAACAGAACGTGAGGTATCAAAATGCTATAATAAATAATATATATTATATAAAATTAAATACTGTAAACTACGGCACAGAAACCGAGCTGGGGAGTTACTGCTATACGCTGCGTATGGGCATCTCTTGTCTGGGGTGTCTTTGGCTCTGGAGGGCTAAAAGCACGGAGCAGAATTCCATGGCGGAGAAGAGAAAGGACGCAAGTTCATCCTAGGAAGGGGGGAGAAAATGACAATAGCGGCGCGCCCTTGGGGAGGGGGGCCCGTCCGGCACCCCGCGGGGCAACCCCCGGACTGGGGGCCCCCGGCCCTGCCCTCCACCCGCGATCCGCTATCTCCCGCCCCGCGCAGGACGCGCCGGGAGGTGGGCACGTGGCGCCGGGGACCTCCTGGGCCCGCGCGCGCCCAGTCCGGCCCCCGCCCCGCCGCGCGCGCCCTCCCCGCGAAAACCGGAAAAGGGCCGTTCCCGCGCGCGCCGCCCGGGGACCGCCAAAAAGGCCCGCGGGCGGGAGACCGGGCGGGCGGCCGGGCGGGAGGGCGGGGTGGAATGGGGTAGGGCGCGGTGGCGGGGAGAGAGACGGGCGGCGACGAAAGCAGAATCCCGCGGCTACCGGCACACCCGGCCACCCCCCGCGCCGCTGCGTCGGCGCCGGGCCCCGAGGAAAAGAAAGAGCCTTTCCAAGGTGGCGCCGCCACTCACCAGAGGAAACGAGGGGCCGAGCGGGAGGCGGGCAGTCCGGACTGCGGCGGCGCACTGGGTCCACGGACGCACGCACCTGCGGTCGGCGAGCACACGGCCCGGGGCGGAGGCTCTGGGGATGGCTCGGCGGGGCTGAAGACCCACCCGGGAGAAGCCGCGGGCGCCTCAGCAGCCGAGAAGGGCGAGCACGCAGCGCGCGCCGGCAGCCATCACTCTAGCGGCGCACGCCGCCGGCCGCTACTTATAGCCGGCGCCGCGCCCCGCGTGACCCGCCGCGCCTCGCGCCGGCCCGGGAGCCCCGCCCCCGGATGACGCAGCCCCCGGCAACCGGGCGCGCCCGGCCGGATGAGCCCGACCGCAGCTCTCATTGGCCCGACCCGCGCCGGCGGCCACGCCCCCAGGGGAGAGCTGGTCCACGTTAGGAGGGCCAGCCGCGTCCCTGCGGCCATGCCCTGACGTCTTGGCCAGTCTGGGGCGCGGGGGACCGAAACCCTGCCGCCAGAGGTCGTCAGGCCCGGTTACAGAAACCACGACCATGGTCATAGTTCCTCGCGAGCCCCCTTTTACAGAACTGGCCAGGCTTCTAGCCGCACTTTCAGCGCACTTGTGACCTGCAGCATCCGAAGCCACACCTGGCCAAGTTCCCCTCCTCCCGTCCTCCTGGTGACGCTGCGGGGGAGCTGGCGCCCTGGGGCTCGGATCCAGTCCTGGCACGTTGCTGCACCTGTGACTTGCCCTTGGCCAGACAGGCACTGTCCCTCGCGGGGAGGAGGAGGGAGGGAGAGGGCTCACGTGGTCACTTTGCTCCCGCAGTCATGCAGTTCGGTGAAAACTGTAAGACCGAGGAGTCACGAGAATCAGGTTGTCTCCCAGTTATGGCGCAGAGCCACAGGGTGGCTGTGGGTCATTAATTTTCCCGTGGCAGACCTGCGTTTTCTGCACTGCTTCGGATTCAAATCCTGACTCCTGCTTGCTGCAGTGTGTCACCTTGAGCGACTTAACAAATCTCTCTGACTGCGTTCTCAGGAATGTAAATTGGTAACAATCAGTACCTATCCGGTAGCGAGAATTTAAAAAGTTAACGTGTGTGAATGTGACTAGAACTCAGTAGGTGTTCAGTGAATGCTAATTTCCGTTTTGTTTCCGTTAGTATTACTGTTTTAGGTTGTAGAAAAGGATATAAGGGATGGTCTCTGCATCCCGGAAGCTTTCCTATTCTGAGGTTAATTGATTTCTGGTCTACATGGTATCTAATGTTTTGACATTAGTAAGATTTCCTCTGCACATTTGGGGGCATTTCATTACTCGGCTTAAGATCAAGACTAACCAGTCATGCCAACGGAGGGAGATTAAGGTCGTGGTCTCTTGTCAGGGTTGTAGTGAGATTAAACAATTCCGACCAGAAATACTTACCAGGCTTAGAATGTTCTGGAGCCCTCCCCACCTTTTGCCATCTCTAGCATCTGGACACAAAATAGCAGGACACTGTAAGTCATTGCTATGCCTGGGTCATGTATGGAGGCTTAAACTCCTCTTGAGTATCCTCTGACCTACCTAGAACATCTGGTGGAGTTATATGAGTAATTTACAAAGCTCTAAGTCCCAAGGTCATGTCCAAAAAAAAAAGAGAGTGTATGCCAGGAGCACTGACCCTTGAGTGCAATTCTAATGTAATTCTGGCACCTTAAATTGTACCCCTCCCTCCATCTTTACTTCATTTTAAGGTTATGAAAAAAAATAAAGGACTGGTCTGTTAAAGGCCCTTCGTGCTCTGCCACTTAAAACAGTAATTTTCAAAGTGGTTATTTGTAAGGCTCTTGCCTAGAACTTTTCCCAGTATGTTTTTTTCATTCTGTCTTTGGCGTACTTTTGCCGGTCTGTGGTGTTAGCCCTTTAAGTTGGCAAACACTTGCTGGACAACCTCTGTTGGAGGAGGTGGTGTAGCTATGGTGAATATTCATCAAGGTGAGAGACCACAGTCCAGGCCCTTTGGGGTGGCTTTGAGGGAAGTTCTGGGGCAGAGATTCAGAGGAAATTCCCTTTGTGACACATATGAATTCTGTAAACATCTTCAGGCTGTAGAAAGGTTTTACCCTTCCTCCTTATGGCAGCCCTCAGAGTTCCTCTGCCAACCCTGGGCTGAAAGGGGAGATGGGAGGCTGGGGTGGGACCTGGCCAGAGAAGATCAGTGGGTCTGGCCCTGAGACACCTGGACTTGCCTTGATTGAGATGTCTTCATCCTCCACTAGTGGAGGAGAGGTAGGGATCTCCCTGTGGAGAGAGTTACAGTGCTTTGAATATGGGAAGAAAGGGGGTATGAGGATTGCCAAGTCATACAGCTGGCACTGGTTGTGATCTTGTCACTGAACAGGAGGAAGAGGGCAGAGAGCCCAAGGATAATGTTCCTCTCTTAGAATCCAGGCGTTGGGACACCCACTCTAGGACCCCAGCAAGGCCGTTAAACACACAGACTGTTAACTACCTGCACTGCTACTCATTAGTCATGTGACCATGGCAAGTAAATTCTCTGCCTCAGTTTCCTCATCTGTAAAGTGGAGAGTTGAGAGTTGCTACTTCATAGGGCTGTTGTCAGGAGACTCAATCAATGTATGTGAAGCCCCTGGAGAAGGTGTCTGTGTCTAGTCCATGGCTGGTGTGATCTCCTCTCTTACTCCATTTAACAACTAGCTGAAGCCCTACTGTGCAGATAACACACGTCTCAAAGGAAGCTTGTGTCACGTGTCAGAGCTGCCATCTGGGCCAAGCTCTTTCAGACTTCTCCCGTTGCTGCTAAAGAATGGGGGGCCGGGGGTAGGGGGTATAGCTCAGTGGTAGAGTGTATGCTTAGCACTCATGAGGTCCTGGGTTCAATCCCCGGTACCTCCGTTAACAAGATACAAACAAACAAACAAGAATGAGGGAGCTGCAGGAAACAGGCCTGCTGCTGGGGACCTGGAGGTGGGGGGCTACAGTGTGAGGCTCAGGGCATGTGCATGGGCTTGCTGGCCTTGGAGTGAGAGGCCTGGGCCTCGCCCAGACACTGACTGTCCCCAAGACCTTTGGGGAGTCACTGTCTCTGGGCCCATGAGCCTAGCGGTCCCTCACCTACCCTCACCTCAAAGAGAATGGAACAAGACAGCCAGCCTGCCATGTGCTGCTGAACACCAACCTGGGTGCTGTGGATTTGGAGTTTTCTTGGAGACACTTCCACCCCTTACTAACTCAGTGGGTGGAGTTAAATTGCTAAGAGCTGAGAAAGCCGACCCAACAGGCCCTCCAGACCAGAGGGCAGGGAAATGCCTCTGAGGTCACCATTCACTGAGCAGGAAGTAAGCATCCTGGAAAGGGTCTGCCTGGAGGAGGCAGGGCTGCAGTGGGGAGTGGGAACATTGTGGAGCCAGACCAGGGTCCAAGGCAGGCAGTTTCAGAGGCCATCCGTTAGGACTTGGATGGGAGCAGTGAGGAGGAACATCCAAGGCAGAGAAGGTGGCAGCCTTTGAATAAAGCACCACCCCTTCCCCACCCTCCAACTCCCCTCCCCTCGGCTAAACGAGGCAGCAGTAATATCTACGATGTTTACTGTGCACCAGACACCAGTGCACGGGCTCTGCCTGCATTATCTCACGTGAAGCTCTCGATAAACCTCTCTTGACGTACTCTGACCTTACTTTACAGATGGAAACCAAGGCACAGACAATGCAGCCATAGTTAAACCAATGAAGAACCCAACAAACTTGAGTCTGTAAATGCTTTTTCCCTGGCTATCAGTAAGTGCAGGGGCAAATACTATGCCCTGAGACAGTGACTCCTATTTGCACTTAAGTTAACACATTCATTTCCCCCTTTTTTCCTCTTTATTTGTATTGACTCTGTTGCTTTTACAGCCTGTATTTTAAGCCTTTCCAAACCCTGTTGGAATAGAAAAGGGAATTTCAAGGAGACCTGACTCCGAGATCGCCCCCATTTTCCCCAGAGGAAGAAGAGGCAGGAAGTCAAGGTACATGTTCTTCCCAGAAATAAAGTTTATACAGTGCCCTGACCAGGTTTTAGAGTTACTGCAAACTCTGTTCTCTTGAGATGTCACAAGAAAGGAAATCTGTCTTGTCAGTTCCTACAGAAATAGGTTTGAAATAATGCCTCAAGTAAGGACCACACATGGCCATCACCACCAGCAGTTTCCCACCTGCTGTTTCTCCAGACATTTCCTCACTCCCCATCAAACAGGACTGGCCACCCAGCGTCCAGGGCTCTGCCCTCACTAAGTCCTGGGAAAGCGCCAGACAGTGAGGCTGAGTAGGAACGGGACGCTTTCAAGCACCCACACAGCCAAGCTCTGACGTGGTCGCTGCTTGAGAGAGGCCTCTGGCCAGCGTCCCGCAGCAATAAAGAGCTGGGTTTACGTTGTGCCAGGCAAACAGGTTGGACCCTTCCTCCACCGCCACAAGGGGTAGGGACTGGCCCATCCGCTCCAGACCTTACGTGCCTCCTCCCTCGTCTCTCCCCTTTGGTTTTGAGTTCACACACTTGGGCGTGAGGTGGCCCCAGACAGAGGGGACAGAGGCACAGTTCTCAGAGTTTGAAATGGTCCTGAAGTCTCTGCTGCTCCTTTGAGCCAGCTTCTGGACAGCCTGGGGATCCTGAATGCTTCTTCAGAGGGGCCTCCCTGGGGACCTCACCAGGGACTTCATTTCCCTCCCCCGGGGCCCAGCTCTCTCAGCTCCTCCCAGGAAAGTGGGGAAGAAAGACAACTTGCTGGAAACTCAGGAACTGTGTGTCATGAAGATTCTGTGGCAGAAGGGAGGAGGGGGCAGCTCATTGCCACCGCACGCCAGGACATGTGGCTTTAGCCCGAGAAAGTGAGTGGGCAGCCGGACGTGAGTCATGCACATGGCCATTCCACAGAGGAGGTGGAGGGCAGTGACCTTGGGTGCCCTGATCCTTCCCCAAGCTCTTCATTTCTTCACTCATTCAACAAGTAGTCTAGTATGATTCTGGCAGATCAACAACATTGACCATCGCATGTCCTCACAAAACACAAACTCCTTCATCTAGAATTTCACACTGAGGACCAGCCGTGAACACAACAGCCAAGGAGGCAAGGCGGGGAGGGGTATAGCTCAGTGGTACAGCTCATGCTTAGCATGTATGAGGTCCTGGGTTCCATCCCCAGTACCTCCATTTAAAAATAATAATAAAAACTTAAAAAACAGCTAAGGAGGCAAAGTCAACCTTACACTGGCCGCTGCCAGAACTCCCACTCCTGTGCTGACCCACACAGCCCGTGGTCCAGGTCACTCTTATTTGTCCTCCTTCTCTCAGCAAACATTTCCACCCAACTCCGCTCGGCCTCCTGCTCTCCGTGGCCACCCCTACCCCCACCCCACCCCCAGCCGGCTCAGGACCCCTCACCTTCTTCGAGAAGAGCCTCCTCAGAGCTCAGTGGGTAAAGCCAGAGAAAAAGCTACCTGTCAGGGGAGCAGCCAGAACCTGGGCCCGCACCTTAGCTTCACAGGCCCAGAAATGCAGGTGTTCAGGGGCTCAGAGGGGCTTCAGCTGTTGGGAGCTGCCTCACAGGAAACTGAGGTTCCAGAAGGAACCCAGTTGCTTTGTTTATCAGTGGGAAAATCCATTTCTAACAATGGAGACCCTCCTGCCCTCTCTGCATAGAGCCTGGCTCCACAAAGTGGGGTCTGCTGACCAGCACCAAGGCCACTGGGTAGTCTCAGTCCCCACCCAGATTTGCTGAATCAGAATCCGCATTTTCACAAGGTCCCCTGGGGTCCATGGGTGCCTTGCAGTTTGAGAAGCAATTATAAGAAGAATAACCATCTTCATCATTCTAAGTGAAGGAAGCCAGAGAGAGAAAGAAAAATACCATATGATATCACTTATATGTGGAATCTAAAAAAAAAAAGACACAAATGAACTTACTCACAAAACAGAAAGACTCACAGACATAGAAAACAGACAGGGCGGGGGAAGAGGGTGGGAAGGGATAAATGGGGAGTTCGAGATTTGCACATACTAACTACTATAGATAAAATAGATAAAGAACAAGTTTCTACTGTGTAGCACAGGGAACTATATTCAATATCTTGTAGCAACTTGTATTGAAAAAGAATATGAAAACGAATATATGTGTGTATATATATGACTGAAACATGATGCTGTACACCAGAAATTGACACACTCTTGTAAACTGACTATACTTCAGTTAAAAAAAAAAAAAAAGAAGAATGATCTTGTTATCTGGGAAGTTTAGAAACAGTATGTGAATACATTCTTTTTCCATCAGATGTGGAAAAACCACCGCTCTTTTCTATTTTGAATCTTACTTGCCTGAGGAAGAACTCCTACCATTTTAGCTAAGGAGCAGTTCAGCACAGAGGCTCTGGGGTCAGACCATGTGAAATTAGAATCCTGCTCTGCCATTTCCCTGCTATGACCTTGGGCAACTCACTTCTCTGTAACTCACGTGCCTCCTCTGTAAAGTGGAGATAATAGGGTTGTTACAAGGATTAAATGAGTAAAGTGCTTAGCCTGGCATTTAGCAACTTCTCAATACTCTTAGATACTAATTGGATTAGGGTGTCCCCCAATTTTCTACACATTGCACTTACCATCTGTTAGGATGCAATGCTTCCGGAGTTGGTGGTCTCCGCCATGAGGCACAGATTCCTCCCAGTTTTATTTTCCAAAAGTGACTTTATTCCTGGGAGCAACCTACTGTTTAGCCCAAAATACATTCATTTCAGGACTGGCCATCTAATTTATTCCATACCCGCCATCTACAGGGAATTGGACTTTTTAACTGAGACCTTGGATCACACCTCTGAAGATGAGCTAGAAAAACCTGAAATATGTGCATAGGGCTCTAATCTGGTTCCAGGTACCTTCAGAAGGGTTGTTTCATTTCATCTTCACACCTGGGTGATGTAGGCAGAGCAAATATCATTACCCTACAGCGCAGGGAAATGCGAGGGAGCGCCCAGGACCACACGGTAGGTGGGAGAGCAGGGCCTGGAATGCTGGCACAGAGGCCCCCCGCAGGCACTGGACGAATGAGCGACTCCAAACCCAAAGTTCTTCCCACCACCCTGGGTGGCCTCCGATGTAAACCAGACGAGCGACTTTCAGGGGTGCAGTTTTCAGGCCAGATGAGGGAGAAAGAGCGAAAAGAGAGACCGCTATTGCAAGGCTCTGTTCCATCGACCGCATAAGAATTCATATTTATCAGATTTGCGTTCGGACTATTTAGTTCACCAAATGTGGTCGCTGAAACCATTAGGCTAAATATGCACTCATGTCAGAAACTACACCATACAGAAGAGTTTCGAGTTAAAAGTACCCCTGCTTAGAACCCCAATTTTCTAATCTAACTCCCCAAATTATTATTAACAGTTCCTTGTGAACTCATCACATCACTTAATTGTAAATTTTATATGCCAATCATACCTCAACAAAGTGATTTTAAAAAGAAATTCCTTGTCATACACACCGTAAACATAGAATTATTTCTATTTTTGTATAATATAAAATTATACCATTTTTCCTTTTTTTTAAATCAAGTGAAATCCTACCGTGCACAGTTTTACAACGTGTTCTTTACATGGAACATTGTCTTAAATACTTTTGCCTGTCGTTGCATACAGAGCTCCCTAGTTGGATTCTTTTCAAATCTGCATAATATTTCTTTTAAGAGCTGCACAATAGTCCATCATAAGGCGTGTGTGTGCCCTGGTAGGAGCTGGGACACTGGCCACGTGAATGTTCTCATTTATTCGATGTTGCCAGACTGTACCAGTTAGATGCCCACCTATCAGCCTATAAGAGAAAATGGCCGTTTCAAGACTGGGGACGTTTTAGGTCTCCTTCCAGTCACACGGGGTCAGGGGCCTCACGGCCCACCTACGCCTCCTTCATCAATATCCACCTCCCTCTTTAGCATCACTCAACTCTCAGTCAGATCGAGACCCTTTGACTCTCATCCCCAGCAGGCTTTTTTTCTCCCCTTCCCCTTCCAGCTCTTTACCTGTCATTCCTGCAGAGGCTTGACTTTCCCTTCACACTGTCCCTCCCAATCTAGCCCAGTCCTCTCTCCTTCATCCAGCCCTCGTCCCTTCCCGCCCAGCGCTCCCCAGAACAGCCTCCCCCGGCCCAGCTGCAAACACAGCTCCTTCCCCTCGCGGTGTTTGCTTTTCCAGTGGCGTCATCATCATCCTCAGGTCGCCTCCTGGCTTGTTGATGTTCCTACTTCCGTAGGGCCCGGTTGGCTGGGTTCTTGCCACAGGATCAATGTGGGTAACCAGCCCCTGAAGAGATACACACTGCCACATTTAAATCTGTAGTTACTCCCCATCTCAGCCAAGGCTGGCTGAGAACTTGCTGCCAAGGACTCTGATGATTAACCCGGTCCTCGCCGCCCCCTCCCTTCCTCGTGGTTACCCACTTTTACTTCCTGTCTGTCTGCTTGTGCCTGGGGACCAATCAGAGCGCTTCACTGCTGTTGACAACCCTCTGGACAACATCTACTACCAGTTCTGATGGGGGCCTCTGATAGAGAAGGAGCAAGGAACACAGGACAGAGGAAAAAGGGATAAATGCTGGTGCTTTGGGTCCCAACCCTGAGCTGAGAACACCCTCGCCGTTCCCAGAGAGTGCCTCATCTGGCCAGCTCCCCAATTTCCCTCTGCTGCCCAACCCCAAGAATGAAGATGACAGACAGTGGGGGAACCCAGGACCGGGCACAAGATGAGGGCCAAGGGGATGCAGCTGATGTGAAATCCAAGATTAGGATCTCCGTCTACCACTCCCACCTCATCTGGGTCCTTCATTTTATCCGCTCTCCTTTGCAGCTTTAGGATATCTCTCATCACCGTCTCCTTTCCTTCTTTTTGCCGTCAAACTTTCACGAGTTTTCTTTTGTTCTTAACTGTCACTGAAACCCAGCAGGACCCTGCCAGGTCTCCTGGGTATCAGAGCCACTCTGTGTCCCCATTTGTTGTTTGTAGAAAATGGCTTTAAGTGTCCTAGACCTTCCCTGAGTTCCAAAAAGCAGGAACTGGCAGTTACTTATTAGGGAAGTGAGGAAACAAAAGAAAAAAGAAAAGCAGTTAACAAGAAAAGTAATGACAATAGTTCAGCGATAAAACACAGACGGAGTTCCTCCTCGAGGGATAGAATATCCATGACAATCTGATAGTATCTTTGAGTTGTTCTACAGGAACTTAAACACCCCCACCCCCACCCAAGCAGAGGATGATGACTACAGGCTGAACCCAGGCATGTAGATCCCGGACTGGTTAGAACCAGAAGGTTGATGATCAAGACTCCTGAAACATCACCCTGTTACCTCAGAACCAACCAATCAGAAGAAAGTCACCACCCTGCAACCCTCACCCCAAAAGTTGCCTCTAAAACCCCCTCCCTGAAAGCCATCAGAGAGTTCAGGTCTTCTGAGCACGAGCCGCCAGCGCTCCTTGCTTGGTGCCCTGCAAATAAACGCTGTACTTTCCTTCACCACAACCTGGTGTCGGTAAATTGTCTTTGCTGCCTGGCAAGGGAGCTAAGAGGTGATGTCATTTCCATCTACTATGGGCTCCTTGAGATAACAGTCTATACCCCCTTACCTTCCTCTCCACCCATGCCATCTTCTTGACTCTGAAATATGTGGCCGACTTCTCCACACCTGCCAAAATCCCTGCCACTACCTCACTCCAAATCCTCTGCAGTCGATGATGTCCGTGGACCTCTTTCTGAAGGTTGTCCTCCCTGCTGACCTCTCTGTGTTCTCCCCCTCTCCGATTCCACATCAGTCTTCTTCCCTCATTTCTCTTTCCCCTTTCCTGTCTGCACCCCCCCACCCCCATCTCCCTTGGGAGTCTCCATGTAATCCACTGCCGCCCTGAATCACCACCTCCGAGTCCACAGTTCTAAATGCCAGCTGCTTATTTCTTCCATCACATGTACCACATTTAAACCAAAATTTCTCAACTTCTCAACCACCCCACCCCAAGCAGCCACCTTCTCACGACTTCCCCATTTCCATCACGTTAGCTTCGTCTCTGAGATGCTCTGAAACCTCAAGCCTAGGGTCTTGGATCCTTCAGTATCCACACTGCCGTCTTTACATTCTTCAACCTTTCTCCAGAATTGGTTCTTCTTTTCAGCCCTGCCCCCCCACCCCACCTTTCCTGGATTGTTCTCCACCTGCATCATCATTCCCTTATGCAAACATCACAGAGGTGCCCCCTGCTGCGTGTGGAATGAAGCCCAGCCTCCCGAAACTTCTCCATGGTGTTCCCTCCTGTCCTTCCCCATCTAGAACATTCTTCCCTGGTCTCCATCCCAACATTCCTCTTCCAGCGAGGCTCAGGATGCACCTCACCTCCACACATTCTTCTAACATGACCTCTGTGGGCAATCTCTCATCTAAACTCCAAAATAGGATGTCTGTCCAGTCCACACACTAGGTGGGTCTGGCTTGCTTAGCCCTCTCAGCCTGTGTGCGTGTCTTGTTTTCCCAGTGATGTTAGAAGCTCCCGGAGTATCTTTCTTCATGCCTTGCTAGGATGCGGCTGGTAAATTAATAAGTTCAGGGGGAGACTAGGAAGGCAAATACATGAGGTAGAAAGGGGACCAGGGAGGTGTGCGATGTAATGGAGTGAGAGGTCCTGTGTGAGCCAAACAAAACCCCTCTGCAGGGGGGGTGGCCCTGGGGGCCACCAGTTTGAGACCCTCACCCAGGTGTCTCGCCCTAGTGAGGTAGTCCATGAATTCCTCATTGATTCCCCAGAGATCGCAGTGGGGCCCTTAGCATCTGGCAGAGGGAAGAGGGGCAGAGTGACCTGGTTTCCTGGGCCTGGAGTAGAAGGAGCAACCGGCCTCAGCCGCCCAGAGGTGTCACCTCCTCTTCTCACCCAGCCGGCTGTGCGGCTCCTGATGTCAGGTGCTACCGCCTGGCTCTAGCTTCCTGTGAGGTCTAACCAGCAGCTTTTCTCACTCACATACTAAAGAAAGAGCAGCCGGCACCTCCCGCGCATGCCCCAGTCAGAACCAGGCAGACCGAGCTCTCCCAGGGAGCGCCTGCCGGGCTGCACCTGCATCCTCTCGCGCACTGGCTGAGCCTTCTTTATGCACTGACTTGGGTGGTAGAAGGACACAGGGCGAGGAGGGAGTGGGGTGGAGACAGAAGGACCAGGAGAAGAAAGGCAAAGACAGAGAGAAAGATGTGGGGGCGGGCGGGGGCTGGGGGGCTGGTTGTCAAAGAGCATATGGAAACCCAGTTTTGACTCCTCTTGTGGCCACTCTCCCATCCCTGCCCCTCCCCTCACTCCCTCATCCCTAAGTCCAGCCACTCAACCTCAGCCTCACCCTTACTCCCCAGCCTCCAGCCTCATCCCACGTCCAACCCGCCCACACGGGGGCCCAGATTCATCTGCTAGACAGTGGCTTTCGGGAAATCTTCCCCCACCACGGTTCCCTACAGGACACAATCCAGATGGTTCTGGGTGGTGGGGGCCTCTCCATGACAGGGGCCCTCCTCTGTCCATCCAGTTTTATTTTCCACTGATTCACGACAGGGAAAAAAAAATCTCTGTCCACTCTGGCTCGTCACCACCACCTCCCTTCCAAGCTCAGAAGGCAACAGCCTTGCTCGTCACCTGAGAAAATACCGACTTCTTTACCAGTGTTAGCTGCCCCGACACATGTCCCCTCATTTCCCTCCTCATAGCAGGCCTGGGTGCAATTCGGTTACCCTATCTCCATGGCTGAGAAGGAACCGGGGCTCAGAAGGAGTCAGCCACGTCCCAGCCACGGGGCTTGTGAGCAGAGGGCCACTGCTCGGTTGAGCCCCCTCTGTGGTCCCAGGCCTTCCTGCTTTACCGGACTCAAATGAACACCAGGAGCTCCCGGGCGAACAAGGGCCAGGCTCTCTGTCTTGTGTGACAAACAGTGCGACAATTTAGATACACAGTGAAGAGCAGCCTTAACTTAATTACCTCCATCCCCCCCAGCAAAATCAAACAAACAAACAAAGAAAAAGAAGGGGGAGAGTAAAGCTCAAGTGTAGAGCTCATATTTAGCATGTAGGAGGACCTGGGTTCAATCCCCAGTACCTCCATTAAAACAAACAAACAAACAAACAAACAAACAGACCTAATCCCCTACCCCCTGCCAAAAACCACAAACTTAAAAAAAAATCAATGCCGGGCCATTCTGATCGGTGCTCCAGCAACCCAGTCCTCAGAGCCTGCTTCTAAACACACCTCGAAGTCCAGATTTAGCATCTTGATTTCTTCAATTGTGAGATTTCTGTACAAAGTGAAGAGATAACTGAGTTTGGGAAATTCACTATGGAATTCCAGTTCCTGCTCCCTGCGCCTGGGCAGCTCCTGCCATCCTGGCTGGGCCCCCAGCAGCCGGCGCTGGCCCGGCCCCACCTCTCCCCGCAGCAGCCCTCGGCCACTCCCTGCCAGGCGACCACCAGGAAGAGCTGACCCCCGCGGGCCCCCCCCCCAGAGCAGCCCTTCATCTCTTCCATCCGCACAACGCACTCCTGTGGCCGGCTTTTCCCGGCCAGGCTCCGTCCGGTGCTCGGCTGAGCAGCCAGCAACACGAAAAGCAATGCAGGTCAGTGGAATGAGAGCGATCACAGAGGTACACACAGCGTAGACATGAGGCCGTCTTCGTGAGGTGGGGGTGGCTGTGTTAAAGGAATGAAGAAAACATAGAAATGATTGAACTAGGAAGCTGCAAGGGGCAGGCCTGGGCTCAGTACCACTCAGAGCCTGACAGCACATAGTCCCTAAGCCCACCTGGGCCTCTTTTTTTTTTTTAAGAGTTTATTTTAAAAAATTTTTAAATGGGGTACTGGGAAACGAACCCAGGATCTTGTGGGTACCAGGCACACGCTCTCCCACGGAGCTACACTTGCCCCCTCTGCTTCTTATCAAGGCCAGGACCCTCGTGGTCTGCACTTCCGAGCTGGCCCAGGCCCTCATTTGCTTACAGCGTAATCCTAATCGGATCCTGGCTGGAAGGGAAGCTCTTCTCCCTTTATGTGTTCAGACCGTGACTTTCCACCTGCAAGTCCCAACAAAGCCCTTAGGAATCAAATGGAATAAAATGAAACAAAAGAGAAAATACCAGAGTGCTTCCATCAGAGTAAGTATTATTTTTTGAAACCCTTGACTCGGTTATACACGTGTGTAGATGGGTCATAATGTAAAAAAATATTTCTTACTGAGGGTCGTGGTTTTGAAAGTTTAAGAAACACGGCTTTAAGGGAAAACACCCATCTGTCAACTATTAAACAAAGACTGTCGAAAGTTGCATCTTGTTTTCAAGGTAAAGAGAAAAGCAAGACTTGGCTCCTGTGCTTAAGAAGCTTTGAATCTGGGGGTGAAGAGACAAACACTGCACTGGGACAGGATGTGAAAAACCACACTGACAGAGGGGTGTGCCCAGTGCCTGCAGAGCCGCAGCCTTGCCCAGGGTCCCAGGGCTCCCAACTGGCGGTTGGGGGTGGTGAACACAGAGTTGCAGGGGCTGGTGTGGCTTCCCAGGGCAACAGGCAGGGATGGAAAGATCAGAAGGGGCCAGCTGAGGACTTTACCCTGAGAGAGATGTAGGATTATTCCTGTTGTATCAAAAGGGGATGACGGGGTTGGGGGCGGGGGGGGGGGGGTTGGGACGGGACTATAGCAGCTTGAGGACCAGATGCTGCGTTTGTTCCTGGTTCAAGGATTTTCCAGGTTTACCTGAACATGGTCTTGATGAAAACTGAAGATACAGTTGACCACTCAGTAGACTGATACAAATATCCATATTTTGCTTTTCTTTATGATTCTGTCTTGCTGTCCAAGTGGACCCAGCGTTGTGTCTGCCCACCAGGCACGGCATCAGCTTGTTTTCCTCTCACAGTGCCCGCCAAACATCCAACCCTCCAGCCCGGGAGAGGACAAGATCCCAGAGAAGTGCTTTCCCCAACACCTCCCTTTACACTCCCTGAGAGCTGCCTGCGAGCTGGCTGAGAATGACACCGCAGGGCTGACAGCCCAATTTTCAGCTCAGCAAACAGGGAGTGATCTCTCTTTCTGTTTGTAAAAGTAGAAATGGAAGAGAAAAACAAAAGCAACCAAAGGAGCTAGGATTTTATTTCCCCTTTATGCAAAACAGTTTTTGTCTATAGATTCAGAATATAGTGACTGCCTTTTCCTAGCAGTCTCTCTGAGCCCCTCAGTTGGAAAGGGACTAGTAAATATCTACCAAAGGGGCTAAATTTAAGGGCTGGGAATTCACTCTCCTTCCATGATATTCACCTTGACTTTGAATTTTTTTTAAGAGGTCCCTAAGAGGGGATGAGGGCATAGCCCAATGGTAGAGTATGTGCTTACCATGCATGAGGTACTGGGTTCAATTCCCAGTACCTCCATTAAACAAAATAAAACAAAACAAAACACTAGTTTCCTTTAAAAAATAAATAGAAAATTTAAAAAGAGGTCCCCAAGAGAATTATAATGTGTCCTTCTGCATTGTCCATTCTTCTGCAAAGGCTGGTCTTCTCCTTGGCACCCCATACACCAAGCCCCTCTGCTCCCAGTGGGTTCTGCTGCCTGGAATTCCTCTGCCCATGCTCTGCACTGACCTGAATCCTACCTATAAGGTGTGGTTCAAATCCCATATCCTCCAGGAAGCCAACCCACAAAGAGTGCTTAGAATTCCTAAAATCTTTATCCTGTTCGATCTTTATGAATAAAGGACTCATTCATTTCCCTACGTTTACAGAACTCATAGTGTTAAAATGTTTATCACTGAGATCGCCGATTCTTGGAACCCAGGGACACTCATACTCCATGTCTGGCGTGGAAGAGTTGAGTATATAATAGGCTCTCAGAACTGAGCTCTAACACAAATCTGATACAAAATCTGAGTTCCGGTCTCTGGGATCTTGGGAGCTTCCTGAATCCCACTGAAGCATGACTTCCTGTCTTGTAAATTTAGGATAGTAATAGTACCTACGATTTAGAGCTATTGCAGAGGTTAAGTGAAACTACAGGAAAATGTTTAACACACCGGAAGAGATCAATTATTTTTACTATAAACTCGCAAAAGACATTCTTTTTTATTTATTCCTTTATATATTCAATTTTAGGGTATTCCCCATCCTTGTGAGTTTTATTGTTTTATTTTATTTTTTTGAAATGTGAAACATTATGATGGTCCCAAAAGTCAAGTCAGAACAAAAGGCTAATTCAGAGAAGTGTCATTCCCCCCTCATTTCCTTTATTCTTTCCATTCTGTTCCCACTGTGCCCTGCAGGTAACTAATCTCATTAGTCTCTGGGTTTTTTTGTTTCATTCTTTTTCTGTTTCTTTTTCCTTGCATAAATAGGTAAATGTCCTTATCTCCTCCTCTCAAATGATATTCTTAAGACCATGTTCTTTTGAGACTGGATTCTCAGGACCCTAGTCATCTTTTTGTTTAAGTTTTTTTTATTGAAGTATATAGTTGATTTACAATGTTGTGTTAATTTCAAGTGTATGGCGAAGTGATTCAGACATATATAAATAAATCTATATTTTTTTCAGATTTTTTTCCATTATAGATTATTGTAAGATGGCCCCTAGTCATCTTTGCACCTGCTGCTTGGGAGCTCCATGACAGTGGAGTTAGTGGGTACTATTCCTCAAGGAGTTAATCAAGGTGAGAATGAGCTGACATTCTTCACTTACCTGGCTCTGTGGTAAATACTTGCCCCAGGTCCCAAAGATGTCTCTAGGACTGGTAATGAGGCCACAGCCCCATTCCTGCTACTTGGGAGTTCCTGTTACTGGAATACTGAAGCAAAAGCTCTGAAGAATCCCCACCCAGCCTATCCTGGCCTGCCGAGTCACCTGGAGATGGTGGCAATGCCAGGTTGCCCGAGTTAAAGTATAAGGCTAGATGTTTTAAAAATCACGCTTAGTGGTTTGCTTTCAAAGCCACTGTAAACACGGGCGGCATCATCCCTGGGGCCTTCACTCATGATGGGAAGACAGTACTTTATGCTTTTAATCCTCATTTCTTGGTGAGATCCGAGGAATGAAGGTTGAAAGGCTCCTGGGTACTTCTCGGTAGGACCTCATTTCAAGGTGGAAAAAACCCTGAGCAAATAAAAGCTCCCAGCCACCGGGAGCTGGCCAGAGGAAGTGGACGCCACACTCGGAGGTATTCATTGGAAAAAGCAGTGGGAGGAGAGGGTTCTGTCTCGGAATCAACTTGTTCGCAAGGCAGCTCCGAGGCTGTGACTCACCGCGAGGAAAAGGAGTGCCCTGTATTCCGGGGGAGGCTGCTTTCTCCAAAGCGGGGATCGGTGGCCAAGGGAGGAAATGAAGCAATCCAAGACGAATCAGCAGCCGCGGGGCAAGGCCGGGCTGGAAGCCCGAGTCCCCAGCTATTGTAGCTGGATTTTGACCCTGTGCCCCCAAGGTGCAAACAGCGTGAGGGCGCGGATTCCGGTGAAAAGGGGAGTTGCGCCCAATCTTGGGCAAGTAGTTCCCCTCCCCTCCCTCTGCATCTTAGTCTCTCACTGTAGGATGGAGGGAGAGATCTGGCAGCCAGCATCCCAACCCAGCCCAGGGCCATGTTTGATTTTATTCACAATTAGAAAACCAATGGAACGTCGGTGCTTCTGCACACGGCTGGTCTTTCCAGTTCACCATCACTGGTATCATTCCCCACCGTCTCACCCTGAGTCAGCTTCACAAATTGAGGCTCCCTACCTGCCTCTGCAGTTATTTAAAATGATAGTTCCCAGACCAGCCGCTTCCGAGTCCCTACTAGCTCTGGGGCTCTAGGATTCTATGCCTTGGAAAACAGAGATTTTTGAACAGTAAGTAGCAACGGTGGAAGCAGGCTGCCCTGCGATGAGAAGCAAATGATCCTTCGTCCCAGCAATGCTAGAGAGGGTGAGCTTGGCAGGGCGCCAGGGCTGAGCCTACGCCAGGCAGAAGAGACACAGCTTAGGGAGAATTCAAAACAGCATTTTTACAGCTTCCTGGTGCATCCTGTTTCTCTAGGGCTGCTGCCGCCAGCAAGTGGGCATCACGCCCAACCTGCAGTGGGCAGTGAGGGGGCGAGGCCCCCATCTGTCCGGCTCCCGCAGGTGGCTGGGATGATGGTGCCCTCTGCTGGGCAAGCACGGAAGCTGCTTCCCGAGGTAAAGAGGCGCCCCTCTCCCGGAGTTCCCGCATCTGGGAGGTGGGAAAGGTCGGCGGCTTTTCTGCCACCTTCCCAGGAAAGCTGGGGAAGGCATCAGTGCCTCCTACAAGGTCTCCAGTAAGACAGTCTCAGGTCACGTAAGGCTTCTGCATTGAACCAGTGTGATTTTTCTGACATACGTTCTGACCCAATGATGTGCCTAATAAATATATATATTGAATAAAATAATTAGTTTAGCTGTTGCCAATGGTAGAAACCGCTCCTGGCTTTGTTTGGGAGAGCAGTTCCAGCTGATTGCCCCATTTCAGAAATTCCTCTAACAGACAAGTCTTTCTGCCAGCTCTCCCAGACCCAAGACGCTTTGACTGGAAATCCAACCTGGGCTGCTTCTTTCCGGCTCCACCCGGCATCTCCCGGTTCATTCCTCAACCCAGCTTCGGGTTCCCCGCGGAGACGCTTACAAGTCACGTCAGGTCTAGTTCACAGCTTCTCCCTTTTCTCTTTCTCATTAAATATCTCCTTCTGTCTCCCTTTTGGACAACGCGATCCTTATTTGGCCCGTATTTCCTTGGACTTAGAAATATTCTCTCCTTCCAGAAGTAGCCCCGGGCCTGGTTCTCTCCCCCACCCCCATTAACTATTAACTGTTGTTATTTGAAACTTGTAAATAATGTGAGCCAATAGAAAGGGCTGGAAACGTCTGGTTTCCAGGAGGGGCCTCTGCGATGCCCTGGAGTGAGCCCCGGAGAGGGGCCAGCTTCCCAGAGGGGCTGGGGTGGGGCCTCAGGTCCAGGATGTGCAGTGAACGCTGAACTTTTCCTCAGGCCTGTCTCAGGTCTCACACAGCCCTATACAACCATCTCAGTAACCAGACTTCAGGGGTGTGTGTGTGTGTGTGTGTGTGTGTCTTTTTTTCCATTGTGCCTATTTCTCTTAAACTTGTTTTTCCTAATCCATAATGAAGATCTGGGGGGAGGGGTGTTACCTAGGTGACGTATATAGTGTTAAAAGATAAACCGAGGCATATTAAATTTTTTTTAGAGTTTATTTGAGCAAAAACTTGTTCAAATTGGGCAGCACCCAATACTGCAGATAGAAAGGTGCCCCAAGTAGCTGCACAAAATGAAAGACTTTCAGAAAAAGACAAATACTGTATGATATCACATTGTGTGTGGAACCTAAAAAAAAAAAAAAAAAAAGGAAAACCCTAACTAGAGAATATAACAAAAAAGAAGCAGACTCAGAGATGTAGAGAACACATTAGTGGTCACTAGTGTGGGGAGAGAGAAGGGGAGAGGAACAAAAGAGGGGTGGTGGATTAAGAGGTACAAATCACTATGCATAAAATAAATAAGCCACAAGGATATATGGTACCACACTGGGACTATAACCAATATTTCATAGTAACTATAAGTGGAATACAACCTTTAAAAATTGTGACTCACTATGTGATATCTAAAACATGATATTGTACATCAACTATAGCTTAATAAAAAAGAGTGAAAAAAAAAAGACTTTTATAGGCAGAAGGGAACAGGAACAAGGAAGTTATATTGGGCAAAAAAGCAGACTGGTTATTGCAAGTTTATTTCCCTTTGGGGGATGGGGGGACAGGGGTCTACCAGATGGATGACCTACCTAGTGCTCATCAGGTGATGATTCCTGTTTGCCTGGGTTAGGATTCCATTTGAGGAAGAGCCAAAAGTGTAATTAAGGCTCAGTTTGGTGCTGTGGAGCTTAGCCTGAGTGACTCCATCTTGAGCCTGTTGTCTTGTTTTTAACAACTGGTAGGAAAAATTCAAAGGACTGAACAGAGTCAGTAGAAAGTTGTGCTCACTCCCACTCCTTCCCCCATGTCTCTTGCCCACAGAAAGTCTGCTGCCATTTTTTTTTTTTTTTTTTGTGGCTTCTTATAGAAATAGTACTGTGAGCATACAGATATGGTGGGGAGGGGATAACTCAGTAGTAGAGTGCCTGCCTAGCATGCACAAGGTCCTGGGTTCAATCCCCAGTACTTCCACTTAAAAAGTAAGTAAATAAACCTAATTACCTCCTCCTCCCCACCAAAAAACAGACATATGGGTATAGTCAATCAATATTTATTGAGCACCTGCAATGAGCACTATTGTTGCACAAAATATAGAAAAATTCTTGCTCTAGAGAACTTACATTCTGATGAGAGATGAGAGAATCAGGCAATAAATGAGATCAATCAGTCAAATCTGTGATATGTCAGATGTTGATAAGGGCTGTGGGAAAGACCTGGGTAGGGCCAGAGGTCTGAGGCGTGGTCCTGACTGCCCTTCCCATCTGCTGCCCCAGCTGCACCCTGAGAACCCAGGGCTGCCCTGGGTGAGTCATGCCTTCACCATGCTCCTTGGTGCTGGTGGGTGGAGACCTGCCCTGCATGACCGGGTGGGGCTGTAGTAGGTCACGAGGGAGAGGGGGTCAGCTGGAGAGCCTCCAAAGCATGTGTTGGGGTGGTGACTGTTCATCTTCATTTATCCTGAGTCACAGTTTATGAATAGTTTTCTGGCTTTAATTAATGTTACAAGAATTCTCTACATCAGTGGTTCTCCAGGTGTGGTTTACAGACCAACAGCATCAGGATTGGCATCTTCCGGAACTTGTCAGAAATGCACATTCTTCAGTCCCTCCTCCCCGAGTCCCACTAGATCATAATAGCTACAGTTGGAGTCCAGAAATCTTTACTTTAACAAGCCGTAACATCTGCTCTACAGAAATGCTTTACCAATTCACATTCCTAACAGCTATGGTCATAAGCACGCATTTTCTACAGGTACACAGCTTGAAAAAATCATTTCTGGTGGGGAGGGTATAGCTCAGTGATAGTGTGTCTTACCATGCAGAGGGTCCTGGGTTCAATCCCCAGTACCTCCATTAAAATAAATAAATAAACCTAATTACCTCCTGACCTGAAAAAAAAAAGCACATTAAAAAAATCATTTCCAAATTAAATCCTAGACTAGGGATAGAGATTATATATTAATAAGTAAAAGATAAATCTACTTTTTTAAAATATATTTTTATTGAAGTATAGTCAGTTTACAATGTTGTGTCAATTTCTGGTGTACATCACAATGCTTCAGTCATACATGAACTTACATATATTCGTTTTCATATTCCTTTTCACCATAAGTTACTACAAGATATTGAATATAGTTTCCGGTGCTATACACTATAAACTTGTTGTTTATCTGAATCTTTTAAATGGAGTATAATCTATAAAAATTTTGAATCACTAAAAAAGAGAAAAGTAAAAGATAAATCTTACTCATGGACCAATGATGTGTGACACAAGGATTATGATTAAACCAAATTTGTGCACCTGAGGTCCCCCCCCAAAAAGAGAAATCTTATAGCTCAATTATTTGAAAATAAGGATTAATTCATTTGATTCTCGAGGCCTTAAACTGTCCAGCCTGTCGTGGAAGAATATTCATTCAACTTGATGAGTGACCTCATCCTAAATTCCTATTCCTAAATTCTATGGTAAAACCGTTCTTAAAATTTCTTTTTGGGGGGAGGTAATTAGGTTTTCATTTATTTTTAATGGAGGTACTGGGGTTTGAACCCAGGACCTCATACATGCTAGGCATGCACTCTACCACTGAGCTGTACCTTCCCCCATCCTAAATTCTATGTTATTAAAAAACAACAAAAGTTGAAACTAAATGAGGAATAATTAAAAACTGATAATGTGGGTTGTTAAAATCTAGTTAAATGGTAATATATTTATTACCATTTTTAATTAAAAAAATTTTTTTGGTAATATATATTTCTGTTCCTCTTCCAGAAGACGTGAGTGGTACTGACGGTTATTCGGCTCTATTCTAGAGCCTGTGGAAAGCCTTTGGTAGGTAGTCGTATCACAGCAATACAAATAAACTATCAGAAGAATGTTTGGGGCTTTAATTTACAGATGAGCAAAGAGGCTTCAGAAGCTTAAGGGTCTTGCTCAACAGACACCTAGCAAAAGAGCGGAGTGGGGACTGGATTCCTTCTTCTCCGTCCCAGCTGGTTTTCCTGGAAGCCACTTATGTCGATACTGGTGCTTATCTGAGCCTAATCCGTGGGGTACTATGATTCACGGGGGAGAGAGAGGCTTAGGGAAGTCAGGACGGAAAGAAATCTTGGCCAGAGTCCATCTCACCGATGGTAGGGGGGATCCCAGACACACCCCGAGGCTATTTTGCTAATCTTGCTCCCTTAATGGAGGAATAAGGTCTATTATGGTAAGAATGGCCAACTGGAGTCCTGGAAAGGGCCTCCCACAGCCAAGATAATAAAGTAAAAATAGTTCTGTACCCCTAGGGACATTGCAGAAATTAGTTCCATAAAGATTTGAAAGATACAGGGCTGGTAATTTCTACAACAGCTGCATCACCTCGCCTGTCTGGTCAGCGCAACCCGCAAACAGCGCTGGGGAATGAAGGTAAGTGAACGCAGACGTAGCGGGGTGTGGGGTTGCCTGCTCCGCCCACCGCACTTCTGCCCGTTGAGAAAGGGCACCCACGCCCAAGGGGAGGGGGTTATACAGGGGGGGCGTGTACAGCAGCGGGTGGGACTCTTGGGGGCCACCTTGGAATTCCTCCTGCCACCCCTGCTCCCCGCCAGGAGCACGGCTGCCAGCTACAAGCTGCTTGCTGTTGCACGGCCGGGGCACCATCCATCACTCCTGCTGCCAAATTTGGCCCCTTTGTTTTGGTGTCACCCTGCACAAGGACCGCGGGGATCCAGTACCTCTGACTTCCCCCACTCGACTCTCTACGTGAGTAATAAACTACCTGATCTGATTTTTCAGATCAGGCTCATTTATTTATCAGCCAAACGTGTCAGCCAGGCCCTGATTGTGCCTGACACTTCACAGCTGCTTAGGGACTAGCTCGGCCACTTGACGGGAAGATACTGGGCTTGCCAAGGGGAGAAGGCATTGTCCACCGAAGGAACTGCAGGCCATAGCTGATGTGTCCAGTGGGAGCTGGGGGACAGACACAGGACTGGATTCTCCTCGTGCTGGATCACGTGAGACAGAACATGAAGCTGGGTGAAGGAGAGCTCACTGACTTGGGAGCAGTGTCGTACGGTACAGGACTAACACCCTGGCAAGGGGCTGGAGATGGTGCAATGCTCTGTTTCATTGGCTCGTGGAAGCTTTGAAAAGCAGTGGCCCCCACGAAGTAAAGCAGAACCACCAGAACCACGTGGCAAATAGTGGATGAAGGGTGTTGAGCACTGAGCTTGAAGTAACAGCAGATACACGCTGTGCGTGTAGACAGAGTGCGGTCAGTCTCACTCAGAAGGGAGAGGGGCCGCGAGGTGTGGCGGTGGTTAGTTTTTATGAGCTCGGTAACTTCACATGCTCACAAGTGGGAGGATTATTCCAACTACTTTGGGGAAGGGGTGGGGATTCCCAGGATTTAGACCACGCCCACTTTTTGATCTTTCATGATCATCCTTGGAACTGTCATGGCGCCTGTGGGAGCCATTTACCACTAATATATTATTACAATGAGCGTGTACTGAAGCTCAAGTTCTACTGGAAGTCAAATCTCCCTCCCATCTTGGGCCTCAAAGCCTACCGGGAGGCAAATCTTCTGCCATCTTGGTATTAATTGCTGTGTCATTTCTTGAATGGCTGTGCCCTGCCCCCTTCCCTCCTGTCTCAAAGGGACATGAGCATCCGTGGGGGGTCCTAGAACCAGGCTCCCACAGAAACCAAGGGAGGACTGTGGAGGGTCTGCCCCTAACAGAACTTCAGGAAATTCCAAAGAACCTACTTTAGACAGAAAGAAAGCCATCCAGAAAGAAAGATTGGAGATATAGGAAAGAATGAAGAACATTGATGGTGTAAAACACAATAAAAATATCTGCTGGGCTTAAAATAGCAAGATGAACATGTAAGGGAGAGAGGAAGTGAGGTTCATGTATTCAAATATCCTTGTATGGTCTGAAGGAGCCTAACACTATTCGTTTTAGCTTTTAAATTATGAATGTGAAAATATCTAGGGTTAAAAAATTATTAGGTTAAAATATAAATCCCATGCTTGTAAAAATTAAAAAAAGGAATTAGAGAAAAATATTTAATTGATCCAAAAGCAGCCAGAGAGGAATAAAAATAGAAAAGAAGGCAAATATAAAGCATAAGATAAGATGGACAAAATAATCTGAGGAGATCGTTGATTACCACGAAAATTGTAAAAGAACATATAAAATACAAATAACTACAAATTTTCACTTAAAAGAGACAGAGATTGTCAGAATGGATGACAGAAACTACAGCAGCTTTACATTGTTGACAAGAGACATCTAAATGTTTCATTTTCAGAAAGATTTACTGTAAAGAAACGCAAAAGGATATATTTAGACAAGGGAAAGAAAGCAGATGTAGCCATGTTACTGTTAGACAAAATAGCATTTAAGGGAAAACATTTACTAGCAATAAAGAGGACCACTCCATTATGATAAAAAGTTTATTACACCAGGAATAAAGCAAAACACTGTATAGAAATGAAAAATGGACAGGACCTTTACAAGGGGAAGTGCACAATGCTCCTATCCATGGGATATTTTACACATTACTTTCTGTAATATTTATTATTTATTTATATTTTTATTGAAGTATAATCAGTTTACAATGTTGTGTCAATTTCTGGTGTACAGCACAATGCTTCAGTCATATAAGAACATACATATATTTGTTTTCATACTTTTTTCACCATAAGTTACCTTTCTGTAATATTTAGATCAGGGTGTTACTATATTGACTAAACTCTGCAGCCAAGAAGCTTAACTTTGGGACAGAACTAGAACAATCGTTGTGGACTAGACATTGTTTGGAATCTCATACGGAACTTTTATGAAAAAAGGTCCCACAGAGCAAATTTCATCAAATCTCAGAAGATTGATGTCACTCTCTGACTGCAATTAAATTAAATGAGAAAGTATTAACCAAAGAAAATTAGAAAAATTCCATATTTGGAAATTCATGAAATATCTTCTGAATAACTCCAGTGTCAAGGAAGAAACTATTGTGGAAATCACTTAGGATACAGAAATGAAAAATAATGACAATGCACCACCATGTCATAAACACTCTTTAGATGTTCATAGCCTTAAACGCTCATGTTAGAGAAAAATAAAGGCTAAAAGTTAAAGATCCATGTAAGTCCCCTACTTAAAACGTTGCAAAAAGGACAAAAGAAATCGGAAGAAGCTGCAATGTTACTTTATTCCCTGGTACAAGCATTTATTTTCCGTGAACCAGATAGTTGGACTATGGATATATATTGAAGATGGTGCCGACAGGATTTCCTAATGCACTGGATGTTGGGTGTGAGAGCAAAGAGGGGGCAAGAGGCTCCCAAGGTCTTGAGCCTGAGTGGCTGTAACAATGAGTCGGCCTGAGTTAGGGAGGGCTGGGATGGAGCGGTTTTAGGAGCTGTATCAGAAGCTCAGCTCTGGGGGGGGGGGGGGTAGGGGATATTTCAGTGGGAGAGCACATGCTTGCCAAGCACGAAGGTTCAATCCCCAGCACCGCCATTAAAAAAAAAAGTTCAGCTCTGAACATGGTAAGACTGAGATCTTTCAAGACAGCAAAATAGAAATGTTGGGTAGGCAATTGATACCCAAGTCTGGGGTTTGGGAAAGAAGTCAGCGGAGACGAAATTGCAGAAGCTGACCACCTTCCATTGTTACTGCTGTTTGCCCCAACCTACAATTTGTGTCTCAGAGTCGTGAATCCTCCACTGACGCATCACTCTGAGTGCCGGGGCTTCAGCGTGTAACTCAAGTATGTCGTAGTTGTATGTTAACAGTCTGTTTCTGTGGATTCACTGTTGTGCTTTGGACTGAGACACTGATAGTTTAATTTTTAACATTGTGACTATCATGACCTTGCCTTCTAGGAGTTCAGAGAATGAAAATGAGGATGATTATAATGCCAATGTCAGCCTGACCCAGTTAGCACTCAAAACACAGACAAAATGGTTATGTTATTTTAATGACAACTGGGAGGACATATATAACTGGATGGGGAAAGTAAGTAACCAAAACAGATCACGCTGCACACTGTGCATAAAAGAACTTGGGGTGGCACGCGGGGAAGAGAGTGCGTGAAAGCACACGTGGAGATGGAGCCTCACAAGTTCAGGATGAGACATGCAGGTACTTCGAAATTTATCAAAAGTGGGTGTGTTTGTCTCCCCCAAAGACACTAATGCTCAGTTGAAAACAGCAGCCGTGGAATTGACTTGGGCATACCACACAAATGAGCGTGCTTAACATATTATTCCCTTGATTGCTCTGTGAAACTGAGTAGAATTGCATTTCCTGATTCAAATATTGCAACTAAAATGTCCTGTGGGCTAACAAAAGGGGGAACTCCAGGGCATAACAGACGTGTTGGCCCCTACAGTGCAAAACTGATTCCGTCAGGTCTCACCAACGATCATACTTTCTACACTGACCCCACTGAGGGATGGCGGCTACAACAGATGTTCCCCCAAGCTCTTAGGTATTTTGATTTGAAAAGCGGTGTTTCAAATCATTTCTTAATTTCTGCAAAGAATGTCCCGAAATTGCAGAAAACATAAAACAAAGGATTGCTTGTCTCTTATCCGAATACAAACAGGACTTCACTTATTTACCTGCATATTTGGCAGAGGGCGCAAATGGGAATTTTTGCAAATCCCATTCAATATTTAAGTGCCTTACCAAAGAAAACGAACAGCTCTTTTTTGCTAAGTGTCCTGGACATCTTGTGTACAACATTTTGCTAAAAAGAGATGTGATTTACTTTCCTGTGAATTGAGGCTCTCATAATGTGCATTTTGGTCATGTTTTCATTTTCTCAAGACGTGAAGAAGAATTAAACGGGTTTTTTTGTTTTTTGTTTTTACTTTATCACTTTTATTCTATTGGTAAAGTTCACTTTGACTCAAATCTCTACTCTCGGCAGGCCCACATCGCAACGATGCCTGGTGTCAGGCCAATGCAAAGACATCAAGCTAAACATTCTATCAAGAAAAGCATTGAACAAGGAGTCACTGAGGTTCTCAGTTGTATCACTACACGAAAGAAAAGAAGACATCCTAAAGACTGTAGGGAGTTTAGAGAATTATACTGGAAAAGGAAACAGAAAAAGCAAAACTACTTTACTGAATCATCAGATAGGAAGAAATATGTCACTGTTATTTTTATTCTGTGTAGGTTATATCCATTTTAATGAGTACTGTTTGATTTGCCATCTTCTTTTTTAAAGTCTTGTATTTATGTATCTTAAGAACATACATGCTTCCCTGGGCCTGGTCCCCTGGGGATTGGGCTCTGCTGGGTGCAGATTCTTAGGGGGCTGTTCTGTTTCTTCATTTTTCCAATCTGCATCTCCCCCTTTCCCTCACCAGCACCTCACACCGCTGCATCACAGTCACCATGTTATCTTCAGCGGCTTCTCCTGGGAAGTGCGGGACTTGCCTTGGAACTGTCTCCCCACACTCAGCAGCCAGAGCAGCCCCAGCGAGTGTCCAGGCCTCTGCCCTTGGGAGACTAGGAGGGCAGGTCCACTCACTGCACAAACTTTCCAACATCCTTGGCATTTTTGCCGCTTAATACTTTTTAAGAGTGACACCCTTTCGTTCTGTCCAGCCGAGCTGACACATCTTGCATCCCATAAATTATGGCCCAGCAGAGGAGGAAAGAATGCAAATTATTTGGATCTGACCTTGTTGTTATATGTCACCACCTAAATATGCGCTAGGTTAAAAAGAAATACTGTTGTGACACTCAGGCTCCCCAGACCCTGAACATTCCATAACATCAGGGGCTTCAGAATAGGGTCAGCAACTTCCAGACCCTCATTTCTCAGCAAGTTAATACTGTAAAACAGAGTCAACGAAAAATAAGGAATTCCATCAGGGCAGTGGTTCTTGGCTGCACGTTGAAATACATTTTAAAAGCGGTATTTTTAAAAAGTGCTGATGATGCCTGGGTCCTACCCCAAGAGATTCCAATTTAGTTGGTCTAGGGTGTGGCAGCAGGACTTTTTAAAAGCAGCATATGGTACAACATTCATTACGGTAAAAGCTAGCTTACTTTCTTTCAAGGTGATCGATTTCCTTAGAGATGTGGCTTCTATTTGTGTACAATCTGTCTGAAAGTTTTTGATGGTATAAATGAGTTGCTTACTCACTGAAGGTAAGTGCTGACAAACGTAATTATCATTAATATAGTGATTAACTTTATCAGCAAAGTCAGTACATTCAGTGACAAGCACAAAGTCCTCAGTTCAACCATAAAAGGTAAAAATGGAGATGCTCGAAGACTCTGCCTTCTGGTTAACCTACCCTGCCTCCTCACCTCCACATCCCTGACTGGCACCAGTGGTGACTGTGGTGGGATGTGGTGGTGGCGTCAGCAGTGACAGGCAGCAGAGGTGGTCAGGACGATGGTGGCTGCTGCGGAGGCAGCCATGACAGGCTGGAGCAACGGCAGCTGTGGCAGCAGGTGGTGGCCACTGAAGTGAATGGCCACGAGGTGGTGGCCACTGAAGCGAACCAGTGGGTTCACTCTGCTAGACAGCTTTCTGCCAGGGCCCACTCCGCCTGTGTGTGGGGCAAGCAGGTAGTGGCAGGGAATGAAAGACCCATCCCCTTAAGGAGCCCTCAGCCAAATGAATGATGAGGGTTAGTGTATAAATACCATCATCCCTTGAGTGGGAAGACCGTTTCCACAGCTTCCCAGAGTTCCCCAGAGGATTCAGCTGTTACCCACAGTTGCACTGCTATCCCTTTCCCATCTCCCTTCCCACTGCCCCGCCTCAAAGTCTGTTTCTGGGGGAATCCAAGCTCAGACAGCGCATCAGGAACCAAAGATTATGATTCAAGCACATGTGGCACATTAACAAAAACTGGCCATATGCCAAGCCATAAAGTGTCAACGTATTTCAAAAGATTAAAATCATACGAAATCTTCCTCACCCAACTGCAATTAAGCAGGATAACCAGAAAAATCCCCATATGTTTAGAAATAAAGAAATACAATTTTAGACTTCTAAATAATCTGAGATCAATGATAAAAGCAAAAGAGCCATGCTTTGTGGGACACTTCAGTGCATATTATTAGAAAAGAAAAAAAAAAGGCTGAAAATCAGTGAGCTAAACATTCATTTCAAAAAATGTAGAAAAGAGAAAATTAAATCCAAAGAAAAAAGGTAATAATAAAGAAGAGAATTAAAACAAATATAGGAAATAGCACTAACCAAGCCAAAAGTAGATTCCTTGAAAAGATTAATAATATTGACAAACTCCTGTCGAGACTGATCAAGAAAAAATGGAGGGTACAAATAACCAAATGCCAGAAATAAAAAAGGGACCTTCATTACAGATCTCGGCAGACCTTAAAAAGATAATACGAGGATATTAAGAACAAGTTTATGGTAACTTGAAAATTCAGATCATGTGCAAAATTCTTAGAAAAACACATTTTACCAACACACACATCGGAATAAGAAATGTTAAATTTTCATGAGTAAATATGGGCAAAAATTCTTTGCAGCCAAATGCCATCAAGAGGTGGAGTCTCCCCATCCTTTACTCTGGGTCAGCCTCATGACTGACTTTGACCAAGAGAATGTGGTTAAAGGTGGTGACTTTTGAGGTCATTTTTGCTCTCTTGGACCTGAGACCACCATGTAAGGAAGCTGGTCTAGCCTATGGGAAGAGAGGCCCTTTAGAGACATTCTATCAACTTCCATTTTGTCTGTTCTTATCATTCCTTTTAGTCACAAGGGCAGAACCCACACTAGTTTACTCAAAGTGGGGTTGGCTGAAAACATACACAGTAATCTGAGGGCTCACTCCACAGCCCAAGGAAACTGGAGTGGGAACACAAAGCCATCAAGCCCTAAGCAGCTCCTTCAGGGACCATATGAACAGACCACAGTCCTCTCTCCCCCGCCTGGGTTTTCTCTTTCGGGCCACGTGGCATCCAAGGGCAACCCTGACTGCACAGGACTTCCACCTTGGCCCCTAAGCCAACCAACGTCCTTTGTTTGAGGTATCAAATCCTCAGGAGAGACTTCGGCTCATTTTTCCAAGCCAAAGCACAAGATCTAGATTTCAAATGGCCAATCCGATCAGCGCTGACCAGTCACTTCTAATTTCAGTAAGTTTGGAGGCCCCTCCAGGAGGAGCAACCTGTTTGAATGGTGAAGCTGGGTGCAGGCTCTGGGCTGTCTCCCTCCTGCACACTTGCCTGTCTACCCTCTGCCCTTTAGGACCTGCCCCTGCAGGAAGACTGATCGACCAGCTGTGCCCATGAGGCCTGGAATCCTGAAGAGAAACACTAAGGGGCTGTAGCAGCCACTGCTGGCACCTGCCGGTCCACTCAGCCCCCTCTGCTGTGTGAAGGCTGCTCACTTGGTCCCCCCGCTCTCTGCTCAGGGCTCTCTGCTGGTGGCAGGAGGGCACTCTGCCGCCGGCAGGAGGGCACTCTGCCGCCCACAGGGCAGGCAGTCAGTGCCCACGAAAACATCCCTCAATGTCAGACGGGGAGTTGGTGAACACAGACCGCCCCACCTTCCTTGCCCCCAGGATAGGGGAATGGATAGGTTCTGTGCCCTCTCCCAGAAGTCCCAGGTGGGACTGAGCCCCCGTTGCTTGATAAGGCACCTTTTATTGACTGCCTTCCTCTTTCTGTCCCTTCTCTCCACTCCTCCGTGAGTGTTTCTGGAATCACGCACCAAAATACTACCTGCACTCAAATTCTCAGGGTTGGGCTCCAGAAGAACGGAAGCCAAGACAGAAGAGAAGTCCAGTGCAGCAAACTCTAAGGCCCATCCTCAGCGACTGCTTCCATCTGCACTGCCTCATGCTCATGTCTATCGCTCAGCCGGTTCTGAACTGAGGAGGGAGAGAGGTGTGTTATTTATTGCCTCCTAAGCCTCAAGTAAACACTCAGCAGAGACTTGGTGAATGCTGGAGTCAAAGTGATGAAGAGCCCTTCTCCACGTCGCAGCAGCAGGAGACAGGAAACGGCCGGCAGCGCTAACAAGGGGGGAGGGGTCGTCCTAACCCTGCATAGACGAGCATCCTGCCCCCTGCCCCAGGCCCCTCCTTGGCACACTAGGTGAGGCTGGGGAACAGAGGACCAGGATTTCTGCCCAGCCGGCTCTCCTAGGGTCCCCTCAGGTGCCGAAGGCAGGAAGCAAAGCCTGGTACACAGTCATCATTTATTGTGAGTCTTGATGTCCAGGGAAGCCAGGCCCTCAGGCCCCACCTGGCCACGCTTCAGGGCCGAGGCATCAAGCGGCCAGTCACTCATGTCCAATTTCCCTACGGTCCAAAGAGTCCTCAGGAGGCAGGAAGCGGCTGTGTCTGTGGAAAAAACCAGCTCAGTGTCTACCAGCACCTCGCCCGCTGCCTGGCCCCGGGTCCGCCGCTGGGGAGATTCCAGAGCCAGAGCAGAGGCCGCCCTTGCAGAGCCTAGGCTGGAGGGAGAGGGTGTCAGGTGGTGACCTTAGCCATCTGCCATGTGAACTCATCGGATGTACTGACTGTCACTGGGAGCAGGGAAGGCACCATTCTGCAGCATTTACAGAGTGCCTGCTGTGTGCCCGGCACTGCTGCAGTGCTAGGGATCCAGCAACAGACACGACAGGCACCAGTCTCTGACTCTAGGGAGGCACAGACAACAGCTGACCACAAATATGTCGGCTGATAAATCCTATGAAGGAAATTAAATCGGGTAAAGAGCAGAGGCGTGTGTGGAGGGGAGGTACACCTAGCGCTTTTTGTTGTCAGCTGCATTAATATGAGATGGCTTTCTATCATGTTTTATGAGATGAGACTGTGTTGTTTTCGAGACTGGAGAATAGAGGAGACCTGAATCTCACTGCCCCCAATCAAAGAAGAAAAGATGCGACTGGGATGCCATTACCGGAAGGAAGAGGACAGTGAAGAGGATCTGGTGTGGTGTTAATTACTCTGAGTGCACTGGAGAGCCACAAGGTTTTACAGAGGACAGATGTGACCCAATTTCCATTTTTAAAAGCTTCTCTGGCTGCCAGGGGAGAGCAGACTCCGGGGGCAAGGCTACAGGAAGACCAGAGAAGGGCCTGTTTCCTAATACTGGGAGGGGAGAAGCAACTGGCTCTAAGATGGGAAGGTGGGGTCTTTGTTCAGATGCCCAAAAAACTTCAAAGAAAGAAATGTCACCAACATATGATTAATAAACCAGCATCAACAGTATGCATTCATTACTGAGTATTTTCTGAAAAGAATTAAAAGTCTGTCTCACTGCTATCTGCTCTTGGGGAATAACACAGAGAACCCAGCAAGAACCTGGGATTTTGTGCTCAGTGTGGCCGAGAAGCCAATAAAGAGCTTTAAGCAAAGGTGTAATGTGACTCATTTTCAGTTCCTAAATGCTCTCTCTGGTCATTTCACGGAGGCAAGGTAAGAGGGGGTTCAGGGAGACTAGGGGAAGGCTGGGGCAGCTGTCCTGGTGCTGGAGGGGTGAGGGAGGTGGCTGGACTAAAGCAGGGGCTGTGGGAGGGGCAAGAGGTGATCATGATCTGGCTTTGGGGTGAGTGAAGGTCTGTGTGGGGCTGAGGGTGACTCCAAGGTCTTGACCCTGAACTAGAAGGATGAAGGGGTGGGATGGACGGCTGAGCCCCCTGCCTTACCTCCACGGTGGAGGGCAGGTGTGTTGGCTGCACCTGCTCGGCGCACTGCAGGAAGCGGCGCACATGCTCAGCACAGTTGCCCACGGCGGCCTCGTTCTGCCGAAGACACTCCTCAAAGGCCTCAAAAGGCTCCGCGCAGGCCTGGCGGATCTGGCGGATGATCGGGCTGCGGAAGCAGGGCATCTCAGGCCCGGGGAGACTTTCATTCCACCGCCCACCCCCCAACCTGCCCCGTAGTTGCCCATACTCACTGGGAGGACGTGCACTGAGCAATGCTCATCTTAAGGTGGTGACAGTCCCGCTGCCATGACTCAGGCTTAGCCGCCACACACTGGCCATACTGCTCCAGCTCCCGGCCGCAGTAGCGAGCAGTGATCTCCAGGGCTGCCTGCCTGTGGGACGTGATGGGTTGAGGATAATTCCAGGCAGCAGGCAAGAAAGGGAGTTCTGATCTGAGTCTAGGGTGGGACTGGGGTCTTGGGAAGATCTGAGAGGCTGAAGGATCCTGGGATACGGCCAGGGAGGTATGGAGATAAGGCCTGAGCCTTGGGGGTTGTGGAGCAGTTTGGGAATTCTGGGGAGATAGTGGAGGTCCTTAAAAACAGGCCTGATTATTCTAAAGCAGGCTTTGGGGGACCTGGAAGAAGGGTCTTGGAGTCTGGGCATCTCCCTGCTTAGGCCTGGGAATCATGCAGAGATGGCTTAAGCCCCCAGAAGTAACATCGAGTACTAGGAGAGAACCTGGGAGCCCTAAATGAGTCTGAAGGCCCTAAAAGTGAGGTTCAGAGGTCAAAGGGGAGAGGTCTTTGGTCTTAGGGAAGGGTCTCTTGACCAGAGAGTCTTAGAGGACAGGGATACTGGAGGTAAGACTCGAGGCCCTGGGGAAGGTTTGGGGCACTGGGGGCACAATCTGGAAGCTCTGGGGTATATCTGGAGGGTCCTACAAATAAGCTCTTCGAGTTCCTGGGAACAGTGTCTGGAAATCCAGAGCAAGATCAGAGGCATCTATTAACAAGTCTGTGGGCCCTACAGGTGAGGTCTGAGCTACCGGGCAGATCTGGAAGGTTCAAACGGTAAAGTTAGGTGGAGGAATCGGGAGCTCTAAGGACGGGCTACGAGTCCTAGAGATCCTGAGACAAGTCTGGAGTCGCAGGGTTGCAGGGTAAGGGGCCAGGGCTGGGATTTGTAGGGGATATGGTTTGGGTGTTCAAAGAGTGAACCTGTAAGTCCTTAGTTACTACGCGAGAGGGGCGGGGCCTAAACGCTCAGAGGGCAGGACCTGAACACGCGGAGAGTTGGGGCTAGTGAGGGACGGCGCTGACTCCTAAGGATCAGATCTCCGGAGAACAGAGAGGCCGATCCTTCTTCCCGGAGTCCTGGCCTGGGTCCAGACCGCTGGGGAAGAGGAGTGCGGGGGCAGTTACAGGGTAGGCGCTCCCGCTACTCACATCTTGAAGCGATGCCGGAGGAGGATCAATGAGGAGGGCGCGCCCCGCCTTTTCCGGTATCAAGTTGTCATGGCGGCGCCCAGCCCAGCCCTCTTTGCCTCGTTTTTTCTTGTCGCGGAACGGACAGCAGGTCCGTTCCGTACACGCCCAGCCTGTCATGGCGGCGCCATACCCGTCCTTCCGGCCCCGACCAGTAATGGCGGCGCCCTGCGTAGCCACTTCCGGCCCTAGCCCATTCGGGTTTTTATTCCCTTCTATTTCCGGTTTGCCTCGGGGACGCCGGGAATTCACCGGAAGTAGTGAGGAGGCCGGCGGCGCCCCGGGCCTAAGGCGAGTGTGTCGCCTAAGTGCGCGGCGCCTTGAGGGACGTGGCCGCAGCCGCACGCGTTCCTAGCCGCCCGAATGGAGCTGGTGGAGAGCGGCTGCCGCTACAGCTGCCCCTCAACATGCTGCCGTTCGCGGCTTGGTTGGGCGGTTTGGCTGCCGGCTGCTGGGCGCAGGGACTGGGAGCTTAATTCCTACCGCCGCTCTGCGCCTCGGCTCTGCGCATGCGCTCACCGTCCTCCTGGGGCGACTTAAGTGGTGCACGCTGCTGAGCAGGCGGGCAGGGGCAGTCACCCCGAGATCTGGACCAGGAGGTCTGGACCTTCCATCTGCTCAGCCTGGGTTACTCAGACGGTGTCCCCTACCCCTTGGCATAAGCTCTGAAGCCAGGACGGACGTGCTCTTTAATCTTGGCTCCATGCCATCATTTGGAAACTATTTGTCTAATTCCTCCTGGTGTGACAGCGTGTCTGTCTCCTCATCTGTCCTACGGTGAGTCTGGACCTGTGGGTGCGTTGCCCCCACCTCTCCCCCAGTGAGGCTGGGCCTGAGTATCCCTTGGTCAGAGAACTGAAAATCAGTCCTGCTGTCTAGGATGTAGAGGTCTTCCCAGACCAGCCAAATTGAACATAAAATACAGTTAATTATAGTTAATTTAGAGGAACACTAGCTACTTGTGAGCAAGTGACAATTACTTGGCGTTTCAGTATGCTTGTCTGACCTCTAACAAGCAGAACAGTCCTCAGAACTTTCTGAAAGACTGTCTCGGGTTATAACCTTCAGGTTGGTGCGAATAAAATTTTCTGTTTCTTAGATTGGCTATTGATTAATTTTTTCGTTGTCATTAAGATGGGATCCAGTGATTCACTGATATGATACGTTTTAAGTGCTATATATGTGCCAGGAACTGTTTTAGCTGCTGGGAGATAGCAGTGAATAAAACAGACAGAAATTTATACTGTTAAAAAATGAGTGAAGGAGACAATTCAGGTGATATGAACAAATTTTAACACTTCGCGAGGCAAACAGTCTCCATTCCGAGAACTGCAAAATGGGGTGGAAGGCACGAAGCATTTATAGGATAAATAATAAACAACTGGAGAGGAAAATAGAAAAAAGTCGTAATGGCTAGGGCCATTGTGGGGGTGAGAAGGAAGAAGGAAATAAGCCCAGAGCTGGCTTGGCCTCTGGGGACTGGCCAACTGGATAGACTGCGCATCTGCAGAGTGTAGTGGAACATTACTGGGTTGTGAAAGTTGTGTAAATTTCAGTTTGTAGACATGGCACCCAGGGCTGAATTGGCCCTGTCTTGGGCCTGTAAAGTTCTATTCCACAATAGTGGAGTGGGGCTTAACATTCTAGTGGGAGAGACAAATAGTCATCAAAGTAAATGAGGAAAACATGTATTAAATTAGTGACTAGCGCTAAGAGGATCATCAATCTGGGAAGGGAATGGGACGTGCTGGGAGAGTGACATTTGGTAGAACGTCCAGGGAAGGTGTGATGTTGTGATTATAATAAATACGTGTTTGGCCTTTATGCGCTGTTCTGCCCAGAGCTCCTAAAACCCTTGGAGTTTCCTAAGTGATGAGAGCAAGGAAGGTGTCTTTTTTTAGGTTAATGAGGTGACTTTGGGACCATACCTAAGGGGTGGTTGCTAGGAGAAAAAAACATGTGATTAGATGGGCTGAGCTTTCAATCACACCCTCCTGACTTCTGGGGAGAGGGGAGGGGCCAGTGGTTAAATCAGTTGCCTACCGTGGATAATTTAATTATTCATGCCTGTGTAATGAAGCCTCCATTAAAACCCTGGCCTGTTGGGAAGAGCATGGAAGCTCTTTCCTGCACCTTGCCCTCTGCATCTCTTCCATCTGGCTGTTACTGAGTTATATCCTCCTATAATTAACTGGTAATCTGGTTTTTCTATGAGCCACTCCAGCAAATTCACTGAACACCAAGAGGGGTCATTGGAATCTCCAATCTTATAGCCAGTTGGTCAGAAGTACAAGTGACAGCCTGGACTCAGGATTGCCCTCTGAAGTGTATGTGCATGTTAGGGTTGGGGAGAAGGGAGGGAGGGCCAGTCTTGTAGGACTGTACCCCTATCTTGTGGAATCTGTGCTATCTCTGGGTAGATAGTGAAACCATGCCCACAGGGTTAACAGAAACTGGTGACTAACAGAAATTCTTGAGCTTGTCTCTCATAGAACAGCAGGTAAGGGATCAGCTTGTTAAAAACCCCTCTGCTTGTAACATGCCTTCACTAAGTTACTGAACTGAGCTTGGGTCCACTCACCTTCCCTGCAACAAAGCCAGTCTGCTGTCATCAGGCTGTAGTGAAGGAAAGTACAGCATTTATGGCAGGTGTCAAGCAAGGAGAGTGGGCAGCTTATGCTCAGAAGACCTGAACTTTTCAGTGGCTTCTACTCCGCCATCTTTAAAGGAAGGTCTGGCCAACTGATTTTTGACAAAGGTGCAAAAGTAATTCTGTGGAGGGAGCATAGCCTTCAAACAGTGGTGCTAAGCAATTGATATCCACAGGTAAAAAAATGAATTTTGATCTAAACCTCACACCGTATACAAAAATTAACTCAGAGTGGAAAATGGGTCATAGATTTAAATCATTAAACTATAAAACCTTTAGAAAACAGCAAATGAGAAAATCTTTGGGCTTGGTAGAGTTCTTAGACATGACACCAAAAGTGATCCCTCAAAAACCAAAAAATGATAAATTGGGCTTCATCAAAATTAAAATATTTTGCTCCGCAAAATACTTGTGAAGATGAAAAGATAATATGGATGGACTGGGAGAAAATATTTGTAGAACACTTCTGTGACAAAGGCCTTTTTATTTTATTTTATTTTATTTTATTTTATTTTATTTTATTTTATTTTTTATTTTTATTTTTTTGACAAAAGCCTTTTTAGAATATACAATGAAGTCTCAAAATTCTACAGTAAGAAGACAATCCAATTAGAAAATAAGCAAAAGATATTTAAGACATTTCACTGAAGATGTACAGATGGCAAATAAACACATGAAAAGATGTTCAACATTGTTAGCTATTAGAGAAGTGCAAACTAAAACCACAATGAGACATCACCACACGCCTATCAGAATGGCTAAAATAAAAAGCAGTAACACCATCAAATGCTGGTCAGGATGTGGAAGAAATAGATCAGCTATATATTGCTGGTGGGAAAATAAATGGTACAGCCACTTTGGAAAACAATTTGGTGGTTTCTTCTAAAACAACATGAATCCACACCATGACCAGCAGTTTCATTCTTGGACATTTGTCCCAGAGACATGAATGTTCACACAAAAATTGTACATTATTGTTCAGAGCAGCTTTATTTGTAAACACCAAAAACTGGAAACAACCAAAATGTCCTTCACCAGGTGAATGGTTAAACAAATTGTGGCACATCTATACCATGGAATACTATGTAGCAATAAACAGGAATAAACTATTCACATGCAACAACTTAAATGGATCTCAAGGGAATTAGGTTGAGTGGAAGGGGCGAATTTCAAAAGGTCACATACTCAATTCTTTTTACATAATATTATGATAACAAAATTATAGAGATGTAAAATAGACTAGTGGTTGCTAGGGTTATAGCTGGGGGATGCGGGGAGACAGCTATAAAGGGTTAGCACAGCAGAGACTGGTGGTGATGGAACAGTTCTGTGTCTTATGTCCGTGGTTACATCAATCGACATGTGATAAAACTGAACAGAACTACGTACACGTATACAAACGAGTACATGTAAAACTGGTGAAATGTGACTAAGCTCTGTGAATTGTCACAAAGTCAATCTCTTAGTTGTGAATTTATAATTTAAAATGAAAGCTCTTCTTAAGCCATTTTAAATGCCGCTAAAAAACCAACCAACCAAAAAGCTGGACAGACTTGAACAAAAGACCTCGGCCGTGGGACTGTGAGGAATTGGGTGGGAAGTCTAGTTGGGATTCTGCTAATGTTAGGGGAATTGTCAGCCAATATTCAAGGTGGTTTTTTCCCTTCTTTTTTCCCCAACAGTTTCATGAAGCAAAGCCAGGATATACCTTGAATGGATAGATTTTTTTTTTCTGTCTAGCCCTATCTGTCTTATAATTAATTAGACAGATTCGAGAAAGAATTCTCTTAATAAAATTAACATTAAGAAGCCTCTTAGGACGATGGTGGCGGCCACATGTTGACGCTGCTGGAGAAGTCTGGGGTTGAGTAAAGGCAAATAACAGTGCTCAGAGCAAGCGCCAGGATCTTAACTCTTATCTTGAAGACAAAAGTCTCTCACAGGATATAACCTTATGTTAGCAGATACCCTATTATATTATGGACTTCATTGTTTTATCACTGACCTGACAGTTCAAGAAAGGGAGAAACACCTTAATATGTCTCGCTGGTTTTGTCCATTCAGCATTAGCCAGCATCAGGCAACATCTGTCTAATGTTGTCTTCACCAGGAACGGACTATATGCTGATTCCTGCTAGAAGCCATCTGTGTCGCACAGAAGAGTGAGTAACATATTTTAAACGGAAAGTGTATTCTGGACCAGAGGACTGATGGAAATGAATATGCGGTCATTCTTTGTCAAAGTTGGTAGAATTTTTAAAGTATAAAATTATATCCCAGTATTTTGTTCTTTAGTTGAAATTTTTGCAGTTTTTTTTTATTATATGCTGCATTTATTATTAAGACCAACAGTCAACAGTGAAAGACAAACTAACTGCTCTTTTTTGTTCGCCTTGGACATTAAAGACTGGAATAGGAACACAGTATTGCTTTTGTACTACAGAGGCTACCCCTGGCCTCTGACTCCCAGCAGCATGCTTTTTTTTTTTTAATGTAAGACTTCAACTGCTGTCAAAACTTGAGTTGAGATCAAGTTATAAATTACATTGATTTTATAGAGGAAGTTTATTTTAATAAAAGTTGCAAATCAGTTGCTTAATCACTAAAAAAAAAAGCATCTTATTTGTACAAATGTATGCAAGTTTATCTGTTGCCAAAAAAGGAACAATGCAAATGTTCATCAACAGGAGACCATATGCAACAACATGGATGAGCCTGGAGGATATGCTGCTAAGTAAAATAAGCCAGTTCCAGAAGGACATACACTGTATGAACTCCCCCTTATGCGACATCTAAAATAAACTCAGAGAGACAGAATGATGGTTATCTTTGAAGGGAGCTGAAGGGAGAGGGAGCTGGGGAGTTGCTGTTTTAAAGGGTATAAAGTTCCACTGATAGAAGATGAGTGTTCTTAACAAAAAAGCCAAAAAACAATCTGAAGAGGCACAAGGAAACTGTGGGAGGTGACATTTATTACCATGACTGGGATCATTCACAGCCGTACGCATACGTTCAGTCCCACCCAGTTATATACATTAAATATGTGCATTTTTGTTTAACAATTACACTTAAATAAAGCTGTTAAAAATATTTCTTTTTGTTTTTACTTTAATGTGGATATAAGAAAATATAAAACTACATATATGGCTTATATTGTATTCGTATTGGACTGCTCTGCTTTACATGGACAAATAAATGTTTGACAATCACTGCCTCCTAAAGGCTGAATACAAAGAACCTGGGGTTGGAAAGAGTTTTCCCTGAATATCCTTCCATTTATCAGTGTATTGCTTTTAAAGACACTTATGGAATTTTTTAACAAATACATTGAAAATCATCTTCAGTAGTTATTATACCCAAGCGACTCAGAAACCCTGAATTCGTCGTCTCCAGGTCTTGGCTGAGAGCTCTATCCACCTTGGAAAAACTCCAGAGTAACTTATTAACAGCCCCACTGAACTAACGTTACATTCTATTTTAATCTGATAGCAATCCTGACCCAAAAGGCCAGCGTCCAGTTAAACGATGTCCAGTTTTACTTTGATGTTCATAGCTGCCAGTTCAGCTACAAAATACCGGAAGACGTAAGGCACAGAAACCGTGTCGATGGTGTCGCTGCGGTTACACAGGGTACAGCTGTACTTCCTGTTGCGCAGGGCCGACCAAGACGGAGGGGGCTTCTCCAGGAGCGGGGAGAGTAAGCTACCACACTGCACACACACGTGCGCTACTGAGCGATCTGAGCAGTTGAAGAGGCGGTCGTGAAGGAGGAAAGATGTACCGTGCGCTAAAAGGGCATCCCGCTCCATCTCCCCAAAACGGATTCCACCCTGGACGTTCCTTCCCCCAATGGGCTGGTTGGTGACTTTGTCTCTGGCTCCTGTTGTTCTCACTTGGAATTTGTCTGAGACCATGTGGCGTAGGCGCTGGTAATAGACCACGCCTATGAAAATGTCTGCCTCCAGCTCCAGCCCGCTGATGCCACTGTACAGCCTCTCGGTGCCATAGAAGTTGTAGCCGGCAGCCTTCAGCATCTCCCCGAAGTGTTCCAGGGCCGAGTTCTCCTCGGAGAAGGTGAAGGGTGTGGCGTCGTGGCAGAGGCCGTGCAAAGCCGCCGACTTCCCTGCCATACTCTCGATCAGCATACCGATGGTCATGCGGGATGGAAACCCGTGGGGGTTGAACAGAATGTCCGGGACCATCCCGCTCTCGGTGAACGGCATGTCCTCCACGGGCCACAGTCTGCTCAAGATGCCCTTCTGCCCATGACGACTGGCAAATTTATCCCCGATAGTTGGGTTCCGAGGGACTCTCATCGTGATGCAAACGCACTTGAACCTGCCACTTCCGGTGTCATTACTGCACACTTTGATGTTATCCACAATACAATTCTCTTTACTCCTAGGGAAAAATAAACCGTACAGAAAGTCAAAATATTTGTTTAAACACTAAGTTTTATTGAAATATTTATTGTTTCATAAAGGATATTTGCAAAACTTATTCTTACCTCTATTCCCCAATACAAATAGAGCTGGTACCCCTCAAAGTACTCATGAATTATGTGGGACCCCACCGATTGTGTTCACTACAGAACCGTGTTATCTGCAAGAATACTAGCAAGAAAGGCAACTGAGGACCTACTACTGAAACCGATTTTAGTCATAAAATAAGCCTGAAATGTTTATTTCTAATAGGAAACAATGAATTCAACATTTCAGCCAGGAAACATTACTAACAATGTGTATGAGAGATGATCAAGTTTGAATAACACAGTATTGGGGGGGTGGTAATTAGGTTTATTTCTTTATTTTTAGAGGAGGTACTGGGGATTGAACTCAGGACCTCGTGCACACGAAGCATGCGCTCTACCACTTGAGCTATACCCTCGCCCTGAATGATGTCGTTTTAAAATAAATCACAGATAACTCATCAGTAGTAACAGACTGATAACAGAAGCAGAAAAACAAAGGCAACACAACAGACACGGAACGTTCATTTAAGAAACACCGATACAGTTAGTAACTCAGCCACCACTTATACTTTCTCCTAGAATTCTTCTGTGGAGAAATAACCTTCATTGACCTCCAGCAGTTTCACTGAGAAACAGCCTCTGACAAATAGCGCCGGCGTGCAGACTTACTTATAGTAGGTCACGAAGCTCTCCCCGGTGTTGAGGTTGACGTAGCTGTAGTACGGGTCTCCGCACTGCAGCTGTGCTCCAATAAACGGCAGTCCATCGCCATCCAGCTTAAGCAGGGTCCGTGGGTCACCAGGTTTGACTCCAAACACCAGACTATCATCTCCTTGCTTAATTTTCTCAGACAGATCTATGAACTCGGATTTGTAGACACTTCCATGGGCAAAGCCTCGCTCCCAAGAGGCCTTATTCACAATCTGCGAAGCCAAAACTCATTAAGAGATGGAGGCCAAATGAGGGCTTTCAAAATAAAACCAGTGAGAATTACAACACTTGGTTTAGGGTAACTGGCTCTGGATTTTAAAACTCTGTCCACATTTTCCAAATCACCTGTGCTATTATTAAAGCTCAGACACGTATAAATGGCTTAAAACCTAACCACGCATAAATATAAACGGTAGGTGTTTCCAAGACTACATTCATTCGACATCTACTCATGCCAGGCTCTCAAGCATGCAGGCCTGTGCATACGAGTATTTAGTAATATCCCTTGAGGCTTGCCACTTTTAACTTAGATCAGGAATGAACTATTTAACAGAACACCCACATGCACCAGGGGACACAGAAATACTCCTTCAATGATCTCACAGTAAATTAAAAAGTTACAAATGAAAAAGAATGGAACTACATCTCTTGGTGAAACTTACCATGGCGTCTTCCATGTCATAGCCAGTGTAAGAAATGACAGCAACAATGGCATTGGTCCCAATTGGGTAGTTATCCATGTCGTAATAATCGTACATGTATGGTCTCACTAAAGGGCTCTGTGGAGTCTGGAGACGGTACAGTTTGTTATCTGATCGGTCTTGAAAAGTGAGAAGGGGAAAGCCCATCGTCTGCTTACCTACAAAGGGGAAAAAATTTGCATTTTGTTTTTCCCTCCTTGATTATAAAGGTGACATATAAAACTGGAAACTAAATATTCATCATAGGGGAATGAGTAAATCATTAGATTAATTTTGCTCTCACACACAGAGCAAAAAGTCAGTATTTGTTAATCATGGGTAGTGAGGTACAGCGAGTAGGTAAAATTCTTTATACTACCTTACAGGACAAAGAATCAATTCAAAACAAAATGATTTTAACTGGAAATTGACACAACATTGTAAACTAACTATAACTCAATAAAAAAAAGTTAAAAAAATATGGTTTTAAAAAAAGATTTAAAAATCTATCTATCTGTCTATATATATAAATTTTTGAAAAACTTCCAGCTTCCTGCAATAGAGGACTACTCCTACAATATTACCCTCAACATGTAAGTATAAGATCCAGAAAAAAACAAAAACCAATTACATACACACACACACACACACACACACACTAGCTGAAAGCACTGGAGAGTAACCAAAGTAGTCAGAAACTGAAAAGGGATTAACGTTGGACAAAAGGAACTGCACTGAGTGAATTTACAGCTTTTTCAGTTTTTAATGTTTTTCTTTTTTATTGTTTGCCTGGTGGCCCAGTCAATATAGTGGCTACAACTTAGAAACCCGTAAAAACCCAGTCTTACTGGCTTGAAGAACAAGGAACAGAGTTCAGAGCATGATGGCAACTGGAAAGTAAGGGGAGGAATTTCAGAAAGGCCAGAACCATAAAGGGAGAGCCTTAAACTGTGCACACAGAGTCCAAATCTTTGGTGGACTCCGGAACGATGCATGCGTGGGACAGATGTGAGCAGCCAGCCTATGGCTAGAAGAGCGCACGGCAGCTGCTGTGTTCAGCTGGCTTCCAGTAATCCAAAAACCAGCCCACTTCACAGGAACATAACAGGGTCCAGTCTTTACAACATACCATTTTCTGTCCACAACACAATCCAGTATTACTAGGCATACAAAAAAAAAAGTAAAGCAACCCCCCCCTGTCAAATCAGAGCTATCTATCCAGTTCCTTCAAGTGAAGAAGAAATAAAGACATTCTCAGAGATATGAAAACTAAGAGAATTTGTAGCCAGCAGCCTGCAACAATTAAAAAATATTAAAAGTAGCTTTTTAGGCTGAAAATTTCAGGCTGAAATTATACTTCATGGAAACTTGAGTCACCAGGCACGAATGAAAAGCCCTAAAAGTGATAATGGTGGGGCTGGGGGTGATGATAATGGCTTGTCCTCTTCAAAAATCTAACCGTAAGATCTCAGACAAACCCAAGCTGATGGACATTCTACAAAAGAAATTACCTTTTCCTTACAAATGTCACGTAAGGCAAAGAAAGACTAACAATCTGTTCTAACTTGAAGGACTAAATAGATAAGAGAACTAAATACAATGTGTGATCTTAGACTAGATGCCACACAAAAAAATTTGCCATAAACCATATTTTTGGGACAACTGGTCAAAATGTGAATAAGGACCATAAAATAATAATATTAATGTTAGATTTCCTAATCTCAGTAACTATCCTTGGTTATGTAAGTGAATCTCCTTGTTGTTAGGAAATACACACTGAAATGTTCAGGGCCAAAGGGCACTGTGTCTGCTACTCACCTTTAATGGAAAACAGCACAATGAGGTGAAATCTACGTAAAGGGTTCATGGGACTCTGTGTACTATTATTGCAACTTTTAACTTTTCTGATTTTGAAATTATTTCAAAATTTAAAAATTCCAAGCACGTTTCTTCCGTACACGTGACAACCACCACCCTCCCCTCCATCTTACCCATCTGGCACTGGTACATGTTTCTCGGACTCTGGTTGTGATCGGAGAAAGGGATGAAGTTGGCGATCACGCTCAGCAGGCTGTGAGGGAAGAGCTCCTGGTGGGTGGTAACTCCAGGCAGGACCTCATCCTCAAAGATGGCAATGTTCATAAAGATCTGGACAGGAGGAAGGGTGAGGAAGTTCCAGGAATAAGGATAACTGTGGCTGCTAACATTCATGAACTCCTGCTGTCGACCTGTCAGCGTTTAGTACCCACAGACGTGGAAGGAAACCTTCCACCCAGCATCATGAACACTGAAGGGATCCATAGTTAGAAACACCACCTGCCTTACATATTTCATTCCAAATATACCCTGGTCCGATTGTGAAGGGGGATAGGAAGCAGGAAATTTTTTTAAGTAACACAAAGCCCATGGCTTTGCAACTGCAAAATGTAGGCAAAGGCTGTGAATGAGTCCAACAATGTTTCAGTCTTACTACCCAAGGCAGAGCTGGGTGCAGAGAACTTTGGGAGGTGGGCTGGATGGGAAAGGCAGGGAACGTGACCACCAACCCTCTCTCAGGTTTGATAAGCGTGGAAACTGCTTCATGCTGGTCACAGAGGAGCCAGAAAATAAGCTCTTTCTTTCAAATGCCTGACCGTTACTGTAACAGTAACACTTTAAAAAAGAAAGTTACTAAGTCTCTGCAAGTTGTATCCTGTACAATCACAGGGTATGTGTACCTGTTCCATAGTTCCAATCAGCTCTTCTTTGCCTAATTCCAAGTTCTGCACAGGCCGCACCAGTCTACACGGGGTGGTAAAAAGGTACAATCCTGGGTAGAGACTTGGTTTTCCTGTCATGGGGATAAGGGCCACCTCCATCCAGGGGGGAATTCTTTTTTCTCTCAACACCTGTTTTCAACAAAAAGAGAGTTCAGTACAGAGTTAAGTGACGTGTTTTATATCTATCCCCCGCCACCCAGGAGGCGGGCACAACAGAGGATGAGAGCAAACATGGAACGTAGTATCTTAAGAAGTGAAATCAGTTATGCAGGTAACAAACCTAGTGCCCTGCCAGTCTCAGCCGCACACAGATGACCATTCACCCCAAATCCAGAGCTGACAAAGGCCCTACTTTCTTGGGGGCTCAGTCCCACAGTCAGGCAAACTGGTAATGACTGAGACTGGGGAAAAGGTGACCCAAGAATGTGTGTGTAGATGTACTAAATGGAAGTCTATTCTCTGATGTTGAAAATACAGTGGATTACCGGTTTTATTTTTAAATGTATTCAATGAAAAGGCCCTTCCACCTTCGAATTAAAAAACAAACAACATACCAAAAACCATCCACTAACTCCTGGGTGAAAGGAGAAATACAAACTAAAATTACAGAAATGTGAAAAAAATAATGAAACCTGTACAGCAGGACTTAGGGCAGTTCACAGTTAAACACATTTTTAATAAAACGAAAGAATGAAAATAAATGAATTAAATTCTTAGCTCAAAAGCTAAAAAAAAAAAAAAAAGAACACAAAATAGTACAAGTACAGAAATACTAAAGATAAAACCTGGAATTAATAAGGCAGAGTCCAGAAAATAATAAGGCAGAGTGCAGAAAAAGGTTCAAATTAATGAATTAAAATTCTCAGTTTTTAAAAGTTACAGTACCACTACTTGATCTAAATCAAGGGGAAAAAAGGAGGGGGAGAGATGAATATATTGAGTAAGAAATGGCAAAGGGGAAAAAAAACACTGAAACAAAATTTTTCAATCATGGGTCTGCTTTGCATATCTCTGTGAAAGAGAGAAAATGCAGGTTACCAAAACAAACCTCAGTAGAGGTAAAAAGTTTAAAGACCAGTTTCTGTATTAGACATAAAGGTATCAAGGAGCTCCCCAAAAAGAAAGCACCAGGGCCAGATGCTTTCACAGGGGAATTCTTGGAGACCAAAGACCAGATGACCTAACGCTTCCCAAACTGTTCCAGAGCATTGAGAACTAAGGAAGACTTTCTAATTCTTTTTTATAAAGCAGATTTGTGAATGCTGATTTTTTAAAGATCTTAGAACATTAACCTTTAAGAAAGTATTAGTATTTAAACATTAAAATAATGACCAAGTGAGATTTATTCTAGGAATTTAAGACTCACTATTCATTATTATTAGAGAATGATCATTATTAGGGAATGGATTAATATTATTAGAGAATGATCATTATTAGGGAATGGATTAATATAATACACTCAATATGTCTAAGGGAAAAAAACCTTACAATTTTTTTCTCCAAAGATGCCAAAAAATTAAACATAGATTCACTATAGGATTCAGCAATTCTGCTTCTAGGTATATATATCCAACAGAACTCGTATACACCCACACACAAACAGGAATATTATTCAGCCATAAAAAAGAATGAAGTTCTGATATATGTTAGAACACAGAGGAACTCTGAAAACAATATGCTGAGTGAAATAAGCCAGACACAAAGGGACAAGTATTGTATGACTTCTTATGTACCACTTACATGAGGTACTTAGCAAAATCAAATTCATGGAGAAAGGGGGAATGGAGGGTCATTGCTGAATGGGTACAGTTTCTGTTTGGGAGGATGAAAAAGTTCAGAAGATGGATGATGGTGATGGCTGCACAACAATACAAATGTACTTATGTACATGTCACTGAACTGCACACTTGAAAATTGTTAAAATGGTAAATTTTGTTCTATACATTTATAAAACCCAGGGACCAGTCCAGAGTGGTTCCCACTGGCCAAATCCGATATAATTTGAGCATCAAAACAAATGACAGTAACAGAATATTCACAAAATAAAGCAAGCATCTATAAACCCATGCTGATGCAAATAAACAAACGGAGAGAGGAAAGCTCCACCTTACATAATAGCAACTAATAAACAGAACAAATGGAGCTAGGAAAAACCATGTGGCAACCATCACGGTAATAATTAACTCAGCAAAGAATCATCAGTGGAAGAATAATTCTCTGCAAAGAATCCAACTCGCGGGAGAAAATTTGATGAGGAAAAGGGCTTTCACAGAGCTTCCAAATCTCTCTCCACAAATTACTTATTACAGAGAAAATCAGTAACAGTACAGTGGACTAATCTAAAGAACAGAGCCTTAAAGTGATCCAGGTTCATGTCACCAGTCATGAGACCAGCCGACATCAAGTGCTTCCTGAAATGACATCCCGAGTCTCACCACAGGAAGCTACATACACCAAGAGACCGTCCACACAGCCGGCCTGCACTCCTAAAAATGGCGTCAAGACACTGAGGGCTGAGGAACTGGATTGAAGGAGACTGAAAAAACATGACAATGACATGAAACATGTGATTCTGGACAGGGTCACAGACCAGGAGTAGAAAAACAGCTATAAAGGACATTACTCAGACAACTGGTATAACCCGAATATGGGCTGTGGATTCCACCAACCTGACCGTCCCTGATTTTGGTAAATATACTGGGGTTAATAAAAAGAAAATCCTTGCTCTTGGAAAAGATACACTGAAATCTATGGAAAAGGGGACATGAGTGTGCACTGCTGTCAAATAGTTCAGAAGACAAATGTACATAGTATTTAGAAATAGCACACAAATGATTAAGTAGGTGGGGCTGATAACAACTGGGGGATCTGCGTAATGGGCCCATGGGAGCTCTCTGTACTGCTGGAACATCCTTTAAGTGTAAAATTGTATCAAAAGTAAATGACTAAAAACGAGCAAAAAAACCAACTAAACTAAACACAACAGGACAGAGTGTAAACCACAAGTTCATACTACAGCCAAAACAATTCTTCTAAAGGCCATTATCTAAGCAACAAAGACTCTTATTAGGAGGAAATTCTATAGATTTGTTATTCAAACAGTAACTTTACAAATGTATTTCAAGATCCAGAAAGCAACAGGTTATGACTTGTATCTTCAATATTACTTGAAATATAAAGTCCATACTTCGAAGTCCCCTATAAGTCACTAGTATCTATGAAGAAAAACAAGTTAAAAATCTGATAGATTAGTAGACTAGGGTCTCAGTGAAACCACACACACACAAAAAATGCATACAGGTCAAGTACCTGTCACTGACCCCAACTGATGAGGTCAGCACAAGGCTAGACGCTGCCACCAGAGAGAACGTACGGGCGCTTCTGGAATCAGCTTCTGACCTCCAGAGCCCCTGCCCATTCTAGAACAACCTGGGGCTACCTCAACAACCAGAAAAGGCCTGAAAACCTAAGATCAAGGGACAGAACAACTCAGAGACTCAAGATACCTTAAAATGTCGGAGAGAATCGGCGATGCCAGGAGCCAGCTCCTTGTCCACCCAGCCAACCATGACCCCATCCAGCAGCACAGGGTAGCACTCACTGTACGGTCGATGTGGCGCTCCGTCAACTGGAGTGACCCCTGAGGAGGTGAACAGACAGGATGAACATGTCGGATGCTTTTCCCAACATTTAAACTTCCCAGCAGGTGGGTCTGATGACTGCTCCATCATTTTAGATTGCTGGCCATCCTTTCTCTACACCGGAGTGTTTTGTATTGCTTGAGTAAATTTCTAAATCATTTCAGGAAGGACACCCCCCCGCCACCCCAATCTAGTGTTTCTAACTGCCTGTGGGGAGAGCAGCAAGGGGACGGGGGTGTAAGGGAGGCTTTGCGCTGTACACCTTTTACATTTTGATTTCTGAGCCATGTAAACATACTAACTTTCCCCCCAAAATCTAAAATTACATTTCATCCTTATGATTCACACAACGCAAAATTGTCTACTTGCTAAAATTTATTTGTAACCCCAATATCAATATTAGTGGCACTTTTTTGATCACTTGGGGAGATTCAGTGAAAATTTTGAGTCACTTGACACATGTGTTCCCAGCTGAGGTCAAACAAGGTGACGCTCTGCCTGCTTGCTTCAGCTCACACTGTAGACAAGCGTGCTTTCTGCACTCTGGGCAGTGCCATATTTTTTGCATCTTTGCGCATTCTGTTGGTGACTTTGCTGAGTAAAATGGCCTTCAAGCATAGGGCTACAGTGCGGGTTTCTAAGCACAAGGCTGTGCTGAGCCTTACGGAAAAACTACATGTTAGATAAGCTTATAGTTATAGCCCTGTTGGCTGAGAACTCAATGGTAATGAATCAACAATATGTATTAAATAAGGTGTCTTTAAACAGAAACCCACATAAAACAAAGCTATGTATCAATCAGCTGATGAAGTGTTGTGATGAGGCTTGCAGGAACCCAGCCTTTGTCTCCCCAGGAGCAGTGAATGGCTCAGTGACTGCTAATTCTGTGTCGGGGGTGACTTCAGAGAACAGAAGTACCGCAAACACCGAGAATCGCCTCTAATTAGGTAAAGAACAGACTTCCATGAGCCACAAATGCCTTCAGGAGACAGCAAGTATTTTACAAAGTGTCGCAGGTTATCTATAGTGTTTCATCCATCACCCTTGCAGGAATTCGCTGTTCAGCCTCACCAAAAGCCTAAATTGATAGCTTTATACCTGTTAACACCCACCCAACCAAACAAGAGCGTTTAGCCACCCACCCAGACTGCAGAGCAGGGCCGGAACAGACGCTGTGTATGCAAACTGAGTGACGACCTCACACGTGGCGCTCAGGTGATTCATCAGACCACAGGGCTCCCCGTCGGGGGTGTGCACGGGGCAAAGGAAACCCCAGGACTCGGGCAGCAGCCTGCGGACTGTGGTGGTCCTCATCTTGGCAAAATCAGCCCCTCTGTGCACGCAGCGGAAGTGGGAGAGATAGCGTATAAAGTTCAGCTTGTCAGCCACAACACAAAGTCCAGAATCTTGCAGGAAGCCAAGACCTTAAAAAAACAAAAGTCACTGAAAATAGGCTCAACTTAAAAGAAAAAGAAAAAAAGCCTGTTTGTATTGTAAGTTCTGCTAAGATGATAAAATCTCCACACTAAACATCACAGAGTGGGTTATCACGAAGTTTACTCAGCTCTGTTGAGCGGAAGAGTCTACAAAAATAGTAAAAACCCCCAGATTTCAAAAACTGCAGCAGCTCGACTGGTTCCTTATCTCCTCCACTGTACCTCCTCTGTGGGAAAACATGAACGGAGTAATAAAATAGCCAGTAATTAAATGGGATTCGTCCGAGAGGGCTGGACGACACACAAACACTTGTTAGCCCTTCAAGAACCTGTACCAGCAGCATCTGTTTAAAAAAAAAAAAAAAAAAAAGGCAGAATTCTGGGCCCTTAATAATCACTTTTTAAGGTTTTCCAGTCATTCTGATGCAACTGGTTTAGGGAGGGATGCGTAACAACCCTCCAGGATTAACCACCCATCTAGTTAACCTTTGTTCAGATAGCCAACCTGTCTTTAGTTTTCTAGAAGGAAGCACAGGAAATGCATTTGATTATTAAAATTAGATTTAAGCTAGACAGACAGCTTGTCTGAAGCCCTTCAGCCCAGTGTTCACCCATCAAAATTTACAACCTGAAGTCTGTCTTTAATGAGACAGAGAAGTTTACTTTCCAAAAGAACCTCTTTCAACAATATATAAATCTACATTAATCAAATCATTTGAAAATCATGACTGAATAAAGCTTATCCATTTAATTGTACCCGTTTTAGAACGCAGATTCCCAGTAGCAAGAAGATATTCAAATGGTTTTGTAAGGTCTGTTCCCATAGTAAAAATCTTCATCAGATTTTCCGTGTTCAAGGACACATTGGTCTTCTGAGACTTCTTATCTATGGCTGTTTTAACAGATACTAACCAAGCTTCCAATTTTTCCTGAAATAAGAAAAAAAATTAAAATTTTAGGTGTTTTAACTACAAGTTTCATATTTACTTTTACATAATCTACACTTCCTTAACAAAGGCTCACTAATTCATACATTTGACATGGAAAACATCTAAATTATAAACCTAAAAAACAGCTCTTCAGTGTGCTATTCTAGGTCAGGCATTTCTTAAAGACAGAAGATACAAACTTCTGTAGCTTAGGGTGTCTCAGCCTCGGCCGGTGGCCCCGGGGTTGGATGGTTCTTTGTGGTGGGGGCTGTTCCGTGCTCTGTGGGATGTTTCACAGCCTCCCTGGCCCTCACCCGCTGGGTGCCAGTAGCAACCCCAGGCTGTGACAACCAGAACTGTCTCTAGACATCATCAAAGATCCCTTGGGGTGGAGCAAAATCACTCCTCATTCAGATGATCCACACTAAAGGAAAAAAAAAAATCAAAACTGGCAGCTTAGACCTTAAAAAAAAAGTTTTTAATTCAAATGCTCTTATTAAGAGATCAGAGCAACTTCAATCCCAGAAACAGGCAGCAACAACCAAACCCTGAGCCAAAGCAGCAGCCTGTCGTCTCAAGAACAAAAACACTGAGGGGAGCTCAAAGTCCCCAGATGACACCCAGCATACAAGACAGCTGGCAAACCAGTAGGAAAGACGGACACTTTCTTATCTTATAAAACTTGAAACAGCGGAAAAGAAAGAGAAAACAAAAGAGACAGAAAAGAGGAAAAGACGAGCTAAACTTCCTCCACCTATCGTGGGGCTGCCTACTGCCTCCCTGTGGTTAACTAGCATTTACTGGGCATGAACTATGAGCTGGCACCTGAATATTTATTTAAGCTTCACGACAGACTTTTCCACAGGAAGCCGTACATTACAGGACCTCTGACTAGATAAGGAATTTGGCAATTTTTACTTCATTCCTCTCCATCTTCCCTGTCATTATGTTATCTCTTAGATTAAATCTTTTTAAGGGGTAATATTCAAAATACAAAATGCCACCAGATCAACTTTCTTGTAAAATGACTTTGGTGTCATGCCAGCATTGTCCCCCTAGACACACACAGACACATGGAGTCCTCATTGTTTACAGTAATCACGCCCTATGACGTCTCTGTATGCCCCACCGACGAGGACAGACCACGGCTCCCTGGGAGAGACGCAGGGCTAGGTTTCAGGGAGTCTCTGATCATCAACATTTTCATCAGCTGATCAATATGTAACCATGGTTTACACGTATTTGTTGAGAGACAGCTTAGTTTACATTGTTGATTTCTTATCGCTGAACTCACAGCCAACATCACTGTAACTCATGCCTGAACAAAAGTTGTTAAATACAAGTGTTTTCTCCATACAGCACGCTGCAGCCTTCTTATGCTCAGGAACGCTAGACAGCATTTCAGCACTGAGCTTGGGGACCATTTTCAACAGCAGAATCACCCCAACAAAAAGCACAAAAATGTGAAAGCATGGCACTCGGGGGTCCCTTGTTTATAGCGTAAGAGCCAAGAAGGCAGAGCATCACCCCATTAAGACCTCAGCTGGGACCATGAACATCAGGAGACCCCAACAATTGTTTGCTGCTCTCTGTGTACGTCTGCAAGTGACCATGAGGGCGCTGCGAGTACCGGTATCGTTGGGGTTACAAATAAACTGTAGCAAGTGGTGAATTCGCAAATACAGACTCTGTGAATAATGGGGACTGACTGTATGCATGGAAATAGGCCGTTTACACTTTATCATTAATTAATGTTATGACCAAGATTTGATATTGCCTTTACTTAGCTTTTATAAAAACATTAAAAGAAATTTCTGAACCTGGTACAAGCTACCTTAATTGCTTAAGTTCCTTAAGGCTAAACAAACAAAAAATAGAAAAAAAAAACTTACATAAAATGCCCAAACTAGAAATTACAAACATGCAGAAAACAATACTGCTGCCTCCGGCCACACCGTCCCATGGCAGGTGACAGCAGCCTGCACGTACCTTCAGAAACATGAGGAAGAGCTGACCGGGTGTCAGGACTTCTTGATTCACTAAGCTGTCCGGATTCTCCTCCACGCACTCCCCTTTGGCTAAAGCAAAGAGCTTCCGGGTCATGAGACAAAGCATGTAGAACTTTTCAGTGTTGGATTTCAAGTGGATACAGATGCACTGGCTGCCAAAACAGAAAGAAAAAGCTTAAAAACAATTCAGTTGCTAACACTGCGTGATGTCCCACTAACCAAGGTCCCCAGTCCCTGTTTACCTAAAAGTCCTTACACATTTTCGAAAAATTGCTTTTCACCTTTACCGGCAGCATTAGCAAAAGAACAGAATAGAGCTGTGGTGGCCAACGTGGTAGGGCTGGGCCACATGTGGCTGTTTAAATTTAAATTGATTAAAATTAAATGAATTAAGAATTCAGTTTCTCAGTTGCACTGGCCATTCAAGTGCTCAGCATGTGGCTCATGGCTACAGATCGGAGGATGCTGGTCCAGAGCAGGGCTCCTGTAATAATTACACAGCAGTTACAGAAGACAAAGTCCTAGCCTGGGGGAAATAAAGGGACGTGAAGCCTGCAATTTTCAGATGATGCAGAAAGGAAAACGACATATATGCAAGGAAATTAATAAAGGAAAGTAGCAAAAATGTCAACAACTAGAAACGTGAGTATCCAATGTACTATGTTTGTGGCAATTCTGCAAGTTTGAAGTTACTTCAAGAGGAAAGTTAAAGAGGACAATAAAACCAAATGAAACTAGCAGAAAAAGAAAGGTGAGGATGGCTGCAGAAACAAAGCGAGCCCCTACTTTGCTAAGCCAGGATCCCACCCCCTGGGCCATTCTGACTCCCAGGTGACGCACCAGCCCATCAGTACAGGGAACCGTGCACACCCTCTGCCCCTAAGAAACAATTCAGGCAAAAGCACACATACTCAAACAGAAACTCGGCAGCTTGTTCATTTGGGTACCAGTCAGGAACACTGAGCTTCACTCTGAAGCGTTCACCCAGGTAGTTAAGGACCTGTTTTTGTGTGCAGCATCCCTCTTCCATTACAATCCTTAACATCTGGGACACCGAGTTCCTAAAGAAAGAGTCATCCTCCTTTCCTTTGATGAGCTCCTGAAAAATCTGATAATCGGAAAAGTTGACAAGTGCCTAGAAAACAGAAAAGAAGGTTCTTTTTTTAATCGCTAATAATGACTAAACCATCTTAATCATTTAGTAACAATTCTAAAAAAAAAAAAGTCAGCACTCCTCTATTGCTGAATCTAAGTAAGTTTTTCAAGACGACAGCAATGCCTGTATGATACACACCGAGATGGTCCCAATAAGCCTCGCCCTCCTGGTATCCACAACCTTGGGCTCCTCCACACTGAATCAGGGCTGGCTGCTGTGACCAAGGGAATGTGGCGTGACTCTCAAGACTGGCTCATAAAGGGCACTGCAGCTCCCGCCTTGTTCTCCTGTCTTGGCCCGCTCTCTGGGAAACACAGCCACCTCTAGCAGCCCGTGGGAAGGCCCACATGGAGAGGAACTGAGACCTCCTGCCAACAGCCCGAGCTGACTTGCAGCCATGAGTGAACCACCTCGGGAGGGGATCCTCCGGCCCCAGTCAAGCCTTCTAAATGACAACAGCCACCGCTGACATCTCACAGGGCAGCCTCCTGAGACCCCGGCCTGAACTGCCCCAATTCTGAGCCACTTCCAAACTCCTGGCCGCAGAAACTGTGAGAGAAATGTGTACTGATGTTTCACCCACTGAATTCTGATCTACTCTGCTCAGGAGCAGCACACAGCCAGCACAGAGCATGAACTCTGACGAGGACGGCCTTTCCATTCTGCACAGGATCCCACTTCCAATGACCCGCTTCCCAACAAAAGAAAGAAATTCAGTAAGTCACACCTTAAGCGCAAATCCCAGAGGAAGGAAAAACAGCTCTTTCCGGTAAATAAAGTTCAACATAACTGTGCCGTTTTCCAAGTAGTGAAGGTTCATGTTGACAGCGGAATGCTCTTCCCTCACACAGTGCACTGAAACTCCTATTAAAACCAACAGAGCCAAACGTCAGACACTCAGCAGTACTATGCTGGCTTCAAACATTTTTTTTTTTTCTGAATTATTTTAAGTCTCTTGGAAATAATTAGAGCCAAACCACTAAGTTAGGACAAGACCGGTAACTAAAATGTACCCAGACTTTGCCAAATGTCCCCCAGGGTGCAAAATCTCTGTGGGCTGAAAACCACTCAAAGTAACTGAACCTATGAATTTAATGAAACTTCAGTTTCCTCCCAGAGCAGGGTCTTTTTTTTTTTTTTTTTTCAAATTGAAGTACAGTTGATTTACAATGTTCTGTTAGTTTCAGGTATACAGCAGAGTGATTCAGTTATACATCATATAAACACACACATATGTATATTCTTTTTTGGGTTCTTTTCCATTATAGGTTATTATAAGGTATTGAATATAGCTCCCTGTGCTGTATAGTAGGTCCCTGCTGTTTAAGTGTCCTTGTCTTACAGCACTTTATATGCCCACAGCCCTGAGGAGTTTGGTCACATACGCTTTATATCTCTAGCACCCTGTGGAGTCTGGTCAAGAGACAGTGGCTTGATCCAAGAGCTCGAATGGAGAAAAGCAGAATTTTAGATTTTAAGGTAATTCAGCTTCAGACGAAGACCACTAAGACAGACTGCATCGTGTGGCACAAAAGAATGAATGACGAGACACTCTGACTCGCCAAGATCCTGTTATCCTTAGTGTGTATGGGCTACCATTAGAGACTGATTTTTTAGCTCAGTTATAAGAATAAATTGTTTAATTGTAGGGCTCAAGAATGCAAAATACTATCCTATGAAGCCAGACACTGTCAGAGAGCGTGATCAAACAGAGGCCAGGTGGCCATCAGCCAGGGACCCCGAGGGGAGTGCCACAGACCCCGAACCAGACGACTTCTGAGACCCATACGCACCTCCAGCCAAGTCAGCCAGCCTTCAGCTTCAAAAGCAGTAACATGTGTTCAGTTTGAAAAAAAAAGTGAACACAGTAGAAAGTAGGTTTCCCACTATGAAATTATAATACAGAAATGCTTAATAGGAAAACAAACAATTTACATTTATGGGAGAAAAATATCAAAGACTCTCTTTGGCTGCAACTACTTTTTAATAAGAGAGCTTAAACTTTTCTAAAAGAACATTACAAAAATCACTACAACTTACCATACTGAGTATAGCCAGGTCCTCTGGTTTTCCATTTCGGTCTGACCATTGCAATGGGGAAATTTCGGCGAGGCATAATTAACATTCGGATGACTTTTTCAATGCCATTGATTATAAAATAGCCTCCCATTTCCTGCCAAAGAGATGAATTATAATTTGTTAAACAAAGATAAATAACTAACTATAAATATTAATCTGCCCAACTGCAAACATCACCCTCATTCCTAGCAGAAGAGGTGCACTCAGGCAAGAGGGAGGGCGGATCGCCTGGAAAGTGCAGATTTAATCAAGTCTCCACGACAGGACGTCAGTGCTGCATTTTCCCTATCTTACATTTTCCCTATCTGGAGACTGACGCAGAGAAAGAAAACCAGACTTCCCCCCCCACCTCCGACAAGCTTCCCGTCTTTTCACTCCCAACTCAGGTGCCTTCTATCGTCACCTGGCCTTTCTGTGCCCGGGCCCCGGCAGGTACCTCTGCTTCCTCGTGGTGCTCAATGAGGGCTTTTGGAGGAAGGTTGTATAAGTTGCAAAGCCTGGATTTCACCATGATGGGAACATGGCCAAGGAACTGTTTAATGGTTCCTTTGGGGATTCCATTCACTGCCCAGCTGATATCGGCCTAAATAAAAATAAGAGAGAAAAAAAATTACTTAGTAAAAGAGGAAATATCTGGATCTACAAGAACAAATGACTGTTTTATAAGTTTAAGGCAGAAGACCATAAATTAAGTGATTTTGTGCTTTAGATTGAAGAGATGGGATCTCCTGGATGGCGGCACTAACAAAGCAGAATTCTAGTATAAACTTTATTAGGCACCAGGTTTATTGTCAAAAATGTACAATGGGTGAGTTGTACTCACGGTCAGCTTTCCCCGGTAGGTGCTCCTCCGGCCCCGGCATTCTGCTGGATAAACGTTGAGCTCTTTGCAGATGCTCCCCTTCGGAACTGTGGGTGGACTGATGACAGCATCCACAATCGTAAGAGAGATACGCTCATCTTTGAAAGCAAATTCAAAGGGAGGTATCGCCTGAAATACAATTCACATTATTAACTGCTTGCATCTCCTAAGCACTTTTTCTCTACGACTCCTTCAAATCCCATGTGTTTTACAAGCATTGAGGGCTGAAATGCCAATGTGACAGATGCATCTAAAAAGACAGCCAAAGCTACACCCCGTCTACTCATACTCTCGCTAAGTACCTAAAACTACAATGCCTTAACTGAAGACTTTTTTGAGAGTCTACTACGTGCCAGATTCTGCAGCAGGCTCCAGGTACACCATGGTGCACAGAACAAAGCTGTCCTCTGAACCCAGCACCTCCCTTCTCTGTTCTTACATTGTACCCTCTGCGTGTGTGGCAGGAAAATGGAACTCCTGCTAACAGGGCAAGGAGATGGACACATCCTCCTGATTTAGGCCCTGACACTCTAATACCATTCTTTTTTAAAAATATATTTTATTTATTTATTATTGTATTATTTAATTATTTTTTATCCTGGTGGGAGGAGGTAACTAGGTTATTTATTTTTAGAGGAGGTACTGGGGATTGAACCCAGGACCTCGTGCATGCTAAGCATGTGCTCTACCACTGAGCTATACGTTCCCCCCCAATGCCATTCTTTAGGCGGATATGGGTACATTTCATTCCATGTGGCCTCATACTGAAGCCAGAGCCATGCCAGTGGGAAGGTAATGGCCACGGTGGTTCTTCCCCTTCCACAGCAGTTGCTTCTCTGCACCACTTCCTGTGGGAAGCTTTGCTGTTCTGAGCAAGGGGTATCACTGAGCTCTCCTCCGTATTAACTACCTCCTAGCCTTAGTGCTAGAATAACAAGAATGCCAAACACGAGCTAAGACTATAAGGGGGGTTCTCCACCTTCACCTGAGTTCAACTGACTTTTACCTCAATTTTTAAATTTTATCTAACGCTGGTACTTTAGAATTTAACATCCTATTCTAAAATAAATTTTAACATACATTTCTGATTTCAGAACAGAGCATTATTTTATTTCAATTGAGGTATAGTGGATTTACAATGCTGTGTTAGTTTCTGATGTGCAGCACAATGATTCAGATATATGTGTATATATATATTCCTTTTCCTATTCTTTTTCATTACAGGGTATTACAAGGTTAGAGCATTAGTTTAATACAGTATTTTTTTGCTTTAATTGAAGTATATAGTCAGTTTACAATGTTGTACCAATGCCTGGGGTACAGTGTAATGTTTCAGTCTAACATATACGTACATATATCCCTTTTCATATTCTTTTTCTAGAGCATTTGTTTAAAAAAGGGAGACTGGGGAGGAGGGTATAGCTAAGTGGCAGAGCGCATGCTTAGCATACATAAGGTCCTGGGTTCAATCCTCAGTACCTCCTCTGAAACATAAATAAGTAAACCCCCATCAAAAAATAAATAAATAAAATAAAAATAAAATTTTAAAGGGTGATGAGAAGATTCACTTTCTCAAACACAGCTGCACTATCTGTATCTTAACACAATCGATTCTCCTTATTCAACATAATAAATTCTGAACTGTTTTTAGGGGAAACACAAACTTAGGTTCCTACAAGTCTCAGACACATTTCATCAACTGATCAATCCATAACCTTGTTTTATGTGTGTTTCTACTTAAGGACATCCTATTTAATACATGTCATGGTTCATTAACACTGAATTCACAGCCAACAGCACTAACTCACGACTGACCAAAGCCCATCCAACACACACTTTCTCTGCAGGGCACGTCACAGCCTTTCTGCACTGAGGAACATTATTTTTTTTTTTTAACATTTTTTATTGATTTATAATCATTTTACAATGTTGTGTCAAATTCCAGTGTTCAGCACAATTGTTCAGTCATTCATGGACATATACACACTCATTGTCACATTTTTTTCTCTGTGAGTTATCATAACATTTTGTGTATATTTCCCTGTGCTATACAGTGTAGTCTATTCTACAATTTTGAAATCCCAGTCTATCCCTTCCCACCCTCCACCCCCCTGGTAACCACAAGTCTGTATTCTCTGTCTGTGAGTCTATTTCTGTCCTTTATTTACGCTTTGTTTTTGTTTGTTTGTTTTTGTTTTTGTTTTTTACATTCCACATATGAGCGATCTCATATGGTATTTTTCTTTCTCTTTCTGGCTTACTTCACTTAGAATGACATTCTCCAGGAGCATCCATGTTGCTGCAAATGGCATTATGTTGTCGGTTTTTATGGCTGAGTAGTATTCCATTGTATAAATACACCACATCTTCTTTATCCAGTCACCTGTTGATGGACATTTAGGCTGTTTCCATGTTTTGGCTATTGTAAATAGTGCTGCTATGAACATTGGGGTGCAGGTGTCATCCTGAAGTAGATTTCCTTCTGCATACAAGCCCAGGAGTGGGATTCCTGGGTCATATGGTAAGTCTATTCCTAGTCTTTTGAGGAATCTCCACAGTTTTCCATAGTGGCTGCACCAAACTGCATTCCCACCAGCAGTGTAGGAGGGTTCCCCTTTCTCCACAGCCTCTCCAGCATTTGTCATTTGTGGATTTTTGAATGACGGCCATTCTGACTGGTGTGAGGTGATACCTCATTGTAGTTTTGATTTGCATTTCTCTGATAATTAGTGATATTGAGCATTTTTTCATGTGCTTTTTGATCATTTGTATGTCTTCCTTGGAGAATTGCTTGTTTAGGTCTTCTGCCCATTTTTGGATTGGGTTGTTTATTTTTTTCTTATTGAGTCGTATGAGCTGCTTATATATTCTGGAGATCAAGCCTTTGTCGGTTTCACTTGCAAAAATTTTCTCCCATTCCATAGGTTTTCTTTTGTTTTACTTCTGGTTTCCTTTGCTGTCTGCACTGAGGAACATTAGAAAGCACTTTGGCACTCTGCTTGAGGGCCATTTTAAACAGCAAAATCACCAACAAAAAGCATAAGGATGGGAAAAACCAAGCAAACTTTGAAAAGGACATTTTGAACTTGCTTTAAAAAGTGGGCATCTCTCTCCTACTACATCATTATTTGTAGTGTAAGAAATTGAAACAAGAAGCAAGAGTGGCACCTTATTGGACCTCAGCTGAGACGGCTGCACACCAGGCAACTCAAATTTTTTTTTCTCTCTGTGCATGTTGGTGAGTACTAATTTGGGAGTTACAAATAAACTTTAGTGAGCAGGCAACTCGCGAATATGGAATTCCCAAATAATGAGAATCTACTGCATTCTGAAAAGATGACGGTGACAGACATGCCAACAGAATGGAGGAATTTACTCCAAAGAAACCGGGCAAAACAGTATATGACGAAGGCTATTTTCCCCGAGCTTTATAAATATTAGACATTTACCTGTGTTTTATGGAACATTTTCAAAAAGTATCATGGTACCAGCTAAACTGCAGCATCATTATCTGAGCCAGATTTTCTTCACCTACTTCAACCAAAACATTTTATAAGAGATTGAATATAGAAGCAGATATAAGGAGCCAGCAGTCTTCTAGTAAGCCAAACATTGAAAAGATATACAAAAATCTTTTTTTAAGAAAAAAATATTTTTAATAAAAAAAGGTTAATATAGAACTGGTTTATTTTTCATTGAACTAGTAGCTTTAAAATTTCTCAATTTCAGCTTCTAATAGAGTAAACAAAAGCTTTTTAGGAATCCCTCAAGAATTTTAAGAGTGGAAAGGGGTCCAGGGCACAAAAAGTTTGAGAATTGCTGGTCCACGTATTATCTATAAAATCTCTTATGTGGGGGGTTCATTATTTTAGACCAAGCCTTCCTTGATCATCTCAATCCTGGGCCCTTTTTCACTGTTTTAATAAAACCCAAGGCCAATTAACTTTTAAGTAGATGTATAATTTTTCTCATCGACATGACACAATAAGAGTCCAGGCATAACAGAAATTATTTCCCACCAAGCAAAAAGTTTTGTCTTTTGCAAAAAGGTGAAGGAATAATCTTCATAGAAGCCTCAACGTCTCCCATATTATTTGCAGAACAGAGTTCAGACATCAGGGAGTGGCACAGCTCTCCACATTATCCCCATCCCTCTCACAACACAAGTCCTACCCAGCAAAAGCTCAGGGTAGAGTCCCCTGGAGCGAATGCACTGTCTTTTTCAATACATGTAATCCTGCCCTTTCTCAAACACCTGGGTTAGCTGCCCTCCCGAAGTACCCTACACAGCGGTTCTCAAGGACTGGCATTGGCTGCCTTCACGGCTCCATCACCTCCACCCAAAACATGATCCCGAGCACTCAAAACTAAGAACTGTCTCTTATCCTCAGCGCCCAGGGCCTGGAACACTGGGATGCTTACTAAATGAGACCCTCCCGCACCATCTTCACTCCAGCTCTGCTACCATCACCCTCCAGGCCAATCACTTTCACGTGGAGCAAACGTTACTGAGTAATGTTATCAATCACTGTGGATTAAACGTTTCCTACTGAATTTCGCTTTTATGCCTCAATGATATCGCTCTCCCTCAACACAGCCCCGCGCTGAACCTAGCACAGTCAAGAAGTACAATTATTTGGGATTATATTGTGGCCCCCCCCCACCAGCCACCTCTGTGGGACCCCTGCCCGCGGCCTGTGCTGCTCCTCCCCGCAACCTCGGCCCAGGCCCACTCCCCCCGCCTCCTGGATCTCCTCCCCATCCCAGGCCCCGAGCCTCACCCCCTCCCACCGGTTTCCTCCTCCAGTGCCTCACACGCCACCACCCCCGACCCCCAGTCTCCCCGCTCCAGCTCCGCTAGGCCCCTCTCCTCCGCCCTCCTCGGGCAGGGGCTAGCGGCGCCGGCGAACGCTGAGGAGAGGGGAGCCCGGGAGGACGCCGCGCTCACCTGCACCGCGTGGCTCAGCCCCTCGCGCACAGCGTAGTTGAAGGACTCGACGTGCGCCCGCGTTAAGTCCTGCAATGCTGGCTTTTGCTGTTCCCGCGGGATCCCGTAAGAGGGGTCGGTCAAGTGCTTTAGGCTGGGCCCACTGGGCAGGTTCCGCCACCGGCTGCCGGGATCCATGCGTCCGCCTCCACACCGGGAACCAGCGACAGCTCTGCACTCGCCGGAAAGAATGGCCGGGGCCGGGCGCCCACGGCCTGCTGGGAAATGTAGTTCCTCCTGTTCCGCCGGTCCTGGGCCCTCCGCCTTTACAGGGTCGACTTGAAACCAATGCCGTGGAGCGAACGGGCCGGATTAAAACAGTACGGAATCAGAGAGTGGTCTGCCCGCCCCAAATGCCCCCTGGGCGAGACTCGGAAGGTTGAAAGCCGCTCCACACCCAGTTCGGCGTGTGACCTCTTCCGCTCTCATTCACGCTGTTAGGACCGGCGGAGAGCGGTCATCAGAGATTTCCCTCTATTCCCCTTGACCGCTTTGCGATCCAGTGCTGATGCAGACCCTCAGGTGACACCCAGCTGGAGTCAGGCTTCAGGGAAAAAGCCGATGTTGGGCACCAAACTGCCTGCTCTCTCCACCCAACTCTTTAGTCGCGAAGGCTCGTCACTGGGACGGCCAAGGAGTGGTCACTCCCCACTCCCCACATTTTCTAGACCTTGAGAGTCTTGAATGGGTCGGGGGTTGGGGAGGGGGGAAAGGCGGGCGTCCCAGGTGCATTCTAGCCTTAAGATCCTTTAAGTCTCTGTGAGTTCTTATGAAGCACTTATCTCCCTAGAACACGGATTTCATGAGGGAATGCCTGCAGCTGTCTATCAACATCATCTTTTGTGTGTCTGTTTAACAGCTGTATTCTGTATTGCCGTATAATTGATATAAGTTGCACGCATTTGAAGTGTGCACATTGGTAAGTCTTGACCTATGTATACAAACAAGAAGCCATCACCACAATTAAGACAATGAATTAATTCACCACTCCCAAAAGTGTCCTCCTGCCCCAATTTCACCTTTACCAAGTCAGCAGGTAATTTCCATTCCTGTATCACTTTTAAAAAGTTATCTTCAGTTTCTGTCTTATATTGACATCACCAAATCTCCCAAGATGTGTGCAGCCGTGATCTATATTCCTTCTCTCCCTTTACAATGTCTGCTGCTTTTAAGGAGAACTCTTTCTTCATCCTCTTTCTCTTGGTCAGGGACTCCTGGAAGGCAGAGAATGAGAGGATCATTGCAGGAGCTATCATTTCCATCAGCATACAAACTTGCTGGAAAAGCTGTTAAAACAAAGCAAACAAAAACAACTCACTGATCTCTTCAGCTGCCACACGAATTCTCTCTTCTTTTACGTCTGAAAAGGGTTGAGCGTCCTTATTATCTCTCCACTGCTTTCAAGGTTCATCCGTGCTTCAGCATGTACTTCATTCCTTTCACGGCTTAATAGGAATCCATCCATTGCATGGATACACATTTCGTTTATTTATTCACCATTTGACGGATATTCGGGTTGTTTCCACTTTTGGCTATTACGAGTAATGCTGCTAGAAATAGCCATGTGCAAGTTTTTGTCCGGACGTATGTTTTCAATTCTCTTAGGTATTACAGTTAGGAATGGAATTTCTGGATCTTATGGTAACTCTATGCTTCACTTTTTGAGGGACTGCCAAATTTTTCCAAAAGCAGCTGTACAATTTTACATTCCCATTAGCAATATATGAGGATTCCAATTTCTCTATGTCCTCACCAGTATGTTATTCTCTGTTGTTTTTTTAAAATTACATCCACCCTGGTACATGGAAAGTAGTATCTAATTGTGATTTTTTGCATTTCCCTAATGACCAGTGACACTGAGCATATTTCCGTTAGAGAAATATCTGTTTAGACTCTTGGTTCGCTTTAAAATTGGGTTGTCCTTTTATTGTTGAGTCTTCATAGTTCTTTATATATTCTATACTAGACCTTATCAGATACATGGTTTGCAAATATTTTCTCCCATTTTGTGGGTTATCTTTTACTTCCTTGGTTGTGTTCTTTGAAATACAGAAGTTGTTAACATTGATGAAGTCTAGTTTATCCTTTTTCTTTTGTTGCTTATGCTTTTTGATAGCATATTTAAGAAATTGTTGCCTAATCCAAGATTGTGAAGGTTTACACCTATGTTTTCTTCTAAGAGTTTTTGTTTTTGTTTCAACTCTTACATTTAGGCTCTTGACTCTTTGGGGGGGGGTAATTAGGTCTACTTATTTATTTTTTGAGGAGGTACTGGGGATTGAACCCAGGACTTCGTGCGTGCTAAGCATGAGCTCTACCACTTGAGCTATAACCTCCCACCAACCCCAATTTTGAGTTAATTTTTGTATATGGTACAAGAAAGGCACTAACTTCATCGTTTGCATGTGGGGATTCAGTTCTAGCACCCACTTGTTAAAAAGACTATTCTTTCCCTTACTGAATTGTTTTAGCACCTTGTCAAAAATCAACTGATCATAAATATGAGGGTTTATTTCTGGACTCTCAATTCTGTTGACTTAATCTATATGTCTACCCTTATGCCAAACCACAGTCTTGCTTAGTATAGCTTTGTAATAAATTTTGAAATCAGGAAGTGTTAAGTCCTCCAACTTTGTTCTTTTTTTTCTAGGTTGCTTTGGCTATTCCTGGTCGTTTGTTTTTCCATATGAATTTCAGGATTGGCTTGTCAATTTCTGCACAAAAAGGTGGCTGAGCTATTTGATAGGGATTATGTTCAATCTGTAGATCAATCTGGTCTATTTTCATCTTAACAATAATTGTCTTCGAACCCATGAACATGGAATGCCTTCCCATTTATTTGGCTGTTCTTTAATTTCTTTCAAATATGTTTTAGTTTTTCGTGTGCAAACGAACTTCTTTTGTTGAATTTATTCCTAAGTATGTAATCCTTTTTGATGTTGACATAGGAATTGTTTTCTTAATTTTCAAATTGCTCATTTATAGTGTATATAAATACAACTGTATTTTATATATTGATCTTATTTCTGGCACTCAAATGAACTCATTTATTAGATCTAATAGGTATTGTGGATTTCTTAGGATTTTCTATATGTAAGTTCTTGTTAAATGCAAAAACAGGGAGTTATATTTCTTCCTTTCCAATCTAGATGTCCCTCCTTTTTTCCTTCCTCTCTCCCTGTCTTCTTTTCTTCCTTCCTTTTGAACCCTTAACACAATGTTGAATAGAAGTGGCACCGATAGACATCTTTGTTTTGTGCTTGATTTTAGGGAGAAAGCTTTGTTTTTCTTCATTACTTATGATGTAAGCTGTGGGTCTTCCCAAAGATACCTTTTATCCAGTCGAGGAAGTTCCCATTTTATCCCCAGGTTTTTGAGTGTTTTTTTTCAATTCACTGAGGCTTTATGGTCTAGCATATTGTTTATTCCCAACAATGTTTCATATGCACTTGAGAAAAATGTGTATTTTGCTACTGCTGGGTTGAGTGTTCTATTAATATTTGTTAGACCTGGTTGGTTTATATTGATTTCTGCTTCCTTGTTGATCTTTTGACTAGTTGTCCTATCCATTCTTGAAAATGGGAGATTGAAAGCTCCAATTATTATTCATGAATTGTTTATTTCTCTCTTGAGTTCTGCCAGTTTTTGTTTCATGTACTTTGGGACTCCATTGCTAGGTGCATATGCTTGTAACTGTTATATGTCCTGATGGACTGACCCCTTTATCATTATAAAATGTCCTTCTTTGCCTGTATTAACAATGTGTTTCTTACGCTTATTTTGTCTAATATTAGTATGGCCACTCACACCTCTTTGAGTTAGTTTGCATGGTGCATTTTCCCCATCCTTCTTTTACTTTTACTTGTTTGTGTCTTTGAATATAAAGTGGGTCTCTTGTAGATAGCATAGAATTGGATCATGGTTGTTTTGGTTTTTTTATCCATTTTGCCAGTCCTGCCTTTTGACTGGAGAGCTTAATCCATTTACATTTAATGAAATTACTGATAAGGCAGGATTTATCTGTATATTGCTATTTGCTTTCTATGTGTCTTACACCACCCCCTCCTTTCCTTCATTACTGCCTTTTCTTTTATTAAATAGGTGTTTTCTAGTGTAACGTTTCAGGGTTTTTTTTAACTATATAGTTAGTTATTTTCTTAGTGGCTAATGTGTCTTGGTGTGGATCTCGTTGAGTCTATCCTACTTAAGAGTTCATTGAATGTCTTGGATGCACTTCAATGGTTATCACCAAAGTGGGAAAGTTTTGGACCACTACGTTTTCCCGTGTTTTCTTCCCCAACCTCTCACCTTTCTTTTAGGATTCCTATTACATATATTGGTGTATATATATATATATAGTATATATATATATATATATATATATATATATATATATGTTTCTAGAGCTCTGTTCATTTTTTCTTCATTCTTTTTTCTTTGTCCTCCTCAGACTAGATAATGTCAACTGACTTCAGATTCACTGATTCTGTCTTCTGCCAGCTCAGACCTGTTTGAACACTTCTACTAAATTTTTCATTTGCATTATCATACTTTTCAATGCCAAAATTTCTACTTTGTTCTATTTAAAAAACAATTTCTATTTCTTTAATGATACTGTCTCCGGTGACACATAATTCTCATCCTCTTTTACTCCTTTAAATATACATTTAAATAGCTGAATTAAGGTCTTTCTGTCACAATTGCAATGCCCAGGCTTCTTTAGGGATGGTTTCTATTGACTGTCTGTTCCCTCTTTGGACTATACTCTCTTTTTTTGCATGTCCCATATTTTGTGTTGAAAATTGGAAAATTTTAATAGTACAATGGGGTAGAAGCATGGATTCAAATAACTAGTGATATCCTAGAACAGTGAACACTCACAATAAGATGAAAGAACCAAAGGGGACAAAAACACTTGAAATATGATTCCTTTAATGCTCCAGGCATTTTAAACATTCATAAAACTGCCTTATTTCAGAAGTCATTTCCTCTTAGATACAGATTCTGTGTTCAGGATCAGAGACAGTTTTGTCTATGGCACCCACGTGCCAGGGCGACCCACTCTGGCACCTCATCTTTTCTAGCAGAGTTCCCACCGCCCACAGCAGGGCCCCTGTGGACGCAACCCTGCACAACCTCAGCTCTTAGTGATAGCACCCTCTGCGGCATTCCTGCTGCTTGCGGGGGGCTGTGGACCCCACCCTTTTGCAGCACAACCAGATGTTCCAAGTCTGGGACAATCATCCTGAGGCGCTAGGGAAACGGCGCATCAGCTGGCAGGTCTCCCAGCACCCGCTCCACCCCATCAGACAGACCCCGAGGCACACCCACATCCTGGGGAAGTGGAGGTTATTATTCCCACGGGAGTGCAGTGGGAGGGAAGGGGCTTTCCTCTCAATAATTAATTAATAACCTTAACATGTCTTTAGCAGATTTATAAATCCACATCTGTTTACACTCATTGACAAGGCTTCACAAACTGTTTAAGTAGATGAAAGCATGTCTGAGTCTCCGAAGGCTGTGACAAGGAGCAAAGCGAACCTGCTGGGACGGCATCGCTGTATCACGATCATGTAGGTCAGCATCCGGCTGTTCTCAACGAAATGCCTGCCCTTCTGAATGGAAGTTTTTAACAAGCTCTAAACTTTATCTGATTCTTCCAAGGCAATAATGTGTCTGGCCTTCCTTCTCAAGCAGTGCTTCAAGACATCTCAGGGCATACTGATGCCTGAGGTTCTGACTTAATTGGTTGGGAGTGAGGAGGTGTGGTCATAGACATTTAAAAAAAAATCTTCCAAAGTGATTCCAGCATATGGTCAGTGTGGAGAACCTTGGTGCTAGAGGTTCTCCAGTCTTCCTAATCTCACGTGTCCTCACTAAATTCCCATGAGGTAGTCCCTGGGTCAGGCAACAAGCTCATCCATGAGATAAGAAACTAAGGCACAGAGAGGTTCATGGGCTTCTCTGATGCTGTGCAGCCAATGACAGAGTCAAGATCAGAATCAACGTCTCCAAAGGATAACGCCTCCTCCCTCAGCAACTGGCAACAATGGACAGACTACACGTGTGGATCCTGACTGGGGAGCAAGGCCTGACCACCTGTGCCAAGGATATCATGGAAGGACATGCAACAGTTCTGAGCCAACCACCCAACCTGATCAGAAATAAATGCATAAAATAGACACATGATAAAGCCTATTTTTCTTTTTAAAGCCTTCCTCCCCTCATGTATCTGCTATCAGTTCGGGTTTCTTAGAAAATCCATCAAGATCCACAGATTTCCTAACATCTGAATTCTTAGCTCTGTCACTGTAAAAGCTGGAAAACTCTTGAATGTCCCTAGAATTTAGGTCTAAAAGATCACTACAAATCTACGTTCGTAATGACAGCACTGCAAAAACCTCCATGCTGTCCCCGCCATGTAGGCTTCCCAAGGCCCCAGGACCCTACAGTTTCTAAATGGGTGTCCACCTCACAACTGGCTCAGAAGCCCCCCCACATTCACCCATCAGCTGCGCTGGGTCTCCAGGCCTCCTCATCACTGACTGTTTCATTTTGCTCTGGATGCAAACTCCCTGATCTGTATTCTGGATTTTAGCACGTGCTGCATTTCAGCACGTTTATTTTGTAATTCCAAACTCCCAGGTGGGCCAAGCCAGTCAGGCCTTCCGTTTTACATCCTAAACCCACCTCTGCATCTATTAAATCACTTCTATCATGATTCCTCTTTTTACCATAAGCTCCCACATCTCACCATGTTTGAGGTGTTGCTCTTCCTTCTCTTTGTAAGTCTCCCCTGACTGCAGAACCATTCTGCCTAGTAGAGACAAACCATAGAGCACACATAAATGCCCCAGGGAGGACCCCGCTGCGTTCGAGGGAGGAGGGGGCCTTCTCAGGAGGTGTGCTGTGATCCCCAGCACATTGTTCACTCAGCTCACACTGGACACAAGACGGCATCTGGGTCTTCCTATTGCTAGCGATGTGGCCTCCTGCCAAGTCTGCAGGATATTCATCAATCCTGTAAGTAGCAGCTACACCAACAGAGCACGTTAACATCTGCTGTCTTACAAGATGCCTCGTGCTGCTCTGAAACCACATCTCTCCTGTATTTAAGAGACCCTCCCATTCTGGCGACACACACACATTCAGAGCCTCTCCCTGACTCGGAGAGGCACAAGCAGACAGAGAATCTTCCGTGGAACAAAACCTGCCAGTCCAGCTCCTGCAGAAGGTGCTTGGAGAGCAAGGAGAACAGAACGGGGAAGAGCCCCCTGGGTCTGGGGAGTGGAATTCTACCTTCTCCTGACCCCTAGAGGATTTTTTTAAAACCAAAGTTAAAATTAAAAAGGAAAAAAAAAAAAAACTGAATAAAAGGGAACTCAGCAAAAGGGCATATAGAATTCTGGTTAAAACAAAGAGAACTGAGAATCATCATATTTCAAAGACCCATCACACCCAGCTATTAAGTAAAGCAAGACTTTTTTTTTTTTTTTTTTTTTTTTTTTTGGTCTCTCATGCTTATTAGATGCTTACAGGTTTGTGCAAACTTGCTGCTTGGTTTCTAAACATGCAGAGTGCGGACCTAGAGCAGCAGCGTTTGCTGTTTGGAGCCCGGCCCGCGCCAACACTGCTAGGCGACGGGCCTAACGCCACCGGGGCCGCCAGGGCCACCGTCCCGGGCCCGGGATGACAAACCCCCCCCCTGACCGCGAGGCGGCGCCGCGCAGCCCGGAACCCAGCACTGCTGGTGCCACTTGTCCGGACTCCCGAGGGCCGGAGGCGGGGGCCGAGCGAGGCACATGGCAGCCACCTCCCAAGTGCTCCCACGTCCCGCCCCCGCCCCAGCGCGGAGGCCGCAGCCGGGCCCGGAGCTAAGGCACTAACGCGGCGGGGGGGCGGGCGGGCGGGGGTGGACACCGACCAGGTCCCAGGGCGGCAACCCCGGCGGGGAGAGGCGCTGCCCACAGCGCCGCCTTAGGGGAAAAATCAGACTTTTCAAAGGATGAGGACGTAAGATAAGCAAATCCCTGTTTTTCCCCCCTTAGAAGAACATTTTGCTCTCTGCTCAGAGTAACCTACTGCAGTTTTTGAATCTCAGTAGCAGTGCAGAGAGGTCCACCCGGGGACCTCCGGGCAGCCACTTCCGGGCAAGATGCCTTTCCTTCTCCTGCGCTCTCCCCCATCACGTCTCTGCAGCTCTTCCTCCTGTTTGCCTTGATAACGAGCAAATCGGACACGTCTCCTTCCCCCGGAGCAGGGCCCCGTCGCGCGTCTCCCGAGGCAGCTCTGGGCACCTCCCTGGGTCACAGCTTGACGAAGGCGGCCGGCTGGGTCTGCGGCTGATCCACGTCCGGGGGCGGGAAGACGCTGGCGATGGCAAGGTCCACGATGCCCTGGCACAGCTCTGCGTAAAGCTTCCTGAAATCGGTTCAGAGAGACCGTGTTGAGGATGCTCATCCAAGTGCAAGCGAAAAAATCAAAGCTTTTTCCACCAGGATCTGCCTAGGAAACTCCACCGCACATTTACCAGACTGCTGTCCACTGTCGGTACAAACACGGAAGGGGGCACTACGTGAAGATAAAGCCTCCACTCAGTAAGTACTTCTAGAAGGTCTTGCAGGTGAACAGACAACTCCTGCTCTGACCTGAACTTCAGGGAAGACAGGCAATTTCAATAGAGAATAGGGGCCTGCCTTTAGGGGGTACACACAGAGGGGCAGGCTCTCCCCAGGGAAATCTCCCAGGCAGTGCGGTTGAGGGGACTTTAGGAAAGATTCCCCAGAGTGACAGCTCTGCTGAGACCTGGAGAATGAAGTCGGATAGAGAATGGATGACAGGGTAGAAAACAGGATAAAGGACGGGGAGACAGACATAAAGAAGGAGGGTGAGATGAGATGGGGGAGAAAGGCAGGGAGGGAGAAGGAGGGAGAGTGGGGATGAGGGGGAGGGAGGGAGCAGCCCCACCGCGAAGAGAGAACTTGGGGCATGTCGGGGAACTGGATCATCGCGGTGAGAGGCTGGAGACAAGGCAGGGCCTGATGCCTCGTGCAGGGGTCTGGACTTCAGCCAGAGGCAACGGGACCACCAAAGCAGAAAAGTGAGGCAGGAACCCCTCTATCCAGTCTCTTCAGGGTAGCAGTGAGGGCCTCCATCTCCCCACCCACTCATTCCGTACAGGGCTTCTGCCCATTTCACAGGGCAACTCTCACAGGACTGGCTCTAACATAGGGGAAAACCAGACCACTGTGGTCCAGAGAGAAAACCCACATCTGAGATGATGCTCTGGGCCAGATGTGCACACTCAACTCACTCGAGACCCATCTGGAAGGGCAGGAGCCCAGGCCAGCCCAACCTAGAGGAACAGAGGTGAAGAGTCTTCAGTGCCCTGATTTCTATAGGATGCTATACCCCAATCTCCACCAAACAGGAAATCTTCACAAAAGAATTCCCATCCCCCCGATGCAATGGCAGATCTCTGCCATCATCCTCCCCAGCACAGACACCTTTTCTCCAACCCCGTTTCCTATTATGGGCCTTGAGGCTGGAGCTTCTACGTTCCAAGCCCTCGTAAGCCCTCTGGGAAGAAAGCTCATGCAAAGCCATGCGTCTGTGATCTGCTGTGGGAACTCCTAGCTGCCAGCTAGCCTTCATCTCTCCTGCTAGCCACTGCTCCTTCCTCTCTCCCCCTCCCCAGTTCCCCAGCCCCTGCCCTCTGTCTACACGAATCAAGTCCCATTTTCAACAGTCCAGTGTGTCCACGCTACTCAGCTTCTCATTCTGAAGGGATAGTGAGGCCTGCAAGGTAGCTGTTAAACTTGGCACTTGGCAAGTCACCATGAGCCACAGTTGGTGAAACACACTGTGTTTGGTGTTTCATGATGCTTGTCCTTAACCACCTGGGAAGGCATTTCCCAAAGAGAATTCTGGGGTTGGGTGGAGGGGAGGAGAGGACACAGCGTCCACTTGGCTGAGTCAATTCAATCCTCGGATTGCTGGTGTAGGATGTGCACCATATGCAGGCAAAGTGTGTCTGTGAACACCCTGCTCATTTCCATACAAGATGAGTCGGCCATATTTTCACATAAGCAAAACAATGGAAACTCTGGTTCACAAGACTTTTCTTTGACCACATCATCATGTCACCACCTCTGTCTACCCTCTTCCCCATCTACCCTTAAGAAGCAGGCAGAAAGGTATTTGAAAGTTTACTTCCTTCAGCACAAGAACGAGACCCACCTGCCTCCTGGTGTGGCCTGGGTCCCTTGGGGCTTTCAAAGCCACCTCACTGTGAGCTCCCATCCCAAGAGTCCTCCCCACTCAAAATCACGAACCAAAACCTAGACTCTTGTTTCTTTTCTATTACAGCGATTTTAACACAGCATGACAGTATAATTAATTGGACAGTGTCTGTCTCCCTCATCCAGTGGACTCCTTGACGACACTCATTTTCACATGTCCCCTGAAAACCCCGCTGCTCCTCCAGATCGTGCTGCCCTCATGCGGACTCTGAGCAAAGGGAATCCAACAGACAGTGAGTGGCTGTGTGGGAGCTGGCGAGATGGAGCCCAAAGAAGTTGGTGAACATTGATGCAGGGGTTTATCACTGGAGGCCTCTGTCGGGCTCCAGCATCATGACCTGACCCTGCAAAGCACCTTAGTGATCAGGTGAGTTCCCACCAGGCGCATGGGCACTACTGACAGAGAAAAAAGTCCAAGTTGTTACTCAGCACTCTGACTAAACTAAGTAGTTGCTGCTTCTCCACCCTCCCGTGCCTGGGGATCCTTCAATCCTTACATGGAATAAAAGAGGCAGATTCACCTTTTCCAATTCAGAGACTGGAGGTCTACCCTGGAGCCAAAGCCCTTAGGGCCAACGGTAAATAAAGGGTCCAATCTCTCTTGGAAGTGTTCCGGGCTATCTGGAGACTGGCCTGGGATAATCTATGCTTGGAATCAAAGAGCTATCCTGCAGAAAATTGCTTAGTGAACATCTGATAGGCTTCAGGAATAAACAGAAACAGAATCACTTCCCCCTCCACAAGACAGTGAAATTATTTTATTCCTTTCTTACATTGTATACTTGGAGGCCTGACTGCATTTTATATTCTGGTCCCTCCACCGCCGTGGAGATGTAGTGGCATCCCCGTCTTTAAACACTTGAAGCTGCCACTTAAACACTCTCAGAGCTCTTTAGAGTAAGTAGACCGAACCTCCCTGCTTCCTGAAACCCCCATCTTGGCTGATAAATCCGATGCATCGAAGCACCAATGTCACTAGGGAGCATCAGGAAGATAGAACGATGTCTCTACTGAAATAAAACCCAGCAGTTACTGAGTCAGGAGAGAAAAAGTGTTAACCAGGAACACACACTCTGTCCCTCCAATTAATATTTACAGGGTAGGATGTGCCCAGCACTGTGTTCAGTGCTGGGACTCCAAGGAGGAAAAAAAAAAAACAAACAAGGCTACCGCCCTCGCGGTGCATACATCCTGGGAAGAAAATAAAAATGAGTTGATTTGATGGCAGTTAGCGTAATGAAGTGAACGACCAAGGCTCTGGCTGGAGAAAATCAAGCATGAGGTTGTTCAGGGAAGGCTGCCTGGAGATGCCATTCTGACAGAGCAGCAGCCAGCCATGATGAGCCTGGGCCAGGGGCGGGTACAAGGCCCCACGGCAGGTAAGAGTCATCAGGGGAATGGTGCTTGGGATGAGGCTGGAGATAGGGCCGAGGCAGCAGCCTTGCAGGTGGAGGGGAGCCTGGCTTTTATCCCAGGTGCAACGGGGAGGCTAGAAAACAACATGGTTTCCACTGACCGCTCTGGCTGCTCTGGGGAGAACGGACTTTCCTGGGACAAGAGCAGAGGGCGAGATCCCAGTGAGGAGGCTCTCTGCAAAAGCAGAGATGTTCTTCTGCGGAAGAGGAAGGGAGTCGGGAGTGGAGGACTGAAGAGGCTGGTGGCAGAACCCACGCAGCCCCAAAGGACAGAACCAAAGGGTAATGGAAAGGGGGAGGCAGGATCTCTGTCAGGCTTCTGGCTTAGGACCTGGAAAGAGAGGACCTGGACATTCACTGTGATGGGCAACTCTGGGGTGGAGTGCCTGTCAGACATCCATAGACATCCTTGCAGGACGCTGGGAAGACAGGTGCAGATACTGGCCTGGAACTGTGGGCTGCAATGCAACTGGGTGATTTTAAAGTCATAGTGTGCAATATGGTCTCAGCTGGGGACCTTGAAAGAACAGTTTCTGCGGGGTGGGTGGGATGGAAGTCAGCCTGGAATGGACCAGAGCGTGACTGGGAATTGAGGAAGAGGAGACCACTTGTGCAGGTGTGGCTCTCCGGAAGTGTGGCTGGGAAGGGAGCAGGGAGGGAGTGCTCACCAGAGCAGGATGTGGCTTTTTTAATAATTGGGAAAATCTGCTGGGTACCACCTGCTGATAGGAACTGTGCAGCAAAGAGGGAGAAAGTAGGTGAGGAAGGCAAGAGGACAGGGGAAGGGAGGGGAGGGAGGGGAGGGAGGGGACTGGGTCCAGAGAGCAGGGGACAAACCTTTGGTAGGAAGGACAGGAGAAGACGGGCACCTCCTGTAGATGTGGTCAGGGAGGATGTGAAACATCCCACTCTCCTCCATCCCTGGCCTGCTTAACTCACCTTCCTCCTTCAGATCTGTTTCAAGCACCACCTCCCAAGGGGACGTTTGGCTCAATTATATCACCTTCTGACAACTTTTACTCTATGAAAGTGCTTGTCCCAGCTTCCAATCTACATTTGTTTTATCATTTGTCCACTAATGGCAGGGCCTGTGTCTCTTTGCTCACGACTGTGATCTGGAGCTCAGTCCGGGGGTTAGGGTTAGGGGTACCGAACAGGTACTCGTTAGCTATAGACACTGACAAAGGAGGTGGAATCTGGTGGAATCCACTGATGAAGGATGCTCATGGCTGTGACCTGCCATGTCACAGCCCTGGAGCAAGAGGCAAAGGCTTGGCTCCCAAGGAGAGAACAATTCATGTGTTAACACTGCCCCCTGCAGGTGTGGGCCTTTCTCCTACCCAGTTGGAAGATCACCTCAATTTCTCCAAGATGTGGACGTGGGGAGCCATGAAAGGGTCTTAACGCCGATGAATGTGGATCTTGAGAAGAACCAACAGTCTTTGAGGATTAAGTCGCAGTGACTCCTTTCCATGTAAGGCCTTCCACAGTGTGGACCAAACTCGCCTTTCCAATTCCATCTCTCCTTACTCCACAGAACACCACACTGCAGCCTGCAGGCAGGTTCTGGCCACCTGTGCATCCCCTACAAAGCCTGGCACAGAGCAAGGTCCCAATGGACATGGAGGTCCCCTCCCCCTTGGCTCACGTGATGCTCTCCTCTTACACCCCAGCTTCAGCTCCACCATGTCTGTATCTTCTCACACCACCTCCTGCCCAGGGAGCTCCTGAGCTTCTTGGCCCTCACTGTCTCCCCCACCGACAGGACCCTGCTGATTCCTTCCCTTGTCTCACGAGAGGGTCTCCCTGATATTGTTAGGTTTGTTTGAAATTCTCACGACATCGACCAGCCATCTGAGCACAAACTAAATGTGTAATACATACAGGTAGGAAGTGGGAGAGTAAATGACTCAGCAGCGCCCCCTGTTGGCCAGGGTCCTCCCAAAGTGCTCCCGTTGGCAGGCTGCTGGTACATCCTGATGGCACTCAGAGCCTAGGCTTGGACACCTGGCGGGCAGGAGCTCACCACCTTGCCAAGACAGGCTATTCCAACTGTGGAACTGACTGACCCCCCCACCCTGTGAAAACACAGTGGCGTTCAGGCTTACTGAGCACAAGCAGGGGCGCCGTTGACTTCAATGAGCCAGACCTTCAGCTCCTCATCCACCATGAAGTCGAAGCCGAAGAGCTGGAAGCTCTGGTAAGGGAGGTGCTTGGTGCTGATGGCAGGCTCCACGCTCAGGAGGCAGCTCCTGCGGGGCAGAGGGGGAGAGCTCGCTGAGAACGGGGTGGGCCAGGGAGAAGGCCCATGGAGATGCGCTTGGATGATTTTACATCATTTACATCAAATGTGCCGATGAAAAATTAGCTTCACTTAATTCTCTCTTTTAAACGTATTACCAACAGATTACTCAAAACAATGCTACTTACTTGTTAGAAAATTCTGCAATCACTCTTGTTCCTACAAGTAGAGGCTGCTTTCCCAGCACAACGCTGAGTCACCACGATCCCTGTGAATGTGGATTCCTCCAACAGGTGGGCTATGCCACATTTCCATGTATTTTTGCCATATTAAAAAAAAAAATGGACCACCACTTGAGTGATGAGCAGAATTTGCAAAAAAAAAAAAAGAATTTGCAAAAAATCCCCTTCACTTCTTTCACTAGCTCCAGTTTTAATGTCAAATTGTTGCTTTTAATTAAAAGCTTTATATGTTGAAATGAGATACTGAAATATAGAATAGAATTATTCTTAGGATTGACTACTGTTGGCAAAAACTGGAGGACTTTGGTGACACAGTAAAGGTGATAGCTGTCCTTCACCACAGCTGTATATTTAGAAGGAAACAGGTATGTCCTTATAAGTAAGTCCTGGCTCATGACTTTAAAGAACTGAGGCTGCGTTCCAACTGTGAACTTGGAGCCAAGGTCTTGCTCTCCCAACCTCCCTCCACCAGTCCCCCACCTCAAGCGTCAGTTTCCCTCTTTTTCCCCAAAGAGGAAACATTTTCTACAGATGTGTTTAAACCTTTAAAAATAATTTTAGGCAGTCAGCCACTTAAGAACCAATTAGAATAAAAGTTTCTTTTCCCTGTTCATCTTTAACCTGCAAGCCACAGATCACAGTTTTTTCTATAGCTCATCTCTTTTCTACGAGAGAACACCCTTTTAATTAAAATGTCCCTTAAAATATTATAATTAAGAAAAAATTTTAATTTTAATAGATGCTCATGATAAAAAAGAAAAAAACCCCACCAATATTGAAGAATCAAAAGTGAAAGAAACATCACCCTCCAAAAACAGAAAGGAAAACTTGAGCGCCAAAAGCAAAACGAAGTATTTTTTTATCTGCTGAGAACTCAAGTTAATAATTTACTTTAAGGAATTTTTTATTTTTATCATCAGAAACGTTCTATAGTACATCTTTTTTTTTTTTTCCAGCTGGAGTGGGAAGTTTGGGGAAAGCTAGCAGGGGGAAAAATAGAACAAGAGAGCAGTGAGGTGCATTTACAGTACCCAAGAAGCAACGTCCCCTGAACTGCTCAGAACAGCGAGGAGGACGGGGGTGCGGCAAACATCAAAAAAATCTTTTGCCTAAAATAGGAATTCTTTCTTCTGCACACTCGGCTTATCTGGGGTCAGAATTCCAACCACACGTTATTCCCTGAAGAAATGGAATGCTGAGTGAGCCATGGCATATTCCCCCTAGACTCTGTGTAAGAATACATTAAGGAAAAAGATTCAGTCCTCATGACAGGGTGGTGACGACAGAGCAAACAGACCACGGAGCAGAACAGAGATCCCAGGAACAGAATCTCACACCAACAGCCCCTTGATTTATAACAAAGGCACAGCAAAACGCAGTGGGGAAAGGACAGCCTTATGTACAAGTGACCCCAGGTCAATGGGATATCCTTGTGGAGATCCATAACACTTGACAGACAGCAATTCAGATAGATTACAGGTCTCAAATACGACATAAAATTCAGAGGTCCATCAGCTACAGAAGGGATAAGGCGTGGGATATTCACACAATGGAATATGACATAGAAATAAAAAAGGATTAACTACAATGGGCAACAATATGCAGGAATCCCACAGACACAATATTAAAAAAAGGTGAGTACAAAACAAACAAAAAATAATACAATTCCATATACATAAAGTTTAAGAAGAAGCAAAATGAATCTATGGCGATAGAAGTCAGAAGAACAGTTGTCCTCGGCAGGGAGTCTATATTTCAGGGAGTTCAGGGGAGTCTCCTGGGGTGCTGTGCGTGTTTTATACCCTGATTTGTGTTATGATTAGGTGAACATATGCATAACTAGAAACTCACTATGCTAGACATTCAAGATCTGTGAACTTTACTGTATGCACGTGATACCTCAATTTAAAAAATCTTTACTGGATTTAGTAAACTGTCATAAATGAATAATAACATTATAAAATTATCTCCAGGCATGTTAAGACCACGAGAAAAACCAGACAATAGAAACAGGCCTGTAAGTCAGGAGTTGGCAACATTTTTCTACAAATGGCCAGATAGTAATTATTTTAGGTTTTGCAGGCTACACAGAGTCTCTGTTGCAAACCATTTTACAATAGTTAAAAAATACAAAAACTGTTTTTTAAATTAATTTATTTATTTTGGGGGGAAGTTAGTTAAGTTTATTTATTTTAATGGAGGTACTGGGGATTGAACTCAGGACCTCGTGCATGCAAGGCGCACACTCTACCCCTGAGCTATAGCTCCCCCAACTCAGATTCTACAGATCTTAAAAGGATATTAAAGGGATATAGGAAATAATTTTTGTCCTTAAATTAGACAACTTAAACAAAACGTTTCCTTGAAAGGCACAAACTCCCAACGCTCCTGCAAGACACCTACAACCAAAGGAGATACAATTAATTTACCTTATTATATGTTTGATTTGTAGTAAGATACTGCTTTCCAGGGTAATGTTCAAAGCACTGGTCAGGTACCGATTAAACTCCTCGAAGAACATTTCATTCCCTTCTTCATACTTTCCGTAGTTCTTTGAGTACTCCTTCTGAATGCAGTGATTGGTCAAGTGGCAGGTTTTGTCCTGGAAGTTATCCGTGTGGTACGGCTCTGAAGCAGTCCGAAGCACACCCTCTCTGTAGAGGTAGATATTATACTGATGATCCACCAAGACCCAGCTTCTGCAAGTCAATCAAAATACCAGTTTATTCGGGTTACCCCAAGTTTCTCCGTATTATATATATCATTCCCCACCCTGTGATTTTTCTGGGAGGAAACAGAGCAAGGAGGTAGGTTCAGAAATTAGACAAGGCAAGCGATGACAAGACAGTGGATTATCCCTGTAAGGGGGCAAACAAAACATTTCACCATAAATGACAAGGAAGACTTTGAACATTCAAAAGACACACCATTTTGAAGAGATGAGTGGTTTGGCTTTTATGGTTAATCTATGAAACCCCCAGTTGCCGTGTTTGCTCTTTTAGTAATCTTAAGACTGTTTCTGTTGAAGCTGATCTGACAGGACTGGTGCTCGAGAGCAGCAGGTCAATATGAAGGCGTCAAGGTGACAAAAAGTCCTCACTGGGGAGGTGACAGCAAGGCCAAGAGCAAGGTAGGGCCGGGGCTGCTCAGCTTTTGAAAGCGCCACAAAACCTTTTTCTCCTTGCCAGGTCCTTCGCTCAGAAGGTTAAACTCCAAAACCCTGAGGTGTGTTCATGAAACCCTTAAAATGTGGGACACACATCATAAAATGATGACACAGTCTTCGCAGGGTCACACGATCTGCTGTGTCTGGGTCATGTGTTCTGTCTATCCCTCTGCTTCTTTCATAAGCAAGCCCCACACAGAGATACCCTTCTCTCAGGATCCGCAAGTCATCTTCATTACAGAGAATATTTAAAAAAAAAAAAAGAAAAGAAAATGCATCATCTTAGTAACCTTTTCTAGAAAGACAAGAGAAACGGTGAAAGAAAAACAGAAAATTAGGTACAGAAGCTCAGTTTCATCTAGCTGCACTCAACTCGGGCAACACTTTAAAAAAAGTATTTATTTATTTATTGTTGTATTATTTAATTATTTTTTTATTTTGGGGAGGAGGTAATTAGGTTTATTTTTAGAGGGGGTACTGGGGGTTGAACCCAGGACCTCGTCCATGCTCAGCATGTGCTCTACCACTTGAGCTATCCCCTCCCCCACTGGTAACGTCTTAAACATGGTCAAATACTTCCTCACGCTCCAGGTCAGCCCCCTCATCACACACCACTGCTTTGTTTCCAGATTAGTGAAACAAAAACTCCGGGCACGAGTGCATTACCGAATGTCAAACTTGCGATGACCTGGCTCCAGAAGCAGAGGGTGCTCAAGGTATTTCTGGATCACGTGCACCTGGCCCTGGTTGTCTATGAAGTCCAGCAGCTCTGCAGCGTCCGAGGAGATGAGGATGCCTTCACCTACCAGGGCAAAATCAAAACGGAATCAGTCCAGCTCATCCTAAGGGGAAAAGCTCTCTGCAAAGCCAGAAAGGGAACGCTGACAGCAGGTAGACACGGACAGAAGGCTGTCCCTGGCCTGCTCACTTTTCTTTCTGCGTCCCTTCCTTCCTCCAGTGGCTTACACAAGAGCACCAGGGTTATCCAACCCTCTCTCCATGTAGGGCTGTAAACACTGTCATGGCAGGTTCCAAGCAGGAAATTTCATGTTTATGGATATTCAGAGTGTCTGAGCACCCTAAATCCATGCTGCTTTACTATTGGTCACTGGCTCCCACTGTAAAGGCTGTATGCTGCTTATGACCAATTAACCCCACTTGTAACACTGTGTCTTACAGAAATACCAGGTAGGTTAGGGCATAAAGACAAATGGACAAGATCATTCCTGCAGCACTGTAATAGTAAAAGGCTGGACAGATTCAAAGCATCCATCAACATTAGATAAATGATACAACACTGGGGGGGAGGGTATAGCTCAAGTGGTAGAGCACATGCTTAGCATCCACAAGGTCCTGGGTTCAATCCCCAGCACTTCCTCTAAAAATAAATAGGTAAACCTAATTACCTCCCCCCTAAAAAATGAAAAAAAAAATTAAATGATACAGTATCTTTTTAAACAGTTTTGAGATCTATTTTACATACTATAAAATGTATCCTTTTAAAATTGCGAAGTTCAATGGATTTTAGTGTATTTAGTAAGAGTTTTCCAACCATCCCTACAATCTAATTTTAGAACATTTTCATCATCTCCCCCCCTAAACCTCATACCCATCAGGCAGTCACTCCCCACTCCTTCCTCATCCCAGCCCCTGAGGACCACTAACCTACTTCCTGTCCCTGCAGGTTTGCCTTTTCTAGATGTTTCATATAAACAGAAGCAGACAGTATGGGGCGCCTTCTTGTCTGGTTCTTTCATTTAGCACAGCGTCTTTTAGCTTCATGTTGCAGCACGTATCAGTACTTCACTCCTCCTTCCCAGGACTGAATAATGCTCCATTGTGTGGCTATATCACATTTGTTCTATCAGTCAACTGATGGACATTTGGGTTGTCTGGCTCTTATGAATAATGCTAATTTGCAATGAAATTTTTGTGTGGACCTATGTTTTCAATTTTCTTGGAAATATACCTTAGAGTGGAATAGTTGGGTCACACGGTAACTGTTTAACTCTTTAAAGAATGACCAAACTGTTTTCCCAAATGGCTACACCATTTTACATCCCCACAAGCAATGTACAAGAGTCCCAATTTCTTCACATCCTTGCCCACACACGTTATATTCTGTCTTCTTGACTATAGCCAAGCTGGTGGGTGTGAGTGAGGTAGTGTATTATCATGGTTTTGGCTTGCATTTCTCTAATGACTAGTAGTGTTGAGCACGTTTTCATGTGCTTATTGGCTATTTGTCCTTTTTCTTGTTTTGGGAAATATCTATTTAGATTCTTTGCTCATTTCTTCACTGGTTATTTGTCTTTATTACTGAGTTATAAGTGTTATACAATCTGAATACAGGTACCTTATAGACATACGATTTGTAAATATCTTCTCTAATTCTGAACTGTTCCGTTATTGCACAGAACCCTCATGTTGCCCTTTCAAAGCCACAAGAACCTCCCTCCACATCACCCCTCCCCAAGCCCTGGTAGCCGCTAATCCATTTTCCATTTCTGTAATTTTTGTCATTTCAAAAATGTTATATAAGTAGAATTACACAGTGTGTGCTCCTTGAAAGTTGTTTTCTTCACTGATAATTCCCTGGAAATTCATCCAAGTTGTTGCATTTATTAATGGCTCATTCTCTTTTACTGCTGTGTAGTATCTCATGGGATCAATTCACCCTAGCTTGTGTCATCATTGAGCTGTTGCAGGACATTTGAGTTGTTCCCAGTTTGGGCCATTACAAATAGAGCATCTACGAACAACCGCGTACTGGTTTGTGTGTGAACGGAAGTTTTTGTTTCTCTGGGGCAAATGAATGTGTAATTTTGGGGGTGAATGATTATCACAGGTTTAACTGTATAAGAACTTGTCAAACTGTTTCCCAGAGTGGCTGCACCAATTTCAATTCCCATCAGCACTGAAAGACTGATCCAGTTTCTCCTGACCCTTGCCAGCGTTTGCTGTTGTTACCATTTCTTATTTTAGCCATCTTAACAGGAGTGCAATGACAGCCCACTGTGGTTTTAATTTGCATTTCCCGAATGGTTAATGACATTGAAAATCTTTTCATTTGCTTATTTTTCATCTGTAGAGCCTTTTCAATGCTTTCATGTCTTCTGCCCATTCTCTAATTCGATTGCCCCCCTTTCGCCTCTTTCTTAAACTGGTGAACTTTGAACGTTATTATATATTCTACATACGAGTCCTTTTTCAGACACACAGCTTGAAAATATTTTCTCCCAGTCCACAGCTTATCTTTCCATCCCCTTGGCTAGGTCTTTCACAGAACGAAAGTTTTCATTATGATGAGGTTCAACTGATCAGTTTTTACTACTGTGGATCATACTTTCGGTGTCAAGTTTAAGAACTCTCTGCCTAGCATTATCTATTTTTTTTCCCGAAAAACTAAAAATTTACATTTTATATTTAAGCCCATGATCCATTTTGAGTTAGTTTTTGTATAAGGTGTGAGGTTTAGGTTGAAGTTCTTTTTTTTTTTAGTTTATGGATATCCATCTGCTCCAGCATCATGTGTAGATAGCCTAGCCTTCCTCTACTGAACTGCTTCTGCATCAATGTCAAAAATCAGGTGGTTATATGTGTGTGGGTCTCTCTGTCCTGCCGATTCACATTTCTGTTCCCTCCACCAACACCACAGTGTACTGATTACTGAAACTTTATAGTACACTTTGGGATTAGGGACAGTGATTTTTTTCCCCCTTTACTCTTCTTTTTCAATATTATTTAAGCTATTCTAGGGCCTGTGCCTTTCCATATGAATTTCAGAAGAAGCTGTATGTCTACAGAAAAACTTGCTCAAGTCTTGATAGCAGTCACCTCAAAACTATAGACCAATCTGGGGTGAATGGATATCTTCACTATGTTGAGTCTTGCAATCCATGAACATGGTATGTCTGTCCATTTATTTAGGTCCTCTTTGACTTCCTTCACAGTTGCTCTGTCATTTTCAGCATATACACCCTGTACATGTTTTGGTAAGTTTACGTCTAAGCATCTCATTTTCTTTGGGGTGGCTTTGATTAGTATCGTATTTAAAATTTTGGTTTTCACATGTTCATTGTTAGTATGAATTGAAAAAGAATGTGAGAAGAGTTTGATTGAACCTGTCTTTGCCTGTACATAAAGGAAAGTAATATGAAAAAGTAAAAATAATTCTGTTAGGAAATAAGACTATGGTTAACTTTTCCATTTCCCTCTAATGTCATGTGTTGTCAAGGATAATATTTTTTTTAATTATAAAAATGTATGTATCTCCTTACTTTCCTCCCATTATTTTCTCATCTACCAACCAGCATTAAGAGATATTATTTTCAGTAAGAAATAGCTTACATAAGGAAATTGCATGAAGAAAATAAGGCTGGAGCATACAGGAAGGAATGTGACCAGACTGTGGAGAGCAAGGCATCAACAGGTGACAGAGACAGAAATGCAATTGATTTTTGTGTGTTGATCTCATATCCTACAATGTTGCTGGACTCAATTTTTATTTCTATGATCTCCTACCTATGCTTTAGATTCATAGCATATCTCTACTTGGGTCTCATGCTTAATTCAGTACAAATTAGTTCATTAATTTAATGATTCATCTTTCCTAAAAGCCAACCCCTTTTACAACTACCCCATTTCTGTCACATTTGGTTAGCCTTTTAAACAAGAAACAGCAAACCAATTTGGAAAAGTCCCCTTCCTCTCCTTTTGTAATGAACGTTATTCAATTCCATTTCATCTCTCTTAGGAACCACACTCAGATTTCCCGGTTCCTCTTTATTTCCATCTGCCAACTCTTCAGTACAGACCTCAGTGTCTCCTCCTGCACAGCACCTTGCATACTACTTCTAGAATAATCATCCTAGAATAAACATCATTTTCCTACTAATGCCCTGAAACTTCCCCATAGTCTTATTTCCTAACATAATTATTTTCATTTTTTTCATAGTACTTTCCTTTATGGGCAATGGAATACTACTCAGGCAAAGACAGGTTCAATCACAGTGAACTCATCTCATGTTCTTTCACTTCATGTTGCCAAGATTTTTCACTGTTTCAATACTTACTTCACATTTATGTTACCGACCAAAGAAATATCCCATTGTGTGGATATAAAAAATTACACGTGTTTACTGATTGCTGGACAACAGGGATGTTTCTAAATAAAATTTTGCTATTACAGATAACATAGTGGCAAATGTCTTTGCTGTAGGTCACCCTTGTTTCTTTTAAAATATTTCCCTGGAGTAAGTTTTCAGGAATGAGATGAGTGGGTCAAAATATATGAACTCTTTACGACTCATGCTCTGTGTCACCCTGCTGCTTCTTCAAAGGAATGTGTACCACTAAGAGGGAGCAGCTCACAAGCTTTCAGCAACAATTATCACTAAAGGGTTTTGTTTTCTTATTTTGTAGACGTAAAATGATACATAAACCCCACATTTATTTTGCAAGTTTTGGACACTAGTGTAGCATGTTTCCATGTGATTGTTAGCTGTATTTCTCGTATCATTTGTTATATTCTCACTAACTAAACCTGGAGGGTATTTGTTTATATCCTCACTAAATTATGTAGGAAGCTTGGGGTTCATCAAGGAGCTTCAAGGTCACAGTCACTGTGGTTTTTTTGTTCTCTGTTCCCATCTCAACTTTTAGTTTATCTGGAAACAGATACACCTTCTTTCAGACTAGATTGTGGGTCCATGAAGGCAAGAGAATCGTGTCTGTCTCATTTATCTCTGTTGTCTCCAAACGTTCATTACTTTTCTTATTCACTCATTCCTTCATTCACTCACTCACTACATACACTGAACCTCTGCTGCATGCCAGGTGTCGTCCTGGCCCCAGAGAGACAGATGTCACACGGTCTGATTGGGCTTTAACAGGTTCTCTGTCTACTGTATTCTGTGTAGACTCTGGAGAACGGCCAAGGACAGGAAGACAGGGAGCAATGCTCCTGGTGAGAGGCGAACGTGACTCAGATCTAAGACGGGAGGTGGAGGTGGTGAACAGCAGCTTAATACTGCACACAGTATAGTACAGCTAAGCCAACTATACCCAGCATGTAGCAGGTACTAAATATTTGTTTAACAAGAATAATAGTCATTTACTCAGCCTATTAGTTTTTATTTATTGGAGGGGGTGGAGATTAGGTTTATTTACTTATTTATTTTTTAAGTGGAGGCACTGGGGATTGAGCTCAAGACCTCATGCATGCTAAGCGTACCCTCTGCCACTGAGCTGTACCCTCTCCCCCAGCCTATTGGCTTTATTTCGTAATTCCCAAAGAAAACAAATCCACACCACTTATATCCTCAACTCCTAAAGCAAAACGTCTTCTTTGTTTGGCATTTTAATTTCTCTTTACCTCTCTCCACTGCTGAGCATCACTCTGTCTTGTGTTGGTGAGGGTCCAGGGACCACCCAGGTGGGATCACTGCTATGACTTGGCAGGTCCTTCTCAAGTCCATGACACAAGATGTCCTTACAATGGCCACCCTGACTCCAGCCCCAATCCACAGGAAGAATGTGGAATACTGTGGAGGACTATTTCCTCTTTCAATGCCTCCATTTACTATTAGCACAAAGCGAGGGGACAGTCCTTAAGAAGAGGTCACAAAAAGGGAGAGCAGTAGGTAAGGTACCTAGCTTGTGGCAAAAGCCCAACTCTGTCACTTCCAGGAGATTCCAGGTGATGCCCTCCTGTCTCATGGTTGGTGGAAAAGAAGGTGAGGCCCACTGGACCAATGGCCAGATGGCCTTCCAAGGCAATAAAAGAAGAAGTAAGTTCAAAATGGAATGGTTTTTAAAAAGAGCACCTAGAGGGTTGGGTATAGCTCAGTGGTAGAGTGCATGCCTAGCATGCATGAGGTCCTGGGTTCAATCTCCAGTACCTCCCTTAAATAAACAAACAAACAAATAAACCTAATTACCACCCCCCCCCCAAATAAACAAAAGAGCATCTGATGGTAGTTATAGACAGAAACTGTGTTATGTGTTCATTACACTGGGAACAGCCTAGACTTTAAGCCTGAGTTAATATTACATACCTTATGCCTTCTACGCATTCATTCAACACGCATTTATTAAGTGCCCATGGGGAGGGTACAGAGATGAACAAGACAGAAAGTCTGTGTTTATACAGAGCTTGCAGGATTACGGGGGAGAAGAACAGATGAACAAACATGTAGCAGAGGGCTGGGAAGAGGTTCATGTAAGCAGAGAAAATTAAGCAGGGTAAAGGACAGAAAGCAAAGGGCACAGGGGCTATTTTAGATCAGAAAAGCCTCCCTGACAAGGCAACATCTGAGCTGAGAAACAGAAAACAGTCCACGAAAGTGCATTCCATGGACAGAGACAGATTTAGAGCATCTGAGGGATGCTAGGACGGCGCTGTGGCCCCAGTGCAGTGAGCAAAGCCAAAAATAGGGGATGAGATCAGAGCTACGGACAAATGTCAAGTGGTCTAGACTTCCTTCGGGACTCCGGAGTTTACTCTGACTGCCTTGGGAAGCCAGCTGCTAAGTCTCAAGCAGGGAGTAACAGGATCACATGTGTGCTTCTGAAACCTCACCCCGCCCGAGAGCAGAACTGCCAGGAGCAGGCGCTGCGATGGCACAGATTTGAGAGAACAGGGGCTTTGATTTCGAGATCCGTGGAAATGGCAAGAAAAAGTCTGCTTAGGCTATACTGTGAAAGTGGAGTCAGCAAGACTTGCTGATGCACTCGGCATAGATGGTCAAGGGAAGAGCAGCCACGGATGACTTGCAGGGCTGGGGCGTCACAGCCCAGGTGAAGGGCGGGACCGCGCACTAGGTGGGAAGGTGGGAAGCCGAGCAGGCTGGGTGGGCAGAGTTGGGAAGGAAATGAATTCTAGCTCAGACACGTTAAGTGTAAAATGCCTGTCGTTGGATCTGGAGCTCAAAACAAAAGACTTCAGCTGCAGATACACAGTTCTAAGTCTTCAGAACGTAGATACACAAAACTATGTGACTAGATATGGTCTCCGCCCTCGAGGATTCAGATGAGAGTAGTCACGCATGGAAAGGCATCATTCAAATCTAACACGCGACAGAACAAAGCACAGCGGGAACCTCCAGGAAGGGAGAAGGGGCAGCAGTGCCACCTCACCTTTGGCACCGGCAGATGACTTTGCGATCCAAACGTTGCCCTCTCCATCTTCTTTCTTTCTGTTATAAGAAGCCAAGAAATACTCTCTTTCGTCTGTTCTTGAGCTATGGATCGGGGGGTGGATTCCATTCTGAGCTGGAGCAACTGGGGTCTTGAGATTTGTTGGATAAATCACATAGGACTCAGGGAACCACGTGCAGGACTCGGCCAGTTCTGGGCTTGTCTTGATGAGCCTGGAAGATGACAGAGGGTCAGTCTCTGTTCTGTACGCTCTGTCACTGTATTCGGAAAGGACGGTGCTTTTCCCCAGGGCTCTCCGAGGAGGCAGGGTGTGGCCTGGGGCAGGAGCTGGTCTCTCTGCTCTTGGCCTCCCTGGGCCGACCTCCACTACACCACTGGGCAGCGCACAGCTGTCCCGTGTGACCTTACACTCACGCTCCCGTCAGTTAATTCAAAAGGGGCTTAATACCCAGAACTACAGCTCCTTTAAAAATGCATCTCTAAGGGAACTTAACTTGAAGTCATCCTGAGCCAACATCTTTTCAACAAATATGCTGTAGCGGAGCTAGACCCACATTAAAAAAATGCAGTGGAGAACTGGGAAAATTATTCAGATGACTAGCAAAAGTACTATCTCGGCCCAACGCTGGAGACAAGAGGCTAATACTTAGGAATCTGAGTTCTCTAACGACTTATTTTAGTTCTTCATTTCTTGCTTTTAGCTCAGCCTGGCTTCAGCGACAGAATAAGGAAGAATCTTTCTAACGGGACAGGGGATTCCAGTGCTCATCACTAAACACACTTCCTGTCCACATACCCCCCCCCCACCAAATAACATTACACAACAGAAAATAAAGTCAGGCCCTGGGCAGGCACTTAATAAACACACAGGCTTATCAGGGGCTTCCCACCGCATCTCCTGGGGAATCAGACCCCTAGGGGAGGCCAACAGCATCACATTTCAAAGATGACGCACTGGGTCACAGAGAAGAACATTTCCCAAGATCACAAACATAGGAAGAAACAGGAAGGATGCAAGCCCTGAACTCCAAGTCCTAACACCAACCTTACCCTTGCTCCCCAGGAATCAGAGGAGGGAGGAACCCACCCGGAGACATCCAAGGCCTTCCCTGAGCTACGCACCCTCTTCTGTCTAGAACAGAACAGGTAAAGCCTGGGTTATGACTCGCCTGCAAAACCCAGCCTATGAGTGAATGGCAGAAATAAAGAAAAGAAATTATAAATTGAGATTTTTTTTAAAGTTATTTTAAAGTTAAAGGTGATAGAATTTAACTTAAGGAACTCAGAGAGACAAAAAATAAATACGTTTCTAACTCACTGAGTGTTCAGCTCTATTTGCATCGTCCACTATGGTGGCCACCAGCCACATGGAGCTTTCAAGTACTTCCGAGCACTTGAAAAGTGGCCAGTGAGACTCAGGAACTGAATTTTAAATTTTGTTTAATTTTAATTTAAAAGCTGAAGCACCGTAAAACACATTTCTATCAAGCACAATGTTACTGTTTCTGCAGGATGACCTTCCACTGTGACCACTGCATGACCTAAGACATTGTTGGAGGGTGGCGTGGGCGTCAGGCGTGCGTGCTGCTTCTACTATTGTCCACAATCACATCACTGTTCTACTCAGGGACAACAGAGTGATTCAGTTCACGTGAACTTCTTTCCAGGCACTGATGAGACATTATAATGTGTTTATTCTGTAGACAGCACAAGTTACAGTGGTAGCTAGGTAAGTCATAATTGGTACACGAAGTGTAATCATTTTTCTAGTTGAAAAATAAATATGGGCAAATTTTTAAATGTCAAAGGCATACTATACTGTTGATGTGGGACTGAGTGGCGATGCAGCAGGTAAAAATATGGCCAGATAGTGAAGAAAAAATAAACACCAGAAGAAGGTACGTCACAAATTTCACAATAAATTGTGATTACAGATGAAGGAAAAATGAAGTTTGTTGTATAAAGGAGACATTTTCAGGAAATACATAATGAATTTGATGAGCTTTTTCCTCTCAACAGTCCAAAAAGCAGCAATGAAATAAGTGGCTGAAATCAGAATTAAATACTCAACAAAAAAACTTTAAACACATGTTTGATAGGATTTGAGCTTGTAATGTTGGTCAGCTTTAAAATGACTTGGATTCTTACACCAAAAAGAAAACCATTTTAGATGGAAATGTGGTAAAATAAATTACTTTGAGGAAAAGACTAAACAAGATACTTTATAAAAAGTGAACAATCTTTTAGGTAAGCCACCTATAACAGCCCATAGAGTAGCATTTCTAACCATCTTAAAAACTGATTAAAAATTTGAACATTTTAAAGTATTTTTCTTCAGCTATAGATGAGTTGTGTGATTTAAGAGATGTTGTCCAATTAATACTTTATATGTTATGCCTCAAAAGATTTCCAAATATATGAAAAAATGTTGTCAAATTGCAGCCTCAAAACTAAACTCCTGGTGAAGATATTTTTTAATCTTTCACATCTATCAAAGAGGAATTTCACCTACATGTGAAAAGTCAGTTTTTATCATGGCAGGCAGTACTTCAGCTAGGTTGGGTTAAAATCTGGACTTATTGGGATTTGAATAGACTGATGTCTGCTTTATTGCTTTACTCTACTGTTTGATACATACTGAAAAGCATCTGCACTCAGCACAGATATAGCTGTTAAAATAGTTCACTGTATACTTGCAAATGCTACAATGACTCTCCAGGACGAAACCGATGGAAGAAACGCAAGAGGATGAATTGAATGATACTGTTCTTTGCCAACACTCAATGATTGAGAGATGGAAGTTTTACAAGATTTCCTGTACTGTTAGCTATAATTCATATTTTCTTGAAATAAGAGAAATGCTTGCCAAATCATTCTTTTCATTCAATTATCCATTATTTTGCTCAATAATCAAAGATGAAAAATGGCAGCATGATTTATGTTTTGTTTTGTTTTGTTTTGTTTACCAAATCCACACTGCATATGAACAAGCTACATTTAAAGTTCCAAGGGTAAAGATCTTATTTATGACCCAGCCAGACAGGTATGAAAATTTATGTTCTAACTTCATAAAACAAGTCAATAATAATGAATTTATATACTTTTATAACATGTCTCAATACGCAGAAGATTCTCATTGTAACAGACGGCATTGTGCAAACTGACTATAAAAACTAAAGAAAAATTTCAAGAACACTGTTGATACTGATACATTGAGAGTTTTTTTTTCCAATTTATTCAACACTTCCTTCGAATTCAATATTAGTGATAATGAGTTGATACATGAGTTGGTGAATTTAGTCAACTTGAACATTATTTTGAAAAAAGATACACTTTTGCTTCAAAGTCAAATCAATTCTAATAAAATGAATCTGTTTTGTCAATGTATGTGTGAGTATTAAAGGAAAATTATTTTTCGGTATTTAATTCAGTTACTGAAAAACTTGACTTGGGTATGTAACTCTACTTTTCAACCAGATTTTTATGAAATTTAAATACAGATCCAGCGTTTCCAATGAAAATGTAGTGTCTGAGTTAAGATACGTTATAAAAATGTTAGACACTATATATAAAAATAGATATTAAAAAGTTTCTTCTGTACAGCACAGGGAACTACATTATTCAATGTCTTGTAATAACCTTTAATGAAAGAGAATATGAAAACAAATACATGTCTGTATATGCATGACTGGGACATTGTGCTGTACATCAGAAACTGACACATTGTAATTGGCTGTACTTCAAATAAATACATACATAAACAATAAAAATGCAGTTTGAATTAAAAAAAAAAAGATGGGCTATAAGAGTAAAATACACACCAGATTTTGAAGACTCGGAATGAAAAAAGAAGAATCTCTCTCATTAGCTGTTTTTTATATTAATTCCATGTCAAAATGACATCTTAGATTTATCTGGGTAAATAAAATATATTATTAAAATAAACTGCACCATTTTGGGGTACTTATTTAAAATTACATGTGTGGCTAGCATTCTGTTTCAGTTGGACAGCTGGTCAATAGGATGCCCTTCATCCGGAGGCCTCATTTCCTGCACAGAACCAAGTCCAGTTTCTGTAGGAAGTCCCAGACATTTCTTCCATTTCCTCATGGGCCCATTGGAGAAGCCCTTGCAAATGGAGGTTTAGTCACACCTACCAGGGAGACACTCACAAAAGGAAAAGAAAGCCTCCAGGTTGGGCCAGAAGGACAGCTCTTCAGGCCATGGGGCCTTGATGAATTTCTGAAACTCCCTGAAGTGACAGGCACTTGCTGTACAGGGTCCAGCACAGAACACTAACAAGGCTCTGGGAAGCCCCCTGAGGGGCGCCCAGTCACACTGCCCACGGGCTCCATTTGTACAGATGAGAACCGTCCTTACTCAACACTAACTGCCATGACCATGGGCAACCCGGCTGTCTTCTCTGAGCTGCCACTTGAGATGACATTGTTGTACAAAAGAGAGACAAAACAACAAAGGAAGCCATCACCCCCAAGAATGACTACTGCCCCTCGCAGGACACTGGACAGGATGACGGAAGCTTAGGGGATGGTGACCACCACAGGGGCCCCCAGGCCTGCGTAAGTCATATCATCATTCATAAGGAGCACGTCACATGCCACGGAGGGACAGAGTCCCCAAAGATGGGCCCTTGGGATTCCGAGTGGCGCTGTTCAAGGTCACAAAGGTTGCGATACCTTCTAGACTTGGTTATGACTCCAGTTCTGTACTCTTTCCACCTTATTGTAGCTGCCAAATACGCAAATATAGAGAATCTGACTTTTCACACACCCTCTGCTTTCTATTTAAAAAAAAAAATTCTACCTTTATCTTTAGGAAAAAAAAAATCATCATGGAATAAAGAATGAGTAAGCATTTTATAAAAATTTCTAAACGAATAATCTGGGTAAACAACCATGTCCCACCTCTACTCCTAGTTCTGGTGAAACAGCTGTCTGCACTCGAAACATGTAAGTATGTTATAAGAAGATTTCAGAAAGCCTCATTCCCCTTTAAGAGTAGCTCATCCCAGAGAGAAGTGAACACATGAGTCACAGGGGCAGTGAGTCTAAACAAAACGGTGGGAATATGCCTACGAACACTCAGCCCAGCAAGCATCTAGAGCCCAGAGGGCAGTGTGAGTGGGGGAAAAGAGCATATGCATTGAGTCGCATCTTCCAGTGTCTTCTTACCTAAATGATTTGTTTGGCTACACACACGTGCTCACAAGTCACCATGGAGGGAACACTGGAGACCTGACTTTAGGGGCCATACCCAGCCTTCAATTCTACAGCGTGAACTAGACACACACATTATTCCAGGCCTTTCCGTAAATTAACTCAATTAATTTTCACCACAACCCTGGGGTAGTTACTATTATTATCCCCATTTTACAGATAAGGAAACTAAGGCACAGAGTCAAATGCCCACTGTACCACATGAATCACCTTATTCAATCCCCACAGCCTCTTTATGAGGGACATACTGAGGCTTCGTGGGATCAGAAAATTTGCCCAAGCTAATAAGAAGAGCTGAAATTAAAACCCAAGCTGCCGATCTAGATCTTAATCACTGTGTAACGCTGCTTCCTTCCACCTATGACACTGTTCCTACGGCACCTAGCTGTAAGCCGACTGCTCAGAGATGGGCGGCGCAGCAGATACGGTTACATTCTGCCCAGGTGTCCTTCTGAGGGGACCCCTGGCTGCTCGGAGAGTTGGCTGCCAAGGGCTCATGCACACCCAGGGGCCAACCTCTGCCAGAAATGCCAGGGAAACCATGTCCTCTACCGCCCCCTACAGCCAATGGCTGAGTGATGCTGAAGCACAGAATATCAAGGGACTACTCTGGGTGCCCTTCACTCCCAAGCCCCGTGGAGTCAGGTTGAGGCGAGACTCCAGCTGAAACCAAGTCTTTGCTTGGTTTCTTCCTTGGCTGCCCTGTCCTTGGTTCTGAACGAGTTTCTCCTGAGAGCCCTCCCCCCATAAATCACTTACGCAAGAAGCCCTGTCTCAGGGTCTGCTTTGGGGAGCCTCATCCAAGAGACCATGTACCTGCAGCAAAGTGTGGATGGCAATCAAAGAACTGACACTCGCTGGTTTTTAAAATAAAAGGATTTCTGCCCTTTAAAAACAAGCCTACATTTTTGCTTAAGTTGCTTCAGTATGAAAGCTAAAAACGGTTCAGTAGAAAATGGAAAACAGGTCTTAAAGAACACTTACTTCACTAAAGAAGCTTTGCGACACAGTTTGTCGGCCCCTCTGTAGTAATTCACCAACTGCATCAACCCAGGCTCGTGACCTGTGAAGGAAAGAGGAGGCTCAGGAGGGAGACAGGGTGGTGGGAATGGACAACATCAGCACCAGCACACAGAGCGAGAGCCGGGTGTCACACCCAGCTCTTCTTTCCCCTGTTTCAGGACTGGTTGTTAGGACGGGAGAAATTCTGTTGCTTTGCACATCCAACTGGCAATTCTCACCCTCCCCCGAGTGGGTGTTATGATAACCGCATCACAGGTCTGCTAAGGACCTCTGCTGCCCTTGTTTTTATTTCTTAGGGTGGAAGAGTATTTTCAGTTTTGCCCCTCCTTGATCCCTACTGCACCTACGGTACAGGACATCTCCTTGGGTTTCACCCAGTGTACTTTAAGCCAAAGGTAAATATCCCCAACAGTGAAAGCACATAGCCGTTTGGTTGTGGGATGCTGTCTTCCTTCCCACAAAAACCAACTGTTTCCTGATCATTTGCTGACTTCATGGTAACCGTTTAGGATTTGGACCCTCTAGGATTCTGCTCCTACACCCTAATCCTGAGCCTCACTGCAGTGCCAACCACCCCTGCTTCAGCCCCCACAGAGCCATTTTGGTCAGCTTTTAATGTTAGGATTCCACCTAAGCTCTTACAGCCGGGCCCTGCCCAGTCCAAAGAGGAAAGTAAGTCAGGCAGGGAAGCAGACAGACCAAGGAGGAAATAAATGTTTTCAACTATAAGCAGGTTTTCTTCTTTTAGGGAAGGTATACTTGCTGAAGGCTTCCTGGGGAGACAGCTGAACAAAAGGAATCTCTAGGCACAATCTGTCTCTTCCAAGATTTCTGGAGGTTGGACTCAACCCTTCTGCAGGGTCTCCATCATACATTATAAACTTGCGTAACAATAAGGAGTTGTCCATGGACCCATCCCGAAGAAAAAATTTCGGTAAGGCTATGCTGAAACCCCCTTCATTCCTCAAATCGTTACAATTCTACAGGCCCCCTCCCAACTGCCCTCTCTCTCGCTAAGCTCACCAAGGGCTAGTCAGTTCCAAACCGCCTACTTTCAGTCTTTGCCTGTTCACCCTCCCCACCCTCTGACCACACCTATTTCTAAAAACTCTTCTCTCCTGGACGTAGAACACTGCTCTTTCTGGGATGCTCTCCAAGGCAAAGATGACTTTTCTTCATGATGGATTCTCCCATTCTGTCTTTGGCCATAGGATTGGGTCCCCACCCCAGGGGAATTTTGGCAGGGAACATGGCTACCCCGAGTGAGGCTGCGATTCCCGGATGACTGTGCAGTGAGGAGAGGCCATGAGACTATGCTCAGGTCAATGAGATGTAAGTTGAAGGGATCTGCACAACTTCTGGATTACGTCATCTAAAAAGGAGCGACTGGTCCTCTCCTTCCCCTTGCCCCTTCCTACAGGAGATGTAGATGTCGTGGTGCAGCTTCAACCACGGGAAAGAAGGGAACTCCCTCGGGGAGGGGAGGGGAGGGCAGAGAATCCACTGTCGTGTGAAATCTGCATCCAACGCACCGCTGCGAGAACGTGTTCTTTGGTGAAGCTAGAAGGTCTAAACTCAGACACCCTTACGCCCTTCCCTGGGCTCACTGCTGAAGCTCCTGCTTTCAGAATCCAGAGGTCTTTTCCAGGTCCCCTGACAGTTAATCTAAGCCTCCGGGCAGCTGAATCCTCTGGGTTTTCAACACACACAAGCATCCCTCCCGCGCCAACACAAGCAGGGCGGAATCCTCATTGGAGAAAATTTGCAAGGTGACTCCAGCCTGATGGCAGCTGCCGGCTCCGGGGAGCCTCGCCCGGCCCGGCGATCCGCCCAGCGGACCTGCCCGATTTGGGGGCGTCGGACCCGCGGAATCCGGGGAACGCGCAGCCTCAGCTCCCCGCCCCGGGGCTGCCGGGACCGGTCATTGTCGGGAAGCAGCCGCGGCCCCGGGAGCTCGCACCGCCACTCCCGCCCCGAATCAGACTTAGGAGACAAGAAAGCATGAAAAACGATGGGTTTAGCCCTTTAGGGGCGCTTTATTTTTTTTTTTTAAACCTGCTCAAGGAACGTCGGAGGGGAAGGTTTCTGACCTTAAAACAAAAGCGCTCGTTCTAACGGGGGGAGCCGGAGGGCGCGAAATGGGGAAGCTCACCCAGTCTCCCGAAGGGCAGCCGGTTCCTCTCTCCCAGCATCAGGTTGAACCTGGGGTTGTCCCGCCTCAGCCTCCTCCAGTGTCCGGTGGCGAGCAGCAGCCGGGAGACCTCGGCGTAGACGCTGCTGTTCTCGTCGCGCACCACGAAGGTGTACATGGCGGAGGGCCGCGCGCCCGGGCCGCCCCGGCAGCCGCCGCAGGGACCAGCCGGCCAGCCGGCGGCTCAGCGTGCGACCCGCGCGGGCGCCCGCAGCGCTCCGGCCCCGCCGGCCCCGCCGGCCCCGCCCCGCACGCTCCGGCCGCGCCCCCGCGCCCGCCCCCTGCGCCGCTAGGGCGCCCCCGGCTGCACGCGCGCCCGGGCGCCCGCGCGTCGGCGCGAGCGGCGAACGCGGCCCGGACGCCGCGCCCACCCCCGGCGCGGCCCCGCCTCCGCCCCGTGATTCCGCGCGGCCGACCCCGCGGCGGGCGCGAGGTGGGGGCCTGTGCGCCAGGGGCGCGCCCCGCACCCTTCCTGGGCCGGCTGCCAGCTGCCGCGGGTGCGGGGGCTGGGGGAGGGGGTGCGGCTTCAGCCGCAGCATCCGGGGCGGGCGGGGCCAAGGGACCGGAAGCTGGGGCGGTCCTCCGAAGCCCAGGGTCACAGCCAGGGGGCGGTGCCAGCGGAAGGTCCCTTTTAAGGGGGGCTTCCTCCGGTAGCCTTCTACCTACCGTTTCAAAAGGACATTTTGTGGATAAAAACAGGAAGTTCTAAGGCCCCATCCTGTGTCCAAGATGCCCTTCTTTACTTTCCTGCTTAAGGACCGCAGAGAACACGAAGCGTTCAGGCAGGGGCTGGTTTCCTTTGGGTCGAATGCTCCTCTCAGCTGCTGAGACCTCCTGGGTGGCGCACAGCCTGGGGTGACTTTAGACTCGCGGGTGGGAATAATCGCGTAAAGGCCCCGGGGTCCCCGGACCCCACAACCCGCCCTGCCGTTTCCTTTCTGCGGACCTCGATTTCCTTTCTAAGTGAGAGGAAGCTGGTTCTTTAAAGTCCCTTCGGTTGTGATACCCCACTCTATCTTTTAAGAAACTTTTGTGTGTGTGCGTGCATTTGAGGGACAGAGAGAGGACTCTCAGATTTCCTGCAATCTTCCTGCACTTCCTCATAAATCACCCACATCGGCAATGCACCTCACATCTTTTACTCTTCTTTAGAGAAAGAACACCCTGGGACCTCTCCCCATCCTGCTCTTCTTGTGCTCACGGTACCTGCTTAGCATAATGTGTAATGTGAACGCGCTCTCCTCTCTCCAGCATTTTGTCCATATTCCCTGGGACGGGTACTTGCCTATTTTGCGCAAAGCCAACAGCTCGGCCACCACCTGGAGGCAATCACTGGCTGTGGGAAGCTCACTCAGCAGGAGAAATGGGGCAGGCCCAGAAGAACTGGGGTGATTACACTTCCTTCTCCCCTACTCCCCGCTCCAGCTGTCCAACATCCATGAGGTATGAGGGTTGGTAGATAGTGCCCTGGCTTCCTCACCCCTCCAGTGAACAAATCTGTGGGGAAGCAGGTATCTTACACTGTTTCAGTGCTCATCTGCAGAAGAGTTCCAGTTGTCCACAGCTGCAACCTGCTTGTTCATGGATCTTCTTTTGGATTCCTTCCTTTTCCTGGCTTGCTGTCCCATTGCTCTACAGATGTTTCTCAGGATCACATCCCAAATAAACTACTTGCTCTCAAATCGTTGTACCAGGACCACCTTTTGCAGGAACTCATTGCCAAGACATTGTAGCTGCTTCTCTTCACAGCCAATCTTGAAAGTGACACCCACTTTGATCACACCATAGTCCTCTTCACCCACTCATTCCTGCTGCGCCACCTGCTTACCCCTGCAAGCTGGCTTCTCTCTCCACCACGCCACAGCCGTGGATTTAAGACCACCAGTGACCTCTGAATTACCAAATCTAGTAGTTAGTTTTCTCCTTTTTCTCACCTACATTTTGTAGTTAACAATGTTTTTGTTTGTTTTAATTTTTGTACATCACCCCTTATCCCCCTTTTTTTTCCTGGTTTTTTTTTTTTAATTGAAGCATAGTTGATTTACAATGCTGTGTTAGTTTCTGGTGTACAGCAAAGTGATTCAATTATACCTGTGTGTATATATATATACTTTTCCAGATTCTTTTTCATTATAGGTTATTACAAAATATCGAATATAGTTCCCTGTGCTCTACAGTAGGACCTTGTTGTTTATCTATTTTATATATAGTAGTTTGTATCTGCTAATCCCAAACTCCTAATTCATCCCTCCCCTCTTCCCCTTTGGGGAACATAAAACAACCATAAGCTTGTTTTCTATGTCTGTGAGTCTGTTTCTGTTTTGTAAATAAGTCCATTTGTATCATTTTTTTTGGAATCCATATATAAGTGCTATATGATATTTGTCTTTATCTGACTTCTCTTAGTATGATAATCTCTAGGTCCATCCATGTTGCTGCAAATGGCATTATTTCATTCTTTTTTATGGCTGAGTAGTATTCCATCGTGTATATACATATATCACATAGATCATAAAGTCCCTATTAATCAAAACTTTTAATGAGCCAGCACAGGTTAAGAGTGGGAGTGGTTAAGATCCCAGACTTTAGAGTCAAGCGACATGGGGACCAATCCCAGAGCAAGTTACTCAACTTTTTGGAGCCTCATTTTCTCCTTTGTAACATGGGCAGGACAATCATAAACTTATTTCGTGGGACAAGATTCAGGATTAATTGAAAACCTCAGTCATTGGCATTGTGTGACTCTAGGAGATTTGAATGCAACTCACTGAGTTCTTTTTCTATTTTCCTGTCTCTCTGCATGGGAGCCATTGCATTCATCCCAGAAGGAACAGGAAATAAGAGGAGAAATGACTCAGGTGACATGTGGACATAGTAGCTTCCTACTACATGGTGAGATGTGAGGTTTCCAGAAAGAGTTCTTGTCCCTACAACTATCAACCAAACCCAGAATTCCAGCTGCAGAGACTTTGGGAATATGTGTTCTTCCTCTCGCTGGCATCTCAGTGAAATGTAAGCTTCCCCAGGAACATAGGCTCTGTGAGGGCAGGGACTTTGTCCTGTGTCCTCTCTGTCTGGAAGACGGCAGTAGAGTTGATTCTGTTCTGTTCTTTCTTTCCTTCTTTCCTTCCTTCCTTCCTTTCTCCCCTTCTCTCTTTCTTTTCTTTCGAGAATTCTTGATCTCTGCTACTTATATCCAAAGCAATACAAGAAATGTGCTTGCCCCAATCACAATCTCAATCTCTGGCCAGTAGAGATGAGCCCTCCCCCACTCTCCTGCTCCTGGAAAGTCACTTTCACTGACAAGGATCCTGAGTGTGGGCATCATCCACTGCTCCAGATTGAGTGAGCCCCCTTTATTATTTTTCCTTTATTTTTTTAATGGAGGTACTGGGGGTTGAACCCAGGACCTCCTGCATGCTCTACCACTGGCCTCATGGTCTTCCCTCCCTGGCAGAAGTCCACATTGAATGGATGGATGGGATCAGCCACAGACTAGAATTCCATAGATTTCCACCAAGTCCAGCAGTTGCTCAAGTGTGAACAGTTCTTAGACTGCTGTATGCCTTCGGTCAATTTTCAGAGTGATGAAATGATTGTTTAGGAGCAATTTTGTCCATCTTTATAGTTGTTTTTAAGGTAGAGCATTTGACAGTCTCCTTACTTAACCACAGCTAGAAATCCTGCCTGAAGTCACTGTCCTTCCCAACACTTCTGTATTTAATTCTTTGAATCAAAGTCCCTCGGTTTTCAGTACCTACAGTGGTTTCTATTTTCCTGATCAGGCACATCTCAAACATTATTGTCTTTAGGAACTTATTGCTAGTCAAGGAATGAATGATAATTTGAATAGGGAGTAATTCTCAAAGCTATGGCATCATTCATGTGCCCCAATCTTTTGCTTGCTTCATGTGTAAAGTGAAATTAATAATACTACCTAAATTATTCTACAAAACAAGTGAGATGCTGGAAAACACGTGGGACACAGTACACGCCTTCAATGCGTATTTAAGGCTATCTCCCCCCCCCCACCAGTTGAAGCCCCCAGTTGTTTTATTGTTTCCAAGGAACAGCAGCCTGAATATCTACTCACAAAGCAGATTCTTGTGGAAATCCACACACAAGGGAACTAGAAAGAAGCCAAGTTAATGAACTTTCTTGGTGATTTATCATCTGGCTTTCAGATGCCTCATTTCCTTTCAGTTCCCCAAAACAGAACTTTTTGAAGACCCATAGTTGAGTTTTATTTTTGTGACTGAATTGATGAACACATTTACATTCCTTCTTAGACTATAATCTGGTTCCTATTCCTGTGAATAAGCAGAACCTTCAACACTGCAGAAACAGCAGACCTTCAGTGACTCCATGCATAAATGATGATGTGTGCTTGTTAGCAATACTGTCTGTGACGTCAGTGGCGGAGTCAGCTAACGGGAGCTGCCACAGTCTTGAACTGTGGTGTGGCTGTAAATAGATTCCTGTTGCTGTTTTTCAAAAATTGGATTTCTTACATTTAGAGTGAATCCAGTCTTCTGCTCTTTGGCTTAGAGCGAGTGGAACGCATCTTCCCATCAAGGTAAGCAAGAATGTCCATGCTTTCCCCCTTGTTGGTTCTCTGTGGGTGGCTACACTCTCATGATTGTCAATCAAAGATAGGTCAGAGGGTTTTTACAACTCAGACTCTTGGCATAAGATGGTGTGGGCTGATCTCTAGGCATATTCAGAAGCAGGAGTAATCGCATTCTCCTTTTTCTTATGTGTTAAGCTCTTTCTTATCTGGAATAATTTATTTTATGATATGTTTTGGTGTGTTAAAACGCTTCATTAAGCAGGGGAGGGTATAGCTCAGTGATAGAGTGTGTGCTTAGCATGCACGAGGTCTTGGGTTCAATCCCCAGTACCTCCATCAAATAAACAAACAAACAAACCTAAATACCTCCCACCTCCCCAAAAACGAACAGAAGTTTCTTTAGCAGAATTCATATTAAAAACACTGTGTGGGTATCCATTTAAAAATGAGAATACAAACTCCAATAAATGAAAAAAATACTAGATCCAACAACCTCTTTTTTAATTAATTTTTTGATAATTGAGACAGGGGGCTGGGATTCTGTAGCTCCCCCCTCCATCTCTATAAGTACAACGTGTTGACCACCCGTAGCTTTGTAGAAGGGAGGCCTCATTGCTGTGGGAGGTTCCCAGGTATGTCACCTGGGCCTCCCAAAGGCAATCAAATGGTCTAAGCAAAACCAAAAAAGGCTAACTTGGAGGACAAGTTTTTACCTGAATCGAAGGGTTTGAGCAATGTCGTCAGGCCATGGTCTCACTGGCTCCGTCCCTCGGCTCTCTTCCTTCAGTCCCAGCTCTGTCCAGTAGCAGGCCCCCATTATGGGGAAAATGACTGCCAGCAGCTCCAGGCACAGAGCCTGTCTTTCATCAGGTTTTTTGAGTCAGCCTTAATCGGACAGGCTGAGATCATTTGCCTTCCCCGTATCAGTACATGTGGCCCATGAGTTGATGGGTCACTTCCCTTTCCACCCAAAGTGGAGGACCACGCACGCTGCCTGGATCTCTGCCCGCTGGGAGGGTGTCTCCTCACCACTGTCACTCAGCCTCATCTCTGAATGGGGCTTTCTTTTCCATTTTAGCAGTTTTAAAGTTGTGTATTAGCGGACTTCATCCCTGCACCTTCTCAGTCATTTCTTCTTTATAATAGTTTTCCTCTCCTACTTGGGGAGATGTAGCTTTAAATTTCAAGGATCATTTTGCGGTCTTTGTCCAGTTTTCGTTGTGTGATAACCACCTTGCTGGGGTGAATGCCCACACGGAGAGCTGTGCCGTCAGCCTTCTCTCGCTGCCCTTGGTCAAATGTAGATGACGTATTTCTCCCTGTAAACCTGTAAACAGAGGTGACTTTTCAGCTGGTACCAGCATATTTAGCCAACTCAACCATGAATCAAACTCAGGTTCCTTTTTCCCTCTGTTGCCTGGTGATAATTAGCCCCTCATGCTGGGAGATGAGCTGAGAAAGAGTAGACGATGTGCGGTCTGGCTACCTGCTTACAAAGCTTACTGGTGTGCTCTGGACCTGCTTGAACGTGACCCTGGATGTCCTACGTTCAGCAGACACCAGATTACTGCTGGTTCCTTCAGACTCTGAGGCTGGCAGCGCCCATCTGATGATGGCAGTTCTGATCACATGATCACTTGATACCCCAGGTCAGATGCACCATCTGTACCATGGCCTGCCAGCGCGCCCCACAGCTGCCCCTGTACGTCAGGCCAAGACATTAGCTGTCTCTTTCCCATTCCCTATTGTCTTAGTCATTTAGGGCTGCAATAACAGAATACCAGGGACTGGGTGGCTTATAAACAACAGAAATTTATTTCTCATCCTTCCGGAGGTTGGGAAGTCCAAGAGCAAGGGATTGGCAGATTCAGTATTTGGCAAGGCTTGCTTCGTGGTTCAGAGATGGCTGTCGTCTCACTGTATCCTCACATGGTGGAAGGGGCCAGAGCTCTCAGGGGTCTCTTGTATGAAGGTAATAATCTCACTCATAATGGTTCAACCATCATGACCTAATCACCTCCTAAAGTCCCCACCCCCTAATACTATCACACTGGGGGGTAGGATTTCAACCTATGAGTTTGGGGGGACAAAAGCATTCCATCTGTAACACCTATCCTGCTTCACTTAGTGACCCCTGCATCCTCACACCCCTATACCATGTTCTGTATCAGGGAGTCCAACCTGAGAAAGTCGGTACTGGGAAGTTGGATCACTCACCAGCCAACCAGCAACAGGCACCCCCCCATCCTCACCGGAGGTGGTGTATCGAGAGAACCTGTCATTTATCAGCACATTTTCTAAGACCTTGAGTTGAGACAAGAAACGGCCAGAGGAGATGTACTTCCGCATGCAGTGTCACTGGTTTCTGTGAGGTCCAGGAGACAGAGGAATGATGAGGACAATGGAATTGGACTGATGTTGTTGAATATCACTGATTCTTTGAGGAGAGGAAAGGACTGCCTCAGGGCAAAGACCAATTTAAAACAAAGTGGGAGAGTTAGAGGGGCACCCTCGCACAAGTTAGAGAGGCCCTCTGTCCCCTGCATCTGCGGCCACAGCAAGACGAAGAGCAGGCACAGGACGTAATTCTCAGACTGCTGGACCTTCAGAGGAGGCTGAATGCTTAGTCTAGTCAAGTGTCCAGAGAAGGCGTGGGACCTTACGACTTGGGGAGGGGAGATCTGGATACCTGGCTAGATGAGTTTGAATTCCTTGAATGTCCATATTTCCCTGCACCCGCTAGGTCTGCAGAATTGGCACGCTCCGCCTGGCTGGAGATAGAGGCTCCCTGATTTCTGGAAGACTGTGAGGGAGATGTCTTACAGGACAGCAATGCCATTATGATCATTGGCTAGGATGGACCTTCAGCCTGTCCACCTGGGATGTCCTGGGCCTGCTGAGGGTGGGAGGAATTATATGTAAAGGAGCCGCAAGGCCTGATTAACAAGCACTAGGAGGAACTGGAAGCGTGTACTTGGAGTGGATCCTGATGGCTGTGGATCAAGGCGCGGCAGAAAGTAAGGTTGGATGAGGAAGGGCTTCTCAACATGGGGGCATCTTTCACATGACAGGATTTAACACCCTGCCAAGACCCCCAAACGAAAAGCTCTAATGTGCTGCTCAGAGGCTCTGGAGGCTTGGAAAAAATCAATGGTCCGCAGTAAGTGAAGTAGAGATGCCAAAACAATGGACGAAGAGTTCGAAAGACATTTTATTTATTCAGGAGATAGGAAGTGCGGCAGTGGCTGTCTTCCGAAGGGCAGGGTGAATGGTCGGAGATGCTGTCACAGAACAGGACTTCCCATTAGCAATGAGGATAATTGGGTCCCAGCACAGCAGGGGCCATATGGCAGCTCTTAACTGTCAGAAGGAAGGGGAGCATAATTGCTGTAATGGGCAACAAGGTTGGAATCGCAGTCGGAAGACTGTCTCTTACTTTAAGGAGCCCTAATCTGACAATGTCAGCCAAACAACTTAATTGAATAATCCATTAGTTTCTCACTGAATTGACGTACCATCCCATTGTCTTAAATGCTGAGATGTGCTTGGTCTATTTCTGGATTCTGTGTTCTGTTCCACTAATCTGCTTGTTTTAGTTCTATACTGAATTGATGGCAGTGGGTATCAAAATGATCAAGCAATAGAGTTTACACAGGACAGAAGCCTTATTTTTCTCTAACTTCTTTCTTTCCCTTCTTTTCATTAAAAATTAACATAATTTACATACAGTAAATTTTACCTTTTTTTTAGCATACAATTCTGCAAGTTTTGACAGATGTACAGTTATGTAACCACAACAATCAATATTTAGGACAGCTCTGTCACCCAGCACATTCTTTTTTTTGAAGTATATTTTCACTGGGTATACAATGAAATGATTTTCTTTTATCGCTTTTGAGATGCCATTCCATTTTCTTCTGGATTCTTTTGTTTCTATGAAGTCATCTGTCAGATTTAATGCTGTTCCTTTAAAGATAGCATGGTTTATTCTCTGGATGCTTTAAAATTTTTCTCTCTGTTTGATTTTCGGCAGTTGGATTATGTAATGTTTCTAGGTGATAACTTTAATTATCAAAGTTTTCTTTTCGTTTCCCCCAGCCCTGGACTTCTGACTTGTCCTGGCTCTGTTCCTGAGTCTGTGCCCAGAATTAACGGAACGCCCCTAAGGAAATAGTCATCTATACTAACTCATCTCGGAAAGAGTCTCCCCTCCCAGAAATCTTAATTCATCTCATAGTCCTCGCTGCTGCAGCTCCCTCACGTGTTTGGGGTGTAATTTTTATAATTTATCTGACTTTTCTTAATATTATAGCAGGGACTCTGACCTGTTGTTATCCATTCTATCCTAACTAGAAGGCTGTCTTCCTCTTTTGCTCTCAGCCATGTCATACTTCTGCCCACAGATGGAGTCCTTCCTCTTGGATGACGTCGGCTCCATGATACAGAACAAGGCCATTGAGAGAATCATCTCACCAATGACCATTTGGCTTTGCCATCTGATCATCTCATTAGAGAGGAGAGACATGGGGAGTGAAGTACTTGCCTCTTTGGAGAAGATGGCAGAGGAATTGGCTCAAGCTAGTGAAGAATTTGTGCAAGCTGCCCAAAGGTAATCATTTCAAACTCAAGCCCGTTACCCTGACAAGTTTACCGAGGAGGAAGTGTGTAACGTGAGCCTTATTATAGTTTCCTAGATGCTTTTGGAAAGGTGTCAGGTGTGACAGATAAAGTGATAAAACATAAAGCAAACCTACTTAATATGTCGTTATTTATTAGCTGGAGTGAAATTTCATTATGCAAATACTTCAGAATTAGTTGACTGGGTTTCCCACTAAGGAGCCGTTGCATATCCCATCAGAAGATTTCTAGGTTCATTCTTATTTCACAGATTATTTTTTATTATAGAGATAAGAATCTTCAGAGTTGTCCAAACCTAATTGTCCTGCCTGTCACTCAGTGCATTGGGCCTGATTCTTTATTAGTAAACTAGCATGCAAATTAATTCCGTATTAAATTCCAGTTCCAGGGTTAAAATTAAAGGGCCTAGTTATAACAACAAAACCAAACTCTGTAAGTGAAAGAGAATACTATAACAAAAGTTTTGTACTTTTATAACCTAAAACTTAATGTAGATGCTGGAATTAGTTTTCCCGTGTTTGAATCCCGTCCCCACTATTTGCTAGTTGTTTGGCTGTGGCTAAGTTCTTGAAACCTCTCTGTACCTCCTCTGAGAAGGTAGAGATAATAACCAAATCTCATAGGACTATCATCAGGGTATGAGAAGTAATATACACAAGTCACTGAGCTCAGTGCCTGGCACATGGTAGCTGATGAAAGATTGCTCCAGATATATCTTTAAAATAGAAGGAAGTCTCATAAATATTCCTCTGTTTCATCCAACAAGTATTTATTGCCCACCTACTAAAGTGTCAGGCACTAAGTGCTGCAATACAGCATGAATAAGACGTTCAGAGTCATTGCTCTCACGAGCAGTAGAGCAAAGAGAAAAGAAAACATATGCCTATATCAACAAGGAAAAGCCAAATGCCAAAATAGAAAAGTGGGGAAAGTATAGATATTTTACCGAAGAAGAAATAAAAATGACTTTTAAAATCTAAAATATATATGCAATCTTACTAATACTCTCAATTCTTTTCCCCTAAACATTTTTAGCAAACAATCAGATGCAAATTTAAATAGTAAGATACTGTTTTCCCAGCTCAACATATTTACAAAGATTAAAGAATAATGAGAATGCTCATTGTTGGCAGAAATGGGTCCTCTCATATACTAATGATGTTTTAGAGGATAATCTGATAATACAGATCCAAGACTTTAGAAAATATGTACCTGTTGACTCATTAATTCCAATCATACTCATTTATCCTAAGGAAATACTCATAAATATGAGCCAAGATGTATTTACAAGGACATTTGTTGTGTCATTATTTAAAATTATGAAAAAGTAGAAGGAAGCTAAATGACCTAGTTTAGTAAACCACGATATAACCTTATGGTGAAACATTAAACAGATGCTTAAAATGCTGTTGATGAACATTTATTAATTAGGGAAAATACTTATAGTATTGCTTTATGTGGGGAAGCAGGCTATCAAACAAAATTTGTAAGCTAATATAGAGCTAGAATTAATATGAACAGAGAATTCACCTATCTTAATAGTAACTGTTCCAGGCAAGGGGTATCAATGGATGCTAAAATTAGCGGGCAAAAGTTTAATGAGGAGCAGGATACTTATATTGTCCCTATGTCTCTTCCTGTAGAGTATTCATTTTAAAAGGAGGAAATAGTTTTACGGAGGAGAAGCCTGGCTGATGTCACCAAGTGGTCAAAGTTAATATTACTATTATTGGGACAAAAACATTTTACACCCACTGATATGATTCACTGAGAAGGACATAGCACCCCTGCTGTGGAATCAGTTCCTGAGATGCAGAACCTGAAGCTATTAATAAAATATCAGACAAACCCCAGTTCAGAGACCTTCTACAGATAACAGTCTTGGACTCTCACAAGGAGTCAAGGGTCAAGACAGAAAGTCTCAAGAACTGTTCCAGATTAAGGGAGACTGAGGGGACCGGCATTAGTTTTTTATTGCTTTTGTAACAAGTCATCACAAACTCCAGGACCAAAACCCCCAAAGTTTAGTATCTCATCATTTTGAAGGTTAGGAGTTCGTGGGCTTGGCTGGTTCCTCTGTTTTGGGTCTCACAGGCCAAAATGGAGATGCCCATGGGCCAGGCTCTTTTGTAGAGGCTCTGGGAAGAGTTCGTTTCCAGGCTTAGTCAGGCTGTTCTTGTGGTCCTAGGACTGAGGAACCTGTGTCTCTGCTGGCTCTCAGCTAGAGAGGCTCATCTTTGCTCTTCGAAGCTACCTGCATTCCGTGTGGCCCCTCCAGCAATGGCAGGTCAAGTTTCTCTCACACTCACCCCTTCTGCCTTCCTCTGCTGCTTTTACGGGCTCATGTGATTACACTGACCCCCCCCCCCCGAATAGTCCAGGATAATCTCTCTATTTTAAGGTCTCTTTAATTGTATCTGTTTACCAATTTGGGGAGGAAAGGGGATTTTGGGGTGGCAGTATCTTTAGAACTGCCCACCACAGGACTTGGCAATTAAATTTTATTCATGTTCTCAGACTGGGGACAATTAGCAAAATTAGCATACTGACTTTGGATTTGATAATGGCATTGTATCAATGTTTCATTTTCTGATTTTGATAACTGCTTTGTGGTTCTCAAAGTGAATGTCCTCGTTCTTAGGTAATCCACACTGAAGCATTTTAGGGTAAAGCAGCATCGTATCTGGAACTTTCTAGACACACACATACAAACACAGAGAGAGAGAGGGAGAGAAAATGATAAAGCAGTCATGGCAAAATGAGAACAGTTGGCGAATCTGGTTGAAACACATATTGAAGCTTGTATTATTTCTGCAAAATTTTTTGGAAGTTTGAAATTATTAAGAGTTACAAAAATATTTTTGAAAAAATACTCATGCTCAAAAGTTAAGTGAGTTAGAAGCAAAGAATTCAAAACTATACATGAGTCCTCAAGAAAACTAAAAATAGAATTACCATATGACACAGCAATTTCACTTCTGATTCTATATGAAAAAGAACTGAAAGCAGGAACTCTAACAGATACGCGTACACTCTTGTTTGTAGCAGCGTTATTTTCAACAGCCAAAAGGTGGAAACAACCCAAGGGTCAGTCAACAGATGAGTGGATAAACAAAACGTGGTGTACACATACAGTGGGATATTAGTCTCAAAAAGGAAGGAACTTCTGACACATGCTACAACATGGGTGAACCCTGAGGATTTAGTGTTAAGTGAAATAAGCCAGACGCTAAAAGACAAATACTGTGTGATTCCACTTACATGAGGTAGTCATTCATTGAAACAAATTTGCCAAAATATTTATAATAATTTACCCAGGAGTTAGTGCATAGAGTGATTTTATCCAAATTTAATACTCATTTGCACATTCTAAGTTTTTAAATGCATTTTGTCATCGCACACAACAAAAAGTCACACTAAACTTTGAGAGAAGGCAAATGTCCCTTTTGTCTGTTTCACTATAAATACCCTTGCTGTTATCGTCTGTTCCGGGCAAGTAAATTATTTATAAAGAGAATTATCTGTGCTCATGACCGTGGGAAAAGGTCCAGCCCATCAATCAGGGCAACACTGCAAATACTTTATATTCTGACTTGGGTTTGGCTCCATCAGCTCTGAGGGCAGCTCCTCCAGCAGTTCTCAGGAAAGGGCAAGAGGAGGCAATCGGTAGAAAGTGTGCTAAGTGTGTGGCTGGCAAGTCCCAGTGCTTCTCTCTGCTGCGGAAGCTCTCAGGAGGCCAGAAGGAACTTGCCACATCAGCAGGCCGGTGTTGGCAGCAGGTCAGGGCTTCAGGGAAGACCCCACAAGAAGAGGCCAACACCAAGTATACGTTTCCTGGAGCTTGAAAATGGATGATATGATGAACATTTAGAAAATACGAATAACATGAGGAATGAAAGAATTACCCATAAGCCTGTAGCCCAGAGGTAACCAGAGCAAACATTCAGTATATATTGATTCCAGAGATGTTTGCTTTCTCTCCTTCCCACTCCTTCTTCCCAACCTTTTTCTTCCCCATCTCTCCCTTTTCATTAAAAAATTCAGATAAAGCATATCTATCCATGGATATACGTGTGTGTGTGTATATATATGCATATGTATGTATATGTGTGTATGTGTATATATACATACAGGAGCTCCTACTGGTTGGTAAACAGGGAAGGGCTCCTAGGGTCCCCAGAGGACCGTGTGCTTTAGAGTCTGGGTGAACAGTGCCGCTGGGGCTGTGTCTGCACGGTCAGCGTGATCGTCACAGCAGCCCCGGGAAAGACGTTGGCTTCAGACATCTTGTCTCCCCTCCACTTCCAACTTCAGTCTCTCCTGGATCACACAGTTGGAGATTTTCTAGTTATCTTTCTGATCTCTAGTGGAATTACACTGTGGCCCAATAAATGCTCTGTGCGATTTCTCTTCTATAACGCAGTTATGCATTTTAAAATTATTCTTTTAATACTGTGCACTTTGTATGAATTTATTCATTATACCATGAATCCTTGGTATAAATTAGTATTGATTTTTTTTACAAAGGTTTAAAGGCAAATGAGTGGCAGATGGTTAGTCTTTCAACAAACAGTGCTGGAATAATTGGATATTTATATACCCCAAAAATGAACTTTGATATATACATTAGATCATATATAAAAGTTAACTCAAATAGATCATAGACCTAAATATAAATCTGTAAAAGTTCTAGAAGGAAACATAGGGGAAAAGTCTTTGAGATCTTGGGTTAAGAACTGATTTCTTAGATACAACACCTAAAGCACAGAAGAAGAAATTAGATTTTTTTTAAAAAATGAAAAAATTTTTGCTCTTCAGAAGACACTAGTAAGAGGATGAAAAGAAGCTGGAGACTGGGAGAAAATATTTGTAAAGCATTTATTTGATAAGAGTGTATATAAAAATATGTAAAGAACCATCAAATCTCAGTAATGAGAAACAAACCACTGATAAAAATGGTCAAAAAATTTGAACTGATACTTTACCGAAGAAACTATGCAGATGGCAAGTAAGCATAGGACAAAATTCTCATGAGAATAAAATATTACTAACCATTAGGGAAAGACAAATGAAAACCACGGCAAGGGAGTATTACACATTTTATTGCAATTGAAAAGACTATACCAAGTTATTGGTGAGGACGTGGAGGAACTGGAACTCACACTGCTGATGAGAATGCAGCCTGGTACAATGGCCTTGGAAAACATTTCGGCAGTTTCTTTAAACATATGCCTACTATCCCTAGCTATTTATTAAAAAATGACAGCATATGTCCACACAAAGTCCTGCACACCAATGCTCACAGCCGCTGTTCAGTTGCCAGAATGTGGCCCAGTCATATTTATGGCCTGTCAAAGTTATGGGCTGAACAGCTGATGTGCAAATTCTCCACGAGGAGCCAAAAGTAAAATAAGGAAGGCAACAGCTGTCACGCGTTCTCCCCAGGATTCCTTTTCCCCAATGTTTTGCTATTTTCTTGTGTTGGGCAGTTTGGGTTTGTGTGACTCTGCACCCTCAGAACTCAGAGAATATTTCATGTGAGGGTAGCTGGATTGTTGGGGCAGGAAGGGTGAGGAGCATTGAAATTGACTGACACTAAGTAAGGACCAAAATCTGAGAGGAGCTTCTCTGAGATCACTCAGTCTGGCACTCCTGTGTCCTCCCAGCCTGAGATTCCAGAGGCGCAGAGCTCAGCCTCATTTGCAAAGAATAACCATTATGAGATCGGGCCAGAGCAGGTGGGACTTTTCTTATTTTGCACAATTAAGGATTACTGTTGAAAAAGAAATGTTTGCAGTCACGTGAACAAAACAGTTGCTGTGGACATCTGTGGTCATGGAATCTAATTCTTGTTACATAAAACCTCTCCTCTTGATAACAGGGGTTGAAATGAGAGTCTAGATATTTCTTCCTTACAAGAAGAGGTTTACTGGTCTTTTGTAGTAATTATATACGTTCATTGCAGGGGAAATGAGAGCAATTCAAAAAGGAACAAAGCATATTTCAAAATGCCAAGATAGAACACAGTTTGATTATCCTTCGAGATAAATGGCTCTCTATGGAGATCTGCACATAATTGAAAACAAATGAGATCTTGCCTTATATGCTATTCTGTAGTTTGGTTTTATTTACTCAGTATCACGTCTTGGAGCGGTTTCTATCACCATATCTATAGACCTAACCACCGTTTTAATGGCTTTATCGTGAGTGCTCCGTTACTTCTATGTATCATAGTTTCTTTATGGGGATGTTTCTTTTTTGTAACATTATATTGGTTGGTAACTGCTGAGTGAAAACACGTCTGTTCAGGCTGGCAGGAGACTCTGACGAAGAGTGGCTCCAGGAGGAAATGGGCTCTGCTGCCGAGTCTCTGATCCTGTCTTCCAGGAACATCACGCTCATTGCCCAAAAGCTCCATCTTCGGCCGGAATGTCAGAGGCACCTGGAGGAGCTAGTGACCACAGCTCAGCAGATCCTGGTGGCCACCACGAAGGTGAGGCTGATGTCAGGGCTGGCTGGCTGGCTTGGTCTGGACAGAGCGCTCATTGCTGGGAAGCATGGACCCGGCATGTCATTCCCACAATGGGTGCCTACCCCAGAGAGCGGAAGCTGCCTGAGTTTATGCCAAGATCACAGACACAGAGTTCATTACCAATTTACTAATAAATGCTAAATGTGGAAGCTGCCATAGGATGCTGGGTAGACATACTGAGTTAGAGTCTATGATCTTAAACCCACATGTGTCCCCGTCATCCCCCACACTTGGCCACCAACCCCTAATAATAAAGAGGTGATCCCACCCTACCCATGGCCAGGAGCTGTAGGGAGAAGGTATTGAAACTTCTGCAACTCTCAGCCTATTTGGCTAACCTGTTGCGCTGACCTGCGGCTGGGAGGCTCTCAGGGGCCAGGATAACCCCTCAGCCTGCAAACACTCCGCATTCTCCATCCTGGCACTCCACCACCTGGCACAACACTTTCAGCTGGGACATCGCTTCCTGTTAGAATCTACATGCCTTAAATATTATCTAGTATTAACGTATTAATAATGTTCATCATTAAAACTTCAGTAGTGTGGCTTATTGTGGGGGGCTGTATTGGTAGTTTAAGAGATCCTCAGTAAAGTAAGATCGGAGATGGGAAGATGAGAGAGGCACAGACCCGGAGGGCTTTGGCACCTGCTGATGGGAGGAAGAGAGGGCATGCCCTGGGCAGTGGTTGGGTACCAGCTCTGTTGAAGGGGGTGGACAGAGGCGTCTGGGAGCAGCAGAGTCAGACTAGGAAAGGTTTCTCAGAGGCACTTTGGGAGAGGCCATCTCGCCAGCCTCCATCATCCTCATGCAAATAGTAAGTCCTTCCTAAACACCCTGTCGTTTGTGATGCGGTGCTAACCATGTAGACGGCTGACTGCTCTTCCTCCCATCAGGAGAGATGGGCGCTTCAAAGCCAGATTGGACCCCACAAACGTAGCCCAATTCGGGGGTCTCATATTTTCAGTTAAGCCAGATGCTTTCTTTAATCGTCACTTGTAGGTGACATTATCGTTGTTGTTAGCTCTGGGAGTCTGCACTCTTCGGTCTTTTGAAGGATGTTTGCTTATACAACGGGGATGGGGGTGGTGAGGAAGCTGCCATTGCTCTCGCTACGGCTCCAGAAACCGTTTTCCTGCTTCTCCTCCCCTGATTGCTCGAATAGGTCCTGCTCCTGGAAGACGCTGCGATGGCCAGGAAGATGGTGCGGGCGGCGGGCTGGTGCCTGACCTGCCTGGACGCGCTGGAAGCGGCGGGGGACGCGGCCTCGCTGCGCGGCCCCTTCGCGGACCTGGCGGCGGCGCTGCAGCGCCTGGGCGGCCTGACCGCGCGGCGATCCGGGGAGCGCCTGGGCCGCGCCGGCCGCTTGCTGCGGGGCTGCGTCCCCGCGCTGCTCGCGGCCGCCCGCGGCCGCCTCCGGCGACCCTGCGACCCGCAGCTGGCCGCCTCCAGGCGCCACGTCTTCGCTCTGGCCAGGAAGACCCTGGGCGAGCTCCTGGTGGGCCTGGATCCCGGCGCCGCGGCCCCTGCCGCCCGCGCCCCGCACGGCGCGCTCCGCCGGCGCCTGCGGCAGCTGCGCGAGCTGCTGGCGGCGCCCGGGCCCGAGGGGCTGCGCGGCGACCGGCTGGACGCGCCGCTGGCGGCCGTGGTCTGGCACTGCATGCGCCTGGCCGCCTGCTCCGCACCGCCCGAGCGCCTGCGCCTGGTGGCCCGCTGCCGCCGGCTGCTGGAGCTACGGAGCGCCGGCGCCCGGCGCCTGGACCCGATCGGCGGGCCTCCGGGGACGGGCGGGGGGAGCCAGGAGCCGGCGGAGGAGTGCGCGGCGCTGCGGACGGCGACTGAGGACCTCTCCCAGGAGGTCCGCACTGGGCTGCTGCGCCAGATCCTGGACACGTTCACCGACACGCAAAGTCCTCTTCAAAGGCTGGTCCAAGCTGCCTTGGCGACATCCCCAGTCTCCTCCCCATGCGATGGCGAGGCCTTGCCTGAGCGCCTCCAGCGTCTCCTCGCTGCTTTCCATGACCAGGCCAAGCAGATGCTCAGAGTGGCTCGCTTGGTCTTGGTTTGCTGCCCGCGACAACAGACTGGCAAAGACATGGAGGCGGCCATGGTCGGCCTTTGGGGGCTTGTGGTCAGAGTGCAACTGCTTTTCTCACAAAGTCCCCAAGGGTCTGGTCTGGACCGGAGCCCTGCTACCCTGCAGGCCCTGCTTCAGGAGTGGGCCAGGGCGTCTGAAGGCTTATTAGCATGTTTTGATGATGTTCTCAATATTCCTGAGTTCCTGAGGGTGTCGGTTCAGGAAATGACCAAACGCTTGGACCTTTTTACATGGACTTTGAGGAGTGGAGATTCCAGAGAGTGTTCTCCACTGGCGGCGTATTTACAGGGCCGAGCAACCCACATAGTGCAGGTGATGAGCAGGTATGTGGACCAAGATCGAGATCCCATTTTCCGAAATGGCCTGAGAGTCTTGATCCAGCAGCTGGAGCAATCGTCCCTGGTCCTGGGTGCAACTGCCCAGCACTGTGCAGGTGGGCACAGCTCTCAGGACTCAGGTGCACTTTTAACCATGGCAAGACATCTGATCTTTTCAGCTCAGAGCATCCAAGATGGGCTGGACGGGACTAACCACCCAGATATCCTCAGCCCCCTCCGGGACCAAGTCCAAAGGTCTGGCATGGCTAAGAGACAGACTTCTTTCATTCTCCCCTGCCTCCAGGACTGCACAGTTCCTGAACTGAAACACCAGAGGAAGCCTGGGTTGGGGGAAAATGACCCAGGCACCTTCTATCCACCGAGTGACCACCTTTCCTATCCCTTGATTCTTGACACCCATCCACAGAGAGGGGGCTCTCCACCCCCTGCCACCAACAAACCCATCCTTGCTGTAGAGACCCAGAGCCACCAGGGAGTGACCTCAGCTCACTTCATCCTGCAGGAACAGGATGTAGCTATGAATGCAGCTCAGGAGGTCCTGGCTGGAGAGGGACCACTGGTCTCAGAGAGAATAACTGAACTCCAGGAAATCCCATCACTGCCACCTTCTATTATTGACCTAGCAAGGGAGACAGAACATTGCACAACTGCCAGAACTGATAGGCCTCTGGAAGTAGCTCTCCAACTGTCTGGGAGAACCAGGGACACCAGGCAAGGTTTGGTGGTCATAGCCGGTGACTGGTATTCTCTGTGTCAACAGCTATTTTGCAATAACCCAGCAGCTGATCTTCCAGGGAACACGGCGGTGTTCATGGAGCTTCAGCAGAATTTAGCTTCAATGGTCCAACTAGCAGCCAAAAGCGGGCCCATGGATTTGGGTAAAAAGGATTCTGACTCAACTGGGCTCGCAGAAGCACATTTACAAATGCAAGGCAGGTTGGAGGAGGTGGAGACCCATGCTAAACAGCTTTTAGACAAGGTTCTGGCCTCTGGTGGTCTCCAAGCCCCTAGGTCATGGGAAGAGAGCATTGAGGACGGGTGCCTTCTGTGGTCGGTGGCTGTTCAAGACCTGCTCCTCTGCCTGGAGAGGCTCAGTGGGAGACAAGGCCTGTTCCTGCTGCCCCTGAGACAGGCTGTGAAGGATCAGCAGGGGCTGCAGGAAGGGTTGGCTCAGGCAGCAGATGTTTCTCAGAGGTTGCAAGAAGCTGCCAAGCTGTCTTGCCTTCTGTGTGGGGATGAGCAAGCAAAGGGTGAGATCTCCTTTCTGTGCAGGGAAGTCCATGTGCTCACAGACGCTGTGCTGGATGTGGCACCAATTCTGGCTTCCTCCCCCAAACCATCTCCCAGCCTGTCTACTCGCTTTGAACTTCTCTGCTTAGAACTCACCCTTCATGCCAAGGCCCTGACTGGCCACCTTGGCAATATCAATGCAGACTATGAACATGCCCTCCAAGATGCCTTGTGCCCAAAGCTCTCTGCCTGCAAAGACCCCCAGACCCGGCCAGAAATCTCCCTGGAAAGAATAGTGTCTGGTATCCAAGCTGTGCAGGGTATCGTGGCAGGTCAGGAGTCTGGGTCCTGCCAGGAAGACCTTCCTATGGCTCTGGAGAGTATTCTCATCCTCACCAAGGAGGTGGCCCAGAGGGTCCCTGTGCTCCAAGAACACCCAGAGGACTGGCTTTGGTGGGAGTGGGCAGCCAAGGCTCACCATGCCGTGGCCCAGCTCCAGGCCTGGAAAGGTGGTCACACCAAGGCCTGGAGACTCCTGATCCAGTGCCTGAAGCCCAGTGATGAACAGGACCCTGCCCAGCCCCAACCCCACCCTGGGGAGGGTGCATCGGGAGCAGCTGCAGCCAGCAGTGTGGATTCTCAGGGTGCTGCCCCAAGAGACACCCCAGGGTGTTCAGCGGGGACCTGCATCGCTGATCCAGCCACCACCGGGACAGTCGCAGCAGACCTGGGCATGGTAGGAAAGTCAGCATCTTTCCTCTTCCCCCACCTAGCCTTCTTTCTAGTAACCAAAGCCCCCTGTCAAGTTCCAGAAAAAGCTCTCTTGGTGCCCATGTCTGTAATTCACATCTGGCAGGCAGCACAGGGCAGCCTTTGAGAATCCAAGATCAGGAACCAGACTGCCTGGGCTGCATCTGCCTCTCCCATTTCCAAGTTCTGAGACCTCAGAGCAGTGTCTTAGCTATCTTGGACTTCAAGATTCTAGTCTAGAGAATGGGTACACTGATGCTCTCCTGGCGGAGGGCTGATGAACACATCCATGTAAAACACTTGCACTTGCCCGGCACACGGTTAGTGTCCTGTAGTCGTACCTACAATGGCTGACTTCTATGAAGTCTTTTCATGGCCCCATCTCGAGGGGATTCCTCTTGCTGGACTGACAGCACTCCCACCGTGGACCAGGCTGCGTCATGCCACCTTGACCCCTGCGATGTTACCTCCCTACCCCAATCAGAATTCTTCCGTTTGCAAGTGGCAGGAATCCTTGTAGGCAAAAAGGGAAATTTGCTGGAAGGCTGCTGGGTCTGCTGAACCCCCTCCCTGCACGGTCATTTCCTTCTGGGGCACCAGACAACGCCAGACACTGTGGAGCCCAAACATTTGATTTGTTTACACAGACTGTGGGGGGTACAGTAGGTTGGCAGTGCCCCCCGAGAAGTCCCCGAGCAGACGCGCTCAGCCCAGCGCAACCTGATCTGACCCCTTCGCGACCTCATGCTTGGCTGCACAGACGTGCCCAAACCTTTCCCTGGGCTTTCTCCCAAGACGAAGCCGACCAGACCATGTGTTCTCCACCCCATGACTCTTCACTTCATTTTTCTGATTAAAATGCCATTACCCTGAGAAAGGCCCTGTTCCCAGAGTAGCTGGGAGGAGGGCAGGCATGGCGCCCTCGCTCCTGCAGCCCACACCGCCTCTGCTCAGACTCCAGCTGTCCCCCAGGCGCTCCTGCTCCACAGGGCCTGGTCCCATGAATCCAGATAACCTGCGGGCTCCTCCTGGTCTGTTTTCCATAAGGTCTTTCTAGCACATACTTAATGCCTCTGACTTCACCTGGCAGATTCCGTTTTTCATCAAAACTTCTCCATACGAGCATTTCACAGAACTGCTGGCAGAGCAGGGTGAGGCTGGCCGCCTGGGGCCGCTGGCACTGGGAACGGGGAGAAGGGCAGGCTAGTCCAGCCCCCGTCACCACTCCTGTCCATGAAGGGGTGCCACCTCTCCTGCTGCAGGCTGCTTTCCTCTGGGTGAAGAGCCAGGCTTCACCTTCCAAGGCTCCTACCCCAAGGAAGCACTCTCCTTCACGCGCACAATTCTAGTGCATAGACTGGGCAGTAGGGACAATGGCTCTGCCTTGAGGGCTACCCCCCGGGAGGGAGAATCACCATCCGAGTGTGTGTATGTGTGTGTGTGTGTCTGTGTGTGTCTGCTCCACCTTCCCACTCCCTGGGGCTCCTGGGGGGCAGAGACACCCTCCACCCAGCCCAGAACAGCACGTGAAACAGCGAGCACCTGGTAAGTCAGAGCCCGCTGAGGGGTTGTGGTCTTGGAAAGGGGCTGGTGTGTCTTCCGGGCCCTTGTTCATTACAACCTGAAAATTCTTTATTCCAGTTATGGGATTGCCAACAGAGTCCTGACCTCTTTCATTATCGAGGAGCCTGGAGACACTTCTAACTTTGGATGCTTAAGATCCCTGACAGCTGAATATGAAACAAGAGTTGAAAAGAGTATTTCCCAGTTTCCTACTTCTTGGCTCAGGGATCACCAATTGCATATGAGTTGAGTTCTCTCCTTTCTCTTCATTTCACCTACTCCGGGGCCCCATCTGGGCAGCCTGCTGGCCCTCAGTGTGTTAGTCCTTCTCCAGAATAGGCTCTGGCTTGCCCCTCCCAGCATTCAGGGGGCATCCCAGCCTGTCTAAAACAAGGCCAATTAGCAGTTTTCAGAAGGTGGGAGATTATTTAATTGGAGACAAAACACATAAAAACGATAGCCAAGCCAGGTGACGTCTCAGGTGCACTAGCACAGAAAGTCTAAACTCGCAGCCACTCAAGTTCAAGGACTTGATCTTATTCATCTTTAGATCCTTCCGGCCAAGCACACTGTCTGGGGTGTTGCAGGTGCACGGTAAGTGATTTAGATTGCTTGCAAGGATGCTACAGACAGCCTGGAAGTGCAGAGGAGGTTCAAATTTGGGGCAAAGCGGTCACGGGAGGGATGGAACTGATGCTTTAGGTGTCTCTTGAGAGGAGCGCGGTCTTGAGGTGAGCTTCAAAGGAAGCTGGGGATTTGTATTTGCCAGTGAGGAAGGACTTTCCAGGCAATAAAAGCTCTGACGTGAACTTGGACCCAGGGGGTCTCCCAGTGCAGGTGAGTCTGGGGGGCGGGGTGCATGCTTGTGCCTAGATTGGCTTCCAGTGTGGAAGTGAATACCTTATGGTTAGAAAGGAAAACATCTCACCATTAAGCCTTCATTATGGACGCCTGCACCACCGCCAGCCACCTACCTGGCTGGTTGCTATTCTTGGCATCTGGACAACTTCTGAGTTGAACTTAAGCAATTAGGACTCTTCCCAAATGCTTTGCTTCTGTCTGCTCCTGGGCCAAGCTTGAGGCCAACTGCCCGGATGTGGGGCACCCACACCCCGGGGCGGGTCACCTGGGCCCCAACCTACGCAGTCTCCTGGCCCTCGTCTGCCACTTGGCAATTTCTTGTTTAAACATGGCCTGAGCTCTACAGCTACAGCCAAAGGATGCGATTCACCCAACCCCATCCTTGGGGGACTGGTCTCCTGGTCCTATGTCGTTAATGCAGCGCCCTTCCCATGTGCTTGCAAACAAAGACTGGCCAGAGCCCGCCCACAAGGTGGGGGAGGAAGGGACACGTGCCTGGAGTTGTCGTTTGATTTCCATTCCTCTCCTGGTGAAATAACAGCCTCAGACCAAATAGATTCGTGAACTTAGAATTTGCTATCATGCTCGTACTTTTCCAGCAGCTATATTATGTCCCTCTGAGGCATCACTGTGCTACACTGGGGTCTTGGGGGAGAAGTAGGGGTGGGAAGGCCCAGAGGCTCCACCCAAGGGCGTTCTCCCTCCTTCCAGCATCCAGGGCACAGCCTCTGCCTTCAGAAGCCCAGGATATCGTGAGGCCGGGAGACCATCAAGATCACTCTTGACGCTCTGTTACTGGGTTTACCTCCAAGAGCAGAACAACTCGTCTCCATTCCAGAGTTTGGAAAAGGCTTAGCGGAGGCCCCACCCAGGGTCCAAAAAAGGATAACGTGCCCTCACCGGCTTCTGGATGGCAGAAGCTACTGTTTTTCTCACTAGAAAACAACAAGCAAGTTAATGGGAGAAAAAAATAATTTTTCATAAGAGAATTGTCTTTTCATGTAGAATAATTGTTTCAAGGATTCCTGAATTTTTTCAAGAAGCTGTTGATTCTCTTCTCTTCCAGGTAAGGCCTGAAAATTCACCAAGGGAAAGAAGATGTGGTATTTTAACCATACTGGGATCTGAGTCCGCTGGGTTTCAGTTTATGCAAATTCGGGGTGAACGGAGCGCAGAGTAACGGGGATTCGGAGACCCTCTTGATTCCTACTCTTCTTTTAAAAATGATTAAGAGGCCGTGAACATCCCCACTGTGGCTAGAAGGTCTGAGCATCCGGAATTTCAGCAGTTCCACCCTGTCTTCCTCTTGCAGCCGCAGCAAAACGGCACCCCTTGCAGCGCCCCCTGCTGTCCAGCCCGGCTGCACGCCGAGCGGGACCCGCCTCTCCCGGAGGATGGCCGCGTGGGCAGTGGGAACAGAATCTCCCAGATTACCCAGCAGATGGCCGAGGAGGTGCTCCTGATGGCTCAGAGTCTGAGGAGAAGAGGACGCATCTTGGTACTGGGCCTCCCGTGGGTGGTGGGAGGCTGGGCACCACGGGGGAAACAGGACTCCCAGCTGCTGCCCTGCAGAAGCCAGGACAGCCAGGAAGGAGGGGACGCTCTCGGAGGCCGTCAAGCACATTTTCAGGCGCTGTCTTCCCCCTCTCTCCGGGTGTATTGTAAAGCTCACTTCATTTCTCTCTTCCCGTCCTCTTTTGGGCTTACTGTTAAGGCTTTGCCTTATTCCATCAGCGAAGGAAATTTGCCAGAAGCTGCAATTTGGCAAAATCAAGGACTCATTCATATCCCGTAGGATGAACTGAAGGGGAGCCATTTATGTCTTTAAAAACTCCCCAAAATAGAGGTAACGGGACTACAGGCTCCTGAGAGATGGCCATTCAGGGCCAGCACAGCCTGGAAGGGGAGGAGGAGGCCGGTTTCCTCTGGCTTTGGGGGGATCAACTTCAGTCGCATGTCTCCTGTTCTAATTCTCTTTAGCCCTCTTCTTGATGCGGTGTAGTTAAGCATTGCTTAACACCAACACACCAACATTGAAAAAAATAAAAGAAGTCCATTTCTGAGTGTGGGGACCAGAAGGGAGAGGCAGCCTGGCACCAGGAGCCATTTAGAAAACTCCTTCCACTGTAGGTCTGCGGGTTGCCACTGGCTCCATGTTCTGCCCTGGAGCTTGGAATTGCTTGAATTAGATATTGGACAAGCCTGTACCCACTCCTTTCTTATCTGGAATTGCAAATACCTCTAATAAACCAAGCCTTTAGCATAGATTTATTAGCATTGATTTTTCCCTTCCAGGAGGAGCTGAGACAGCATGATACATGGAGGGGAGGGAGCTGGGAAGTGGTTCCCCATCAGGGCCAGCCACTACGAAAAGAGTGGGGCAAACAAAATTAAGTTCTGTCCATTAAGTTAGTGTCCAGTCTTCATGGGATTCAGGAGCCCCTCAACAGGGCAGTTACAATGCAGGGTCACTTCATTTTTGCTGTTTGCTGGCAGCTTTCAAGTCCCATCCACTCCTCCTTCTTCCTCGCTTGCTTCACATCTGGGCAAGTCAATAAAAAAGCCCAGGCATGGCCTCTGTTGGTGCCAGTGGGAAGTTCAAACCACCCGAGCCCTGGCTGATGAGTGGAAACCCTCACCCCGGCCCCATCCTCTGCCCACAACGAAAGCCAAGCCCATGCCCCTTCCTTGTTCTCTCGCGCCTTTTCAGAGCCTTTCCAGGCTTGGTTAGGAGCTTGCCCACTCTCTCCAGAAAGCCTCATTATGTGAGTAATAAACCTTTTCGTACCTTCTTGGTTCATGCGTGGCGGCATCATCCATCTTGACATCTGAACCAAATCTGGAGAGGAGGGGTCCCCCCTGTCTACACAGTGGCTACAATGGCAGGACCTGTGGCAGCACCTGGGTTTTCCTTTTCCAGCCTGTGTCTACTTTCCTGTGGCCTGCTGAAGGGCCACTGACCTGCTCATCCCAGACAAGCAGGTGTAGTTTTTGGTTTGGGTTCCCCCATCCACTGAGGAAGCCCATCTTTTACTTGTACTGGTCGCCTCCACATTTACCATTATGAAGATTTTATTTGAATAAAGAGTTCTGTTGCTTAAAAAAAAAAATGAAAGAAGAGGAAAGAGAAGGAAGCTGCCAATCTTGTCCAAATTTCTCTTCTCAAATGAAGACAAATAAGGTCCAGAATGATTGAAATTTCAAATCAGCTAACTAAGAGGTGGCTTCTGTCAGCAACTCCTTAATTATCAGTTCCCCTCTGGGAAGCTCTCCATGGAACTGAAGGCCCCTCTGGTCAAGCCAAGACGTCCTCCAGCCTGCATGTTCCCCGCACCTGGCCCTTCTGAGGGGCCTCATTTCTGCCCTGGGCCTGCTGAAAACTCTGTCTGAGTCAGTGCAGGCCTCAGCTTTTGTGGAGGAAGTCTAGCTCAAGACCAGGAGGTTGGGCTGCCTTCCCTCCAGCAGCCCCCACAGATGGATGGGCCTGGACCACCTCATTCTGTGGTTTCCAGGAGAATAAACTTCGTACTAACCCAGCAGTGGCTGGTCTTGAAGCCTTTGGAGGAAGCTCAGGAGATCCTGGTTTTAGACTAAGCTAAAATACGTTCGCCCTGGGGCTGAAAGAATTTGTGCCAAGCAACTTTTGGACATTTGCAATTTGGCACTGATGTCTCAGGGAAGACCTGTGAGGGCGTTGTTACCTGCTTCTAACTCTTTCGTTTCTTTTGGTATAGACCAAAGATCAGCTCATTACCTCTGCTAGGAAAATTGTGACTTCTGGACAAAACTTCGCCAAACTTATCCACATCCTTGCTAAGAACTGTGTGGACCAAGATGCTCCCAGGAGCTCCTGTGTGTGGTAGAGCAGGTTCAAACAATGAGCAGCCAGCTTCACATCATCTCCAGGTGGGAGACGGCTTTGGGGGAAACTGCTGTCTTCTGCTTTCTCAAGACCCAGAGGGAGGGCTTAGAGTGGGGGAGTGTAATTGCTTCATCTGTACACTCCTTTGAATGTTTTAAACCCCATGAGTCAACATTTATTTGGGGAATGTCAAATGTTGAAAATATAGAGAATTATTAGAGAGCACGAAAAAACACATTTAAGCTACTGTCATTTATCATTGTATCACAAATATATATTTGATAATACACTTAAGAAAGAAAAAAAGATTTAACTTGGAGAACTGGTTCCTGAGTAGGTGTGACTATAAAGTAACCATAAGGAATTTTTAAGAATCAAATAACATCTCAGGCTGCCCTTCATCACTGGGCCCTCCTCCGTCTACAACCCTGTGCCCTTACCCCGGTCGTGCTGCTGGGCTCATGACACTTCGGGGTTAATATACAAACGCAGGTGACTGATCGCTACTTTATAAATCATGTTTATATTTTCACCTTTAGCTCCCTATTTGTTTTTATACTCTTCATATCTAACAAGCCAGTTATCTCTAAAAATATATTAATTGCAAAGTGAAAGTACTTTAAATGTCACCTGCCTAAGAAAGGCTATGCCAGCACAGAGCGTATGTTAAGATGAATTCATTTAACGTGCCCAAACTCTGGAGTTGAGCAGTTTTTGTTAACTGTTCCCATAGAATAGCTTTTACATTGATAGTATAGAACATTATGATCTAAGTATAGGGTGGTTTCATTTCCAGCCCCGTCCCTTATTACCTGCAGTGGCATATTCATCAGTAATATTGTTAGTAATATTCTTATATAATGGGAAAGCTTGGTAGTTAAGACTATTATCAATGATGTGAGGCATAAAAATAATATCACCAAGACCACGGTATATAAATTCTTTTTAAACCAAATGCATGTGCCTGTTTCACATGTGTGAAATAATATTTCAGGCACACAATCATCTCAAGATTAGCTACCCAATTTTTTCTACTTAATATACAGGAACTGCAGCTAATTTTAGCCTTTCAAATACGGGTATTGTTGCAAGGGTACTTAGGATTTTTTAAAATCAGGTTTGGTAGGACATGCAGACATGGAAACGACAAGGAAGAAGGAGGAAAGCAAGGAGGAAAACCCCTCTAGGACCCCCAGAAAGAGGAGTCATGTCACGCAGGACCACACAGGGAAGCACCGGGGTGGATGGAAGAGCAGAAGGAGCTAGGGGACAAACCCTTTAGTGGGGTTTTTGTGGGAAGAAATGTCAATGCAGGGGAAGTAGGCTGAATGGGTTTAGGATAGGCTGATTTGAATTTGGGTTCTGGAGTATAGAGATGACCTCTAGTTGGGTGGTACCTGGCCCTGGGGGTGATTAGGGCAGGGAAATAGTGGCCCAGAGTGTAAGAGCTCCATAAAGGGGGTGGTTGGGGGTGTGGATTTGGATTGGTTGGTTTGCACGTGTAAGTGCGCTTGCAGGCAAGTGGTTTACTATCTCTAGGAATAGGCTAATCCTGGGAGGGGCAGCCTTTCCAAGGTCAGATGGTCCAAAGATATCAGTGCATCAGAAATACAGAAAATAAAAAGGCATGATTAACACCGGTGTATTTACCAAGCTCTCAGTCCTCAAGGGATCTGGACGTCCTGAGATTTTACCAAAGTTAGTCACTGCAGTGTCACAGCATCTTCATTTTCATCAGTGAAAAACAACCTGTCTCACTAAATTCAGTGACACTCAGCTTGAAGCAGGTGTCACTGAGGTGTGTAATTCAGCTGGGAAACAGCCAGTCTAATCTTTTATTGGAACTTCTACTTTAAGTCCTGAATGCAATTCGACACAAAATTTCGTACTCCCTTTCATGATATATGGATGTGGGCATTTATTCTCTCTAGTTATTTTTATTAAAACTATATTTCTTGTTAATTTGTAGATACTATATGAGTCATACTTTCTTAGAATCAAAATACAAGTTTTATATTAAAATGTTACATTATACCTTTAGGATGTTCTTTCTCTGAAGAGTCTCCACAGAGGCCCCCCGGCTTCGTGGAAAAGGCTCACATTGTAAAACCGTCTGGTATTTGTTTATCTGAGGTCACACCTCTTACCTGGGGTGATGTTAACTGCTTTCCTCCCATCAACTCCCAAGTGTGAAGGCCTCCCTGGCAAGAAGCAGGCACTCTGACGAGCTCCTGGTGGCAGGTGCACAGCAGCTCCTCGGTGCTGTCTCCAAGACCGTGAGGGCCGCAGAAGCCACCAGTCTCCGGGTGAGGGCTGAGCCCCAGAGTAGACGTTGGCATAGAGTAGACACGCACAGGACCATGACCCGGGCCACAGGGTGAGAGGAACACGGTAAATTACAGACATTCGTGAGAAAACTCTACCTGCTTCTCAGATTTTAAAAAAAATATTTTATTTATTATTGTATTGTCTAATTATTTTATTTTGGCAGAGGGGGTACGTAATTAGGTTTATTTATTTTTAGAGGTACTGAGGATTGAACCCAGGACCTTCTTTATGCTAAGCACGTGCCCTACCACTTGAGCGATACCCTTCCCCCTGCTTCTCAGCTATTAAATTCACTTCACGTCTTTCCCAAACCTGTCACCTGATTTCTATGTCCCTAGTGGAGACAGGAAATGGGAAATATTTGGGTGCCTAAAAGAATCCCCGGCCAGGGCCCTCACATGTGCTGTCCTACCAGCGCGGGATGGGTCCCTGCCCCTCCACTTCTACCAAATGGTCCCGTGTCTGGTTCCTTCTTATCTTTTTAGATGGAAACCTGGATTCCACCTCCTCAGAAGGGATGAAACACCCACACTGTATCCAAATGAAATCACACAAGTTTCTGCTGTTCTCACACCTCGTAGGAGTCCTCAGTAGCACTTACCACACCTTGTAGTTATACACTTGTCCGCCTCTTGTCCTCGCTTTTATGTGTTTGTCTGGCTCTTTGATTAGAGCATATACTTCACGAAGCCACAGACCTAGAATAGTGGGCAAGTGCATGGAGGCGCTAAATAAATAGAATGAGAATTTTCATTTCAAGCTTTGAGAAACTTTGTACCAGTTACATTCAGAGAGTACATGGAATAGGCACACATGATGCAAAGCATTTGAAAAGCATGCGTATTTTAGCTACAAGTTCCAGAATCTTTTGAGTATAAAGAAGGCTGAGAGGAAGGCTCAGGACAGGACCCTGTGGATCAGCATCTCTTCCATTGCACACCAGCGTGGCTGCAGCCTCCCCCTGATCCTGGAGCACCACCCAAGGTGGGACCAGTCCCCGTGTCCCAATCCCCGGGCCATCTGAGTGCAGGAGAACCTGGGAGTGAGGCTGAGTGCTTGCAGTGTACACCAGTGTCCTGGCTCTGCTGAGGCCACTGGCCAAAGACCTAGGGATAGTTGGTCCAGAAGGAGGTAGAATTTGGGTTAGAGAATTTTTTTTAATTGACTACATTGTCAGAACATTCTCCTTTGCTCTGTTGTGTTTCTCCTTTAAGAATGAGTGGGCTCCCGTTCAGAGGACCTCTCCAAGTACTCTCCTTGCTCTCTCTTACATTAGGGCCAGAACATCAGAAAACCAGCCCCAGCCTCACGCAGACGAATCCCCTAGAAGCTCCAGTCAGCGGACACTGGGAGAGTGCACAGCCTCCCTCAGTACTTAATTACCTTTCTCTCCTCCAGGGTTTGAGACAACCTTCCCCAGATCCAGAGGAATTGGAAGTGGCTGCCTTCTGCATGCAGTGGAGGAGAAAACTGCTACGGCACAGACTTCGAGAAGCCTCAGACCTGGACTGTGATGAGCTGGGTTCTGCGAAAAACAAACACCAAAGGGCCCCCGACACTCGTGGCCCTGGTTCAGGAAGGGTTGTGAAAGCTGAGCAGAATTCTCCAAGTCAGACGCTCTGTTGATGTGTGCGCTCACCCTGAGACTCTGGCAGCCCATGGTGAGTGCATTTTAGGCCAAATCAGCCTGTGAGGACACAGAGTAACACAGTGGGCTGAGTTGGGGCAGGGTGGCCAGGGCTGAGCCTTGAGCTGAACTGCCCTGACAACATTCACGGTTAACAGGACATCTGGGCCCCTGGTGAGACTGATACCCTCCTGGGAATGATACTTAGGTTTCTGGCCTTAAGAGGACATCACATATAGACTGTGAAAGGATGGGGAAGAGAAATTCAAGCCCCATTAGTGTAAGCCTTTATTAAGATGTTGTCATGTGAGAGCAGTCCCAGTCTGTTCTCTAGGGAGCCAGAACTGAAAGATTTATGGGTTCGATTGGGCAGTCAGTCAGAGTTCACCTTGCTTGAATACTTTGGCGCTGTTCAAATTCTCAAGGTGTGGGGAAACTGAGGCTCTGTTAGCTCAGGATAAGATGCAGGAGCTCTGAGTCTGAAGACTCTTGAGTTGTGATTTGGTGAATCTGGGTTTAGCAATTTGGGATGGAGAGGAACAGTTGGGAGTTAAGGTCTTGGGGCGTCAGTGGGAATTTTTTAGTTCTTGCCATCTTTCACAAAACCTGTTTGGTAAAGGAATGAGGAAAAGGAGAGTGAGGAGACCAGTGACCTTTGCTCAGGGGTTGAACTGCGTGGGCCAGGAGTGGAGAACTGAGTTTGGAGGAGGGGATGCAGATGGGGACTGGGGACATGGTTAGGGACAGGGATGCCCTGGGGGCTGGGAGCCTTGCTTGTTTGGGAGACACCATGCCAGCCTCTTAGATTCTGGTGCAGCCCTTAGGGAGGAGGGGCTGACACTGGATGAGACTGAACTTCCCACAGTCCAGTAGGACTATGGCTCAGATTTACAGTAAGACAGACAAGGATTTCTCTCCACTTTTTAAAAAGCAGAATATAATTTGATGAATTTTGCTTGCATACACCTGTTCAACCATCACAACTGAGATAATGAATACATGCATCACCCGCTGAAGTGTCCTCACTCCCTCCTACCACTGTGTCTCCTCCCAGGTCCCTGTAATGACTGATCTGCTTCATCACTTAAAAATTAGTTCGATTCTGCAAATCAATCAATGTGATACACCACGATAACAAATTGAACAATGAAAGCTGTATGATCATCTCAATAAATGCAGAAAAAGTTTTTGGCAAAACTCAACATCCATTTGTCATAAAAACACTCAACAAAACGGGTATAGAGGGAACATACCTCAACCTAATAGAGGCCACATATGACAAGCACACAGCTAACATCATACTCAAAGGTGAAAAGCTGAAAACATTTCCTCTAAGTAATCAGAAACAAGACAAGGATGCCCACTCTAACCACTTTTATTCAACATAGTATTGGAAGTCCTAGCCATAGCAATAAAACAAGAAAAAGGAATAAAAGGAATTCAGACTGGAAAGGAAGAGGTAAAACTGTCATTGTAGATAACATGATACTATATAGAAAATCCCAAAGACACTAACAAAAAAACTATTAGAACTAACACATGAATTCAGTAAAGCTGCAGAACACAAAATTAATATACAGAAATCTGCTGCCTTTCTTATACACTAACAATATATCCGATAAGGAGTTAATACCCCAAATATACAAAAAGCTCATACAACTCAACATCAAAAAAATCCAACCCAATTAAAAACATGGGCAGAGGACCTGAATAGACATTTTCCCAAAGAAGACATACAAATGGCCAATAGGCACATGAATAGATGCTCAACATCTCTAATCATCTGGCAAATGCAAATCAAAACCACAAGGATGTACCACCTCATACCTGTCAGAATGGCTGTTACCAAAAGGACAACACATAAGTGTTGGCAAGAATGTGGAGAAAAGGGAACCCTCATGCACTGTTGGTGGGAGTGTAAATTGGTGCAGACGCTATGGAAAACACTATGGAGGTTCCTCAAAAAACTAAAAACTGAACTACCATATGATCCAGAAATTCCAGTTCTGGGTATTTATCTTAAGGAAACAAACAAACAAAAAAACTAACTCAAAAAGGTATTTGCACCTTGATGTTCATTGCAGCATTATTTGCAACAGCTCAGACAGAGAAGCAATCTAAATGTCCGCTGATGGATGAATGGATAAAGGAAATGTGGCATATAGTATATCTGCATGATGTGCAATATTATTCAGCCATAAAAAAGAAGGAAATCCTGCTATTTGTGTCCACATGGATGGACCTTGAGGGCATGATGCTGAGTCAGATAAGTCAGACAAAGACAGACAAATACTGAATGATCTCACTTATATGTAGAGTCTAAAAAACAAAAACAAAAAAGCCAAACTCACAGATACAAAGAACAGATTGGTGGTTGCCAGAGGCAGGCTAGGGCAGAGAGGGGTGGGGCACAAAATGAGTGAAGGGGGTCAGAAGGTACAAACTTCCAGTTATAAAATAAATAAGTCCTGGGGATGTAATACACAGCATGGTGACTCTAGTTAATATATTTGAAAAAATATATTTGAAAGTTGCTTAGATAAAAAATTTGTAATTATGTGAGATGATGGATGCTAACTCGACTTACTGTGGTGACCATTCTGCAATATATACGTAAATCAGATCATTATATTGTACACATGAAACTGACATATAATGTTACATGTCAATTATATATCAATTTAAAATATTTGTTGAGTATTTTATTGATGGAGTGTCCAACAGTTTATTGTAGTAAAAAAAAGTAAACTGCATGTTCATCTCATGGTGAATATTTAATTAATACCCGAGTACACTGCCCATCACCAAACTAGCATGTATTCAGGTTTTACTGTGCATATCTTAAGCACTTTGGGCTCCAGAATGCTGGGCAGATAGATGTGCCGTTGTGGAAGATGAAGTCAAAGGGGCAGAGCCACCACCACCGTGAGGATGTTAGAGAGGGGCATGGTTTGATTGGAACGAATTATGCAACATTATATCCACTATACTTCTTTTTTTGTTCCTCGTAATTTTCTAAAATATATCCTTGTGTACTTGATCATTTGATGTTCACCATAAAGCACTGTGACTTCACTCACTTTGCAGTTAAAAAGCAGTCCATCTTACCCATCTCTGTAACTCAACACCTAACAGCACATGCTAAGTGCTCAGTCTTTCTTATGTAAGTGATGAACCCCCATTCTGTCCATGAGGAAAGCGGTACTCAGTGAAGTCCTGAGTTGCCCCATGTTGCACTGCTCAGAGAGGGTGCGCCAGGACCAGGCCACGCTAGCTCTCAAGGAAGAAGTTTCCAACAGTCTTGAGTTGCTCTATAATTAAATCCAGTAATCTACTGGGTTCTCTTACTTGAGACAGGGTGTCCTTGGCCACTGAACACACTAGAACAGGAGCCAGAAAACATCTTTTAATGGTGTTTCCTGACCTTTGAGGGAAGCATGACCAGCCACTTCTTTGTTGCTCCTGATCTTGGAGGGAAGTGGGACCAGTTGCTCTCTGAGAGCCTTTCCTGTGATGAGATCCTATTTTGATCCTGAAGAGTTCTTGCTCAACTCTAAGCAGCACATTTGCTAGCAGATTCACAGATTTTAAGAGAAAATTAACAGAAAATTAATTTAAGCTAATGTAAGAGATAGGATAGGGTTTTAAATGCTGTCAATCTTTGTGGGCAAGTGAAGCACAACATCTGTGCCCTAAAGATAAACTGAAGGATAGCTTACTTCTATTACCTTCTTTCAAGGAAGGCCTGGAGGCGTTCCGTTTACAAGCTCTTATGAGTACACGGCTCCTTGATATTCTATGTTTAAATCGAAGATTTATTAAAGCAAAGCAATACACTGCCAGACAGATATCATTAGAAACATTTTTATTTAAATCAGACAATAGAAAGGTGTCACAGAAAAAAACTGCAGAAACTTGCAACAACAGAATGCAGCTTGGAAAAGTTATTAGTAAATGAGAAGAAAAAAAGATACTCCTGCTTTCATGAAGTGATTTGTTAGTCCTTATGTAGAATAACTTATCAATTCAGCAAAGTACACCCCTTGACGGTATCTTTTGAACAGACAGTAGATCAACAATTTAGTTAATTTACTAAATTGGTATCTACTAAAGCCCTCCCAAGTAAACCAGCCAAGGCAGCATTTCACCAACACTTGAGACACAACTTGGGGAACTGAAATAATTACAGGAGGAAGTTTGGGGAAAAAACTCTACCTCATCCTGAATAGGTTTAATCTGGATTTCAGCCCACTGATGGTACTTGTAAATCTCACAGAACATGGGCGACCATGCATCTCAACACAGCACCCCTCCCTCCAAACACACACACACACACACACACACACACTCCATCCTCGGACACTAGTACCATCTACCCCTTTCCCACGCACAGGCACAGCAGCCCTAGACTGAAGACAAAATGACCCGGGCCCTGGAACCCGGGGTCTGTGCTGAGCCCCTTCTGAATCCTGGGTGGGGGAGCAGTAGGTTTAGGGTAAGGTATGTAAAATATTTTTAAACTTTGGCAGTAAGTATACAAATGACTACTTCTTGATTGTCACTTTTAAAACAAGTACCATTCTACCTCATGAAAAGACACTGTCTTATTTGACTTCTCTCTCAAACATTGGGAGGGCAAATTCATGTAAAACAGAGGTGGGCTAAAACCTCCCCCCTGTAAGGAATAGTTAATTATCTTTCACCTTCACTATTTAAAAAGCATATAAAATGTACAGTCTATCATTGACAACAGACCCCAAGATCTTGCTCATAATGGAAGTTTGGGGACAACATGGCTAATTTTTTTAAAAAATTGGGCGTCTATCTATTTAATTCCTTTACAATAAACTATATTTCAGACCCCTGACAAAATAATATTAGCTAATGCAAATTTCACCATTCCTCTAAAACTTAATGCCCTCACAGAGGTATTAAAATCAGTACTGAGCCAGGAAGTATGGGGCCTGATAATTCAAAGTTGATTTTTTTTTCTAATAAATTCTAAGTTTTAAAAAAAAGAGATTAAGGATAAATCAAGTTACAAAATACATTCCAAGAACTCACAATCTTGTTTGAAGAAACAGATTTTCTGTACAACCACAGTGATTTTCCCAACTGTAACACATGATTGTTCTATTCCAAAGGGTAATGAAGGCTGTTTAAGGACAAGACACAAGATCCAAATTTAGAAACCAATTCATGACTTGAAATGGTAAATTATTGTTTATGGTGTTAGGATAAAACATTATTGGAAATTCACTAGGGTAGGCATATCTTTATAATTTTGGTTGATTTTTGATGAGACCAGGAAGGGGGAAATTAGAGAAATTTTATTTTAAAATAAAAATACAAGACTCTGGTATGTAGTTCTTTCTAGTTATAGAAAGAATCCTTCATAGATCTATAGGAACAAATTACTGGTCTATTTAAACTTCCACAATGAAATAGTAAAGTTATCTCATAAGTCTGGAGGACTCAAAAGTTGTGAATTATTGTAGAAACATTTAACTCCTAGGTAAAGCTGCCATAACCCTACCTTCACATTGTTTGGGTGGGAGGTGGGGAAGGGAGACAAAACAAGAGAAGGCTAGTGCCCTGTGCCTACTGAATGGAGTATAATTTATGAACTGTACTCCTAATATGACCGTGGAATGGCTCTGCCACACCTGTGCTAACAGATGACGGCACCTGTAAAATCTACACATGGACGGATGAGGTTAGGAGGCAATCAACAAGCCGTTAATAAAGCACCCACTGTGTGCCTAAAACGAGGCTTGTTGCAATGGGGGAACGCATATGGGTTCTGCCTCTGAAAGTGTAAAAGACAGTTTAAAATGTGTGCTTTATATTTCTTATTTAAAAATTAGAAATTCTAAATGTTATATTGATGTTAACTTAAAAGTCCTTTTTCTTCGGTCTGTATCTTTTCCAAGAAAGGCAAGTTAATTTGGATTTTGTTACAACTGGCAGATTACTGCTGATAAATAACATACTCAAAAAACATAACCCCAGCAACACAGTGACTGGTAGCTACTGACACTGGTTCTGCAAATCACATTAAGCTACTCGGGGAAAAGACGTATAAACACTAAATCGTAACACATAAGTGAGGAAAACAGCCTTAAACACTCAGACCCTGATTGGTTACATTTTGTCAAAGCTTAAATTTCCTAAACTAACTCTTACTTAAACTAATTAGGTTTACTAACTACTACTAAATTTTGAACATATTATTATCAAGTGCTGCCAAACCAGTTCTGAAAAGATAATTACAACTCTTTGTCTCAGAAATTCAGGAAAGCCCAGTTACCGAAGGTTGCAGGTGCCCTGTCGGTGGACTGCTTGACTCCCCCCCCCCCCCGCCCCAAGGTGCAGCCCTCAGCCCAGAAGGGTGAACTCGGGGAGAGCATCTCCCATTTGAGAGAGGACCATGAGACTCTGTCGTGCAAATGGAAAGATATGGACAAGACCTCACATCTAGGTCCCTAAGAACTTTCAAACTTCAAGGTGCCATTAACCAAAGGAAAATGGTATCTTTACCACGCAAGTGGTCACTAAGAAAGACCTCAATGTCACATGCTTGCAGAAATATGTATTAAGAGATGGGAATAAATATCCCTATTGTTTCTAAGAGCCAATGACTCTTACAGTGACTGAGTTGGCCACATCACCCATTCCATACATGCTATGATTTAAGCAAACACAGCATGCAACTAGGATTTTTACCCTCCGTCAATATTCAACCTGATAAAAATGAGCGAGAGGTCAGATCTTGAATGGACACTACAAGTCCATACAGCGTTAAAGTTAGGAAAGTCCTGTGTCTTACTGATACAGAATGTTCAAGGAAATTAATACTCTCTGAAACAACTTCTGGGGCAATTCTGTGTTTTAAGTGTGTATCATTGTGCAGTACAACTTAATGCAAACCCAGTGGGAATGTAATGACTATGTCTGTGAAAGTTACAAAGCAATTTTATATTTACAAATACTTTAAAATAATAATTCATTCACTCCTTACATCAAATCTGTGAACAGTCAAAATTACACCCATTTCACAGATGACTAGACATTGAGCTATAACACCTATAAATCAATTCAGAACAAGAATATTAATTCAATGTCTTTAAACCTTCAGCCCTCACAAGTTCTCCTTTCCTCTTTCTGTCTCTTCTGATTAATTCAGCAAAGTGACTTATGCGAGCACTCATACAGGATTCTTTCACTAATCAACCATTCTTCTACTCTTAAAGTAAGAACAACTAGCAGGGAATACTACTGAAGTCCTACAGCAAGTTCAAAGGCAAACAGAAATCAAAGCAAATGTCATCTCACGATTAGGCTGCTTTGGCTGCAACCTAACTCTGGGGTTTGGCGCATTCAGCTGGGTAACACAGAGGGTCTGTTCAGAAACAGACCTACTTGCTGAGGCACAGTTTGAAAACACTCCAACATTTGGTTAATTGTCAAGATTCAGAATGAGGTCCTAACTGGGAAAGTCCCAGAGATAGGAGCTGTGGGCAAACTAAACAAGACATGGGAAAGGAGCTGCTCAGTCTAAATTATGACCATCTGGGTATCCCAATTCAACGCCCTGATACACCCCACTCTGCTTAACATCAAAGAGAACAGGTGTAAAACTCTCGAAACCAGTATGAATAGTCAAGTCACACCTCAGTGAGTCTAAAACATACAAGTTATTTCTGTCAGCTATATATGTTTGGCTTCTAAGAATAGGAACATAATGTACTTTTCAATGTAACGGTGTAAATTAAATTAGATGGATTCTAAAAACACCAGTTCATCTTAAAGAGGAGTTTATAAATTAGAGAAAATGGCTATTTATTAATTTTGGTAAGAAAATAGGAAAAAAGAAGAACATTAAAATAATCCAGGTTGATAGGGCATAACAGAAGATTCCCTAAGTTAAAGTTATCTCAATTAAAAAGCATCACAAATAAAAATCATTAAACATAAATAAAACATTTTCATACAAAATATGTTGTTAAATTTGAAAGTTGGTTCAAACTGTCTTGCAAAATAGCCTCTAGGACATTAGCTGAAGTAACGGGGGCTCAAGAACGCTAAGTAAACGAACATTATAATTTGTATCAATGATTTTGGAACCTCAGTTTTTAACTAATTTTTTAAAATCTCTCTTAGTAAAAAGGATCTTCTGTTAAGAATCTGGAAAAAAATTTGGATTCTATTTTGATTCTTAACAAGCCAAATTATTTTTTTGGATGATATTGTAAACAGCATTACTTACAATAATTATAAAAGCATGAATTAAAGATTTGCTAAAATTTTCAATTTAATGACTAAAATTCAGCAATTTTACTATTTTTATCCTGATAAATAAATTATTATTTTTAGGAATATAAGTATGTATATTTTCTCTGTTAGTTTTACCCATTTTATTAACTTTTCTATTAATACTAAAGTTTGTTTGGACAGTAAATCAGAAAGTACTTTCTACAGTGGCTTTAAAATGCATTTTTTACCCCCCAAATATTATTGAGAACCATTTTAGACAACAATGGAACCGAAGTGTATATAGTAGGAACTCACATTCCCTTGAACAACTGTCCTCCTCTTAGAACACAATGAGCTTCTTAGGTGGGCAAGTCGCATTCTTGTTCACTTAACTGCCACCCCATTTAAGCACGGAATCAGAGCAAACAAAGTAAAAAGTGAAGAAGGGAAGAAAAAGAATACACATTAGTATTAAACCATATGCTATGTGGTTTAGTTCCCACAGAAATATTTTGCTGTGTATTTTTAAAATCACTTCTCAAGGACTGAGTTCCTCTCCTTGCATTACCTTTATAATGAAATGCTCCTTTTCAAATGACTTATTGGAGTTGTCACCAGCAAATACTGTCACATACCTCCAGTTCAAGATATGAATATCAGTGTAATACTTGGTTTTAGGTATAAATAATACATGTATAAAACAAGTAGGGCTGCCATTATTTATATACTGCAATAAATACATGAGAATGAATACAAATTATTTTTCATAAAAATACAATTTCTAATCAATTTAGGAGGTTTCCAAACTATGAGGACACTAAATACATTAAAACACAAGGCAGTCTCCTCTGTTATAGAATGCCAGTCAGGTGAGATCTGAAAGAAATTCTTTATTGGTAGCCATATACAGTTGACTATACCATCTCTGTGTTTTCTTGCTATTTAAGAAAAAGTATAGAACCTGGACATTTAAAACATTATCAATGCAATAATCATTAAAGGCTCTCACTGGATCTTTTAAAACTCTGTTAAAAATTGCCAAAGTCATGATGAATACAATTATTGCAGCTACATAATTTGAAAAAGTAATATAAATTATGCTGCTAAAGACAAAAAAATCGAAATGTATAAACATCATAATATAACAGCAGTAACTCATAACTAGTTAATGTGAAAAATTAAAATTTAAAAAGTTACGTTAGAGGAATTGGGAATTTTTCACTTTAGCAAAACATTCTATTTATGTATCTCCAACTTCTATGATACAGTATACTGTAAAATACCTTTAAAAGATATGACATTCAAATGCTTCATTTACACAAATAATATTGCCAGTACTAATAAAAGTGATGCCCCTTAACTAAATGAACTGCTCTAATTGAGATTAAAAATGTTTTCTTTACTTCATTTTACAGTTTAGCTAGCAGTTAGCATTACATATTAATCAATTCTGTGTTCACAAAGAGAGGATCCTAGTCAAAATACTGTTTCTCAAAAGTAATGTACATTATATTGCTTGAAACTAACAACCATATAAAAGTGGTAATCATTTATCTAAACACTGATTATGAAAGACAACTGGCATATATATATGCAGGCAGAGTGTTGAGTTCATGATGGTTTATTTACAATAAAAGTATTTTTACTGAAGCTAACATGATATATAGGTTTCTATGTCAATTGCTACAGTCTTTTAAAGTTATAAAAATATTATATAAAATTCCACAGGCTTTAGAGGATATAACTTCATGTGGTTCTGATACTAGCAGCTGAAAAGTGTTTATAATTTAAAAATAAATAAACTATAGAGGTAAACCAGTTACAAAACAGCAGAGGACTGCAACAGTCACAAGAGTGAAAAGAACTGCGGAGTTACACAACAGCTAACAGAACGGTGAAGCAGTTGGATCAAAAGTTTTAAAAACCTCTTTCAGAGACTTGTCATCGGTTTCTCTACTGGGGTCATCGTCTGGGGTGGGGCTCACCTGTCCCGTCTGCCTCGCCTGCCTTGGGTCACTGTACTGGGGTCTGATTAAGCCTGTTAACGCCTGGATGGGAAGACTGTGCACTGCTGGGACCTGCACCACACCGGAACCCCTGACAGGATCTGCCTGTGGGTCCGCCGGGCCCTCAACAGTCACATCCACACTTGGAGCGATCTTCTGTGGCAGGACTGCTTCTCCAGGAGAAGGCTCATTTCTGTCACTACTTTTTAAACTACCACTTTTTCTCTGGTTCTCTGTATTTTCCATCACTAGCTCTGATGCAGATGGTGAACCCTGCTCCCTAGGGTCATACAAACTAATACCACTAAGAACTGAGCTTGGGGTTCCCAGGGGAAGGCCAGCTGAAGAGGAGAGTTTAGGGGCATATGGAGGCAAACCGGGACCAGAGCTGCTAGGGACTGCCCCTAAGGGCTGGGATGAGCCAGCATTTGATCTGGCTAAATGAGGGGCACCCTTTGATGTATGTGAATCCTTCATAACTGCTTGATGAGACTCTGTATTATGCAGTCTGTGAAGTCTAGGATCAAAATTTTTTTGCAGCCTAGGATCTCCCAATTTACTTCCTGAAGCATGCAGGTCTCCCAGTTGCTCTAGGTAGCCTTCTCTGCTTGTTGTGCTAATTTTCGCTTTGGCTGCTAATTTTGAATCAATGGGCACTGTGTTTTGATGAAGATCACTTTTTGTATTCCATAACCTACTGAGCCTCTGGTCAGCTATCAGAGGGGGCAGAGGTAAATTGATTGAAGATACTGGATCAGGTTTAGGTAAAGGGACTGGAAGTAAGTCTTCTGGAGCCCACACGATGTGTTTTGCAAAGTTGGGTTTGGTTAGGATAATATCCATTTTAATGTGGCTAAACTGCCTCAGTTGTGACCTTGGATCCTGGAGCATTACACCAGGGGAAGAATCCAAAGGTATTAAGAACGCTTTTTCTCTCAGTTCTCTTTCTGTGTCTTCATCATCATCATCTCCTCTTTTGTGTTTGACATTAGAGCCAACGTTTCCATGATGTAAATCAAACTTTGCTCCACCAACCGAAGAGCCTACATGACCACTTCCATTCCCGCGTAATTTTCTGGGATCCCACGCAAGTCTAAGATCCAGTGGGGTAGACTCAGAAGATTTTCTAAGGTCATGCCTTGAGATAGTCCGAAGTCTGGGGTCAACAACTTGGTTTCCTTTACTTTTCTCTTTAGCAAGTCTTGGATCAGTAGGAGTGCTGAGTTCTGTGGAAGGTTGTTGTTGATTCCTTAAAGTTTCTGTTTGTTTCTGTAATGTTCTCAGTATCGACTTGACACTGCTTCCTTCTTCCTCTTCACTACTGGAATACCAGTTAACAGTATCATCTAAAGGCAGACAAAAACTGACTGTAAAGAATGAAGCATTCATATATGGCCTTAATTAAGATTTAAAAAACACTATTCCTGAAATAAGTGTAGTCTAACTTCAAGAAAATGCACCATAGAAATGCCAGTTTAGAGGGAAAGGATAAATCGGGAGTTTGGGATTTGCATACTAACTACTATATATAAAATAAACAAGGTCCTACTGGATAGCATAGGGAACTATATTCAATGCCTTGTAATAACCTATAATGAAAAAGAAAATGAAAAGGAATACATGTGTATGTATAACTGAATCACTTTGCTGTACACCAGAAACTAACACAGCACTGTAAATTGACTATACTTCAGTTAAAAAAAAATGCCAGAGTTTCAACTTGTTGGAACAAGATAAGATGTGGTATAACAATTAGCAATTTAGTCATTATATTCTACAAAGAAAGAGATGTGGTATTGGAACATCTGTAATGTCCTTCCAGTCAGAGAAAAATCTGGACCTTTCATTCGAACTGGTCAAAGGGAACTCAGAAATGTGTGGTAAGATAAGGTTGGGAGAAGAAGGAAATACACTCTTGGAAAGGAGTAACAAAATGTTTCAGCTCTCTTTAATTCAAGCAATTCTTAAACTTCATAGCTCTGGATTTAACAAGGGGGAGATATTTTTTAAAATCTGGGAAAAAACCAAAATGCTAACAATGATAATTAAGGAAGCAATGGGAACAGAGCAAATGAGGGCTGAAGTGGGAACTTTCCCTTCATACTATGTTGTAATTTTAGCTGTTTGACTACGTGAATATATCATTCAAGCATTAAATGAAAAATAAACAAAAAAATACTTAGTTTGAACAAAACATTGTTTACAAAACAAGCATTGGTAGTTAGGGTGGGGATGTGGTTTAAAATAATAATACTATGTCACAATGGCAGTAAGTTTTACTCATATCTTGGTGTCTAAAAAAACTACTTATAGCCAGACACTGGACCTTTCTTCTCTTTCTCCAGGAAGCTTAGAAGTACACTTGTGATTCACTTTTACCTCTTGCAGTTATTTTAGATTTTTCTGAATAGGGGTGTCACTGCTCACAGAATTTGGTACTTGATCCAAAATATTATTTTATTTTCACTTTCATATCAATATATTTTATAAGCAGTCAAATTCCTTTTGGAATGAGAGTAACAGAAGGAAAGTAGATCAATGGAAAGCAGATACTAGACAGAAAATGAGTTTTAAAAGCTTTCTATCTGCTTTTTATCAAAAGAGATAAAATTTATAAAGGCAAAAAAATTTGTAAAAATGAACACAAACACAAAAATATCTAGCTGTTTGGATGTTTTCTGTATACAGGGAAAACAATCCTCATAAAAATTACCAATTGTGTAATATTATAGCATAAATTTTATATCATCTAGAAAAGTTTTAATTTTCTTGTTTATTAAAACATAAAGCTTTGTAAGACTTTAAAGAAAGATTACTAGGGGATGGGGCAGATGTATAGCTCAGTGGTAGAGTGTGTGCTTAACATGCATGAGGTCCTGGGTTCAATCGCCTGTACTTCCATTAAAATAAATAAATAAATAAACAAACCAACCCAATGACCCCACCAAATACAGATTACCATTAAAATGGTTATTTCTTAAAATTAGCACCTAAAGGAGTAAATATAAACTGTTCAGGAAATTCGCTTATTAGAAACCCCTCATTCCCTTGTCATGCTACATAAATGAGGAGTTAATGGTATCTTCATTGAAAATATAGCAATGTTTATAGAGTAGCTTGTCACTATCTAGAGTTATCTAGTTCTACACAGTTATTCATACATTTTATGTTTCAGTGGCCAAACACATCAATTTTATAATTCATAAGAACTAGGTGATTTAAACTTTCCTCCCCTTAACTCAATCAACTAATTGCTATATGCTTATCAGTATCAAAAATACCAAGGGAAGCTTAGTGTCTCCACATAACCTTTTATATTAAAAATAATATTCCTTAATAATATAGTAGAACCGGAAGTGTACAGCCTATGCCCATAAAAATTCCTCTAATAATTAAATCATTTGAACTTGGATTAGAAATCAAAATTCCTGAAGTGGAAGGTATTTTGTTCCTGTTCTATTTCTTTTCTTCTTAAAAAAAAAAAAAAGGTTTAATAGCAAGTCTGCTTGCCCAGGCCTGACACTCCAGCTTCAGATCTCTTCATCGCTTCAAATCAAACCCTTTGCAATTAATTACTAATGCATCAGTGGCACTGGAAACCGCAATCAATCCCAAGAAGACAGGAGCTATGAGATAAACTACAAATAGAAGAGACAGTGCTTAGGAACCCATTTTTCAAATTTTAACTTATTCAAGACCATTTCAGGAACTGAGTCATCTAAACAGGTAAAATGCTATCACAACACCTGACACACCTTCTTCTTTGCTTAGTGCCCTCTGAGGCTGAGTGCTGCCTGGATCTTCATCTTCTTGGTATTTCTGAGTAAGTCTGACAAAAAGAGCTCTCTGCACTGCAGGGGGGAGACCTGGGGCAGGCAGGGCACCAGGGCATGTTACATTACCGCCGCTGTCAGACCCACTCCCGTGGTTAGGTGAGTCTTGAACGACGGGAGGCTGATGCTGGGCAAATTCTCCATGGTGCCACGTCCCATCTACACACGTAACACGGAAAGAAACACACTCTGATTTAGCACAAAACTCCACTAGAGAGTAGCACTGTGAAAGTTTAGTTATAATAATAATCACATTTAATAATCAAATTATGTAATTATAAGTATTTTTTAAAGTTCTGTAAAGTTCTACTGCTACAAATATTTGGTTAAATTTAAACTGTATTTTAATGTTTCAGTTTTACATTTTACTTTGTGTTATTTAAAATATTCTTTTCATGCTTTTAAAGAAAAATAGGACTCCAAATATTTTAAATTAGAAGTGAGTTATTTCAAAAGGTAAACTTACCACCAGAATTATTGGATGGCTGAAAATTATGCACAGCATGCTGTGAATAGTAACTGTCATAAAACTCAGCCGTGTTTGGAAGGGACTCATAGTTGGTACTGAGCTGCATCTCACCAGGGCTTTGCAGGTGTGACGAAGCTGGAGAACAGTGATTCTCTCTAGGTACTTTCATCATGTGCTCTGGGAAGCCTGGGCAATGGTAAGCACCACTCATACTTGGTGGTGTCAAAGGTGTTTCCGGTTGAACAAGTACTCCCGCTTGACTGTGAGGGCCTACAATTCCAGGTGGACCAGGCGGTAAAGGGGGGCTCTGCGGCATTGGACATGGATGATGTCCAGGGGAGCCTGGATGCATCACAGGACTATTGTGTCCCTGAGACATATTGGGTCCGGGACCTGGACTTGACCCAGAACTATAGATATGTTGAGGATGTGGGCTGCTTTCCTGAAATTGTGGTCCTGGTGATGAGGCACTGTTATAAAATGCTGGTGGCCTGTGGACAAAAGAGTAGTATTTCTTAGCTCAAAGAAAAGAGGGAAACAAGAATGTTACATTTTAAAATAGATATTGGTTAAATGTTTTACAGTACCAGAACAGAAAACTGTATTTTTAAGAAGCAATTTATTCTATATTGTCTATAAGTGGAAACAGCAACATATGTGTCTTGCCTTCATTTCAGCCCACAGTTTTCTTAATTACTGCTTACTACCAGCTGTTCTTAAACTTACCAGTTATTAATATTTTGAAAAATATAGAAAAGGACAAAAATAAGTAAGATTCACCTCTAATTCCACCACCCAGAGATAAAGTTTCTTATTGGTTCTCTTCTAATCCTTTTTCTAGGCATACACAGACCTTCTTATAACAAAATTAGAATTATAACATACCACTTTATTACAATTTCTAATTGGTTATTACTTGCATAAAAAAGATTTTAATTTGTGAATGTTGCTCTTCTTTCTAGACATCTTACTAATTTAATTATAGGTGGCCTTCCATAGCTGCAGTTCGGCATCCACAGATTCAACCAGCTGCAGATTGAAAATATTCAGGAAAAATATTCCAGAAAGTTCCAAAAGGCAAAACCTGAATTTGCCACATGCAGGCAATTACTTACATAGCATCTATGTTGTATTTCCAACTATTTACATAACATTTGCATTGTATTAGGTATTATAAGTAACCTAGAGATGATTTAAAGTATACAGGAGCATGTGTGAAGGTTATATGCAAATACTTCACCCATTTATATAAAGGACTTGGGCATCTGTGGATTTTGGTGTCCATGGATTTCCTGGTACCAGTCCCCCTCAGACACTGAGGGATAACTGTATGATTTCTAACAGTTTTGTTAGTTGACTCCTTTGGGTTCATTAAGGGAAAATGACCAAATAATGAGTCTGCCTTTTCATTTCTAATCTTTACATCTATTATATTGTTCTCCTTTTGCAATGACTAGGATCTGATCTACAATATTTATTTAGCTAAATAGTGAACATACTTGTCTTTTCTGGACTTGAATAGAAATACTTTTAATGGCTCGCATTCATTGTGATTTTTGCTGTAAATGTCTTACTCCTCATCTGCTACGATCTCATCGCTTCCTGAGCATTAGGGTTAAAAGATAACAATGGGACTTAGAGCCCAAGTGAACAGACCCTGGGGGAGAGGGAGCAGGACTGGCATAGTGTTGTTAAAAACTGCAAACCTGGATGCAGCTTACCAAGAGGTTTTCCTCTAGTGGCCCAAGGAAATACTCCTCTAGAAGAACAAGTATGCTGGAGACACACTACCCACTATGTGTAGATATTATTCATGGCAATGCTGCCCCATAACAAGATGGTAGGAACGCCAGTTCCATGCACCTAGCAGTGTCCTTCAGGATCAGTGTGGAGAGGTTTCTGAAGCTGTGTTAAGGATTCTGTAGAGAAAAGCACTGCTGGCAGGCAACAGAGGGCAGGGACAAAAGGAAATGGGAAGCAGCAACTGAGGTGCCTGCCAGATGTCTTATCTCTGTCTAAATCTAATTACCTGATTAACATGGAATACAAGTTAGTTTCTTAGTTAAGAATTTTCAGGTGGAAAATGCTGCCATTTTTAAAAAATTTAACTTACTTCTTCCCAATTTTATGTGCTAAATCCACAGTAGGTTTTACAACTATTTCAAAAAGAGATGGAATTTTCTTGAAATCATCAGAGAGATCTGTTTGAAAATCATCTTCAGGATCAGAGAAGGGAAAATGCTCTGATGGGGTTGGCAGAAGCCCAACTCCTGGAGGCGGTTTGGGGAGGGGAGTTATGCCACGCTTTCTGAGTTCTTCTAATTCTCTTTCATCTTCATTTGTAGGGTCTTCTTCAGTGTTCAACACCTAAAAATAATCAGCAAAGATCTCTATTTCAAAACAAGCTTTCTTTCTCACATTTAAAGCAGTGAAGAATTGAGTAAACTAGTTTTACTAACAGAAAAATACAATATTAAAGTTGAAATAGATCAGAGACAGCTAACTAATTTTTTATAAAGAATATGAGGTTCAAAGAGGTAAAGGATATTTCTCAAAGTAAATTAACTTTTTTTAGAGATCAGATCTGAGGTTACCAGAGGTGGCTGGAGGAGGAACTGGATGAAGGTACTAAATAGGTACAAAGTTCCAGGTATAAGATAAATAAGCACTAGGGGTGTCACGTACAACATGGTAAATACAATTAACACTGCTGTACATTGTATGTGAAAGTCATTAAGAGAGTAAATCCTAAGAGTTCTCATCACAAGGGAAAAAAAATCTCTTTTTATTCCTCTAATTTTGTATGTGTACAAGATGATGGATGCTCATTAAATTTGCTGTGGTCATCATTTCATGAAGTATGGAAGTCAATCATTACGCTGTACATCTTAAATTTCTACAGTGCTGTATGCCAATTATATCCAATAAAACTGGAAAATAAGTAAACTACACTTGAACAAAAACTCAACTGAGAGAAGTAAAATTTACGAAGGACTGGTTTTAAAATTAGCTTTTTTAATGGCATAACAGTGATAATAGCAAAAGATTTTTTAATTCTTAGCCCAATATTCCTGCTTTTCTAACACAATATAATAGAATAAAACATAAAATAACAAGTCCTTAATTTCTTAGGAGAGTTCTACAAAATATGATTTACAAAACATGATTCAAGTCAAACAAATCTATGGAGAGACTTAACAAATAATCGAGGTATAAAAATATTACTCACTTTGTCCAAAAGTTTCTTTGTTTCTTTAGTCAGATCATCATGTGAAAATTTACAGTTGTCTCCTTGGTAACATTTTGCTCCGCTATGGTAAAACTTGCATGGAAATTCATGTAAATAAAAATATTAAGGAATAGACCAACTATAATCAAACTTGTATTTTTAAACCAAAAACGTAACTGCTGTATCAGTAAGATTTTACTGCTGTATGTTGTACTGAATTTTCTATAATCATATCAGATAATGTATTTAATTTTTAAGCTTAAATATTTTAATTACACAAGACATTCAAAAAATTTTAAGTCTTACTCTGTTAAAGCTAGAAAACAATTTTTTAAAGAAAAAAATATTTACGATATTACAGCAAATACTATAGTAATCTAATTATGTAAACTCTGTTACTTTACACAATAGAATAAATTGTCACACAGAACATATAAATTTTGTAGCAAGACTTTATGAAGAAAATAAAAGGGCCTGATGTGTGACGGTAAAGTCAAGTATTCCAACAATGAAAACCACAGGTTACATAACACCATTTGCAGCAACATGGATGCTCCTGGAGAATGTCATTCTAAGTGAAGTAAGCCAGAAAGAGAAAGAAAAATACCATATGAGATCGCTCATATGTGGAATCTTAAAAAAAAAAAAAAGCATAAATACAAAACAGAAATAGACTCACAGACATAGAATATAAACTTGTGGTTGCCAAGGGGTCAGGGGGTGGGAAGAGATAGACTGGGATTTCAAAATTGTAGAATAGATAAACAAGATTATACTATACAGCACAGGGAAATATACACAAGATCTTATGGTAGCTCACAGAGAAAAAAATGTGACAATGATTATATACATGTTCATGTATAACTGAAAAATCGTGCTCTACACTGGAATTTGACACAACATTGTAAAATGACTATAAATCAATAAAAAATGTTAAAAAAATAAATAAATAAATAAAATAAAAAAAAAAAGAGAGAACCACAGGTTAATCTTACTTAAGATTTTGGAGACCAACATCTAAAGGAAATGTTAAATCAAGAGGTACAGGTGGCCACACAGGGTCAACAATGTTTATCATCTGGCAGTTTTGTGAGATCTCTACCACCCCTGAAGGCTCCTAGCTACTCTCCCTCCAAACACTGGAGAGATACATTTCATTCGTAAATACTTCCATGTTTATTTTGAACAGATAAGGAGTATTTTTCTTAACAATCACAACCTTATCATCAATCTGAAAAATGAATGCATTAATTTCTACTATCCTATAAACTTCCCAGACTTTTCAGAAAAATGCCTTTCAGGATCCAAACTGCATCTAGCTGGTAAATCTCTCAAGTTTCCTTTCACTTTTAGTTTGTATCACTCATTTGATAATGTCAACATTTGGCACAGGTGGTGTTTCATTGCATTGTATCAGAAGGCATTTAGTGCCTGGTTGTTTCTTTTCAGTGAGTAAGACTGACCAGTTGGTTCAGGTGTTGTCCGTCCAATCTATCAATTACAAAGTTTCTGACCAACTTTTCACAAGATGATTTTAGCAGCCATCAGTAATCACTACCCAGATCCACTGATTCATTAGAATTTGCAAAATGGTAGGATTGCTAAGTAGAAGGGAAAATTCATGTATAATTTTGCCAGACACTGCCAAGCTCCCCTCCATAAGGGTATACCATTTTGAATTCCCACCAGTGAGGTCTGAGTGTGTCTGTTTTTTCACAGCCTTGCTAACAAACTTTGCTGTCACTTTTTGCATGTATGTGTATTTTTGAAAATCTGAGAGCTACAAATGGTATCTCGACATAGATTAAATTACGTTTCTTTTTAAAAAATTGTGGTATGATTCCTGTACAGTAAACTACATTTATTTCAGGTGTACAATTTGATGAATTTTGATAAATGTATACACCAATGAAACCACCACCACAACCAAGATAGCTAACATTTCCATCACTCCCCAAGAGATGCAGATTTCGAATTCTGAATTTATCCTTTCCCACCCTCTTTATCTCCTGGGAAACCATAAGTTTTGTTTTCTATGTCTGTGAGTCTGTTTCCGTTTTGTAGATAAGTTTCATTTGCACTTTTTTTTTGCTTTATGTTTTTGGATTCCATATATAAGTGATATATGGTATTTTTCTTTCTCTTTCTGACTTACTTCACTTAGAATGATAATCTCCAGGTCCATCCATGTTGCTGCAAATGGCATTATTTTTTTCTTTTTTATGGCTAAGTAGTATTCCGTGTGTGTGTGTGTGTGTGTGTGTGTGTGTGTACACACACACACACACACACCACCCCAGATCTTCTTTATCCAGTCATCTGTCGAAGGACATTTGTGTTAATTCCATGTCTTAGCTATTGTAAATAGTGCTGCTGGGGTGCATGTGTCCTTTCAAATTAACAAGTTTATTTGTTTATTTTTGCTTTTATTTCCATTACTCTAGGAGCTGGTTCGAAAAAAATCTTGCAGCAATTTCTGTCAAAGAGTGTTCTGCCTATGTTCTCTTCTAGGAGTTTTGTAGTATCCGGTCTTATATTTAGGTCTTTAATCTATTTCGAGTTTATTTTTGCACATCGTGTTAGAGAATGTTCTAATTTCACTCTTTTACAGGTAGCTGTCCAGTTTTCCCAGCACCACTTGTTGAAGAGACTGTCTTTTCTCCATTGTATATTCTTGCCTCCTTTGTCATAGATTAATTGACCATAAGTGCGTGGGTTTATTTCTGGACTTTCCATCCCGTCCCATTGATCTATGTGTCTGTTTTTGTGCCAGTGCCATGCTGCTTGGAGTAGCTTTGTAACTACGTTTCTCTTATTATGAACAGGATAGAGCATCTTATCATATGTTTTAGAGTCATTTGCATTTCTCTTTTTGTGAATTATCTGTACCTCTTGCCCCATTTTTCTTCTCAATTTTTAGAAACTCATATATTAAGGCTATTACCTCTTTTAAGTGATACATTGCAAACAATTTTTTCCCATTTTATTATTTACCTTTTACATTGTTTATGCCATATTTTTGTTATATAAATTTTAAAATATTTTATGCAGTCAAGTATTCAATGTCTTCCCTTACTGTTTCTGAATTTCAAGGCATACTTGGGAAAGTTTTCTGTTCTTCTGGATTATAAAGGAATCCATTGGTATATTTCTCCAGTATTTGCATGGTTTCATTTATTACATTTAGATCTATGGTAACAGATTTTTCACTTTCTTTTCTTCTATACGTTATTTTTTAAAGTAGACAAATTTACCTTGGGAAATACATGTAAGAATCTACCAAACAGCACAGTGTGCTGGGGAGGCAGAAAAAAAATCACAGCAAAGCAACACGAGACATGAGCGTGAACAAATCCATGGAACCAAACAGAAAGTCTAGAACAAAAACATACATATAAGCAGTTCATCTGTGATAAAGATTGAGTTTCAAATCAGTGGGGAAAAGCTCCAGTAGTCATGTGTGGTAGTGAGTAACCAGCTTGGGGTGGGGAGGAGTCAGGGTTAACACAGAAAAATGTACTATATATATATATATATATATATACACACACATCTCTATATCTATCTATCTATCTATTTATCTATCTACATACATATATATATATATGTGTATGTATGCATGTATATACACACACACATATATATATATACACACACACCCCATATGTCATTTGGTGGAGGCAAGAACACAATTTCAAAGTATAGATTTCCAATGGAAGAAATAGGGAAGAACATACAGTGTTTATCATTGGGTGGTAAGATCTGACAAAACTTTGATTTTATAATTTTCAACAATGATAATTTATTATTTATAAACCTAAGAAAATAATAATTAAGTCACAGAATAAATATTTTGCCAAATACTCCTTCAGAAAGCACAGTCTCTTGAAATATTTATAAGCTGAGTATATTAAATATAAAGTACCTTTATTTCATAGATCTTTTTTTTTCCCCAAAAGAAAGTTATTTCATTTCCCTAAAGAAAAAAACTCAGTTTCCCTTTTGAAGTAAAAAGGCTGCCTAGACTTGATTTATATAATGTGCTGTTTTAAATTTAAAACCAAATTAGGCTTTCCAGGTTGAACTTATGATTTTTAGACCCTCAATGATGCTTGAAAACCTCAATATTTTGGTTAATATATTTTAATAAAGGATATTATGCATATAAATACAGTTCTCTCCTTTGGTACAATATCCTTGTAAATAAAATTTGCAGATCTCTTTTCTCTTCTCCAACTCTGCATCGTGATCAAATTTACATTGATCTCCCTGTTCACAAAAAAGAAAAGAAGAAAAAGAAAAAAAGAAACCGTCAAATTGAATTTTCTCCATGGTGTTTCATGGTAGAACTATGGTCATATCTTCAGTCTTTAAATAATGAGCTAATAATAATTCAAACAATCCCTTAGAACTCTTGCCCAAGACAGTGGATGTGACTACGTGCAGAGAGGCGGCACAGTGAGCACGGCCTCCAGAGGATACGGCCTCGGTTTCACCAGCACTCAGCACTCACAATTTCTAGCTGAGCTGCTATGGGGACTGACTTAACCTCCTCGTTTGGCCATATTTAAAACGTGGAGAAAAACAGTAACAACTTCATTGTGTCACTGTAAAGATTTAATATTAGTAATCCACTCTGAACAGTACTTGCCACAGAGTCAGCATCATGTGTTTGTTCAATATAATCTGATTTTAAAAAATTCTATTATTGTTCCAGAATAGAATTAAATCAGTTCTGGTATACAATATTTCCATGCAAGATACATTTTGAAGAACCAATTTTATTACAACTATATGAGAAATGAAAAACTAACCACCCTCCAATGACTTTAAATTTTAAAATTATTTTAGAAGATTATTTTAGATCATTTTAAAAAATGATTTATGATACCCCCATAAATTTACCTTAATACATCTCCCTTCCAGAAAGTATTTACAGATTTGTTTTCCTTTATGTTCCACTGTGTGCTGGTTAATAAATTCCTGAGTCATAACCTTCCATTTCTTTCCTGGTTTACTATACTGTAAGAAAAAAATTATTTAAATGCAACATATGAAATATTAAATCAGTATTAAAATGTATAGTCACATGGATCTGGAAAGCAGTACACACTGATAGTTAAAAGCAGTCAAGACTGGAAGTGCTGATGCTATTCATTTATTTGGAGAGAGAGATCCCTCTGGCAAACTGCTTATTGCTATGAGCACTTGCAAAGAACTCTATTTCTAATTTAATGAGGACACATAACTACATTTTTCAAAATAAAATTATGAAACATTTAAAAATTAAAAATAATACTCAGTTTTGGAAAATGTAAAAGATATGCACTCTCATGTACTGTTGATAGAAGATTTAAAATATCCATATTGTTTGACACAGAGTTTGTACTTTTCAGGATTATTCAAAAGAAATTATCCAGAAGGTATACAGTGATTTATTCATAAAAATAACTACTGCAGAATTATTTACAAGTCAAACAAAAAGTCTAGAAATACTCTACACATCCATAACTAGGAGAATAGTTAAACACATTATGATACATTTAGGTGGTAGAATACTACATAGTCATTAAAAATCATAGGATGGAAAGACAATTTGGGAACATAAGAAAATGTTCACAATACTTCACTAAGTGAAAAAGTGATCTTAGTTTATAAATAATAAAGGCAAAGAAAAAAGACTAAAAGATTATCCCCCACACTTAGTGTATGTCTCTAGATGGATCTCTGAAAAATTATAGACTGCTTGCATGTGTGGTTATTTTGCACTCTCTAGGGAAAAAAAAAAAAGAGGAAGAGTATTACCTTTAATTTTTCAATTAAAAAAAAAAGTAGTGTATGGTAGAAAGTCCCGCAGCCCTACTTGCTTTCTTTAGCTCTTCTCCTCAGTCCCCTATTCAACTCTTGCTACAAGTATAAAGAGATTGACTAACAAGAGAGTATGACGCTTAGTCAAGCTAAGGACTGCCACTCATGAGCCCTATAAAACAGCACTGTGTTTCAAGCACCCAGCATGCACAATGCCTTGCACACTGTAGAAGCTTAGTAACAATTTGTTCTTCTGATCTGATATCAGTTTTCCCTTTTCTCTCAATTTGCTAGAAGATGGAGAACAAAGCACAATCTACTGAAAATAGGAAACTGCCTCACGGCGAACCCTTGAGGTAACAGATGGCTAAACTTAAATCTGATCCTCAGTGCTCACAACTGAAATATACATTTTACTACAAGAATTCTTGGGGAAGAAGTACAAGAATACCAGAAAAAGATAATCTTAGAAGTTCTTCTAAAAAATATACGTATGCCCATATTGTTCCAGGAAAACACAGTGAAACTGCTTATACTCTACTCTGAAAGGATCATTTAAAATGTCTTAAATCTACGTAAATTTGACTTACAAACATTTTCTATTTTTAGGCTCATTTAGAACAAGTAGATATAAATAACCAGCTCACACTTGCCTCCTGTACAAAGAATTGTGGGCTGTAATAAAATAGGCAGCCAAAGGGAGTGCATTACACAAAGTCAGTGAGGCAACTTGAGGAGAATAACTCTGAAATTAAAAAGTAAAAATACTAGGTAATCACACAAAAAAAACCCCAAAGCTTGAAAAATGCACCAAGTTGTACCTATGTTTCATTAATAGCTCACTCTTTCTATGTTACTTTCTAATGGCGTGCCTCATTGTTTTAGTAGACGATTATGGGGGTTTTTTTGTTTTGTTTTGTTTTGTCCTTCAGTTAGTTCTATTTAAATGAGTAGTAAGTATCTTAATATCCATAACTATGGGAAACCTGGCTATAATCAAAGTATTCTAGAAAATCTAAAGCAAATTTAACACATAGAATTTCAGGACAAAATAAAGTGCCTGGAAGATTTGATCTTTTAAGCTTGAGCCCATAGAAGAACCACAAATGCCCCGCATCTTTAGTATCTCTCATAATGTAAGAGCTGGAAGAACCACAGAAGTAATCTAGTTCATCACCTTCATTGGACAAATATGAAAACTGAAGATTAGTGACTTGTCAAAGTTTACGGGTATGTTAGTAGAGTCAAGACAGAATTCTTTGCACTGTATCACACTGTCTCAAAGAAAACACAATTCAAGACAGAGGAAGAGAAGGAAAAGATGAAGGGAGGGAAAACCAAACTACCTACTTCGACATTTTAAAATTTATTTACTTTTAATATTGTACTGCTGTAAGGAACAAGAGCATAAAAGACTTCTGGCATATACTACAGGGAAGAAGAAATTAAAGGCTCTACCAGGAAAAGAGTATGTATTTACAGAAAATTTAATAGCTACTATAAAGACTAATAACTTTAGGAGTTTTATGGCTAACAGAATGAATAAGTCTTTAAAATCCATCAAAAGTTTGTTTGTTCTGTGACAAGTTTTCAAGAAAATTAGTGGGGACATGTAGGTATCCCTGAATTTATCTGGCCTTCGGAGGACCTTACACTCCTCGAAAAGGCCAGGGTGGAAATGGATCTATGTTGGCCACTCTAGCGTGTCCACTCTACCCCAAACCACTCCTGAACATGAGCTGCTTCCTCTGGCACTCTCCTGCTTATTTCTGGAATCGTAAGAAGAAATCTCTCATGAGAGCCAACAAACTGACTTACTATCGATAACATTTTAATCTTGATAAGTAAAGGAAAAATATGTTACACCTGATAAATGCAAAAGAATTTATTCCAATTTTCTATTACATGATAAAGAAATCTTTTAGTTGCGGCCCAGATCTGTAAATATTTAAAATGCTAGTGCTTGAAGGCACCCTTAGAATTAATTTAATATGTACTTTTATTTTACAGAGTAAGCAAATTGATGCTCAGAGATAGGTTGTAACTTGCTCAAAGCCACACTTTCTTGGAAGCTAATTATTTTTTCACATGTAGGATGTTAAGTATTGAAGAAAGGAGGAGGCTTACTTAGAAAACATTCACATTAATTTGGTCTAGTGAAAGCAGCACATTCTACAGGTGCCTAGGAAGGTGGACAGGCAAGCATAATAACCCAGAAATTTTAAGATTGTTTCCAAAGCTATTCCATGGCAATACTGAGTTAAGAGTGAATGTTAACAGGTGTGCAGGGGTTTAAAAAAAAAAACCAAAACCAAAACAGTTCATGATCAAGTAAATTTTGAAAATTATGGGCTGAAAAAAGTAAAATGGGCTTCTTTATGCCTAACCTGCTCAGAGCCTTTAATATACTGTTGACTGAGAATCCCCAAGAGTAGAATAGCATGTCCTAGGTTTCAGAAATTTATTTGGGCCTGAACTTCTTTTTTTAGGTCATACCTGTTGACAACTTCCTCAACAGTGTACTAAGGAATACATATTAAGAAATTGTTGCCCATTATCTTTAAACCCAGAGATCAGAAAACTAAGCATTTTCCAGTTATAGTACGTTATCCCTTTTCTATCTATCAAGGTTGCAGCTTTTGATAACCCAACCTTGCTCTATATAATTCAATCAAATCTTACTGGAACAGTGGCAGAATGCAGGAACTGGATCACTCTAATCCCGAAAGTGGCTACCAGGCTGAAATGTACTTGTTTAGAGTTCAGTGCTCCGTATATTTACTCAATATCTACTACACATATGGTTCATAAATTCATCTTTCCAACCATTTACATCTCCTTTTCTTCTCTTTCAAAGCTTTCAACGCTAATAAAGTAGGTGAAGTTACCACCATCTCCCTTCTTGGCCCTGCCACACACTGAGCTATGAGCATTTCATTGCCATTTGCGTTTAGAGGAGATGACTCCTAGGAAAGGAGAGCTCAACAGAGAACTAATAGAGCACACACTTTTGCTTTCAGATACATCAATTTTACTTTGAGGTGCTTTCAGACGTATCGATTTTATTTCAAGGTCACCTAAACTGACATCTCTATACTAGTATCATAACTAATTAAAACAGTACTTCATTTTTGGGAATGTATCTATTTGATCTGAACTGAAATTTTTTATTTACTAGGAAAGCAGCATTAAAGTCACAATGCTTAGAAAAATAATCACAATGCTTTATTTGCAGTCAAATAGGTTAAAGGATGGAAAAGCTTCTCTCCTCATCATATATAAATTCCCAGTACCTCTTGAAAGTCATCCTGAAACATACTAGGCCCTTTATTGGTTCTTCCCCCACGGTCTTTGCGTTTGATTTTCTTCGGCAAACCGCGTCCACGACCAATATTATAACTTTTAACCCTCTGTTCAATACCTAAAAAAGTTAAAGTGTACTTCAGATATCATAGAAAACAGTACATCAATCTATTAGTTTATAGGGAATAGCATATTTAAAATAAGTCTATAATGTACTGTGCACTGTGCATTTTTTCCCCTCTAAATTCAAAGAAAAAAATTAATTCAATCTTTACCTTTTACTTCCTGGGTACTGCTTTTTATTTTTTTGTTTTTTGAGGGATGTTAACAACATAAGGAAGGTAAGGAACAAGGATATACATGGCATTTAAATCTACTCATTAACATAAGAGTGACTAAGATACAATTCATAATTAAGGATAAAAAAACAACTTACAACAGTATGTATAATTTTTTTGAAATAATTGTCAAAAAATTCTAGAAGAATATACCAAAAATATTAATAGTAATTGTCTCTGGGTGTAGGTATTCAAGTTGCTTTTGTTTTATCTTTGATCTTTGCTGGGTTATCTTTTCTACACATAGAAAAGTTTTCTGCATTTGACCATATATTACTTTCATAATTCAGGGGGAAGAAATAAAAGTCAAAATAAAATACAATACTCAGTTATTTAACAGAACAAACAGGAAGCGCTTGAAAGGCAAAACCCCAGTGGGAAGGGATGAACAGTCCTCTCCATTGCCCTTATTCCCCAACTGGAATGACCCCTGACACCACTATGTCTAGACTTCAGGAACAAACATACTAATTACAATAGCATATGCATAGACAAATTCCTTTCTCTTTAGTTCAACAAATTTTTCAAAGGAATTCTGCTAGGAAATCAAGAAAAAATAAGGCCATAGAAATAACCAAATTTACTCATAAGTGATTCCTTTTTTAAATGATAACTAAAGGATAGTTATTTAGGGTTTGGATGCTCACTACTTCATCTCAGCCTCATCTACTCCAGTTTTCCTGAAGCAGACTTATTGACTGGACAATTCTTAAGGTTGATTTGACCCTGATCTGACCAATAAGTTCTATGGTAACTTGCCCTGGTCTCTCCAGGGACGAGGTACCTCAACATAGCAGATGAAAAGGTGATCACTCCAGAAATTTTTTAGATTATGTTCTTATTTCCAATCTTGAAAGATGTCCACAATCCTAAGTACATTTGCATAGCAAAGATGATTGCTATACTTTAAGCCTAGTAAAAGAATAGCTTCCCAGAATTCTGCCCTTACAGGTCTAAAATATAAAGTAATACAGAGTAACAGAGACAACAGAAAAAGGTAGGTTATGTTTTTTCAGTGTACAGATATCATATGGAAGGGAGGGGAAAAACACAACAGGAAAGTTGTTTTATATTTTTACATACTTTTAAAATATTAGGAAATCTTTTAAATTCAAATATTAAGATATCATGCCGATAGAAATAGTTGTAGATTTCTGTCCTCAAGGACAAAATAAATAAAAACAAATTTAGGAACCACAACAATAAGCTGATCACGAGAAAGGGCTAAGAAATTTAACTTATTACTCCATAGCTACCTGTTATATAAGGTTCTCATTATTCAAAGCAAATTGACAACTTCAAACTTACCTTGATGAATTCCTTTCAATCTTTGTTTTTTCCCTGGCTCTTTGGAAAATGATGATCCTAAAGCAGTACTTGAGGTTTCTTTAGTTTGCCTGTATTGTTTCAGCTGACTGGCAAAGTCTCCCTCTGCTTCCTGACTGTAGGTACCAAAGTTGTCGTCGCTGTAGGTACCAAAGTTGTCGTCGCTGTAGGTGCTGTACTCATCATAGTCTTTACTTCTAAATTTTCTGTTGTGTTGACTCTTCTTTGATGTCATGTAGCTTCCTGATATATGTCCATGCTAAGTGAAAATGAATAATCATTATCAAGATTTTTCAGTTACATACAGGAATTGACAGTAACACAGGACATCTTTCTTCCCCCAGAAAGCTGGGAGAAAGAAGAGGCAAACATAGTTATTAGCTCTGCCTCTTGGTTAAAACTTACTATGACACTATTTAAAACTAAGTTCAAAAAGCTAAATGCTACTCTGGGTTATTTAACATTATAATGTTCATAGATCCTTGCCGGTGAGTATGTCTTATTCACTTTTTGTTTTCAATGTCCCATGTTTGTATGCACAGGAATCCTTAAAAAGATCCATACCATCATACATGAATTCCTTCTCCAAAAACACTGAAGAGGCTTTTTTGAAAATAAAGAAATGACAGTAAAATAGCTTGGAGGGAGGGTAGAAAATATATATATTCTCCTAACGTTGAAAAATTCCCAAGTGACATATTTAAGCATATTATATTTCATTTAAAAAACTATACATATGGACAAATTTACAAAAAGAAAATGTTTATATTTGAGGTCTAATAGAAAAAGTAGGTTCCCCAATAGTAAAAAAAAATCTAGTGAATAAATTGCTCATTAAAAACTATTTATTGGAATATACATTATTAATTTTATTGCTTTTAGTAAAGCATGTAAAAATAAATACATTTTAGTCCTAGAAGTTTATTTAATGATAGTATTCAAGTACACCTCTATTAACTGAAATGTTTTTGTTAGTTCCATCATATATTTTGTCAATTTTTCTTATAAGAAAGCAAGAAAAAATTGCACATAATTACAACTTGAGGATCTAGAAAACCCCAGACCATGACTCATTTTCAGTTTAGCACATTTTAAATGTGATGCAAAAATGCTGCCCTGGCACGGTACCAACATGAGACTACGTGTTTTTTAATAGAATGCAGAGAAATACAAGTACTTTTCAGTAATTTTAAAATAGAGATAAAGTATATAACTAAAGCAATCAACAAAATCAATTAGCTCATCAATTTAAAATTTTGAAGACAAAATTTGTATTAGATTTTTGTCTTGTTTTAAGCAGTATTTTTCACGTTTATATACTGTTCTCAGTCTAGCACTTCAGAAATCCACAAAGGGATTTACAACTGTAGCCAAAAGGCAGTGTTTCTGACATTTCTTAAAAAGCCACTATGAAAATAAAACAAGAAATAATGCTTTGATTAAGTTGAAGATTAATTAGTTGAATGGTACTTACATTTCCCTTTATAAAAATATGATTATATTAGTTCTTCAGTGATACATGTTAATGCTTTATGATTACAGATTACTCTGCTGAGTGAGTATGAACTCTCCTTCAGAGGTTAGATGCCTTTCACAAAAGCTTTTAATTAATGTTAATTCAATTCTCTGATTTTTCACAGCCTTTACGAAAATAATCTCCATAATTTCTACTTTTTTAAACAGAATTATCCTAAATTTTCAATTTACCCTTCCGTAGTTTTCCCAACTGCAAATAATCCTAGTAGTTCTCCAGTGATGCAAACCTTCCATCCCAGGACCCCTTCTGCAGTGACAGACTCTAACGTGGCCTGCTGGAGTGCTTCGTGTTTGAAGCAGGGCACCAACCACGCAGTGCAAGCTCTCCAGGAAGCACTAAATGAATGACTGGTTACACAGCAGCCCCGGTTCTCCTATCACCTCAAACCGCACATGCTCATCATTTGGAATGAACAAAATATACTCACCAGCAAGGATCTAGTAAATATTTTTAAAAGCCCTCCTAAAGATAAAAGAAATGAAAAAGACTATAAAAATTCTACCAAAGGATATAGTTTCTCCCATCACGTTACTGATTATTAAGCTATATATGCTGCTAGAATATCTGTGGGGGCAGATTTGGGTTCTGTAACACAGGAACAGGCCCTATGGCGATCACTGTAAACACGAAATAAGGGAATAGGAGACCCTGAACAAGGATGAGGAAAAAGGAAGGCAGATTAAGTCCTCTAATTTAATAGCTAGATGTTTATACTATATTCTGCTGTGGGCCTGTAACTGTATAAGTTTTTTATAGCAGATACCTGTTATCTAGTTAAATGGGTTTTTTAGGATGTACTTAGGGTAAACTCTAAAGCGTATGTGAAGGAAATGATACTGAACTTCCTCTGCTCCTAATGGCAGACTAGATAATCAGATCAGTCTTCCTCCTGAAAAAAGTAGGAAAGATAAGACAAATATTTTTTTTTCAAGCCCTCTGTAGACTTCAGAGAGCTAACAAACTAGTGAAGGATTATAGGACCATCACTCTGGAGATGAAAATGCCCAGAAGTGAGTAGTATCTGGAGCTGTTTTTGCTCTGAAAGCATCAGCCCATCATGAAACATCAGCTGAAAGGTTCAACAGCACTTCTGACTATCCCTTTAATCTTCGGGAACAAAAGGAGAAGTCCAGTCTGGAAAAAATGGAAGTCTTAGTAACCCCCACCCGCCAATTTTGAGGGAATCTCAAAACCTGAATCAGAGGCTGCAGTCCAATCTTAAGTTATCTGGGTAGCCTAGAAAAATCTCAAATCTTGAAACTAGAACAAAGCTTGTAAGAGTCATTAGAAATCTGACAAGAGCAAGTGAAAATCCTCTTCGGAGGAAATGAACACTGTTCTAGACCTCAAATTATTTCTATAAAATACACTACATTCTGTGAATACAATGCTCAGTGCACAATACAAAAACAAACAAACAAAAAAACCCAGGCAAACGAGGCATGTGAGACAAAACCACATGAAAGAGACCCAGCAAAAGCAACAGGTAACAGAAATACACCCACTAGATACTGGAATTCATGGGACAGACTTAAAATTATCTGTGCTTGCTATTTTTAAGACATTAGGAAAATTTCAGCAGGGAACTAGAAACTACAAAAATTACCTTGAAGATCTGAAAAAGAATCAAAATAAATTTATAGATGTGAAAAATATAAAAGCTGAAATTAAGAATTCATAGATAAGTTTAAAGGCACATTAGATCTCCCCGAAAAGATGAGAGAAGAGAGAAAAGAAAAAGCAAAGCATATGCAGTAACATGTCAGCAACTGGGGAGTCTGCGTGCAAGATACATGAGTTCTTTGCACCATTCTTGGAACTTTCCTGTAAATCAGTATGACAAAATAAAAATTTATTAAAAATAAGAATGAAAAAAATCAATCTCCCAATAAATAAAAGTTGAGAGAATTCACTGACAGTAAGTCTTCACCACAAGAAATGTTGAATAAAGACTAGACATACTTCAGGTTAAAAGAAAATGATACCTGATTGAAACTCACATGTACATAAAGGAACAAGGAGGACTGTAAATGAAATGTGGGTAAATATAAAAAAATCATCCCTTTTAAAAATTTCTTTAACTGAATTTTTGAAACAAAAATAATTACACTGTGTCTATAGGGATAAAGAATAGTTAACATAATGACAGTAACTATAATGTTTAAGAAAACATGAGTTACTTAAAACAAATGTGCTATTGTTTATACAAATGAGTTGGTTGTGTCCCTCACAGTAGCCCCCACAGAAGGCTTTGCATTTATTACAGTACTTCTGTCACTGTTTTAAATATTCTGTATCTTGTCTTTTGGAATTACTTTTAGTGACTGTTACTTATGAATCTCATTGCTTTTGATATTTTCAGACGCCTTGTTATCTAAAATAGTCATGCCCATCCTGAGCATGTTTTCATTCATTGGAAGAGTCTCCAAAAGACTTCTAACTATTTCTAAAAAAAAAAAAAAAAAAAAAATCCTAACTGCAAATGATGAAATTTAGATATTACATCAGTTTTTGTTGAATTGAACTGATTTAAATTTTGTCATTAGTGGTAAAAAAATAATTTAATGAATAGCTTTTAAAATGTTCTAAGAAATGGCAGCATCATTCACTCCAAAATCACTAGACACAATAAGTATGTGTAAACATACATACATACACATACACATTCTCATATGCACTTAACTAGATAAAATTAGTAAGCAAAGTAGAATTCTTTTCAAATTTTAAAAGAGATTTTAATGAAACCTTATTTATTCAATGGTCATTTACTGAGCAACCTCAACTATAAAGAAGGCAACAGAAATAGCAACTTAATAAGAACTTTAACAGACACAGTAATTTGGTTTCTAAACTCACAGGAGATTAGGAACACCAAATTAGATGAAAGAACAGAGCTCTTGTAGACAAGCATACAGACAGATTGGCAGAAACCAGGACTCAGGAAGTCTGGGATTTTTCAGATACATGCACACTGACCTGAATACTCTTCAGTGCTCCTGAGAGCATCATGATTTTTCTAGCACAAAATCAAAGACTTCGTTCATACAGCACAACAGACTTAAGAAAGATATAAAGTATATCATGTTGCTTTAAAATATTTTCTGCTTAAAACACTTCAAATAATGCTTGCACTTAAAGAGACAGATGGTAAAAATTCATGCTGAACCCCTAACCCCTAGAGGTGATGGCTGGACAACACTGTGAATAAACTTAATGTCACTGAATTATATATTTTAAAATGGTGAAAATAGTGAAGAGACATTTTCTCAAAGAAGACAAATGGCCAACAGACACATGAAAAGATGCTCAACATCAGTAATCATTAGGGAAATGCAAATTAAAACTACAGTGAAATACCACCTTGCACCGGTCAGAATGGCTATTATCAAGAAGACAAGAAAATACAAGTGTTGCCAAGGATGTGGAGAAAAGGGAATCTCTGGGCACTGTTGGTGGCAACAACAATGTAAATAATGTAAATTGGTGCAGCCACTATGAAAAACAGTATGGAGGTTCTGCAAAAAATTAAAACTAGAATTACGGTATGAGCCAGCAATTTCACTTCTGGGTATTTTTCTGAAGAAAACAAAAACACTAATTTGAAAAGACAGACACACCCCTGTGTTCACTGCTGAATTAATTACAATGGCCAAGGTATGGAAACAATCTTAGTGTCCATCAATAGATGAATGGATAAAGAAGATGTAGTATACATACAATGGAATATTACTCAGCAATAAAAAAGAATGAAATCTTGCCATTTTCGACAACATGGATGGACCTAGAAGGTATTATGCTAAATGAAATAAGTCAGGCAGGAAAAGATAAATACCGTACTATCTCATTTATATGTGGAATCTAAAAGACAAAACAAATGAGCAAACATAACAAAACAGAAACAGATTCACAGACACAGAGAACAAGCAGGCGACTGCCAGAAAAGAATGGAGAATTGATGAAATAGGTGAGGAGATTAAAAGGTATAAACTTCCAATTATAAAATACATGAGTCACAGGGATAAAATGTACAACATGAGGAATATAGTCAATCATACTGTAATAACCTGGTAAGGTGACAGATGGTTACCAGACTTATCATGGTAATCATTTTGTTACATACAGAAATACTGAATCCTATGTTATGCATCTGCAAGTAACATAGTGTTGTAGGTCAACCGTATGTCAACTTTTTAAAAAAGAAATAAAGAGAAAAATAGTTATAACGGTTAGTTGTATGTTATGTATATTTTATGACAATAAAAATAAAGGCAATACCTGAGGAAATGGAATGTCATAATCCCTGTAGAAACCAGTTCTTTTTTTGTGGGAGCTTTCTGAGTGTTCAACATCTGAATCAAGGCTGTAGTCTGAACTATCATCACTGGATGGAGAATTATGCTAAAAGAAGGAAAAACCAAATATGTCACATTTACAAATGGAAGAAAATTTAACTAGTAACTAGATAAGCTTGTTTCAGCCAGAGGTGCCAACCAACAGATTATACTATCCTAGTAGGTTCTGAAGTATTAACTGAAAAATCCTTGCTCCAAAGACCTCCTCTACCCTAATGTCACTAAAATTTTCTAAGAAAAAGTACACCTTCCTCTTTTTTCAGGGACTTTATGGCAGCATTTTCCTCATCATCCCTTTGGCCCAAGGATTTCAAATAGAAAATACTGCACCTCTGTGATCTAAAGTGATCTTAAATTTAAGTTAATCTTAAAGGAAATAAAATTGGTTCCTCAACACCAAAAAGGGTCCTAGAACACGAGTAGAGTATGAATTAATCCTTACCTAAAATGGCTTCAGAGCTCTTAATCTATTGTATAAGTACTCTAAACTCTAAAAGATACCAAAACATTCCAAACTATAAAGTAAATTCAACCCACAAATTGAACGGTGAAATTCACACCACAAGTAATTGATAGTGATTGACAAATATCAAGAATAAGCTTTTCAAGTATGAATGCAATTTCTAAAAAATAAAAAAAAATCATCAAATCTAGTCAAAATACCTAGTCAAAGTCATCACCTTCCCAGGTTGAGTACCCTCTTTAAAAAAATTCTTTAAGTTCTTCCAGTGAAGACACTGGCTCTGTATTTTATCGTCCTTACATTCCCAGCATGGATGTCTAGAACAGACTCGGTAAAAATGTGCGGAACTAAATTAAGCTCTTGATGCTTTTATGGTAGAAGGACATTTGCCTGGTATAGCTTTACTCGTTTTTTACATCTTTCTCTTGTTTGTAGCTTAGAGTTGGATTTTGAATTGTTGGGGAATACATCTTCTGGTATTTAGAAAGATCTGTATTTTTGTTTCAATTATTTCTTCCATACTGCCTTTTCCCAGTAACCTTAGTCCCCGTCCATTCTTTGCATATTATTAGTTTCCCAGTGGGACCAATATTGAAATTAGGCAGGAACCTTTTCTTCCACTTCCTCTCTTTCATTCCCAGGATAATAATTTGAAGTGTATTTTTTATTCAAATATAATTTGAATTTTATTTTTTAGTTAACAACTATAAAGTAACCAATAAGCTTATCCTGCTTACCACATATTCTTCAGCTTTTCCTGACTTATTTTTTTTACAGCTGTAATGTTTTGATCCATAATATTCTTCCCCCCTTATGTCCATCATTTAGTCTTAGTTTTACAAGTAAATATGTAGTGTATGTAGATCACTCTTGCCTTCCCACCAGTCATTCTGGTTAGTTGAACTTGTTCTCTAGTAGATTCTATGGGAAGGCTCATGATAACAATATTTCCTGAATTCTATTATATACAGTTTTTCTGAGGACTTCATATTTGAAGGTTAGTATTTACCTGGATATAAAATGCTTGGCTCACATTTTATTCAAATATGTTATTCCATTATCTTCTGGCATAAAATGTTGACATCAAAAATTTTAATATGAATCTGACTTTCTTTCCTTATTAAGTGACTTGGTCTTTTTGCCTAAATGACCAAATGATCCCCACCTCCTCCTTCCCCCAAATTCTGTTTATGCTGTTTGACCATAGTTTGTATTATTTCCTTATTTTTTTTAAAATCGTTTTGAAATATTAGGTTAAGTTTTTCATATGTTTTGTGGGCATTCTTTCTTTTCTGGAAGAATATCATTCTCTTCATTTCTCTCTCTCTCTCTTTTTTTTTATAATAATAACTTACGTGGAATGTGATCATGATCCAATCTTACTGCTTGTGAGTAAAAACAGGAATAAGCCAGGAAAACCCTCCTAGCTTCACTCCTCTAGGCTTACTTCTCATGTGGCTCGTATGAAGGACGAGGAATGCGGCCATGAGCCTTCTGATATATGCCACCTCTCTCCCTTCCCTCATTTTCACCTGACATTTCCTCCCTTGGCCCTCGTATTCTCGTCCTCCCAACCTGGACGCTACTCCCAGCAGTCACCTCCTCAGGGTGGGGCTCTGTCCCGGGAGAGATTCACTTGATTAGTATCAGGAGTTCATCAGTCCCAGACTGTCCCAGCACCACCCAGTTTTACATGGCCACCTTACATGCCTGTGTGAACTGGGATCCAGTCAAGGCCCCTTCAGTTTCCATTGCTGTTTCTCAGTCTGGCCAACAGGCTTTGCATATTCACTGGGGACTCATCCATTTGCAATGAACACTGTTGGGTAATTTGTTTTCTGGAAGTTCCTTTCCCTCCCTTTGCTTCATTACACACAATTGCTGATCCTGTTCTAGTCTGGCTGCTGCCTGTGGTTTGGCCTTATCCATCTGTGTTTTTGAAGTTTGTTGAAATAACCTGTTACTTCACTTTTTTGGTAGACGTTGCCAATGAGTTTTTGGTTTTGCTATACTAGCTGCTCTGTTTTAATGGTGGAAATTCAGGGAATTTCAAAAACTACCCCACTGCTGCTGCCAACTCTTCTCTAAGTTCTCTGTCAGCATCGGTTTCCCTTCTTCTCAACCCAGTCCATATTATTCTCTACCCAGCACTCAACAGTGCTCTTGATAGCATTTGTTTTCAGTTGGTTCCTGCCTCTCTCCTTCCCATTCCAATGTAATCTCTGTAAGAGCAGAGATGGTTTCACTCATTACAATAACTCCCAGCAGACAGTGCAGAGATTTCCACAGCAAGTATTCGACAATACCTATGAATGAATGAATAAATGAATGGATGGACAATGCCAGTACTGTTTATCTACATCTGTAAAGAATGAAACTTTCTTTCTTTAAGCTTTCAGTATCCCTGCATACAATCTTCCATCAATTGAAAAGATTTATTCTACTTTGCATTAAAGTCACCTTGATTATTTTTTTAAGTCTTTAAGATAATTCACTTAATTATTATGTTCAGAAAATTTATTAAGCACATACATAAAAAGATACGATCTATGTATTTTATAAGAAAATAGGAAATAATTTATACTTTATAATTTTCAGTGTTTTATTTATGAATAACTTTTTATAATTTATCAAAAGAATAAAAAATAGATTCTAACTAACCTTATGTTTCTCACGTTTTCTTCTTTTAGATTTTTTCTTCTCTTTTTCTTTCTTATGTTTTTTTCTTGATTTTCTGTAGGCTTTCTCATTTTTCTGCTTTTCATCCTCTTTTGCTTCCTGTTCTTGTGTTTCTTCAAATCCTGCATCATCTATTTCACCATCTTCTAATTCACCATCTTCTCTGTAGAAGACAATGAAAATTTTAAATTTTGAGATGTCAATTCTAAAATGAATCTTATAGAAACATTTCCAAAAGAAAAAGAAGCACACGCCAAGAATTTAAGTTTTATTCATTTAGCTCAGGGGTTGGCAAATTTTTCTATAAAGGACTAGATAGTCACTATTTAAAATTTGCAGGCCACGTATAGTTTCTGTTGCAAATTGGCCCTTTTTGTATAAACACCCTTAAAGAATGTAAGAAGCAGTTTCATCAGCCACAGTTTGCTAAACTTCGATTTAGATTAAGAGCATCGACTCTCACCAAAGGAACAAATGAATGCACGAGTGCACTACTATCTGAAAGAAGTATTGCAGTAGCTACCATCTACTAAGCTACTGTAAAAGAAAGAGAGAGAGAAAGAGAAATTAAAACACTTCAGGAAGCAAACCTAACTGCAGGAAGGAATTTTTAACTTAGTGGCCCACAGACAGCTATAAATAGCTTTAAAATAAAAGCAATCTATATTAACTCTCACCATCAGAGTAAGCTTCAATGAGTAAAATCTCAATAGATAGATAAGTAACAAAACCTGAACCACAAAAGCAGAATAATAAATTCTTCAACTTGAATCTGTAAAAAACATTCACAGTAAAACCAAAACCTGAATGCTACTTTCCAAATACTAGTATCTTTGCTATTATGGAGGCTAAATCCTAGAAACAAACCTTTCTATTGATCATGACATTTTTATAGTTATAATGCCAATATGTTCATTAACAGTATTTTTAAATGCAAATTAACCAACTTATCTACATGGAAAGATAAATATATAAAATAATTTAAACATTTAATCCTGCTTCCATACAGTCTGAAAAATGCAAACTACTACAAACATTACATGGTGATGCAGAAAAGACAAATATCTTTTATCACTAGGAGCAAATGAGAAGCACCCGAACGATGGTGTGTGCATTTTAAAGATATGTTAAAATTACTAGGAATGTGTGATTTCTGAAATACAAAACTGATCATGTCACTCTCCCACTAAAAATCTTCAGTAATGATGTGATGTCTCAAATATGCTTCAAACAACCCCCTGGAGGTGAAGGAAGTGGTCTCGACAAGACTGGCCATGAGCTGGTCATTGCTAAAACTGTGGGATTTGAGTATAAGGACTTAGTCTACCATTCTATGTGTTTAAAATTTTCCATAATTAAAAAAGCATTATCAATGATTCCCTTCTGACCTGAGGATGATGTCAAAACTCCTTAACTCCAAAAGGCCCTTAACAATTGAGTTCCTGATTAACCAGCTACTTTAAATTTCTCAAGTCTCCAAGCCTTAAACATTGCCTTAGTAACTCTCATGACTGCTCCTCTCAACACCCACCCCCTCACCTCCTTCACCTAGCTAAATTCAATCTTTAGGACCCAGTTTATATGTCACTTCCTCCAAGATGCCTCCACTGACTAACCAGGCTTAGATGAGATGTTCTGTCCTAAGAACTCTCCTGATGATTCTCATTTCGTCATATCTGCACTCTACACATTACATTCAAATGAGCTGTTTATTGGTTGGGGAAAGCAGGATATGTGATTGTGTCTTTCACAGCTGTATCTCTAACCCCTGGGAAGGTGCCCTACTGTTTACTGAATGATTGAATGTAAAATATCCACAACTCTTGCCATTATAGAACAGACACATAATATCACCTTAAGTTGACTGTGAAGTCAATGTCATTTCCCCCCAGTTTCTATCATAAAATAAGAGGAGTATGTCTATTTAGGTGGACTTGAAAATTTCATGTGAGGTAGGTTTGACATACTGATTGTTAATTTAAAAAGTTCTGAGCTTTATAATACTGTAATACCTTATGGCCCAAGAAAAATGAGTACATATATATTCACCAAAAGACAAATATAAGGAAGTTCTCAACAGCTTTAGTCATATTTGTAAAAAACTGTAAACAACCCAAATCTCCATGTACAGGTGAATGGATAAATTCTGCTTGACTTATATAATGGAATACTATAAAGAACAAAAATTAACTAATGTACTGCTCTATAAAATATGGATGAATCTTATAGACATAATTAAAAGCAAAAGAACCCAGACACAAGAGGCAATTGTTTAATTCCATTTATATGCACTTCAAGAACAGGCAAAACTAATCCATGGTGATGTAACTTAGAATAGTGATTACCTCTTGGAGGGTTATAACTGACACAAAGGGAGTTCTAAGGAGCCTTCCAGGGTGTTAAAATATTCTATATAGATGGATAATGGTGATTACTACATATATACCTGTGTGTAAAAATTCACCAATTCTTAAAAATTCATTTAAGAACTGTGTACTCTACTGTCTATATGTAAAATTTTAAATGCAAATAACAACAAAACCTACAGCTGTTCATCCTTTCTTTTACCACCACTCTCCTCCAACTTGAGCTCCTGAAAGCATAAAAATTTTTATATCTTAAAACCACTAATTTATATTTAGCATTTTGACTAGAGCTATTTAAATACATATAGCACTCAAGCTGAAAACGATACGTATGATTATATTCTACTTTACATGAATTCTTTACCTGTGAAATACGGGTATTTATATGTTATTAAACATAAAACATGGAAAGTTTTCAAATTTTTCTTTCTTCTCTCCCTTAAACTTTTACCATTTCAGCACTGTAAATATATGTTTGGTTACAAAAAATAGGAGAGAAAAAGGAAATAAAGAAAAGTGATCCATACTTATATGATTCCATGCTTCAAATGCTTTAAAAATTCAGCTTTGAGTACATATGGAAATCAAGTGTGGCATAATGGAAAGAGGAAGCCTAGTGGGAAGAAAGCTGGATTCTAATTCTAGTTCTGTTACGAAAATAAAAGAAAGTTTTCTTATTGAGCACCTACCAAAGTATCAGATAGTAATCTAGCTCTGTGAAAAATTAACAATAGAAGAGACAATGGAATTAATTAAGAGCACTTGGGATTCTCTAGATTTTGAATTAGCTCAACACTATCATGAAAACTGTTTTGTTTACTAAACCCAAGATAATTTTTTAAACTTAATAAATAAAATTATATAGGTCAATGTATATGGGTAACTTTTTATTAATGTAAAAATAATAATGATCATGTCCTTTTTAGAGAATCATATTCATGTTATGGATATGTTCATAACTGTCCAGTTAATAAAATTATTTTAAAAATAATTTATCTCTTAAGCAAATCCATAAAGACAGATCAGAGAGAAGAATGGGAAGTGACTGTCAATGAGTATTGAGTTTCTCTTAGGAGTGATGAAAGTGTTCTACAATTAAGACAGTGGTAATTGTACAACTCTGTGAACATCCTAAAAACCAGTGAATTGTATGTTTTTAAAAGTGAATTCTATCTCAATAAAGTTGTCATTTAAAAAAATAATAAAATAAAGTTAAAAAAGATTTTATCTCTAGATTTCAATATCCAGATTAGCGACAACTAGAGAAAATCATACTATGACATAAACTAAAGACTCTGAAATGGGTCAATTCCCTCACTGTCCATGATATATTCTTATTCGGAGGTAATTATTCACTAAATCCTTATAAATTGATATGCCTCAATAGAGAAGTCTACCTTTCTCCATTCTGGTATTGTTGGCTATTAAAGTAAATTAACCTGAACCAGTCTTACCTCCACAGGTAGTTTCTGCTTTTTCTTTATGCTTGCCTAAAGGCTCCTGTTACAAGCTACAGACCAGAAACGAGTCTTTTGGAAGAAACACAAAAGCCTCAATAAAAGACTATCCAAGTACTCCTGATGGATGATATTACAAAGACATTACTCCTGAACACAAGTTTCTTGGCATAAGCTGACATGATCACTACAAAAAAGACATTTTTTGGAGTAGACAATTTCATAGAAGTAAACTGCTTATTCTAAGACCAACAGACCACAATTCTCTAGATGCTTCAAACACTTGCCTGTAGCACTTTTCATGCTTCATTCTAATTCACCCTATCATTTCTCCGTTGTCATGCACGATAATACGGGGGACTGCTCTGTACCGGCGTCCTGGTAACCTTCACTTCTCCACACAGGCTACACAGGCCAGGCTCAACCGCAGGCTGACCTAAGCCTTAGCATTCGCCCCGTGGTCCTCCAAAGTAGGGAAAGGTGGGCAGTTTTGGGAGGTGCTGCTGCCAGGCTACTTCTCACCCACCTCCCTGTTTTGTGGGAGCCTGCTGTAAGGCAATTTCTCATCCACTTTTCCTGGTTCCAGGAGGGTTTAGATTTTCCACCTTGCCCACTCCCTACCATACAGCTGCAGGCTAAAAACAAAAAAATCGTGTAGCTGCAATATGGAGTATACTGTTCCTCAGCACGAGCGCCCTACCACTCACGTGACCTGTGATTCTCTGGCCTCTGTGGTTTCGGTGTTGCCCTGCTGGATGAGAGACAGGGGGAGCTGACCCCATGCTCATCCTGCACTTGTTGTCTATGTATGAAATTAAATATCTGAATCTTTCTGGCTGAACCCGTAAGCAGGCTTCACAGAAAACTTGTTTGGGTCTAGGATTTGCCGAAGCCCACTCTGGCTTTTCCCTTCAACCTGTATAGCTTATAGGTCCCTTTAATTAAGCCCTGATCTAACTCCTACCTTACACCTCCAAACTAGATTATTTCCCCTCAGGGAAAATACTGGCTGGCCATACTGGGGCCATGGAAGAGCTACCTGACTTGAGTTTTTGTGATTTGATGTTTATCCCCAAACTGGACCTGGAACATTTACATCGTAGATGGTTTATCTTATTTCAGATTCAGAAATTTCAGAAAAAGTTTCTCTTTACAAATTACCAATGGTAAAATCTGGATACCTCCAGCCTTCAAATCACTTTTATCCTTCTCATTTACCCAACATTCTTACACCCTCTGGACTGTATATGGTTTGCAGAAACTCATCTTATCCCTTTATGACTACCTACAGCCATGGCGATTTTTCCTTGGTTTGTTTTACTCCCCAAGCCAGTCTTAGAACTTAGTCAAAGTCTCAACCCAAATACAAATTCCTTCAGTAATGGGACTTCATACAAATATATAAACAAAATTAAATATTTTAATTAGCTAATATCTTCCATAGTCCTATGATAACCTTTGCAAATTTTGTTTAATTCTGTGTAAGTTATCTGTACCTCACAGGCAACTGAGAACTCCTTTCTCTCACTTTGTTCTAAGTGCTCTTTTGTTTTCAAAACTATGTGTGGCCCTTCTAATCTTTATTTCCTGAGTCAACAACATGCCTTCTTGTATCTACTTCATCAAAACCTAACTTGCATATATAAATAATAAGTATATATAATAATGTAGTAATTAGACATTTTTAGATATTTCCTTCCCATCTCCTTCGGGAGATCATACTTCTCTGGGAATCTCTGAAGGGACCCATCTCTCTAGACAAAAAACCCTGTTACTCCCTTAAAGCTGGATACATTAGGGTTCTATTTTCAATTAAAGCTAGAATCATTAGGGTTCTGTTTTCAACTAAGGGGGTCATACAACTTGAAAAATATATTAAAAACGTGTTACTAACATTGACTGAAAAGATCAATAATACTATAAAGCCCTAGAAGTACAATAAACTAAAGTCATCAATCAAAGTGGTTGCAGACACCACCACGGCGCTGGATGTTTCGCTGGTGAGCCAAGAAAAATATTTAATACACAGCTAATACTTCCTGCTTCGCATGGAACAATACCACAGGGAAAGCTGACCAATCTATACTCAGACTAAAAGAAAAGACAACTTGGCTATCAAATGTAGAAAGAAGGAGTCTTAAGATCTGACCTCCTGATCAAAGTGAGGGAATCTTTGGTCATCACTCTGAAGAGCCTTCCAGTTTCTCCTTACAACAGTCACAGCTACGCTCACTTTTCTTTCAATGCCTGGTCTCCAGGGTCAGAGCTGCTACTTGTACAGCTGTTATTCCATCTGATGGTACAAAAATTTATTTTTGTAACAGAAGGAAAATAAAGGGACTCATATTCAGTCAAGCCAAATACCAAGGCCTTTAATCAGAGTTCCTACAAAGATCATAACCCATACAGCAGTGAACTTGTGACCTGCTGTCCTATGTCAGTGGGATGAAGGCGAGGCTGTGAAAATACAACTCTGCCAAGTTCCCAGCGTGTGCATACAGAAGTGCTAACTGTACACCCATGAGCCTAAAAGAACTTTCATATTCCCTCCTTAGACATCTTCATAAAGCAATGTCTGTGCTTTTGTGACATAAGCAGAAAAAAATCAGAAGGAAGAATTTCTAGTTCCCAAATGAACCAATCAGATCTGAATACCTAGAATTCCTCCCAATATGTAATAAACGTTTCATATTCTTCTTTATCCCTTCCACTTTCAATGTGAAGACACACTGAACTCACTTCTTACCCAGCAAGCAGATTAAAAGATTAACTCTGCTTTTTTTTTTTTAAGCTTTGGTGTAGCTTTATTAATCCTTGAGAGCCATATAGAGACTTTTATTGGACAAACTATAAAATATGTAAATAAATCATAGTTAAAATCCTAAAGGTTAAAATGATGCTTAGACTCAGATTATGTTTACCTAGGGCCAGAAACCCCTGACTGATTTCTAGATGTGAGCTGCTGATTTGACCCTAAGCATCAGGAAACAGGGTAAAGTATCAGACAACGGTACTTTCAGGAAAAAACCGGACTAGTTGCTCAAGAGAAGCACATTTTTTTTCTGGGAGTAAGATCGGAGAGAAATTTCTCCTCTGAGTCGTCATAAAGGCAGTACTTTCTGATACAGAGGACAGTACCTGAGACAATGGACACTATCCTCAATACTGTCCATACAACCCACATAAACAGTTCACAACTTACAGCATGCCCCGGTTTGAACCAAGGGCATGCTGCTTCAGTTCGAATGAGGAAAAGCAATTACATGAGGAAACAAAGTAATACTGTCCAAATTCACCACTGTCTGACGTTTTGATTTAATCCAGAGATGAAATCCACAACAGCTAGAGCAGCAGTTCTCAAAAACTGTATGTTTATTAGAATCTTCTGACCCTCAGCAAAAAAAAAAAAAAAACCATTCATTCATTTAACACATATTTATTCACCACCGACTCAGTGGGGATACAATGGTAATCAAGAAGGAGATACGGTTTTCTTCTCTCACAAAGTTTTCAATGTAGTGACAGGGGAAACAGATATCAATCAAAGAATCATACAAATAAATATAAAACAACAACCATACATGAAGCAGGTAAAAAGTGCTATGAGTGCATACAACAGGGGAAAGTCATCTGTCCAAGGAAGTCTGGAAGTCTTTCCCTGAGGAAGTCAAGAACGAACTGAGATGAGGAGGTAGCCTGGGAGATAAGGCGTAGGGGAAGGGCCTCTGGCAGACAGAGAAAACAGGATGAGCAAAATTCCTGTGCAGGGGAACTGAGACAGGAACTGAGAGGAGGCCAATCACTGGATCACAGAAGGAAGCGGGGAAGCTGGTTCACAATTGTGCTGGACTGATGGGTAGCACTAGATCATGCAGAGCTTTGACCCTGCTAGGAGTTTCTCCTATAGAAATGAAAAAGCACTGAAAGCGTTTCCAGGAAAGAAGGCGATGTAACTAGATCTCCATTTTGAAAGATAAATTTGATTGTGAGTGAAAAACAGACCTAGAAGAGAAACAAAACAGATGCAGGAAAAGCAGCGTGCCACTGCAATAATCCAGCATGGGTCTAAAGCAGAATACATACGGAGACTCTGAAACTAGACACGGCCCACTCAGATACACTCACTGTTACTGATGGGAATGTTTTTTTCTCCATCAATGTTGAGGTAAAAAAAAAAATTAGCTAAAAACTACTAACACTGAGAAATGAATAGACTATTATCCTTCGTGCAATCCTCTGTGAACATTACATTCCCATGATTTATACCTTGAAAATGTTACCTCATTATTGCTGAGGCCATTACTTTGAATAGGGTCAACATTTTCCTTAAAAACAGTAAGGATATGAATCAATAATATGTTAACTTTCTCTATCAGAGCAGCACATAATCCCACTCATTTAAGCCTCAAATTTTTCAAAGACGGCACTATAATTATCCGATGCAGTAATTAATATATCAGAAACATATTACTGCAACATCGAAATTCAAGCAATATAACTTCTTGGTAAACTTCCCAGTATAAATCTGGTGCATGGTGCAGAGTACATCACGAGGTTATTAAATTTAAAGACCTTCTGACAAAGAAAAGGAGTCCTCAGAGGGAGATTTATGCTTTTATTTAAACATATTTTCAGGAAATAACAAAGATTAAAAGCAAATGAGCTATACATTCAACTAATGAACTTGGAATAGTGCAAACCCGAAAGAACAAGAGTGAAAATAATCAATATAAGGGCAGAAACCAACAAAATGGAAAACAAAAACAGTAAGAGAATACAAATAAAACTACAGGCTATTTTTTTTAAAGCACCACCATTCACCATTCACTACAGCACCAGCTAGTCTTAGTCCTGCAATTACTCAAATCTAGGTACTAACAAATAGAAAATGTAAATGATTCCATCTTAGCTGTACCTTGTTAAAAAGAGAGTAAGTTAACTTCATTTCCCCATTACCTTGGACAAACCTTTAAAAAACTTCGGTCCGTCAGAGGATCATGGATGTATGATTTTAACAAATAAATTTAAGAATATTTCTCAGCAATTTTTAGTCTACTTTTTTATCACCTAATTCTTTCACTATTTCTCTATCTTCAATTCAAACTGATGTGCTCATGATAAACAGTAATTTTGAAGTAAAATAACATAATCCAAATTTGTAGTTTAAATGTTATTTTTATATCATCCTGTAATGTGATGTAGTTAATTACTGAGCACCTCTTAGGCTGCCAGGCATGTTAGATCAATTTATTTCATCTTCCTGTTAACTCTATGAAATGCAGTTGACCCTTGAACAGTATGTGCATTAGGGGCCCTACCGTCTGCACATAATTTATAGTTGGCTCTCCACATCCCAGGTTCCTCTGTAACCATGGTTCTGCATCTGTGGATTCAACCAACCTCAGAACATGTAGTACAGTGTCTTTACTATTGAAAAAAGTCCCCATATAAGTGGACCCATGCAGTTCAAACCAGTGATGTTCAAGGGTCAACTGTAACTGTTAATACCCTCATTAAACTGGTGAAGAAAGAAGACAAAGAGCTTAACTAACTCTGCTAGTAGATGACACAGCTAGAACCCAGCCCAGGCCATCTGATTCCCAGGACCAGCCTTCTTACCATGTGGTAATAATAGCAACAACATGTGTTTGGTCTTAGGAAGAAACTGCAAATAGCTAAACCCCTTAATAGCAGCTAATGTAGAGAAGATTAAGAACCTCACTAACTGGTGGATAAGATAGGGGGTGTTTACTGCAAAATTCTGTCAACATTTTTGTGTTTGAAATAATAAAATCTGAGGGAAAAGAAACTTTATCAACACAAAATTCAGGTGTTATTTTAAGAGATGATACAGAGAAACTGCTGAGATCTGAAAGCTGCATTTCTGATATGCAAAAGTAAATGAGAGTTACTTCAATTTCACAGGAGTTATTTTAATATTTTTTAGGAAACAGAGCCACCAGACTAAACCAGTTGTACTGATAAAACAGGACGTGGAGTTTTTGAGATGCTATAGGGTTTTTTTTTTTTTAAACTGAATAGTATTTTTTAAGTGCTCAAAGGGTAACAGTCAAATTTTTTCATTGTACAGATTTTCTTTAAATGAGCTAAAAAGACAGTAAAATCATGCAGAGCTGAAAAATAGCTCTCCCTATTTCACTGCAGGGTTCCAGGCAAGCTGATAAAAAGTAGTGCAGTTTAGGTAAGAGCCTACTAGGTGAAATCCTCCACAGCAAAGTCAGAAGAGGGAAAGAAAAGAGGAATGTTGGAAGAAATGAAAATTGCTGTTATTACTAAGGCTTGCTGTTCAATTAAAAAAGGGGGGCTAAGCACCAACATCCAGAAAAGAAAGTGGAACACTTAATCAGGTAATTGGTTTTCACCTAAAGAGGACCCCAAACCAAAATCAAACAAACAAGAAAACACTCATTTAATGAGGACCCAGGGTTCTAGCAAAGTGAGATCACTGAACTTGGAAATTAAGTGTCAAGTAAGAATAACGAACAGCAATAGACTTCTTAAAAGGACTATTTAATGCTTTAAACTTGTGCTATGTTAGAACTGAATACTTAAAAAGACATCACAGTAGGGGAGAAGAAAGGCTCTCGAGCCAGAAGGGAGTGAGTTCACATCCTGCTCCTCGGCTGCAGGCTACCTACATGAACTCGAATAAATTCTCCCACCCCCTAATATTCCGTTTCCTCATCCGCAATATGGAACTCCGAATTTACCACCGCAGAGTCAAGGATTAAGAGACTTAAAGTTAGGTAATTACTTAACACTGTACCTAGACAGCCCTAAACAAAAGTTTCCTCTCTTCTTGTGAGGTACTCAAAATACACGCACTTGAATAAAATGGGCATGCCAGGCGACAGGTACTTCCCCCAGACACCGGGAAGGTTGTAAATCCAAGGCGCATGGATGCTAAGGAGAAATGTCTCTAATTTTCCTTCTGAGAATAACAATGAAAAACCATCTAAAACAAGTAAAAGCAGAAAGGAACCCGAGGTAGGCCACATGCAGTCTGCTCCTGAGGGTATTTCTAGTTATTCTATCATTAAGCAATACTTAGCAACAACAGTCTGTGTGAGCGCTTCCGTACTTCCAAAGTCTCCTGAATGCAGCAAGACTCAAGATGGAGTGTAATACCAGTATTCCCAGCAATTATGGGGACATACATATTCACGACGATCCTAAGTAACTAAGAAAAGGATAAATCAATGTCTATTTAGTAAGACAGGAAGGCATCCCATGTATTTTTTTTCAGTTTCTTTGAAAAAAGTTCACAAATTTAGTTCTTGATATAGTATCAGTTAACGCTTAATTTCCTGCCCCTATTCAGTGCCAGCCAGGAGGTACTGCTGTATATTAATTTATGAAATTTAAAAAATTTTTGATATATCCTTAAACTTGTGTTTAACATCATGAAAGAAAACCATACCATTCCTCAACCTCTATGCCATAAGCAGAGACAAACTACACAATTAAAACTAAATTAGCTTGCTATAATTTTTTTTTGAGACTACATTAAAAAATTCATTTTTATATTTCGTTTACTATCTTGGCTATCTCACTAAGCTAAAATTCATTTACTTTCATTCCCTTTCAAATTATTCTTTTGATTTAGGCCCTCTAGCGTACACTGAAGAAGCTAGAAATTCAACAGAAACAAATTCTCAGCAAATAAAATAGCCATACAATTTGAAAGCCAGAACACACTCTTCTAAGCATCCTGCCATCAAAACAAAAGTTGAAGAAGTCTCGTTGGAAGAATCTACAAGGCGCCAGGTGAAATTGCCTGTGACCCAATAATATCCAAAAAGCATTCTTGGTCTGTAAGTGTCCAGTATCCCAAGTTAACTGATAATCAGATTAACTATAACATGAGGTACTGGGGCTCCAGGATTTGAGGAGGGTGGTGGGAGTAGATTAAAAAAAAATCCAAAATTAGGCTTCACCTAAACTACCCAGCTAAAGCACATTTCTCCATTCTGCCTGGCCTGCTTCACATCAGTTCTCGTATCCCTGAACGTGACATGATCAGGGACTGCGTGATCATTAGTTCAGTGTAACAAGGGCATATGCAAAAAAGCCATGTCATTTGAATTTACTGTGAGTATCTGAATATTCATTTTCCAAGTTAAGAAGGTGTTTTAGGTCCAGTTTAGAATGAGACTCTCTTTGTGTGCTTTATGTATTGACATTTTATCAAACAGATGAAGAATAAATGTACATTAGTGTTAACAGGAAAATATTGCAATTGATGATTATGAAAGCTATTTTATATACAAAAGAAATTACTTTTCAAATAGTCAAATAGAAAAATAGAGTAATAATATTAAGAAAGTAAGCTAACTGATGACTTTAGGAAGAATATTATATTCTTTTTGAGCTGGCAAATGAGTATAAAAATTTAAATAAAAAATAAAGTAGAATAACAGAAATTATGTCATAACTCTAACTTCATTCAATTATTTAGCATACTAATATTCATAACATTCAACAAAATAACTTCTAAAGACTATGTTTAATTTTTAATTGTTTAATTCCCTAAATGTTTCAAGAAAAAATCCTATTTGGGAATTCACATTTTCGGGGATCAATTAAAAGTAGAATATTAACTCTGCTACTTCAAAATTTTAAGAGAAGAAAAAAACTCCAAAGTAATATGCAACATAATCAATCATCTTTGCCCCAGATATTTAAAATATATGTAAAAAAGAAAATGTTAGAGGGAAAAAAGGTTACCTCAACTATCCTGTATTCCACTAATCTCAGTTGAAAATGACCCTCCATTCACTATCTGTCATGTGCATTACAGCAATCATAGGAGCAACCTAACAGGCAGAGATGAAAACTGTTACTGTATTACAATGTCCTATTTTTAAAATTACACCACCAAAATTTCTAATAATAAATTGTCATAATTTGAGATAATATTTCAGGTTTACTCACATAATACAGAAGTTTAATCTATGGCTTCAGCCAAGCTTTAGTCTTATATTGGTTTTCACACTTGCACATTTTACATTCGAAAAAATGTGTATTTGGTGCAATATATACACACAGCCAAAAATGTTAATATTTCTTACTTAAATGTATTACTCTATTTCATCTGTTTACACGAAACTTAATTTTAAAAGACACCTATGTATTCCAAGGATGTAGAAAAGAAATCAACCTGCAACTTCCTTTACAGGACAAACAGTAGAGGTTATAAAGAACTCAACCCCACACACAGGTACTGGTGATCTCACATTTTATTGTCAGCTGCCAGTGTTCAAGGAAAATCCAAGCAAAGAGCTGCTAGTTTTTCAGATCTCTTGACTTTTCAAGGAATTTCTTTAATAGGTGGGGGTTTTTGCTAAAAATTTGCAGATTTAAGTTAGTTAGATTTAACTGATTTCATAATCCCTTAAAATATAATGTGAAAAATGAATACCTCAAAAATGATATTGAAATTAAGAATGCCCTCAGAACATTCGACCATAAAACCCTAAAAAAGATGAACCAGGGCAGAGATAAGGAGGTCAGACAAAATGACAAAATTTAAGATAGTAACATGCAGTGAAAAGAAATGTACCCATCAGAAGAGAGGGTTTGTTAGCAATGTAAGCGATGAAAAAGGAAAGGTAGAGAGACAAATGTGAGCAATGCCTGTGGAAGCACTGCCCAGGAGAGAGGCTGTCCTGTAAGACAGACAGGTGCAAGTATCTGCTTGGCAGATATACTGTGGAAATAAAAGTATCACTTTATTGGAGCCTGATGCCATTTAAAATTCTTGTCATTTATAATCAGATGCCTCAATCTAATCCCACGCTCTTGTTCCTTAGGCAATTCTTCCTTAGCAATCACAAACTTGTATCTCTAAGTGGTCAGGCAGGTCACCTAATGAGGGAAGCAGACCTCGGGTACTGAGTTTGCAAAGAAAGTATGAGCGATATACTATTACAGACAATAGAGAACATGAGTCAAGCCTAATGCACTGAAACGCAAATATTTTTAAACTTTCTGTCAGGCAAACAACAACGTGGGCCGATTTTAGGCTTGAAGGCCTCCCACATGCAAAACCTGCAGCGCTCTTCCATTCAAGTGTTCAAATATCCCTAATTTAGTATACCCTGAACTATTCTCAACCCTCATTTTCCTTTATCCTGCTCTGCAATCATCCTTGAAACTTTCTCCTCCCTTGGCTTTTAGAACACTTGTCTTCTTCGTGGTCAACTACATACAAACCTAGGTGATCTCACTATTTCATCTAACATCTCTGCTAAGAACTCCCAGATCTTTATCTCCCGTTCTATCAACTCTTAAGAAATCTCTCATGAATGTTGCCTTCTGTCTGCTTTCTCACTGCTGACGCTTTTGATCAGGTCCTAATTACTCAATTTCTAGACTTTCACAATAGCTTTGACTCATTCCTTCTTTCATGCTACACATCCATCCATTAGCAAATTAAAATTACTGACTTCTTAAAGTAGGAAGGAAGATTGGAAATAATCTAGTTCAACTACCTTATTTCACAAATAAGAAAAATAATCAAGAAAAAGAAGAGTTAACCAAGCTACAGGGAAAAACTAGGATCAGAACCCAGGTTTTATCCAGAATACAGGGTTCAGTACTTATTATTTATAACTTAGATGACTGATTTCTTGAATATGTGTAAGCATATTTGACTGTCCTTTATGACTGGATTACCACAGGCTGTTGATTCTTATTTTGTGGTTGGCTTTATTCCTTTGATAACTATGTAAGTTTAAAAAGCTAAAGCTCTAATGTGTTCTCAGAAACATGATTAGTACATATATGTAAACTAAAAAAAAGTGCAGTATATTGAATATATGTATTTACATGCAATATAATGTATTTGTGCAGTCAAACTGTAGTAATTCTACCTAATAAAACTGAAAAAGAAAAAGAAAATACAGTCATTTTCGAAGCACAATAAATGGAAAAAAAAATACAGGGTTCTCTTAAACATACCACATTACAATCCCAAACAATTCAAGAAGTAAAGACTAGAATTTATTAGATTATTTCCCTGTGCAAACTTAATGAAGAGTTAAAAATAACACTGCAGGTAGGAGTCTGTATAACCTGAATTCTTACCTAAGCACTATCTGTGCAATAGTACCTCATGGAAATAATGCAAGAATCAAACGAAAACCCTATTACAAATGGGAAGTGTAATCATTTTCTTTATCCTCACCCCTTCACTCTCCAGTGTGAGGTTTCAGTTCTTATGTGGGGGTGAGGGAAAGGAGGAGGAAGCACAAGCTACACTTGGGAAGAGTTGGAGTTTTGTTGCTCTTGGTTTGCACGAGGAAGGAAAGCAGGGAGAGGAGGGGAAGGTGCACGGGTTGTTCCTAATGGGCAGAGGATAAGCTCCTCCCAAAGGAAAACGATTACTCATACCTCCTATCAGTTCAAGTCTCTGAATCAGAAGCTCTCATACTGTTCATGTGAAAATTATCTTTTTTCCTAGGGCAGGCCCTGTAAAACTTTTTGCCTTTAGCGTACTTCAAAACACTATGTAATAGTTACTTGGGTATATAATTATCTTTCCTACTCAACTGTCGATGTGTTCACAAGAGACAAATAGTATTTAGCCTTTAAGAGTTACTTGTGAATTGTTTTAATTCGGTCAACATCCAGCTGAAATATAAAGCCAGGTGGCTGGAGCTGTGCCTAAGAGAACTGGTGAAAGGGAAGAACTGAGTGAAAAGAGAAGCAGGAACTTTATCTCCCTTTGACTTCCCCAACTCCTTCTCCACCTCTATTATTTACTTTTAAAGATCTATGAAAAAGTCCTCTACTAACCTTCTACATATCCGCAAGTTTATTTACAGCTATTTTTATATTAATAATACTTTATAAAATGTTTTCACTCCAGGCATGAAAATGTTTAAAGGTAAGTACAAATGTTTTTTTTTTAAGTTAACTCATTTAGCAAACAAATCTTATGCAAAATGTTCACCATATAAAACCTGCACGAGAAAAGAACTTTTTCACAGGAAAAAAAAACCTCTGCATTCTATGAATTTCCAATTACATGGAGAATCTCATTCTCATGTAAACCTATCATAGTACTATTTCAGTTTGTATAATTAAAGCAGTTGTAAATAAAAATCATAGATTTAACTTTTTTTCCTGCACTTATGCAACATACCTTAATTTTCAAAAATGTCAGAGAGAATATCCTTGAGACAATGCCTGGCTCTAAATACCAGAATTCATATATCTTCACAGAAACTTTTATTACAGTATAAAATAACTATAATATGGAAGCAGAAAATATTTTGGGATTCCACAGATTAGCCCATTTTCTCACAAATTTAAGTATCATCTAGGGAGCCTATTAAAAATAACAGATTACCACACTCCTCCCCTAGAGATTTTGATTCATTGCCCTAGGCAGTACAAAAATCTTTACTCCTTATAGTGATTCTGATGACTAGCTAAAATTAACATTAATTCTCAATATGGCTCTCAATTTGGTACAGATTAGAATTACTTGAAGAGCTTTAAAAAAAAAAATCTTAAAACCCAGGCTGAAGCTCAGACCAATGGAAACGACTTCAACACTTTTTAAAAAGCTCCCCAGAGTAGGTTGAAAACAACCAATTCTGTAGAACTTGAAAAATTTTTGTACAATCCTCTTATCAATTAAGAAACTAGGTTTGCTCAAGTTCACAAAGCTAAGTGGTACCAAAGTTGGAGCTAGAACTCTTTTTCCTGACTCCTACACTGTGTTTTCAGATATACTCCTTTTGTTTTTCTATAGTTTGACCAAAAAAGGTGTGAAAAAGATAAACCTTGTCTTCTTGCCTCAGAATAATACTGCCACCTAACTGGACAAATTAAAATGGAGCTAATCTTTCTTTTTGTTTCAGAAATCACTAGATAATATCATTTTCTTAATCCTAACATAAAACAAAAACAAAAAAAGACTAAATACACTACTGCTTAATCTCTAGTTCCTAGGGCTAAGCTGGTAATATATCTCACAAAGAATTCTTTAGATTTTTCTTTTTAATTTCTAATTCAGTATTTTAAACTTTCAAATTCTTTTTGAAGTCTGGCATCACGAATTCCTTACTAGCAAAATTAACTGGGTATCTGAATTTGGCAACATGGTTTCTTCCCTATGTAGAATACATAATTCCTCAGATTAAAGTTGCTCTGTGAACTAACAGGAGAATAGATTTCCTTCTTCCACACAACAGAATGAATCTCAGGCTGCAGTAGCAAAACCCCATCATTGGTTTGTCCACAGATACTCAGAGTGGGAAACTTCTCAAGATAATAGTTAACCCATTCCCAGAATTTTCTCATTTTCTTAACAGGATAATGTAAAACAATCATGAAAAATGTGTCAAATGCAAGCTTGTGTACCCATAATTTTTATTTTAAGGGCGCTTTTGACTTTCTAAAAATTACATGTTTAACTGACTTGCCTTCTGGAGATCTACATTTATTATTACGGTACCAAAATTGCTGAAATAACATTTTTACCCCTCTCAAGGTTGCTGGATATTTCTATATTTCAGATTTCTGTAATGTTTGTGATTCCTGCTTTCGGATTTTAAAAAAGTGTTTGATAAACTTTACCAAAAGCAGATCACATTACTCCACAAGTAAAACTTCAGCAACGTGTACACAGCCTAGAGTACCTTGTAGACTTTCGATTAATTCTATTCACGAGGGAGTAATTGCCAGGTTCTGGATTTTTAAATAGTCTAAATAATAATCAGGTGCAATGGATTCTGTTCCAGCAATTTTGATGAATGAAACTCCACCCTTTCTTTTTTAACAATCAACATGGACATCAATATAAATTTAAAACCTAACCAAAACTTAAGTATGCTATTTGCGCTATTTAAAATATGTAAATATCCCCAAAGCATTAAATGGAACCAACAATGTGCCTCTTAAGACATACAAAAAAATAAAAAAAATCAGAGTCTCGGTTAAATGTTCAAACGATACATAGTTTTTAGAAAGCCAGGCTAGACTGGTTAATCCATGGAGTTTTTACTTCAGGACAAAAAAACTGTGCTACGCCAAGATTTGCCAAGCCTAACTACTTCGTGTTAACATCTGAAACTTGCCATTGCAAATTCCGAGGGGTAAGACAAACACATGGCTTTCTGCGGTCGCTTCAATTTTTCCTAAGAAAGAACCAAAAAACCCAAACATGTTTATTTTCAGGTGTGCGTTAGCGTAGTAGTCAAATAAGTCACCAGTTACTGAAAATTCTTGGCGGGTCCTCTTTCGACGTGAACGCCGGACCCCGCGCCGGGATCCGCCTCCTCCAAGCCCAGGCTGGACCGCAGCACCGAGCCCGCACGCGGCAGCCGCCCGGCGCCGACCGAGCCCGCCCGGGGGCGGGGGGCTCGCAAGTGCGGCCGGGGGCGGGGCCGGCCGGGAAGGACCCCGGCGCGGGGAGGCGGGCGCGGCCGGGCCGACCTCCCCCGCGGCCGCCAGCCTGGGCTTGACATCAGGGCGCACGTCATGGAACTGATGGAGCCACACAGAGACGGCTAAGTCATGCAGGAGGCGCGCGGCCCCGGCCCGCTCCCGCCGCCCCAGACCCCTCCTCTCATCCGACAGAAAGACAGACAAGAAGGGTTCCCGACCTGTCGTGCCCTGCATGTTCAGAGTCTGTCATGTTTGGTCAAGAACGGGGCGGGGCTGGAGGGCAGGTCTGCGAGGCCGGCGGCGGCGGCGGGGCGCGGGGAGGATCCCTGCGCCGCCTGCGGGTACCTGCTCCCGGCCGCCGCCGAGAGGTGACGAAGTGGTAAAAACTCACGGTTACTAGTGAGCGACACAGACACAGACTTTCCAGTCTATTAACAACCACGCCAGAGAGGTGGGGCTCTAACTGCAAACACTGGGCCACGGCAGGCCCCGCGCTGCCGGCGCTGCCGCTTTAGTCTCTATTCGCCGCCGGTGGCTGAGGCTTGGGAGCGGGCGGGCGGCGCGCAGCGACGCGGGGATTTGGATAGTGGCCGTAACGGTGATTTCTCCTCACCAACATGGCGGCACCCGAGACAGGCTGCTCGATAAAATGGCGCCTGCCGCAACACCTAGCCCGGGACTAAAGGGCAGGAGAGATTCCTCCGCGTGCCGCGGCCGTTGTCCAGCCCTCCGGGGCCGAGCGCGCTGCCCATTGGAGGAGACAGCCCGTCAATCATCCGCGGGGGCGGCCTCTAGCCTTCCCCGGCGAAGCGGCGGAGGAGGCCGTCTCTGATGGCGGTGCCGGGCGGTGCCTGGGGTAGTTCTGGGCGGGGGCGGCGTCCCGCGGGGACTGGTGCTGTCCCTCCGCGCCTCCCGGGCCGGTCCTCGCCGGTCCTCGGTTTTCGCTGCGAGTTGTCGCCTCCCAAAGATGGAGCGTTTCAGACATTCCCTAACAAACGTCCTCCTAAAAGCCATTAGCCAGTGTGGGCAGGGGTGAGATAATAACACGCGGCTGCCAAGTCGTCATTTAAAAAACCCCAAAACAAAAGCCTTCGTTGCTTAAATAATGAGGAAATGTACTTTCTTCTTCAAGGTTGTGGAGAATATCTTTTTGTAATGTTTAATGCTCGGAATCTCGTTTTGAGAAAAATAGCTTGGCATGTAACTTTTTCTGATATTTAATGCTAAATTCACCTACCAGGTTATTAATAAAAGAAAAATCGCTAAAAGAATCATGTAAGCTTTAAATTATCGCATAAAAAATTAACATCATATTTATAAAATACAGTATTTTATAAATGAAAACAACAAGGTATTACTTTTTACTCTTGTGAACGTGATCTTTAGGGAAAAAAATTTTAATGACAACATTTTGGCCTATTTAGTATACTAAGTTTTGAAGGAACGTCCTTGGTTTTTTATTAACATGATGGATTAATGCTTAATCCTCTCAAATATGTGACTTGTTTTGAGTAAATATGTTTTGCTGATGCATTGTATTCAGAAGCAATTGCAATTAGATTAAATTCTAAATTTTAAAATTTTGTATATGTATATTGAAACAAAAGAAATCGCACTTTTCCTTTTTCTTCCTAAATTGAATGCAGCCATTGACAGGAGCTATATACTGTTGGATAGTTCTGCAGGCATTCGCCACATTTGGATGTAATATATTTCTAGGAAACTTTCAAAAACAGATATATTTAGTCTGGAGTAACAGTAATTAGCATTTGGATTCTGTTAGAATCTCTACTTTGTCTCTATTGTAACTGTTTTACTTAGGTGTTTAGCTGTTAGGATAGACCATTTCTTTGCAGTTTTTGGAAGGCGTTTGAGGTGAACGGTTGCTGTTCTTTCTTTGGACTTCTGTTTTCTCTGTCCCCTATATCTAGAGGCCTCGGGATCTCTTTCAAACCCTCTTTAGGGTGTTCGATGTGCTGTGGTGTGGAACCGTGCAGTTCTCCCTGGATGAAAAGCCTCGTTCCTAAGCCCTCTTACGCACCACTTCCGGTAGCTAAAATATGATGTCAGACGCTGGTCGTCTTCCTTTGGTATCAGGAAGGAAGTGCCTATGTGGATGGTATGCTGGGCAGCAGGTGGTGCTCCTTTGAAGCTCTGTGTTTAGAATCTAGAAGTTCTCAGAGCTGTTTGATAAAATATTTAAGTTGAAGCCTGAACCAAGCTTAGCCTTCCTCCCCTTTTCTTAAATTGCCTCAGTTAAGAATGCATTCATCACAGAGATTAAACTAGAGCGTTCGTTTTCAACCTAGCAGATTTTACTTAACAATGAAATATGGACGCTAAGAATTCTTAGCACATAATAGCTCCATCTTCCCCAAGAGACACACGTACTCCAGCATGACTTCAAGCAGCAGAAGACCACGTCCTCAGGATGACCTCCCGTTAAAATGCCTGTCTGAGAAAGCTCAGTGCTGCCAGGGGAATTCCTTTTTGCTCTAGCCAACACCTGGCATGGGCCCCCTGATTGCTGTCCCTTTGAGAGGTATATGTACCTCCCACAATTCAGGAGCATCTTTCTCAAGGACCTAAACGCCATTCCTTTGAAATGTAATCATCAGAAAGATAAGCCTCTGTCTCCCTGTCTCTGTGGGAGGATAGGGCCCTAACTTAAGTCACTGCCCACAGAGTCAGATGGCCTAATCGCATTGACGGGACACTGCCCAATCCTTGGTAATTTTGCACTTGCGCCCTGCCCTTCCCCCTCCCTCATTCGCCCGTTATTTTTTTAAAACAGATTTGTTGATAAAGTAGATGCCATAAAATTCACCCATTCTAAATGTACGATTAAGTGATTTTCAGTAAATTTATCAATTTATGCAGCCATTCCCAGCATTCAGTTCTGGAACATTCATTCCATCTACCCAAGTGCATGTTTACAGTTAACCCTGTCTTGTCACCCCTGCTCCAGGCAACTATTAATCTGCTTTCTGTCTCCGTAGGTTTGCCTTTTCTGAACATTTCATTTAAATTGAATCATACAATATCTGTTACTTCATCCTCCCTTTAAATCCCCCAGTCACTGCTACACAAGTCAGAATGGAGTTCAGTTCTTTCCCCTCTGGTCAATAGTTACCGAATAAAATCTGTTTTTACTACTTGAAATAACTCCTGGCTTTGTTTATCTTTGACAAGCATCCCCACCACCAATGCACACAAAAAATTGTAACCAATATAAAGGTGCTAACATCTTATTTTGCCAAATAAGGACATTTTTATAAAACCTTATGATTATATCATAAAAGGAAGGATATTTTAACATCAGGAATAGGTTTAGTTTTAAGAAAAATTCATTGTCCTCATTTTGCTCTAGAGCAGTAAGAATAAGCCTTGGTAAACCAGGTTCCACTTCCGGCAAAAATGTCAGTGGTCTAATGTGACCCAGGAACAGCAGAATGTTAGACATTTAAAGAGACTAATCAGCCTTGGATAAAAACAATCTCCTGGGTGATCATCCTAGATGGAACATTAGGGAACCTTTTCCTCAACATCCCTGGGAGGTTGTAAAATTCTTTAAATGCTTGTGGGGCTCAAGGGAGAGGGGAGGAAGTCCAATTGTGTTTTTTGCCTGCCTACCAGGATAGGGACTTAGAGTTGCATTTAATTTGGGGGGAAAATTCCCTGTACAGTCCACTTTGAGGTTACAAATGAATAGCTGCCTTACCTACATTCTTTGGAAATTAAAACAACAACAACAACTGAGCACCTGGATATTAGCCCGGTCTTTGCAAAAATTCTTCCAAAACATTGCTTCCAAACAAGATTGAGATACAGACACAAAAGTCAGGCTCCATCTTCAGGAAGGATGGGAGTGGCCCCTTCCCTAGCTCATGCTCCCTGACAACCTTAGATGGAAAAGATCAGGACTGATCCATAGTACACTCCAGGTGTCTATTTCAGAGGCAGAATTCAGAGGTCATTTATGTCATACCAGAATTTTCTTAAGCCTGTTTATTAAATACTTTACTCCAAATACTTTATTATTCTTCCCCAAAGATAATGAACTCAGAAGCCACTCTCAGCAGTTGGGAAGGCGTTTTCTGATGCAAAAAAAAATTCAGTAGTCTTTATTTTGGGTTATCAGTGTATATCTGCAGTAGAAATGTGGGGTTTTTTTTCAGTATTAAGAATGATACTTGCAAAGCATATATGTATCCCCCAATCTCTTAATCTTGGGAGCATTGATTCATTCGTTTAATCAGCAATTGATTGATTCATTGATCATGTCACTGTGTTTAAGACACCACGCTATTCTCTGAGTACAGAGTTGTGGGTATACTCCTTGGGATGTCTATTCTCATGCAGCTTAGGGTCTAATAATTTGTATTTGTGCAGCTCATGTTGTTCTTAACCATCTGTTGCCTTGGAACCAGGCATTTCTTCAAAGAACCCTGGCTCCTCTTATGAGAGCTGGATGTGCTCATTGCTACTGCAGTGTTACTGCTTCTGGATCCTGTCTCAAGAGAGAACAGAGAAATAAATACAAATACATATATGGAAGAAGTTTCCTTCTCTATGGATGCATATATACATATATGTGTGTATATGTATATATACCCTTGTGTGTATGGACATATCTATATGTATCTCCTACCTATTTATTAAAAATCTTGAGTTCATAGTGATACTGTGAATTCTGAGAACCACAGAGTTCATTCTAGCCTTCCCTCTGCAAATCTGTAACTTCCTTCTTCAACAGTGATAACACACACACGTGTGTGTGTGTGTAATTTTCCTTTATTTTAGTTTTTTTGCCTGGATTTATTATCAGGATTATGCTGACTTTGCAGAATGATTTGGGGACTATTTCTACTGTCCTTTGTTTTAATTGTCTGAAAGATTGTGTAAAGCTGGAATGTTCTAGTCCTGGAAAGTTCAGAAGAATTTGCATATAAAACTATTTGAACATGGCATTTTCATTGTGGAAAGATTTTTCAAACCACTGCTTCAATTTCTTTTACTAGTTATAGCACAATTCGAGCTTTTTACTTTTTATTGGGTCAATCCTGGGGACTATACATTATCTGTGGATTTTATCTAAATTTTCTAGGAATTTGCCCATGCCATTTAAGATTTCAAATACAGCTGTTGTATTTTACTATTAGTATTTTAACCTTATTAATTTATAGTTATGCCCCCTTTTCATTGTAGTATTGATCAATCTCATCAGGGAACTATCTATTTTGTTAGTTTTTTTTTAGAGTTCACCTTTGGATTTGTCATGTTTGTTTACCATTGCTGTTTAGTATGAAGTGAATACTCAAACGTTAACTATATATAAAAATAGATAAAAAAACAAATTTCTTCTGTATAGCACAGGGAACTATATTCAATGTCTTATAATAACCTTTAATGAAAAAGAATATAAAAAGGAACATATGTATATATATGCCTGACTGGGACATTAAGCTGTACACGAGAAATTGACACATTATAACTGACTACACTTCAATTAAAAAAGAAAGTGAACGCTCAAATAAATGTTAGCTATTGCTACCATTCCTGAAACATTGTGACCTTCCATCAAACAGTTTTCACCATAATGAAATAAAGGAGAGCCTCAAGGACTAAGTTTAAAAATTCTACTAAATACTTAAGATAAAGTACCGGAAAGTACGCCTAAAGGAGCATAATTAGGGCTGCGCCTGCGCAGAGCAGCCGGGGAGGTGGGAGACACCGGGCGTGCGCAGAGCAGAGGATGGAACCGCGCATGCGCGGGGCGATCTGCGGTTCGGCGTGCGCTGAGCCAGGTTCCACCTCTTCACGCCGTGCTTGTTACTCTGTGGCTGCCAGTCTCTGGAGAGGATGATGGATTTTGAGAATCTTTTCTCCAAACCCCCCAACCCGGCTCTCGGCAAGAAACCCATCACGGACTCTGACGAAAGGTGACCCCCCCCCCCCCCAGTCTTTTCTTGCTTTGAACGCAGGGGCGCCAGCCGGTTCCGCCTCTTCCATCCACCGGGAGGCCGCTGGGGCCTCGCGCGGGCTAGTGCCACGGCCGGGCGTCGAGAGGTCGCTCGGGGGCAGCGGTTAGAAACCGGAGGTGGGGCTGGGTCCGTAGGCCGCCGCGGCCAGAGGCCCCGGGAGCCCGGGCCAGGAGGGCGGCAGGGTCCCGGCGGCGGCGGGCGGGGTGGGGACGAGGGGGGTCCGGGACGCTCCCTTTCTCTGCACTCCGGCCCCTCTGGGCGGGTTGGGAGCCCGCCTGCGTTCCCAGAGCATTCGCACATCCATACCGTCAGCTCCTGGAGGACTGAGGTCGTTTGTCATTTTTCACTTACACGTGCAAGGCGCTTTTTGGTAGAAAAGACGAAACCCTAAGGATAAGCAGTGACTAGTCTGCCTTTATTTATCCCCTTGATTTACATTGAAAGATCCTAAAGATCATAATAAAGCAGCAAACACCGTTCGAATACGTTTCCGTTAGGCTGAAGAAGGCACTGAAACTGCTGGCCAAATGGCGCCAATGTTTTATCTCATTCGTGTAGTTTGTTTACACCCAGGTATTCATTCACTGTTTTTTGCCTGCGAGTCTGAAGTGCTAAAAAGCCATCTTTTCTTTTAAACCTACATGTTTTCCCCAAATTGCCCTAAGCCGAACCCGTGACACATTCTTTATTCCTTTATTTTTTCTCATCCTCCATATAGCTCTTATTCTGGTTGAGTTTACCTCTTCATATCACTCAAAGCCCTTCACTTCTGTCTCAGATACCTTAATTGAAACTATTACCTTAATTCAAGCCACTATCAAGAGGTTTACTACAGGCTTTATTTGAAATACGTCATTTAACCTTCAGAATAACCTTAGAAGATATTATCCTCGGTTTTGCGGATGAGAAAATTGAGGCACAAAGAGAATAAATAACTTGCCAAGATCACAGAAACTTGTACAGTTGTAGGATTGAGTTACCAAGACAGTCTTACATCAAGACGTATGATTTCACCACCATGCTTCCAAGAAAGAATGACTAAAATAACACACATACTGAAAAGAGACAAAGACATTAATTACTTGCAGATGATATGATTATGATTAGCTACAAAGAAAAATGAGAGGAACTGATAAACTTAAAATATATGAGAGTTCAGCAAGGTGAATCATCAGGAGAGAATAGCTACATAGGAAAAACCAATAGGAGCTATCAATTTGAAAATGCACTGGACAGAAGATTCCATTCACAAAAACTGCTGAACTACATAAAAGACACTTTTAGGCGGAGAATGGTATTGAAGTATGGTGTCTGTGAACATTCTTTGCCTGTTTTTCTCTTGGTTGGTCTTTCTCTTTAAAATTTTAGGATCTCTAGTCTGCAACTATTTTATGCCCAGTTTCTTATTTGTCTTATGAATTGCCCATGGCATTATTTTCAGTGCATAAAGGTTTTGTTTGTTTTAAATGCGGTGAAATAAATCCATCTTTTATGGTTTCTGGGTATTTTTCCTAGTAATTTTCTGATGGGACTACTCATTTATTGGGCACTTGCTATGTAGGAAACATTATTCTAGGCCCTGAGGATCTAGCAATAAATAAACAGATAAAAATCCCCATGCTCATGAGATTTATTTCTTGGGGCAGGGGCAATACATAAATATGTAGCATTTTAGGTGATGGCAAATGCCATGGAGAAAATGAAAGCGGGGCAGGGGGATGAGGGAGGCTGGGATGGCAGAGAGGATGTAGATATTTTAAAGAAGGTAGTTAAGGAAAGCCTCCCTAATAACATTGATCAGTTCACATTTGAGTAGGGACCTGAAGGAGGTGAGAGAGGTTGATTATCTAGTGGAAAGAGTATTCCATGTAAGAGTCCTGGGTGGAGTGCGCTTGCTGTGATTGGGTGGTAGGAGCGAAGTGGCCAGAATGACAACTGGAGTGGAGTAAGAACAGTATAGAATAGACTTGAAGAGAAGAAGAATTTGAGAAGTATAGGGATGGGGAAGCAGGGGAGGCAGATTGTGTAGGACCTTGTAGGTGCCATGATAAGGACTTTGGCTTTTATGAGATGAGTATTGGAGAGTTTTCAGCAGAGAGTGACATATTAGCAGGGCCATCTGGCTGTGTTGAGGGTGAATGTAGGGGCCAAGAGTAGCTTGGATCGTAGTATTAGTAGCAAGAAGTGGTCAGATACTGATATATTTTGAAGATAAACTGTATTTCTCCACAGATTGGGCAGGGAATATGAGAGAGGAGTTAAGGTCGACTTCAAGGTTTTTGGTCTGTATCATTAGAAGGACGGAATTGCTATTTAAGATAGCAGGAGGATTTGATCAAGAGTTTTAGACCTATGAGACTGTCCAGTAGATGTCCAGGTGGATATTTTGAATAGGAAGTTGGCTCTGCCTGCCTGGTTTGGTACACGGTGGCTACTCAGTACTTGTTGAATGGATGGATGATTTAGATAGCTGCTAGTAGGTGAACATTAAAGTTATGTAATCTAAAAATTCAGCTTTGCAGTTTATTCATAAACATATATTGAGGCTTACTACTCATCATAATTTTGTACGTTATTTCTCTGGAGTATTTAGGGTAGAATTTGAATTTGGAATTTGTCTGAGGGCAACTTGAAGGTAAACCAAAGCAGTGAATTTTAATACTATGGTATGAACCCTTTTCAGGTTGAAAAACCCTTTTGTGTTATTTGATATTTTTGCTACAGAATCGATGGTGAAATAGATGGTACAGAAGTTGAAGAAACGCAAGAAGAGAAAATAAAATGGAAAGTAAAACTGGAGTGTGAGCAAATTCCCAAAAAAGTAAGATTAAGTTGGCATATTGAAAAAACAGACAGGAATGGATGTGAGAAATTGACTAGGGACCTGTTTGTCTCTTTTTAGTCAGCATTTGAGACACAGTTACTTATATCAAGGAAACATGGTTATGCTTTTTAGAAAAGTATCATTTAAGAACTTTGTTGTCATTTAACATGAACTGTTTTTAGTGCATTGCTTTTAGTTTTCCCTATTTCTGAAATGGGTTGTCAAGTGTTTCAAAAACTTCTTTCTTTTCAAATTAGATTGAAAAATTTTGATTTGCTAACTTGACTAACCTTAGTGATTTGTAGCTTGAAGCTTGTATTAGTTTGCTAGGACGCCATGACAAATTACTGCATCCTGGGTGACTTAACAGAAATTCATTGCCTTGTGGTTCTTAAGACTAGATGTCCAAGAGCAAGGTGGTGGGAGGGCTGGTTCCTTCTGAAGGCTGTGAGGAAGAATCTGTTCCATATTCTCCCCTAGCTTCTGATTGGTTTGCTGGCAGTCTGGTCTTCTTGGCTTGGCTTCCAGAAGCATCATCTTATCTTTACCTTCATGTTTGAAGGATATTCCTGTGTGAATATGTCTGTGTCTAAATTTCCCCTTTTTATTAGGACATCAGTCATATTGGATTAAAGCCCACCGTAACGACCTCATCTTAACTAATTATACATGTAGTGGCCCTGTTTCCAAATGAGGTTACATTCTAAGGTACTTCTTTTGCCCTTTGGGGCATATATGGCTGCTGTGGACGAAAGCCATGGTGGGCACCAGGAAACTACAACTTGGATTTCCCACACGTTTTTAATACTGTTTTAGTCACGGAGGCCCTGGTCATACCCTCTTAAAGTTCCCCCATCTATGTGTAGCCCCATACAAGAGATAGGCAGATACAGATTTGCACAATTATCTTAAGGAGTTTCCCAGAAACAATACTGTGAAAAGATGGACACCTAGATTGTTCCTAAGTAGGCTTCCTTCAGGCCACGCTCTTTACTTACAAGTGCAGAAAACATAACTGTATAATATCATAGCTAATTAAAAAGAGAACACCCAGGTAGACACTTTACAAGTCAAGAAAGAGCTTTACCTACTGTGCCTCTGATGCCTCCTTTCTCAGTCATGTTCCCTTCTTTCCTCCTGGAGATGACTGCAGTCCAAGCTTGAATACTGTCACCCCCGTGTTCTTCACTGTTTTACTACTAATGCTGTCATCCTTAGAATGTAGCTTTTTTCCTTGCCTGTTTTTTGCACATTACAGAAATAGAATAGTGTTGTATGTATTCTTTTCTGTCTTCTTTTTCTCAGTGTCACGTTTATAAGATTCATAGACTTTGTGGTGTACACTGATTGGTTCATTTTCTTTGCTGCATAGCATTCCGTTATTTGAATGTGCTAGAGTCTAGTGTTGGTGGACATTTGGTCCGATGTCCATTTTTGGAGGTTATGGGCGATGCTGCTACCTTCTCTCATTCGTATCCTGCTGCACATGTGCTCCGCATTTACCTAGGAGAGGAGCTGCTGGGACTTAAGAGTATAAGCAGCTTTCCCTTTACCATGATGCCAAACTATATTCCAAAGTGGTTCTACCGATATTTAATCCCACAGGCGATGCATGAGAGACTGTATTTTCACTGCTCCACACTTGATATTTGTTACCCTTTTTATTTTTTGCCATATGGTGAGGTATCTCATTGAAATTTAGTTTGCATTTTCTTGATTACTACTGAGATGGAGCATCTTTTCATGTTTGTCCATTTAGATTTCCATTTTTTGTGTGCCATTTTAAGCCTTTTTTCCCCTTTATCCTGGATATTGGGTTTTCCCCCCTTCGTTGTGGATTATGTGTTGCAAAGTGGCTTTCTTTCTACTCAATAGCATTTTTTGATAAAAAGTTTATAATTTATAATGTATTCAAATTTTTCAGTCTGTCCCTTTATATATTTATGCTTTGTTTTATTTAAATATCTTGAGATAATTAAGAATATTTCCCTACAGTGTCTTCTAAAAGTTTTACTGTTTTGCCTTTCCCATTTAAGTTTATAATCACTTAGAATTGATTTGGGAATATATTATGGGGTAGAGGGGACAAAGTTTGTTTTACTTTTTAAAAAAATTATCATACTCAATTGTTCTGGCACATTCACTGGGGAAAAGAACTGTCTTTTTCCCCATGGATCTGCAGTGTCACCATTGTCAAAAACCAAGTACTTGTATTCTGATGGGTCCCTTCCCCCAAGACTTCACTGTATTAATTATTACGGCTTTATTATGATGAGTTTGGATATCAGGTAAGCAAGTCCTCTCACTTTGTTTTTCTTCTTTAAATGTCTAGGCTTTAAAATTCTTAGCCCTTTGCATTTCCATATAAATTTTAGAAACAGTTTGTCAAGTTACACAGAAAACCCTGGTGGGATTTTCCATTTGGGAAGCATTGCATCTATGGATCATTTCGGGGAGAACTGACGTCTTCAGAATATTGAATTGTCCAGTCTTTAGTTCTTCTTTAATTTTCCTCATCAATGTTTTCTAATTTTCTTTGTAGGTATCTTAAATCTTAGATTTATTGCTAGGTGTTTGATGAGGCTATTGTAAATTGCATGTTTTTTTAAGCACCATTTTTAAAAATTTGAAGTATAGTCAGTTTACAATGTGTCAGTTTCTGGTGTACAGCATAATGTTTCAGTCAGACATAAACATACATATATTCATTTTCATATTCTTTTCCTTTATAGGTTACTGCAAGATATTGAATATAGTTCCCTGTTAAGCACTATTGTCTAACTTGGTTTCTCATTTTGCTAGCACATACTGTTCTATAGGAATGCATGGGATTAACCTTTTGAGTTCTTATATACGTTTCTGAAAGTATCTTGACTTTATCGTCATAGTTGAGAGATGATTTGGTTGAAATAGAATTAGGCTTGAGGTTATTACTGTTGCCTCCTGCTATCCAGTGTTGCTAATGTGAAGTCTTACCAATCTGATTCTTGTTACTTTGTAAGTATCCTGTTCTCCCAGGAAGCTTTTTGCTTCTTCTCTTTTTATTGTTGCTGTTGTTGGAGATTGTGAATCTTTCTTTATTCACTGTGCTGAAGTATTTGGTGAGACTATTCACTCAATACCCTTCATACACAAGTCATATTACTCTTTGTCTTTTTTCTTTACATTCTAAGAAATTTCCCCATCTTTATTTCACAAATCACAATTTAACTATTCAGGAGTTCTTTCTTGTCCTGTTTCGTTATAGCTTTCTAGCATTTAAAAAAAATAACATTATCTTAATATCTTTGAGAATTTATTTAAAAATTTCTGTGTTCTTTTCTTTGCCTTGAATCATATTTGCTTCGTCTGGATCAGTTTTTCTCTTTTTCCTGCTTTTTTGTTTCATTCTCCTGATCAAGAGTCAGTAAATATTTTCTGTAAAGGACAAAACAGCAAATATGTTAGGCTTTGTAAGCCAAGGAGCAAAACCGAGGATAGACTGTAGATACTGGTATAACAAGAGAGGAAACAAATTCCCACAACTTCCTTATTGACATAATTTAACACATAATAATAATAATGAAGTATTTGTTATACAGGTTTACTAATGAGAAGGGAATTCTTCTTTTGGGGATAATAATTTGCTTTCACTAGAGTTCAAAAAAGAACTCCTAAGTTGGAAAAGGGTGCTCTTTCTTGAGGACTTGGTGATCAGAAACTCAGAGACCGGTAGATTGTGGATGAATTAATAGTCTTGTCTGGTGTAGTGAAGATGAGATGTGCGGTGAAGCCCTTGTCGGGTTAAGAAACTTTCTTAGCTCGTTTGATTCTTCAAGCAGGGAGCACATCCTTTTCTAGGTCTACAGTCAGTCCTCTGGTGATACGACTCTCAGCTTAGAAGTTCAGCATCCAGGGTAAAGTATTAAATTGGACCCCCTACTGTATTTTGTGATTCTCTTGTTTTGTTTTTTGTTTGTTTTGAGTTTGCAGCCTTCATCAGTTACGTGAAGGTGGATAAGACCAGGTCCAAAAGCTCTGGAGCAGGATAATTGGCCAGTTTAGTGATAGACATGTCCTCTGAGCCCTTTTGGACTTTTTAAAATAAACCTTTTTAAATTGAAATGTATCATATGTATTAGTTGTAATCAGTTGATACATCTGTGTCACCAAGCATAGACACCTGTGTACCCAATACTGGGAAATTTTGTACACAAAGTGCTTTAGGTTGTCTGCTGTGATGATGTCAGGCTGCTTCCGGGTCAGCAGCCTCACCTGGGTACCTGTTCCCAGGGATGCCTGTGTTTGTAGCTGTCACCGTGGGGCAGCTCCAACAGCAGAGGTAGAAAATGATTTCTGAAAGTAAAATTAACTTGATTACAGAGACCGTGGCAATTCCTTCCCACTTGTCATGGCTGCTGCCACTGCCTCTCCCACCAATACTGTGAGTTATAGACAGAAATCGGCCTTGGGAGCTGTGATGTAGCTCAGTGTGGTGGATTTTCACCTGGGCCATCACAGTTCACTTGCTCTTTTATGAAATGATGAACTATTGTATTAAACTATTTAAAAGTATAGTCAATACGAAGGGAGGCGTCAAATGTGAAATGTAATATGGTAGTCCCTTTACAGCAAATAATTAAGATATGGGGCTTTAGTCTTTCAATCCAGTAAAGTACACACAGTGTACTGCAGATTCAGAATCTTCCTTCAAATTATATTTAAGGATGGATGTACTGTGTGTGTGTGTGTGTGTGTGTGTTTTAATTCTGGAAAAGTTCACATATGTAAGAGTGGAAAGAGTAGCACGTGAAGCCCCTATGTGCCGTGTACCCATCACTCAAACTCAACAACGATCAGTTCATGGCCAGTCTTTGTTTCCTCTTTATAACCAGATTGTTTTGAATCATGCTAGGTTTTTAAAGTTGAAAATTTAATTTTCACTTAGTTTAGGCACTTCGGAAACTCCACCTCACCAAAGAATCTGCAGCATAGAAAATCAAGAAGCAAGGACTATGACGTGTACAGTGATGATGATATCTGCAGTCAGGAATCAGAAGACAGTTTCGCTAAAGAGCTTCAGCAGTACATACAAGCTAAAGAGATGGCAAATGTCGCTCAGTCCTTATCACTTCCTGAAGAATCTGTGAAGAAAGAGGGAGCAAAGAATACTCAGAAAGGTAAAGGTGAGAATCAAACTGTTTAATCATGTAAGGTGATAAATTTAAAGTGATGGGGGAGGGGTGGAGTGGCTCTCCTGCACTGTGTCCCACGATAACATTAGCTTTCCGTGGATCTTTATGCCAGATGTGAGCTGGCCACTCGGTGTACAGAGGCTCAGTTTGCAGGAGGAGCAGAGCGAACAGGAGGGTTTTCAAAGGACCTGACTTGACTACTTTGAAAGGGAGGATGCTGAATCCTTGGCCTGAGTGTGTATGAAGGACAGGACATTTCTGTTTGTGTCGCCGACTCTAAAGGAGAATGGGCATAATTAATGTCAAGGATGGTGGTGTGTCAGACTAAACTCAGAAACATATTCTTTTAGATTGCTAAATGAAATTTAGCCGTAGATATGAGGACAAATGCCAGTTGTAAATGAGATTTTTTAATCCTCTCATTTTATCACCTTTTTTCCCCTCTTAAAATGTATTTCTGATTAAAACGGATGTATAGGTAAGCTTAGTCTATATAAAATGTTTTCAGTGAATAGTCTGACAGTCATATATGAGATCATTTTAAAGCAATTCCTAATTAGATCCATCGTACTTTCGACACTTCGAAAGGATGTGGCTGATGGCTGGCAAGACTGATTTCATTAATTATCTTGCTTTATTTTTTCCCCTGGCAATACCTTATATATTGTCACAAAGAATGAATTAGGGATCTAGAATATATTGATTCTCTTTTTACTGTCTTAATCCCAGAGCTTCTAGAAAGATAGGTCAACTCGTTGAGCAGTGGAGAGCTTCTCCTGGGTTATCATGGAATATACTTCCTAAGAGTGAACTGCTGTTGTCCTTTTATATCATCTTTAAAATTAACTTTATTATTTTTAGCTGTTAAACAGAAAAATAAAAATAAAAACCTTAAAAAGAATGGTAAACAGAAGAAAATGAAACGAAAATGGCCTGGTGCTGGAGACAAGGGACCAAATGCTTCCCTGAGGAACCGTGGCTCACAGGAACAGGTACAGGAGTGTATATGCACACCAGAGGACACTGCCTGCTCTTGGGTTTTTATCTTCTGCCTCAGTGGAAATCTCTTCCCACCGGTGGGCTCCATGCGCTTCCTTCTTACTGTTGCACTACCTTCCCCCACACTCATCACCTGCCAGTACCCACTTTAAGCCTTAGTGTCACTCCTTTTGCCCCTGAATACACGCACACAAGCCCCCTTCATTGCCTCTGGAAAAACAGGTGGGGGAAGCAGGGAGAAGATAAGATAGCCATGAGGCCATTCCAAAGGCCACAGTCTTACAGAGTTTCTGCTATTGCAGCCCCTGGTCTGTTGGTTCTTGACTCCTCCCTCTGGAAATTAAAAAGTGAATATTTTTGAACTTTGGCCTTACCAAACACTCCCTGCCCTCTTGGTCTTTTGATTTTGCATTGTAGAGGTTCCTCTTCCTTGGTCTGCGGATGTAATCAGGATAGAATCAGCGACTCCTCTGGACTCTGCTTTTCTGAGGACTTCTAAACTGGATGGCAATCTTTTTTGTGAGGCTTGGTCCAGATGACAAGAGTTAGGGGTGGTAAAATACTAGAAATGCCAAATATTATAGATTGAAACATATTTATGTAAAATCTGTGGGGCATGTACAGCTCAGTGGTAGGGTGCACGCCTAGCCCCCGGGAGGTCCTAGGTTGGATCTCCAGTACCCCAATTAGAAAAATTTTTTTAATAAACTCTCAAAATCTGCTTTACAAAGGAGGGATCTGAAGCCCTAGAGCTCAGGTAACTGCCCAGAGTCACACAGGGCCAGGCCAGGACTAGACCCGGGCAGTCTTCCCTTTCATTTGTTTTCCATTGACTCAGAGGGTTATTCAGCCAAAGCCGACAGCCCTTCTACATGAGAAACAAATTATAAATGTATATGTTGGAATTTAATAACAGAATCTAATAAAACCCAAAGTTAAAACTGACACATTTATTAGACACATAATTTTTGTGGTCCTAAGTGGAAGTTTGACTTTATTGTGAAGTAGGTGACATAAATGTACAGTCAGCTCCCTTCTTTGCACAAACCAGGAGGAATATGACACATGGAAGCTGTAAGTGGTACCACACACGAAAGGTGATCTGTGTTTCTAAACAGCCAAAATGAAATTCCCCTTTTGTTTTTATACCTTTATCACTATCTTAGAGGGTCTATTTCTAATTATGTTTGTTAATTTGAGCTCATCAGTAAACTCAGCTCAAACCTAGCGAGCATCTCATTGAAATTCAGGACTGCGCTACTTTGGTTTAGCTTTTTTTTTTTGGTTTAGCTTATGATTTCCAGTTTTGCCCTCGTTGTTCTAAAGAGCCTTGTTCTTAGACTTTACTTTTTATCACAAATAGTGCTACTTTTCTTTTTAAATGTTTCAGTTAATTTTTTTAAATAAGGGTGAGGTACAATAAAATACTCAGATTGCACAAACACTAATGTTCAATGATGGAAAGCTGTTGAAACTGAGAAAACATTCATTTTTTTTTCCCCAACGGATGTACAAAAAGTCCAAATCCTACATGAAGGCCAATTTAGAAGAGTTACTTTTTAATGTTTTAAAGGTGATTTAAAATAATTTTGTACAATGGAGTAAAATATTTAATTTTCTGTTTCTCACATTTAGTTTTTTGTTTTTGTCTTCAAAGGATGGTAAACCTAAAGAGAAGCAGCAGCCTGTGATAATGAGCCAGGGATTCATCAACCAGCACACAGTACAACGCCACGGAAAGCAGATTTGTAAATATTTTCTTGAAAGGAAATGTATTAAGGTATAAAAAAATGTATAAGCACAAATGCACTAAAATGTAAGGTATAGCAAAAATGTACTAAAGCCAACTCCTGTTTCCATTAGACACTCCAAAAGCATACCAGTACAATTTTAGAACTAGTTCCCTTTTAGAAAAGATTCAATTAGAAAATTTTACTGAAATATCCTTTCATGTTTAAGAAAGTAGATAATTTAAAAAAATGCTTTGTGTTAAAAATGTTAATGACTTCACAAATTTTAAGCAGATACATGTGATGTTACTGTAAGATAGTTCATTAAGAATTAGACTGTACTGCTTTTGACTGTGTTTTTTCTGGCATCTGTTGCTTATCTAAAGTTAATTAAGAATTGTAACTGTGAGAAATAATGACTTTTCCTTGCTCTTCTTTTGGCCCAGGGAGACCAGTGTAAATTTGACCATGATGCAGAGATAGAGAAGAAAAAGGAAATGTGTAAGTTTTATGTGCAAGGATATTGTACCAGAGGCGAAAACTGTCTGTATTTGCATAATATCCTTTATCACGAGATGTAGTAGCTTTACTTTCTGTTAATATTTACATGAACATTTTAAATATGTAAAATTTTGAATAAAACCAGTGTTTTAGCTATGGCGAAATTATGTTATCCAAGCTCAACTCAGTATCAAAGTGATTAAATTGTACACGGATTTTTTTTTTTTCCCTCCAAGAAAGAGGGAGTTTTTAGATCTTCTCTCAAATGAGGATCCGCTCAACCTGGGTGGTTTAACAGGTTCACAAGACCTATTCAAATCCCAGAAAAACTCTCAGAATTTCTGCTGTGACAGTCACTAATTGACTATATTTATATAATCTGCTTGCTAAAAAGAGACAGGAATTGCATAGTTTTTGTTTTCTGTATATTCTGTATTGTACAGAGTTTAATTGTCCCTTAGTTTTTTTTTTTAATTATTTTATTTAAAAATTTTTTTTGGTTGGGGGAAGTAATTAGGTTTCTTTAATTTTGTAGGAGGTACTGGGCATTGAACCCAGGACCTTGTGTATGCTAAGCATGTGGTCTACCACTTGAGCTGTACCCTCCCCTCAGCTGTCTCTTAATTTGAAGAATAACCCTAACCCTTCAGTGCAAATGGCCCAGACGTGTTGTAAAAAAAAACATGGAACATAAAGGTTTTAGGTAATTGCACCTTTGATCACCACAAAAGTTGTTTTCTTTCAGGCATTCAATACAAGCAATCTCAAATGCTAACTTGAGAAACTTTCCCTAGAAAACAGTATTGAAATTATATAAATTGATCCTGTTTTAAAGAAGCCTAATATGTGAAGGATCCAGATTTGTAAGACATATCATTGTCATTGACTCTAATTCCCTCACCCGAAAAGAATGCTTTAAAAATAATCCCATTTCTCACAGTATTTAAAATAGACATCCCTCTCTTGTATTAGTGAAACATACCTGTAGTTTATTTTAAGAATGGATATGAAGGGGGAAAAATGTCCTATGACAGCCAATAAACTTGATTTATAGAATCATCCCAAAATTAGATTTTCTTGTAACCCAATTAATAGTTTATTGTCTCATATTTTAAATAGAGAATTTAACGTTTCTACTAGTAGAAAAGAACTTTATGTGGGGAAAATAAAGTCATTAAATTAATAACAAATTATTTTAGTTGGAGTAAAATTGTTCTCTTCCTTAACGTTTGGGTTACATGAATATCCTTGCAAGTTTTACCACACAGGAGCAAAATGTTACCAGGGAGAATATTGCAAGTTTTCACACGCTCCACTGACTGCCGAAACACAGGAACTATTGGCTAAAGTGAGTACGATTTTAATTTTTGTTTTCTTTTTTAAAAGAATATGTTTGAACTAAGCGTGAGAATTTGAAAAGATACTGTTCCTTAAGGAGAATGCCTCCTATGTTAGCATTTGCTATATATTAGGACAGATAATATAAGGATTTACTTCAGTTTAGAAAATTATTATTCATTTGTATATACTTCCTTGTAGGAAAGGAAAGTTCATACTTATTGCTGGTGTAAATTGAAATGTTCTTAAAATCTTCAGTGTAGTTAGCAACCTTAATAGCTAAGTTAACCAAAGGCAAACACAACAAATAGGAGACACAGTATACTGGTTACACTCTTAGGAGAAAAGTTAAGGATCATTGGTTGATAAATATTTTAGAGTTCCATCAAAGCATACTTCAGTAGTTAGTTATTTCAGTTTTTTTCAAATATTCTTTCAGGCTGTAAGAAAGATAATTAAAAAATAATAGTTATTTATATTCTTTCATTTCTCATATGTTAGTTGGAGCTAGTCTCTTCAAAGTTGAATTGAAATAAAAGTGAAAATAAAAAATTCTTTTAAAACCATACCATTCCATTGTGTGGCCGAAGTTCCCTTGAGCATATGCAAATATTACAAAGTCAAAGGTGCTTATTTCTGGATATTTTTAGGTTGTGAAATATGAATGGTTACCCTGGAATTAGAAATTATACCAAATATTTGGAAGTTTGTTAGTATGAAATATATATGGAAAAAATGGTATATGTAAAAGTCATTTTCCAGTTCCCCTTATGGTAATATTATTGGCTAGATGCTAAGATGAATATTATTTGGAATCTTTAGATAATTACAAGAATACGATGGTGTTCCTGAATTAGACATTGATGCATAAGAATGATTGTGTGATTTCCCCCCCCCCCATATTAGGTTTTGGATCCTGAAAAGAAATCTTCATGAAAGTAAAATACAGAAAAAAGGTAAAATTAGAATTTAGTGCTTGATTTTTTTTTTTTCAATCCTCCTCTGAAATGTCTCCAGAAATTGTCAGGGGAACATAGGCCTTTTTACATTTTTCTCAAAAAGAAGTCTTTTCTCTCTCCTACCCCACTAAAAAAATTATAAATTATTTGATACATACAAATAGATACATACATGGATCTCCCTGGACCTGCTTCCCTCCCTGGATTTGTCACTGTCTGTGTTTTTATTCTCCTGTTCAGTTTCTTTGTAGATTTACCAAATGTATATGATTCACTAAATACTGTATTTATTTTGTTTGTGTTTGGATATGACTTAAACAGCATCATATTCTGTATTTATTGGTGACTTGCTGTTTCCACTCAACGTGACGCTTCTGATATTCATTCGTGTAGACACATGCAGTTGTCGTTCATTTTTACTGTTATAGAGCATTGATTCTGTGACTGTTCCAGTTTATTTATTCTGTATTGATGGACATCGAGGTTATTTTCAGTTTTTTAAGCTTAACTATTGTTATAAATAACCGTGTTACATATCTCCTGATGTAAATGTGCGTGAGTTGTCCTGAGTATATACCAAGGAGTAGAATTATTACATCATCTTAAACCTTAAGATAATACTAGTCTTTTCTAAAGTAGTTAAAACAGTTTTTACTCCTGCCAGCTGTGTAAAAGAATTTCTGTCGCTCCACACTCACCGATGCTTTGTATCGTCAAGACTTAAATTATCTTTTACCAATTTAGTGGGTATAAAAATGGTGCTCCATCACTTTATTTTCATAAAGTTCTGCATCTTTCCTTAGGTTTACTAGCTTCTGAGCTTCATCTTTGGTGAAATCCCTTAAATGTCTTTCACCTGTGTTTCTGTTGGGCTGCTTGTCCTTTATAACTTGATTTTATATACTCCTGATGTAATTGTGAGATAATGGGTGGCAGGTCTTCTCCCATTTTGTGGGCTGTCTTTTCACTGTTTTAAAGGTGTTTCAATGAGCGGAATTACTTTGGTAAACTTTTTCTTAATGGTAGGTTTTGTGTTTTGTGTCTTATTTAAGAAATCCTTCCCTATCATGAAGCTCTGAAGTACTTTTCATTTCTTTTAGGTTTTGGTGTTTGGCTTTTTATGTTTATATTTTAATCCTTTGGAAAATTTTTGTTTTAAACAGTATGCAGTGGGGACCTGATTTTATTTCGTTTTTCCCCCGTTTTACAGATGATCAGTCTCCCAGCGCCATTCAGCTAAAAAGACTGCCCTTTCCCCAGTGATTTCTAATGTCCTCTCTGGTGTATGTCAAGTTTCCTTCAAACGGAGGTCTATTTCTGGGATCTCTGGTCGGCTCCATTTGTCTTTTTCTCTAGTACTCCACTGCCTTAATTCCTGGAGCTTTATTGGATTTTGATTGTAGTTCGGTAATTTTTCTGATGTTGTTCTTTAGGAGCACCTTGGCTATTTTGGACCCTTTTACTTTGTTACAGTTTTTTTTTTTTAATGGCTTTATTGAGGTATGATTTATATATATCACTTAAGTGTACAATTCGATATTTTTGGCAAATTTACAAAGTTACGTAACATCACCAAATCCAATTTTAGACTGTTTTTGACAGCCCCAAAAAGGTCCCTTTTACCCATTTACAGTCACTACCCAGTCCCACTCATCAACCTTCTATTTCTAGAAAGTTTTCTGTTTGGGGCCCCTTGAGAGTCCATACAGATTTTAGGATTGATTTTTCTATTCTGCAAAAACTGTCATTGTGATTTTGATAGGGATTGCATTGAAGCAGCACCGTTCATTACTTTGCGTAGTACCGACAACAGTATTTAGTCTTCAGTTCATGAACAGTTCATGATGTCTTTCCATTTATTTATGTCTTTAATTTCTTTCAGCAGTGTTTGTAGCTTCCATTGTATAAATCTTTCACCTTCTTGGTTAATTCCTAAGAATTTTATTCTTTTTGAGGTGTAGTAAATGGAATTGTTTTTTTAATTTCCCTTTCAGATTGTTTATTGTTAGTAAATAAAAATGCAACTGATTTTTGGGTGTTAACTTTGTATCCTACTATTTTGCTGAATTCATTTATTAGTTCTAACAATTTTTTTTTATTCTGTAATCATTACATTTTCTACATAGAAGATCATTCAATGGGTGTTTTCTTACTATGATAAAATATTATACCTTAATAAGAAAGTCAGCACCATACTTAATGGGGAAATGGTGGAAGCATTTCCACTAGAAGAGTTTTGTGTTTCAAGGGGACAGTTTAGTTTCTAAAAGTTGAGTAGAACTCCTCTCTGAAAAGATTTGCATCTGGTGTCATTTCATTTAAGGATGTCCTTGGTGAAGCAGTAAAAATTATTAATGTTATTAAATCTCAATTCTTGAGTAGATGTCCTTGCAATATTATATACAGCAAAATGGGAAGATTCATAATAGTATTTGTACATACTGAGGGGTGTCCTCAAGGAAAAAGCACCTGTGCTTCTCAGTTGCAAGCTGAATTAGCTGCATTTTATCATGAATATGCTTTTACTTGAATGAATAACTTAGGGGCAAACTGGTTTTTTCAAATTTGGGTGTTTTGCAGGTAGTTTTGAATGGAGTGATCCTGGCACTTTAAGGAAAACAACTGAAAGTATATGTTATCGGTGATAAAATTCTGGCTTTTTAGCAAAAGTGACAATTTTAAAACATTTGATCTGCCTCTGAGCTTGAAAGCTTTCCTCTACTTAATGGCTTTTTGGTGAGATTGGGTGGTGATAGTAAAGAATGTGACTTTTTAAATACTTTATAATGAAGCATTTGAAAGATCTGCATAAATTAGATAATGCTTTTCAAATAACCACAGCCTTATATTACAAAGTTATGCATGGGACAATATCTATCCAACCTACAATAGAGATTAATCAGTTTTAATGTAACAGTACAGAAAGTTCCTTGATGTGGTTTCGGATTCTATGTTGCAGCCAGATATTTGTTTGTATTTGCTTTTATCGTTTATTTGCCTATCATTTTATTTTTAGCTTTTCTGAGTCAGTTTTAGGTTTGTTTCTTGAATGGAGCCTATAGTTGGGTTTTGCTCTGTGAGCCAAACCAAAAATCCTTTTCTTCTTTTGATAACTGAATTAATCCATTCACATTTATTGAAGTGATGAATGTTTGCTTTAGCTTCTTCTCATTTTGTATTATAGTTACTGTGTATATTAGGCTACATTTATGTGTTTGCCCTCTCTAGGATGGTTTTTCTTTCTTCATCTCATTTTCATTTTCCTTTGCCATTTTTGTCCACTAACCCTTATTAAGTTTCCCTTCAAATCTGGTATGTATTACAATATAGTCTTTATTTTTGATATGATTTCTTTTTCTTCTGTCATTTCTGAGGTCAGTCAACTCTTGTTTCGTTACTTCCATTTTTTTGTTCAGTTTTGTTCTTAGTTTTTGAATTTCAATTCAGAAATTGTTTTTTCACATACCTAAACAGGGATATTTATATTTAATTCAGTTTGGATTTTAGTGTCACTTTTCTTCTGTGCCTGTTTTTTTGGAGGGAGGCAGCTGAGGGTGGGTGGCTAAGTGAGTCACTTTTATCAGCTGATGTGATTTTGTTTTCTCTTTTCTTCTGTAGCTTTGTGTGGATGAAGAGTGTTGTGTCTGTGTCTGTTGAAGACTATCAAGACTTGATTTGAAGTGGTTTACAAGATACCTCGTTTAAAGCGTCCCCTTGTGTCGTTATAATGATGTGCAACTCTCTCATGGATGGCACCCAGGGACAGAATGTAGTGTATAAGTGAAGGGGTTGGTCTTTATGGAGATGGTTCCAGCCACTGAAACGGAGGAGCATATTTGACTGAGGTGCTGGCTGTGGGTATAGGCTGTGGTGGTAAACAGCAGAAGTCTCTTCTGCTTGACTGAGTTTTCTCAATGAACTAGGAAGCAAGGTTAGGCTGAGTGAGGATGGATGAAGACGCAATAGATTTGAAGAGAGAAAACTATTGAGTTTCTCTGGGAAGACATTGGGATAACAGACAATGAACACACAACTAGATCTTTTCATGTCATTAAATACATTCACAATGTATTTTTAATGGTTGCTCACAATTCTGTTTTTTGGATTAAATTATGGTTCCATGATTTTTTAAAACCAATTCCCTGTTGTTTGACGATAAAGTTGTTTCCAGTTTCTTACTATTACAAGTGAAATGGACCAGTGTCTCTTGGTGTACCATTCCAAAACCTGGAGTTCTTAAATTTTTTGTTGTTAAGATGTAAGAATGGTTATCTTTTTCATTGGTTCATAAATTGTAGTCAGATTAAACACCTGTGTAGAATGTAAATTTTAGGAGTGTGGTGATGTCTTTAATATTCAAATACAGAAATTTCTAATCACAAATAATAAGATTCTAAATATGCTCTTTTATATAGCAGTACTGACTATTATTAGAAAAATTCTATAAAATGAAACTATCATCATGTTATTGCTGGGAGAAATGATAACACCACTAGCCTGCTGTATACTTTCAAGTACATCAAAGTTAGTGCCACTTCTTAGCAAAGTCCTGTTTACAAATATTGTCAAAGCCACTTTGGTTGTAACCTAATCCCACTAAAGCACAAAAGGGTATTGCACATACTCCAAGCAAAGGTTTATAAGACCAGTCCTAGGAAGAGACGAAACCACGATTAATCCTGAGCCCTTAGCATCTGGAGTCCATGAGCTGAGAGCGAGTCATCTCTCTGTCCCACTGCTGTCTGCCCGGCTCATCGGGTCACTCCTTGGCTGTGATGGGAGGAGGGAAAGACAATGCGCTAGAATCTTCCAGAGGAAGTCACAGGGGAGACGGGTGGAGGGGATGCTTTTAAAGGGTTCATTACAGAAACCTTCAATAATGTAATGAAATTGTGCAAAAGAGTGGTTATATAACTTGTAGAATTGATACTTTATTTCTTCTTTACTTTTTAACTGTTGGAAATTCTTTTTTAGTGATCTTAATTTGTGTTTATTAAGATATGTATTTTTTCTTAATGTTTAGTAGAGGTTTTGGGGATTGAACCCAGGACCTCGTGCATGCTAAGCATGTGCTCTACCACTGAGCTATACCCTCCTCCCTATATCTCCTTTAAAGATCACATGTAATTTAAAGGAATTCAGGATCTTGTCACAGAGCACAATTGTAGAAGGTAGATTTTATGGCCAACCTGTACGTAAGCTAACGTTGACTGATGTACAATAAGCTAACACTGGTGCACACTTACCATGTGGAGGCACTGTGCTATCTGGTCTAATGCTGTTTAACTTTCTCATTTAAGCCTCATAACCCTATGAGGTGGATGATGAGATCCATTGCACAGAAAAGAAATAAACAGGAAATTTCCTTATACTTTCTCTATCTTCATAAGCCTTGAAAATGACTTGTATTTAATCTTCTATGAGAGTTTTAAACAATTTATTTCCTTATAATACTACGTAATGCATAGTGTGATACCTATGAGGTATAAATACACATGTAAAGTTTATGTATAAGGCAGAAGTAATTCTTATATTCCAAGCGGCAGTACCCATCTCACCTGTGAACTTAAAAGACCAAGCAGAGGTTTGATGGACTGAGAAGTCAGAGAAGTTTAAATAGTGCTTATTTTACAACTGTTATTTTGAAGAGGCAAACAATAGGTGTCAGTGAAACATCTTAACTTGTGTTGCATCAAGTTGAGGGCGAGACATACGCTCTCAGATGGGCCCTGTGCACCGCAAGCAGCTGTTAGGCTGTTGGTCTCCTACGTATGGGTTATGGCAGCCCCTCCCGACTGGTCTCCTGCCTCCACTTACTTCCCACTCTCTTCTCTACTGTTCACTCTCTTTTCCTAAGTTAGGGCAGGTTTCCCAGTGTGCCGCTGCAGCCACGCCGCCACTGTGTACCTCCCGGAGTCAAGGTCCATTTGTCCACCCCGTTGTGGGTGCTCTGAGTCTGGCCGGCTCAGCCATACCAAGCTTCAGTGCCCGCTGCCCTCTGCTCCCCTGGGCTTCCGCCTGGGAGGTAAATCTTACGACCCTTGATGCAGCTCCTAGCAAGGACGTGTATATTAAAACCATAGTTTAAAAAAAATCTGGACCAGAGGAAATACAAGCAAGAAAGTTGTAATGGAAAAAGCTGTACACGGATTTATTTACGTGGCATTTGGTCAGTATGGTTATCGTGGCTGTATTAAATTTATCTCTGATCGTTTTTGGAGCCAAAACAAAAAAGATGGAGTGGTTATCTACTTACCTCTCATTATCAGAAAGGAGGCAGGATGCAAAGCCTAACTCTTCCAGTAATAATTCCATGAAAACAGTTCCTATATGGGTCTTCACTATGGAAATCTCTGAGGAGAATGGACAAAATTCTCATTTCTAAGATTCTTTGTGAAGGGTTTCATATAACTCTTTTGTGATCTGTTACTTACAGCCACATGACAGTGAAACTCAGTTTTTGTCGGTAAGAGAATTTAAGTTAAGGACGTAGTCCTTCGGCTCATTAACTTGGTCCAGTCATAGCACTTGGGGAATTCAGACACAGATATTAAATGACTTGTCCCGTCTCAGTAGGATTCCTGACCTTCAGCGCAATACCTCAGTTCACTGACTAGTTTTAATAAACAAAGCCATTAAGGAGTTTAAAAAATGCTGACATCCGGGGCTCACTCCCAGGAATTCTGATTCGAGTGGTTTGGGGGGAGGCCTCGGATATGGACATGAGGTTTTGCAGTAACTCTCAGGTGATTCTGCAGCACAGCCAAGGTTGAAAACCACTGGTCTCCACAGCTAGTCGAAGTGTGATTCTCCTTGCCAGTAGTTGGTTTAAGGCTTGAAATACGAATTCATGTCCTCTGGCGCACTTCTGGAACAGCTGCCATCTCTTGAGGTCCGTGGGTAGAGGTTAGACGTTGCCGTGGCTAAAGCCATCACCCATAACACTTGCAGTTGTCTTGTGACCTCAAGGGGGGCCAGCTATCCAGCTGAAGGCGACAAAGTTGGGGAGAATCCCTGCTGGGTCCTTGATAACAACTGAGCCATGGAATTCACCGCCTTAGAGAGAGACAGCCACCCTTCCAATTTTATGTTACACCATATGAAATAATACCATCTTTTTACTGTTTAAGCCATTCTGATATGAGTTCCATGTTCCCTGCAGCCAAAGGCAAGCTAATACACGTGAGCCAGGAGCCAAACTACATTTGTCTATCCAAAGGCCACGACTTCCCCGTCGCCACCCTCTTCACTGAAGTCTACGTTCACTGTCTCAGCCCCTGCAGGCAGCACACAGTAAGAAACAGGTGTATTTATTTTCGTAGTCAACATCTCTGCAATTGCGATGCATTTTATAGTTGGTAGAATTTCACATTTTAGTTGGCAGCTTATTTTTTTCTTATTGGTACATTTAAAGTGGTGGATCTTACTAAGTTATTGACATATTTAGATTTGACTGAATATAATTTTTAACTGAAATTATATATGTATGTAGTCACAAAATTACTGTGAAATGAAATTTGTCACGGGTATTATTTTGGATTAATAAATTATGAAAACAAAAAGTTTTTTTTAATGAAAAGGTGCTTCCCTGTATCCTTCCTCCCCCACTCCCCACCATACCTTCTTTGTGGTATGCAGAATTCTAAGATGGCGCCCGGATTCCTGGCCCCTGGGAAACACACCTGTATGACCCCCTCCCTTTGAGTGTGAGCACTCCTATAAGTAGGACAGATTTCACTCTCACGATTAACTTACATTATATGTCAAAGATGAAGTGGTTTTTACCTTTGATGTGATTAAGACCTCAAATAGTTGGTTTTGAGTTGATCAAAGGGAGATCATTTCAGATGGGCCTTAACTAATCAGATGACTCTTACAAGAGACTGGGCCCTTTCTGAAGCCAAAGGTTAGAAGCATCAGATTTTCCTCCTAGCTTTGAAGAATTAAGTTGCCAAGTTTTGAGAGGCCATGTATCTAGAATTGAGAGCAAGCCTCGAATGACGTGGAAGAAATGGGAACTTCAGTCTGAAAACCACAAATTACTGAATCCTGCCCAAACCTTTAATGAACTTGGAAGAGGTGCTCCAGGCTTATTTTGTATGTTCCCACCTAAGCCCTCGAATGGGCCTATTTCTCTAAGGAGTGCGGATTCCTTTTAATGGAAAAGACAGTCCCCAACTTAGGATGGTTCCACTTAGTGATTTTTCAACTTTACGATGGTGTGAAAATGACAGGCATTCAGTAGAAACTGTACTTGGAATTTTTTATTGTGATCTTTTCGCAGGCCAGCGGTATGTGGCAGGACACTCTCTGTGATCACGAGGGTTAACACCCGGGGCTCTTAGGTCCCAGACAGCCTCTTGTTTTTCACTTTCAGTGCAGTATTCAATGAACTACATGAAACAGTCAACACTGATTATAAATTGGGCTTTGTGTTAGATGATTTTACCCAACTGTAGGCTACTGTAAATGTTCTGAGACATTTAAGGCAAACTTGGGCTAAGCTGTGATGTTCAGTAGGTTAGGTGTGTTACATACATTTTCGACTTAACAATATTTTCAACTTAGATGGTGGGTTCACAGGGAACGTAACCCCATTGTAAGTCGAGGACGATCTGTAGTAGTTACAATCCAAGATCTGGGTGCTGGATGTGCTGTTGAGTCTGGTCAGATGAAGACAGGCTCTGAGAATGTCGTGCGAGCTGTCATGCAAATGAGAAAGGACAGTGTAGGGGGAATGGGGCTTGTGAGAAGCGCCAAGTCTGTTCTGCCCTGTCTGGGAGCTCCCGGTACTGGTTTCCAGCTGTAGTTCTGGGGCTCTTGACCATCAGGGCTGCTGTGGAGCTGGGGAGAGGAGAAAGAGATTAGGGCAACTCATTGCCACGAGGCATTTTTACCCCGATGCAGCTGTTTTTCTTTAGTAAATTCTCTTTGAATTGTTGTAAGCCTTTAATTTCCAGAATTCTGCAAAAATTCATTTTGACTAATTTTGCCCTGTGTTCTCACATGCATTTTATGGAAGAGTAGATTTTCAGAGATCTTTAACCTGTCATTCTAGAAGTGGTAACAACCATTCACTTTTAAGTATTGTTTGACATCTTTTTTTTTTCCCCATGTCTGCACTTTAGAAATATTTCTCTTTGACTGGTATGAAGACTGAATGTGTGCCATCTTCTAGTCTTTATTTCAGAATCCCCCTTTTCCTGCCTGGTGGTCCAGGAACTCATCTTCCTGGCAGGATGCTGCATATTTAGGACCTTCACTCCTGCTCTAAATGTTTAAACTGCCTTTTTCAGGAGTTCCACACAAGTGGCCTCATTTACCATTCCCATAAGTCTTAATAAATATGAGTTTTGTATCCCAGCTGTATCCTGCGCAAAGATATCTCCAGTTTATTTGCCTGGATGTGTTGCTTGGCAGGTATATTTGTTACGTAATAATATAAACCGGACTTTAATCTTGGGCTTCCTGAACAAATTTGTGATTCAGCCCCATATCTGCTGACACACCGGCTCTTTTCAGCCTTCTGTGTGCCCGAAGACTGCAAGCCAATTTAAACTTCCTCATGTAGCTGAACTCAGTTAGGTGAACCCGGAATCAACAGAAATGCTCCTTATTTCAGCCAAATGCACATAAAACAGTCATTTCAGCCCATGAAGAAGGAAAACCCGGTCCCAGTGAATTCCTGATTGTCTCAGGGGCTGAATGGCTGTCCTTGTGCAGCTGTGAAGGGTTCTATGTTCTCTCCAAGCTGGGGAGCTGATGGGAGCCGCCCCGCAGGAAACAGAAACCTGCCCGGCCTCCCAGAAGGCTGCCAGCAGCTCTGCTGGGCTGTGTTCTCTGGGATGCTCCCAACTGCTAGATCTGTACCAGAAGAAAGAAGGGGGAAGATGACATTGACTTTTGAATGGGACGTGCAGGCCCCTCCAGCTGGGGGACCAAAAGGCAAGATGGGGAAGGGGGTGCCCTGTAACAGTTGGGGAGACACTGCTGCTGCCCACGGCCTATGTTCTGTCAAATCTCAGCGAGAATACCGCTGCTGTAACAGGCTAGGGTGTGGGAGCTGCACCAAGGACTGTGAAACAGGCCTCCTGGGCCCCGCCACAGATCAGCTAGGGTCTGTTGTTCAGAACCCTCCCGGTCAAATCGTAGGACTGGGAAATGGGGGGTTCAGGCCGCCAGCCATGCCCACTGGCCTGCCCTCTTTCCTCCGAGGCCTCACCCACATTTCCTGTATTGGGAGGCAGCCTTGGTGAACGGAAGGCGAGGGCACCCCTCACCCTCCACCCTCTTTTGGGCTTAGCAGCCCTCACACCCCTTGTCTTAAATTGCCCTCCCTGAGCATGGGCACTGGGGCTGTTCATCTCTGCCTTGTTCAAGGCTGTTTCCTGCAAGGATCAGGCACATAAAAGGCCCTCATTTAAGACTCAGTAGAGCAGGGCAGAATATAGTTTGGTGGCAGAGCATATGCCTAACATGCACGAGGTCCTGGGTTCAATCCCTATCACCTCCATTAAAAGATAAATAAAAGCCTAATTACGTCCTCCTTTTTAAAAAAAAAATTGAGTCATTAGATCATTAAATTACTGAAACATTAAAGAACACTGGGTTTTTTTCCCAACCATATGAAAAATGGTGAACCTTTAGAAGAAAGAATAAAAGTGATTTTTTAAAATGCTTAAGCCTTTAAGTGGTAGAGGCCAAACATAAAACAACGCAGTGAGGATGATGGAGGCTACGATTCAAGTAATTCACGAATTACCCAGAGGAAGGCAGAAACGAAGGGGTGGGGGGTGGGGGCGGCCGAGAGCAGCAGCCCGTGGGCTCCCTGCGCGTCAGCCAGGCGCGCGCGCGCCTCCCTCCGTGCGGCGTTCGCGCGTGCACTTGCACGCGCCAGGGGCCCTGCAGGCTTGGGCGCAGTTCCTCCCGCGTAAGCCACCCTCCTCGTTTCCACGCTGGGGACTCAGCTAGTACCTGTCGCCAGCTGTCGAGCACACGCCACACAGTTGGTCACCGCAGCGTGTGCATCCGGAGAGCAGCTGGACCAGTGGTTGCTCAAGTCCGGAGTTGATGCCCATCAGTCAAGGACAAGCCGGCACCCACTTAAGAGTCAACAAAGCAGGTTTACTACTTGCAGTAGGTGATTGCTCTTCTGGGGACTGGGGGAAAACATCTCAACAGCGGGGAGTTAGGGAAAGGTCATCATAGAGGTTTTGAGTCAGTCCTGCGGTGGCCTTGGCAGGCGTGGGTCAGATTTTGTCAAGTAGAGAGTTGCTGGAAAGCCAGTGGCCTTGTCTCTGCGAGTGAGCAGGTGTTAGGAGTTCACTTAGGCGATTTGTGACGTTCATGCTCTGAACAGCTGCCGTTTAAGGGTTGGGTGAATCCCAGAGCGGCCCTTTGGAAAAGCCGTGGCTTCTGTTTCAATTCTCCATTTTCCCCCAAGGCTGGCTGGCAGCCGGACAGCTTTTCACTCTTATCAGGGAGAAAGTGTGGCGAAGAGAGATGGAGGAAGGCTGGTGACCTCGCCTGACTGACCACGCTCTCCTGCCTGACCACGCTCTCCTGCCCGCAGCGAGAGGGCGCCGCGTTCAGTGATGATGGTGGATCCCGCGGCGTGAGTTCTCAGATGGGGAAAGGCCCTAACCTCGGAGGAATTTCTGCGGAACTCCCGTCCGTTTGTCTTTTGACTCACTTTGGATCTAGATCATAAGTTGTGTTCCCCCTTCCGTGGCTGTAAGAGGGAAAGGAAATGCAAACCTCGCGTTCTGGCTCTTAGGGCAGAACCTGACTTTTTATCCGGTCTTTCATTTGCTCCATGAGGTCACCTGATGTTAATGAAAACAGTGTCGGTCACTGGGAGACCTCGGAGGAGGGGGCTTCGGAAGCTGTACGCTGAAATGAGACCTGCATCACCTTCTGCTGCAAGAATATTGCTGGAGAGCTGGCGGAGGAGGGAGGGGACCAGTTCAGGGCTGGGGCGGGGGTAGCTTTTGATCCTGCAGCCCTTGAGGGGAGAATGGTTTTGATTTTGTTTCCAGTCTTCTAGGCTAATCCAGGGTTGGGATGAAGGGTCCAGATTCCTTCCTTATCCCTGGAATCAACGAATCTCTTTATGAAATACGCCAATTGAGCCCTTTGTTTCCGCTTTTACTGCTGAAATAAGTAAGAATTATGTCATTGCTAGTTATTAAATTAGCCAAATTCTCTTTCACAAAAAAAAAAAAGAGAGAAAAGGCCAGTGTTTGAAAATTAGCCTCCCAAATGTCCCCGGTGGGACTCTGCACTCGTTGCAAAGTGGCCTTCTTCTCTGACTCTAAATTTAGCAGGAATTACACAAATAAAGTGATCTTTTTTATCACTTATAAGTGATCCAAGATGATTGTCAAGGAAAAGGCTTTTGTGGGCTTTTGATAAGTGTGTGCTTGGCAGTTGGTGGCTGTGCAAATCCCCCTGGGATGGAGATGACCCCTCCCTCGGTGAGGTGGAATGATGGACCCTCAGCAGATGTTCTTCAGAGGAGCCTGAGATACAAGGTGTGTCAGGTTCCTAGGGCTGCTCTAACCAAGGACCACACACTGAGTGCCTAGAGCAACAGAGATGTATCCTCTCTCAGTTCTGGAGGCTAGAAGCCTGAAATTGGGGGGCTGGCAGGGCCATGCTTGGAAGACTCTCAGGGATGGTCCTTCCTTTGCCTCTTCCTGGCTGCTGGGGGAGACTGGGATCCTTGGCATTTCTTGGCTTTGACAACATGACTCCAACCTCTGCCACTGTCTTCTCTCCCCATCGTGTGGCTGTGTCTGTTTTCTCTTCTTGTAAGGATACCACTCCCTGGATTAAGGCCCACCCTAATCCAGTAGGACCTCATTTTAATTTAATTACATTTGCAAAACCCCTATTTCCAAGCGAGGTCACATGCATAGGTACCAGGTGTTGGGACTTGAACATACCATTTTGGAGGATATGGTCCAGCCAAAACACAAGGCCTAGTCTGCTCTCAGGGCAAGAGGTTGGGGTCGAGCGATGGTGTGGCCTCTAGGACCTCCTAAAACTCCTCTGTGTTGCTGTGAAGCCTACCTCAACTTTGGCACATACCATTTTAGCCCGATTTTGCCATTTAAGATATCACTTGTGCGTGTTTATTTGCTTATTTGTTGCAAATTTGAGGAGTACATTGGAGTTGAGTTCATTCCACTCCTCAGCCCATGGCGTGATCCCATCCTCAGTGATGGAGAGATTCTCCCTTATTTTATGTTTTTCCTTTTCTGCTGTGCATCAGTCAGGAGTAATAAATAACCCTAAAATCTCTGTGGCTTAAAACAAAGTATGATTTTTAGCTCATGCCACACATATCATGGGCCAGGAGTTCACTGGGTCACACAGGCAGGAATCTGAGCTGACCCAGCAGCCTCCCCGCACTGGAGGGAAAAGAACTCTGCAACAGTGTGTCCCTACCACAAGGGGGCAGAAGTGCCAGCCTACCGCGGGCCGAATTCACTAATGTCTGCCCTGATCGCTATCTCTTTTATTTTGTGGCTTATCTGTCACCTGTCCATGGGTTTCCAGTAAGAATTTCCATCTTTAGGAGGCCCTCACCCTTGTTTCCTTCCTACTCATTTTTCTAATAGTCCCTTCCCCAATCCACTGTCTCAGGACCCCAATCTTTACAAACTAAATGAAAGCCAAGTTGTTTGTGGGTGTCATAGATGACCCCTCTTCGTGTATTCACGTTGGTCCTCGTGATTTAAGGTTCTTCAGTCATCAGTCTCTAGATCAGCGTTGAGCACCTGCCAGGGCCCAAATGTGCTGGGGCTACATCAGCAAGTGTGCAGATAAGACGCCAGGATTAGCACGGAGCTGGGATTCTAGCCAGTTAGATCCAGGATGCTTTGGGCTACCACCAACAAGAACTCCATCTCAAACCCACTTAAGCCGTAACCACATTATCTCATATAACAGGAAGTCCAGGAACAGGAAATTTTCCAAGGGTATTTCGATGAGGACTGCAACTCCACTTGGCTCTGCTTTTTACCAGGAGGCTTTCTGGCTTCCAGCAGCAACCATGATGACCTACCTCCTCTCATTTCAGCGGAAAAGATAGAGACTTGTCCAAACGTGTAGTGAGAAAGCCTTTCCTGTCACTCTGCCTGGGGCGTTGGCCTTGGAGCCTGGAGGGTGGGTGGCGGTCATCGTCTTCCCCCGCAACAAGGCTGGAATGAGGAGTGAATTCGTCTGCTGGGGCTGCCATCAGGAAGCACCAGACACCAGGTGGTGTAAACAACAAAACTTTATTTTCTCACAGTGATGGCGGCCAGAAGTCTGAGACCAAGGTGGTAGCAAGGCTGGTTTCTTCTGAGGCCTCTCTCTTTGGTTTGCAGGTGGCTGTCCTCTCCTCCCTGTGTCTTCACATGGTCTTCCCTCTGTGTGTGTGTTTCCTAATCTCTTTGTATAAAAAACACTGGTCATGTTGAATTAGAGCACACTCTGAAGACCTCATTTTAACTTGATTACCTCTTTAAAGACCCTATCTCCAGATGCAGTCATGTTCCAACGTACTGGGGGTTAGGAACTCATCATAGGAATTGGGGGGGGGGTGGTACACAGTTCAGCTCATAACAAGGAGGGAAAGGGGTCTGAGCAAAACAGGCTTCTTTTTGCAAAGTGGAAAAGGGAAGTGGAAATTAGATGGGCAACCAACAGGGACCAGGCTATGGGGAGAGACAAACATAGGTCAATGAATATAATCATTTAAGATGGTGAAAAATGCTTTCAAAGAAAAGGGAACAGGGTAGGTAATCAAGCAGAGGGGTGAGCAGCACTGGCAAGGGCAGCTGGGACGCCTCTCTGAGGAGGGGACATTTGCGCCCACACCAAGTGGACAGAGGACGAGGAGCAGAGCAGGGAGGGGGCAGCCAGTCCAGAGGCCCCGGGGGAGAAATGAGGTAGGCAGAGTCAAGGCACAGAAAGGAGCCAGTGCCCTTGGGAGCATCACGAACAGTGAGTGGTCCAGGAGGTCAGCAGGGGCCAGCTCACTCAGGGCTCTACGGATTTGGGCTTGCAGTCGAAGATCCAGCTGCCTTCAGGGGAAACACAGCAATTATGGTTGAACGTGGAGTGAACTGAATTTCCACGTGGCCAAGATCACTGCGGAGATACATCTGCCGCACGGGCAGACTCCAAACCACCGTAAAACCAGCCTCGGAGTGAGAGAGACCCCCTGGGGGTGATGCTCTTGTCTCTGGCTTTCAAGCTCAGCCCCCAACCAAGTCTGGCCCCGCCTACTGGCCGAAGGCAGGAATGAAGGAAGATGTGTAACTTAACCCACAGGACTCTGGGAACAAACTCTTCCTATGATGGAGCTCGGCGGCTTGGATGGGGAGGTCAGAGGAGTCTGAGAAGCCGAGACCTCCTTCTGCAGCAGAGTCTGATCACTCAGCCGACCATCAAGGGAAGGAAGGCAGGCCAGCTATTGTCTTAGGGCCACTACAGGCCTGTGGTGACTCCTGGTCCCAGTCAATAAGGTATACATACAATGGAGCCTGTTTTTCCCCTAAAAAGTATATTTAAAGAACTAGATGGCTAAAATCTAATTTTTCCTTTGAAGGTGGTCAAATTCAGAAAATTCTGTCAGCCCAAACCCGACTTTCCTCAAGTCATACTCTCTTGAAGTCATCCCAGGCCAGGCCAGGCCAGACAGGCGAGTCAGTAACTGCCCCCCCCAGGGAAGCTCAGCCCCCTGCCAAGGAGGGAGGGGCAGACCTTGTGGCATAAATGTAAACCACCCACCTGTGCTCTCTGAATTCCTGACTCACAGAAATGGTCATTGTTTTTAGCTGCTAAGTCTGGGGGTATTTTATGCAGTAATAACCAGAACGCAAAGTTAGGCCCCCTCCCTGCAGGTCCCCATGGGGCCTTGCCTCTTCGTGGTTCTCTCTGTGTGGATGCCTTTCCTAGTGCACCTGCGCCCCAGGTGGTCACCCCAGGCCTTGCTCGACATCATTTCATTTGAACACTTGCAACGCGGAGTCCGAATTCCGAGCATCAGGAAGTGGAATTCCATTGTCGGCACACAGGATCTCGGTGTTTGCCCCGTCCAGGCTACGGGGACGCTGTGTCTACGTCTGTTTGTGTATATATTTACTACACACTGACCACCGTCTTTTGCTGCTTTTATTTTCATAGCACTCATCGCTCTTGGAAGTTACAGCCTCTTCTTGTTTGTGTATATTATCTTCTCGCTTGCTACTACGTAAGCTCCGTGAGGTCCGAGGTCCGGGTGTCTGTCCACCTTGCCGTCCACGGTGCCCTAAACGACTAGAACAGTGCCTGGAACACCGTAGACATTCAGGAATACTTACGCAGCTTAGAAACACCTATAGATTTTCACATGCACAAGGTAAAGTCATAATAAAAGCCCACCTGAGTGAGCTTGGTAAAAGCGGAGGCAGCGGCCGGTGGAATGTGACTATTCAAGGCTGCCTTCTTCATGTGTCTCGTTGGGGCACGTGCTCAGATACCCAACAAAGCCCTCAAGTTCACCGTGACCATCTGGTGATAGCCTGTTTTCGGCTTTTTTTCCTTTCACTTTGCCAGTGTTGTAGGTGTCACGTTTTAAAAATAAGATGATTTTCTGACGTTATCCCCAAACCGAGCGGACTTTCTGTCTCTCAGGAGCCAGTGATCCAGCTGACTTGTCCCTCATGTCTTCCTAGTGGCTGCTGAAGTCCCGGACAGGCGGGCGGGCTCGCTGTGGAGCAGCTCTCCATTCAGGCCTCTCTGTCCTTCCCACGGAGAGTCTGGTGGGTGCACAGATGTGAGAACCGGCGACACCCCGGGGACTTCTTTGTTTGAGGAACACAAATGCTCATACACTGTTCGTTGGGAATAGAGAGTGGTGTAATCCTTATGGGGGAAGAATTGGCCCCAGAGACACAGAAGGCACAAATGCAACAAGACACATGCATCTTGCATCAATATTTTTAATATCAAAGGACTGGAAACAGCCCATATGTCAATCAAGGGTGACTGGTTGAATAAACAATGGTATGTCCTCATAATGGAGCATTTTATAGAACATTTTATCTGGTTCTATGGAGTAATATTCCATATACTGTTAAGGGAAAAAAGCAAGATCAAGGAAGGTATGAAATGAATTAGGATGCTTTCATTTATCATGTGCTTATATTTTTAAAATGGAAGAGTAGAATGAAAAAAGCTTGATTATCTATGGTAGGAAGAGGAAATCGGGTGGAGGGGACTGGGTTAGAATATAGATTTCTCTGAATACAGCCCATTTTGTGGATTTGACTTCGGAACCATGTAAACAGTTTGCATAATTATTTTTAAAAATGAAAAATGCACTTTCTAAACATTTAAGCAAAACAAAGTGAAACCATTACCCTGACTCAAGCTTGGGGCATAACCACAGAGAGAGGAATGATTCCAAGTCGTCTGACTGTGCATCCCTGATAGCATAAACCCTAAGGACAAAAAGAATTGCAAAAGAAAAATGTTAACTGTTTTCAGTCATTTCTGTGTGATAATTTTGGCATTGTTATTCTGAGGATTTAAAACATTGTGTAACTATTCCGGTGATTTTGAGAAGGAGGTCTTTAGAATGAGAGAAAGAGCAGAAGTAAGACAATGAGGTTACATTAAAAATCCAGTAGTCCTGAGTTGAATTGGAATTATCAATGTAAACTCATGTAGTGTTTTTTCTTTAAAAAAAAAAAAAAAAAAACTAAGTAGAACCTATTTCCTAGCTGTATGCATTAAAACCAAGAAACAATGACCAAACCTCTACCCGTGAACCTTCCTTATACCCAGATTTTGATCTCTGATGATCACTCCCCACTGAAAGGAACTGGGGATCTCTGGGGGCAAAAAAAAAAAAAAAAAAGAAAAATAGATGACTTCAGGGCTGGAGCACAAAATATACAAGATGAGCTCGAAACATCTTGTCACACAAGAGAACTACCAAACTATCAAAGACCACTAGGGTCATGTCGAAAGGAATCAGCCAACTTGAAGCAGTTCCCAAGAGCCAAAGACAGGATGGTCTGAGCAACCGTAAGGACAATGACCGCAATGGACTGAAGCATCCACTGAGTATGTTTAAACCATGAGTTCACGATGTCCTCAAGAAGAAAACAACCCTCACGGGGCCACTCGGAAAGATGGTGGTTCCCTGGGAACCACCTTGGAAACGGACAACGGGGAAGAGGCAAGAATTTATCCTGCCTTTCCTGTACAAACCAGACCTCAGGGTAACCAAGTAATTGATGAAAGGAAGTTTCTCCTTATAAGGTTTGCCAGTTAATAAACAAAGAAACAGTGGCACCAGAATATTATTTGCAACCCCTCAAGAAGTAATGGGTCTATGCAGTCACCATCAATGGCTGCTAACATCAGAAAAGAGAGGCGACGAGAGATGATTCACCCCTCCCCCCACCGGAAGTACTTTCACCATCAGTAAAGTCGTCTCGCGAAAATAAACCGACCTGGACTCTGAATTTCTAGCTATAACTACTGACAGATAAGAAATCGAGAAGGCAGAGGATGATGTTAAAAGACGCTGCAGAGATGCCCTCAGGAAAACCCAGACTCTGAGAAATTCTGCCGGACAAGGGACCCAGGATGCTTGTCTTCTAGGTTATCCCAATACATGCTGCAGCATGAGAACTACTGCTACAGATGAACGGAGATTTAAGAAGAGTATCGACAAATTAGAGCGTGGACCTCATTCAAACAAAAAATCATGAGCCACTCGGAAATTTGAATGACTAAATATTTGAAGGTATTAAGGAATGACTACTGATGTTTCAGTACTGAGGGTACACTTTTTAAAAAATTCTTATGGTTTAGAGATGTAGACGGAAATGTTCACGAATGAAATGCTGTGAGGTCCAAGATCTGTTTCAAAATCAGCATGGGGTGGGTGAGAACAGAGATGAAATATGATTGGCTGGGAGTTAATTCTTGAAATTGCTGACTGGGACATGAGGTGCATTATTCTGTTCTATTTGTGTATGTATGCGGTGGTGCCCAGTGAAAGGTTTTAGATGCTCCCTGCCAAATAATACGAAACTATTACCTGGAAAGGGATGCAAATTCATGCCTGTTAACAACTGGCTATTCTGACCTGGCACAGACTGGAGCTATGAAAGGACAGAAGAGAAGCTGGTTTCTACGGGGAGATGTTGAGAGAGGCTAGGGAACAGAATATCAAGCGGGGAGGAAGGGTCAGGCACTATGCACGGAGGTGGACTCGGGCGGGCATCTGTATATGGGTCCCGTGGGGCGTGGCGAGGCATCTCAAACGGGAAGAGGTTTGGTGACAGCCGATATTGCTGATGCAAATCATTGGTTTCAACTGGGCCTGCGTGGCGTCCAAGTCCTCCCAAATCACTCCTCACCTGCTGGGAGGTAAGAGGCTTGGCCCTTGGCACCACCTCGCTCTCCCCCCAGCAAGAAGGAAGGACACACACCTGTGACATTTTACTTTCAGGAGCCTGGTCTCACCTTTGCCCGTCCCCCCCCCCCCCCCCCGCTTGATGCTCTGCATAGGGGACTGGGAGGCGTGTGGGCTTCTGACCCGTCACAGCACCATTGAGAAACGCAGGGCTGGAGGATGGTTTTAATAAAGCCCTTAACACCCCAGAGAAGCAGACTTGCAGGCCCTCGTTCTCTTGTCGCAGACATCACACCTCAGCCCAGAGGAGGAGAAAAATGCCAAAAGCAGCTCTTGCCTGGGTCTCACTGGTTGTCTGACAAAATAATACAAGGACAGGTGTCCGAGGAACCACCTGGATGGAGGGCCTCATCGCTGAACTGGCAACACATTTCCCTTGGCTCCACCTCACAGCAAAGCAAATACAAAGAACTTTTCAATAAAATGGGATGAAGTCTCACCTCAGTGAACACGTATGTCCTCACAGCTCAGCTAGCTTTGAAGCTGTCCCTCGCACAGTCTCCCCCACCCACTCCCAGCCCTGAGAGTGTTTTCTTTCCTCGGCCACCTTGCAGGCATCCCCCCCGCCCTTTGGCTTCACCATCAGAAGTAGAAGGTCCTGGAGTCAACGGCAATCCAAGCGTTTTTTTAAGCTCTCCACTGCCGGATGTTGCTTTACCAGCCTCCCGCCTGGCCAAGCCAAATTTCTACTGGAGCAATTTCAGCATCATCTCCATGTTTTCCTTCTTATTCACTTATCCCAGCAGGTCCAGCCTTGACAGGAGAGGCACCAGGTACCCCTCGTGGGAGGATGCGGGCTGGCTCACGGTCGAGGACAGGGCAGTGCGGGCAGGGAGGAGCAACAGACTTTATTATTTCAGTTATAATACCAGGTTATGTTCTGAGATAGGATTTGTCAAAAGGGGATTAATTCAGGCAGAAGCTACGCTTGAATCTTGGTTCCTCGGTCTGGGAGAATCTGCATGGGGGTTCAGGCCCTGCCGTGGTTCTCTGATGAGAAGGGTGGCGGGCATGTCACAGAAGGGATGCAGAAAAGGACATGCTGGGTTGTGGCAGGACCCCCTGGCCCCACCACGCCACGTGCACAAGGACTGGACGTGACCCTCAGCATGAAGAACTACTTCTTAACAAGGCTGGACCGTAACCACACGGGAGGACGGACAGTCATCTCAGACACTTACTATAAGCCCTTCCCTCCCCGGCTAGCTCAGACTCACAATGCCACTCACAGCATTTTGAAAAGCTGCCGGTTCCCGTAAATAAAGATGGAGAAAGTGCATCATTTAAGGGAGGGACTTAAAGCAGGAAAAAAACGTAATGGCAGCAGTTTGGGTTTTGTGGCCGCCTGTCTGTGCCACTGCACGGGACAGCGTGCAGAGCTGCCCTAGGAGCCTAGGGGGGCCGGGTAGGCGGGCAGGGGCCAGGCGGGGTGGGGAGAGACGTCTGTCAGAGTCAGCGCCCACAGCTGAGTCTTTGGGGAAGAGAAATGAGCCCAGGTTTCTGCACCCTGTGACCCCACGGCACCCTCAGAAGTCATAAGGGGACACAAAGATGGTGACCTTGGACACGTGGTTGGCCTGGAAGGAGCGGTCCAGGTATTCTGACATGTCAACGTCCACCTCCAGCGTCTGAGGCCCCTCCAGGGTCTGGATGAGGATCAGCTCCCCAGTCTGCCGGTCGGAGCGCTGCATCACAAAGTGGCCGCGGCTGTTGCCGCCCACGATTCCGAAGCGCAGGCTGTTGGGGCCAGGCCGGCCGGGGGCCGAGGCCGTGGCCATGCGGAAGAGCGTGATGGGCGTCTTCAGGTTGGAGGGCAGAGAGAGGTAATGGAAGGAGATGGTCTTGGGCATGTGGCGGCAGGGTCTGCTGTCCATGGGGCAGGGGTTTCGTTCACACTGGCTGGAGCAGAGAGGCAAAACGGAGGGGGTCGTCAGCCTTGGGGAGAGTCAGGAGGGGCTGCTCTGACCAGGCTTGTCTGCCCTCCTGCAGAGGCCCCCAGAGTAACCCTTCCGGCCACCGGTGCTCCGGGGCTACCGGCCAGTAAGTGTGGCAGGCGTCAGGCCTGGCCGGGGAAGAGATGCTCCCCTGCCCCACCTGTAGCCACACGCATGTGCGTCTGTGTGTGCATGTGTGCTTGTGTATGCTGTTACTCCTGTTTTTACAGAAAAATAAAGCCGGGGAAGATACAAGAATGATGGTGCTGGCATCCAAACCAGGTGCCCTTCTACACGTGCTGAGACCCCGGCAGTTGGCTGGCAACGTCCTGGAACGTGGTTCTCTACATGTGGTTATTCCCTTATGATGGACTTTGTAAGCACCTGCTGTTTATTCCTAAGGCAGGACACCCTGCCCTCCTCAGTCATTTGGAATCAGGGTCCTGTGGAAGTGCTCGGATAGTTCCCTACCTCGTCCAGCACGAGAGACAGAGACAGTTCAGCAGTTCTGGTGATTCATACAGTCACCATGATGCAGGTCAAACGGCACTTCCGGCTGTTAATCAGGGATGTCCCCCAAGGCTCTGACATACGGGTCTCTCTGTCCCTTCACTAAGTGACACCTGAGGAAGACGCTGGTGTCGTCGCTCTCGGGGAAAAACTGCCACCCTTCAGCTCCACTGACTTTCTTGCTGTTTCTAATCTGCTGTAGCCCCCAAAGCAATTCAGGTATCGAACCTTGTGAGATCAATGCATTCTACAGACCGTGCTGAGGCCTTACTATCTCTTTTTCAGAAGAAAATATGTGTGCTTTATGATAGTTGCAGTTATTGTCCCTAAAGATCTGTCTCTTACCTTTTAGGGGAGAAAAAAAACTCTTAGGTGCTGAGGGTACTAAAAGTTGAACCTCCTGGTAGCTGTATGGTGCGGCTGGAGCCTCCCAATTACCAAGTGAACACAGGAAATGGTCCTCTCCCAAATCTGTGTAACATATAACTGCCCGCCTCTTCCCTCCAGTGGCCTCCCTGTCAGCAGGGAGTGCTTGGAACATTATTCCTAGTTCACAGGGCAGACTGGGTCCTTACTGCACAGAGCAGCAGTGCATTAACTGCAACCTCAGAGGGAAATGGATGCTCTGAGTAACCCGAGTCCCTGCTCCTTGCCTTTTCTCAGACATACTTGTACCTTCTCCCAAGAACATCTAGGTGGAATCTGGCTCAGCCACCATGGGAGGCCTGGGTGAGGGGTCTAGGTGGGTGGCCCTGGGTATACTCACAAAGGGGACGTCTTCACGTAGCTCACATTGCCGCTGCCGTCAGGGCACTCCGGGCTGACGCACTGGAAGCCTCCGCCCGTGTTGATGCACACGGTCCCCCGGGGGCACACGTGCTGCGGGCTTGCACACTCATCGACATCTGAAACACCGGACACCCAGTGAGGGGGTAAATCCCCTGACGTCCCCTCCATCCCAGACAGGCACTGGAATGAGGTGCTCCACAGGTCGTGAACTTTCCAGACACCCAGCACTTATTCTTAAAACGGGAAGCCCTGTCTTCCTTGACCATTTGAAGTCCAGGTCTGGTGGAAACGCTGCAGAGCCCCGCTGGGGAACTCCCCTCCCCGGGGTCCTGTCTTCCTTTCTCGGGCATAGCAGGTCACAGAGATGCTGGAGGGCACAGAGGAGCATTACTGTCACATCGCTTCTCTCAGACCTGCCTCCTTCTCAGCCAGAGTGCTCTGGGGTCTGCCCTCCGTGACTATAATCAAGCCTTTTATATGTGAGTTCTCGGGCTGGAGGCTGGATTTCTTCCCATCCACTGCACAATCCTACATGGGCCTTCTTGAGTGTTTGTGGAATGCAAGGATGGATGGAAGGACGGATGGGTGGTTGGGTGATGGCTTTCTGGATGCCTTCTCTCTCCAGCCCCAGGTTACCTCTCCTCTGAGCCCTGCAGTGGAACCCCACCAGGCCATCACTGAGCAGCTGCCTCTTTGCAGTCAGCCTGTGGAGGAGCCCTCTGCCCTCTGGCCTCCTCCCCCAGTAGTTCAGAGCCAACGTCTGGGACCAGCCAGGCTCTCCCCAGCCCCGAGGCCACCTGCCTCGGCTGCAGCCTCACTCACCCTCACAGCTCTTCCCGTCGGCCAGGGTCCGGTACCCGCTGGGGCAGGCACAGCGGTAGGAGCCGGGGGTGTTCATGCAGGTATGCATGCAGAGCCGGGGGCGCCCCTCCTGCCCGTAGAGCTCGCATTCATTCACATCTGGGGACAGAAGTGCCCAGTATGACTCCAGGAGCCACGCGGTGGGTGTCCGCAGACCATGACCCAGGACAGCTGTGCCTCCATTCCTGGAGGGGATGGCGGCTGTGTCACCATCTCTGGCAGCTGTGGCTAAGGGGCTGGGTCTGGTGTGGCCGCCAAGCCCTATCCCCAGCAGAGCACTGGGAAGAGCAGGCGTGCTCCTCCTCCTTCCAAGTCGAGGTCCCCAGGGCTGAAGGGAGGAGGGGGAGAGCGATGTGGTCGATCCTAGGCGGGCTCCTCTGACTAAGGCTGATGACTAACTGGGGGCACCTGGAAAGTCTGGTGCAGCGGCCCAAGGAGCAAGGGGTGGGGCTGCGGATCCAGACTCCCACCCTGGTTCCCAGCCCCACCTTAACTTTCCTTATCTTTGGAAATGGTGTGAGAGGGTTTCCGCCTATGTAAAATGAGGCTATTAGCACCAGCTGGCCAATTCTTATGTTCGAACTGCTAGTTTGAGTTGTTTTCAGAAGGAACTTTAGTAATCAGGAGAGGTTTGCAAAAATGGGCCAGTCGGTAAAGCTAAGAAGAGTGGGCATCACAGAAAGGGCCCGGGCCCCTGCGCAGCTCCGAGGGGTGGGGAGAGCTTGTCTATCAGAGACGAGATCAAGCTCCTCCCCGCCACCTGCCGTGAGATCCCAGCCAGGAGGGAGGAGATAAGGGGTCTCTAGGCTCTGCTACACGAAGCAGGAAGGATGGGGAGACTGGGCCCCCTGGCTGCTTTCTCCACAGTCTTGCTTTCCTGGACTTCCCCTGATGTTTCCGCACTAGCTATGTAGGAACCATCAGCTCCACGCTCACCGAAACCGCGAGGTGGGCGGGGCTTTCTGAGGCCACGCCCAGGAAGCCGCCTGCCCGCCCGCCCGCCCTCTGCACCGCGGCGCCGGCGGGGTGCTCCGCAGGCTGGAGGGCGGCGGGTGGGAGTGACCCCCGCACCCCCGGATCCGCTCCCCCAGCCGGCCGGCCCCCTCCCCCAGCCCGCGCCTACCCTGGCAGACGCTGTCGCCCGCGGCGCCGCTCAGGTGGAATCCGGCCTCGCAGCTGCAGTGCTGCGTCCGCTCCACCTGCGCGCATCGCGGCGCGCGGCTGAAGGCGGAGTCCCGGGCCTCGCTGCCCTCGGGGGCGGCTGCGGGGAGAAGACACCCTCAGGGCTGGGCCCGCGCCTCTGCCGTGGACCCGGCCTCGGAGGAGCACGAGACAGGGGCGCGGGCCCTTCTCCGAGCTTACTCTGGAAAGACATAGAATTAACCAAAACGCAGCCGGTGGTCCAGGGCTCACCCGAAGGGGCGGAGGTCAGGGCACGTGCAGGAATAGAAGACATATGAAGCAGCAAATCTCTGGGGGCAACACTTCCAACCTGACCTTGGGCTGGGTCCTATGTAAGGACATCGAGTACTGACAAAACTCATAATCTCAGGACGCTCTGCTAACCCCCACTTCCTTCCCCTTGAACCGAGATTCCGCACAGAAATCAAGACCACCAGACAGGACATGCCGGGCTTTTCTGGCAAAGGAATAGGACATCTTTAGCTGTTCCGCTGATGTGCGAAGGAACTGTCAACCCCGTGAAGGTGGCAGCAAGGAAGGATCTTAGACCAACTTCCCAGTCTGGAGAGTTTTCAGCGTAGAAGTCACTCGCCCCATTTGCATTTTCTTCCAAAAGAAGGATCAAAACTCTGGTTCCACAAAAGGACTAAACTCCATCCCAAGTAAGCACTTCAGGGAACCAGAGGGATCAGTAGATGTAAAACAGAGAGGCAATCCCACTCTGTCTGCCTTTGGTGACCCATGGCCCGGGTCCTCCTCTCTCTGCAGCAGAACGTCCCCCCACCCCGCAACCCGCGTCGCTGCACAGCGGCTACATACCAGTCTCAGCCTGATGCTGACAGCGGCTCCCAGTCCTTCCCAGAGGACAAATACATTTGTACTGGTTGGTGCCTTCCACGCACGTCCCACCATTCTCACAAGGCTGGCTGGAGCATTCGCTGATATCTAGGAAAATAAATAGATCTCAAATACAGGTATGTGAATTCTAATTCTAAAATGAACATATAAAAAAACAAAGACGAGTTACCATTTTTTCCATGGCAGGGTGCCTCCAGCTTTTGACCTTCCCACTCCATACTCACCATGGGCATCCCAGTAAGAGTTGGGAGGGGGCCAGTGGGGGCTGAGATGCTGCCCACCCTCCATTCAGCAAGCCACGGACTCTGACACTCACGGTGCCCACCTGGAGCTCAGCCTGCGGTGCTGGCCCATCACCCAGCCATAGTCCACCTGGAGGGACCATTGTCTAATTTGCAGTGTAGGCGCTGAAGCCAGGTAAAAGCAGCCACCAGTTGGCATGTATCCACACTGCTTCTGAGTCATGCCTTCCTGTCCCCCAACTCTGCCCCCATCAGTCAGTGCCCAGATCAAACACCTCTTGAACGGGAACTCAATTCAGGGTTGTTGGAAGAGGGAGGGTGGCCCATCAGAATGTCCAGAAATGGGGAAAATTAACTCTTTCCATATTGCCACCCAGAAGCCCTCCTGTGTTCATTATTTTCTGTGCAACCAGAGAGGAGTCCATCCTGACCCTTGGCATTTCCCTCATGTTGGAAAAGAGAAATATTCCTTGTTTATATACAGAACAGTCCTGTGGAAAATCTATCTGGAGAGAGATACATTGAACAAGCCAGTGATCACCCTGACCCCACCCACACAGGCCAGGTGAGGCCAGGTGTGGCCAGGCTCAGCTCCTTCCCCTGGAGGCCAAGCAGGGGAGAGACCAGGGCGCTGGTACCACAGGTCACGCTCTTTCGCTCTCTGCCCATCACTTCACCGCCTAGTGGTCGGCCCACTTTCAGACCACACTGGTGAGCAACAATGGCGCTGGATGACGGCTAGAAGCAGGAATGCTATGCCCTGGGGCATTTGTGTAGTGTTGTTCCAGACACATTCCTAGAAACCAGTCGTCTGAAAACAGAACATATGGGGAGGGAGGGAAACAACACCAGGCTGAGATTACTGAGAAACTGAAATGGCTCCTTCCCCAGGGATAAGTGGCATTTAGATGGTCTGGGTCCTTTCACGATGAATCAAGTTCATGTACTGGTCTACATAACATCCCAATTACAAGGAGGCCGAAGGGAAGCCGAAGTCCCTGCCAACCCACCCACGGGAAGACTGTTGTTCTCATCAGGAGCAAAGCACCTTTTTCTCCCTCTTGATAGACACAGCAGAAAAGGATGCTTTTATGCCAACAAGGTCATGCTTCCAGTTTTCTTCCCCAAGACACTATGGTCAAGTCAGTGAACTGACAAACCTTTTCTTCTTTGGTGGAAACAGCCTGTGTTCTGTGCATTAAAACTACGCAAGGAATTCATAACAAGCGGATGTGGCTGGAGGGTTTTAAAAAATTATTTTTTTTCCAATTAGAAAATTTATAAATGTTCATTGTGGAAAAACAGAAGAGTACAAAAAAAGTGTCAATAAACAAAGAAACATTATCTGTAAGCTACCACACAGAGAAAAACTTACTAAATTTTTAAATATGTTTAATATATCTCTCTCCAGATAGATTTTCCATAGGACTGTTCTGCATATAAGCAAGGAACATTTCTCTTTTCCAACATGAAGGAAACGCCAAGGGTCAGGATGGACTCCTCTCTGGTTGTACAGAAAAGAATGAGCACAGGAGGGCTTCTGGGTGGAAATTTGGAAGAGTTAATTTTCTAAAAAAAATACAAATGAACTTATTTACAAACCAGAAATAGACTCACAGACATAGAAAACAAAATTATAGTTACCAAAGGGGAAGGGACAGGGGAGGAATAAATGAGGAGTATGGGATTAACAGATACACACTATTATATATAAAGTAGATAAACAATAAGGTCCTACTGTACAGCACAGGGAACTATATTCAATATCTTATAATAACCTATAATGGAAAAGAATCTGAAAACGAATATATGTAAAAGAATTTTTTAAAATCATAGATAAAAGATAAAAAGAGAATATATATGTATAGCTGAAGCACTTTGTTATGTTTCACTTGAAACTAACACACTATTGTAAATCAACTAAAGTTAAATAAAAACAACAATAACCAAAAACAAACCCACATCTGTTGCTGTGTCTTCACTGTCTCTGTACAGGACTCCAAGCACCCCGTCACCCAAGCCAGAGTCTGGGAGCCCTGACTTGTCTTCCCACTCACGTCCTGTGTGGGATGAGTTCCATCAGCTCGTTCTCTAAGTTTACTTTCAACCTCCCCTGCCGCTTCTCTCGCCTGGACCTGCCAATGGCTACCTTAGCAGTTTCCTGGCTTCTGTTCTAGTCGCCTTAGATGCATCTCTACCCAGCACAACACGCACATCCAGCCACCACATCCCTCTTCTTAAACCTGTTTATTGTGCTTGGAACACAAACCCCGCCGCCTGCACAGCCTCAGGGCTACAAGAGCTGACCCCTGTGTCTCTCTCTCCCCCTGGCCTCGCTCACTCTCAGCTCACACGCTGTTCCAGCAACAAGGTTCTATATTTTGTTTTCCTTTCCCCAAACATGCTTTCCCTACCTCAGGGCCTTTGCACATGTTACTCCCTCTTCCTGGAATGGCATCCTCCCTAAGCCGCCCACTAGTCATTATTGTCATGTGGCTAGATCCTGTTCAACCCTTCCGTCTCTGCCTCTGAGAGGCCCTCAGCTGCCCCATCACCCCATGGTATTTATTCCCAGCCCTTGTTAGAGCCCATCAAGGCACCGACCACAAATGTTGATTTGTTTACCTTTGTATCCGGTGACCTGTCTTGCCTCCACCTTGGAGGGTGAGCCCGGCAAGGTCGGGCAGTGTCTGTTGGATTTGGAATCGAATCCCTAACACAATGCTTTGTGCATTGCTGGTGCCCAGTGAAAATTAGTTGAATGAATGAATGAATGAAGGTTTTTTTAAAAAGGGGAGGGTGGGGAAGACTGGCAAAAACGATTCTTTTTCCCCAGCATGGCAGTAAGGGACCAGGGGTTTATTTCTCTCACGTTGTTTTTTGGTTACCCATGTTGTCAAAGGGACAAGGCCTGTGGCTGTGGTTCCCCCATTTCTGGAAGCTTCAGATCTTAAAAGCATGCCCTTCTGAGTAAGAAGAGAAAAGGGAACTCATCCAGGAACCCAAATGGCCGCTTTCCATTGTGGAGTTCCGGAGCCCACGTCTGCCCACCGCGTTTTTAATGGTGTGATGATGTGTCATTTCCTTTCAGGCCAAGTTGGGTTCATCACCTTCTTTCTAAGCAGCTGACTGGATGTGGGAGGAGAGGCAGTTATTAAAGCCCTGCTGAATTGTTCACTGACGCTGACAGTCTGGGTCTTGAAAGAAATTCCCTGAAGGTCAGAAGATGATTTTCCCCCTGTGGTCACACACGCGGTGACCAGACTGCTGATAAGGCAATGAAGTGGACACGCAGCAGAACGTAGTCCCAATGGTCCCTATTTCTCCCTCTTGACAGGCTTGGGTGGTACCCCTCGGAGGCTCTTGCTGGAGACAGCGTGCATTAATCAAGTAAATTCCTGCTGAGAACAGAAGTGTCAGCGCGGGCACCGCCCACTCACCTGGGGGGAGGTCATGTCCAGTGGCTGGCTGGGCATCTTGGTCGTGACACAGGCATTTTGATTCTATCACCACCAAAGGGTGAACCCCACACCCGGTTTATACTTAAATCGTAAGATGAAAAATACCCATCTAAGCTCTCAGGGCGGACTGGCCACCACCTCGCTCCCTGAGGCAGTTCTTCTTGGGTGTCTAGACACTAAATGTGGTCCTTGTAGAAGTTCAGGGTGGGCTGCACCAAGCCATCCTCTGTCCTGCAGGTCAGGGAAGGACAAACGGCCAGGAAGGAGGCAGAGGGAGAGGGGGAGACCAAGAACACACAGCAAATCTGGAAAGAGCTGGAAAGTTCGAGGTGGTGAATGAACATCACGTTGGACCATGGGAAAGGCCAGGAGACTTGCTGGCCACACGTGGCAGTGGTCCTGCAGGGACATCTCGGGAAAAGGGCCTGCTCGGTGAGACTAGGTGCCCTGATCGTTGTAAGGGCTGGCTTGGCCTTCCCAAAACATCAGTGCGGGTGGAGGTGAGCATGTCCAGCATGTCTTACCTGGCCTGGGCGGCGCACACCCAGTCAGGACATGCCCTACTGCTGGCTGGCGGCTGGCAGCCCTTCTGATTGGTTAGGGCCCGAATGCATCTGCTCTTCAAAATGTCCAATATCCTTTCTGCTTCCGACAGTGGTAAGAACCAGTGAAGTGATATTTCTCAAAATTTAGTTAACGTTAGAATCATATTAAAAAGGCAGATTTTTCCCAGGTCCCTTCCTTGAAGACCTCACCCAACCTGGGAGGCCTGTTGAGGCCTTAGAGCCTGTGTGTTATAAGCTTTCTGGGTGACTCTGGAGCCACAAAGGTTTGGGAACCACAGCACACAAGCTATGATAGAGGAGGCTCTGTTTTCCATTAAGGAGTTCCTGCTGCAAGGAGGTGAGGGACTAACACATAACTAATGGGTGCAAGTTCAAGAGAGCAGCTGGCAGACGTACCCAGGATTGTCTGGGAAGGTGTCCTAGTCAAGCTGCTAGATGGCGCTGGGCTGCAGAAGATGCTTCAGATCCCCACTTTACCAAACAATGTGTCTCTTCGCTCAAGTCATTTCTTATAACTACATTCCTGAGCCTCTGGTGTATCTTACCTTCCTGTCTAAACACACAGTCTCTCAGCTCTCTTTTTCTGCAAACTCATCTTTTCTTTTTTCTTTTTTTGGTTAATCCCAAACTAATTTACTCCTCCCCCTGCTTTCCCCTTTAGTAACCATAAGTTTGTTCTCTATGTCTGTGAGTCTGTTTCTGTTTTGTAAATAAGTTCATTTGTAACTTTTTTTTTAGATTCCACATTTAAACGGTATCATATAATATTTGTCTTTCTCTGTCTGGCTTACTCCACCTAGTATGATCATCTTTTAGGTCAATGCATGTTACAGCAAATTGCATTATTTCATTCTTTTTTATGGCTGAGTAATATTCCATTGTAAACATATACTACAACTTCTTTATCTAGTCATCTGTTGATGGGCACCTAGGTTGCTTCCGTGTCTTGGCTACTGTAGAAAGTGCTGCTCTGAACATTGGGGTGCATGAATCTTTTCAAATTAGGGTTTTTGTCTTTTCTGGATATATGCCCAGGAGTGGGATCACTGGATCAGATGGTAACTCTATTTTAAGTTTTAGTTTTCATCTTTTCACTTACACTGTATGATGCTCACTGTAAATGTATATCCCCACCGAGGGCTGAATATTTGGATAATACTTGAGCCAGCAAGGAAAAACTGCACATGGGTAAGATGTACTCTGCCCCTGGCACTGCTGGGGGAGTGTGGGCTGGTACAGCCCTTGTGAAGAGCAGCATGGTGGGGCCTGGTCCAAAGGAAGGGAGTGTGCAACCAACTGCCCTCCAACTCCAACCCCAGACAGATGACCCACAGACAAATAGAGGGGATCAGAAGACACTGTCAGCACTGTCTGTGGTGGTGGGGAGTAGGCTGCCACCTGGGTGTCCCTGACAGGGGCACGGACAGGTGAGATGCAGGTGCACCTCATGGAAAATGGTGTGGTCATCAGACGCATCCACATGCTCCGAGAGAGAGAAACCAACTGGGGTCTGTAACTCAATCTGTAAGTTAAAATACCTACATCCAAAGCAAGGACAATGAAACGTCGTTGTGTTCCCACCTCTGCTGCTGTAGTTTAACACACACATGTGCTTAACCTGGATGGAGAGCTTTCAGGGACAAGGGTAAATCCGGATACTGGCGTTTCCCCCATGTGTTTGCGTGTTACTTGGCTTGATTTCCTGGCTGGTTCCCGGATAGGTCTGAGAGCTGGTACCTGTCATCCTTTGAACCACTGTCCTTCCCAACAGGTAGGAAACGGAAGTCTAGGTCCATGAATGTGGTTCCAGTTGCTCTGTGCTTCTCATGTCAAGCCACACTGTCTTTAGAAATGGCATATTTTCTGATCTTCCTTAATGTTTTCAAGTTATTTCTTCATTCAAAGTCCTCTCCATGCTGCTCTTCACAACTGACCAGTTTATAGACTGTTTGCATTTTCCCCTTCTACGCTTGGGCTAAAATCATGGACCATCTGCCCCAGCAGCCGTCTTAGGAATCCTGTTTTGAAAATGACTGGTATCCGTGATGTTCTGACCACAGACGTTTGAAATGCTGACAAATTATGCGTGCCAAGTCTGATTTTCCTCTTTATCAAGAAAGTACTGTTTTCAAGCTTAGCACAGAGAGGAGGAGCCTTTTCATGTCTCCGTCTCATCCCAATGGTTTCTCCTGGAGCCTGTCTACACCAAGTCCCAGGGCAGTCACAAAGGACACTTGAGAAATTTCCTCAACCCTGCAGGTCACCAACAGCCTCACAAACAAACCGCAGCCCCAGAACAAAGCAGCCCAGACAAGGAAAGTTTCCCCGCAACACCTCCTCTGGTCCCTCCCCTAACTCGCAGGAGGCTTCTTGCCCCCACATTGGTAAGAACAGAGTGAGAGGTGGAGGAACGCAAACTCTGGGGTCAGATTGTCTGGAGTGAATCAGCTCAGCCTGCCCCCTGGCTGTGTGGCCTTAGGCAAGTTCCTTCACCTCTCTGTGCCTCAATCTCCCCAGGTGCCAAATATGACTAAACTGTTGGGAGAGTTTAAAGATGGTTTATGCAGATGGAGCCCAGCCCAGGCCTGGCTTGGAGGTCATCAGACACACTGCCCCACCATTCTGCAGATGGAGGGATGGTGGCGAAATTGGGCAGAAGATGTCCCAGAGAATGACCCTTCCCATCCAGCAAGCCCCTGGGAAGACGGACCGTACCTCTACAGCGGGGCTGCTCCCCGGTCCAGGTGCCGTTGGGAAGACACACCACGCTGCTGGGCCCAACCAGCCGGAAGCCGGGGTTGCAGGTAAAATGGACTTCGTGATCCACTAAGTACTTGCTCCCAAACTTTTTGCCGTCCGGAGGGGCGCTCAGAGCAGGACAGGAGGCTGTAAGGAGAAAAGGGAAGCCCACGGCCATTTAGACATCACTCTGGATTACCAGGTGTCTCTCCTTTAGCGCCCGGGCTATGCACTGGGCTGGACATTTGAAACGCTATGTGTCATAGAATCCTCAAAGCACTCTTGGGCACAGGTCACGTATGCCCGCTTGGTGAAGGACGAGGAGATAGCGGCTCAGAGACACTGAGTGTCATGTGCAGGGCCCGGCAGCCTGGGAGGGTCGGAGCTGGGACCCCGCAGGGCCCACCCACTCGCTCTGCCCTCTCAGAGCCCCAGCCGCCCGGGGTTTCCTTGGTTCTCCTGAGCCGCCCGACCTCCAGGCCGTGGCTTTTGCCCTTCTCTGTGCGTGGAACGTTCTTTCCCCAGAAATTCCTGTCTTTGGCTGCTTCTCTCTGTTCAGGTCTTGACTCGAATGGCCAGCACCTCCCAGCGTGCTATCTGACTACCGTGCTTAGCTAAACCGCCCCCGTGAGCTCACTTTGCTTCCTTCTAGCATCTGTAACCGTGGGAGTTATCTCACTGACGTGTTTGGAGGCAGTCTTCTCCCTCAGAATGCAGTTCTGGAGGGCGAGGACCACGCCCGGCCTCCAGTCACTCCTGCATCCCGGCACCAGCCCAGTGCCTGGGACCTGGTGAGTGCACACTTAATAATTCTTGACCAAATGAACAAATGAAAAATGGTTTCTTGAGTTCTTACTATGTGCCTGACACTATATTAGGAATTGGAGGTAATTAGTGAACAAAACAGACAAAACCTGGCTCTCAGGAAGCCCCCTTTCTAGCAAGGGAGTCCCTGGATAGGCAAAGTCCACAAGCAAATGGCAGAGTGTGACAAGAAGTGACAAGTGTCACGTAGAAAAGAAAGTAGGGCATAGTGCTGGGGATGCTAGAGAAGGGGCACGATGTGGATATGGAGGTCAGGGGAGGCCTCGTTGGGACAGAGCTGAAGAAGGTGAAGGTACCGCTGTGCAGGAATCCAGGGATGGCAGAGGGACTGAGCAGGTGCAAAGGCCCTGAGGTGGGAGTGTGCCTGGCAGGTCTGAGGAGTGTCCAGGAGACCACTGTGGCTGCAGTGGAGTGGATGAGCTGGACAATAGTTGGGGATGACATCAGAGAGGCAACTGGGGGCTGGAGAGAGCAATGTCACAGGGCATCTCAAAGAAAAGCCAGGGCAACTTGCTCGCTGACCTGCAGGCTCACAGCATCACTCTGGCTGTGGCTTGAGTGCAGTGTCCGATGTGAGAGGGGACAGACAGGGGAGCAGGCCAGGGGCAGGATGAAGGCGGCTCAGCCCAGGGTTGGAATGTGGAGCTGGGAGAGATGGCTGGAACCCTGGCTGTGCTGCGGGGGCAGAACCAACTGGACTTGCTGAAGGATCTGTGGGCTGGAGAGAGGAGAGAACCTCCCCGTTCCTCCTGTCCCTGGCGCTGAGTGCCACGTGTGGTCCAGGCTTGCCTAAAGGGGGTGAGCCTGAGTGGGGACAGGTTGGGTTTGGATTTAGCTGAGCTGGGACTTCAGAGTCACTTCTACCAGGTTTTAAAGTAAGTTCTGAGTGTCTTTGTAAAAACACTCTCAGGGTTTTAGACAGATGAAAATGAAGCTGTTGCTTCAACTGAGCAGGTTGTAGTGCGTGACAGACTCGCCCAGCATCCACCATGTGGGGAGCCTCTGCCTACACGTTGCTCCGGGGGCAGCGGGCAGGCGCCAGCCCACCCCTGAGGACTCTCAGGGCCCTTTGGCTCCTGGGGAGCATCTGACCATGGCTGTCACCCTCCTTTAGTAAACCTCCAAATTGGCACCAAGTGGTGATGCCCGTGCAAGCGGGAAGCCAGTGTGAGCCCACATCCCAGTGCTTGGGCGCTCCCAACTAACCGCCTCAGTTCCTGCAGGTACATGACTTTATAGTTCTTTAAAAAAATCTATTGCAGGGGGAGGGTATAGCTCAATGGTAGAGTGCATGCCTAGCATGCACAGGGTCCTGGGTTCAATTCCCAGTATCTCCATTAAAAATAAATAAATAAATAAACCTAAATCCTACCCCCCCCCCCATTTAAAAAACATTAAAATATCTACAGCTGCACTGTGTGGAAAAGGATGTAAAATGCTCTGAGGGAAAGGAGTAGGGTCTCTTTGGAGAAGAGAAATCTTTAAAATCCTCAAAAAAGAAAACTGACCTGCTGGAGCAACTCGCAGGTAAGTGGTACCTGAATGGACGGAGCTGTACCTGGCACACAGCCCGACAGCTGTCAGTGGACTTCATGAATGGATACAGATTAATTAGAAATCAATCTGCAGGCACTTCCCCAAATGGGAGCTAAAGGCCCCTATGGGGTGGAAGGACGTGCCCCTTGGCCGGTCCGTTTCATCCCAATCACATCCTAGGTGCGTCTATGGGGCTACTGGGAAGCTGCCCGCACCTTCCCGAAGGAGGATACAGTCTAAGAATGAGCTCAGCAGTGACGCCATCCTGGCGATTTGGGAACCTGAGCGGAATGAGGCTGCCGGGATGAGCTCTATAGCTGGTGGCTTGTGTGGCTCTCAGGAAAGAAAGGCTGGGGAGGGAGATACTTAGAGTGCAAGCCAGAAAGAGGAAGGCCCAGGATTCTCTAGGACTAGAAACTGTTCTTCCTGACTCCCAGAAAATGCCCTTAAAAAAAAAAAAAGGAAAAGATAATTTTCCTAGTACCTGTAGTTTCATCTGGGGCAAGCTCCTGGCTTCCCCACCACCCCGACCCCGGGCACAGGTGTGGCACCGTCCTCCCCTTTTGTGGGGTCCTGACAGCTCCCTGCCCCCATGCCCAACACACCGGAGAGACAGAAAGCATGGTGGCAGTTCTTCAAATGCAGAATTGGCCACTTTCAACAATCTTGCGTGGTTCAGGGTAGAAAAACCCTGAAGCTGGTGATGAGAGGCTTAGTAATTCAACAACAGCTACCTTTCTGTCTATACTCCCGGACAGAGACCTCTAATGTGCATGGGGCGGTTGTAGAAATTATCTCCTGCAGGTTCTCCTTTGAAACCCCCAGGAGCATGATCCCATGAAAATAGAAAAGATCGGTGCAGGTGACCCTCCAGCAGAAAACAAAACTCACCGGAGCTGGGACCCACCACCGCTAACTCACATCTCTCGGACTCAGTTTCCCCATCTGCAGCAGAAAGGAAGGATGCCCTGCCTGTCTCTCAGAGCCTGGCTGTGACGAGCCCCACCAAAAGCCGGGGCCTCACGGTGCCTTGGGAAGTGTGCCGAGTTTGGCGGGCAAGTTCTGCACCCGTGGAGCCAAGGAAAACAGGAGCCGACTCTGGATTTGCCACCACGGTCTCGGAAAAGGTAGGAAATCCAACTCAGGAAACTTCATCTCACACCACAAAGAAGGCCCTTGATAAATGTCTTAAGTAAGTAAATGACAGCAGATATTCCATAGGCTCCTGATTTAGAACATATGACCCTCCCAACCCGACCCCCGTCACCCTGAGGGGAGGCCAGGGGAAGTCCAGTCGCCCATGTCCAGGCCTTGATGGTGTGGGAGCCGTTACTGAGACAGCAGGACAACACCCAGTGTCTGTCAGAGTCCTACTCTCAGGGGAAGGGGTCTGGGGGGCCCACTGTAACTTCACCAGACAAAACGGGACTTGCCCTCAGCAGCCCCTCCCTCCCACCCCACTGGCACTCATAGGGGACGCATGGGGGAGGACCAGTTTCCATGCTGGGAAAATGGAAGCCAGTGTTGGTTGGTGAGCTGTACCAGGCGGGCCACGCTGGCGCGGGACATGGCTGGCGGGGAGGGCGTGTGTAGATGGGAACGTTCTGTGCTTTCCATTCAGTTTAGCTGCGAACTTAAAACTGCTCTAAAAAATAGTCTACCCAATTAAAAACAAAAATGGAGTCAACCAGGGTCTACCTGGGTGGGGACAGGGAAGGGAGAAGCAGCTCGTACCCTGAACATGGTGCCTTTCGACAATTCTCCGGAGATGCTACTTAGGTGTGAGAGTGGCCGAGCCTGGAATGGACAGGTCTCCCAGGAAGCAGGCGACACTCAGATGAGGGGCAGAGAGCTGGCCAGTGCCTTCTCAGCACACACACCTGGGCCCCCTACCATCCAGCCCCAGACAGAAGGCGGGGCAGGGGAGGGCCCGGGAATCCATCCACCGTGAGCCTCAGCCAGGCGGGGGAGATGGGGACTGGGAGCAGCCCTGGGGCCCGGGGTGGTGACTTGGGGACCCACCTGAGGGCGCATCGGGGCCCGCTCTGCTCACGGAGCTCTGCAGCGCGGCCAGCCGGCTCTTCATGTGACGGACGCCCTCAGCGAAGCGCGTCTCCTGGCCCTTCAGCAGCTGCTGCAGCTGGCGGATGGCCGTGAGGAGCTGCTGTTTGCTGAGACAGTTCTGGGAAGAGAAGAAAATCACCACCACCACCCGCGTGGGGGCTGGGTCAGTCCCACCCTTCACTCCAGGCTTCCAGACGTCACCAGGACCCCAGGGCGAAACGCCCTGAGACACGCTGAGCACAACGTACAAGTGGCCCCACCAGGCATCCCTCCATCTGTCGGGCTAGGTCACCAATGGGGGGCCCCAAGTGCACAGAATGGAGCCCAGTGCGCCCCTCAACAGAAACAAAGCGCCCACCTGCAGAGCAAAGGGCAGGAGGGATGACCCCGAATGACTGTGTGGCTGAACGCAATGTGCTTTATGTCAGGTGTCTTCCTCCAGAGACGCCGCTAACTCTTCACTCTCAGCTAATGCTCTGAAATCTGGGCCTCGGGGAACCTTTTCTTTCTTTCTCCCTTGGACATTTTTAACAGCAGATGGATGATAAAACATATAAAACAGCCAAAACAGGAAGGCCCAATGGTTCTGATGCTTTAAAAAATGTAACAGGGCAAATAAGAAAAAAAAAATTCTATAATAGAGTTAAAGAAGCATTCCATAAAAGTCAATGTTGAGTTCTGATGATATTTTGAAAAGCTTAAAAAAACAGAAAAAGGAGATGTGCTTATCATGATAAAGACTATTTAACCTAAAGCAACACCCATCATCACGCTTAGTGATAAAAATCTCAAGATTTCTAATGTCAAGGGCTTTCAGGAGCCAGGACATGGTCAGGAGGAAAGCAGGAGTGAAGACAGGGCAGTGATGGGACCTTGGCCTTGGCTCACGTGGGCGCTGGCATTACCCCACCCGCCTCTAACCTGACTCGTTATTACCTGCACAGAACAAAGGGGAACACGGAAGACAAGGATGGTTCTCTCTCGGGACAGGCTGATGGATCATGTTTTACTTTATTTTTTTATACTTGGATTTTTTTCTACAATGATTATTAGTTTTATAATTTAAAAAAAAATGTCCAAAAGGCAGGAGGCAGCTAGGGGGCACGTGGCCTCTGTAGCCTGGGTGGCTTCCAGCCTGGCCAGCGGAGCGCTGCCTCGGCGGTGGAAACAGAGCCGCGGCCGCCCTCCCAGGGAGCCTGCCAGGCCGCTGCACCTTGGAGATTTCACCAAACAGATGACTCACTGGCCTGGTTCAATGGATGCTTTTGACCAAGCTGAATCCCCAGTTGCCCCTGGAACTCGTTAATCCATGGGGGCTCCTTGGCTTCCACCCTAACCAGCGCCTGACTGGGCCTGGCCCCAGATGCAGTTGCTGGGAAGGGAAGGTTTGTTTGTTCTTTCCTCCTCCCCCATCATGGTCCTTCCCACGCAGGTTCTGGGCACCTGGGCAGTGACCTCCTGCAGCCCCTACCTGCCCAGCACCGCCCGGCCCTCCCACCCAGGCCTGATTTCCCACACCCACCTCCCCTCCCTTAAGGAAAAAAAAAGGGCTGCTTTCAGAGATGGCTTCATGCCTACGTGGGATTTACATTTGTGACTTTCCTCACAGTTTCTTGGCTACTTCCAAGAGGACCACTGGCTGGAAGCAACCTTGGGAAGGAGGCCTGGGATGGTCTCCATTTCACAAAACAAGATACAGAGGCTGAAAGTCAAGTGACTTGTCCCACATCATGTGGCTTATGAGCAGTAGAGCCAGGCTGGGGACCTGCCGACTCCCGCCCCAGCATCCCTGCAAAGCGGTCCGTGCCCCAGTGGCTGTCTTATGCCCTGTCTCCTTCTGCACATACTCCTGTGTGGCGAATGGTCTTATTGGCTGATTTGCATTAGGGATTGATAACTCTAACCCAAGCAAAACATCCCAGAGGCGTGGATTTCTGACTCCTGTGCAGATTTCAGGTTGGGGCGCATGGGCAATGGAGACAGGAAGTGGGGAGGGGGCGGACAAAACACCCCCACACTGAGCCAGGTGGCAGCTGCGTCCCATCTCTACAGGGCAGCCAGGGGGTGACAGCTGGGAGAGGGCAGTCCCAGGGGACACGGAGGGGCTAAGTTGTGAAGTGGGGGACCAGAGATCAGTGCCAGGACCTTTGCCAGGAACCTGGGGGTAGTGATGTGTGGCTCCAGTAAGTGCAGAAAGAAGGGCAACAGGAGTGGACGGAAAGGGGTCTGGGTTCCCCTTGGCGTCTTGAATGCCACTGCTCCCGGGTCCAGGCACACTGTCCTCTGCTTGTCGCCAGACTGCCCACGAGCCCTTCCTGCCGCCCACACCGCAGACAGCAGGCAGATGAGCTCTCCCGAAGCGCTCATCACAGGCGTACTCATCTCGCCAGTCACAATGAAAAAACCTTCAAGACCAAGCACGCTAAGGCCACATCCAGGAGGAGACAGAGGGGAGGGTCGTGGGCAGACTTGCTGAGGGATGGTTGGAATGCCCTCGCCATCCCTGCTTCCAACCTCGCCAGGATGATGCTAACAGAACAAAATGTTAGAAGATCCTCATAAGCCTAGAACTAAACCCATGCATACGTGGTCAACTAATTTATGACAGAGGAGCCAAGAATATACAATGGCAAAAGGCCAGTCTCCTCAATAAATTGTGCTGGAAAAAACTGGACAGTAACATGCGAAAGGATGAAACTGGACCCCTGTTTTACACCATTCACAGAATCCACTCAAATTAGATTAAAGGCTTGAATATAAGTCCTGAAACCATAAAACTCCTAGAAGAAGACATAGGCAGCTCTCTGATATCAGTCTTGGTGATGATTTTTTAAAAAAAATTTGACACCAAAAGCAAAAATAAACAAGTGGCACTAAAGCAAAACAAAAAGGTTCTATACAGTCAAGGAAAACATGAGCAAAATGAAAAGGCAACCTGCAGAATGGGAGAAAATATTTGCAAATCATTATCTGATGAAGGGTTAGTGTCCAAAATATATAAAGAACTCATACAACTCAATAGCAAAAAAAAAAAAAAAAAAATCAGATTTAAAAATGGGCAGAGGATCTGAATAGAGAGTTTTTCCAAAGAAGATGTTCCAAAGATGGCCAACAGGGACATGAAAGGGCGCTCAGCATCACTAACCATCAGGGAAATACAAATCAAAACAATAATGATAAATCACACCTGTCAGAATGGCTACGATCGAAAAGACAAGAAATAACGTGTTGGCGAGGGTGTGGATAACAGGGAGCCCTCCTGCACTGTTAGAGGGAAGGTGAATTGGTGCAGCCACTGCAGAAAGCAGTATGGAGTTTACTCAAAAAATTAAAAGTAAAACTACCCTATGATCCAGCAATTCCACTTCAAGGTCCACATCCAAAGGAAACAATATCATATCTTGAAAAGACATATGCACCCCCGTGCTCACTGCAGCATTATTTTCAATAGCCAAGACATGGAAACAACCTAAGTGTCTGCTGATGGATGAATAGAAAAAGAGTATGTGGAAAAAGTCATAAAAAGGAATGAGATCCTGCCCTCTGTGATAATGTGGATGGACCTTGAGGACAACGTGCTAAGTGACGGAAGTCAGACAGAGAAAGACAGACACTGTATGATCTCAATGATATGTGGAATCTGAAAAAAAACGGAGCTCACAGACAGAGAGAAGAGCTTGGTGGTTGCCAGAGGCAGGGGGTGGAGGGTGAGGGAAATGGGTGAAGGGAGTCAAAAAGTCAAAACATCCAGTTATAAGGTAAGTAAGTGCTGGGGATGTTGTGTACAGCATGGTGACTATGGTTAATAATACTGTATCACATATATAAAAGTTACTAAGAGAGTAAAAGTTCACATCTGGAGAAAAAAAAGTGCAACGATGTGAGGTGAAAGATGTTAACTGGACTTACTGGGGTGATCATCTCACGATGTATACGTATGTCAGATCATTATGTTGTACACCTTGGACAAATACAACGCTATTACACATTTACCTTCTATTATATAATTGTATCTCAGGAAAACAAGGGGGGATAAAATTCACAAGGGGAAAGGCAAAGGAAGATCCTTGTCTCCTTGGTAAGCCAGCATGATCGGGGCCAAGGTGTTAAGACAATGGGAAAAACTACTGCCTTTCAACACAAGGTTTGAGGGTCTGTGCGGCAGCTGATGGGAACGGGGCAGTTCCTTCATCCCAAAGGGCTAGAAACAGAGAGTCCCCAGGAGCCACGCTCAGAACTCGTCCCCGTAGCGGACTTTAGCACAGACAGAACTGAGTTCATTTTTGTTTTAAATGGATGTCCTGGGGATTGAACCCAGACCCCCATGCATGCTAAGCATGTGCTCTACCACTGAGCTAGACCCTCCCCAACCCACCCCACCGTTGACCCTCATTTTTAATATTTTTCTCCAAGAGAGCCCTTCAAATGCTGTAAGTTTGCATCCTTTCAGTACCTGTCTCCACACCTGGGCTTACGGCATCGACAATCAATAATGAAAATTAGTTTCCGTTTCTTTGAGTTAGTAACTAATTTCTAATGGAACCAAGAAAAGACATTCAGTGACACGCTCCCATTCCTGAGGAGAAAAAGATCCAAGATGTACCATTCCTGGTATCAAAGGGATGGACACTGCACTGCACGCAACAGCAGGGGCAGGGTTTGCAGAGATGTGAAGCAGACAGAGAAGCAGCAGCAGCGGTCACCCCAGCCAGCTCCTCCCGAGCGGCAGTGCAGGTGGCACACAGGGCTCTGGAACACAAGGGACAGCGCCAAGGGGCAGGTGGGAGGGCGCTGGGTCTAAGGCTCCGAGGAGCACGGAGGCCACCCCACCCCATCTCCAGGGAAAGCCTTGTCCATCTTCCCTCCGACCCATCCCCTCATAATGTTCACTAGTGGGTCTAGAGGGGATGCCGAGCTTACAACACTCCTCTTCCTCTGAGACCAAGCAGCTCCCAAGACACCTGCTGTCCCCACAAAGATGGTATGTGTCCCCCCACCCTAGCTCGCCCCATCCGTGTGCCAGAACCCGGTAGGTGGACCCCTCCCACCCCATCTAGGCCTCCTTGCTGTCGGGGCTCCGTTTATAAATGCAGCCCAGCTCTCAGGGTACCAAGGGACCTAGCGTGAGGGGGCACAAGAGTGGGGTCCCTGAGGCTCTGTTCTCACGTGACCTGGCTCTCCCTGGTCATCCTCACAGCGATGGTCTTGGCACAGTGACTATTTCTGAGTGCCACGCCGGTGACAGTAGAGCCCCAGAACCCTCCTGGTGGCCACGGATGACCCCTCGGACCTCAGAAGAGCCGTCTCTCGCTGGTTCCTTGGAAGCCGCAGCTATGCGGCATGTCAGCATTTTGTTAATGGGAACACAGATGTTTTGATGGCTTTAGGTCTATGAAAGGACGGAGCACGCTTGCCAAATGGGTGCCTCCTAGCCAAGACTTGAGGCCCTCTGCATCTGAGTCATGGAGAATCTGGGCATGTTTTTTCTCCAAAAGATTTTTTTTTTTTAATTTTAGACCAGATCAGACACAGTTATAACTCCCTCAGCTTCTCTCATCCCAGTGACCTCAACCCAGCATAGAAGAGGAAAGAAAGGTCGCTTCTAGGGGAGGTGAGAGAATTTTGCTTAGGGGAGTTGCCCAAGGCCCTCATCTTAGTCAAGCATCTCCAGAGAAATAGAACCACTGGGAACCAATTGTATATGTACACACCCTGGAGAGAGAGAGGAGAGAGACTTCTTTTTAGAAATTGGCCCATGCAACGTGGGGGCTGGAGACCCAGGGAAGAGTCGGGGTTGTAGCTGGAGTCCAGAGGCCACCGGGAGGCAGAGCCCTCCTTCTCTGAGGACCTCAGTCTTCTGGACGAGTCCCACTCACATTATGGAGGAAACTCTGCTACCTATGGAGGAAAATCACAGTCTACCATTTAATGCTAATCACATCTAAAAACTACCTTCACAGCAGCATCAAGACTGGAGTTTCACCAAATACCTGGGTGTCGTGGCCTAGCCAAGTGGACACATACTGTTGGACATCACAGCCCTCCAGCTCTTTGAGCATTCAGGGCATTTTGGGTTCTTACAATGCTGGCTGCCCATAATTCTATATTTTCACCTCAGTCCAAGTCTTGTCTGTTTTTTAAAACAGCCACAGGAACAATGACAACAGAGGGTGTGGAGAGCCGGCGCTGCCACCATTCTTCACACTAACTGGTCAGACGCTCACGGCAGCCCAGGGATGCGGGCGCCGTGATGACACCACATTATAGGTGATGGAGCCAAGGAGTCACATGGTGACACATCTAGGATTTAAACCCCAGCAGGCCTCCTCCAGACCCTCACGTGACCAGATGGCGGGGCCCACTTTAGAGAGGGGTCCACAGAGAACCCCGAGGTGCCCTCCTCTGCCCATCTCCCAACTCCTCCCCTTTTACAGCACCCCCTTGACAGCCACCTCTGCTCACTTCTCTCCTGGCCCCTCTGCATGCCTGAGGGTGGAAAACAAGTTAGAGACAACGTGAAATCCTCATCACTGAGGACAGGCTCTGAGTTCACCCAAGATGTTCTTACGAACGAACCAACAAACAGATGAACGAGGCGTGAAGAAGGACGGAAGTGTGAGGCCAGGACCGTTTCACTCAACATACTGTCCAAACCCACCGTGCTCTTTTAGCCAGCCTTCCAGTTGCCACATTTGCCTGCATACTTGGTTGTACTTTTAACTGCATCACTTTGCCTCCAGCAAATATCTCCCCTAATGCCCAGTGCAGTGGGGAGCTCCGTACACACACACACACACAACCAGCCACAATCCCCTCTGGAGCCCACCTCGTACTGGACCTGTCCCCTCACCTCTCTCCACTTCTTAGGGTCCTCCTAGCTGTAGAAATAGGGCATGTTTTGCTTACTTCTTTCAGGGATTTGACCCAATATGAGTATAGAAGGCAAAAATTGAGAAAATAAAGAGGGAAAAAGGAGGAAAAGGAAGTTTCATATATTATATCTTCTCATTCATTCATTTTTTGTTTATTTGACTTTTCTTCTTTTTATATTACATCTGTTTATTTCAGGATAATAGACACACAACATTCTGTTAGTTTCAGGTGTGCAACAGAAGGGTGCCATCATTCATTCATGTATTCATCCTTCCACAAATATTTACCAAATGCCCTACTTCGCACCAGGCACTGCTGTGGGAAACAACCTTCTTTATCTCACTTCATCCTTCCTGCAGCCCTACTAGGCAGGCATAATCATCTCCATTTCACAGCTGGGGGCGCAGGGCATCCTGTTGGTACGCGGTGGGGTTGCCTTACCCACCCACTGGGAAAGCACATTCTGCCTCTTTCTTCAGCCCGGGGGCACCAGGATGAGGGGCTCAGGGGAGGCCCCAGCTTGCCAGTGGACTCTTTCAGTCCCCAGCTGTCCCCTCAACACACACACCCCGGCCCTTCCCTGGGCTGTTGATTGCTTTAGCGTGCAGGACACGCGGTGTGCACATTCACACGTGCACCCAGACTCCCGGCCGACCGGAGAAACCAGTGCACTGCCTCCTTTCCCTGCTGGCCACATACACCTGCTGCCCAACGTCCCTGGAGCCAGAAACTGCCCCAGTACAGCAAAGGAGTCCCCATCATTCTGTGTAATCAGGGCCGTCCTTGACAGGACTTGGAAAGAGTCCCGCTCCTGAAGGTGCCCAGGGGAAAGGTGGAGGCTGCTGGAGAAAGCAGGAGAGGCCAAGACAGCCTCCTGGTCACCATCCTCAGCCTGACCCCACCCCTTCATCTGGACACCATGCCTGCGGGGAGCAAACCCCTGGGTCACTGCTGAGGCAGGTCTGCAGCCACAGCCACCTCTCCCTCCCCACACCCACACCATCTGTGAGGAGGCTCGGCCGGTCCTCCCATCCAGAGGAAGGTCTGTTTTCCCATCTCCGGATATGGGCTGGTCTTGTGACTTAATCTGGCCAACAGAATGCACTGGAAGCGATATACCAGTTCCAAGGCTGGCTCTGGATTAACCACATTGTCTAGTTTCTGTATCTGATGTTTTGACATCTGGGGCTGACTTGGCACAGACTGTCCCTCTCGGAGACTAGCAAATTCCTAGAGGCAGCAAACTGCTAACATCTTCCCTGCCCGTGCCCAGCACACCTTTGAGATGCAAACCAACCAGCCTAGAGCCCACCTCCCTGCTTACCTGGTTCCTACACTTGGGAGATACTAACACCCCGCTCCCAACCGGCACCCCCTTCTCACCCCAACAGCCCAGGGTCCGGCATCACAGAACTAGGGACAGCCCTATACTGCCACCCAGCTAAAGTTATTCAAACTAGCCAACCTAACCTGTTAGTCCCCTTATCTTGTCTTTCCCATTCCACCCCCTCAAAACCCCCAGTAAAGGCTTTCCCGAAGTTTCCCTCCCTCTCTCTCTGCCTGCTGTTCTCTCTGTGACCCCACTCTTGGCAGGTCACGCCCCCTTCTCACAGGAACTGTCACACTCTTTCCCATGGCAGTGTCTCCTGATCTGTTGGCCTCATCACACCTGGATGAAACCAAAATCCCAGCCTCATTTTAGAACAGCATCTCAAGAAGTCTTGAGCATCCTGCTAGTCCCGCCCTTGCCACTTACTACCAGGTGCAAAGCCCAGGCCAGCCTCCTGGAGGGTGAGAGGCTGCGTGGAGCAGAGCCTGGACCCTCCACCCACCAGCCCCGGCTAACCTGGCCACTGCCCACAAACAGGAGCCCAGTCCAGAAAAGCTGAGCCCGGGGCAGGTGAGCAGGACAGCCCAGCTGAGCCCCGCTCCAACTGCCAGCCTGGTCGGCCAACCCCAGAACCAGAGCAGCTCTTTCAAAATCAAATGCAGGGCCCTTGTCTGGTCTGTTCCCGGCGCCCGGGCCATTGCAGGCACCAAATGTTTTACGAAATACCCCATTTTAGATCTGGATGATTCACATGTTCCTGGAGCTTCTGCTCACCTCCGTGTGTCCGTATACTACAGGGGCTGGGGTATAAAAATCCCTGCTGCCGGGCTGGCAAATGCTCCAGGTGCTGTGAGCAGGGCAGAGAGCCCCGCTAAGCCATGGTATCTTTTCCTGCCGAGCTCTAAAGTGAGTAACACTCTGTCTCAACCTGGACTCGGGGCGGTCCCGGGTTCGCCATCCCACTCGGCAGCTGAGCTGAAGTCGACACTGGGAAGGAACAAGCGTGGGTTTCCTTATTTCCATTCTTCATCTCATTTGTTCTCAGACCAGGGAATAGGTCTTGAACTCTCCCCACCTCCTCCCCACCCCCAACTCAGTGAGTGGACAGGGGCATCTTACCCCCCGCCTCACTCCTTCCTCTGGTTCTGCTCCCAATACGAGGATTCAGCTGCCACTCTCTTGGGCACATCAGGCTCCCCGTTAACAGCGAGGGGATAAAGGTGCTACCGTTGATGGCTTTCAAGTTTAAGCATCGAGAAACGGTAATATCTCCAGTAGGAAAGTGATTCGGGAAGGCCTAGGGATAGCAGATTAAAACATCATTTTCCCGAGAATGTGTTCAAAAAAACAAAAGGAGTAAGCCAAGAAAGAGGAGGACATATGATCTAGAAAACGTAAACTCCAGTTCAGGCCAGAGTCCCTGGGTAGCCGCAGGGCCATGAGCCCAGAGAAGGTCAGCAGAACTGGGGTCCAGGGGAAAGCAGCCCGGCAGAGTGTGGAATCGGAAAGAGCTTTTGGAGACAACCGTGCTTATGTAGAGGACAGACTGGGGCAAAAGAGAAAAAGCCTGAGGAGAAGCAAAAAGTTACACAAGAAAGGAAAGTAATCATAGTAGACTATTTGGCTCTGCAGTGAACAATGGAACAAAGTATTCATCTGTCATTACAGGAGATCAATTGTTAAGAAATGCGGAGTCATTTCCAGGGCATTTAAAAGCGGTTGCCTCAAGAGAGACTATGGACCAATTTCTTGAAAGCCACAAACTACCAAAAAATCACCCAGAGAAAAAAGGCTACCCTGAAGAGTGCAGTGTCTGTCAAAGAAATGGAATTCATAGTTTAAAAATGTTTCAGAAAAGAAATCTCCAAGCCTCCATGGTTTCATTGGTAAATTCTACCAAACTTGCACAAGGAACCACCTCTATGCAGTCTCTTCCAGGAAAGAGAAGGGAAGGGAACAACTCACTTTAGGATGGCAGCCCTACGCTGCTAACAAAACCCAAGCAAAGACAGTAGAAGAAATGTCCAGACCACTGTGTGTGTCGACAGTGCACCAGGAGGTCCATTTTTTTCATCTTTGCAGCCCATTTGATCTGTGCTAAAACTATTCAACTCCACGACTGTGGTCCAAAAAGCAGCTATAGATGACCTGTGAGTGAGTCAGTGTGGCCAGGTTTGACCCGCAGTGGGCTCACGGGCCATCGTTTGGCTGACCCATGTTAGTTATCAGTACCTCTCATGAACACAGATGTAAGAACTCTCACAAAATATTAGCAAGTGGAACCTGGAAATACAGGCGATGGATAAGACACCACAGTCAATTAGGGTTTATCTGGGAATACAAGGCTGGTTTCCAAATTAGAAAATCAATCAAAGGCATCCACTTTAATGACAGGCGGCAGAAAAACCACAGGATCATATCAACTGAGGCAAAAACAGCATGTGATAAAAGTCAGCATCCATTTATAATAAGCACGCTATCAAATTATGACTAGGAGAAAACCTTAACCTGAAAAATGGCATCTACAAAAACCTACAGCCTCGCATCCCCCTTAACGTTAAAAAACGGAATGCTCTCTTCCTAAGTTCTAGAACAAGGCAAGGATGTCCTCTCTCTTACTCAACATGGTACTAGAAGATTTAGTAAGAGTAACAAAGCTAAATAAGTAAATAAATGGCACATAGACTAGAAAGGGAGAAATAAAATCGCCCCTATTCACAGGTGACATGATTGTTTATATAAAAAATCTGAGGGAATCTACAAAAAAAAATTCCCTGTAACTAATAAATGAGTTCCACCAGGACACAGGATACTATGTCAACATAGATAGACAAGTCCATTGAACTTCCATATACTAGGAAGATAGCATTGAAAATGAAAATTTGAAAACACCAGTACCATTTAAAATAGCTCCATTTAAAATGAAATACTTAGACATAAATCTAACAAAGCACGTTTAAGTTCAAAACTTAAAAATGTTGATGAAAGAAATTAAGGAAGATCTAAATAAATGGAAAGACATCTGTTTTCACAGATTGGAAGACTTGATATTGTTATGATGCCAATTTGCCCCAATTGATCAACAGATTTAATGAGATGCCAATCAAAATTCCAGTAGGATTTTTTGTATACGTAGACAAGCTGATTCTAAAATTTTAATGGAAAGACAAGCTATAACAACCAAAACAATTTTGAAAAAGGATAATAAAATCTTAAAATCGACTCTTTTAACTCTTACTATAAAATTGTAGTAATCAAGATTGTGTGTTACTGCAGAAATAAACCCATACGACGCGCTGATTATTGACAAAGTTGCTGAGACAATTCAAAGGCAAGTCCACAGTCTTTTCAACAAATGGTGTTGGAACATTTGGATATCTACATGCAAAAAGTGATCCGTAACATAAACTTCACACTTTATACAAAAATTAACTCAAAATGGATTACAGATCAAAATGCAAAAATGCAAAACTACAAAACTTTCAGAAGAAAACATACAAAAACATTTTTATGACCTGGTGTCAGACAAAGAGTTCTTAGACTCGACACCAAAAACATTGATCAATTGGACTTCATCAAAATTTAAAACCTTTGCTCTGGGAAAGACACCATTAAGACAAGCTGCAGACAGGGAGAAAATATTTGCAAGTCACACATCCAGAAAAGGATTTGTATTTAGAATATATAAAGAATACTCAAAACTTAACCATAAGAATGCAAACCACCCATTTTGAAAATGGGCAGGCCCGAACAGACACTTCACCCAATAAACTATTCATATGACAAATGAGCACATGAAAAGATGCCAATGTGATTAGTCATTAGAGAAATGGAAATTAAAACCACAATGAGATACCATTACCTATTATTAGAGTGGCTTAGAAAAAACCAAACACCCCTGATAGCATTAAGAGCTAGTGAGGACACAAAGAAACCAGATCTTTCATATGTTGCTGGTGTGAATGTAAAATGATATAACAGGATACAGTTTGGCTGTTTCTTACAAAGTTAAAGACACATTTACCATATGATCCAGCAATCCCACTCCTGGATATTTACCCAAGAGAAGTGAGTATTTACATTCACACAAAAAGCTGTAGGGGAATGTTTATAGCAGCTCTGGCCATAATCGCCAAAAACTGGAACTGACACCATGGGTGTCGTTCAGTTCAGTGGCTGAATGGATAAGCAAACTGTGCTATGTCCACACAGTGGAATACTACCGAGCAATAAGAAGGAACTGTGCCTCTCCAGAACAACACGGAAGAATCTTAAATGCATTCCACTAAGTTAAAGAAGCCAGAGTCAAAAGTCCATGAGCTTTTGGCTTCCATTTATATGATATTGTGAAGAAGAAAAACCTATAATGATGAAGAACAGATGGGTGTTGCCAGGGGCTGGAGTGGGCAGAGGGTGTGACTACAAAGTGCATCACGACGTTGGTTTGGGGTGGTGGCACAGTTCTGTCTCCTGACAGTGATGTTGCCCACATCTAGGACATAGTTCTATGGTTAAAATCATGGAAATGTACACCAAAAATCTTTTTTTTTTTTCATTAAACTGTGAAAAGCCGTGTATCAAATGGGAGTAGACAGCCAAAAGAATGACTCTCTAATGGTGGAATTTGGAACCCACTGACATCTGATCACAAGGAGAGGTTTTGGGGAGAGAAAGACCTTCTGAAACACCATAGCACCCCCACCCCACAGGCGAGGAGGAGGCCACGAGCCATCGTTGGGGGAAGAGGGTGAGGCATGGGGTTTTGTTAAATGTCCTCTTTCTTGCCTCCCCAACAAGGCTATTTCTCCCCCTGGGGGAAGGCCACATAGTGGGCAGTAGTGCTAAAGAAGGGCCCCTGCTTGCGGGATCCTCACACTGCTCCACCTCCCCTCCTTCCCCACGAGTACTTGCTTTCCAACAGCAGGTCATCGCAAACTTGCGAAGTGAGTCAGGACAGATGTGTTGACAAGAGGGACACAAATGAAAAGCCAGGCAGGGACTCGGGGTGAGAGTCCCCCAACCACGGAGGACTTTGGGTGAAGAACAGTTTCACTAGAATTCTTAAACCAACTTCTCTGGAGAATCCCTTCTGCTCCCTTTCCCCCTCACAGAGCCAGTGAGGCAGGTGCTCCTGCAGGTAAAGAAACCATGGTTTCGAGGATACATATTGTGAGATGGCCTGGAAGGGCAGGGCAGGGACTGGACCCAGGTCTCTCTGGGGAACAGAGCCTGGGAGAGCACACTGCCCGGCCTCTGCAGCCGCCGCACACATCTGAGAACTGCCAAGGTCTCACCAGGTAACCCTGAGAGACAGCGATAGCCTCCACCTGCCAAGAGCAAGGAATGGCAGGATAGAGGCCCCCTTCTGGAACGTCCTATCCACCCCATCCCCTCTGCTGGGGCTTAGGGATGCTCCCACCTGTGCTTCTGGCTTTGGGCTCCTGGCCTGAGGTTTTGCTTTGTAATCTGCAAAGTGGGTGGGAGACCCCACTGCTCAGCTGGCTGGGTTCACTGTGGCCCCAGACTAGGCCTCTGTGGCCTGGTGGCTGAGTGACTTCCTGCAGTGGCAACTGACCGCCTAATGCACTAACGTGGTCCATGTCTGGTCTGAGCTGAGTTCTCCCTGCCTGGAATCCCCTCCTGCACCCCAGGGGCTTCTGGGTGGCCACGGATGTGCTGTTAGGTTCAGGCATTGAGTCCATGGGTGAGAGTCTGTGGGGAAAGGGGAAAAGGCTTGGAGCCTAAGGAGAGAAACTAAATTTACTCCCTCCTTCCTGTCTCTGTGACCTTGAGTAAGTCACAGTCTCCCTGGCCCTCAGCTCCCTCATCTGCAAAATGGGGATGACAACCATTCCCAACTCACAGGGCTGCTCTGAGGATTAAGAGCCTGGAAGATGATTAGCAAAGAAGGCGCCCTCCTCAGGCGCTCGGCGGGGCTCTCCCTCCGCCTGCCGTTACTGCTACTGCTGTGGGCGGTATTGTTGGGCTGGCTGCCTCGCAGCCCACAGGACGCGCCCGTCACAGAGGGAAGGCTCTCCAGTTTCCAGGGCCAGTCTGGTGACAGCCGGCTCTGAATTCGACAATTCCTGTTTCACCTTCGGAAGAGAAGCATTTTTATCTGCATTCTCATCTTAATTTTAATCATCACTTCTCACTGGTTGATGTAAAAGTGAATCTGGTCAGGTAAATAAATCCAGAGGGACTCCAACAAACCCAAACGGCAGGGAGAGAAAAACTAAACAGCAAGCTGCCTGTAAATGTGGGAAAGAAACGCAGTCCCAGATCTAAGGCCCCACAGGCTCTGGGTAAGGCTGCTTCGGAAACCTCCCGGCCCCCCTCTGCCTGGGAAGCGCTGCTAAGAAAAGTCCTGCGCGTCTCAAAGTTGGTAGTGATAAGAAGCATATTTCAGTTCGAAATGTCAGTGTTGAAAGTTGGAGAGAGGGGACGTTCTCTACCCTAATGGGTGAGCAGGAGCTCTCCTGGAGACTCAGGGAAGACCGACGTCTCCTAAATCCCAGGGACAATCTTTCTGTCACCCACGGTTCTCACGCGGAGCCCTCTTCCCCGGCGGAGCGAGGCTTCCGCACAAACTACTCGGCGAGATCAGCCCGGGTCCTCCCAGGCGCCCGGCCCGCGATGCATCAGATGACAGATGGGGGAATCTCACGCCTCTCTCTGAAAACTGAATCCCGGCCCAAGCATCGCTCCAAGCCCCCAGCCCAGGCATTCCAGTGGAATGTGGCAAGCCCAGGTCCTCCGGCCTTGGCGTGGCCACCCCTGCAAGCGGGACAGGGGAGGGGCGGGAGGGACACTGACCTGGGAAGCCCGCGATTCGGGGCAGGCGAGGAAAAGCAGCAGAAGGAAGAGCGCGCGGGGACAGTTGGGCACCATCTTGCCAATCGGAACCTTTCTGCTTGGGAAGGGGAAACAACTTTGTCTGCCTTCCCTGCCGAGTCTGTCCCCGCCGACGCCGCAGCCGGCCGTGCAGGGAGCGGGCTCCGCGCGGCCCGGAGCGGCCCAGGCAGGGAGAGGGGCGGGAGTCCCGGAGCGCCCGGCCCGCCGCGCTCGGGAGGCGCAGTTCCGGGTTCAGGTGCGCCGCGCGCCGACCTGGAGCCCCCGCGGCCGCGAGCGTCCGCAGCCGCCCGCACGAGACAGTCCCGGCGAGGCGGGGAGGCGCCAGCCCCTTGGCCGAGGCCGAGGAGGAGGGGCTGCCCGGCCAGGAATGCGCCTGGGAGCGCGCCCAACCCGCGCGGCTCCCCGAGGAGGCCGGGCGCGACGCCGAGGACGAGCGCGGGCATCCTCCGCGCCCCGGCCGGCCGGGGAGGCGGCCGGGGCCGCGCACACGTGCGGGAGCCTGGGGGCGCCCCCCGCGCGGGGCCGCTCCGCCCCGCCCCCTCCCCCGCCGGAGGCGCTGAGGGCGGGCCGCAAGTGGCCGAGTGGCAGCCCAAAGCCGGGTCTGCCCAACTTCAGAGCTCACGCGCCGCACCGACACCTTCCTCCACGGCCCTCAGAAGGCAGGACCAGTCTGGCCGGGAGATGGTTTCAGAGACTTACATGAAGTTCTCCATCCGAGTAGACTAGCGTCCTTTTAACTAATGCAATGAGGTAGAAGAACACACACGCCCGGTCACTAAGAATCTACAGCCCTCCTCACTTACAGCCCGTCTCCACTCCCCAGACGGAAGGAGAAACTCAGTGTGAAATGGAGGCCGGGTGATGGGAACCCTGGATGCTTTGCAGAGGTCGGGTGGGAGATGCCCCTGGGAAGGGCAGACATTAGCAGTCTGAAGTCCCCTGCATCCAGGGGCTGGGAGGAACCAGATGGCCTGAGCCCCAAGCTCCTGGAAAACATTATTTAAGTTCTTACTGGAAGAATGTTTTCGGAAGGCAACACTGCAGATGTCATGGTGCACACCAAGTCTGGCCAACCCTCCAATCTATTTTTCCTTTTCCGAATTTCACTTAGCAGAGCCCACTCAGAGTTCAAGGCACGGAGCTCAGAAGGCTGCAACCTCGGAGGAGCAGGCGCTGTTTTCCTTTGGAAAGCAGAAAGGAAAGTTGGAGTGCCCTGGAAAGCGCGGGGCCTGGTGCCGGCGGGCCACCTGAGCTGGATTACCCAGGAAATCCTGCTGGGCTGCTCCCTCCACCTTCCTGCCGGAGGAAGGGGAGCAGGCCTGTGGCCCTCACTCTAGTCCCAGCAGCGGGCTTGACATTGCTTCTCCCCGTCCAGGTGGAGGGGCCAGGCCGCCTGTGGAAACTGTGGGCTTCGGCCTCAGTCTCTCCTGTCTGCTGTCTGTGCCAAAGCCCAGTGTCCTCTCTGACCCTGCCACTCATGAAGGATTCTTTCTGGTCAGTGTGGCCGTGTTTGTTTTGTATTTCATCCCACCTGGTGTTTACACGGTCACCCCCGTCCTCCCGAAGCCAAGCCTTCTCAGCCCAGTTCTGGCTGCACGCTGGAACCCAGACGTGGACGGACGGATGTGGGCAAGGCCTCTCTCCTCTTGTGCCCTCTGAGTGGATTTATTAAAGCTGGAAGAGACGCCTGATTTCACAGATGAAGAAACTGCAGCAGGAAATGGCTGAGGGACTTGCCCAATGTTTGCAGACCAACAGGTCTCAGGGCCTTCCTGGAGCAGGGCTGTTTCCAGCACACGCTCCATTCAACCTTATCCCACACTTCACTTAAATACAGGATCATAGGATTTCAGGAATTTTATTTACAGGAACATAGTTTTTCCTAGATTTTTTTGTTTTCCTTTTCTCCTCCTCCACTTCCTCCTCCTTTTTGTTCTTTTTAACTTCAAGCATTTTTGAATTTCAATGTGGATTTTCTTTTTCCCTGTTTACCAATTTCCACTTTTCCCTTGTCTGTGGCCGATTTCCATTTCGTGCTCTGGCGTCTGGTCTGAATTAACCGGAGGCCCCGCTGGCCCAGCAACACTGCCCCTTCTCTCTCTGTCTTCAGCTGCCCTTGACCTGCGCCCAGACGTGTTAGGGCTGCTAAGAGTGGACAGACCGTGAGAATAAGCCATGTGCTCCCCAGTCAGGGCTCCAAAAACTAACCTATGACTTAATAAGATGGGCCTTCCTCGATATTGCTTCTTCTGTCTCCTCTGTGTTTAGTTTTCAAGAGAATATTCTGAAATGTCACGGGATTGGTAGCGGGCGTGGGGGTGGGGATCTGCATATCTAATGAAAATACTTGTAAAGCTTTTTGGCAGCTCCTGGGGTCAGTGCGGTCTCTCTGGTCCACGCATGTTCCCTGTGTAATGCGGGAACACAAACCGAGGCAGGAAGATGAGCCACAGAAATCTGCGTGAGACCCGACCAGAAGCAGCACCCAGTCTAAGTCAGCTGTTTCAGAACTGCCTGTGGGGTCCCTCCCATAGCATGTGGCTTTCTCTTTTGGGTTTCCTTGGCTTCTCTGTGGCTGAATCGAGCCTGTCGTCTGCCTCTAAGCTGCTTCTCTCCCTTTGCCTCCTTCACACACCTCTATCTGTGATTCTACGTGGAATCAGCCCCCACGAAGCACCTAAAAGGAGCCCAGGAGCAAAGCCCACATGTTAGCCTGGGCCAGGATCACAGGGCAGGAACAGGGGGCGGGCGGTCGAGCAGGAGTGCAGTGACTTAGTCCAATCTACTCTTCACGCCAACATTTACTGAGTGCCAGCGCCAAGCACCACCCTGTGTGCTTCTGCGTTTTGCTTTCATACTACATACATCTCGAGCCCCAGCCGTGCAGTCCTGTGTTGAACTTGGACGAGATCGTCTGCTTATGTCTGAGATCATGACAACTAAAAGAGACTGCCGCCTCCTAGAAGACTGTCTCCAATTTTACAAAATGAAAATCTGTAGGAAAACATTTAATTGTGCCATGAATAAAGACCCAGCACCAGTTAACACCTGCTGAAAGGAGGAAAATGTTGCAAATCACTTACAAAGCTAGAAGGAAGTTTAAAAAGACGAACTAAAATCATCTAAATCCACAATAAGTCATTAAGGGATACACCAAAAAGAAAGATATAAAATACGATGTCAGAAACAGTAAACATGGGGTGGGGGTGTAAAAATTCAGGGTCTTTGAAATGAATTTGAACTGGAGAGAACAGCAACTTAGAATAATCACGTATGTATCTAGATTGCTATATATAAATCTCATGGTACCACAAACCAAAAATCTATAATAGATACACACACAAAAAAGAGAAGGGGATCCAAACATAACACTAAATACAGTCATCAAACCACAAGGGAAGAGAGCAAAAGAAGAAAGGAACAAAAAAGAACTATACCTCCAAACGATTAACAGAATGGCAATACACACCTATCAAAAATTAGTGTACATGCAAATGGTCTAAATGCACCAGTCAAGACACAGAGTGGCTGCATGGATACAAAAACAAGACCCTTATGTATGCTGCCTAGAAGGGACCTCACTTCAGACCTAAAGAAACACGCAGACTGAAAACGAGGGGATGGAAAAAAATTTATGTTATTTCTTAATGAAAGTTTCTTTTAAATCTGATAGGAGAAAAAGAAGTTATAAACAAAAAGTATATTTAAACTATACAATGGAATACTACTCAGCCATAAAAACCGACAACATAATGCCATTTGCAGCAACATGGATGCTCCTGGAGAATGTCATTCTAAGAGAAGTAAGCCAGAAAGAGAAAGAAAAATACCATATGAGATCGCTTATATGTGGAATCTAAAAACAAAAGCAAAAAAAAAAAAAAAAAAGCATAAATATATACCAGAAATAGACTCATAGACATAGAATACAAACTTGTGGTTGCCAAGAGGGTGGAAGAGTGGAAGGGATAGACGGGATTTCAAAATTGTAGAATAGATAAACAAGATTATACTGTATAGCACAGGGAAATATATACAAGATCTTATGGTAGCTCACAGAGAAAAAAAATGTGACAATGAAGATATATATGTTCATGTATAACTGAAAAATTGTGCTGTACACTGGAATTTGACACAACATTGTAAAATGATTATGAAAATAAAAAATGTTAAAAAAAGTATATTTAAACTGTCTTTTATATTTATCTACACAGTAACTTTCCTTGGACTATTTACTTCTTCATATGTTTTCAAGTTACTGTCTAGCAACAAATGCTCTGCTTTTGTTTATCTGGGAATGTTTTTTTGTTTTTCATTTTTGGTGAATACTTTGCCTGAAGGTAGAATTCTTGGTTGACAGATTTTTTTTTTCTCCTTTAAGTGCTCTGAGTATGTCATCTCATTGCCTTTTTGTCCCCATGGTTTCTGATGAGATACCGGTTTTTAATCTTACCGCGTTATCCTTGGATGTGATGATTCACTTCTCCCTTGCTGCTTTCAAAATTCTATGTCTTTAGCTTTTGGCAGTTTGATTATGATGTTTCAGCATGGAGCTCTATGAGTTTATCCAACTTGAAGTTTGTTAACGTTCCTGGAGGTGTAGATTAAGGTTTTTGCATCAAATTTGGGGAATTTTCAGCCCTTATTTCTTCAAATTTTCTTTCTGCCTCTTTCATCTATTTTGATACTCTCATTATGCATCTGCATGTATGTTTAATGATGTCCCACAGATCTCTGAGTTCTGCTCATTTTTCCTTCATTCTATTTACTTTTTATTCCCCAGACTAAGCTCAATCGACCTATATTCAAGTTCATTGATTCCTTATTCTGCCTGTTTAAAACGACTGTTGAATTGTCAAATGATGACAATTCTTTGGAAATGAGGTTTTGAAAGATCTCCAGATCCATTCTGCTCCCTGCAGTACTGGGAGTGTGGACCCTTAATTTTGAAGGCTGCTTTTGAGCTGGGGAACAGGGCAGGGGAGTAGGACAAATTAAAACAGCATCAAGCTTGATGTTCGTACTGAAATTCAGGCATTTTTCTTGCATAAATGCTACTTAGGTTGAGTTCTGAAAAGGTGAATTCTGAAAGTTTTCATGAGTTTTTTCATTGTTTTAATAAAGGGACAAACTTTGGATGTCCTTTGTCCCCATTTTCTGATGTCACCCCCACATTATTTTTTTAAGCAGGCAGTTTACACAGTTGGACTCAAGCCAAACTTTGTCTCCTATGTTAGCAGAAATCTCAGTCTCAGTTTTTTCGTCTTAGACAGGCGCATGGAGCCTGCGCCAGACTTGCACAATTCCGGGAGAGCTAGTGATCTGGGAGGCTTATACACAGAATGTGGTGCTTACCTTCTCTGGTTCTCTCCTTCGGTAGTTCTTTCACTTTCCAGCTGCTGTGTTTCTTCTAATCTCTGTCTTCCAGTTCAACAAGTAAAATCCAGGTTTTATATCTGGGTTTAATCTCCACTTGGCACGAACTGTGCTCTGTTCTCAGTGTAAAAGCCATAAAAATGGGAAATGCATCCAGTGCAATTCCTTTCAGCCAAGTGTTGAGTCCCTTCCAGTGTCTCCCTGCTTTTTGTCTCTCTCCAATGTCTTCACGTAAGTTGTTGTTTTAATTTTATCTGGAGTTTTTATCTGTGGGGAAGGTTGGTCCAATAGAAAGTACTTCTCCATTATCAGAACTTGAGATCCACAAATACATTTTATAATAATAAATTTGTTATTTAAAAAGCAATTTCTTAGAGAAAAGGCCAGCTTGTTCATTCTCCATGTAATATAAATATGCAAAAAAGTTCTTTGCAAGTGGATGTACTAATGCCCAATTTTTTTTTTTTTTTAAAAGAAGATAAAATTTAGGAATAGAGTGTTTTACTTTCAGTGTTTTCAGTAGCGGTAAACATAAAATACTGTGTTTAGCTCTCTGGACATTACTATGTCCTAAGGAAATGTCCATTTATCAAATTAAGAAGCAGAGAATCAGAATTATGCCTATGTAGAGACAAGAATTTGGAGGCTAGAATGAAAGACAACACAGGAATATAAAATGATGTAGCAAGGCATAACCGAAGTATAGAAAGTATATTTTAAGTTCTGATGTGCAGTTCAGCCCTCCTGTGGTACTTCTGTCCCTCTGACTCTGAGGATCCAGAATTGAAAAGCAGACTAGGAGACAGGCTTCAGCTCTGGCCTGAGGGACCTGGGGCCAATGATGCTTCCCTGGTTCCCCAACTTCTCTTCTGTAAAATGAGCTCAGAGGCCTCGTCTAGCTTTCAAGTTCTAATTCTGAGACTGGAAATACACCAAAATGATAAGTGTTTTGTTTTCTGGCCAGGATGGTGGTACTCTTTGTACACTCGTAGCGCACATTTTTAAAAACTTTTAAAAATTTCATCCCCAAATTGGTATTTGGTAAGTAAAAGTAAATTTATAAATTTTTTAAAGGCAAGAATTAGAGATCGAAAGTATTGAGATTAGAACTCTTCAGAGACACTACTTTGGCACCATCTGCTGGAGAATGTTTAAAAGCATTCCTGTACATAAACTTTCACTGCAGTTCCTTATCACTTTCCCAAACTGATTTAAAGGAAATACTGCCAAAATTATTTACACTTGAATTCAGTACCATTGCAGCTTATGTTAGTAGGAATTTAGCTGTAAATCCACTCACCGAAGGGGCACAGGACTCGCCCTGGGTAACTTCATTTTGACACAATGAACAAAACTTAGAATGTGCTTGAATTTCATACGGCATTTGTTTCAGCTAGATCTCGGCGCCTCGACGACAATCACCATTGCATTTTTTTCTGCTAAGCTTAGCCATCCTGTGAAGGCCTGTGCACCAGGCACTTTAGATACATTATCTTACTTAATCATCTAGCGAGCATACATGTTCGTTGAAAGGAATTTCCCTTCTCCCTAGGACTCTGGGGGCAAGCCTTCAAGGGTGCTTCTCACAGAAGGCTGGCAATGCGCCAGCTCTGCCACTTGCCAGGAGGGTGACCTTGGGTAGGTTATCTGACCGCTCTGTCTCTGTTTCTGGTCTATAAACTGGCTATACCTACCTCATTGGTACTACGAGACTACAACACCTAGCAAGGCCTGGTGCTCGCCCTTCTGCTGGCTGGATGCAGGCGACAGGCCCTAGGGGATGGTGGGCACACAGGATGAAAAACCTTGGGTCCCCGAGGGACCACGTGGAGGAGGACTGCCGTGTTCACCTCCCCACCTGTCCTGGAACAGTTACAAGATCAAGAAATAAACTTCTTTTTGTCTCAACCTACTGCAGTGTAATCGAGTTGTGACCGCAGCCAAGCTGAACCCAAACACTAACTATGGAGCCACTGGGCTGCATTTCCGCTCAGTCCTGTCTACACAGGTGTCTACACAGATGTGTTCACCTATGTGACTTTGTATCATGTTTCCTATAATGAGCACTTTTCTATGTTATCATATATTCTTCATAATGATTTAGCGGTTGCAGAGTACCATAATGTAGCTGGTTAAACCATAATTCTTAATCATTCTGTTATTATTTATTTTGCTTATTTTTTCTCTATTTTAAGTGGTGCTATAATAAACATTGTTGTGCAGAAGCCTTATTCTATATTTTAAGTCATTTTTTAAAAGTCACTAGAATTGGTACTATTCAAAGGTTGTGAACACGTTGTTAAACTTTTCACAAAGACTGAATCAATTACATTACCGTCATTAATGATGCGCTCATTTCATCAGACACTGAAAGCAAAAGGGTTTTTTACAAATACTTAATATATAAACTTGAATCAATTTGACTTTAAAAAATTTCCCCCTTTTGTTTCGCATTTCTTTGGTCACTACGGAGGCTGAACAGTTTTCCGTGTTTGTTAATTAGTTGTACTTCCTCTTTCGAGAATTTTATGTCCTGCCACCTATTGGAGTCCACATTTCCTGTAGATTTACGCAATTTTAGCATAATCGGTATTATCAGGAATCAATCAACCAAATTTCAGAAAGCATTTTATTAAGTCACAACATATATTAAGGCACAAAAATACACCCGTTTTTTTCAAACAAAAATCTTTGAAATACTTTTGTCCTATATTCAAGGCAACTTCTTCCAAATTATGCAATAACTTAACCTTTTAAATAAAAAATATATATATTTTCTTAAACCCTGAAACTTTCTCCCCAAATACATGTTTTCCTAGTTGTAAAGAAGTTTCTTATTGCGCTCCTATATTATAATGTACATTTCCTTAAAAATCTAGTTTTGTCACTTACGCTATGTTTAGTAACTGCAACCAATACGTTCAATTTCTTTCTTATAAGGCATGGTGTTTCGTATTGCTTATTGCATGCTGTCGACCATACGAAGACCCAAAACTAGGGACTCAGAAATCTAGCATAACATGTCTTATAAACCAGCCACGTATAGCCTTGTGCACGTATAGACTCAAACTCCTTTAAAAAAAAAAGGATATAAAAATCAATCTTACATGTACACTTTTTATACTTTGAGCCTTCACATTGTAGTAGTGCAAACATAGTATACTGTATTAGCGGGGAAAGTCGATACTCTCTACAGACAGCAGGTTTCAAATATGATTTTTTTTACAGGAAAAGTATGGGGACATCTTATCTCTTGGGCTTGAAAATTTGCATATTCATCTATCGTTCCTTTTTTTTTTTAAATTAACTATCCTTTAAAGCACATACTCATACTAATTCAAATCATGAAAATTCCCTTTTAAGTAAATGCACACATCACATAAACCAAACATGAAGTGCATAAAAAGAACACTTAAGCATTTTGCCTGGAAACATATAAAATCCAACTCTTATCCTCAGATTCCTTCATTAAGAGGGAGACCCATTCTTGAAAGCATCCTAGGAATAAATCGATGAGATCACCTGCCCGGTTTCAGGAAATTCTGTGCACAAGAGGGGATGGTGGGCGTACAGCAGCCTTGGGTGCCACCTCTCCCTGCCACCTCTCCCCGCGTCCTTCACAGGAACTACAGCTACAGCTCTGGGCACCCCCCTCCCCCATGTACGCGAGGGGCTAGGAAGGAAGGCCCTCCAAACCAATACTCAATTCAGGTCATGAGCCATCAACAGACAACACGGTTGTCACTGAATGTGGCAGACAGGGTATAAGCCATTTGAAAAGCATTTCTGTCAAGGCGATCAGGAGAAAATGCAGCTTTGCTGAAGAGGAAAGTCTGCATGCGGCATGTACCGGAGCTGCCCAGGTAGCATCATTTATCTTGCCAGCTGCAGAAAGAAGTGTTTTCACAGACCCTCTCCAGGTTCTGTCAGGGGCAGTCTCCCTTATTATTACACTTACCACCAACTCCCCACTCGCGCTCCACTATGTCTGCAGCTGGCGGCCCAGGATTCCACATTTCAAAATCCAGCTAGAGCCATGAGAGAGTCGGGGCTCAATCTGCCTCAAAATCTGGGGGGTGGCATTAGATCAGAATGTTAGAACAAGAAGGCACTGGTCACCCCCAGCTCAGAAACAGCTGGGCTGAGGGTAAAATACACCAAAACCAGAATGGACAGAAGTGCTGGGAAACAGACCCCATTACTGTGACAGAAACAGAAATAAGGAAGGGAACCCACACTGTTAATGAGACATTGTTCCCTTTGGAATGATGTCCCAAAGCAACGGCGTCATTAAAACCGTGCCTTGTTCAGTACAACATGGTTCAATATTCACTACTGTAAATAAATTTGAAAGTATCTTCCAAGAGACATTACTACTAGAAACCTTTTTACTAACCCCTATGAAATGAGTACATGAGAAATCAGTTCAAAAGATAGGCTACTGAAAGTAAGAATTTTGTTTTGCGGCTACACAACGGAAAAAAAAATGAAAGGTTATAATATGAGTGTTTGTCCTGGTTAAGACTTAAATGCTTCTTAATCAAAAACTCTGAAGTTATCCTCAATTCACAAGGTTAGGACTCCTTCAAAGAAAGACGTATAAGAGTCTAACTTTAATTCCTATTCTAAGTGTCCACTAGCCCCGTATCTTTGGTCAGGAGAGCAGCAGTCACCATTTCCATCTCACTATATTCAACTGCTTTTCAAGTTTAGAACATCCTGTATTTTTTTACAATAAAAATTAAAAATTCTCAAATCACACATTATATAATATAATAAAATAATGTATATAACACAGTTTAAGGTTAAAAAATTAATTACAAGATTAATGGTGCTGGACTATGTAGCTAAATATATGTTTTATTACAAAACCAAATATGCTAAGATTACACAGAAGGTTCTAGTTTCCTCGAGGTTCACTGGTAATGAGTCTCTGGCTTGCCAGGGAGGAAGTGCCCTGGCGGAGCCACGTGGCCAGGTGACCCCACCTGCCCCAGGCAGATTCAGCAGCAGCACATGGACATCGGCCTGAGCGAGGGGACAATGGCAGAGAAGATCTTTGGAAGTGACCTGTCTCTCCGTGTACTTGTGCTCCCCTGAGCTCAGACAGAGAAGGCCTAACGCCATGATTCGATGTGTGTGGTGATAATTACACACAAAGGCTTTGTGCAGACATGTACATACACACACAGAGAGCCAAACTAACTAAATAAACATCCTTATGTTCCAACATTAACCAAGTTTTACTTATTATCAAATTACTTCAGCGTAAAATTCAAATAAAATGATTATTGCATCTAGTAACTGTGAACCCAAGAGATGGAGACACTTCAGAAGAATCACATCACGTGTCTCAGAGGTCAGTGAAAGAACAGTAGGAGTGTATGTAAAAAAAATTATTTCAATCTGGAATTACCGTGTTTCCCAGAAATAAAGCAGAACCCAAATTCACATGCCTGCCATCCATCAGCTTAGGGCATTTGGGCACCTGTTTTTATTATAATACTTTTCTCAGATTATTGCCAGGTCTAGGCAATTTAATGGACATTAAGCTCGCATTCAAGAGTCAGCTTAGAAAGGGCTGCAACTAGAAACTGACATTGTAATTGACTGTACTTCAATTAAAAAAAAAAGGGGTTGTAGAACCCTCCCACCATCTGAATTCTTAATTTTAGTATACAGATTTCCAAGATAATGGAATAAAAACTTGTTGTACTATATCAAAACAAAGTTCTCTTTCAGTCTTGAAGTCCTTCACCATTACGCAGGTTTCATGTGTTTGTGTTCCGATCACATTATCTTTTCTGAAGAGAACATTTTTTCTGCCATTTCAGATCTGGTCATAATTTCCTTAAAAAAAAAAAAAAGAAGATATTTATCAACATGTTGATGGTCCTTCCAGATCCTAACAATTCTCTACAGAGTCTCTACAGGGTAGTCCCAACTTTGTGACACACTGCACGACACACACAGAAGTATTAGACACAGAAAATAAAAACCGTATAATCCAGACTTCCTAGCAATGGAGTATAATAACTTATCTGTTCAGAAAACTTGAACATCCTGCCAGCCACAAAACACTTCTAGTTCAGCATCACCAGTGAGAGGTGGGGACAGAGCTAAAGCGGGTTTCTTAGGCATAGCTTGTCCAGGGATTTGCCTGACTTTACCAATTACTGTAGTTTTGAAATTACAAGCCAATTATTTACCAAGTGAATACTATATAAATGCCCCTCGAAAAGTAATTCCACGGCATATCTTCCTGCAGAGTTATAAATCCTAGAGCTCAACAGTTTTGTAGCAAGGAACGTGTATACTGCAGCCTTCTCAAAACCTCCCACTCCACTGCAGTCACATCGACACGCTGGTACCAGGCTTTCCCCTCACCTTTCAATGAACAGGCTGCAGCTTCTCTCATATTCTCCAGCCACCACATAAATGACTCCTTAGCTGCCACTCATTTCCCTCTTCTCTTCCTTTGTATAAGCTAATGGTCCCCACATCCAACCTTTAACTCTTACACTTCAGACTTCTTCCTGTCTTGGGCAACCTGCAGTGTCCAAATGATCCACAACTAATTCCCCTCACCCAAACCTTCCTAAATCCATATCTTCTATTCAAATTTCCTACTTAGTAAATGTAAATCAGTTAGAAATTCTGTTTAATACCCCAGCAAAATAATTACCAGTATAAGAGATTAATTTAGACAAACTGCCATCTTGAAGTCTTCTAAACTCTTACCTATACTATGAGATGTTAGAAAATTATACTCAAAATCTCATAAAATAATTCTCCCTCCTTTGACACCAATAAGCATTTATCTTGCCCTGTTTTAAATGAGGACCCAGTTCCTTTCAACTTTACCCACAGGTCAATGCATAATCTTTCAATCTGCCCAATTTATAATTGCTCCAAGGAAACAAGCAAAAGTACATTTTATTTTACCTCATCTGAATCCACTAATACTGGAAGAGCTCTGAAATAAAAGAAAAAAAAAAGTTGACAGTGTTATTAATAGGCCAGCGTGTCTGCAGAAGCTGAATATGAGCTCATTCTATGATCCTCCAATTCTCACTCTTGGAAGACACAGCCAATAGAAATGCATACCTAGTGTTGCCAACAGACACAGAGAAGAATATTCATAGCAGCACTGTTAATAGGCTCCAAGCAGGTACATTCTGGTGTGTCCCTAAAATGGAATACTATACTGCCAAAAAAGGAGGTATGAACTGTTGAGGGACCAAATTTTAAAAGCTGACATACGTAATCTCCAGTCATAGACATCAGTGCAGCAGTACCTTTGGGAGAGTGAGGTCGTGGTTTGGGAGGAAAACAAGATGGTTTTTAAGGTACTATTGATGTTCTAGTTTTTGATCAGGGGGCTGGTTACATGAGTGTGCTTATACTAAAAACTGACTGAGCTGTGTACACTTAACTAGAATCTGTGCACGTTCCAGGATGTGTGTGCTATACTCTAAGAAATAACTGAAATCTGAAAATAATTATAACTTCAAAATGGAAACAACAACAACAATAAAGCAAGATCAACAATTCTAGAGGAGAACATGTCGGCAGAATATCAATGACTAACCCACTATGAATGAATTAATCCCAGACACGATGAGCATCCAAGCACATCTTTATTTCTCAAGCCCCTGCTCTGTTGTACTTGGAATAGTTGGACAAATACCTTGACTAGTGATGTGCTTTCTGATCTGAAAACCCACAATATCATGTGCTTTTGTGAGAACTTAAGAGGGATGAAAAAGCTTGACTGTAGTCATCATTTCACTATATAAGTGTATATATCAAACAATCATGTTGGACACCTTGGATGAATACAAGTTTTACTAAAATATTCAAATTTTTAAAAATATGTGTGTTAACATATTATGGAAGGTGGTATTTATGGAATCAAATGTTTGTGCCACTTCCATAGAGGTGTAAAAAAGGGCTTATCTGTGCATGGAGTCCAATTTCTAAGCTTGCTGTGTAAATTGTACGTTAATTTTGGGTAGCACTGGTGCTAAATTTCTTGTGTTAAGGTTTTCAGAGTGAACACACACAGGTTCCTAAGAACCTAAAATGCTGGAAACTATCTTGGATTAAACGATTCTACTCGTTTCACAGAAATGGTTCATGAGAACATAAAAGAAGACATTTTAGTCTTTTATATTCCAGAGGAATTTCTGTAATCGGGCAGACATTCTATTTACAGAAAGCACGTGTAGAGAGGGATGACTCTGGCACATGACGAGGACTGCCCGGGAGCCACACTGCTTTCTGCCGAGAAGTGGTGGCCCAAGACGGGGTTGCTCTACTTAGATGATTTCCTTCTAAAGTACTTAGTAATGAATTTCCAAATCCAGAAGATATGGCTGCCACCTCATCTGAAACTCTCCACACACCCCGCTGCTCAAATAACCCAGGGAATCCCTAAGGACTGTAAACAAAACCACACACAACTCTTGGTCTTCAGCATGAGAAGAGGAACACAGCAAACCTGAAATTATATGTAAGTAGAGAAATACATGTCCATTCCAACAAATTCCCTGTGGGCCCTGCAAGCTCATGAGAACTGAGAGTGGGGAGAGAGAGCTCTGAGGGACTGTGTGAAAGAGAGAGGGGAAGGAGGACCTAGACAAAGAAAAGACAAAATGAACGTCTTCCCAAAAATCCAACACTAGGTTCCAAAATACTGAATAAAGGCCAGTGACCTGGTAGTTCACAGCACCTGCTGCAGGGAAAGGGCTTAACATGAGTGGAACCGAAAGTAGCAGCCATGAACAATCATGGTTTTCTGGGGAGAATCAGATACACAGAGGAGAATTCTTCCTGAGCTATGACAGCACAGTTAATAAGAAGGAAGTAAAAGGGAAAATTAAAGGTCCTGCAGAAATAAAAGAAAAATAAGACAACACCAACCTCCCTCTCTCCACACCCCCCATCCTGTCAACACTCTCCATAAATAAAACTATAATTTATGCAAACTGATGGAAGAAAGCACTCAAACCCAGAACTCTCATTACCAAAGCCCTAGGAACAGGAGAAAGCAAAGAAAACCAATTCCATATATCGGTGCAGGAAGGAAAAAAGAAGGAAAGTGAAAATCAAAACTTTTTAGAGGGAAGAAAGCTACACCACCACACTCCAAGTTAAATGAAATGAGTTGAAAAGAATATTTAGTGATATTAAAAACTTTCTATAATAAGAAATTTAAAAGCCAACAGCAAAAATGGACAGAAACAAAAGAGGAAGAAAAGCCAAGAGTCAATCAAATTCTGGAAAACGAAGAAAAAGACAAAATCATCCCAGTAATGAAGGAAAAAATTACAAGGTGCCCAAGGGAGAACAAATTTAAATAAAAATTTAATGTGTGGCAGGAAAACTACCAACAGGGTGAAAATTCTATAAAGAAAGAAGTAAAAAGAATGACAGAGAAACTAGTAAAAAAAAAAAAAATGGAAGACAGCAGGTAAATGTAGATAGAAGAAGTCAGATGATTCTTCCCTCAAAAAAATTTTATGAAACCTGGACAAAAATAGTAAAAATTAGTAGTCAAAGGAACTGGAAAATGACCAAAGGGAGCAAGGATATGGATCCAAGTAGCTCAACAAACTCCAAGAATAGGTGAAAAGAAATCCGCACTTCAGCATGTCATACATATGCTGCAGAAAGCCAAACAGAAAGAAAAAAATCTGAAAAGTTGCAAAAAAAAAAAAAAAAAAAACCAAAAAACCAAAAACAACCCCACAGTATACACACGAGAACAATACAACTGAAGACTGACTTCTCTTCAAAACAACAGAGAGAAAAACCAGAAGAGACTGGAGGGATGGGTTGGAAGTGCTCAAACAGAAGTCAACCAGGGTTTCTATATTCAGCAAAACCATCCCTCAAAAAGGAGGGCAAACAAATACATTTTCACATAAATAAAATTCAGAGAATTAGTTTCTAGCAGACCTATACTGTAAGAAACACTAAAGAAAGATGTATAGGAGGAAGTGATAACTCAGATATACAAGAAGGGAGGGAGAAATAACGAATGCATGTAAAGGATATATACACACCTATTTTCCTTTCCTGACTGCTAAAAGAAAGGAATACAACAGTGTACTATTAGTTTCATAATGTAAAGACAGTCCTTACTTTTTATGAATCTGATGCTAAACAACGCCAGTCCCTCAACAAGACGGTACATATTTCAGTTAAGCACAACAAGATACCACTCTGCAGCCACAGAGAGAGCTAAAATCCAAAAGGTGAACAATTACAAGTGTTGGCAAGGATGTGGAGAAACCAATCTCACACATCACTGACAGGATTATGAAATGGTTCAGCTCCTGGAAAACAGCTTGGCACTTCCTCAAAACATTCACAAAATCCGCATAACATACGAAGTAATAAAGACGAAGCTGACTTCTTTCCAAAGCTATGAAAGCTGGAAGATGTTCAAGTGACAATCTTTGAAGTGTTGAAAGAAAAAACTGTCAACTGAGAATTCTACATGCAGCAAAAATCCCTTTCAAAAGAGCTGAAACAAAGACTTTTTCAGACAAATAAAACCTGAGAGATTCATCACCAAATACTTGTACTAACAGAAACACAGAGGAATTCTTAGGGCAAACGTAACATTATAGTAGACAGAAACTGTGTAAATAGGCGGTAACTGGGAGCAGGGAAAGGAAAGAACAGTTCGTGATAACGTCATCAGGCTCGGCTAACCTGTTGTGTGCTGTGCCCACAGCTACCCGAAGTTCGTGTGACACACAGAACACTGATAAAGAAGGACCTGAATAGTTCAAAGTTCCCAGAGGGCCTTCCTCTAGTTTCCTACGCTCACATTTTTCCTCCAAAGGCTTCCCCCTCATACATTGTACTGTGGTTACATGTGTTAAAAAAAAAATTTGAATTTTTCATATTATACAGTTAAAACAAAATAAAATGATTCTGATCCTGAAAAACTTAGATAAGAAACGGTTGGAGCTGGTTACAGGGCACGGGTGGAGCTGTTGGGCAGTGCGAAAGGAGGGAGAAAGACCAGGGCAGGGCTCTGTTTTGTCTGCACTGTGATATGAAGTCAGTCAGTTATTCAACAGTGACGGGGGCCTATAAAATCATATGGGGGTGTGAGGTTTGGAAAAGCAGACAACAGAGTGTGAAAATTACCCCTTTACATTATAGCCTAAATTTTAGATTTAAACTTTAACAGAGGATATTTACACATCTGTGAATGAAGAGGGGATGTTTTCCTCCACCCACTTCAAATCTTCATCCTGTAGAAATAAATATTTCCATATTAGAATTTGCTTAATATCACCCAAAAGCAAATTTTAATAATAAAATGCACCTAAAATTTAAGCATTTCAATTCAAATGCATGACATTCTTTTAATTTCTTCATAGCCTAAGAAGTTGGCACTTGTGCCACACAGAAATGACACCAGTATTTTCTTAAACAGGCAAACAAACATTTGGATTTCGGATTTTTGTTCTTCTTCCTGGTTTTAGTTAGATGCACAGGTGTTATCTTCTGTTTTGGAAAAAAAAAAACAGTAAAAATACAAAGAGTTGATTCATAAGATAGACAACAGCATGAATATTCATTCATTTGTGTCGATGTTTTGCTTCCAGCATTCATTATGTCTCTGAATTTGTTCAAGGTTTTATTTATATCAGCCTTGAGTTTGTAATTGTTCAACGGAAAAAGAAGACAGTATAAATATTCTAACTTTACAAAAGCCTATTTATTTCTATCACTTGCTCCTCTCTCTGCAGGAGAAAAGAAAAGGAAAGCAGGTCAGTTGTGGGTATCTGAATTTTTTTTCTCAACAAAAACTTGCTTATAGTTTATCTCACTAGAAGTAAGGAAAATAAAAGGTATACTGAATGCTTTGGTTTATAACATAAAATAAATCAAATGTTTCTTTGTGGTCTACCTGGCTACATGGAATGTTCTAGTTTTAGCATTAACTATATCTTGCTTACCAGTACTAAGGGGAACACCAGTTCTGAGTGAGCCTCCGGTGGAAATGAGTCAATGAGAGTCGAGGCCCCAACTTCTGATCAAGAGCTGACTACACTTAATTTAGAGAAATAACATTTTCCCTGAATATGTGTGCAAAAATTGAGCTTTAAAATAAACTGAGATATAACCCTAAAATAAGAGGAAAATCTCTTAGCAAACTGGAAGTTTAACAGTTCTAACACCAGATAATTAAAACTATATTTTTTGAAGTTTAGTTAAATTACCATAAGACTACTCAAAGAACACATTTTAAGAATTATTAATTACCAAGAATAAAAATGAGAGAATTTACCAAATCCAGGAAATGAAACTGCTTCATATACCATCTGTCCTGTCAGAACTTAGGTGGGTAGCAAATTTTTACACCTCACTAATCACAATATATGCAATTGTAAGAAAGCCAAATATAAAGCTGTATCACAGAATTTCCATTTTGTTTACTTTCATAATTATGACTGTAATGCATAAATAATATGCATTAAATATTTAAAAACTCATCTCTACCCTGTATCTTACTATTTTATTCAAGCTTACATGGTTTAAAGTCCTTTTCCAATAGATAACAAATGTTACCTAAAATGGCTTCAAAAATCACTTTAAAGCACTTTAAAATGCTGAAAAATTAACACAAACTTTACTATAAAAAAGCTTCTCAATCTTTAATGTGCATGTGAATCATCTTTGGAATCCTTGTTAAAAAGCAGGTTCAGATTCAGTAGGTCTGGTGTAGGCTTGAAATTCTGTGGTTCTAACAGGTGATGCCCACAATGCTGGTCCAAAGACAGCACTTGAAAAGTGAGGGTTTACAGTGGTTACAGTTGTCACAGACTTAACTAGTATCATTACTTGGTAACATTTATTTTCAAACAAAAAACCTTGGTGACAAATGTTCTCCTGAAGGTCAATGAATGTGGCACATTAAATACTGAGACTCCATTAAATATATGCTATACTCACAAAATTATCAGAAGTAGTAGGTTTAGCTGTTCCATTGGAAACCGTTTTTGAGGCTCTTAATTTTATTCCTTCAGCTATAATGAGAAACATGATAGAAACATATAAAATTATAAAATAATATTTTCCTTTGTAGCCTCACATTTAACAACCTTATAAAGAGCGTTAGTAGTGGAAGTTTGGGTCTGGGTGCTGGTTTTAATACACCATCTGGAAACCCAGGAGGGATGGAAAAATTTTTAAATGTCACTACTGCTTGCAACAACCACCAGGTTCTCAAGTTGCCAGTTTGAAATCCAGTCTTAGAGGAGTCTAAACAAACAAACATACATACAGGCACACATATTTATTTCCTTAGAGAATTTAAATACATTTTAAAGTTTATAGATTTAAAAATCTATAGGATTTGCAATATCTTATTCCAGGATAAAACACATCTTTGGCTAATGCTTTTACTTCTCTGATGTATAAATTGTTAGAATGTGCTCATGGTATAAATAAAACAGGGAAGAAAAATATTTTCTTCGTATTTCACCAAGGCTCTCCTTTATGTCAGCAGTTTCAGCAGAGGAGAGGTGAGAGCATGAGTCCTGAAAGTAGACTGCCTCACTTGGAATTCAGGTTCTATCTATGTCAGCCTTGGGCAAAGCAGCGAACTTTCTGTGACTCAGTGTCCCCATCTATAAAATGGAATAATAATGTCTACCTCATACAATTCCGATGAACATTAAACAAATTAGCACGTACAAGGTATCTGATACATAAATCTATGTCTTGCAAGTATTCACTTTTGTTACCATAATAATTTGCAAAACCTGCTTCTCCATCAACGAGGACAACTGGTACAGTATGATGAGATCAAGAGCGTAAATTGATATAATGAATGAAAAGGAGGTTCCTCAATCTGAAAATGTTGCCATGGGGCATCTGACATGCCAACATTTCAGATTGTCCTCTTAAAGGAGAATTACACTGATTTTTTTTTTAAATTGAGGTATAACATATATAATAAAATACACAAATTTCAAGTGTACAGTCTGAAGAGATTTTACAAACTCTTGTTTATTGGTAACAACCACCCCAATCGAGACATTTAACACTTCTATCATCACAGAGAGTTCTTTAAATTCCTTTCTGGTCACTCCCAATTCCACCAGAAGCGACCATTTAAATTTTGTAAATTTTGATTTACAAAAAAATTACCACGGTTTATTCTTGCCTATTCTGGAACTTTGTATATAAAATCACAATCTATGGATTCAATATTCTTTTGGATTTGGCTGCTTTCACTCAACATAAAGCTTTGAGATTTACTCATGTTGTACAGTGTTGGTTACTTTTGATTACCTAGCAATATTTCATTGTGTACGTGCACAACTACTTTATCCATTCATCTGTTGACAGACACTTGGGCTATTTCCAGTTTTGGACTATTAAGAATCAAGCTGCTGTAAACAGTAATGTACATTAGTGTCTTTCTGTGGACATGAGCTTTCATTTGGGGGTAAATACCTTGGAGTGGAATGGCTGGGTTGTGCAGTAGGTGTATGTGTAACGTTTTAAGAAACTGTCAAACTGCTTGTCAAATTAAGACTTCTTTGGTAGTGTATGAGCGACCCAGCTGTTCCACATCCTCTCCAATGTTTCATGCTGTCGGTCTTTTAAATTTTAACCACCCTTGTGGACATGTGGTGGCATTTCATTCTGGTTTTAATTTGTGTTTCCCTAACGGCCTTTTGTGTGCTTTACTGGCCATTCCTTTGTCTTCTGTAGCGAAGTGTCTATTCCAAGTTTTTTTGTTTTTTGTTTTTGTTTTGTTTTGTTTTTACAAATTGCGTTATCTTTTATTGCTTTAGAGGAACTCTTATATTCTGGATACGAATCCTTTATCAGACATACGTACTGAGAATGTTTTATCCCAGTCTAGGACTGGTCTTTTCATTTTCTTATTTTTCTTGGTGAGCACAAGTTTTTAATTTTAGTGAAGGCTAATTTACCAAACTTAATTCTATGGAAACTGCTTTTTGTGTCCTAAGAAATCGCCTAACCCAAGGGCATGAAGATAGCTTCCTGTTTTCTTCTAGAAGAGCTATAATTTAATTAATTTAATTTTTTACATCTAGGTCTGTGACCTACCTTGAATTAATTATTTTGTCATATACAGTATTTTTTCCAATATTCTTTATGCCCCCATTCTTTCTTCTTCTAGAGCTCATGATGTGTATGTTAGACTGTTTAATGCTGTCCCACAGGTCATGGAAGTTATGTTCACTTTGTTTCCACTCTTTTGTAAAACTTCTTTTGATTTGTCTCCAAATGTTCACTGACTATTACTTGGTTGTATCCAATTTACTTGTCTACTGTTAATCCCAAACGGTGAATTTACTTCACATATTCTGCGTTTCAGTTTTAGTATTTCTATTTGGTTCTTCTTCTTTTTTTAAGTTTCCATACCTCTCCTAAATTTCCCAAATTGTCTTCACCAATTTATTCCTATAGATTCTTTTAACATATTATAATAATTATTTAAAAGTTAATTCAAAAGACTTTAAAGTCTTTCTTGCTAACTGTCACAACTGGGCTACCTTCAGATCTCTACTGATTGATTTTTCCCTTAATTAGGGGTCACAGTTTCCAGTTTCATCCCATGTCTAGTAATTCATCATTGAATACTGGACACTGAGAATGGGATCTTACACAGACTCTAGATTCTCTTACTTCCTCCAGGAAGTGTGTTTTGTTCTAGTAGACATTCAAATACTTGCTGGATCACTTTGATCTCTTGGGGATATGCTTTTAGATTTTATTAGGGTTGATTTGTTAGTTTAGTCCTAGGGTAAATTCCAGGGGCCCTAGACTGTGGTCTTTACTTCTAAGGAGTGGCCCTTCTGGGGTTTTAATGGAAAGTCCAGGGTGTTTACCCAAGCACTTTTAACTTGCTGAGATCTGAATTTCAAACTCAGCAGTGGGCAACTGCTGAAATATCTGTTCTGCTTCTTACCCTAAGAGCTACTGTCTTCTCACTGGCCTCCTGGAGTCACATTTTGCACACGCCCAGTTCAGGCACCAGATAAGACCAGAGAGACTTTACAGACTTTGGAAATTCCCCCTCTGTGGCTCTCTCTTTTCTGGATTTCTTCCCTCAATTTCCAGGCATCCTTACAGCTCCAAACTTCCCTCTCCAATTCCTTGCATCAGTGAGATTACACCTATCAACTTGAGCTCCAGCCACTGCACTGTCTCATTGACTGGGCACGCACTCTGGACAAAGCTCTATAAATGTGGAAGTTATTAAGTGTGGTTCTCTTCTTTCAACACTGAAGTCTCCTCCAGTTTCTGCCTGCTTTTGTTGCTCTCCAGTGCCTTCAAACAATTAATTTAAAAAATAGTCTGTCCAGAGTTTATTCTAGCTATCAGAGGAAGATTAGTCCAATATAATTCATTCCATCATTATTAAAGCTAGAACCTTAGCACACTGAATTTTAATATTTCTGCTGTGAATATGATTTTCAGGTTTCCTTTCTTAATAGGAAAGTCAGAAAAAATGAAAAAATTAGTTGTAGGTAATCTGATGAGAGGAGGTAAAAGGAAGTGGGGACACCGAAGACATACTGATTATGTTGCAATTTTTGGGTGGATTATAAAATATTCACAGTAGAGAAACAAAAAAAAATTATGAAAAAGAATGTTACTAATAAGAGAAATAAAGTAAGAGGAAGGGAAAATGGAACAAAAGTAAAATAGTTCTCAACATCTGAGTTACGTATATATGTTGCCTTAACAAATGCTTAATTACAGTGTTAGTGTAAAATTAACAAAGTGATAAAATGCTATGTACAAATAAATAGAAAGATGAAAATAGCACTAAGACCATAATTAGAAATACTTTGGGCATGACCAGGAAATTACAGATGTGCACAGTTTTAAAGAGCAAGGGGTGACATGAAGAAATTCAGCAGCTGTCATTAAGAAAATGAGCATTATTTAGGAGCTAAGCACAACATATACCAAATCATTCTTGCGGGAAACAGTGGACCTACTTCAATACTTAGACACTAAGAGTGAACAATTAACAAAAGCTCAAACTACATTAACGATCTTGAAAATTTCATCACTGACTTTTCTTCTTGAGACTATCTACCGTAATAGATGTTTCTGCAGATACGGTTTTTAATTATTTTTTATTTTATTTTATTAACTTTTTTTTTGAGTTATAGTCAGTTTACAATGTTGTGTCAATTTCTAGCGTAGAGCACACTTTTTTAGTTATTCATGAACATACGTCTATTCATTGTCACATTCTTTTTCGCTATGAGCTGCCAGATAATGGTTTTTAAAATATTTTTCAGGAAAAAAAATGTATCTGACTTTGTGTCCCAGGTAAAGGGATGATACTTCTTTGCTACAATATATACAATGGTCATTTAACAAGAAAATATATCACTTACTTAAATTTTCAGATGTTACCATGAATTCTTCAATTTCATCATCAGAATCATCTATTAAGGGCATGAAGGCATATCTGTACCAAAAACAAGGGTAGCTTTACTAGCATGCTTAAACTTGTTCAATTTTCCGTTGACATCTAAATTGAAATGATAAAAATTTGATTATCTTCCTCTCAAGTTAGCAAAGGTTATTGTGAAGAAACTGTGAAAGTAGAGTTCCCAAGCCCTGCTGGTAAAAGGGTTTGGAAATGGATCAGATCTCTCTGCAAAGAACTCTGCAGGACAGAATGTTCAGGGAACGGAGGTTGCTGCTGTACTTTGTTCTCCACATCAGTTCTACCTCCCTGCCCACGACTTTAACTTGTCCCCTAACAAGGAGAAACTGCTAATTCGACTGGTGAACGTGACTGAAGTTGGTGAAAGTGAAATGTGGCTGACCCACATGTACTAAGTCCAGCAGCTTTCAAAAAGCAATTGCTGATAACAGCGGGGAAACCAGAAGCCAAGTGTCTAGTCATTAGGGACGGCTTATATCAATTGTGCTACAGTCATTATTATGGAATGCCACATAGCCATTAAAAGTCATGTGGCAGATCTATACAAAGGTGACATGGAAAGATACATTTTAAACAAGAAGGTGCAGAACAGTGTATACATGTATGTGTGCATGTATTATTATTACTGTCATTGCATAATTTAAAGAGAGAGCGAGCGAGCCACACATACTAGTATATACTTTGTCATTTTCTCCTAGAAGAAAGAAACTTAACAGCACTTTCCTTGGGAGGAGGAATGAGGCAAGGGGAGCTGTGGGGCCTCCTGTCACGGGCAGTCTAAAGCACAGCTTTCTGGACTCAGCGTTTAAACGCTTTACAATTTGGTTGCCACCTTCCCCTCCCACTCTATGTCCCTCCAAACTGCAGGCCTCGAGGACCTCCAAAGCATGCCATGTCTGTTCCCACTACCCCAGAAAACGTGCACTCTGTCCCAGGGCAGCCATCCACTGTCCCTCTGCTTTCTTGAGGACATGACGTAAACGCTGCCTTTTTGGGGTCTTCCTCGCCCCTCTTCCACCTTCCTGCTGGGCTCGGTTTATGCATCTCTCAGTTCACTGTCCTGCATTTATGCCTGTCTCCCCACCTGCCTGTACACTCCTTAGCAGCAAGGACCCAGTTTCTATAAATGTGTTTTTTAACACGGTAGCAGGAGATGAACAAACCCTTGCCAAACTTGAACTTCCTACGTTAGGTACCTCTGATTATTTGCGGACGGTCTCCACAGAAACATTATTACAATGAGGATAAGCGAAAAAAGGAAGCTCCAAAATGCATCATCAACCCAGCGCTCCATCCAATCCTACAATAAGGACAGTTCAAACAAGAACAGTTAATTTTCTGATAAACATACAGATTTCTCACTCAAACCACATGTAATGACAAGTACCTATGAAATCTTTCCAACCAGTTAGTCTTCCAAATAAATACATACCTATTTTTCCAAGAAACATAAAAAGTAAGAAATGCTATCTTTATCAAGTCATCATCAATGCTTACTTCAGCCTTATAACCAATCAGATGAATGAAATCCTAACAAATTATATAGTATCATAAAGAGAGTTTAAAAGGGCTTTAGAGATCAGTTAATTGACTTTCTAGACACAGTTTCTTCTCTCACTAAATAACCCGTAAGGCAATGGAAGTCGAGGGTTTTCAGAGGACTCTTTAATAATTATACAGAACTAGAGACTATTTCCAAATCAAGAAACCCCCAAGAAGGCCTTTTATATTTTAAGTCTGAGAAATATACTTTCTTCTAACCAGAGAAGCCATGGAGAGCATCTCCTGAATGTTCAAGAGTCTACCACCCTAGAAACATGTCAGATTTAAGATTTACAATCTCACTTAGATACAAGACAACCCAATTACATGGTGTACTGGAAAAAAAAGGTTTCCTGTTACCTTAGATCATACAGGGAGAGAATTACTTTTCAAAATATACAGAAAGAAGTTGAGAAAAGGGCATAATCGAAAACGTAGATTTAGGAGGAACTTTTTCGGAGTCATTTAAAGGAGGCAAATGTTTTTTATAATTCTATACACAATAATTCAAAGTAAACAGAAGCTCTCCACTAAAATTATCTCTATTTACAAACACAAATTAATTTCTTCAAACTTACTCGAAACAAAGTAGTATATTAAGAATGAAAACTGTTTAAATAGGAATATTATACTTACTGACAGACATTTTGCCATTCTAAATGTCTTAGTTGTCCACACCATAAACACTACAGAAGCTGAAACACATCAAAAAAAAGTCAACCTTTAAAGGAACATGTAATAGTAAATAATTTATTATAAAAGAAAAATTAAATAGCTTACCCAGTATGGCAAAGATCAGGGTATTTGTAAAGTGCCTGTATAAAGAAAACTTCACTGTGTTCTTTCTCAGCCTTAGAGCCTTCATAGTTTGTGCCAAACTTATAAAAATGTGAACAAAGTTAAGGAAAAACATTTTAAATAGTAAAACACAGTTAAGATAAAAAACAAAATAAGAATCTTCGGCCACATTTCCAAAATGAGTAGTGCTAAATATAGTTCCCATGATTTAAAACTAATAAAAACACAGAAAATGTTACCTTATCCAATGTTGTATAATCATAATACTGATTTGTCACTGATTCTGCATTATGGTTTACCACTGTCTGAACGAAGTAAACAAACTTCAAGGGGAAAAGCACGAGCAAGAAGACCTATAGCGCGCTCCTTCAATGCCAGGTTCCCTCAGCACCGGGCAGGGCACTACACGCGCTGAACGCCGGGTCCCCCTCAGACCAGACACTGTTCACAGATCCCGTCGTGACATGCCATTTGGCTTGTGCCTTTCTGTCTCTGTTTCTTATTTTGTTGTTTCTGGTCTATTCTTGTTTTATCCTCTAGAATGATCATAATTAAGAAATTAAGCCGTCTATCAATTCCATTTCGTAAATTTCAAAAAAACTGAAATATGTCCAAGAAAAACAAACCTGGACTTAGATAAGGAGAGACTTTATTCAAAATATCATTGCAATAGGGAGAATTTTCTGACTGTGAGATCTGCAAGAGTCCCAGAGGTCAGACAGGAAAGGGCTCTGCTTTTGCAGGGAGGAATAAACAAGCCTCGAAAGCAGCAGCTGTGGGAAGTGGGTGGCCCAACTGGACAGCTGACCAGCACATGCCTTTCCTTGAGGTCTGCAGATTCTCAGGAAGGGCCATGAAGGAAGGCTGGGGGTGGAGCAAAGTTCAGGGACTGAGGGGAAGGAGAAGGCGCAGCTTGGTCCAGGCTGGTATTTTGCTGTTACTGGTCAGCTGGTACATAGGTCTGTGTCTGGCCTAGTCCTAAGTAAACAAAGGGGCATCTGGGAGTCCCACCTAAGTCCTAAGGGGAAACGGAGTTGTTTACAGTAAGCCTTTTCCCGGAACACCAAAGGTGGAGGCCGTCTTAACCACTTCTGTTTTCCAGGAGCACAGGGCTCAGGGGGAGTGCAAAACTGTCAGGCACGAGAGGCTTCTCCCTGGCTCCTCGGCAGTGCAGCTGGGCTCCGGGCTGGAGCTCTATAAACGGGAGCTGCTTCCTCTGTGCAGCCCGCCCGGCTCTGCTCAGGAACCACACACCAAATGCATGTAACATTGAGTAAAGAACAGAAGCGGCACATTCTGGATTTATGCCTCCTATTTTAAATTTCAAATACTCCACTAATCAAAAACTTCATTTTAGTACTAAGACTACCAAAGCTGCTTTTCAATCTTTCTAAATGACCAGTAAGTTGCAAAAGAAGACCAATTTCTAAAATAACACAATTCAATCAGTTAGGGCTACTGTCAGAATTTATAAAAATGCAAATGGGCTTTATTCAGCAAACGTTATCAAGACCAAATACTTTTAAAGCAGTAAGAAGAGCGCACAGGCCCCATCTCCCTGAAGTGAGGATCACCTTGCACGTGCTGCTGCGGTCGGAAAAGGATATCCACCAGCACAAGCCAGAGTCAAGAAGAGACAGAGGGAGACTGGCCAGAAGCACAAGATCAGAATCATTGGCCTGCAGCAAAACAGCAAAAAAATACAACAAACAAGCGGGAAAAAGAGGGGCGAGGCTATGGCTTTTGCAGTTTTCTGGCTATTTTTTCTATCATCGTAGAACCAAATTTTACAGGAGGGGCCGTATTAGGTTCTGCAGAAGAGAAGGAAGCAGGGCCATTATCCCAGCATTCAGTTCTCTGTGCACGTATTTCTGCTTCTCCTGCGTGTCATTTGTGATCATTTAGGAAACCCACTGCCCTTTTGTACAAAGAAAGCAGACTTTTCATCTCAGGAATGAAAATTACCAAACAGCAATCTGAAAGCAAATGTCAGAAATTCAGGTTGAAGCAGAAATGGATACTAAATTTCCTTTCTCTCCTATGAGACCATGAAACACTAACCAAGAGAATTTTAATTTCTGGATTTCTTCATGACTTTTATCTCAAACATCTTAACTGAAAATATTAATAATTAAGCAAACTAAATCTTTGCTCTTCTTTTCCTCATCTCCCCACCCCAGCCTGCAGTACTGTCCATAAAGGTGGGAAGTTATCCTCATTCAAATCCAGGTGGAATTATAGCTTTTACAGCCACTTTTTTTCTGGAATTTTCTGCCAAGTTGCATTACTGTGTGTTTTTCTCAATGAACTACTTTGTGGATGGTTAAGAACAAGAATTCTTTGAAATATGTATCTGTAAATTACCAGAAAAAAAGATAATCCAGATTTTTAAAACTCACCGTCTACAGGCTCAATTAGTTGAAGAATACACACTGCCTAACTTGTTAAAGGCTCTAAGAATATACAATTTTAGAAATGACAGCTCCAAGCTGAACAGATAAATTAAGCTCATCTTCTTAGTCCACGACAGAAGAGAAGATAAAAGATTAAAGACAGTAATGTTGAGCAATTCTCCTGTCCAGATTCCAGGTACGTTCGAACCACCTGCCCCTTATGCTCAGGGCAGATGAGAGCCCCTGACAAGTGATGAGGCCGTGGCTTCGGCAGAGCAGGCTCTCCAGGGGGGATCAGCACTCAGAGCCGGACCCCTGTTCACGTGCAGAGCTGAGGCCTGTCCTTCACCTCTGAAACAACTGAATGACTTCACATGTTTTTTAGGGGAGAACATAGGAAAATTATACTAGAGCAAGATATTTATATGCCTTGGAAAAAGTCACATTTATTTAACTATGATTTTATTCAATAGACTTGGATTCTAAACTGGTAGCTCTCAACAGAAGTAGAATCCAATTTTCAAGCAAGTTTGGTCAGAAACAATTCTTTAAATCAGGTGTTGTCCTTTATGAGACACCCCTCAGACACTAGGGGACAAGTGGACATAATTGAGGAGGCTTTCAAACGCCTCACTGTATGAAAAGCTCCTCGTGTGAGGCTGGTGTGGACAACCTGTGCAGAGGCTTCACAGCTTTCATTAGATTTTCAAAGGCATCTCTGGGGACAGAACCCAAGCAAGGGTAAGATCTACTTTTTTTGAGAATAAAAATAAAAGATTTTTGTGAATAAAAATAAAAGATTTTTGTTTTGTTTTTTAACTTGGAAGCACACTGAGAATTCACAACAGGGAATTTTAGAAATAGGTAGACCAGGCTTAGAAAAATGACCCACAAGGGACTCCGAAAAGCCTATTAACACCACGTTAGCACCCCGGCAGAAAGGGGATGGCTTCCTTGTAGAGAAGGGACACAGGCAAATTTGAATTTGAGGCCCTCTGGCCCTCCCCGTGAGAGACAAAGATGAGAAAATGGAAAGAAACACAGGAAAACAAAAGAACATTTAATGTTAAAAGCTAAAAGACAAGTATCAAAGACAGTAAAAACAAAAAGAACTTTGTGAAAATAAAAGCTACAAGAACGAGTTTCAGGGAAGGCAAAAATGCTGAAGAAACAGACACAAATGATGCTCTGGATCTGTGTATCCCTGCATCCTGCTCTGACCAGGTCATAGTTTCTCCAGACTCCCTGTCATTTCCAGGAATGCATTTCAGAGGGCCCTGCCTTGGAGAAAAAAAACAGTGGATTTCTCCAGACTCAACCTGAGTCACTGAATCAGTGAGGGGGGCGCCACAATGGTCAGCTGACACTGTCGCTAGAACCTCTCCTGCCACAGCATGGCCTCCGACCCAGCACCTCCACTGCCCACGCTCACCTGCTGGCCCGCGGTGACCCTGGAATGAACAAAGCCAGGCAGGTGCACCTCGGGAATTCATCTGTCTGCAGTCGTAGCCACTGCTGACCACCCCTCCAGACCAGAGCTCCCCTGCCTCTCCACCCCATGACAGCCTCCTGGTTCTCCCACCTCCCTCCACCTCCCGTGCACCAGGCACCCTCCTGGCTCCTCCCCTCTCGTGGGTCCACATGCTCTTCGTGGGTCCCTCCTGCAGCTGCAACCTTCTCCCACACAAAGACGACTCCCACCTTCATCACCAGCTCTGACTCCTCTTGCCAACCCTGACTTCACAAGAATGCCCTGAGCAGCTCAAATCTCACCCATCATGGTCCCTTCTCCAAGTTTACCTGAGAACTGGCCCTAAGAACTGGCCCCTGCCACTCAAATGAGTCATGACAGCTTCTTGGAGCCTTCTCTCCCTTTCTCCACCCATTTTTAGCAAGTCTAGCACGGGGAGTCTGTCTTCTACTTCCTCTGCCCTATTTCTAACCCTCACCGTCTCTCCTTTGGACCACTGCAAATGACTGTTACCAGACTTCCCATCTCTAGACTCTCCTTTCCAGGTCATTTTTTTAATGCCATCCTCAAGTTCTTTCTAACACAGATTTCATCACGACATTCACCTCTGCAGCTTCAACTCCTCGCTACTTTCTGCCTTCACAAGGAACTCTAAACTCTGAGTGTGTCATTCCGGCCCCACCTTCCATGATTCTCCCACACACGTGACCCACAGGCAAGCTACTCTGGGACATGAGCCACTGTCCCTATATTTTCATGCTTCTGACTATATTTGAAAGTCCCCTCAGTTCTTCCCAGAATGCTTTCCTCCCTCCATTCTTTTCCTAGTAAACCTGTATTTGTCCACCCAATCTCAGTCTAAATGTCACCATCTCCCTGAAGTCTTTCCTGATTTTCACCCCAGAATGAATGCCTCTCTTCCCTGTTTGCATAGCACCTCCCTAAAATGGCAATGACTACTGCTGTGTGGCTCTCAGTTACCAGCTTGTCTCCCCTACCTGACTGCTCAGTGTGTGCACTTACATGTGCTGAACTAACAGAAAAAATAAGGATATTCTTTGTTTAAGGAATTTCACCTTCAACCAAATTCCTATATTGAGGTAACCATAACACATAACTAGGTTTCTTTCTATTATTATTACAAATTAAAAATAACCTGATTTTAATGATACGACAAACTATGTTAGGACACAGTAAAGGATATGAACCATACAAAAATGGAGTCAATAACTGCTAAAACAATGTCACCCAAAACAACAGCTAAATGGTTAGAACCCTGAAAGATAAAAACAGGGGAAAAAACCTGAATGTCCAAGTTTCATTGTATTATAGTAATTATCAACTGATGAAGAAAACGATTCATCTCATTTCATTTTACAAAAGCCACATAAAAGATTTGATTGCCTAATAGACTTGTATTTAAGCACATGGAGATGATATGTTTTGGCAGCAACAAATGTTAATTTGTCATTAATTTGTCCATCAATAATGTAAAATTGCATTACGGGGTGGCAAATCAAACAGATCACGTCCCACCCACCTTGGGTCAGCTGCTTCAATCTCTGCCCCCTCCACACCAAGCCTGCAGCCACAGCCCCTAAAGAAATGGACTCCTTAGCTTCCCCATGCATGTGAAAGGACAGGGAAGAAAGTAAAACGAGGAAAAGGAACTGAGTGGAAGGGTATGAACAAACCATCGATTGGATCCTGACAGGTAATCATATTTAAAACAGTTACATTAAGATGCTGAGTATGTAAACTTTTAAAGAAATACAATGTAATCTATATGGGGCATATTTATCCGTTCTATTTTCTTTCTAAGATTCGTTTCCTGTGAATTATATATATAAATGCAAACCAAAGTTCTTCATTATTATGTAAAGGTAAAAATAAATGTAACTTTCAAGGAGTCAAAGATGAAAAGAGCAGGCGTATCTAACACAGAATATAGGTGGATCAAAGACACCGGAAGAAAAATGAAGCTTTTACCATTAATGGACAAATGTCCTGCTTTGAGGGTCAGATTAAAATATGTGAAGTCAACGTATGTGGCAACATACGGATCATTCACTCTGTGCATGGTTATCTGATTTAAACATCTAATACAGGAGACATTTTGAGTAAAATCAAAAGGTTCTCTGAATCAGCTAAAAATTTAATGAACTTCATAAACACTCAGTCATCAACCATATTATTAAGGAAAACTGAGAGCTAGAAATCTAGGGGTCTTTACAGGTGCAAATATTCGGACTCTTCTCCAGAGTTAATCATCGCTGCAGGCATCGCCAGGGCCACTGTCCCCTTGCACACCACCTTCTCCTGGCTGTTCCAAGAGTGGGGTCTGCTGACTCCTCCAAACACTGAGCCCACCAGGGTCAGAGAAAACTTACAATCACATGAGACCTGGGAGAGCGATGACGAGTCACGTCTGTATGTGTGAAAGGTGGAACTAACTTTCTGTTCATTCACTCGTGTTTAGGCCGAGGGTTAGGGAAGAGACTAATGCGTTCAGAGTGCATAATGATGAAGACAAACGTTCGTTATAAAGAACCACCGCGAACATTTTTAAGATGGAGCTAGCTCCTGGGATGACACCAAGTGATGCCTTCACAACCATACCATTTTAAAAAATGCTCTGCTTAGCCAAAAAAAAAAAAAAGAGAGAGAGAGAGAGAAATATTACACAGGGGGAGAAAAAAGCTCAAGTTGAGCCTTTTTCACAAATTTCCTATTTTTAAAAATTCATCTCAGTAGATATAAATGAAAATCACGTTGCACAGCAACAACAAAAAAGGCACTAGTGGAATTATTTAAGTTTTACCCCGATGACTCTCATCACGCCTTCAATGGCCGCGAAGACAAAGTAGAGCAGCCCCAGTCCGACGACCCGGTGCATGACAGTCCCCAAGCGGGGCCTGGAACGAGGAGGAGGTGACAGAAGAAAGAAAAACAAAAAGCAAGGTAAGTACAGCGTACCTGAATACAGTAACTGGCCCCGTTTCCAACACCAGAGAAGCCACTTCCCACTCAAGCCCCCCTCTCCTGCCTCTGAGGCCCGCTGTTTTAGGAAATAGCGTATCTGGGAACACGGCAGAAACAGGCTGAGGAAAAGCGGGCCTCCTTCTCTAGGACGTGAAGCTGTACTGATGCCCAGAAAGCAACATTTTTAAGGCCAGAGGATTTTGCTGCTGAAATCCAAGCCATGCACTGAACATAGCCCAGGTACTGTTTTTTTCTATAGAATGGACACGAAGATTGATGAAACCCAGGAAGGTGAGTGCCAACTTCTAAGTGTCGCTGGTAGAAACAGTCACTTAACTCTGTCGCCAACATTAATTACGAACCATACTGAGATGTGGTTTGTCAGAGGGGACCCACTGATTCTCTGACTCGGGCAGACAAAGAGAAGGATGTCAGGGGCTCGTGTCCCACCACCTTCCTCCCCCTGACACCCCCAGATGGAAGTCCTAACAGGCTCCAGCTTCCATTCATCAAACTGAAAAGAATTAAAACATTTTTGATTCTTTAAAAGTATAAACAAATGAATTGGGAATAGGCAAAGATGATAATTTTTTTCAATTAGTAATTTGAAGACAGAACTGAAATTTCATATTTGCAAATCAGAATTTACCTGCTAACATGTTTTAGTTCAAAACCCCTTCTCAGAGTAATTAGAAGTGGAGGCCGGTTTTGAAAAAAATAATTATGATAGTCATTTTAAAACAAATCTAGATAAAAACTGAACTATTACTCATAGCTCATATTTAAGACTATTTATCTAATTTAGTTCACCTAAATTCTGATTCATTGCACCAGCTTACTGGAACCTCCCGACAGCCAGAACTGTTACTGCGCTCGCTTTACGAGGGTCAAACACAAGCTGATGGTGTGGGGTCATTTAAAAAAGGCTGTGCCCTACACACCAGCCCCGTCTTCCATTCCTTTTACAGCCACCACCCTCCACAACTTGGCACCTGATGTTCACAACTAGAACTGGGAGGTGTCACAACATTCCACAAGAGGGTTTTGTGTTCTGTACACTGTACTGAGGCAAAAAAAAAAATAATAATAATAATAATAATAATAATAACAATAATAATAATTAAAATTTTAAAAAGCACATGAGAGAGAATCATAATACGAGTCCAAGGAAGAGAAGGTTTCCTGGCAGACAGCTCGCTAACTCAGCAGGCTGCAGCTCACATGCACACACACGTGTGCTCCGTGCTGAGGTCCTGAGTGCCCTCTGTGCCACTCACTGCAGCGGGGCCTCGGGTGCAGCAGGACCCAACAGAGCAGCCTCAGTGGAGGGATGGGGCCAAACCTCACCAGGACAGAAGATTAGGGAAGTGGAAGTGGCCAAGTACAGATGACCCAGTGGAAAAGGCTGCTGCACCCACGTGAGGGGAATGAGGGGAAGCAAGTAGAGGGCCATCTGGGTTCAAGGGAGGGTTCTGTTCCTGAAGAAGACAGAAATAACAGCGTGCTGATGGGGATGACCCCACCAAGGAGGGCTGTGACAGAGGAGAGCAGGGTGGACTGCTGGGACAGCTGACAGAGGAGATGCCAGGATCCAGAGCACAAGGCCAGGGCAGGACCTAACCACGCAGGGATAGTCCATGCCTCTTAGGAGGGAGTAAATGTGTGGTCCAGAGATGGGGAGAATGACACAGATCGGATGGCAGGAACGTGTCAGAACTCCCTTCTGATGGCTTCTACTTCCTCAGAGAGAAAAGAGCCAAGATCAGCTGAGATGGATGAGGGCAGGGAGTTGTGAGGAGAGAGAAGGGGTACATGGTGCAGAATGGGAGAGTGAGAAGCCAAACTGGAGCTGGCTGGATCTGCCAGCAGCACTAAGGGTGCACTTGAAGTTCAGGGTTGTGAAATGACATGAGCTGGGCAGCGGGGCCGGGTGTTCCTCTCAGGCTGATGCTGCTGCCCCGGGCTGAGCCTGCACAGATGGAAGGCGGCCCAAGGGACGCTGACAAAGGCCTCAGGAGTGGCAGGGGTGTTCAGTCCCCTGCTGGACTGAGGAAGGCGGCGGGATCAACAGGCCAGAGGTCACAGCAGGGACGAAGAGTGACTGCAGCTGACACGTTAGAGAAGGTAAACAGGAAGCAGAGGAGGGACGGTTGGAAAGTGGACTGCTGAAATCTGCCACACGAAGGTGCTGTTAGACACAATAATGAATAAATAATAATCAAGTCTAGAGAATGGCCTTGGGACTCGGGAGCTGAGGGGTGACAGGTAAGGGCAGCAGAGGGGAGGCAGTGAGATCCGGTTACTTAAAGGATCCTCACATGGACACTGAAATCACAGGGAATCCTGCCGGATGAGTGCTGAGGAGGAGAAAGACAGGGACGCAAGGGCTGGGAGACGCCAGGGAGAAGACGTAGCTGTGATCTTGTCTGAAGGCTCGAGCTTCTGGGAACCAGAAGGTCTTAGGGAAAAAGAAAAACAATGGTCTGAAAAAGGCAATGAGGGTGCAGAGGACAGGCTCGTCCGTGTTCACGCCCAGTGACTCACGGGTAAGAGAGAAAAGAGCTGCTGGAGAGGGTCCCGGAGAAGCGGGTGCTCGGGGGGCAGCCAGGTTTCAGTCAGGAAATTACCGCTGCCCTGGTGTTTGATCAGAGTGCTTACGGTATCTCAGACACAATCACATCACATAGCTATGCTGTCTAGGAAATGGAAAGTGGTCTGAACTTCAAGAATCATTTAAAATTTTCCATTATCCTTAAAGTTGGTTATTCATCTAACTATAAAAAGTTACTGGAATTCAAACTCAGGATCTTTATTTGAGGAAAGTATGAAACAGCCAGTGTACTGGAGATCCTTTAGAATCAGAAACACATCCTTGCAGACGCTTCCCTGTGGGGTCTGCTGTGACCCTGAGAGGTGCCCAGTTTCACAGATGCACGCGGAGGGGATCACAAGACTGGAGACTGTTCTCCAGGTCCCGGTACTTACTTCACGATGCCGTAACCCAAGCTCACGATGATCACGAGGAGGCGAGCCAGCGTCCTCTTAACTGCAGATATCAACTCCGCGAACATCAGCAAATCTTGGGCTGAGGGGGAGAAGGAAAACCCATTCACTCTGGGGGCCTCTGGAGGCCGGCCGCCTCCAGTCTAAACGTGTGCTGTGTACAGCGACATTCTGACCTCAGACGAATTGGCCACGCTTAACTTCAAAGTCAGCTCATCCGAGTGCTGCCTGAAACCTCAGTGAAGGGGATTCACCACCTCCTGAAAACTCCCTCCATGTCTGATCGACTGATGGGTACAGCTATCTCACGTGCACCAGAAATCTGTCTCCCTGAGCCCCTCTGTTCTTATTCTCCCCCTTGGGCTACCCTTTTCCTGTCCTCTAAATACCTGAAAACCACCACATCCTCAAGAGTTCCCTTTTCTCCAGGCTGCCGTCTTCATTTATTATTCGCTTGTGGCTGTCACAGTAAGAGACACCAGGATCCCTGCCCTCGTGAGGCTTGTACTCTGGCTGGACAAGCAAACAGAACTCAGCACGGCAGGTGCAGAGATAACACAGCATCTCCCAGGACCGGGAGGAAAGCAGCCCAATCCACGTGGCAGGAGAGCAAACGGGCCCAGAGAAGGTTCTCAGAGGAAGTGACGTCTACACCGGGGTTTGAAGGCCGAGTGGGAGTTAGCTATTTGGGGGGGAGGGGGGGAGGGGGGAAGAGGCACACGCAGAGGCAAGGAGGAGAAAAGAGGAAAGTAAAATACGTTGCAGGAAGTGAAATCCTGGCATGGCTGCAGCAGAGCGTGTAACGAGGGGTCTCAAGAAAGGAGCTGGGACAGAGGCAGGGCCCCATCACCCAGGGGTTTAGGCCGGGCCAGGAGTCTAGGCTTGATGCTAAGAGCCGTGGGAAGTCTGTGATAGTAAACAAGGGGGTCAAAAGGGAACTGGTAAACTACGGCCCGCAGGCCAAATCTGGCCCTATATCTGTTTTGTAAATAAGGTTTTATTGGGACTCGGCCATGCCCATGTGTTGTCTGTGGCTGCTTGCATGCTACAAGGGCAGAAGAATTATCAAGAATGCTCTACTTAGCGGCTTGGACAAGAACTAGACTGCAGGAGTGAAAACTGGTCAGCAGGCTATTTGAGAAGTCCAGGCAAGAGATGATGAGTGTGCTGGCAGGGAAGACAGCAAGAAGCAGAGAGACACCCAGGAACCAGCTGTGACCGCACCTAGTCAGTCGTGTTTCAGGTCCCATTTCTCCACCTTCTCCGCAAGAAATCTCAAGAGACCCTGAGGAAGTCCAAATACGCTAAGTTCATGACATTCCCTAACCGAACCCAGGAGCACAGAACAAAGAAGTCAGTTGACATGGCTTATTCTTAACCTACCCTCGTTGGGGCCTGCCGATCACCACTTCCCATCCCTGCTGTGGTTCTTCTAAATTCTATCCTCCCAGGACTGATGGCAAGCAAGACAGCCTGGGTGACAGAATTCACACTTGAGAAATGAGAAACGGCACCGGCCCAGGCCCAGTCTGCCGGCACCCCTCCTTTTCCAGAGGAGTCTGGGGTTCCTCCCCCCAGATGGTGTCATCTCACAGGGCTTGAAGTCCCCGAGGACGGCAGGTGATCTCTCCTCTCTGCATGGGTCTCAGGCTTTTGCTGCCCCTCACCCGAGTTCACGGCACCCGTCACCCTCTCTAGACAAGAGGACCACCACTGGCAGCAAAGGAGCCGACCAGCCTTCTCTGACATTCAGGGACGCTTTAGCCCCCAGGCAGGGGCAGCAGCTCTGTGCTTCCTTCCATGGCTGGCTGAGGGCACACACACATCACTACCACTTCTTAGAGAGCAATCGTGCCTCTAGCATGCCTCCCTGGATGCTTCTCCCTTCTTCATTCTTCTGTACATGTCCTTTTAAACTTTTTATTTGGGGAAACTACAAACACTCCCCAACAGAGAGAAAGTGATACAATGAACTCCCACGTACCCATCACTCAGCTTCCTCAGTTATCAACATGATGCCAAATCTGTTTCATCTGTATTCCAACTCAGCTTTTTTCCCTGGAGTATTTTAAAATAAAGAGCAGGCACAACCACACCATCTGAAAGCCTGTACCACGATCACCTGTCACTGACCGCTCAGAAGCACGTTCCTGACGCCTTCTACCCTTTTGAGTGATCTCCCTTTTCGAAGGAATTGCCGTTCCTTTACTTCTCTGGCCCTTTTGGACTCTGTCTGTCGAAGTCTGGGGCACACATCTGAGGATGTCCAACGGTACGCCCTCCCCGCATCCCATGTTCCACTGTGTAAACTGCGATGGTGCCTCTGTTGGTCATGAAGTTCTCTGCAAGAAGCCTGCAGACACCATCCATCCTGACACCTCTGATTTTATTCCCTGTGGCCAAATTTTCTTTTCTTTTTTATAGAGAAAAGGAGAAGAAAGAGGATGGAGGGGCAGGGCGGGGATGGAGAAATAAATTAAAAGGATTGGCAGCACCTAACGTCCCCGGTCCAGAACTTTGTGTTGTTTAAAGCCAATCGCCAGTAGCTGAACCTTCGGGAACGGGAACTTTCTTCTCCCCAGGAGGAGAGTGAGGGAAAGTCAGCAAGGAGGAAGAGAAAATGAAGACAACATACATGCCAGCCTACATCACAGTCCTACTCCGACATTCTCCTCTTGGCTTCTCTCCTCTTCATCTCCAATATGGTTGTTCCCAGACCACTGTAGGAAGGGGTGGGGTGGGGTCCCACAGCTCTGCTCACAAATGCTCTGAGGCCCGTGGGTCACACCACACTTATAGACACAGTCACTACTTACTTGATAGCCCAGTGCTGTTGATGTTTTGGTATTCAGCATAAAAAACTGCCTTTTCAAGCATTCCCAGGAAAATGACAGCTGCAATCCAGAACTGGATTCTTAATATATCTTTCCAGTAACAGGCAGACCACAGCAGCCAGAGGACACCATATAAAATATACACGATGCACATCACCATGTAGAACTGTGGGGAGAGAAGCAATTTTAATCAGTGAACGCCTTCTGATCATTTGGAAAGTGACATTTCTACATTCAGTTTTGTAATCTTTTATTTTCCAGTCACCGTGGAACCAGAAATGGGGGGTACGTCAAAACGTTAGTTACTAAGGAATTACCACCACTGAGCTCTTAAAATTTTTTAACTTTCCAATTAGAATATAAAATTCATTTTTTAAAAAAAGGAACAAAATGATGAGAGATACTCACAATCATTAGAGGCCAATCCGATGCAGAGATATATCCATGAGGCCCCATCATAGAAAGAGAAACTAGCGAAAAGTAGGGTGGGGGCAAAGAAACGAAGGAGTTAGATGAACAATTAGTTCTTCTTAAGTTTTTAAACATAAGCACATCTTAAGGCTCCAAGAATCCAAACCTAGTTAACAATGGATGAATTTCCCCCTAGCGCACACGAAGTACTGGATGATTACCCGTTGTGGGATTATGTAACCTAACAAGACGCCTTTACTTGTATACATGCTGTTGTAAAACGTGGGCCAAATCGGATCTTAGGCAGCCAGCAAAGTAGCCCTGGCCTTAGACTGGCCCTTGCTGAGTCACTGAGCTCGCGGAGGACTTTGTCTTGCTTCATGTAACTTGGATACATTTCTGCACTCCAGGATCTAGTTTGGTTTGTGGTCTGACAGAGCAGGAATAAGGAGTGGCAAAATGGCACCGGGTCCGGCCCCTGTTTGGCATGGCCTGGCCCGGGATGGCACCTCCGGGAGGAAGCCCTGCTTCACACTCCCCCAGAGCAGCCAGCTCCACCAGCTTCCCGCGGGGAAGCCCAGCTCAGTGCCTCCTCTGCAGCCACGCCTGACTCGCCCCATTGCTTCCTCCAGCCCCACCGGACTGGGTGCCCCTCAGGGACAGAGCCTGGCTTCAGTCACTCTGTGTCCCCCATCTGCAAATCCCCAGGATCCTCAAATGCTGTTTGGCCACTGTCAGCCCAGCAGACGCCCACCCTAGAAGACAACAGCCAAGGCAATTCTCAGACATGTAAAAGCGCTCACTCCCTTGAAAACTGCGTAGTGCGAGCGCGGGCTCACCCGCGTGCTGGGACCCACAGCCTAATGAAGCAAAGAGAGTCTGCCTCCGGGCAGGCGGAGAGCTCACAGACCACAGAAGCCACGCTTGCCAGCAACACGACTTTACTCTCAGGCTACAAATAGATGTTTATTTTTTAAAAAAAAATGTTTTTTTAAAGAACAAAAATTTTAAGCCCCTGATAATGGCCATTTTCAATAAACAGAATATGATCTCCTTCAAATACAATTAAGGTGATGCCTACCTATTTCTGTGTTAAAAAAAATTTGTTTTTAATCTAGAAGGATGAAGAATTATATATCCCTCTCTGAAGTTAGACATTTAAAGAATTTAACTTAAATTACTTTCAAATTTCTATTCCATTAAAAAAAATTAGAGTTAAGATAAGCATAAAGTTTTAAGTGCCCCAAACATATTCATTTTCGTGATTACCAGAAATTCATTTTTGAATGATGTGTCTTAACAGAGAATACAGATTTGGGTCAATGACGAAAATACAGAATATAGTAAAAGCGGACAATAAACATGCATGCAGTTGAACTATACCATTCAAATTCCAGTCTGCATCTGTTTTTTCTGTCTTAATTGAAACAATAAAGATATGAAACCCATCTCTCTGTGTTTTGGCTATAACATCCTGAAACAGAAAAAAAAATCCTTTGTTATTTTTAAAGATTGCTATGTAAGACACAGATAAAACAGTTATTCACCACATTCTAAAACAACTTTTAAGAATTGAATTGGGGTACTTAAAATACATACACACACACACACACACACACACACAGACAAAAGGAGTGGTGGGCTGTGGGAGGACAGTGGGCAGTGAAAGGATTTCTTTAATTTTTTTTTTTTTAATCACCATCCTCCCAAACCCAAAGGGATGTAGGTGGAAAAAAGCCTTTTCCATCCTCCAGTGTTTTCTTTGTTTTGTTTATTTGTTTGGGGAGGCAATTAGGTTTATTTATGTCTTTTAATGGAGGTACTGTGGATGGAACCCAGAACCTCACGCATACTAGGCATGCAGTCTACCACTGAGCGATACCCTCCCCCCGGAATGTTTTCTACTTTTTATATTTCTACAGGTTTCCCCCTAATGTGACCATTCAAATGGTTTTTCTAATATTACTCTTCCCATGTTTTATCCTCATGTCATCAAGCATTCAGTTTTTGAATTTTTTTTAATTGAATGGGGGAGAAAGATATCAGATAACATTGTTAGAAATGACTCAGATTCAATATGCAGGCTAAATTGTTTAAATTCCTTAAGGCACTATGTTAACGGCAATCCCACTGAGGGCTGATACTGCCCACTGGAATGCCAGTGAACCCTCCCGTGCCTCCACGTAATGGGGCCGGACTCTTGACGTTATTCCTTCTTGAGTATTTTCTATCCTTCCCTCCACATCCTGCTCCTCCACCTGAGACAGAGTTTGTGCAAAGCAAAAAGTTGCTCTTGTCTCTGCAAAGTGAATGCCTTTCCGCTACCAGGCTACTCTGTCAGATGCTGAAGGAAACAAGAAACGGGGAGAGTCACCGTATAAAAGCAAACATCAAGCTCCCCCAAATCTGCTTTCGGTCCCTACACACCACTCCTTGGAACCTTCTCAGCCTCTTAGTCTTCTGATTTTCAGTAATTCCCCAAAATACCTAATCTCCATCTCTCCCCTCATGCTGCATCAAGGTTTCTGTTCCTTAACGTTGATGCATACTGGCCCATTGCTTTCAAAAGTGGAATTCTATTTTTTAAAGAAAGACTCATAGAAGTTAACCTTAAATCACAACTTCAAAGAGACTTTTAAACAAAGACAGAGACAAGTATGTATGTTTTAAACAATGCTTCTTTTTCTTTCCTAATTCTACTAACCCTCCTTTATATCACTCTCCATCAGCAGATTCTTCTGTCTTACTACAACTTGTATATATTTTATTTAAAGACAAATAAAAAGACTTACCGTTGACCCTTCCCGGACTTGAAACATTTCTGGTATTTGTTATTAGTTCTTTATTCTGGAAAAAAAGAATAGAGTAATTCCATTTTATATTGCTGCATTTCCATAAGAAAAAGATAGTTTAAAGATCAAGAAAATAAACGTGTTATGAGAAAAGTAAAGATCTGAAAGCTGAACACCAGAGAACAAACTTCATTGCAGCCCAAACATGACAAAATCCTAGTTTTGAAAAATTACTTCCTTAATTACAGCAGTGATTACCACTGGAGGGGAGGGAACTGCGAACTCAAAGAGGGCTTGAGGTGCTCAAATGCACTGTACTCGATCTGGGTCTACACGGGTGGGTTCAGAGTGTGAAAATTCATCAAACTCTATGCTTCTGATACACACATTTTACTGTAGGTTTATTACACCTCAACAAAATTTTTTACACAACCTTTTAAAAATGTTTATTAAAGACATTTTCATTTTAGAATGTACAGAAAACAAAAAATAAGTTAAAATGACCTGCAGCCTCACTGCCCAAGGATGACTGCTGTTAACATTTTGGAATCTAGTCTTCTAGGCTAGGAGAACAAAAGTGTAAAAAAGGAGGGTGCTCAAGCATGTTAAGTGCTGGTAGGTCCAGGATGCTGACAGAGCTTCAGTAAGAGGAACAGACCCCGAGATCTAACAGCATTGACGGCCTGTGACCTTGACTACAGCTGCTTTGAGGGAATTGTGGGGGCAAAGGTTCGACTCAGGTGGGCAGAAGAGAGGTGAGAGATGGCGTGACAGCAGACCACGGAAGGATGGTAAAAGGATCCCCTCTCAAGGAGGCTGCTGCAAAGAGGTGTAAAGAAAAGGAACAATGGTGCCGACATCTTTCTTATGATGACTGCAACACACACAGAAGAACTGATGTTAAAAATCAACAAATTAAGCACCTTCCTTTATCAAAATACTGATAAAACATAATTAAACTTGATACTTCTATCCACTGGAGAAAAATAAATTCTATTTCAACATGGCGAGACGAGTACTCACATTCAATGAGGGAAACACCTGTAAGTCGCTGTTGCAATCTAGGTTTTCAGTTTTTGTTGTCCAACATTCTGTGTTCTTGAAATAATGACCACAAAAGTCTTCATCAGCATTAAGTTTATGTTTTTGTGACAGCTCCTACCCAAGGTAAAATTATTTGTTATCATTTATTTCTACTTAATATCTAAATAATAACAAAAATTTATTTCAGTTTGGGACACTTGGAAACATGTGGTAGAACAAAATACAGAAAGGAAAAAAGCTTTGAACATAATTTTAAGTACAGCTGAGGTAATCATTAATATTTTAGCCATTTCAATGTGCTCAGATACAGTAACACATAATATAAGCATTCTCTTGCAGTAAGAAAAATGATTAAGATGTTACTATGAGGAAACGGTAAACAGAGAAATAAAAAATATTTTGTCCTAGGACTGCTTCCATTTTATCCCACATATAAAAGATTTTACAGAGAAAGAAAGCAGCATTTAACTCAAGGAAAGATAAATCAAACACTTAGTAACATAAAGCAAAGGAGGCAAACCCAGCTGGTACAGGGAAGACACTCATTCACATCAACTAACAGTGAGGTTCTTGGCTCCTAGATGGATGATTAAAACCATGCTTCTAATAGCAGCTCCTAGTCATCAAGGAAAGGTTAAGAGGCTTCCACTGGCCAAATATGGGACAATTTATGCAAAATACATAGAAATAGGAAGACTATCATCACACAACAAAGTAAAAATCAATGACTCCATATTGATAATTGATTGACTGATTGACAGATAAGACAGGGAAGAAGAGAGCCCTCATCCTCACAGCAGAATGCTAATAAATGTATACGAAAACACGGAATTAGGAAATCACCATTTAACAATCATAGAAATAACTCATTAGGCAAGAAATCAAAGAATGTTAAAACAAGGACTGATGATAAAACAGGACATTTCCATACAAATATAAACGCATTTCTTCACAAATTATTGTTCATAATAACAAAGAGAAAAGCAGTAACTTCACAGTGGAGAAACCTGGCAGAAATTTCCTTAACCAACTGATCAAAGTGAACATCACCAAAAATGGAACAAAACGGTATTTTCTGGTATGCCTGCCAAAAATGTAACCTGAATTTAGTTCTGAGGAAATGTGAGAAATACTCAAATTGAGGTATATTTTGTAAAAATAAATGGCTTGTACACTTCAAACATACCAATGTTGTATCGCAAGCCATCCCCTACCCACCCCCACCTCCAAAAAAAAAACCAAAAAACCTGCAGAAATGCAATGTGATCCTGGATTGGATCTGGTTCCAGAAAAAGAAAAGGGGGAATAAAAGCTGCTAAAAGGGATGTTGTTGGGACACTGGTAAAACGTGCATAAGGTCTGTGTATTAGATAACAGTATTGTTACCCATGTTAAATTTCCTGACTCTGACAACTGTGCTGTGTAATCCAGGTGAGGAGCTTCGTTCTCAGGAAATGCACACGGAGCCGAGCCCAGCCTGTTTCCTCCTCTCACACTCCCCCTCTTCTTTGCCCCGATGTCTCCCTTCCCCTCCTCACCTCTTTCTCAAACCTACTTAAACTCACTAAATCTACTCCTGCTGACTCAAGTCCTAGGTGCCCTATTACTAATTTTTTGAAGGAAGTGAAACTTCTGCATTTCTTAAATGAAGTTGATTCTTATTTGTGTGTGACCCACAGTCCCTTTATCGATGGTTCCTACAAGTCTGATTTAAACGTTTACGAACATTTTTCATAAGATGCAAGTAAACGAAAAGATCTGTATTCTCAGAAAGCACATACTTTGATACAATTAAAGCATTTATCGTCTTAAGTCCCAAAATAAATCTGTGGCACTTCTAAAACCACAATCTCTATTTCTAGCCTCCTCACTTGGTAAGCTAATAGATCTTATAATTTTTCCTTCATAGCATTACATACATAAAAAAAAACCGGTTTTACTTACTTCTAGCTCAGGATATTCATTGTGACAGGTATGGTACTTCAAATACCACTCTATGGTAAACTTCACAGGCCCGGAACAGCTGAATGACTTAACTATTTAGAAAAAGAAAGTCTCATTTAAATGAAAATATATATATATATATATATATATATATATATATATATATATATATATACACACACACTCCAATATAAACTTAAGGTTTCAAGAACGTAGTTTAAAATAGGCTACTTTAATGAAACAACAAGGAAAATATTACCTAATTCCCCCCAAAAGTCAATGCAAAATGAGACAGATAAATTCATTAAATTAAATGATTACAGTTAACCAAAAATTGCTGTACCACTGTTCATTTCATCTATATGTTAAGTCCAGTATTGGTTCTAGAGTTTCCACTAGCCAGAGCAGGGAGGTCTCATTAAACACACCAAGCAGGAGAGACACAGAAAAGTCACATCCTATCAGTGGTGCTAAGTTAGTTCTAGAGTAAAGGCTACTCCCCATCCATCCTAAAAGAAATTAAAAACAAAATTGGACAAGATCAAACAGACCCAAAAGAAACTTAACTATCTGCCAGAACAAAGCTGTTAAAGGAATACAACATCATAGTACTCAAGAATGTAGAATTCATGATATCCATCATCCAAACAAAAACACCAGGTATATAAAGCAGGAAAATTTGACTCATAACATGATACGAATCAGTCAATTTGACAAAGATGATGGAAATGACAAAGATGAGAGAATTAGCAGACAAGAATGTGAAAACAAACAAACAAAAGGAATGCGAAAACAACTATTAAATACTGATTGTGAAGCACAGAGAGGAAAGAGACTGAAAAAAAAAATTAACAGGGCCTCAGTGACCCGTGAGACAGTTATCAAGCAGTCTAACATATGTGTAAATGAGCCTCAGCAGGGGAGAGGAGGGGTGAAGAGAGACTGTCTCAGTCCAAGATCCAGGTAAGAGCTGAGATTGTTTTCAGTGTGGATACCCCGCTGTTCTAGCATCATTTGTTGAGAAGACTATCCTTTCTCTAATGAACTACCTTGGCACCTTTGTTGAAAATCAATTGACCTTATGTATGTGGCTTTATTTCTGGGTCCTCTAGTCTGTTTCACTGTTCTATGTGTCTGTCCTTATGACAGTCCCACACTGTTAGGATTACTGTAGTTTCTTGTTGAGTTAAAAAATCAGATAGTGAAAGCCCTCTAACTTTGTCCTTTTTAAAATTTCTTTTGGCTATTCTAGGGTCCTCTGTAGTTACTTATAAGTTTTAGAAACAGTTAGTCAATTTCTATGTAAGTTTGCTTGGATTTTGATTGGGATGAACTGAATTTATATATCAGTCTAGGAAGAACTGACAGTATAATGTTAATCTATAGATTTTTCAGATGTCCTTTATCAGGTTGAGGAAGTTTCCTTCTATTTCTAGTTTTCTAAGTTTTCATCATGAATGGGTGTTGAGTTTTTTCAAAGGATTTTTGGATCTATTGAGATGGTTATTTGGTATATTTCTTTTATTCTGTTAATATTATGAACTACACCGAGAGATTTTCAACAGTGGCTCCACATGACTGCATCCTGAATGGGGCAGCTAAGAGGGATCACCTAAGGGAAAGCCAGACAACTGATCCACCAAACAGCATGGACACATACCCCAGGGACCAAGGCTTAACTTTGCAGGCACTGAAATTTGGCTCTGTGAGAACACAGAGACTCAGTCACTCCTTTACCACACCACGGATGTAGACCTATAAACTAGAATGCCCAGTTACTCACTTAAAATAAACAATAACTGTAAAGTTAAAGTATAATGATCAACTAACTCTCTCTTCCGCATGCCCTCCTGGATGCCCGTGTGATGAGGAGGCTGCTTGGTGAGTGTGGCAGCAGGACAACAAGGCTCCGCCGGGGACTGCATCCACCCCCGCCAGCCACATGTTAGAGCCGCAGCCACAGGTCAAGAAAGACCTCTTCTCCCATCAACACTGGGAGACTGCCAGCTTTTACCTGACTAAACCCTCATTTTTTAATTCTTTGGCTCCTAACTCCCTTCTGCTGCCTCATTCTTTCTTTCTTTAGATATGTTATTACCGCTGTCTTGATTGTGGTCTCCTTTTAGGCTGATCTCAGACATTACACATTGACTTTTAAAAAATCAAATTCTGTCCTTCATCGGTCCATATAACTTCTTTCCCCCCACGTAAATTTACTTTTGGTCTGCACTAGTGTTTTAAATTTTATTTGTCTAGACATTGAGACATCAATTTATTAAAGCAATTAGATGCCCAATTGCTTTCCTCACCCACCATGGGCTTCAATTTCCTCTTACCAGGCTCTTATCACCACTGATGATCTATGATATCACTGAGCTGCTTTGAACCGCCTCTGCTTTCTAGCTGATGGCCGGCCTACCTCAGTCAGCAAAGACCACACATGATCAGAGGATGGTGTGGGAGGGAAAAGGGACCATGGCTGTGGATCCCACGAAGCCAATTTGCTCTACTGGACAAAAAACTATTCCTTATTCCAAAACTTTAACCCTGGCAACCAACTTACCTACTCAAGTTACTAGAAACACTAAGAGGAGTTCGAGCACAGTAAATGATCCAATGTAAACCCATTAAAAATACTGAAAACCTCCAGATCTATGACTTGGCAGCCCTGACACATCAGAATTTATACAGACAACACAGTCTCTAGCAAATATTTTCACTTTCATAAGACCTAAAATCCTAATTAAATTGTTAGCGTCTAGGAATTTTTATTTCATACTATGATCATGTGTATTTTTAGAAAAATTTCAGGGGTACCAAGGTTTCATCACAATCATGGCATTTGACATATTAATAAAAGGAATTTATTCAGAATCAAATTCCACAGAAGTCAAATACTTTTTCCTGAGAACTACTTTATTAGACTTTAACTATAATTTTTAAAGAATGATTCATATTACATTTTCTAAGACAGGATCCTGAGAAGGATCAGAAAAATCCCTTCTTGAAAATGACCAAGACTTGATGGGAACAAAAGAAACACTTAAAGAATGTCAGAACCACTTAAAAACAAAACATTTGCCTAGTTTACAATATAAAATATTATGTTATATTAGTTTGTAAAGTTAATGTATTAGTTTATAATATATTATATTACATATTACTCATTTACAATTTATTGTTATTTTAGTATTATACTAGTTTATTACACTTACCAGAAAACTTGATTTCCGTGGAGTTAAACATAGTTTTCCTAAATATCAAAGGTCCTGATTTCTAAAATGAAAAACAAAGAATTATAGAAAGATTCTGTCAAAAAATTTCTCTCTACTGTTTAAGAGTACAGTTTTATTGTGGAAAATATATTGTTCTAATCTTTTCACTCCTCCCTATGACCAGAGTGATTAGTTTTCAAATGTAAATCTGATCACATCACTAACTGGCGTAAAGCCTTGTTCCTCATGTCTACTCCCTGCAGTGGCCGTGAGGCGCCAGGGGCCAGGGGCCAGCAGTGCACAGGAGGTAGGGGCTGCTCGGATAGAGGACCTGTCTGTGCACCTGCAGTTGCTCTCCTGGTATCAACATAAATACACTTTGTGGGTTTTTTTTTCCCTCCTTAACGTTGGCACTCGGGGGTTGAACCCTGGCCCTCGTGCTCGCCGAGCACGCGCTCTACCGCTCAGCCACACCCCTCCACCACAACATAAAGCCACTTTGGTTAAAACAACCAGCCCTCTGCCCATGTCGTTATGGCTTATCACTCAGTCCTTACAACAGACCAGTTCCCATTGCGGCTCACCCTGCATAACCAAGGCCTGTCCACCTCTCTCGAGCCCTTATCTCAGTTCCTCAAAAACACGATACTCCTTCCTGCCCGCAGAACCTCAGAGGTCAAGCTGGAAACTTACTTAAAAACCCTTCCCTATTGCTCTTTCTTCATCTAGTTATTTCTGTCTTACCCCTGAAAGCCCCGTTCAAAAGCCCCTACATTTGTTACTTATTTAATGTCTACCCTCACCAAAAATAAAAATCCTGTGAGATTTTTACTAAATGAACAAATGTTTAGGATTGAAAGAAAAACAGATAGGACAAGCAGCTCTTTATCACCTCTTCCCTCTTCTCAACGCAGTTTCAACCACAGTAAACAATAGAACTCCCAGCCCAGATCCCGCCTCTGAGCTGCACATCCACGCACCCAGTCACCTAAAGGTCACATCCACTGGGAAGTCCAACAGACATTCCACACTCACCGGCAATAAACCAGATGCCGTCCCTTCTGCTCCCCTGCAACCCTCCCTGCACCGTCCACCTTGACTGTGGAGGATGCCATCCCCAGCCACCCAAGCCATGACTCCTTCTGGTCCCTCACCTCCATCCCCCAGTTTCCATGGCATGCCTACTCTGTCTCACAGACACTTCCCATTCTCACCATTCCTGCCGCCACTGTCCTAATTCAGGCCCTTGACGTTTCCTGCTATGCTTCTGCAGTAACTGGTACTTCTGCTTCCAGACCTGAGCCTACAATTCATCCTCAGACAGCATCCACGGTGATGAGCCTTCATGTCTAGAACCCTTCAATGACTCTCCCTCGTTCATACCCCAAAGTTGCTACTGGGGTTTTGGGGCAGGGGGCTAATCCAAACTATAAATGGGGTTTGTTGGGCCCACAAGGGGCCTTTTAAAAAAGCTTTGAATTAGTTGACATAATAAAAATATGGATTTTGGCTTCGCACTTTTTTTAAAAAAAGTGACCACCCTGCAGCGTCCACCAGCTGGAGACGAATTACAGTTGCCATCCTCAGCAGGGCCATGTATCTGCAGTCTACCACCTCCCCACGAGGCCCCCCGTCCCAGACCCAGCTCACTTCCCTCACTGATGTGACCTGCCTCAGCCCCCACAGGGCCTTAATTTTAGATCCTTGGCCTCAGGCTCAAGGTCAAATTCACACACAGAAGGCTATGGTGGCCCAAATCCCCTCGAACACTTCTGCCTTCAATCAGCAGAAACACCAAGAGTTTCCGCACTGCTGCTTCTCTCCTCCCCTCATTCTTTACCAAGATAATGTCTTTGCAGACCCGGCCAGGCACCAACTCCAGAAAGTGGGGCTAGGTGACTCCCTCAGTGCTCCAGTCATACCCCTAGAATGCCACTGTGTGTGTAATTACTATTCACAGATCTGCTGTTCCTACTTTATTTATTTATTTATTTATTTATTTATTTATTTATTTATTTATTTATTTATTTATTTGGTGGGGAGAGGTAATTGGGTTTATTTATCTGTTCTTAGAGGATGCTGTCCCTACTATTGCATAAGCTTCTTGAGAGAGGGCACTGTGTCTAAAACTCATCCTTGCAACAGTAGTGGGCAGTGCAGTACAGAGCTCACTGGCAGGCACTCAAACTGGTGCCCTTACAGTCAGAAGAACCATTTCTTGATAGATTTGCGGTACAAATGAAAGAAAACTCCACTTTCCTGTTCTGAAGTTCTGACAACTTGAAATGGGAAAAAAATCAGCCTACTCTTTGCAAAGAGGAGCTTCATGGACTGCTACTGGTCTGAGTCACACAGGACTGCAGATTACGCAGGACTCAAAGACAAATCTCTCTCCTTCATGCAGGAAGCAAAGTCATTTTCTCTCCATGGCCTTTGGAGTCACACCATCTGAAGTCTACTTGGCAAAGATCTTTTCAGATATACAAGTAATCTGTATGCAGCCGATTTGCTTCCAATTTATTCTGGCTTAGTTTATGCTATTGCTCATTCACTACAGAAGCAGCATGAGAGATCATAAGTGTGGTTCTCTGAGTTCTGCTTTTTGCCATTCAGAGAAATTCAATAATGGAGATATGCAGGCTCTAACACTGGCATACAAAATAGGGCACAAACGCAGGAGAATCCTGAGAGAAATGGTTGCACTGGGTCTTAAAGATTCAGAGATACCTGCTCTTTCTTCCATGTAGCTTTCCTGTTGTAGGAAGAATGCGTAGCCTCTGGCACTATTTTCTTTTTTTGGTTGAGAAAATCAAAATATAAGTTCTGCCCCTTAGAATACGGACATCGATTCCATACATGTGGAAAATACTCATCACGAACAGAGCTGGATGAATCATCTGACTCTAGAAACGCAAGAGATAACGCCTCTTCGACTTCCTGTCCCTCTTTAGCAAATCTTTCCAAATTTCTACCCGGGCATTCCTCCCACATCAGTTCATGTAACTACTGGATGCCAAGTTCTCAAATGGCCTGCCCTGGAAAGGAAGTTTCCAGGCACTCATGCCTCCAGACTAGCCTTGCAAACATCCCTTAATTATACATCCCGCCCCATTTAAACATACACACACACACACACACACACTCCCGGAACTGTGACAGGAGCCCTGGAGAAGTTTAGGAACCCAAGATGACGGAAAGAGGGGTAGGGTGACTACTGCAAGTTCCCTTCTCATTTAAAGGAAAAAAGAAAAGAAAAAAAGAAAGCGGCACAAGCGCTTTCTAAATTTATGCGGAAACTGAAGCCCTGGAGTGTCCACGCTGTGGCCTCACGGGTGTGGCCTTGTGGCTGCACCCGGGCCGAGGAAGGGTCAAATCCAAAGATGCCTCTAGGCGTGCCGAGGGGTTCCGGGCTCAGGTCTGAATAAAGCAGGACCTGATCTGTCCAGAGCACGTCAGAGCCGAGCGAGGGGCAGGACTCCGGGAAATGTGATCCTCATCAGCAGTAACAGGGTTCAGAAGGCTGAGCCGCCCCGCGCACACGGGCTTGAGATCTTCCCCATCGCCTAGGTCGGGCCTGAGGAGGGGGCGCTCCCCGCCCACAGCAGATAAAAGGCCCCGAGGGGACCCCGAGCAGGCCCGGCCAGATGGACAAGCCCGGCGCCGGGCTCCTAGGGCCGAGCGAGCCCCGGGAGGACCCTGAGGGCCCGAGATCCGCCTTGCCTCGGTCCCGACACTCCACTTACGTCATTGACAGTCGCGGCCCAGACCCCGAGCTCGGGGACGGCGCCCACGGCCGCCGGGCCCCAGCACAGGAGGCAGAGGGCGACGCGCAGCAGCGGGCCCCCGGCGGGAAGGCGGCGGCCGGGCGGGAGCCAGACCCCGGCGCGGCTGGCGACGGCCATCTCGACGCGGAAGCCGCACCTGGCGCTCCACGACGCCCGCCACGCCCCGGGCCCGCACCTGGGGCAGCTCCGCCCCCGGGAGGCGGGCTCGCGTCCGGGAAGTGTGGCGGGAAATGGAGGCGGGGCGCAGGGCTGGCTGGGAGTGGAGCTAGAGGCGGGGCCCGGGCGTGGAAAGGACAGGGAAGGCGGGGGAGGAGGGGGGAGTCCGAGCATGGAGGCAGGGCCAGGAAGGGGCGGGGTCGGGGAGGAGGCGGGGCTCGGAACCAGGCCCGTGTAGGGGCGGGGCTGGCGTTGAGGCGAGGGGCGGGACATAGGGCCTGACCGGGAGAGAAGAGGCGGAGCGAGGAGGGAGGCGGGGTGGGAGGGGAGGTGGGCTCGCAACGAGGCCCGTGTAGGGGCAGGGTTGGGCGTGGAGGCGAGGGGCGGGGCTCAGGGCCTAGCGGGAGTGTGGAGGCGGGACTCAACTGGGTCGGAGCCCGAGGCGGCTTCAGCCAGCGGCAGAAACCTCAGGTCCCAGACTCCACCGGACTATGGTCGGATGCTTAGCAGGAAATGTGGGATGGCATTGCTAGCTAAAGTTCTGCTCCATGTGTTTCAATTTCTTGAATCCGCTGCTTTTACCTCTATCCCAACCCCCTCATCTCAGGGGAAACAAATTGTTCTCTGAACTCACAGTAAGTGCCTGGAAAGTGTTTTGAGGTCGGGTCAATTGAACCCAAGGCATTGTGTTGTGAGCATAACGTCCGTAGGGCAGTTACTATTTTTTAGAACACATAAAATTGCCTTGTTATTTAATGCTCAGAGGGGCAGAGCTTGGGTCTGTCTAATTGTGTACTTCACCAGGCATTTTCGACTGTGAGAGCTGAATAAATGTCTTGCTGTCAAAGAGAACTACAGCAGTTTATTTATATATAAACAACGTTCAGAGTACAGTCCTGGTTTAACGTTATCATTAGTGTAAAATAGGATCGATTTATAGTCATGAGGACCTGGCCTTATCAGTCATCTGGTCACTTTGTCAGCCAGGAATTATTGACAGCCCAATACAGTCTATTAAAGATTGCACGTGCATCCATCTGTGCCTTTCTCAGTAAGCAGTGTGATCATTTCTATGTGGGCAGGGATAATAGTGTAGCCGGGTCACACAAGAACATTCACCAGAGATTTAGAATGTAAGTCAGGTGGGAGGAGAGGACATGACATTTAAATCTTACAGTAAAACTTAAGGGTAAGTTAGATGTGAGAGCAAGGGGTAGCTTTGAAGGTGTTTTAATTATGAGAGGACAGCCTGTGCTGAGGCCTGGAGGAACAGAAAGACCTACCAGATGACTAGCTGTTGGTGTGAGATGGACGCTGGCAAGACTGGGAATATTTAAATGGTACCAGAACATCCAGGTCCTCCTAAGCCATGTTAGGAAGACAGCACTGTAGTCTAAGAACATCAAAGAGGCAATGATGGTTTTTAAGCAAGGAGAATGGGGTTACCAGAAAGAGTCCTAGTCTGATGCAATGTTATGTGGGATTCTAAACCAAAACTCCAACACTCAAAGAGGTGCCAGCTGAAGCCCTGTGGACAAGAAAGGCAAGTCCATCCTCAGAATATGTGTTTATACTTAACAAAATGAACCGCTGCACCTTCTGGGCTGGAAGGGAATATAGTTAGCTGGTTGGGGATGCAGCATTGGCCTCTGACTCTGGCAAGCTGGACATTTGGCATTGTAGTAGCTAAATTAATCTTGGTAAATAAATGGACAAAAGCAGTTGGCCAGTGGGGGAAGGGTATAGCTCAGTGGTAGAGCTCATACCTAACATGCAAGAGGTCCTGGGTTCAATCCCCGGTACCTCCATTAAAAAATAAATAAATAAATAAAATTAATATTTAAAAAGAAAAACAAAGGAAAGAAAAAGCAATTGGCCGGTGGCTATCAGCCAGCCTCTTTATCTGACATTCCAGTGCTAGCCATGAGTGGAGTAGCCACCGTGGCAAGGATGGAGGCTATGCTGAAGTCCAACAACAGAAATTTCATTTACCAAGACCTGTTATCCCCATTGCTATCAATAAGCCCTAGAAGAAAACATAGGCAGAATGCTCTCTGACATAAATCGTAGCAATATTTTTTTTGGATCTGTCTCCTAAGGTAAAGGAACCAAAAGCAAAAATAAACAAATGAGACCTATTATTTAATAATCATTAGAACCAGATGGCTTCTATGCTCTGTTAGCCCCCAAACTATGATGAAAACCTTTTCTGACATATTCCTAACACCCACGAGACTAGCTGCCCATTTATAAATCTTGACTTGGGAACTCCCATTCTGTTTTCAAGCATGTACCCCCATACCCTATGTTAACTATAAAATTGTCCCAGTGGCCCCTGGGTGGTGGGGAATGCAGCTGCGAATGCTTGCGGATCATGTCCTCCGATCCCATCCTGTGAGTAAATTACCCCAAATAAACGGATTCATTGGTTATATGGAGCGGTCTGCCTTATTTTTCAGTCTCAAGATGACTTCTCAGTTCAGTGGGCACTTTTTATAACCTTTGTCCTCCGGGAGGCAAGACAGTGGTTATACTGGGGGCAGGGAAGAAGTATGTTTGGCCCCAAAATGATTCACTTGGGTGCCTCTTGCTATTTCTTTGCCCATTTTGGTTATGAAAAGACAAGTGCACCAGCCATGGCTTAGAGGGCACAGAGACTCCTCACTATGAGGGTCTGGGCCAGGCAAACAGGTGAGACACTGAGACGGGCAGGGGCGCTACCTGAGGGTGAGGAGAGTGACTATGAGTACTGTTTGGGGCTCTGAGACCAGATGCAGTGGCAGGAGCTGTAGTGTGTTTCACTGAGTTTCCCCCAGAAAAGGAGGCCCACCCGAATCCGGGGGTGAAAGGTCTGCTCCCAGAACTTCCTGCAAGGCAGTTGATTCAGGCATCACAACAGGTAGGCTATAGTGGATGCTCGGGATGCCCAGACATCCATGCAGGACTGGAGGACTTGGCTTCAGCTGAAGAGAGCCACCTCATCTAAGGCCACATCCCTTCCTGGGATGCCCTGCATCCAATGACTGATTGACATGAGGATGCAAATGCCCACCGCCTGTTCCAAGTCCAAATGACTCCGAAGTGTCAGCCCAGCAGCAGAATTCCCAGGAGGGCTGGTTGAGGCCTCCACTGACACAGCATAGCTACTTCATTTCTCCCTTTGCCTAATCCGATTTCTTTCCATTCCCCTTTCCACAGGTAGATCCCAACAGCCTTCCCTAATAAACTTGCTGCATGCTGAGCTCCATCCCAGAGTCAACTTCCTGGGAAACCCAACCCGTGACATCTCATAAACGTTTATATTTATCCCAGAAATCTCATTTCTATGAATTTCCTTGAAATACACCCTCAACCCAGTTAAAAAATGGGCAAAAGAATGAACAGACATTTTTCCAAAGAAGACATACAAATGGCTAACAAGTACATGAAGAGGTTCTCAACATTATTAATCATCAGGGAAATGCAAGTTCAAACCATAATGAGATATCACCTTACACATATCAGGATGTCTATTATCAATCAATCAATCAATCAATCAATAGGAGAGAAAGAAAACCTCTTCCTTTACAGTAGGACACCAAGAAATAAATATAGAAGGAATGATAAAGTTAGAAAATTGTCATTTGTTAACTATCATACTTACAATTGACTCAGAACCATCAATCGGATTCTAAAATTAGTAAAAGTTAACAAGGAAGTATCTGCCACAAACTGCTTATTAATTACAAAGAGAAAAATAGTAATTTTATTGCAGAGAAACCTGGCAGACACCACCTTAATGATCAAAGTTAATACCACAAGGAGTAGGACAGATTGACATGACATGTCTCACAACCTGGTGCCCTGAAAAGAAACAGCATCACTTCTGTGGTATTCCTGCTAAAAATGCATTGCTGTGTCAAACTGTGAGGAAACCTCAGATAAACTCAAACTGAGGAATGTTCTACAAAATAACCAGCTGGTACTCCTACAAACTGTCAAGGTTCTGAAACAGAAGCTGAAAAACACAGACTAAAGAGACATGATCATTAAATGAGGTTTTTGATCCTTGATTGGATCCTGGACCAGAAAAACAAATTGTTTTTGTTATAAATGAGATTATTGGGATAATTGGTGAAATTTGAATAAGGATTCTATATTAGAAAATAGTATTCTATCCATTTTAATTTCCTGAACATGAAAACTGTACTGTCATCACACTGTAAGAGAATGTCCTCATTTTGGGGAACTACACACTGAAGTATTTCGGGCTATGGGCATCATGTCTGAACTTACTCTCCAATGGTTCAGGAAGAAAAAATACACACTCAGAATGAGAGAATAGTAAAACCAGTTAAGCAACTGTTAACAATTGGGGAATCTGGATATTCTTTGTATTTTTCTTGCAACTTTTCTATACGTCTGAAAGCCATTTCAAAATTCAAAAAAGTTCCAAAACTGAAAAATAGGATGGGCATCTCATGTTTTCCAAATCTCCTACAGGGATCTCCACCTACGTGTCCTCCACAATGGATGAAATATTTACGATTTTTTGATAAAAACAGTTTGATGATTGATTGATTGATTGCCAAGCAGAGTGCTTTCTCTATGCATTCTCTTTGGAGTCTTCTGGGATTTTTAAAAAAGCTACAATATAATTTTCAATTTACAAACTTAGATCCTAGGACAGAGATCATCTAAGGACCAAAAAATTTAAGCAAAGATTTGTGAATAACTAACTGTAGGCAGGAACGGCTGGACTAGCTTTTCCTCTAGTGGAGTTTCTTTCACCTGGTGTGAAACTGCAACATGACCCACACGTTGCTGTGGGAGGAAATGGAAAGGCAGCTGAGCTGACACTGAACTCCAATACTGTTAATGAGAAACTTCTGGGTATGACCAACACCAAAAATGAGTAAGTGCATTTTTTCCATTTAAAATTCGTACATTTGACTCTGGTTTCTTTTCAGATCGAATAAATCTTTCACCTTTTACTTTAAAAAAGTACAGTTGATTTATTACTTTAACTTAAAATATTTGGATTTTATGAGAAATGTTGAAAGATTATTATATAAAGCACCTTTCCCACATTCATCCAGTTACGCTCATTTAACTTTTTTTTTTTTTAAACAGTACTCTGATTTTAGTTTTGAGTTGAGGCTCAGGAGATTGAATTTCTAATGGGTCCTTTTCACAAGAAACTTGTAATTATATGCCATACAAATATTTCTGTTGTTTACTAATGCTTTACACAGACCCCTTGTAATGCAACCATCAACATTCAAAAGCACTGAGAAATAAATTTGTTTCTAGAACACTAGCTAATCCTCACCAGTAGGTGTCACTAGCAGACTGCAGATATTTTATAAATTAGTATCTACTTTAAAAGGCTTTTGAATGGAGATCTCATCTTCCAAATTCAGGTGATGATGCTGTATATTCCTCTAATTTAAATCATTAAAATCTTTTTTTTAAACATTTTTTATTAATTTATAATCATTTTACAATGTTATGTCAAATTCCAGTGTTCAGCACAATTTTTCAGTCATTCATGGACATATACACACTCATTATCACATTTTTTCCTCTCTGAGTTATCATAATATTTTGTGTATATTTCCCTATGCTATACAGTGTAATCTTGTTTATCTATTCTACAATTTTGAAACCCCAGTCTAACCCTTCCCACCCTCCACCCCCCTGGCAACCACAAGTCTGTATTCTCTGTCTGTGAGTCTATTTCTGTCCTGTATTTACTCTTTGTCTTTGTTTGTTTGTTTGTTTGTTTTTGCTTTTGTTTTTTTAGATTCCACATATGAGCGATCTCATATGGTATTTTTCTTTCTCTTTCTGGCTTACTTCACTTAGAATGACATTCTCCAGGAGCATCCATGTTGCTGCAAATGGCATTATGTTGTCGGTTTTTATGGCTGAGTAGTATTCCATTGTATAAATATACCACATCTTCTTTATCCAGTCACCTGTTGATGGACATTTAGGCTGTTTCCATGTTTTGGCTATTGTAAATAGTGCTGCTATGAACATTGGGGTGCAGGTGTCATCCTGAAGTAGATTTCCTTCTGCATACAAGCCCAGGAGTGGGATTCCTGGGTCATATGGTAAATCTATTCCTAGTCTTTTGAGGAATCTCCACACTGTTTTCCATAGTGGCTGCACCAAACTGCATTCCCACCAGCAGTGTAGGAGGGTTCCCCTTTCTCCACAGCCTCTCCAGCATTTGTCATTTGTGGATTTTTGAATGACGGCCATTCTGACTGGTGGGAGGTGATACCTCATTGTAGTTTTGTAAATCATTAAAATCTTAACTTGGTCAACAAGCACTGTGTGCCTGACTCAGTGCTAAGGATCACACATTTGTACAGATTGCTGGGAATGGACTCAGCAGGCAGGGATTTTACATTATTACAGAACAAATGCTTTTATTTGTTATTTAGGATTTTTGTTTGTTTGCTTGCTTGCTATTCTATTATAATCCAGTTTCCAAGGAAGATTAGGAATAACATCACTGACTTAAGCAAATCAAGCAGCATTGGTACCTCCTACATCCAAGGCACTGCTTAGAACGGATAGAAACTATGATGTGGTCCCGGCCATCACTGTGAGGAGATGCACCTGTAAAGAGCCAATAATACAAGACAATACAAGGTAAAGCCCTGAAGTGTGGCTATCAAGGATGTACTGGGGGAACGTGGTTATTTTTTTCCAAGAGTTTTTCTTTTAGAGATTTCCTTCATTTGAGTTCCCCCAGAAGCAGATCCTGAGATAAGGATTTGAGAGGAAGTGGTTCATTTGGGAGGTGCAGTAAACACCAGTCGGGGAGTGTTCTGAGCTGAACTGTGCCCCACCCAAATTCATATGTTAAAGTCTTAACCACCCTGCCTTGACTCAGAATGTGACTGTTTTTGGAGATAGGACCTTTAAAAGAGGTGATTTAGGTAAAAATGAGGTCATATACATGAGCCCTACTCCAATATGACTGGGTCCTGATAAGAAGAGGAGATTAGGACCCAGATACACACAGGGAAAAAGACCACATGAGGACCTGGGGAGAAGACAGCCATCTGAAAACAAAGGAGAGAGACCTCAGAAGAAACCAGCCCAGCCAGCACCTTGATCTCAGACTTCTCGCCTCCAGGGTTGTGAGAAAATACACTTCTGTTGTTTAAGTTGGTCAGCTTACGGTGCTTTGTTATAAAGCCCTCGCAGACTGATACAAGGAGTGAGCAAACGTGACCGGGAGGGAACGCAGATAACACAGGGGCTGTTATCACGTCAGCTATCCCGGGGGGCAAAGGAAACACATCCCACCAGGAGACTTGGGGGAAAGTTGTGAAGCACATGCCCCAGAGTCATCTCACATGAGGGACGTGGGAGGGGGGCGTTTATTTATTCACACCCGTTAGTCCTTGGTGGAGGGCACCGATTACACTGGCAATTCTAGCCTGTTGTGAGCAGGGCACAGTAGCTTTCCTCACTTTTGAAGAAAGGCTTTAAGCCAGGAGATGCAGAGAGTGAGAGCTGGAAGTCAGTCAGGCACAATGAAGTGAAAAGTCAGGAGGGACGTGGGCGGGCCACGGAGATGAAGGAGCACTGCGGAAACACCCTGAAGTGTTTCCAGGTGAGTTTACATGATGTCTGTGATAGGCTTCAGAATAATACAAGAGGGAGAGAAGTGGGTGGGGGCACAGAAGAAACAAGACTGGCCACAAGTTGAGCATTGTTTACAGCCTGGAGATGGATGCACAGGCATTTACATGGCTATCCTGTCTATTTTTGTGTATGCCTGGAATTTTCCATAAAATTAAAAAAAATTACATTAAAGACTTCTGCTAGATGAGTAATAGGAGACCAAACTTAGCCTCTTGCCTAAAACAACAGCAGCCACAAAATAGACCAAATCGTTGAAACCACAGACACTGGACATCGGGCCGTGGAGAACAGGTATTCCTGAGAGAAAGGAAGAAAAAAGAAAAAGAGATGAGCCCTATGATCGGCTCAGCTTACTGACTTGAGAAAGGTTTCAGGCCACAGTTTGGCGAGGAGAAACCAAAGCAGAGCCTGGCAGGCTCCCTGAGGCCAGAAGACAGGCTGGGAGTCCAGTGTGAGTAAGGCAGCTCGTGTGCAGGGCTGAATAGAGGGAGGAGGGGGCTGCACAGAGAGGGAATCCCAGGGCCCACTAGAAGGTCCTCCAAATCCTCAGCAGAGAACTGATCAGCTCCTGCATATGATGAAACTGCCTGAGGCCAAGAATCACCCCAAAGAATAAGAAGGAGCAGTACCACAGGCAGGTGTCTGTTCCCATTAGCAGACCTAGAACACTTCATAGTTCGCAGGGCACAGGGCAGAGTGCTCAAACGTGCTTGCCTCGATGGTGGGGAATACTTAGCCCTAGATTAAGCAGGGCTCTGATCCCAGCTAACAGATCTCAAAAGGCAAGACCCAGAGGATCAGATCGCTTCCAAGTAACTGTATCCATGAGCAAAGCTCAAGGATATTTACAGGAGTATGAAAACCTGCAGCTGGTCAAATCACAATGTCTGTCACCCAATCAAAGATTACCCGGTAAGGAAAGAACCAGGAAGACCTGAGCCATAAAGAGAAGGAGAATCAATTGAAACCGACCTAGAACTGACACAAATGTCAGAATGAGCAGAAAAGGACATTGCAAGTTATTGTGACTCTATTTATTCCATATGTTCAAAAATTAAGTAGAGATATGGAAAATAAAAAAGATCAAATTTCTAGGAATGTAAAACAGTGACTGAGATAAAATATATATATATATAGATATACTGAATGGGATTAATGGCAGATTGACTCCTGCAGAAGTAAAGATTAGCAAACTTGAAGACATAGGAATAAAAATCCATCAAAATCTCAGAGAGAAAAAGAAAGAATTAAAAAATCAGTGAGCATTCAAGTGGCTCAATATATGGGTAACTGGACTCTCCATGAGGGAAGAGGGGCAGAAAAAAATATTTGAAGAAATAATGGCTGAGAGAACAAATAGAAAACAAATAGCCAGATGACTGATTGAAACCTGACCACGTCAATAGCCATATTAGAGGCAAATGTTTCACTATCCTAATTAAAAGGCAGCAACGTCAGATTGGTTGGAAAAAAACAATACCCAACTGTATTCTACCTATGAGAAAGGCACTTTAAATATAAAGACACAAGTAAGTTAAAACTAAATGAATGAAGAATGATATGACATGCTGATAGTACAAAGAGGAAGCTGGAGTGACTGTATTAATATCAAAGTAGATTTCACAGCAGAGGTTTCACAAAAGACAACATAGGAAGGTCATTTCATAATGATAAAGGGGTCACTTCATTAGAAAGATGGAACAGCCTTATCCACTTATGCACCTATTAACAGAGCTTAAGATGAATGAAGAGAAAACTAGTAGAAAATAGAGAAAAATCCACAATTATAGTCAGAGATTTCAATAACCTTCCCTGAATAATGGACAGAAAAAAATAAACCAAAAAAAAAATCTGTCAGGATATCGTGGATTTGAACATCGTTAACCAACTTGACCTGCTTAATCTTAATAGAACATTCCACCCCCAAACAAGAGAATACACAGTCTTTTCAAGTTCACTCAGATCATTTGCCAAGATAGACCATACTCTGGTGAAATGTTCATACTGGTGAATTTAGGGCAGTGGGTACATGCATGTTTGTTATTATAGAGGAGGAAAAACTTAACATTTTTCCTCTATGGTCCTAGCTTTCTCAGCTGGGGCCCTGAAAATTAGACTGACAAAAGAGTAACAAGAGAAAAACAGTTTATTAACACATATGTCACATATACACGTAGGAGAACTAGGTGATGAGTAACTCAAAGGGATGGTTAGTACTTGGGACAGCATTTTAATAAAGAACAGCACATTCGTAGAGAAGTGACAAGAAACAGGAAAAGGGGTTTTAGGGTTCCAAGGGTGGCAAACTGTGGGAAGGTCAATAAATGGGGGGAGGTAACAGAGTAAGGTTTGTTTGTGTGGGTCCCTCTCAGAGCCCACTTTCCTTCTTATTTGTGGCCATAAAACTTCCCCCTGGAAAGGAGATTTACGGCAGTCCTCATTCTTCAGAGGTTTCTGCTTTTAGTCAGATAAGGGAGGGTCAGGGAAGGCTTTCTTTCTGCATCTGCTAATTCTCATTTGCCTTTAGCTCTAAAGAATCCTTACACCAAAATGATGAATTTTGAGGTGGAATATTTCAATTTCCTATATTATATGTATTAATATGTGTATTTTTCTAGATATTGTTGGTGTCGCGATACCATGCACACATACACACCGCATGCGGGGAGAGCTGATGGCTACTCTGAAGCTTTATTAAGTTACACAGTCTTATATAGCAAAGAAGAATGACAAGGGAAATGGTTAACAGGCAGCGTCTGGCTCAAGGTCAGAAGACCCTTTATGTTTTGGTAAATCATGTTCGTGTTGGCACCAGCGAGCCTTACAGCTTATCAGGGCGGAATGTATGAGAAACGGCTGCTTCACAACATTCTTCTTGGACTCAGGTGGCTGTGCCTGTCTTAGGTTGCCCCCCCTCTGGGGATCTTACCCGTCCTTGGCTAACCAGCCTTCTCACCTCTGAGTCTGCAGCTTTTTATAACTTGTTTACCATTCCGGCCCAAGGCTCGTTCCTTTGTTCCCACAGTCAGGGGCCTACAGATATTTGGAATATGTTTTAACTTAAAACATTGTAAAAATGGCACGTTTTGTCCAAGTTTTTGAAAGGTTAGGCAAAAATTAAGAATTATCTGTTGATCATCTTGAGGCCTCCGTAAGACCTTGCTTTTTACTAGATCAGAAGGACAGAGATAAAGGAAGATTTGAAACATCAGCGATAAAAAAGTTTTAAAACTTAAAAAAAACTTCGTTGAGGTGTAACTTCCAGACCATAAAATTCACCCACTGTAAGCTAAAATTCAATAGTTTTTAGGAAATCTTACTGAGTTCTGCAATTATCGCTACAATTTAGTTTTAGAATATTTCCATCGCCCATTCTTTGGCCATTTCATATAAATGGAATCGTACACTATGCAGTCTCTGACTCAGCATGATGTTTCTGAGATTCATGGACGTTGTAGTACGTATGAGTTGCTCATCACTTTTGTTGCTAAATCATGTTCCACTATTTGGATACAACACATTTCGTCTGTGCACTCACCAGTTGATGGACATCTGGATTGTTTCCAGTTTTATCCTATTATAAATGATGCTGCCACGAACACTCTCACGCATGTCTCTTTGTGGCCACGTTTTTATTTATTGGGTAGTTTCCAAGGAATGGAAATCCTTGGGATTATGATATTTAATTTTTAAAGAAACTGCCAATTATTTTCCAAAGCAGCTCTACCATCCTCCCCAAGAACAATGTGTCAAGGCTTCCAGTTTCTCCATATCCTCAGCACCGCGTGCTTTTTAGCTTTCTGATTGTAACCATTCCAGTGGGCACATAGCCGTGTCTAGCTGTGGTTTGATTTCCATTTCTTTAATGGCTAATAATGTCAAGTCTTTTTATGTCTTTTCCTTCTTTTAACAGTGTCTTTCACAGGGCAAAATTTTACAATTTTAATGAAGTTCAGTTTATCAAGTTACCCTTTTATGGATTGTGCTTCTGGTGTTGTAGCTAAGGTCAATGCTTTGCCTAACCCAAGATCACAAAGCTTTTCTTCTATGTATTCTTCCAGAAGTTTCATAGTTTTGGCTGTTACATTTATCCAAGACAGCAAGGCCTAGATTGCTGTTCTTTGCAAATCCCAATGTCCCAATTCAGTTCAGAATATATTTGCTAATACTCTCAGTGAGTATCAGTCAAGAGATGAATTGATTGTAGGTATCCTCATCCTCGCTGAGGGTTGAAAACTCTCTCGGTTAAAATTTATAATTGTGCAGCCTCAATAAATCCAGTGATTAATTTAAAATTACTGTGTCCTTAAAAGGTAGGAAGGGTAAATATATATAATTCTCAAGTGTCTTTTACAAATATCTGCACATGGAATCCTGTTTCAATAGATGATTTGTACATGAAAATATTCTAAAGCAGTGGTCTTTGGGTTATAGTTTCTAGAAATAATCATAACATTAAAATGTAAGTAATTTAGACAAGCTTTTTTTAAGTTAAATAGACCTCGCAGTTTTACTTCTGTTCGTAGACTATTTAAAAGGGAGAAAATAGAAACATTGTGTGTTACTGAAATGTTCTTTAAAGGAACTAAACTTCCCGTTTTCCCATTTGTCACCCAAGGTACCTAAATGTCTTTGGAGAAGTTTAGTTGCTGTTGTAACTGGTTTATTTTGGGGTGAGTTGTTTTCCCACTGACTCAGCAGAAGTTGCAACTTGCTTTTGCCATTGACTGGGAAAAGTTACAAAGGTCTTTTATGAGTCAGGACAAGTCTGGCCAGAAGTGACCTGACTTGAAAGATAAGAGCTGTGGTTTGGCTCGTCTTCTGAGTGGGAAACTCTGCTTGGTCTGGGGAAGATGGAGGCAGAGAGAGAGTCTCCCCCTCTTAGGAGGGCACTCTGACACCTTGGGTCCCCAAATCCTGTTGATAAAGCCACTACTGTTTGCCGTCACCCATATACGGGGAGGGATAGGTGCCGGGGCTCAAATAACTAAATTCCAGGATGACAGGTATCTGGGCATCGATGTGCAGGGGTTGCCTGCCTCTGAGGGGTGAGGGCCAGTCTCCTCCCTTCACTCTGCCAACTTCTCCCACTGTGTGCATCACTGCCAAAGATTAACTTCTTTTCTTTTAGAATCAGTTTGCATTATCTTGGAGGGAGCTGCTAATGTAATCAGGGGCATTATTTCTCATAGGACACATGGTAAGTTTGCACTGCAAGTGAATGGAGTTGGGGGAAGGCTTTAATTGGGAAAATCTTCTATAACAAGTACAAAGTTCTTTCGAAGACTTTGCCGCCTCCCCTTCCTACACAACCACCCAGGGGTTGTGATGGAAACTTGGGCTCCCGCAGAAGCACTCGACCTGTCCAGGATTGCCCAAGGAGCGCTCACATGACTGGGTCTTGTCCAGCCTTTACCGCTGGTGTGTGGCCTGACTCATGGGGCTGCCATCCTCACTTCTCCTTTCTAGTCAGAAAGAAAGAACAGAAAAAGGAAAGAAGATGAGGGGAAAGGAAAGGAAAAAGGAAAGAAGAAAGAAAGGAGGGAGGTGGGTGGTGGAGTGAGGGAGGGAAGGAAGGAAGAAAGGGAGGGAAAAAAGTAACCCTCCCAAGGCAGAGCTAGCTAGTCTCACCTTGCTGGTCATGGCTATTTTGGGAATTAGTTTATTTCTCTTGCCCTCCCCAGCTCTGTCCCACCCAGGCTGACGAGAATGACCCGACTTGCTCCTCTTTTGTTTTTCTCCCCCACTTTTTGGCCTGTAAGAGCCACTGACAAAAGGAATTTGAGTTTATACAAAAGAGAACTTGAGAGGATATTCTCAGTTCATGCTCAGAAGACTGTGCAGCAGTTTGCCAGTGATCAACTCCTCTGAAAGTTAGATCTTTTGAAACTTTCAAACATTCGGGGGAGGGTATAGGTCAAGTGATAGAGAGCATGCTTAGCATGCATGAGGTCCTGGGTTCAATCCCCAGTCCCTCCTCTAAAAATAAAACCCAATTACCTCCCCATTCCCACCGACAAACAAAAAACAAAGAAACTTTCAAACATTCGAATGTGGCTGAGAGAAGGACACAGTGGTTCCGATGGTCTCAGCGAGGAGATTTTAAATGTCTGAATAAAGGTTGTCCAGCTCCATTCTCCTCTTGGGAAACGGAAGCTGGTTTGGGAAGTGCTACCAGTCAAGTTCCATTCCCCCAAGGCCCTGGTATATCGCCATGGGGTGGATGAAGGGAAATTCTCTGCTAATGTCTTAGAAAAAGCTAAAAGCCACAGCTTTCTCTCTAGGGCAGAACTGACCTAGACTTCCCAGCCCTCCTCAGTCCATGTGGCAAGTACTGAGGACACTGGGTTTGCGGGGCTGTGGGCACTCAATGAACTACTCATGATACATTTGTTTATATTATGTAATTAAAATTAGAAGTATAAAACACAAAGCATATTCAGATATTTAATATTAAATGGACATGAAACTCCGAAGTACGTCTTTCAATTTGCTTACTCGTCTTATAGACGCGAACGTATCTTTTTGGGTTTTTGAGCTTGAATTGGTCAGGCAGTTCCTGACCAAGACTTTCACAGTGAACTAGTCACATTCTCAACAGTCATCATCAACAAGAAACTTTATTTGCACAAGTAGGTGATAGAACATTTTTTATTGATTTTTATTGATTTTTAGACAACCATTCAAAAATTTCCAACAGTAGAAATAATCTTTATAGGGTCTAATAGCTTTTTCTTCCCCCTCCTTTCACGGGTTAAATATGATGCTGGCCTTTCTTGTAACAATGCAGATTCTTTCCTAACTCAGAACTTTCGTGTCTGGAGTACCCCACAGAAGAGTAGAGCTGGTTCACCCTGGACTGGGACTGGCAGTGGGGACCAGGACCCAGGCTGTGAGGGCCCAGTGCAGATGTTGATCCTTGCAGGCTGCGGTGGTTTGAGTGAGGCTGTTCACAAGTGAAAAGCAACAGGTCTGAGGATGTCAGTGGCCCTGGGTCCTGCGTGGCTGCCCTGAGGGCTGAGGGCTCAACACTGAAACTGACTGCATCCATCTACTGCTTTACTAGCAGAGTAAGTTAGCCTCCTCTTGCCTCAGTCTGCCCATCTGTGAAGTGGACATAATAACAGTACCCACCTGGTAGGGTTGTTATGTGGATTAAATGAGCGCCGTGCCTGGCCACATAGTAAGTGATATCTATGTGACTGTTAAATAACATGAAAAGGTCGGAGGCTCTGGAACAGACCCCCAAATCATATGCTTAGAGCCACCCAGAATTGGGTGACTTGGTTCTGAATTCTGGCTCCAGCCCTCTCTAGATGTGGGTCGCAGCAGATTACTCATCCTCTCCCTCCTCGGTGTTCTGGCCCAGGTGTGATGATGGCACTGGTACCCACATTAATGATGTGCAGATGAGACGTACAGTTCACATAAAGTGCTTGAGACGTAACAAGTGCTCAACCAGCGATGGCTGTTATGTCCCCGCGGAGCCAGGGCATGAACTCAGGGGTTCTGACTCTAAGCTTGCTCCCGGCCCACTGCCCAAGTCCCCCTCCCACCCTCTCACGAGTCGCGCCTTCCCACAGAAAAGGGCTTCACCTCTTGGACTCCCTTCTGCAATTTATTTGAAATCTTTCCACTCAGATTGTATTTTTCACTTTTAATATTTTTTTGTTGTTGTTCTTCATCTTTGGGCTCTCCAGAGTGGTTTTTCCATATTTTTCAAAAAACAAAGCCAAGAATGGTCAGAGCAGTTTCATCTCGAGGGCCAAGCATCAAGGGAACTCCTTTGCAAAGGCACCGAGGCAGCCAGGGACCATGTCTTTCCAAATCTCAAGTAAGTACAATACATCCTTCCTCATTCATATTTTATTAGGAAGCTGTATCAGAGAATTAATTAGTTATAAAACTTTCACTATGAAATGAATCATGCTTATCAAATACATGATTCATGTAGGGGTATCAGATTTTTCTTAAGACCAGAAGCAAAGCCAAATAGGGCGTTTCATTTTACAAATATTTAACAGTCACGAAAAAGGAAAAGAACCTTAAAAAAAAACAACTTTGTGCAAATGTTAACATCAAGGGACTGCTGTAGGGATGAGGCTGTGAGAGCTTAAATTTTAAGATCTGTGAGATCACTGACATGAGCTAAGTCATCTTTTATTAAAATAGAAAAATCTTTTGTCTCTTTCCACCATATATATATAGATATTTTCTCTTTAAATAAATATATATTATGTATTTTAAACGATGACTTACTTGACAACATTCACGTGGTGCTTTTGGGCCGTAGCATTTACTTGGTAAGGAGGACAAATACCAAAAACATCAAGTGTACGTGGATTCTTCTAAGGCGGAATTTCCTTGGTTTGGGAATGTCTCCCCGCTCCCCTCACATGAGGACTTCTGAGTCTCCTGAGGAGTCGTCAGCAAACAAAAGTTCGTCTGATGATGGGCTCCCCAAGGGCAGCGTGCTGGACTGGGACCAGGAGACCCCATTCCTTACGGGTCTGTCCTCTGGTAACACACTGTTCTTTCCCACTGTCCCCGTCGCTGGGGTGGCAGAAGCCTGATCCTCCCATCCCTCGCTGCCCCCGTTCAGGATGTACCGTCCCTCGTGAGGTCTGTTCTCATGTACTTCCGCCGTGACCACACTGACGGCAGCGCCAGGGATGCAGGAAGCAGTGATGGAGCCAGGATCGAGGCTCTTGTCCAGCTGAGCCAGTGCCGAGCCCTCGGCCGGGCCCTCACCGCTCTCCGGAAACTGGGTGTTGATATAAAGGACATCGGCTTTGTCCTGAACTGCAGGCAAACTTTCCAAGAGCTTTTCGAGCTGCAGCCTCAACACGGAAAAGGTGGGTCGGTCCAAGGGCTCAACTCTCCAGCAAGAGTGCATTATCTCATACCTACAAGCAAAGAAGAGCGAGTTACCTCCTGCCAGGGCCCCCAGCACCCTAAGCGTAATTCGCCTCTTGTTTTCCCCTCATCTTTGATTTGACTACATTTTAATCGGCAGTAATTCTACTTTTTGGAAATGACTGAGGTTTTCCCTGTGATGTAATATTTGTTCCACTTTTATAACTGTTCCGTGGGAATGTGCTCCAGGAACAGAGGACACATGTGGCCATTACATCTAACTTTGCTGAAAATGACTATTTCAGGTCTTTTCTTTTGCTTCACAGGTTGGCAAACTATGGCCCAGGGGTCAGATCGGGTCCACCGACATCACTGTATTTCTTAGCGTTGACTTGAAAATGACCAAGGGGCCACTGAACACAGAAGTCAGCTCATCTCAACTCAGGTTAAATGGCAAACCCAGATGAGAAGGTCAGAAGTATCTGCCTCGTTTTTAAAAGAAAAGGCCTCACGTCTGGAATCACAGAGGCCTCTTCCGAGGATGCTGGTGTTCATCAGCCTCCAGACCCAAGAGGGGACCTGGGGAGCAGGCCTGGTTCACCAGAGCCCCTGCCAGCCCGAGGCATGAGGAGCCAGCCTGGGTATGGGGACCACGGAGCTGCTAGCTCCGCTCGCTCGGCTTCCCCAGCTGCCGGCGTCTGCTGATGCTGCGACTCTCACCGACAAAGTCTCTCAGAAAACCGACTCAGCATTCCCTGGTCTGGGCTCCCTGCAAAATACCTAAACCACAATGTGACCCAGCTTAGCCCTTGCTAAGACCCCAGATAATCACTGCAACTTCTCCCGGAGCCCAGCAGGAGCCAAGAAACAGCAACAATGCTCTTCATTCAATATTGTTGGATGGAAATCACTTCCTCATTTCCAGAAGCAAACATTGCATTACTGTGGCCCTTTCAACAGCTACCGTGAAACTCCGGCTCTAATTTAATTAGGATTTCACGATGTTTTTAAAGGGCTTACTTTGTTTTGTTTCTGTTCTTCATGTTACACATTTAAAACCACAATAACCACCACCACCACCTACCTACCCCCAAGCAGAGTGAGGCCCTGATCAAGAAAGTTTCCTTCTGTTTGGCTTGGATGGGATCTGGCAGGCCCACGTGCAAACTGACCAGGCCCTCTCATCAGGGTTAGGAAGCAGGGCCCAAGTGTGAGTTCTGAGAGTGCGTGTATGTGTGTGTGTGTGTGTAGTGGGTGGGGGTGGGGGCTGCAAAGGCCCACTCTCGTGTCCCACTGTCCTGAAATATTCCCGCTAAATGTGATGAGAATGCCCCTCTCCAAGCCCAGGACGCCTGTTATGTTGGGAAGAGACTCACCATTAGGAAGGATCAGATCACCTGAGTTAGAGGCAATGTCGCAAGAAATTATTCTTAGAGGGGAGGGTATAGCTCAGGGGTAGAGTGCATGCTCAGCATGCACGAGGTCCTGGGTTCAATCCCCACTACCTCCGTGAAAATAAATAAATTAAATAAAAACTTAATAACCCCCTTCCCCCCAAAAAAAGACTGGCTTAAAAATAAATAAATGAATTAATTAAATTTAAAAAGAAATTTTAAAAAATTAGTTTTAAAAAGTCAGCAAGGTGTTGGGAGGGGGTATCAGTCTGCAATGGTGCTGTTAGTAACTGGCACCATTATGTGACATTACTGTGTGTGCCCCCTGCCCGCTGAGGGCTCCACACACTTCTTCGTTAACCCTCCCAATACCTCTCTGAAGAACACGTGACTGTACTTTTTTGGTGGCTGATCACGAGGCACGGAGACGCCAAGTCAGTTGTGATAGCCACACACATGGCTGGTGAGAAGGCAGAACCTGGCCTGTGTGAATCCAGGTCCTGGGCCTCTCCCCATACTGCTCGCCCTGAAGGGAGGGGGGCCCATCGGGACGGGAAGTGCACTGTGGTCCCGAGTCACTGGCTTGGATTTCTAAATTTCCTCGGTCAAGCTATTCCCGTGATTGGGTTTATTTAAAACACTGAATAAAAGAAGAAGCATGGGGTGCGGGCTAGAGCTCAGTGGTAGAGCTCATGCTTAGCATGCACAAGGTCCTGGGTTCAATCCCCAGTGCCTCCATTGGAAGCACAAGAAAAGAAGCATGACTGCAGCAAAAGACAACAGGGAATCACACAAGTACCTCACACATTATAAAGTCAGTCTATTTATCTAAAGATCGACAGTCCTCCCTCGGTCTCCATGGCAGGTTGGTTCCAGATGCCCCCAGCAGATACCAACACTTGAAGATGATCAAGCCCCTTACTGTTGGCTCTCCATACCCACGGATTCTGCATCCACCGATCCGGAGGCCTGACTGTACGTCCTAGAGGTGCTTACAGAACTTCGGAACGTGTGCGGGCTCTCTGGAGATGTGCACACGCCACCTCCCGCACCAGGACAGGCTTCTGACTCAGGATATCTGCATGTGCCACCTGCTGCCCCCACCTGCTTGGCTGTGCACCCCCACCCACCGGGGCTGTGTATCCCCAGGGTGCCCCGTGATGCAGAGCAGCTGACTCACAGCTCATCCAGGCAGTCCTCGGGCTGCTTCAGCCTGTGGCCATGGAACAGATAGTCATAGATTTCGTGATTCTGGACTCCGGGATAGGGAGTCATTCCTCGTGTGGCTATTTCCCACATGGTCACGCCAAATGCCCACTGAGGACAAAGCGACAACGTTAGGATGCAAGTCTTTTCAGAAGGGCTGAATGGACTTCTTCATTGGGAAAGGTCATCGCCTCAGAGCCCTGACGATCGGGCACAAAGCGGACAATTATGTCTGAGACACTCTGCTCTCCTGACACGGCAATTACGTGGGGTCGGAACGTCACAGTTCCCTGTTTTCACTAAAGCTGTTTGGGAAATTTGACAAAGGCCGATCAAGCCTTCTGTCACATCAGTGCTGCTTAATCCGCTCTTCCCACTGTTGTCGGTTCTTTTCCCAATCTGTGGTCAAGGGCATCGTTACACAGCACTGTCTGATGTAGCATCTTGGTTCCCAAGAGCCTTTGAGTGAGTTCATTTAATTTAATGTGAATACTGACGCATCTTAGTTACTGGGCGATAAGTCACTATACTGTAGAAAAGAAAAGTGGGAATAAATTAAGGGTCTGTGCAAATCCTCTGAATGTCCGGATAGTTCACCAGAATCTAGTGTGAACTGAAGGGATAAATAAAAAATAGATGTGAATATGCCCCAATTCTCAGTTTATCAAAGAAGAAGATATCTGCAGCACCAACTTAAGTCACTGCTTTCAGTGTCCCTTCATCTTAGCAGTGTGGGGCCCTGAATCAAAACTCTACGTACCACGTCACTTTTACTTGTGTAAACCCGATCCGCGAGACTCTCTATGGCGATCCATTTCACGGGCATCTTAGCGATGCGGCCTTGGCGATAGTAATCGCCACTGTAAATCTTCTTAGAGAGGCCAAAGTCCGCGACGCAGACAGTCATGTCATCTCGCAACCTACAGAGAGAGAGCGAGCGAGCAAGTTCACATGCTTAGTGATCCTCAGAGGCAAAGCCTTAAGTCACAGGTCTGCATCGCATGCAGCTGCAGTCACGATAAGGAACCCAAAGATACAGACTCCATCAGCCCATGAGGGTCTTTCTTGGAACCAAGAGTACAGCAAGTGAGGGGGAACCAAGAGTGATAACCTTGCACCTGTCTGGTCTGTGTGGGGATCTGGATGGCAAGGGTGCCTGTGCGCAGAGGACGGAGCCGAGCTGCTGCAGGGGAGGAGGAGCCCCTCAAAGCCAGGGCCCCCGGGGGGCTCATCCAGAGCCCCAGCAGCCTTCCTGCCTGGTGTCTGGAGACCAAGTAAGCCTCCTGACAGTTGGCGGAGGTGGGGAAGCATGTGCTGTAAGAGGGGGGACACTGGACTTCCTGCTAAGATGGCCAGGGGGTACCTGAGGAATGAACTGGAAAATTAAAGGAATACAATTGCGTTCATAGTCAAGCTGTTAAAACAGAACCTAGACTAGAAGGAGAAGAGGAGGAGGGATGACTGGTCTGGAGGCAGGGTGACCACCTTGTCCCTGTTTGTCTGACTACTGACTTTTAAAACTAAAAGTCCATGTCCTGGGAAACCTCTCAGTTCCAGGCAGACTGGATAGGTGGGCACCCTACCTGGCGGAAGAAACATGAAGAAAATATTAAGGGAGAGAAAAGGTTTTCATGATTCTTCCTCCATGGTAGACAAATCATTCAAATAAAAAACAAAAAACAAGACGCTTCTGGGTTTTCAAAAATGAGGCGAAAGTGACAGAGGGCCAGGGGGCGGGGCTGGTTAGGAGCAGTGAGGGGACAGGCCCCATGGCTCGTCTCCAGCCAAGAGAAACAAGCGACAGCAATACGTATATAAGGAGCTCCCTCTTCTTACAGTAGTGAATGTAAAATCAAGCAGTAGTTGTTGTTTTTGAAGATTTACAGCTGACCATGGCACTGTTGAAACAGACGGAAGAGATGGGGAGAGCTTAAGTTCAAAGCCCTTATATGAGCCCATGTCTCTGCTGCAAAAGGACAGTTTCGGTGTCATCAGTACAAAACTTCTTCACAAGGTAGCATTGTGAAAACATAGGGTCAAAACCTTTATGATTTTCATTACTGCCTTCATGATGAACTGACTTATATGTAACTCTGGGTCCGCATTAGCTGATGGCAACGGGGAATGATCACAGAGATTACACCTAGCTGGCTGAAAAGAAACAAGTAGTCACAGGGGAAAGTTCTGGAGGCCAAACCGACTCTTGGAGGCAGAGGTAGTGAAAACCCCTGAGCAAAAACCCAGTCATATGTCAGAGCCGTAGAAATCCCACCTCCAGAGTCAGCCACACAAACTGTCCCCTCCCAAACCTAGCCCGTCTCCATACTGTAACTGCAATGCGCCACCCCCAGTTCTCTCCCTGGCAGCCCCTCCCCAGACACTGCCACCAAATATCTAACGCCACGAGGTCCAACCACCTCCAGGAAGGGCCAGGCCTCTTACATGCAGTTTCGAGCAGCCAAATCTCGATGAAGAAAATTCCTGTTGCTCAGATACTCCATTCCCTGAGCGATGTCCACCATGAACTTCAAGAGTGTCTGCAGAGGAATGTACTAGAGGGTGGAAGAAACAAAAAAGAAAGATTATTTTTTCGAAAGAAAACCAGGCAAGTTGACTTCCCTTCGAGGGGCAAAGTGATGTTTTTATTTCTCAGAGGTGTGGCCATCAAACAAGGAAACAAAACAGATCTTTCATTTCCGTATCACGAATGTCACAAACAAGGTTTTAAAAAGGAATGAAAAACAAACAAAAACAACAACAAATCCAAAAACTTCTTGGCAAATATCACATTTTATCCTCCCCGTTTCTTAAAAGTATTGACAGTGAGTAACATTCTTTTCACAAGTCATTAGGTCAAAGGGGGAGGGTATAGCTCAGTGGCAGAGCGCATGCTTAGCATGCATGAGGTCCTGGGTTCAAGCTGCAGTACCTCCACTAGAAAAATAAGTAAATAGACCTAATTACCTACCCCCCCACCCCCAAATAAAACAAGTTATGAGGTCAAATGTGATTCTTGCATCCTTCTTAGTGGCAGCAGGACAGAGTGCCCATATATGCAAAGAGGGAAAAAAAGGGGTGGTCTGGCCTCAGTGGGGGAGGGATGTATGTGAGGGTCTAATGTTTTGATGGCAAAAAGCCCACTGAGAAGGAGCTGTTTCCAATTATGCCCCCACATCTGCTATCACTTTACTTGGAAGTTTTTTGAAAGATACTTTTCTTGTTCTGGACAGAAAGTAGGGCAGTCTTTATCTCTCATCACAGCACCCAAATAGCACCAGGAAGTAATTGGGAATTTTCATTTTTGTTTTTCTAGGGCCTTCCCATAAGTTTGAACAGTCTAGTGTTTTTTTCTATGTTGTAAAAAATCAAACCAGATGGTGGGTTAGAAAACCTGTTGTGTTGGGATTGATTACGGGGATGATGACTGATGAAGACTTCTGTGCAGTAACACAGTGTTTCAGTGCAGTCAGAGCCTGAAAGAAAAGGGCTTCCAAGTTCCTGGAAATCGTAAATGGGTCTACCCATGATACAGTCTCCCCAAGGCACTGGATTTGTCATGGCTTATTCTCTTTGGCATATGAGTCTTCCAAAGTGGTATCGGGAAGACCCAGAATTTTTAATAATTTATATTTCCCAACTAAGACATGTGTCAATCACAGACTGTATACATAATAAAATGCTTTAATTATCCTTTACCCTTACATAATGGAGTGGTTTAAAAAAATGTAAGCAAATCAGGCATGAAATTCTGTCTTGTATATTTTGGGCATTTGATTTTCTGGATGCTAATTTCCAGAAAAAGATTCGGGTGCTGAGAAGTATCAAATCTGCTGACATTCATGAAGGTATAATGAATATCAGGTATTACTCATTTGTGTTCTTTTCAGGCACAGTTATATTATTCTTATGACTGTGACCAAAAATCATTTAAAAGATAAACTGTGTGAGAGAAGGAATAAATGAGTTAAGAAGGTAGCAGGATACTTGACTGACATACAAACAAAACAAAATCAATTGTATGGAATACTACTCAGCCATAAAAAAGAATGAAATAATGCCATTTGCAGCAACATGGATTGACCTAGAGATTGTCATTTTAAGTGAAATAAGCCAGAAATAGAAAGAAAAATACCATATGATATCACTCATATGTGGAATCTTAAAAAAAAAAGGACACCATGAACTCATTTACAAAACAGAAACAGACTCACAGACATAGTAAACAAGCTTATGGTTACCGAGGGAAAGAGGGTAGGAAGGGATAAATTTGGGAGTTTGAGACGTGCAAATGTTAGGCACTATATATATAAAAATAGATTAAAGAAACAAACAAGTTTCTTCTGTATAGCACAGGGAAATATATCAATATCTTACAATAACCATTAATGAAAAAGAATATAAAAACAATATATGTATGTATATGCCTGACTGGGACGTCGTGCTGTATACCAGAAATTGATACATTGCAACTGACTATATTTCAGTTAAAAAAAAAAAAAAGAAAAAAAAAGAATGTAAATCAGAAAAAAAAAATCAATTGTACTTCTACACACTAGCAATGAACAGCCTGAAAGTGAAATTAAGAAAACAACTTCATCTACAAAACAATCAGAAACAAAGTTCTTAGGAATACATTTAACAAAAGAAGTGCAAAATGTATACTCTGATAACTGCCGAACAAAAGAATTAAATTCATTCTCTAAATAAATGCAAAGGTGGCCTGTGTTCACAGATCGGAAGAACAGGGGTGCGATTCACACGGAGGACAGAATGGCGCCCAGGCCCTGCTGGGGAAGCCCAGTTATGTAACCGAGACCTGGTCTTGGGCCCCCCTAGCAGGAACAGAAGGTATTTATTCCCAAGGAGTTGACTGATAAGGCAGTAGAGATCTGCATAAAAGCTTGATTTTCCAGTTTGTGTATGACACGTTTTGCGACTTTCAGCTCGGCCATTAGAAACATACTTGTGTTTTTGCAAATAGAAACTATTCATTAGTCAGTAAAATGCCGTCCTTGTTTCCTTACTTGTTATTTTGTTCAAGGGAACATGAGATGATAACAGTACATTTGGCAGACATAGACAAACTGATTCTAAAATTTATATGGAAGGGCAACAAAACCAGAACAGCAAAGATAATTCTGAAAAAGTCGGATAAATTTGGAGGAATCACACCACTCGATTTTAAGACTTACAATAAAACTAGTGTGGAAGGGGTGAAGGATGGGGCATGGCTTAATGGAACAGAACAGAGAACTCAGAAATGGACCCACACACGTACAGACAACTGATTTTTGACAAAGGTGCGAAAGCAATGAATGGATTAAGGACAGTCGTTTTGCAAATGATGCTGGTCATCTACATGCAAAAAAAGCAACAAACTAAATTTCACACCTTATACAAAAATTAATGCAAAATGGGTCACAGATTTACATGTAACATGTAATGCTGCAAAATTTTTCGAAGAAAATATAGGAGAAAAGTCTTTTAAAAAGGGGGTTAGGCAAAGAGTTCTTAGACATGATGGCAAAAGTGTCATCCATAAAAGACAAAACCTGATGAACTGCACTTCATCAAAATGCAAAATTTTGGCTCTTGTTAAGAGAACACAAAGACAAGCTACAAACTGGGAGAAAAATCTTTGCAAGTCACGTATTCAGCAAAGGCATTGTATCTAGAATATAAACAGAACTCTCCAAGCTCAACAACTGGGGTAGGCCCTTCACCTCTTTGGAGGAGCCTCAGCGACATAACAGCTCTGTGATGTGGCTGCAGTTTCCTGTCTCTGGTTAGTACTTGCGCTGGTGGAAGACTTAAAAGAAGCCACGAAGAACACACGTGTGAGCCCAGGAGCGCAGGGGGCGCGAGACAAAGAAAGGGGCTCTCTCTCCTGCTTAGGCCCCTTACACCTTCCCTGGAAAGAACAGAACACGTGCAAGAAAAAGAAAAGCGAACACAGCCTGGCCTGCCCATAGCACACAGGCATAAGCCGCCCACAGGGACAGCAAGACACAGAAAAGAAGGTTCCAGAAAATGTTCACCTTAAATTGGGTCTCAGGTTTCATGTTTTTTCCAACTGTCCGGCCAAATTTTAAATGAATGGCTGTTTTAACTGGTTCACCTGAATTTTGGATGAGGACCCTTCCCATGCAGGCCCCTCATCACCATCACGACTCTTTCCACCACCTGTGGTGGCGGGGGTGGGGCTGGGCCCATTCCCCTTCGGCTTCTCTGTGCTGGGGGCGGGGTTTGCCCTGCGGGGTCACCGCTCCGCTCAGGGGCACTGCGGAAGGAAGGCAGGCTGGCCCACCAATTCCCAACACGCTTTCTGATTCTGAGGATGGAAGGGGCTCAGGATGAAGAGAAAGATGGTTGGAGCCCACTCCCCATCAAGGTCTCTGAGAAATAACTCAATGCAGCTTCCTCCTGGGAACCGAGACGGATCCGGCATCCAGTGATTTCACAGGGAACAAGGTCAGAGAGGAGACTTTGCAGGAAAGGGGCCACTCTGACAGCACCCGGGGCCCACTGGCTCCACTCCCAGCTGGCTCCACCCTCCATAAAATGGGAATAATAAAACCCACGCTGAGGTTGTCCAGGCCCTGTCACGTGAGCCCCAGGAACTGCACAGAGGCAATGCAGCTGGGTGATTAATTACCTTTGGTCCCGTGTCCAGCCGGGAATAGAGTAAGTAGGTGTGCAGATCCCCATATTTCATGAAGGGTAAGATCACCATGGGCTTGGGGATACCTTGAGGGCTCATTTCTATACACACACCTGGAATTAAAACCAGAGAAAGAGTAACAAAGAGCCCTTGTTACCAGTGACCAGAAAAAGCACTGCAGGACCCCTGGCCAAATTAAAACCATGTGCTCTCAACACAGTTAAAAAAAACACTCATAGCTCACACACTGTGTTTTAGAATATGGAACACACACTGAGTCCACCGCATGGTTATTTTTTTTCTTTCAGATTAGTGCCAATCTTTGCATGAAATCTCTCAAAAATTAATCGATACCAAATATAACCATCTAAACCCCCCTGAAGTGTTTATTCTGAGTCTAGGTGAGGGGAAGTGACTGCGGTAGAATTCAAGGGCAAACTAGTTTTGCGTGATGGTTAAATAGTTAATCATACGAAGAAGTCCCCTGCAAACAAATGCTTAAAATGATCAGTAGAATTCTGAGGGCCAAGAGGTGAGACCCATGTCTCTAAATGTTAACAGTTATACACAGGAGGAGCTCAGCACCGTTTGCCATGGATGCTAGGATCAGAGCCTGTCTGTCACCTGAGATCCGGCTTACAAAGCTCATGCACATCGTGCTACAATTACAAAGCACCATTGTTCTCAGAATCTGCTGAAGTTAATAGTTGCAAATGAGTAACAGCAGTTTCTTTGATATAATATTGTCTTCAAACTTAAGTTTTCACATCTCTCTGCAGTGTCACAAGAAAACTGCAAGTTCCCCAAAGAATTTAGCATTTATCAAGTCACAGGACAGCAAGCAAACAAACAAAAACGTTGGCAGAATATTCAATTTACTTTTAGGTCCCTCTTTCCTCTTGGAAAAGGATCACACAGCAACCACTTGATATCTGATCTCTATTTTGTATTTTTTAGCTACTGGTGCCACAAAACCAGATTCTGACTGTTCAGTCGCTGCCTCAATTAAATCAAGTCCCATAAAACTGTCAGTGTAGATCCCAAGAAATCCGTACTTGAAAGTATGTTAACAAATTGTTTCTCAAAGACGGTCTGTGGAATTTGTCTACTTTCGGCCTTACCCCACTGGTATTTAATTAACTTAAATCAAAAAATATTATAGCATGATCAGCTTTCGTGTCTTGCCTTTGAGTAAACTGGGGGCTCTTTTACTCCACAGTCACCTAGAACTCTGTGGACACTGAATGTCCCTCAGCCCACCAGTGCCCAGGAAATGCAGGCCCATTTTTGTGCTCAGCCTCAGAAAACATAACTGTAAGAAGTCCTTTGGGTGAAAAACCCAATGCTATGAATTACTTTGGGATTATACAAAGTGTAAAACTTATCTGCCCCAGAGATTTTTCTTTTGGCACAGAGTGGATCAGCAGATCCCCCCCAGCCCCCCAGTCCCACATTTCTCTGAGGTACCGAGCAGTCGGATGACGTTTGGGTGGTTAAAGTCTTTCATGCACGCAGCCTCGCTGAGAAACTCCTCAATCTCTCGCTGTGAAAAGTTGTCCACTAAAAGAAAAGACAGAAAATGTGAGGCATGAATAATTTACTCGGTGAAGGGGAGAGGGGAGGAAATAGCAATTCTATTCTCTACACGTAAAATGAGGAAAAGGCAAAACTATCATAGACAGTAAAGAGATGAGTGACTGTTAGGTTCTGGTGCAGGGGAGGGATGAAGAGGTGGTGCCTCAGTGTTCAGAGCAGCACTGTCTATAATAGCCAAGTCACGAAAGCAACCCAAATGTCCATCGACAGATGACTGGATAAAGAAAATGTGGTACATATACACAATATATACACAATGAAATACTACTCAGCCATCAAAAAGAGTGAAATAATGCCATTTGCAGCAACATGGGTGAACTTGGAGATTATCACACTAGATGAAGTAAATGAAACAGAGAAAGAAAAAATATAGGATATCACTTATATGTGGAATCTAAAATGGGACACAAATGAACTTATTTACAAAACAGAAACAGACTCACAGATAGAAAACATGGTTACCAAAGGAGAAAGGAAATGGGGGAGGGATAAATTAGGAGTTTTAGATTAGCAGATACAAACTGCTATATATAAAACAGATAAACAAGAAGGTCCTACTGTATAGCACAGGGAACTATACTCAATATCCTGTAATAAACCATAATGGAAAAGAATAAGAAAAAGAATATATATATCACTTTCCTGTACACCAGAAACTAGCACAACATTGTAAATCAGCTATACTTCAATAAGTAAATAAATAAAAATAGGTGGTGTGTGGGATTTTAGGATGATGAAACTTCTGTATGACACTGTTATGGTGGACGTAGGACATTAGTCAAAACCCACAGAATGTACAATACAAGGTGAACCCTAATATAACCTATGGATTTCAGTTAATAACGTATCAGTAAGACTTCATCCAGTATAAAAAATGTACCACACCCAGGCATGATGTTGATAATAGGGGAGACTGTGTGAGGGGAGGGGGCATAGGGAACTCTGTACTTTCTGTCCAATTTTCCTATAAACCTAAAATTGCTCTAAAAATAAAAAAATTAAATATATTAGCCAAAAAAAAACCAAAAAAAACCAAACCCTAAAATCCAATCCAACCTATCTGTTGCAATTATTTTTGCCTTAAAAAAAAAAGAAAGAACACATGCTTCTCTCAGCACATTTCTGGCAAGTCTGGTTGCTCAATCACCCCACGTGAACTAGATACGCTTTCATACTAAGTTTTTGGAAAGAAGCCAACTTAAAGAAACATTTAAAGTTCTGTATTATGCTAAGTGAAATAAGCCAGTCACAAGAGGGCAAATACTGGATGCTTCCACTTTTATGAGGTACTTAGAGGAGTTAAATTCATAAAGAAAGTAGAACGGTGGCTGCCAGGGGCAGGAGGTGGGATGTTGTTTCATGGGTACAGAGATTCAGTTTTGCAAAATGAAAAGAGCTCTGGAGATGGATGGATGGTGCTGATGGTTGCACAACAATGTGGATTCATATGTTTTTTAACTGAAGTGTAGTTGATTGACAATGTTGTGTTCATTTCTGGTGTACAGCAAAGTGACTCAGTTATACACATAGCTATGCACATATTCTTTTTCATATTCCTTTCCATTATGGTTTATTACAAGATATTGAATACAGTTCTCTGTGCTATATAGTAGGACCTTGTTTATCTATTTTATATATAGTAGGTTATATCTGCTAATCCCAAACCCCTGTATTACCCCTCCTGGCTGCCCCGGTTTGACCCCTTGGTAACCGTAAGTTTCTTTTCTATGTCTCTGAGTCAGTTTCCGTTCTGTAAATAAGTTCATCTGGCACAACAACGTGAAGGTACTGAACGCCACTGAGCCATACACTTAAAAGATGGTTAGGATGGGGTATTTTATGTCATGTGTATTTCACCACAGTTAAAATCAAACCTGAAGCTAGGCGTGCCTTAGAAAATCTCCTTTAAAAGGATGGAAGTATTGACTGAAATCACATGTGAGAGCATCGAGCGCAATGTCTATACATCCTATGGGCTTAATACGTACTAATTTTCCAATAAAAGCAAATTTAAGAAAAGAAATTCTGTAGACCTGCAAAGTGTCTGCCAGCTTTGCCCTCACTATTGCTTCTGCCCCAAAGGACCAGGTGGGTGGGCAAACCCCTCTCTCAGGGACCAACCCCCTTCCAGGCAAATGTAGATAAGCCTGGGATTCGGAGGCCAGAGACTGGCTTTCAGTCTCTGATAATTAGCTCAGATGCAATTCATATGCAAGTTATTCTAATCAAATTAAAGAACAGCAGAGTGGAGGCCAGAGAGGAAACAGGTTCCAGGCCCAGCTCCTTTCTCTAGGGCCCCTGAACCTACGCGGTGAGTGGGATGTGGGAAGGAGCCTACCTGTGGGCACACTGTGAGGTTAATAAAACCAGGCGAGAGGGAGGAACGGAGCTGAGTGTGGCTCAGCACCTGGATTCAGCTCCCTGTTGGGTTCAGCCCCAGTGAGTATTCCAACTTCGGGTTTTCTCAGTCTCTGGGGGAGAATACTTGATAAACCTACTTCCTAGTCTTATGGATTTCCCGTTCCTGCTGTACTGGTGAAAGGTGGGCATGGCTGCAGTGTCCTTTGGCACACAGTAAGAACTACATACATATTGGCCTGTGATTACATACATAGAACGCCTCTAAAAAGCAAAAAGCACCAGCCCACCTGACTGACTGGTTATTATGATTCCTTTTTATATTTAAATGAAAACTTCAGCTATAAAATGCAGGTATGAGGAGCTCATTCCAGTATCTTTCCCTCTGTGACCTGACAGTTCTTCATGGCCTTTTAAACCCATCGGTGACTGAGATTACGACACATGAACTCCATCATCCATCACTGGCCTGACTGGAGCACGAGGTGCTGAAGCAGCTGCCCACCCCTGGAAGAATGGGTTCAACCAGGGATAACTCACACTTCATAGTTTTCACCGCCACCTTCTGCGAGGTCCCGTCTTGCTGATTAAGATCTCCTTCCACGACAGACCCAAACTCTCCTGTGAAGTAAAACAACATCAATGTTGACCTTGTGCAAAATCTCTCCTGCCCACAGAAACGAGATGGCGCCAGAGATGCTGTTTGCACATGGCCCCGGAGGGGCCCAGGCCACCCACACTCGTACACCCAGGGCACAGGCTGTGCGTCAGCCTCCTGCTCATCTGTCACGAGCTTGGTTGGCTTGGACTTAGCTCAGCTCATCACTTTATTAAGCATCATAACTGATCGAAGAAACTTACAAGACAACATGGAAATTGTTACTGACTTTCACCAAGTACAGACTCTTAATAGTGTCATCATTCACCCTAAGATCATTTTGACAAATCAAATACATATTTTTTCACCTCTGCTCCTATTTAACTAGGAAGGTGCCAAGGATAGTAAACTGAAGAACTACAGGAATAAATTTAAAATATGTAGAGGAAAGGGGATAGCTCAAGCATTAGAGCGCATGCTTAGCATGTACGAGGTCCTGGGTTCAATCCCCAGGACCTCCCCTAAAAATAAATAACTAAATAAACCTAATTACCTCCCTCACACTACTAAAAAATAAAAAATAAATAAAACTGGAAAAAATAAAATAAAGTATATAGGAAGCTGATCAATGATTGCATGCTTTTTAATGAAGGAAAGGAATTAACATTTTTCAAGAGTTTTCAGGCTGTTTGTTGGGCTCTGTAGAAGCCCTTTTCATACGCCAAATCTGAGTTTCCAAAACCACTATTTCCTTTTTCGTTTTAAAAGGTATAAAATAGAACTATTCGCATTATTACTTAAAGTCACAGAACGGCATTTTATTTAATAAATATATATATATATATTTAATAATTACAGTAAACTGTGTACCTTTGTACTCACATTTTAAAAGAATTAAACTGCTTACCTTCGCCCAGAATTTTTCCAAGAATTAAAAGGTTCCTGTCAATCACGACATCTTCTAGCTTATTTTGCAGCTCCTCGCTGACTCCCAAGCTGTGTACTGTAACAGGAGTGACAGAATATATATGAGCTGTCAGTGCGCTTCCTTTCGTGTGGGTCTAATTAAAGTTATACATAAAGACCTATAAAATCGTTCAAGCATTTTTCTCACTTTACACCCATAGCTCTCCCGGCAAAATAAATGCCAGTGGTAAAATACCACACTGAATGCTACTATGACTCAAGTAAGTAAAATGAATCCTTCGGGGCAAGATTAATTCTGAAGGATTAAAGAAATCAGAACCCTATTTCTCCTTCCATTAGGCGGCGGTGGCAGCAGGTGGCAATCAGATTCATGCCAGGGAGGTTTGCCCTTGACTCAAAGGAGTGAGGAAGGTTAAGTCGATATTCTTCCCTGTGGAGTGTTCACTATTATCCCTCTAACTAACAGCAAACAAAAAAGCCATCAGGACACCTCCCCTGCCCTCCTCTGCTCTCCCCAGTGCCAGGGAAGGTGGCACAGAATCCACAGGAAACATTCAGAGAACAAGCTACAGTTTATTTTATGTATGGTATGTGGACCGTCATTACAATGGCATAGAAAGTGTTCAGTTGAGTACTTGGTGGTGGGGTGGAGGGGAGGTATTGAAAGTTAAGATTTTTCTCTAAGAAGGTGTAGATATAACACACTGACAATCGGTGTTATCAGTAAGAGGTATTAACCCGGAGAGGGAGATGAATTCAATAATCATATGACTAATGATTCAGTTTGTGCCGTGGTTAGGGAATGAATGAAACTTGGAAAGGAAAAAAAATGTGGATAATTAGAGAGAATACATTAGCTCTTTGTGAAAAAGCTTTACCCAAATGGTCCTCCAGTTAAGTATAGAAAACAGTCTAAATGAAGGATGCAAGAATAGACTAAATGCAAGAATAGACATCTAAAAATCAAAAACTTCCAGATTGGGGAAGTAAAGAAATTAAGAACACACCACATCTAGTGAGTTTTTGTTTCACAGCAACCTGTCTTCCATCACCTTCATTTTTATTTGTTGTTGTTTGTTGCTGGTTTTTGGCAAACACCCAGAACCCCAAATTTGATAATATTCACACACTTTCTACACTCTTTCTGAAATTCTTCAAGAACGTAACTGTCTGTTTATTCTCATTCTTCAAACTAAAAGAGTTCCTGCTCTCTGATTCAGCAAAAACTCAAACCATAATTGTCACAAAGTATGTTAGCAAATTGTTCTCTAAATTGGTTGCCAGGAAACAAGAGGAAATAAGCTCTAAGATGATGACAGCTGTTTTGCTGTTTCCTTTAAATCCCTGACCTCTACCCGCATCTCCTCTCACCCCGAGAGTTCCTTCTTCCCTCTGCTCGTGGTATTAGGAGTCCTTAACCCCGGTCACTTCATCACAGGTCCAGCTCCATATTTCCAGTAAACTGGCCGGCTGGGAAGCCATGGCCATGTCTGACCCTCTCCTTGTTGGTTTCTGAAGACATTTTGCACATTAAAAATATCCTTCAACTCCTTTGGCTTTTGTCAGAAACTCATCAATTAATCTGTGGTTCCTTCTGCTCTCTCAACTATTTTAAGTTTTGCCAAGAAAGAGAAATGAAAGCCAACTTACAGGTGAGTTCAATGGCTCGCCGACCGAAGGACTTCTTTGCTATATAGCTGACGACTAATTCCGAATCCTCCTCTGTGAAGGCGCTCCTGGGGGCAATGAGAACAGATGTCTAGCACAAGAAGAACAGGGCTACGGAGGCTGGTGCTGATTCCACAAGACGCTACTAAGCTGCTGGCTGCTAAAAGGGCTCTTCCAGGACAGAAACACTTCCCTCTGGGACAAACAGGTTTCTTGCCTTAGATCCACTGTAGGCTTACCTGTCAATATCGCAACTCTGCCTATGAACTTTCGAGAGCATAGAGCAACTGATAGGCTCCCAACGGCCAAAAGCTGTAACACTCTGAGCAACACGTTAACGTTGTACTGGATTATAATCCATTCATTATAAAATGAATATTCATGAGTCCAGACTGATGTATGTGTATGTGCGTGTGTGTATATATAAAAGTGCACAGAAACACATATGACTGAATAAATAAATAAATGGAAAAGAGACAAATCTCCTGTGCAGAAGAATTCCATACTCTGTCCTTAAGAGGTAGGGGGAGCGTAACTCCTTACCCTGTAAGTGTGAGCTTCACAGACTGACTTGCTTCCCCAGAGTCCATCATGGAAAAGGAGAAAAAAGTACTATGCAGAGAAACCTGGCAAACAGCACCACAGCTTGGTGACCAAGATCAACGTCAACAGGGATAAATCACACCAAGAGTATGTACCGTTGATGCAGTGGGAGGAAGATGATACTTGACCTCTGTGGTCTTCCTCTCAATAACCCACAACCCCGGAGTAATCATGAGCAGAATGGCACACACCTTCCAAGAGAGGGCATCCCACAAAATATCTGACCTATCAAGTTCATCAAAACAAAGTCTGGGAAACTGCCATGGCCAAGAAGAGCCTAAGGAGACAGGACAACAAAATGTAATGTGGGGGTCCCAGATAGGACCCCAGAACAGAAATGGAGTATTAGGTAAAAACAAAGGAAATCTGAATAAAGTATAGACTTTAGTTAATGATACTATATTGATATTGTTTGACTGACTGTAGCAAATATATCATATGAATGTAAAATGTTAATAACAGGAGACCCTGGCATATGGAAAGTCTCTTCTCAATTTTTCTGAAAATTTAAAACTTTTCTAAAAACATAAGTCTATTTAAAAAAATCCATTTAGTCACTGTTTTAGACTAATTGGTGGGGGAGTATTATGAATTAGTATAAATTATAGACTTTACCTCACTTTATCTTGGGTATATAGATTATTTTAAAAGAGAGAACACATTTAAAAAAATAATATATATGTATGCAAAAGCAAAGAATTTGGAAGGATTTATGCCAAAATAGCAATCAGACCATGTATAAACCCTAGAGTTACAGATGGATTTCATTTTCTACTTTTGTCTCTTCTATATAAATTTAAAAAACTGTAAGAATGTTATTTGTATAAGTAGAAAATAAAGCTCTTCTCATTTAAAAAGTGAACAAATGAAAGGTGCTTATATAAAATGAACAAATGAATAGGGTTTTGTGGTGAAGACCCATGGGAACTGACTTCAGGATAAAAATAATCTGTGATCAAACTTTCACTTGTTTTAAGCTTCTGCTGAGCTTAATGGTTCCCAGAGATAATTTCATTCCTAAATATCTGAAATTGTACTGTAATCTTGTTAATAGGTTTGCTGTACCTGGCAGACCCACTTTTTGGTAAATTCTAAAATGTTCAACCTCAAACTTTCCCCAACTTTTATAGCTAGGGTTGAATCTGAGGTCTATTTTGGTGATAAGCCTTTGGGTTCTATGGAACCATGAGTTAGTGGAGGCCCAACTGATAGGAATGGGACATTTCACATGGGACATTTTCTTTTGCATTTCTTAACTGTAAGACTGTAAGCTACCTGTGGGCAACCCCGTGTCTGTCTTGTCCATCTCTCCATCCAATGCCTAGGTTAGGGTCTGTTTTTTGAACATTCTTTCCTTTCTCCACAGATTTGAAATAAAGATCTTCATTGTACATTCCCACCAACATATGGGCACCCTGTGATGTCCACAGACTGCATTCTTTCTGCTTGCAACAATACATTACTGTTCCAATCACTAAATATGTTTTTATGCCTAATAGGACTAGCCTTCTCCACCCAAACTTTGTGTATTTCAAAACTGTCTCAGCTCTTTCTGCTGATTTACCCTTCAAGATAAATATTCAGCTTTTATCAACAACCTGCAGCAATTGAGATAATGATTATACTGAATTGATGGTTAACTTGGGGAAATGTGATCTCTTGACAAAACGAGCCTTCCCATCCATGAACATGGTACACATCTCTCCATTTATTTAAGTTTTCTTCTGCAGTGTTGGTAAAGTTTAATAACTTTTTCCATGAAGTTCTTGCACATGTATTTTATTCTTAGGAATGTTATGATTTTCATGCTATTGTGGATGGGATCTCATTCCAGAACTTTGACGTTAATGTATTTTAAAATCAAAATCAAAATATTTCCACAACATTGAATGTCCTAAAAGATATTAATTTCCTCCTAAAGGAAAGCAAGAAAGGAGGGTGCCAAGAGGAGACTTTGGAAGACGCACAAGGGTACTGAATTTCTGAAGACTGGGAAGGATAGCATTGTTACACGCTGTTCCTAAACTCTTTGCAAGTCTCAAAAGACAAAGGAGCTTCCTTTTGTACTGCACCCACCCCTCCAGGATTATCTCAGCTGCACAACCTAGAGCCCTTACCTGGGCCCCTGGGAGCTCAGGACCAATCAAGCTTTGGCCATCATTTTCTTGGTTCTGTCTTTACTGAGCCTATGTTCAACGTGGTCTCAAGAAAGTATATCTATGAATCATTCTATATCAATTATTGTTTCAATGATAACCATGAATTCCTAGTTGATGACACAAACTGCCTTCTGCCACTAATTCTTAAGGATATCAGCATCATAGATTTAGCACCTCTTAATTATGGACTGGGCCCAAAAGATTCAATTTAGCATCATAGCAATTAGAACTGGTAATGACCTAGGAGGCCACTTAGAGATAGATCATACAAAGGAAGCCTGGAAAAGTCAAAATAATTGTTGAAGTGACAGAGTTAATGCTGGAATCCAGATATCCTATCTTCCAGTCCAGTGCTTTCCCCTCTGTATGCCAGGCTTCCTGCTACCACAGGGCCTTTGCATGTTCTGCTCTTTCTGGCTGGAATGCTCTTCCCCTTTCTCTAACCTAATTAATACCTGCTCTTTCTTCAGATTTTAGCTCAGGTGCCAGCTCTGCAGGGAAGCTGTTCCTGACTTTCTTAATGCAGTCAAACTCTCCTGTTATACATTCTTACAGGTCCTTTTATATAGAACTTACCACAGTTGTCATTTTATATTGACTTGTGTGATTACTGCCTGATTCCACATTAACTCTGAGCCCCACAAAAGTGGGAGTAGTGCCTGCTTTTGTTCACCATTGTATCCAGGTTACCACAGTGGAAGCCTTTAATACATATTAATGAGCTATTCTGGCAACTTCTGCAGAGGCTTTCAAAAACTGTTTCATAAAGAGACCACATGCTATACCTAGACCCTGGGATATATTTTAGTCACTTCTGTGGTCAAGATTTAGATCAGATTTTGTCTACTTCTCTACTTTCATTTGTTTGTTTATTTTATTGAGGTATAGTTGATTTACAATATTAGTTTTAGGTGTACAACACAATGATTCAAAAATTTTATAGATTGTACTCCATTTATAGTTATAAAATATTAGCTAGATTTTCCTGTGCTGTACAATATATTCTTATAGCTTATTTATTTTACACATATAGTTTGTACCTCTTAATCCCTTGTCCACGTCTTCAAAATAGTCATTCTTAGAATTCAAATGCTAAGATATAAATCACAAGGATGGAGTTGTAAGTGATGTGGGTACTTGACCCCCAAGACTGGAATGGACACAAACCCAGGGCAGGCTAGTCCCCACTCTGCCGCTCCCTCCCCATGCCTGCGGAAAGTTCTGGAGTGAGTGGAACGTTCTAATAGCATCTTAGGTGGAGCAGGGAGAGGGGTAGCTTGACTCCCTCCAAAACATAGCCACCCACCCTCCCTCACCGTCCTGTTCCGAGCTGTCAACAACCTGTCTCGTGCAATATACTTCCTCCACCCCAGAAGTGATGAACTGGGGTTCATGGAAATCCAAGCTCACTGCAGAGGCACGGCAGTAGAAGACTGAGTTCCAGGAACAACACTCACACACACAGCCTTTTCACAGTTTCTTCTAATACAGCTTCTCATTTTTGTTGATATTTAACTACTCTTTGGTTATAAAAGCCAGATGCAGAGAAAATAAGAAAAAGGCCTTCTCTTAAATTTGAATGTGAAAATCTAAAGTTTTTCTCTATTAGAAAAATAACAGAAAATGTATAAAATACAGTTAAAAAAAAGAAAACATGGGTAGAGGAGAGGGTATAGCTCGGTGGTACAGTGTACAAGGTCCTGGGTTCAATCTCCAGTGCCTCCACTGAAAATAAACAAACCTAATTACCTTCCCCACCAAAAAAACAAACAACAAAAAAGCAAAACAAAGATAATAATAAAAAAAGAAAACACAGATTCACCCACGATTATATCATCCAGAATTGCTAATGTTTGGGTGAATTGACTTCCAGTATTTTTATCTATGCATATATTTAATTTATTTTGTTTCGTTTTTTAATAATTAGGATTATTTCTAAATGAATTCTTTTTAAAAAAATCCTCATTTAACAGCGACCCAGTTTGAGCAGCGAAGGTCTATTGATTCCGTTTCCTGTAAATGAGCCCCTTTCAAGGCCGGCTTTCACTGTTGGCTGCCTTTGTAGTGCTGGCCTAAGTAAGGAAGCTGCCTGCCCCCAGGGCGCACATAAGACAGGGACCCAGCCCGTACCATGTGAGGAGCTAGGCCAGCGGGAAAGGCGCGACCGCTCGGCACAGGAGCCTGAGCAATGCCACTGAGCAACACATTTTAAACTGGGAAACTTGGGAAACTTACCCAAACTTTGTCTCCTGGAGTCTCTTCCTGATGGCCAGAGAAATGTACAAAACCAACCCCATCAGAATGAATCCACAGAAGCAGCCAAGGATGATGAGCACAGGATCTGCATTGCCAGGAGCTGGGGTGGACGAGGGGGCAAAATCTATCAAACCTGGAAAAATACCAACAGAATCAACTCGAAACATCCCTTTGGGATCTGAAATACAGAAGAAATGTTGGCTTGTAAACGGTGGCTTCTTTGGTAAATTACCAATAGAATCAACTCAAAACATCTCTTTGGGATCTGAAATACAGAAGAAACATGCGCTTGTAACACAGTCCAGGTTCTAGAACTAAATCCTCCTTTATTTTGTGATCTACACATGGAGGAAGTACTCACTTTGATGGTGTAAGTTGCACAGAGGGATCTTAATAATCAACGGGAAACTCTCTGTTTTGTATTTTGTATTAATTTTTTAAATTGAAGTATAGCTGATTTGTGATATTGGGGAAACTCTTCATGCCAGTTATGAATGTATAAGGAACTGAAGTAATGGTGAAACTAACATTTAACTGGTACTCAGTAACTTAAAACACTAGAACTATTGAGAATTTAAAATGTTTCTTTGTAAAAGAAACTCATCCGGAGTGGTTGGAACAGTGCTTGCCAGCTTCTAGTCACAGAGCTTAGGACAGAATGTACTCTCCACGCCCTGGCGGATGTCAGACTCCTTTCTAAGTCTGGATTCGCTTCCAGCGTTTTATCCCTTGCACTTTTAATGCTGTAAAATATCTTTGTGAGTTCCTTTAACGTTGTGATGAGAAAACAGCTCTTCTGAGTTTACAGTGTGACAACCCTGCTCACACCCAGAATCTAGACATTTTGATAAGGAACTGAGCTGAGGATTCCTGCTCAAGTTCCCATTTTGCTTTTCCCAGGGCACCTTTAAAAATAACTGCTTAAGGAGGGGAGCTGATAGCTCAGTAGTAGAGCACATGCTTAGCATCCACGAGGTCCTGGGTTCAATCCCCAGCACCTCCATTAAAAATAAATAAGTAAACCTAATTACCTCCTCCCCCCCTAAAAAAAAAAGGCCTAAAAAATAAAATTAAGTAAATAAAATAACCACTTAGAGTTGAGCCCTTGAGAAGTTAAGCAGTGGTGTTTGCTACCCCAGTCTCTCTCACATGCTCTAATCTGGGACAGAGGACTGCCCTTCGGGCTGGGCTCACCACCCCCCAACCCCTGTTTTTAGGATCTGTGATAAATCTTGTGACTCTACTTCCTTTGCGTGGGTGGATTGAAACTGCTCCATCAAAATGTCCCCAGCATTTTCACTTCCCCCCAAGTGGGAGCTCGGATGCTGAGGGAGCTACCTGCCCACCCTGACGTGGGTGGCTCGTGCCTCCTCATTCAGTAGGTCAGAATCTATTCTTAATTCAGGACACCAACTACGGAGTCCTGGCACAAATATGAAGATTTTTGCCAGTCTCGCTTCCTCCGGGACATCTCCCTCCTCTTCAGCACACCCACTTCATTCATCTGGGTAAGTCCTCCTTCCCTGAGGTCCCTGGCTGCCCAGCAGTCCCTGCTGCCCGGCTTGCGAGCAAATGGCAGCAGCATCAACGTGCCCGCCGCCAACTATTTCATAACCCCCTGTACATTCAATTCCCATTTCACTCCCGACACTATCTCTTTTCCTTTCTTTGCTGCACTTTCATTTTTGTTCAGCAACTTGATCTGTTCCTGTGAAATGCCATGTGAGTTTGCCCCGGGACACAAAGAAGTAACGCAGCTCTGTGCTGGTTAGATGTGTGTGAACTGAATAATGAAAGCGTGGTGACCAACCACGATGGACCCTGAAAAAGGGACATGACTAGTCACGACCATGATGTGTTCAGTATTTATGGAGTGATCTGTGGACTGAAGAGCTGGCGGTGAAGTTTATACAATTACTCACAGTAAGCGTTTGCTGGCAGCTCAAATTTGAACCATATTGCTAGGGAAAAGGTGTTATTTAACTAAACCGTGGTAACTGAAACGTATGCAGACTGGAACCGTGCAAAGCCGGGACTGCCGGGACGGCAGAGCTTTTTACAATTTTGGACAGTTTATTTTGTGTGAGGATGACAGATCTGTCATCTTAAGCTCTGATTTTTCAACCTGTGCCTTTTGAATCAGAATCTCATTGTCTCTGAATTTCCCTGCGATGGACACACCTTGTGTCCCTGTCGCCAGTTACTAATCTTCCGTAGGGACAAGGACTTTGGGCTGTAGGAACAATAATATGTCTGTAATCTGGCACTAAAAGGGAAGGCACATTTGAGGTCACTGGGACAGACAGATGGGAACTCAGTGGTCTGCTCACAAGCCCCGTCTACTGTAGGCACAAAGGCCATATTTGGCAAGAACTTATAAATGCACAAATCACACCAATCTAGGTGTCCGCATGGAGCCGATGACAGTGGTTCACTGTCAAATAACCCAGGGCAGGTCAGATTTAGAACAAGGTGGCTCCCCTGGTCTACGGAAGCAAACACAGCCTTTGGGTCACCTGGGGCACCACAGTGTCACCCTGCTGAAGGTCACCCCAACAACACGCAGAAGCCAGCACGCACGGCTGGGCATTGAGCTGAGCGAGCCTAGAGCCGTCTAAAGACGGTTTCTGTAGGAAACACTGCCCGTTCTGTGCGGATCAATCATGAAGCATGTTACCCGAGGCTTGGATGACTCACAACAAGGCTGCACTGCTTAAAACAAACACCAATGAAAAAAACAAACAATGCCAGTTACACACTGCGCATCCAAAATTCAGCCACGCATACGTCATTTAAACTAAATTCAGTAAGTCCAGTTGAATTCAGTGTTCTGAAGGACGAATCTTCCTGGTAAGTCATTACCATGAACAGAAGCAGTAGTGGGAGGACTCACGGGCATCAGGAGCTCTGTCCTGACCCCTGCCAAAATTCCTTTTGGTCTTTATTTTTCTTCCATCCCACAGCTTACTCTCCGGCAACCTGTGCGCTGCCCGGACTGAGGTTCTATCAGCTGATAAGGGCGCCAGCTCTCACCATGTGGCGGGATGGGTATTTCCACCGGGTCACTGAAGGGCCCGACTCCCCCTTTGGTGATGGCCGCAATCCTCACTGTGCACGTGGCATTGTGGGCCTGAACAGAAAGCTGGGCGTGGCTGCCATTCTGGCCGACTTCTTCCGAGAGCTCCTTCTGGGGATAGAGAGGAGAGGAAAGGAGATGAAATCACCTATCTGCCCACAGTTTTTCTGGGGGATGCCGCCCCACGCACATCCCAGGGGCAGCGGCTATGTTTTCACAGCATCCTTGCCGCACTCAGGCCACAGCCCAGGGAGCCTGAGACAGGCAGGGATGCAGGACACGCTGGCAGCATCCTCAGGCCTTGGGGACCTTGGTCTACCAGGGCCGTGCAGGCATGGCACTTGGAGTGGCCAGTGAAGAAGCCCCCGGAAGAAGGGGAGCATGTGGCAGATACACCCCACTGGCAAGAGCAAGACTGTCTCCTCGGGACCCCCACCCTCCGCACTGCCAGGAGCCATGCTGCATCTTGACAGGGGCCGAACGCCAGCCTCCCTCACCCAGCCTGGAGGGGCTCTTGTTCCCTGCAATTCTAAGAGTTGTGACTCGAATCTACATTTAGGAGGGCACTGATGTCATTTTCTTCTCTTCCGGTGTGACAAACGCACCACGGGCTCCATCTTCAAACATCCTCTTCACTTATTTATTTTGTTTTAAAGCCAACTGCCATGTACCTTAAGCCAACATTAAAGAATCGCCAAGAACCCAGAAGTGTCCTTACCTCCCGTCTGCTTCTTTACTTCATATCCTGTATGAGCTTTTGATTCAAGATTATAATACCAAATATCAATATTTGAAATGAACACATCTTGAATTTTTATATCCTGTTGATCTCTGTTCTTTTATCAACAATGCTTATAGGTGAATTATCAAATGAAAGATACAGTTATAAAAACTGGGAACAAAACATTCTTGGGATAATGGCTCCAAACAATGGTTGAGCTTACTTTTTTCTTTCAATGGAGAGAAAATTATTCTAGGGGAGAAAAAACTAAGAGGGGAAGAGAAGGGAAGTATTAATAAGTAAACCAAAGTGTCTGAACTGTCTTTGAGGTCTTTTTGTTGAAAAAGGACCATTTTAAACGCGCATAATACAAGAGGAACCAAGTTGATGAAAATGCTTTATAACAAGCATTCTGATTTAGGAATACATCTTTTTTAAGAAAAAAAATAGGAGGAAATGATTTTTGAAAAAATAACCAGAACTAAGGGCTTATATAGTGCTTTCCCCTTTGTCTCCAAACCTCGACTACCATGATGTTCTCCCGAGTAGGAGACTAATTTTGTGTTTGGGGCTGGCTTTTCAAGTGGGAGCTGCAGGGGTGGTGAAGGCTGAAACGAAGCCAGGAGGAACACATCTCTTATCTTTGAAGTGTGCAGATTTGTTTTCACAGAGAGAAAGAAATGTCATGTCCTATGGAGCACAGATGTCACAGATCACCAACGAGTAGCAGGGGCCTGGTTTGGGGGGTGACTTCATTCCCTCGTCCTCACTCATGCTGGTCACTGCTGGTGCAGCCAGCCCAGTGCTCACAGACACGGCCGTCCCATCGCTCACAACCACGGGGGCACCTGGGTCGGCCACCCAGAGACCGTTTATAATCTCAACTGGCAGTGACCATCAGGACCTAGAGATGTCCCCAGACAAGGGGTGAGAGGGAAAAACATCGCCTTAAAATTTTAGGTCTTTTAACTAAAATTTTTTTGGTTTTCCATAGATTTTTTTTGTTGTTGTTAATTAGGGTGACAAATTAACAATTAATTTGGGGGGCTATCAAAGGGTATTTTCTGTACAGCAAACCCAGCTTTGAATATGAGTTAGTTGGTGGTTCTCTATATAATTTGGGGAAGACAGAAAATCATCAGGTAGCGTAACCTCCCTGTCCAAACCCGCAGCCCTGCAGCCCTGCGGTGACTCAGGCTGGCAGCTGAGAAGCAGCTCGTCAGCAGCACCGTTTACTCAAAGCACAAAGACTTCGTGCCTGACGAGGCACCAGGGCCAGCTTCTGGTCTCATGCTTTTTGTCTACGAGGATTCAAACACAATACACTGTTTATGAGTAAAATGATCTCAAAATAAGAGGAAACGCATGATTTCCAAAAGAATTAAATCCCTAGAAGAAGAGAAATCCTAACAGAAACAAAACTGTCCTTTTGGAAATACACGTAAAAGCGGTTTATAACACCTATTCATTCACACAGGGCCTATAACTCACTATGAAAACCCAGAGAAGTTACTTTCCAATTTGTACCTCCCATGCTTTGAGCAAATTGGGAGTTTTAGGTTCCTCCTGGAGTGAGCTTTCTTTCCTGCAGTGTTCTTTCGTTTGTTTGGTTTTTAGAGGGGGAGGTAATTAGGTTTATTTTTTGATGGAGGTACTGGGGATTGAACCCAGGACCTTGTGCATGCTACATATGCACTCTACCACTGAGCTGTAGCCTCCCCCCCTTTCCCTTCAGTGTTCCTATTTGTCTCCCGCTGCGGCTCGGCTCGTGACCTGTCTCTGGGAATGTTACTCAAAGCAAAATGAGCCATTGAGTCTTTTTTTTCCCCCCACCGAATCTTTTGTTGTCACAAGCCTGTTGTGATGCACAAAGTAGAGCCCAGGCACAATGCAAAGGACCGTCCTGCTGGGGTGATCCAGCATTTCCAAGGAGGTAACGACTGGAAAGGTCACAGCCCTAACGGGGGCGGCACTGTTCTCACCGCAGTGGGGACCATTCTGAGCAAAGGACGATCAGAACGCATGGCCGAGTGTCAATGGCACTTGTGCGTTACGCTGTCTGGTGGCGTCATTCCTAAGGCTCTCATCACTCCGGCCCACCTGCCCAGCTCAAGAGGTCCCCTTGGCAGACACTTGAGCAGGATAGAAACAAAGCAATTTCTTGAAAGAGCGGCAGGTCACCCTCCCTCCTCCTCTCCCGGGGTGGATAAAAGACACCTCTTTTCTCTGTGTCTGTGCTCAGCACTGATTTCTAGCAGTGATGCCCGTGGAAGCTCAGGAGGAGACACAAGGTTGTCTTCAGGGCTGACGGTGCCCTTCACAACCAGGGCCCCCCAACCAAGTCACATCACCGGGCGAAGGAGGGGCAGTCAGGCCCCACTGTCCTCTGTATGATCTCAGTGAGCAAGAAAAGCTTCCAAGAGGGCAGCAGGAGCGACGTGCTGAGTGACCTGGCCAGTCAGCAGGGTGCGCCGGTGGAAAGATGGCAGATCTGAAGGTTACTTTTCTCCATAAGCTCAACTTTCTTATCTATAAAGGGGTCTGAGTCACATAAGCCATTGTCATCATATGTAACTTTCAAATCATCTTTCTGGGCTTGTGATTTTCATGGGCTCCCTTGCCATCTGCCAAATTCGATCTGACCTCCCTCCTAGGGCAGCGGCTTCCGCATCCATCTTCACCTCACACCACCTTCCTCAAGGGATTCACATTCCAGGCCTTCCAGTGGGTCATGATTTCCCCCTTATGCCTTCTCTCATGCTCGATCTTTGTCAAAATAAAGACTCCTCAGTCTTTGTCCAACTCTCTCAATCTTTGTCAAAATAATTCCGAGCCCAGATCAGGTACCCCTTTTACTGGGGGAGAGGCGGTCTGCTGCCATGGGCCCTGAGCATCCTTACACATCCCGGCTGTGTGTGATGAGTCAAACCACCCTCTGACCTTAAGCCATTCTGGCAAAGGTGAAGGTGGCCACAGCGTGACCACCGTGCAGCTGCAGAGAGCATGGGCTTGCGCTGAGCTCTTGGCCCTGGGACCTCAGCTGTCCAGCCTGCCACCTGGGTTCATTGATCGCAGATTGGGCAGATTGAGGAGATTGGGCAGATTGAGGAGATCAGGCAGGAAGCTGGGCTGCCAGGCTGGCACTCTTGCCGTGTGCTGGGCCATGAACGATACAGGCAACCTGGCTCTGGTCCATCGCATCTTGTGTCTAATTTCAGCTCTTACGGAGCAGTGCCAAGCCGACCTGATTGCATATTTAGACCTCCCCTTGCCATCCCCTATGAGACTAGGATTCTTCCCTGACAATCTTTTTCCGAAAAGCATCTTCTGGAACTTCCTGGGAATTGCAGGACTGCTAAGCCCTCCAGGTAATTTGCACTGTCTTCCTCGAAAAGCCTAAGTTCCCTGAAGGCAAGAATGAGGTGATAACCAAGGATGAATTCTACATTATACACACTGACTGATTAAATAAATGAATGGATGAAGAGTGAGTGAGGAAAGCCCTGAAGATTCCTCAGAACTTTGTAACTTTTCAAGTACTTCTAACTCTTACTACACTGAAAGTTGCCTTGCCTAAACCGCTTAAGATCAGGTCTTTTCTCACCAAAATGAATGCTCAAGGAGTATTCAATCAGCAAATCAAAGGAGACAAGGCGCTCTTTTAAAGTTGAGACTTACGGACATCTCAGCGCTCTGCCACACGTGAGTGATCCGGTAGCCCACCAGCTCCCCGTCCTGCTTCTTAATTGGAGGCTTGACCCATCTGATGTCCACCTTGTTGCTAGACTCGTTCAGAGACATAGTGACATTCAGAGGTGCTACGGATGGGGCTGCAAAAGAAGGAGAGAGGGCTGAAGGAGTGCACAGAAAAGCTCCCTGAGATTCATTCCCTTCCTGGTTTTGGTATGTTTCGTTTTTTTGAATTTTCTATGAAAAGGATTCAAATGAGACTGAGATTAACTGTGGATTTTTACCCTCTTTTCAATGAAGGACCATTGAGCTATCTCAGTTTAAAAAAGGAAGCCCTTTCTAAACTAAAATAAGACAGAAAGGGAAGGCAGGAAAGGAGGGGGGCGGCTCAGGAACCCCTCCTGGGGAAGCAAAGCACACACAACCCCAACAGGCACCCCCAGGCTGGCCGGGGGTCCGCTCTGTGTGGTTTGCACTGCACAGGCAGGGGACACTGCTGAGCTCAGAGGAAGCCACAAGTTTAAAGTCCAGACGTAGGTTACTGATGGTTTGAACAGAGCTGATCAGTCAATAAATTTAAATACGTATGTGTGTGTGTGTGTTTTAGACATCTCCTGAATGAAGATCAGAAGGTCAAATATTAATTACTGGGCTAGATGTCAAAATGTAGAATTTAGCACTGGTTTTCACTCTTTCATTTATAATAATTCTCCACAAGCCACATACCCACTTCTTGTCAAAATCTGTTATCTCTCACAAGGATACAAGGATAATAAAAGTTTAAGCACTTAAAAAAAAAAAAGTATGTATGTGGGTACAGTATGCGTACAAAATAATTTGGGAAAGAAGTCAAGGTTATAACTACATTTTGGGGGGGAGGGAGGAATGTGATTGCAGCTATGTTTTAAAAAATATGCCCTTTGACCAAATGTTTTATTTCCAGGGATTTAATCCAGAAAAATCCTCCTGTAGGTAGTGTTAGATTCACTGAAGTATAATAGTGACAAAAAGGAATAAACAGAATGTTCAGTCAATGATTATGATACAATAAACTGATAATTTTCCAATGGAATACTTACTGCCCCACTCTGAAAAGATTTTGGGAGACCATATAAAGTGTTATGAAGAAATACCTAATTGGGGGGATAAGAAAGCTGCAGAAAGTATGTATCAATGATCCATTTTAGAAATTAAAAAAATAAGTGTTTCACATATAAAGAGTAAAAACAATTGCAATAATATATAGGAAATTGTTGCCTGTAGTACGTTGTGCTTAGGGGAGATTAAACTGGGTATTTCTGATATATCTCAAAGAGAAACAAAAGGGCACAATAACTCTCTTTGTCTCTGCTGATTCCAGGAGCAGTAATAATGAAGCTAGAATAAATTTCAGCTTAGAAAACGTCATACAGCTAAAGCTATGTCTATGAAAACAGACTTTCAAATCCGTTGTAGAATTTACAGAGAAACATAGCTGGCTCAGCATGTCCTTATGTCTATTGCCTGCTAAAACCCCTCTAGGATGACAATAAGGAATTTAAAACAGTATAAACTCACAGGGTTTAGAGGAGTCAACAGTGGAAGAGGAATGCCAACATATATATGAAAGCTAGAAAAGAGCGTAGGTTGGTACAGTTAAGTCAGCAAGCTGATTCTCCCCCAGAGAACCACAGAGAGGCTCAGAAGTGGTACTAAAGTGGGGACTAAAACTGGAAGACTGGAAGTTTGATCAGGATGCACCCCTCCAACCTACTGCCACACACACCTGGCAAGTACCCCTTAAATTCCCACAGGAGACAGGCTTTTCAGGACTGAAAAGCTGCTGGACTTGGGGGCACCAGCAGAATGGAGACACGAGGAGGGGCCAGATTGACAACTGGGGAGAGAAGTGCAAGCTTGTGCACTGAATGAAGGGGACTCCACCTCCACCTCCTCCCCACCGGCTCCCAGGACATCAGTAGCCAGGTTCATATGCCTGAGGCTGGGGACAGGAGACTCAATTCTAGAGAAAGCAAGTGGCCCCAGGGGAAAGAAAGCCAATGTTGACACCTGGGGGTATCCAACCCAAAACTCTCAGGTTGCCACCCAGCCATCTGACAGTGACGCCTAAAGCCCCGCCCCCGCTCACAGAGCTTCCGGTCAATCACCGATTCTTCACTCCTCAGTGGGCGCGGACAGTGGCGAATCAGCAGAGGCTGGGGGTGGGGGCCCTTCATGAATGTCAGGGATCAAAACAACACACAGCACAGAGGGCTAAAAGGAGGCAAAGCCAGGGTAGGGAACTAGAGAAAACTAAACGAACGAAACTAACAAGTAACATACCCAAAGATAAGAAAAGGAGAAAGGTTTTATTCCCCACATTAGTACCTGGAGTACAACGGAGAACTGGAAAAAAACTATCAAAAAAGAAAGAAAATTCTTGAAATTGACCATATAAGAAAAAGTATTTAATAGAAGAATTGGAAGATAGGTCAACTAAATCTCCTCCCCCCCCCCCCGCCAAAAAAGTAGAATAAACAGATTAAAGACAAGAGACCAAATTTGAGAAAAAAAAAATTGAGGAAGCAATTGAAGAGGTTCAACAAATGGCTGCATAGTGCCTGTTCTCATCAATCAGACCGGAAAATCTGGTGAGTCAAGCACTGGGTGGAGCACACGCGACAGTTTTGTCTCAATAGTGGGTAATAAGTGACCCTAGACCGATTGCTCTGGTCCAATCTAACAAATGCTAAAAGCAAGATCCAAAAGGGTCAATTTTTTCCCAATAGCTTAACTGTGACCCCAAGCAAAGCTCCATACTTACAAGAATACAAAAGTGTCTAGCACCCAACAAGGTAAAATTCACGATGTCAGGAGTCCAACCAAAGATTACCAGACATGAGACACATGGCAGGTAAGTCAAAAGGAGATAAAATAGAGTAAAAAAAATTAATCCAAAAGAAGAAAAAGAAGGAGAGCAAATTACAGACAGAACAAATAGAAAATACGATCGATGTAAATCTACCTATATGAATGATACCATGCATTTTAATGGATTAAATACCCTAATTTAAAGGCAAGGATTGTGAAGTAAAGCACTGCCTCTATGAAATGCACCTTGAATATAAAGATACAAATAAGTGAAAAATAACTATGAATAAAAGATATGCCATGTAATCAAAAGAAAGCTAAAATGGCTCTATTAATATCAGACAAAATAGATTTCACAGAAAATAATATTAACAAAGGTAAAGAAAATAAATTCATAATGATAAAGTGGCCAATTTACTAGGAGAGCATTGTAATATTAAGCATTTATGCACAAACAATAGAACTTCAAAATATTTGACCTGCTAGAGTTACAAACAGAAACAGATAAACTCACAATCATAACCGGAGATTTCAATGCACCTCTCTAAATCACTGATAGGAAAAGGAGGCAGAAAATCACTAAGAATACAATTTGAAAAATACCATCAACAAACTTGACCAAGTTGACATTTATAGAACATTTCACCTAATAAGAGCAGAACACATATTCTCTTCAAGTGCACGCGGAACATTTATCAAAGTAGACCGTGCTCTGGGCCACAGAATGAGTCTCAGCACATTTCAGAGGATTCAAGTGATACAAATTATGCTCTTTGACCTCAAGAGAATGAAATTAGAAATCAATATGACAAAGATTTCTGGGAAATTCCAAAATATTTAGAAACTAATATTTCTAACCTAGTATTTAGGATAAGTGCCAAAATAACCAATAGCTCAAGGAAGAAATCAAAACAGAAATCAGAAAGTGTTTGGAACTGAATGAAAATGAAACGGCACATAGAAATTGTTCTCAAAGGTTTTCCCCTCTCACTTAAGATATTTCACAGCCTTGGCACTAGTTTCATTTGTGCAAGGATTAAGCCCCAGCAACTTGTGACCCAGACCTGTCCTACAGCCCGAATGAAGATGAGAGCACTGATTATGTAAGTCCAGAGTTGAGGGCTGGAAAGAGGTTCTGAGTAATCTAGAGCTCTAAATTAGGGAATAACAGAAATTGAACAATTGAAACTTAACGGACTACAGCATTCATTGCAGTACTCATAGAAAAAATAGACAATCTCAGAAATCAAAAGCAGTACATAGAAAATAAAGTTTACAGATGTAAATAAAATTTGTTATAAAAAATACTATAAGGATAATAGTACCCACTTCATATGGTTGTTATGAGCATCTGTTGAAATAATGCATGTAAAATACCCAAGGGTACTATGTACCCTTGGCACGTAGTAGGTGCTTGGTGAACATTAGCCAACTTCACATTTGTTAGTTTTCTTGAGTTTGATGCTATGAGTAACAACTATTGTATAATTAAAGGCCACACAAAGCAAAACTTAAACTCTAAATCAGGCCACCAGGAAGGATTTGCTTCATCACATGCCATCAGGCACAACATCCATGCTGAACCCCAGGAATTACCTCCTTCGGTCGTGCTGGCCAGAATCCAAGGGCTCACTGCAGACCAGCCGACTTCATTCATGCAGGACACACCGATGTTGTAATTAGCCAGAGCTTGCAGCTGCTCGATTTGATACAGATGTGGTGAAGCAGAGGTGTTAAAAACCATAACTGAGCCATTACTCAGCAGATCAACTTCCTGGACCTACATGAAGAGTGAAAATGTGGACCAGGCGTTAGTCAGGCGGTAGGAATGTCAGGCACGGGGCATTCGTGCATTCGGTGTACAGGGTACTTCCTCTCTGCCGAGGGGAAGTACCTGCTTCCTTTCCGGCCTCACCCTGAATTTCCCACCAGCATTACTGAGTGTTACTCATGCTCCTGACCTGAGCAACAACTGAGGACCTAATGAAAAATGCCTAAAATAAGTGTTCTCACTTCGGCAGGTAACAGAGCAAATAATTATCATTATGCTACTGTAATTAGCATAATTTATATTACAATGTAAAATAAAACAGAGCCTGTCCTCTCTCGGAATCACTTCAATTCACGATCTTTTCTTTCAGCTGTTTCACAGACTAAGCAGTCAAGACAACAGACATCATTTGTGGTGGCAAAACCTAAAATACTTACTATATGACCCTTTAAAGAAAAAACATTTCCCAAATCCTACTTTAGAAGGTGAGATACTTAAAAAAAAAACTGTATTTATTTTCACTATGTAACCTGAGGAATTCTGCTCCTGTCTTGAGGCTAATTTTAACATGTCCTTTATTCCTACCTCCCATTACCACCCCAATGTAAATTCAACTCCAAAAGCATACACAGATAATGTAGATTTTCTGGTATTTTTTAGTGGGGAGATATGGGAAAGGGTCATTTGCACTTCACCCAACAAACTTTTCTCTAAACCTCTTTAAAGTCTATCAGCTCTTTCCTCTGAGTTCTTGGACCTCATCTTTCCCTCCATAAACTCCACCTGTCTCTCCACATCCCTCTCCAGACGTCCTCTGCAGGCACAGGCAAGAGAGGGGATTCCCAGCAAAGACCTAGTCTTCTGCTAAACTTCCAGCTTTTCCCTTAAGGATATCTCTTATCTAGGAATGGCGATCATGGAGAGTTTTCTCTCATTGTATGTCTTTCACAATTTCTAAAACATGTCGTACTTATAAAATCAGAAAAGACAAAATAGTATCAGATAAAACAGAAGCCACCAAAAACAACTGGGGATAAAGCCTTAAACCCACAAAATGTATTCTCAATAATAATGGGCTTGGAAATATGGGCTGTGGACACACAATGCTGTTATTTCAAGATATATATGTTTGAAATTTAGACCAAGGATGTCACAAATCAACATTTTGGAGTTCCAGTCCCTGAGTGGATGGATACCCAGAGGGTGGTGTTGGGGCCAAGTCTCACCTCTGACTCAGATCCACAGACTCCATGGGTGACAAGAAGGGACTAGTTGCCTGAGGAGCCACCAAGACCAACAAGGGGCTGTGTGCTTATCTCGGTGGTGGCTGTTGGCAGAAATTACTTTTTGTTTCTTCACTTTAGACTCTGCACCTACTTCCTGGTGACCAAGCACAAAAACTAAGGTGGAGGAAGCCGTGGCTCTCCACCCCTGTCCCACTTCCGGAAATGGGAAACCCGCTGGAGCGTTTCCAGGCCCAGGGTCACTCTCTGAGAGTACATTCCTAGAAGAAGACGGGGTTTCTTTAACAGTGCTCAGTGGGTCCGGGGGGAAAAGAGGGCACGAAGCAGCAAGACCTATGTGAGAGAGTTAAAAATAGAAATGGAGTCTGTATCCCAAAAATGGGTGAAGAAAGAAATGTCAGGACCAAAGGAAGTGAGAGGGTGTGTCCTGCTAGTGGGTGGACCTGAATCTTGTCCAAAACATTCATTTGTCACCAAGTCAGAGTCTAAAATTGTAACAAACTGGGAATTTGCTACAAAACTACACTTGGTCCCTTCAGAAATGGTAATACACTGCTCATCAACAGAATACGAAAGTATCACTTCTGGGGACACCTTCACATTGATTAGTTCTCAACTAGGACTGCCAGGGAAAATAAAGGACAGCCAGTTATATTTAAATTTCAGATAAATAACAAATAATTACAGGTACAGGTATGTCACAAAATTGCTCATGTACTTTAGCGTGTAAAGTAACTGTGTTCTTATTTGCTAAATCTAGTAACCCTAACAGAGATGGAAAGGAGAATGGGCCAGCTGGTGCGGCACAGAGAGAATAACCATGTCCGGCCCCGTAGGATCCAAGGTGGGCAAGCAGGGCCGCAGTTTGGCAGTCACAAGATGATTTTTCACTCTCTCCCTCTTTGCTTTGGCTTTTCCATGGCTACCCAAAGCCCAGGCAAAGAGAGACAGTAAGTGAAGCTTGTTCATGATCATCTTTCATCTGTACATCAGGGGTAGCCTGATGTTTTCAGGCCCCACCAACTATCTTACTCCACCTCACCTTACTCTGAAACCCACTCTTCTCAAGGTGCGGTGGTACTCTTCCTCAGTCCCCCTAAAGGTAACATCCTCCCACGGGAAGGAGTCTTATGTCCCCACTGACTCTTTAAACAGCTCAGCAACTTGAAACAATTTTTAAAAAGGCTGATCCACACAGGAAATATAGCCAATATTTTATAATAACTATAAATGGAGTATAATCTATAACAATTTTGAATCACTATGTTGTACACCTGAAACTACACCTCCATTAAAAAAAAAAAAAAGGCTGATCCATGCTCCATTTATGTTTATATACAGGGACAGCCATGTTCATATGCAAGGAAACAGGTCCTGGTTGTTCCCAAAACAACAGAGTTCTGAAATACATGAAGCAAAAACTGATAGAAGTTGAAGAGAGAAAGAGATAATTCAAAAATAATAGTCAAGACCTCAGTTCTTCACTTTCAATAACAGATGAAATTACAAGACAGAAGATTAACAAGGAAATGGAAGACATAAATGAGACTCTCAACCAATTAGACCTAACAGACATAGAAACACTCCACCCAACCACAGCTGAACACAGATTCTCCTCAAGTGCACGTGGAACATTTTCCAGGATAGATCATATGCTAGGCCATACAACAAGCCTTAACAAATTTAACAGGATGCAAATCATACTAAGCGTATCTTCTAAACACAATCAACAAAGGAAGAAAATTTGAGAATTCACAACTAAGTGAAAATTAAACAACGCATTCCTGAATAACCAATAGAACAAAGAAGAAATTCAAGAAAAATGATAAAAAATAAAAAACTTGAGATGAATGGGAACCTCCCCCCTTCATACCAAAACTCATGGTATGCAGCTAATGCAGTGGTTAGTCGGGAGCAAATTAAGCCAAAGTAAACAGAAGAAAGGAAATAAACATTAGGGCAGAAATGAATGAAGTAGAGAATAGAAAAACAACAGAAAAAATTAATGAGCCCCAAAGTTGCTTCTTCCAAAAAAAAATTCAATAAAATTGACAAAACATTTAGTTAGGCTGATCAAGAAAAATAAGAGAGACAACTCAAATGATTAAAATCAGGAATGAAAGAGAGGACATTACTACTCACCTCAAAAGAAAAAAGGTTCTAATGGAATATTATAAACAATTGTATACCAACAAATTAGATAATGTAAGAAAAATGGAAAAAATTCCTAGAAACACACAAACTACCAAAACTGACTCACAAAGAAATAGAAAATCTCAGTATATCTCTACTGAGTAAAAAGATTGGGCTAATAATATTCAAAAAACTTCCCACAAAGGAAAGCTTAGGGCCAGATGGCTTCACTGGTAATCTCTATAAAATATCTGAAGAAGCACAAACATCAACCTTTCATAAATTCTTCCAAGACATGGAAGAGGAGGGAACAGTTCCCAACTCTTTCTATAAGACCAGTATCACCTTGATACCAAAAAGCTAACACAAGAAAACAGGCCAATCACTCTTATAAACATAGACCCAATTAGATAGCGGTGATGATTGCAGAATTCTGAATATACTAAAAACCACTGAATTGTATGCTTCAAATGGGTGACTATTATGATATGTAAAATATATTTCAAAAAGGCTGTTCAAAAAAGGGGCATCCCTGGTTAGACTTTGTAGACACAAGAATTCCTAACACCCGTACTTGGGAGGTTTACAAATAAAGTTGGGTAAGAATTAAGCAATGCTGTGTGTGGGTAGCAGGGTGAGGGTGGAGACTATTTTGGGGATAATACATGTTTTTTCCTCTTCAGAGGAGGAACAGCTGTTAGAAAAGAGTGGGAGGTAATGGGAGCAGAGAAACGAACTCCCTTTGGTACTAAAAACATCTGGTGATCAACACGCAAAATTCTTTGAAAGTCACCTCTCTCAGTTGGGTTGGCATGACTGGTCTGTGTCAGGTTAATATGTTTTTATCTAATAAAATCAGACATTTATAAAACTAAGCACAACTCCTGACCCTACTGAATGATCAAGTACAAAGCAGAACGGATTCAGAGGATCATCCACATGTGCTCAACTACCTGCTCCCACATGCAGTGTCTCTTCTGAGACTCGGAGAAGCAGATGGTCCCGAGTATGGCTTTGGGCATCGGAGTTTCCTGGGCTTGAATTCTGGTTTGGCTGTCACAGGCTGTGTGTGCCCTCTGGGCCTGCCAGTGCTGGTGTGGGTTTAAGTAAGATAATGTCTGTAGAGTCCCTTGGCCATCACGGGGGTGGGGAGGGGGGTGGCGGCACTCAGCCAGGAAGGGTGCTGTTGTTGCTACCCTTCCCTGTTTATGCAGCGAACACTCAGAGCAGAGCCTACGTCATGGCAAGGTATCATTTTAGGATCGCTAACCTCTATTTCTTACAGCTCTATTTTATACAGTTTTAGGCAGTGGCTAAAAATGGGTGATGACTCTGCAGGGCCTGTCATCCCCAGGTTTCCCCGGCAGCCACAGCCTCGGGTGCTATGTTCAACAGTGAAGATGATCCATTTTGTGCTTGCTTTTCTGTCCTTTGTGGCCACCAACCCAGGAGGAGCTGGGCTGGAACATACCTGGCTTCCCAAATGCCTGGGAGTTCACAAGCCAGATGTGTTTTTGCACCTTAAGAATTAATTCTTGGGGTGGGGGGTGGGGGAGGGTATAGCTCAATGGTAGAGTGCATACGTAGCATGCATGAGGTCCTGGGTTCAATCCCCAGTATCTCCATCAAAAATAAATAAATAAATAAACCCAAATTGCCTCCCCCACAACAAAAATTAAAAAAAAAAATTCTTTACTGTCTCAGGATGTTCTATCTTGGAAACGTATTTCTCTTCTAGTTGGGCCTGGACCACACACAGGAAGAAGGCAGAGTCCCAAAGGGCAGAACACCACAAAATGGCGCATGCCTGGTGGACTTTGAGCAGGGAGAGGTCAAGGGATTCCTAACGGAGCTGTTGAACTGATCTCCGTGCCCATCCTCAGGAGGAAGGAAAACCAGGCAGACCCACAGAGCACCACGCAGTGGGTTCTCTCCTGGCCCTGGAGGTTTACCTGAATGCTGCAATCGCTGAACGGGGAGTATCCATCAAAACCCAGGACCCAGGAGATCAGGATGCTGTGCGCGGTACTGCTGTGGACCCTGACTTCAGTTGGTGGGGAGGGAATTGCTACATAGAAAACAAAGACACGCATGAACACAATTATAAGCCACAGGAGGCCATAGCTACCAAATAAATGCATTAATACCAAGCCTATTTCTGTTCCTCGAGATTGGGAAAATTAAATACAAGTTTTAAAAGGAGCCACCCTACACAAGGGTGGTGGTATTCGCCTCCAGATCAGTCTTGCAGTGATAGGATGGCTCTGCCTGGGCCAGAGAAGTGGAACATGCACTTGTTTTCCTGCCCAGTGATGATATGAGCGCTTTATGCTGAGAGAAGAGGGCTGTCGCGGGAGCGTGCATGCGTGTGCACACGTGTACATATGCATATCTCAGAGGAAGGAAGATTTCCAGGCTGAAGAAGCCAGTAAGAGTCAGTTCAAGCAGAGAACCAACCGCACCTGCTTGCAGGGAGGTGGGGGGAGGACATACCATGGTGAATGTGTGGTGACCTCAGCTGCACGTGGGATGTGAAGAGATACTCAAATCAGAATCCAACAAGGATCTCAAGTTTGGGGGTCTTTATTTTCTTGTGCTAATTTAATTCTTAATGAACAGTCATAACCACACTTTTCACCCAAAATGATGACCAATGTTTTCGAGTGCTTACTAGATGCCAGGAACCTTACGGACTTCATTTCATCATTACTAGAGCCCTATCAGAGAAGTCGCCTTCCAGTCCCCACTTACGGATGAGGAAACTGAGGACCAGAGAAGTTGAAAGCAGGCTCAAGGTCACAGGACTCGTAAGCAGTAGAATGGAGATCTGAACTCAGGTCTGGCTGACCCCAGGGCTCCTGCCCCTCCACAGGACACACTAGAGGCTGGGGCAGGGGAGTCTGGTCAGTGCTTAGCCAGCTGTCTGGCCACGGCACAGTTAAATGCCCCCTCTAAACCCAGTTCCCTCTTCTATTAAGGGGGACAGTGACGGCACGGCTCCTTGGACTGCAGTGAGGACTAAATGAGCTAACACAGGCATGAGGTCTAGGGGAGGTGCCGCGGTAGTGAGGGTGATGGGGGAAGGAAGGCTGGGACCATATTAAGCATTCGTGGGTACCATGTTCGGGAGTTTCAGCTTTACGACACAGCCTGATGAATGGGAAAGAGTCAGCATTTTGTCTGACTCACTTCCCTAAATAGATGCTCTGCTTTTCCAGATCAAACTTTGGCCACGTACACTACAGATGCTAACAGATGAGAAGGAAGTCTTGACTGCTTTGATATACATTTTTAAATAAATGGAAGTCCCAAACATAAGATTTTTTTTTAAAGTCTCAGTAGAGATTCTGTCTGAAAGCACAAAATTAAAGAAGTGCTTGTCATTTTACAGATTTTTAAACTTTAAGATGTTTATACTTTATGAAAATGTCTTTATAAATTCATGCCCACTCATGAATTCCTGAAATTCCCAACATTTCTTTTGAAAATTGTAAGAACACGATTCGGAATGAAGGAAGGAAGTCATACAGTTCCTCCCGGAGTAACTTTCAGTTTGCTTTTTTCCTTCCAATGAACTTTTAGCCTCAACCAGTGGATCTGCTGAAATGAAACATTAGCCCCCTTTAAAGCACGACTTCTTCTGTCATTTTGAGTCTCTTGTTGTGCATGACCCAAACTTTCACTCATTATTCACATTCTGCTTTTTCCATGTATTGTTTCCCCAAGAATTAAGACCAAAAGGAATATGAATTCAACATTTCCTTCTCAATATTTAAATTAGAAGCAAATACTAAAACATAACATTTGCTTGACTTTCTAGGAGAAAGGTTAAAGAAGATGATTTGAAAATGGATAAAAGGACAGTATTTAGGTTTTCTTTTTCTTTCAAGTTTCAGGTTTAAATACCTTTGGTCCCACAGAAGGAGGAGGAAGAGGCAGATGAGGGGAGCCTTCAAGCACCTGCCTTTCATTACGTTACATCCCAGCTCAGAGGAAGCAAGAGGGAGGGGGGATTAGGAGAAAGAGGGACCGGAGCCCTGGGTCCCCAAAAAGGAGTGACTGTGACCTTCTCCCTCTCTCAGAGCAGCTGCTGGTGGAGACTGGCTGTAGCCCCAGCTGCCCAGGGAAGGACGGAGCCCATTCTCAGATCAGTGCCCCAAGCTGCTCCTAACCTGGGAGCTTTCCAAGGGGTAATGGGGACTAGTTCAGGGTAAAAGCGAAAAGTGAAGACAGGAAGTAAGATGATCAAGGGAGAGCATTTCAGCCTATTTCCTTCTCAGACTGAGCAGAAACAGCTGATATATATCAAAGACATGTGTCAGGCCCCGTTGTGAGTACTTTCACTGGATTATCTCATGTAAGCCTCAAGAAGAGGTAGGTTTTGTAATTATCCCCATTTTCCAGAGGGGAACACTGAAGTCAGCGAGGTTAAGTGACTTGTCCAAGGTCACAAAGAGAAGCCAGGGCTCAAACCCAGGCAAGTGGTTACAGAGCTCACACGGCACCTCCCCATCCACTCCCGGAACACGTGGAGGGACCCGGCTCCGCCGCTCACCTTTGATGTTGATCTGTGCGCCCTTGGACACGGTTAGTCCTTTGTCGTTGTGGGCCTCACAACTGAAGACCGCGGTCTCGGTCAGCCCTGGAACAGAAGGAGACCCATTAGACCAGCCGCAGAGAGACAGGCTGCTGTTTATCAGAATCCTACGGTATCTCAGCATACTTTTCTTGGTTCACTGCTTCAAGCCATAAATGCAAAGTTAATTTAAAAAATGGGGTGGTGTTTGAAAAACAAACCTGAGATTAAACCCTAGGTACCAGGAGCAAAGCATGGGTCTAAAAGGCAGCTGCAATTCATTAAAATCTTTTATTTTCCCCCGATGGTGAGACATTAGTTAACAAAGTTGTATCGTTCAGCTCTTAAATTTCTGCAAGGAGGAATGGGAATGGCCCCAATATCAAGAAAAGTTGGGTTTCTGATTCTGGCCCAGACAACTCCCTGCCACTCAGTGCCCAGTATATCGTAGGTCACACGTTGTGGACGTGTCAGGGTACCAGAAACAGCAGGATAAAAGTCACAGATTTCAATACTTCAGATGGTCTGTTGTAATGAATCCTTTTGTAATAGTAAAAATTGGAGGAATTATTATATAAACATGAGGCATTGCTATGACTTGAAGACAAGACACTAGTGCTGAAGGAAGAAAAATTCTATCATTTCAGAGGTTTGAAGACATCTTGGAAATGAAAAACAGTAGCTGCTTTTTTAATTTTGAGGATAAAAGAAGAAAGGTAATCCAGGTCCTGGTTTCTAACACTACTCTGCCAGGCTCCTCGGAGAAATGGCTGAGTCTCAGGTTGCAGCAAGAAAGATGAGGTAAGCCTGGAGCAAAATACAACACACACACACACACACACGCACACACACACACACGCACAGAGTGATGGGGGTACGGCAAAGAGACACAGGAGCCAACTGCACGAACTCCCAATGGCCAAAGCTGGAACAGTTTGAGCAAGAAAATAAAGTAGCATTAAATTGCAACCCAAAGTATAAAATGAGCATCCATGACCCTATACCGCTATAAACAAATGACTGGATAAACAGAGTGAGAAGAGACAAAAATACTGAAGAATCCCAAGTGATTTATGTAGCTGCTCTGCCCCCAGGGAGGATGAACTTAGCCCCTGACTCCTGACGCGGGGGCTGCACAGAACTTCCTTCCAGAGAGGACAGTACGGAAAGAGGAATCAGAAAACTTCAGAGGTGAGAAACTGACAAACATTAGCTCAGAGGGTCAAGGTCAAGACCAACCATGAAGTCATGTTGACAGAATGTACCCTCGAGTTAATGTGATGGAGACGGCACTTCCCCTCTGTGGTCTCCTCCCCAAAACATATCACCCAAGTCTCATCACAAGAATAAAGGAGAAAAACATCAGACAGGTTCAAGCCGTGCGATGATCTACAAAAAAGCCTGACTGGGACTCCTCAAAACTGTCAAGGTCACTGAAAATAAGGAAAGTTTGAGAAACTGTCACAACCAAGAGGAGACTAAGCAGACATGACAACTAAACCCTGGAGCAGAGAAAGGACATTAGACAAAAACTAAGGAAATCTGAATAAAGGATAGACTTTAATCATGATGTGCCAGGAACTTTCAGAGATAGAATCATCAGCTCATGCTGCTTTAAGGCTTACATTTACTGAAGGGACATTTCAATGAGATAAAGAGGCATGCTTGGAAAACAAACCATGGTTATCAAAGGGGAAAGGATTGGGGAGGGATAAATTAGGAGTTTGGGGTTACTATACATAAAACGACAGGGATCTACTGTAGAGCACAGGGAACAATATTCAGTATCTTGTAATAACATAAAGGGAAGGAATCTGAAGTATATATATATTTATATATATATACATACACACACACACACACACACGTATAACTGAATTGCTTTGCTGTACACCTGAAACTAACATTGTAAATCAACTACACAGCAATAAAAAATAAAATTAAAAAAAAAGAAAGAGGCATGCTTGGAATGGCTGCTCAACAAGACATCAAGTAGCTGGAAGTTCCACTGCCTCCCAAAAATCTCAAAAATGCCTGTGATCATCTCTCCGGAGACGCTGAACCTACAAACCTATTGGTGAATCTTTCATTCCTGCTTTATTATGCTAAGTTCTAAAAATAATGCAATGGATATAAGGAAGTGAAATAATCTTTTTATGGTACACTGTACTATGTCACATTAAGTATAGTTGTTAAAACATGATGAATCAGGATGGGTTCATTAATTGTAACAAACATACCACAGCAGTCAATACAAGACGTTAATAATTGTGGCAGGAGGTAGGGTTTAATGGGAATACTCTTCGAGATGGTACACAATTTTTCTATAAATCTAATAAAACTATTCCAAAACTTTTTAGGTTATTTCTTAAAAGCATAGCCATATATATCATCTAGCTGAATCTGGAAACCTTCTCTGGTACACAAGGCGTCATCTGGCACAGAGTTTAGGCCATGAACTGGAGAAAGACAGATAAAATTCTTGAAAACACGCCACCATTTGCTTCTTGCCTGAAAGGCTGATTTTGTTTTCTTCTATCCAGCTACTTGTGCAGGACATTTTCCATCTGATCATTTTAAAATCCAAAGCTTGTCACTAACGGAGTAATTAAGTATTTGAAACAAGCTGCTGAGGGAAACCCAGCCGGGCATCAGCCGAGAAAGAGCGTCCACGTTGGATGCCCGCGTGGTCAGTGCTGCACTGAGGCTGGGCCACGCAGCCTGGGAGAAGTTCTGGGAAGAAACGCAAGTCCCATCCTCTTTGTGTCGGTGCCTCTCCTGAGGGGTGAGCTGTGCACAGAAAAGTCAGTGCTGGCTGTTTGCTCTTTCCATCCAGATGGAAGTCTGTCCTGGTATCTGAGGTCTGTTGGCTAGACATGGCCCCTAAAGGGAACGCTGAAGCTGGGCATCTCTGTCCTACAGTTCTGTGGTGACCTCTGACTTCTTCTAAATAATATCAGATCAGAATATGACAGCTACTTCAGATATTTCACTTTTCCAAGATGAGGAGGTTTTCCCTCAGACTGCAGGAAAATCCCAAGTTAGATTGCTTAATTAGATCCTCTAAGTCCAAGTGCTAGGAGGCTGAAGTTCCAGGTAGGAGCCAGCTCTTTGCACATCAGGTCACCTCCTCTCGTGCGAGATGAAACTGCTAACAGTTTGTGTGATGATCTAGAAAATATTTATTTCATTGAAGAGGAATATTTATTTCAAACCCATCAGCCACATCTATAAAAGGACATCTGTGACCCCACTGCCTCGAGGAGTCTTTGTATCTTCTGCTTGTATTCCTCCCAAAGAATTTTGAAAAATATATGTAGCCTCTTACCCATTTGGAGGTTTGCATCTTAACTTGTTCATAATTTAAACAGCTTCAAAAAAAAAATGTAACTTCGAAAAAAAAAAAGGAACCTTGGGTACCCTGAATATCCTGATATTTCAAAGTAAAACTCCTTTAGAGTCCTATGCAACCTACATATTACTGGGATGGGAGACCCAGCTTCACCCACTGAAGCTGGGTCTCCCCAGCAATCGGTTTTCCATCGTGACTTTTCCACTTCCCCTGCAGAATTTTCTCCTACTGGCACACACAGGTGTGTTTGAAAGTCATTGATTAATTGCCCTATGGCATTTCTCGGTGACAAAATTACACATATGGAATGAAACTGGAAAACAAACGTTGTTCTAGACTGATTATCCTTACACTTATTTAGTGCACAGCAGGTCAAAACAGTTTTCCTTTAAGAACTGGTGCCCAGTAGTGACTCCAGGTAAGGCAGAGGGAGGTCTCTTTTTTTTTGTAAAGTGAGGGAGAGATAAGGATGCAGAAGGTGAAAAAGAAGAACCAGCATAGCCTTGGGACATGCTCACTTTGTCAGCTATTCTTTCTGGGAAAGAAGACACTGGGTGAGGATGACGACACTGACCCCTTTGAGCCGCCGCCTGGGGCTCCAGTGCTGATCGCTATTTCACAGGCTGGCCTGGGACACTGGGCTTTCAGTGAAATGAAGAAGCACCTTTAACCTCCCAGGTCGTAAGCTCCCAACTGAGATGCCCATTTCGCCAGGCTCCGTGAACTTGCAAAACTTGGCTTATATTTAGAAAACTCAGCTTTGGCTCCATCAGGAGACACTGGGAGTTGCTACGCAACTGACATTTTTTATATATTCGAGCAGACATTTACAGGCAAAAACCAGTCCTTCCACTTCAATTACTCTTGTCAAAACTCTTGGGAAATACTTGAGTACAAACTACGGGTCACATTCCCAACTTGTTGTTGCGGGGAAGAGCAGCCCTGGATGGATTTATGTCCTTGGGATCCGCTCTCCAGTTACAGATCCCCAAATAAGATCACTGAGACCCACTGTTCTTCAGTCCTGTTTCTCTTCAGAGTGCACACACAAAGTCAGGACCACAGTCTGGAGCCAATCCCCTGGCACAAGGCACCCACCCCGAGTCAGAACTGCCCACAAGGGGCCAAAGCTCCTATGAGAGCATTTCTTCCCGGGATGATGAGGTGGTTCATGCCTGCAGGCCAAACAGACGCCAGCAGAGAGAAATGGGAACTGGTTCAAACTCAAGCCAACTTCCTCCAGAACTAGATGGGCCAAAACTTAAGGCCAGATACAGGCTTCTTTGCTCAATGGATTCAGTTACACATTTTTGGTTTAATGACAGCTTCCCAGCTGGAGACTCGTCTACAAGCCTGCATTGAATACAGCAACCAATGTGTGTGAAGAAAGACAGCGGCCCCTCACTTTTCTGTTCTTCCTCTGGATGAACAATAACCACCAGGTTGAAAGAGACTTTGACGGTTTATAGTCCAGACCCTTGTGGCTATCCAGGGAGAAAATCATGCACCACCCCTCAAGTCTCCACCCTACTACCTGCTCTCCTTAGTGTCCTCGGCACCAGAGCCTCCATGTCACCCTTTGCTGTGTCCCCTTCTCCTGACCATCTCCCTTTCTCCATCACATCTCACCCAACTCCATTATGACAGTTCATGCCACTCTTGCTTGGCCCTCTACTGGTTTAAAAAAAAGATAGCCTCTACCCCCCTGTTCACAGCAGCACTATTTACAACAGCCAAGACATAGAAACAACCTAAATGCCCATTGACAGATGACTAGATAAAGAAGGTGTGGTGTATATATACATACACAATGGAATATTACTCAGCCATAAAAAAGAATAAAATAACGCCATTTGCAGCAACACAGATGGACCTGGAGATTGTCAATCAAAGTGAAGTAAGCCAGAAAGAGAAAGAAAAATACCATATTATATCAGTTATATGTAGACTCTAAAAAAAAATGACACAAATGAACTTATTTACAAAACAGAAACAGACTCACAGACCCGGAGAACAAACGTATGGTTACCAGGCGGGAGGGGGTAGGAAGGGATAAATTGGGAATCCGAGACTTGCAGATACTATTTATAAAATAGTTAAACAACAAGTTTATACTGTATAGCATAGAGAACTATATCCAGTATTTTGTAACCTATAATAAAAATATGAAAATGAATATACGTATGTACATGTATGACTGAAGCATTGTGCTATACACCAGAAATGGACACAACATTGTAAACTGAATATACTTCAGTGAAAAAAAATAGCCTCTGACATAAGGACTTCGATGGAACATTCAGCAACAGGATGCTCCCCTGAGGGATGGACAATGAGAAGTGCGGAGGAAGCAGCTTGTAAGAGCACGGTTGGGGCAGTTCTTTGAGTTTTGGGTTAAGCAATCCTGCCCTTTTAATTTTTTCCCCTAGTATTCATCTTTCTACCCAAAGAGGCAAGGAATAGAAAAACACGCTGCATAAATGGAGGACTTACACTTACCAACTTGGACCTCAATAGCTGCCTTGAATTCATTCACTCAACAAACATTTACTGAGTACTTACTATATGCCAGATGTTTCCCCAGGCACTTGGGATCTATCCGGGAATAAAACAAGGACCTCTGCCCTTCTAGAGCTCATACTCTCATGGAGGGAAGTGGGTGAGAAATAAAAACCGTAATAAATAAGTAAACTGCATGCTCTATGAGAAGGTGATTAGTACCATGGAAAAACAGGAGAGGATCAGAGGGTCAGGAGTGCGTGGCGAAGTGGTTGTGATTTTAAATATGAGGGTCAGAGGTGGCTCCTTGAGAAATGTCCTCTGAGGAAGGACTTAAGGGGAGGGAAGGGGCCAAATCCTACGTGGTGAGGGAAGGTTCTAAGCAGAGGGAACATATGGGACAGGACTTTGTCCTCTAAGTGTCCTCTAACCTGTGTTTTGTGAGGATCATTCCAGTGGCCATACAAAGACTAGCACTTAGGCAAATAGGTCCCATAATTCCTTCAGATTTTTTTCCTGATCTGTAAAATGGGAATTAAAAATCTCTAACTACATCACAGGTCGCTATGAGGCTCAAAGTAAATCTTTATCAAAAGCACTGAGAATTATGAATTGATTTATACAAATTCTAGTTACTATTATTACTTTTGTTATTACAATGAATATTAAGAACTATATCCAATTACCTAAAACCAAAACTAGCTTAGTTTCTTTCTAAATGTGGATTTAGAATGAAATGAAGTAGAACGAGCACTTCCTAAAAGTAAAAACCAGAAAGATCAGCCTCAGTCCCCCACTCTCAGCAGAAAAGGAGCTCAGAATTGACAAGGAGTTGGTAACTATTACATAAAAAAAATTTGTAACAGGTAACATCTGAGTCATTCTTGTAAGTTGCTTCTGTACCAAGGCCTTTACGTTCATTATTTCACGAGTCCTCATAAATGCTCGAGGAAGTAGACACTGCTATTACCCGTCTTTTATGTTATGAAGGTGAGTAACTTGTCCAAGGACACACAGTGGTGAGCTGGCATCAGTCTATGTCAAGCTGGAGATCTTAACCACTGACCTGAAATGCGACCACTAACCTAAAAATCATCCCACCACTAAACGCCACGCAGCAAAAGGTTTCTGCAGTTCTGCTCTTTATCTTGGGATTTGATTTTGCCCGTGACAAAATACTTCTTTGGAAAACAAAACAAAACTTTGTTTCAAAATAATTTTCAATTCACAAGAAACTGCAGAAATAGTACACAGTGCCTGCACACCCTTCACCCAGCTTCCCCTGATGATGAGGTCTTGTGTAATCATAGTAAAATGATTAAAGCCAAGAAAGTGACTTCAGTACAATACTATTAACTAAAATACAGACCCTATTCAGATTTCACCAGTTCTTGTTTTTGTTTAATTGTGAGGACGGGGAAGGAGGAGTGGGTTATTCTATGAAATTTTACGACAGGTAGAGATTTGTGTACAGATACAGAGCTGTTCCATCACCAAAAAGGAGCCCACCCCCGGCTCCTTTTAGGAGCATCCTGTCCCCAGTCTAACCCCCGGCAGGAGCTGATCTGTCCCCACCACTCTAACGCTGTCATTTTTAGAATGCTATATAAATGGAATCACATAGCATGTAACATTTGAGTTTGGCTTTGTTGACTCAGAATAAATGCCCTTTAGACAAAGCACTTCTTTGCTCATGTTTCTTAAAGACAGCACTTACATCACAGAGGAGAAAAACAATCTGGCATCCAGAGGGAAAGTGTATGACCTTCCTGTTCATAAACGTGCCTGCTCAAAGCAACCTCAACAACCAGGGCTCTTTAACCCACTTCCCTACTTAGCATTCTCTCGGCAGAAGGGATGGGGAAAGTTTGCGTCGGGGTTAACATCAAGATAGAACACTGTGCCCTGCAAACATTCAGACTTTACATCAGCACGTGAGGTGCTGCGTGGGCACAAAGCCCCCCGAAAGGCATCTCAAGTCAAAAGAGCCTGAGCATCCAGCTCCCCAGACGTGCACTATCTACTGGGAGGGGCTCGCATATCACACAAAAGCATCCTCCAAGTAAGTTAAAAACAGATGCAAATAAGAATAGCTTTTATGTAGTTTTATCACAAGGCTACAAAGTTTGGATGCTTGGGAAGAGTCGGCAGTAGCTGAATTGGTGTGACTTGAGGTACCCAGAGCATGCTCTGCAGCCTGAATCCTGCACCCTAGATCCTCTCTCCGCAGATTTCTTTAAGCCTTTTGGGGCTGCAAAATGGATGCAAAAGAAAAAAAAATTCCTGTACTATCCACTTCCCAGAACTCACTAGAGGTATAAATGAGAAAAGATGAAAAAGAGTTTAAATGCAAAAGCAGTGACACGAATACAAGTTACTTCACCATCACTATGTCTTTGTCCCCGGGAAGGGGCGTTTAAGACTTGAGGACTGTTTAAAATTCACCAGTTTGTCCATTCATTCATTCATTCGCACAGTTCTGATGTGCCGAGCAATATGCTGGGTGATGGGGCTAAACTAATGAATAAATAATATGCAGTGATCACACTGCTCTCCTTCATGAACATTGTTGTATGGTAAAGACTTTGACTAGCTTTCATCTCTTGCAATTTTCTGAGGAAGAGGAGTGGCTTTGTTATGCTAATGAGAGAATTCAGGATAGGGACGGGTCACCCGAATGACTGACCATGAAATGAGAGGGTTGGGGCTTTGATCCACGTGACATTAGCCCAACCTCCAGACCTCCAGGGGTAAGAGGGAGGTTAGAGCTCGTGTTCAAGCACAGGGCTGATGATTTAATCAGTGACGCCTACATTGTAATGAAACCCCAATAAGAACTTTGGACCCCAAAGCTCAGTAGAGTTTCTTGTTCAGCGGATACATTGCTGTGCCAGGAGGTGACAGACTCTAATTCCACCAGGGAAGGGCAAGAAAGCTCTGCATTTGGGACCCTCCCAGATCTCCCCCCATGAATGTCCTTTGTAATAAAACTATAATTGTAAATATAGCACTTGCCTGAGTTTTGTGAGTTGTTCTAGCAAATTATTGAAACCAAGGGGGTCATGGGAACCTCCAAATTTATAGCCAGTCAATAAGAGGTACGGGTGGCTTAGGGACCCCCTGGAGACTTGTAGCTGGCCGCTTAAGTGAGGGCAGTCTTGTGGCAGACATCTTTAACCCATGGGGTCTGCACAAATTCCTGGTAACTGGGATCAGAACCGATTTGCAGTACACACAACCAGTGTTACCCCAGAATAAACATAAATGCAAAAACCTTTAACTAAATATTAGCAAATGGAATCCACCACCATACATGGTGATCGAGTAGAATTTATCCCAGGAGTGCAACATGGGCTTAATATTTGAAAATCAAACCAATATAATTTGCCATATGAAGAGAATAAAGGAGAAAAGCTGATCATCTCAGTAGATGCAGAAGCCTGACATGCAAGAACACACACCTTCCGGTTTCATTCATTTAAATTTCAAGAACAGGCAAAATCAATCTATGGTAACAGACATCGGTACAAGGTTACCTATGGGAGGTGGGGGCTGACTGGAAGGGAGCAAGGAGGAACTTCCTGGGGTGACGACAACATTCTATATCTTGATTGAAATTACAGGAGTATCCACGTTTATCAGGACTCGTTGAGCCGTGCACTTAAGTTCTACGCATTTAATTGTTTGTCAGTTTAACCTACATATTTAATTGTATGCACCAGGAATCTTACTTTATGGCACTTCAGAGCCACCATCCTAGAGAGGGTGGAATGCATTTTTTTTAAATTGATTTTGAACCATGAAGTCACTTGATGATCAATTCCTTGGAGAAACTCAAAGAAAACTCAGATGAAGGCAGAGACGACTGTAACATTCCTCGTGGAGCCAGGAGCAAGAAAAGTGAATTCAGAGACAATACCTTGGAGGGGGAGGAATTCACTTGCTGGCTCCTTCTCCCCATAAATATTCAGTGAGTACTACCATGAGTCATGCAGGCACTCGGGAGAGACAAAGTCCTTGTCATGAATAAGCCTATATTCCCTAAGGAGACTAAACAAATAAACAGGGTAATTATAGGTAGTTATATATATATATAACGAAGACTGCAGTGACAGATGTCCACAAGAATACGTGCCTGGGAGTCAATAAAGGGGTGGGGAGGACCTAAAAGAGTTAAGAAGGGCCTCTGTGAGGAAGTGATATTTCAGATGTGTTATGGGAAAAAGGGCAGAGGGAACAACATCGTAGGCAGACAGAAGAGAAAGTGCAATGGTCCTGAGGCAAGGAAGAAGGGGGATGTTTCTGAGAAAATGAAAGACAAGCAGTGTGGCTGGTACTCAACACGCAGGGGGAAAGGGTGGGATGGGGCTGGGTTGGAGCGTTGATCTGGGACCAGAGCGTGCAGGGCCTATGGGCAGGGGCAGGGGGTACCCTGAGTGACAGTCGAAGATAACAGAAACCCACTGAAGGGTTCCAGCAGGCAGGGGACATAATCTGCCACCAAGGACAAGAGTGAGGACAAGGCTGGAAGCAAAGAGACCAGTTAGAAACCTGCCGCAGTGGTGTTGGCAAGAGATGTCTGTGACGTGTACCATGGACGGCACCACGGCAGAGATGGAGAAAAGACAGATTTGAGATGTACTGTAGATGCAGAACCTGCTGATGCACTCGACATGGAAAATGAGAAGAAAGAAGGATGGACAAGTGGCAAATGGTGATATCATTTACTAAGACGGGGAATTCTGGGGCAGAGCAAGTCTGGGGCGGAGTGGGGATATGAAGAGTTTCATTTTAAGACACCTCTGTATCCAGCACACGGAAATGCTGAGGAGGTGGTTGGATACAGGAGCCCGAAGCTCAGGAGGAAGATCCGAGCTGGAGATACAAAGTTCAAGGTCATCATCACATAGATGGTCCTGAAGCCAGGGCTCCCGAGGCACTCTCCAGGTGGGAGTATCTCGGAGGTAACAGAAGTGGGTCCAGGACTGAGCCCTCGGGCACCCCCACGTCCAGAACCCCTGTCAAGGGTAGAGGAGGGGCAGGGAGGCAGGAAGAAAGCCAGGAAGACAGCACTTTCAGGAGTTCACCTCTGGCGTGCAGCGGTCCCTTGCAAAACACCTGCTGAATGCGCAAAGAAAGGGAGGACTCGGGTGTGGTAACCTTGCCAGATGTTGCTGGAAGACAGTGAGAGGAGCCACAGGGGAGCCTACTGGATTCCCCAGGACAGAAACATGGATGGCACCGACACCAGAAGCACTGTCAGAGGAGGAAGGATGGGAACGAAGCCAGGGCACACCCATTTCGATGGAAATCAGATGACCGCTGACCGTCAGGGCAGCCGCAGCCGCAGCCCCACCGTGACTCAATTATCCCACAGCCACCCCCGTGACCAATGCATTTTCCTTGCTGCCAGACCTCACTGAGGTAGGTCTCCACATCAACTGTTCCTAAAATGTGAGACCTGCCCAGCCAGCAAGGCCACCGCTGCCAGGGGAGATGTGAGCAGGGCTCCCGCTGCCCAGGCTCAAGGATTCTGGCTACTTCACCAGTTTAACCACAGACACCCATGGAGGGCAGGTCCCCATGCCCCAACCCTGCCCTGTGACCTCTGACCCCCAAGATGCCGACCTGCCTCCGCATCACTGGCCCCCTCCCCCTGCTGCCACACCTGTGCTTTCATCCTCCTCCACCGCCTGCTGCGGCGCCCAGCAGTGGTCACCAACCTTCGGCTCCCTTCCACTATTAGAGAGAAAACCAGAAATAAGTCACACAACTCGGACTCACCGGGAACAGTCAGAACGGAGGGGGACGTTTCGGGCTGTTCGTTAACACGGCTGCTGTTTTGAACCCAGAAAATGTTGACGGGCTCGGGCGGGCCCACAGCCTGACAGGTGAGGTTGAAGGCTGTGTTTCTGGTGACATTCAGGCTCTCGGGCTGCCTGGTAAAGTGAGGAAGTCCTGCAGAGGAAGAGTTAAGCGAGAGAAGGTTTCAGACCCACCAGCGGAGGCACAGCTCCAAGGGGAGTGGGAATTGCACCAGAACTTGTCAACAGGCACTCTCTCTGTATACCACCCTGGTCTGCAACGGCCAGTCGTCACCTCCCTGAAGTTGGGTAAGAAGGAACACAGAGGCTAATTCCCACCCGTCTAGTTCCAGCCGGCTTTCTAGGACACTTTCCCAAAGGAGTTGTATTGGTGATTCAGAATTGGTTTTTCCAGAAGGGAGGCTGGCAGTTCTGAAATTGGGTGTTGCGCAAACTCCTGGGACAAGCTGGCAGGTTTTCAGGGTTCCCCACCGATAAACACAGAGTAAAATCAAAGCCACGTGATAGCTTTCCCCGTCTATTCTTTTTTCCTTTTTTAGAATTAAAGTATAGTTTATTTACAATGCTGTATTATTATCAGGTTTACAGTAAAGTGACTCAGTTACACATACACACACACACACACACACACACACACATATATTCTTTTTCAGATTCTTTTCCATTATAGGTTATTACAAGATATTGCATATAGTTCCCTGTCCTATACAGTAGGTCCTTATTGTTTATTTATTTTATATATAGTAGTGTGTATCTGTTAATCCCAAACTCCTAATTTATCTCTCCCCTCTCTTTCCCCTCTGGTAACCGTAAGTTTGTTTTCTATGTGTGTGAGTCTGTTTCTGTTTTGTAAATAAGTTCATTTGTAACTTTTTTTTTAGATTCGACATGTAAGTGATATCATATGATATTTGTCTTTCTCTGTCTGACTTATTTCATTTAATATGATAATCTCAAGGTCCATCCATGTTGCTACAAATGGCAATATTTCATTCTTATTTATGGCTGAGTAATATTCCTTTGTATGTATGTGTGTATATATATATATACGTATATATATATACACCACATCATCTTTACCCATTCATCTATCGACGGACACTTAGGTTGCTTCCATGCCTTGGTTATTATAAACAGTGCTGCTATGAACATTGGGGTGCATGTATCTTTTCAAATTAGAGTTTTCATCTTTTCCAGAGATATATCCAGGAGTGAGATTGCTGGATTGTGTGGTAAGTCTACTTGCAGTTTTTTAAGAAACCTCCATACTGTCCTCTATAGAGGCTGCACCAATTTCCATTCCCATCAACAGTGAAGGAGGGTCCCTTCTCTCCACACCCTCTCCAGCAGTTATTATCTGTAGATTTTTTTTGATGATGGTCATTCCGACTGATGTGGTCTGCCCATTTTTGAGGACAACCTATTGTGTGTGAGACTTTCAGGTGGGTGATAATAAATTTTAAAATCTGAATACTTGCATAGGGCTGAACATTCTTCCAAGTGAAAAACAGCGTAGACACAGTTACACAGTTACAATCCCAAGATCTCCCACTTTGATTCTAGAACCAGGATCACGGGGAAGGGCTGTTAAGAATAGTGCGGAGAAAGCCAGTTGGTCCTTACTTGGGGCGTGTGCCAAAAATTTAACAGATCAAACTAACTGACTTCAGGCATTTAAATTGTGTTCCTTTGGGACTGGGAACTCACAGATCTGGTCCCAGCAGGAATGATGTGGGAGTGGTAAAATGGGGTTCTTGTCTCATGTTTCGAAGTTTTGCAAAACTCTGTTTGGACCTAACTCGTTCCTGCCCTGTCATTTTTCTGGGATCTTACAAGTAAAACGTCCTCTGAATATTTTCCCCAGATTAGCAGCCAATGCAGGAACCATCCCTTCTGGCTGAGGCTGGCCGAACCCTGATGCTCTGGCTGTTGTGGGATGGGCTTAAAGCAAAACTCCGAAAGACTCCTTGAGGGGCCTCCCGCCCTCAGGCCTCCTGCGGCACTAGTGGGTGCCAAGGTCAGGTCTGCAAAAGGATGGGTAGCCCAGCGCCTTTCAGTGGGAGCCGCTTTAGTCAAATTTCCCTAGAAAGCTCATCAGCCGCTCTTTTAAGCCTATGATGAGGAGGGTTGGGAGAAAGTAGAAAAGTGAATGAACCGAAGGCTCTGCTGATGGGGCACCTCAGAGAGTGGGGATGCAGAGATTCCAGAGGGCTGCCGCTGTGCTGGTGGAGAGTTTCCACCTCGAAGCCTTTCTTGAGGGGCCCTGCCACTGCCGAATCAGGCACACAGACCCGAGATGCAGGACCTGGGCTCACCTGGCCTTGCTCACCTGTGCATCAGCTCACGTTCCCCACTAGGGTTCAAGTTCCTCAAGGGCAGAGACTGCTTCTCCTGGCCTGATATTTCGCTTCTCCCCCCAACAGGCCTGTCTCATGTCATGGAATTTGCACTGAACCACGCACCCAACAAATCCTAAGGCCCCCAAAAGAATCCCCGTCTGAACTGCCAGCCCAAGTTAAGAAAACTGCTCACTCCCCGGTTTCACCGTCTGCATAGAAGATACTGAGTAATAAACAAACTGGCACCGACCAGGTGAGTGGTACCTGGTGCCAGTGCTGAGAACTGGATAATAGGATGTATTTTGCTTCCTAAAAGAAAAAGACTGCAGTTGGGTTTTTTTTGTTTTTTGTTTTTTTGGTAAATAACCTTAGGACAAGGAGGTCCAGAATCTCTTTTTTTCTTAGCCCTAGGGTCTTGGAGAGAGCTAAAATTTTCAAAATTGAGTTAATTTCATTACTACCTAAACTCTAAAAAGATAGCCTTGTAAAATTTCAATGTTTATGGATCTGCAAGGTTTGCACCCAGTTACAATTAATGCAAGCTCTAAAACAAACAGCCCTGTGGCCACGAGACACCCCAGGGCCTCCGGACTCACCTTGCACCTCGATGTAGATCGGCTCAGACACGATCTCTTCATTGTTTATTTTCATCTTGCAGATATACGACCCATTGTCTGAACGCTGCACGCTGGTTATGCTTTAGAGAAAAACACAAAGATATTTATGGTGACGACCTTCCATGGTCCTGCGATGGCAACAGAACATTCTTCAACCTCTTTGTGATTCGCTGTGATGGTTAACCCCGTGTGTCAACACAGCTAGGTCATGGCACCCAGATGTTTGGTCAGCCATTAGTCTAGATGTAAAGACAGTTTTCTGTGAAGATATTTTTCAGATGTGATGGACTTTTAAATCAGGAGACTCAGAGTAAAGCAGATTGCCCTCCGTCACACGGATGGGCCTTGTTTCATCAGTTAAATGACAGGTGCACAGACTTAGGTCCTCCGAGGAAGAAGGAATTCTGCCTTCAAACTGCCTTGGGACTCAGGACTGCAGCATCAGCCCCTCCTTGGATCTCCTGCTGACACCCCACAGATTTCAGATTTGGCAGCACCCACAATTACATTAGCCAATCCTTAAATTTCTCTCACTCTCCCTTAATGTTTATGTGTGTGTGTGTGTGTGTGTGTGTGCGTGCGCACGTATATCTGTCTACATAAATCCTACTGGTTCTGTCTCTCTGAAGACCTCTGGCGTGTGTATGTTGTCACTTGTCTGGATTTCTGTGGTAGGCTCTACGTCAGGGGTCTCTCGATCAGAGTACAGCCCCTCAAGGCATTTTGCAAATGTGTGGGGTTGTATTAGATGCTCACAGTAAGTAGGGGGCAACCTGGCTTTTAGGGGCCAGGGGCGACTTTTCCACGTCCCACGTGACCTTCTGAGACTAGAACCTCATCGCATTGTACATGCACACAAAGTACTTTGCCCAGTGTTAATATCCACCGAATTTCCCAGGACCATGCAAAGGGAGGGCTGCTATCCCCCGTCCTGTTTGGAGCTCTGCTGTGACTCGGTCTTCATCTGGAAAATGAGTCACCGACGGCTGGCTCCATCTGCAGTCGCCATGCACACGGCTGCGCACCAGGTGCAAGTCTCCGTGGGCTTTCTTATCTCTCCTGATGCCGTCATGCCCAGCCTTTACAGGCTCATATTCATACTGTTTATAAATCGCCTTCCTTTTGTTTTCCTCATATTCCAGTGTGACCATGATATGTCATAAATATCTGATATAAACGGGCGGCCTTGGTTCTAAGAGGTTCAGAGTCCTCTTTCCAATTTCCCAATGTGTTTTCAAACGGGGAGTTACACCACATACATGAAATCCACTCTCAGCTGGGGTGGGGAGGGTTAAGAGAATGAGGAACGCTTTGAAATGCTCTCAGATGCTCCCCAAGAAAGGAAGCCTTTATCAGCCCCAAGGCACTGATTTCTTCCCTGCTCATCAGACACAGCAAAGAAGACTGTGACCAGAGGAAAAAGGGAAAAAGGAGAAAAACGTGGAGTGGTCTGCCTGCCTTACTAGGAGCTTGCTCCCCAATACAACTAAAGCAAAACAAAATCCGTCCGTGACATGCCAAGGGCTGAGGCTTAAGGCTCAAAAGGGACCAGGAAGCTGGCAAGGTTGGAGGGGCCCCATCCTTGTCCAGGGGCAACTGCCCGGGTAATTAACACAGCGCAGTAGCATCAGGAGCTGACACGTGGCGGTGAGGGCCCCTGGCCTCGAGAACGCGCAGTTTTCAGAACACTGACCATCGTAAATACAGCTTCTCCCCAACAATACCATTCTGCAGGTCCCTATTAGCCTAGGATAAACAGAGTGACTAAAATACATGTCAAGAATGGCACCAGTCAGAACTAGAGGGACCAGAGCTACTTGGGTTAACATCGCCTCCTTAATGGTCCCAGGACCCAGCAATGATGGTCCCCTGTCACCTGCATTTCCTGATGTGCCAATCTAAGCAGTGCCCCACTGACTGGGAATGCTCTGTCTTTGCCTCTCCCCTCATTTCTGTGCAGGAGTGATGTAATTCTGGGCCGCACCTGGTGAATGACCACACCTGGTGAATGACAGCTGGACTTGGAGGGGACGCAAGGGTCAAGGGAAGGCCGGGTCTCTCCATGCTTTAGGGCAGGAGTTGAATGTTGCAATGCCTAGAGGTCACCAGGAGAAGATGGAAAGAGACCTTGCAGGACAAGTATCTCCAAACGAGGGGCCTAGCCGACCCACCCCTGAGAATCTGGCCTCTAGGATGGTGCATTGCCCATGGTGGGTAATAACCAGTGGCTTTCAGCAGCTCCTGCAGATTCCGCAAGGCTGACCAGCCTAGTTTTCATGGCAGTTCCAATGGAGACCAAGGTCATGGCTACTGAAGAGAGCGTCCTTTCCACATATTTTGCAAGTTCGCTGTGGAAGAGTCTGGACAGAATGGACGATGAGATCAGACAGGCTGAGAACACCTGCGCCTTCTGAAGATTGGGCTCTGGCTCAGGGCCTGGGACCCTGGCGGTGTAGCAGGCTTACTGCATGACTTAGGGAGCCAGGGACCAGAGAGGACGGGAAGGCCAGAGAGGGAGGCAGGGCACTGCCCCAGGAAAGCAGCCCTGGGTGGGGGGAGGCACCCAGCCTGAAGCACAGCCCACCAGGAGCCCACGAAACCAGCGGGCACAAGTAACATCCAAGCGGCACACCTTGGGTGGCAGAAATCAGCCTGCACAAAAGTCCAGGAGGACCTGAAAGCAACCAGCAAGGGAAATTCAGACTAGGAGCAGAACAGGAGGATGCAAACGGAACACGATCAAAAGCTGGTCTTGGTCGTTCATGTCAGGCGGGGTTTAGCATCATCCGGTGAGAAGGACTATGTGTCTGCCTTAATCAGCAAGTTCAAATCCATCTTACCTATAGCGCAGGAAAGGTTTTTCACAAATAATTCTACTCATTGCTTTCTAGACATCCAAGTAAATGCTCCCGTGCCGCAGGCAGGGTGGGAGTGAGGCTGGAGATGGGCGAGTGGCTCCCCGGCAGAAACAGCAGGAAAGGCTCTGAGTTCAGAATAGCAATCCAGGCATTCCACCAACTGAGCAAGGAGTTCCAGAAAGAACACAGAACGGGGAGGAGGGGGCATCATTCAAGATAAGGCCCAGGACTGGAGATACGGGTCTTTCCCCTCCCGGCCCCTAGAGCAGCACAGTGAGAAAGAGAAGATCCACCAAGCGGCCTCCCCAGGCATTGTCACACCTCTAAGATAAAGCAGGGACCCGCAGAAGCTACCAGAGAAGAGGAAAAGCAGGTAATTTACGAGTGAATCAGAACAGCGTCATACTTCTCAAGAACAACTCCGGGAGTGAAAAGGAAACATATCAATGATTCAAGATGACAATAGGAAATGATTTTCCTTTTGAATTCTGTATCCGGCCAAACACCCTCAAGGTGGTAGGCGTAGGAAAAACATGGCCTTTTCCAACACGAAAGGGCCCAGGAAGCCTGTGGAGGGTGAGCTCTGTGCCTACGTGAGGGAGTAAAGCCAAGAACGGGAGTTGGGAATCCAGGAAACAGAAGCTGGAAATCAGGAGGAACGAGGGTCCCGAACATGAGAGCAAATATGACTCGGCTGGACCCCAGACCCGAGGGCAACCTGCCCAGGCCGGAGCAGAAGGGGCCGCTCCAGGACCGGCACCTCCAGGGAAAAAAACACCAGTTCTGCGAATTCTGCCCTTTTGAGAGGAGATGCGAATTTTCCTTTAGAGCGTGGGAGACAGTGAGAGACGGCAACTAAGACAATTAAGTGAACCAACAAGCAAGGAAACTATTAAATTCAGGAAAATCAAAAAGCCCTACAATGTAATTACAGTCTACTCCATGATTCAGCTGAAAATAGCATTCACAGAGCCACAAAAATTGTGAACTCTGGGTACCGATTTAACCACAGCTGTGAGTAACACTCCATTGGATTAACAGACCATACTGGGGCCTGGCACAGGCACTCACGCACACACACGCACACACACACAGACTCATGGATTAAGTATCTCTGGGAAGATATCCAATAAATGGGTAACCTTAGCTCCCCATTGGGAAAGAGCTGGGGGCTGGAGTGGGATAGGTAATTTTGGGACAGTTAGACAACTTTACCATGTGTAGGCACTGCCTTTTTTTTTTTTTTTTTTAAAGTATAAAAATTTCATCAGATTTTGGTCAAACATCTGAATGGGGACGACCAAAGAAACCATAGATTCAGCCATGGTGTCTAGACAGGAACCACCTGGACAGAGACTCAGGGCCAGCAGCTGCAAAAGCCCCTCACACCAGGGCACCCTCAGCTGGGTTCAGGCCTAGGACATCCTGCAAGAACCCACAGTATCTCCCCATCCCTCAGACCTGGGACAACTGCTCAGAAATGCCTCATAAGTAGCAGCTATGCTCTTGAGTCTTCTTAAAAGAAATACAAGAAAGGACCAATATGGTTGGATGATTCCACTTACATGAATACCTAGGGTAGTTAAATTCACGTAGAAATAATGTGGAACAGAGGTTAGCAAGGGCTGGAGGAAAACGGGGAGCGGGGAGTTAGCGTTTCACGTATATGGAATTTCCGTTTGAGATGATGAAAAAGTTCCGGAGATGGATGGTAGCGATGAATGCACTCATGGCCACTGAATTGTATATTCAAAAAGGGTTAAATGGTCAGGTTTATGTTATATATTTGTCATCACAATAAAAAAAATTAAAAATGAAAAAAAACCCACTTTTGAAAGAAATACAAAGACCCACTGAGAAGCATCCTGTTTTAACCTGCCATAGTTCAAATGGTGTTGGCAGGATTCCACAGGTAACCCGAGTTCAGGGCTCTCAAACAAAATCTGAGCTGAAAGGAAGTCTGAATATAAAGCAGGTCAAATAGCCCCAGGGATCTATGGCTAAAAATAGTTTTTCCAGCTGATGGTTTGGCCAAAGAAATTATGCTCCTGCTTCCTAGATGTTTTGCTGATTTCTCATGGATGAGTCCATTTTGGGGGCCACCAGAGGCAGCGATGGCACCAGTCCACAGTCCATCAGGCTGCGGACGAGGAGCCTGGCACACAGAGCCTGCGAGGGGACCCGACCAACACAAGCGTCTGAGGCGCCAGGGGCCCGCAGGGACGCAAACTCCCCACTTAACATCTCTGCAAAGAAAATGTACTAAGCAAGTAAAATCCTTCCAGCTTTAGCTACTGGGAAGGATGCCAGAGTTTAAGGAGCACTGGGAATCCCTAGACTCCAAAGAAAACAAACATCAAATACTTTCCCTTCGCCATCAATCGCCTAATAACTGGGTCTGCAGGGCCTGTCAGTTTACAGGAGCCTCAGTTTTGTTTTTGCTTGAGGGTGGGTCCCCCTCCATCGCAATCTTCTGATATGAAGGCTGGCGCCTTCATGGGAAACTTTACCTGACGAGGGAGTGTTTCTAACCCAAGCTAGAGAGCTTTTTACACCCAATACTAGACTTCAGAGCTAACTATGCCTCACAGATTGTACCCTCCTTTAGAGACTCCAGGGCAAGGTTTTGGCTAAGCAAGGTCCCAGGGCTGGCTGGATGCATGGATGTGCCAGGGTTTGAGCTGATAGCAGGTGCAGATGGGGTGGGATACCAAGGGGGGCGGCTTGGCTGGTGACTTAAGTCCCACAAAGGAGATCTAGCAAATGCTTTCAAGGGATGCACTCAGGACTAGGCCAGGAGTTGGGGTGGGGGGTGGGGGTGATGCGTGGCGGTCATGGATGGTGGTGCAGATTTTCAGTATTAATCACCAAGCCACCAGTTAGGAATCCTCCAACCTACTAGCAGACGCCGAGCACTCCCTCCACCCACTAATGAAAGATGACTTTTGACTCTCTGTCAATAATAACAGACATCTAAAGTTAAAATAGGAAAAAACCACGAACTACCGGCATAGCACGGACCCAGCTCAAGAGGGCTTCTGGAGCTGAAGACCCACACCAGTTATCTCTTCCCTTGTATATGCCACCAACCTTGGCATTTTGAAAATCATTTTTAACGTTTATCCCTTTATAATTCCATTTGCGCTCTTCGATAATTGAATCTGTTTTGTAGTAGCAACTTACAGTGGCATACGGCAGCCATTAAAATATTTTCGAATTTTACTAATACAGGGAAATGTTCATAATACAATGATAAGTGAATGAAACAAGAGATACAATCATCTATGCAATAAAATACCAATTTTATTTCAAGGATATTAGATTTATTGATGCTTGGAAAATTTTTCTCAGGATTGTGGACCATAGTTTTCTTCTCTATACTTGTTTGGTATTTTCCAAGTATTTAACAAGATACTTATATTATTATTAAAATACTTAAAAATATACACATAAGGGAGCTAAGACCAAGTAGTTTCAAAAATCTTTCGGGGACAGTCTCACATGTGATGTCAAAACAAACCTCCTTTAACCTTTCCAGAGTACATGGGATCCTTAAATGCCTGTGAGCCCCTCCTATCATTCCCACCACTCTCCACACCCAGTTTCAAAACTAAGGGTTGTTTGCAAGATGCGGTCACCTCTGAGCGGCACAAATGTCCTTCCCTCAGTCCTGATGCTGAGTCCTTCTCCCGTAAGTCAGTCCTTCACTGGTCAAAGTCTAAGATCGGATGGCAGCACTACCATACCACATCAGCACTACCTCGGCACTTCTACGCTTGGCACCAGAGTCTCCCTTCCCCTCCATTCTGTTCACAAGCACAAGCAGGGCGACAGGGACCAGGTCTGTCCTCCTCGTCTCAATGTCCAGTTAGTTGTTCATCCAACAAATAAGGGATTGCCTGCAAACACCTTCACGAGCAAGGCTGGCTGTTTTTATCATTAGTGGGTTGTTGCCTGTGTTGGGATTTGGAAAAAAAAAAAATCTCTACTCCCTTGTGTCTAAAATGATGCCGCCAGTGAATGTTAAAGCTTTTCCTTACTGTAAATTACTTACCACGTCCTTTTCTTCCTTTGGGAAGGAAAGAGAAATATGGCGGCCACCATAGGAATGAGGGAGTCAGAAGCAATGGAAGGAGTAACAGGGATGAACGTTCCAGTGCATTAAATCCGCCGAACTCCTAATCTACACCTCCAACTAGGACAGGTGCTGTTTCAGGATCAAAGACCAGATGCTTGACTAACCCTAGGTTTTAGGAGGATGAATTTGGGAGTTCAAGTATGCGGTGGGCAGGAGGCATGGGTCTGCATAATATGGAAGAGCTACATGCCTAAGAAAGTTAAAAAGAGCATCCACAAATCCGTCAGTCTCCAGCAACTCACAATTGCTTGTTAAAGGATGAGAGGTGCAGAGCGTGGGCAGACCTCATCACTTAAAATCCATGTCCATTCTGCCCTTTCTTATGGTAGAAACACCTTATAAAAAAATGGTTCCATGATCTAACTTAAAATTTTTGTGCTTCTCTTTATAGTTCCTCAGACCCCTGCCAATAGACAGACATGTTTATTCTGCACACTCCCTTAAATAGATATGGTCCAGAGAGATATTGTCAGAGGCAATGCCAATAAAACTGCAGGCTAATGAGTTCCTGATAAAACTGTAGCTGTTGCAAGCCTAGACCTAGTTTTCAACTCTACACTGTTTCTGGGAGCCAAAGTGGATTTCCTTAGGGGCCATGAGATGTGAAAAGAGGAGACACTGCAGGTGTGTAAATCAGGCTCCTTGTTCAAGGATGACCAGCATCCTAGTGACCCTGGGCAAGTCACCCTACTCATAAGGACCTCAGAGTCCTCATCTAAAATACCTCAAATTTAGGGTCTCCTACATCCTTCCCTCTGGCCAAGAAATTACACAAGTATTGATCATCTTGATCAAGTCAATGTAATTTACTTCACTCAATCACTCCACAACTACTGTGCCACCTGAATGTTACTGTAATAAAGTTAAAGAATACGATGACGGTGGACTTGGTGTTGTCCCAAACGCTACTCTGTTCAGCTGAGAGTCTGTCCTTTGCAAGAATTCTGATCACTACATTTGCTTTAAGGCTTAGTTTGGAGGTCAGATAAGATTTTTTCCCCTTCAGAACATGTTCATGAGAGTTAAGCTGAATCCATGTAGAAGTAGACATTTTTCTTTAAAGTTCTCAAAATATCACCCAGTCACCTTCTGAACTTTAAAGACGTAAGTTCAAAGTAAAACACTCTCTAAGTTGAAACGTTCTCCAATTTAAGTCTTTTGAACATCTCATGGCCCCTTAAAGTACACCTGGAGCAGCCAGTCAGGTGGTCCAAACCCACCTCCTTGGCCAGAAGACCAGGGAAGACGCAGCGGCTCACCTGTGGTCTCATGGGGGCCACTGGCAGGACCCTGGCTTGGGACTCCCAGCCCAGAGAATGGGGCTGTGCCCCCCTCCTAAATGACATCAGGTGAGACCAAAGTGCAGCTTTTTGTTTCTGTCAGCCTGTAAATCTTATTTATTATGAAATGGTGACTTAACTTCTCCCAGCAGAAGCTGTGTCTACCTAATGGAAAAACATCTGTGCTTTGTAATGGATGGAGAAAAAAATATAGTCAAGTCTCCTGAGTGATCTCAGCTACTGGCTGAGAAAGGCAGCCAGAGAGACCCAGCCAGAGTTTAAATCCACCAAAGGAAAATGCAAAAGTTTTGTCGTTGGCCTTGATGATGACCAAGACAATAACCTGGAAAAAAATGCAAAAAAAAAGGGAAGGGGAGCATCTTATGGATATGTTGACACACTAAACTCTAATTGGAGTTGTCGGGTCTGCGGTAACTCTGAGGTGGTTTTCTGAAAAGGAAACATACGATGATTCTCCCAAAGACATGACACAGTCTGGAAGTGGCCCAAGCATCAGGTCGGAGAAAGTGAAAACATTACAGATCAAAGAGGGCTCCACTCGGAGTGGAGGAATCCTGGAGAAAAGCCTCTCGTGTCAGCTCTGCCGGCCTCTGACCTCATTTTGAGTCTTTAAGGACCACATGTCCACCTAATTCTAAAACTCTACTTGCAAGGAGGTCTTAATGCAAAAACCAACAACCAAAAACCCTCTTGGCAAAGAGGAAAGAGTAGAGAATGAAAAGGGATGGGGAAGAGAAGCAGCTGTCTGTCGCACTGTCTACAGGATCTAAAGTATGAGGACTCAGTTCTTGGGCCAGTGGATCATTCCAGACATGAGGATAAGCCTGGCTTATCCTTGTCGCTCCCCTAACTCATTCAGCCTGCCCCTGCCGACACAAAGTGGAATGCTAGGATGGTAAGCCATGTGGCTGAAGATCTGCCTCCATTCCCCAGACCCTCTACCTTCTTCCTACCCCAGTACGCACGAGGGCAACATCAGGACCACGATCTGCAGCAGCAGGGTATGCTGGGAGGAGGGGAAGAGAGAGGGGATAGGGCGAATCAAAAGGAAGGGGGGTTGCACTGTTTCACAAGCTCCACGCCCACCAGGTGATTGAGATGTCTCCTCATGCCCAGTGAGAACATCTTTCTTCCTCAGTGGGAGAGCTCTTTAGTCGAGCAGGACTTAACAGGACTCGTAGCCCAGCTGGGAAGAGCATCTGATAGCCAAGTGTTCCGGTGGGGCCAAAATTCATTTAAAAGAGATCAGCAATACAGTCAGCTATGAATTTACACTCTAAATGGACCAGTGGGGTTGCTCACACAGAAAACAAAAGGCTGGTTTTTTTTTATTATTATTATTAACAGGGCTTTTGAATCAGCAAGAGCATAACAACGTTTTAAAAGAAAGGAAGAAAGAAGGCTTACCTGAAGGAAGCAATTATTGCTGTCACTTCATCATCGGGATAATAATGAGTAATTGCATGATGGGCCCCCAGCAATTCCTTCCCATCTTTCCACCAAGAAATAGTTGCGCTGTCTTGGTAGATCGTAGGTATAGTGATCGAGCAATTAAACTTGACATCTTTGTGTTCAGAAAGTATTATGTGGCCAACTGTGTGATTAAATGCCAGAGGCGGTAGGAGCTTAGACCCAGCGGGGGTCACCCTGGGGAAGGCTGCATTTCCTGTGTGTGGTCTTCCAGGCTGGGTGGGTGGAAACATCGAGGTGGGCTGGTACCCGTGGGGGTGAGGAAAGGAAAATGGCGTGTGGTCAGCCTGCCGGCTTCCTGGGAAAGGTCCTGGGAATGGCGGGTTGGGCTTGCCTTCCTCCCTCACCTCAGCGGTAGCTGCAAAACAGAACATGGCAGTTTTAGTCTTTTCAATCACGGAGTTTTCACAGGAGGTCCCCAACTTACGAGGCCACGATGAGGGAGCAACGGGCATCCTCAGTGTCCTCAGAAGACACCAGCGGAATTTATTTAACACACAAATAGTGTGAATATTCTCATTCACAAGTTCATTCATTTGCTCACTTCCTTCCTTCTAAAGAATGCTTAAGAAACAGAACTCCCCCATCACAATTTTTGCCTTTTTAAAACTGAGATAGAATGGATATATAACATATCAGTTTCAGGTCTACAACATAACGATTGGATATTTGTATGTTTTGCAAAATGATCACCACCATACGCCCAGTTAACATCCATCACCACACATAGAAACTTTGTTTACTTGTGATGAGAACTTTTAAGATCTACTTACTCTTAGCAACTTTCAAATAAACGATACAGTATTATTAACTACAGTCAGCATGCTGTACATTACATCCTGGGGACTTACTTATCATATAGCTGGAAGTTTGGACCTTTTGACCACTTTCACCCATTTTTTGAAATCTCAACTCATTCCAAATTCCTCATACCCAATTCAGTAGCATGGCAGGCAGGTGATGGCACCTGAGATCACCTTTCTGCTGTCTGCTCAGTCATAAGACTATACTGCAAATTTGACCAACAGTCTTGCAAAAGCCACAAATAGACAAGTTTACAGTGCTTGAGCCTCAACGTACCTGGGGGTTGGTGGGGGGGAATCAACATGTGTTTATATCACCAGCTACAGAATGACTTGGAGCTTTTGGCCAAATGCTTGCCTGTTGGAATGCTTTGATTTCATCTGACCCACAAGAATTTCCAAAAAACAATGGTTGTACTCTCAGTTCTAACGGCATTTTTGGAGAGTACATTCTAAGCCAGTTGTTATTATTCAAACATGTTGACCATGAGTGGTGAGACACAGGCAGGCAGGAGAGACACAGGCTGGCATTTTGTGGGTGAGTGATGGGGGTACACAGAGGCACCCCCTTCCTGGTCAAGAGCTGTGCACACTCAGGATGCCACATCCTCCTGGGCTCCTAAGTGTGCCCGTGCTGGGAGTAGGGCAGTTTCTGTTCAGGGCTGTGCTGGATTTAACAGATAAGAACATAAGACATCCATCATGTGATATTACTTACATGTGGAATCTAAAAAAAATAGACATATATGGACTTATTTGCAAAGCGGGGACAGACTCACAGACACGGAAGGCAAACTTGTGATTACAGGGCGGGGGGCGAGGAGGTGGGAAGGGATAAATTGGGAGTTCGAGATGTACAGATACCAACTACTATATATAAGATAGATAAACAACAAGTTTCTACTGTGTAGCACAGGGAACTATATTCAATATCTAGTGGTAACCTATAGTGAAAAAGAATATGAAAAGGAATGTATGTCTGTATATGTAGGGCAAACTTCATGCTGTACACCAGAAACTGACACAACGTTGTAAACTGACTGTATTTCAATAAAAAAAAATTTTTTTTTCCAAAAAAGAACACAGGACAGCCAGTTAAACTTGAATTTCAGATAAACAAGTAATTTTTAGTATAAACATGCAGTTCAGTAGTTATTTGGCAAATGGAGGTACCAGTGGATTTGGGGGCAGAAGCAGTGAACTGAGAACATATCCCTCCAGCTTCTTCCCTGCAGGTCACTCTGGACCACACGCTTCCCTCAACTGAAGGCTGGAGCTCCCCCTCCAGCTCTGTCTCTGATGTCAGGTTAACTCCAGTGGCTGGTGCATTTGGGAACTGTCTCTGGGGCAGATGCCAGGTTGGAGGACAAGAGGTTTCACTGTAAGAAACTGGGGAAAGCCCATTGCTTGTCCCTTAGCCGGAGGTCTCGGGGGGCCGTGGGAGTGCAGGGGCCCTCTGTGGGCTCTGGGAGAGGGCGCAGTGGGTCCGCTGCGGGCTGGCCTTGAGCCCAGTCGTCCAGACAGATGAGTGTGTTGGGTTGGGAGCGTCATTTATTCCAAGGCATCAGGGTCAGGGTGACTCAGCAGAAAGGGGTCTCTGCTTCTGCTGCCTCCACGCCAGGCAAACTTTTATGCACAAGTGGGGTAGGAGGAGGCGAAGCCCAGTGCCTGGTCCCATCCAGCTGCGCATCTTCTCTGACCTGGGATCCCTTCTGCAGGAGTGGATGGTCTGGCTGTGCATCTTATGCCTGCAGACCTCCCTCAAGAACGTTCTTTTTCTACAGGCTTCAAAGCACTGGCAATTCACCTGTGCCTCTTAGAGGCAAACTCTCCTGTAGTGCTTCCTATTCCTGGAACTCCAAGGATCCAGGGAGTCAGGGGTTTTGTCCAAACAACTATTTTTTTTTTCATTAAATATAAGGCCAAAAAGTGGAGTGTGAGAGGCAAATAATAATTCCTTTGGTTCGTTTAATTTACTCCACTTAACAAACATTCAACATTTCTAATGATAAATGTAACACAAGTCTGTTGTAAAAAAAAAAAATTCAAATATTTACAGGTTGATAGAAAGTATAAAACAGAAAGTGTTTTGTAATCCCAACAAGCAAGGTCACCTCTGATTATAGTTTGGGGTGTAACCTTCAGTTTTCTGTGAGATGAGCTGCTGATTGAACAAACTGATGGCAAAGCCACCCAGTCAGACGACGTCGATGAGACCAGGGAGCAGCCAAACCCTTCCTGTGATCATTATGGATGGTTTAAAAGATAACTAATTTCCATAATTTGATGTGCCAGAAGCTAGTAGTATGATTTAACTGTCAACAAATATTTATATAACACCTCGTGGTCTAAGATTTGCTGTGACTGTCTGATGGGATGCAGAGAGGCATCTGCCCCAGCAGAGGAGTGGCAGAGGGTCCCAGGAGTTAAAGAGGGCATGGGACACACAGCTAACTGTCCCTGACCTCTCCATCACCACCCTGCCTAAGCCTCCCAGGTGAGGGACCCTCCCCTTTTGTAACATCTCCTATAATTGCTCACTCAATTCTTCCTCCCCTGCAGGACTGCCTGAAAGTTCCCCACTATAATCAGTCCCTAGTAGGTGCTCAAAATAGGTTTGTTGAATGAATAAGTAAAGGCACGAAAACGAAGCATGAATCTGAGGAGGGATGGGGAGGATGGACAGGGTTCCCAGGGGCAGAGGCGGCAGAGAACTGGAGAGAAAGGAAGAAGCCCTAATCATTTGGGGACACCGAGGTGGCAACAGGGTACTACCCCTGGGCTAGGACAAAGACAGGAGATAAACTGGAATTAGGTGAACGTGGAGAGCCCCGCACCCCAGCTGAGACAGCAGGGATTCCTGGAAGGTTTCTGAACAGGGGCGGGAAAGATCTGAGACGTGCTCGACTTGGGCACCGACATCTGCCTGAGTGAGAGAAGAGGAGCAGGAAGGAGGAGGCCAGGAAGCGGGAAACCCACCAGGAAGATGCTGGAGACCTAACTACGGGAGCGGCCAAGGAGGAGGAGGAAGGATGAAGGCAACAGAAGAGGGGCCAATCGCAACAGCCTTCTCAGCATCGCCGTCAGTTCGAAAAGAAAGGTAGGTTTCACACCCAATATTTAGGAAGGACGTAATCTCAGGACACAGGGAAGTTCTCAGGAGTGGCCATTGGGCAGCTTTATACTGGCCGTTGCTTGAAGAGTGCAGCCCTGATGGGGAAATGGGGATGGTCAGAATGGTACCCCACTGGGTTGCTGTCAGGGATAAAAGAGTCATTACTATGTCTGGCTCATAGTAAGCACTCAATAAACATTAGTGGTCATGACTGATTATTTTCTCTTTTTATTGTGAATCAGTAAAGCCTGCCATGGCCCAATACTTGAGACCTGCTGATTCACAGGGATAGACATTGAGGGCTGAACAACCCGGCACACTTGGTGAGGCTCTCATTGCCCAGCTTCTGGCAAGGGCGGGGGAGTGGGGTGGGGTGTTGCCATCCACACAGTCTTCAGCATAGACGGTGCTTTACAGTATATGCCGTGTTGTGCATAACCTCACCAGTTGTATGTGGGGGCCTTGAATGATTATGGATAATGTGAAAAAAAAGGCAAAATGAAAACCATTTCAAGGTTTTGGATCCCAGGGTCAGGGCAATGATTGTTTAGAAATTACATTGTAAGCTGCTTATTTTTCAGTGTGCTGACTACGTCAATGGTATAACACCCTCCCCTCTGTGTTTCCTCACAGAAGTGGAATACTTTCAAACTGTCTGGGGTGGGGAATGATGGTATGAGGATGAGATCCGAGCAAAAAGTTAAAAACTTTTCTTTTTTTATTAACATGTTCTTGGCAATTCACCTTGAAGATGATAAGAGCAAACGTGGTGGGCCTGTTTGAGGATGCCCAAGGTGGAAACAGTGTTTTCAGCCAGTGTTAGAGATGTATTAAAAACTCAGTCAGAGACTTGATGAGAATTTGTTCCTTTCTACACGGCACTCGTGGAAAAGCGGGCTGCCTTTGGAATGCGCCAGAAATCTTCCCTTTCCCCTCTCCCTCCCATCTTCTTTCGAGGTTATCTCCTTGTGTGGACTGGAGAGCAGCTAAAGCGGGAAGTTTAACCTCACCAGCAAATGCTACTAAGCAACTTGGATAAATGGTCTCCCACTCAGGTCCAGGAGTAGCTGTCCAGCTGTTACGGCGGTGGCATTTGCCAACCCTAGGGGGCCACACCCATCCAGTCCAGGAGTCGGTCACGGAGCACCCCTGCCCTGTGCCCAAGGGTTTCCAGTCACCACCCAGCCCTTGATTGATTCCAACATCAGTTTCTGAAAGATAAGGGCTGTCTCTCCATCACCTTTCTCAGGTACTCAGTGTGGGCATGGGCCCCTGGGGTATGATTAGCATCTGGCAAAGAGAGCGATTAGATACCCTGTCCACTGTTTTGGGTTTGCCTTGTTTCTCAGAACAAGTCTGTCTGTAGCTCCCTTGAGGGCCAGAGGTGGCATCCTCTGAACCCAGCATGATGCATAGCGTGGAGTTGATATGCAGTGAACATCTACAGGATAAACAGGTGTGATGCGGGCAGGGAGGATTCTGAAGGTGAGCAGGGAGGAGAGATGGTCCAGGCAGGGACCCTGCTGTGGCCGGAGTGGAACCGTGCTGGGACCACAGCCCTGCCTCTGCAGCAGCACCTCTGCCACCAACCACACGCAGCGGCAGTCTCTGAGACTCAGGCCGGTCAGGGGAGGCTGGCATAGAAGCTGTTTTCTGTGTGATCAGCTAGCACATCCCACCTTTAAGTCCATGACTACTTGCTGAGTGCTTGCTGAGTGGGCGTGAGGCAGGCGGGCTGGTGGGCTGTGCGGTTTGGTTGTCGGCCAGCAGCTCTGCGGTCAGACAGCCAAGGCCCACCCAGTCCCTCGATGTCTGAGATGTGACCTCAAGAAAGCTCTTTAACTTTCTGCAAGGACAGGAGTACCAGGGTGGGTGGCAGAAGACGCTCAGAGGGACTGGGCCCACCAGGGCACTTCACCGACACCAGCTGCTATTCCGATTGGTTTACATCTGAACCAGGCCTGCCGACCCCCTGAAGTCGGAACTTCTGGGCCTTGTGGGGATGTGTGCTGGGACTAACCAGGGAGGTCTGTCTTAGTGCATAGGGAATGACCACACTGGAGCAACATAATTGCCACCCAAGAATGAGATGCAAAAACATACTTTTGGCTTGTGATGGCCAACAGGCTCTGGGCTCTAAGGCATCTCTCTAGGGCCGGTCTCCACAACCCTCTCCTACCGTGAGCGCCTTTAGATTTCCTTGAAGCCTCGGGATCACAGCCAAGGTGGACAAAGGAAGCAGCAGCTGCAGGCCCCAGGGTGGAGTGGCAGCGTCCCGCCACCTCCCTGGCCCTGGAGTCCCTCCAAGCTGCGGGAAGACGGCAGGGCAGGGCGGCCCTGGGGGAGGGACGGTGCAGGTTGTGTGATATGCTGTCAGCCTGCTTTACAGCCCCGGGTACCGGGGAAGGGTTAGGGAAGCACCCTGACCAGAGGGGTTGGGTAAGGGCAGGCCTGACGTGCCAGCCAGTGGGACCCACAGCCCTGCTCTTCCTGCTCCCCAGACAACAGAACAGGTGGAGACATCAGACCCTGGAAGTTCAGCCTCAAAATCCGGAGGCCCACCGGCAGCTGCAAGAGTGAGGACTTATGCTTGAAATCTTATGCAAATAAATTGTATTTCTGTCACTACACGGACATAGCATATTAATGTGATTAATTTTTTAAAAATGAAAATAAAGCATGAATAAGACAAACAATAAAAAAAAAAAGACAGCCCTTAAAATGTGAATTTTCTTCTTGCCCTTTGTATCTGAAAATGTAATGCCCTTTGGGTTCTTTGCTCCCTCCCCATCGCGGGGCAGAGGTGAGCCAGGTGCCAAGAGTTCTGCCTGCAGTGGGATTTGCTATCAGGCAGCCCCCTGTGGTCGGGAGGAGAAAGGCCCCCTTCTGGAGTACGTTTGTGGTTGACAGAAAAGGCTTTGGCGTCCAGAATGCTGTTAGTGCCGACTCCCCTTTCCCACCCCCTTGCTGTGCCCTGGGTCTCCCCCAGGAGAAAGGGCCGTCCATGGGCCAGAGTCCCCCATTCCATGTACGTCCCCCTAGGCCGATTTTTGAATCGTGTCCCTGGGTGGCTTCCCTGTCACTTGGGAACTCCTCCTCTCACCCCGGAAGCTGGCTGAGGCCAAACCCAGAACAAGCAGAAACTTTCTTCTTAGTATCTATTCACTCAATGCAAACGCAAAGGATTCTCCATGGATGAAGATTATCAACAACACGTCATGAGAGACCGTTTTAAAAAGCACTTCAACCAGAAATCACTCGACCTGATTTGTTTCCAAATTGTAAATGGTAAACATTAATGGGTGTGCCCTCCAGCACTTGGAGAAAATTAAACAGGAGAAAGGCCATTCACCGGGTGGGTGCCCCCAGTGCAGCAAAGGCGTGCAGGCAGAAACCGTGAGCTGATCTGAGGGAAGGGGCCCTGGTAGGGGCTTTACAGGAAAGAAAGGGGAGTAACTGGTGGGTCGTATGTGCCTGGAGGAGTCACAGCCTTGAGGGGAGGCAGTAGAAAAAAAGCAGAGGTGACACTGAACCACTGAGATGCCGGCACTGAGTGAAGAAACTGAGGTTGGTGTAAAACATGGTGTTGGTGGGTCAGATTTTCCACTCAGGCTCCAGAGGGCAAAGGGTTGCCAGATTAAAAAAAGACGTGCGGGGCGGGGAGGTGGGGAGGGTATAGCTCAGTGGTAGAGCACATGCTTAGCATGCCAGAGGTCCTGGGTTCAATCCCTAGTACCTCCATCTAAAAAAAAAGATGCCCCATTTACAGTTGGATTTCAGATAAGCAGTGTCTATGCAGGTTATACTTAGTTAAGTAAATACAACTTAGTGTCCTTTAGCAGAAACTGGCTGGAGCCAGAGTCCAGGGAGCTCACTGTCACCCTCCCTGCAGGCTGGCCTCCAGCAGTGGAGAGCAGCGTGAGGAGGGGGGCTGGAGGGGCAAAGAGGGACTTCAGCATGCCAAGCAAGCCACCCAACCTCCCTGAGCCCTCGCTTGGAGGGTGTGAAGGGGCTCGGACCTCTGAGCGAAACCCGTGATTGTCAGGGTGACTCCTCACTTCCCCTGGCCCCCCAGTACATCAGTTCAAAAGAAAAAAAGGGCAAAGCGCCACATGTGCTTGGCCTTGGGCGCACACTTCAGCAGTGGAATCCCCAAGGTCCTCGCAGGGCTTTAGGCAGCCCTCCATGAGCCCCTTCATCCTGCACCCCACTTTTTGACTTAAGCATTTGACTTTTTCTTGGTTCAAGTGCTTTGCAAAAGAGGCTTCCCCAGCACACTGCCATCCCCTAGTTCTTTCTATAGGCGGGCACTAAGGCAACCGGAAAAGAGAGCTCTAGAATCTGACTCTTCATTTGCTGACTCTCCACAAGGCTCTCAAAACCAGCAGGGCCTCAGGAGCTCCAGGGAAGGTCTGAACGTGCTGATGCCTGGGTGTTACCCAGAGCCTGAGCTTACCAGCCAGGAGTGCAGCTTAGGCATCAGGGTTCTAAAAAGTCTCTACTGATTCTAAAATACAGCCAGGGTCAGACCCCTCGCTCGAGGGAGTGGATCAATCCAGTGGCCCACGTGACCTTACAGTGGGAGTCCCTGAGAGTTTAGCTCAAGAATCCTGATACTTTGAATGCATGTGGCCTGGGAGCGTGGTAAGAACACACACCCTGGAGTCCGAGAGGCCAGGTTCAGCCTTGGCTCATCCACTCAGAGGCCAGAGGACCCTGTGTGTCCTCGTCTGGGAAGGAAGACAGATAACACCCACTCCTCTCTGAGATCAGGAAGGGACATGACACTTAAACACGGTGCACGGGGCCCGGCCTGCCCAGGCGCACAATTGGCGGCAGTTACGATTTTCATAACATGAAACATCTGACCTGCCTTTTCAAAGGCGCCACTAGTCATGCCTGGACTATCAAAGGCAAACATATGGGACCAATTATGTTGACTTGGACCATTCAGCCTCTTGCAGTGAAATAGGAATACATGTTTACCTAACCAAGGGTGGTTTTCCTTCTCTTCCCCATTTGGCAGCATGCCAAGTGTCACAGAAAGACTGACGGAACAGTTTCTGGCCGGGGTCATGAAGCACTCCCCCTACCGCACCCGACCTCCACTGGCCCCCACATCTGGGGCTGGTTCCCCTCAAGGGCCAGCTGCAGCTTTCAAAAGACCCAGGAGAGACACTCTGCCTCCAAGTTTAACTCCTTTGTCATGCTACCCCCAACACATATCGTTCAACCCACCAATGTCTGAAATCCTATTAATTTTAGCCATTCTTTTCAGGAAGAATTATTTCCTTTTAAAACATGACCATCTCTGAAAGACCACACAGCTTAGCAAGAACAGAGGGCAAAGAATTCCTTCAAAAGACAGAGTAGATGCACTTTTCCCCATTCCTTCTGCTGAGTACACCTAAAAACACTGGCCATTATATATAAAGCAAACATTTAAAAAAAATTCTGAAGTGTTGTTGGGACGGGAAGCTGACTAGGGACCTCAGGCCCCGGGAACAACATGGTGACAAATTTCTTGGGTTTTCTTTTGTCCCAGGTGTCCCAGATCTGGAAATGCTAACAAGCAGAGACGAAAAACAACAACAAAAGCTGCTATCTTGAGTTAAAGGATTAGGAAGGGGCATCCCAGCAAGACAGAAGGCTTTTAACCAGTAAGTGGCTCTCCTCCAAGTACACGACCCAGAAAAAGCCATGGCCCCATCCCTACCCACGCCAGCAAAAGTCCAGTAGGGAGCCTAGACTTTGACCCTTACTGGGCTGTAAAGAGGTGCCACAAATGTTCCACTGGGTGGTACCAGAGAGGACCAAGGAGGAAGCAGGGACTTTCATCCCCACTGGCTGGTATTAGTAAAGATCAGGTGGGGAGCCTGAACTTTTATTCCCACTTGGCATTAATGAGGCATCTTCCTGGTCCCCACTGGGTGTTATCAGAGGAGGCCTGGTAGAGAGTCAGAGCTTTCAGGACTGCCAGTGAGGCCATCCCTCCCCCTCCCCTGGCATGAGCAGAGGTCAGGTGGGGAACAGTGGGAAAGTAATAAGGCATTCCTACCCCTTACCCAGAACTAACCACCCTTCCCCTGCCCTGACCAGCAGTAACAAGGACTGGCCCACACTCAGATATCAATGGAGGTTGGGTGGGAAACCTAGAATTCTACCCCCAACCAGGCAGTCACAAGCCCCTTTGAACCAGAGCAGTTCAAAGGAAACCAAGTAAAACAAAAGACTTTAACAAGAGTCAGTCTCATAATATACATCTCAAAATGTCTAGGCTTCAATAAAAAAAATTCAATCTCAAACTGAACAAAATAAACACCAAGATGAGAGAGAGAGAAATATCAGAAAAAGCTTTCAAAGAAGGAATCATTAAAATACTTTCATGAGCAATCACGAACATGAAATACATGAATAAAGTAGAAAGCCTCAGCAAATAAATACAAAGTCTCAGTAAGGAAACAGAAGATGAAGAAAAGACACAAATGGAAATTTTTGAACTGAAAAATACAATATCCAAAATGCACTTGGTTTTAGCCAAAAGGCCGAGAAGTGATACAATAACTAAAATAAAAAGCTCGATGGATGGGCTTGATATCAGAATGAAGGGAAAGAATCAGTGAACTAGAAGATTGATAATAGAAAATTATCCAATCTGAACACCATAAAAAAATGAACAGAGTCTGGGACCTGTAGAACTATTACTAAAGACCTAACATTTGTATCATCGGAGTCCTGGAAGGAGAAGAGAAAGAGGGCAAGGCTGGAAAAGCCCTTGAAGAAATAATGGCTGAAAACTCCCCAAATCTAACAAAAGACATAAACCTACAAAATTAAACATATGAGTAAACCCAAAATAAGATAAACACAAAATATCCACACCAAGACACATTAGAGTCAAACTTCTGAACACTAAAGACAACACATTTTGAAAGCACTGAGAGAGAGAGACAACACCTTACCTATAGGGGAAAACGAATTCAAATGACAGTAAGGATAGAAGGAAGTGGCACTTTTTCCTGACTAATGAAAGAAAAGAAACGTCAACTCAGAATTTTTCTGGAATGAAGAAGAAATCAAAATACTCTCAGATGAAGAGAATTTGTCATCAGTAGACCTACCCTAAAAGAGTAACTAAAGGAAATTCTCTAAACAGAAAGGAAACTTGAATCATCCAGAGAGAGGAAAAAACACAGAAAACAAAAATATGGGTCGATACAATAAACTTTCCTCCTTCTCTTGAGTTTTCTAAATTATGTCTGATGGTTGAAGAAAAACTGTAACACTGCCTAAGGCAGTTTTATATATGAAGGGGAAATATTTAAGATACTTATGTTTTAAATGGGGGAGGAAAAGGGACTTAAAAAGAGGCAGGAATCCTGCAATTCACTTGAACTGGTAAAATATCAACACCTAATATACCAATAATTACATTAAATGTAAATGATCTACATATATCTATTAAAAGACAGAGATTGGCAGAGTAGATTTTTTAAAAAATGACCCAACTATCTGCTGTTTATAAGAAATTTACTCCAAACATAATGATATAGACAAGTTAAACACAAAACATAGAAAGAGATATATCTGCAACCATTAACCAAAAGAAAAGCAGGGCGGCTACATTACAGATAAAGTAGATTTCAATGCCAAGAAAATTACCAGAGACAGAAAGACACATTACGTAATGATAAGAGTCGATCTACCAAGAAGATACAGCAGTCTTCAATGAGTAGGTACCAAAGCAAAAAGCTGAAAAACATGTGAAGTAAAAACGGACAGAACTGAAAGGAGACTAAACAAATCAACAATTACAGTTAGAGACTTCAACTTCTCTCTCTCTCAACAACTGATCAAGGAACTAGGCAGAAAGTATGTAAAGATACAGAAGAACCGGACAAGACTGCCAATGAAAAGAATCTAGTCTACATTTATAGAACATTCCGCCCAACAGCAGTAGAATACACATTCTTTCCAAATGACGAAAGGATATCAACCAAGATAAACCACATCTTGGGCTGTAAAGCAAATCTCAAGAAATTTAGAACTAAAATCGTACCATTTGTATTCTCTGATCACAATGGAAATAATTAGAAGTTAATAACAGAAGTTGTAAAGGGAAAATTTCCAAACTAAACTTTTACTCTATGGATCAAAGGGGAAGTCTCGAGGGAAGTTAAAAAAAATACACTGAACTGAACGAAAATGAAGTTACAGTGTATCAAAATATGCAGGACCCAACTGACACAGTTCTGAGGGGAAATTTTATTTGGGAGTCTAAGCTGATAACATAGGAAAAGAAGAGCAAAGCAAACCCAAAACAAACAGAAGGGAGAGAAAAAAAATACAGGAAATGAAGTGAAAAAAGAAAAGCAATAGAGGAAGTTAATGAAGCAAAGAGCTGGTTGTTTGAAAGGATCAATAAAATGGATAAATCCCCAGCAAGACACACAAAAAAGACGACACAAATGACTAATATCAGGAATGAAGCAGAGAATATCACTGCAGACTCTGCAGGCATCAAAAATATAATAATTAAATACCATGTTTGCAGCCAATGAAGCCCACGGTGCTCTTTCCCTGCGGGGGCCAGGTGTGCAACAGCTGTAAACAGCAGCCCCCTGGGTAGCGTATGCAGCCTGTTGCTGGTGTAGGTTACCCTAAGGAACCTTGGAGACAGCCCTTTCCAGTGGACTTTCATGTATGGCATGCTGTCCCCAACTGATGGGACAAATGAAAGAAGATGTAAAGAAGTGGAGAGACAAACAGGTCTGTGGATGTCTTGACTCAGGGAGTGGTTTTAACACACATGTTTGTCAAAACTCATCAGACTCGACATTTAAAATCTGTGCATTTTTAAATAGCAAATGAAGACAAGATAGAAAGACTGTTCATGGCAATACTGCCTGTAATAGAAAAATTTAGAAATGTCTAAATGCCTAAAAAAGAGGAGACTGAATGGTACAGTCACATATTTGCCTATGAAGATGAAGTAGGGCGGCACTTCTCAACCCAGATGAATCTAGCAAACGTGACATTGTGTGAGAAAACAAGCTGAAGAAAAAAGCACATTATTTATATAAAATTGCTATAACACGTGCATGGCAGTAGCTGCTAGTGTCCCGCTCAATGCTCATTCCCCCTTTTCCTACAAAGGGGATCCAGTCTTACGCAGGGTGACAACTTGCCTAGCTAACACTCTTGATTTGCACTCTTCCCTAAAGATTGGAGTGGCTGGGAAAACATAAGCAGAAGTCCACAGTATGGGACTTCACATAAAAGCTATCAGCTTCTCGTGTCCTAAAAAGGACAGCAGGTGGTATGAAACTGTCATTTGTCTTTCCTGCTTCTTTCTGCTTGGAATGCAAATGAAACGGCTGGAGGTACAGCAGCCATATTGAGACAATGAGCTCTAAAACCATACACTAGAGATGACAGAATAAAGAGCCAGGTCCTTGACCACATCATGGAGATTCTGTCCACCCCAGCCTGGTTGCCCTCAAATGGCTTGCTAAATGAGAGAAAAGCCTCCCTTTTGGTTGAGCCACTGAAGTGAGGTTTTCTGTTACGTGCAGGCAAATGTAAACCCCAACTGACATGGTGTAAAGCAACACTATCGATTGTTACCAATATAATTATGTATGACCAAACGACAAAGAAACGCATAGGAATGAAAACACCAAATGGGGGGGAGTAGTAGGTTTATCCTGGTGTCGGGAAGCAAGGGGATGAGACCAGAGAGGGGAAAAATGGGGGACTTCAACCGTATTGCTAATGTCTGATTTCTTATGCTAAATGGAGAAGAGAGATGAGGTTTATTACCCTTTCTATCCTTTTGTGTATACCCTCCCCTGATATAAATTGTAGAATGTAAAGACCCAAGGCATTTAGGCTGTGAGGACAAGGAGAAAGTCAACCAGGAAGTGTTTCCAAAATGCAGAAGCCCAAGCCTCACCCAAGACCTATGGACTCAATCTTTGAGGTGCGACCCTGCCCTGCATCATCCAGGCCATCCTGTGCCACATGTTTTGTTACACTCCACTGATCCCTTATACCTGATTCTTGAGGAGCGGGGGAGCCTCCCACCATTCCCTGTACCACCACCCCACAGGCATGTAGCAGAACCTGGCCACTAAGGCTAAGAATAAGGTAGTTATGTTTATCCAAGGCATATAGCGTCTCTGACTAGGGTAAACTGCATGCTTAGCATACATGAGGTCCTGGGTTCAATCCCCAGTACCTCCTCTAAACATAAATAAATAAATAAAGCTAATCCCCTCCCCTCCCAAAACAAACAAAATACAAATACGATTTATATTATAAAGTATTTTTAAACGTCTACATATAAAATTAGATAATCATATTGAATGATTAGACTTTTGAAAATGACACGATTTCCCCCAAACCTTAAGGATTCTGCTGTGCCCCCTGGGGAGACATGCCCCGTTCCACCCACCTCAGAAAGACTGATTAATCATCTTCCTTCCTCCAGAACCCAGGAGTCCATGCTCCTACGCTCCCTGCAGACTTGACAGTAATAGGTCATCGTTTGTTTGGGCTGGTTCAGCATTCTCAGAAACACACTTGTGTGTTTCCAGGCTATTCTATTACCCCAGGTAGAGCTAGAAGGGGTATGTCATGGGGATACAGACAGCCCAGGCAGCAGGGACTGGCAGATGCCCACAGGAAAGAAGCCACTGGCTTGACTCATTTTTAAGAAATACCATGCACTGCCCCCGGCCCCATTTCTAGGCTGATGCCTCAGAACACTCATAGCCAGTCAGGTGCAGGGCTGGGGGAGGTCACACTCAAAGGCACCGTGTCCAGGAACCTCATTGCGGGGAAAGTGTCCCACCCTGCCACCTCCCTTTCAGATGAATCCGTCTTCTACCGGGAAGGCTTCACCTATCTGCCCTCCCATTTGATGAATGCGGATGTGGAATTTCAGAAAGAGGAAGCCCCGAACCCCAGGTGTTCCTGCACGTTAACATCAAATGGGATGAGGACTTAACGTCTTCAGACTCCCAAAGTGTTGATCTTTTTTTTTTTTTTAACCTAATGCTTCAATCTTAATGCTAAATCTAACAAGCTTCCTTTTTTCTTTGCCCCCAAACTTTCAAAGAACAGTGTTTTCATCAACAAATCTTCAAATCATGAGCCAGAATTGTAAAAAGGCTTACAGGCTGGTTTCACTTCCTGTGTGGAGGCCTCCTGCCATGAACTGCAAGCTTCCAAATTCATGCCACCCTTGGGAGCTCATGAATATTCATCACCTCACTGTGCATTCACTAAGTAGTGCCGGGACACAAGAGTACTTTCAGCAAGTTTGAGTCTATGTTCTAACATTCTCCACTAAGACAGCCTGTTCTTACTTATAAAAGATCATTTTCAAAAACTATAATGAGGTGGGTCTACTATTAGCAGCTTTAAAAGCCCTACAGCTCATGATAGCAAAACAATCCCTTCTTCAAAATAAACAAGGCTTTCCTTTGTTTCTCCAATGAGAGGCAGGACCAGAGCTAAGGCAAACTCTAAGAGGTCGACTGGTCCTGAATGCTGAGGTAACTGGGGCCCTCACCCCAAACCCCTGCCCCAAAAGGCATATTACAAAGAAGAGGGAGCTGTCAGACAGCATTTGCCCGATTGCCAAGCACCAGCCTGAGACCTAAATTCTGAGGCTGGGCCCCTCCCCAAGGGAGCCAGGGCAGAGCGCTAACCCCATAATGACCAGGTCTCCCCGGGGCCTTGGCTGGCTCCCTAGCAGCTAGACGGCACTTTTCAAGGGACGGACTGAGAAAGGGAAACATCCAGAAGACACCGTTAATGACTGAGGACAAGGAGAAACACAAGAGCATAAAACTTGCTGCTACAAACATCTACGCATTGCGATTATGAAATGAAATGGTTTTGCTCCAAGCGTACGACTCTCAAATATTCTCAGCTTTTGGGGGTAAAACTTCTCGTCTGTGATCTTGGTCCAAACACAGAGTTAGCATGTCTCCTTTCTCTCCCCCTCTTTCTCCCTCTCCCCTCTGCCCTGCTCCTTCCCAAACCCCTGCCGCCCTCAAGACTGGTAGAAAATCCATTTTACCATTAAGTGAAAGAAGAACTAACAGTGGATGAAATGGGCAAAAGGATGAAATAAAATGTTTGAGAATGGAGTGCAGGTTTCTCAACGAACTCTTTAAGACATAATTATCCTTTCTTTTTTTCTTCGCTTTCAAACACTGGGACCCACAGAGGAGACCCACATGTGGCAGCCTAGGGCTTCACCCACAGGCCATGCCCGCTGGACTCTGCTGGCTGACGGAGGCCCAGAGAGAGTGGGAACGGTACAGCCATGAGGGAGGCTGGCCTCGCTGCTCCAGGTGCTGGTGGGGCCAAGCTGCCAGGTCTCACAAAACTGGGGTAGACCCGGGCCCTCACTGTGGTTAAGAATCTTCCATTCTATTCAATGGCCACAGTTCAGACAAAGAAAACTAAGGCCCAGGAGGGAGAAAATGCCGGGCTGGTAGGTACTCTCAATATTCTTGCTCTCCAAGCTGGTGGCAGATCCTCCTGGAATGCTCAGCCCTGGCCGGGCTGCATTTTCAGCATTCTAGCTGGGGGGGGTGGGGGGGTGGGTGGGCAGCAGAGCTGGAACTAGGAACCAGAGAGGGAACAAGTTATCTCTGGGTCAGGGGTCAGCACATGCCCAGAGGGTGGCAGGGAGAGGAGTCAGGGCTCGCTCACAGCTGCCCCCAAGCAGGATCAGGGAGTCAGGAGCACACCTGGGGTTCCCGGGGTCCAGAGGCTACAGGACCACCTGCACACGCACACTCAGACACATGCACGGAGTGTCATCTGAGAAACAAAGCCTCCTTTTCTATCCACTGCAGCCAGAAGACTTCATTTGGCAAACCTAGTTATAGCCAGTAAAAAGGAAAGGAATTATCTGGATGTTTACACTCAAAAAAACAAATCAAACAAAAACAAAAGCCCCAAACCAAACCACACCCACTTTGGAGTAACGTGGGAAAAGCTGAGCAGGAATTGGACTTCATTTTTATACTTTCCTGAGAGGCACATGACAGGAAGCTATTCCTGTACTAAGTCTGAATTCAACAAGTGAAGGTAATAGAGGGGGCTGGGAGGGGAGTGGCAGGTCGGGACCCGCCCTGCCTCATCTGAGGCAACCAGCGTAGGCTTTGCTAGCACAATTACTAGGAAACAGTCCGTCAGAGCAGCAGCAAGGACTTTACCGGTCCAGGCAGACATCCCGTAGCCCCTCCACCAAAGAGCTATGAACAGGAACAGTGGAGGCTGGCTCACAGCCCTGCCCTCCTGTTTCAATTTGCAATTTAGGGCCCATTTCAGTGAGAAAAGAAGAAGTCTCCCCACCCCATACCTTTTGTTTAAGAAAAACAACTACCCCAAAATTTGAGTCCAGAAGAAAGGATGAGAAGCATTGATAATTATGGCTAATAATTTTGGAGCATTTAACACGTGCCATTGGCTTGTTCGTTCTCCCAACAGTTTCATGAATCACGAAGAGTTCCACTGTACTAGCGAGGAAACTGAGGTCCTGAGTTAGCCGCCCCCTCCAGGGCTCCCCAGAGGCCAGCCAGGCAGGGCAGGAAGCCCAGCCCTCTGGCTACTCAGCCCCTGAGCCTCTGAGCTGCAGCTCCTGTTAACATTTTCATTCCAGTCCCAAAAAGTACACAGAGTGAACTTATTTTTTTTTCAAGTTTTATAATAATTAACCTCCTGTTGAGATGCATCCCAGCCCAGAGCCACGTGCTTTGAGTTAAGATTAAACCAGTAGCAACAGGCCAAAGTCAAGGCACTTGGGGCCACAACTACCCGGGCATTGGGTAATTCGCGCTTGGCAGGGACCTGTTAGAACTGTTATTTTTAACATGAAAAATTGGCTTGTGATTTTTTTTTAAAGTGGGAATAATTAAGAGACTATAAAACATGTTCATACTGCTATATTGGACTTCGTATAGTCCAAAAATCTACCCTCACCTGTCTAGTTATGAAATCACTTTGGCATCACAGTGAAATAAAAGATCATTTTCTATCAACCAAACCCCAAGCACAAGGGCAAAGGAGCTGCAGCAACTGTTTCTGGAAAAGCCATTAGGGACAGAGAAGTGGGAGGAGCACATGGTGGGACCGGTAGGGACCTGGTACTTTGGTACCATCCATGGATGCTGAGCACCTGAAATGGGATAAGCTTCAAGTCTGGAAAATAAATAGGAACCCATCAGGTGGCAGTTTAGAGTTATTTAATGGAGAGTGGGAGTGTGTGTGTGTAACTTTGGCAGGGGTTGGGGTGACCTAAGGCCTCTCCAGGAGAACATGAGTTGAAACCCAAATGACTAGAACGAGCCAGTGTGCAGAGATCTTGGGGATAAGATTCCAGCCACAGGGGCCATCCACAGCAAAAGTGCTAGAAAGAAGACACTTGTGGCTGGAGCAGCAGGAACAAAGAAGTAACTGGAAATGAGTCAAAGAGGGAGACAGAGGCCCCGGAAGCCTTGCCGATCCTGCTAAGGAACGGGAGGCCACGGAAGGATTTTAGCCAAGGGAAAAACACAGTCCGATTCATCTTCAAATTCTCATTCTGGCCATGATGTCGGAAGCAGAGGTTCTGTGTGTATTCATTTCCAGGTGGGGGAATGCATTCAAACCAACGTCCTGACTCAGCTTCTCTACCTGGCGGTGAATTCCCAATTCACCAGCACCTAGAGTTCCAAGCTCTTCAGAACTGACTGTCTGGCAACCCACTGGCCCTGCTCCTCGGATTACCTGCAAATTATTTCCAAAAATAAGGTGGAAAACCATAATTATTATTCATTTAAAAAAATAACTGTGTACCATTCATCACTTTAAAGGGGGTGGATCCAAATAACTTTTTAAAAAACTATTTATTTTTGAAATATGCCCTGCTTACCTCCAAAAAGCACTAGGGTCCACTGATACAAAGCCCATAAGCCACTAGACAGATTAACATTCTTTCTGGGAAAATGTTTACAATATATTGTAATACGGTTACAGCTTCAGTGTGGGAGAGAAATGCTTACACTGAAGAGGTTTAAAGGCCCGATTTGTCCTAAGGTTTTAGTTTAGCTGCACCACAGCCTCATCATTGGCTAGGTCTTCGTAATGCATTCACTTTTATCCATTTCTATATTTCCCCTCTTCTGGCAACTAACTCTTTGCCTGATTTGTTGCTCACTGGCACCCCCATCAGAGACAGAACAGAAAGGAAGGATTGGAGAACCCCGTAATGCCCCTGGCTCAGCAGTTTCAGTTCCTAGTGTGTCTGTATGTGTGTGTGTCTTTGTGGGACGACGTTTGTGTGTATGGAGTTGGGGTGGAGGGATGAGGGTAAACGGAGGATTCCTGGGTTAAAGTGGGGCAGAAATTGTAATGATTTGTCCATTCATCCGCAGTGTTGAGTCTACACACACATTCACAGCCTGTCTCTCTTCCCACTGCTGCCTGGTGAGCAGACTACATGGACCCACAACACACAATATGAAAATCTTAAAACTAGATGAAGAGTCTAATTCTCATTTTTAACCTCTTCCTGCAGCACTTCTGCTCTGATTTCTGCCAGCGAAGATCCCATTCTTGGTGCTATTCATAAGGTAAAATGTGACACTGTCAGACATCTCACAGGTAAATTCAAGATAAAATGCCAATGGGAGGAGAAGGAAAATTGGAGAAACTTGTCATTCTTCCAGCTGGGTGGGTTTTAACAGACCTTTCATGATTATCTGACTAAACTGATTATCAGCTACAAAACTTCTTTATTACAGCTTTTTTTTAAAAATTAGAAAAAGAAAGACACACCATTTAAAAAATCTTACATATACCCAAATTACTGTTTCTATTACATTTCCCCTCATTTTCACCACAATCACTACCTCCAGGCCTACTTATGGCCAGCCTTCTCTAGCAGCAAAATAAAACAGATTTGCAGCAGATTATGAAAAATGGATCTGGCAGAAACGCTGAGGAATTTTTGAGGGTTTGGTGGAGGGCTGGGGTGGGGGTAAAGAACAGAATTGTTTTCGTTCTTTGCTTGGTTTAGGCTTTGGATGCTTGCTTCAAATTGCTATGTTGCCCCAAAGTATAAATTGCATATATAATTTAATGTGCAACAAGACGGTGCACTGCTTAAGAATTTATTTGCGCAACTGAGCTTTCCAATGAAAACCTCAAAGGAAAAAATGTGAAGTAAATGGCTTACCTATAAATTGAACTTTCCAGGTATTCTTTAAAAAGTATCTTTGACTATAAAAGATGAAAGCTAAACCTTTTAGCTAAGGAAAAATGCCTGAGATGTGTTAATTCAGTATTACTTTTTTTCCCCCTTTCTTTTTCCTTTTGCTAAAGCCTGATTAAGTTTCTTCTAGCTTACTGAAGAAATGCACCCGCGATTAAACCTCTAACCTGTTAATCACTTACTCTCCAAACAAAGGTCTGATGCAGAAAGGAACCAGCCTTACCCTGCCTGCACTCACCAATCCAGTATCTCATCATGGAATGTCTGGCAGAATCGGGATAAACCTAGATGCTGTCCAAGCACATTAAATTCTGTTCAGCAATAATAGGGGTGAAAAGAATGCTTCCCCCTTTTCTGGGGCCCCTACACGCACAGGATGTCCCTGCTAATATTGCCCATAAGGCCCCCGTGGGGGCAGCAGGGGCGCCCGTCTCTACTCCTCCCACTCCGGCCTTGGTGGATCGCCGCACCCGGACTGTGACCCCAACTCCCGCAGCCTGCTGGTCTCCGAGTGTCTGTCCCCCGAGAGATCGGATCTGCGGCTCCCAGAACTCCCGCCAGAGCCAGGGTCCAGCCAGGCAACCACGTCCAGCGAAAAGTTTCCAGCGCGTTCCCCACCTGACCTGCGACCAGCGTTCCCGTCAGCGGAAAACTTCAGGACTTGCAGCGCGCCCGGCCGAGCTCGAGTCCCTCCCTGGCGGTTAAGGGGAGGCCCCGGTGCCCACTCCTCTCCGGCTCCACCAGGACGCGCGTCCACGACACCGCCTGCGTGCCAGCACAGCGGGTGGCTGGAAGCTCCTGAGTCCTAGCACCCAGGAGCGCTGGGGCTGGGGAAGGTGTTTGCAAACTTGCCGGGCAGCCGGGCAGCCCGCGCGCTCCCTCCCCCGAACTCCGGGCGGCGAGCCCCCAGCCCCTGCCCCCGGCCCCGCGCACTCACCTCCCCTCCAGAGCGCGGGGAGGAAGAGCCACGGCAGAAGCGGCAGCACGGCCCGCCCCATCCCGGGGCTTCGCATCTGGAAATTCTCTCCGGACCGACGGACAGATGGACGTCCCGAACCTGCCGCGTCGCCGGCCAAGCGCGCCAGCGAAGCAGCCCAGTCCCGGTGGCCCGGGCAGCCAGCGCCGAAGTGGCGGAGCCGAGCCGCCGCGGGAGGCGCCAAGGACTGGAGGGGGCGGGCCGGGGGCCGAGTCCGAGCGGACCTGAGCCAGTTGGGGTGCGGAGGGGCGGGAAGGCGGCCGGGAGAGGAGGGCCGCGGAGGGGGAGGAGGGGGACAGGGCTGGACTTGAGGGGCGGGGAGGGGCGGGCCACGGGCTGAGCCTGGGCGGACCGGGATGGGCGGGGGGCGGGAAAGGGAGGGGAGGGAGGTGGAGACCACAAAGGGGAGGGGCTGCTGGAGGTGCGGAGGAGAAAGGGGCCCGGACTGCTGGGCAGTCCCGACGTCCAACACGTGCAGGTGGGAGGGACGGAGGGAGGAGGATAGGATGGGGAGGAGCGGAGGGCGCCGCAGGCAGCCTCCGGACCTAAAGTGAGGAGCCTGAGGCTTGGGGGCTGCGGCGATCCCGCAATCCAGGCTTAGCGCGCGCAGAAAACCCAGGCAGCAGCGCTCCCAATGTCCAAGGCCACCGTGGCAGCGCTCCCTGCTGAGCGCCACCTCCATCTGCTCTCGGCTGAGCGACCCCTGGATGCCAGGCCAAAGGTGTGAGGCTCAGGCCGGGCGTCGAGGAGCTCACCGCCTCCTGGGGAGCGGCCCCTGGGGAAGAGCTCTTGGTTGTGCCCCCGTGTGGAGTCAGTTCATGGAGGGAGGGAGATGAACGTCAACGAAAAAGCGCAGAGCCTGAATGGAAAGAGGCAGCCCCGCTACGATGAAGTGTGGAGGAGCCAAGAGGGCAGCCGCAGGGAAAGTTCACCATAAAAATGTCAGACACTTTTACTAATAATCGCAACAATAACTTACACTTATATACATATTTTAAGGGAAATACTTTTAATGTACTTCAGTGTGATTCTTTGACAACATGAGCCAGATCGTGCCATTCCTCTGCTCAAAGCTCTACAGTGGTTCCTGCTTTCTGCATAAGAACCAAAGTCCTGTCTGTGGCCTCAAGGTCCTACATGACCTGGTCCCCTTTCCCCTCTGACCTCATCTCCTTACTGCACTTCCGTATATGCTGGTTCTGGTCCAGCAGTCCCTGACCCCTAGGCTAGCTGGTAGATTTGGCTGTAAAGAGACAACCAACCCAAATGGATTTGAATCGGTTATTTACACCGACAGCAACAGCAAAATCAGCATGGTGTCAGCTCCTGGCGTCCCACAGGATGACACCGAGCCCGAGGGGCCAGATGAACGGACATGAGCAGTGGGTGGCTTTGCCGCTGAGCAGGCAACTCTAAAGTACAGCCACTTTCACAGACCCTCACAGGAGCCTGCTGCTGTGTCCTTGGGGCCAGAAGAGGCACGGAGGGAAGAGGGTGGAAAGTTCCGTGCTCAGCTGAAAGTATGGAGGAGGAAGAGAAACAGGCTTGCAGCCCTCTCCCTCAAAATGGGGAGATGACTGCCTCCAGTAGCTGCTCACCGCCTCTGCCCCAGGAACAATCACTGTAGGGCGTCTGCCAAGATCTGGGCAGGACTGGTCAGGCGCCCCCTGCAGGCCTATGTGGAGATGTGCAAGGTCGCCAGGGCATCTCAGTGGAGCCTTTGTTCTCCTGCCATGTCCCCGCTGCTGCCGGTATACACCAGGCTCTCTCCCACCGCAGGGTTTTGCATTGACTGTTCCCTCTGCCTGGAATGCTCTTCCCCCAGACTCAACCCCTCTTGGTTAAGCCTCCTTCTTCAAGTCCTTGCTAAGTTTCACGTTCTTGGTGAGCCCCACCTGCTATATATAAAACTGTCTTGTTACCTACTGCTGTGTGATATGCCACCCAAAACACAGCATAGGTCAACAATAGCCATTTAATTAGATTCCCAGATTCTGGGGTGAGAGATCTGGACGGGGCACAAGGAAGATTGTCTTTCCTCTTCCTTCTCTGCTAGGATGTTCGGCTCCATGGCTTGGGCCTGGAATCAACTAAAACAGTGGTCAGCAAATGACAGACAGCCTGTGGGCCTATTGCCTGTGTTTGCAGATAAGTGTTGTTGGAACATAGCCATTCATTGTGTATCATCTAGGGCTGCTTTTGCACTGTAACAGCATAATTGAGTAGCTGTGACAGAATTCAGCATACTGACCTACATACCAGAGGCCAAGTGCCCAGTTCTTGAATTTGTTGGCAGATGATAATGAAACATGTAAGATACCCCATTCCATGTGCTGGATAGTAGATTGAAAATTACCCAGCTCACATATTTGCAATGTACGTATGTGTGAGTGGTTGTGTGTGTGTGTGTGTGTGTGTGTAAAGAACATACCAGAAGCACAGAGACCTAGGTTTTGCAATTTAATGGGAAACTGAACTGATGCTTGCATGCAAGCAACTCCATTTAGCTTCTGGAACAAAATACTAGTAGTCTATATATTTTGCCTCTGTAAGTTCCAGGGGAATTGAGATGGTACATGTAAAAGAGCCCCCAAACCATTCTGGAAATAAGACATTTCTAGTTCTTATAGTTTTTTGGGGGAATGGAGATGGTAAATACAAGAGATTCCATTTGCTGAATAACATACTGAAATTACACAGGTCTGGTTCTTGTAGTTTCTCGGTAGTGGCTGACTATCTGGTGATGTGCCAGGTGGTAGATGATAGAAAAGCTGATTGATAACAATTTTTGACTGTCTCATTGTCTTGGATACTCTGTTATCTCCTGACATTCTCTATGCTGTTTGGCTTGTTTGCTTTGCCTCTAGAGGTCCAATTCTGTGGAAAAAAAAAAATGTATGTGGGCATATGTATTTGCTCGAATGCTGGACTCGTGAGTTTTTCAGTTCTTTGCTTCCTTTTGACCTATAGCTGACGTTGTATAACCTAAGCTTGCAGTTCTTTTTGTATGTGTGAAATTTTAGAGAGGGGGGTAAAAGCTTTCTCACTTCTTCACAAAAATAAGGTATAAAAATCCATCGTTTACAATGGCTTGTTTGTTATTTTTTTCTATATCTGTCACTCAGTTTGTGGGGACAGATAGATCACAAAAGCTTATTATTGTGTGAATCATCTAGCAAAATCTATTGCAGGCACACGGATCTTTCTGAATCCTTTGATAAGGGAAGAAAATGTATATAGAAAGATTGAGGGAAATATTTTTAGAGCCCTTTTAAAGAGACTTTTTTTGACGGAAATATTTTTAACTGGTTTTAGATATTGAGGACGAATGGGTTCACATTTTTAAGGGGGTTTTACCTGGTTTGGATAACAACTGAATGAAGAAGCCGAAAAGTGGGATGGTGAGGGAACAATTGTTTCTGCATTCTTCTGGGCTTCTGGTCTTTCTGAGAAATCTAGAGTTTGGAGAACATGGCTTTCTCTCTCTTTTCTCCCCCACAAAGTTAGGGAGGTCTCCCAAATATTCACATGAATCAGTTCAAGATGTGAAGGAGAGCTCCACATGCAACAATAAAGTGTTATTAAATCTGAAAAGCCATGCCCCTAACTCGAGCCGCAATCTGCCTGGACAAGTACTACGTACAACAAAGGGTGCCGAACAAAGTAGCTGGAGTTAATCTAGCTGTTAACTAGGGTCCTGGCTTGCCTGAGAGTAATTGGTCTTCTGGGAGAAACATCAGAAGAGCCACAGTTGAGGACTGTACCATAGATCCAGGTTTTCCAGATTAAGCTGCCATTGCCAACACAGACTGCTGTCAACTTATACTTAAGGACTGAGGTAGGACTGCAGACACTTAAGTCCAGAAGCAGACAGGTGCATGAAAGTACACTGCTTAATTCAGGAGCCACAAAACCTACTTTGATTTAATTATGGATAATAGTCTATTTCTAATGAGCATACCAAAAGTATTTTTTCCTTTATCTCTAGGCATCAATTTTACTGTTGTACCTGTTCAAACTGTAATGAGACATTTAAAAATACTTATCTTGCACCAGCTGACCCCTCAGAATTCAGAAGAAGTAAGCTCATAAAAGATTGCAATATAGATTATGAGCTAATAAGGAAAGGAAAACATAATAAATGACCCTGTTATGATTAATGATGTATATTTATTAGCCTTAACTACAGAATCACTCAGAGTAATGGTAACATTGGTTAAATATTAAACAAAATGTCTTACCCAGTTCTCTTTTTTCATAACCATAAAATTTGTTCTGCATAGTTTCAATAAGAATCTGTCCTTTCTACCAGGTAGTAATTGGATAAATCAATTTACAACTGTGATCAAGACGAAGCTCTTATTAAGTACGACAAGAGCTTTATTAACGAATGCTTCAATGAACAGAGGGGCATACGTATTCTTCCGAATTAATGTTTTCAGGTTCCTGCACCCATTTTTAAACTGAGTTATTTGCTGTTTTATGGTGAGTTGTACGAATTCTTTATATATTCTGGATGATAGAGCCTTATTAGATATCTGACTTGCAAACATTTCTATGGATTGTCTTTGCACTTTCTTGATAATATCCTTTGAAACACAAAATCCTAAAATTTTTATAGAGTCTAATTTATCAATTTTTTTTGGTTACTTGAGCTTTAGGTGCCATATCTAAGGTATTACTGTCTAATCCAAGGTAACAAAGATTTAAATATATCTTTTCTTCTAAGTGTTTTATAGTTTTAATTTTACATTTAGGTCTTTGACTCCTTTGGAGTTAATAATGTGAGGTATAGATAAAAATTCTTTCTTTTTTTTTTTCTTTTGTTTCTTTGCATATGGATATCCAAGTTTTCCAGCACTAACTGTCAAAAAGATGATCTTTCCTCCACTGAATTGCTTTTGCAACTTTGTAAATAAACAGTCAATTGGCCTCACTCCTTAAATGAGGGCTGCACACATTGTCTTCCTCCCAGAGAGTATAGTATGGAAATGTGGGCAAAGTAACTTTAGAGAAACCTCATGAACAGTATCTTAGCCAGGTGACCAAGCTAACATCAACACCCGTAAGTCATGTGATTAGTATGTACCCTTGATAGGAAGTGACGAAAGTGGCCCTTTATCTCTTTAGTCCTCCTCAAATACATATCCCCTGTCAGGTCATGAGGAAATAACATCAGACATATTCCATTTGAGGACCATTCTACAAAATTCCTGACGAGTATTCCTCAAAACTGTCAAGGCTACCAAAAATAACAAGAGTATTCGACATGTAATGTACAACACGACAGACATAATTAACACTGCTGTTACATATGAAAGTTGTTGAGAGTAAATCTTGAGTTCTCATCACAAGGAAAATTTTTTTCCTATTTCTTTAATTTTGTATCTACATGAGATGATGGCTATTCACTTAACTTACTGTGATAATCATTTCATGATGCATGTAAGGCAAATCAGTATGTTGTACAACTTACATTTACAGCACTATTTGTTAATTATATCTCAATAAAACTGGGAGAAAAAAATAATAATTCACCAGTCCTGCCATCAAAAAAAATCATCTTGTTAAGCTAATTTTACTAAATATTTTGTTGTTTGCCAACCAGTGTAAATGAGGAAGGGAAGAATTAAAAGTTACAATCAAATACCTGAAATTTTATTAGAAGTTAAGAGATACAAGAGCTTCTGAGACAGTACCTTTCTTGAAATGAATTTGCTATCTTGCTGGAGAGGTAAGACATATGCTCAAAACAATTAGAGGACAGAAGAATAGTAAACCAACTCTCATCATATCTTTTTTAACATATATTTGTTTTCATATTCTTTTTCTTTAAAGGTTATTACAAGACATTGAATATAGCTCCCTGTGTTATACACAAGTTTGTTCTTTTAATCTATTTTTAATATATATAACAGTTAATATTTGCAAATCTCAGACTCCCAGATTTATCCCCTCCCACCTCCTTTCCCCTGTAACCATAAGATTGTTTACTATGTATGCAAGTCTGTTTCTGTTTTGTAGATGAGTTCATTTTGTAGATGAGTTTTTTCTTTTTTTAGATTCCACAAACGTGGTATCATATGGGGCATTTTTCTTTGTCATTGTATTCTTTTTTTAGGGGGGAGGAGGAGGTAATTAGATATTTATTTATTTTTAACAGAGGTACTGGGGATTGAACCCAGGACCTTGTGCATGCTAGGCATGTGCTCTACAGCTGAGAAATACCCACCCACCTCACCCCGTCATTGTATTCTGATAAAATGACATGCTAACTATTGAACTCTTTGAGACCAGGACAGTAGAGTGCAGTGAGTAACAGTAGTGTGTAGCACAGACAGTCAGTGCAAAATGAGTTGAAGACAGAGATTAACGTGGGTTACAGGAAAGCTACTGCAGGGAGAAAGCAGAACTTAAAAGCAGAGAAGTCATTTCTAAGTGGGAAAGGGAGGGAAACATAATGTGTTAGAGGACCCAAAAGAGAGTGTCCTACCTGGGGCAGACAGGAGAAATGAGACAGAAACTTTGACAGAAATAGAATATCCAGACACAGAATCTGATGTTCAAAGTGGATTAGGGGAGTAGGAGAAGAAAGATTAAATTCATATTCCGGAAGAACAGAACTGTCCACTCTTCACAGGACATAAAGGAAGAGGGAAGGATTGGGTAGGAAGATCTCTTAGGAAGGTAGGAAATACAAAATAGGAGTGCCTGTAGAAATTGTCTAAAACACGGCTAATGTTCTGTAAAAGGAAGGCTCCCCAGGCTTCTTCCTAACCTTCAGAAGGTCTGAACCCAGAGGCCAAGAAGGAAATGAGTAAGTAGAACAAAGCAGAGTAGTACTTAAGGTGCTAATATAAATAATTTTAAAAAGTTTTTATTTATTTACTCTTGGTGGGGGGAGGTAATCAAGTTTATTAATTTTCATGGAGGTACTGCGGATTGAACCCTGGACCTTGTACATACTAGCCATGCAGTCTACCACTGAGCTATACCCTCCCCTCAAGTGCTAATATAAATATTTAAAAACCCAAGGGTGATGGCAGTGGAAATTATTTATAAGGGAGAAATCCAAAAGAAATTTCAATAAGAGGCTAAATTACCAAGAAGGATGAAAATTTGATAGGTCCCCAAACCCCGCTCACCTTAAAAAACAAAACAAAACAAAAAACCCAAACAAGATGACTGAATGCCATGTTGTATTCTAAATGGGATCCTGGAACAGAAAAAGGACATATAGGTAAAAACTAATGAAATGTGGATAAAGTATGGATTTCAGTTACTATTAACGTATTGATACTGGTTCATTAATTTTAACAAATGTGCCCATTGGCACATACCTTCTCCCATCTGGGGGTCAGGAGGCGAGAATGCAATTACCAAAGGAAATCTAATTCACAGGAGAGGCAGTTCAGGCTCGTACTGACATGACCTAGAGAAGATCTGGACGCCAGGAAGGTCCTATCCCAGAGCGAACTCTAGCAGACGCAGTCCTACTTCGGCACCCCAGGCGGCGATAAAAAAGCTGGCAGCACCCAACAAGTTCTACCGCGTGCGTTCTTTCCGCAACTGCGCACACCCTTCCCGCAACTGCGCAGGCGCCAGGGCCGCGAGAGCGCCGCGGGCCCCCGGATGCCCCGCCCCGGCGCGAAGCAGGACGGGAAAGCCAAGATGGACGCGTCCATTTGAACATCTCGCCTGAGTGGCTCTCCTGCACGCCTGCCTGTCGTTAGCAGTCGTGTCCGCAGCTGCTACCCATTCTTCCTCCGGATTAGGGGAGGGAGAGGGGATGAGAAGCTGCAGTGGCTAAGGAGTCATCGTGACTGACCCCGCCGCTACCCTTGGGCCCCCTCGGCCCCCGCGCCTCCGGGGAGTAGCCGGGGCTCGCCGCGCCTGACGCGTCCCGAGTTACACAGGTGCGGGCTCAGGCCCGGTGGTTCATCGCGTGTCCCGTGGCCCTCTCACCCGCCCCAAGGCCTACCCGTGCCCTCTGACCCGGAGGGCTGGGAGCCCAGGGGCGGGCTCTGAGCAGCGCGCCACAGCCAAGGGGGCCCCGGCTTGAGGGCTAGGCTTTCCGCGGTGCACCTCCCGGCTGACTTCCCGAGCCAAACGCGGTGGCCCCATGTGGGCCTCCGCTTCTGAATGGGCCCTTTGCCTCTGTGACAGGATTTTTCTGAGGCCCAGGCTCTTGATCTGTTGGTTTCACCTAACCCTAAAGAGACCGAGGACATTCTGCCTTTTTGCGGAGCCTCTACTCAAGGTGTCTTCAGTGTTCATTTGGATTTATTCTTGAAGCAGCTTTGTGGGTACCTCTGGCGGGGTAGTTTGTTTTTTTAGTAAACAATGCTGGTATCTTGGTTTATAGCCTATCAGTCTAATACAGTACTTATATCTATAGCTCTTTATGTTGCTCCTAATAAGTAAAAAACATTTGAGGTATTGTAAAAGTGTTAAATATGTTGCCTTAATTAGTACAAAAGATACTGCACTGTGAAAATAACTCTATAATACTTTTGTAATTTTCTCTCAAAGTTTCGATAGAATAACATTTCAAAATTGCACAACTGAAGGTCGGATGGACTCGAAAGTTTTTTAATGTTGGTTATCCTGTTGACTAAACTGTAGGAAGACCAGCTGAATTTTGTTGTTTTCTTGTAAGTTTTGTAAGGTATTATTTTAGTTATATCCCAAGTTCAGGTTTTTTCTGGTCTGAATTTTAGCTCGAGGAAAATAAAAGTGTTTTGATTGTGACATACAATTGTGTCCGGAATAACATTTAATTCACAGCAAAATAACTTTGGCTTTAGAGGAGCTGCATAGGAACTAGAGAGGCTTTGAGATATTGCAGTAAAAAAAAAACCCTACTGATTCCAAAAAGTCCTCAGATGAGAGAATCTAAGTCAACTTGAATTAAACTTTTTTAATTGTGAGTGCTGTTTCAAACACTCTAAAGGCTGTCTGGTGCTGACATCAAATGTTGGTTTTGAGTTCTGTGTTTGATGGTTGCAGCTTAAATGTGATGCCACAAGACCCATGTTTATTGTAGGTGTTGTCTCGGAGACAGAACTGACATCCACCTTATCTACCATATTATACAGTGTAAATTTTACTAGCTGTCCTTTATGTAGAAATGTTTTGGAAGTGAAGGGACACGGTTCCACCTACAGCTCAGCCACATCTCTGTAGAAATAAACTTTACTGCAGTAGCTTATGTTAATTAACAGCTAGGACTCCTAAATTTGCTACAAGCATGACTGTTCTGGCCAGAGTTTTTCATGCCTTGGTTTCCTATGTTTGGACCAAATATTGGAATTGATGGTAGTTACATGTTTAGGTGGGTTGGGGTGTCAAAACTACTGGTGACATTTGACAATTTACTGTGTCTTTTGTGGATCGGTCAACTGAAAGGATTAGTTCAACTTGGGATGAATTAGAAGTAATGTGTTTTTTTGTTTTTTGTTTGTTCCTTCCAATATGCCAGTGATCCTTTAGGTGTGCTTTTCAGGTGAGGTTCCAGCATCTGAACAGAAATGACCTTAAATGTTGAGAAGCCGGGCAGTCATGGGACTATAAAGTACAACTTGTCTAAATACTTCGTATATATAATGTGGGGAAACTAATGTATAGTAGGAAACATAGGATTGGTGTTGTGGGACATAAGGGCTTGTCTCAACCCAGTGGTTCCCATCAGTGGTAACTGTCTGTTGGTCAGTCTGCAACTAAGATGTGGTGATAACTGTAATCACCTGAGAGTCAGATATGGACTGACCTTTGATGTTACAACTACTTGTACACTACAGTGTAGTAGAATTGTTTGACACTTATCTGGGGATTAATGACTCTTTGTGAACTTTTGTGATGTTTTTATTCTGGTTTTGATACTAGAAGCTGACCAAAATGTGCTTGAATTCATACAGAAATAATGTTGATATTTGGAACCCATGTCGAACTTCTATGAAGAAAGGGCAACAATGATTGCAGCCAGGGATTTGCAGGAATTTGTTCCTTTTGGTCGAGACCACTGCAAGCACCATCCTAATGCTTTGAACCTTCAGCTTCGCCAGCTGCAGCCAGCCTCTGAGTTATGGTCTTCTGATGGCGCTGCTGGCTTGGTGGGATCCCTTCAAGAGGTTACAATCCACGAGAAACAGAAGGTTCCATTAAGTTTCCCTTTATATTTTTGAAATATAGAGTGATGTGATTTCCTTGTAATTTCAGACTACCTGTAACTGAGAAATGAGTATGGTGTTACTTCTAGGGTAGCAGTTAAGATTTGGTAATTGCAGATAAGACTAGAATAATGGCTTTATTATATTATGGTGTTAAAACTGTTTATTTAGACATATAACTCATGGTTTTATAATGAGAGTCAAGTTCAGTACTATGATTATGGTCCATTCTAAACCTCTTTCACTTTGCTTAGAATGTGGGGACCAGATTTCATGTTGTTTGATGAGTATATGGTAGTTAGATATGGTCCCTGCTGCAAAACACTAACATGTTTCTAGAGGAGAAAAGAAATGCCACATAAGTAGATAGAGTAGTAGTTCTTTAGAAGAATGAGATGCTAGTGTATATTGGAAGATCAGTCCTTCCCACCTTATTCCACTTTCATATCCATTTAGGATGTCAAAACCTCAGGGAGAGGAAGTCTGTGTAGTTAGAAATCTGAACCTTTCTGTCTCTCATTTATTTTGATGAATGGGACAAGGGAAGGAAGGTAAATGTATGTAGTTGTGAAGCAGGGAAATCTGCACTGTGAATAAGCTCCCCCAGTGATTCCCACATGCACCTCACTTCCTGTCTCCATCACTTCTCCATACACTTACTGTACCTCTTTAGTCTCCTGAGTATATGTTAGTTTCATTTTTGGATCTGTAGATGTACAATTTTTGTTCATATTTTGGGCAAAATAATATAATAGTATAACATGAAACACCCTGTGAGATACATAGTACACATACCCGCAGACCCTACTCTGTTCATCAGTGGCATAAATAAACCTTCTAAGAGTTGGGCTTACATTGAGTCTTACTCCACAGGCGAAGACAGAGTAGGAGACTTGTATCTGGATGATTATTTGATTTAATTAATAAATCTTGCTCCATACAATTGGAAGAAAGTGCTTGAACATGTCTTATGTGTGTTAATTTTTAAGGAAAGCTGGCAGTTAAGAAAAGGCGTAAGTGAAATTGGAGAAGAAGTGGATTACGATGAGGAGCTCTATGTGGCTGGAAATATGGTTATCTGGAGCAAAGGAAGTAAAAGCCAGGCATTGGCTGTTTATAAAGCGTTTACAGTTGACAGTCCTGTTCAGCAGGTGAGTTGATTGGAATTTTAGCATTTGATTGACTGTTTGACATTTAACAAAGCTTTTGTCTTAAAATTTAACAGAAATGAAGAAAACAACATAATGATCCTAGCAGCTGGGCGTACGTTTAAAAAATTTCATTTGTTTTTTATTTCATCTTTTTTTTTACCCTATCCTTTGTCAGTTTAATGATAGTCTTTAAACACTGTCCTTGAGTAATTTGATTTCTTATTCGCAATAAAAATTTGTAAGACATGAGGGCACAAAAAATGCTTTAACACATGTTGATTATAATTGATTGCAGTAAGTGAAAATCTGGTTCATAGTGATAATCAGAAAGAGAAAGAAGAAACTAACTTGCTATCACTGCAGTTGGCTTTTATAACCAACTCTATTTTGAAAATTGGTAATTAAAGGGAAGGAATTAAGCATTTGCCCTGCCTTTTTAGGAAGACGTGCAGTTCATATCCAGTTAATGAGGGAAAATGCTTATTTATGGAAGAATGCCAACTAATAAATGTAGAAAGAAGGGTAGTTTTAAAAAATCACCGTTTTGTAAACTCCAATGTAATAACTGATTCAGACAAGGATTATTAATGGATTTTAACATTATTGGGTGAAAGGGTATTACTGTGGCACCAAGGTAATCCACCCTGGTGGATTACTTGCTAAGTATGAAGGAACAAATATATCTGTGCTTTGGAGATATCCATGGTGATTTGAGTTTTCCATCACTGATAGTGGGACAAAGGGATGTTCTACTCCAGCTGTAACGCAGCATGAAGTACATGGTGTCATCTGCTCAGTCTTCTTCCTAAAGTTACATAATGTGAGCATCTAGTCCTAACTTCTGGTTATAGGAAATACGGAGGGAGAGCCATTTTTAAAAATATCATGAGATGAGGAATGGGCTGGAGGTATGGATGAAACAAGAATGGCTGGCTGATGAGGATTCATTATGTTATTCTGTTTAGTTTGTATGTATTTGAAATTTTCCATAATAAAAAGTTTAAGGAAGAAAAACATGAGATAATTAGATAAATTCAGAATATGGGACAGTCTACATTCTGGTCTCTTTAGAAAGTCAATTTTGGAGAAAGGAAAAAAAAGATGGGAACTGTTCTAGATTAAAAGAGACAAAAGGGACATCACCAAATGCAATATTTTTTGAACGTTGTTAAATGAACTTTGATTGAATCTTGGTTCCAGCTAAAAAAGACACGTTTGGGGAAATCTGAAATAGTTGAAAATGGACTGGATATTAGGTGCTAGTAGAAAGTTAGACTTTTTTTTCCTCAGGTAGGGTGATGGTTTTGTTATTACATGAGAGAACATCTTTAGTTTCAGGAAATGCATGATAAAGTGTTCAGGGGTGAAGTGTCATGATGTGTACAGTTTTTAGATAGCACCACCCTCCCCGCCAATTCCACATGCACACGAATGCACACATAAACAGATATGGCAACACATTAATAACTGTCAGATTTAGGTGAAGCAGATGCTCACTGTACTATTCCATCTTTTCTTACTGAAAATTTTAATTTTTGTGTTTTTGTTTGTTTTTGTTTTTTGTGGGGGCATGGGGAGTAATTAGATTTATTTATTTATTTATTCTTGGAGGAGGTACTGGGGGTTGAACCCAGGACCTCGTGCATGCTAAGCATGTGCTCTACCACACTTGATATTTTTAGAATATCAAGTTGGGGGGAAAAATGAAAACATTTTAGTAGCTGAATTAATTATTAGGCTATTGACAAGAGATTTTAGAGGCTTTTTACTAATGTTAAGTTCCTCACTTGTAAACCTTGTACCTCGACACTGTGTACTTATTTTTTTCCATTAATTATTTCCCAATGAGTTTTGTACTCTTCTAAAAATTTATTAGGAAGGATAAACTGAATTATTCCCTAATTTGAGAGTAGGTATGAAAGCATGTCTGTCCAGGAGTGTTGAAGCCAGTGATCTTTTTGATGATAATTTTTCCCCATGTAATCCGTATGGTTTAGGGTAGACATGAAAAGTGGATTTAATTATGTCTACATAGTTCTTTGCTTCTGTGTTTCAGTCTTAATTTCACTGGGGAACGATTGCCTGTGTTCTCGACCCCAGGGATATACAGCCTCCTTTCTCTTGTCTCCTTATCTTAAGATCCCTTGTAAGTGGAATCATAAGATTGATAATTTCAGTCCTTTTGGTTTGGAAAACATACTGTTGTTATTATTATTATTAGTCTTCTTGTTAATATGGAGAAATAATTTTATACTTTGGTTAAGAAATAGTAGCTGGTGTATGTGACTCCGACTTAGTGTATTCCTTCCTTCATTCTGCAAGTGTTTAGTATCTCTATTTCAGACAGTGTTACTGGGTGCTGGGTGACAGAGATGAATGTACAGCTTCTGCCATTGAAGGACTCATAGTCTAGAAAGATGAACAAATTAATAGATAAACTGAAATGCTGTATTCAGATAAGCTAACGTCTGAGTAGTAGCTGTGTGGCCACAGTGTGGTGAGAGCCCAGGGCACTGAGCTCTGAGGAAGGCTTTTGAAAAGATGTTATTTGAATTGTAAGTTGCTAAAAGAAGGGCCTTCTAGGCAGAGAGAATTGCAGCAAAAAGAATTGTGGAAAAATGTGACTTTTTCTAAGTTCACAATGGCTGTACATCGGCTGTGGATGTGGAGAGATGCTGGCAGATGCTGGATGGATCCAGACTTAAGGGCCTTGTATGTAAAGCAAGGAATGCAGGAGGGAGCCTAGCAAGGATTTTAAAATGGAAAGTACATCATCAGTTTTCTATTTTGAGAAGAGATTATTTTGGTGGCAATATATAGGATTGACTGGAGGACAGGAGGACTGTTGTCAGGGATACTGTTTCATGGTTCAGATTAAAGAGATGGGTGCCTCGAAGAAAGAGAAGACAGGTGAGAGACAAATCTAGGGGAAATAGAAAAGGGGCTAGTGATCTCTTAGCTATCAGGGATAAAGGAGAATGCTAAAATACCTACTTTTGGAGAATGGGAGGATGGGATTTCATAAAAGGAAACTGAGGCTATCATAGGTATATTGTAGATTTTGGACATTTCAGATTGGAGTGCAGCTCTCATGTCCGTTTTCTTCATGAATTTTCATTTGCTAAAATGCAGTTAAAACCGCTTGTAACTCTTAACAACAAAACAAAGAATCCAGTTCAAAAATGGGCAAAGGCTTGAATAGACATTTGTCTAAAGATACGCCAACGACCAGTAAGTGCATGAAAAGATACTCAGCATCATTAATCATTAAGCAAAATGCAAATCAGAACAACAGTGGGAGACCACATCACATTTTAGTTTATCTTAGTCTTTTTTGTTCCCATGGGATGTGTGTTGAGCTGATGAGGGGGGACAGTTATTATATAGATGTCAACATTCTTAGATACCATTAGTTAATAGGTTATTATTTAGATGCAATTTTCTTAGGTAAGCGTTTTGTTTTGATTTTAGGCATTGTGGTGTGACTTCATTATATCACAGGATAAGTCTGAAAAGGCCTACAGTAAGTTGTTTTTTTTTAAATTTTATCTTTTATCTCATTTTTTGTTTAATTGAAAATAAGTAGCCACTCATAATAGTGGTTTAGCTTAAGCATTTTTATTTTGTGCATTGAAGAATTTGTGCTGTTGGGAATTGTAATTTGTGATTGTTGGGATTTTGGAGGAAAAAATGCTTATATCTTGTTGTACTCTCTCTTTTCAGGTAGTGATGAAGTAGAAAAATGCATATGTATATTGCAAAGCTCATGTATTAACATGCATAGCCTAGAAGGAAAGGATTACATAGCTTCTTTGCCTTTTCAGGTAAACTTGAGTGTTTCAACGTTTTTGTGTTTTATTGGAGAATATTCTTGAATTATTTGGTTTTACAAGTATTGCTACTCTCTTGTAGTCAAAAATGTTATTTTTACTAAAATAACTTAATTTTAGCAGCTATAGTGGCTTAACCATTTCTATCCTTTGCATAAAAAATGCATTATTTAGTGAAGTGAATTATGAAATCTTTTCTGAGAGGTGTTTTTTTTTCCAGTTTCAGTGATATATAAGAAATCACTTTAGGTTATATTCAAGCACATGAGCAATATTAGTCTTTTCCTTGTTTCTCATCTTTTTCATGCACTAATGCTGTTGTTACAGTTTAATCACATTGTCATTTTGGTACTGATATTAGCCACTGGCAGGAATTTCAGATCAGAGTTCTCTTCCTTAGATCTGATTTTGTCTTAGACTTGCTTGTTAGAATTGCTTTAAAAACATTCTAGTTAATGAGTATGTTACTTTGCAAAACTGTTATTAAATTGGAAGAAAATCTAATGTTCTCTGATGTTTTGTAAAAGCATGTTATAAAGAATCATTTCTTTTCCTTGTGTTTTTTCTCACCCTTTTACCCAATAGGTAGCAAATGTTTGGCCCACCAAATATGGGTTGTTGTTTGAACGAAGTACTTCTTCACATGAGGTTCCTCCAGGCCCTCCCAGGTAAGCAGGTCAGAATATGATTACTTGGGCTTTTTTTGCGTTGCTTCTAAGGTAAAATTGTTTACCTAAAAGTTTGGGATGATGATAATTTCCACGATAACAGTGCAGACACACACCTTTTCCTCTCATCTCAGCGTTGTACACTTACAGGTTCTGCTTTTCACTTGATGCTTAATTATCTGCAGCTTTTCTCCCAAGAGAGTAAAATCGAGCAAACAGTTGGCTTAAAGATAACAACACTCAATTCTTAGCTCTGCCACTTTGTCCATTGTGTTATTTTAGGCAAATTATTAAATTTGGCTTTAGTTTCCTTACCTGTTACAGGGAGAAAACTATCATTTACTTCTTAGAATTTATGCAGAGATTTAACGAGCTAATGAATATAATCTTTGATGTAGGGCTTCATACGTATTAGGTGTGTAACACATGGTGGTGTTACCTTGTCTCCCGAATTGGTTGTGAGCTCACTGAAGGGCAGGAACATACAGTGCTTGTCATAGTTTGGTGCAAGGAGACACTAAGTTTTAAATTTCCTTATGGCTTTTAATCTACTTATGTGTTTAGACAGAAGGCCTGTTTTTTTCCTCTTTTTTTCAGTCACTCCTTGAGAAAATGCAGCCATTTTATCTACTTGGTGTTTTTCTTCTTTTTTAAGTGCACTCCTTTGCAAATAGGTGTAGGAGACTACATTTCTTCCTTAGTTGTCAGAGCCATACCGCCCCTAAGAGAGGTTTAAAAAAAAAATGACTGTCTTATACCCATTACTCTGTTGGTACTGCAATGTGATGACTGCTGCTTGCAGATATTCCCTGGGCTATGCTAAGTTCTTGCTGGGAGCATGTACATAGAGTTACCCTGCGTAAGGGGAGAGATTTCTAGGAATGAAATCGAAGATACTCTGAAAAACAGTACATAAAAAGTTTAGAGGGTTACTTTTGGAGTTGGTAGGTTTCTAATTGCTGGCATAATCTGCAGAAGATATTTCTTTGCAAGGGGAGTGCAAAATTTGTGCACAAATGGAGTCATCTTGTGTTGGTGATTGACTGTTTATTTGTTCATTACTAGAGAACCTTTACCCACTATGTTCAGCATGCTGCATCCGCTAGATGAAATAACACCGCTTGTGTGTAAATCTGGAAGTAAGTGTATTTGTATAAATTCTTCTACAGTAAGCTCTTTTTTGAGTTTGGGAGTGGGGAGGAAATGAAGGAGCTTATGAAAATTTAAATTGTTTTATAAAAATAGTATAATATAAGCATTTAAAATGACTTTTTATCATGAAAATAATTCATATTAATGCAAGAACTTGAATATCCTGGTATTAACTGTTTTAACAACTATTCTTTTAGTAAAAAATAGAGCCTATACATCAAGCAGGAACACTGATATATTTTCTTACTTACCTATAGATGACTCTGGACTCTGTTCCTCAGTAATTAATAAGTAAATGAACAGTACTTAAATTAAAATTGTTTCTTTTTTTGGAAAAAAAGAAATATAGGGCCTTAGATCTTCACTGTGTAAATTTCTTTTCTTTTCTTTTTTTTGGAGACTGTAAATTTTAATATTTCATTTCCCTTGCTCATAATAACATAATTTGCTGGGACTCAGACTTTTAATATTTCCTAGAGGTATTTCTAGATGCTTATTTAAAAATTTTAAATGTGACAAAACGTAATAGGTAATTGTGAATAATGAGGGCTTGGAGGCTTAAAAAAAAGTATTTTTATTCTTTGACCAATTTTATTTTAAGGACCTTATCCCAAGTACATATTCTGAAATACCACTGAGGTTTTTATCTTCTATATCAGAGCTTGGGAAACTACAGCCCATGGGCTAAATCCAGCTTGTTTTTGTAAGGCTTATGAGCTAAGAATGGTTTTTACCTTTTTAAAAGATTATAAGAAAAATAACAAAAAAAATTATGCAGTAGAGTCAGTATGTGGTCCGCAAAGCCTAAACTATTTACTCCTTGGCCTTTCGCAGAAAAAGTTTATTCATAATTCTGTATTATAATACTAACTACTACAGACAACCAAAATATATATGTCACAGCCTGTGATTGCAGCCCTTATTGATCATGTTTTTAATAATATTTAACGATCTGAGGAATTGCTTATTCATAATGTTAGGTACAAAACTAAATATTATACGACTCTAGTTTTGTAAAAACATAGAAAATATGTATTATCTGTATAGGAAAAAATCTAGGAGGAATGCTTCCAGATGTTATTTTGAGTGGAATTATGAGTGATTTTTATTTCTTTCTTTATAAAGTACATCTTATTTTTATGAAATAATTCTGCTTTTAAAATTTTCTAATATCTTAACTGGAGGGAATCATTTGGGAAGCTGTCAAATAAGGATATAGAAACCAATTTATGGTCCTGTAGACATAAAAGCTGAACTCACTAGGAAAAAACTTCCTTTGCTTGTGTACCCAGTAAAGCAGAAACAGCAGTGTACTGTTCAGCACTGTTTGAATAGTTACCGTATAGGATAGATTTCATACAGAAAAGAGCCAGTAGGAAGTCAAACTTGGCAGAATAGTTGATTGCAATTTTATGAATAAGTCAGTTATTAAAGGAGTCATGGGCCTTTTACCTGTGGCTTATGAATTTAATGGTTTAGTCAGCACAGATCTTCAACATTTAATGTACATGTGTGAAATCAAAACTCATAACACTCTCATCTTTAGTTTATTTTAAGAAATTGATGTCCAAAGTAAATTTATTAAAGATTGAGGGTTGATAAATTTTTTTTTTGTGACTTAGTGGCCTTGATTTCTCTTTATCTTTAGGAATTGTAAGAGTCAAGTCATAAACAGTAGTCTTGAAAAGTCTGTTGTTCTATACCTGATCATTTCTGTTTTATCTTTAAGGTCTTTTCGGTTCATCCCGGGTGCAATATGTTGTAGATCATGCAATGAAAATTGTTTTTCTCAACACTGATCCCTCCATTGTAATGACCTATGACACTGTTCAAGGTTTGCATTCTTTGTGGGCTCTTCGGAGAGTCAAAACAGAGGTAAGGGTAAAGTCATGCCACTTGTTAATACGGAATGATAGTTAATACTAAAAACTTTGCATGTTTTTGAAAGAATCATCTGTGAAAAAGATTGAGTGTCTTAGGGAAAAAGAAATATTATGTCTTTAATAACTGGCAACTACCTTGTACTCACCCAAGGAAATTGCCCTTTTAATCTAATTGTCTTTTCTTTTTCCCCCTTCTTTTCATTTTAACCTAAGGAAGAGAATGTTGTTTTAAAGTTCTCTGAACAGGGGGGAACGCCACAGAACGTAGCCACCAGCAGCTCCCTCACAGCACACCTCAGAAGCCTGTCCAAGGGAGAGTCCCCCATGGCTTCACCTTTCCAGAACTACTCCTCCATCCACAGCCAGAGCCGCTCAGCCTCCTCACCCAGCCTACACTCCCGTTCACCTTCTATTTCCAACATGGCAGCTCTCAGGTGGGAATTAATGTGTGGAAGCGTTTCCTTCTTTCAGAAAACACATCCCAAGAAAAAGATACCTTCTTTTTAAACTTCCTCTTGAGATTTGAAGGATTTAAACTTTCTGTTGACAGCCCCTGGGTATTTTTAGGGAAAATAGCATTATTCCAGTTGTGCTCTTTTTACCAAGACTTCCAGGCCTACTGTGTTACTTTTTCAGTGAGTCACATTTAGAAGCTGCCGGGGCTTGTCATAAAATTGTTTCATTTTTACCACTAAGTGGCAGTAGTTTGGTGAATAGTAATTACAAAAACATTTTGGTACCATTTTCTTTTGTCTTACTTTGCATTAGTTTTTCTTCTGCTTTTGTTAATATCTACCTGGTGCTATAGGGACTTAGTGTTGTTGGTATGTATGTGTCTAAATATACAGGGACATCGTTCAGACTTTTCTGAATAGTATAACCAATTCATTTTCTAAGGCAGAAAATGAACTAATTTTCAGTTTTAAAGAAATGAATTCTAACAGGAATTCTAAATCTTTAGAATATAATGAAGCTTGTTAATGCAAAACATTTAAGTAGCTACTTCCTTTTTTAAAAAAAATTGCATTTCTAACTGGGTTTATGCCATGAATGCTTGCTGTGCATAGAATTTGGAGAGATTATTGGAAAGTATGTTACATCAGCCTGCATTTTCTTTCCTGTATGTGTGTGTGTGTGTATATATATATATATTTTTTTTTTATTGACGTATAGTCAGTTTACAGTGTTGTGTCAGTTTCTGGTGTACAGCACAATGCTTCAGTCATACGTGAGCACACACAGATTTGTTTTCATATTCTTTTTCTCCATAGCATAGTTCCCTGTGCTGTCCAACAGTGAACCGGTCGTTGCAGCCTGCATCACTAACTGCAATGTGCTCTCTTTTCTGTTTATTTTGCAGTCGTGCTCATTCTCCTGCCTTAGGAGTGCACTCTTTTTCAGGGGTGCAGAGGTTCAACCTTTCAAGCCATAATCAATCTCCAAAGAGACACAGTATTTCTCATTCTCCAACTAGTAATTCTAATGGCTCCTTTCTCGCACCAGAAACAGAGCCGATTGTTCCTGAGCTTTGTATTGACCATTTGTGGACAGAAACGATTGCTAATATAAGGTTTGGAGTATATATGTTTGTATTCAAAGAAAAATGATTAAAAAGTTTTAGAGGCTTCCTTTGAATATAAGGAGTTATTAATACTTACAAAAATACACCGAGACGTACAGTAAGGCTGGTTCACTTGCAGTAGAGGATACTAATGATGTTAAGGGATATTCTTTTGTCATTTGTCATTTCTTCCCTGACTTAGTGGTAGTAATTGCTCAGATTTGAGGTGTTTGTTGTTTTAGGGAGAAGCAACTAATTTCCAGAGACTAGGAAGCTTGGGATTTTATAACATTTTTCTTAAGTTTTGTCTTTATGTGAGTAGAGTATCGGTGGTTCTTTTTGGGAAACACAGCTCAGACCTCTGTTCTGCGTGACCTTTCTTTTTTTTATGTTTTCTTTAATCATTCATTCATTCAGCCAATGCCAGTATGTGTGCTAGTGGCTGTGGGTTATCAGGCAAGTGAGTCACTGTCCCTGTCCTCAAAAAGAGATAGTTGGAGAAGGATGACACAGAGGACACTGCTGGTTCTGCTGGGAGCGCTTTGGAAGGGATGACTAGATGTGTGCTGGGTGGGTAAGCAGGGGCAGGACACAGTAGTTAGAGGGGATCAGAACAAAAGTTCAGACGTGTGAGTGTGTGGTATGTTCAGGGAATTACACATACTCTCACCTTGTTCGTGCAGGAGGAGGGGAAGGGGCTGAGAAAGGGGAGCTTGAGAGAGATTGCCCATTAGGTCTGTTCACTTTGGTGAGAGCTGTGTCCTTACAGCTTTATGTGTGGTCATAACCTCTGTATTATGCCCATGTGCTCTATAGGTGGGTCATAAGCTCTGGGGAGAGAGTTGTTGCTTATCAGTGGTGACAGAGGCAAGATGGGTGGGTTGGAATTTATGGAGTGCGTGGAGGTCGGGTTCCCGGGGCTCCTGGGGGCCCGTGGATGAGCCTGTAGTTGCAGGGGCCTGGTTCACGTAACCTGCGGGAACAGAAGTAGTAGTCGTGGGTGTGTGTTGTATAGAGGCCTTTTCTTGAGGAGAGGATTTTCACATTCATTAGATTCTCAGAGAGTCTCTGACCTCCAAATAGTTAAAACCAGATCGTGTATAAACAGAAGAGGGCTAGGGACTGAAGTCCTGGAAACTTAGGATTTTGAGGGTGAAAAGAGAAAAGAGAGAAAGCTGCTGCAGAGAGACGAAGCAAGAGAGGGCAGGCAGGAGAAGGAGCAGGACTTGTCACGGAACACAGGGAAAGAGGCTTTTAGGAAGAAAGTGCCAGTACTGCCAGGTGCCAGGTGCCGGTGAGATGTGGCACTGAGAGAGGAGCTCAGAGAGGCGGCACCCGGGCGGCAGTGAGTTCACTGGAGACCTCGGCCAGAGCGCTTGGCGGGGTAGGCGAATGGGGTGGGGTGGGAGAATGTATGGGCCAGAGGAGGTGGACGTAGGTATGCAGACTGTCTAAGGATTTTACCTTTGAATGGGAATGAGGTTACAAAAGTAGCTAGAGGGAGCCTCAGCGTCAAGGGAGAGTTCTGTTTTTACAGCCAGCCAAATTTACAATAAATCCTTTATATAACTTAATGCTTAGTTCGTTTTCGTATTTCAAGACTTTTTAAATTTTAATATGAAAGGGTAGGCTACAAGGACTATGCCCAGAGCAGGGAGACCATTGAAAGTATGAAGGAAAGGAAATGATTGATGGAACAAGGAGCCAGGAAGGAGCACAAGTGGAGAGATTAGCCTTGGGGAGAAGAAGGTGATGGCTGTCAGATAGATGGGGCAGGAGTGGGGCTCACATGTGAAATAGAGGGCAAATGCGTGTCCTTAGACTGGCGGGCAGGGGATAGGCAGTGGTAAGGTAAAGATGTGAGTACCATGTTGAAGTAGGTTCTGGTTTTAATCCTTGTATATAAAATAAAAGTTTCCTGTATGTAAAAATCACTTGTCTTTAAATAGCTTATTGGTAAGTTGAATATATTGCAGATCTTTATTTTACAGAGTTATGGTCTTCTGTACCACTCTACAAAGAAATTTTTTGAGAATTGAGAATTTTTGAATATGGTTTAAAAAAGGGATCAAGTGGAGCCTAATCTGAGAGAGAGAGAGGACAGATCGGAGAGGTCAGAATCTGACCCCTTAGGCCCTTTAAGAGATAGGAAGTCAAGTGTGCATTCCTTTAACAATAGGCAACTTGCATATTATGGAACTAAAAAGTCTGTTTGTAGTGATTACATTTATTGTAATTTCCCCTCAAAAAGCCATGCAGTGGGCTCAGAATCAAAGAACTGAAAGGCATTTTAGAGATCATGAAGTTCAATTCTTAGAAGTGCTTCTGTCTCTTCAAAGTTATTGCTTGGCTCAAGTAGTATTTCTTGCAGAATATTTTCAAAGACTTATTTGTTACTGTGGTAGACTTTTGAGCCAGTGCTAACAATTTCTTTATTAATATATCTATCACAGGGAGAAAAATTCACAGGCCTCCAAAGTCTTTATTACATCTGACTTATGTGGGCAAAAGTTCTTGTGCTTCTTAGTAGAGTCCCAGCTGCAGTTACGGTAAGTGCGCATGCGTGTCTCGCTGATTGTGTGTAAACAGGCTTAGCTGCTTTGCTGTGCTTTGCTTTTTCTTTCTCTTCTTTCACATTGAAATGATTTACATACCATAAAACTGACGTGTTTTAAGTGTACAATTAAAAGATTCTTAGTAAATTTACAGAGTTATATAACCATCACCACAACCCAGTTTTAAAATACTTCTATCACTTTAAAAAGATCCCTTATACTTAACTTGCATCAGTCTCTCTGTTTTCATTCCCAGCTTCAGGCAACTACTCCATACGCTTTCTGCCTGTGTAGATTTGCCTATTCTGGATATTTTATGTAAACAGAACCATACAGTATTTTTGTGTGCACCTTTTTTTCACTTAGCATGTTTTTTAGCTAACATCTTATAACATATATAAGTATTTTATTCCTCTTGCTGTGTAGTATTGTATAGATTTACCACATTTTGTTTATCCAGTCATTAGTGGATGGACATTTGGTTTGTTTCTACTTTTCTGACCATTGTGAATTACGGTGCTATGAACATGGGTACAGAAGTTTTTGTGTTGGTATATATGATTTCATTTTTCTTAGGTAGGTATCTCAGAGGGGATCAAACAATAAATTCTTTGTAGACTTTTAAAGAAATTACTGACCATGTTTTCTAAGTAAGCTGCACCATCTTCCACTCCCACCAGCACTGTTGGAGGGTTCCGATTTCTTCATCCTTAGCAACATTGCATATTGTCATTTTCTTTGATTGTAGCCACCGTGGTGGGTGTGAAGTGGTTTTAATTTTCATTTCCCTAATGACGTTAATGTTGAGCATCTTGTGCGCTTACTAGCCATTCATTTATCTCCTTAGGTGAAATGTTTATTCATATATTTGCCCACTTACTGACCTTTTACTATTGAAATTACCACAGATCACAGGCAGTTGTAAAATCGTAGCAGTCCTGTGTATCCTTCACTTTCCCCTGAGATAACCTCACATAACTAGTGCGTGATCAGAGCAAGGAGATTGACGTCAGCACAATCCACACATCTTATTCAGACTTCATCAGTTTTATGTGTACTCATTTGTGTGTGTGCATGATTCCATGAAGTTTTCTCCCACGTGTAGGTTCGTGCAAATACCGCAATCAAGAGCCAGAACCTCTGTTACCTCACAGCTCCCTCTTATGCTGTAACCCACACCCACCTACCTCCATCCCTGACCTCTGGCAACCACCAATCTCTTCTCCGCCTCTGTAATTTTGTCATTTGAATATGTTATTATAAAGGAATCATACAGTAGGTAACCTTTTGAAAGTGACTTTTTACAGTCAGCATAATACATCCTTGAGATCAGTACCGGTTGTCGCATGTATCAGTAGTGTATTTGTTTTTTTTTATTTGAATACTTAGATGTGTAAAGTTTCAAGAGAGTAATGATAAAACCCAGCTCATCTTTGGCTCCATCACCAACATACAGGCAAAGGATGCAGCGCCAGTGGAGGTAAGTGCAGGCACATTTCTTATTGGAAATCATTGTGCTTCATAATTTGCACAGATTGGAAAATAAATTTTTTGCCTTTATTTTTTTTAGAAGATAGACACTATGCTGGTCCTGGAAGGCAGTGGAAACCTGGTGCTGTACACAGGAGTGGTTCGGGTAAGTCATAAATAGCACTTCATGCTTTTAGTAGGGCTACTTCCTTACAGTTCGTTGCCTCCTGTCTGCAGGGCTTGGTGGAAGGTTTTTCTAAGAGTTGAAAATGAAGGCTTCAATTTAGCTTGGGCCTAATTGGAGGTCTAGGGCTCACTGCTGTTAGATAGATTGGCATGAGGAACCCGATGTAGCGGGGAACCTCTAATGAGTATGCATAGATTATATATATTAAAAAAAAGTTAACTGAAGGTTAAAGAATGTAGTTTTGAAACTGATGTATGAGTAGCTTTGTTAAGTCTCCAAAGTTTTAGTAAAGTTTCATTATATTAAATGTATAATATGTCAGCTGTATCTATTTAAACATTTGTGAAATTTTCATACAGAATATTGTAAATTTACAAATTTGAATTGTGAAACTTTAATGTGCACAGTTTGAAGAATAATGAAATGAACGTTCACTACCCAGGTTAAGAAACAGTGTTGTCAGTATCTTTATAGTCTCCTGGGTGTTCTTTCCTTACTGCGTCTTCATCTCCCGAAGACAGCAGTAAATCAGTCCCTTGTTTTTATGACTGGTTTTCACAGTTATGTATGTATCACTAAGGAGTGAACTGTTTAGTTTTCCTTATTTTTGAATGTTCATATAAAGGAAACATACTGTATTCTCTGACTTGATTATTTTGCTCAATAGTATGTTATTTCTAGATTTATTTGTTGACGTGTAGCTGTTACTCATTCACTGTTACACCCAAACTTTACTATTTTATCAGCTTTTGTTATTTCTGCTGTTTGTGCTGTTTCTGCTGTTTCCTCTAGTAATCAATGCTTAGAACAGTTTTTTTAAAAATTCATGTCTCTAGCCTTTGGAATACATGCATACTCAACTTGGCTATGTGGTGTCATACTGTTTTCCAAAGTGTAAGTTGCGCCAGTTTGCATCTCTCCTGACTCCTTGCTTCCAGCAGTGGATGAGCGTTCTCAGAGCTGCTTTCTATTCTTGCTGATCTGTAGGTTTTTGTTTTTATTTTTTCTTTACATTTTTTGCATTCTTGGTGATACACAGTATTTTGTTTTTGTTTTGTTTTTTATTGTTTTCTTTACATTCTTGCTGATCCATAACTTTTTGTTTTTTCCCAAATTGGTGCCTCATTACAGCCAGGTGAGAATGGAAGTCTGGCCTTGGCTGTCAGGGCTGGTGGTGGGGTTTGGTATTTTCCCATCATGTTTGCCTGGGGTAGGCTGGCTATCGTCTGAAACTTTTCTATCTTGTTAAGCTATTCCTCTTCTGATTCTTCGGCCAAGGAGAGCAGGCTTTCGTGGGCCTTTTTCCCTGCCTGCTCCCGTAATGACACTGTGGTCTGCCTCAACGTCCGTGCTACCTGGAGGCCAGTTTGAGAACTGAATGGTGTTATGGGCCAGTGTTTAGTTCTCAGATCTTTTACTGTGTCGTTGTTGGTCAGTTTCATACATGGGTCACTCAGGGGCCTGCCCAGGATTTCATACACAGATTTAGAAAGTTCTTTTCTCTGTTTCCTTCCTCTATGTTCCTCACCTTACTCCCTAGTTGGGACAAAGGGTTATTTCAGGGTGCGGATGGAATACAGTGCTCCCCTCGGTCTCTGTGGGAGAGGAAAGGGGAGAGGTAGGCTGCCTTATTTATTATCTAGCAAGGATGGAAGCCAGGCTCCTCCCTCTTGACAGTTGCTGGGCACCGTGGGGAGGTGGAGAGGGGCTGCCTCCTGGAGATGAGAGGGGCTGCCTCCTCACTGAATGCCTCTGTCCGCCTGATGAGGAATGAGGAAGAGAGGCCCTGCCACCTGGTTTCTGCGGCGCTGGGATGTAAGCTTGGCCTGGCCTCCCGTCTCTGTGCTGGGGGAGGCGCGCCACCTAGTCCTTGCAGGTGGGATGACAGGACTGCCTCTAGTCTCCATCCTCAGCTCCTGGTGGGGAGGGCACTGAGGGCTGTGGCTTTTTCCATGTGTTTGTCTAGAGTAGGGCAGATGTGGCAAAAATGTTTCTGCCCTACTTGGTCACTCTCTTCCTGAGCAAGTTTTGGCAAAAAGAGTAAGGTTTTCGTGGGCTCTCTTTTGGTCTGTGCCTGTGGGCATTTTGGGGTTGCAGGCCCCTGGAGAGCCCAAGGCCTGGTTATGTAGGGAGATAAGAAAACAAAAGCAAAGATGTAGGGAATTCACAGGTCATTCCTGGTTCTCAGGTCCCGGCCAGTCTTCTTGCCCACCCTTTTAGAGTTTTCTGTTAGTTGCATTGTAAGTTTCATGCAGACTTGGTAGTGGTGGTAATTAGTGGGAAGGATAGTGTGGCATGTGCTTACTCTGTATTATTATGCCCTGGAGGTCTCTGATGGCTTTTAAAACCTATATATATACTGATTCTCACTGTCATTTTTGTTTTTTAATCCTAAGGACTTCATTTGGGCAACTTTTGTAATTTTATTAGCTCTCAGGTAGTATATTGACCTAAATGTGTATATTGTTAAAATTTGACTTTAGTTCTGAGTATCTCCTGCTAATCTTATCAAGAGTTTTCAGCTTGTCTGGATGTGAATTTCTGTTGTGTTTTTCCTGAGAACCCCATGGATAGCTATCGTGGATTGTCAATTCATTCTTTTAAGGTCAATGAAGAATTTACTTTATGTACGGTCTTTTTGAGGAAGAACTATTTGAGAGTTTATGATTAAAGACAGATTGTGAGCTAGAGAGCGCAGTTAGAATTAGGTTGGATTTAATTTCTGGATTATTTCAGCCTAATTTTTTTGGCCCCCCCAGAAGTGCTTGGTGCTCTTTCTTCCTGCCAGGAGACTTAGTTAACAAGATTGATGTTTATAGTCTCTGAAAGCTTAGTGTCCCTGCTGTCTTTACCTCAAGGTGGAAAAATGCATAGTATACTTGAATTTTGTATAATGTCTTGACTTTATTAATATTCCCCCTATTTCCTGCAAAAAAATGGTCCTCAGTAATGAAAAGAAGGAATTAGACTAAAGGAATTTATGCCAAGATACTGTAGTTGGATGGTGGAATTTGATACATTATTAAAATTTTAACTCTCTTTGCTTTTTAGTTGTATTTGGTGAGCTTTGAACTGTCAAAGGAAATACATGCTTACATGCCTTAATGTTTTATTTAAGAATATGATGCATTAAAGCTAATATATTTTCCCCACACTTTTTTGCTTAAAGGTGGGAAAGGTGTTTATTCCTGGGCTGCCAACTCCTTCCCTGACGATGTCCAGCACGATGCCTCGGCCCAGCACTCCGCTGGACAGCATCAGCACCCCTAACCCTCTGAGGAAGCTGCTTGGGTCCCTGGATGAGGTAAGATGGGGATTAGGTGTTGTCAGAAATTAATAGTGTTTTAAAGAAGTTTGGCCAAATATTAATTCTTTCCGTGATTAACTTCTTTTCTGTTGAAAAATGACAGAATTTGGAAGTTTAGTTAATGCTTGTAGAATATAAATATTTTCAAACACAGGCTATTCAGTAAACCTACCTTGACTTCCCCTGTGATATATAAGGTAGTTTTTGAAGGTGTTACAGTGAGGAAAGTGATGCATTCTTTTCATCGAGGGATCTCACAATTTACTTGTGTGGAATAGATGTACTGTCTGTTTTAAGAAATTATGGTTTAGAGGAGACCATTAAAGACTTACGAATGAGGAGCAGAAAGCACCATAGGAGATTCATCGATGAAAGATACATTCTGATGGGATGGTGTGGCAGAACCAAAGGCTCATCTCTGAGAGACATGTCCAGTGTGGTAAGGACCTGGAGGATGAGTGGGATGTTGGAGTGGAAAGGGGCACTGGTATAAAGAGGAGTCCTGTGGGCATGGGTGTGGAGGCAGGAGAGTGTGGAACATTTTTAATGCCTATTTGTTTCTCCATCTCCTAGCGCAGAAGTTAAGACTCAGCAAGCCTATGCAATGAATGCTTGCAGAAGTACAGGCAGTCTGCTGGGTGAGGCAGAGCAGGGATAATGATAACAACCTGTTTCCCAGTGTTATCTGTGTGCGAGGCACTGACCCCAGTGTTTTATATGTACTAACTCATTTAATGCCATGGAAGAGCCTTATTAGGAAAAGATTAATCCTTCTTTTACAAATGGGTACATAGAGGTACAAAGAAATTACTTGTCTAAAGACATACAGCTAATAAGTGATAGAGCTGGGATTTACACTCTTCCTAACATGCTTTTAAAGAGGAAAGGATGAAAAGGTGGTTTTTATTCTGAATGCCGTCACCTGGGCATTCCAGGTTTTGAGGATGGAGTTAAGAATGTTAGGATTAGATAGGCTTATCTTGGGATTGAAGATAGGGAGACCAGTTAGATCCCAGATGTAGCTGACTGTGTCATTGTAAGACGTGCAAAAATTTGGGTCTGAGCTCCGGCAGTGTCCTGGGAAGGAGGAGAGTGACTTGAGGGGCCTGGAGGAGGGAGAGATGACAGCCTGTCAGCTGATTGGTGCTGTGCTCTGCTGGGGAGAGATGTGGGGTACCTGGGTGGATACCCACACTGACCAAGTTAGGAAGCCTGGAGAAAAGTGGTCTGGATTTGAGAGACATCTGAGTGTAGGTGTTGAGGGGCAGTTCAGAGTGAAGGTTGGTGCTGGCAGTTGTATTGGAAATGTCTAGGCACTGATTTCATTTTTTAAACAGGTGCAATGTTGCATACAGGTGCAAAGTTCCCTTTAAGCCAAGGCATTTGCAGAACTTCTAGAGAAGAGCTGGAGAATTATCGGAGGGTTTTGTGTGATTTAGAGGAATTCTTTTATAACGTAAAGTGGTTCCCATCTTAGAATTACATATGCCCAGGAATGGTTAGTGTCTCTGTTGCCAGCTGTGAGATCTCAGGGAGACCCTAGTGTAACACACTGGCTGATGGCTTTTCCACCTCTCTCTGAGACCGTGCAATTAGGCTTAGATCCGGGACAAGTGCAGCCAGTTTTTTGGGGGCAGCTTTTGGAGTAGTAAATAAACATAATAAATAAATAATAAATACATCTTATGCTTGATTGGCTTTTAGTGTTGACAAAATATTCACTTGGAGAAGTCCTATAAAATGATTTACAGAAATACCAAAAGGGCTGGAGGTCATGACTGGATTTAAAATAGAAAGCATCTGCATATTAACTAAGATGATTTAAAAATTTTGTTTGCATACCCCCCAACTGCAGGAAAAAATATTGTTCTTATGTTTTCAGAACAAACACTTGCCTGTAGGGGAAACATCACCAAGTCCCTTTTTCATGTCTGCTTTCTCATTGCTCTCTCTCCTTAGAGCCTCAAGTCACCTGTCTTAGCTGAGTTACAGTCTACGTCTCTAGCCTTGTAGCATCACCAGAAGTGTTGCCTTCTCTTCCTCTTAGCCACGGCCGTCCAGGCCACCCTCATCTGCCCATACTCCCTCCTCCCCAGAATCCACCAAATACTGCAGATGCCCAGAGTGGGGAAAAGTGGTGTAAGAATTTTGGGCCACCCCGTTTCTTATTCCCCCTTTCTGTCCTAGTCGTGGCCCCTTGATTCCACATGTGTCCACAGTTCTCCAGTGCCATCAGTCAGATGTTCTGCTCTTTTTATCTACTTTTCTAGCTGCTCTTGGTGAGGACCTTGGTCTGCTACGAAGTACTTCATCATACCTAGAGCAGAATGGTTTTAAATCATTATGTACAAGTGTTAGTTAGACCATACGCAAAAAAGACAACATTTCTTTATCCTCACTTTCCCCCCAAATGCTTCATAGGTGTTGTATTTGTGGCTTTTGCAGGCTGTTCTGTTGTCCCCAGTTCCAGAACTGAGGGATTCTTCCAAGCTTCATGAGTCTCTCTGTAATGAGGATTGTACTTTCCAGCAGCTTGGAACGTACATTCATTCCATCAGAGACCCTGTCCACAACAGAGTAACTCTAGTAAGTATACGTGCTTATTTTTAAAAGGTTATGTAGCTTTCCAAGAATTAGGGTTGTTTAAAATTTGTTAGGATGAAGGATTTTGTCTGAAAAATGGAAACATATATTTGTTGTGATTTTTAAAATCTCCTGTAATGTGTCATTTTTTTTGCACCATTTTTAAAAAGCAACTTTTCTGAAGTTTATTAAAAATTTATTGAAAACAAAGCGTATTTAATCGGTTGAATTTTATATGGACGTGATTTTTATCTTTAAAAGTGAGACTTCTGGGTGATGGTGACTCAATGTCTACATGAAAATTAGACACTTTATTAAAGACAAGACTTTTTGCAAATGTTTTACAAATAAGCACGTTTATTGTTTCTGAAATTTCAAAGTATTCAATTTTGTTTGAAAGATATTACTGCTTATTCATGTACTTTTTGGATTTGCTTTGACAGGCAAACAGTCACCAGCTATTTTTAAGACATTCAAAGCCTGAATGCGCAGATTCTGTTTACTTGCTCTTGTTTGTTTCCATTCTTTTCTCAGGAACTGAGTAATGGCTCCATGGTTAGGATCACTATTCCTGAAATTGCCACCTCTGAATTGGGTACGACTGAGGATCGAACCTCACTTTTGTGTGTTCTTAGTTTGATTTAGAAGATTTGGAGTAATTGCTGGTTTGCATTAATAATTGGGGTTTTAAAATTTTGGCTGTTTTTGAAGCCATGGGATGGAGGTTTTACTGTGCAGAGAAATTGTAAAGAGCAGGGGAGCACTTTTGTGCTGTTCACTCCACGTGGGCTCTAAGCCGGGGGTGCACTGGAAGGATGTGCTGGCTCTGCTTCTGTGAGGGAGCTTATGATGAGCAGTGCCACGCAGCGCGATTCCAAGTGTGTGGTCATGCCTCTTGCAGGAAAATCTGAGCAACAAGGAAGCTCAAGTAACTAAATAGTTTTTGGCATATTTGATGAGTTTTAATCCAAAAATAGATCTCTCATTGTTAGAGAAATTGAGAAATTAAAATAATTGCCTTAACTCACTAAAACTTGATATTATAGTAAAAATACAATCAAAAATGTTTTAATAAAATTGGAGTCTGCTTGAGTTATTAAAATGGGATGTTTGGTTATTTTATTTCTGATACAAATTAATGATTGAAAATCTGTTCTAAGACCTCTTGTAAGCGCTGTTGAACTCAGTGTCAAATGATTGGCTAGGTCAGCATCCCACTGGCTCTTTAATGACAGTTCTCTGTTCATAGTAATTGACCTTTACATGGTAGTTGTTTAAAAATGTTCTTATTCAAAAGGGAAAAGAATGCATACATAGGAAGCATACTAAAATTAATCTTTGCTTTTAACAGTGCAAACATGTTTGCAAGCAATTAAGTTTATCCTGCCAAAAGAAATAGCTGTTCAGATGCTTGTCAAGTGGTACAGTGTCCACAGCGCTCCGGGAGGACCCAGTTACCACTCAGAGTGGAATTTATTTGTGATTTGTCTCATGAACATGATGGGTTATAACACAGACCGCTTAGCCTGGACAAGAAATGTAAGTACATAAAATTGATTTTCTTCTTGAGTTATTCTGTTGTTATCAAAGCAAATGTTTGCCTAACTGGCAATACAGCATTCAGAGTGTATAACAGGTCAGTTTACTAGAAGGCATCCCTCATTCAACAAAACGGAATAATACTAAGGCTTATTGTGTCTGTACATTATAAACCAAGTATTTAGTGTTAATACTATTTTACTAGTAATTAGAATGATCACGTTTTATGACGTGGTAGAGCACTTTGACTGCTATTTCTCATTTCATCTTTGTAAATGGCTGCTGGTTCTGCTAGGATTAGTAATAGTAGTCGTCTTGGTTTATTGATGAAGAAACTGAATCACAAAGAGATCACAGACTAGAGATTTGCTCAGTACTGGGCCTGCAGTGTGTCTCATGACTCACGGCTTAATGCTGTTTTTGGAAGCCTCGACTTTTCACACACAGATTGCTTGGTCTGTGAGGAGGAAGGTTTGATTTGAAGTGGATTTTAAAGTGCTTTAGCCTAAGTGTCTAGTTTGTTAATGATAAAAAGCTGCATTCCTCATCTCCCTCCTCGGAAGCTTCCCCACAGGCCCTTGATAGGTTACTTACAAAATTAGAGACCCGGACTGTTGGAGCACCTGTCCTCTTCAACATGAGGCTTCAGAGATGGCCCTAGAGTTGACTCCATCCAGTGAGCTGCAGGGGACAGAGCCCGGGGGACACCCATGGAGGTCTTCATGACCTGGGCCTGGCAATGGTGACCTCCTCTTTCATTCATAGCCACACTGTCACAGGGCCACACCTAACTCTGTGAGGGGGCAGGGACATGTAACCTGGCCATAGGTCCTAGAGAAAGAGGAGAACACGGATTTTGGAGAGTAGTTACCCATCTCTGCCATAGAACTGTTAGACTGTCCACGGTAGACAGACTCCAAGTAAATGTCTCTTAGTTCTGACATTTGGCTAACATTGGGTCGATTCTTTGAGACTTGGCGTATTTTGGATGCGGTCTGTGGCCCTTGTTCTTCTGAAGGAGTGAAGATCTGTGTCACCAGAGGAGTCGGGGAGGGAAGGGAACGACCACTGGGCTCCTGTGAGCCCGGGCACGCGCTCAGGGTTTACGTGTAGGGTTTCATTCCATTTCACAAGGGCCCTAGAAGGAAGGGATTCGTACCATGTTTTTCCAGATTTAAAAAAAGAGTTTTGATGACTGTCCTCAGTTTCTACAACTGGTAGAACTGATTTCTGAATCTTCTAAGATTCACTTGGCAGTGATAAATCTGTGATTTTGTCTTCTCTTTTGGGGTTATCTTCCAGTTTGACTTTGAAGGATCACTTTCCCCAGTCATTGCACCCAAAAAAGCAAGGCCTTCAGAGACGGGATCTGATGATGTAAGCATTGTTTTTTTCTTGCTAATGTAAATTAATTTGTGGGTTCTTTCACTGTTCCCCCACATTTGTGGTGTTCCTGTTGGTTTGTGTGCACTTCTAGCACCTTTTGCTTATTTTAATACTGTTATTTTGAAGGTAGGATCTGTTATGTTTTCAGTGGTTATATATTCACTTTTGTCTTTAATGATCATCTAAAAATTACCAAACCTACTTAATGCATGATTTGAGTTTGGATTTATAGATGTTTTATTGCCAATTGATCACCTAAAGTGATAGCATTTACCTTTCTATGCAGTGTTTTTCTAATTAGGTTCTCAAACGTATCAGAATGAAAGTACAAATGGCACAAGGGAACTTTATGGAATGATGGAAATGGTTTGCTCTTGAGAGGAATGTGGGTTATTTTTGATATGAGTTCTTTGTCATTTGTGTATTTTGGGAGTATTTTCTCCCAGTCTGTGGCCTGACAGTGCCTTTAGGTAAGCAGAATTTTAAACAAAATTTTAAATTTATTTTTAGAGGGGGAGGAGGTAATTAGGTTTTTATTTATTTATTTTTAATGGAGGTTCTGGGGATTGAACCCAGAACCTTGTGCATGCTAGGCATGCACTCTACCACTGAGCTATACCCTCCCCCCAGAATTTCTTATTTTGGTTGTCCGACTTAAAATCTTTTTACTGTTATGGTTGATTCAGTATCTATTCCGGGAGCTTTTAAGTTAGAATGACACACTGTATTAAGCCTGACAAAAACAGTAAATTCCAGGTTCTGAAGAAACCATAGACTATACTCTCTCAGCACAATACAATAAATCACAAGTAGAAAGTAAAACAGACTCCGTACTTACAAAGTAAGTGTGGTGCTGTCTGAGTGTAAAATTCAGTTGGTTATTAGGTTGTATCACTGGCCCCAGCATCTTACACACGTGGAAAGATAAATATACCAACGGGATACAAGCAGGTGCCTCCTCCTGCCAAAACCCAAATCAGTGAAGTGGTGCCTCCATCTGCCTGTCCACACTTCGCACCTTTTCCTTCTTTACTTTTGGCTCATAAGACGTTGCTTAAGATAACCTTAAATTTTTCTCTCTCAATCTCTACCTAAGTAGTAGGATTCTTCTTCCCAAGTCTCTTCCCTAAAAGCGCATGACTGCTTTTTTTCAAGTGGTTTTTACAGGTGGCTTGTCCTAACATTTATTGCTGGCATCTGGAAACTGCTTAGCTGTTTAGGTGTTGGTTCTGGTGTTTCAGCGTTGTGATTCTTTCTCATATTCTTAACAACTTAATATGAAAATGGAGCGTGAATTGTTTTAAGTGAACTTGGTTTTGTTTTTTAACGACGACGTGGCAAGAAGGGAATATTTGAAAGTTGATACCCTTTTTATTCTTCTCAGGACTGGGAGTATTTGTTAAATTCAGACTACCACCAGGACGTCGAGTCGCATCTTTTGAATCGATCTTTGTGTTTGAGTCCTTTGGGAGTCCCCCAGGTGAAGGACGAGGACTTCTCGCAGAATCTGACTGTGGATTCTTCCACACTTCTCTTCGCTCACATACCTGCAATTTTTTTTGTTCTTCACCTTATCTACGAGGAGCTTAAACTGAATACTCTGATGGGAGAAGGAATTCGTTCACTTGTTGAACTTCTCGTTCAGTTGGCAAGGTAAATATTGTGAGGAGATGAGAAGCGTCCAGGAGGTTGTTAGATGGCTTGATCTTAGCCATGAAGTATTGCGTAGGAACTTTGTAAATAAACGCCTGAAACCTACCTTCTCAGAAAACCAGAGCATTTTCTACAAACCACAGAATTGTTTGAGGACATCCACTATGTAAGGGCCTTGTGGGTCATGCTGGGGTTGCTGGTCTTTGTCCCAAGATTAGTGGGAAGTCACAAAAGTGTGTTACACGGTAGGTGACCTGCTTGGCTCTGTTTTGACAGGATGACTGGTTGCTCTGTGTTGGAAAGTCTGTGATGCTGTTTCTGTAATAATGCCTACGTTCAGATAGTGTTGACAACTAACAGTGTCCGAGTTTACATGTAGAAAGTGTCGGAGTAGGCCTTATGATCCCTATTTCAGCGATGAGGAAACTTGCTCAAGTTTGTCTCTGAGAACAGGCGTTGTTTGCTAGTTGTGGGCGGTCTTTGCTGCCCCTTTGTTGTCTCAGTCTGTGGTCATCCCTGCCTTTCAGGCTCTTGCAGTGGATCCACAATAAGGTTAGTAAAATTTTAAACAGTCTTTCTAGCACCTTGTGTTTGATACTGAATTCAAAAGGTCATACTTAGGTGTCATTTGAGCCTTTGTGACCCTTGATGATAAAGTAAGTTAACTTTGAATCAAAATGCCAACCTCTGAGTTAAGGATGTAGTGCATTTCTACTTTCTGTTAATTTCCTTGAAATACTGAAATTCTTTTCTGAGTTGTGGCAGTTTTAGTTGACGGTCAGTCTCTCTTAATGACAAATGATTACTGTGATGAAAATAGTTTTGTAATGAAATGATTTACAAACCCTAATTATGGCTCTCTGAAATAGGTAACGTGTATAATGTTTTACATTTTATAAGGTATTTCTCACACATATTTTCTTATTTAATCTTAAAAACTTGTGAATTAACTGGTGCCTCCTCATTCTCTAGAGGAAAGTACTGAGTTTCATAGAGCCGACTTGCTGAAGATCACACAGCTAATAAATAACAGGAGAAACTGAACCATGGTGTTTCGCAGTAGTTTTACGTCCACACAATTTATCTAGCGAGAGGAGTTTTGGTTGCATGTGTTGTACTGGGCATTTTAAAGTCCAAGAAATAAAATACAGAGACTAAAATTGATTACCTTCTTTCTCATAAATAAGTATTTTAAATTGAAAAATTCATCTGATGAATCCACACTCTGTGGGAGGAAAATGCTGTAATGCCTTCCTTGTTATTTCTTTTTTGTATACTCTTATTTTAGGGACTTAAAATTGGAGCCTTATGTAGATCATTACTATAGAGATTATCCAACGCTTGTCAGAACTACTGGGCAAGTGTGCACAGTTGATCAAGGTATGTGTTCATGCTGTTAAAGTTTTTCTGAACAACGTAATGACATTTACTTGTATTTTTCTTGGTTAAGAGCAGAGGATCTATTTCTTACCATTTGCCTGTAAGTCAGGGCCAGTGTGTTTTCCCTAGGCAGATTTTAGTTTGTAGCGCTTGATCTCTGATTTGCAGTAAGTCATAACTTCCTCAGTGAGGGGGAAACTTTTACCCATCCCTATGGTGCTGACTTGCAAGAGCTTAGAGCTCCCAGTGCCAAGGATGCTTTGCCCTAGACCTGCGCTGTCCAGTTAGTAACTACCAGCCATATGCTATGTAGGTTAATTATATTAAAAATTAAGTACCTCAGGTGCACTAACCTCATGTCAGTCGCTCAGTAGCCGTATGGAACTAGTGGTTGCCATCCTGGACAGCACAAATATAGAACCATTGTGCTGTCTTAGATCCAGAGTGAAAAGGACATAGGATTGGGGCCCAGTTGTTAAAACACAGCACAATCCTGGGTATCTCTCCTGTCTTCTCATCTTCAGGGTTAGGGCAGAAATTTTTGGTTAGATTCTTTATATGCCTTGAACACAAGAATTTGCTAAATTTCCTTCCAGGGTTGGATAAGATATTAGTCACTTAAATTCTAGTTATTTACTGTGGTAGAAATCATAAAGATTTTGGAGGATGTGGGAAAATGTTATTCTGATTGTTTGCAGAAGACAGGTATTGTTGGTTATTATTCCTTTAGAATGAAATAGTATTGTCTTAATGTGTTCTTGTATCTTTATAAACATTTGTCTAATTCTAAAGGTCAAACAGGATTTATGCATCATCCATCATTTCTTACTTCTGAGCCACCGAGTATTTATCAGTGGGTGAGCTCTTGTTTGAAGGGCGAAGGAATGCCACCCTATCCTTACCTCCCTGGAATTTGTGAAAGAAGCAGACTTGTAGTCTTGGTATGTATTTACAGTCTTGCCAAACTTGTTTATTTATTTTTTTTTCTTTTTCAATATAATTTAAAAAATTATACAGTGAAATCAACTTTTTTTTCCTTTTGTGCATTGCTCTGTGGATTTCAGCAAGAGCTGTGCATCTAAAACAGATGAATTTTCCTGTGTGTAATTATGCCTCAATATTTTAAAAAATGTTAATTTTTTTCCTTATGCAGAGTATCGCCCTCTACATACTTGGTGATGAAAGCTCTGTTTCTGATGAATCCTCACAGTATCTATCCAGAATAACTATAAGTAAGTCAGTCCAAGGTTAGACTTCCCAAAACAAATTTTTATAGATGTCGGTATCAGTTGAAATAAAATTAAACATTTCCTAAATGTGCTTTAGAGGTCATGTCTTGCTTCATTTTGGAGATGACATAAAAACACCATTCTAGTATAGAGTCTGGGGTTGATTTTTAGAGATCAAGATTACTTAAAATCTAACCTTTGTATTTTCAGTATGCCTAAAAAGGACTGTTTTAGCCTCAGGGAAATGTTTATACTTCCCAGCCTGCCAGAGTACTGCTTGTTCTATTATTTTTTTAGGAATTGTTTGTTAATGAATTTTTATTTCCAAATGTTTTCTACAGATTATGTATTTTCTTTATTAGAATAACTATCAAAGTAATGTTTCCTTTTGTTACCTTTTAGCCCCCCAGAAGTCACAAGCAGAACAAGAGGAGAACAGGTGACTTTCATTCAGATTGTGCTTTTATGCTGAAAATATAAAACACTAGTGTGTTTTACTGTTCTGTTAACTAACTCCATGTTTGTTCTCTCACAGGTTTAGTTTCAGGCATTCCACACCAGTTTCGAGTCTAGCTGAGAGATTAGTTGTCTGGATGACTAGTGTAGGTAAGTAAGTCTCTGTTACTGTTCACGTGTCTGAAGTGCCAGGGAGAAACCCCTGCTGTCCCTGGGCCCCTCCTTCCTAACCAGGCTTCCTGCAAGCTCGCTAGAATTGGGCGGCATGAGAAGAGGGGGGCTCCCGCTGTAGGAAAGGATCCCACAGAGCCGAGACCATGACCCACCGAGCCACACTTCCTTCCTCTGACAGTCTCCCAGCTTCCATGTTCTAGGGTCTGGGGTACTAGATTGTGGTTTCTCGATAGGTAAGAAAAATCTTTGTCATTCCTCTGAGACCAGTAGAGGCAGTGGCTTTGTCGAGTGACCTCAGAATGGAGAACACTAACGACTACACATTCAGACTTGAAGCCATTGTAATGCTCAGATGTCAGAAATGAGTATTTCTGGCAAAATCTAAAAGTAATTTGTGTAAACTTACTTCAGGGTCTGCATTTGAATGATGGCTAGACATTTTGCGCACCAAGATGCAGATTCACTGGCGACGGGGGAGAGGAAGGGAGGAATTTACTCTTTCTTCCTAAAGCCTGTGCCCCTAGGGTTTTAAACAGAGTGAAATACTGAAGAAATTTTTAGTAAAAGTTGTGGCTTTTTATAAAAAACTAAAAATTAAAAAAATTACTGATATGAAAATATAAAAAATGAGAGAGTTAAAGTATAATTTGTTAGAAAGTAATGCTTTAATGAATATTATGGATGTTTCTGAATTCTTATCTAGAGAATGTTCTGAATGACTTCGTTTTTTACTTTTCTTTTTTATATGCTTCCTTGAAAATTCCAATAATTGAAATACATAGTATTATAATGAAATACCTGTGCTGAAAAATATTGGATGAGTTCTATACGTTTGTATGTTACATAATATTTAACAAAAGTGTTAATTCTCATATAAGGAAACATTTTACCTCAATACTTAATCAACTTTCTATATTAATAAATAATGTATAGTACTATAAAATTTAGAAAATCATTACAGGGAAAATAAATTTTAATTATCCTGAGGATTTGAAAATTTTCTTAAATGAAATGTGGTATATGTACAAAACAGCATGTAAAATATGTATGCTTAGAGAATAGTAATTTGGAGAGTGAAGTGAACATTGATGTACTGGTCGCCCAGCGTTAGGAGGGAAACACTGTAGTGCAGTAGAAGGGCCTGTGTGTCCATTCAGCTGTGTCTGTCTCTTACACAGCCCAGCGCTACAGGTGACCACCTGTACAGGTACCCCATCTAAATTGTATATTTCCTTCCATCATTCTTTTTGGCAGTTTTATCATCTTTATATATCGCTTAGTGTTGTATGTTTTTTAAGTCACGTGAATGGATATTGATGTAAATATGTTTTTTACTATCTTATTTCCTTTACTCCATATTATTATTTAAAGATTCATCCATATTGACGCATGTAGCAGTAGGTCATTCATTGTCACTGCTGTATAATCCACTTCTTGACTATATATCATAGCTTATTTATCCATTCTATTGATGGTAGCCGTTCGATTCTTTCCTCCCTTCCCCCCCTTTTTTTTGCCATGATGAAACATTGCTAATGAATATTTTACTACTTATGTCCTGGTGCACATGTGCCCAAGTTTCTGCATGGCTGTTGATGGGCTGTAGGGGTGGACATAATTATACATACTGAATATTTTCCAAAGTGGTTGGACCAGTATATACCCCCTCCCACCAGCTGTGGAAGAAAATTAATGTTGCTCTACATAGTTGCCTTCACTTGGTATTGATTAACTTTAATATGTGCTTGTCAAGTGAGTGTGCAATTCTATTTCCTAGTGGTTTTAATTTGCATTTCCCTGATCACTCATTGGATAGAGCATTTTTTCATACATTTATTGACCGCTTGTGTTTCCTTTTAGGAAAACGTCTTTTTGTCCTTTGTGTTTTTCCTATTGGATTGTTTGTCTTTTTCTCAAGGTTTTTAGGAACTTTTTTTTTTTTTAAAGAAAACTTTGATACTAATTCCCTGATGTTGAGACACCGGTCTGGTAGTAAGATGAATAAAGTCAGTTTCTTTCTTACTTGTTAGGATAGAGTTTACTAACTTCACCAGGGATATTTGGGACAGTGGTAAGTCTAAGTGGAAAAATGTCTCCCTTCCTTTCGCCCTAAGGTTTCACTTTAAGAGACTTGGAAACTCTTCCCTTTGGAATTGCTCTCCCCATCAGAGATGCGATTTATCACTGCCGGGAGCAGCCTGCTTCAGACTGGCCAGAAGCTGTCTGTCTCTTGATTGGACGTCAGGATCTCTCCAAGCAGGCCTGCGAAGGAAACTTGCCCAAAGGGAAATCTGTGAGTATCAACGTACCCAGTCTAAGTTCAGTTTTCACCTCCATAAAATCAAAGTAGAAATGTTACTTGTTTTCCTTTAAGTCTTTCTGCAAGTGTATGTGTCAGATTATATTATGTACTAGACAGGGTTTAAAATTGGACAGATCTTATTAACTTGTAAATTGAACATGGGAACAGGAGGTTTTGTGAATGCTCTGTCTCGCCTGGACCTTTCTTTCCCTTGACCCTGCGTCAGCTGAACAACTGCTATGACTGATTCCCTGCTTGTGTGATACTAGTAATTAACTACTTTGTAATTATTGTGAGGAAATCGGGGGAGCACCTATATCCTGGTTTTGAATAGTTAATACATAGCTATTTACTCTTTCATACTTTTTTGATGCGTTGCATTTCTTGCATTTAACCTTTTAAATAGGTGTAAATATATCTTTAATCATATAAAACTGAAGCCCCTCTAAAAAGGTTTTTTTTTTGAGGGGACGATAACGTTGTTTAGAAGCTGTCTTAATGTTATTTTCCTCAAATACTGTCCTTCATCAATCTTCAAATCTGTTTTTTTAATAATGGGTTCTAAGAACCTACAAATAGAAAGTGAAATACATCATTACCCTCCAATTATTTCTCTTTTAAAATCAGCCTCTTTTAAAGCTTAAAAAAATACAACTTTTAAAATTTCTTCTAGAACTCTCGTTAACTTTAAAAACAGTGAGTAGTAGCACTGCATGACCCTGAGGATCAAGGAGGATTCAGGGATGGCCATTCCATCCTGGTGACTTTGGTACTTTATGTCTCTGAGAAAACAGTAAATTTGGCTCATCTCTTATTAGCCTTTGAACACAAACATGATAATCCATACATTGTAACTGTTCATAATCCGCGTGAGACCTTAGGCTATTAATGCTTCTTCAGAGACTGTATCAGAACTTATTCCTGACATCAGGGTTACATAGTGGGTTCCTGACAGAAGTGGGTTCTGTGGGGGATCCCATCTCCTGCAGGGTTCGTACCAGCGCATCTGTCTTTTAATCTGCACTTAAATAATAACGCTTAGTTGAATTACCATTGTCTTGTTTTAGATAGAAAACCAATTTTTTTTGCTAACAATACGATTATCCTTCGCTTGACCAAGATGAGCCTTCAGCGTTTAGACCTCTTCTGCTGCTGTGAGTGAGCACATCAGTAGCACTAAGACCAGGCGGTGTTGATAATCACTCATCTCTGTTTAAATGTCGTTTTAAGTATTTGTCTAAATTCAGTTTGTTCAGTTACTGGAGGCTACATTTTCTAACTCATCATAAATCAGTTTATCGGCTCTTTGGGTCTATGTTTTATAGCTAACTCACCTTTAGAATATAGTTTCTTTTAAAATTAGATATTTCGTGGGAATTATAATAAACTATAATCAATCAAGTAATCAACTAAAGTAAGAGAGATTCTCTAGCCATACCTACCATTATTTTTTTTTACCCAGGCTAATGTTGCTTCCACATTAAATGTTGCAGAACGTCAGCATTTCCCCTAGGAGTTAATCTTTTGAGAAAGGAGTATACAACTCTTTGAGAGAAAATAAGATTTCTGCTGTTCACATCTGTCTTGAAGTCTGATTGAATTATTTGTACTGGAAAGACTCCTATTAAAGTACATGCTGGGCTTATGAGGGCAGAATAATAACCAAGGAATTAACTCCTCGCTTGTTTTGCTGTATTTAATCCCTTCCTTTTAAGAAATTTTATTTGGAACATACATAGAAAAAAAAAGTGAAAACCAACCACGAAAGTAAAAAAATACTGTCTCACCTCCCCCAGACCTTGGTTATATCCTTCCAGGTTGTGCTCTGCTTCTGTTAATCAAAGTCAATGTTTAAATTAGTGTGGATTCTTTAGTAACAGTGAAAGGTGTTAATATTCCATTTGCAGTAATTTGTTTCCTTTTTGGAATATTTAGGATATAGTTAGATTCTTACAATTTATTTAGAATTTTTCTTTCAGTGGAATCAGCCTCTTGACTCTTGTCCTAAATTGAAAGCTTTCTCCTAGGCTCAGTAAAGAATATTTCCAAGTAAGCAATATAATTATACTTAAAAAAAAAAAAGACTTTTAGGTCAGAGTGCCAGTATACATTGGGACTTACTTTTTCTCTGTGCTGATACAGACCTGGTGCATCATCCTGTGTGTCCTCATGTTCACTACGTGCGGTCGACTGGTTTTTAAATTATTATTACAACCAAGTCTGTTACTCAGGTGCTCTCATCAGATGTTCCTTCAGGAACAGACACTGAGGAGGAGGATGATGGCATGAATGACATGAATCAGGAGGTGATGTCATTAATATGGAGTGAAGATTTAAGGGTGCAGGACGTGCGACGGCTCCTTCAAAGTGCACATCCTGTGCGTGTCAATGTGGTGCAGTACCCGGAACTCAGTGACCACGAGTTCATCGAGGAAAAAGAAAACAGGTAAAGGAGAACACGTCGTTATCTCTTGGCAGAGGTTTTTAGTGCTGAAAACCCTAAAAAGATACTTTAAAGTACCGTGTATTTTAAGTTCTCTCCCAACCTAAATAAACCATACATGTTTTCAAAATATTTTGGTATTTGATGACATATGTTGTATTTCAGAGCCTCCTCCTCTTAAAATATAGCTATGTGCTGTTTAGAAAAGACGAATCTAAAACCATTTTGCTTGTAGTCACCTCAAGAATTTACAAACAAAGCAAAATGCTGAACTCATTCTTGTGTGGGTTGACCAGAAAAATAAAATGTTTTGAGTTTTTTTTTTTAACATGTAGTTTAAACTTAACACTAGTATTTTTCTTTCTGATGTGATAGGTAATACTGTATGAGCCTTCTCTCCTGCCACTCTCTGACACCTTGATAAATTGTAAGACTCAGTAGTAAGCAACGTCACATGCCTGTGGCGTTCCTGAGCTGTTGCCTTGGGACAGTTCAACTTGTATTTTAAAATTCTCACCTGTCCTTTTATCTACCTTGTCTCTGTCACTTGTCATTCTTCTGCCACTGTTTTCTAGTTCTCCTGACTTTACTTACTATATTGTCCTGTTTAAAGGGGAAGGGCCGTCTACACGTAGGCACAGGCTGCTGAAACTCTGAGTTAGTCATAATCTCCCTTCCTCTCTGCACATACCCAGGTGTCAGTCACCTTGAGTGGGGAGGTGGAGTGACGGAGAAGTGAGGACATGGGACTTGGCGTGGGCTCCGGAACCAGGCTTGGCCGCTGTCTGCTGGGCGACTGGACATGTTACTTACCCTCTTGCTGCCGCACTTAGTTCAACTGTGAGAATAGGCATGACTGCGGCGTTCACAGCCTCACAGGCTGCCCTGGGGATCAAGCGGGCCATTTCTGCATAGTGCCTCAAACACTGCCCAGTACATAGCAAAGTTCAGTGCAGTCAGCCGTTGTTATTATTATCAGAGTTCACTGATTCTTTGATGCTGATTTTTTTTTTTTTTTTTTTTGGCGGGAGCAGTTTACTCTTTACTAATGTTAGGCCCTCGGTCACTTGGAGCTGGTGTACTCGGTGACGGCCTTGGTGCCCTCGGACACAGTGTGCTTGGCCAAGTCCCCAGGCAGCAGGAGACGCACAGCCGTCTGGACGTCCAAGGATGTCACTGTGGTTTAGTCCAAGTACTGAGCTAGCTGCTCAAACACATGGTTCACAAATGACTTCGTGATGCTTATGGCCTTGGAAGAGGTGCTGATGTTGGGGTACACCTGCTTCAGCACCTTGTAGATATGCATTGACTATTCTTTGCACTGGTTACACCTTTTGGACTTCTTGTCCCCAGAAGCTACGACCCCTTTGGCCCTCAGACTGCGGCTACTGTCCGTGCTCAGTACCTTGTCCTCCTGCACCTCTGACAGCCAGGTTTTACTTTTCAAATGCCTAAGGAGAATTGGCTTGGTTTATAGAGCAGCTGGTTTTAATTCAAACCAAATATGAAACAAAAGAAGGAAGTGTCTCCTCCTCAGAGTTTCTAATGGTAGGAAGAGTATTAAAATGAGAATACTGTGTTTGAATGATTCACCCACATCTTTGTGTGGATTTACTTTGATGTGACTTCATTATACACAGCACGTTTGCTTTGAAATAGTTGTCTACAAATTAAAGTATGGTTTTTTTTGTTAAAATTTTTTCACAAGCTGGTTTTCATTGTAATTATAGATTGCTCCAGTTGTGTCAGCGAACTATGGCTCTTCCTGTAGGACGAGGAATGTTTACCTTGTTTTCATATCATCCTGTTCCAACGGAACCATTGCCTATTCCCAAGTTAAATTTGACTGGTATGTTAAATTCTGGACTCAGTGAGAAAAGAAAATGATTAAGTATATGTGTAGTGGAGTTCTTTTGAGTTATTTTAGTTGCAGCCAAAGAAATGCTCTTTCTATCCCCAGTGATTTTAAATATTGTTTATAGCTCCTGTAGTGGTTATCAAAGCTCAAAAAGCAAATTAAACTAAACACTGAGGGAAGTAGGACAGAACCCATTACTAATTTTTGCTTTTAATGAGACCATTTCAAGTTATAAAAAGGCACTAGAGAAAGTTTAGGAAGATATTACTGATAATGGTGAGATTATTGAACTTTAAATAATCTTACAGTATAAGACATAAAGATATTTAGTCTTGAAATATCTTGTTATATCTTACTGTGAATAGATGATCCTTGTACAAAAACGAGAAAATATGCTAAGCAAAAAGAAGAAATGGTCACCCAAAATGTTCCTGCTTGCTAGAGTTCACTAATGTTAACATTTTGATTTATTCATTTCCCAATTTTATTTCTCCATTTTATAATTTTATATGTTTAATTATCAGAAAGTTTAAACCTGTTTTAGAAATTATTTTAAAAATTTACTATATAGTGAGCATCCTTCTATTTCTAGCATATATATATATATATATGCATACACACAATTATATTATGTATATATAATATACATTTTTAATCAACAACTTCATTTTTATTTGCTCCAAAGTATTTACTTTAATGGAATATAGTTTATATAAACAACCTGGTATTGTTGGAAACTATTGTTTATTGCTATTACAAACATGCTGTTGTGGTATATTTATAATTTATTTAGGATAATTATTTAAAAGCAGAACTCCTAAGACAGCATGATTTTAAGGCTTTGATGTAACACACTGTCAGATTTTTTTCTGGTTGGGCGCATGGGTTTTTACTTCTGCCAGATATGAGTGTGCTCGTTTCCCAATATTATTGATCATAATGAGTTTTATAGTTCACATCCATTTGATCTGGTTTGAATGTATACTAAAGGTGACAGTTGTATATAATTGAAATTGTTATTGAAAATCCCTTTAAGTATATAGTATATATGGTTTTATGAGACTTGTACAAAATGTGTATATAATGTATACAGTAACGTATAAGATATATAATATATGCAAATACAATTCCACGGTACTTTAAGTTGCATAATTAAGAAACCCAGGCCCCTCTCAGATTTGTAGGAAGCTTGTGATTTAGCAGCGTACAGAAAATGAGATCAGCTGGGTGAAAAACACATTCCCATGTCCCATATCACACCTGTTCGTGGTGCCATAATCCCACTGAGGCACATCCAGCAGAGTTACCTTCAGTATTTAGCTGTTCTCTCTCGAGATAAAGCAACCATGGCAACATCTGAACAATTACTGAACCTTGATGGAGGGCACTGTGTGTAGGTGTTCCTTTTATTAGTTTTTCACCTCTTTGAATGTTTTTATATAAAAGTTTGGGTTTAAAGGAAAATCTCATGCAAAATTGACAAATGTTAAAATGTATTAAATCTGGGCAGTAATATTTGGGTGGATGTTAAAAAACAAATACATGAGTCATTGTTGTCTCTTTCTTAGTACATTTAGGTCAATTTGCATAATTTAAAATGTATTTACGACATTCATCCAAAGTTTTATCCTTTTAGTCATTCTGCTATGGCCCCCTCCAAACACCACCTCCCCCCCAGAAAAAGACGATCTTGTTTTAGTAATAAATTCATTTAGGAAAAAAATAATTACTTGAAATCGTTCCTTAACCCAGGCTGATTTTGCCTGTTGAACTTCTAGTTATTCTTATTCAGGAAAATTTGCTTTACCCCATTGCCTTTCGTGTTCTGTTGTATGTAAATATTATGTCTTATGCATATGATGAATTGCTGTTCTAGAAATTTTACTTGCTTTTTCATTATTAATCTCTTTGCCATTTTTGAGAAAGTAAAAGTATAACTCACAAGCTTGTCACCTGTGTCGTGCTATCACAGACCAGCATTTGAGTTAGTTTTTAGGTACAGAAAGCAAATGGTAAATACAAATTTATTTTATGCTTGTGTCTGTGTGTGCATATACAGACTACAGATGAGACACTGAGTCTGTTTAAAATTTACATAACTTTCAGAACTCCTTAAAAAACCCATTTTCAAACCTGTAGTGAACTGTATAACTTTATGCAATATTTAGAATATTTCTTTTAAATATCCATGACTTGAACTCATACAGAATATTAAAAATATAAAAAAATTCAATGTATTCCTATATACAGTATAGATCAAAATCAAAACACTCAAGAAAAGAAATTCAAAGAAAACACGGCATCATGAACATTTAATTTACATTGCTCTTAAACTGACCATAAATTTAAATTTAGTGACTACTCTTACATTTCACTGGGTAACTCAAGTGTATACAATGATGTAGTTTATATAGGTATCTTTGAATGCAATTTTGCATTTTTAACAATAGCATATAATTAGATATCTGTATATAGAGATAGATAGAGATAGAGCAGATTCGTAAAGGCCACTGTCTCTTTTTAAAACGTCACTTTTCCTTAACCAGAGAAAAAAATGGGATGGTGTATTTGAAAGTAACATCATTGCCATCAATCCCATTTTGGAATTTATTATTCATGTAGTTTGTGATGTTAGTTTTCATTTTATTTTTTAATAAGCTTCCTACTGTTTGAAAGGAAGATTTCAAAGTAGTGGGTTTCCTAACCAGATCTGTATAAAGTTGAGTTGGTATCAGTTATCTTACTATAGTCCCGTGTATTTTAGCAGAAAGAACAGTGAGTTATTTTACACAGTTACGGTTTTTCCACTTGGCATCAGGTTTGACTCATATGTATAAAAGTTCGTGCATAATAAACTAATATAATTCCAGGTGTTATGGGGGTAAGGGTTTTGAATGCAGGGAAAATAATCTCTGTTCTCAAAAATCTAAATTTAACAGTTTTGTGAATTTTTATTCTCTCAGTTTTAAATTTTGTTTGCCTGAATAGGGCGAGCCCCTCCTCGGAACACAACAGTAGACCTGAACAGTGGAAACATCGATGTGCCTCCCAACATGACAAGCTGGGCCAGCTTCCACAATGGTGTGGCTGCCGGCCTGAAGATAGCCCCTGCCTCCCAGATCGACTCAGCTTGGATTGTTTACAATAAGCCCAAGCACGCTGAGTTAGCCAATGAGTATGCTGGCTTTCTCATGGCCCTGGGTCCTGAATGGGCACCTCACCAAGCTGGCTACTCTCAATATCCACGACTACTTGACCAAGGTGAGAACTCGTGCTCCCAGTCCTGGCATTGTGCCTCCCTTGGGCGATTACAGTAGCTCCTAATTGTTATCTTTGCTCTTCTTCATTCTTATACCTCTAAGTCCACTCTTTCAGCAGGCAGGTGATCTTTGTAAAGTATGCATTAGGGTGTATCACTTCTCTGCTCAGAGTGCTCAGTGATCTTCCATTGCTCTGAGTGTACATTCCAGGAGCCTCTGTGATCCTCCTCACCGCTCCAGCCTTACTTAGTGCCTCTCTTTCCTTTGTTCCCCACATTCCAACCATAGAGACTGATTGAGCAAACCGAACTCCTTCTCTTGGCATAAACTCTTCCACTTTTATGCCATAAAAGTTTGCGCATGTAAAGTGTCTGATTCAGTGGATTTTATTATGTTCACAGAGCTGTGCATCCATTACTACTGCTAATTTTAGAGCATCTTCATCACCACACCAAGGATCCTCATACCTCGTAGCAGTCCCTCTCTTCCCCTTCCCTCCAGCCCCTGGCAAACTGCTAACCTACTTTCTGTCTCTATAGAGTTGCCTATTATGGACCTTTCATACAAGTGGAACCAAACAATCTTTTATGATTGGTTTCTTTTGCTTACTGTAACGTTTTCAAGGTTTGTCCATGTTATACCATGTCTCAGCACTTCATTCCTTTTTATTGCTGAATAAATATTTCATTGTGTGGATATACTGTATTTTATTTATCCATTCATCGTTGATGGATATTTGGGTTATTTCTATTTTTAGGCTATTATGAAAAATGTTACAATAAATGTTTATGTACACATATTTGTGTGGATGAGTGTTTTCATTTCTCTTGGGGATATTCCTAGGAGTGAAATTGCTGGGTCACATGGTAACTCTTATTTAAATTTTTGAGGAACTACCGAAATGTTTTCCAGAGTGAGTATACCATTTAATAATCCCACCAGCAATTCATGGGGATTCCAGTGTCTCTACATTCTTGCCTACACTGTCTTTTTTATTACAGTCATCCTAGTAGATGCAAAGTAATACCTCATTGTGGTTCTGGTTTGCATTTATTTCCCTGATGGCTAATAACATTGACCATCTTTATATGTGCTCTTAGGTCATTGTATGTCGTCTCTAGAGAAACATCTATTCAAATCCTTTGCTTATTTTTTAATTGGGTTGCCTTCTTATTGAGTCATAAGAGTCCTTTGTGTATTCTGGATACTAGTCCATTAACAGATACATGATTTGCAAAAATTTTCTCCCATGCTGTTGTCTTTTGGGTTGTCTTTTCATTTTCTGATGGTGTCTTTGAAGCACGAAAGGTTTTAGTTCTGATGAAGTTCAGTGCATCCATTTTTTTCTTGGGTTGCTCTGCTTTTGGTGTCATATCTAAGAAGTCATTGCCTAACCCAAGGTCACAAAAATTTACACCTGTGCTTTCTTCTAAGAGTTTTTTAGCTTTAGTTACATCTTACATTTAGTTCTGTGACCCACTGGCAGTTAATTTTTGTGTATGATGCAAGGCAGGGATCCAGCTTCAGTTTTTGCATGTGGCTCTACAGTTATTACAGCACTTTTTTTGGAAAAGTTTGTTCTTTGCCGTTGAGTTGTCTCGGCACCCTTGTGGTCAGCTGACCATCAACGTGAGGGTTTATTTTTGAATCACCTCAGAGTCATTTGCATGTTCCCTCACCTGACATCATTCTCTCTCACTTTGTAAATTTTAGTGCCCCCCTGTTCTACCACTTTTCCTGGCTAATTTGTACTCATCCTTCGGGTCCTATTGTAAATTTCACTTCTTTAAAAATTCTTCATAATTCTCCAGTCCCTCCTAATCTAAATTAAGCTCTGTTAAAATACTCTTTCATAATCTTGATATCTTTTCATTGATACGAGCTTTTAACAATATATTTAATTTTTTTGTTTAATACTTTTCCTTCCAAAGGGCTCTGACTTCATGAGAGCAAGGGCCATGTCTCTTTAGTTTGCTCTTGTATTCTTGGAGCCTCTCGCTGTGCCTGTCACGTAAAAGTACTTACTGAGAGTACTGGCAGGCAGTATTTTATATAAAACGACATTTTTGTTTTGGTAGTGACTTAAGTCTCAGTCTTGTTTCCTCTCTTAGGGTCATGAAATGACAAGCATCGGACTGCTGCTTGGTGTTTCTGCGGCTAAACTAGGCACCATGGATATGTCAATTACACGGCTTCTCAGCATTCACATTCCTGCTCTCCTACCCCCGACGTCCACGGAGCTCGACGTGCCTCACAACGTCCAGGTGGCTGCAGTGGTTGGCATCGGCCTCGTGTATCAGGGGACAGCTCACAGGCACACTGCAGAAGTCTTGTTGGCCGAAATAGGTATGACAGTAATAGTGCTGTGGTTTCATGAGCATCCATTTTTCCCGTTCTACAGGAACCAAAGTAAAAATAATAGTAATAGAAAAATAAAAATTAAGGGAAAAATTGTAGCTTTTGTGAGCATAGAATGATCTGTACTAATTAAAAAAAAAACTACAAGTAATGTTTTCTAAAGCTCATGTTATTATGCAGTTATTAGTCTGCATTCTTACTTGGCCAGCCTATTCTGAGCTCCCCTGGTCCCATTTAATGAGGTAGCCTGTGGTCTTAATCACATGTGAGCATGCTGTTTATCTTGCTGTCTTTACCAGGCAATGTCTAGCAGTGGTCTACATTTAAAATTCAAAGTTGACTAGTTTTGATCCCTAAAAGCGCAGTGTTTATTCCGTTGGGCAGCTGCACTTCTAACAGAATGGGAGTGATTGACTCTTGCTTTCCTCCTTTATATGCTGGAGGGTATGTTAGTGATGAAATGCCTTTTCTGTGTTTTCAACTGAGTCTGCATTTTTTTTTCTGAAATCTGCCTTCCATATAGTCATCTTTTTCTGACAAGTTTGGAAATGCTATTGGCATTATTGGTATGTTCAGTAATTTAGATACGTACTTACATGTCTGGTTCTATCCTACTTGGGACCTTTCTACATGTATTTCAGGATCGCCACAAAGCTGGCCCCGGCATCTCTGCTTCAGGGTATATACCTGTGGGTCTGCTGCTCTGGCTCTGCTCCAGATGCCTTATCCTGGGACCCAGGCTGGAGGGTGTGCTTCTTTTATGGTGATGACAGAAGGGCAAAAGGGAGAACCAAATAATGGAAGCATGTTTCAGACCTTTGCTGACATCATGCTTGCCTGGATCCTAGGTCACAGCCAGGTACACTAGGAGACTCTGTCAACAAGAGTGTGGATGTGAATGTACAGCACTGCGGGCAGGGAAGAGTTGGGATCAACAACTTAGTCTACTATAAGGACGAAATACACTGTTCACAAAGCTGAAATTTTCCTGTTAGCAAAATATGTAATAGCGTTAAGTTGTTGGCCTGAGAAATACTTATTCAGGAGATACTCAGGACTGGCTTTTAAAGCTTGTTCACCTGCAAGGTGATTTAGCATTCTTCGGCTGTATCACAGTGATATCTGGTGATGCCAGCATTACACAGATCTCCCAGCCACGACACACCTCTTTCACATTGTATGTAGAGGGTTTCATCTGGATTCATATGCACGTGCTCTTTTGTATAATGACCGCCAGAATGTTCAAACCGTTTTTGTACTGCCCTTTTCACATGTCATTGTCATAAGTGGCTTTTAAAATTTTATATTGTGCAATCATTGAGTCGGTGTTTTGAAAATTGCCTAACCATTTTCTTACTTTTATAGGACTTTTAGGTTGTTTTCAATTCTTTGCTCTTAGGCAGTAAACCCTGCAGTGAATACTTGTGTTTAATTTTTTTCTTTCTTTAAATTTTTTTTTTTTCCTGGAGATGAAATCCCAGGAATGTGAACTTTTTTTTGGAGGAAGGAGTCTTTGTATATAATACACTTTGCTACGCAAAAGGGATGGAGTTAGAGTTAGGGGATGCTTTTTGGAAGTATGAATTTGCATCCAGCCAAGCTTTTAGCATGAATATAAAGAAATTCTATCACAGTAGGACTGAGTATTATATAGATTCAGAGTAAGTGTCTGGATACATAATATTTAATGCTTAAAAATTTAAGTATCTCTCCTGCCTGTTATCAGTATTTGAACATGTTTTCACCACATCTAGTGAATGAATTTGAAAATAACAGAACATCAACAAAAGGAAAGAAGTTACAAATTGAAGCTTTTTATATGCACCTCTCTCCTTAAAAAAATTTTTCCTACTTTAAAAATAAAAACAAGATTTCACAATATTTTAAAGTCATTGCTTTCAAATTGGCAAATTGAAAGAACCAGTCTGGGGCTTTATTTTGTAGTAAACCGACAGTTGTGGACACCATTTGTGATAATGTTAGATCTTTCTCTGGGTTTATGTTGAATCCGTAGTTCTTAGGCAACTTACTAGAAAGGGACTCTAAAAAGTTCACAAGTCTGGATTTTAAAAGGCCAGCTTGAACTGTGTTGCTTTCTGTTTTCCAGGCAGGCCCCCTGGTCCTGAGATGGAATACTGCACTGACAGAGAGTCTTACTCTTTAGCTGCTGGCTTGGCCCTGGGCATGGTTTGCTTGGGGGTAAGCAGAGTCTGTGCCTTCAGATGCTTCAGTTACAACCGACCTCTGCTTGTTGAGACAAATAACCTTGACACTTTGCTCTGAATACCACTCTGCTTTACTGTGACTTGACTTAACCCTGATTCTCAGCTCTTTCTTTGTTCTGGATGTTTTTCAAAATGCCAGATTGGGGAATGGAGAGAAAGTGTAGTGAAGAGTGGGACTTTTAAGGTTTCTTCCCCCGTGACTTAGATGTAAGTGTTCATGAATGAACCAAGGGAATGAAGTTTCTTGAAAAGAGTTCAAGACATAAGATGAAGAAGTGGCAGCCCACTCAGTTAGAAAACAGGAAACAGTGGAAATGTGTGTATGAAGGGGAGCCTTAAGAGTCTGTGATAGTTACTAAATATAAACCATAACCCGCTTTTGGCGCCCTGGTGCTCAACATGTCCCAGAATGTTGCCATGATAGCAGCTGGTTTGTGACCCTATCCAAGAGACATAGTATAGAATGACCAGAAATTGCATTAAATTGCATTAAATGCCACCATCACCTAGAACGTGGGTTCTTTGAAGAACCACCAGAAACTGAATTGTGTAAAGAAAGGTCTGTTAGGTTTTTGACTCTTCACACTTGATGCGTGAACTAAAGAGGCAGATGATACAAGGGAAAAGCATCATACTGGGAATTAGGACCTGAGTTCTGGTCCTGACGAGTGAGTCACGTCGCTAAACGCGGCACTGTCTGGTGATTAAGCAACTTGGTAGATCGTAGAGCCAGGCTGCCTTGTTTATATCCTCACTAGCTGTGTGACCTTGGATGTAATCTCTTTGTGCCTCACTTTCCTCATCTATAAAATAGTAGCTATGTGATAGAATTGCCATATTAAGGAAGTTAACTCATGTTAAACACACCGAATTGTGCCTGGAAGAGAGTTAAGTGTTCAGGAAGTTATTTTTATTATTGTAATTATAGCTCATAGGCACAGAAATGGAAGGGTTCAGGTGTTCATGGTTCAGGTGCCATTGCGTACCACCTCGTATGTTCTTTAACTGTTAGTGCAGTTAACGGTATTTACTGAAATGAAAGTATTAACTTGTATGTAGATGAACTGTAATTTTAATGTGAATTATTAATAGATTGAGTATTAGCTCATGAGAAATACTTATTTTAATTGATAGCCCAAAATACCCAGCTGTGAAGTTAGTTTATTCTTTTCTTTGCCATGAGAGTGTGTTACAGATCTTCTTCCGTTGAGATTTCCTTTCACGTGTCTGTTCCTCCATTTTCCAGCATGGCAGTAATCTGATAGGGATGTCCGATCTCAACGTGCCTGAGCAGCTTTATCAGTACATGGTTGGAGGCCACAGGCGCTTTCAAGCAGGGATGCACCGGGAGAAACATAAATCTCCAAGTTATCAAATCAAAGTAAGTCCAAATGAAGCAACAGATTGAAATGCTGGAAGCTAAGAGGTCAATTTGAAAATAGTAGTTTTCATACCAACCTTTGTAAAATTTGTTAACTAAGTGTACGCTAGTGTTCAGAAGAATTTTATAATAATTCAGAACTCCTTTACACAAATAAACTTTTCTTTCGATAGGAAGGAGACACCATAAATGTGGACGTAACTTGTCCAGGTGCCACTCTGGCTTTGGCTATGATCTACTTGAAAACCAATAACAGGTACTGCATCTCCCCTGCCCATCCCTTGTCATGACAGTGTGACTCCGTTTCTGACCTCAGTAGTAAAACTAAATTACCTTACTTACTCCCCTGTGCTAGATCAGCCTGATTTTAGTGCTCTCAAATACTTCAAGTTATATAGATTTTTATCTAGAAATAGTATATTTTGTTATTGTAATGGTATCTGACAGTATAGTTGCCCATTTCTATTCATTTTTGTTTTTCAGTTGAGTCACTGACAATCCAGTGATATCCACATTCCTTTTCATTAATTTTACATGTTATTGTGAGGTCTGGTTGAATCAGAAATACTTAGCGTTACTATATTTCAGGTTACCATTCACAAAAGTGGTTTCTGCTTAGTTCAACAGCTTTCCTAATGACCCTACCTTCTGCCTCTGCAACATTGAGTAATTAGTGCTGACCCTTGAAAGTAGATGTTGGCATTTGTTTTTTACGTCTTGCATAGAAGAGTAAGTTGGGTAGGAGACATTAAACCATGTTTTAAGTCTTTTAATTTAAAGAGCATTTTAAGATTCAAGAAATTTTTCAGTGTTGTAAATAAATTCCTTTTTTAGAAAAACCGAGTATTTGCAAAATTAACAAAAAGTTTGGTTAAAAACAGATTTATTCATTTACTGTTGGGATAAATGTGTATGTCATTGCTTTCCTGGCATTGGAGATATTTCAGTGAACAAAATATAACTAAAAATATCTGCCCTTACAAAGCTTATAGTAAGATATACATACATACGTAATAAAAATTATGTTTGGAGGGTGGAAAGTACTATGGAAAAAAATAGGGCGGTGGTTGCAGTGGAGAGGAAATTCTTGAAATCTGTCTTGGAATTTTTATTTGTTTGTTTATTTTTTGGAGGAGAGGTAATTGGGTTTATTTATTTTTAATGAAGGTCCTGGGTTCAATCCCCAGGACCTGTGCATGCTAAGCACACACTGTACCACTGAGCTACACCCTCCCTGGGATTCTTGATTATTTTGTCCTCTTCTCGAGCAGTAATGCTTGCTGATATCCTCCACCAACAGATCCATTGCAGATTGGCTCCGAGCTCCTGACACCATGTATTTGCTGGACTTTGTGAAGCCAGAATTTCTCTTGCTTAGGGTATGATACTTTGCAGTTTTTCACTTCTTTTAAGATATGTAGTCTGTTTGTGGTTCTCAAGTTTAGCTTGCAAATATAAATGTCTCTACAAGGGAACCTGTAATGTTAAGCCATCATGCATATATGTAATTGATAGTATTCTTTTGAAATTTCCCAAATATGACTGTAGGAATTGCCAAGAAAGGCAACTACATTGGTATATAAGACTTGGAGTGACATTTCAACTTCCTCATATTATTATTCAGAACTTCCTAATAGCAACAAGGGAGGGACTTCATTACCACTTTGTTTTACATTCTTTCATTATTATTAAGGATGCAGTAACACTATTAAGGGTATAATTAGTGATAGTAATTGATATAATTTCCTCCAATTTTCCCTCTTCTTTAATGTTTAAATGTATGTTTTTAGCATATGGGAGGCTCTATGTAGATGGAACTATGAATAATTCTTATGTTCATGATTTTCTTTATGGAGCAAGTTTTCAAAAATTCTCTACAACTCCTCCAAACTTTGATGATGATCAGTTCAGTTTTTTTGTGATAAAATCTAAGTCTTCAGTTTATTTTAATGAGTAGCTTAAGTTGATACTGTATATATTTAATTTTTCAAAATTTCCATCAGTTGGGAACCGATTCTTAAGTTGTCCTATTTATAATGTTATCATTGTTGCAGAATCTATGAACTTTGCCTGCTGTAATTGATTTTTCTGTATTGCATTTTTAAGACACTTGCTCGATGCCTGATTTTGTGGGATGATATTTTACCAAATTCCAAGTGGGTCGATAGCAACGTTCCTCAAGTACGTGAGTATAATGAATATTATATCTTTAATCACATAAAATTATGTGGGATTTCCAAAACCCTATAAAATACTTTTGAAGGCAATATTGATGATTATGACATTTCTTTAATACATAGTAACTTTCATTTTAAGATTGTGTGCTGAGCACAGACCATAGCCTTCCTTTTTTGGTTACAGAGACCTAGAAATTATGATTTTTTTAAAAAACATTAAATGTATCAAAGGACCCTAAAAAAGTGTTTTTGATATTTTTATCCTGATTAAGTACACATTTATCTAAGATACTGTTTTACTTTGTGGGAATTTTTTTATCTTGTGTATAGTAAGTTGTTTTAATTACTTTATGGCATATGTACCCACTAAGCCAAATAATTAAAAGTAAGTAGACTGTTTTGTAAAAACTCCAAGTCAAATATTGTAACTAAACATTGCCCTTTAATTAACTGTCCATGTCCTCAGTATCTTTTTTTGGGAAAATAAATCTATCTTTGAGAATGCTAGAGTGTTTCCTCTATGTTTTAATAAGAAAATTTCAAAATAAAGAAAGGTTGAAAGAACTTTATACAAACATGTGTACAACCAGATTCTACAACTAATATTTTACTATATAAACTTGTTTTATCACATACCTGTCCATTTATCTATTCCTCTATCCAATCTATCATTTTTTGATGTTTCAAAGTTAGTTACAGACAGTAGTACACTTTTTCCCTTAGTATTTCAGCATGTGTATCATTAACATTAATTCAGTATTTACCCTGTTTCTTTTCCTTTTATGATAAAATGTATACATAATGAAATGCACAAATCTTAAGTGTGTCATTTGATAAGATTTGACTAGTGCATATGCTCGTGGAAACAGACCTTTATCAGAATGGCCAGAAGTTCCTTCCTGCCCCCTCCTACTTAGTATGCACTTACTCCCCACCCCCAAGGCAACCAATTTTCTGATTTTTTCCTGAGTGTATTAGTTTGTCTGATGTAGAACTTTAATGGAATCACATACAGTATATACCCTTTTGTTTGTGACTTTTTTTAACTCAGTGTGATTTTGAGATACTATTGAGTAGTGTCAATAGTTAGCCTTTTGATTGTTCAGTAGTATCCCATTGTGTGAATGTACCATAGTTTCCTCTCTTATTCTCTTTTGTTGAATGCCTAGGCTAGTTCCAGGTTTTGGTTATTGTCAAGCAATCTACCATAAATATTCTTATAGAAACATTTTTGTGGGCTTATGTTTTAATTTCTTTTGAGTAAATACTTAGGATTGGACTTACCATGGCATAGAGTACATAGTGTGTTTAGTTTTATAAGGACTGGTAAACCTTTTTCCAAAGACGTTGCACCGTTTTACACTTGGGCCAGCAGTGTATGAGAACACTGGCTGCTGCATGACTCGGCAGTGTTTGGTGATGTTAGTCTTTAATTTTAGGTCTGCTGGTCCGTATGTAATGATATCTTATTGTAGTTTCAGTTTGCATGTTCATTTTCATTTGCTTATTGTTTCTTCATATATCTTTTTGAATGAAATAATCTTTTTATATCTTTTGCCCATTTAAAAAAGTTTTTGTATTTGTCTTTTTATTATTGAGTTGCTAGAATTTTTTATATATTCTGGAAACATATCCTTTGTCAGATAAATGTTTTGCAAATATCCCGCTAATCTGTGGTGTGCCTGTTCATTTTCTTAGAATATTTTTGATGAGCAGAAAAATTTTTAAATTTGATAGTGTCTGATTTATCAATTTTTAATTATATGGTTGTTTTTTGTGACCTCTGAAAAAAAAATTTTTGCCTAACCTGAAGATTATTTTTTCTAAAAGCCCTGATGTTATAGCTTTTATATATAATTATGTAAATCATCTCAAAGTAATTTTGTTTATAAGGGTAAGGCCTGAGGTTTTCATTTTTAAAAAATACATATATTTTGTTATGCCAACACTGTTTGTTGAAAACACCCTCCTTTCCTTGTATTCCTGTGACTCCTTTGTCAAAAATCAGATGACTGTTGTCTTCTATTCTTTTTCTGTCTTTTCTACAGACTGCTGCGTTTCTAGTGATTTATCTTTATGTGTACTCACTTTCTTCAGGCATTTCGTTTTCCTTTTAGTCCATGAAGTGAATTTAAACATTTTATTTATTGTACTTTTTAGTTGTAAAATTTGCATTTTTACCTTTTGTTACAATTTTTGCTTTTTCTGAAAGGATTTTCTGTGTTTTCAGTCATTATGAGCATATTGTCCTTCTAGTTAGAAGAGCTGCTTTAAAATCCTCTTAACGCCAGCAGTGTGGTCATTTCAGGATTGTTTTCCTTTGTCTTTTCTTCTGAGAATAGGTTGCATTTCTTGTTCTTATGTTAGGTCATTTTGATTTGTATCTGGGACATTGTGCAGGTTGTCTTTTGAAGACTCTGGTTTCTGTTTTATTCCTCTCGAGTGTTGATACACATGTACATACATACACATGTATCTGTGTGTGTGTGTGTCCTCACAAATACACACACACACACACACAAATACATTTTGTGTCCAGCCTTATCTCTTGCTTGCCAGTTGTAATCTTAGTTCAGTCCTTTTATCCTATGTCCTTTCCTCAGAGTCTGCCCTGGTCACACATGGTTCATGGGTCAGGCAGACATTCAATTCCTAGCACATTTAGATGTCAAAGATATCAGTTCCTTTTGGAAAGTGCCCTTTAAAATGTATATTGTAGGAAGAAATTTTACTTTTTCTTCCATTCCCTCATTCAGCATATGTTTTTTGATCATTTGCAAATACAAGATGCCATTCTAAATTCTGTTACGTTTAAGATGCACCTGACTTACAGATTGCCTTCAAGACAACTTCAGTTTACTAAATTTACTAAGTTTAGTTTACAAAGTGAAATTAAACATGTACACAACTATATTCTTAAATTTATCTCAGCTCTTTTTTTAAACTTTTGTAGAAATGTGATCCTTGGACTTTTAATATAAAGTTATCTCTCGGACATTTCTTCTGCTTCAGACTTTATTTTAAATTTGGTCTTACATCAGGGATGCCCAGTAGGACATTCAGCAAGTTCACAGTTCTGTTTGTTGATACTGCCTGTTGCTCTCATTTTCTCCTAGTTCTCACCCACTTATTTCATTGATTCTGTAGCAGGGCCCCTTGTAGGGAGCAGCTTGGCATCAAAAGTGGGATTGAAAGGGTCACTTTGTAAACTGCTTATTTGTTCGAACTTAAGGCATGTTTCCAGTACAGTAACTAGCATCTTCATAGCACTTTTTCCTTCATAAAAAGCTTTACTGTACAACCTAGTGTCTTTTCTTTTGGGGGGTGTTGCGCTGTAAATTGTTCAAGTACTGCCCCCTGTGTGTGGGTGGGAACAGTGTACTACTTTTGGTTTTTTGTACGTCTGTGCATCCAGTAGACCATGAACTCCTCAAGGGTGGCTCCGGTGTCTTTTCCACCTTTCGTTCCTGGTAACCAGAGCACGGTAGCCAGAGCGCAGTACCTCACTGTTACATGGAAGACTGGTCCAAAACCACCCAGCTAGGAGGAGGTGGGACAAAACTGAAACTAGCTGTTAGGACTTCGGAGCTTGAGCTTCTTGTGTTAGACTCTACAAGACAGAGAAGATTGGGGTCTTTTTATTCATTCCCTGTGTGCCTCAGTCTGCCCTTAAGTGATTACACGTTTCCCTTTGATTCCTCCTTATATTTCTCTTTTTTTTTTCTTTTAACTTCAGGAGACTGTAGAAAAGGTAATAAGGACTAGATTGAAGAGTGTTTTTCCCCCCACAGTTATTTATAACCCACGCTTTTAGTGATGCTTTTAACACGTTGATCGCTGTGTCACTCAAATCTGGGTGACAGTTGTGTTTCCTCAGGGGCACCTGATCCACAGTAGGCGATCAGCATGTTAAGTGATTTATGACCAAGTGTGGTCTTGTGATAGAGTGGTACAGATCAGTGATGGTGATGATGATGGTGATAGCAGCTAACACTTAATAAAGAACCCACTGTGTACCAAGAGTTAATGTTAAGAGCTTTGAGTAGTTTCAGTCCTCTAATTCTCACAGAAACCTAGAAGGTGGGAACTTTATTGTGCTCATTTTACACGAGGCACGACTTGCCTGCGGTCACAGGGCTAGTGAGTGGCCCTGCTGGGATTAGAACCCAGGCCTTAAAGCTCCAAGGGTACGTGCCCTTTTGAAGACAAAAAGGAGCTTATAAATGCCAGCTGTCAGAATAGAAGTATTCCGTCCTGAATGATGTTACTGCTAAGTATATGAATGTTATAATCAGATTATCCATGTACATATTAATTACTCACTTTGGAGTTGTATCAGTTTTTTCAGAATGTCATTCAATTTCTGTATAAATAACATTCAAAATTAAAAATAAAGACGAGAGGAAGGAAAAAAGATGGAAGTGGTTATCAGTCTGTGTTACACAGCCAACATAATTGCTTATCTCATTGAGATTATCAGAAAAGGTATTTTCAAGTTTTTGATTTGGTATTTGAATTTGGTATTCTGAATACTTACTGGTTTATTATAGAAAGCATCCTGAAATGTAACTCCTCTGAACAGTCTTCTAAAAAGACTTACAGGAATAAGTCTTCAGAGTGTTATTTCTGTGTACTTGCATATTTTTAGAAAATAAATAGCTTTATCTTTTTTATTTATATTTTTAAGTAAAGAGAATCAAATCAGTTCTTGGTTGTTAAAGCTAGATATTCTGTGTATCTTTTTAAAATACATTCTCATTCACTATGTGTACTAAAAGGAAAGGGATATGTTTCTTAACAATTCTTACAGATTAACATATTGACAGTTTGGCTTGGCTAGGCAGTCTGGTAACGTACCTCACCTCTGGTAGACAGGGAGGTTCATACTAGAAACGTTTGTGAGGAAGAAGTCAGTGTCTCTGATTAGAGTCTTCTCCAGTTGCTTTTTTTCCCCACTTTTCTTACTGCTTCCCCTCTCCTCTGCCCCATCTCTACTCTGTGGCCATCATCTTTGCTTTTCAGTTCACAAGAGTGAAATATTATTACTCTGTTATTGATTCATAATATACTTAAGTCCTCCAGTTTATATTCATTCAGTCCTATTCAGTTATTTGGCCCATCTTAGATTTGAAATATGATTGCATCCAATATGATGAAAATACAGGCCTTTGAATGAAATGGTTTGGTAAAGCTTTTTTTAAATGTAATATGGCCAAGCTAAGCAGTATGTTATTCTTCAAATTATTAAATACTTGTAACTTGATTATTAATGTCCAGGTATTCTTGCTTTCTGTTTTGACAGATTATAAGAGAAAATAGTATCTCTCTCAGTGAAATTGAATTGCCTTGCTCAGAGGATTTGAATTTGGAAACTTTGTCGTAAGTCATGTAATGTGTAATACAAACTAGCTACTTAAGCATCTGTTGAGTAAATAAATTGAAATATAACGTGTAGGAGAGATGCTGTCCTTGATTTGAGTAATTCTGAATCCTCTGTGTTTCTAACCATTGTTTATCAAATATTCACAAGTTTGTTTTTTGTTTAGCTCCCTAAAATACAGAGTTCTTATCCTCAAAAAGTAATATCGGAGATTTAACTTCTCCGTATCCCTCTTTTATCCTTTCCATTAAAAAAAATTGGCAGTGATTTCTAAAAATTATTTTCTTTTGCTGCATTTGAAACAGTATAGGCAAGAGACAGACGTTATCAGTAGGAGCCACATGGTGCTTCCACTGAAGAAAACACTGCAGAAATCTGTTGATTGGGTAGAGGCACAACTGAGCATTCCCAAAAGAATATCAACTAATTTAGAGAACAGGAGTATTTATTATTTTTACCCACAAATAATAGTAATAGTGAACTTTAAAGCAAAACAAGGACAATATTGAAATTTCTTGTGTTCTGTTTTCAGGCAAGCACATGTCTACATAATTGCAGGAGCTTGTTTGTCTCTGGGTTTTCGATTTGCTGGCTCAGAAAACTTATCAGCATTTAACTGCTTGGTAAGAAAGAGCTTCGTTTACTCCATTCTATTTTCTTTTTTGCAGAGCCTTAGTATTCTTCTTTCAACCTAAAATTTTTTCTTTGTTTTTCCAGCATAAATTTGCAAAAGATTTTATGACTTATTTGTCTGCGCCTAATGCTTCTGTGGTAAGTCTTTTTATGATGATTCTCCTGGGGAATAAAATTAAGCTTAAAGAAAATTCGCTGATAATTCAATTACTTATGTGTTGCCAAATATCTGTGCAGTTTGTTTGAGTTTAGAATGGGAAATTTGAAGCTTTGGCTCATCTTTGTATTTTTGTTCTGGGGTGTTAATCAGGTGAGAATATGATTACCTGATTCACCAAATGAAGGATGCACAGGTATCTAATTCTTGTGACAAGAGAACAAATAAGAAAAGCCGTAATCTTCATGGATTGTTTTTTTCAAATTTTTTAAAGCTGTAAGCGTTTATAGTCTAATGATGGCTGGTTTAGTTTCGATAATAAAGGAAATGTAGCACCAGGGTTATCGTGTATCATCGCTTGCGTTTCCAGACAGGTCCTTACAACCTGGAGACTTGCCTGAGTGTGGTGCTACTGTCTCTGGCCATGGTGATGGCCGGCTCGGGGAACCTAAAGGTTTTGCAGCTCTGTCGCTTCTTGCACATGAAGACAGGTGGTGAAATGAACTACGGTTTCCACCTAGCCCATCACATGGCCCTTGGACTTCTGTTTTTGGGAGGAGGAAGGTAAATGAATATGTTTTTCCTCAATGAAAAGATCTCGTGAGCACGATCTCTATGAGTGACTTATTTTGATTTAGAAGCATGAAAATTTTCGATTCTCACTAGCTGTTAGCTTATCTAGGGGCATTATTACACTTAAAAAGGCTTTTTAAAAATAGTTTACCCAACAGTTCCTGCCCCACTTAGCAGAGTTACCGTCCTCTCTCTGATATACTTGGTTGGCATCACTGCGTTTCTCAGAAGAGTCTGTACTCAGTAGTTCATAGCATCACTCTTGTTCCTCACTGTTTAATGATTTTACTCTCCTACTGAACTGCTTTCTCATAACGGTCATGAACTCTATCAGTCACCAAATTCTGTGAGTTTTCCTTCGACTCTGTGGCTTGCTGTTTAACTCTCTTACTGTTGTCTTTTGATGACAGAATTATTAATATTTTTCTTTTATGGTTTGTACTTTTTTGTCCTTCTTATGAAATATTTCCTTAACCACAAAAAGTGAAAATATTTTCTTACTTATTTTATAGAAGATTTTTAGCTTTTCCATTCACGTTTAGATTTAAAGTCTACCTGGAACTGATTTTTCTGTATGTTTTTTTTCCCCAGTTGATGCCCTACTGTTATCAGTTTATCCTTTCTCCACTGTTCTGCAGTACTACCTTTGTTATAAATTAAATATCTTTATGTATGTTTTTATTTCTGGACTGTCATGTTCAGTTGTCTGTTTTTCTGTACTTTCACAGCACCCTATTTGTCTTTATTAGTGTGGTTTTATGGTAAGATTTGATATCCGGTAGAGGAAATCCTCCAAACTGGGATTTCTTCTTCAAAAATGTGTTTTTCTGTTCTTGACTCTTTGCCTTTTATATAAATAGTGGAATTCATTTGCGATTTTTCCACACTAAATAACCTGATAAAATATTGATCAGAATTGCATTGAGTCTATCCATCAGTCTGGAGGAATTGAAATCTGTTACAAAATCGAGTCTCTTCACCTGTCAGTATGGTGTATTCCTTCATTTATTTAGCTGTAGTTTATGTGACCTTGGCCAATGACACAATTTCTACAAGTCAGTACATTATTTACACTCTTCTTTAAGAATGTATTAAACACTGGAACGCACCTTTCCAGAAGTACAGAAGTAAAGATTATTAGAAAGGTGCGCCTTTTTTTTTGACAGATTTTGTAGAACTTTCTTCCTTTATCATTTATTTGTATTTTGGGGGGAGGTAGGGTTTATTTTATTTGTTTGTTTGTTTGTTTATTTTGATGGGGGTACTGGGGATTGAACCCAGGACCTCATGCATGCTAAGCACTCACTCTGCCCCTGAGCCACACCCTCCTTCCTCCTTTATTGTTTAGAATTAAGAATGGTTAAGGAAATATTACTGTGCAAATTCTTATTTTATGATTTTTTAAACTAACTGTCCTTTCAAAATAAGCCCTGCATTTATTGTGTTCTCCTGTTCCATCTCTTCTCTCGTCTCATCACACACCGCATGACCCTGCTTGCTCTTCTTTCATGCTCAGTACGTTTTCTCCCGTTCTGCTGCTGCTTTCCTATCGGTTTCTTATCTTTGAATAGTTACATGTACTCTGTGACAACATTTACATTTCTCATAGCATAGTTACACCCTTATGCTTAATTTCAAAATTTCTGACATTAATATCTAATGTTTAGATTTTGGTTTTATCAAAGTGGTAAAGAGAAATGGCCTAGTCTATGCATTTGTCAAAATAGATGTATTTCCATATTTAAATTTTGAAATCTCTTCTTCATTAAATATAAGTGTGATGATAGATGCTCGTTCTTTCTTAACACCCCGATTGTTTAAAAAGACAGGGGAAAAAGATTTGGGGATCTGTGTATGTGTATACGTGTAATAAGAGATATATGTATATTGACTAGCGACAACAGTGGTTTTATGTGATGTCCTGAGCCATCTTGCTTTCAGAATATCTAAAAGAAAAACTCTAAAAGTTCAGACTAATCTGCCTGTTTGCCATGCTGAATTTGAGCAACAGTGAAATAACTTAAGGAAAATTTCAAAAGAGTTTATTTTACTAAGAATTATGTGGCCATTTTAAATGAGTTTATCATATTGATAAGGAAAAAAACTTTCTTTTTCAAGGAATAGTTGTTTATACATTCATCGTAACTTTTTAATGATAGCTTTTGCCTGGTTTATATAGTCTGTCATTCCAAGGAAATGCATGCTTTACAGAAAAGGAAAAAAATATTTGAGATACCGAGTGAAAAACCCTGTACTTTTAGAAGTAAGGTGTCTGGGATTGCCTTCATGGTTCTCACTACTGTGCTCTGAAGTATGAAACTTGGCTTACTAATTCAGGTTTTGAAATTTAACTTTTGTGGGAAGTTGCTTCTCCATTAAATAGTAGATGATGTTGAAGTGGCTTAAGGACTAACTGTAAAGTAAAATGTTCAGAGCATTGACATACTTGTATTTATCAAGGCCATAGTTCCGTCAGTATGCCTTGCCACAGCACCCCAGTTTCCTGATTCTCGAGAATGCCGTGGAGGTTTGCCTGGTGGGACTAACAGCATGTGTCCCTCCCGGCTGTGTTCTGCAGGTACTCGTTGAGCACATCAAACTCTTCCATTGCCGCCCTCCTCTGTGCCCTGTACCCGCACTTCCCAGCTCACAGCACTGACAACCGGTGAGTCTAGTGATTTCCCTCACATGATCTTTCTCAGGTTCTCTAAGGGGATAATCTGATTGTATTTTGTTTGCATGGACTCATTTCTAGATTGGCTTTATTCTGTTCTTGAACTTAGTTATCTTCCTGGGTAAATCTTTTGAAAAGGTTCTCTCACAAAATATTAAGCCTGAAGAGTCCTTTGGACATCTGATGACTGCTCTGTCTTCTGCCGTGCTCCGATCAGGGGAACTGCCCTAACCCCGAACAGGGTTATATTTAGGGAAAAAGTCATCATGCAAAATATAGTAGCCAAGAGGAGCTGAATACGTTTTGGCAGAACTGTTCGATTCCAAGAGAGGAATTTGTCTGATTTAGGGGCAATATCTGTATGAATTCAATTTTTTCCCTCTTTAATGCTGAGAAATTTTGTATAAATGACAGAGGAGGGACAAGACAAGCAAAATGTGGCAAAGAGTCAGACAATATAGAAGGGGCAGTGAGCAGGAGAACCTCAGACGTGTGGAAGCAGCCTGATAATACAGAAGCTCTGCCTTTTAGAGCACAGAGAACCACCCACACTTCAGTCTCCCTCGGAGTTTCAGGCGTAGCTATTCTCTGCTGTTTGTGGAGGAAGGGGAAAAACTAGCTCCTGTATCCCAGTGGCATCTGAGATGACCTGTGAGCTCAACCGAAGGCCCCCCAACAGTCTGCCCAGAGAAGGATCAGGAGAGGGAGTGTCCACTGTGGTGACTAAGCCATCATTTAAAACTGCAGTGTAATGCGTCGCTGGGAATAAGGATAGATAGCTGTTGTACAGAAGTAGCCTGATCTGAAGTCCAAACTTTAATGATAGGTGGTGCATAAGAATACGGCTGTTAATATAACTGATGAGTGGTCTCTCACTTGTCCGTTTAGGGAAGATGTCTCCAGTTGAGGTCAGCGATCGGCTAGGGCATGGCGGAGACCCGCCCTCACGTGCTGCTGGGCAGAGTTTCAGTTGGTTCAATTATTATGGACAAAGCGATTGGTGCCAAACATTAAGAACCTTTATGTAACCGATACATATCTGTTTTCTCTGGCCTTGATTGATTCGATTTCTAATAGATTTATAGGGGCGGGTAGATTTGGATGGGAAGAGGGGAGGATAAAGATACAGCTGAAATTAAATAAAAATGTATTTGAAGTCTCATTTTATCCTTCCTTTATGGGGTCTTAAAATGTAAAACCTTTTTATATGTTTAAATTATAAAATATAAACTTTAAATCTTAGAACATTTTTTGAAAACTCAGAAAAGGACACACGCAGCAAGAAAAATATTGTCGTATCTTACCCATTAATTTGTGGTACATGTGTTCCGGGTGTGTGTATGTATCTGTGTACAGGGGCTTATACGTAGAAGAGCTTTGCTATCTGAGGAAAACTGTCACCCTTTCTTTCCCTCTCTTCTTCCCTACCAACCCTTAAGAAAAGAAGAGAAAGAAGTGGAAGTAAGCCTCTTAGAAGGCAAAAAGAGACACCTGTGTTGACTTTATAAGTGATTGGTTTATTAGTAAATATTTTCATGTTTGGATCATTTTTGCTTCCCTATAAAACCTCTTAACTGTGGAAACTCAAGTAACAAATTCTTGTCAAGGATCATGTGTCTGTAAGTCTTTAAAGAGAATTTCTCCATTACTTTTTAATTAAATCTCATCTTCCTTTAGGATTGCTGTCGCTGGATGCTGTGTCTTGGCTCAGCTCTTGCAGACTGTAGGGCTCATGCCGTCGCCCCCTGTGTTACCACCTCTGTGTTCTCTGTGAGCAGGTATCATCTCCAGGCTCTCCGGCACCTGTACGTGCTGGCTGCAGAACCAAGACTTCTGGTGCCTGTGGATGTGGACACCAACACGCCCTGCTACGCCCTCTTAGAAGTCACCTATAAGGTAACTCTCTCCCCTGTTGTTTATTTGTAATTTCATTGCCGCTCATCCATCTCTGCAAGTCAAAATGTTTTGAAAATGTCCTTTAAAGGATGACAACAGTGAGTTGAACTCTCATAAAAATTGAAGCTTTCACAGTTCTTGTACATCCTGCCAGGCCATTCAGGCTCGTTCATTGTCTGTGGGTGTAAGACCTCAGAGCGCATCAGCTGCTCGCTTGTCTTTAGAGCTTGTAGTTTGAAAGTGACCCTGTTAACTTGACATAGCTGATAGTAGTGTTCCAAAAAATGAACTGAGTTCGGATGACTCTTAGATTTGTTAGCAGAGTGCTTTAAAGCGCAAGGTTTTGTATTTGATGAGAGAGATCATTGATTTAGATGCACAGATAGATTATAAATCATGTCTCTTTCCTTCAGAAAATTGTTAAATGCCTTCTGTGTGTTGAAACTGCGTAGGGCTCTGGGGTACGAAGTTGAGATGACGTTGCCTTTCCTTAGGGACTTCTGTCCACTGGGGAGTCAGGCATGGATACAGTGAGGATAGAGTGTGATGATGGGAGGTGTGTGTCGAATGCAGGAGGAGCAGAGGAGAAGTGTTCCCCTCCAGCACTTCTGGGATTTGGGAGGCCGTCATAGTAGACACGGTGTCTGGGCTGAGATTTGCCGACTGAGCTGGGCACGTTCCCAGCAGAGAAGACAACACGTGCGGAAAGGCAGTGGCCTCGCAGGTGCAGGTCCGCAGCCCTCCCCGCAGGTGAAGGGCAAGGCTGAGAGCGGTGGAAGGTGGTGCCGGCTCTGCAAAGGACCATAGACGTTAGCCCTTCCAGACCTGAGTACTGGAGAGGAGTTTATGCCATTTGACAAGCTGTCTACAAACCGTGGGGAAAGGGAAGGGTAGAGTGATGTCTCTTTTTGTAGCCTCCCCTGACTATGTAGTGAGCTGTGACAGTTCTTTTGCATTTGTAAAGGGCACTCAGTGGTATGAACAGACCAAAGAAGAGTTGATGGCTCCTACCCTTCTTCCAGAACTCCACCTTTTAAAACAGGTAAGTGGGATGTGATTTAGGAAAATATATCCAAGGGTTAAATTCAAACGGAATCAGCATAGCAGTAAAGATGGCTAAATAAAAGCCTGTGCTTTCCCTGTGTTTTATGAGAAATAGGAAAGCAGCAGCAGAGGGAACAGTCACGAGGAATGGAGGTCTTTACTCAGAGCGTTCTCCTGTTGGTTAGGTGGCCTGAGAACAGGAGTCCCATTCATTTCCTTCTGGAAGTGGAGCTTGTTACGTCTCTGTCTTTTTTTTTTTTTTTTAACTTTTATTTCCTCTGAGAAGCTTGAGTTTCATTTTATTGAACTAGCACTTTCCAAGCATTGGATTGACTATTTACATTTATCTTGACAGATTAAAGTTAAAGGCCCACGATACTGGGAACTGCTCATGGATTTAAGCAAGGGGACACAGCACTTGAAGTAAGTGTGTGGAATTTCTCACGTGGATCTGTGAAGGGACTAGAAATATCTGGGAAGGTATAAATTACGGATTATAATCTAAAATGCTCCTTGTCACCCTTTAATCTCACCCAGAACAGTATGTAGGGTGTGTACTGAATAAAGTGGTCTGTATCTTTGAAACAGTTTGTATTAGAAAATAAAATTTTAAATTTAGAAATCAAATCCTAAATATTTATATTAATTCACTGAGAAACTTGAAGTGACTTAAATTGAGACAGTAATGGAATTGTCTTTTGGAGCAATAATGAAAGATTTAGTTTAAGAAAACGAGGCTGATTTATGTGTCCACAAAGGGAACTTTGTAACAATTGGTGTTTGTCAGATCCTATCTTCTGTAGCATCTCTTTACCATTCTCTTGTTAGGTTGGTCTCATAAAATTAAGGTTCTGGTAGATTGTTTTTGGGTTGAAATAGTCATATGCAAGTAATTACTTCAATGAAGTAAGAGAGAGAATGTTAATAATTTTACACTGCAGGTGTGTAAATTAAGTCTTTAAATTTCCAGAAAGTTCTGTCTTTAGATTTGTAACATTTTTTTTTTCTGTAAACCAATCAATAGATACTTACAGGGGATATAAAGAAGTGTTAGATAAAATACTGCATTTAAAGTTCACACTGAGCAGGTAGAATGCCTTCTTGTTTAACAGGTTCCATGAATGTAGACACAGAGAAAAGCAGAACTTTTATTATGACTTTCTTTGATGGACTGATTTAGTTCTAGACACAGTAGGTAACAGTGCACCTTGGTGGAAAACGGTGAAGACTTCATCTCCTGTGAACATGGTATCGGGAACCACTGTATTTCTAGCCAAGAACTGCAGTAATAACTCACATTAAATTTATTTTTGTCTTCTTTCAGGTCAATTCTGTCCAAGGATGGGGTTTTATATGTCAAGCTCAGAGCGGGTCAGCTCTCCTACAAGGAAGATCCAATGGGATGGCAGAGTTTGTTGGCCCAGACCGTTGCCAACAGGAACTCCGAAGCTCGGGCTTTCAAGGTAGTGCTGATGGGTAAAAACTGAAGCGTATTCTCATCACAAGAAAAAAATACTTATAGCTCTGTGTGGTGATGGACGTTAGATAGAATTACTGTGGTGATCATTTTGCAGTATGTACAAATATCGAATCATTATGTTGTACAACTCAAACCAATAAAATGTTATGTGTCAGTTATATCTCAACTTAAAGAAAACCCCAGGATTGAAGGGTGAGAGGGAGTAGGTTTGAATCCCACTAGTCTACCCAAAGTGCATACTTACATGATGAGACTGAGTACCATTTAGGTAGATCTGCTCTCTCTGATCACCGCAGGTTGTAAAGACTGAGTGACCTTGGCCTGTTGGGGCTATTTTATGTGGCAACCATTATAAAATATGGGCCCTCTGCCAGGATTCTAAGGCTGATTTACGTTTAGTGGCAGGGACAGTCAGAATGTACCTTAACACTAAAAAAAATTTAGCTTAATAACCTTACTTATTAAACCTCAAATCCACCAAGATTTACTTAGTTCATGGCAAAAATAAAAAAAAAGATCTTTGCAAGGTAGCACTTACTAGTTCTTATGACTGGGCCTTTACAGTAGTTTCCAGGGAGTAAGCAGACATAGTTGACATCAGTGAATTCTGTTTGTCAGCATTTGATAGGTTCTCTATGAAATACTTTTGAAGGAGTTTTGGAGAGAGTTTAACCTGAATTAGCTCTGTTGCTTTTATATACACTGGAGCCCATCTCAAAGACCCTAACCCAATTTGTAAAGAAAAGAGATGTTTAGACTTGAGTTTGAATGGGGGAAGTATATAAAAATTAAAAGATATCTCAATTTCCTGCCTGCTGGGAGTTCAGAAGTGAAATATAAACCTCGATGGAAAATGGTAATACCTTTGTATTCAGTTTTCAGCCTTGAACCTCGAGTGATAGTCTCCCCCACCCTTTTTTTTTTCAGTTTTTTTAATTGTAAAATACACCTAACAGTTTACTGCCTTCATCCTTCTAAGTGTACGGTTAAGTGGTACTGAGTATATTCATGTTGTTGTGCTACCATCACCACCATCCACCCGCAGAGCTCTTTTCTCGCACAACTGAAACTGTCCCTGTTAACCCTAACTCCCCATCCGCACCGACCCCGCTCCTCTCCGCTCCTCCAGCCCCTGGCGCCCACCGTTCTCCTTTCTCTCTCTAACTTTGATGGTTCCAGTGACCTTCAGATGGCACTGGTCTTTTTGTGAGTGGCTTATTAGAGTGATAATCTGTATTCTTTGCCTTTTCAGTAACAATTCTGGTTTCTAGTTTATCTTTCAGTTAGTTAATGAAGGAGGGGAAAGCCTTTCGGGGTGAGTTGTGTAAGAAAGCCCTATTTCTGTTAGGCCTTTTGATAAATCAGTAGCTTGTGGCAGCTTGTGCAAAAGCTGCTTGTAACTTTAGAACAGGTTGTTGAAGCGCTAGCAAGTTTTAGTCTTGGGTTTTGTGGGAACATTGTGTGAAAGAAATGAGGTCGATTTTTTACAACTGCATGCGTTACGGTTTGAGTAGTAATGGGAAGAATCCTTATTGTCTCACTTACACTTGTTGTTTGTTTTTTTTTCAGCCTGAAACGATTTCAGCGTTCACTTCTGATCCAGCACTTCTGTCGTTTGCTGAGTATTTCTGCAAACCAACTGTGAACATGGGTCAGGTATATATAATACGGTTTGCTCAGCTCTAAGATTCGAATTTGTTACTGTTTCTGTCTGTGGACACCAGCAGAAACCTGTAACATCCGGCTCTATCTCGGATGTTGATGACATGCCGCAGGCACATTGGATGATTTTTATTTGACAAATGCAGATTTTCTATAGTCTAAAGCTATTAAATTCAGTAACTTCCTACCATGGTAGAAGAAACAACTTAAAATTGTAGGACACTAGTTTTGACAGGTGATACTTTCTCATGTTCTTTCTCAGACTGGTCCTTGTGTTCAGTGTTTACTGCCTGTCCCTTGTTTTTACTTAATTTAATTAATTCTTGTTTTCTCTTTTTTCTTTTAACATTTTTTATTGATTTATAATCATTTTACAATGTGTGTCAAATTCCAGTGTAGAGCACAATTTTTCAGTCATACATGAACATATATATATTCATTGTCACATTTTTTTCTCTGAGCTGCCACAAGATCTTGTGTATATTTCCCTGTGCTCTACAGTGTAATCTTGTTTGTCTTTTCTACAATTTTGAAATCCCGTCTATCCCCCCCCCCCCCCGCTGCCCCCTTGGCAGCCACAAGTTTGTATTCTATGTCTATGAGTCTCTTTCTGTTTTGTATTTATGCTTTGCTTTTTTGTTTTTGTTTTTGTTGTTGTTGTTTTCTCTTTTCTAACCTTCCTTTTGTTGGTCGTAAAACTGTTATCTTCAGGATTCAAAGGGTGCTGGCAGATCTTTGATTTAATCCGTCATCTTAGGTGGCAGGGATTAGATGTGGGAGCTAGGTGATCTGGAATCGATGGCCTGTTGCCTACAAGCGTGTGTGGCCTTGGGGAAATTTTTTCAACCTCTGTGAGGTGTAGTTTCTTTATTTCTAAAAGTGGGATTATAATAGAGCCTACCTTACATTGTTGTTTTGAGAGTTGAGTGATGTAACCTTCCTGCCTCTTATTTATTGAATCTGTACTGTATGCTGGGCACTCTGCTCAGTACTCTTTGTAAATTTGTCGTTTGTTTCTGCCCCTGAGGGTATGTGCTTTATTGTTCTGGGTTTATGGATGAGGAAACTGCCACTTACAGGCATCATATGCCCAAGATCACACAGCTAGCTAGTGAGGGCTGGGCCTGCGCTCCAGGCCACAGGTCCCTGGGGGAAGCCCGTGCCTGCCCTTAACCCCATCTCGACTTGGCCCTGCTGCCTCCCCCACACTGTTCTGCTCAGCGTTTCTACTCCATCTTTGTGGATGCCGGGAGCCCTTTCTGGATCCTGTTCTTGCCAGCCCAACCCAAGTCGTATCTCTGTTCATTTTGCCCAGCTTGATCCCTTCCTCTCCTCTACTGCAGTTATGTCCTTAACTGTCCCTTGGGACTTAATTTTTGTTGTATTTTATTAATATTTAATGTTGCATGCACTGTGATTTATAAAGACCTAGCTGTTTTACCTTTTTATATCATTCACTGCAGAACTTAATGGACCGTAGGAGTTGCTGTATAGTTGTTTTTTGAATTGATTTTGGAATATACATTGATGTGCTACAAAAAGATTCTGGTTTTCCACAGAAACAGGAAATTCTGGATCTCTTTTCTTCAGTGCTGTATGAATGTGTGACTCAGGAGACCCCAGAGATGTTGCCGGCATACATAGCGATGGATCAGGTATGGTGCAAACAACTGTTCCAGTTCTGATGAGATTGATCTTGTATTTCAGGTAACATACCGAACAATGAGGTGAGGTTCCCTACCTGTCCATCTTTTTAGTTTCTCATTTTCTTTTAGAATTTCAAAAAAGGAATCCCTGCCAAAGTTGAAAGCTCTGTACATACCAAAAGCTCAGAATTTATGATCTCTGGAGTGCCGCTTGGTGGGCTGTCTTACCCCAAGGTTTCCTGTTCTCTCCTCCTTGCCTCCTCTTCTCACTAAGAAAGAAAGAGCATGTTCCCTCCCTTTCTCCCCTAGCATCCTTGTGTGGTCTCTTGCCTCCCTGCTGACAAAGCCTCTTCATGGACATTATGCAATTGAGGAGTAAGTGAACAGTGCCCCGGTGATGGCAGTCACCCCTGTGCGACTAGGCTGGCAGAGGTCGTGGCGTCAGTATGTAGGGATTTAGGGAGCTGGAGTCACTTTTTTATTTCTTTCATATTACTGCTGTTTTAAAAGAGCCTGAAAGAGAGGTAATGCAGAAGATAATGCCTGACAACATTCCTAAAGGATTGGACTAATTTACTCACTTTAGGTTATTAATAATACATATGTCTTTTAAATAGTTTCATATGTTTCTGGCTCAATTTTTTAATTAATTTATTTTTTTTTAATCAATTTTGCAGTTAAACCAAGCTAATAGTTCTCTAACTTGGCTAAAATTTATGTGGAAAATCTTAACAATACAGATCCTCCAAGTCCCATTCCGTAGCTACTGCATCAGAATTTCTGAGCTCTGTCGTCCAGGATCTATAGTTTTGAACAGCTCTTTGAGTGAATATGATATAATGAGTTCACAGATGAGAATTTGGGACTCAGTGTCTAAAGCCAAAGGAAGTAATCTCTAATGTAAAAATAATCTCTACTGAAAAGCTCAGTGGGAAAATGCAGGAGGTAGTTTGCAAAAAACCAGGGTTAACTTAATGTAGCGTTCTCAGTTAGAAGGCAAGTTCCAGTATAACCAAGTAGGCCTAGAATGCCGTCATTGTCTGACATTCACCTTTTTTGATTGGTAAGTGTGAATAAATGATGTCCGCACTCTTACTGCTTCTCGTAGTGTCTCTATACAGCAGCCAAGTAATGAGTTGTGTTTTTCAGTTGCTGACTGAGTGTGTGTTCTTCTCTTTTTATGCTCTGAACCTTCACCCCCTCGCAGTCGCGGGCAGGTATCTATAGAACATACCTTCTGGTTGCAGCCGTGGGTACTTTGCAGATGTGTCCCAAGAACAGCATTATCAGTAATATTGTTTTTGCCCTCTGACCCCTGGGATCCCTGGCCTGATCCTGGCCACGTCATTGTAACCAGCCTGGGTCTCCCAGAGGTGACTGGCTGTAGACCTGTTGAGTTTTCATTTTTCAGAGCCTTTGAGCCAAGAATGAGCTCATTTGCCTTTGCTGCTTTTTACATGAAAGTTGTTCAAAGACAGTGGGCCATGTATCTAAACCCAGTAAAGGGCTCCTCTGTGGGGCAGAGTGCATCAAAACAGAGTGGGGTCCCCTCTGCTCTTCGTTGGTTTTATGAACCACATTTAAGTGACATTCTCGTGTACAACTCCAAGGAGGTGACAGAGCATCTTCACTCCGTCATTAAGTTGGTTGCTGTCCTCTTTTCTCCGCAAGGCTGTGAGAAGACTGGGAAGAAGAGAAATGTCCGAGACGTCTGAACTCTGGCAGATAAAGTTGGTGTTAGAGTTTTTCAGCTCCAGAAGCCACCAGGAGCGGCTGCAGAACCACCCGAAACGAGGGCTCTTTATGAGCTCGGAGTTCCTCCCTGTTGTGAAGTGCACTGTTGACAACGCTCTGGACCAGTGGCTGCAAGGTAGTAACAGGTTGTGCCCCTCGTGCTTTCAGGCTGCACTGGAACTCAGGCGTTCCTGTTCTAACGTTCTCATTGGTAAGCAAGGCAAGCCTGAGTACAGTCCAGAATGGCTGCGGATGAAACGGTTCCGGCTAGGTGAATTAGACTCTGATTATCTGCTTTAACTTCCTTAACAGGTGTATTTAACTCTGCTTTATGAGCCAGGGGGCGAGTATACGTGTAGCTTTTTAAACACCACTTGACACTTAGGAAGCTGGTGTATCTTTTCTAGCGTCAGATCGTGCTTCCTTTCCAGTGCTTCTCTCTTCTGTTCCTTAGCGGTGTGGCCTGTCACCTACCTGAGGCCCTTTTTGGTGCCTCCACCCTGTGCACACTGAAAGCTTGATGTGTGCTTAGAGGGAACGCTTGCTTTGGTAGCTCTGAGTCAGTCAGTGAGAACCTGGAACTTCATTAACTATGGCTGTCTGTCAGTGGAAGTACTGACTTGTGACTGCAGTGAGGTGGTGAGGTTATTCCTCACAGTGCAGAAGTAATGATGCCTCATGTGAGGCAAATGGTGGGGCCTTTTGATAAATGGAAAGCTGTCTGATACGTAATATATGCTTGAGATGGATTTTTAGTAGTCAGTTCCTTGATCTGTTTATTCTTTTCGGTTCTAATGCTTCTAATACATGTCTGACAGCAACCTGCTTTGGGTAAATACTGGCCCTGGTAATATCAGTAGTAACTGATATTGAATTGAACTGAATCAGTTCTTGATTCTTTAAAGTTGCTAGTAACTGACAGAACCTAGGGTTGTGAATATAATTAAATTGGAAACTAGCTGTCCCATTGCACCTGGCTGAGGCTTCTCTGTCTGCCCGCCCCCGGCTCTGAGACTTGCTTCTCCCAGGTACCAGCTGCAATGGCTTTTCTGTATTTTACTTAGACAGGAGATAGGAATGAGGGGGTAGGTGGAAGGAGGGGGAAGAAAGGTTGATTGGAGCCCATCTTCACCCAGCTTTAGAGCCGGGGTGGGCTCTGCCTAATCACTGAAGGCTAGGTCAGGTGGGTGCAGGGGAGGAGGGAGAGGGCGAGGGAGGGCCCCATCCCAGAGAAGGGTGATGGGGGCGGAGGGTGTGGGGCAGTGGTTTTTGGCAAACACGAGGGAGTACCTTGCCTTCGCATTTCCCGCCTGCATCCTTCTCTCCTCCCAAATCAGTGCACTAATTGTTTCTTTAAAAAAAAAAAGAATTTCCAAAAAAATTGTCAACCAGATTGTGAGGGACATACATGGAAAACAGCCATTTCAAACTCCCAGTTTGTGTTTAACACCCGCATCCGGTCTGTTATCTCCTCTTGGGATTTGAAAGGTCATGTAGTTCCACAATTTCCAAAAGTATGATAATCATTTTTCTTCTCATGTTTGGGGAAAAATTCAAGTTATTTGTAAGTTTTGGTGTTTAGTTTAGCGTTTGATCACCTATAGCAGACCCTTGCTATTGATAAGATTTAAGACTTTTCTTTCTCATTGGATTCCTTTGGGGTCCTTCTCTGAAAGTCAGTGGACTGTAAAAGTGAGTGTTTCAGGACTCAGTTTTGTACCATTTATCTGTTTATCATCTTTTTGCCAGTACTACACTTTCTTAACTACTGTACACACAGAGTAAATGTTGAAATTTTGTAGTCTTAAGTCTTCCTGCTAAAGCAGTGTTGAGAGGGAAATTGATAGCATTAAATATTTGCAATAGGAAGGTCCCAAATCACTAATCTAAGTTCTCACTTAAAGAAACTAGAAAAAGAAAAGCAAAATAACCCTACGCAAGCATACAAAAGCAGAAATCAACGGAATTGAAAACAGAAGATAGAGAAAATCAGTGAAACAAAAAACCAGTAGGCGTGAGAACGTCACTGAATAGAAGTCATAGCTCCCGTGTTCTCTCCTTCCTTTCATGATACACTGTCAGAGAAGAGTCGCTCCTTGCCTCCTTTATCACTCCTGCCGCCCACCCCAAAGGTTTCTGCCTCCCACCAGACTGACATCCTCATGATCAGGTTCCGTGGACTCCTGGCATTGTTCCTATCACTGTCTCATTTTTATGGAAACAGGCCTCCCTTGACTTCTGTGACAGTGCACTTCCCCAGTTCTTTTTTTTTTTTTTAACCTCTGACCATCCTTTCTCAGTTCCATCTTGATTTCACTGTCATTCCTTCCTTGACCTTTCTGAAACTCATCCTTGCTCCTTCCTCCCCTCCCCTCCCCTTCCCTCCCCTCTCTCCTGCAGTAGCCAGTCCATTACTCTTTCAGTCCTCACTCTTAAATATCTCTTGACTCTGTCCACATTTTACTGCTTCTGTCCTAGAACAGAACCCCACTTGGACAACCTGGTCCCCTCCAGTTCCCCCAGAGCACAGAGCTCCTGCTCCCTACTTGACCGGACTGCTTCCCCTCCCAAGAACCTCTTCCTCTCATGCTCTGCCTGCCCAACTCATACTCATTCTTGCAGCCTCAATTTAAACTCCCTTTCCTCCTAGGCCTCTAAGGCCACAGGCAGCTGTCCTGCCATCTTTATTTCTCTCTCTCAACTTTTTTCTCTGTATCAGAATGCCTTTGTCTACAGGTAACAGAAGGCCTGACTCAACCTGGCGTAAACGGTAAGGACACAGATGAACATACGTAATTGGAAGTCCACAGTACGGCAGGCTGAAGGGTGGTCCTATTCCAGTGGCTTCAGCTCCATTTCTCTGAGGCTCCCTCAGTTATACTCTCTGCCATGGCTTTGTCCTCAGGGTACTTTTTTTTTTTTGATGGCAATAAAATAACCGTAACAGTTCCTTGCCTCAAGCTCAGCATCTTGCTCAGAGAAGAACAGCGTTGCTTCCAGGAGCTTTGCCATAAGAATGAGGAAACTTCTTTCCGAAAAGCCTCTAGCAGACATGTTGTCAAGCATCTCCTCGTGTCTCTAGCTTGAACTGGAGCTCATGCCCATTCCTCAGTCAGTCCCTGTGGCAGAGAGCGTCTCTCTCTGAATGGCTGAGCTCTGCCTGTCCCCGAACCAGTCACTGTACCAGGGGAATGGGGCTGCCTCGATTGGCCCAGACCAGTGGTTCTCAAAGTGTGGTCTCTGGAGGAGCAGCAGCGGATCACCTGGGGACTTGTTAGCAATGCAGTTTTCTGGCCTCATCCAGGAAATTGTGGGGGAGGGGCTCAGCCGTCTGGTTCTAATCAGTCCTCCGGGTGATTCTGATGCCTGTTCAAGTTTGAGAAGCTCTGACCATGACTAATCAGGATCCGGCCCTGGCGTGGCAGTCAGTCCCCGCCGATGCTGCGCGGTGGGGGGAAGGGTGGTAATAAAGGGGGTGTTTGGGGAGACAGGTGACCCCTGCACCTTCATGGCGCGCATCGTAATTTGTGACTAGCTTCAGTTTGCATCATTGGGTATGTAATATCTCTGTCCCCCACAATACTCCAAACTTGGCAGTGACAGGCAGTCATCTGCTTTACCCCAGTAGCCTTAATGCCCCGCACAGGGCCTGTCTGGCGTATGGTAAGTGCTTGATGAGTTCTTGATGAAAAAGTAACAAAAAGAAGGCATTCCTTGGGCCTCTCAGTTCTGTAGTGAGTTGGTTCTGTTCCATCTGTGTTTCTCTCACAGCTGGGGGTGACGTGTGTGTGCACGCCTACCTCAACGGGCAGCCCTGTGGGGAAGCGCAGCTGAGCATGCTGGCCTGTTTCCTCGTCTACCACTCGGTGCCGGCTCCACGGCACCTGCCATCTATCGGCCTGGAAGGTAACTGCATGTCTGAACCCTCTCCGGCACCTGGCGTTACCCACTAGCGGTTTTAGTTCCCACTAACGGTGGGAGGCATTTCTCCTGAGTTATCTTCTCTAGTTAGGTTTTCCACTTTATTCGTGTTTGGGTTTTATTGTTGAGAATTTTTTCTGAATTCTTAACAGGACCCAACTACCAGTATATACTGATAAACCAGATGTTCATGTTGTTCTTCTCTGTTAATTGATTTTTGTTGTAGTTACTTTTCTTTATCTTCTGGGTTTTCAGTTTGGATTTTTAAAAATCATATAATACTGACTTCTAATATTATAAAGCTTTACAGTGAACAGGTACCTTATTTTGTGTGTTTGAACGTTCTCCCAATAGAGAGTTTAAGATATTAGCACCTGACTGTATTTTTCTGAATGTAGAATCAGATACAGATAGACCGGCACACTTATTAATTATATTTAAATAATGTGTTTAAACGGTATTAATAATTTCACATACAGCTATAGGTCACTTTCTGAAGTACAGAATGGATAAATTAAAAAGTTATAAATCATTGTAGTGCATTAGGGAAATTCATAATTTAAATACAGTCTTTTGGTGATTGTTTTCAAAGGGAAGAATGCCAGCTTTAAACATGATTGTGTGTCTGAAGCTTTCTTCAGAAAGGCTGTATGGCTGAATTTATTTGGAGATATGACCCTTCCCCCCCCCCTTTCCATTTCCGTAGGGAGCACGAGCTTTGCGGAACTCCTCTTCAAATTTAAACAGCTGAAGATGCCCGTGCGCGCTTTGCTGAGATTGGCGCCTTTGCTTCTTGGAAATCCACAGCCAATGGTCATGTGATCATGTCTGGTGGTAAGCCTACCCTGAAACATGGCTTCTGCACAAAAGCGTGACCAAACAACAAAGCTAAAGGAACATTTGTAAGTTTTATAATATAGCTGGGAGGAAGTGACCTGCACAAACCTTAATCTAAATGTTTTAAATATCCCAGAGACTTTGTTGCCGTCGGCATTAACGTTATATGATATATAACAGTGAGTTAAAATTTACTTTTGTAAATAAAATTCTTTGGTTTGTTTTCAAAACTCTGGATGATTAGTTTGGGGTTTCAGAGAATAGACCAGTTGGCTGGGATGGATATTGGTTTTTGAAGTCTTCCAGCTATGGTGGTTCAGGTGAAGTGACTTTATGCACAAAAATGTGAAGTTTTTAAAGAAGCCCTGTCATAAAGTTTTACTTTCTGCAGCAGCGAAAACCCTTGTCGCGTTTTCTAAGGTGTCACCATTACCTGGTCAGAAGTTTGTACTTCCTGTGATGGTGCTAGACATCCCCATAGTGTGATCGATTGTCTTGAAAAGGAGATTTATACTATAATGAAGGGTTGCCCAACACAAAGCCTGCTCTAAATAGAGAAAATATGAAAATTCCACTCCAGAGAGGTCTTCAGAAATTGTATTTTTAAATAAAAGACAGTTCATTTCCACTCACGATTTTGAGAACGTACGTGTGTGTCGGGCTCCTGGACTAGACGATGACGAAGGTATTTGTGTGCAGGTGTGTCCAACCTCAGATTTGCAGTCCAGGAAGAGGGCGGCTCTGTGCTGCCCAGATTCTGACGTGCGCCTGTGCGTCCTGAATGGCCAGTGGGGCCGTAAACTGGTAGAGCTGCAAGGCCCATCCAGTGATTTCATGGTTCCGCATCCTGAACTGTGGGGTTTAGCTTTAAAAGTAATAATTAAGGCAAACAGAGATGTTTCCATTGAGACCCTGACAAAAACCGGTGTGACATTTGCTTCTGCAAAGGGGGCTTGTGTCTGGAAGGCAGACGTCTTGAGTCAGTGGTTCTCGTCAGACCAACCTGTGCCCCACCGGGGACTTGCCCTTGCTTATGACACGTCAGCAGAGTGGCTGATTGGGAGGAAGAAATGTGCTTCCCTTCACACTTACATAGTTTTTCTTCTGCTTAAAAGAAAAAAGTTAACATGGTAGATTATGGGAGGTCCATGTGAATCAGGATATGAAGAGCTCAGTATGTGGGCAACTTGCTGTCTTCACTCTTCCTGGTTTATAATTTGTAAGCCCTTCTCTGATGGAAGAATGGCTTGAGTTATTTGCACACATCTGAATGCACGTCTGTGAGGGAGAACAGTCACTAGAATGTTGTCAGCAAGAGCAGAACTGAGGCCGCAGGAGTGGGAGAGCAGGAGAGGCGTGCAGGTGGCCTGCGAACAGCCTTGTCTTTATACTTGGGGCCTGCTGAGGGGCAAGGAGGGTCTCCTGGACAGTCTGCTCTTGAGCAGACGTGCTGGGGTCATGGAAGAAGTCAGTGCAGCCATGTGTGGGCACTCAAGAAATCTTGAGAGTGTAGTTCTCACCATCCAGAACATTTTAGCCTCCTCACAGCCACGGCAGGGGAAGAGCTGGAGAAGTGCCTCCGGCTCTTCGTGTTTTGGCCCAGGAGTGGCACAGGCCCCGTCCGCTTCCGGCCTGTGGGCGCAGAGTAGTCCAACTGGTCCACTCCCTGAATGCTCTTCCACAAAGGGGAGAGCCAGGCACTGGTCAGTGCTAGTAACGTCTGTCACGGTATGACTCCTGACTGACTGGGAATTCCCTCCAGCCAGCTTTTCTACTTACACAGCTGGAAATGGACAGAATTAAAGAACCAGTGCCGTCACACAGAGTCAACACTCGGAGAGGGTGGCCCTGCCTCCCCAATGGATGCTGGCACCTGTGCTCCTCCGTTGGGGGTCTTGCCAAGGAGTGCGGGCGTGAACGTGTGGGCAGTTCTGAGGCAGAGACCCCCGGCCTTAGCAGGAGGACACCACTGGGGTAAGCCCTACAGAACTTCTCCTTGGTGCTGTCTAATCTTCCCTGAGTGAGGTCTCTTTCTCACTCTTTGTGTAGAAACCAGCTGACTTCACAGCTTATGGAGAGGGGCATGTCCCAGCTGAGGGGACCTCCTGACATCCTAGAGGAGGCAAGCAGGAGGGGACCTCTCGTCTCTCAGCCCGATGATCAGTGTGCAGACCCACTTGGCGGGAGGCCGACGAGCCTGCTGGGCAGACAGGCCAGAGTGTGGGGGCCGGGATTTGGAGCGGAAGACAGAGAATGGGAGCCGAGGCCGGTGTTGTCAGAGGAGTGGATTTGTGCTGATTCCAAGGGAAGCGCATGCCGAAGCCCAGGCTGAGGGGCGGGAGTGGGCCAGGCTGGCAGGGGATGTCAGGAGCTGAGTGAAACTGAAGGCCCTGGACCAGTCTGAGACCAAAGCAGGAAGTCTTTGTTGCCTCCTTCATACAGGGTTGAGGGCCCCTCTTCTGAGTTCCCCAGCCTCATACTGACCAAATGTGGAAAATGCCTCACTGCATGAAGATCTCTCCAGTTAAGTAAGCTATGAGGGAGGGGATAGGATTTGGTCACCTCTGTACCCCTAATGTCTGCAGTTTCCAGCCAGCAGTCGAGGGAAGCAGAGGTGAGGTCAGAGAAGCAGCTACTGCAGAGGGTGTCCCCATGCTGGAGGCCTCCGTCAGCCCCCAGCCTGTACTGGGCAGATACTGCCTGCTTCACAGAGTTCCCAGGTGATGTCTTTTCCGGCTGCCAAGGCCAGGTTCCCTGTACTCTGAAATACATCGATTGCTTCTTATTATAGTCACAAGCTTCAGAATAGTCTTTTTTGGTTAAATTTTTTAAAAAATCCCTGGAACATCCTTGATTTTTGCCCGTGGATGACTTGCCTGTTCGTCACCCGCTTGCTTTGCTCCATCTCATGTCCTTGAGTGAAGGTGAGGCTGGGATGGGGAGTGGGGGCTGCTCCAAGGGCAGGAATTTCAGGCTTCCGACGAGCCTGACCCAGATCAGGCAGCTGCACCGGAAGCTCCCTCAGGCGGCATCTGGTCCTGCCCCTTGTTCTACAGCCCAGACCCCTGCGGCTCAGGGAGGGAGGTGGCTGGCCCCGGGCCACCCCGCTCCCCATCACAACCTTAACAAGCTTGGGCTCCCAGACCACACTATTTCTACCCGAGAACCTGGTCCCTTCCTGCCTTTCTTCTTGGTCCAGCAGATGCTCGGGAAGAGGCAGATTTAATGTAAGTTACGAGGACGTTGCACCAGGCAGAGTTTATGAACTCCTTTAAAAAGAAGACAAATTGATTCTTCCTTTCTCTGTGCATCTTTAGAAAAACGAAGACTTCCGTGTAATTTCTTGGAATTAGGTTAATTGAATTAGTCTGTTTGTTGCTTTCTTGGTTTTATAACAACAATCTCAATTAAAATTTTAGCTAAAAGTATTTCTTTCATGGTACGTTAGAACATGAAACAGGAAATTTAGGAAAAGAATTAACTTTATACTAAGTTCAGTGAAAATCTGGCATTCTTAATTTCCACTGCTTTTACTCCAAGTCTGTTGCCTTGTCTCTGTGGTTAACGGTGCCATCGTGCAGGCGCAGTGCCTTGTGAAGCTGTAGACCATGTGCTCTGAGCACCTGGACGTGCTGGACCCTGATCTGGGGAGTCACATGGGGAGGGGGGACTCATCACAGGGACAGTGGCTGGAAGCTGGTTAGTGCCACTTACGTTTCGTTCACTTGTGTTTATTTCTGTGCATATCTTCCACTTACTAAGAATATTTTCAGTTTGCTTACTGTACCATTTCAGAGATTAAGAAAATTCTTTGGGTGAATGTGTGTAACTCTGGAGTTGAAGCATCATCCGCAAATCCACTGTAACCAGCATCCCTGGCTGCGGTTTCCTGCCCCATAAGATCTAGATGGGCTGCCCTCCAGGCCTCACGTGTTAAAATCTCCGCAAATCCCAGAGGAGGGCGTCTGTCATCTCCCTCCAGACTCCCTGTGCCGCACAGGTTCACCTGTGGTCATCCCCTGTGTCCTGTGTGGGGGCTGGGTGTCACGTCGGCATTTTCACCTCCTCTTCTGCCTTCTTGTCTTCCACCTGTGCTTCCCACGTGGGGTCCAGGTGAGAGTGCCAGGGCGGTGCCAGCGAGAGGTGCCCCTGCACAGCCTGGAGGTGGCAGGGGCGGCGAAACCGTTACAGGCAGACACAGGGCACGAGTGCACTCTGGCTGCAGGGCCTTCATACCAGCTCTGACTGGTGCACCCCATTCTGCAGGTTCGCCGGGGCTTCTCCATCCTCTGCTCCAAAACCCCCTCCATCTGCTCCCTTTTATCAGCACCCTTTCTGCTTGGGTTCCCGAGCAAACCCTCTGATGCCTTGGTGGGGTGTAATGACCCAGATGTGAACAGAGTCCATCCCCGAAGTCCCCACTACTCAGCCTCCCCTGGACTTTGCCTGTGGAGTTTCCAGCGCTCGGTTATCCTCTCTGAGCTCTCAGTGCTATTCGCCTGCCTTTTCCATGATCAAACCCTCCGTTGTTCTCTGAAACCCTCAGATTTCTTTGTAATCTTGTAAACCCCTGCACTAACTTCCCCGATGGCACCAACCTCAGAGCTGCAGTGGCAGTGACTCCCTGAGTGGCCTTAGGTTCTCCCAATGTGCTGAGGGGACTCACGGACTCAAGGAAGAGTGGGCAGTCTTCTAGCTGAGAAACTGGAACGCTGTGGGGTTGGCCCCGTTTGTGTCAGAATTCCCCGGACTGAGTCACTGGTGTGTGGATGGGGACAGTGTGTTCCCTGGGCCCTGTCGGCTTTGGGTCTGCCCCTCAGCGGCTGCCCTGGGGAGAGTACCAGCCCTTAGCACGACTGCTTCCACCTCGACCTTCTGCCAGACTGGGTGTCACGGGCTGCAGGTGCTGTGACTGCAGCTGGGAGGGTCAGGGGCTCGAAGGAGATGCTAAACCCTCATGGGATAAAGCTGAAAAGAGTTTTTTTTTTTTCTTTTACAAAATCAACTGTTCTGAGAGGTTCCTGGCAACCTGATCAGAAATTCCGTGGCGAAATTAGACATTTCCATGGGAAAAAAGAGGTGAAGAGCTAGACTGTGTCTGGCAGTTGCTGTTTTTACCCAATAATACTGTACAGCAGCTGCCCAGTAATAAACCTTCCTGTTTAAAATAGCTGTGCAAAAAGATCGCTGTAAACCCTGAGCATTACTGAGCAAATCAAGCTGCAGTGGACCAGCCCAGGCCCCGGGATGGCCTTCAACTCTGGGCACCTGCCCTCAGGCCCACCCACCCTCACCCCAAGTGACCTTCCCAGTCTGTCTGCAGAATTTTGAGCCTTAATTTTCCTAATTTTCCTTCCTTGGTGTAAAAATCACAATCTGTATGCTGAGTCGAGGGTGTGTCTATTGTTAGCACCTCTGAGTGAGTTAAGGATAATCCTACACACCACACAGCTGGGTTTTGCTTTGTGATTCAGTCTGAAGATCTTTTTCTTTTAGCAATGAGTTCAGATTTATTAATACAAATAATATGACCTAAGTTGTCTCTTAATTTTTGTATTTTTACATTATGTTTATACTGTATTTCTTACATTTACTGGGTATCTTTATTTGGTCTATTTGCTCTGCTCTCAAAAATGTGTCGTCGTCGTGACCTCTGGCATTTAGGATGGCTTGTGTTCTTGTGACTGCATTCGACATATGACTTCTTCACATGTTACTGTCTTCATGGGACTCCTCGAGTCCTCCTTTTCCTTACCTCGGCTTCCACTGTCCCGTTTCCAGCTTTGATGGCACATGATGCCCGCCAGGCACCATTCATGAGCTCCCCTTCTCTCTCCCTCCTCTCAGTTTGGAAGTTGGGTTATGTCTGTAATGTCAGAGTGAACAATGGCGTATGATCTCCCGCCTTCTATTCGACTGTGTCAGCCTTGGTCGGCCCACCAGGGTGCTCCATGCCTTCCGTTAGTCCTTTGCTGAAATTCCCTGTCTCTTCTCTGGGTGAGGCTGCTGTCTAGCAGACTGCCAGGAAGGCCTCTGAGTACAGCTGTCCCTGAGATGCTCCTTGTCCTCCTGTCTTTTTACCACCTTCTGGTCACTTCTTTGGATTCTTCTTCAGGTTCCTCTCCTTGGTGGTCCAGGCCTCTTCCTGGACTCTCTCCCTCTCCCCATCCTCAGTCTCTGTAGAGGCTCCTGCTCTGGTCTCGTGGCTCCCTGGGCTGCCTCCTCCATGTTACTGCTAGACCCTTCCAGGGAATTCAGGAGTCAGGGCCTTTGTGGGCTGATACCCCTGGAAGGCTGGGGGGCCGGTTTCAGCACCCCAGGTTCAGGCTGCTGTGGTCCAGGCTCTCCGGGCACCTCTGTCCTGCAGGTCTGAGGAGAGCTGGAGGCTCAGTGCTGTCTGTCTTCAGCTGCCTGGAGCCTGGGAAGGAGGCAGCCTCTCAGCGGGGGAGGGGGAGGCAGAGGGGGAGGAGGAAGAGTGGGCGGGAGCTACGAAAAAAGAGAGGAAGTGCCATCAGAGTGACAGGCAGCACCACAAGGTGCACAGAGGACAGGGGCTCCGACCTCCGGGAAATCAGCTGTCACCCCCATTGCTCTCTCGAGTGACCAGACCCAAGAGGGGCCCCAGCAACTGACATTTTTCTTTTCTTTTATTGTGATAAAAATACTATTTTCTTTGGAATTTTAAGGCTCTTGATATACAGAGTGGGAGTATGTAGTCCTGACGTATTCTTGGTCCTCAAATAAAAAACTGGGTGAATGAAACTTATATCAAAGTTGGTTTATCTCAGAACACACTTGACCTGCTTTCCTCTCTTCTTTCTCCTGGGGTCAGAACGAGCCCCGTCACCCCCTGCAGCGAGGGGCTCAGCTCACGGGATTGCTGTAGTACAACCATCCTGCCCAAGCAGGGTGTTCCTGATCCATTTCAGTGAAGGACTCCCTCCGCTTCAAGTAAATCCGCACATAAACACTCAATTTGAGCCAAAGAAAACAAATGCTGGAGTGTGATGCTAGTCAGGTGCTAGGTTTTTATAAATGTCTTGTCTGCCGTGTGCTTCCGCACAGTTCTGCATGTGTGCTTGTTTCCTTTACTTTCCAGCAATTTTATTTGTTCAGAGACTCGAGAGCGCTAGGAGCTCCGTCTGTCCGTGGTGACCCTAGACCCTGACACATCCTTCAGGGACCCAGCTCAGGGGAGCTTGCATCAAGTGGGACAGAACACACAAGACTTCTGATGATATGTTGGAATTACTCTTTCTCTTTTTTCCCCAAGAGCCACCATGGTAACAGCTCCTTTTCCAGAAAGGATGACCTCAGTGTTTTTCATGTATTTATATTTAAAAATTTCAACTCAGATCAAAACCCTGCAGAGATTTTCATTACTTAGATCAGCATGTCCAAGAGTTTTCCTAAAAAAAAAGAAAAAAGAAGTTGATATGCAAATCGGGACCTTGTGTAGCCTCAGACATGGTTCCATAATCAAATCCATTCGAAGAGTTTTGAAATCAACACAGTAATTACTTTCTGTGCCAGGGGAGGTCTCAGAGCCCTTACTCTGCTAATAATACATTGAGGGATGCAGTGGCGCTTCCTCCAGTCCTGGAGGTGACTGCACTCACCTGGACCCCCTGCAGCCCCCACTCCATTCCTTGGGGGCCTAGGGGGCGCACTGGCGCACCCGACTCCAGACCCAGTGATTTGGGTTCTGGGCCTGGATCTGAAAGGGAAGCACCGCAGGGTGAGCACTTGGAGGAAGAGCCCAGCCCCACCACTGCTGGGGTGCCCCTGCCTCATCCCCGACAGACCTCCTCACACAGCTCCAGGGTGACCCAGGCTCGGTGCCCCATCGCGTGGAAGAATTCCACCTTCAACTTGAGGAACTCCTTGTAGAGGTCTGGCCAGTGCTCCCTGCCGAGCAGGAACTGGAAGATGCTCCGCTTGGACGTGGGGTTGTCCTCCTCCATGTCGGAGGCGATGTAGCTGCCACCGAGACAAGAGGGCAGGCTGGTCCCGGCCCCAGTGAGGGCTCCCAGCCTCAGGGTACCGAGGTCACACCGGAGGAACCAGGGCCTGAGGCGGCATATCCAGGAGAGGGGGTCCAGGGAAGCCCCATCACCTGGGGGACCCGGGTCCAGAGGGGGCAAGACCATCCTCAGCACCAAGCCCGCCAGGCCCCAAGCATGCTGCGCCCGGGCCCAGGCCGGTGTTCTGGCTGTCATCGTTTCCTTGGGGCTTTCCCGCTTAGGTCGCTCAGTCTCTGGGCAGCAAGTGGTGTTCCCTGGCCCTGTTCATTATCCCGTGAACCAACTCATCGCCTGCCCTGCCCCAACCACGTGACCCCTGAAGGCCTTGTCTGCTCTGGGCCAAGGGGAACCACCACTGGGGACCCTTCAGGCACGTTGGCCAAGCTGTCTGTCGGGACAGGGAAGCTGGACTGGGGGACTGGGGCAGAAGTGAAAGCAGGTCCCTGAGGAGGTGCTCACAGGGCCAGGAAGAAGTGGATCCTGTTGTAGAGGTGACCTGGCAGCCCAACGCGGCCAAAGTACTCCACCACCATGGAGAGCAGGTACTGTGTGGAGACAGGGTCCAGTGGCGGGGCAGCCAGGGCTCGACGGAAGGGAGGGTGTGAGGGGGCCAGCTGTCCCGCCCCCACCCAGGACGGCCTTGGGGAGGGTCTCATGGCCCTTTGACGTGATGGAGGAGATGCCCAGGGCCAGTGCAGGGCACCAGCAGTGCATCCTTCCTTCCTCTCTGGCACCAGGGTCAGATCTCTCCAGGGCTTCTGTAGCCCAGGAAGACATCTTGTTCTCTGGACCTCCCCCCATGGGATGGTGACACTACAGACTTCTCAGTCTCCATTTTAGTGCTGCAGGTACCTTGTCAGACACTTTCAGGAAAATGTCAGCTTCCAAGAAGCTCTGGATAACAGGATCCTCTGCAAAGGAACAGAGAAGTGATGAGGGCCTTGGAGCAGAGAGCCTACAGTGCGGGGCATTTCACAGGGAAGAGGAAAGCTGGAGCCTTCTCCCAATTCCCCTGTCTCATGAAGCAGAGGCAGCTCCCTTTGCTCCAGGAGGGCCGGGAGCCCTAACATCAGACAGCTGCTGCTCTTTGCGTTGGCACAGATACAGTGAGTCTTAGCTTCGGGGCTCAGACTTTGATAGTTATTAAATCTTCGACGCATGGGAAGTGATAACTGTTTCATGCAGAGATGTGACCTGGCTCTCAAAGTTGAACAAACTGGCCTAAGTCAAAGCTTGGATGTGGCGCCGGGCCTCTGTGACACCACATCCATGTCACTTACAATGCTCAGAATGTGCAGAACTTTTCTGCTCCATCTGATAACTGAGCACCTTGGATGGATGGTGGAGAGTTCATGACCCCCAGGGACACTGGCCCTCCTGCCCTCCTTTTTCTCTGGATCCCCTCACTGGTAGGAGGATCCCCTACCTGGCAAGCTCATCTGGTATTAAAGTTGTCCCCTGGAGATGCCATTTTCCAGTGATGACCTGAGGATGCCAGGTCCCCCTTGTCCTTCACTCCTTGCCCTGAACAATGCCATTCGCCCAGATGGGAGGATGGAGGGGCCACGGATCACTTCACCCTCCCTGATCCTTCTCCAGGCAGCCTGGCCCTCAGAGGAGCGCCATCCAGTAGAACTTGCTGTGATGGTGAAGATGTTCTGTTTCTCTGCTGTCCACGATGGCAGCCATTAGCCATGTGGGGCTACTGATCATTTGAAATGTGGCTGGTGAGCAGGGGAACTGTATTTTAGACATTTATTTAACTCATTTAGAATTAAGTTTGAATAGCTGCATGTGACTAGTGGATGCTGCGTTGAACAGTCAGCTCCGTGTCGTCCCCAAACCTGCCACACTCAGTCCTGCCCTTGGCCCTGACATCGCCTTCTCCGCAGACCTTCCCTGGGTATCCCACACTGTAAAGCTCTCCTACTCTTGCACACGCCCCATCTCTAGGTTTCATTGCCTTTTTAAGAATTTCCTTCTCTGCCTTTGTCACTGGCTGAGAGCAACTTATTTCTGTGCATGTTTGTGTGTGTTTTGTCTCCTGTGAGCATTAAGACATCAAGACCTAGTTTGTTCTTTCATCACTAATCACTAATATCTTAACTGGAAGAAATAAACGTGGGCAGAGGATTCCCCCCTTGATTTGTCCTGGAATGTCTTGATAATTGAACACTCAACTATGAGCTGCTTTTTCACTTCTCCCTCCAAGAGCTTGTCTCAGGAAACCCTGTCAGCACCACAGCAGGACCAGAACATAGAAGCGGAGCCATCTGCTCCCGTGCCACCTGGATACCTGACAGCTTCAAGCCCTGGGGGAGGTTTGGGGATGATCCCAGAGCCACTGGGGTCCTCAGTTTAGAAGGGCCCCGGGACTCCACCAGCTCAGCACACACCCAGCAGCCGGTAGAATGCTTCTTGGTCTTCTGGACGGTAACTGGGTCTTCTCCTCTTGTTTATCCTGAGTTTCATCCCCTCAACATGATTGACAGTCCATATGTTCCTCTTCTGCCCTCTCTTCCTCCAGGACTTCAGTTCAGAGACAGCTTCCAAGGAGGTGGAATTGGAGGTCAGGGGAGTGCTCTTCCGGGCAGCTGCAGGAACAAGACTCCACGTGAGCACGGACCTGGCCCCCGGGGAAGTCCCGAGTGCTTCCCTTTCAGCTCACCCCGAAGCCTGGACCCTGCCCCCTAGGACAGGATGACAAGTATTCCTCAGCAGTAACTGATGCTCCGTGCAGGGCCACGGAAGCTGAGGGGTGCCTGAGGACACATACCTGCCTTGACATCCACCAGTCTCTTCCTCTTGTGGCCTCTTATCCTCCTGGTTCTCTGCTTGGGGACAGCCTCTGGAGGCTCAGAACTGGAGGCCGGAGGGCTCCTATTCCGAGGAGCTGCAGGGAGAGAGGACGGGCCCTGTGTGATCATGGGAGGAACCCACCTGGGAAGTACTGGGTTCTTCCCTTCTCAGTCACCTTGAGGACTTTGCACATGACATCTGAAGGGATAAGAGAAGAATGACCATCACCCCCTTTGCACTTGTCTATAAAGGAGGGTAGGAATTGAGTTAATATTTACCTCTCTTTGCCAGGCACAAGCTGCTCTCCTGTGCCCCTTTCCATGGATTAATCTGCCTGGGGGACGCCTCTGTGGAGACAGATGTGAAATTCTCTGGTCATAGATGTCTTTAATAACTACAGGTGAACAAGATAGTGACCTCCGGTCTCGCCCTGGACACCTTTTCCCCTGCCCTGCAGGCACACACTCAGGTGGGTCAAGGGAGGAAGTGATGCTGGAGCCATGATGACCTGTCACCTTCATTCATTCAGAAACATGACGGGTGAATGGCCACACACACCTGCTTTCCCTGCCATGCACTCCCTCTTCTGACTCTGTTCCTGTTGACTTGGAGCCGTCTCTGAGCAGCTGGTGTGGAGCTCGGAGGAATCCTGTCTTCTCTGGGTACAAAAAAAGGGGAAGGAAACCAACTTGATTCTCACCAGGCCATTTCTTTTTGCTTCATCTGCTTCTTGTGAAACCCAGTAAGAATTAAAATGGCAATAATGGTAGCTAACAGTTACTGACTGTTTATTGAGCTTCTGATATTGATACTGATCGATCAGTGTGTGGAGAGTTACCTCGTTCAGTCTTAATGATCTGTGAGGTGAGGCGTATAACTTCCCTCATTTGCAGTTAAGGAAGCAATGCTGTGATCTGTCTAAGGTTTGACCCCTGACCGTGGCTAGAGTTCTTTGGACTCAGGATTAGAGCTCGTGTCTGAGCAGTGCCCAAGGGAAGAATGGCTGGTGGCAGTGACACCACTAGGGTCCAGCAGGGTGACCTTCATGCTTATGGCATCAGCTTTGCCTGAGGATCCCTGTGAACCACCGGAAAGTCCTGGGCAACCAAGCCTGGCAGAAAGATGACCAGAGTGGCCCATGTCTGTCTGAAACAGCCCTTGAAGCTGATGGAGGCAGTGCCCCCTCGAGAAGCCCAGTGCCGCTCGCCCTGTCTGAGGGCAGTGTTCCTCCCTCTTCTTGCTCTGCCCACAGTCCTTGTGGCTCCTGAGGCTCACGGGCGAGTTCTCCGGGAGTGGCTTTACTCTCTCCTCCTTCCGCAGTATTTGTTTTGTTCTCTTTCCACCCACATCCCCTCCTGTTCTCTCTTCCCCTCAAACTTGAGACTGGTTTGTGTTCCTTCTGTGTCCCCAGTCATTCATCTGGAGATTCACAGGTAACCCCTTCCACATCCCTTGCGACTCCTTTGGGAAAACATAGCTCAGGGTCCAAGACTCAGTTTGGTACAGAAAAGAGTGGCGCCCACCCTGAGTGAACACCTTGAGGCAGTGTCAAGACCTCGGCCCTCACACTTACTCAAGACGCAGCCTCGCAACAGCAGGAAATCGCCGACCGTGGCCAAGTGTTTGGGACCCAGTGGCTCCTGAGATTCCGGAGCCTTTGCCATGAGGCACTGATGATGTCACACCATTCCACCAGGAACTGCTCTTTGGTTTATAAAGGCACTCAAGGAAAAGGCCATGGGCCTCAAGGGGGAGAAATGAGTGTCCAGCCCGAACACACGGGCCACCTCCTCTTATCCCAACATTACCTCCACCTTGAACCTCATCTTGTGTTTAATCAAGTCGATTAACGATTCCAAACGTAAGTGATATGTCCACCTATCCAACAGTGGAGAAAATACAAAATTAAAACTTGATTAATTTGTCATTCATAATAAAGAGTTATTAATATAATTTATTTTTACTGTCTTTTTTTTTTCTTACTTGTGTTTAGCTGCAATCATATTAAGATTAAAAACTTTTAAACTTTTATCATACAGAGAGATCCTGTATATCCTTCACCAGATTTCCCCTGGTGGCACAAACTTGCGTAACTATATAGCGCAGTGTCACAATAGGAAATTGACACTGGTGTAATCTGTTGACCTTATTCAGATTTTACCAGTTTGATATGCAGTCGCTTATGTATAGATTTAGTTCTATTCGATTTTATCATGTATGTGATTAAACTCATGTACACCACCACCAAGATACAGAACAGTTCTGTTAGAACAGGTCCTCATGCTACTGTTCTATACTATCCCACCCCAACCCCTGGCAGCCACTAATCTCTTCTCCATCTGTGTCATTTTGTTATTTAAAAATATATAAGTGGAAACGGTGTGTAATCTTCTGATTTGGCTTTTTTTTCTTTTTACTTTGTATGATTCCACTGAGAACTACTTAATTCACTGCATAAGTCAATAGTTTATTCTTTTTTATTGCTTGGTGGTAATCCATGGTTGTATGGTAAAGTGCATATTTAGTTTTGTAAGAATCTGCCACACTCTTCTAGAGCAGCCGTATCATTTTACATCCCCACCAGGCGTGTATGAGTGATCCTTTCGCCACATCATTGCCAGCATGTGGTGTTATCACTATTTTTTTATTTCAACAATATCTCATTGTGGTTCTAATTGGTATTTCCCTAATAGATAATGCTGTTGAACACCTTTTCATCTGGTTTTTTTTTTTTTTTTGCCATCTGTATATCCTCATTGTTGAAATGTCTGTTCATGTTTTTTTCTAGTGGAATTACTTCTTTACTGTTGAGTTTTGAGAGCTTTTTATGTATATCCCAGATACACATTCTTTTTAAGATACGTGGTTTGCAAATATTTTCTCCCAGTCGATAGCTTGTCCTTTCATTCTCTTAATAGCCTTTCACAGCAGAAGCTGTAAGTCTTATGAGATCTGATTTATTACTTTTTTCCTTTTTTGAAATGTACTTTTGGTGTCAATCTGAAAGCTCTTCACCTAGCCCTGGGTTCCAAATATTTCTCCTATGTTTATTTTCTAAAAGTTTTACATTTTACATTCATGTCCATTATCTACTTTGAGTTAATTATGTGAAGTGTGTGTGAGGTTTAGGGTAAAGTTCAGGTTTTTTTTCTTAAATTTTAATTATTATTTTTAACTTTTTTTTTTATTGAGTTATAGTCATTTTACAATGTTGTGTCAAATTCCTGTGTAGAGCACAATTTTTCAGTTATACATGAACATACATATATTCATTGTCACATTTTTTTTCACTGTGAGCTACCACAAGATCTTGTATATATTTCCCTGTGCTATACAGTATGATCTTGTTTATCTATTCTGCATTTTGAAATCCCAGTCTGTCCCTTCCCACCCCCCGCCCCCTTGGCAACCACAAGTTTGTATTCTATGTCTATGCGTCTGTTTCTGTTTTGTATTTATGTTTTTTGTTTTCTGTTTTTTTAGATTCAGCATATGAGCGATCTCATATGGTATTTTTCTTTCTCTTTCTGGCTTACTTAGAATGACATTCTCCAGGAGCATCCATGTTGCTGCAAATGGCATTAAGTTGTTGGTTTTTATGGCTGAATGGTATTCCTAAAGTTCAGTTTTTTCATTGCCAGCGTTCTATTGCGCCAGTACCATTTGTTGAAAAGGCTGTCTTTCCTTCACTGAATTGTTTTTGCATCTTTGTCAAAAGTCAGATTTTGTTTCTACGTTCTGCATTATGTTCCAATGATCTACGTGTCTATCCCTCTACCAAGACCACGTTGTCTTGATTACCGTAGCTGAGTGGTAAGCCTTAACGTCAGGTAGAGCCATTCCTCTCACTTTGTCCTTCTTCAAAATTGCTTATGCTCTTCTAGGTCCTAAGCCTTTTCTTATAAGTTTAAGGATAAACTTATCTCTGTCTATAAAAGTCTTTGCTTGGATTTTGAAAGGAATTTCATTATGCCTTTAAATTAACTTGGGGAGCATTGACATCTTTACTGTGTTGTCTTTGACTTCTGTTCACAGTTCATCTAATTCTAGGTCTACTTATAGGTCGTCTATCTAGGTCTTTAATTTATTTCATCAGCATTCTGTAGTTTTCAGCATAAAAGTCCTATACATGTTTTGTTTGATTTATACCTAGGTATGTACTTGTCTTTGGAGCAATTGTAAATACTGTGTTTTTAATTTTGGTTTTCACATGTATATTGTTAGTATATGGAAATATGATTGATCTGTGTGCTGCAAACTCGCTGCATTCACTTATTCTAGGAGTTTTTGTGTATATTTCTTGGGATTTTCTATGTAGACAATCATGTTATCTGCATATAGGGACAGTTATTTCTTCCTTTCCAATCTGTATGTGTTTTATTTACTTTCTCTGCCATCTTGTGCTCATCGGAAGTTCTAATGCTATGTTGAGTAAGACTGGCAGCAGTGGGACTTGCCTGTTCCCCATCTTATCAGGAAAGTATTCAGTCTTTCACCATTAAGTATAATGTTAGCTGTAGGACTTCTAAAATGTTCTTTTTCAAGTTGAGGAAGTTCCCCATCCATTCCTAGTTTTCTGAGAGGATTTTTTTTTTTTATCGTGAATAGGTATTGGATTTTGTCATATGATTTTTATGCAATAATTTATATGATCCCATGATTTTTTTTAGCTTACTGGTATGGTGGATTATATATATTGATTTTTAAATGTTGAAACAGATTTACATCCCTGGAATAAATTCTGCCTAAGTCATGGTATATAATTCTTTTTATACATTACTCGATTTTATTTGCTAGTATATTGTTGAGGATTTTTATATCTAAGTTCATAAGAAAAATTGACCTGTAGTTTTCTTTTATGGTACTATTTTTGTCTGGTTTTGGAATCAGGGCATACTAGCCTTATAAAATGAGTTGAGAAATGTTTCTCCCTCTTCTATTTTCTAGAAAATATTTTCTAAAATATGTGTTAATTCTTTAAATGTTTGGTAGGGTTCCCTCCAGTGAAACCATTTGGACCTAGAGATTTCTTTTTTGGGAGATTTAAATTATGAATTCAATTTCTTTGATGATTAGAGGATTTTACAAGTAGTCTGTTTCATCTTGGTTCAAATCTGCCAGTTTGTGGTTCTGAGGAATTGCTCCGTTTCTTCCCTTATATCCTTGTACTGGCTGTAGGATTTGTAGTGATAGCCCCTTTTTTATTCTTTGTATTAGTGATTTGTGTCTTCTCCCTTTCTCTTTGTCAGTCTTACTAGAGATTTACCAATTTTATTGATTTTTTTCCCCAAAGAATCAGCTTTTTGTCTCATTGATTTTTTTCAGTTGTTTTCTTATTTTCAATTTTACTGATTTGTGGTTGTATCTTTACTGTTTCCCCCCTTGCTTGCATTGAGTGACTTTGCTCTTCTTCTAGCTTCTTATTGACTAGGACGACTGGTCAGGGAAGGGTCCTCTGAGACTGTCCTGCGCAATCCCCGGGATACTTCTTAGTCTCTGTCATTCATGACCCTTTGTGTCCTTGGCATTGGTGACCCCAATCCCTGCTGGTTTCCCTACCTCCTTGGTCACCCCTCTCCAGCCCCGCCCCATCCCTGACCCAGACACTGAATGTCCTTGAGGCTAGACTGCTTTTCTTTCCTCCTATGTTCTTTTTCTGTTCAATTTCATCCTTCCCTACATGTCTTGGTTATTTATCACCCACATGCTGAGGACAGCTGGTATTGTATCCCTGCTGCCTCCTTAGTGGCCTCACACGTCTCAAATTCACTATACCCAGGACAATGCTCATACCTTTCAGATCAAGCGTACTGTTTTCTGGTGTTCCCTGTTTCACAACACGTTACCCCCATCTTCTCAGGGGGTCATCATGACACCTCCCATCCTGTCCCCTTATGTCCAACCCATTAGTACATTCCTTTGACCCCAACTCCTAATGTTTCCTTGAACCTGGTCACTTCTCCCCACCTCCTATGGTCCCCACCAGGTCAAGCCCCCGGCAGCTGTCACTGGCGTCACCCAAGTGGGTTAACACTGGTCTTCATCCTTTTGTGCACAGACTAAACCACTTCCTACCCCAAAACTGGAGTGGTTTTTGAAAAGCTCAAATCCAATTGCGTCTTTAATGAGTTTACATTGCTCTGAGGTCACTGTGACATCTCTAATGGGGGAGGTCATCACCAGCCCCCTTCCCCTTCTCTCCCTGTGTCCAGCCTGACCTACTGTGTGATGGCCAATGAGCTGCATCCCTCAGACTCTCCCGGGGACCCTCTTCTTGCCTGGCCTCACCTGACAAGAAGCCCTCGGACCCCCACCCCCTACAGGGGGGCGTATGCACCCTGGCTCGATCAGAGCCCCCTGTCTTATGCTTCACTTGCATGTTTTCTGCTCTTGTTTAATGTCTACATTCTCCACGTGACTGCAAGCTCCCCAGGGCAGGGTCCAGGCTGGCTTGGACATTACACTGTTGAATCCATAGGGCTGCCATGAAGTAGATGCTCAGTAACTATCTGGTGAATGAATAGATTTCTCACTGAGGGAGGAACTGCAGGGGCTTCTGTTCGAGCCTCAGTGCAGACCCCAGATGCCTGTGCTGTTGTGTTGCTTCCTCTGATGCCCTGCAGCGCCCCCCGCACCCCGAGACTCTGCTCCAGGCGCTGCCGTCTCCCTTGGATGGTTTACTCGACTCCATTCCTGCCATCATCTCAAGCCTTGTCCCTCTCCCAGGACTTAGCTCTTCCTTCCCCTCAACAGGCACATTTTTGAAGTGATCACTCTTGGGGATTTTACATACTCATTCCCATTATTGCTCCGAATTCTTTGTGAATGGGCTTCAGAGCATGAATATCCTCAGTGGTGGCACTTTTCATAATTTAAGATTAGTTTTTATTTAGGAAATAGCCAAACATTTGTTGGCATCAGGGGTGCTCCTACCATAAGGTAGGTGATGGAGGGGTTCCCTCCTGCTGCTCTGCCTGGAGCCTGGCCAATCCATATTTGTTCAAATGAACCAAGAAATGAGGCAGTGGCTCCAGCATTGGGGATGCACATTTGGTTGTGGATCTTTCAAGTAGGAGCTTCCAAACTGTTAAGAGGACACTCAGATACCTTCATGTTGGTGTGTTTGCTTTGGAAAATAGACAATAAAAGAATCATTATGTTATAGTTCCCCTTCCCAACAGCTGACCCAGCAGCCCTCCTCCAAGTCTAAGTGTGCACGTGGTGAATAATGCTGCGATGTCAGTTCCCCTTGTCCTGGCAGCAACAGACCCAACGGGCTGCCTCTTTAGACAGTAGCTCAGGTGTTAGGAGCCCTTCGCTAGGGAGTACAGGACTGGAGATCTGTTCCAGTGTGGGGCAATTGGTTGGTGGCATTTCTCAGTCCCCTCCTGCCCCGCAGGGTGGGCAGGGCAGTGGTCCTGGCCAGCTCAATGGCGGGTGGCAAAGCCCTGTCCACCTCTCAGGTGTTTGCTTGTGATCCCATCAGTGGCCAGTAGGTGGCACAAAACACACGCCACCACCACTAGCTTTGCTCCATTCAGCCTTTCTCAGGAGGGAAAGATCTATTTCTCATCCAGCCTGGGCTTTATGGCAATGCTTAACCACATGGAAGGGAACATGCAATAACTACTGGTATTTCTGTAAACACGCACGCTAAGAGCAGCTGCCAGTGGGGATGAGGACAGAGGGAACACTCAGTGAGAGGGTTCTTGAGGACAGTCTATAAAAGGAAAACCCTGTGGGTTTTTAATTTAAGAGCCTCGCAGCTAACCTTTGTGACTCATCGAAAGAAACACTGAGAACCCGGAAGGACAACGATAATACATTTTTTGGATTGTAACCTGGTCCTTGTTCCACGCAGCCTCCTCCCCTCTCCCCCAAATGGCAGGTTTCAGAAGGGCCAGGCTGCACCTTCTGAATTGACCTGTTGGCTTGTTTTCCTATTCTTTGGTCCCGGAAGGTTGCCTGCTTCTTGGGTTCATCCTTTCTCTGGAGGAAAGTTTACTTGAATCTCATTCTTCTATTAATAAAATTGGCACCAGATGGATACGAAGCTCAAGAGGAGACACATCGCAACAAAACAAAAAGTGTGATCTGGTCACCAGTGGGGCAGTAAGGATTGGGAGCTTTTAATTTTAATATGTGTGGACACTGAAAAAAACTGTGATAAAATACACTACATAAAGTTTACCATCTCAACCCTTTTAGGTGTGTAGTTAGTTCAGTGGTATTTACTATGTGCACAGTGTGTAACCATCACCACCATCCATCTCTGTAAGTTTCCCTCTTGTAAAACTGAGGCTCTGTATCCATTAAATACTAACTTCTCATTGCCCCCTCCCTGTGGATCTTAGCAACCACCATTCCACATTCAGTCTCAATGAATTTGACTGAGTACCTCATCTAAATGGAATCACACAGTACTTGTCCATTTTGTGTCTGGTTTGTTTCATTTAGCATCATGTCCTCAAGGTTCATCCATGTTGTAGCAGGTGTAAGAGTTTCCTTCCTTTTGAAGGGTGAATGATATTCCATTGTATGTATAGACCACATGTTGTTTATCCATGCCTTTGTTGATGGATACTTGGATTGCTTCCATCTTTTGCCTATTGTGAATAATTCTGCTGTGAACAGAAGTGTACAAATATCTCTTTAAGACTTGCTTGCAATTCTTTTGGGTTTATACGCAGAAGTGGAGTGGCTGGATCATGTGGTAGTTCTATTTTTAATGTTTTGAGGAGCTGCTACATTGTTTTCTGCAGCAGCTGCACCATTCCCACAACAGTGCACGAGAGTTCCAATTTCTCCACGTCCTTGCCAACACGTGTTATTTCTGATTTTTTAAAATTTATTTTTATTTAAAAAATTTTTAATAGCAGCTATCCTGATGGGTGTGAAGTGGTGTGTGGACACGAGACATTGTATCTGTTTTGTTTTTTTTTTCTCGGACTTTGTCTTGAGGTGGGCTGGGCAACCTGGTACCTTCTTATGACAGTGGCAGTAAAGCTCGCTCTCCCCTGTGCCTTCTCCTCAGTTTCCACCGCCAGAGCCCTTCGTGTGTGGGTACATCTAAGTCGGGCCTCTCCACCCCGCGGCCCCACTTGAGAATAGATTCATTTAGACCAATCTTAGGTCGCTGGGATTTCCTGAGATGTCACCAGGCCACTGCTGAAGAGGGCGCAGCTATAGGTCCTTTGAGGACAGGAGCCAGGCAGGCTGACTTGTTAACTGCACTGTGCTGCCCCCCTGCCCCCCCCCCCCCCCCAGGTGGAAGGTCCCCGGAGTCGCTTCCTCACCAAGCCGCTGCCTAGAAGGGGGCTGGGGCGGCTGGGAAGCTTCAGGTCCTCTGCCTGGTCACCAAACCTCCAGGCCTTTGAACCAGCCAATACCGCAGCCGGGGGACGGCGCATGCGCAAGTCTCCAACGGGAGCAGGAGCGCGGGAAGAGTGCCTGCGGGCATCGGCCAGACGGCCCCCTTGCCTTCTCTGGGGTCCACTGCCGTGGACTGTGCTGGGTCAGCCTCTTATTTCTAGAGTCATTTATTTAAAACAAAAAACAAAAAACCTTCTTGCACGTCTCCTAAGAGCTACACGCCGTGGCGGACACAAGTCGGTGAAGGGCAGGCCGCGCTCAGCGAGCTGCGCAGCCTGGAGGCGGCGCCCGCGCGGTGCGGGGTGTGAGCGCTTCTCGTTGAGCGGCCCGCGTGCCGCGGGGCGGGGGCGGGGGCGGGGGCGGCGGCGGGGTGCTGCCCTCGGGCAGGCCCGCACCGACTCCCAGACTGGCCACCGATTTGCTGTGTCCTTGGCACAAATGAGAGCAACGAGAGCTACTTTGGAGTTGTCAGGAGGCTTGAACAAGATAACGACGCAAATAGAAGCCTCTGGAACAGAAGCGAAGGTGCGTGTCAGTGCTCTCACTCTTTTTCCTCTAGCCGTCTGCTTAGCACTAGATGCAAGTGTTGCTGAGCCCATGTTTAGGCAGAGAGAGGAGAAAGGTCCGAGTGTGAGAGTTGGAGCCTCGCTCTTACACCTGCTTTCAGTGAATAGTCAACAGGGACGGCTCCCTGGCAGAGGAACAGGGCGGGTGTGCTCCCTGCAGGGGGGAGAGACAGGCAGTCACAGGGGAGCGCCAGCCACCCCCTGGTCAGGGATGCATCCCTACCCTGCATAGTAATGACCTCTTTCTGGTTAAACTGGGGTTAGGACTTCGGAAGGGCCTCGCTTTCCAAGTGAAGGCTCTGCCCAGATTTCTGCTGTGTTCCTGTAGTCAGCCAGCGGCCGAGCTGCCCAGAGGCAGGTACAACTCATTCAAGTGCAGAAGAATTCCAGTTCATTATTTAAAAAAAATAATTCATTGAGCATTGTAAGCTTTAAGACATTTGTTGGCCGATAATGGGCTGTTCATGGGTAATGGCTTTTTATTGAATGGAAGCTAATAACTTCTGGAAGGTTTTCCCAGTAATCATCTTGGTTAACGGTTTATAGTTTGCCTTCTACTGATTTCATCTCATTCTTCCTTTACTACACACCCATGTGATTACAAGGTGCCCCATTTTACAGATGGGGAAATGGAGGCTGCGGCTAAGCATGCAGGAAGGCTGTGAGGGGGTGACTGGAGCAGACCTTGGGGGTCAGGAGGACATGCTGATTTCGGTCATGGCTTTCTACCACGCGTCCCTAATCCTGGTCGGTTCGCCTCTGTCTTTGGCTGTAGTTCTGTTGGTCTGAAATAAATAGAGTGCCAGATATTACTCTAGCAAAAATGGGTTTATTAGGAATCAGCAGAGAATTGCAGTTTGGGGTCTGCAACTATGGTGAGCCACGTGCAAGGTCCCGCACAGCTAGGGAAAAAGGACTCTTCTGTAGAGGAGAAGAGGCAGTTGGAAGGGCTCTAGTAAACAAAGAGTGGCTTTTCACCCGCTGAGTCCTTGCCGGGAAAGGAGTCTTCTTCCTCCTGCCGGGCTCTGCTATGTTTGCCGGGAGTGAGAGCTCCCTCTTCTGGTCTCCAAACTCTATTTAATTCAGATTTCTTTTTATTAATTTTTTACAGTTCTGAGATACACCTGCTGGTGTTCGAGAAGTTCCTTTTCCAGGAGAGAAACTTAGTTTGCTTCTCAGCTTTGGGGCAGGTGATTTAAAATACAACCTCGTTGTATCTGTGGGTGTGGAACTGAGGAAGCAGGTGATGAATGCAGATCCCGCTTGGCCACTCATGAGCTAACGACCCCGCACATTTTCCCTGTAGACTAAATCTTTCCCTGTGTCACAGCTCTTCTTCTGTTCACTAACCAAGAGCAGGATGTGACTGGTCATTTCTTTCCCTGGAGGGGCTACAGAGCACAGAGAACCCTCCTTCCTCCCGAGGGTGAGGAGCACAGCCCTTGGGAAGAAGAGGACAGAAAGTGGGGCCTGCTCACTTGACCAAGATGGCTGGGAAATTTCGAAGGTTATATTCTTTGCTGAGTCAGGGCATTAGCTAGCCTCCTCCCTTTTTGCAAATTCACTGGAGTTCTGTTGCAAATGGCTCAGCACCTTCTTGTGGCTTTTGAAATCGAGAATGTAAGCTGCGTTCAGCAGGGACTGAGGGCCTCGACCGGGGGTGCCCCACAGTCCTTTCATGCCTGCAACCTTTAATTTGGGGGCTATTGTGGTCTTGCTGATGTTATTCAGGGTTTTGGCTTCAAGAAAATCTATGATGATGTCTTTGTTATTTCGCAGAAATTGGTAGCAACAGCTGGCATGTGATGTGGTAGCGCTGGTTCTCCTGCTTGCCCAACACCTTTCCAGGACAGTGAGGGGTGGACAGGGAGTGTGGTCAGCTCGCTGACCTGCAGACACCAACTGTGGGCACCTCACATGCCTGTTCAAGAATTTTCCCAGGCTCAGTGCGTATGGCAATTTGAAGACCATAATATAGACGACTTCCATCGTCTGTCCTCTAGAGAAGCAGCTTCCTGGTTTGTTTCCTAGGGAGGAGGAAAGAGAGAATTTTGGTTCTCTAGAATCTGGCCAGACCCGATGGGGTGACATGTCTCAGTACTTACATCTGCAGTGTTCCTGTCCCTCTGACTTTCACAAACTCACCTTATTCCTTTGAACCACAGACGCTCATGGCTCATATGACTTGGGATCTTCCGTGTTGCTTCTGGTGAATTTCTACAGATCAGGTCTTTCTTTGGTGGTCCAGGAACTCACAGGGTTGATCCTCGGGGCGGTGTTCCCCTCTGGGCCCCTGGGGCGCCTGCTCCATCTCTGCCTGTGCCCCTTCGTGGTGCTGCATGAGCGATCACCTGGGACACACCCCTCCTCTGTGGGGGCCCCTCATTCTTGGGGGGAACGAAATGCATCACCTCTGCGATGGATGCTTTATGTCCATCTGCTTTCCCTGGAATACATCAGTGGTCAGACTGTGGATCCCACGCTGGCTTTCTGAAGGTGTGTCCTGACATAGACCACCGTGTTGTATAAAGGACGGGATGAGGGGTTCCCTCCCGGCCTCTCATTCCTTGGAACCATGGCTTTCTGTTGGAACAGAAGTGCAGACAGTGAGCACAGTAAAGAAGGACAGGGACAGTGGGGAGGGTGTAGCTCAGTGGTAAAGTGGGTGCTTAGCACGCGTGAGGTCCTGGGTTCAATCCCCAGCACCTCCATTAAAAAAATAAGTAAATATATTTATAATATATATATATATAAATTATATATATATATAAGCCTAATTACCGCCACCCCACAAAAAAGAGAATTAAAAAACAAACATAAAAGGAAGGACAGGGACAGATTCTGCAGGCTGACTTTCGGAGAAGAGAAGTGAGGACCTTTAAAAAATATTGAGATATAATTTATGTAAAATAAAATTGACTCACCTTAACGAATTTAGTAATTGTATGTGGTTGTGTAAATACCCCCACAGTGGAGATACAGAACACTCGGTTACCCCAAGAGAGTCCCTTTAACCATCTCTGGAGTCACCCCCTCCCCTTGGCCCTGGCAACCAGTGACCTGTTTTCTGTCACTGCAGTTTGCCTTTTCTAGAATTTCAGATAAATGGAATCAGACAGTGCGTAGTCCTTGCATCTGGCTTCTTTCACTCAGCATAATCTGTTTGAGGCTTGTCCATGTCGCTGTGTGTATCAGCTTGTTCCTTTTTATCGCCAAGTGGTTCTGCATTGTATGAACGCACCACAATTTGACTACACTCACCAGATGATGGACATTCAAGGTGTTTCTAGTTTGGGGTGATTATGAATAAAGCTGTTATGAGCAATCATATACAGGTCTTTGTGTGGACTCCTGTTTTTATTTCTCTTGGGTAAACACCCCCAAGAGTGGGTTTGCTGGGTCTCAGGGCAGATGTATGTTTAACTTTGTAAGATACTGCCTGCCTGTTTTTCAAGGCGGCTGTAGCAATTTGTTTCCAAAATGGGTACTTTTAATCCAGGACGTAGAACTGGCCCTTCCTGACATCCACGGGTATCTATCCGTGCAATGACTTTCGAGAAGTTTATCGGATCCCACATGTAATTAAGGTATGTGGCTTTCAGGCAAAAGATGATTACATATCTCTATATGAGACGGCCCCAGTTTTGAACTCTGAGGGCTGTACAAAGGTTTGTTTTGTCCTCCCGAGGAAACCAAATACATCCCGCCGCAGTCCGTGTGTGAGTCAGGGCTCCTGAGTGTCCTTTCAGCCCTCACGTGTCAGTTTTGCATGTGTGCCTCAAAGGGGAGTTTCAAGTTCATCCCGTGTTGAGATAATGCCTGAGGGTGAGAGGAAGAAATATCTCTGGCTGTCAAGTCGGGTGGAAAGCGATTAATCATGGAGGTTCAGCGGCAGGCTGAACTGTTCTGTTCCCTGACCTTTATCTCACATGCGGCATGGGCAGGCGGGGTCAAGTTTAAATCCAAGATGACAAGTGTCTGAGGCTAAGCAAGGTTCTTGCTGAATGCTTGCTTGGGGTCAATGGCTCTGTGTCTCGCACCTGGTGAAACTGACTCCCGATTGAAAGAAGAGTTATGGGCCTGACACACTTGTTGACTCGGCTTTGGGCTAGAACTTCCTGCATGGTTTTCAGAACCCTTTGGGTGTGCTGGGGGCATCCCGGGTTTTGGCAGCACCTGAGTCGCTCATTTGCCTTGGAAGCTCTCAGTGCCTCTGCACCTTCCAAAATGCAAAATGGTCGCTCCCCTCGGCTCCTTCAACCTCCTCGGGGAGTCAGCTTTGCCAGTCTCAACTTGCCTGTTTCACAGCAGGCATGTCCCGTGTGTGCGTGGTCCTGTTGTGTCTCCAGATCCTGTGATTTGTGGCTTTTAGACAATGTCGCTTATTCATCACCAGGTAAAATCTGGCCTCTGAAAAAAAAGGCTCTTTCACGTTGTCCTAAGTTCTCCGGACGCTGCCTCACTTTTCCACCAGTTTCTGAGGATGTGGTTACTGTAGAACCCCAGTTTGTTTATGACTCAGCAGTGGGGATGGAGGTATGGTTTGGGGACACATGTGGAGGTTAAGACCAGGGTCAAGGTCAGCTGAGGTTCACTCCCTCTAAAGCCTTGTTGGAGTAGGGGGGTATCTCTGTTTATTCTCACTGAGAACAGAGACCAGACACTAGAAAATACCATACCACGAACCTCTGGACTACAGCTTGTTTTTGAAAAGGTATCAAGGTTCTGTCCCAGTGTTGGAAGATCCTGGGAGGCCCACCTGTCAGCCCAGTGGGTAGCGGGAAGGCATCACCGGCACCGCCCTCCAACCTCCAGGCACCATGTCGCCCCTGGGGGGTCAGCGTCTCCTGTCGCCTCTGCTGGTCTCAGTGACAAGGTTCCTGCCCACCTTGCGTGTGCTCTGGTGTGCCCCCACCTCCCTGGAAACCCGGCTTTCGAAATCTCTCTGAAAGAGAATAGCGTCCAATATTACCTAATTTGTCTTTAATTCCAGTAGTCCTAGGGTAATCCTGCAGAGGAGAGTGGCCGGCCGTATACACCCCGGCTTACTCAATAAAAGAGCATGTCGGGAAATGGCAGTGTTTTTCTGTTTTAAAATAAGTAGGTTTGGAAGGAGCTGGGAAACTCTGGGGTTTAGTTACAAAATGACTGCAATTGTGGGAGAAGTATTTTCTTTCAATTTTGAGACACATTAAACAAGATACACAATTTAGAAATAATCTGCAGTTAGAGGAAGGCTCTTTTCATCCAAAGGGGGAACACTTCTCCTGGTTGGGAGGGTGCTTCTGGGGGGCTGGGGGAGGTGGCCCCAGGTGAACCCCACCGTATTCTCCTCCAACCTCAATGCAGCAAGAAGAGTGGAAAGTCAGAGTGTGGGAGGAAAAAGCTCCTGTGTTTTCTCTCATGAGAAGCAGGAGGATGGTGGGCTGAGCACAGATTATCAGAAAGAGAATGCTCACCCTGCTGGCAGACTCACTTGAAGCTGGCTGCCAACCGAAGTCTGCCCATGGGCACTGCGGGGGACCAGGTAGGGACATGGGTTCCTGAGGGCGCCATGGTGGGTGATTTCTCTTTGCCCATGAAGCTCTCATTGGCATTACTAACAAATGTCTACTGAATGCCACGCGGGGCCACGCCCTAGGGAAGCCAGGATACAGAGATGCAGGCTCACCCTTTCTAGGAGAGAGAGTGAGCCTCTGTTACAGGATGATATGTGATCGGTGCTCGGTTAGTCAAGGTCAGAGGCTGAGGCCTGGCCAGGGGAGGGGATACCATGGGGGGCTCCTTAGGCAGGGGTTACAGCAGCTCTTATGGGAAGGATGGGGCTTGGATAGTCCGGGATAGCTCAGTTGGAATAAGTGTGCAGAACGGAGGGGTTTGGGGAGACCCACCTACAGAGGCACTCAGCGAGTGGGCATGGTGTTGGGACTGGCCCTGACGGCGGCTCCATGAAGTGGGCTTGGAGCATGGCCAGGCTCTGTGCTCCAAGTGTGTGGACAACGTGGCATCTTGGGTGGTTCTGGAGGGTGAATATCTGAAGCCTTGTGTTGGACAAACATCCTTGAGGTCTCTAGGCTATTTTGCAGAGTTTTCTCTTCTTTCTCTCTCATCATTTAAGTGAGTAGGTGTGTCTGGCTTTGGATTCCTTCTAACTACTGACAGCTTCCATCGTCCACCAGCAAACGTCCACGTCCTATCAACTGTCTGAATGTCAAGCTCTTGAACAACAAGGAGGTTGGGGTGTCACTCGTAACCTTACAGTGGCCCTCAGTATTGGGGGCCACCAACCAGATTGTGCAAAACTGTAGTATGTATTTATTGAAAAAAAATCTGCGTCTAAGTGGACCCATGCCATTCAAATACCTGTGTCGTTCAGGGGCCAGCTGTACCACGACATGTAGTGTGTGTGCGTGTGTGTGTGCGCCCACGTGCAAATGCATCAGATACCAACTACATGCTCTCCACTGTCCTGTGTAAGCCTCCACTCTGGGGTCTCCCCTGAGCTCCGGACATATTTAGCTAACTGCCTACTTCACATCTCCACCTGGACCTCTCAGGCATCGTGAACTCAACATACCCCAAACGATACTCTGTCCCTGCTCCCTTCCCAGCCTGCTCTTCCTCCAGGTCCCCTCCCACCACTCCATCCTCCCCGCTACTCTGGGTGAAAACTCTGAGTCATCTCTGACTTCTTTTTCCCTTTTACACCTGACACTTCATCTGTCAGTGGTCCTGTCGGCTCCCCCTTTGAAACAGATCCAGAATCTATCCACTTCTCCCCACCCAGCACTCACAGCCACCGTCACGCCCCATCTGGACCACTACAAGCACCGCCCAGCTGGACTCCCTGCTTCTCCCCTCCCCCCACTTCAGCCTGTTCTCAGCATCCTCTAAGAACAAGTCAGATCATTTCACTTCCCCTGCTCAAACCATCAAATGATTCCCTGTTGCCCTAAGCATAACATTCTATCCGGGTCCTTTCCGAGGCCTGCAAGGTTTTCCGTGGCTGTGATCCCTCTCTGCCTTCACCTCTGACCCAGTTCATTCTGCTCACTTTCTCCTCCTTTACCAGACTCCTCGACACCTCTTAATCCACAAGCATGCACCAGCCCCAGGGCCCTTCCACCAGCTGTTTTTTTCTACCTGGATCACTTGCCTTCTGATATCTGCATGGCCAGATCTTTCTTCCCCTTCAGGCTACTTACCGTGGAGGCTCTCCTGGGCCACTCTGTATAAAACAGAAGCTCCATCATTCTTTAAAAAAAAAAAATAAATAAAACCAAGAAATAAGCCTCGTATCATGGTGTCTTTATTAAAATACCAAAACACAGGACAACTTTTACCAAAACATTTCTATTCCAGGGACTTGCCCAAGAATATAAAAGACATTTACTTGAGTTTGCAGAAGGATTTCATGTGATTTTGCTGAGGATAAGAGGCCGGTTGTTACCTAAGAAATTTTGTGAGCTTTTGCAGTAGAAGAACCCTCGATCGTTCTCTTATTCCCCACCCTGCTTGTTTCTGTTTTACCTGTCACCACTTGGCAAGACTCTTGTTAATTATTGGCCTCCTCGCTCTTAAGGAAATATGTGAGAGCAAAGAACTGTGCCTGTCTTATTTTCTGATTATCACCAGGACTTTGATCAGTTCTGGCATTTGGAAACTATTCAGTAACTATCTGCTGAGTGAATTCACCTGCCAGAGGTACTGGGGGTACTGACCTGGGAAGACATTGGGTGCTATTGTGGTAATCTCTGCATGGCGTGATAAAGGCATAGACTAGAGGGGTGGCCTCTGAGATGTAAAAGAAGGAATGAAGGGGAAAAGGGTCATTAGATGGGATATTGCAGGAGAGGGATGGTTGCCTGGTTATGTTTTGGATGGCTCTTTTTAGGGCTCAGTTTCAGATTCAAGCTGTGATTTAACTATAGGTTTTCAGATGCCTCCTGGTACCCAGTGTCCTCTCATGTCAGCCCCTTGTCCTGTGATCCCAGGCTCTGCCCTGGGTCCTTAGCCCTCACTCCGTATCCTTAACCCAAGTTCCAAAGCCTGAGGGTGTAGACTGACCTTTGGAGGAAAAGTTCAAGTGTCTCTTTAAAGCCAAATGAGGAAGACAGAAATGAAGTTGAGCTGTGCTGTGATAAAATGTAAAGATGTGTTTGAATTTCTTTAAATTTTTCTCTCAGTTGTATGTGGCCATTTGAAATTAGTAATTTAATATTATGTTTAGTTCTTACTGTGTAGTTCACTTTCACAGAGGTGTGGTGTTGTCTGCTATTCTGTGCTTTGGTTGAGGTGGGAAGCCCCATAAAAAAGACCGACAGGACCCCCAGGCAGGGCCACTGCTCTCCTGCCAACACCACCTGGTTCCCTGGCCCAGTGGCTGTATCTCACTTTTTGCCTCTGAAATGGCTTACTTCTAGGAAAGTGGAACTTACCCCTAAAATGCTATTGGTCCCCTAAGCTCACCCCTGATTGGTTATTTCCTTCACTCCTGATTGGTTCTTTCTTTCACTCCTGATTGGTCCATTTGTAGTAATTCATTTGCATGGAGCTCACTCCTGATTGGTTATTTCTCTCACTCCTAATTGGTCCATTTCTCTCACTCCTGACTGGTTATTTCTCTCCCTCCTGATTGGTCCATTCTACAAAGCTTGTTCCTAATTAGTCAAACTTTTGTTATACCTTATTTGCATATGATGTTGCAAAGTAAACTGACAGCCTATAAAAGTCTGTGTAAACCTACAGACAGCATCCAGAGCTTGGAGTGTTAATTCCTATGGGCCTGCTGCTGTAATATACCTGAGTTCTCCATCTCTCTGAGTGCTGCTTGGTATCTTGCTGGGATCCAGGTTCCTGTCACAACTGATCTGTAACACCTTTTTCTGCAAAATGGTTATCCACAATTCTGGTCATGAAGCTATAACTCAGGAATCTCTGGTGACTTACTAGAAGTTGCCCAAATTGCCAGCAGTGTGCCTGGGAAGTGTTAAGAAATATCCAAATCTTAGAAATAAGGAAAAAGGATGACTCCATGTCTTTTCAATATCACACCAGAACGTTGCCTGATAGTTCCACTTAAGGATTATTTAAATCTCCAAGGGAACGTACCTTAGTTTCATGTCCCGTTTCTAGTAGTTAGACTCAGACTCTGGCAGAAGCTGGTGCTCCAGGTGGAGTCTGTTTGTGGAGGGGACTGACTTTCCCAGAGGGAAAGGGCTGCAGCCTGGCGCCGACAGGGCTGGACCATGTGCAGTGGGCTCCTCGAGTTCACGACAGACTCTGATCTGAGAAGAATCTGTTCTGAAATTTGAGGGAGTCATGGAACACGCTGCCTTGTGCAGATGCCTTCTCTTTCTCAGCATTGCAACTTTTAAAGGTATTTGCCTCTTGGATCGCATTTAAAATGCTCTTTTTACAAGGTCCCTTTATTAGGAGCAAAATCCACTGAAACTGTGTTTCTAACCCACCGTGTTGTTTACCTCATGGAAAATGGGCTTCCTTTACATGACTGACTCAGTGTGGTGAGAACCATTGCCCTGGCGGGGATGGAGATGGGGCTACTACAATTTTTAAAATAACTACACTGGTAGTGATTTCTCGGGTAGAATGCAGCTTCTCGCACTAACGACAGATGGACTTTGAAATTTTACACACAACATGTAAATGCAACAGGACTGATTTCTCTCCCCTTCCCTCCTGTGGCCTACGTGTATGTGTCTACAACATGCAGAAGAGGGTATTTCTGAGATACAACAAAGAGGTCCTTTTAGCACAGGAGCCCCGCTACGGGGAGTTTGGCTTTGGCAGTCTGATTGTATTGTGGTTACTCTACCCTGAAGCCAGACCGCAGTGAGGGCCTCCCCACCTCCCCACCCAACCACACCAAAGTGGGGGAAGGGGCCACGGGGAACAAAAGAAGAGCTTTCCCCCGTCACCCACGAGAGGGTGACCACAGGAGCCTGGCGTGGGGTGAGGCGATGACTGCTTCCACCCGCTGGTCCCTGGGGGTTTGGTAAGGGTTGGAACATTTGGCCCGATATGAAGTGAAAGGACAGTTCCCTGCATCCATCTGGACTCTGAGTGTGCTTGACTAGCTACCAGTAAACTGCTGGAGATGGACGATTGCCCCCTCCCCCACCAACTGGAGGCGGAGTGTTCGGTGACATGACTGACTGACCAGCCAGACACGTTTCTATCAAGTAGCACTAGGAACAGGGGACGTCGCTTGGGCCTCACACTAGCACAGTTCTGCTCCCCTCCCTGTCCTTCACCACCTGTCCGTCCATCCTGTAATCTGTTAAGTTACATTTTATAAGTGAGTCCCATGAGGCCCTGTTTTGGAAACTGTGGATTCCATGAAAAAGGCAGATCCTGGGGTTTTGATCGTCTTTCTCACTTGTTTTTCAGAAGGAATGAAATAACTCATTGTATGCCGGGAGCTGGCCGACGTCTGTCGGTTCTGTGGTTGGAGGGCCGGGCGAGGGCATCAGACAGGTGTGGGCTGGAGCACTGGCCCTGCTGGTGGCCCTCAGTTGCTCCATACGGATGCCGGAAATAATCATGTCTGCTCCACCTGGCCGTGCCGTAAGGATGCTGTGGGAAGCCCCGAGCCCTGAGCTACCTCCTGGGAAGAGAATTCTAGTAACTGGAGGTCATGATGATCGCTTTGCTGGGGAGTGTGGTCCAGGAGTCCTGCTGAGAGGGTGCTGCAGGCCCTCGAAGGACGGCCAGGACAGGGCCTTGACGGAGAGAAGAATGTTCCTAGCCTGGGCTTCTGCAGCGGAGCAGGGAGCTCCCAGCCGGCTCACCCAGGGAGGCTGTGGGGAGCTCCGCCTCTTTGTTCCCGATTGGTTAGTGACCTGGACTAAGCAGAGTGGCACAGGGTGACTTGGGGGAATGGGTTGAGGTAGATGTGCCCGGGGGCAGCCACAGCCAGGAATGAAAGAAGGGGCAGGAGGGAAACACAGGCCCTCGTGCCTCGGAGTGGGTTCTGAAATCGGTGGGCGAACTACCTGTGTTGTTTGCCGTGTGTCGCCTGCCTCCGCAGGTCACACGTGGTGGTCTTAGAGAGCAGCCCTGCCGCCTTTGCTTCTACGGACTCTTGGTGTCCGTGAGTGACCAGATCACAGTCTTCAGGCTGACTCAGTACATAGCCTTGTGCAGCGTTCAGAGCAGGCGAGATGCGGGGTTGAGGGCTGTCCACGGGAAAGAGCTCCGGCCCGCAGCAGGGCACGCAGACCGCCCGTCCCGGGGTCTCCGTGGGATCCACGCAGCTGAGACCCCCAGGGAGTGTGCGGACCCCAGCTGGAAGCGTTTGCCTTTAATTCAGCCCTGAACAGAGTTATAGAGGATCTAATTTGTTACTCTATAGACTTTTTTCCCCCAGAAACTTTATTCTTGAAAATATGATTTATCATAATACATATAATACTTTCCTCGCCGTATAAAATAACCTCAGGAAACACAAAACCAAACCTACGCTAAACACTTCTGTTGATTCCAGCACGAAGAGAGCACACATTCTGGAAGCTTCACATTCTTTCCATAACCTTCCAGTCCTAATAACTCCAGGCCTAATAACTGTAACTCCTTTTCCTTGTCCTCACTGTTTTCCAATTTCCTTCATCACCGCGGGCTTTATCATTGGCAGTTTTCTTAATCAAACTTCAAGTTCACAGCACTTTCCTTTACATTTTAGTGGAGCGATTTGGAAGACGTTTTCCACAGTTGATCTCGGAAAAGAATCTAGATCAATACAAACTCAGAGAATGTTAGAGGAATCTGATGATACTTTTGATTTTTTTCCCTTTTTTCCCGATGCTTTTTCATCATCAGCTTCCTTTGTTTTCATCTGTACATTGCCTTATTCTCATATACTTTGATTAAAAAAAAAAAATCAAGTTACCGGGGTGATACAAGACTGTCCTGAATGCAGGAGTTCTGTTGAAGTAGTTCCATCACTGAACTGTTCTCTATTGATAAACTTATCACAACCACGTTCTTCTATCAGAGGACTGGTAACTTCAAATGCAGTCAGAGCTACAGTAAATGTTAAAATATCAAAATCCAGCCTCTGAGGGCTCTGCTGGTGTTTGGCATCAAACGCTGCTTCCCTTGCTCTGCAGGCCTCTGCAAATTGCCTGCGGCCTCCTTCAAGCTCCTGGATTCCGCCTGGAGCAACTGGGTAATTAATTCCTAAGACGCTAAGTGGGTGATGGAGGCTGAGATTCAGCAGTGCAGCCAGGTCTGCGCAGTTCGGGGGCTTGGGCCTGGCAGTGTTCTCAGCACCCTCTGCCTCCACCGTCAGGCCCTCCCTGGTTGCCTCGGGCTGCCCTGTGCAGGCTCTCGCCTCCCTCTGCCTCCTGCCTGTTGGATGTCGCCGTCTGCAGGCAGCTCAGTGGGCCCCTCCCAGCACACCCGGAGCTGGAGGACAGCATGATTGACTGCTGGGACGCGCGTGCCCTAGCACGTCTGGAGGCTTCTGTAAGGTTTGCACAAGTAAGGATTTATCTATTGAATATTTAATAAATCTGTAAAAAGAAAACAAGAGTACAAGAATAAAGAGAGTTTGTAGCAGGCTCAGCAGAGGGGCAGGCTCCTTGGGTGAGTCCCTCTCGGAGCTGGCCCTGCGCAGCTGGGAAGGCTGCCGCTCTACCTTAACCCCCTGCTCGAGAGGCTGGGCTCATCGCTGCTGAGAATCGGATGCTCATTTTTCACCGTGACTGGTGCCCTGGGTCCTTAAGATCCTGACTGAGGAGCCCGAGGAGGGTTATTCCTTAAGGCATCTTTCCCCCTCCTCCCAGACTTGCCCACCTAACCAGGGTGGCCTCTCTGAGGAACCAAGGAAAGCGCTGGACCCGCGCCCATGGAAGAGGCATTGGGACTGATGTCTTAGACCCGTGGGCCTGCGTTAAGAGCTTGTGTCTTAGGGAAGTGCCTGCTCCTTGAGCAATGAGATCCAGCCTCTGCCCTCCTTCCCCCGCTGGGTGCATGGAGCTGTGAACCCTCAGCAAGAGAAAGCGTGACTGATGCCCAGCGTGAAGACAGGACAGTCCTGGGCCCCGCACGTGGCACGGGCTGCAGCTCCAGGTGACCGCAGGGTCACAGGGAGCCAAGACAGAGAGAGGGAGCTCTGAACGCCTAGCGGAGTCGGCTGAGGGGCCTCGGGCGTTTTCTATGGGTGCCGGTCACGTCTGCTGAATCTTCACATGTGCCCAAGGCAACGGGTCTGCTTGTGGAGCCACATCCCGGCTGTGTTCATACTCTGCCCGTCCTCGCCTCCCTTTCTCCCTCTCCTCTGCTCTCTCTCTCCAGCCTTCGTTGCTGTTTTGTCGTAGGAGTTGTGGATACCCTAGGTTTTGTACTTGACAGTGTTTCGAGGGTCTCTGTTGACGTCTTGGCCAAAAGGACCTGGACTGTACCTCGCACAGTCCACCTCATTCCTGGCCGGGAGTGGAGGGGCAGGACCCTTCGGTCAGCTGCCTACTCCAGCTTGGACTTCACGCTGTGTTGAGCCTGGGCATCTGGCCTGTTTTTGTATTTGCTTGATGTTAGGATGAGGCAGTCTGCTGCCACACTTCAGGGCAGTGGGGCAGCCAAGAGCCTGGGATTTGGATTCTGCTGGGCTGCACTCAAATTCTAACTCTGCTGTTTACCTGCCGGGTGACCACGGGCAGTTTCCTAACCTCCCTGGCACTCAGATTCCTTGTTGGCAAAAGGCGGCTAAGAGCAGAAGCCAGGTTCAGGAGTCACCGAGGACAGATGGAGATCACTGTTCCAGAGCTTAGCTCAGCGCCGGGCACACAGAACGGGGGCGTCAGCTCTGGCGAGGGTTTAGCGTGGCCCGGGGTTGGTGTCTCACTCCTCTGGGTGAAACTGCCACTCAGTCTGCCCCCTTCCCTCCCACCACTAGACGTGGACTTTTCCTTGAACCTAGAAGTGAGTTTTTTACTAGTAGGGAATCAAGTCCGAAAACCCAGCAAACTTCTTTATTAAACCCAGTGATGTCAGATGCTTGGTAACCAGTCTGTCATTCTCCAGCCTCGGCCCCAGGCTCTGCCAGGCGGGCTGGCTGTTTCCACTCAGGGTGTAGGGACCAGGCGTGCGAAGAGTCCTTAGTCCAGGGGAGAGACAGGTTTGCTTGACCTTGTCGGCCCTGCCAGCAGGTGGGAAGTGACAGCGAGGACTGTGTTGGGACTCGTGTGACCTAAGCCTGCTGCCATCCCACTTGGTGGGGGCGAGGGGAGCTCTTCCTTTCCCTGGAAAGTTCTTTTCAAGTCTTGGGAGTGGAATGAAGGCTGGCCACGTGTTCCCCCTGAGCTGACTCACCTGTGGTTTTTGTTCCCAGAACCTCCTTTGCGGTGCGGGACCCGCTTCTCCCACAGCTGAGCTGGGCCCGCCTCGCCCTTCACCTCACCCTGACCTCCCAGGGGACCCTTCCCAGTACATGCTGTGCTGTTTCCCAGTGGTCGAGGAAAGAAATGGAGAGTGATGTGCTCTTTTGCATCATTTTGAACATTGAGTTCAATGAAAACAACGCCACAGTGAAACCCACCTTCTGCTGAACACACCTTCCAGGACACCTGGCGCCCTGCTGAACTCCGCGTGCACAAGCCTGTCTCCAGCCACTGCCCACGCAGGGCCTGCTCACGCTGGGCTCCGGGACAGGCCTTCCCTGCCCCGAGTCCTCCCTGGGCCGCGGCCACGGGGCTTCCTGCCCCGCTGGTCAGGGCGGGAGTTTTACTTTCCCTTCTTATCAGCTTACGGCAGATGGCCCCAGCCAGACGGCGGACCGCGAGGGCAGGGATTGACCCCGACCTTTTCAGAAGGTCTCTGTAAAAGCAGGTCACGCTCACTGTAAATGAAGATCATCCAAACGGGAAAATGCAGGGATGAATGAACATTTCGGTTGGGATCCAGCCCCAGAGACAGCCACCATCCACCCTCTTGGTACCACCCCTCTGCTCACCTGCGCCAGGAGATGTCTGCACGGTTGTGACACGGATGGGATCAGCCAGCCGTCGTTTTGTGGGAATGGACCAGCCCCGTGCATCTTTACCTCTTTACTACTTTCCCGTCTTGACTCTGGGGCTGAGTGTCTAGTGTAATATTTTGTAAGAAGTCGGTCTCTAAAGGGCCTTGACTGATGACCTCGGCTGACGATTCAGCCCACGTTCCTTGAGAGGCAGGGTGACGGCGGCCAAACAGCGAGGGTTTGGAACCTGACTGTACCTGTCTGAACCTGGGCAAGTAACAGAACCTCTCTGGGCCTCAGTTTCCTCATCTCTAAAATGGGGATTCATCATAGCTTCTTCCTGTGGAACGTGTATTTGGGCCGGCTCCCAGGCTGGCTACATGAGACCATGTCCTCTGTTCTGGAGGCTCAGGAGTGTGAGGTAGAGAACGTCCCTCCTGGGGACACTTGGCTTCTGCCTCGGGGCGGGGCCTCTCTGCACTGGTGTTTGTCAGGATGTTCAGGGTGTGCGGGAGTCTGAGGCCAAATTCTCTGGCCTGTATTGGAGAAGCAAGTTTTATTAAGGAAGCCGGATGGGGGAGGCAGGTGGATGAAGATGGAGAGTCACGTGCAGTCACATCAGACAGGTCTTCAGTGCTGCCTCTGCCCTAACCGGGGACTCACACCTGCGCTGTCCTGGCTGTCTCCGTGGGGGACAGTCTCAGCAGCCTGTCCTCCTCTCCGCTGCAGCCAGCGCAGCCTCGGAACCCTCCCTCGGAACTCCGGGTGGAGCTGCGCCTTGATCAGAGCTGTGGTGGGGCAGGGGAGATGAGGCATCGTCATGCTCCACCCTGGGGTGGGTGAGTGTTTTTAGCACCTTCGTGTATCCTGTAGCTTACACCTGATACCTCTCTTTTAAAAAAAAAAATCCCCCAATGAATAAATAAACCTAATTACACCCCCCCAAAAGATTTAAAAGAATCCCCCAAAGTAAGCAATTATATAACTTTCTCCCTGCATCTCATTACAGCATTTAAAAACATCCTGAAAGACACACAAAACACTGGCTCTGAGTCAGATGTACTGAGACACTTTGTTGCGAGATTCAGTGCATGGCTACAGTCCTTTCCTGCACAGCCTTAGCCCCCTCCTCTTCCTTCTTGGGAACAGGGATAAGAAGCTGGCACTGCAGGCCAAGCCCGTCTGTGCAGGGCAAAGCCAGACCGGGGCAGCGTGGAACTGAAGTCCCACATAGGAAATGTTCTTGTTATTCCAAACTTGCACTGTTAATGACGCAACTTTTTTTTTTTTCATGTGGAAATTTTCAGTGGAAATTTCAATAGCTTTTTTAAATTCTAAAGACAACATAGAGAAAATTGTGCAGGAACATAGGAGAAAGTAAAAATGAACTCTAATCTCACCATCCACAGATAGCCACTCTTGGTACTTGGCTGCATTCCTTTCCAGTTAGATGTATCTACACACATATGTGTGATTTACTGTAGTTTTTGGTGGTGGTTGTGTATGAAATTTTGTATAATGATAGCTTTCCACTTAACATTACAGCCTAGCTATGTTTCCACATCATTAAATAGCCTTGAGAAACACCATCTTGAAATCTCTGCTGTTTCTTCCATCTTATGGAGATACCATGATTTATTTAGCCATTCCCATGTTATGGGACAAATATATGGTGCCAGCTTTTTACAGCTATATATAAACTTCACTGAACATCTTTGCAAATAAATCCAAGTTTCTGACTCTTTCCCACTAATGGATGGCTGGAGGGTCATTGCCAAGCGGAAGGGTAAAACTTCTTTAATGCTCTTAACCCAGATTGCCAAATTGCTTTCCAGAACAGTTCTTCCAAATATAGACGGTACAGCTTGCAGCCATGTCGGCAACCTCGGGTGAGGGGGACGGTAGGGGGTCGGAAGAGTCTGTTTCACATTTCACTTTCTTATTGTCATTCTTGAGGTGAAGAGAGATCAAGATTTGACTAGTTATCTAAAGAGCTCTAGGCCAAGAAGGAAGAGGAAAATGAACAAATACTGAGAATTTACCTTGTGTCCCACCCTGTGCAAACAACAACAGTGTTACGATGCGGGAAAGGGGCTGTTTACTGGAACAGGCCACACACTTTCTTGGCTTCATGAAGTCCTCACTCAAGTCTTTATTGTTTTCACCTGTACGGCAGCTAGGTTTTCAAGACTTAGTACATGCAGGTAAAAGCCGTGCAAATCACCCAAGTTGTGATCGGCAGTAACACCCAGTGGGCCTCTGGAGCCCTGGACACCAGCTCTTGTCACTTCTGGCTTCTCTCTGTTTCTGATCAGCAGCCAGCAAGTCCTGGGCACGCTGGGGCCCGGCTGGATGCTCCCCTCCGAGGAGTGTCAAAATTGTCACTTTGCACATCATTCTAAATGTGTAGACTCCAAAGGAGGCTGTCTTGAGGGTGTCTAGAGAAGGAGTTTTGGCTTTCTGAAGTGATTTTTCTCTTTCCTTCAGTTCAGAGGACTTTTTCCCCTCCGCTGACGGCTGAGTTCAGGGCCTCGGGGGTGAAATAGATTCTGAGTGCTGGAGAACTGGGACATTACGACTCTCAAATTTAGGGTTATTTCTTTTAAATACCCATAAAAAAGATTTGTAGAAATGTCTTCGCTAAAAATATGACACGTGCAGCCTGCCAGTGTTCTTGAGGCTGATGGGAGGGGGCGGATGGCGCCCAGCGAGGCTGTCCCAAGAGCACCCTCCAGGGCAGAAGCCCCTTGGACTGCCCCCTGCCCCACCTTCTCCTGAGATGCCCTCTGCAGAGGACCACCCTGGGCAGAGGGTCAAGTGCTATCCTTTAGATCCTTTTTCTGCAGGGTGCTGGCCTCTGCCAGGCGCGACAGGGAAGTGAGAAACTGTGTTCCTTCCACTGCACGCATGTGACCCGCGGAACTGCGGCTGCAGAGTGAGTGATGCTCACGGAATGAACTGGGCCTCCGACGGCTACCCGCGTGGCCCCACACACACTGCATAATCTCACTCAGCTTCAGGTCTCCATCCATAAAATGGGCTAAACTCCTACCTCTTAAGTTGGTTGTGATCTGAGATTGAAAGGTCATATACGGGAAATGTAGCGGGAAAGGTTAGGAGGGGCTGGGTGAATGGTACCTTTCTTGTACCTCATCCCACAGAATAATGAACAGGGGCGAAGGCGAGCACCTCAGACCTGTGGGGGAGCTCCGGTGGGGGGTGGGGCTCCCAGTACGTGGAGAGACCTCTGGGGGAGACGGTCTTCCTTGAGCAGAGTCAGATTTTCTTGTGCCTTCAGATGGCACTCACAATGGGGTGTGAGCGGGCACCCCCTACAGGTGAGGTTGTGAATGGGAGGTCTAGAGACCCAAGGGCAGTGCTGAGCTGAGGGCAGGTGGAGGTGGGGCTGTCCCCTATTCTGTCCCTGCTGGGACCTCCATGCTCTTGTCAGACCCTGAGAGAGAGATTCTGTTGGGTCAGACGGTCCCAGTCCCCCTCCTCCAGGCAGCGCTGGGAAACAGGCAACCTCACAGCTCAATGAGCCTGCACTCCAGCTCAGGGAAGGCAGCCTTTGGCTTGTGGCCCAGGCCCAGTTCCCTGCAGGTGTGACCATCTGTCCTGAGCTGTGTGACAGCTTTCACACTGGCCGCCTCCTCCGGGATGGCTTTGGGGCTTGGCTGACCCTGAGCTCTCGTGGATGGCTGGGCTCATGGTGCGCGGCCCAGCTAGCAAGGAAAGGGCCTCGACTCGTGCCTGGCACATGGCAGACCCTCTCCTCTTGGGAGCTCACAGACTGCAGGACTGAGCTGGAGTTCCTGACCCTGGTTTCCAGAATTGGGTGCCTGTTATGTCTGCCCTGGGGGCTTTTTTTTTTTAAAGACCAGAAACAAAAAATGTCTCAGGGTGTAAGTCATTCTTCACAGCTATTCCCAGTGCACAGAAGAGTGAGATTTCTTGATGTTTTCTCGAAGTTTCTTAAAGGAAATCTCTCACCGGTTCTCTCGGGTGTGGCATTTGGCTGCTGGGAACAGACACGGTTTATCTTGCAGAGAAAAGTGTTTTGCAAGAGGTTTCCCACAATTATGGTCTGAGGGAGGGTCCCTGCCAGCTTTTCTTAGTCACTTGGGCTTGAGGGGAAGGTGGTTTTTTGTTTTTTTTTTTGGCTGTTGTTCTTTTTTTCTTTTCTTTTTTTTTTTTTTTTCCAATCTGAAAGCAAGAGCCATCTGGGGGTGGGCACACATGGGTAATTACCCTGAGTGAGGGAGACAGAAGGACGACTGGTCAGCATTTCTGCGCTGCTGCAGGTGGCGGATGGCTTTTGGTGGAAGGTCGCACGATACTCAGACTGGGGGCTGAGTCAGAAATCCTTGGGTCACTTGTGGTTTTCTTGATGGTTTTGGTGTGACTATTAACTTGTTTTTACTTAACAAGAAAAACAGGTGTTTGGGTGTCTGTTGGAAAGAGTGCTGCCCTGCTCTCAGCAGCTTACTGGAGTCACATGGCTGCCCCAGTTTGGCTGACACCAAACAGGTAACTGAGAAAAAGGCACAGCCTGCAAACCCTGTGGACGGGGCATCCCTGGGCTCCGATACTAAGCCTTAAACCCGGATCCTGTGATGTTGGCGAGGAGAGAAAGTGAGCTTGGAGCAACCAGTTGCTTGAGGGGTTTGAAGGCCTCACTTGTGGGGCCCTCACAGGCCCCTCGGAGCCAACACCCTCTTTGGAAGTGAGCGTGCATGTGCTCTGACCTTGGCTTTGATTTTCTACGTGCTGCCCGCCCGCCCACATGAGCTGACAGCTCTCCCCTTGAGTTCTGTTGCTCTTTGGATGCAAATAAAAGCACCACATTTGTCTAAACGTTACTTTGGGCTCTCTTGCCACCCTGGCCAGACGCTGTGGCTTATCCGTCCTCACAAATGTCCGTGCGCTCGCTCTGCATTACGCGGACCAGGAGACCTGCAAGGCCCCCACCTCCCCGGCTGCAGGTGCCGGCAGCTTCCCTCTGGTCCTCAGGCCTCAAAGAATGAGCTTCAGGCTTTCCTGCTGAAACCTTCAGAAATGAGAACATTTGGCTCCAATCAAGTCTGCTCTGTTCACAGAGAGGAAGGGAAGGGAGGCACCAGCTTGGTCCTCAGCCTTGGGACTGGAGGTGGCTGGGATCTGCCAGAAAAACAGATCAGCAGCCTTTTTTTTTTAACCAGGGGTTAAAAGTGGCCCCAAATGTCCTCCTTTAACCCGTCTTCATGTCCCTGCACTGCAGCTGTGTCTGTGACCTTAGACTTGGGGTGCTGCAGGGTTGGGGTTTTAACCTGCAGCTTGGAGCTTGGGGGGTTAGGCTGCCAAGTCATCACTGCCCCGTGTCCCATCACTCCTGTCCTCTGCCACCAAGCCAGGCCCCAGGGCTGTAGGGATCCCTCGAAATCATGGACTTTCCCAAAGGTTTGCTGCCTCGCCACGTCCCTGCAGCTGGCAGGAAGGATCAGGGCAGCTGGAGAGTCAGAAGCTCAGGGTTATTGGAAATGCAGGTCATTTCCGAGGGCGACGGCCAGGGCAGCATGGCAGCCTGCTGCTCTCCGGGATGCACCGGTGTCGCAGGCAGGAGAAACAGTTGCTGCTGGTCCCTTTGTGCTCTTTCCTGCTGTGTCCCCAGTCCTGGAACACACCCGGTGTGTAGCAGTCAGTTCACGGGTTGGATGGTTCCATTCTCTTCTTTTCGGGAGGCAGAGGCAGTGCCAGGGGGTGGGACAGCACGTGCACCACCAGGGCCATTCTCTGTTTTCTTCCTGGAGCTCAAGCTCAGCTGGGATAGAACCAGCCACTCTTGACTGCCCATGTCTTTCCTGCCATCTGCGGGACCTGGGGGCCAGGGCACAGCCTTCCAAATAGTACTTAGCTGCCCCAACTCTCCCCTTCGGCAGTTCCAAGGCCTTCACGTGGGCAGTGATGCTCGGAGCCTCCTCTTTGGTCTCTGGGACCGACCACGTTCTCTAATGCAGCCCTTCCACGGGGTTATGAACTTTGCGAGTTTTGGGTGATCAAGTCCTTATTTTCATCAAGTTTCTTTCATGGGAATTCAACTTTTCCTGAGCACCGACTACCCACAGATACACTCATTAGATGTGACAACACTCATTAACGAGTTTGCCTTCCATGTCCTTGATGCAGTAACGTCTTACCAGCTGCGCTGGCCTCACTGGCCAGTCTTTGCTCAACAGTGTCTGGGGCCTCAGCTGGGGAGACAGAGGTTGAGACCTGGAATCACCCAAAGGCTTGCTTGTGTTTGTGGCGGGTGATGCTGGCTCCCGGCTGGCACTTCGGCTGGCGCTATTGGCCAGAACGCCTACAGGTGGCCCAAGCTTTCTCTCAGCACAGTGGCCTCCGAGAGGTCATGCTTCTTACATGAGTCTCAGGATTCCAACTACAAGGTGGAAACTGCGTCACCTTTTAAGACCTAGCCTTGGAAACCGGGTGTGATACTTCTGCTACACTCTTTTGATTGTTAGCCTGTTCAGAGCTTGTCCAGATCAAGAAAAAGGGAATTAGATCCCAACTTTTGGTGAAGAATGCAGAGTTCTGGAAGATCATGGGGATCAGAAGCATTCTTGTGGGTTACACCTTTGGAAACACAGTCTGCCACAGGACGATCAGGGAGAAAGACACTGCAGGTGCTTCCTATTCTGTCTGTCCCGTCCTGCTGGTGGACGCAAGGTGGCGAAGAGCAGAACCTGGCAGGGAGGCTCTCAGGAACGGCCAGCAATGGAAGGGTGGTGGGTTTCTCATACATTTGACCAGAAATACCTGTGGAAGGCAGAGGGCTCAGGGACCCTCGGTTTAAAACACTGTGCACTGGCTGCATATGCTGATCTGGACTCTTGAATCTCAGCTCTTGCGTTTGTGTGGCCAACAACCCTCCCCTTTCTTTGGGCCAAAAATACTGCCCCAAGGGGGTGTGAGCGTTTTCCATCCGAGGGGTTCGCGCAGTACCTGCGACCTCATGCAGCTCGGCAAGCAAGGCGGTTGTTGTCATCGTCCGAGTTTCTCGTGGTCTTTAACGAGGGCCCCTTGCAGGGCACTGATGTGTTCTTTCTCCTCTTCAGACCCATCTGAAGATGAAGCACTTGCAGGAAGAAGGTTTCTACTTGACTACTGTCCTGAGTGTTTGCCAGGTCGCCCCTCACCCTGTCCAGCTCAAGGCTCCAAAGAGGCGAGGAACTTTGTGATAATAATTTGAATATTATATTATTTGTTCAAATGGATAGGAAACTTTATTATTATTATTACTATTATTATTATTATTATTGAAGTATAGTTGATTTACAACGTTGTGTTAGTTTCTGGTGTACAGCAAAGTGATTCAGATATATATATATAGTCCATATATATAATTTCAGGTAATTTCCATTATAGATTATTACAAGATATTGAATATAGTTCCCTCTGCTATATGGTAGGTCCTTGTTTATCTGTTTTATATATGATAGTGTGTATCTGCTAATCCCAAACTCCCAACTTATTCCCCAGCCCCGCTTTCCCTTTTGGTAACAGTAAGATTGTTTTCTATGTCTGTGAGTCTGTTTCTGTTTTGTAGTTAAGTTCATCTATATCTTTTGTTTAGATTCCACATGTAAGTGATATCATATGATATTTATCTTTTTCTGACTTACTGCACTTAATATAATCATTTCTAGGTCCATCCATGTTGCTGCACATGGCATTATTTCATTTTTTATGGCTGAGTAATATTCCATCACATATTTATATACAGCACAACTTTATCCTTTCATCTATTGATGGACACTTAGGTTGATTCCATGTCTTGGCTGTTGTAAATAATGCTGCTGTGAACATCGGGGGTGCATATATCTTTTCAAATTAGAATTTTCTCTAGATATTTGCCAAGGAGTGGGATTGCTGGATCACATGATAACTCTATTTTTAGTTTTTAAAGGAACTTCCATACTATTTTCCATAGTGGCTGCACCAATTTACATTCCCACCAACAGTATAGGAGGGCTCCCTTTCCTCCACACCCTCTCCAGCATATTGTTTATAGACTTTAATGATGACCGTACCTCACTGTAGTTTTAAGTTGCATTTCTGTAATAATTAGCGATGTTGAGCATCTTTTCATGTGAAACTGCCTTCTTTTATATATATTATAAGTACTTTTTTATTATGATGTTTTGGGCATCCAGTACATAAATACATCTTATGTGTGGCAAACATAATTATTCTAAAACATCTATGACTCAAGGATCCTTAAACATCATCCTCCCGGGCCTGCACGCCATGTCTATCAGTATTAATGGAGGAAAGAAAGTTAATTTGTTCTTCTGTTACCTGAATGAAACTGAATGGAAATACCCCGGGGGCAGGTAAAATCGGGCTAATGGCCAGGTGGCTTCAGGGGCACAGTAACTTTTACTGTGGGGCTCTTTTTTCTTTTTGTGGCTATCATCTTCTGATATTTAGACGCCTAGATTCAAAGCAGTAGCCTTGCTGGGACCTAGGAAACAACACGGAATGCCAGCACATGGGTGTACGCTCCCTGCTGGATGGATCCGAGACCAGGAGGACTCCGAGGTCACTTAGGTCTGCTGGCCTCAATGCAGATAAGCAGATGGTCTTGGCCGTGTTAACAGCCATTAAAAATCACGTTTTCCAAGAATATTTGATGACAGAAGGAAATAGGATCCATTGTTCAGTGAACTGCTTCAGTGTTCCAAACTGCGTACCCAGGACAGTCTGGTAAGTCAACTGTTAAGACCACAGGCAGGAGGTGGGGCCAGCCAACCCTGCTTATTCATTCTCAGGGAGGGGGCGGTGGGGAGGAAGCCCCAACAGAAGGCACGGGGTCCTGGGAGGTCAGTTAAAGCCTGGCTGATGGGGTCAGAGGGGAAGGAGACTCTTGATGGGCCAAAGGGGGGCGAGGCTGCTGGGAAAGGGATCCAGGGACGCCGGGGACAAAGCTCCTCACTGTGGACTGTCTTCCCATGAGCCAGCTCTGGTTGTGTCCACCCAAACCTGTCCTGCCCCTCTGATGAGTCAGCAACTGACGGCCTTGCTTCGGCATTGGTTTGGAGGTTCTAGTAGGCTCCCCCAAGGTCCTGTTTACGTGGTTCTTATGTTTATTTTAGAATATTTGAAAGGCAACATGAATGCAGTCTAGCCCCATAACTGGAGGGTCGGCTCCAATGAATCTATGTCTTCAAAAATAAACTGCATGCCCAAAAAACAAATAAATAGCACGTGTCGTTTTCAATTGTCACCACTAATAACAATCCACAGCTTGCTTTGGGGAGGGTGGTTCACCTCTGTGGGCATCGTATGTTCATTTGAACGGAATCTACGAACACAGATTTGGGTGGCCCTTGTAGATCGTGGCATTGATTTATTTATAGCTGTTGGTTTAGATAGAAATGGAAAGAAAGGAGATTGTCCTAGAAAGGTGAGGAGATGGGAAAGAACACATTCTGGTTCCGAGTGACCTCTTTTGATGAGCCTGTGGCCCACTGTGGCAGCCGTGCAAACCCAGGATCACTTCAGGAGAGAGTCGGGAGCAGAGTGTGGGGTTCGGGCTCTCCTTCAGGGACCTGATGACCGGGGTTTGGTCACCTCAGTGGCTTCTTGGTGTTCAGGCTGAGGGCCTCCTGATGCTTCCTCTCCCACCTTCTCCCGCAGTTATTAACAAATATCGCTGTTGTCACTGGTGCGTGTCTAAAGTCCTTCTGAGGGAGACCTTTTGGACATCCTTATTTTTTTAAAAAAGGAAAAAGATAAGAAAAAGCTTGTGTTATTTCAGAGGAATTCATATTTTTGTTGAAAATATGCATATTGACTCTACTATAAAGCCTTCTGGTCCTTTTTTAAAAAAAAAATTATTCTGAAATCATTAGAGATTCATAGGAAGTTGCAAAGACAGTGCAGAGAGACCTGGTATCCCCTCCATCAGTTAACCCCACCAGTTACAAGGTACGTAATTACAGCACAATATCAAGCCCAGGAAATCCATTCTGGAAGGACGATAGTGAAGAGAAACCCTCCCAGGGCTCAGAACTTTGGGCGGTGCACCTGGTCATTCATTTTTTCTAGGAAGGAAAAATGGCCAGGCCTGCAAATATACATCCATTCATGGGCTGTGGCCAGTGGTTTGGCTAGATGGTCAGGGACTTGGAAGGAACACAGTTGGCAAGTGGTGACAGAAGTTTGAGGAGGAGATATGTGAATAGACCTCTCTGAAAGGGCAAAAAAACACGAAGATACTTGTGTCTCATGTGAATGCTCACCAAAAGGTGACCTCAGCAGAGGAGGATTTCAGTAGTCCAGTGGATGGGATGAGCTATTCTGTTAATACCAGCCAGCCTCTTTCCCAGCCACCCCTGTCATCACCAGTGGGCTCATGGGCATTGTGGCCATGGTGGTGGGGATGGAGGTTACGCATGGGCCCAGCAACATGGACTTCCACTCGCCAAAGATGATCTAGTTATAGCCACTGCTGAGTGTCCAGTCTGCCATCAGCTGACACCAACATTGAGACCCCAATACTGCATCCTTTCCCAGGGTGATCAGCCAGCTACCTGGTGGCAGGTTGATTACATTGGACCACTTCCATCATGGAAGGGGCAGCGTTCTGTCCTTGCTGGAATAGATACTTACTCTGGATTTGGACTCGCCGTCCCTACACATAATGCTTCTGCCAAAACTATCATCTGTGGGTTTACGGAATGCCTTATCCTCTGTGGTGGTATTCCTGACAGCATTGCTTCTGATCAAGAAACTCACTTCCCAGCAATGAAGTGTAACAGTGGGCCCATGGTCATGGAACCCGCTGGTCTTACCTTGTTCCCCACCATCCTGAAGCAGGTAGCTTGATAGAACTGTGGAATGGTCTTTTGAAGATTCAGCTACAGTGCCAGCTAGGTGGCAATGTTTTGCAGGGCTGGGGAACAGTTCTCCAGCAAGCTGTGTGTGCTCTGAATCAGCATCCAGTGTACGATGCGGCTTCTCCTCATAACCAGAACTCATGTTCCCACCAACAATGTGTGAAAGATCTGGTTTCTTCAAATCCTCACCAGCATTTGGTATTGTCACTATTTTCATTTTAGCAATTCTGATAGGAGTGTAGTGATACCTCATCGTGGTCTTAATTTGCGTTTCTCTAATGGCTAGTGTTGCTGAGTATCTTTTTTGTGCTTCTTTACCATTTGTGAACCCTCTTCAGTGACATGCTTTGGCTGTCTTTGCCCATTTTCTAGGTTTGAGTCCTTGGTCAGATATATGGCTTTGCACATAATTTCTCCAAGTCTTTGGTAGGCAGAATCTCAAAGATAGCCCCCCAAGATTCCTGTTCCTTGATTATTCAATCAAACATTAATCTAGGCACTGCTGTGAAGGGACTTTTCAGATGCAATTAAGGTTAGTAAATGAGTGATTTTGAAATAGGGAAATTATTGTTAATATCTGGCTCAAGGTAATCATAAGGTGACCTTAAAAGTAGAAGAGGAAGCAAGTAGGGGTGGGGGAGAGAGAGAAGGAGGAAGAGGAGAAGAAGGAGGAGGGAGGGGGTGGGGGAGGGGGGATGAGGTCAGAATGATTTGCAACCCACCATTGCTGGCTTTGAAGGTGGAGGAAGGGGATTGCTAGCCAAGGAATGCAGATGTCTAGAAGCTAAGAATGACCCCAGGCCAACAGCCAGCAAGGAAATGGCAACATTAGTCCTACAAATGCATGAAACTGGACTCTCCCAACAACCAGAATGAGTCTGGAAGATTAATCACCAGAGCCTCTACAAAGGAACACAACCCTCCTGCTGAGGGAGATCTAGAACACAGAAACCAGCCGAGCCTACCAGACTTCTGACCTACAGAGCTGTAAGATAATGCATGGGTGTTGTTTTAAGCTACTTAATTTGTGGTAATTTGTTATGGAAGCAATAGAGAACTAACACACAGTCTGTAGCTTGTCTTTTCATCCTCTTAACAAGATCTTTCAAAGAGCAAAAGGTTTTTAATTTTGATGAAGTCCAGTTTATCAGTTACTATTTTTTAGTGGATTATGCTTTTGGTGCCAAATTGAACAACTCTTTATCAAGACCTAGATGCTGAAGATTTTTCCCTGTGTATTCTTCCAGATGTTTTATAGTCTGTACTTTACATTTAAATATATCATCTGTTTACGGTTCATTTTGTACAAGATTTGAGATGTGGTTGAGGTTCTTTTTTCTTTCTTTCTTTCTTTTTGCCTTTGGATATCCAATCACTCCAGCACCATTTGTTGAAAAGACTACCCCTTGTCGATAGAACTGCTTTTACACATTTGTTAAAAAACCAGCTGGCTGCTCTTCTGTGGGGCCATATTTTGGTTTTCTGTTCTGTTCATTGGTCTTTGTGTCTATTCCTCTGCCAATACCGTGTAGTCTTGATTACTCTATTTATATAATAAGCTTTAAAATTGTGTTGAGTGAGTCCCATTTTATTCTTCTTTTTTAAAAAATTGTTTTAGCTATTCTAATTCCTTTGTCTCTTCATACAAATTTAGGAGTAATCTTGTTTATATTTACAAATATTTTGCTGAGATTTTGATAGGAATTACATTAAATCTGCACATCAATTTGAGGACAGTTGACATCTTTACTATGTTGAGTATTACAATCATACATAGTGTGTCTCTCTGTTTGTTTAGGTTTGTTTTATTTCTTTCATCAGCAGTTTTTAGATCTTAGCATACAAGCCCTGTACATGTTTTGTTAGATTTATACCTAAGTATTTAATTTTTTTAAGAGATTGTAAATTGTATGTTTAATTTTGGTTTCTATGTATTCATTCTAAGATATAGAAGTACAACTAATTTTTGTGTGCTGCTCTGTTACCTTGAGACTTTGATGAACTCCCTTATTAATTCTAGGAGTTGTTTTTTTTTTTTTCCCTTGATAGATTCCAGAGTTTTCTATGGAGCTCATCATGTCATTTGCAAAGAGCAACACTTTACTTTCTTAACTTTGTGATCTGTAAGCCTTTTATTTACTTTTCTTGCCTTATTGCCTTAGCTAGAACTTCCAGTATAGTGGTGAGACCAGCCATCCTCACCTTATTCTTGATCTTAGATGGAAAGCTCCCAGTCTTTCATCATTAATTCTCATGCAAGCTGTAACTTTTGCTAGATGTTACTTGTCAAGTTGAGGAAACTCATCTCTATTTCTAGTTTTCTGAGAGTTTTTTGTTGTGAGCAGGTAATGAATTTTGTCAAATGTCTTTTCTGCATTAATTGATATGATCATGTGATTTGTCTCCTTTTGCTTATTGATGGTGAACTACATTGATTGGTTTTCAGGTATTGAACCAATCTTGCATCTCCGAAATAAACCCCATTTGTCATGTGGTGTTCTTTTTATATATGGCTAAATTTTATTTATTAATATTTTGTTAAGGATTTTAGCATCATATTCATGAGATACATTTGTCTGTAGTTTTCCTTTTTGTACTGCCTTGTCTGGTTTGATATCAAGTAATACTAGGTCCCTAAAATAAATTGGGAAGAAATTATGTAAAATTTGTGTTAAAATTAAAAAAAAAAATCAGTGAAATCATCTAGGCCTGGAGATTTCTTTTTAGGAAGTTTAAAATTATGAGCCAAATTTATTTATTAGCTATAAGGCTATTCATAGTATCTCTTTTATCTTGGGTAAATTGTGGCAGTGGGTAATTTTCAAGGAATTTGTTCATTTCATCTAAGTTGTCAGATTTACGCATGTAATGTTCCTCATAATACTTTCTTATTATTGGTGTGATAGCTCTCGTGTTATCCCACTTCATTTATGATATTGGTAATTTGTGTCTTCTGTCTCTTTTTTTGCCAGTCTTGCTAGAGGTTTGTCAGTTTTACTCATCTTTTCAAAGAACCAATTTTTTGCTTCCTTAGTTTTCTCTATTGATTTTCTATTTTCAATTTTAGTGATTTCTGCTTTTCTGATTTCTGCTGCACCCCCTATCCCTCAGGGGGAGAGATTTGAACTTGTTTATGGAGGTGGAAGTGGAAAATTTGGTGGAGGAGAATGAGGAAACTATTTCCATCCTTACACTGGGAGAGTTGCTGATGGGAGGAGTTAATGGGGGTAGGAACAGCCCAAGTGATGGAGACGGGGTGTTCCGGCAGATCTTGTCCATTTGCTCTCTTTTGTCTCCAGGCTGTACTGTGGAGTGAGCTGGAGGGTGTGAGGAGGGCAGACCAGGCACTTCTTGGCCTCTCTTGAATGGTGTCCTGAATGTAGCAGGGCTCTGGGCCCTGAAGGACACAAGCCCTTGTAGACCGTGTCTCCTGGTGAGGAAGAGATGGTGGAGGAAGCTGAGACTCTGTTGGCCTCGATATCTTGGGGTATCTCCCTCCCGCTTTTAGTACCAATCTAGAGAATTTTGGAGACTCTTCATTTGCCTTTAAAGGAATGTTTGCTCAGAAAGGTTTTTTTTCTGAAAATGTTTGCATTTGCGGACTCAAATCTCCTAACTGAATCTAAGAGTTCTTTCTTGTTTGTGGAGGTGAGGTGGCCTGGACGGTGCCCAGCCTGACCTCCTGCCCTGAAGTGGCCTGGGCTTTGTCCCCCCCTAAGCCTGCCCAGGTTGTCCCCAGGGTGGGGAGGGGGGAGCACTGCCCGCAGCACAGTGGGGCACTCCGTCTGCTTAGGAGGACCCAGGCTGCCTTTCACATATAATGATGCGAGGGGAAAGCTTCCCAGACCTTTTGGAGTTCAAACAGCTCTTATAAAATGGCATTTTGATGAGCTGAGCATAAACGAATTGGAAACATTTAGATAACATTTCCCCAGGGTTTAAAAACCAGAGAGAGATGTGCTTGGCGAAAGGTCTAAGGGGCTGGGCCAAGAGTCTGAAAAATGATTTGAGATGTTGTGATGAACCCAAACTACCACCAGTTTCTCCCGTATCTGCTGCTACAGAGGGCCTGGGAGAGGGGGCCTCACACAAGAGGGGAGAGCTCCTCTCTCCCCTGAGGAGGAGAGAGAGCCACTTTGAAACCATGGTCATCTAATGTGGGACTTTTCATCTGGGCTGTGTTTGCTATCGTATCTGCCTATCCATCCTTCCAACCATCCATCCATCCAGCCAACCATCCATCCTTCCATCCATCTATCCATCCAGCCAGTGAGCACTTATTAAGCACTTACTGTGTGCATGGCTCTAGGAAAACAGAAGGTTATGAGCCTCAGCCCTGACCTTTCAGATCTCAGTGTCATGGTGGGAGAACCTTGAGGTGGCAGGGGCTACAGGAATCTGGGGAAGAATGGTACCCCTTTGAGACTGCCAGGGTGACAAGCTTGCCAGAGTTTCTGGTGGCACCCTGGTGGGTTGTTTGGATGCCTCCAAGTTGGACCAGGGACCCAAGATGAGATGCCAATTGTGATGGAAAGTGAAGGGAGGGAGGATTCACCTTCCACCTGAGCCCAAAGCTGCACCAAACCTGCTACAGCACAGTGGAATCTAGAAGTGGCAGCAGTGGGAGGGCCATCGTTGCAAGGGAGAGCCCCCTCCCTCCCAACACTGCCCTGGGACCATTGCTTGTTACCTCATGCAGCCCCTACCGTGAATCTGTGGAGTAGATACTCCTGTCCTCCCTTAGGAAAAAGGGCTTAGGGTTAGGGCTCAGCCCAGGGTCACCTGGCTATTAAGAGGGGAGCTAGGACCTAAATCTGGGCTCATTGGTCCCTGTGCTAGGTGACAGGGCTCCTCTCCAGCAGGTGAGAGCAGAACCAGGGCACCAGTTGCTACAAAATCCAGGCTGTCCCATCAGGCTGGGGACGTGGTGTTTGACCTTAACCGGGAGAAGAATTCTCTGAGAACAGCAGGTCTATAAATTGCAAAGAAGTGCCGGCCCAGGGAGAGCTCCTGGGCACCTGTGTCTTCTTTCTCAGTGCAGAAGACAGAATCTTGGAGGAGATTTGGAGACCATAGGATCTGATTTCTAATTACTGAGCCGTCCTGTCCCAAAAGGGAACTTTTAATACATGGACTTTCTTTTTCTTTCTTGGACACAATTATGCTTTGGGGCTGTGGTATAAGTTTAAACGCTGGGGAACCTAAGATAAATATTTCAGCCTTTTTTCCTTGCCTGTCCCTCACAGTCACCAGTGTGCCCTGCTGCATGAGGGGATTCTCTGAATGACATCTGTACCCTGGCCTGCTCTAAACACAGAGTCCCCACAAGTGCAACAGCTACAGACCAGAGCAGGGCGGGTGCCAGCAGTGGAGACACCTGGAAAGCAATAGTATTTGTGTCCTGATTGTCCAGACTGGGGAATGGCTCTTGGAAAAATTCCAAAGTACTGGACAGACTTCTCTTGACGTGCGCAGTGGTGGCATTCCAGGGAGAGTCAGTGTATTTAATTTAATATAAATTAAGTAATTAATTTGTTGTTAGTGGAGATACTGAGGGTTGAACCCAGGACCTCATGCAGGCTGAGCACGCACTCTACCACTGAGCTGTCTATCCTCCACCACCCACCCTGACTACCCCCGGCCCAAGTCACTGTTTTTTTAAACTATGTTAAAAAAAAACAACACAACACGATGTTTTCATGTAGAATGGCATTTGGTCCAGGCTCAGACAATAATGAATGGATTTTCACCTACACGGATGTCAGGATGATGTTTGAAAATCACGCGGGATGTGGCGTGATTCTTTGTCATGAGGGACTCTTCTGGCATTCCTGATTTCACCTGACAAATGCTACCGCTGTCCCTCCCACATCATGGCGACAACAGAAAAGACCCTCCACCCCCGACTTCCTAAATGTCCCGAAGGAGGACTTGCCTCCCTGGATGAAACCCACGAGCGTGAATTGAGACATTTTGAAAAGCACACTAGGGTGAGCTGCAGACACCCCAGCCACCTCTGTTTGGTAAAGGGGTACTTCTCTCTTTCCCCCTGAGAACACATGCCTGTTTTAGAAATCTAGAAACTTCTGAGGCCCATCCAAAATTAGCCCCTTTGAAACACAACCTGCTACAACGGTTTTCCTGGACAGGTGATGTTTTTCTTTGTGTATTGCTCGAAGTGAGAAAATGACTGTATTCCAAAACAACAATCAACAAAAATACCTTGTAAAACAAATTGCTTCTTTAGAAAGCCAGCTGCTCGTAGGGCCAAAACTCATGTAAGTGTTGCCAGTTTCTAAATATGGATGTGAGAAAAATCATATGCTGCACCAGCCCCAATCACCATGCAGATAAGGGCGAAATTCTGTCTTCAGCATCCTTGGGGGACCCTCTGTTGTCAGTCCGCTCCCCGGCCTCAGGGAGTGCTTACGCTCTTTGTGGGGCCGGGTTCTGGGGACTCTGAGGCACCTTTGTGCACAGGTGGGATCTGAGTGTGTTGGGGGACCCTGTCCTCGGTGAGGCTGGGACATCTACCCATCCCTGGTGCCCCCAGCAGGGACTGGGGGCAAAGCTGGGAGACAGCACCCTGTTCTAGACTCAGTTCCATCCCACTTAAGAATCCAGACCTCTCTGGGAGCTGGCCCTTCCGGTCAGGAAGTTTGTTTACATTAAAGTCCAGAGCTCCCGCTTCTGTACCTGGCCTGGTGATGGGGCCAAGGGGAACAGGTAGGGAGCGGAAAGCTGGTTCCTCACAGGAAGAACACCTGAATGTGACTTGGCGCTTCTCCGAGCATCTGTGCGCCCTGGGCCGTGCTGCCGAGTGAGAAGCTCCCACATGCCCAGTGCCTGGGGCTGCGCTGGGCGCTTCACGTGGAGCAAGGCCGCTCTTGTTCCCGATTCTGTTACCAGGGCAGGTAGAGAAGTTTGGACCAAGAGGGACGCCAGCTCAGGCCGTGTGGCCACCTGCACCCTCGTCATCTGTCAGACAATCTGCTGTTAGAGAAGGCCCCCTGGGCTCCTTGAATCACATCCTGTCCTCCCAGAATGCTCTGAGAAGTGGGGTGGCCAAAGGGGTCTTTAGAGGGCCTTTGGGCCACCTGCATCCTCTCCGCCAGCTTTTCCCAGCCTTGGCTGGCATGTCCTGAGTGACTAAATAGTGCAGCCCTCCACATCTGGGTGTGGCTGGCTGGCACTTCCTGCCCTGGGGCCCGGTGGGGCACGTGACCAGTGCTGGACAATGAGCTTTGGGCCAAAATGACTCTGTTCACTCACGTGCTGGTGTGAGACCCTCCAGAGCTCTCTTTCCTCTCTTTTCCTCCCAGAGGTGGGCAGCATTGAAAGTGGAGGTTCCTCTACCCGTGGGGGTCCCTGAGTGACCCCAGTGAGCACTTCAGGTTGGGGCTACGGTTGAAAATTCAAGGCCCTCCCAGCTGTAGGTAACTAGGGGGTATCTAGAAGGGAAAGCCAAACCCAGAGAATTGGGCATCTAAGGAAAATATTACTCAGAGAGACTTGAAAGATTTTAGGGAATCATGGGCTGAATCAGGAGATTCCTCTCTTGTGGTCACATTCAGTGTGGATCTAAGCCATTATCAGTGTTTGGCTGGTGCAGGACCAGCGTGGACTTGGGCGGGGAGGGGTGGTGTGCTCAGCTTCCACCATGTCTTCAGTGCAGAACGAGTTATTTCTGGTCCTTGGGTGTGTGGTTTAGAACAGGGCTCTAAGGTGCACGTAAATTCTGTGGAATCTTGTTGAAAGGCAGATTCTGTGGTTCAGCAGATCTGGGATGGGGCCTGAGATTCTGCATTTCCTCCAGGCTCTCAGGAGGTCCTGATGCTGCCGGTCAGGACCACACCTACTGTGAGGAGAGGGTTTAGACAGCAGAGCTCCTTCTGAGAGCAGTGAGTGCTGGTGAGAAGGTGGCCAGGCTGACCTGTGCAGGCCGCAGTTGTCCCTGGAGCGCCACTGGGTGGTTCGTGGTCCCTGGGGTATTCTGATGATGGTAATAGCTGGGAGAGACTTTACTGCTAGGCCCGTGCAAACAGGTTTTAGAGGAGGCTGGATTTTAGTTTGGTCTCTGAAATATCGCCAATTTGGCCACAGAATAGTTTGTGAGCTCCAAAATAAGTTTCATTTTCTGGCATATTGAAATAATTAGAAGTAAGACAACTTTCCCTGCTCTTTTTGAATAAAGAAGATAATGAGGCTGATGAACCAGAGCCAAGACGCTGTGGTAGGTGGAATCCTAGGATGGCTCCCAAAATCCCTGCCCCAGTGCACACACACCTCCCAGTTATTAATCAAACAATAATCTTGGTGCTGCTGTAAAGGGATTTTGCAGATGTAATTAAGGGCCCAAGTCAGTTGACTTTGGTGAAAGGAGATTACGCTGAGTGAGCCTGGCCTAATCAGGGCTCACCTGATTTGAAGTGTGAGGGGGACTTGATGAGAAGGAGGTGTCCTTTGCTGGCTTAGAAGATGGAGGGGGCTGTGTGGCAGGGAAGGCAGGTGGCCTCTTGGAGCTGAAAGTCAGCCCTGACTCACAGCCCGCAACAGAACAGGGGCATCAGTCCTACAGCCCAGTCATACACCTGAAAGAACCTGCAGGCTGACTCTCCCCCAGAACCTGCAGGAAAGAGCACGCCCACCTGAAGTCAGACCCTGGGCAGAGAACCCAGCCAGGTCAGGTGGACTTCTCACCCAGTGAGCTGTAAGCTGACAAACGAGTGTTTTTTGAAGCTGTTAGATTTGGGATCATTTGATACGCTGAATGATCTGAAATAGGAAACTAACAGCAGCCACAAGAGGTGATCTTCCTGACTGTGAGAGCTTCATGGCGGTGTAGCCGTGTGCACGTGGGAAAGCCGTGCTCATCTTCTTATAAGAAGCTTCTGGGTCCGAATTGCCACAGATCAAGTGCTTTGAATCTGAAAGGCATAATTTTGTATGTAAAGTTTGGTTTCTTCTTTTTCTCTTGTAGGAAAAAACTTAAGATCATATATAAAGGGAAGATCTATTATTTCCTTAAAAAGATTGTGCCTGGTGAAGACACTTGTGGTGTTCTAAGTATGGTATTTATGTCTTTCTGTTCAGTCCAGTAGGGAAAATACGGTCTGAAAATACCTGGTGACCACTTATGCTCACAGAGGGGTGGGGGTGGGGTGCGGAGGCCGGGGGTGCTGAAGCCGAGTCAGAATGCTGCCATATGGCGCCTGTTGACTTTTTCTGGTTAAATGTTATTCAAGTTTCTAAAAGAGATCTCAGTTGCTTTCTTAGTCAATCAGGGCTGCCATGACAAAATACCAGAGACGGGTGGCTTAAACAACAAACATTTATTTTTCACGGTTCTGGAGACTGAGAAGTCTAAGATCAAGGTGCCAGCAGATGCCGTTCCTGGTGAGGACGCTCTTCCTGGCTTGCAGGCAGCTGCCTTCCTGTTCTGTCCTCGTGTGGCCTTGCCTTGGGAGGGGAGGATTCACGGGGAGGGGGAGAGAGAGAGAGACAAATAGACAAGAGGAGAAGAGGAGGGAGAGAAAAAGGGAGGAAGAGAAGAGGGGACAGGAGGGGCTGAGGGGGAGGGAGGCAGAGAGACAGAGCTCTCCTGTCTCTTCTTGGAAGGGATCATCGTGATGGTACTGCTCTCATGACTTCATCTAAGATGCCTTAATCATTGCCCAAAGATCCCACCTCCAAAAACCATCACATTGGAGGTGCTTCTTCAACATCTGAATTTTGAGGAGGGACACACTCAGTCTATCACAGATGCTTGGACATGCTGGGGCAGCATTCTGCATGAGCCGTCCCAAGAAAGACTCCTGGGAGGTGCATCTCACCCCTCTGGGCTCCCAGCTGCAGTCACCAGGGAACTCTGACCAGGTTGGTATCAGACTGTAAAAGAGCTCAACGAGGGAACCTTTCGTGGGTGATCTTGTAAACGCCACAGGCTCAGCACAGTTTCCAAATAGCCCAACATCATTTATTATTACAATTTCATAATTACCATGATGATTGTGTTCTAATGGGGGCACAGGTGGCTGATACTTGGGAGAGTCCATGTTCTTTATTGTTTAATTCCAAGTTCAGGTTTTTCAGCAGAACTGAAAACCACATGGTACTCTTCACTCTGTGTCCGTGTGTCTCTCCTCTTCTTATAAAAGGACATTGATCATATTGGATTTAGGGCTCACCCTAATCCAGCCATGACCTCATCTTAACTAACTATATCTATTTCCAAATCAGGACACGTTCTAAGGTTCCTGATGGGCATGCATTTTGGGGGAGACCCTACTCAACACAATATACCTTCTTTACAGCTTACATGTCAATAGCCATATGAGTAAAATGTGGATATAATTTCAGGAGCACTACTGCACATTACAATTAAAATTTGCATGCACAGCACCAGGCTATCCTGAAGCGGGGAGTGCCTGTTCATGTGATGTCAGAGCAATGAGCCTGGCTCTGGTACTCGCATTTTTCTCTACCTAAGACCAGGTACAGATTTTAGTGTCTTTCCAGCTCCCTCAAAAGTGGCAGTTGGGTTTTCAGTCTTTTTGAATCTTGTTCATAATTTGCCCCAGCTGTGCGTGGGTGCAGTTATTTTTAGTCCTTTATAGTTTCTTTGTATTTTGTTGCTGGAGGAGACATTTGTCCGGGTATAAGCACTGCATCAAAGGGTCTGAGGTCCCAGGTTCCAGGTCCCAGCCTGTCTCAGGTAGAAGCCACAATGAACTGGAAGGATCCTGGATCCTGAATTGCCATGGGGAGGGCTGCCTGCTGACCACTCATGTTGGGCTGCCTGTGAACAAGAAAGAACCTTCGGGAGGGCAAGTCTCTGAGCTTGGAGGTTTATCAGCCACAGCGCTAGTGTCCCCCTCTGACACCATCCCCAACGCAGCTGCCAAGTCTTCTTCCCTCATTGTCAGGAGGGACTCAGTTCTGCCCCAGCTCCAATTCCCAGCACACACCCCAGCCCTGCAGGGTGCTCAGTGGAATGTGTGGCAGCCCAGGGGACAAGGCTCTCTCCTCAATGGGTGGTAGGATTATAAACAACCCAAAATTCTTCTGGATTGGAAGTTAAGTTTAGCTAACTGCAATGCTTCAGGGTTCATTGGGGATAGAAGGGAAGGGGGACAGTCCTGTAGCCTGGTGGGACTGAAGGATGCTCTGCATCACCCGCTGTCCTCTGTAGCTTCCAGATGGTGTCCCATTGTGCCACTTAGAAAATGCCAGCATCGCTTTTATCCCTGATGTGACCTAACGTGACTCGTTCCATCTATGACAGAGCATGTGCTTGCGGGTCTTTTTTTTTTTTAATAAGAGCTTAATTCTTTTCACCTGCTCATCTGGAAAGTTCAAGCCTAGGTGCAGACTGTGGTGCCACAGATGTGACCAGCGTTTCCACCCCATCTCACCTGGACGGAGGACACGCCCCTTGCTGGCACTGCAGCGTCACCAATGCACATGAAGGTACTCATTTCCACTCATAGCTGTGATTTTTAAAATGATGATGCAAGGCCTCTGTTCTTTTTTTTTTTTTTATCCTAATGTTCAGTTAACTTAACTGTGGCCACTTTTCTTTTGAACTGAATAGTGCTGACTATTTTGAACTGAATATAGTTTATACGTTTATAAGGCATCAGTTATTTTGGTAATTTCATTCACCGATTCATTTATTCAACAAGTATCTACTGAGCAGAGAGCTTGTACCAGGAGCTGTTAGAGGCCACAGGATCTAACAGTAAATGCAAGACAACCCCCAGTTTCTTTTCAACTTGTAATTAAGTTGGAATTAAGTTTACATTATTTCTTCTTACCTTAATGTTTGCATTCTGCGGCTGTGTTTAACGCTATGAGAAGGTGACAGCTTCAGAGCCTGGCAGACAGGGCCTGGCATCGCCCTTCTGCCCCTGCGTTTTCTGTGAGTGATGAGTGCCAGGGGGCTGCTGCCTGCCGGTCCCTGTGTGCAGGATGCCTGATCGGAGAGAACCAGTCGGCGAATTACTTATCTGGCATGAATAATGCATGACTGTTTTGCATTTTACAAATCAGCTCATGTTAGTGCAAATTAATCACCCTGTATTTGGTTTATCAAATACCTCAAAAAAAAATCCGCTGCGTTTTGCAGGGCAACCGCCTCCTGGTCCCTTCACCCCGCAGCCTGCTCCCTCCTTCTGGTGCTCACCTACCCATGCCCCGCGCACCCGCCCACTCCCACCCTGCCCTCAGCACCATCAGGGAACAGGAAGACACAGAGACACAGGCTCAGGACACTCTCAGAGGAGCCCTGACTGCTTAGGGGAAGGCCAGCAAAGGACTAGATTCCCGGAGTGGGGCAGGAGGGCAGTGTGGGGCCTGCAGTTAAGCCCCCCCACCAAGACCAAAGTCAAAACTTGTGTTTGTCTCCATTTCAGAGCAGAACCAGCTTTGTAGATTTTCTTGAAGCCGGTCCTCTAGGGCTGAGGTGTGGGCAGGATGGCACTGTCACATTTGCATTTGCTGATTTAAATCGGAAAAGATGGCTGTTGGTAAAGCAGCAGGTTATTCCAGCTGTGATTACTCTGTGCAGCTGAACCTTTCTTCGCAAATGGCCGGGGCTCCGTCACGAGATGCCCCACGTGGTAGCAAATACTTCCGTAACTTTGAACTGGCTTGGCTTCATTTGCTGCACAGGATGGTACTCGTCCTCCAAATGCAATTTTGCAAGCACCTGATTCTGTGTGGGTAATCAGTGTTCAAGTTCCGGATTCTATGTCAAGAGGTGTTGAATGAAAAATAGGTGAAATCTTATGGCTGCAAAAATTACTGTGCTGACTTTGAAATGATGTCTTTAAAAATTCCTTTAGACTTATATTTTTCTGATGATACCCACTTTTCAAAGTACGGAAAGCAGCAAAGCACCAAGTAAGGGGCCAGCATCTCACAGGACCCCAGGTAGGATTTGCTTTCTCACCAGTTTTATTTTGGGCGTCCTTGACCCACATGTCATCTCCCACCTTCTCCCTCTGTTTCTTTAGAGCAAGATTTCTGCCCTGTTTCTTCCTCGGAATCTCCTGGATGTGTTTGTCATCTCTCTGAGGATGTTCTTGCTGTTGAAACTGCGGGAGGGGCATGACCCCAGGTCTTCCCTGGGGAGATGAGCGTTGGGACAAGGCTATGTGGAACCCACCCGAGACCCCCAGGGAAGGGAGCCCTTGTTAAAAAGAGGCATTTGGGGCAGTTCCCAAGGATGGAAGGAGGGAACGGACAAGGACCTTGGAGGACACACCTGTAATAATGGTTGGGGGCCTCCACGTGGCAAGCACAGGTCCAAGTGCTTGAGGAGAAGGAACAGGCGTGGTGATGCCCCATTGCTGACACCACGGAGTCGGGTGAGGATGGCTGAGCATGCAAGGGGGCTTCCTGTTACGGGTTTGGCCGGCCAGGACGATGCCCAGCCCCCGTACCCTGACACCAGCCACTCTTGTGTGGTACCTGAGTGCCTGCAGGCAGTAGGGACCTGATAGTTACTTACAGGCTAAATGTATGGCGCTTTTAAATACCGACCAATAATCGATAGTGCTGTAGGAGAGGGTGCTGTTCCTAAAGAGGGAAGTCCCCAAGCCCCCCAGCCCCGGATGCCCGACCCTCTCTGGGCCCCTCCGTTCGTGTCTGTGCAGGGTGGCCAACCGTCTGGGCTCCTCTGGGTTGGTCCTACCCGTATGTGAATCACATTCCTGGGTGGCATTCGATGCCCACAGTGTGCTCCCAGGACCTGTGATGCTCTGGCGGTTGATGCAGCCCAAGACACCTGCAAGGCCAGGGGCCCAGCTCCTGAGACGTCCTTGCACCTGGTTCCGCAAGCTGGGCTGAGCCCTGGTCCTCAGCTTGATTTTTTTCTTCCCCTGAGTTAGAAACTTCTGTTGTTTTCATCTTACAGATGAAGAGGCCAAAATACACAGTTTACGTAACTTTCCCAATTAACCTCTTTCTGATTCTCAGGTCTCTAAGGAATATCTCTTTCCATGGGTTCCACATGCTTTTGTTTTATCTTCCTTTGGCTTATATTTTAAAACCACTTTTATTTTGAAAAATTTAAAAAAAATATACAGAAGTACAGAGAACATACAAACCCCTGTGATCACACCATTCAGATGGGGTGGTTAAAACTATCTACTCATTCTTGCCACAGGGGTTGTTTTGATGGTAGGTGGGAGTCCCAGTGGTTCTTACCCACTGCCCCAGGCCCCACCCTGCCCCAAGAGACTGCCGTCCTCAGGACCCATGTGTTTCCTTCCAGCCCATTTCTTATACTTTTGCCTACAATTCCCATACCCAGCAAAAGGAGTAGAGGTTTATAGAGAACTCCTCTACCTGTCGCTCAGGGTTTGTGGTTGACCCCATTTCACCACATTTGCTTATTTTCCCTTCCTTCCTCTTTGCCGACGCATTTTAAACCCCATCCCAGGCACCGTGTCATTTCATCCTGACTGCTGGCTGCATACAGTGCTAAAACACGTGGACTTTGGAGAAACGTAACTGCAAAGCTACTATTCAATGTAGCAAAATTATCAATAATTCCTTATCATCCAACACCCGCTCCAGAATCAGATTTCCCCGATTGTCTCAAACATGTCTTAGAGCTGGTCTGAGTCAGGATCCAGCCCTAAGTGTGGGCATCCCTTTTGCATTCTGTTTTTATGCCACCAGCATGAGGAAACCAGGTCACTTGGCTGGAGAACAGTTCTCATTCTGGGGTTCCCTTGGCTTTCTTGCGACATGAGAGAAGCCCGTCTTGGCCCATTCAGGCTGCTGTAACCAAACACTGCAGACTGGACGGCTTATCCACAGTAGAAACGTGTCCTTTACAGTTCTGGAGCCTGGAAGCCTGCGATCAGAGTCCTGGTGTAGGCCAGGTAAGGGCCCTCTTCCGGGCTGCAGGCCTCTCGTGTCCTCACGTGGTGGAAGAGCCTCTTTTATAAGGGTGCTCATCCCACTCATGAGGGCTCTGCCCTCTTGACCGAACCGCCCCAAGGCCCCCACCTCCTCATACCATCCCGTTGGGCAGGAGGCTTTCAACACGTGAATTCTGGGGGGACACAAACGTGCAGCCCGTAGCAAACCTGATCCCCCACTGTCGTTTCCCCAACCAATGGGTCGCCTTCTACAGGCTGGACCAGAGGCAGGTCAATTTCTTTGGCAGGAAATCTTCGTAGATGGAGATTTAAACAAATTCACGTGTGTGTATGTGTGTCTTTCTAAGCGCGTGATCTAGCTTGTTCACTTTCGCCGCTGAGCAGGCCGAGTTCTGCTCCTCCGCTGGGCCGTCCGTGGATGCTCGGCGCCGCCGCCCTTCTGTTCTTGGAGGAGAGCGGCAGTGTGCACCCTGCTGTCCGCTTCCCAGCCCACAGGTGCCAGGGGGTCGCCAGGGGTTTTGCCCAGGGCTGTAATTACTATGAATAGTCCTTTTTTTTTTTTTGAAGTAAAGATACCTCGCTGCTTATGACAAATATCTGAGTCCACAGCACTAAGTGAACCCAAACACTGATATTTATTTTTCAAACAATGGATAACTTTTAAGTTTCACTTTCAAATAATACATGCTAGTAACAAAAGTAATCAATTACTAGCTTAATTGAGAAAGTAAAAACCACCCTAAACCCTGCTCTGGCTGTAACCACAGTTAACAATTAGTTGGCTGTCCTTCTGAATATTTTTCTATTCGCACACACACACTGGACCCGAAAGGAACCCTAATATACATATTTTTCTGTGGCTAGGTTTCTTTTTTTAATTTAATGTTTCATGGACATCTTTTCACATCAATGTGCTAAAATCGAAATAATTTCTTTTAACAGCTGGGCAGCATTCCAGTGCCCAGGGATGATGTGATGGTTAATTTTGTGTCATCTTGTCTGACCACGGGGTGCCCAGATAAAGCGTTATTTCTGGGTCTGTCTGCCGGGGTGTTCCTGGGGGAGGTCAGCACTTGAATCAGCAGACTCAGCAGTGGGCGATGGAGGCTGGGGCTGGTGTCTAAGCTTGTGTGCAGGTGGCCAGAGACCTCCAGGTTACAGAGCAGATGACTCACAGGGCAGAGTCACTCACGCAAAATGTGAAGCACACATTCCATGTCCGGGCCCATGCTCTGTCCTGTGCAATTGAAATAAATAATAAATTACAAAAAAAAGAAAAATCCCAGCTTCACTTAAAATGCTTGACACGTACAACTTTTTATAGAGGGCCTCTGGCATGCTGCTTCAGCTGGCCGTTGGGTTAAGTGTCACTAAGACTAAGGTGTTTCCTTTTTGGGGCACAGCAAGGTGGGGTAGGGAGGCTGCCGGCTACCTCTGTTCTTATTAGGTCGGGTCTCTCTGAAGGAGGCTGAGTTCCCAGCGTGGGGCCTGGTTCCGACTCTGCCCGCCCCACGGTTGCAGGCCCACCTCTCTGAAGCCATGTCTTTGGGGACTGGAGTGTCTGAATGGGGGCTACCCCTTGGGCACTCAGCCAGGGGGGCATTTACTGGTTGCCTTGTGGGCCGACTATCACAGTGCCCTCCAGGCCACAGGGCACCCCCCTAGGGACAGCTCAGGGGCCTCCTGTGCTGGAGGTGGGCGTGGACAGAAGAGGTCCTGCTATGGCCTCATGCTGCCTGTCCCTCCGGGGAGGACTCCCAGCCCAGGACCTCTCCTCTGGCCAAGGCTCCTGGGCAGGTGGCACTTTTGAGGGGCTGCTGGTTGTTTTACAATTGCTTGATTGATCGGTTGATTCAAGCTGGTTTGGAGACATCTTGGATCATCCTCAGTTATTACATGATGATATCTTAAAGCTACCTTGCAAATTCCCATAACTAAATACACTTGAATCTACATTTGTTCTCAAACCAAGTCGGTGCATAAATACGTGGAGTGCGCACAACATCGCGGGAAGGACACCCTCACGTGGGGCGGGCGGGTCTGTGCAGCAGCGGCTGCTCACGTGCGACACCTGCCTTGAGTCCGGGGCCCCTCGTGTCCAGTTCTTCGTGTTCTCGGGTCCCCGACTTAACCATCCGCTTGGTCACTGTGAGTGTTGGACGCCCACCTTCAGCACCGGGTGGAAGGTTGGGATTTCACTGTCCTGTTCATCCTGGGACCCCAGCCTGTGCGTGACACCTAGAAGTGAAAATAAAGGAGTGGAAGCTGTTTCATATTTAATGGTTTGAGAAAATGCATTTGTCTTAATTTTAAATTAAACAAAAGATACAAAGAGATTGAGCTCGATTCTGTTAAAAAAAAAATCCCCCAAATGTATGCATAAGCACACCCTGCAAAAGAGCTGGAACACCAAGATGTTAACTGTGCTTGTCCACCGATGGTAGGACCTGGGACAACTCTTTTGTTCTATTTTTGGAACGTATTTTTAATATTTTCCGAAGTGTCATCACTGAGTATACATATTGCCTTTATCACAGGACAAATCAGCTTAAAGGGAACAACCAAAAAAAAAATCAAATATTTCACATTTTACAATTGCTTGATTGATCGGTTGATTCAAGCTGGTTTGGAGACATCTTGGATCATCCTCAGTTAGTACATGATGATATCTTAACTACCACATTTTCTTTTCTACATAGAAAATAGAATCAAACAGTGGGGAAGGGCTGGGCCCTCAAGGTCAGGAGCACCCGGCCAAGATGGCACAGGCTACGTGACTCAGTGGCCTGGAGCTGACTGAGGGGGGAGAATCAAGATGTTTGTTTATGTCTTGCCAACACCAAGCGCAGGCGCAGGTGGTTTCTCCAGCTTTGCCTGGTCAGTGGGCTCGGCACATGTGATTCATGTAAGTCTGGCTCTTTCTCGTGTGTGTGGCGGGACACTCCTCACTACACACTGGGTGTCTTAGCCACAATCCGTTCCGAGTGAAAACCTGAGACAGAAATCGAACTGAGGCAGCGGGGTTTCCAAAAACCAGGGGGCAAATAACCCCTGTCAGGCGTATTCACGTATGGCTGTAACGAGACCCCAGTTGACACTGTCCTCAGTGCTTACTATGGCTCAGAGAGGGCCATTACACGGGATTCTGTAGTTCCTCTGGCTGATTTCAAACCCTAGCTCAAGAAATGCATAGTGGAGAGAAGCAGACTGGCTGGAGTCCGGCCGCCTCTGGCCCCTGGACTGTGGCATCAGCAGCACCACCACTGTGGGGTTGGAGCCTCACTTCTGCAAGATATGTGTCGTGATGCCTGCCCTTGCAGGACTGATGAGTCAGCAAGGGCCTCAACACCCAATGGCTTTCTTTGTTTTTTTTTAATTGAAGTATAATTGATTTACAATACTGTGTTCAGGTACACAGCAAAGTGGTTCAGTTATACGTGTGTATATATATATATTTTCAGATTCTTTTCCATTATAGGTTATTACAAGATATTGAATATAGTTCCCCGTGCTGTACAGTAAATCTTCTTGTTTATCTGTTTTACACATAGTGGTGTACAGGACGGCTTTCTTATTGCCTTTTTCTTCCTGGTTGGGGTTGGTATTTACCTCTCTAATTTTAAGGGTTTTTTTTTTTTTCGCATTCTACTCCTCTCTTTGTATTGTTTTTCTCTTTGTATTGAAATACCTTTATCCCTTCTTCATAAAAAACTCTTCATTAGCGTGACTTCTTTTCCAGAAGCAGTTCTGAAAATGCAAATGTAAATGCCCGAGAAGGGCACCCACTCAAAGGACAAACACTGTCGGTTTGTTTGCCGCTGCAGAGCAGGGTTGCCTTGGGTGGCTGTGGGGGGCCTGGACCCCACACTCCTGGGCTGGCCTCACAGAAGGCAGCTGGAAAGAAGAAAAAGGGGAGAAGAAAACTAGAAGGCAGCGAAGTCAAAAACCGGTTTTGTTTCTGAAGTCTATTCTGGATGCGATAGGGTAATCTCAGCTTGGGACAGCTGGGAGGCTGCTTAGGTTTCCTGCAGGGCTCACACGATGACAGGTGTCCCCCTGCAGGCTGCGCCCGCCGCCCAGCCACCCTGCCCCGATGCCAGGCCAGGCAGGCTTTTCAGGGAGGTCTTTTCCCTCCGCACTCGGTCTGGCGCATCTTATCTTTGGACTCAATGGAGTCTTGTCTCTTTGGGATGATAAGTGTGAGGAAGCCTTATTGGATAATTTTCTCTCTTGAAATTTCACTCTCCTGGGGGGAATATGTACTCTCATTAGATATGAAACACATCAGTGTTTTGTTAAACTTCCGCATGGAAACAGAGCTGAGACTTCCAGGCAGGTCCAGCGCTGATGACAAATCCATCATTAATCAGCTCAGCAGTCGTTTCCTTGCACTGCTGTGTCCGACACGGCAACACCGAGACGCCAGCGTGACGTTGCCCACGTTCCAGATGCTAGCTGAAGTGGTCTTTCTTTTTCTGCTCCGAGGAGCAGCTCGATGGGCAGAGGGGTGAGGATGGGGAAGTTGAGGCAGGAGAGGAATGTGTAATGAGAGACTCAAGCTCCAAGGTCTGCTTCTGGGGTGCGAGCTCACAGCCTCCCTGCAGGCGGGCAGGTGGTGGTGGTGGGTGCAGAGGGCAGCTGTCAGGCAGAGGAGGCGGGGGTGGGGGTGGGGGCTGCAGGGGACCTGGAGCTTGTGCCCCCTCTCAATGGAACGAAGCCTCTCAGCTCCAGCCAGTCCTCACCATGGGAAAATGAGAGCCACTGTTGCCAGATTGTCTGATTTTTTTCCCCCACGAGAGAAACTAAACTCTGGATTTTTTTTTCAATAATGCAAAAATGCCTGATTTTTAAGTGTTGACAACATATTCCTTTTTAAAAATGGTAATACTCTGCAGGTCAAATGTACACATTTGTGAATAGTATCTGGCCTCCAGACACCTGATTTGCTTTCTCTCTTTGTTTTAGCCGATAAAGGATGTCTGGTCTCCAAATGAAGGCACAGAAAAAATTGTCAGAACATCTATAGCTAAAGAAGACTTGGTTAGTAAAGATGTATTTCCCCCTCACCTTGAAGAATCTATTAGGAAGGAGCCATGATCTGAGATGGTTCCGGGAGGCTGAGATGTTCAAGGTCCTTTCCCAGGGTCAGAAAACACTGTGTTCAGACCACGGTCATGGGGTTGGGGGCTTGTATTTGAACTGTCACCAGTGCTAACTGTCCCTGCCCCAGTCCCCTGTTTATCATCTGTAAAATGAGAGAGCTGGATGGGGTGCGAGTATTTTAAAATGTATGTGTGTGTGTTTTGAACACTCTTACTTAAAACTCAGAAATCAGCAAATGAAGCAGATGAGTGAAGAGCTTCTGTAGTTGGGTCTGTAGCCTCCACCTCCCCGCCCCCAAGGCCATATCTCTTCCAGAATCTTCACTGGGGTCTGTTTTCCCTCATGCTCCTCTGCGAGCCAAGCTTTTGAGACACATTTGGACGGATGCCTTTCAAGAGGAGGACTTGGCCAGTGCTGCTTCTCACTTAGAGAGGAGAGTGGAAAATCCAGAACTCAAGGCAAATCATCTTTGAAGGTAAAGCATATTTTCCTGGTGAGTTAGAACTCCCACTTCTACTAAGTGAAGAAATACAGCCTAAAGAAACTTCAGGAATAGGAGACATGGTCCTGAAGGAGGCATGGGTCCAGGTACTGTTTGGCTATCGTTCATTAGTGAAAAATCACAAATTTAGTCCTGAGGACGCTGATGGAAAAAACAAGATGGATTATGTCCTGCCAGCAAACTGGGCCCCAGGGATGCTGGCTGTGTGCTAGTCAGTCCTTCTTGCTGTGCATTTGGCCTTCGGAAAAGCGGGGACCACAGATGTCGATGTGAAGCGCTGAGGATGAGCTTTGACGGTGCCGGCAGAGGGAGACAGTGTTTGGAGTGAACTCTGTTCTCAAACAGCATTTCTCACAGGCGCCCGGCTGGTGACCGATGAACTGGCACGTTTGTGGAATTAAAACTGGCATAAGAGCCTCTGATCAATTGTAATGGAGATGATGATAACAGCTCTGTTACACACTGTACGTGGATTTCCTCACTGAATCCGTACAATTGTTGCTGAGTCCAAACTCGTTCTGCTCGCTGCATGACAGGCTAATAAATCAGGAGATGAGGTGTAGGGCGAGGAATAATGACTTTATTTGGAAAGCCAGCAGACCGAGAAGATGGGGGACTCATGTCCTAGGGAACTATCTTACCCAAGTCAGCATTCAGGCTCTTTTTATACCAAAAAGGGGGAGAGGGTGTGGTTGGTTGTTGCAAACTTCTTGGTGTCTAACTCCTTTGTTCTTGTAGCTGTCCAGGTAGGTCAGATCATGGTGTTCCTGTAAATCTCCAACAAGACAAATGTTATTCCCTGTTCTGCCAAAAAAAAAAAAAAAAAAAAAAAAAAAAAAAGGTGTTCTACCCTCAAAGGTCAGAGCCTTGAGAATGGGCTGTCCTGCGTATTTCAGGCTCTAGGCAATGTTCTTTTACCAAAGGTGCAGAACCAGCATGACTGAGCCCAGGAAACAGAGCACAGGGTTAGAGTTAAAGAACATGATCTAATATGGAGTCAGATCTGTTCTTCCCTATTACACGATGACCCTCCGAGCAAATACTTTGACAATTTTGCAGACGAGGACCCCCAGGATGACAGAGCAGCAGGGGTAGGAGGGGATTGGAGCCCCCCAGCCCAGTCTGCTGCCCAGGCCAGGCTCAAAGTTCCTAAGAAGCCAATTCCTGCTTATCCTACTGGCCTGTAGGATTGTGGGGGGCTCTTGGCATCCTTGTCCTTAGTGCCGCCTCCAGAATCCCTGCTTCCTGGGGGATGAGCATGGAGTTGAAACACGGCAGGGGTGGCCTTCCAGGGTGGCTGCCAGCTGGCAGTTCCCTGAGGCCTCTCTGCTGTACCAGCCGGTTCTAGGAGGGTCTACAGTTCACTCCCGTCAGGCCTGGATCTGCAGAGACTTCTGGTTTGTCCTGTCAGTTCAGCTTCTCTGGCAGATTCTGCGTTGACTCAGAAGCAGAGTGCCTAGGCTGTGAGCACTAACAGTGGCCTGCTTGCCCCAAGCTGTGGACTGAATGTGCCCCTCCGAATGCACACTTTGAAGCCTAAACCTCCTACGTGATGGTGTTAGGAGGGGGGGCCTTCGGGAGGTGATCAGGTCACGAGGGTGGAGCCCACGTGGATGGCATTAGTGCCCCTGAAAGAAGAGACACAAGACAGATGATCTCTCTCTCTCTCCACCAGGTGGGACAGTGAAGCTTCAACAAGAAGACAGCAAACCAGGGAGGGACTGTCACCGGACACTAGATCTGCTCCAGCCTCCAGAACTGTGAGAAATCATTTTTTGTTGTTTGAGCCATCCAGTCTCTGGTGTTCTGGTGTAGCAGCCCAAAGACATCTGGGCCCCATTCTGCAGGAGAGAAAGACAAAACTGGGTCCCTCTTTTCCTTTGCACTGGCTCTCGGGGACCCTGTCACATCTTGGCGCTGCAGGAGGTGGTCCCGTGGGCAGCGTGGCTTCCCCGGGTGCTGAGTGAGAGGGCCTGGGTCCTCCGGGGGGCTCCTGGGAACGGCAGGCTGGCTGGGAAGTCAGGGAAGGAAGAAGCTCCAACAGAGTGAGAAGGGGCAGGAGGTGCCCGAGAAAGGGCGCCATGGCACCGCAGGGCTGGCGGTTCCAGGCCTCAGCCCGCCTGAAGCTGGGGCCAGAGGGACACCCCAGGGACCTCCCAGCAGCTCGTGTCTGCGGGTCAAAGCTGGTCCCCATGTAAGCATCAGATATCGCCCTCAGGCCAAACCACGCGTCTTCACAAATGAACCAAAGGGAGGCTTAGAAAGGATTATCCCCGAGAAAAGAGGGTTATCCTGGTCTCCCAGCCCTTCAGCCACCCTCCCCAAATTACAGTGAAAATGCTCGCCTGGTGTGCGCGTCTCATGGCAGGAGGTACAGTGTGACTCACAAGTATGGACGAACTCCGAGTCCCCTGCTCCGTGATTCCCTTTGGCAGAATGCAGGTCACAGACGGAGAGCTCTGGAGGGACCCCCGGTGTTTTCTTGTTGAGATGGGCTTTGGAGAGCGCCTGCTTCATGCCCCGCCTTTCACAGACGTGGCCCTGAGGACCGGGAGAGCAGGACACTAGGACCAGGGCCACACAGCGACTTACGGGGCGGAGGAGCCGTGGGGTTGGAGTTGGAGGCCCGCCTGAGGTCACGGCTGTGCCATTTACAGGTCGTGTCATCTTGGAAAACCCTGACCTCTCGGAACCTCATTCTTTCAGCTGCAAAATGGGAATATTAATGGCATGTGCTCTAGGTCTTTGGTGGGGCCTGAATAGGTAAAAGCAGGCTCACTGCTCAGCCCCCGGCCTGGAATAGTAATCGTTCTTATTCTGCTATTGTTAGTGGTTTCAATGCCTCATTCATTGCAACCCGTAGTTACTCCTATTTATGGGCTCATGTTTTAATTTAAAAAATATTTATTAGGTCTGTACTATGTACCCAGTAATTAAGCCAAATATATGACAACTCAAAGGTTTTAGCCGGATCTGCTGGAAACTGAGTTTCCACCTGGAGGCAGGAGTTGAAGAGACGGCAGTGGGTGTGGTTTTGAGTGTGGATGGAGGAGAATGGATGGGACCTCCAGAAACAGGAAGAGCCAGGGAAAGGGTCTGGGAAGGGAGGGCACTCAAGGGTAAGAGGTCTTGGGCAGGGAGCCCATGTAGATGGCTTTGTGCATTTGGGGGTGAGAAGCCTGGCTCAGTTCTTCCCTCGCCACGTGGCTCTGAGTGATCTCTTAGGCTTCTTTGAGCCTCAGTGTCCTGATCTGTAAAGTGGGTCACTAATAGCACTGCTTTTATAGGGTGTTGAAAGGACCAAACTGGGAAATACATGGAATGACTTAAGCTAGTGCCCAATAAATGTTTAGTACATGCTTACTCTTCGGTTTGAGGCTTCAATGTTCTCATATTTAAAAAGGAAGATTACAACAGCTTTTCTGCTCTGTAAAGAAAACAAAAAAGGGCCACGTGTGTGAAAGTTATCTGGAAATGCAAACTTGCAATGTACTATTATTGTTGGAGGAAACTTGAATTCAGTTTTGTTTGGGAGGGCGGGGAACGTTAGGGACACGGGGAACTTTATGTGTTGAGTTAGGAGAACAAGATTACAGAATCACATGCTGGGTTTTGAAAGAAAAAAGTGGTCTAAAATACAGCTGTGTGTTTGCCCAAAAGATTTGTGGAAAGAACATAAAATCCCTCATCACTGGCCTCTAGTTTAATAAAAGAAAGGGAAGCTTGATTTATGGGCCTGCCGACCGAATCAGCAACGTGTGGTGCCATCCGTGAGACAGAGGGAGTCGTTCTGGGCAAACTAACCTTGTAAAGTGGGAGCAGGCTGCTTGGGTCCCTAATTACCAGCGCACGCTAATCTTCGAGGTAATCCACGAAACGCTTGTGAAACGATTTTTCCAGCAGCGATGGTTGGGCACACATGCTGCTAACAGAGCAGTGTTCTGCCCACCACGTGACTGAGGATGGGTCTTTCCAAATGTTCCAGTTTGAGCGTGGTGCTTTATGCCGGCTGAGAACTCTTTTCATTTGGGGAGAGTGTAGATAGCTACTTTTTTGGAGTTTCTTGTTGTGAATTCCAGCCTGCCCCGGGCTAGGCTGTCTGCCCCTCAGTAATGAAATTACCCATAAGCCTGCGTCTCGGCGCTCCCTTAATGATCTGGTACCATGTTGAACGCAACGAGAAAGCACCAGAGCCAGGGGAGGTGCGTGGTGGTTGTGACTGCACCGAAAGGCAGGCAGGTGATCAGAGAGAAGCTCTTGAGAAGGAAGCGAGGGCACGAAGAGGGCCGCTGCCTCCAGGGGCTGGGACGGGCGGAGGGCGCGTCCATTCCAGTGCAAATTCTCTCCCACTAACTGCGCGCCCTTCAATTCCAATCAACTCGGACCTTGCCCAGAGTTTGTGCCGTCAGGGGCTCAGCTCCACAGGACTGCCCACCGCTGCAGAGCCCCGTTGCAAGTCCTGAGTCCCCAAGCTACTCACACTGCTGTCCGACTACAGTTTGCGGGTCCCCATTTCCCCCTTCAGGTTCTATAATTTTCTAGAGTAACTCACATTGTTCAGGAAACTGCTATACTTCCAATCACCATTTTCTCCTAAAGAATGAGCAACCAGACGAAGAGAAGTAGTTCAGGGCAGCAAGGTCTAGTTGTGGGGAGGGGTGGAAGGCAGGGTGGCAGGTGCATTTTTCTGTCCCGGTGGAATCGGGGCGTGCCCCACTCTGGGACATCATTATGCTCACGATCAGGAAACTCCCCGGCCTCGGTGTTTCAGGTTTCACCTGGGGTTTCATCACCTAGGCATGCTTAATTCAACCATTGGCCATGTGGTTGAATCTCCAGCACCCCTTGGGCTCAGGGGTGGGGCTGAAAGTTCCAAGTATAATCAGGTGCCAGGCAAGGCTCTGCCCTCGCAGGACCGGGTGGTCTTTATTGGTAAAATGAGGATGGTTTCAGGACCTGCGGTTGAGGGCTGTCATCCAGATTTGACAGGTAAGGCTGGGAGTTTCAGTGGCCTGGTGCTGCGGGGCCCTGGAAGGGCAGGACTGAGGGTGGTTCAGAGCGAAGGTTTCAGACAGCACAAACACCACACTGTTAACCCATCCCCCAAACAGTCCACAAAGCTTTCTAAAAAGGTAAAGTTAAGACACATGACTTTGTCAATATTTGGAATTTGTTGTCTTTAGAGATAGTCTTTGTTGAAAAATCTAAATAGTTTGGAGACAGATGAGGATGACGATTGCTCTGAGCCCGAATGGGCTGTTAAGAGAACAGGGCCTTTCAGGGGCTGTTTCCCTAATGTACTGGTTCTGGGAGGAATGGCCAGGTCCTTCTACAAAGAGCTTGTGTCCAGGACCCCGTGACATATCCTAGTCTAGAGAGCCCTCGGGCTTGACCTTGATGGCTTTTCTGATTATGATCGTCTTTGTTACACTCAGTGTTTTTCAGCAGGAGAAATGAGCTCGGAAAATTCTTTGCCATATTGCGTTCTTAGGAAGTGGAGTTGGTAGCTATGATCCAAAGTTTCCCCTATTAGATCTGTTGCTTTAGCTCTAACCCTGTGCCCTGTTTCCCGTGCTGAGTCATGCTGGTTCTGCACCTTTTGTAAAAGAATGTTGTCCATAACCTGAAATGTACAGGAGAGCCCACTTTCAAGGCTCTGACCTTTAAGGGTAGAACACATTTCCATTCATATGGAGATAAAAAGTTGCAGAACAGAGAATAACATTTGCCTTGTTGGAGGTTTACAGGAACACCATGACCTGATCTACAGGACAGCTGTATGAACAGAGGATTCCGACACCAAGAAATTTGCAACAACCAAACACACCCAGTGCCCTTTATAGTATAAAAGGAACCTGAGTTCTGACTTGGGTAAGATGGTTCTCCAGGACATTAGTTCCCCATCTTCTGGGTCTGCTGACTTTCCAAATGAAGTCGTCGTTCTTTGCCCCAACACCTCGTCTCCTGATTTACTGGTCTGTCGTGCAGTGAGCAGAACGAGTTTGGACTCAGTAACAGAAGCAGAGCTACCGGCCCGCCTGCAGCTTGGTCAACAGAGAGAGGGTGTGAGGAGACAGGACTCCTGACCCTAGCTGTGGCTGTACGTGCTTGGGTGCTCTCAGAAAACCAATTTCCAATTTCTGGATCTTGGTTCCTCAATATAAACAAAGAGGATTCAACCAGATGGCGTTTATTCTTTGTTTTCCAATTCTCATGAGATGGATGACCTCACCACCATCAGCGGTGATGCCGCTTCCTGAGAGGTAACCACGTGCCAGGCCTGGTCAGCACTCCCCACCTCGGCCGCGTTCTCCCCGGCAGCGCCTCCAGGAGGCAACAGCCTAATTATCCTCATTTGCAGGTGAGGGAGTCAAGGCTCAGAGGCTGAGTCCACTGAGTGACAGAGAACAAGCTAAGAAAGAGTTAAGGGAAAACTGGCTTCATTAACAACCGCAGGCTGTGTAGAGAAGCCTCAACAGAAAGGGCTGGGTGAGTGTGGTTGAAGACATCTGGAAAGCTCTTTAAAAACAGGAGGAGAGAGAGACCCCCAATCTCCGCAGAAGAGACCCTGCCTGGCTCAGGGCCGGCCCTGGGCATCCTGGTCGTGCTCTGCCCAGGAGTAAGGGACGGTCCCGTGGTAGCTTGGGATCCTTGGTGATGGCCCTCCGTGAAGAAACATTTGACTCTTTGTTGCTGTGTTGGGGAAACACGAGATAGGAAGGTAAGCCACTCAAGAGGCAAAATGGAGCCAAAACCATCTCTTGCTTTTGCAACCTCCTGTGCATTCAGTCTACCTTCCACAGCATCATCATGTACTGAAAAATTAAGGAGACACAGGGGTCTGATGAGGGGGACTTCGCCCTTCCACCTACACAAAGCGTGTACCCTCGGTTTTCCAAGCACGGGTTAATGAATGTAATGACTGACCATCTCTCTGCCAAATCCGCAAAACACAATCTCAGCCCTGAGACCAAATGGTTTCAATTCCCCACTCCCTCTCCTCCCTCCTGCCTTCAAGATAATTCCGGGGGGGACGCGCCGGGCGGAGAGCAGGTTAGAAAGCGTCAGGGCTCAGTCCTCCCACGGCCCACAGACAAACCTGCTCTGTCTCTCTTAGGATAAGCTTGCCATGGTTCTCACTCCTCTTCTCTGTCGCCGTATTTGAAAGTTTCTCTGTATTGTGATCAGCTAGGCTCAGTACACTCTTCTCTTTAAATCTCACAACAACCCAGTCAATAGGTCTAACTGGCTGGGTTTGCAGATGAGGAAAGTGAGGTTCAGAAAGGCTGAGCTGCCTCTTTGAGGTCACCCAGCTGTGAGCAGTGAAGTCGGGAACAGGCTCAGGCAGTCTCTCTGCTTCCTGAGCTGCTGGTCAGCCCGCACAGACACCCCCCCCCCCCCACCGCTTCCCCTGTTTTAAGGCAGGGTCTTTAATGCCAAGCTGTCCCAGGGCAGGCAGCCAAGCAGAAGGTGAACCCTGGGGCCATGTTTCCACAGTTGACCCAAGAACTTGATGCATGTCTGGGTCTCCAGCACCAGAGCAGGGGGTTCAGGGAGGAAGGACCAAAGATGGGAATGTGATTTGCCTTCCTTTTCATGGCTCAGGACTCAGGGCTGCTAGAATTTTCTCCATGTGGGAGGCAGTGTCTGACTTTAACTAGATTATGAGCATGGAAACTCCAGTAGTGTGTGTCCGTCCATCAGAATGAAATACTGCAATTAATAGAACTGTTAGAAATTAGAATGATCGTTTTATGTCTTACATCATCTTGGGCAACCTTTCCCACATACACAGGACTTTGTGGTGTAACAGTTTGGCACATGACATTGTGTAGACGTGGTCTGGAAAGGAATATGTTTGTACACCAACAACGAAGACCCATCTTCCCTTCCCTGGAGAGGTGATCCTGGGGCAACAGTGTCCTTCCAGTTAAAGCACAGTGTCACCATTGAGCAGCCATATTATCCCTTTTAATTTCCTTTTTGTCCCAGTGACATCAAAGGCTTCAAGCTTTGGCATAAAAAGGAGCAATTCCCTTTGTGGCTGTGCTTTTGGAAGGAGTTGGTTCCATCAACTCTAAACAAAGAAGGGTGACACGAGTGACTTGGGAGTGGCATTAACAGACTGCGCACTAGAAAACAGCGGGCTTACTAACCGCGGCATCACTGACCTGTAACACATCCCAGGTTGTGCACGTACTTAAGACCACGATCGAAAGCAGATCTCTTAGAAATCCCCATACGTGATAAAGATGAGGTCCCTTTTGGGAAAGGAAGCAAGTATACCTCAGTGTAGGCCTTCCCAGTTTGGAACGGTTCGGGCTCCAGTGATGTAGACCAGTGTACATCCCTGGGCCAGTTTACATCTGTGTAAAACCTTCTCACCTTCCAACCCTTAGAAGAAGCAAGGAATGCTCACGTGAACCCCGACCCATCTGCCTGCTCTGGAGTGCTCCAGAAAGAGAGGAGAGAAGAGGGGGTCTCAGGTGTTAGCGAGGGGCCCCCTACCAGGACACTGACGAACAGCTTCCGGAGGCAGACACAGAGCTGCTTCAAGTGGTTGTGTCAGCGGTGACTAAGGCGCCTCTGGCCCGCGGAGGAGCGGTTAGAAACACCAGCGCAAGTGATTCCCCTTACCTACCGACCACAGCGACCACAGCCTGCCCTCGCAAAGCTCTCCCGAGGGGAAAACCCTTTTCTAGGGCTGGCGGTAACTCAGTTTTACAGGACAAAGAGCAGGGCGTGGGGCTGGGGTTGAGTAAAACTTTCAAAGCCTGTGCGACCCTCTTAAAAAGAGCATCATTTACAGTGGATGAAACTTTGTGTTTGTGGTCATGTCCATGAAAGCCTTGAGATGCGTCTTGGTGCTAGCAATGTGATGTCTCTAGGGGGAGTCCGACTTAGAACTGCAGCCTCTTTCTCTGCAACATACGTTTTCCCCTCCGTGCATGGATTCTGTGCGTTGGATTTGAAGTCCTTAAGAGTATTTCTCCAGAAATGAACCCCGTCTTGCAGAAGCTGACCCTGGGAATCCGTAGACGTGACCTGGACTTGTGTTAGCAGGTGGTGGCCGAGCATAGAGGTGAAGTACGTGGGTCCAGGCCCAGCTTCACCACTAACTAGTAGTGGCAACTTGGCAAGGTTCCTTCTTTTTTGTACCTCAGTTTTCTCATCTGTAAACTGGAGATGATGGTAGTAAAATATGCTTTATAGGTTTATTGGGAGGACTAAATGAGTGAATAATACATATACAGTGCGAAGAACACTGCCTGACACGTGGTGTGCACTCAACTGGGTCAATGAGTGATGCTGTCAACGTGGCCGCGGCAGTTCCAAGCAGCAGCAGAACCGTGTGCTGGAGTTCTGATGTCGCACACTTGCACATTTCCAAGAGCTGCCTAACATTTCCCCCTGGTCATCTTCAGAGACACTTTTTAATTCAATTCCGTGTATGCACATTCCTTCCTTTTGTGCTATCTGAAAGGAGTTGGACATGGTTCAGAACTCTGGGGAGGAGGCAAGCGAGATAAAGTTTTCCCTGTGGACCAAGTCAGCCCTTGTAAATGGTCTGTCTCTGATACTCAGGGAAGCAGCCGCTCCGTCTCAGCAGGACCAGCCCTTGATCCCTCCTGGCAACGTTGATGAGGGGGGCGTGGATCTTGGTCGTGTTTTTTGACTTTGCTCGCAGCTTCTGCTCAGTCTCACTCTCACCTGCACTGCTGTCTGCTCATGGTCCTCCTGGTGGTTTCTGGATGGCCTTTCCAATGCTTTTTTTTTTGGGTGAACCATTTAATTGAAGTATAATATGTGTAGAGAACCATGTGTGCATCATGCTGAATTATGACTGAGTCAACACACGCCATTTAGATAAAGACTTTGAGCATTACCAGCACCCAGTACGTGCTCATGTCTCCTCCCAGCATCACCTTCTCCAAAGGGAACCACTGGGCTCACTTCCCTGATGGTAGACTGATTTGGCCGGTTTTATTACACTTTGCATAAGTGGAACCACACAGTATATAGTCTTTTGAGCTTGGCTTCTTTTGCTTAATATTCCATCTGTGACAGTCCTTTGTGTTGTAGTCCTTTTTTTTTGCATCCCTATATAGAGCTCTATTGTATAAAGTTATTCATGAATTCTCTTTGTTTGTACATTCTCCTTTTATGGACGTTTGAGTTGTTTTCAATTTTGGACCATCATAAATAGTGGTGCCATGAACCTGTCTTTTGGTAAACCCATGTAGGCATACCCGCTGGGGATGCATTTGGGAACAGAACTGATGGGTCAGGGGTATGCTTATGTTCAATTTCAGTGAATCTTGCCCCACCGTTGTCCACAATGGTTGAACCACAAGTAGCATGAGGAGCTCTCCTCTCCCAAACATCCTTATCAACGCTGGGTACTGTTAGTTTATTTTCTGGAGTGTGTGTAGTAGTATCTCACCGTGGCTTTAATTTGCATTTCCCTAGTGACTAAGCAGATGGGACACCTTTTTAAATATTTGTTCACCATTTGGATACCTCCTTTTGTGAAGTGCCTGTTTACATTATTTGCTCAACTTTAATTTTTTTAATTAAAATGTTTTAACTTGCTCAATTCTTAAATTGGGTTGTTGGTCTTTACCTAATTGGGAGATTTTCTTTATGAATCCTGAATGTGAGTCCTTTGTTGAATATATTTGCTGCAGCTACCTTCTCTTAGTGTGTGGTTGCCTTTTTACTTTCTGATGGTGTCTGGTACCCACGACTCTGATCTCTTTGTCTATGAGTTTGCTTGTGTTTAACGTCTAATTAACCTACAACACTATCTTAGTTCCTGGCGCACAACACAGTGATTCAGTATTTCTGGACATTACAAAATGGTCACCACGATAAGTCTGGTAACCATCTGTCACCATACAAAGATATTAAATTATTATTAACTATATTCCCCATGCTGTCTTGGGGACATTTCATCCCCATGATTCATTTATTTGGTAACTGGAAGTTTGTACCTTTTAATCTCCCTCATTTATTTCCCTCACTTTCCCACTTCCCTCCCATCTGGCAACCACCAGATTGTCCTCTGTATCTATGAGTCTGTTTCTGTTTTGTTATATTTATTCATTTGTTTTGTTTTTTAGGTTCCACATATAAGTGAAATCATATGGTATTTGTCTTTCTCTGTCTGATTTATTTCACTAAATGTAATACCCTCTAGATCCATCCATATTGTCCCAAATGGCAAGATTTCATTCTTTTTTTATGGCAGAGTAGTATTCCATTGTGTATAGATGCTACAACTTCTTTAACCATTTATTTATTGATGGGTACACAGGTTGCTTCTGTATCTTGGCTACTGTAAATAATGCTGCTATGAACTTAGTGGTGCATACATCTTTTCGAATTCTTTGGGAAAAAAAAAACGAGAAGTGGAATTTCTGGATTTTATGGTAGTTCTACTTTTAATTTTTTGAGGAAACTCCATACTGCTTTCCATAGTGGCTGCACCAATTTACATTCCCACCATCAGTGCAGAAGTGTCAAAAGTAAGCCCCACTGGCCTTCAAAGCCAGACATTCTGAAGGTTCACCTTCCTGGTACAGGACCCCAACGCTGGAAAGCCTGACATGGGTCTTGGATCCCTTGCTCTTTGGGGAGAAACTCTGCCATTATGATTATCCGCCCGTCATGTGTCACCTACCCAAGGGTTGACTGTGTCTGACTATACTGTGTCTTCATCCCTCCTACCCGTCTCATTGGGGTTCCTCCTTTATGTCTTTAGTTGTGGAAAATATTTCCTGCTCGTCCTCAGGTCAATCTCATCAATAGTTGCTCTATAAATAGTGGTATTTTGGTGCAGCCACAGGAGGAGGTGAGCTCAGGGGCATCCTATGCCACCATCTCGGCCACTCCCCTGAAATACAACTGATATTTGGGCATTGATTGTATGTCCCGTAACCTTGTGGAGCTTGCTTGTTAGTTTTGATAGACTGTTGCTGTGGATTCTTTAGGATTCTCTATATAATCACATGTATGTGATTATGTCACCTGCAAATAGAGAGAGTTTTACTTCCTTTCCAATTAGATACCTTTTATTTCTTTTCTTCATAAGACTTAGTTGATCCCCCCTCCACCCCGGGCTGCTGCAAGCCTTTGATTAATTTCCAATGTTCTGAAAAATCTGACTTGGAGAAAATTTGCCAGTTTTTTCATTGCCGTTCTGGAGGGGCAGACTTCTGGAGGTCCTTAACGCCTCCACTTTTGCTGATGTCACTGTAGTCTTTTAATTGGAACATTTGTTTCATTTCCATTTTATATAATTATGTCCATCTTATAATTTGTTTTCTGTTTGCAATCTGTTTTATGTTTCTTTTTCTCTCCTTTCTTGGTTACTTTTGCATTAGTAAAATATTTTTAATGTCCATTTCCCCCTTTTCCGTTAGGTTGTTAGTTTTATATTCTTGGCCTTTTACACTTGGATATAAATATTTGTATCATATCTCAGACAATATTATTGCCTTAAAAGAGTTTGACTTTGTTTTTTCCTCTCCTGCCTTTTGTGCCATTATAATAATCATGAATTTTAATTCTACATGTATTTTATTTTCCATAAGACATCATTATTGTCTTATACAACTAGTATTTGTTTACATTGACCCACATATATGTCTTTTTCTTTGCTCTTCTTTGTTTCTGTGGTTTTCCTTTCTTTTTTGTGAGGGAAACATTTTTCTCTTGCTAAAGAATTTCTTTTAATATTTCATTCAGTGTGGGTTTTCTTTTGATGAATACCCTCAGTGTTATTGTTGGAGACACTTGAGATCTGAAAGTATATTTATTATGCCTTTGATTTTTGAAAGATATTTCACTGGTTATAGACATTTTTTTATTGTAAGTTATCTTCTTTCAACACTGAAAATATCGTTCTGTGATTTTTGATTTCCGTTGTTTCTATTAGAAAGTTAAACGTAAGTCTCATTGTTGCTGCTTTGGAGGTGGTATCCCCTACTCTGGCTGCCTTCAGGATTTTTTGTCGGGGGCCCACTTTTTTCTGTAGTTTTACTAAAGAATACCATAGAAGACGCTGTCAGTGCTCCCCACATTTTCCCTCGAATCCTTTCACCACTAGGTGGTTGGACTGAGATCAAAGCAGGGACATACCAAATACCAAAACAATTACAACACTTCTTAGGACAAATAAATTTGAAATCGCAGTAATGAAGTTTATTTTTGTGTGAACCTTAGATTCTTTTGTTCTAGAGAGATGATGAGCCAAGGCCAGTTCTTGGCATATAATTAGTCCTCTGTAAATATTTCGATGAAATATTTTAGTAAATCTTTCAGCAAATGAATGGATGGATGGATGAATCAGACCAAATTGATGCTCAGGGCAAACTGAAGATCAGCTTTTGATCTGACAGTCATTTAGTTTTCTTGAACAGGTCCCTGAAACTCTCCTGGGGTCATTTCCTTCACTTGTAACAGAAGGGCATTGGTGTAGAACGTCTTAGGGTCCTCTTTCTAACTCTACTGGTCTGCAAGATGCCTGGAAATGCAGTATCTCTGTGCACAGAGCTCTGAGGTCTACCATCTCGGTGTCTTCTCAGCTTGTCTCAGGGCTTCCAGACAGAACAGGCTTGCCTAGTTTGTAAGTTTTTTCTCCATGATTTCCTCACATCCAGGAGAAAGGAGACGACACTGGTTACCCTGCTCTGCCCCGGGTGAGACATTTCCTGTGCTCTCACAGCTCCCCGTCAAGCATCTCCGCCTTGCTGCACAGCTGCAGAGCCAGGCAGCCTCCTGGGTGCTGCCTGCTTCACCTCTGCTCCACTCCCAAACGCCTGGCGTGACACTGGACATACTGTGGGAACTCAGTGAGTCATGAATGAAGGAAAGACATTCCTATATCATTTCTGGCACAGTAGGAACTTCATGGCACAATCTTCTTATCAAGTGGAAACCTCTTTCTCTCCTTAAGATGTCGTTTGTATGTAGTGGTGGGAAAGAGACTGTATTTAAAAGCAAGGGAACCAGACCGTTTAAAGGCTCTTCCCTGCAATGTAAGCTACCAGCAGATGGGGAAGGGAGGGAGGAGCCTGGCTCGGCCTCCCTCCTCTGATTCCACCCCTCCCCCGTCCCCGGGCTCTGCTTCCTGGTCTGGACATCAGGTTGCTCAGACTCAGAAGGCAAGTACGTGCCCAGGCAAGAGGAAGGTCCGCCTGTTTGGGGGAGTGTTGTGTCATGTGCAGGTGTGATGGGGGCCTGCCTGGGCTCTTGAGGGCTCACCCAGCCCCTCAGCCACAGCCCACAGTGGCAGCAGGTCCCCTTTTGGCTTCTTGTATTTTCCTGTTCCAGTCCATTGAAAGCCTGTGGGACCCTGACTGCCCCATCTGTTCAGCTTATCGGGGGTGAAACGTGGCTTTTTATTGCTTACTTTTCAAGTGGGAGGTCCTTTCCATGGCAGCCTTTTCCTGCTCTGTGGGAACTCAACTTTCCTTAGACCTGTTTCGTTTGTGGAAAAGATAATGTAGTTTTCAACCTTGTCTCCATCTGCTCCAGATGGGCAACCTTTGGTGGATTCCTCAGAGAGTCAATGTCAAGGATTCCTCCGCTGTCACAGTTAGAGCACTGGATACGTGTGAACGCGTCTGGCCCCATGGCTTCAAATCTGGACCTCATGGTCTGCTAACTGAAGTGCCTTGGGACAGACACCTGTCTTAGGCTCAGTTTCTCCGTCTGCATTTTGGGGACTTAGGTCGCTGCTGTGAGTAATGAATGAGATGATGCATATAATGGGTGTAGCAGAGTTCCCGACTAGATACGCGTTAGTGGCTGGTGTTGCCACAGCCACCGAGGCATGGTAACTATTTAATATCCATTTCCTCCTTTCTTCTTGGCTTCGAGGTGTTTGAATAACAAGTCAGATTGTGATTTCTCTCTTTACTTCAGCAATCAGAAGAAGGCTGTAAGTGCCAAAGTCATCTCTTCTGACGTCTCCATGGCTCCTGGCTGAAGTTGTCAGCACGGGCCTCGTGGAAATACCATTACAGGCATCCCCTACTTTTCCAAAGTTCAGTTTATGCTATTTCACGTTACGAAAGACCCACATGAGTACCTGTTTTTGTGAATCAGAAGAAATCCAAAGAAGATTTTTGCTTGTTTTTGGAAAAAGGCAAGAAGTGAGAATAACCATCAGCATGTGTTTTGCAGTGATCCGTTACAGAGGCCTCGCACACCCCAGCAGCAGAGTAGCGCCACCAAGCTCCTGCTCCTGGAACTACAAAGCGTCTCAGCATCAAGCCGCCATGGCTTTGAACTGTGTCAGTTCAAAGTGAGCCTCTGTGCTTGATCGCTGTTTATTTTAAGCATCTGTTAGCAAGATGGGTCCTTAGGTAATTGATTCTTTGCTATTTCTGCTTAAGAGAGATTTCATAGGAACGCACGACTTTTGGATAGTGGCCGGGGGAGGGAGGAACTCTTTTAGGAACCCTTTCCCAATTTGTTATTTGCTGAACTGAAAGGTTTCATCATCCCCGGGATTGCCTACATTTCACAACACAGCAGATTTCCTTCTTTCCCATAAAACGAGGAATTTCCTTTGGCAGCTTCAGCGAAGTCCCGTGGGATGAGAGTGACCTGGCAGAGATGATGCTCGGGTCTTCATGAAAGATCAAGCTCCTTCCGTAGGTCACGGTCACGGTTGCTGAGTCATGTCTGCTCTCTGCAAAAGGAGGAAATGCCGTCAATAATGAAAAATGAAAAGTCATTGAGGGATTAACGTTGGGTGAAACCCCTTCTACAGAAGATCGCAGTTTGCAAAACCGTGGTTTATTATGAGGAGTGTTATTTGGATTTAGAATTCTGAGAATTAGTGACAAAGACATGTCAGAGATTGTTACACCTTGGCGTCAACTCACAGTTTTTGTGATGTTTGTCATCTTGATCTTCCACAGATGGTAAAAGAAACCACGCCACCCATTAAGGGTTGTTTTTCACCCTCTCCATTAATCAAACTTTATTCTAGATTTATAAATGGTTTGCTTGACTGTTTCTTTTTTTAAAAAATATTCTTAAGATGATTAGTTTTGTTGAAGCCAGTGGGTTTGATCTGCCATGGCAGGGAGTGGCAGGAGGTGTGGACTTTGGTTCTAACCCTTTCTTAAGGGACAAACAACCTTCCATGGAAACCATAGGTGATTTTTCCTACTTGAGCAGCTGCTGAACTTGAAGACCCTTTTTGCCAGTTTATGTCAAGTGTTACAAGAACCTGGAAAATACAAAACTCCTAAGCGAACCACACAAGCAGACAGTCTGTAAAAGTCTACTCGGGGTCACTCAGCACGGGGTGGAGTAGCAAAAGGTGGCCAGGATGTTACTAGTCTGTGTGTGCATGAGTGTGTGTGTGTGTGTGTGTGTGTGTGTGTGTGTGTGTGTGCATGCACGTACTTTAGGGGACCAATAGTTATATAGTGGCTCTGGGTGGTGCCCTGGGACCTGAGGAGGCACAATTACATAGTAACTTACAGACAATCTCTGAAGTCCGATCATTTTGGAATCCTGTCCCCACTCCCCACTTAAGTGTCTGTGGGAGCTCGGGACGGGGACATAGCTTCTTTCTGACATTCCATTCTATAAAATGGAGCTGATGACAGTCATTGTCACCTAACAGGGCTGTAGTAAGGATTAAAGATGAGCGTGCGTATCATACAGCCAGCACAGGTCTGTGCAGTGCATGAGCTGTGACCATCGGTATTTATTTTTATTGCTGCCATAACTAACCACCACAGACTCAGCGACTTAAAACAACACAAATTTATTATCTTATGGCTGGAGGTCAGAAGTTTGACATGGGTCTCACCATGTGAAAATCAAGGTGTCGGTGGGGTTGTGGTCCTTTCTGGAGGCTCAAGGGGAGAGTCTGCATCTTTGCTCATTTGGTTTGTTGACAAAACCCAGTTCCTCGCGGGTGTAGGACTGGGTTCCCCATTTTCTCGCTGGTTGTAAACTGAGGGCCTTTTCCAGCTTCCAGAGGTCACTGCATTCTGTGACTTGTGACACTTCCTCCATCTTCAAAACCAGCCACTGTGCACTGAGTCCGTTTCAACACCACATCTCTGACCAGCTGCTCTGTCTCCCTCTTTTGTTTTTAACAGCTCATGTGACTACATTGGGTCCACCTGGATAATCCAGGATGATATTTCCTATTGTCTGATTAGCAACCTTAAATCCTTCTGCAATCTTAATTCCATTTTGCCATTTTTGGAAGTAGGAGGTGGATGTCTTTGGGGGACCATTATTCCTGCCACCGCATCGGAGTCATCACCCCCATCCAGTGGGTTTAAAGAAAAGTAGGTGCCCGTAGCACTGTGATGCACAGATGCTCACCAGTGATCGGCGGCTTTTTGAAATCATCAGAATAGATAGTGTTGGGGTGTGTGCGGGGGTAGGGGGTAGGGGGTAGGGGTGGGAATCAGGGATGGTAGTCTGAGGCAAAAGCGGAAACTGAGTAAAGCTGGTCTTTCCTGACACACTCCAGCCTGTCTCTCCCTCCAGCTTTGCACGAGATCTGTTTCTCACCTCGCTCCCTCTGCTTTTGATGCCCTCTTGACCTCTGTCTTACCAGGAAGTGGGAGTTGCTGTTCTTTACGGTGTCTGCTGATGGCCAAGCTTGTGCTGGATGCTTTGTGTCCATCACTGCACACTCACACTGGCTACTTGCCTGGCTTACGATCACACAATGTATTAGTTAAGGTTGTGATGGCTCAGGCAATAAACAGGGATTTACTGGGGGCTGCAGAGCTCATTTCTGGAATCTTGGGAAAAGTTGAAACAAGCAGGCTTTGGAAGGAGCAGGTACCTGGGAACCCCTGGATTTTAGCTGCCGAGTAACAAGCCTTCTGGCCAGGATGCTGCTGGGAGGAGTCCTGGGGGCCAGGAGCTCTTGGTCTAGGAATTGTGCCATTCAAGCTGCATATTCCAGGAGAGGGATCGAGAGGGACTGGATGATTGTGCGGTTACATCAGCATGAGGTTTTCAGACATTTCTGACTATGATTTTAGAAGCAGATAAAGCTTGGGCTTGTAGTGAGATCCCTGGTTTGAAAGGAGAACACTTTGTAAAGTGAAAAAGTGGGCTGCCACCAGCTGTTCTCGATGTCGTGAAGGTGGCTGGTCAGGGATTTCTCCCCCAGCTCCATCAGCTATGGCCAGGGGGGAGGTCACAGGCCCCCGCCCCCAGGGGAAGTGGTGTGAGCAGGGCAGCCACCACAGTGGTGACCAGCCTACAGCTGGGAAGCAGCGATGATAAAATTTGAATCCAGATTTGTTTGTCCCCCAACTCAGCCTCTCCCACGATTCTGTTCTCCAGAGAAAGTCAGTCCAGCAGGACACTGTTCCCTGATGAGCTAACCTTCTTGGCCTCCCCTGGTGTTTCCATCTTAAAGATGACCAGAGGAGGAGGCACCTGCGGCCGGGTGGGCTTCCTGGCCCCGGGGCTGCTGGGCAGGGGAGGGGCTGTGAAAAGCTGAGCCTAATTCGTTATTGCAGCAGATGAACCATGGTCAACCTCCCCTCCAGGAAGACCCAGGAGGAGGTAAGACCCTGGCTGTGAAACAAGAGAGGCCACTGATGGGCGATTGTCTGCAGCCGCCCCAGCACAGTGTCTGTCAGCTCTGGGCACTCACGCCAGGACCGCAGGCTGTCTAAAGACGGGAATGGATTTGCCAGCGATGAGGCTGCATGGGTTATACGGGGCTGAGAGGAAATGGTATTTGTTGTTTGTTTTTAAAATTTGACTGTAAAAGGGGGCAAACCTAGCCAGAAATGGGGGCATTTTAGGAGAGGCCATGTAATGGAGCCTGGAAAGTCTGGTGCTAGGTGAGCTGACCTTGTGTTGAGAGCCGTGTCAGCATGCAAAAGCCTTGCCCCAAGGTGTGTGTGTGTGTGTGTGTGTGTGTGTGTGTGTGTGTGTGTTGCAGGAGGGTCTGGCTTAGTCCATCTCGGCAGGCACTAGTCAATGAGAAGCAAAGAGATGGGGGTCTGGAACCCAGCCCCCAGTGTGCTAGAGTGATGCTTCCCCAGCCTGGTTCTCATAGCAGTGACCCCACCTCTTAGCCCTGAGCCATTCTGCAGGGGGCCATGCCCATAGCTCAGGAGGCATGTGGCATCTCTGTACGTGCAAGGCTGACTTGGTGGACACAAGGGTGCTTGATTAAGAAGCATGAGTCATCTAGAGAAGTTAAAAAAACTGACGATTTTTAAATCTACAAAGCGTGCTTATCTCAGAGTGATACCAATATTGCACTCCTAACTGTGTGTCAGGCTTTGTGCATTCGCTCATTTAATATTCCCCAAAGCCCTGCAAAGATTTCCCCCTTTACCAATGAGAAAGTTGAGCTGTAGAAAGGTGAAGGGTGTTGCTGAAAGTCCCACAGTTTATAAGTGGTGGAGTGGAGGCAGAGCCTTCACTGAGCACAAGGGAGAGATGACCTTCAGATGCAGCACAAAAGATTTAGGTTGGACACAAGACTGGTTTTGGGAAAATAAATCTCGCTCTGAGGTTTTGCAGTGGGTTACTGTGGAACCTTCTGGATGCCTTTAAAAAAAGGCATAGGATGACTTTTGCAATAGCCAAAAGGTGGAAGCAACCCAAGTGTCCATCAACAGATGAATGGATAAACACAACGTGGCGTATACGTAGAATGGAATTATTCAGCCTTTAAAAGGGAGGGAATTCTGACACATGCTCGCACGTGGATGAACCATGAGGATATTATGCTAAGTGAAACAAACCAGACACAAAAGGGCAAATTCCATATGCTTCTGCTTACATAAGAGGGTCCCGGAGTAGTCAAATTCCTAGGGACAGAAAGTCGAATGGTGGCTGCCGGGGGCTGGGTGGAAGGAACTAGGGTGGGTGTGATGACAGAGTTCTGTGGATGGATGGTGGGGAAGGCTGCACAGCCACGTGAACGTACTTAATGCTACTCACAAACAGGACACGTAAAGATGGTTAAGTTGGTAAAATTTAGGTTATGTGTATTTTACCACAATTAAAAACAAATAGGATGGTTAAAGTACTTCCTGAGGGTGAGGGCTGGTCCCTAGATCGCACCCTCAGATGCCCTGTGACATGAGCTGGGAGAACTTGATGTAACTGTCTTGTCTTTCCCTGGCCTGGTCCTTTGCCCCCGTGTTCTCTTAATTATTAACTGGCAATTCTGTCTTGTGTGCTTAGCTCTCAGTGTCCCACGTGGCTGAGCACCCTTCACCAGGGCTCGGCAGGCTTGGGCCCCTGGGAGTGGTGTTTTTGTGGCCAAGCCTGGCTCTGTGGTTTCTAAGACGTTGACTAGGTTTCGTGTTGCAAGCCCTGGGAAGAGGGACTGGGTGCTTTTTGCATGAAAAAAAACGTTGTGGCCTGATTTACACGTGGGTAAGTTTTCGAGAGTCATTGCACATGAGACTCACTGCGGAATGTGCGCTCCCAAAAGGAAAACAAAGTGTGATCGGATTTATGATGCAAGTGGGAACGTCAGGGGGCCCGTGCTGCTCTGAGTCCCAGAAATTGTGAGTCACGCCGGGGATGGATCAAAGAGGCCCTTCAAGTCACGTTCAAGTTTTGGTGGGAGACGTCCTTAGCGAATGCCTTCTGTTAGCTGAACTTTCCCTCCATTGCTACTCTGTGAATCTTCTGCAAGGGTTCAAGTGCAAGGGTTTGTGCTTTTCTTTGCCCTTCCCTTCCCCACAGCCCTTCGTGCAGACACTAGTAAGGCCGGTGTCCTTCCATAAACTGATTGCTTGTTTGTTGTGTCTCTTTGCCTAGCCACATCCTCCTGTTTAAAAACAAAGTTTTGTAATATATATCTGCTGTTATATACATCTGAAAGTTGTTAAAGGAATAGATCCTAAGAATTCCCACCACAAGGGGGAAAAAACCATCCTCCCTGTCTTTTTTTTATTGAAGTATAGCTGATTTATAATATTTGTTAGTTTCAAATGTACAGCAAAGTGATTCAATTATACATCCATCTATCTACCTATCTATCTATCCATCCAGCCATCCATCTACCTATGTAGACAGACAGACAGACTATCTATATAGACATATCTGTCTATATTCTTTTTCAGATTCTTTTCCATGACAAGTTCTTTCTTTCTTTCTTGAATCTATATAAGATGCTGGATGTTGACTAAATGCATTGTGGTTATCATTTCACAGTATGTGTATGTCCATCATTCTGCTGTGCACTGTGCACTTTAAACTTACACAGGGCTGCATGTCAATTATATCTCAGTAAAACTGGAAAAAAAGAAAAGAGAAAAAAATTTAAAGAGTTTGTTAAAATACAATGCTTATTATGCTCTCCTAAGTTAAAACAGATTTTTTTTTTTTTAACAATAGCAATAGCAAAACAGCAATAAAATGTTCTTGGCTAAACTTTATCTGCTCTGCTTGAATATGGTTGATAAATTTTATGTGGAAACTGTTTCCTATAAGTAAAAACAGAGCACTGTAACATTTTTTTTGGATCTATGTGGTACTGACAGGAGGCTGTGTTAGTTTGCATTATGTAGAGATCAGAATGGTTTCTTATGTGGGACATTAACTTCATGTGGCTGCAGAGTGAAACCAATCATCAGAGGCTGTGCTCTGATCCAGCAGGGGGCCCCTGGGACACTCACAATATCGTCTTAGAAGATGTTACGCACGGCGAGGTCCATGTTTCTATCTAGACAGCTCTTCATGTAACTCTCATGACTATTCATTTTCCATCAGCATAATACAGTCAGGTTACTTACACTGTGGATTTTGGAAGGTTGCATTTCCGGTGGTATATACCAAGTCTGGGCAGAGAGCTGAGAAGAATGAATGCTGAAATCATGGAGTTGTGGGTTGACTTTCCTAGGGTAGAAGAAAAGGGGAAAGGGTTCTTACTTTTATCTGATTATATCGTCTGTAACTCTGGATGCTAATTCTTGATCTGTTAGGCATGTTGTAAATATTTTGATCTATTCTGGTATTGTTAAACCTTTTTTTCTGTTCTTGCTGTACATGGTTGAAAATGTCTGTAGTTCTCTTTTTTGCAATTTATCTCTACTCCACCCCTACATTTACAGAAATGTTTATCTTATAGTTTTTGTAATGCTTTTGTGATGTTTTATGCTTGTTCTTTGATTCATTTGAAAGCCAACTTTGTGAGACTGGTGTGGGGTAGGGATCTAAACTTAATTCTGTCTCAGAAAACTTTATTGATTGTTCCAATAGCGTTAAAAAATTTTTCCACTAGTTTCAAATTCCCATCACTTTCACATTCACTTGCTTACACACACACACACGCACACACACATGCGCGCGTGCGCGCACACACACACACACACAGACACCCTAAATTCTAATTTCATGACTCCTTTTATAGAATTATTTAGCTATTGATCTAGTTTGCAAGAAAAGAATCTTTGGTTTCATTTAGCAACTCACTTATTTATATGTATTTGTTCTGCACTTTTTTTGATGTTTTGTTTTTTGCTTCTTGAGTTGAATACTTAGTGCATTCATTTTCATTACATTTTTTTCCCCTAATGTTTGCATTAAAGACTGTAAATCTTTTTCAGGATCGTTACCTGACTGCAGTTTACAGGTTTTAATATGCATTGCTCTGTATTTGTTTTAAAATATTTCACAGTTCTGTTTGAATTTTTGGTTTTTAATATATTTATCAGTTATTATCATGTAATTGCCTGTATTTGAACTAAAACTTTGCTACCAAATGACATCACTTTTGAGAGTTAGAGTAACATTATGATCCTGAAAACTGTTACAGCAAACAGCTTGACAAAGCAAGAGTACATTAAGTCCTACATATGTATTTTTAAGTGACCACATCTTATTTTAGGTGTAAAATTAGAAAATTTATTGTACACTTAGCATACGTGGCCTGTCATATCCTGTCCAAGTCTTGAGTACACTCTCTCTTCAAAAGTGTCATATTCAATACCATTTTAAAGAGAGTTTGATGATACAGGCTTTCAAACAAATAAGCTTATCTCGAGCCAAGTGCTTTAGGACAAAATATGTCAATTGTTTACAGATTGGGTGCGAGAGAGGAGATTCAAGTTCAAGGTACGTTTTTTGTCTACCTAAAATGTATTTTTTTAAATTTACTTAAGACCCCTTTATAAAAAAGCAAAATCCGCAGTCTTATTTAGCATAATCACTATAGTCTTCAATGTACAAAAAAAGGCTCATGTTGAAAGAAGACTGTAAAATGTACTGATTTTAAGAATGAACGAATATGATCCACAGACCACAGTCCAAGTAACTGCGGCTCCGAGGTACCAAGCAGGTTAAGGGGAGTCCATGGGCATGGGGATGACCTACAGTTGCTGACTTCATTTCTATTTGGTAATTTTTTGCCTCTCTGATAACTACTAATTTGCCTGAAAGAAGTCTGAAGTGCAGGGGAATCTGAGCAATGTTTTTAACACTTTTTAAAATAGGAAAATAAGAACAAAAGCATACATACGTCTATAGAAACTTACAGAAGATTTTCACCTTCTTGCCTCATTTCACACACAAAACAACACTATGGCAAGTGTCATTATCAGAATTTTATAACTAGAGAAAATATGTCACAGAGAGGACAAGTCTAAAGTGATACAACTGGTTATTAAGTTGTGGCTCCTGGACCTGAGTCTGGGTCATCAGACCTCAAGTTCATTTCCCTTAGGAACATATTAAAGGCTCTTTTACGAATAAGGCGTTGGAGTTAGGTGAATATCACAAACCACAGAATCAGAGTGTAAGGTCAAGGAATGCAAAGAGGGAAAAAAAAAGAATAAAAGAATATGAAATTTTTTATTATGTTCTATACAGCCAGTTACTTCCACAAATTTTCAATACTATGAAGATAAAGAAAGGCTATTTATATTCAAATACCTTCTGGCCACAGTTCTTGATTAAAAGCTAGCACACTGGATGGAAAGCATATCATAATACTGTCTGTGAGATATGTCTAATAATATTCATGTCCAATATCTAAGCGAGTCCCAAGAGGTGGACATGCTGAGAGGGAAAAGGAAATGTCAGAAGCATAACGTACAGTAGTGGAAAATTTCAAGAGCAACAATCTGGGAGCCATGAGTAAATGGTTTGGCTATGTCTGTTTTTTGTTTTTTTTTTCAGGGTTGTTTTAAAGTTCTCAGATGAATTGGGTTTTTGGCTCTTCTTTTGCTATTAATTTATAATTTATGAAATTGTGTTCAATGAAGGCGCCCTGTGAGATTTCTGCTTTGAGAAACCTGTTGAGGTTTCCTTTGAAGCTTGATAGTGGCCAATTTTTGTGTGTTTGAAATAAATGTGTGTTTTCTGCTTGTTGGATAAAAATGTCTCTGTTAAATCATCCCTGTTAATTATATTATTCTAAACTTCTAGAGCCTCACTTTTTCGGGGGTCTGTTTAATCCGTTGAATTTTGGAAGAGGTGTGTGAGAGCATCCATTTTGAGGTGTGTTTGTCCATTTCTTGCCTTTCTATCAGTTTTTGTATGAAATCTTTTGGAATTAGTTGTCAGGGTCATCAAGATTGATTTTTTTTTTTTTTTACAAATTTTACTTTTTTATTAATTAGATATATTTTTTCTTTGTCCTCTTTGATGCCCTTACATTTGAATTCTATTGTCTGGAAATAATATTGCTCCAGTATCTCTTTGTTAGTATTTTCCTGCTATTTTTTTTCTTTTTAATGCTTTGCTTTTTGCATTGTTTTGTTTCAAGGGTATCCTCTAATCCTAAAATTTCTGCCTTTATAGAACTTAACCTTAATTTTTACTGATTACTGATGTGTTTGAATTCATTCCTGCAAAGTTCTGTTTTATGTCTAAAATGTTGCTGTTCTTTTTTTAATTAAAAAAAAATCTTTCTTACCTTCTGTTGGGTTGATTTTCTTCCTTTTCTTCCCTCCTTTTTTATTCTAATAGATGGAAAGTAATACATCTCAATTCTATGTTTCTCCAGTGATTACCCTTAAAACTTTAATCGACACAGTGATAGTTATTTCTCCCTATCAGTGTTGATTTAATTACATCTATGCTCCTCATCCCCTCCTGTTCCTTCTGAACAAGACCTGAACGTTTTTACTTTCTCCACTATCACCACTTTTCATTTTGAGACCATCTGGAACAATCATCAAGACGCTTGTTAATTTTTTCCTACAGCCAATACCGATTTAGATGTAACTCTATATTTCACTCTTTTCCTATCCCTTTTTTTTTGGTTCCCTGACTGTCTCTTAGATTACACTCTATTTTGCTGAAGGATATTTTCTAGTAATTCTTTCACAGAAGGGGACTAAACAGTAAGCTTTCTGTGTCTGCCTATTAATCAGGTGTGGCTGCAGTAGTACAGTAAAGCGATTCACTCATGGTCCTGTGACTTACAGTGACAAACGTGTTTTGCTTGCCTGTGGGTCTGTGGGTCAGCTGGAGTTTGGCTGCTTCTGGACAGGCTTGTCTGGGCTTGGCTCCAACTGTAAGTCAGATTTGAACCTGCTCCATGTATCTCATTATGGGAGAAGCAGCTCCCTGGGGCATACTCTTCACACGGCAAATGAGAGGAGTCCAAGAGGCTAAGCCAAACCATGCAAACATAGCCCAAGTTTTTGCTCACATGTGATTGGCCAAAGCAAGTCACACGGCCAGGTCTAAAGCCAATAGGGTGAGGGTAATAACCCCATCTTCTCTGCTGAGAGGCACTTCAAGGTACCATGACCAAGGGAGGGAGTGAAGAACTGAGAACAGTAATCCAGCTGACCCTGACGTAACAGGGGACCCCCCCCCATACTTGAATGATGGTTGAAATCCTCTCCACATGTCCCTTCCTGCAGGACAAGCCTGGCTCAGGATCTGGGGACCATCACTGGGCAGGAAGCAGATAAGTTCTGCTCTTTCCTAGCCCCCTGCTCCCCTGTGCTAGGGCAGGTTGAAGGGAGAAGGGGGCCATGGCTTTGTGCCCTTCACCCCTGGTCTTTGCTGGCCGGAAGCACCCTCTGCATGATTGGCAATGACACAGTGGGCCTCCTGGGAGGCACAGCTGTGTGTTGTTTTGGAGGACCCAGCAGGCTCCCCCATTGCTCACTTCTCTGATGTGAGAGGTTCCCTTGGGCTCAAATGCTTTTCCTTCAATTGTATCCTTTCTTCCAGGAAGGGTCTGGAATCCTTTGTCAGCCAAAAGATGCATTTACTTACTTGTCGAGCATCTGTTGAGTGCCGTGTGCCAGGTACGTGAAAAGCTGAGCATCCAAAGATCGCTTGCAGAGGTCCCGCCTTGCAGAAGCATGCCATCCAATAGAGAGAGGCCTTCATGTAGGGTTACAGTACTTATACGATAGATGATATGGTGTCGTTTCTGCTTGCTGAGGTGCGGAGATGGACGGACCGGTTGGGAAAGAGTTTATAGTGGATGTGAGTCTTAACGGAGTCTGGAAAGGTGAGTGGGCATTTTCTGAGCACTGTAAAGGGAGAGGACTGTGGAAGGTGAGGCTGGGAGGTCGACGGTGGGTCCAGACTCCTTTCCACGCAGTGGCAGTGAGTCCCCAAAAGATTCTGACCAGTGGAGAGGCAGCTCCCTGTGGTTTGGGGTTTCAGGGAGACCCATCTGGTAGGTGTGCAGAGGAGGGATGGGATGGGGCAGGTCAGATGTAGGGGCGCCGGTAAGCGGCTGTTTGGAGCCCTGGGAGCTGATCAAGGAAAAAGTGCTCACAAGGATATTCCTGTTTTGGAACTTCTGTGCACACGCACACACATGCGCAATGAGGTGCAGACGCTGCTGGAGCAAAGCCACTGCTCAGGCTGGTACCAGGCCACACTGACCATGGAAGGAGAGTCCATGGAAACAACGGCTCCTGTAAGTCAGTTTCCCTAAAAAGCATCTCTTCTCAGAGACCCGGAAACAGATACAGGCCTGAGCCCCTAAGAGGATTAGACCCGCAAGATGTTGGAATTGCCCACATCATTGGGCGGCAAGGTGGGCAAAGGAGGCTTCAGTACAGTTAAATGATCATCTGACAGCCCAAGATGAGTTGATCAGTGAGTTTGGAGGGGAATGCATCCAAATGCACTTTCCATCGTGCATCGGAGGGAGGCGAGAAGAGGAGGAGGGCAGTTTGTTTAGTCCTAATAGGTGTGCTGTTAATAAAGATTTGATAGCCTTGGCAAACGGCTTCCAGGAAATCAGGGTGGATGATAATTTTAGGGACCCACCTTGAGTCCAGACAAATGACTGTAGAAGTACTTGGCAGTCTGTTATTTGTTCTGCTAAGTCACACGTGTCCATCTACCAGCGAGGCCTAATTCCAGGGCCCACGGTGCGGCCTTCCAGGTGTCCGTCTCAGTGATTGGAGGTCCCTGGCATGGAGCCTCATCGTTAAAATCTGGGTCTAGGATAGGGGGTGTCCTGCATTTTGGAAATGGTGTTATCCAGCCCATAGTTAATGGTAATTATAATTGGATTTAATTTCCAACAAGACTCAACTGAAAACCCCTTTTGCTTTCATACTCTTTTCTTGCAGAAGAGCTATAATTAGGTTACCCATGACATTGTCAGATTTTATTTTGGGTTGAAGTGTCTCATGTTTGATTTTGGCACAGAAACAATTCCTTTTGGAGAGAGTTGTAAAGTATCCTTTCATCTGTTTTCTTGTAACGGAAAAGTAGAAAAAAAGTATCTTCATTTTTGTATATTTTACCCAACAAGGACTTACTGAGTCCATGTCATGAACTTAAAACTGTTAGGTGTTGTGTGGGATGGGAAGTGTTTACCAAATAAATGCAGAAATGCTTTATTTATCAAGGGATCACTTTTCTAGCAGCCTAGATTATCTGGAACACAGCCAATAACAAGAATGTAGCAAAAAAAACAGCCACGAAACTGCCAAAATATTATCAAAACTCCAAGTACCCAGCTCTGGCTCATAACAGGCATGTCTGTTTGGTGCCCCTTCACAGTCAATTTTACTCTTAATTTAGATGCAATAAAAACAATCTTGGTTAGATGATTTCCTTGACCCTCAGCGAATTAGAACTCAGGACTGAAATGAGGAACCTTCCAAAAGTAGGTACCCTGAAGTCGGAGTGAGAACTGGTAGACTGACAGTAGGCAGGAGGGGGGCGCTACAAAAGCAGGTGGAAGGAGGTAGAGGACAAGTCCACTTACTGAGCTGGACCAAGGGCAGGAGACAGAGGACAGGAAAGGATGGAGGGAGCCAGGAGGCGTTCAGGTTTTGATCCATTTAGTGACTCTGCAATACACTGAGAAGACTTTTCATCCTCTGTGATTACAGTAAATGCAACTTTGGAACTTTAAAGGAAGGTTCACTTTTGTGAAACTTCATCTCAGGCTACCACCCGGAAGCTAATAGCCTTGTAGCCTGGACCCCATCCTCCTGGTCCAGGCAGTCAGCAAAGTCCACGAACTTTTGCCTCTGTCTGATTCACTGTGGATGCTGAGTGCAGGGCCCTGCACAGAGTGGGCATCAAACATACATGTTAGCTCTTCCAGAACAAGACGGCGTATACGCACTCCCCTCTCTACCCAATATAACTGAATTCTCTGGAAATTATTGACCAGACAATTATAAAAGGACTCAGAGCTGAAAAGGAGGAGGACTAGGCAGGGACCTTAGGACTTCAGGAACAGCAATGCAGTGAGTTCCTTGGGTTTTCTTATTATCTCCTGGACGGGGAGCAGGAGAGGGCTACAGTCTGGAACTGCCAACACGTGTAGACAAAAAACACAAGAGAAGCCTGCTCTCTGGCCAAGGACGAGGGGAGGAAGTCCAGCAGACACCTAGTGGGAACCTAAATGAAAGTGAGATTTCCACACTTCACTTGAGACGGTAGAAACATCAACGTGGGCAGGTAATGAGAAGTTACATGCATGTTTGGAAATGCCTTGAGCAACCACTAAGGGGTCTATACAACGAAATACTCTCAAAAACATTGTAATTTAATAAAAACAAATGTGCAAGTAACCCATAGGAGAGCAAGAAAAAACAAGAAATGGAACAAAACGGTAAACAAATAGCAGATTTTCTTCGATTTTCTGCATAGACAATCATGCCATCTCAAATAGGGATAGTTTTATTTCTTACTTTCTGAACTGTATACCTTTTACTTCCTTATCTTGCATTATTGCCCTGGCTAAAACTTCCAGTACCCTGCTGAATAAGAGTGGTGAGAGCAGGTGTCCTTGTCTTGTTCCTGGTCTCAGCATCTGAAGGCAGCCTTTCACCTTTAAGTATGATGTTCGCTGTAGATTTATTTTAGTGAGGTGACAGTGGTAGGCTTTTTGTAGATGCTTTTTATTAAATTGAAGAAGGTCCCCTCTCTTTCTAGTTTTCTGTGTTTTCATCACGAATGGGTGCTCAATTTTGTCAAATGCTTTGATACAATCGTGATTTTTCACTTGCTATGTAGATATGATGGATTACACTGGTTAATCTTCAAATATTGAAAAGCCTCAAGTCCCTGGAATAACCCCGCTTGGTCTTGGTGTGTAATTCTTTCTATGTATTGCTGAATTCTGCTTGCTAATATTTGTAAAGGATTTTTACATCTATATTCATCAATGATATTGATTTGCGATTTTCCTTTTTAAAAAAAATTGTCCTTGTTTTGGTATCAGGATAATACTAGCTTCATAAAATGAGCTGAGAAGTGTGCTCTCCCAAGTTCTGGAAGAGAGTTTGTAAAGTTGTTATTAAAACTTCTTTAATTTAAAGATGCTTTTTCTCCAGTAAAACCATCGAGGCTAGGGACTTTCTTTTCAGGGAGCGTTTAAATTCTGACTTCAGTCTCCATAATCGTTGTAGAATTATTCAAATGGTCTCTTTCATTTAGGGTGGGCTATGGTATTTTGTACTTTTTAATGAATCGGTCTATTTTGTTGCCAAATTTACATGTCTAGAGTTGTCTGTAGCTTTAACCTTATTGGCCTTGTGAAGTTAGCGCTTCTGTGGCGATGTCCCTGCTTTAATTCCCAATATTGGTAATTTGTATTCTTCTCTTTTTTCTTTGCTAGAATTGCTCAAGATTTGCCAATTTCATTGAGCTTTTAAAGAATCAGCTCAGTTTCATTGATCTTCTCTGTTTTCTCTTCTAATCGCATGGGTTTCTGCTCTTATATCTACGATTTTTTTTCTTTCTGCTTGCTTTGAGTATATTTTGAGGACAGAGGCAGGCGTGGCTCACTACCCCTCCTGTGGCCTCAGAGGACATCATCAGTGGGGGAGGGGAGGCAGCGGTCTCATTGCTGCTGAGCCCTGGTGAAAATCCTGACTTTCCGCTCTCCTTTGAGACTGCCCCAGCACGGAGGAAATCCAAATTTTCCAGGTGGTCTCCACCAGCACCATGTGGTGGGAGAGGGTGCTCTTCCCTGCTTGGTAAGGATGAAAACCTCAGGTCCTTACCCAGCCTTGTCTGATACCATGCTGACCGGGGGATGGGGCACTTCCTTAACGCCTATTGAGGGTGGACGTCTAGGCTCTCCGTTTGACCTTTGCTGTTGGGGGGGGGCATAGTTTTTTTTACATGGTATTTGATTGAAGTTGGTTGGTTACTGTCTAAAAGTTTTCTGTCTTGCTAGACTGTGCTTTTCCTGTCCTTTGGTTAGAGAGAGCAGGCTTTTATTGGGGCTGTTTTTGTCTGTGCCCTTCGGTGTTTCCAGTCTGCTCGCTTCTTCAGCTCCAAGTCTGGGGTACACGAGGCAAAGAGTTGACGCAGAGAACTCGTTGCTCGATTACTTGGGTTCTGAGTTCCCTAGTCTGTTTGTCTTCTCTCTACCTTTCAGAGTTTCTCTCTCTCTCTATATATATATTATACTCAACGTCCAGGGTTTTTAATTGGACTTGGCAGGAGGAACAGGGAGAAGTACGTGTATTTATCTCCCTAGAAGCTGAAAGTCTGGCATCACATTTTTAATTATTAGAAGCTTTCTCATTTTAACAAACTTGTGATAGGTTTCTGACTAGTGGCTTATTACCTTTATACATGTGATCAGAATCCAAATACATTAAAAGCATCCACGAAGGGGCTGTGTTGTGTACACAACACCCCAGTTATACTGATTTCACGACTGTGACTGGCTTCTGTGAGCGAAGTCCTGTCATCTGAACCCTCAGTGCAGCTTTCTTCTTAGAAATCCGTGTTGAGAAATACTCTACTGGGCTTAAGTAAGATTAGCATCTGAACATGTTGCTTAATAAAGCTGCTATTTCCACACAAACTGATTTATATCAGGAAATCTACTCTTGGCATCTCTTAAAGGAACACATCCTGGTAATTCATGGCAGTCACATACTTAGCAGTGTTGGATTAGCAGAGGGAAAAAGTCATCCTGTAAAAATGGTGGATCTGCCATGTCTCGTGAGAAGGATGGTAAATCCTGGAAGATGGCAAGGAAGAAGTGGTCCCTGATCCAGCAGTTCACTGTCTTGTGGGAGAGAGATATGCAAAGAGATGATTTCAGTGCTGTGGGACAGGTGTCTAATAGAGGGAAGAAGACGTTCTAGAGGTACCACGGAGGGAGAAGCTCACTGTCGGGGAGGATGATGGGCACAGATGTTGGGATGGTGTAGTGGAGAGGTGAGAAGCAACATCTGGGTTGAGATTCTGGGGTGATGATGGAGTGGAGGGACCAGCATGTGCAGGAGCCTGGAGGAGAAACCATCACTGCTGGCGAAAGTGGACATGGAGCCATGTCTGGAAATACAGACAGGGACAGATTTATAAAAGATCTGAATGCCTTGAATTCGTGAAAGTTCTTTATAAATAGGTTTTTTTAAGAAAAAAATAGTTTTGAGGAAACAATGCTCTTTAAATTTTGATTTGTAGCTTGGCAACAGTTAAAAAATATGGAGGCAAAACTAAGAAGATGAAAAAATGGGAAACCCTGGTATATGTGGGGGAAATGGAGGTAAGACCCTCCAAAGGCATTGCTGAGCTGAGAAGATGAGTGGGGCAGGGCGGAAGGTGTCTACACACATGATGGGAGACATTCAGTGGAAGAGGCGTCTTTCTGATGTTGGGGGGCCCTGAGGTGCAGAGCCAGGATCAGTGGGGAGTCAGGCTGATTTCTCTTTGGTGCAGTGATGTTTTCACAGAGCGACACACGGATGCCACGGGCAGCCTCGTCATGCAGTGGGTTCCCTGTGACTGCAACTATGCAAATGTTGGAAAGGTTGGCCGGCCACCCACTGGGTTAGTGAAGTTATTTGAAAATATCAGCATCCAGTGGGTAATTGGATGAGATGATCTCCTAGGTCCCTTTTACCTCTGAGAATCTATGATTCTCTCTGAACCCACGCAGAGTCTCAGCGTCTGTAAGACCCATCTGGTGCTGTGCTGGTAACTTGTCTCTAAAAAAGAAAGAAAGAAGGAAAGAAAGAAAAGAAAGAAAGGAAGGAAGGAAGGAAGGAGGAGGAAGGAAGGAAGGAGGGAAGGAAGGGAAGGAAAGAAAAGAAGGAAAGGAATAAAAGAATCAAATTTTTAAAAAGAGAGGAATAAAATAAAAGAAAGAAAAAGAAAGGAGGACTTCCTGTTTGTAGTGTTGGCCCATTTCCGCAGTGTAAATACTCCCACCTTGGCTGATTTCAAGCCACCAATGACTTAGCCATCAGCTTGCAAAATTTCAGACTATTTCACAGTCTGCTCTTTATGAGCTGGTACGAGCCAGACCCCCCATGTTGCAGGATTCATTCACATTGTGGTGTGTAGTTATGTATCATTCTTTTTCATTGTTGTTTAGTATTACCGTGTGAACACAATGGGGTATTTTTATTGTGGCTTTTTGGCAAAAGTCACTGGTTTTCCAAAAGAGCCTCTTTAGGGGATTCACTGCTGCTGGATGAATCCAGTCCTGCAGCCCCGTCTCCGTGGTGCTGGCACCTCTACTGAATGCTGTACTCAGCCTCCACTCTGCAGCGGCGAAGCACACCTTACCTGCCCCACAGGCTCGTGTGCACACTTGGCACTCAGTGGGTGCTCAATACATGTTCCCTCTGTCCCTTTCTGTCTCTTCTTCCTCCCAGGGAGGGTGACTGCACCTTGGATGAAACCACGTGGAGATGTAGGGCTCGACATCCCTGCATGGGACTCTGGGCTGTTTTGCGCTGGTTCCCAGAGTACCTGCAGGATTCTTCAGCTTTATTTCCATTTGATCTCTTTGAAAAAGAGGGAGAGGAGGAGAAGGAAGAGAAAGAAGAAGGGAGGGAGGGAAGGAAAGAGAAGGAGGCAGGAGGGAAAGCAGGCTGCGGGTCTGGGCTGGAAAAGTTTCTGTTAGCAACAGCTCCCTTGCTCTGGCGGCTGTGATGGGCCCAGGAAATCTGCTCACACGTGAAAGTGACGTTTATTTGGTTCAGGGCCACCTTCCTGCCCCTAAATAGATCATCATGACCCAGGCATCCCCTGGAGAGATAGCCCAGCTCCAGAGGGATGTGAAAGGAAACCCCAGGAACGGCTGTCAAAAGAGCAACACAAATGTGACTTAAGAAGGTCACAGAGTGACAATTTGTGAATATATATTATTTTTCAAGGTCAAGGGGAAGTGACAAGTTGACAGTGGAGGGGAAATTGGGCCTTCCCTGCGGCCGAGTGCCTGGGGAGGGGGAGGTCCAGCAGCTCAGGGGGAACCGCTGACACGGAGCTCGCTGCCCCCAGGGCCGGAGTGTCCATCACCACGAACTCCCGCGGAAGGCCCCTCTTCCAGGTAGTTGGCACCAGCGCGCTTTCTGTCTGCGCAGGCAGGTCCCCTCCTGCCTCCCTCGGCAATTGGAAAAACACCCTGATCGCAGCCAAGTGAAACAGAATGCCCCTCCCTGCCTGGGAGTTCAGCCCGCATCCCTCTGACAGCTGGCGGTGATGGAGCACAGTCTCCCTCCAAACCCAGAACTGTTTTCTTTGGATCCCCCTCCAGCACCCCAGTGCCAGACCTGGGGCCTCCCCGTGAAAGCAGCTGGTTCCCGTGACCTGTTGAATCAATTCCTTGTGTCCCAGGGGCAAAGACCCCATCCAGCTCCCCTAGCTGGAGCCCCACTGTTTGGCTATCTGTCTGTCTCTGGTTCATGCCTCCCCGGGGATCTTGGGAGGATAATCTAGATGAGGCAGCCTGGTATACGGAACAGAAACAGAAATAGTAATAATCCTGGAATGGGCTGGACCTAATTTTGAATCCTGGCTCTACAGTATCCTGGTTGGGTGATCTGGGTAAATGCTAACTCCCCTGTGTCAGGCTGGGTGTAATTTCCTCGAGAGCCCTGCAGGGTCAGGATTTCAACCCACTTTCCACGGGTGGAGGTGGAAGAGGCCGTGTGGCCGAGGTGGGACTGAGCAGGCATTTGAACCTGGGCTTGTCTGGCCAGAGAGCCACCCTCTGTCCCCGACTCCACACTGTCGAGGCCACAGGCTGCAGAGCACCTGGGCCACTGGCGTTCCCGCAGGTCCCGTAAAGCTGAGGGGGAGGGGGAGGATGCTCAGGGGCGCGTGTGCTTGCCTTCTGTTCACGGGCAGCATGTTGATGTTTCCTTCCTTTACAGTGAGATACCAAGATTGCTCCCAGGTTTTTTACTACCATGAATAAGGCCACAGAAAATATTTGGGATCATGAGTCTTTTCTCCGTCCCTATTTCCTCACGAGACCTACCTAAATGAGTTACTAGGTCACAGGGTATGAAGAATTTCAGGCTTCAAGGATAATACCTGCTGTCAAATTGCTCTCAGTAAGGGTTTCGGTGACTTACATTCCCCTCCCTTAGAGACTTTTTCTTTGCAGCTGGAGGCGCTTAAGGTCAAGGATAGTGTTTGGATCTTTGCTTAACACAAACAAAATACCCAGTGTGTGTGTGTGTGTGTTGTGGGGAGGGAGGAGGGCTGCACAATCACTGTCTGTTAAAAAGGGAAGTCCTCAGAGTCACCCCTTCTGTCTCCCTGATCTATTTTTTAATTCTTTAAAACACGGGCAATGCACAGAGACTATAAGGAAATTTGAAAAAAGGAAAAAGAGTATCTTGTCTGGCACGGTATAATTATGGGAGGTTTTCTTTTTTCAGTCAAGCTATTTTTTACAGCGAAATTGGGAGGGGAGAGCGACCTCCTCCTCAATGCGAATGAGAACGGAGCCTTCTCAGACGCCAGGCATCTCGGTATAGAACGTGCCTGTCGATGAACTTTTTAGTTGGAAAACACGGAAGGCCCTTTGTTCCACTTGGAATGCAAAGTCCAAGCCTGGCCAACCGTCTTTGGCACAGGCAGACTGGTGATTTATTTGCTCTCGTGCATGTGGCTCTGGGCTGTCAGGCTGCACAGTGATGCTGCTTGGAGCCAGCCTTCTGAAGCTGCCCTGGTGTTTACCCGAGAGGAAAGAGCTGGGCTCAGCGGCTGCTCGGGTGGGTGCTCCCAGGAGCATTGATCCTCAAGCTCTGGCTGACCGTGCAAACTGCATGTGGGCCAGAGCAGCAGCCACTTGGAATGGAAAGATGAAGGATGTGGCTGGTGAGGCCCTCAAAGCCCCAGAGATGGGAGGCAATGGATTTTGGCTGATCACCTTCAGAGTCTGCGCTGCATGCATCCCATCACACCGAGAGGGCACCTACCGCCTGCTTTTTCCTTCCTGTCCCCTTGGTTCCTGGGACTGGTGATGCCAGGAGTGCATACTCGGTGACGGGGCGTGTGGTGAGCCCATCTGTCCGGCTGCTCTGGCCCGCGTTCTCTATCTAACAGGGGGTTTAGGCATCAAGAACTTCCATGCTGCCCTATTTTTCCTTTAAAAATCAGTTTTGTGGTAATACATGTTCATTGGGGGAGAAAGCTGGACAAGAAAAATAAGTGTAAAGAAGAATGTAAAAATGATAATCTCTGCAACCGGAACACTGTCAACTTCTGTTATGGGCTGAACTGTATCTCCTCCAGATGTGTTGAAGCCCCAACCCCCAGTACTTCAGAATGTAACTCTATTTGGAGCTAAGGTCTTTAAAGAGGTGATTAAGTTAAGATGAGGCCATAAGGGTGGATCGTAATCCAATCTGACTGGTGTCCTTGTAAAAGAGGAAATGTGGACACACACAGAGACACCAGGCCTGTGGGCACAGAGGGGTGGCTGGGTGAGGACAGAGCTTGAAGACCTACAAACCAACAAACCAAGGAGAGGGGTCTCTGGAGAAACCAGACGTTTGACTCCCTGATCTCCAAGTCCAGCCTCCAGAACCGTGAGAAATACCTGTCTGTTGAGTCAGCTACCCGGTGTGTGGCAAACTAACACAATGTCCCTCTTCCAGTTTAATAACGTTGGGCCGTTCTGCACACACAGGTTTATACCATGCTTTACTCGCCGTGGGCACTCTGCAGTGTGCAAAGCTCCCCGCTCCCAGGAAGATGAGGTTCCATCCCTGTATCCGGGCATTTGAGATGGTCCACAGATGGCCCTTCTGCCCAGCCATGGGATTGGCTGGCTGTTTCCCAGACTTGCTCTGTCTTTTCTGCTCCTGCCACCTCCGCCCTCCCTAAAAGTGCTTTCGCCTACAAGTCACTCAAGGCCTAGATCACACTGGCGCTGCCTCCCCGTGCAGCCTGCTGGCCACACGAGGGCAGAGCCTCAGTAACCAAACCCGAGTCCCCAGCACTTACCATGGTCCCTAAGGCTGTTTTCTACCAGCCGCAGATGACAGTAACTTTTTTAAAGTGAGAGTTGAGAATTATGGGCAGAATTAAATTACTCATGGGCCCCTGTCTCCTGTTCCCATGGATATTGGAGAAGGGATATATATTATGATCAAGTCAGGTTTATCCCAGGAATGCAATGCATTAAGCATTAGAAAGAAAATCGGTGTAATTCACTATAGGAACAGAATGAAGGATTCAAATGACCAGATCCTTCCAATCGAGGTGAAAAGCGTTTAACAAAATTTGATTCTCATTCATGATGAAAATTCTCAGCAAACTAGGAACAGTAGGGATTTCTTCAAAATGGTAGAAGTTATTTACAAAATTCTGACAGGCAGCATCAGACTTAGAGGTGAGAGCCTGAATTTTTTACCTCGGTGCATTTGTTCCTCCTCCGGAAACCTCTCCTGACCCCCTGAGTCAGTCAGACGCCCTTCCCTCCGGACCACCCCCTGCTCCAGGGCAGCGGAGAACGTTCGTGCCCCCACGCGATGACCCGTGTCTGTTTCCTCATCCGGGCGCTAAGCTCCGTGGGTGAAGGCTTTCTGCCCAGTGCTGCCCTGCGTCCGCGCCGGGCTGAAGGGCTCGCAGGGTGAGTGACCGGCTGTCCTGCTTGCTTAGAGCGGGGCAGGGCGGAGGTTTGTCACAGAAGCACATTCATACACGTATGAACTCCACGAAAGGCCAAAGCTTCTGGTTCATTCTGGGCCACTGCTCCACAGGGACTGGAAGCGAGCACTTCGGTTTTCCGACTTGCGGGAGTTTTAGGGCCGAAAGGGCTGTTGGGCGTCACCCTGCCCCCAACTGCTGGGAGAGCTCACTAGGGCTGAGGGCTGAGCTGAGGCAGGTGCATCAGACGCACCACGAAGCCTCGTCCGGAGCTCAGGGCGGTGGTGACGGCAGAGGAGGGCGTCCGGGCGCAGGCTCACACGTGGCAGCTCTTCCTCATCCCTGCCCCGCAGTCAGTAAACACGCTTCGTTCTCACTCTGTCTACCAGGCCATGCTCTCATCTAGAGAATTTTTTTTTTCCTCTGCGAGCAAAGCACAATAGAATAGAATCGATTTTACCGTTTTCTATTTCCTTTCCCTGTGGGGTGATTATAGGCATCAGAAGGCAGGGTTCTGAATTTTTGCAGAATTTGGGTTCTGGTTAAAGTGATAATGTGGATTCACGGTGGCTACATTACAAGAGGTCTGGTTGAGCCTGTTGGAAATGGGCCATCCTAGGTGTCCTGGATTTGTTGAAGCCTCAATTTAGAAATGATTTCTTAGCGACTCTCGATCTTTTGAGCGTGTGTGTTGTGGTTAAGAAGGCATGACCATATTAGAGCCCTGGGGACAGAAGAATTTCCCGAGAACCAGCATGCATATTGTCACGTATATAAAGAACGTGTCTGGGGACCCGGTTACACTGGGCCTCATAATAACCAGAAAGGAATTGAGGGTGCAACTCATGAGAGTGGATGGATGTGTCTATCTGTGGTCTCAAACACAGCCTTTTTCTGATCCTCCTTCCTTTAACGACAGGTCTGTTGGGCTATGGTTGCAGGATGCGGGATGCCTTCTCCATGAAGAGCCTGTGTGCTGGGAGCTGTGGGCTGGAGAGAAAGGTGGGGTGGGAGATGTCCAAGGTCCCATCCCCCTGCCCCTGCTGTGGACCAAAGGGGTCAGGGCTTGGTTAGGCTGCAAATAATGGAAAACCTAAAAGGCAGAGGTTTAAAAGAAATGGGCCTTTTCTGTTTGCAAGAAGCCTGAAAGTCAGAAGTCCAGGGTGGGGTCAGAGGTTCAGTGATGCTGGGGTTCAGCTTCTTTGACTTTTTCCCCCTGGGACGTGGCTGACACAGGTTGGGTGGGGCTGGGTTGGAGGGTGCGGTGAACCATGAGCAGGGCTGGTGTAGGGATGGTCACCAGAAGGGCTTCCCGCCTCCACCTGCCACTCTGTTTCCAAGGCAACTTCCTGCTCCAAGTGTACCCACGCCAAGAGGCAGACTGGGTCGGGGTGGGGGGCGGTCCCGAGGCAGCGGGAACCTCGGCGGGGCTCATTTTCCCGATGCTTACCGAGCATCTCCATCGCCCAGCTCATCAAGGCCGAGAGAGTCGGCCCTCTGAATCCATAGACGCGGAACCTGTGGGTACAGAGGGCCGACTGTACTATGCTGCTTTACGTAAGGGACTTGAGCATCTGCTGACCTTGGTATCTGCAGGGGTCCTGGACCAGTCCCCTGTGGATACGTATTGTCAGTCCCCAGACGATCACCACCTATCACTCTGTTAAACACCTAAATACACCTGCTCCTTATGGAGTCACTCTCACTGCAAGTAACGCAGATGTTGAGATGAAGGGAGAAGTGGTTACCTGGGAGGGCCCAGCGTCCCTGGTCTGCAGGGGCTGTTCGGGACAAACCAGTGGGACAGCTCCCAGATGCCATCTTTCCCTCCTGCTTATATCTGTTTTACTTTCAAATCTTTGACTCTCCTTCTCCCCTCCCACCTCTTCCATGAACTCTTTGGTTAAAGCCAGGCGGGCTTACTGTGGATCCGTGTGCCCCAGCCCTCCCGTCAGCAGGCTGACTCAGGAGAAACCCACCACAATTCAACAAGCCTGTGCCGGGAGCGAGGGAGGGAGGGCGAGCATGAATCTCAGACTAGGAGTCAGGTGTGCAAGAAACGCACAGTCTCCCATTCCACATGGGTAGAGGAAATTTAATCTCGGTTGCCTGGGGTCTCCTGCCCCTCCTGAGGATGTCCCGGTGCTGGGGGCTGGGCCGGCTGCCTGGTCCTGGAGCAGTGTCTCTCCCCTCGGGCTGGAATGCTGCTCTCCTGCGTCTTCTTGGTTGCCAGGCCCTGCTGGTGTCTGCCGTTGTCTCCGGTCCTTGCTTCACCACAGCTCTGCCTCAAGCCTGCTCTCCGGGTCACAGCCCCCCACCCAGAGCTCCCACCCTTCATCCTGGAGCCAAGTCCTGTGCAGTTGAATTGCGCTTGCTGATTCTGCATCGTTAAACGCTGCCAGCCTCTCCTGGGAAACTTCAGTGTTTTGGCCACTTTGAGCTTTTCCTTGGAGTCTGAGTTTCCTTCTGCTCATTGATCCCCTCAAACTGTACAAAATTCAGGGCACAGGAGCACCCCAGGACCCTCCACCCTGCTTGGGAGACCTCTGTGCAGCTGAGGCCAGAGATTGGCTTTGTACATTTCTCCTGAGCCTTGGTCTCATCCCGGGGTCTGGACTTTGTACCTAAAAGTAAAGGTAGAGACGTCCATTCCTTCTGCTCTCTGCTGAGTCATCGCTGGGAGAAGCGAGGAACATGAAGTGACCCTGTCACATGTCCTAAGAGCGGACTTTGGAGGGCGGGAGAGGAGCCCAGTGAACATGTCAAGAAATCCCACCATAGTGACTTAATGGGAAAAAAGAGAAAAGAGGATGAAGAGAGATTTTTCTCTTTTAATACAACACAGATTAAATTTTAGACTTTTATTTTTTAAATTTTGGTCCTTTAGGGGGCAGAACATTCCAAACTATATTAGTAAAAATAAACTCACTTTTCAATGTTCTTGGGGTTTCTCTGAAATGATCAGAAGTTAAGAAACTCAGTCACAGTATTTTGCTTAATTTTTTCCCCCACTTTTAAATTGCCTGCTGGCACTTCAAGGAGTTTTCAAAGCTTTTTAGGTGCACGAACACCCTACTTCTGAAACCGCCGGTATTGTACACTTTCACTCTCATGTACAACACCTTGGTGATAAGAAACCATCTGAACACAGTGCAAAATTGAGGTTCTCGGAAACATGCCCGGGACCTGTCATTCTGCAGTATGTCTGCTCCGCCGTCCCCTCTGCCCGGCGTGTCCCCATTCTGCGCCCCCTGGAAAACTCCTGCCCCTTTCTGGGTCCAGCTCCAGCGTCCTCCTCCCTGAGAAGTGTTCTCTTACCTGTGTTCCATCCTCCATGAGAGCACGTCTCTCACTGTATCAGAGAGGCTGGGTCACCTGAGCACCTCCTTTCTTTGCGTTGTTTGAATCTCTTTATGTAAGCCCTAGACGCATTGCCTAAATGTTTAGACGTACGTTTGTGTGAAAATCTCCCCTACTCTTACCTGTTTCCCTGTTGTAAAAGGTGTTATTCCAGTGCCCATTGGTAGATCTTCTAGATCGTGGGCATCTGGACACGCACTGGTCTCACGCCTGTTTTGCTGTGGTTACCCTGGGAGAACCAAGGGGGAGGCAGCCGTCAGTTTCCCACAGGCCAACTTCCTTCCCAAGACTGGTCTTATTTATTTCTCTATCTCCAGGGCTTATCCAGTGCCAGACACAGAGTCTTACGGGTTGAATTATGTCCCAGCCTGCCCCCGATCCCAGCAAATTCATATGCCTAAGTTGTAACCTCCAGGACTTCAGAATGTGACCTTATTTAGAAAAAATAGTTGCAGATATAATTAGTTAACTTTTTTTAATTAAAAAAATTTTTTTAATTAAAAATATTTTAAATTGAAGTAGAGTCAATTACAGTGTGTCAATTTCTTGTGTACAGCACAATGTCCCAGTCATGCATATATATATATATACATACATTTGTTTTCATATAATTAGTTAAGATCAGACCATCCTGGGAGTAGGGTGGGTCCCCAATCCAATATGACTGGTGTCCTTAGAAAAAGGGGAAATTGGGACACAGACATGCACACAAGAACACCACGTGAAGATAAAGGCAGAGATCGTGAAGATGCTTCCACAGACCAAAGGGCACCAAAGACGGCCGGCAAACCACCGGAAGCTGGGGGAGAGGCAGGGAAAACGGATTCTCCCTCACACCCTCAGAAGAAACCAGCCTGGCTGACACCCTGGTCTGGGGCTTCCAGCCTCCAGAACTGGTGGACAATGCATTTTTGTTGTTTGAACCCCCCCGTTTGTGGGATTCTGTTGTGACAGCCCTAGTGAACTAACACAGGAGGTGATCTGAAAGCTTCATCCCCGGCACAGTGGGTCATTTGGAGAAGAGGAGCCCAATTTACCTTTTCCTGTAGGCGAGCGTCTCACCTGTGAAGACGCGGATCTGGGCTGTCTGAGGATTTGTGCAAGGGCTCATCTCAGTCACACACCTACCGAAGTCACGTTGTGAAGTATTTGTTTTTCTTCTATGGCTTTCTCCCCTTCTCTTTTTGTTTCCTTGCTTGTCCTTCATTTTTTCCTGTCAAATAGAGTGCCAGGAACAATGTATTAATGATCAGCACATCCCTGCAAAATGCACACGGTGAAGCCCTAACCCGCGTGTGGTGGTATTTGGAGATGGGGCCCCTGGGAGGTTATTAGGCTGTGAGAGTGGAGCCTTTTATAAGAATAGAAGAGACCAGAGCTCTCTCTTTCCATGGTGTGAGGACACAGTGAGAAGGCGGCCGTCGGCAGGCCACGAAGGGGACCCTCCCAGACACCTAATTAGCTGGCACCTTGATCTTGGACTTCCACCTCCAGAACTGTGAGAAGTAAATGTTATTCAGGCCACTCAGTCTGTGTGTTTTACCCAAGCACGCTAAGACAGAGGCTTTTCTTTTTTGCTCCAGAAGGGCAGGCCCTCCCAGGGGGGAGCAGAGAGAGCAGCGAAGGCTGGGTTCTGAATGTGGCCACCCAAGATTGGCGGACTGCATCAGAGCGGGACCAAACCCACTGTGCCTAAAACAGACAGGGTGTTTTCCAGCCTCACTGAATGCATTTAGAAACCCCAATACATGAATGAATTCTCATTAGTCCACAGAATTAAGCGAGCTTCACTCATTTGGAGAGAACCAGTCTGCTGCCTGTCTTCCTCACACACTTCTTGAGCTCATATTATGAGCCAGGGAGTCCTGGGACCTCAAAGATGTGTGACTATTGAGGTCCTGCAGACAGGAGGCACACCGTCTCACACACGAGCTTGTGTTATGGGAAAGGGGTGCACAAAATTATCCGTTAGAGGCACAAGTGATGGAGTGGTCACTTCTAGACATGACAGCATTTCTATAGGTGTTTCCAGATGTTTCCATCTTGGCAGCTCCTCCCCAGACCTTCAATAAAGGTTTAAACAGTGATTTTAAAAAATTAACATTCTCCACAGAATTCTGTAAGTGAATGAGTTTGCATCACGTTTTTTTTTTTTTTCTCCTATCTTACAGCCTGAACAGTTTATTTTTTGCAGACAAATTCAGTTCTGTTCGAAACCTGTCTATTCAGTACCTACTCTTTGGGCTAGATCCCAGGGAGGGCAGCTCTGCGTGGGACTGGCCCCTGCCCGTGGGTGTACTGTCTTCTGAAGGACGGTACCATACATGGAACAGTTATGCACAGGGTGAGGCTGAGCATCCAACGCGAGTTACAGAGGAAGGAGCAGGGGAGGCCGTGGTGCTGCCTCGGACCCACGCGTCAGCGGTGGAATAAGGGAGCGAGTTCGGCCCCATTGGGCGAGGCCTGGGCTACCTCTGCATCCTGACAAACGTGGAGGCTTTGGTGTAGCCTGGGAGGCATTCTGGTTGTGAGGCTGTTATAAATAAAGTCTGGAGGCAGCTGTGTATTTGGGTGCTCTTTGGAGCAGAACTCTCATGACGGGGGTGTGAGATTGGAGACACAGACAGAGGCGATTCCTGCCTTGGAGACAGACTGCTGTCAACTTGGTACTGTGGGTCCAGGCGGCGAGGAGCCTACAAGGCATCTGAGCCCAGAGATAACATCACAAAACCAAGCTTAAGGGAGGTCCTACGGGGCAGCAGAGCCCACCGAGCCAAGGAGCGGGAGAGAGGGTGGAGAAATTCATGAAGCAGGAGCCAGGACTCGGGGGCTGGCTGGACACAGGGGACACAGGGGCCCGGGGGAGCACAGAACAAAGGGGGACCCCACTGAGCTTCTTCATTCTTGACCAAATTCGACTCAGGTCACGTTAGAACATACCGAGTTTGATTCTTGCAGGTGCTTTTCCTGTTTCCATAAAGGCTGGTATTTTAAAAACCATCTCTTGCTTTTGTAAAGAACAAAGGCTGAATGCCACGCACGGCAAAGACTGTTTACTCCCTTTATGGTAAACAGCACTAACGGACATTTTTAAAGAAATCAACGCTTCCTTCCCCATTTATTGGCAATAACTTTTCTTTGGTAAGTAGAGGTGCAATTGAATACTGTTTTTATAGCTCTCCCGTCGGCGCAGACGTGCACGCCAGGGAGCCTGGGAATCTCTGCTCGGCAGCAGGAGCCTCTCTTTGTATCCCCATTTGAAATGAGACATAAATTTGGGGAGTGCTTGCTCCTTGCTAGTTTTCTGTGGTCCACGATTAACAGTCTCCTCAAGGGAATTTCAAACTGTCTTTCCCGGGAGCTGCAAAAGAACTTAAACCGTTTCTTTGTTCTGGTCTTGAAATCAGAGTCCCTCAGCGAACTTCCCAAGAGTCTCGAACCATGAGGAGTCCGTCCAAGGTAAAGGGACATGTTTAAAAGTTGCCGTAAGCGCTGGCGACCGGACGGGGTGAGAAATCTGAGTCATCGCGCACAGTCACCTCGGTCAGTAATAAAAGACATGAACTTGAAATATATTTCCTCTTGCCTTTCAGGGCCCTAAAGATCAATAAATTTTGTAAAATTGAAAGATAAAGGGCGAGATGTTTTGGATTTTATGTGAACGGCTAGCCTGGTGACAGTAACTCTGTTGTGGCCCTTGGAGCAGGAGGTTAATTTACAGTTGATGGTTTCTTGGCACAATCTCTATGGATTTGGGGGGGGGGTAATATTTAAAAATCACCCAGCATGTGGTTTTTCTGATAAGATGCATCACTCAGGCACTCAGAGTTGTTTTACAGGAGGAGGATGAACGGGCATCGTGCAGTTGGGCTCCCAGCACGTTGCTCCTCCCGTGGGACCGACGGATTGGAAACCTGGCTCCCAACTGAGAGGAGTAGAGTGTGCCTGTGAAAGCTGAGCCCTGGACCTGAGCTCAGGGCTGGAGTGCTCCAAGATTCAGGGCTCTCCCAGGACTCAGGCTGCTGCAAGCTGCCAGGGCAGATGGGGCTGGAGCAGGAAAGAGGCTCTTCTCTTGTCCGGAGGGAAGAGCCCCTGCCTGCAGGCAGGGTGATGGCCATGTGCTGTCACTGTGACAGTGGGTACACTCTGCCCCGACCTCTGCCCCAGCACGAAGCCTGGCTCTCTGAAGCTTAGTTTGAGAAGACCAGAGAGACCAGTGGAGATTTGCCAACACAGCCAAATGCTGCTTAATACAGAGGCCAGCGTGTCCCGTTTGTGCAGGAGACTCACTCTCCTGCTGATCGGGAGGGTCGGGCAGGGATCAGACCCAAACACCCCAGTGTTCTACCCACCTTCTGCCTGTGCAGGGCCCGGGTGAGCCTGGAGGCTGCCATCTGCAGTGCAGGACAGGGAGAGGGGCCTGCAGACTTCTGCAGCCTTGCTCACCAAAGACTCATCCAGCGCCTCCCCCGTGCCAAACCGGGAGCCAGGAGCTGGGGGTACCGCAGGCAACAAGCCGGGCCGCTTGGCAAGCTCGGCTCCTGGAGGAGCCAGCTGTCCAGGTAACTATCTGACCTTAACTGCTATTTGATTACAACGACAAAAGTGATCTTGGGAGCTTTGAGAATTGCCAACAAGGGGTCCGACCTTTGTAGGTGGGGCTAGGCGGTGACAGTCAGGGAGGGCCTTTTGGAGGGAATGACACTTGACATGTGGAGGATGCTGCAGGAGATGGAGGCAGGAGGAGGAGCTTCAGGCGGAGCCAACAGTGCCCGGATGGCCCCGGGGAAGCAAGGGGTTTGGCACGTGGGAGAGCCCGAGGCAGGTGGGGAGGGCACTGTGTGGGAGTGGAGGGGTGGGGTAGAGGCTGCCCAGGAAGGCAGGGGCCAGGCCCAAGAACACCGGGTACCCGGCAAAGAATTTCAGCAGGGCAGAGTCAGGGTTGTGAACGCCAGCAGTCAGGCACCGAAGCCCTGCTCTTGTCTTGCTCTGCCATCCAGTTTGGACAGTGTTTCTTAGGAGGGGAATACAAACATGTCAGGCAAGCCAGGGGCTTAAGGGACTAGGAAAAAAAAAAGATTTATCAGAAGGAAAGTAGTAAGAACAGTAAGTCAGGGAATGACAGGAAAGAACAAACAGGCAAGGTCAGACTCTGAGAAATGAAGAGAATTCTCTTGCCTGGCAGAATAGTTTCTCCAAAGTCTGGGTTAGAAGCTTGATTTCAGTTTGGGATTAAATCTACGGAAATGTGGACAAGGGGTAGATTTTGTGGATCGTGAAGTCAGAAATCAGAAATAAGACTAGCCCAAAGGAAATCTTCAGTATTTCTGTTTGTTTCTGTATCTACCTGGCATGAGAGCTGAGGTGATCCGAGCTCACTGCTTCTTTAGGGCCCTTTCAGACTCCTTGTGTCTGTGTCAGCGTGGAGAACGGGGCAGCAGACACGGGACATCTCCGTGGCGTTTGCTTGCTAAGTGATGCTGCTGCACCAGCACCAAGCAGGCAGCGAGTGGAAGCTCAGGACTGCAGCGTCCGCACAGGAATCCCCAAGGAGAACAGAAAATACCCGTAGAACAGCAACCACGGGCAAAACAGGGTTGAAGACAGCCAGCTGTGTGCTGAGGCTAAGTTCTTCTTGGGTTTGGTCCAGGCTCTTAACACAGAGCATGTGCTTGAAATATTTAGGAAGAAATCTAATTGTCACCACAGCCTACTGAGTAAGTGAGAGATCACCCTCAGGGCAGGACGTGCTGCGGGTGAGCTTGTCCAAGGGGAGGAGTTTGTCTGCAGACTTCGCCTGCTCCTGGGATGTCTGATGCACGAAACATCCACAGATGTTGTATCTGCCGAGACTCTGCTGCGTCTGCATTGAACCACTCATACTAGGGTCTCACTTTCTAAGCCATTAATAGCAACAAGGTTGGCCTGGACCATCTTTGTAGGGGAGGGTGATCATTCATCTTACCGGCAACGCTCGGCAGAAGAAAGAAGAGGGCTTACTTCTGGACTGAGAGGGGAGCAGCTTGTCAAAAGGATGCCCTGAACAGGGGCTGCCTGCCTGCCTCTGCTGCGGCTCCGGCAGCCAACCCAAGCCTCGAACTGCCTCCAAGGAGTCGTGTCCTCGTCTTCCGTATCATGACAGTGTGTCGTTAACCGCATCATCTCAGATCACTCTGAGTTTAATGACGGGTGGTTTACACTCCGAGCATCCAAGATACACAGAGACAGAAAATGATAGGTACACGGAGCACATTATCGACCTTCCTGTTTCGCTGTCCTCAGAACAGCGCGTCCTGCCCTGGGTCACGAGGCAATGCGTGCTGGCCTGGAGGAGCTGGGAAGAAAGAGCTGCCCCGAGGCCTTTCTTGTGCCTTCCTTAAGGATGCCATTCATGACTCACCCGCCACAGGAGGACTGATGGCAATTCCCCCACGGGGCAGCGCCTGTGAGAGCTGCTGCTTCCCAGGGTCGCCGTCTTTGAGTCCAGGGGACAGTGTGAATCATAGAGCTGCCTGGGCTGCCTTCTTTGTGATGGCTGCAGGGGCACCAGAGCCAGAGTGTGGCCTGGCCCCCCAAGCGTCCATGGTGTGCTTGGTGTCACCTAAGTGACCCGAGAGCGTGTATGGGGTGAGGAGTCTGGAGGGCCTGGTGCGAACTGCCACTGAGAGGCTCTGGGACAGGAGGCGATAGGGGAAGGAGAGGAGGGACCACGGGAGAAAGGAGGTGCGTGTAGAAGGAAGGGGAGTGCGAGTGTGTCGAGAGCCCAGCGCTCCAGGAAGGAGAGGGAAGAGGGCCCTGCGCTAGACCTCGTGGTCTCGGGAGGGACAAATTCTCTTGTCCCTGGTACAGGCTGTCTGAGTCCCTAGAAGGCACATACATGGAGGGCTTCAGAACGCAGAGTTGACAGGTGTGGATGACACTGCGTGGACGGGGCTCATAGCCTGATGGGCTGCTGAACGCTGCAGCTGTTGGTGTCCCTTTAGTTTTATGGGGGGAGGTTGTGGACCTGGAGTCCAGGGGACAGGGCTGGTCTGGTCATGGAAACCGGGGGAGAGCTTGTGGCCTCCCAAAGCCTTTATTCCATTTCCTTGGCTTCTTACTAAGCAGGCCTAATACCACTAGATTAAGGAGGTGAGGGAGTGGCTTCCAGAAAGAAAGGAATCCATGCTACAAAATGGAAATTTTTTTTAATTATAAAATTAGGGTTTTTTTTTAGGGAGGAGGAATTACGTTTATTATTTATTTATTATTACTTTTTTAATGGAGGTACTGGGGATTGAGCCCAGGACCTCATCACATGCTAGGCATGCACTCTACCACGAGCTATACCCTCTCCCTTAAAATGGAAATTGTGTCAATATTGTTTTGATTTTTGAGGGACCTGATCTCCTGAATATAGAAATAACAAACATTTCCTTCATTAGTGACTTCATATAAATATTTCCTTTATGTGGAAGTCACTGAATTTACAATAAAATAAAGACATTTAAATACTAACTTGAATTTTAATAACTGACAGTAGAAGGAAAAAGACAAAGTGTTATGGTGGGACCCCTGTGTTTGTTATAGACTAGCTAAATCCTCTGGGTGTTTCTGGAGTTGCTTGCAAACTGCTCTGTGCACAAGGACACTACTGAAAATTTTCACTATGGCTTTAAAATTCACAGTTTTATCAACTTAGCTGAAATAATAAATTCCTATCAGTTACTGTAATAGAATTTTTGGTCTAATTTCTACTTGTAGCATAGGTTTTGGAATCAAGATTGTTCTTGAGTTTAATGCCCAAACCTGTCAGCAGTGACCCTGGGTGAGCTTGCTTCTTTCTTGAAGCTTCTGATGTTCTGTGTGTAATGTCATCTCTCTCAGATCCGTCTTGAGAAATTAAAGAAATAACACAGGCTGAAGCACTCAGAACAATACAAATCTCTTCCTACCTTTTGGTGGTTTGTTTGTTTCCACCTTATCTGATTACCTAGGTCGAGAGTTTGCCTGGCTCATGGGAAAAGGAGACTCAGCTTTTCAAAGTGGGGCGGATTCCCCAGCTGCGCTTTGAATCTTGAATCTGTTCCTCATCATTTGGCTGTGGTCTGGGTGGGCGCTGAAAGGCAGGGATAGATGCACGAGGGAAATGGGAAAAGACTCATGCTTGGCAGGCACCAGGGCAGTAAGAGAATCCTGTGGTTCTGGCCACGCTAAAGACTACATTTCCCAGCTGCCTTTGCGGCTGGATGTGACCAATGAGAAAGTGTTGTGTGGGGATTCTGGGACGGTCCCTTAAGGGAGGCAAGTGTAGCTGGGTGGTGCAATTCCCCTTTTGCCTCTCCTCTTTCCCCTTTCTGGAATGTGGATAGGATGGCTGGACCTACAGGTGACTATGGAGAAGGAGCTCATGAACTAAGCGTGGTAGAGCAGAAAGATGGAATTCATGTGCTCCCTAGGTGAATCCAGGTTTCTCGAGCTATCTGTGCCTCCATTTATTTTAGATGCAAAGTAAGTGATGGCATCACACCTGTCTCCCAGGGGCTTCTCTAAGATGAGATAACATGTATAAGCTGTTTAGGATGGCGGCAGGCCCACCGCAGTCGGCTCGGGTGTTACTGAGACGCTGTTCCCCAGCTGGGAGGAGCATCAGTTTGGGCTGGTTAGTCACTGATGACTGTGCGGAGCTACCGTGTCAGTCCTGGACCGCCTGCTTTCTGTCTTCGATGTGAGAGAATGAACCTCCCCTCTTCAAGTTGCCATTACTTTGTGGTCCCTCTTACCTGTAGGCTGGATTTAATCCCTACTGAATACACCTGCCGAACTGCTCTATTGGAGGTGACAACAGGAGCAAAGCAGATCAGCTGACTACACGTCCTTCCCTCTCAAAGTCCCACCTGGTCCCAGAGTTTGGGTGCTTCTCTGCCGTTCCAGGCAGAAGCTCCTGGTTATTAGTGGCCAGGGTTGGGATGGCTGCTGGCCCTCTGTGCAAATCAGGAAAAGGCACCCCCTTCCGAAGACGCTTCCCTGTCACTTGCTGTAAAAATGTCTTCAGGAAAATTGACATTGCCTTTGACAGGCGGCCTTGCACACAGTGCCACCTGTACCCCATCCCCTGTGGGCCCCTTGAGCCAGTGGTGGCTGCCCACCTTGGGATCAGTGCTCAGGCCGGTCTGTGACCTTGAATTTCTTCTCCTAGGCTTTCCCCCCAAACCTAGCACAGGCCTTAGAACAGCCGAGCCAGGAGGCTGGGAGCAGAAAGGGGCCATGACTGTGTGGGGTGAGGCAGAAGACAAGTTCCCGGTAATGAATTCCCTTTTACATGAGCAGCTAAGTTCTGTCCCGGTCACTTGGACCAGTGAATTGGCAGAAGCACGGCTGTTACGCACATTCTGGCCCGTACTTCAAGCTGCCTGGGAGGCTGAGGCTGGAGTGCGGCCGGCTCTGTGTGCAGGGCCGGCTCCCGCAGCCTCCCCCCGGAGCTCTCCGGGGGGCCTGAGCTCCCTACCTTCTCCACGTTGCTTGTGTTGTGAACTAGACAGACAGGGCTTACAGAAATATAATCTCTGCCTCAGACAGAGAAAACGCAGGCCTTGATTTTGTGCTTTTCAAATACTGTTCAGTCCAGGTTTCCAGCACTGGCTTGAGGATAATCCCACTTATTGTACTTTAGTGATTTCCCACTACCCCGCCTGCCCACCCACAGTGGATCAAAGGAAATGGGAGGAAGCGGTCTAAGCCCCAGACAGAAAGGTGCCAGAGCCGTGAGATAACTGTTCTCAACTTTATAGGATGGAGAAATACAATCTGACATAGAAAGGCCTCGTGTGACTTCAGAAATTACCAAATTTGTTGTGAGAAAGTCACTTGCCCTAAAAAAAAAAAAATTAATCTCCTTGTCTGTCATGGTTTAAGTTATTTCATTTTATTTTCTATTCTGTTAAACAAATTTTTTTTAGTGGCTTTAACTTGTTCTGCAAACAAAGAATATGACAGGACTGTAAGTTCTTTCGAAATTGCACGACAATAATTGGTGGCAAGTTGCTCGTTCTGAAAGATACATGTCTTAGGTTGCTGCATGGAACTGTCTCCTGTTGGCTTTATTTAGATCCCTTTTTTTCTTGTGTTCCTGGTTCCATCTTATTGGTAGTTATTTTGAAAGATTTTTTTTTTGTCAGTGTTAGATTTTTTTGAAGAGCAGCACCCAGTCGGCCAAAGGTAAACCTTCTTTATAACCTGATGCCTATGAGATATTATTACAAAGTAAGAGAAGTAACACATTATTTACAAACATTCCCAACTGTATACAAACCAGTTTCTTATACGCTAAGCAATCTGTACAATTCCTAGATCCTCTTGGAATTCATTAGGTTGGATTCTGCCCTTTCCTTTTGAGTCAGGTCCTTATTTCACAAACCCTTTTCCCCCAGCGACATCTCAAAGACGCACGGTACGCTAAAGGTGGGTCTGGCACCCTTCAGCTGAAAGGAAGTGCGCAGAGAGATTGTAAGATATTTATCAAGTGTTACATCACGAGCTGGGTGGTGGTTAACCCCACCAGGGGGAGTTTCTTCACTGGTGCTTGCCTTGCCACATGGGCAAGGACTGCTTTGTCCTCTGCACCAGACCCAGAGGTCCCCAGGCCCCAACTGGGGTGCTGGCATGGCTTTATGTTCAGAAAACAGTAGTTGAATCACCAACTGCAAAGGTGTGGATCTCATCAGTGGATGTGCGTCTGCATCCCTTTATATACCCTGTAACACTTAAGTCAGCATCCACCCATGTCCAGGGTCACCTGAGCAGCCTCACGTGTGGTTTATGTGATGTAATCTCAGAACGCAGTTGTGTGGAAAGTTCTTCTGCAGGGTACCTGAGAGCTACTTGACTGTTGCCAATCAGCTTTGATTTCTAGCATCTCTTTTTTCGGTCCTGACTTTAGAAATGAGGAAACTGAACCTCACCTGGCAGCATCTTCAGTGAAGAGCATCGGAGAGGACATGCTTTTCCCAACTCCCGTTCCAGTGCCCAGGTCCCTATCCCAGGAAGGGCACAGCCTGAGATGATGGTCCCAGGCTGGTTTTCTCTCCATGGGGGCAGCCAGGAAGGTGGGGATCACACATGCCAGCCCTGCCCTTGCATCTCCCCTGGTGAGAAAGCCTTATTAATAAACATTCCCCACTGGAAAAGCGCATGTTACGGATAATAACCACCACCGACCGAGGGCAGACTGTACAGCAGTGTATGTGCTGTGTATTTAATCCTCGCCCAGCCCTGTTTGGTCTTAGCATTATTGCCGTCATTTTACAGAGATGGAAACTGAGGCTTAGCGAAGCGATTAAACTAGTTCAAGGCTGACAAAGAAAAGGCTTGAGCCAGGTGGAAATACAGGTCTGTAATGACTCCAATGCTTTACCCATCAGATTTGGAATTTCCAAACACATTTTTAGTTTACAGTCTTCAGGCACAGGAGTCCTCACATGTTCCTTTTCATTGTAGGAGACGCCGTGAAAATGAATCGCTGTGGTGGGGGAGGAATGCTTGCCCCCTCAATCCCCGCCATCAGGCTGTGCGGTCTGCTTCTGATGGAGCCTTGAATTCTGTGTCAGTGGGAAGGAAGGAGAGGCAGTTTGTTTTTCACTTTTGCTACCATCATTCATTGTCCTTAGGAAAGCATTGTGTCTTGAGAGAACTGTAAACACTGGAAGAACCTGAGGATCCCGGAGTGGGCTTGTGTGTGCTCCAGACTTCCCCTCGGCTGACCGGCAGCTTCCTGACCCCAGTGGACTGGCTGCCCCTGGGCTCACGAGACGGACATTGGCCGGACGCCAGTGTCTGAGCTGAATGGCTCTGTCGGACAGAGCTTCTCCCCAGCCAGAGTGGCAGCGAGCCCATTCTTGAGAAGGCGCCTTGGCTTGGGAAAAACACTCTGTGTGTTGGACGCTGGCGTCTGAAGCAGGGATATGAGGCTGGAGACATCGCCGGGCATCTCTGGGAGGCCTGGCTTTGCTGCCGGGCCGCTGCACGCTCTCAGGAGAACCCGACCCGGCTTAGGAAATGTCCTCTCTCCCAAGAGGAAACCCGATGTATAAGAACTGATACAACTGGGAGGCTGATAAAAAATTAGGCTGTGAAGTGGAGGGCCTGGAGGAGCCATGATGTTCACTTTTCTTTTAAAATACCATCTTCCTGCCTCCCTCTCGTTACGAATCTATCAGAGGCTCATCCAAGAAAACTTTGAAAAGTAAATAAAAATCTCTCCTAATCATTCCACCCAGAGCTTTAACTTCTATTTTTGAAGAACGTAACTTACCAATCATATTTTGTAAATCGGGCATCAGGTGCACAAAACCAGATTAATGGTGACCCCTGATGCATGAAACACTTTCATCATAAAATACTTTTTTGTTTGTTTGTTTGTTGGTTTTCATAATGAGCATTTCCACCCAAGATGAAAAGTAGGGCTTTGACAGCGATCTGTAAAATCTTTGGGCTCAATCGCTTTCCTACACAAACTCATCTGTCTACGTGGTGTTGTTGTTGTTGTTGTTACTGGAGCACACGTCATACACGCTCCTCCGTGTGCCTCTCAGGGGATTTTCTGTGGTGGAATTTCATCACTTAGGTGGCTCTCCTCTGCATTGCCCTTTGGATCTCAAAATGGACTGTCCATTTATCTCTTTCTGCACAAGGGCAGTCAGGGTTAGGAGAGTCGCTCTTGATGCCCCCTCATTTATCTCTGGGGCTTCAGCAAAATCACAGCCAAACCTGCACAGGTATTGGGTCAGCTTGTCCTCGAGGGTCTTCCACAAAGGGAGCGGCTCCAGTGCCCGTGGAAAGCTGCCGTGGTCCAGTGTGAATCCTTCCGTCTGAACCACCACCACCTGTTATGAAATTCACGTATTTTAAACATTATTTGCTAGAAATTTTAAAAAGCTGGTATTCACCGTCATGCCCTTGAAAACCCTTCTCAGAATTCACTTTTGTTTCTTTTCTGGCCCTGCTCCATCCTCCCGAATTTATCTTAAAGTTCAGACCGGGGTTTTGGTCTGACTTCCCACATCCCAGAGCTCACCAGGGGTCTGGTTCCCAGGTACAGGTGGAGAACTGTTCCCTTCTTCCCCACTTTCCATCCTCTCGTTTCCTCTGTCACTAATTTCCCCAGCTCTTCACCCCGTGCCCCTGGATCTCTCCTTCCTGGAGTCTGCAGTAGAGAAGTGTCCAATCTTGGGTGGGTCACATGGCTCGTCTAGTGAACGTCTCCTCTTATGGGGGCCAGAAGCTACTCATGAGTGTAGGAGCAAGTTTGGATGCCCATCTGAGGTTGACGGAGATCAGACAGTAGTAAATGTTTGACAGCCCTGCTGCACAGAAATGATTTAAAAAACAAAATAAAATCAACACAAGCAAAAAACTCTTCCACATCCCACTGAACAAACTCCCCAAACAGACCCTTTGCTACTGTGATGAGCCATTTGGGCTTCTGAGTTTCCAGACACTCTGACTATGGGGCTCAGTTTTGTTTCTCTTTGATTATGTGCTTTCCTTGCCCGCGTCTCTTGCATGAGCTGTTCTCATCTGAAACCAGTCCAGAGGTCCCATGAGGTTACGTCAAGGTCAGGCCAGGTCAGGCCAGGGCACAGAGGGAGGTGCTAATGGGTGAGACCCGAGGGGAGTTCTGGTGGGTCTGTGAGCTGGCTGCATGGCCCTGGCCCTCTGACACAGCCTGGGGAGGCAGACCTGAGTTCTGGCCCAGCCCGGCCACTTATCGGCTGTGCGACCTTGGGAAAGCCAACCCACCTGCCAAAGCCCTCATGGCACGTACATCAAGTAGAGTGTAGTTCCTGCACCATCACATGGTTGTGATGGATTGAATGAGATCTGGTGTGTGATGTGTCACCAAGGTGATGGACAAAAATAAGTGCTCACTAAATGTTGCCTGTTCTTATTGACAATGACAACACTGCAGGAAAGGGCGGCCCCCACCTGCAGCTGACAGGCATCTTGTAGGTTGCACAGGCTCCCCACCCCGTCTGGATGCTGGTCTCCTGGTCTCCCACTCCCTGGTCTCTCTTCTTGGCCTGTTTACCCCTTACCTGCACCTTTTCACTTGAACTCTGCCGCTGCTGGTGCCTTCCCCTCAAGGTTGGCCCCTGGATGCTCACAAGGAACCAGTACCTTCCAGTAGTCACCTCCTGACACCGGGAAGCTCATTCTGCTCTCTGCTCCAGAGGTCCCCAGGTGCGTGTTTCTTGCCTTTGACCTTACCACCGGTTCAGACACGAGTTCCCTGAAGACAGGCATCCTCACCCCATTCCCTGGCCCCGGCAGGCAGCTGGCCACAGGACGTCTTCCAGTGCTTCCTGGCCGAATGCATGAAGCACTGAGTGAAGGCAAAGAGAGGTGGTAGATGGGTCACTCCCCTTCCTTTGTGGAATCCAGTTTTACCAGAATGTTCCTTTCTAGTTGCAAATCCGGAGCAATTTGTGTCAAACACTTAATTTTAACATCTTCGTTTCTCTTAAATGATTTCTCAGGTCAAGCTAAAAGTACCTGCACCTTTTAATAGTTGTATTAATTTCCTTTCAAGTCATTTCAGTTGGACTCAATACAACTCATTTGAACAAATATTTACACAGTGATCATTATACGCTGGGTGTTGTTATGTGCATGTGGCTGGAAAGGGGATGGTCAAGGTTCCTGCCTGGGCAGAATTCACATTCTACAAGGAAGCAAAATGCTGAGCACTGAACCAGAAAATACACAGAGTAAGTCGCTTTTAATAAGAGTTACCCAGACAAACACCAACACCACAAAGGAAGCAGAGTGGAATAATGGACTGTGACTGGTGGGGATGAGGGTATGTGGAGGATGAGGTCTGACTGGTGAGGAGCAGCTGCCCTGTGGAGACCCAGGGAAGAGCACTCTAGCAGAGGAATGGAAGTGCAAAGGCTCTGGGGCAGCAGAGAGTCAATGCATTTCAAGGACAGAAAGGAGGCCAGTGCCTCCTAAAAAAACATTTTTAAAGATTGAACCAAAAGAACAGCTACAATTAGGACATGCTTCTCAGAAGGAAGTTGGGGAAAAGGATGTGGTGTTGGTGATACAACAAGTCTTCCAGCATTTAAAAAAAAAGAAAAAACCCAGGAACTGAGCAAAAGCATGGATTTATTTCAGAATCACCCCATACCCTCCAAGTAATAAGTGTTGCCTGTGGAATCCAGCTGGAAAAAAAATAGCACAAAGAGAAAGGCACCCAGCTATCTCCACATACTGGTAAATGGGGCACCTTGTTGGTGTTTCTGAGTAATGAAATAATTATAAACAAAAGTGACTTAGAAGAGCAACAGACATCGATGGAAGATTCTAGTTTTGGACAGGATTATAGCACACCTCATCTCAAACCAAAAGCAGATACTGTGCTTCCTCCAGAAAAGGAACTGAAGAGAAATGACAGTTACTTCACATTTACTTGCGGTTCTGATCTACTAGCAAAGTCAGGTCGCAGAAGACCACCTAAAAATTCAGAGACCCTGCCCCATACTCCTCAGAGGATCCCAGTGAATGTGCAGCAAGATGAGATTGCACGGGGAGGGGGAAAGATTGAGAAGAAATAAAAAAGGAGAATCTCTGTAGCGGGGAGGGTATAGCTCAGTGGTAGAGCATGTGCTTAGCGTGCACGAGTTCCTGCGTTCACGCCATCAAAAATAAATACTGTGGTGGTGTTTTCATAGGTGCGTACATCTATCAAAATTCATCAAATTGTACATCTGAAATATGTGTACAGAAATTATACCATGATAAAGTTGTTTAAAAAAATATTACCTCCCTTCAAAAAAAAAAAAAAAAAAAAAGAATTCACAAGCAAGAGAACTTTTTATCACAGAAGAAGAAAAGAGATTCAGCAGTTCACCAGTGCATACTTCGATGGACTTATTTCAAGCTAGTTGTGAGAATTCCGAATTTGGAGATTTCACAAGCTCTGCTGAAAATAATTTTACGTACAATGTTTTAGATTCAAGAAAATTAGTCTGTTGGCATTATTTTTTCCTCTTCAATTTCAACGTTTGCTGGCTTTAATTTTTTTTCAAGGTATGTTTGGATTTCTAGTTCCAGGCAAAATGGAGTAGCTCCATTCCTTTTTGGTCCTTTCTCTTACACTCTGGACACGACACAGCGAACAGACACAGAAAACACAGGAAGGCTCTGAAAGGGGGAAATAAGAAAGAGAACTGCGGAAGGATTTCACGATTTGAGAAATAACATGGTGGGGGAGTTCTCTGTTTCATTTTGTAATTTAATTTTTTTTCTTCCTAAATGGGATAAAATGCTGGAGAAGTTCGTAACACTAACAGATGCAAACAAAAAAAGCTCCGAGAAAAACCTACTTCTATCCAAAATACTGGGAAGAGGGCAGCCTAGCAGAACTGAAAACCTTTCACAGCACCAGCTCTGTGCGGTCATACACCAGCAGAAGACCTGTCCCCCAGTCCAGGGTGAGAGGGGAGATCATCTCCCATACATTCCCATGTCCTGCAGGTGGAAGCAGGTGATGACACTCTGATTCACCTGTGGGGAGAGCGGGGTTCATCTTCCACCCAACCCTCCACCTGGTGGAGGCAGGTGGGGAGCAGATCTTCCACTCCCACTCCGCAGAAGCAAGTGGGACTCTGACTTTCCCATGAGGCGGTGTCAGTGGCGACCAGTGGGACCTGAGCCTCCAGCCCCAACTGGAAGCCACGAGGCTGAATGAGGCTGTGAGAGTGGGGCTGGTCAGGACTCCGCTCCCACTGCCTGGTGTCAGTCAGGAGCATCAGTGAGGCGGAACAGGGCTGTGCAGAATGGCACGATTTGGTCCTACAGTTTCACTCCCTACCCCATGTCAGTGGAGCCCAGCAGGGTGCGGAGCTCACAGCCCACTCAGTGAGTCAGGGCTCCTCTTTTGCCAGGAAGTGTCAGTGGGGTTGAGAGGGGCAGTGTCTACATGAGCTATGTGAGTCGGCGCTCCATTGCTACCCAGGTGGTGTCAGCATAAAGCGGTGGTGCCCGGCATAGAGCTGCGGATTCACTCCCACCCAGACCTGAATAGGATGCCTACTAAAAGCCAGAAAGCAGCCCGAGGGACACTGTGGTGATGGAAATGTTCTGTCTTGTCTGTATCGATGTCGATATGCTGGTAGCAGTACTGTACTACGCCTTCGCAAGATGATGTCACTGGGGAGAACTTGGTAGAGAGTATACCCACTCGGTATATTTTTTTACAACTACATAGAAATCTGTAACTATTTTAAGTTAAAAAGTTCACTGGGCAGATATCCTGGAGAAACCTCTAATCCAAAAAGACACATGCACCCCAGTGTTCATAGCACTATTTACAATAAAAAATAGAAAAAATACTTACCAAAAAATACTGTTTACCAAAAAAAAAAAAAAATAGCCAAGACATGGAAACAACCTAAATGTCCATCGACAAATGACTGGGTAAAGAAAATGTGCTATAAATATGTATATATGTAATATAGTGGAATATTACTCAGCCATAAAAAGGAATGAAATAATGCCATTTGCAGCAACATGGATGGACCTAGAGATTATCATACTAAGTGAAGTAGGTCAGACAGAGAAAGACAAATACCATATGACATCATTTATATGTGGAATCTAAAAAAAGAATGACACAAATGAACTTATTTCCAAAACAGAAAGAGACTCATAGACGTAGAAAACAACTTATGGTTCCCTGGGGAGAACGGGGGAGGGAGGGATTGGCTGATACAACCTACTATGTACAGAATTGATAAACAACAAGGTCCTACTGTATAGCACAGGGAATTATATTCAATGGCTTGTAGTAAGCTGTGATGAAAAAGATGAAAAAGGAAAACAAATCTAATTGCATGAGTCATTAAAAACAAATAATCTCTTAGAAAAAAAATTTAAAGTTCAACTGAAAAAAATACTGAATATCAGCAGATGCCCGGCACAGCCTTCCTCCCCCCACACAGCCGTTTTCATTGGTTTCATCTATTTTGGTTGTGTTTCTTGGTTGTTCATTTCCGTATTTTTATATAATGTTTTGACTGCTAATCATTGATTTATTAATTGAAGATAATTTTAGATAGATCTAGATCTGTTAATACTTGGTAGTTAAAAGTTTAGTTATCGTGGCAGAATTTTAATTTAAAATGGCATTACTGTGGTTTGGGATGTTTCCGCCTTGGTGCATTTCTGCATCATCTGCATCTCTTTGGTTCTATTTGTCTGGGCTTTTCTCAGTGTTGGGGAACCCTGATTCTGTCTTCTTATTTACGAATCAGGGATTGCAGTTTCGAATGGCAGCCCCATGTGTTTGTGGCTTGGGGGAGACCCGGCTTGCTGATGGGCAGGCTTCAGTGTCAGGTAAACAGGCAGTAAGTTGGCCTTTCATTAGTGGCCCTAGGTGTCAGTATTGGACATTCTCCAGCCTGGCCTGGGGTAGGGGTGGAGAGTGTGGGACGGCTCATTCTGGCTGCTCTATGGTGGGCCAGGATCCGGAAGGGTTGCACGTGTTCACCCATGTGTCTCACATCTAATCACTATTAAGCACCGTGGGCCATTTTCCATCTCTAGTGGGGTGCCTGGTGCTGTGGGTCAAGGAGGGCACCTGGAGGGTCTGAAGGTCTAGACACAGACTGTCGTCCAGATCCTTTTCCTATCAGCACCCCCTCTCCCTCAGGGACCCGTAGCCCTTGCTGCTGAGCACGTCTCAGAATCCAGAGGGACCGGCACCCTACTCTCTGGCGCCCTCTCTCTGCAGGCATGGAGATGACAACGTGCTCGCTCTCCTTCCCCCGATTTCCCTTCCATGTTTAATCCATAACAAAACTTGTTTGGATGTTTTTCATCACTTTAGTGGGGCTTGGGGAGGGGGAGGGGATAAATGTGTGTGAGCCTGTGGATTTTTGTCCAGTAAACTAAACTGCCTCAGGAAATCCTGCACTCTAAGGTGCTGTTGTTCATTTAATAACAGCATTTTCTGGACAAAAGGAACCATGAGCACATCAAATGTTCGCATCCGCGACAAGATGCATTCTAATTTGGAAACAACAAAATGTTTCTCTTGAACTGGGGAAAACGTGGTGAACCCGAGTTTTCCTCTGTGTTTGAACTTTCTATTTTGTCTTCCTTGGAGACTGGGAGAGGTGGTGCTTCTTGGGGGTGGCAGGGAGGGATGAGCAGCAGACAGAATGGAGAGAATGAAGAAGGCAGTGACCGCTGCTCGCACCACCAGTCTCCCCACTCTTTATTGTGAAGTTCATTATGCCTTCCCTTTTCCCAGAAACAGAAACCGAATTTTTAGGAATTGATTTCAAATGCAAAGACTCGAGAGTCTGAATTGGGCCAAAGCCGGAGGTGCTGGCACCTGCTGCCGTCACCCTCTGGGCTGGTTGCAGCTGGAGGGATTTGAGGCTGGCCGACTCCCTGAGATGCCCTCGCCCGGGTCCCCCTCCTGTGTCCATGAGTCTCACAGGGGACCACGGGCCGGGCCAGGCTGGAGTCGGCCCCCACCTGACTCGGGCCTTCTTTCCCAGACCTGACGCCTCTGTAAGCCGTGTCTGGGTCCCCTTTTGATTGTTACTGGTCTGAGACTTGATACTTGTGAGGATGTGAGGGAGAAGCGGTCTGCCAGGCAGTTCAGGAATTTGGGGTCTCCACGCAGGCGCTCAGGGAGGCCTGTGGGGCAAAGGTCAGAGCCACGGGAGCGGGCAGTCAGGGTCCACTGCTGGCCGCCTTTCTTCCTCACCTCCCTCTCCCCTGCCTCTCTGCTCACAACCTGACATTTCCAGCCCTTAGGACCTCCAAGGGAGTTCCCTGTGCAGAGCTAGGAATCCAATCAGTGCTTCTGGGAGGCGGTGGGACCAGACTTACTGCCTCTTTTTGGGTCTGTCCAGTAGGCTCTGTGGTCCCCCAGCCCCCCCTCCTGTGCTCTGGCTGCTGTCCCCCTCGCACGTTCCCACAGTCAGATTCTTTCATGGCCTGTTGTAGCAACATCCCTGAAATTCCCCAGGGGCCCCAGGCGGGCCAGTGTGTTTCCTTTTCTCCAGTGTACGTGTCTCCAGTGTCTGCTGGGATTCACGGCGCACGTGACTTCTGAGAGTCCCTGAGCGCCTGCTTCCTGTTGGGAGCGCCTGAGCTCTGAGCCAAGTGGCTCCCACGTGCTTGGGGCCTGGGCGTGGCAGAGCCTGGGGCATCCCCCCTGGGCCCCAGCCCCTCTTCCCTCCTCAGCAGACACATGTGTGGAGCTCACCAGAGCCAACCAGAAGATGGTCAGGAATTTTGTGAGCTGGGGGCTAACCATAGCTGTTGTTAAAAATTATATAAATCTGCAATGAAATACATTATTTCCAAAGCAAAGGTAGCAGATGGTAATGAATTCAAAACTTACCACTCCTAATTGTTTTACTACCGGTTACTATGATCTGTCTCAAGGTTTTTATGTATATTGTATTGGTGTAGTGAGAACACTCTACTGTGCAATGGTATATGGTTGCCCATCTCTTCCCAATTCTGGTCCCTAGAGCCGGGTGCTCCCCAGAGCAGGTGCTCCACTCCAGGTGTCCTCTGGGTGCTGCCTCCCCAGCTCAGTCCTCACCCCTTCTGGGCTGCTGGTAACAGAGTCCTCCCTGGAGGAGAAACAACGGGGCCCTGAAACCACACGACCCTGGGCGTGGCTCCCCGCTCTGCTCTTTGCTGTTTTGTGTGTGTCTCGGTTTCCTCGTCTGTAAAGTCAGAAGGATCATGTATACCCGAAGGTTTGCCAAGAGATTAAATTATGGTGGTGATGACAACAGGGTAAATGACGGGGTGTTTATCTGTGTGAGCGTGTGAAGCTCTGTGGCCACAGATCTTTGATCCTAGTAAGGGAAACGGACAATAAATGAACAATCAGGATATAATGTAATATCAGATGGCAGGAGGGAAAAGGGACACCCAGGCAAGGAGCTGGACAGAGGCAGGGTGGGCAAGCGGGCATCTCTGAGGATCCGTCTGGTGCTGAGTTCAGAGCCCCGAGATGGGGGCTGGTTGACTGGTCCCTTGACGGCTGCTTTGCTGTGACCTGAGCTCCTCTCTTTCCGCACAGCCCCTCCTGTCTTCCCTCCCTCTCCAGCTGGTCCCAGGCTTGTTTCTTCTCCAGCCCTGGAGATTCACAGCGACTTCCAGAGCAGGAAGTTAAATGTCCTTGCAAGGTTGCAAGCCGTGGCCCTGGGCTCCTGGAGAGACAGTTCTCTTGCGAGCAGCCCGTCCAGCCTGGTGCCGTGCACACTAGGGGCTAGTTTCCCAGGGGCATCTTCCCCAGGGTGCATTAGACTCCCCCAGCCCCTCTAAGCGACACCATAATTTGCCATGATTCCTTCAAAGTTCAATAACAGAACTTTTAAAGGAAGTATCGACTTACAATATTTCTTTTCATGTGTTCATTGGTGCTGAGAGATCATGATGTTGTGAAAAATATGTGATAACGTGGTACTGACAGATAAAAGGATACGTTGTGCTAATTTAGGGGGAGGATGGCAGTAGGTTTTCATATACCACACGAGCCATGTGACTCTGAGGCTGTGGTTAGAACAGGTTTTATAAGGAGGAGTCTAAAAGCTGAAAGTGTATGCTGTCAGGGCCTAAGCTGTAGTGGCCCTGAATGAAAGGGTACGCTTGCCCAGGTGGCTCCCTCGTGGCTCTGCTTTTCTGCACAGGGACAGATCCTTGGGCTGGATGGCGCTGACAGATTGTGTGTTGCTCAAACTCAGATCCAGCCAAGGGCCTACCCCTCAACTGTGGCGTGACCCTGGGCTGCCCACATCTCCCCCTTGGCAGCTGTTTCCTGGACCCCACGCTGACCCTCAGCTGTGCAGTCCATGGCTCAGCCACCTGCAAACACTCAGAGGAAAGGGGCAGCCGGGTCTGCAGGAGAAAGGAGGATGAAACCCCACCTCCGTTCTAAGGAGAGGCTTCTGGGAGGAGCCTGGGCAAGCCCTTTGGCACTGGAATTGCCTGGGACATCTCAGCACAGCCCCGGCCATCAGACAGTTGCTTGAGAAATGACCATTAACTGGGAATGTGGGAGCTTTGTGTCCCTGTGAGAGAGAACAGTGGTTGTTGGTGTTACTGCAGAGTGAGGGATGGGTCAGTCTCCTATCAGGAGAGACTGAGGCCCTGGCTGGACATGACCCAGGGCGGGGCCAGCAAACTTCAGACCCTGCCCCATCATGCGAGAGGCTCACGGGTCCCATCTCATGGGAAAAGGGAGCTGGCGGACATGTCCTGAGGCCACAAAATGCACAAAACAAGCCTTCACTCAGATGGGGAGAGGGGTAAGGGGTTAACCCAACCCCAGCACGACTGCCCCCAGCCTCCCCTGTGGAGGACACCACGTGCTCACCCACAGCTCTGCTGGGCGCTGCCCTCTAGAGACGCTGCCACCTCAGTGGCTGGAAGGACTCAGTCTGCAAGCTGGGGGACAGAGAGCACATGCTGACAGCACTTCCTGCCTTTGCCCAGTCCTCCCCGGGCCCGTACAGCATGCAGCCCATCAAAAATCCAATCACAGCCCATTCTCTTTGGAAGAGCTTGTGCATGGAATTTAGCAGCTCAGGGCAATGCAAAGTGATCGCGCCTCCACGTGGACCAGCCAGCCCTCCTGGATTCCGAGATGAGCACTTCCGTTGCACCAGCATTTCGGACCAGAATGGGATCCTGACAAATATGCTGTCTGAGCGTGTGGTCCACAGGTTTCCACTCATGGTGACAGCGGACATTTTGAAGAGCTGCAATGTAAAAAGATGATTCTTTGTCTTATTAGTTTACTTTTTTTTTTTTTTTTGCAAAAGATATTGTAAAACAGAGCTCACTCTGAAACTGAAAAGTGTAATTCTGTGTTAGCATGCTTTGACAGGTTTTAGCCCCTGTCTGTGGGCAGTTTGCAAGCATGGCCTCTCCCCTCCCCATTCATTTATAAAGCAACCTCCTACATGGTGCGATTAAAATAAAAACTTACTCAAATGCTGAGTCAATGCTGAGCCGTCCTTCTTTCGTAAGTACCCTATGAATGAGTTCTGAAGTAACAGGCCTAGAAAATGAAACTGCTCAAAAAGAATATGAAAATGATTTGAAAAGGTGCCAGAAAATACTTTGAGACTGTGCAAGGGGGGGTGGGGGGTGGGGGTGGGGTGTCAGCTCGCGGGATTGTTCCGAGACCTCCAACTGGTGATAGCAAATGAGCAGCCTCAAAAGTTGATGTGGGGACAAGTGACCCAGGTTTAAAACAGGAGATGACCCATGATGGACACTGTGGGGGCGTCTCCTTTTAGTCAACAGGCCACTTCTGGATGCATGGACTCATGGCTGCCCATTGGTTACGTGGGTGTCATCAATGCTCTGCTGTTTATTTTCTGTGTGGTCTGGGGCCAGTTGCTTTACCAGCCTGAGTTTCCTTGCCTGTAATGTGTAGGTAGTAATAGCCCTTCCTCCACAGGGTACCCCCTTCGCCATCCCTCAGAGGTCAAGAATTAGATTAATCGCTGTCCTTGGCTTTAATGGTCTCTGCCTCTGATCTGCCCAATATCTCATTAACCCCTTCTCTCCACTCCTGAAGTCACTCACATCTTGAGTCCTATGTTCTGAATGTATCCCTGCTTCCCTTTATTTGGCCTTAGGCTTAGGTATGTATTTCTAGAAGGTATGTATATTTTTGTCTTAATTGTTTTCATTTGTAAAAACGGTGCTCCATGTGTAACATTTGGGAACTTGCTTTTTTTCATTTAACGTTATATGGCTAAATCCATCCATAGCCTTGTATGTCACTGTAGTTCATTTGTTCTGGCTGCTGCACCACGGGAGTGAACAGACAATAATGCATTCGTCCACGCTCCCACAGAGGGGCACCTGGCAAGGAGGGGTCTGTATCTGTGTTGGTGAGAGCAGTGCTGTTATAATCATACATGTGCACATCTGATGTTATACAAGTGTAAGAACCTTGGAAGGGAGTCACGACAGACAGCGGATGCGAGTTCAACTTTAAGAGATGATGCCAAACCATTTTCTAAAGAGTTTGCACCAATCTACAAGACCACAGGATTCATCTTCTCCAACGCTTAATAGTGTTAGACTTTTTAACTTTTTGCTAATTGAATGGGTATGAGATGTTATCTCGTAATCTTGATTTGCACGTTTCTTCGTGAATCTCTTTTATACATTTGTTGGGCATATATGCTTCCTCTTCTGGGAAATACCTCTTGGTGTCTTTTCCCCATTGTCACCGTGGGTTGTTTCTGGGTTTTTTTTTTTTTTAAATTGATTTGTAGCAGCTCTACATATGCATATCTTGTTCCAGTATCTACCCTGACTTTTTACTTTTTAAAGTTCTCTCTCGGTGAACAGAAGTTCTTGACTTTGAAATAGCTAACTTTATCATTTTATAGTCAATTTTAAGTGCTTGTTTAAGAAAACTTTTATCTCCCAGAAGGTGTAAAAGATTGTCACTTGTATTATCTACTATGAATTTTACAGTTTGTTTCTGACATTTAAGTTTTCAGCTCATCTGGGGTTGTTTTCCAGTTATAGTTTGAGAGAGAGAGCCAAGTTCCTTGTTTTTCCCCAGGTGGTTAACTGTTTTTTTCCAGCTCCTTTTAATGATCAGTCCCTCTTCTCCTCAGTGATTGCCTTTATCATCTGTTGTAGACCAGAATTCTTTATATGTATGAGTCTTTTTCTTTGATCTAATTTGTATTCCATGATGAAATGTTCTATTCTTGTTACAGTACTACGTTTTAATTATTCCAGCTTTATGAAAGTCCAGATGTCTGATAAGATAAGAGCCCACTCTATTCTTTTACTGAAACGTCTGGCTATTTTTGGTCCTTTACTCCTTCAAATAAATTTAGAATCAGCTTTTCAAGTTCCACTAAAATACATATTGGGAATTTGATAGGAATCACCTGAATGTATAGATCATATTACATTATTAAATTGTATTATCCATGAGCATCATGTATCTCTCCATTTACTAATATCTCTTACTAAAATTTGATACTTTTTCTTTTAGAGATCTTGTCATCTATTGCTAGATTTATTCCCAGGGAATTAGTATTCTCTGAAACGATTATAAATTGTGTCTCTGTAACTGAGCAGGACCCTGTGGGACTTTCCTGGGACAGACCCCCCACCCCATCATCGTGTCCTCTGCCTGCCTCTTGTTTGTAGAAAAACTTTAGCCTCCCAGACCTTCCCCAAGTTCCAAAGAATAAATTTAATCATAGATGTGCTAAAATACAGAAACAAAGGAAAACAGTCAAATAAGACCAAATCATAATGGTTTAGCCATTAAATAAAGTCAAAGGCCCTTAGTTCTTCCTCCAGGGCTGTAGAGAATATTCCAAGCCATGTCCATTGAGCTGTTTTGCAGATACTGAAGCCCCACAAGGTGGATATAGTTAGCTGCATGCTGCCCACAAGCACGGAGACACCAGACTGGTTGGAACCAGAAAGTTGTTGATGTTGACTCCTGATTATGTCATCACCAGCCAATCAGAAGCTGATTACACATCCCATAATGCTCTCCCTCACCCGGTCTTTAAAAACTTTCCCCGGAAATCCATTGAGGAGTTCACGTCTTTAGAGCACTGGCTACCTGGACTCCTTGCTTGGCGCCCGCAGTGAACACTGCACTTCCATCACAATCAGGCGTCAGTCGATTGGCTTTACTGCACAGGGATGAACTGACCCAAGTTTGGTTTGGTGACACCCCTTTAATTGTAACATCTCTTCCTTGTTCTTTGATGTATGTACATTTTATATCTTCACCAAATTTTATTATTTCTAATAATTTATAGATTTTTGGAATTTTCTATGTAAACAATCAAATCTGCAAATGATGACGGTTTTACTTCCTTCGTAAGGTGGTTTTAGGGGGAACTGGGGTTGCACAAACAAAGCAAGTGACAGTGGTTGGCAGCAATAAGCACTCAGTGAATGCTTGTGTTTACTCTCATTACTGTCACTGCTAATTGATGGAAGGATTTTAGACATTGTCTTTACCAATTCCTCATGTTAAAGAAAGAAACAGAATCCCAGGACAGCTTAAACGATTCAGCAGGGGTCCCACAGCAGCTGGGTACCAGGAACGGCCTGGAAGCCTGAGGCTCTGGGCTGCACAGTCAGGGGTCCTTTCTCTTCATCCTCAGTCATGTGTCAATGTGTGCTTCTGGGCAGCACAAACACCCGCTCGTAGGAGCTTCCCAGCGCATCCAGGACAAGCAGTTATTAAACCAGAAGTACAAATTAAGCTCCTCCTGGGTGCTCGGGTTCCCAGATCACACACACTTCCAGCAGAGGGAAGAATGAACACTGCAACACAGATGCACAGAAAAGGGTCATTTATTTCATTTTTAAAATTCTCTGTGGTGCTCTCATCATTTCCTGCTGAGGGCAACTATGCTTAAGTGGCAACATCCAACAGAACCGGGAAGAATGGGTCCAGAGAATCAAGGAAAGGCAAGACGGTGGGGTTTCATTTCTGGGCTCCTACCTATAAGAGGGCCAAGCAGTATTCATCCTTGATAAAAGCCACGTGCTTTGGACAGAGTGCAGATCTGAGGTTTTGCCTCTGTGCACCACTGTCCCACCAGGGCTGGGCGCCGCTGTGTGTTTTCCAGCGCTGACCGCCGGGCTATTGTCCAGGACCACAGGTTGCTGCTCCCATCCCGCTGTCTGATGTGCTGTAGGGAGGGCAGGTGCCTCGGATGAAACTGCTCAGGCCATCTTATGTGGCAGGCCCGCTTTCCAAGGCCAACAGAAGTGAAATAAATTAGACAGGGCCCCAGGGGAGCTCTCTGAGAGCCGGTGTACTGTGATATGTGAAGCGAGATTGCCTCTGGGCAAAGGCTAAATGAAACCTGATTCAATTTTCTTTGGCCTTTGGAAGCACCGGCCTGGGCAGCATTCTCTGCTGCCAAGATGAGCTATCGGTTGAGAGTGGGGTTCCCCAAAACAGGTTGAAAGGCGACATTGTTTTCCTCAGGCCAGTGGGGCCTTAGCCTGACACTGAGTGTACGTGAGTGTGTGTGTGTGTGCGTGCGTGCGCACAGGAACTCATTCTGCACACCTGTCACACACTGCTCCCCAACTCACATGGGGTGTTTTTTCGCTGCTGCTGCTGCTGCTTTTAGCCTAATTTTCCCATGGCTTTTAAATATGTGTTAGAGATTTCTTAAAACCCTCTTCTCCAAATTCTGAGACGTTCATCCGTGGATGATAGAAGGGTGGTGTGGGTGAGGGCCACGGCGATGTTGATCCTGAACGTGGAAAGATGGCCCATTCTGAACTGCCTCCTACCATTTCTGTGTCCACACATGCGTACTGTATTTTAAACTTTTTATATTCTCAAAAGTATAATTAAATAGTAAGCGAATGTTTAATACTTTATTAACAATATTTGCTGGGTTGTGTCAATGGAATTGACAGATTCCTTCTACCTCATCTTCACTATTAATTCTTTCTAGTAAAACTTAGGGTCTTAATATGCCCAAGGAAAGAGCAGGCTAATGAGATGATCACCTTTTCCTGATATTCCCGTTTTATAGAATGTGATCCCCTTCCCTGGAGTTTAGAGAGAACATGGGAGTTCGTATCTGTCTGGTAGCAAAGGAGGATGTCCTACAACCTCAAGAACCAAGAACAGGGATGGTGTCAACTGGAAAGTGAGATTTATTAACACAAAGCCCAAGAGGCCAGGTGGTTTTTGTCACCACGTATGAATCAGAGAGAAAAGATCTATCTTATCTTCTAACAAAAGAAAATGTAAATAATATTCTGCCTTCAAGTCCTTTGAGCAGATAAGAACAGCTAACGTTTTTGATGGCTGTTGCATGCCTGTCTCTGCTCTAAGGACTCTGTACAAAGTCACTCATGTCTTCTTACAACTCCCCTCTGTGGTCCGTGGTGTATGACTCTTGCCCCCATCCTGCAGATGAAGCCATGCGTGGAAGCGCAGCCTGCCCAGGGTTGCACAGTTAACAAGCAGCTAAGCTGGGGCTCCCACCCAGCATTGTGGTTCAGGCCTGGCTCCTAACCCCCGCTCTGTTTCTGGTGGCTTCCCAGGGGGGCATTCGCCCGCAGCTCTCCGTGGCCCAGTCAGCCGCTCGCAGGACTTGGGCAGACCACACGTGGGGCAGGGTGGGGGCGATGCTTCATCGTTTATGCTCTGCGGCTCTTGGTATAATTCTTTATTTTACTGCTTGTCAAATCCTTTACATTAAGTTGTATGGGGGGAAAAAAAGCCTTGTGCTTCTGATCTACCTCCTTTGGAGACCAGGTTGGGTCTGGGATCTGGAGACATGTGGACAGACCTGCCGAGGGCGCAGGGCACCCACGAAATGGGAACAAGAACAGAACTCCTTGCCGTAGGGTCTCCCTCGCCAGGCTTCCGGGAACAGGCCGGCTCCCGCATCGGGTCGTGGTGTTCCCGGGAAATGGGAAGGCCCAGGCCTGAGTCTGTGCAGAAGCACCTAGAGTGGAAAACACTTCTGTGAGATCTTCTTAGGTTTTGAGCAGAGACGTTCAAGTTCGCCAGCCAGTCTTCCCTTGACACCGTCCCCCAGATCCGGCCCACTCCCCAGCACTCGCTGGAGGGAGCGTCCTGTGTTCCCGAGGCTGCGATGCGGGCACCAGGCTCTTTGCTGGCGGCGCCATGGGACAGAGGCTGCATGTTGCAGCCCTCCGGGTCACGCCCCAATTCGTCCCCACTCACATCCCTCCCCTCGTAGAGAAGAGATGTGGAGACAGGCGGCCGAGGCAAGTGTGTAGTGGCGGGTCCTCTGACTCGGGTGTCCAGGACATGCCAGCCACGCAGACTCCATCCAGACCCTTCTGGGTCCTGCCCCCACCGGTGATGACCACAAAAGCAAGGTGCTCACGATGGCTGCGGGGGGAGGTGTTTTTAGCCACCACCAGTGATTTGAGGATAGAATTCACTCGGTTTCCTGCTGTTTCTCAGCGACAGTGCCACTTTCCACGCCCCTACTCTCACAAAAGCCCCTCCTGCCCGACCCAGCCCACGTGTAGGCAAGGCCACCCACAGCTGACCAACACTGCAGACACCACCGGGCCTCCAGTGGGGACACCTGTGAAGCCAGTCTGCTGGTTTTTTAGCAGAAGCAGATTTTATAAAAAAGGAAAGGAATACAGAGGATTGGGGGGCATTGAAACTGTTCTGTGTGATACAGTAATGACAGACACATGTCACTTTACATTTGTCCTACCTATACAATGGACAGCACAAAGAGTGAGTCCTAATGCAAACTGTGGCCTTCAGCTAATAATAGTAATAATAATAATAATAAGGCAGCTCATCATTGTGACAAATGTCCCACACGCTGTGCAAGGTGTCAGTAATCGGGGAGACTGGGCTGGGGGGAGGGAGTGCCTGGGAATTATTTGTACTTCTGGTCAATTTTTCTGTAAACCTAAAATTGCTCCAAAGTCTATTAATAAAAAACAACTTAGAGTGAAATAAATCAATGAGTCATAAAAGAAGAAAAAGGAGAGAAGATGGTGCAGGCAGCGTCCGTTCCTGGAGGACTGCGGTGCAGGTGCAGCCTGGCCTCGTCAGGAAGCCGCTGGGAGCAGGAGCCCCTGCGAGCAGGAGCCCCTGCTGAGTTCTGATGGCACTTGAGATCGGGGCTGGGGCTGGGTGACAGGGCGCTAGGCTGACAACCGAGTCTCACTGGCCCTTGGCAGCTGATGGGATTCCACACACGACCCTGATTTGGATGGAGATGGGACCGGTCAAAGGGAGATGTGTGGCCTGATAAGGAGGGGACCTTTCCAGGTCAGACTGGTCCGGGCTACATCATGCAGGAGGGGGTTCAACGGAGGGCAAGGGGGCCGCACTCAGCCCTGGGCCCCTCACCCTCCATGCACCCTCACGTGGGCCTTCTGCTCCGGGAGCAGGGATGCTCTGTCCCTGCTTTGCACCAAGACGTCCTGGGGTTGGCATAGCTGGTCCAGGTGAGCAGAAAACTGAAATGACCGATTCTAGAGCGTTCACTGGACCACTCCTAAGTCAGGAGCGGGACTCTTAGTTTTTATAAGTGAATTTCTGGAAATTGAAAGGAAATATCTTGGGGAAAGTTGTGTTGTCACATAGAAATAAAATAGCCTTAATAGGAATGTTATTAAATTAATAAAATAGAAAGCTGTATTGCACATCCGCTTTGAACAAGGTGCTGTGTAAGGTACCTATTTAATTAAAGGCTGGCAGGGTGCCTTTTATCAGTTACGTGTGTAAATTCTGTCTCTCGCCATTATCTTGTGGCTGTTTTCCAGGGAAGTGTTTCACTTCTCTTGTTCCTTGTTCACGTCGCGTGCTCACTGCATGACATCTGGGAGGTGGACGTCATGCTGGGTCCTGAGAACGTGCCAGATCCAGACTCTGGGAGCTCCCAGAGCGGGGTGGGCGCCCTGGGCACCTGTGCTGATACTATTGGTAAGCTCTGGGGGCCAGCAGGGTGGCACCAGGCAAGGGAGGGACACAGATTTAGGGGAGAAATTAGGAAGCTTGGATTGTCATACTCAAGTTAGTAGCTAGTTTGATTTTTGGGGGGCAGTGGCTCTAGGATGACAGTGCATTGTTCTCCGAGGGTCCCAGGGGATGCTGTACAAGCTGACTCCACGTGGGTCCTTGGACTTGAGGTCGTGGGTGCAGAAGGTGACGCACCAGGGGCTTGGCTCTTGGCTTCCCGGGTCAGATATTTCTGAGAAGCTTCTTCACCAAGGTTGACAGTCAGTTTCAGAGATGAACGAACTGTTTCAGATGATAAGAAAGATACGATCTCTCGGTATTCTCCAAAGAGTAACCTTGGCTTCTGTAGTTATGTTAAAGCTGGTGTTTGCCGTTGGGAGCAGTAGGAGTCAGTCCACGGTATTCTAATCAATGGCCTGAATGTCTGGCTCAAGTTCAGATGTCTAATAAGAGCCATTTTCTTTCCGAGGACGTGTTATCGGTTTCACGCATGTATGATCTGTATTTCATTAGCATTCTTCTAGCAAAACACGATTCTGAGTCATTTCTGAAATATCTGCTCTTGCCTGCAAGTTGTTTCTCAGTTTTTTTTTACAAAAAAATTGCCTTTTCTTCTTACTGGCAGAAAAATTTAGTACCACACAAGCCTAAAATGGGTATGCTGAGAAAAACACAGTACAGCTATGGAGTTGGGACCCCCAAGCCCAATGTTCTTGGCCCACAGCCTCCATCTTCCATCCCCAGGGAGGAGCTGGGGAGGGAGGGCTGCGTGGCAGGGGTAGAGGGGAAGCTCTACCATAAGGGTGGATATCCATCATCGTGATTTCTTCAGATTTTTAAGCCAGAATGAGGTTTAGAGAGCTGGTCGGAGAATGCTGAGTGAAGAAAAATGGAATATTGGAACCAGTATGTGAAGAGCTGTTTGACAGATCACAATCAGAGAGCGTCTGGGTTCCAGCCTCGCAGCGTTTTAACCACCACTCACTTGCATTCAAAGGAAAGCGGCTCCGGCCCAGCCTGGTCCACCCTGTCCCCGGGGGGTATTTTCTGTAGGGTGAACAAGAAAAGATGCTCTCCTACCACACTCGCTACTAAGGTGTTTCTTTCAGCTGGAGGTACTGAGGTCTCTGGCTCTATCTCATTATTCTAAAAATGGTCCAGCTGGCCCCTTAGAAGCCAACTCGGTCTCCTCTGTGCGGTGCCCACCAGCCTCTTCCACCGCAGTGAGGCCACATTGGGTCTCTGTCCCAAGTGATCACGTTTGTTTTAACCACTTGCTTTTGAAGGACCTCAAGGGACAGGCACTGTCCTGTGACTCTGCCCCCTCCCATTTCCATGTAGTGTGGAGCTTCCATTCCTTTTGAAGTCTACCTGTTTTCCAAAGTGCCTGCCTTTGAGATGGAGGCCCTGGCTAGGGTTTCCTCTCCCTCTGCAGGTAGGACTTTGACAAACTCGTCCCATTGCACATCCACGGAAGACCCTCAGGAGATTCTGGAAATCTCTGATCACAGTGGCCAACTGAGTAGATCCTCTTGGGTGTAATGGAGTTGTTTTGGGGGTGAGGGGGTTCCTGTCCTTGACTGCACAAGTCTCTGATGGGAGGCTTGGCCTCCAGAAGCCCAGAGTAGAGGCAGGATCTAAAACTGGGTTACTGGATCGCCTCCAATTTCTTTCGGCCCGTGAGAGTTGTTCTTGCTTCTTCTTGGACTGTTGTGAAAAACTGAATGTGACTGCTTGGAAGTGTCCCCAGTTGGCCCTGTGGTCACTCCCTGACTGGCTCTCATCTCCAAGAGCTCAAGGCTGGCAGAACTGAGTTCCGAGGACCCGTTCCTGCTGGTGGAGGGGACCGAGAATGAACCGGAAGTAAGGAAGCATGGGTACCCTGGGGACAAGCTCGGATAAGAGGAGGTAGATGGAAGCCCCTTCACCTGCACTGTTATCTGCCAAGGTGATAGGGCCCCTGACCTGCTGAGGGAAGCCTCGGGCAGCAGGGCCATCAGCCACTCACAGGCACATTTTCAGGGGACAGGGCTTGGGTTCCTTTTGCATGCATGAATCAGCGTCAGGGTGGAGGCACAACGCAAACCGAACAATATCGCAAGAGGAACCAGCGGGATGAGGGGTCGGGGAGCCTGTGGACAAGTGGGGCTCCAGGTCTGGGAAGGGAGGCTTGTCTGGAGTCACGGGAGGCTGGAGCTGCATTTGCCTCCAGGTCTTTTCAGACACACATCTCAGGCCATTTAGGTGACTGGCTCCTGGCTCCCCATCCCCAGGCCCGGGGCCTCCCCGCACCTCTCAGCGCACACACAGCAAGGGCTGCTCCGTATTGAGGTTACCAATCCTGGTTGGGACCCTGGGATTCACAACTCAGAAAGCTTAAAGAAGCAGATTCCAGGGTCAAGTCATTTCAACAACACTTTCTCTGAGAGCTTTACTACAGCACAGTTGTGTGCAGAAGGCTGTTGGGGATATGATAGGACAAATTCAGTCACCTCTCCCCACCCAAGGCTGTGACGTCCCAGCAGGAGTGACAAGCCAACCAGCCAGCTCTAACCAAGGCTAAGTTAGACAAAGACCCTCCTGGACTATGCCTTTAAAAATATATATCTTTTATATATATCCTTTTTTATATATATCTTTTAAAATAAATAACCTTGAACAATCTTGGTCATGAATATACTGGGGCCTTATAATAGGGGCTAAATTTGTCCTTTCACAAACTGGCTGAGAAACCTTTATGACAACACCCCCCTCCCCCGTCCCCGCCCGCCGGCCATCCAAGTCCGGTTTGAGCAACGTCCTCCAAGCCATGCTAGAGCAGTTTTTCAGATGACCTTTTACACTTAGCTTCTATTATTTTATAAAAATGAACAGGAAACAGAATGAAAGTACTGGATGCTTGTGATAAGAAGCTTCTACTGTATACATTGAACAGAGGGGAGGCCGAGTTGAGAAAAATCCCTGGAAATACCGAAGGCTTTCATTCATTCATTCATGAACGGATTCACTCAGCAAACATCAGCTGAGCACCTGCTGTGCGAAGCCTACTCTTCTCCGGGGAGACAGAGCAGCAGTTGCAAAGGCCCTGAGGCCGGCGCCGTCAGCAGTGGCCTTTTCCTGGGGTTGTGCCTGAGTCTGGGTTGGTCTATGGGGAGTGATTCAAACAGCTGCTGGAGAAGAACATCCTGAAAATGGGCTTTTCCTGAAAAATGTTGCATGAACTTAACTCAGAGATGAACCCCAGCCCAAATGACCAACTCAGAAGGCTGGAAACCAAATGCAACTTATTTCATAAATGAAACGTTGACTGAACATGATTCCTCTTTCTTTGGGGATCTTGCTCACTTATTTCTAGCGCCTTGAGGGGTGCCAGGTGCATAGCTACTGCTCGGTAAGAGTTTGTGACGTGGCTGTTTCAGAATGCACACGAGGACCACTGGTGTGGCGATTGTCAGCAACCGTCCTAGGCCTCACTCAGATGAGTGCCCTGTACTGCCTAAGAGCCATGGTGGAGCCGTGCGCTCGTCACCTGAGTGGATCTAAGAAGACCTGAGCACGAGGCCATGGGGGCAGTGACACTGGCACCTTGCAGTTTCAACCAGCCCCATCTTCAGTAAAAGAGTTTTGCCAAGATGCCTAAAAAATCATGATTCAATCCTGAATGTCCCAAGCACGTTCAGTACCATGGAGCCTCCATTTCCAGACTTCCAGGCCAGCTGCTCTTTCTTCTCATCAGCACGTTAGAGGGAGGACTTGATTCCCCTTGCTGCCAAAAGTGCCCTTACTTTCAAGTTCAAGCCCCAGAGCAGCAGTGTGGTTGTTCTTCAAGCTGATCCACGCAGTCACCGCAAATGCCAGCCCGGGTGACGGTTTCAAATTGAATGTGACTTTCTTTGTTAACGCCTGTCCTTGCCCCCAGCAGCAAACTGACAACCAGGACTTGCCTTTGTGAGCTGAAATGATGTAGCTGATAACCAACAGCTTGTATTAATTTTTCCTGATAATCTCCCAGTCCTTTTAATGAGATCGGTGGCAAACATGCCATTTCTGGGGCAAATTAATTTGTCCTTGCAAAACAGAGCGTCAGCAATTTTTATTTCCTTTGTGTCTGACATGTAACTGGTGGTGTTTTCAATGGCAATTAATACAACCTAGAATTTCAACTGCACTGCGGGAAGGACAAGATTTTGCCAAGAGCAATAAAATCAGCACAACTACAATGACAAGTCAGATGATCAACATTTGGAAAATGGTATGATGATGTTTCTCCCTTCAGTCTATCTGCTGAAGTAGGTTGGGACTTAGCAAAAAGCTAGAGCGATAAACAGGCAGCTCAGGCAGTCTGACCACGGAGAAGCAACGTGACTGCGAAATGTAACCCTCAGTCCTTTCTGTGCCTTCACACCCAGTAAACCGGTACTCACCTTCCCTGTGTCGACGCTGTTCCGTAACCTTCACTCATGCCATTTTGCACTGCTGAAGCCGTGAAGGTGAAAACTGGACTATGAGTTGGAAATATTGCACCCAACTCTTCCAGTCTCTCATTTCCAATGTATTGTTGCCCCCCACGCCCCCCCAAATCAAATCAAATCAAACTTTCTATCCTAGTTGGAGGAGTTTTGGCCACAATATCGGTCAGTCATTGCAGCAGTTTCCATCTTCTTTGCTGTACACCTTTTATACCGCCTCCTTTAACCGACATTTAGGATAAAGTTTGGATTTGGGCAGATCATGGAGTAACACTGAGAATTAGACATCTCTTTCTTAAGCTAAAGAGAAAAGAACTTGCATGCTGAATACACCAATGCAGTTTTTAAATTTTCACGTTCCTAGAATGTGAAGTGGGGGACTTTCTGTTGTTAAGGGCCCATCACAGAAGAGAATGGGGTGCTGTGTCTTCTTTGATGAGCACTGGGGTCCTGAAGGATACGAAAGAGCTGCAGGGCAGAGAGAGGTCCTTCCGCTGGCCCAGGGTAAAAAGCGGGTGAGTGTGGTTGATTTCACCCCACCCTCTATTTAATTTCATTAAGAAACCAATCAAGAACAGGAGAGTCAGTTTCCAGGACTCCTTTGTCCTGTTAGGGGTTGGCCCCCGTGGCGTGGCTGTGGGTTAGATCACAGCTGCTAAAAGTCAGCAAGGAAGGTGACATTAGGAACCTGAAACACTATGTAAAAGGGGGCCGTGGACCAACTCTCTTTCCTTTCTAACTTACGATTGACAACTTGGAGTGGCCAGTGGTGCACAGTAGGTGAACACTCTCCCTTGAGCTGAGGTCTCAGTTTCACGATTCCTTACTGGGTGTTAAAAGAAGCAAATCATACAGGTAAATTGTCATGAAGCAGAGTGGCTTAGGATCCATTATAACAAAGGAAACCTGGGTGCTTAGTAAATGTTTGCCGCATTGGCATGGACGGCAGAACTGAACAGAGCTCTGTAGCCCTGCGTGGGCATGACTCTGCCCCGAGTCACACAGCCTATGTGTCCCCTGCTGATAGTCAAGAGAGCTGTTGGTAATCGGTCTCTGAAAAATGTTTTCCAGTTCAAAAATCATCATGTTCAGGACCAATGTGTCGGATTGCCTTGTGGGTCATGAGTCTTACCCAGGAGATTTGGTTCGAGTAATCTGGGGGAAAACATGGGTCCTCTCAGATATCCACAAGCCATGTGGATATATAAGTAAGTTGGTCTGTCATCTGGGCAGGATTAAAGACAAAATTAAAAAATTTTCAGGCCAGCCACACAGCTCTGTCTGATTCAAGCAGGCTGGAATTCAGATTCAGCTGGAAGCCGCACTCAGTTCAGGTACTTGCCTCCCGCTCTGCCCAAATCTTTACAACATGGAAATTCAGATCCCCTTGGCCTGACCCATCCCTCAGGCAGTATGTGTTTTGCTTTAATGTGAACCTGCCAGGATCACTGATGACAGCATTTACAGCTTGGAATAAAAAGTGGTCTGTGATGCTTATAAATAAGACAGCGTATGATTCTGCTTTTTACCTAAGACTCTCATTTCATTTGTCTTCATATTCAAGAGGATAAATAAACTGCTTCCCTTGCTCAGTGGCTTGGCCACCTGAAAAGCCAGTCTCTGAAGGCAGTTCCCAGGGGGAGAAATTGTGCTTCGCCACATCTCTCTAAATGAGTCTCTCGTGTTCTGGTTCTGACTCTAGATGCTACACAGTCAGTGTAGCGGCTCCACCGTGAATGCCAGGGTCTTCCATACTAGACGAAGACCACACTGCTTTTCTGGTGCTCATGGAGTTACATCTGTGACCCAAAACACATGCTCTGAAATACTGACCACGCTCCGAGGCAAAGACTAAGGCTTGACATTACACACGAATTGTATCATTTAACCTACCCTCCAACCCGTCTTCCTTTGGTGGTTAGGCTGAGTTCTTTTTGGAATTTCCCCAGTTTTTAGCAAAGCAAATAGCCTGTATTCATGGGCACATCAATATAAATTTATGTAATATCATAACTATTAATACATATACAAACAGGTATAAGTAAACATGATGAATACAACATAGTAAGTATAAATATTTTATATAAATAAATTTATCATGAATGAATCTTTATAATACAAATATAAATAAAATGCTGTTAAATGAATGAATGGGTCCTTCCTTAAGACAGTCTAAGTGTCTTAAGTAGTCACCATAGTTCATGCATCTCATATAAGTATTCTCTCTCTGGATGTAATTAATACTTATGGAAAACTGATTTTTATTTGTCTTCATAAAGTGGAAACTTGTTTTCTGATATTCTGACTATCCTAAAGGTGAAATAGAACAATGTTATAATTTCAGGGTTTATCATTTTTTTTCCGCCCAGAAAATCAGTACTGTCTAAATTCCCAGGTTCCTTATTTAAAAACAAAAAGGAAAAATAGTATGACAAATATTACCAAACAGATATTCAAATTATGGTAAAATACCAAATTAATATTTTAAATGATGTGGCTAAAAACCAGTTCCAGATGGATGACAGGTTTAAATGTGAAAAGCAAAACAAGTCAGCTTTTAGAGGAGATCATAGAAATCTTCATGACCTTGGCAAAGGAAAATGTTTCTTAATAAGGACACCAAAAGCACCAAAAAAGAAAAAAAATGGAAAAAATAGTGTCACTGATGTAATGTTGAGTACAGAAATTAATTTCCCCCACCTGGGTGAAAAAAGAAGGCTATGGGAATTAGAAAGAACCTGGGCGGCGACATTTACCTATTCTTGGAAAGACGGGCTTCAGAGGAGAGTGTTAATTGGCAAACAGGTAAACACTCCTTGAAGGCAATGGCATAATCCACTGCCAGGTGGGGGGTTTATAATGTGCTGGTCCTTTACGCACACTATCTCATTCTATCTTTTTTTGGGGGGGGGTAATTAGGTTTATTCATTTATTTATTTTTAGAGGAGGTACCAGGGATTAAACCCAGGACCTCATGCATGCTAAGTGTATGCTCTACCACTTGAGTTGTATCCTCCCCCCATCTCATTCCATCTTAATGGTGACCCAGTGAAGTAGCTATGATGCTGAGCAAGGTCACATGACAAGCCCAAGATCAGACAGCTCTTAAATGGTTACGTGGGAAATTTGAGCCCATGTTGGTCCAAGAAGGCACCATGCTGTCTACTCCTTGGCTGCAGGTCATGGGGCCATGCCCTTGACCACAGCCCAGTGACTGATTCCCAAGCTTCGCATGAGTTTGTGTCTTCCCCATCCCCCCTTTTTTTCTGACAAGGACTCCTGTTTGGCCACATGTTCTGTTTTGTTTCATTCTGAGTGTGGATGAACTGTTTGATCAAAAAGAATCACAACGCAATTTAACTTCTAGACAAAGCAGATATTCAAAGAAATGGCGCTGTTAACATTCCTCACTTATACATCATATTGTCATTGGAAGTCTTTTCAGTTAGAAGATCGTGTGACAATCGAATGATAGGGAACAGTGAGAACACCTCCTCCCTGTAAGTTCCAAGGTAACTCAAGGTGGTGGTTAACTCCTGAGAGATCAGAGAAAAGCGTGTTGGGACCTGGCCCGGACTCCGCGTCCCTGAGTCTCCTTCCCTCCGTGGTGTCTGGTACACTTCACGTTGCTGGCAGTCAACAGCTGTCAGATTTATGAAGAACGAGATAATCACACTCATTTTGGGGTCTCGGGCTGTGACTACTTGAGTGCCTTGTAGCATGTAAATATCAATTAAACCCACCCCCATGCCCATCTGCTGAGGTGAGTGGCATTAAAAGACTCAGCACATATGCCTGGATATCAGGACGTGTTCTAGACATTTGCTTTTAAAAGTTATCCCTGTGACTGAGACTCAAAAGGAAACTTCAAGAATTAATGTTTTGGCTTCCAGATTGAATGTCTTACCCTCGTGCAGTAGGATATGAATAAAAATCTGTAGCACAGGTTTTGAATAGACTCTTTCTTGTGTGTGTGCATGTGTACATCTGTGTGTATAACCCTTGACAATCTCAGGACAGGAGCAGACCTCTGTTGGTGACAATTTCTCTGCATGTCCCAAGTCTCAGATCAGAAGCCGTGTCTCTAATATCTGTAACTCCCAATTAGTCTCTGAATTGCTCAAGACCCTTGCTGCTCCAAGTGTGGGTGTTGGGCCACCAGCAGTGGCATCCCCTGGGAGCTCATAAAAAATGTAGAATCCTGGGCGTCCGCCCAGACCTTCAGAATCAGAATCCTCAGGGGATCTGAGTGCCCACGGGTGTCTGAGAAGCTGAAAAACGCTGCAGCAGACCAGGCTGGGGAGGACACTGTCACCTTCTCTGTTCAGAGCATATTTCTGTGGGTCTTCACATCCCTGCTTTGGTGAGCCTGTAATTAAACATGATTAAGGGGCAGAGCATTTTAAAACTTGTTTGGCTTTTTCCTGCTTGTTTGGCATCATATCTGTAGTTTGGGATCCCTTGGTGAGATGTATTCCTTACCCAGCGTTCGCCAAGCTCTTCTCTGGAGAGAAGGAGGATTACAGGCAGGCTGGGATTCTGCAGCCGGAAGCTGGTGGGACCCGGCCGCGTGTAGGGCTGAGTCCGCCAGCCGCCCGAGGGGTCTCTCTGAGACAAGACGTCCCTGTCAGTCCAGGACCAGCAGAGTATTTAGCAGAATGTTTGGACCTGAGCGGCAAACGTGCCTTCAGCTCTGTGGTTGCCTACACTTGTAGTCACTTGTTTGTTGCATACAAAAGTAAACAAACACCCCCCACCCCCACCCCAGGCAAAATCTGGATAAAAATTATTTTAAAATCCTATCCTGCCGCTTTGACTTTTTTACACAAATGACGAATGGATTTAAAGGCCAGGCAGATTTTAGGCTCCATTCTCCTTCCTGGATTTATCCCATTTATTGCCAGCTTGATTCCCTTGAGTTTTTATAAAATTTGCTTTCTTGCCTTAATGTGAATTCACTGCAGCTGCCATCCTTGGACTCTCTTTCCTCCCCCTCTTCCCTCCAGCCTCCATCTCTGGCTGCACACACAGGGCTTCTTTCCCAGTTGCTCCCAGCTCGACTCCTAGGCCCCCAGCCCCGTGCACCCAGGTGCCTTGTGTCCAAACATTCTTCACTGGGTCCTCAGTCTCATGTTCTAGAAGGAAAAGCCTGGGAAACTTGGCTTCCCTTTTGACCACCAAGAAATAACCCCGCTGCAGTTCAAATCCATGATTTGTTGTTTCCATGGCTCCTTGTGGACTTGCTGTAGGGCCTGGTAAGAAGCAGACTTAAAGGGGTTCCAGCCATGCTCCAGGTCACACTGTGCCCTGGGAAGCACAGGGAGTGCTCACTGTGGAGGAAATCTGCCCTGACCTCATCAACTGGGAGGCAGGGGACAAGGGAGATGTCTTCGGGGACTCTGGGGTTGGCCAGGGACCTCCTGCTTCCGTGCAAATCAGCCCACACATTCATGATGTGGGCAGCGCATTCTCAAGCTCTGTGGAAATCAGCATTTTGTAAGCAGAATAATAGGTTAATCGCACTGGACGGTGGGGGGACCTATCCTGCAGCAAATCATTTGTACAGTGAGGAACTCTCCTGTGATGCAAACGTGGTCAGTTTGATAAAAGCCTACGTTGGTATCTCAGGGTTTCTACAAAAAGGAAAAAGATGCACACACCCTGTTACTGAGTCCAGACTCATTCTGCTCGCCAACAAGTTGGGAGACGAGGTGTTGGGGCAAGGAATAACGACTTTATTCGGAAAGCCAGCAGACTGAAAAAGTGGGGAGCTAATGTCTTAGAGAAACATCCTACCCAAGTCAGAATTCAAGCTCTTTTTATACTGAAAAGGGGAGGGGTGTGGTTGGTCGTCGCAAACTTCTTGGTGTCGGAATCCTCTGTTCTTGCAGCCGTCCCCGTGGGTCAGGTCATAGTGTCCCCGTAAACCTCCAGCGAGATACATGTTATTTTCTGTTCTCCAACTTTTTTATCTCTATATGAATGGAAAACTGTTCCACCCGTAAAAGTCAGAGCCTTGAGAATGGGCTAGCCTATATTTCAGGCTCTAGGCAATGTTCTTTTACAAAAGGTGCAGAATCAGCACTACTCAGCCCAGGAAACAGAGCACAGGATTAGAGCTAAAGGGACAGATCTAATATGGAGTCAGGTTTGTTTGTCCCTATTACAATCCCTTGTGTCTATAAATAGACGTCCAGATATATCAGATAGAATAACACCAGCAGCTGTAAACAGACCCCCTCATACCAGTGACTTAAGGCTTGGGAACAATCCAGTGATTTGGCTCCTGGTTCTCAGTCCCTCTCTTTGCCCTAGTGATTCAGAGACCCTGGCCCCACCGTTCCAGGCCCCAGAAGCCTCTGCATCCAGCCAGCAGATGGGAGAGTGGAGAACCCCCACCGGCTTCTCAAAAGCCTTGGCCTGGATGGTACCCACGTCACCTCTTGTCACCTCCCATCGGGAGGAACTGAACCCACTGCCCCAGCAGGCTACAGTAGGGTCAGGCCAGGAGTTATTGGCCAGCACACCTCACGTGTTTACTCAAGGATTTAGCAAGCCCATTTCCTCTAAGATGCCTGATGCCTCCTCTGTGGGAGTTTGAGTGACTGGTGTATCTTTATTTATGGAGAGTGAATTGAGGCTCCAGGGAAATTCGTTTGCATTTTGGGCAGATGTGGGAGGAGAAACAGAGTCCAGGGACTTCTTGTGCTTTGCAAAGCCTGCTGTTTTCATCACTGGGGTATTGATTTTAACTTGGAAAAGTAAAAAAAAAAAAGAAAAGAAAAAGCAGCAAGCCAACAAGAAAGAAGTTAAGTGCACAGAAATAGCTCTGTGGCCTGGTTTCTAATGAGACAAGACTCAGGCCTGCGGGGGCCCCTCCTGTGCGCCCACCATCTGATTTATCTGGGGTCTGGTTCTCTGGGTAGCTGAGGACTCGCTGAGCCTTGGAAGAACCAACCCAGGGCTCAAGCCAGCTTTGCACTGTTTATACTTCCCTGGATTTCACAACTTTACTGGAACCTGAAAATAGTTTTGTTTAGCCTTTTTTCCCTCCTAAAACACAGATAGACCAAGTTCTTGTGAAACTAAAAGTAATCCAGTAACCAAAACCCAGCCCCCATCCCATTTGTTCTGAGTGTAAACATCTCATTGAGGGCTGGGTGGGATCCAGCCTCTGCCTGGAGGGAAGGGCCCAGCTGTAGAGTCCCACAGGCTTAGGTCTTTGCCCAAGTTGACCACCCGAGAGCATCTGACCTGGGGTAAGAATCCTTGTTTCTTAGACCTCAGTTGCCTTATCTATAAAATGGGGCAAAATCACTCACTTTGCAGAGTTTCCGTGTGGGCTGGAGATACGAGGGGTGGAGGGCTGCTCATGTGTTCAGTACATGGTGGGTGGGAGGTGGTTTCCATGGAGTCTGCCCTTCTCACACCCCCAGGTGACAGAGTCCTCCTCAGCCCCCTCCTCTCTGAAGTCCAAACCCCTAGACCTCTAACCCCGGCTGACTTCCCCCTTGTTTGTGGACCCTGGGGTGTCTTCTCTCCAGGGTCTCTCTGCGAATACACGTTCCACACACTAACCCCCCTTCCCCAGCCCTCTCCTCCTGCCTCCCCCATTTCTGTTTTTTCCCATCATCATGTCTCGGGAGCCTGGTGGCAACCTTGTTGTGATTTTTCACTCTTCATCTCTGTTGATCTCTTTTCTGCCTCCCCCACTGGCCACTGCTCCTGCCTCCAGCATCCTCTGTCCTCCTGTCCACCTTCCACATCAAGGCCAGATGCGCTTTCTTACAGCTCTCTTGCCCTGGGCAGCCTGCAGCAGCCGCCTGCTTCTCACCAGGTAAGAGACTCGCTAATGACCCCCTCGCTGAACTAAATCTTAATCTGATGGCCAGGGTCCTGCAGTTTAATCCCATCTTGTCCCTCTATCTCCCGCTCCTCTCCTCCCCAGTTGAAACCTTTCCAGATCAATCTGATGGAGCTAAACTTTAGCCAGTGGTAGCCACTGACATTCATGAAAAGAATGTGGCTCTGTCTTCGCCATTCTGCTCTCTGGACTCTTGGACTCCCCATGCCTAGCATACATTGTTCATTTTTTATTTTTATTTTTGGCCTCACCCCCACCCCCGTCCCAGCTCTTCATACAGAATTGCTCACCCACTGGTGTTGACAGTGTGGGTTTTGTCTTGGAGGGGTCAAGGGTGCACAGAGAGGCCGTGTACTACTGGGTGGGGTTTAAAAATGAATGCTAGAATTATTAAACATCCAAAAACTTTGTTTCCTCAACCATTAGAGTTCAACTTACAAATTTCATTATTCTATTAGTAAATCTAATTTCACAACCAATAATTACAGCCCCTAAATGCTTTAAACTGCATTTAACATCTAATAATTTTATTGTCCTCTTAAAGACACCCAGTGTCCATAACAAGCAAAACTTTCCAAGCATATAAAACAATTGTTGTTAACTCTGATGAATCAAACTTATAATGTGTGTTCAATCCATGTACAACCTAAAAAAGATCATTTTCTACCTTTCAACTTATATCTCGATTCTAAAATTGAATATCAATTATACCTTTTATAATTGGTAGGCTAATCCATTGGGTTTGTTAAAATTTCCAAAATATTACAAATTTCTTAAAGATGAAGCGCACACTGAAAGCGTACACCGCTTACTGAAATTGGTGTGGTTCGTTTATGGGTTGGATTGACCTCCTCATTTCTCTGCTCAGTTCTGACCTTGTGTGTTAAGAGACATACATGCACTGATTTTACCAGATGGAGTGAGCTGGAGTTTCTATCTCAAGGACCCAGCAGGGGGATTTGGGCTAAGACGCAGGATTTGAGTTTTTCCAGCAATGTTTGTATTCCCGTATCTCAGATGCCATGATGTACCCAGGGGTTGGTTCCTCTGACCCCAGGCCTTACACTGAAGGTGCACATCACCCAGCTCAGGATCCCTTTGAATCTGCCGTTGGCTGAGTCTGCATTTATGGTTTTCCTCGTCATTTCCACTCATCTGGCTTCAACAACTCTCCCCTGGCCTCTCATCAGAACATCACCTCCTCGTATCAATCATCAGAGCCTCTAACTTCACACATGAATTCTACGGAAGGGAGTCTGTGTTCTGTCCATGTTTTTCTTGTTGGCTAAGCCCCAAACTCTTGGAGATGTTAAAATGACAAGGAGGGGTCTCTCCATCTCTTGCAGACCCTGGCTCTTGGTCTGCACATTGGAACCCTGCAAGGACAGGAGTCTTGGCGGGACGGGGTCCCGATGGGGGAGTGATTCGCTCGGGGCCGCACAGACCTCTGATGGCGGGAGCGGGGTCAGTGTCTGACACCATCAGCTGCACCACGTTGGATGGCCTTTCCACTTCTCGCTTAGCTGCTCACATAAAACTAATGGGTTTGTTCTTATCCCCGTATTCTCAAGGTGGCTTTTAACGATAGAAACATGAATTCATATTCCCCCAATGAGAGAGACTCCGAGATCATAAAATGTCATCATAACATTGGTCCTTGGGGTTAAAACCATGGTCATTCACTGCAGTCGTGGGATAACGTTCACCTCTCTGTTCAGCGCGGCTCGTGAAGCTGTAAAACTTACATGAGATGCTGTCAGTTGGTGTGCTGGGTACCTTCGGCTCCAAAACGGCGGGGGTGGGGTCAGATACAGTGTTTTTTTAAGGCTGTTTTGGTAGCAAGGAAGAGAAAACGCAGAAAACTGGAGGCCACGTGAGACAGAGAGAGAGTTTATGGTGAGATTCAGGGGTATGTCATAGAATCAGAGACAGACTTGAAGACGGAGGCCTGGAAAGGGGCGGGGGAGTGGGAAGCAGGTCAGCCCGTGCCAGAAGCACAGCAGATGGGGACGCAGGCCTGTGGATGGCGGCGCTGGCGGCTATGTCATTTTCTAGATTTGCAGACACCTTCCAAGGTGCCCATTCTAGCCATGCAAACTAAGCTGGCCTTAGAGGAAGTGCTGGTGGAGGTTTTGTTACCACAGAGAGGACTGCTAAGTCACAAAAACGTCAGGAGGAGGGAATGGGAAAGACAGAACAGCGCGTGTGTGTGGGAACGAGGCTCCTTGGTCCTGGAAGAGAGACCCAGCCCCTGCCTGGAGGGCGGCTTCCCCGCAGACCGAGGGTTGAGATTTCTTTCTGAGGACGCCAGGACCTGGAGACAAGGGCAGGCCTCTGATCTGCTGTGTGTTCGTGCCAGCCTCATGCTCGGAGACAATCATCCCCACAGAGCTGAGGAGTAGCTGACAGGGGCGGGCAGGACAAGGAGCCTTGGACCCGATTTGCCCTCTGGGTCTCCACCAGCCGTGGGGCCACACAGGCGAGCCGGGCTCAGCTTCCTGAACCACCAAGCGAGCAGCTGGACCGTCTGCCACCCCTTTTCCAGCGATGAAACTCACGGTGCTCTAGCTTTCCAACAGGACTGAGGTTTGGTGACTTCCAGCTAATGAAGGGATTGAACCTTTGACCCGAGCCCACGACTGCCGCGTTTCCAAGTAGTTTCAGGGAGACTTGTCTCGATACCACGCTCTTTTTGCACTGTTGTGGATTTCAAACCTGGAGATGTCACATTGCTGAGTGCATTGGAGCGTCTGACGCTGGGCAAGGGTCTGGCTGGGTGGTGCACAGACATTGAAGTGGGGAGAGTCCGAAGACTCTCCTCCGTCAGGCACCAGGACGGAGCCTGGCTGAGTCTCTGTCACTGACTCCGTGAAGCAGCTCTGAGAGACTGAACCAGGTTTGATTTGGGGGCCAATTATGGAGTCTGCTCCGAGTCTGATGGTCGTCTTTATAGACTCAGGATGTGACGTGACCTAACTTTCCTTTGTATTTTTTTTTAGAGAAGGAAGAGTTTATTGAAGTAGTTGGTTTACAGTATTGTGTCAGTTTCAGGTGTACAGCCTAGTGATTCAGTAATTTTTGCAGATTATATTCCATTATAGGTTATTACAAGACAATGGGTATAATTCCCTGTGCTGTACAATAGGTCTTTGTGGCTTGTCTATTTTATACATGGTAGCTTGTATCTGTTAATTTGTTTCCCACCCTCCTCCTTTTCCCCTTGGTAGCCACAAATTTGTTTTCTGTGTGAGTCTTTTTCTGCTTTGGATATACATTCATTTACATTATTTTTTAGATTCCACATATAAGTGATATCATATAGTATTTGTCCATCTCTGTCTGACTTATTTCATTAAGCATAATGTTCTCTAGGTCCATCCATGTTGCTGCAAATGGCAGAATTTCATTCTTTTTTATTGCGTGTGTGTGTGTGTGTGTGTTTATACACAGACATAGAGAGAGAGAGGGAGAGGGAGAGGGAGGGAGGGAGAGACACATCTTAATTCAATCGTCAATTGATGGGCACTGGGGCTGTTTCCATGTCTTGCCTATTGTAAATAATGCTGCTATGAACATTGAAGTGATTGTATCTTTTTTTTTTTAATTGAACTATACTTTATTTATAATATTGTGTTAGTTTCTGGTGTACAGCAAAGTGATTCAGTTTCATGTATATACATAAGTATAAGAATATGTATACATATTATTCTTTTTCAGATTCTTTTCCATTATGGGTTACAACAAGATATTCAATATAGTTCCCTGGGCTATACAGTAAATCCTTGTTGTTTACCTGTATTTTACAAAAATTTTTAATCAAAAAAATTTTCGTTGTAGTTTTTTTAAAATTGTGGTTAAATACATATAACATAGAATGTACCGTCTTAACCATTTTTAAGTGACAGCTCAGCGGTGTTAAGTACATTCACAGTATTGCGCTACCATCACCAGCATCCGTCTCCAGAACTCTATTTGTCATCCCAAACTGGAACTCGGTCCCCATGAAACAGTAACTCCTCACTCCCTCCTCCCCCAGCCCCTGGCAATCATTGCTCTGCTTTCTGTCTCTATGACGTCGACTACTCTAGGTAGCCACACAGGGTTGTCCTTTGGTGACTGGTTTATTTCACTTAGCATAGTGTCCTCAAGGCTCATCCAGTTGTAGCCTGTGTCAGAATTTGGTTTCTGGCTGAATGCTGCTTCGTTGAAATGTACAGACCACATTTTTGTTCATCTGTTCAACTGTTACGGACACTTGGGTTGTTTTCATCTCTCGGCTATTGTGAACTAGCTCCAACAAACATGGGCAGACAAATATCTCTTTGAATACCCTGTTTTCAGTTCTCTGGGGGATACAGAAGTGGGCTGTCAGGAGCACATGAAGTCTGTCTTTGTCTTCCGTAATGGCTGCACCATTTTTCCTGCTAACAGTGCACAAGGGTTCCAATTTCTCTATATCCTCGCCAACCCTTGCTGTTTTCTCATGTGTGTGTGTGTGTGTGTGTGTGATTTTTTTTTAAACACATATTTTTCTGGCTGGTTGTCCCACAAGCTTTCCCCTTGCGTCTCTCTAGCTCTGGGGATGGGCCGTTTTCCCAGGCGCAGCACCCTGGCCTGGGGAAGCCGTGGGAACGGGTGAGTGCCTTTTGAAGGAGGCATTTGGCTTTTGCAATGGAAGAGCTCTGGTGTGTGGGGAGCGTGGGAAGATTTCCTTTTGCTGGTTAGAAAATGAAGTTGTCATGTAAACAGGCTGATGGACCTAAGGATAGGGACTGTCCTTCTGGCTGCTGGGGTCTCTCTGCTCATGGCTTCAGAGTAACAAGGCTAGACATGGACCACGATAAGACCCTGCTTGTGCCCAGGAACCCAGCAGCTGTGGGCTGGAGAATTCCTTCTGTAGTTGGTTGGGCCAGTAAGGGAGTTGGTAGGGAGATGGTGGGGTTTGCCTTACCCGAGCAAGGCTGGCCCTCCCAGAGCGTTCTGCCTTCCAGGTCAGTTTAAGAGATTATTTCCCAATGTTAACTATTTCCTTGAGTAATTCTGTGAACTTCCTTTCTCTTCTTTTTCTTTCCCCCTTAATGGAGGCACTGGGGATTGAACCCAGGACCTCGTGCCCAGGCTCTACCACTGAGCTATGGCCCCCACCCCTTCCTTTCTCTTCTGAGGCCAGTAATAGAATCCAGCTATGTTTCCAGGATGTTGCAGCTTAGGATAAAATTCTAAGAAACACAAGAGATGTTGCCGTGCCAAGAACAGGAGCTCTGTGCTACAGACCAACACGGACCTGTCCTGAGAGATTTGTAGGGGGAACGCAGGCACAGAGAGAATGAGGTGGGGGCGAGGGGGGCACTGAGGAGATGGAGGGACTCAGACTGCTGCCAAAATAAATACCAGAGAAAGCCCCCAGGCTCCTTGCTGTGCAGAACTTCCCCTGAGCTCCTGCAGAACCCAGCGACAACCATTCATCTACTTAATGTATTGACGCAAATCATATAAAAAGTCTAGACGTGAAAAAAAAAAAGGCCTAGACAGATTTTTTTTTTTTCTCTGAATTTAAAACTGGGTTTGGAGTGTAGATCAAGAAATATTGTCCTTGCCATGTAAATATCTTCTGTGGGAATGGTGTCCCCACTGTATGGAAATGCTGTGGATCCTGACCGTAGGCATTTAGTGTGTCCTTCTCGCCCTGGGCAAGAAGGTGGGGAGGGATCAGAGTCAAGTGTGGAGCCCCCACCCAGCCGCCCCCAGCCCTGCTCTCCTTGACCCTCCCCTCTCGTCCCCAGGGCCACCCACCAGCCAGCATTCTTTCTACCTCTATTTCACAAAATCCTTTTCCCCTGAGCCCTCTAACAGAAGTAGAATTTGGCAAACAATCACACGTTGGCACAAAAGCTTTTACGTAGACTTGCTTTAGACCACAGCATGCTCTGGGTTTTATGGTTTGCCTCACTCGGGCCCCCATTTAAATGTCCTGGGTAATGAAATAAAAACCTGGATAAACTCAGCTAAGAACCTTGTCTGCACTGGACGGCAAAGAACGACCCCTCTTTGCCTCTCAAACAGCTGTGATCATCATTTCCACGGCCCTCGAAGTGGATTCTGAAATCAGCCCTCACGCCTGCATCAGTTCATATGTTATCAGGGAAACGGGTGGGTTTTTGCTTTGGCCGTCAGTCTGTTCGTTGGACTTGTAGCTCCTGGCCTTGTTTAGTTCAGTAATCAATAAAGCTTTTGTTTATTTTTGGGCTCAAAGATAAGTGTTGGGAGCTATAAAATACATTTCTAGCTTAATGAGGCCTTCCAGGAGGAATTTGCCTCCAGTAAATCAGAGTGAAGTCCAGACGTGCCAGCCCACGTGAAAGTAGTGATGCTCTAACCATGTTTGGCTGATTCATGCACATTGTTATCTTCCCCTTTTCTTTCCCAGTGGGCTTTGTTCAATATTTATTGAGGCTCAGCAAGGCATAGTCTGTCATTCATTCACTCATCCATTCAGTCATCTTTTGAGCTGAACTCTATGCCAAGAGTTCTATTCAGGTACCAATATGTTGCAGGAGAGAAAAATGTCACACCCAGGGACACGAAGGAGTCCTTAGTCTTGACTTCGTGTGGGAAAGAATTCAAGGGCAAGGGAGAGCAACTTTATCTAGAGAGATGCACACTCCACAGGCGGAATGCAGACTGTCTCAGAAAGCGGGAGTTGCCCCGGGTTGTAGGTTTTTATGGGTTAAGTAGTTTCACAGGCTAACACGTGGGGGGAATACTCTAGCTGTTTCAGGGAAGGGTAGGGATTTCTCAGGAATCGGGCCACCACCCACTTTTCGGCCTTTTATGGTCCGCTTCGGAACCGTCATGGCATTACGGGGAGTGATTAAGCATTACAATAAAAGTGCAATGAGCTTAAGGTCAATGACGCGACCGTTCTCAAAGCCACCTTGATTTTGCCTGGTTCTAGCCAGTCTTTGTCGCATCCTAACAGCTGGGCCCCATCTTCATTCATCTAGCATTTGTGTCCTGCCCCTTTCCCTCCTGTCTCAACCATTTCAGTGAGGATGGCGTGGACTGAGACACGGAATGAAGACTTACAGAATAGACACTAAGTTGAGTATTAACCTTTCCCCCACAAATTGTTGTTTGGAGAAGGTATTAGTTATCTAAAACAGGCTTTAAGTAATAATATGACTTAGCTACTTAGCTGGACATCTTTGGCTTAAGATCTCTCATGAAGTTCCAGTCAAGCGGTTGGACAGGGTGGTGGTCTCACCTGAAGGCTCAGCTGGGGTGGCTGTCAGCAGGCCTTGGCCCCTCACCACCTGACCTTTCTATAGAGCTGCCTCCTGACTCAGAAGCTCGTGTAGAGAGCACGCAAGACAGAAGCGACAGGCTTTTCATAACTTAATCCCAGAAGTGGCGTCCCATTACTTCTGCCATACTCTTTCTTAGAAGCAGGTCAGACTCAAGGAGAGGAATAACACAAGAGTATGAGTACTAGGAGGTGACTTCTGGCCTTAACACATCATATTAATGTGTGTAGTGGTGCACAGGAATAAACAAAACTTTTGTTTACTTTTAGATCCAACGATAAACGTTGGGAGTTATTAAATAGTATTCTAGCTTCATAAGGCCTCTCAGGAGGAGATGATGGGCCACCATCAGATGGGGCCTGCCTGCCACAGAGGGCATGTCAGTTAGGCGTTCACCTGCCAGTAAAAGACCTACCCAAGTGGCTTAAACATGCAGTTTATTTTCCTAACATCATGAGAAATCTGGAGGCAGATAGTTGCCGGCCTTTGCTCAGAGGCTAAAGGCTTTGTGGTTCTTCTAGCCTTTTGTTTATGTCTCCAAGATTGCAGCTGGAACTCCTGCCATCACATCTGCATTCCAAGTAGCAGTAGAAAATGTTGGCAATGGGGGAAGGAGGTAAAAGGAGTACCAGCCCACTGCCTATGCCCTTCAGTGCCAGGGAGTGCCATTCAACAAACTCAATTCACGTTTCCTCGGCCCTCCCTGGCTGCTAGGGAGAGTAGGGCATGTAACCGTGTACACTTTTATCTCAAAGTAGCCCCAGCCACTTCCCACCGCTCATGGCTACAGTGGAACCTTTAGAAGAACTATCCTTCTTCTAAACTACCACGCTTGCCTCTCCAGCCAAAGTTGGGCCCCTCAGGTCACACCTGCACTAATGATGGCTCTTGTGTTTTGTGTTTGTGTGACTGGGCAGGGGAATTTCAACACCCCCTCCACCCTGCGCACTCTCAAGTCCACACGGCAGGTAGCGTTGGCGCTCTGTCACCATTAATAGGGGCACAGGAGTCACAAGCCCCTGACTACAGCTCAGGAAGCGAATCCAAATATCCAAACACAACTTGGGTAAGTCCGCGGCGTGGAACAGACTCAGGAACTGGGCCATTCCTCTGCCCAGCGGTGGCTGCCTTCTGCGCGTCTGGAGTGTGCATGGCTCTGCTGGGAGCCACGGTGGCGAATAAGAGAAGCCAGCCCAGGGCAACGCGGAGAGACCCAGTCCCCCTCTGTTTTGCCAGGGGCTTATGTCAGAGTCCTGGAGTCCCATCTGCCTCACTTCTGTCTTCCCCAAAATAATGAGTAGTTAGGAGTCCAGGTCTTGTACAAAGACCTTCTCGATGTGGGTCCCTGCCTTGCCACTCCTGTGTCCCCTTGAGTGAGCTGCTGAGTATTTCTGGGCCTCAGTTTCTTCATTAATAAAGTGCTTGCCTTAGATGGCCGTTGGAGGATTGTGTGAGAAGACACACGTTGCTTAGCTCAGTGTCAGGGGCATAGGAAGAGCTGGGCACGTAGCAACCAGACGATGCTGACAATGCGTGCTGCCTCCCCGTCTCCAGCCCATCCAAGTCCACAGGCTCTCTGTAACCTCAAGTGTGCTCGCCACATGCCTGCCACGTGTGACCGGCGGGAATGTGGTTGTGGGCAGTCTTCGCCACGCTGTGACTAGGAGTTAGGACCACTCTTTTCTGGAAATGAACATGAGAAGTCCTGCTGACTCGCCACACAATCACTGGAACAGCTGACTTTTTCTTCTGGTGTCTGGATTTTTTCCCCCTAGGGCTGCTGTGGCAGGAGCCTGCCTCCTTGGTTCAAAGCCAGCGTGTGTTTCTGAGGAAAGGACTTCAGGATTAGCGGAGTTGCTTACAGGAGACACACGGGCCCCCCGGGAGCAGGCAGCTGAGCTGGCTGGGCGTGTCCTTCCCCTCTGCAACTGCCTTAGTTCTGGTTCCTGTCAGCAGGGGAGCAGCCCGCAGCTTTGGAGGGAGCTTGCCTGCGTGTGGTGAAGGCGGGCTGTGAGCATCCTTTGAAGGACCATCAGAGTTTCGCTGTGCAAACAGGTCCCCGCTTTGGGCACCAGGGAGTTTTAATAATCAGGGGCAATACTGATGTTGTCATGGTAAGTGAAATAAAGCAGGGTACAAAGTTACATATACAGTGTGAACACAACTATGTAAACAGACCAGGGGAGAGAGAGGGACAGAGCAAGAGAAACACAGCAGAAGGAAATGACAGCAAAATATTAACAGTGTTTGGCTTTGGGAGGTGGGAACAATGCTCTCCTCCACTCCTCTGTATTTTCTAGATGGTCCCCAGGCCGCATTTACAACTTTTACAATCATAAAAAAAAACTTTTATATTAAAACATATATGGCTTCAAGACTTAATACTTTCCCTCCAGGTAAAAGAAGGTCTGATAAAAAAAAAAAAAAAAAAAAAAACTATTACTCTAACCAGCAGCTGCTATCCTGATTATTATATTGTCACACACAAAAATCACAAAAACTAAAATGGAGTCATCCGTGCCCCCAACTACAGCAAGCCAAGACTTAATCGCAGTTTCAACCCCTCCCAGAAATGTGACCTTTAAAAGAGTCAATCTGAAATTTCTCTATCAACACTAGTGAACAAATCTACATAACAAAGACACCCCCCCCCCCCCCCCCCCGCTCTTCAATTCCTTCCCCAAAAGAAGACGTCCTGGCCCCAAATACCCCTTTCTTTCATTTTGCTAATAACCTTCTCGCTCCACCCTCCTTTCTATAAAAATCTTCCATTTCGCGCATCTTCTCCGAGCACGCGTCTCGTTGCTAGAAGGAAGGCTGCCCAATTCATGAAATGCCTAAGAAAGCCAATTAGACCTTCACATTTACTCAGTGGAATTTTGTTTTTTGACAGTATTTTCTCACCATTAATGAGAGAAATGCTAAACAGAAACTGGCGGGGCTATTGTCAGTTGGGTAATCAGTAGATAAAATCGCATTTGAAATGAAAACAAAACAGAAACAATACAAAAATAAAATTAAAATCCCATGAACTACTTCAGAAGTGAATTTCTCTTGGGGACATGTTAAGAAATACTCTGAATAAAATTAAAGTATTTTTCCATTGTTTTTCAAGCACACGTTGAACAGAAATTGCAGTAATCAATGCTGTTTTTCTTGACTGCTTTGTAGATCTGTCTAGAAACTCCACTGTCCAGGGAGATGGCCTATAGGCTCAGGGATGACCACTTTGCCTTCATTTGGAAAGTTTCTTTTTGCAATTTCTAATATGGAATTGTGGGATCCATCTGCTGGAAACTGTTAGTGCCCTGATCAACTTTTAAATAACATATTTTATTTAATTCATATATTGTTTGTTGCAGACAATGGGATCTATCTTTCTTTCCTTCTTCCTATCTTTCTTCCTTTTTTTTATTCTGATAAAAACATTTGTCATGAGATCTACTGTCTTAAAATTAAAAGTAGCGCTACCATATGATCCAGCAAATCCACTTTTGGGTATTTATCCAAAATAATTGAAATCTGGATCTCAAAGAGATATTTGCACTCCTGTGTTCACTGCAGCATTATCCACAATAGCTAAGGTGTGGAAACAAACTAAATGTCCATCAGAAGATGAAAGGATAAAGAAAATGTGATATACACATGCAATGGAATATTATTCAGCTTTGAAAAAAGAAGGACATCCTGCCACTTGTGACAACATGGATGATCCTGTGGACTTTATGCTGAGTGAAATAAACCAGTCACAGGATAAATACTGCATGATTGGACTTATATGAGGTAACTGACATAGTCAAACTCACAGAAGAAGAGTAGAATGAGGGTTACAGGGGGTTGGGAAGAGGAGGAACTGGAGAGTTGCAATTCAATGGGTAGAAAGTTCCAGTTCTGCAGAATGAATGCATTCTAGAGATCTGCTGTACAACAGTCTGCCTGATCAGTTTTGAAAGGTCTAGCGGAATAAGAAGGTTCATCAAATCCCAAATGATGGTGGAGTTAAAGCTGCCTTGCAGACTCTTACATTTTGGTACCTGGGTTTGATTAGGACGGAGGCCACTGTATCAATTATGATTAGAGTTGGTGGTACATAACAGAAACCGCCAATAACAGAGGCTCAAATACAAGAAGTCTCATTCTTTCATGTAAAAGAAACCCAGAGGCAGGCAGTCTAGAACTGCATGGCTGCTGATGGTCACCTTTAGGAGCATGCATGTGGGTTGAGGGGGTGTCTTCTTTCTAGGACCTTTCAGTCTAGAGGGAGAGGGGAAAGCATTACAGTAAAACAGGGAAGCAGGAAGGGGAGAGGCTCTCAGCTGGCAGCCTCACTCTGGCACACACTCTGTCCCTTCTCTGACTCACGTTCCTCTCTGTGCTGACGGTAGCTAGTGCGTGTGGGACTGTGCCTCTCCAGCCCGTGGTTCACAGGAACATGGATCCCCTGTCTCCCACTGTCATAGAGCAGATCGCCTGGAAAGGCACTGATGGCTCAGTCTGCTCCCATGCCATGGCAGATTCTGCTAGCTGCCAACTGATACCCCTTCTGCTGTTCTGGCTGACTTCAAAAACACATTATACTTCAGGTGACAATATGCCCGGTGAAAAGACTACATTTTCAAGACTAGCTTGCAGCTAGGAGAGGCTATGCAATTTAGCTCTATATGTGGAACTGTTATTTAGAACTTTCAGTAACACTCCACTGATGGTAGGATTCAGGGAGGCATGACACACTTTCTTTTTGTCTTCCCTCACTTTTTCCTGCTGTCAATATGGGAAGTATGGATTTGCTGGCTGGAGTTCCAGCAGCCATCTTGGACCATGAGGCACATTGAGGTTGAAAGTCACAATCCAGGATGGCATGTCAGAAAGATAGGAGCTCAAGTTCCTAGTGATATTTGGGGGCTGCTATATCAGCCCCTGCTCCCTATGCCAGACCACATAGGTATGAGCAGGAAATAAAATCCTAACGTAAGCCCTTGTTTCTTTTTTCCCATGATACGCAACCAGACCAAATCCTCATGTGCTCGCCCACCGTGTGAGAGGTGGTGCAGGGTGGGAGGTACACTAGGATGGCAGGACCACCTGGACCACATAAAGTGGGGAGGGGAAGGACCACCAGGGAAGCGTGCTGTTAGACAAAATGACAGCATATCCACTACAAACACCTGCCGCTTGCTGGCTGCTTCCTAAGGGCTCAGCGCTCTGCTAGACGCCAGACTTGCATCATTATTTAATCCACACCAAACTGCTATGACAAGACTCTCTTATGACCACAGTTATCCTCCACGTCCAAACGAGGGAACGAAGCCTCAGGAAGGTCACTTCACAAGGCCGCTTAGTTGGGAGCTGGGTTCTAGTCTGCATCTGTTTGACTCAGGGACAAACTCTTCAGCCGTCCGCGGACCCCAAAACCTGTGCAGATGTGAAAGCGGGAGAGTGGCCCAATCAGATCTGTGGCTTTGTCTCATTACAAAAGTGAAAGAAGCCGTTCAGAGAAGGGAGTGGTGCATGGCCAGCGAGAGGCAGGAAGACACCCAGGCAGACCCTGCAACGACTAGGGCTGAACAGAGGCGGGCAGTGCCTGTGCGGCTGGGGTGAGTGACGCCGGCACCCAAGCGCTTTCATTGGTAGCTCCTTCTCCAGCCCTTGGTGGGGTTGGTCCCTATTAGATACGAGCTTTAACTTGTCGGTTTGCATTAAGAGCCACTATAGATGGCTGTGCTATCTTAAGTTCATTTTTAATTATGTTTGATAACCCATCACTGGCCATCAGGAAGCGTGCTGATTTTTTTTTCAATACAGTTAAATGTTTAATTATGAGCTTTTCAAGGGGCAAACTCTGATTGCTGGGGGCACATGTATCCATGTGAAATGGAGTAAAAGTTAAGATGTGAATATTGCTCTTAAAAAAAATCACTTGTCTCCAAGTCAAGGTGATCCCATCTGACCTCTCGGTAGTGTGCATCAGACTGAAGAACTGTTTAGATATGAAGGGTCTGGTTTGGTTTGGTTTCCTCACCAGTTACCAAGCCTAAGAAACTTCCCAGTTACACCAAGTCCTGCAAAACGATGAAAACTATCATTCGCCTCTGTTTACAACTGGAGAGAAGCCATTCATAAGAACCATTCTTCCAGTTGGCCAAGAATGGAAAACTTTAACCACCTTGGCTCTCAATAATAGTTTTGCTTTTGTGTCTTTCTTGTTAACATTTCAAAAGTGTAGTCTGTCTTCAGCAAATCCGAGACAGTGGATACAAACAGTAACCAATACCGTGTTTGCCAGGTCTGAACAATGTCGCGGTACGTTGGATACTTACTCACGGGTCATGCGCACATCACTAGTGTCCACCAAACCCCCCGCTGTAGTACCTCCTGTTTGAGCACTGTTTGTCTTAGATTTCCTCCGACTTCACTGGCCAGTGACATGGGGCTCCATTCCTGTCTTGACACATTATCTCTCTCTGTCACCCAGACCAGGTCTTTAATTCCATCTCTAAGGCATTCACTCTGAAATCTACCTCCAGTGTCGAGCTTTCCCCAGAATTCCGGGCTTGCTCAACAGCTCCACGTGGATGTCTGACAGACGTGTGCAGATCAAGATGGCCAGAACAGAGCCCTCAATTCCTCCCGGCCCCAAACTACATCCTTTCACAACCTTCCCATCTCAGTAAAGGGCACCACTCTGTTGCTCAAACCAAAAATCTAAGGGTTACGTTTGATTAATCTCTGCCACTGGCCCCCAAAACCCAATCCATCCACCAACTTTACCTCCAATGGTTACTCCAGTGGGTTCTCATCCTCCTTCTCTGCCACGATCATCAGACTCCCAGTGGAACACACCAGACTTCCTGTTTCCACTTGGTCTTACAGAAGTCCTGCGCTTAGCAGTTTAGGGTTAGCCTTGGAAAATTCAAATCAGACCATGTCATTCTTCTGTTTGAAAGCTTCCAGTTGCACTTGGTATAAAATCTGAGCTCCTTCCTTGCCTGCCGCCCCAGCCCGGTCTTCCTTCTCTGTTGCTTACCAAGCATCAGCCTTGCTGGCCTCTCTTAGGTCCCGAGACACGCCAGGCTTCTTTTTGCCTCGGGGGCCTTGGCTCTGGCTGGTTCGTTGTCCCCGAATGCTGCTGGTTGATTCCTGGCCATCACTCAGAGCTCAGCCTAAATGGCCCCTCTCCAGAACCGCCTTTTTGGATGGCCTGCTCATTTCAAGTAGCACTCTCTCACTCTATGCTAATTGTTTTGCCCAGTTCATGCCACTAGCTTGGATTTTTTCTTTTCTCTCGTGCACTTCTTTTCTGTCTCATCCCACCAGAATGTATGCTTCATGAGAATAGAGACCTTTGTGCCTTTTTTCCCGCTGTGTCCCTGGGATCTGCTTCAGTGCTCGGCCTCTGGGAAGCGTCCATTGACTGTTGGCTGGTGGATTTCCAAACTTCTTGTGGTTTGCTCCGTGTAGTCTGGTCTCTTCTTTCTTACAGTCGGCGATGCTCAGTAATGTTTTGTAATCGTGCAGCTTATTCACAGGTGCTGAGTTTTAAAGGATGATGTGTATTTAGTAATGTGATGCATTCATTAAGAATTCTAGACTTTTGACTGTATCCTGGTGACTCAAGTACTGTATTGACGGAAAAACTTTCAAGTAAGCCGCTGTTTTACCAAGTCAATGGCATTTATGACTAATAGGCAGTACTTACAGACAGTTCTTATTATTCCATGCACTTTACATATATAAATTTTTAGTTCTCATATAACCCTACGAGCTTGGAACCATTATTGTCTCCATTTTGCAAATAGTCTGAGTGTATTCGTTTTTCCAATTCTGTATAACAAATGACCACAAACTGAGTGGCTCAAGACAGCCCCCATTTATTTATGAGCTCACAGTCCTATTGGTCAGAAGTCTGGGTAGAGTTCACTGTGTTCTCTGAGCAGGTCTTACCCACCGAAATCAGGGTGTTGGCTGGGCTGGGCTTTTGCCTGGAGGCTTCAGAAGAAAATCCATTTCCAGGCTCATTTGGTTTGGTGGCAGAATCCAGTTCCTTGTGGCTGTGGATCTGAGGTCCCTGCTTCCTTGTTGGCTCTCAGCTCCCAAAGGCTTCCCTCTTTCCTGGGCACGTGACCCCCTTGTGCTTTGAGTCTCTGACTTCCTCTCCCGCTTGCAGCCCCTGGGGAAACACTCTCACTTAACAGGGTCAGGCCTCCCCATGTGTTCCCTTAGCTTAGAGTCAATGGACTTGGCCCCAGTTACACCTGCGAAATCCCTTCCCCAATGTACACAGATTAGTGCTTGATTGAATACCCAAGACCGGGAATATCATTATGATGCAAATGATAATTAGGCCCAAATTGTAAACCACTCTCACAAATGATTTTTAATTAGACAAACTGCTAGATTCTTACAGCAAGTGTTCAGTTTTCCTTTCTTTTACCACTTGACAGTGACAGGGAACACTTAACAGCTGCTGGGTGTTTACCAAGGAGAAATGAAAACTCACCCATATTTTCACGGCAACCTTCCCTTTGGGGAGCTGGGCTCGATCCACCATCCATGACCGACATTGCACTCTAGTAATTTTCTCCCTTTCTTACGAGCACGTGTTTCTTCTCTACTTCCCCAAATCCTGTCTCCTCCATCCCTCTAATGCGTCCCATTACCTTAGTGAAAAATGCCACCTCCCCATCAAAGGGGGACGCTAGTCTCAGCTGTAATGAGGTTTTAAATAGGGAGACTCTCATTGTGTACTACCTGTCACTGAACTCTACAAGTCGATGTCACTTTTTTTTTTTAATTACAAATGATGAAATATACAAGAGCGTGTGGAACAGGCATGTATCGCCCTGCTTCCCCGACCCCGTGGTCAATGTCCTGCGTTGTCAATGGGCTATCCTGCACCGAGGCCAAGCTCTCCCCTTGAGCAGTAGGTCTGGTCCCGCCTCCTACTCCACCCAGTCCTTTTTCCCTCTTGTTCTCTGCTGTATCATCAGTTCTTCCCTTTCTAGTCATTTCTTTCAGTGATGACACAGGTGAGCTACTGTTTCTCTCATCTTAACAGCAAAAGAAATTTCTCTGGACCGCATTTCCCCTCCAGTTTTAGCTCCATTTCTAGAAAGCAGTGTCTCTTCTCACTGACTTCTGCTCTCTCCCCCTTTCCTCTGACTCCACCCAGATTTTCTTCTCCCCAGCAAGATCGCCCCTTGCTGAAACCAGTGATGCTCTCCAGTCCTCACCTCCCGTGACCCCTCAGGTGCTCGTTGTCTCCTCTTAAAGCCTCCTCTTCACTTGCCTTCCCTCTCACCTTGCTGGTCCCTAACCCCCCTGGCTCCAGGCACCCCTCCGTCCCCTGTCCACTAGCTCCTTCTCACCCTCTGACCTCCGAAAGCTACAGGGCCCCTGGGGTGAGTCCTTGCTTCCTTTTCCTGCACTCATTCCTCTGGGAACTCGTCCAGTCTCATGTCTTTAGAGACCATAGTCCATCTAATTGAAGATGCTCTCAGTTGTAAGTGTGCCACTGAGTTCAAGTACCACCAAGAAAGGAAAAAAGCATTGCCAGTTAAACTCTCACATCCCATCAGTCCAACTGCAGATGCCCTTTGTCCTCAGAGTTCCTGAACTGCTCTGGCGTGAGTGGCGCTGCTCTTCTGCCCCAAGCCTGCTGTTGGAGGAGCGGCGGGTGTAACAGGGAAGGACAAATCGGACTCCACGCTGGATCTGTTTCTTTCACTTTAACCTTTGCAGTCTATTTCTCTTGCTTCAAGTTAAGAATGCCGCTTATAGCCTGAAATATGCAGGCTAGCCCATTCTCAAGGCTCTGACCTTTAAAGGTAGAACACTTTTCCATTCACACAGAGATAAAAAGTTGTAGAACAGAAAATAACATTGTCTTGTTGGAGGTTTACAAGAACATTGTGACCTGACTTACGTGGACAGAGCATTATCGCATCCTATCGAGGGTCTGGCCAATATCAAGAAGTCTACAACAACCAACCACACTCCCTCCCTTTTTAGTATAAAAGAAGCCTGAATTCTAACTCGGTAAGATGGTGCTTTGGGACACTAGTCCACCATCTTCTTAGTCTGATGGCTTTCCAAATAAAGATGCCTATTCCTTGCCCCAACAACTCATCTCTTGATTTATTGACCTGCCGTGCAGCAAGCAGCATGAGCTTGGACTCAGTAATGGGGGCAGGGCTCACACTCTTCCTTCTGTGCCTTCCTCCCAGCTCTCTTCATCACCCGGCCTATGAGATCCTTAGATGGTCTTGGGGAAGTAGCACCTGAATCATCTGTGCATTCTTCCCTGTCACCCTTGAGACGTTGGCTGTGTTCTGAGCCCATGATCATTGCTAGAAGAAGCCATGCCCTAACTGGGGTCCTAGGGGCCCATCCTGGAACCGGTCACAGTGACATTCCCTTGTTCTGCTTCACCCAATCAAAACCAAATCATACTCCCCTGGGTGTGGAGTCAGTTCTGACCGAATGTCAAGACTGCTACCAGCCTGGGAGAGATGGAACAAATGTGGGGGCACCCATGGGGTCTGTTTCATGGGACAAAGGCAGGGGAGGTGTTTTGCAGATGGAAGAGACCTGGGCCTGTGTTTAGGCTCATGGACAGAAAAAGGTTAAGGATGATGGAGGGAAAGGGCCCAAGTTTGGAGCAAAATCCCGGAGAAGAAGTGAGGTGGGGCGAAGGGGAGGGGCTGGATTTGGAATAAAGGGAAGGGTCTTCTCCCGGAAAGGAGGTGGGGATGAAACCTGGTAGTCAGGTGAAGGGAGGACCCCAGGGGATATTCCGTGACGCCCTCGTGTCCTATGTCGGGGGAGCACTGTCTTGGCGTGTGCAACTTCGTGGTGTGCTTTGGGAAGTGACAGTGGGTAATTCTAACTAACTCTTTCAATGAATAACAATGGTTATCATCTTAAGTCTTGCCACTCCAAGGCTAGCATTTTTATTTCTCAGAAGAAGAGGAAGTACCTCTACCTTACATAAGTCTGCAGAATTTGGGAGAACGCATCATGAGGTAAGGGGATTCGTATGCAAAGATTTTTTTTTAAGTCCTTTGTGGGGGATCTATGCAGCCTGGTGGTTAGGAATGTGTGCTCTGACACGAGACGGCCTGGGTTCCCATCTGGGCTCTGCAACCTTGGGCAGGCTCCTGGGCCTCTCTGTGCGTTGGTTTCTTTGCCAGAAAGTGGAGATGATGTCACTACCTTCCTCACAGGGCGATTTTGAGGATCAGAGGTCACAGCCTGTGTCTGTTTAGGAGACTGACTGGCACATACTCAGTACTCTTAAGTGTGAGCCATCGGTGTTTGTAAGAATCCCGTGACGTGCTGAATGCACTGTCTTCAGGAGTGAAACTTGTTTATTTTCCTAACTCACTGAAACCTACATTTTCCGGCGCTATTTCATTGGCAAAACAGCATGTAGATGTTTAACAAGTGTTTCCACACAGCCTCGTTTGAAACGTCATCATTGGTTCCTTTCTGGTGGACTATGCAGAAGTGAGCCACCTTAAAGGGAATCCACTCTAGAACATTCCATTTTCACAATCGTGGGAGGTGGTGCTAATACACCTTAATGAATGGTTTAGGGAGTGGCCAGCCCCTTCTCACACTGACGCCCTCTCCCTCTTCCTGGCCCGGACAAGAGGAGCTGTGGGAGGAGTGTCAATCAGTAATTAAGACGCATATTCTTGGAATTATCTGATACAACACTCTGCCGAGGACATGGTTCCACTGACCTTCCATGGTGGTGGCTCAGATTGCGGCCATGGGAGGAGGCCTGCCCTGGAATACTCCAGAAGGCTCGTAGAACAAGTGTGCCGAGGAAGAAACAAGTAATAAAGCGCTGAGGCCTCTGGCAGGGCACTTCTGGCAAGAGGGTGTGGCTGCCACTTGGTGCCTACATTTCCCAACTATTTCATAGTTCTTTAATCCATTCCTGGTGGGTTTTTTGATGTAATAGTTTCCCCGGGGATTAAGAGTTGACTTAATATAAGTCTTCATAAGTAGAGACTGGCTTTCTACCTAGGAGACAAAAGTAAGCACCCATAACCCCTGTTTCAATAGCTCCCACAGAGCTGCTGTCGCTGTTGGCTTCTCATGGGGCTGCTGGACCCTCACGCCCTAAGATGTGTCCCTTACGGACAGGCTGCTCATAAGCCCACTGCCCCCTCCCCCATGCCCCACTCTCCCCCTAAAGAAAACATACTGTAATGAATTACATCACAAGACTGTCCTGCAATTCCAGAAGACCAATAGGCTTTCCACTCTCCTGGAAAAAAAAGCAGAAACAAGCCAACAAAAAGACTGCCAGAAGTATGAATATTTGCCTAATTGACTGATATTCCACAACTTTCACGGGGACCTCAAAGCACTTGGTGTTGTCTGATGGAAAACGCCCCGACTGTCCTGTTGAAAGAACTGAGCTATAGGATAATGAAGACGTATTTTTTTTTTCTTATGATGAATCCAGCTGTAAGTGGAGGCTGGGCCTCCTGACCCCTCTAAGGGGAGGACCACCACACACAGATACAGCTTGCCTGGGTCTTCCATCCTACTCCAGAACATCATTTTCTCATTTCCTCTCTATGCTTTAGGGGCGTCTGAGTGTGGCCTGCACACGGCAGGTACTAAGCTTATCAGAAAAGGTGAGGGGCACCAGTGTTCACCCGAGGCCTGCGTGGGTCACCCTCCAAAAACCTTAGTTAGCCTGATGCAACCCCAGCCACCCCTGTCGGCTTCTCATAGGCCGCTGAACATCACTTGGATTCTGTCCTTCCGCCGCTTCTCATAATTTAAAAATGTGGGAAGCTGTGGACGGTTACCCCACCCCCGGGATCCTGCCAAAGAACACTGGGAGGCAGAGGCCACTCTCGGTTCTTGCATGGAAAGATTCATCAACGGTTTTTAAAATTTCCAGCGTTACACTTTCATTTCATTCTCCCAGACTTGAATATTCAAATCTGGCATATTCAAGTCTGAAAAGGTGAAAAGGAGAAATTCTGTAAGTCACTTGGTCCTGAAAAAACAGGGCACCTGCCCTTCTAATAAATAGCTTAGCAGAGAGCATGATTTTAGAGCTCGTGGTTTATTATTGTATCAGGGGAAGATGTGCAGGAGAAAACATGCACGGAAATCAGCATGACCAGGGCAAAGGAACCCCAACCTCCTAAGAGAATAAAGCGTTTCATTCCTCTCCCCTCCCTGAAAAGAGCAAGTTTCCTGCAGGAGCTTTGCAATTCCTTACAGAGTATCCGTGTATCCTGGGGATTCAAATGCTTATGAGATTCATGCCTGTTTTTTTTTCCAGTTGTTCCCAGATCTCCTAAATAAAGCATTTCCCTTGTGTAGGCTCCCGGGGCTACATGTGAGGGCAGCGGCTGGGTCTCCTTGCTGGGGTCAGGAAGGCTGTTCTTCCAGGAAGGGCTGCAGACACCCTGGGAACGGGACCAGCCCAGCTCACAAGTATGAAGAGAATGTCGGGAGAGGAAGTGGTGGTTGTGAGTCAGCATGAGTCATCTCGTCCCAATGAGAATGAAGACTGAGGTGTGCGCTTTCTCTCTCTCTCTCTCTTTTTTTTTTTTTTTGAATCTCAATCGTGTGGACATCATTGGGAATGGAGGGAAATAAGCAACTGTACGGTCGTTGCTTTTTAAGTTTCAAACTGACATTCCAGGCGGGCTGTGCCTGAGCCAGCAACTGTTGCCTTCAGATCTTCAGAGCTCGGGTCCTGGGAAGGTGGAGTCACCAGCTTCTCCCTGGTGAGTATGTTTCTGTCACTTTCATGTTCATTTCTGCATTTTATGCCTTAGAGTCTCAGCTCTGTTAAAGCTGGGGAGTCTTGGCGTGGACACCGTGTTTGGTTCAGGCTTTGAAGATCGATGATTTTAGATCCTGGCTCACCCAGCTCCTGCCCCCATAGCTACTGTACGTGAGCCTGATTGTCTGGAGAAGTTTCTCAGCCGTTAACTGTGAGACTGTAGATGTGGTCTTGGAGGGGACAGTGATGCTTTGGCTGGAAAAAAAGTGCTTGAGATTCCTCTCTGGTGCCAAAGGGAGGTTCAGAGATGGAGGTGGGTGACTTTGTGCTAACCCAGGGGTGCTGAGGCTGGGCCAGCTTCCTCTTCTCAGAGTTGGAGGAAAGACGGCTTCTGAGCAATTTCTGGCCGCGTGGTCTGAGTTACCCACTTTAAGTGCAAAAAATGCAATAGAGAGGCAGGATTTTGGCTTCCCTCTCTAAAAGCATGTGAATGACTCCTGGAGCTTATAATATGTCTTTTGCCTTTCCTTAACACTGAAAGTCACACACTGTAGTAAAATTGGACAGAAAAGGTGCCGGGGGCTGGGGGCAGGGGCTGAGGATGGGGTATTTGAGTCGTTTGTGGCCTAACTTGACCTTGATGTGTGTTTCTCAGGCTGTTACTATTCTGATAAAGCTTCACTTTACTGTCAAGTAAAATACAGGAAACTTTTTTTTTTTTAAACGTCGTCTGGTTACTGTAAATGAAACGGTTAAAATGTCATAAATACCTTATGATAAACATTTTTCAAATTTGCTTAAAAATCTGCACATCAGTAAGCAGGGGATGACAGAGAGCTTTTTCAGTACAGTCATTTGAGTGCGTGGGCTTCCTGGGTTAATAATGAGTCAGCACCTGATTTCTAAAATTGGAGCAGCCGAGAGAGAACATTCGATTTGCCCCCAGCACAGCACAGTGGCCGGCAGGCCCCCTCTAGGAGCACTAGGCTGTTTGGTCTGGGTTTAAAACCAACTTCGGATGCCTCCCCTGTTTTGGTGACCCCTCGAGCTTGGGTCCCAGCTCTGCTAGGTGTGGCTGGGAGGCCCCTTTGCGGAGGGGTCCCCTGTACCAGGACATCTTTTTTGGCCCATGTTGATGATTTTCAGGTTCTGCCTCGATGGAGTTGGTTGAGTATACAGTTCGTTCAATGAAAAATCCAGAGTTTACGAAGGGCTGGGGTGGCCCAGTCCTGAAGCCACATTAAGTGTCCGGTGACATCACACGGGCTGAGGAATCCAGCAGGCGAGGCGGTCACCGGTGTGAGTTTCAAAGCCAGCATTCTGCATGCGACCCAAAGCGTGGGAAGAATGTCAGCTCAAAACTCCAAGAGCAGGATTCCAAAGGGAAAAAAACCTCCCGCAGGCCTGACTCTCCTTATCCATAAAATACAAAAAAATTTAGAAAATTAAAAAAAAAAATCGCTGAGGTCGCAGACTAGCAGGGCAATGGCCAAGTGCAGGCAGGTCTGTGTGAATCCATCAGCCCACAGAGTTCTGCTGGCCTGCCCAGGATTGGCTCTTTTTGTGCTCAGATGGCGATGGGTGGGGTCCCATATTCTTTGGATCACTTTGGGCCCTGTAGAACTCTCATGTCGCAAGGCTCTCGTAGGCTTGGGCATCCAGACCATGTGTCACCGCCTGCCTCAGAGGGCAGCTGAGAGTCAGCACCTGCCAAGTGCACAGAATGGGGTCTGGACTCAGAAGGGACCCCTCAGTGTTAGCTCCACTAGCTTCTCTTCTCGCCTGGACTCTGACGGTATCTCGGCTTGCGGCCCCCGAGTTAGTGTCTTGACTTTTTCAAGGAAGATGCTACGATTCCAGTAGAGTCAGCGGCATTCCAAGGCTGAGTCACAGCCAGGCAAGTGTCAACCTGGGGCCTCAGCCAGGCAGGGACCACGGTGGGAGCCCTGCCCGTTCTCTCTCTCTCTCTCTCGGTGAGTAATCTTCGCAAGTGGGCAGAGAAATGCCATTTTCAGGGAGAGAAAAGCCCAGAAAAGGAGAAGGCCCTTAGGTGGTGCCTCCGTGTTCCATGCCCTTCAGCACTTTCTCCTGTCCGCGCTTCAGAGAATACGCAGGGTATCCGATGTGTGTTTATCGCTGTGTCCTGTGCCTTTAAATCCTTCTGGACGAGCTGTTGGGAAGTGGCTTTGAGGTGGCCGAATTCGTCTTAGACATTGATCATATTCTTTCACGGAGAAGCCAGGCAGTTGTTTGGATGCTGGAAGCTGGCGTGGCCCCCACCCGTGAGAAATAAGCTTGTGGTGCACGGATGTTGCCACTTTTGTAATTAGGAGAAAGAGTCATTTTCAAAGGCCAGAAATAAGGCCATATGTCTGAAAAGAGGGCATTTATTAATATGATTTGCTGCCTTGTCATATTTCTCTAACTCCCCAAAGATGCTGATTCTAAGTGTGGATGCAGGTGGGGAGGGGAGAGGGGAACGTTCTGTGATAGGAACTGAGCAGACAGTTTAAAGTAACGTCTATCGCAGAAAGAAAACTCTGACAGTGTGATGACATTTGGAAGTTGCCCAGTGCCCTGCGGTCATGGCGTCGTCAGCCTGGGGACTGGCCTGTGGCTTGCTGGCCCTGTCCCCCACTCTCCCCTCCTAGTCAGCACCTCGACCTGGCCTCTCACTACCTCCTGCCAAGAGGTTTCCACGGTACCTGACAGGTGTCCCCACCACCACGTGCTGTATGGCAGTTTGGGCAAGTTTCTTAATTTCTTGGTGTCCCACCTTCTTCATCATGAAATGGGAATATAATAGCATCAGCTTTGTGGGTCCTTGTAAAGATCACTGATGATTTGCACACAAGCTCAAGGAGACAGTGACCGTTAAGCACACATTCACTGATTCAGAAGTAACACCAGCACATCGGTCCATCTCTACCCGGGCCTGAGTCCCCTGGGCATCGGCACCCGTAGCACATTGGCTCTCATGCCCCTGAAGTGAGATCTCGCCTGTGTCATCAATTGCATAGCCTGTTCTGCATTTGCAGGACATTTATTGATTAGATACAAGGGAATGCTTCTTGGTTCTCCCCAGGAATACCTGGGGTTCTAGATGTCATGGCCATCATCATCATCACCACCATCACCGCCACCACCACCACCACCATCATCATCACCATCACCACCATCACCACCATCACCATCACCACCATCACCACCACCACCATCATCACCACCACCACCACCACCATCATCATCTTTGTTGTCTTTGTCCATAACATCATCACAGTAAGAACAGTGACGATTCCCTTTTCATTCAGCCCTAACCTCATGTTAGTAACTTTCTGTGCATTACCTTCAATCCCCTCCCCTCAACACACACTCACACCCACCTTGGAAGGTAGGAAGGATGGCCGGTTACTCAACTCACTTGAGGTCCAGAATTCCCAGGCAGGTGTAACAGGCAGAGATGTGGCTTCAAGGAGTGCATCGGTGAAAGGAGAGCCCCTCGCCCCATCAGGAGAGGAGAGGCAGGAGAAGCCGGGGACCAGGAGGGTTCTGTGAGTGATCCAGCAGACCGAGGCCACAGGCCAGAAACTACAGGGCCACTGAACTCAGCCCAGCCCCCAGGGTGGAAGCAGCTAGACTCTGTACTGTCTAAAGCCAGCTACAGTCAACTTCTGATTGTTTGAACATCATCATAGAATGTGGAGTTGACTCATATTGAAAATATTAAGTAAGGTATACTAAAAACTAAAGCCAGGGGGAACATAACATGATCGATTCTGGAGATATTCAAGATCACATAGTGCCTCAAAAGCCCAGTCTTCATGCTCATTCTGCAGGGGTCCAAGGCAAGTACCAAGTGTTTCCTTTTGCTCTGTCTGCCTTCCCCTGGTGTTGCCCCGTCACACTAAGGCACCAAGTGCTTTGTGCATCTCTTCACTGAGAGAGTAGGCTTTGCACGCTGGGCACGGGCTCCATTACGTTAGTCAGTCTTAAATGGCGCCTCTTTGTGGGCAGTTTTCTTCTGCAGCTGCCATTTGTGCTGGCGTCCAGCGGACTCTCTGCCCAGCGTCATGGGTGTGGCAGTGCTGTGTTTAGCCCGGTGCTGCGGGGCAGGGTTTGGGCTCCTACCAGGCTCAGGAGGGTTCTGGCTAGACCACAGAGCACAGGCAAGGAGAAGCCAACAACAGATCAGAAGGAAGTCAAGGCCACAGGAAGGAGGGGTGGGTGAGAGACCTGGCTGGTCTCAGAGGATTCCTCTGATAAAAGAAAGAAACAAACAAAAAACTTAAAAAACCCAAAACTGGTTTTATTGCATTGTGTATAATCAGACAAGCTAATGGGGTTGGCCAGTCTTCTCCATTAAGGTTTTCTTGCTTATCTTTTGCTTTCCGAATTGATTATCCTGCAAGTGAAGGCTTCTGCTACAGGGGCTGTTAGCCCTCCCATCCACCTTATCCTTCCAAAAATATATCATACTTAAAATATCGGAATTTTTAATGATGGCAGAAAGTATCATTTTAGTTGTTCTCACGAGACAAATCATTTAGAGTGTAAGAAGGATTCATGGGTTTCTATCAGTTCAGCTGGATATAAAGGGAAACTTTACAAAGCAGCAGTGATTCCAGCAAGTGTCATGTTTACTTTCTTTCAGGCAGAAAAAAGACAAAGCAGGCTGTCCAGGGCATAGGCCAAAGGGCATTCAGTTCATTCATCCCTGCCATCCTTAACATTGGCTTCCTTCCTCTAAGTTGTCTTACGGTTTTATGAAGGCTGCTGGACCTCCAGCCATCACCTCTGCATTCCATGCAGGAGGAAGGAGGGGAGTGAGGGGCAAAAAGCTTAGTGTCCTTTCAAGAGCCTTCCTAGAATCCCCAACTAACCCTTCCTGTCTGCAGCTTTCACTGGCTGCCCTATCTGCAGAGGATCCTGGGAAATGTCATTTTTCACCTATGCACATCGCTGGCCCTGGCAACAGGCATTGTTAACAACACAGGAAGCAGAGGAGAAAGGATATGAGATGGGCAACCAGCAGTCTCCACAACAGAGTGCTTCTGAAGACAGCTAGATTTATATTTTCTAGCATTCTCAGTCCTGTGAGTGGACCCAGGACAAGTGGCTTAGCTCCTCTGTGTCCAGGGGCCACTTTGTGAAATAACCACATTGTGCTCACTGGAAGTATTACAGTGGGTACAAAGAGACTGTGGCTTCAAGACTTTGAACAGCTTGGAGGAGGGCACTCAAAGGGACAGAATCACTTGTTTTATTTTTGTATTACATCAAAACAGAATTTCTTTTCACTCCTGCATTTGGCAAATATTTCTCATTTTTCCAATAAAATAATGATAATCCGAGCACTGCACGATCCTGGATGCTCCGTACACATGACTCACTAAGTCCTCACAGAACTGTGTGCAGCAGAATCTATTAAGTATTGTCCCCATGGTCCAGATGAGGAACTTGGGACACAGAGGGGTTTAGGAAGGTGGGTAAGACCACACTGTTAGTAAGTAGGGAAGCTTGGCTTTGAGCCCAACCATCTGGTTCTGGGATCCAGAGATGTGGGGTTTGCCCTATTTATATCTTTCTGGTGAAGTCGACCTGAGCTCACCAAGGTCAGGCTGCCGTGAGTGCCCCGGGAGACTGGCACAAGGAGGTGGGGAGACCCTCACCTCCGGCAGCACCTCCTGCCTAGAGAAGACACGACGAAGAACTGGGTCCAAGCTGAGCATTCCTTCTCCCCTCCGGGGTACACACCAGGAATCTCAGCTATGTCTGGACTCATGACTCACCGCTTTCCTCGCAGCCAGCTCCTCCAGGGAACTCAGGCTCCTGAGTCAGTACCACACCCTTCCAGTCCCGGGAGCGCAGCAAGGAAACTGTCCAGACCGAGCTTCAAAGTCTAGGCGAGGTTCCAGGAAAGAGCAGAATGGCGAAATGGAAGCAGTTGGGCTCCAAGGACCTGCAGTTTATTCACATCATTCAATCTGATCAAAGGCTGAGAAGGTGAAACTGTCGCATTCTCTGCTCCACACCCCCACCTGTTATCTACTGACACAATCAGGGCCGGGAGGATGCTTGAGGACAGGATGGAGCTGGGGGAGGGGAGTGTTTGCTCTTACTCCACCTTGGACCTAAGGCCCCTCCCTCCCATGCTTTTCCTTGCTCTGTCCCATTTCAGGGCTTTCCTCTTCCAGCTCCTTTACAGAGAGAGTGGCCCGTGGAAGACATAGTGGGTAGTTGGGGACTTTAGGAAAGTTCTTGAAGGACCTTGACATCCAAGAGGTTTAACCTTTCCCCTCTGCTTCCCTCTACCCTCTTGTGTGGAATGCAGAGGTGAGAGCTGGAGATTCAGCAGCCTCCTTGAAACCATAAGGCAACTTGGAGGAGGAAGGAAGTCGGTGCTACGATTGGCAGATGGTCATAGGCCTTTGGGAGACCAGGCGCTTTGCCTGGGGATGTGATTATTTTTGGCGTGGGTTTACCTGCATGATGCAGAGGGAGGTGGGAGAAATCACTGTTGAAATTCAATCTGTAGGTCAACTAGGAGGGTCCGGTGGCACATCAGAGCCCCTTCTGTGCAGAGCTGCCTTTCACGTCTCTGGTATAATGTTAGGCAAGGGCTCAGGGCTGGAGAGTGGCTTCCGTGGACCTTGGGCGCTTTTGCCTTCATGGCCTCTTCCTGATGAAGAAACTGTGATGACTGTCTTGGCACAAAGATGACATCATGCAGACTGGGTTTATTGTGATATATTCATTTTCATTATATATCAGGTTTTTCTTCTGATTTGAAAATAAACTGAAACACTTTATTTTAAGAGTGTTATGGGCCCCAGACCTTGCCTGCTGTGTACCCAGTGCAGAGGCAGGCCCTGGGAGGACCTCGTTATGGAAAATGTGGGCTGGTCCTGGTCGGGGATGGGGGACGGCCTCTGGGCTGCGGGTGACCCGCAGCAGCACCTCTGAGGATGGCAGGAGGGTCTGGCCTGCCGGATGTTGCTGGTGACCCTCACGTCCGCTTTGGAAATGACAATGCGGGTTTTCAGATAAGGATTCTCAGAGCGAATTCATGTACCCTGTGCCCGTTTTCATTTCCCCATTCCTTGTTCCCCCTCCAATTGCTCTGCTTGTTTGATCGATTTGTTCAGGGGTATGGATTTCAATCTCCAATGCTAAGGTATCAAAAATATGGCACTCCTTAGAGCACAGGGAACTATATTCAGTATCTCGTAGGCCTCCACCTGTACTTGATTCCTCCCTCCTGCCCTGCTCCACTTGCAGCCCTCGGCACAGCACTGCGACCACCCCTCCCCTGAAGCAACCCCCAAATTCTAGGATTTTGCTCCTAGTGCTCCCCCAGGCCCAGTGTTGTTGGCTCCAGTTTTGTGGACCACTGTGGTGAGAAGGCCACCAGGCACCGTGATGAAGCCGCTGCTGGAGCTGAATTCTGTCTGCTGCTCACTGCACCTCCTGGCCTCAGTTTCCTAATCTGTGAAATGGGAATATGGGAGCGGTGACCACAGAGGATGGTTTTGAGATGAAAGGAGTTACTTCATGAAAAATTCTTACACAAGTGCCACACCCCAGTAAGAGTTCAATAGTATTAGCTATTATTATTGGAACTGATGCCTTTTTGCCATTTACTGACCCCCTTGTTTTTCTTAAAATCGAGATATAGATGATTTATATGCCATTTACTCTTGACCGTGGGAGCCTTTCTCTGGGCCCCAGATCTCTGCCCCCGCAGTGGCCCATCCACGGGTCTTTTCTGCAGGCCCAGGGGCAGCGTGAGCGATGGAGCCCTGGACCACTAGCGGAAAGGGATGCAATGGTCCATTTCTTCTTTTATTCACTCGTTATTCGACCAACATTTATTGAGACCTACAGAGGCAGGTGATGATAAGCAGATGTGGTTGTCAGGAGGGCTGCGGGAGGAGGGGATGCGGCTGTGCCGGGTGAGGGGAACTCCCATTTACGAGGTGGTCTCTGGTGGTCACTCTGGTGAGAAGACATTTGAGCTTGAGCAGAGATCTGAGAGGAGTACGGCTCCGTGTGTGTGTGTGTGTTGCTCGTCTTTCTCGTGCAGGTGTGTCAGCTACAGTAGAGCCCTGGCTCCCCTTCGCCAGCTGTGTGTCTGTGGGCCAGTCACTGAGCCTCTCTGATCCTCGGTATAGCATGGGCTTGGGGACCCACAATGGCAGGTTCACAGCAGCCCAGCATGGAGTCATCATCATTGCAAAGACACACTTCACTTGGTACCAGAAGTTCTCTGGGTTCAAAGGGCACTGCCCACCCCTCCGGTCCCTCCCTATGAGCCCCGTATGGGGCTGTCAAATCTGTACTTAAATCCCTTCTCTCTTTCCAGACGCAGCCTAATCCAAAGCCTCTTTTCTGGCATCTGCACATTTTGGACCTGGCTCCGCCCCTGAAGCCACTCAATCGTAGCTGGGATCATAATTACAGCCGTAATTCATTAACACTCATTGAGCAATTATTCTGTCCCCCAGACTGCTGAATTATAACACGAGCCCCAGTTTCTTCCACACCAGAGCCCTCCCAACTGCACGCACGTCACCACCTGTGTTCAAGCTCTTCCTTCTTTCCACGGTTCCTGAAAGAGGCTGTGTGCGGTGAGGTGTTTGGCAGCTCGGACCCCGTGCTGCCCTGCTCGGCATGGACTGCAGTCTTCTGATGTCCCTCTTCTCACGAGTGCCATGACCTCCCTTGGAAGGGACACTAGGCTGAGGATTTTGGCCAGCATACCCATCCGTTGGGCCTGCAGTCAGCTGCCACCCCTGCCTCTGTGTGGGGACATGTTTAAAGCCACATGTCCCTCATTTTGTATTAGAGGTGCTGACTTAGTTTTGATTTTTTAAATGTAAGTAAAATTTTGCATTCTCCATAGTTGACTCTTCTAGATTGGCCCCATGTATTCTCTAAATAGGATGTGAAGCTTCACATTCATCTGCCAGTTGGAGAGCTATCCCTTTTGCACCTTTACCAGAAGGACTTTTGGATCAGTGTAGACCGAGAGCGGAGACCTGTGGCACTCCACTAGTGACCGTCTTCAAGGTTGCCAGCATCTAACATTCTGGGGCACCTCACTGAATACAAACAGCTCACCTTGCTGCACAGGTTTCAATGATGTGGATGAAAGGACGATAAACATACAGTCCAATGTGTGATGTGACCCCATAGACAGGTGGGGCAGGTAGTGATAATTTAAACGCTCAGCCAGACTTCTGATGGGCAGCCATCCTCCCTCTCGCCCGTTCTCTCTCTCCCTCATCCTCAAACATGGGAGGCTTTGGGAAATGCTAGCTAACTCTTGGGCTGCTATTAATTGGATATTAGCAATAAGTTGCCTTAAACGTCTAGAACGTTTAAATGCTGGGTTGTAGGTGATTGCTGTTGTCGCTGTTTAACATTGTTGCATCCTCAGCGTTTGTGGGTTGGATACATTTGATTCACTTCAGATTTGCTTTTCAAGCTGGCGTGGCTGAGCCCAGCCTGACAGACGGGTCGCTGCCTGCACACGGTCCCTTTGAAGTCCCCAGAAGTGCCTGCTCAGGGTTAAGATCTGTGGAGGGAGAGGTGAGACGCAGAATGAGTGCAGACTGCCACCCAGCAGCACAAGAGGTGACTGCAGACCACGAGGTTCCCCGTGAGAAAGCGAGTCTCCCAGTCTCGTCTGCTCGTCCAAAGCGAGCATCACCTGCTGTGTGTCACCGGCTGAGTCCATCACCGGGGGTACTTGGACAGGACAAGTACGGTCACTCGGGAGGGGAATTCTATTGTCCAAGACCACATCAGATTAAAGCCTTTTAGAATCATTCAAGTACATTATTTCCAAGGGAGACAACTTTTTTGGGACCCCTTTCCCAAGAAGTTCTCCCGTGGCTGCAGGGGGTCTCACCAGGAGCTCTGCACTTGTCAGTGGTAGGAAGGAATCTGCGGCCGTGGGTACCTTAAGGGCAGCACCTGGAAAGGGGGACGGGGGTGCTGACTTTTCAGCATTTTTTGAGATGACCGTATGGAATGTCTCTTTTAATTTGCGAGTGTGGTGAATAGGGAATAGGGTTTCCAGCTTTAATTTGTTGGAAGAAGATTCAAAAATAAAACTGTATAAAAAGGTGCCTGGTGGAAAGCACTTTCTCACTGCAGTCTCCCATCCCGTTCCCACTGACCCCCCTCCATCACCCTATTCTTAGTTTCTTATGTGTCCGTCCACAGTTTCTTTATGCAAATATAAGCACATAGTTGAATGAGCCTTTTTCTTTTCTTTCCATTTTCCGCAAAAACTACCACAGGCTTTTTTTTTTTTTAACTGTGAAACCACTTTTGTGTGTGGAGAGAGTTGGCTTGCGGGCTCTGAGCACAGTGGCCCTGCGTTTTGGGGCTGCTGCGTCTCGGGGTTCCGGGGGCGCTTGGCTGAGCGTCCCTCCTCCGGTGTCGTGCGGGCGGGGTCCTGAGCTTGTCCATGTGTCTGGGCGACAGGGACAGTGAGAAGGCACCGTGTGTGGGGGCTCTGGTCCCCAGCGAAGCCCCAGGGGGCCAGCGTGGTGAGTTTCCATCACCAGGGGCAAGTGGCTCTGAGGACGTTCCCAGGGGCTGCGTCCCCATTCCCCAAGGTGACAATCTGGAAACTGGCCAAGGACCAGAAAGAAGGGCAGTGACTCCAGTGCTCTGTGCTTCATGAGAATCCCCCGGAGTCACCTTGACACCCAGCCGTACTTACAAAACAGACGGATGAGGAGACAGAGCCTGCGGATTCAGAAGGATTCATCTCAGAACGCTCCTCCCTTGCGGTGGGAGAAGGCGCCGCAGACAGCCCCGGCCGGCTTTCCACCGGCACCTACCCTGGGCCACGTCTCACCGCCGCCTCTCCCTGATTAACCCCAAATCACAGTCCCCGTTTTTCAGAAACAAAACAAGCCCTGAGTCACACAGCTAACAGAGGCCCGGGCCAGCCGGGCAGCAGCCACGCCGGCCTCTCCGTGGACAGTTGTCCTGATGGCAGCCCCCCGGCCTACGTGGCCTCCCAGGATTTACCCTTGAGCACCCATGGGGTTAGGGGGTGGACAGCAACACGGAGGCCCAGGGTGGCCGTGTGTCCAGAGGGATGGCAGGCTGGTCGGGAGCCTTCCACGGAGGCCCTTCCCGCTGGGGGCTGTTAGATCAGCAGCAAGGTTTTTGAGCTGGTTGGAATTCCATGCTTTTAACACCTTTACTTGGACTCCGTCGTAGCACAGACGTCGCCACGGATGGAAGACAAGCCAATGGCAGATGTTTGTTAAGAAAGAAACTTGTTTTCAGGGGGAAGGGGATGGGCAGAGTAAATGACAATGAAAGTGTGTAGGAGCCCGGCTTTGTGAGTCACCGTTTGGGGCCTCTGCATGTGTAACGGGTTGAGTTGTGTCTCCCCCAAATTCACATGTTGCGGTCCTCCCCTCCTAGTAACTCAGAATAAGGCCTTTTCTGGAACTAGTGTGATTAGAGATGGAGCTAGTTAAAGATAAGGTTGTACTGGAGTGGGGTGGGCCCTAGGTCCTGGTGGCCGGTGTCCTTACAGGAAGGGGACATTTGGGAGATGGGCACACTGGGAGAACGCCATATGCAGGTGGGGTCATGCAGCCACAAGCCAAGGAACCACCCGGAGTGAGGAGGGAGGCTGGGAACAGGTTCTTCCCTGGTGCCTTCAGAGGGCGTGTGGCCCTGGGACGCCCAGATCGCAGACGGCCAACCTTCAGAACCGGGAGGGAATACGTTTCTGTGGTTTGAGCCCCCTGGTCTGTGGCATTTTGTGAGGCCAGCTCTAATAAGTGAACACAGTGCACATCCTTAAAAGATGCTGAAGGAGGCTGCTCCGAGCAGGGCTCCACCCGGGTCCAGCTCAGCAGAGATTCACCCTCAAAAGACATCTGCTGGTGGCGGATGAGTGGGTGGCGCACACAGGCCATCATGTTTTATTTAAGTGAATAAGATGTTCTCACTTTGTTCTAACTTTTCCTGAACTGCTGAAATGCGGAGGCTCAAACACAGAATTTGGTTTTTACATTTGCTTAATTTTTTTTTTAAAGGAAAGAAAAGGGGAAAAGTGCTTCATCTTTGTATGTAGTGGGATTGATGCTCCATCCAGTAAGGAGGACACAGTGTGTGTCCCCTTAGGGGCCTGTTTGGGGCTGTCCCCCACCCCACCCCGTAAGGCCCACCACGGGGCCATGGCCTCCACGTGCACGTCACACCAAGAACCTCCCCAACAATCGGAACTGTCACCCACAGTGTCGTTTCCCGGCTCCTTTCCCTCCTGCTGGGGTCCACACGCATCCCTGCAGATCACACTTCACAGAGTGAGGGCAGAGGCTCCCCGGTGGCTGGGAAGTCACGTTTTCTGTGGGGACTTTTTTCCTAGTTATTGAACAAGGGTGGCAGTGAGCCTAACCTGTAAACATGGGTTTGACAAGCAGTTCAGAAAAACAGGAACCATCAATTCATGAGAACTTAAAGAAAAAAATAGTTTAAAGAACTGAGAAGTTGCCACATTATAGTGAAAGAATAGTCAGGTTTGGGAAATGACAAAAGTGAGCAATTTTCACCTCGAAAACCCAGTGGAATCAGTTACACAAGATGTAACCACACACAAACACAGGCATTTCTTATAATATAAGAGCATTTACAGGCAGGAGGCTTCTTTCAGTGTTTCATGGAAAGTTATTTTAGTCGCAGGGGTAGCCTTCACAATGAGTATTCGTCAAGAGAGTGAAACCTTGACTTCAAAGTCAGGAGACAGAGGAGCCCAGACTCAGAACAGAAGGTGACCGGCTGGGTGGGTGCCCACGTGCACAGCCTCAGCCTCGGGCACCGGGTGCTGGCGGGGATGTCCCTGTGACTGGGCGGGGGCGACACCCACCGCTGGGACCCCCCAGGTGGCTACAATTTGCTACAAGTGCCAGCTTTTAAATTTTTAATTTTTTTTTATTGTAAAATTGAGGGTATGATGTGAAATAAAGGGAAAACTGGGTATAAAAAATTCTGTATTTTGCCTCCTATGTGTGGTCAGCTCACCTGGCAAGTTGTGTACAACTGGTCTCTCTTCAGATGGCTCAGCATTTATGGATGTCTTTCAAATGTGCTCTCCTTGCTGAAACATTTTAAGAGCATGAATTTGATAAAATTGTAGCTATACATTGAAAAAAATAGTAAAGGATTAAACCCAGCCTTCAGAAATATTGGTTTTAAAAACAAATGTATAAACTAGTAGATTATTCTGAGAGAGTTGGTTCAAAGGCGAGATCTGCGGCCTACTAACAGTTCTTTTAAAAATTGCCTGTCATATTCCTTCCCTCTTTTTTCTTCTTTCTTTCCTGCCTTCCTTATCTCCTGTTTTCCTTTTTTGTTGTTGTTCTATAAGATCTCTTCAAATATTCTGAGTTTTACACCTTTTGATATATAAACTGCAAATATTTTCCCCCAGTCTGTTGCCTTGCCTTCCCACTCTTTACCATCCTTTTATTTTACAGAAATATTTAATTTTTATGTATTCCAACCTGGTATTATTTTCCTGACACCCAGGCTTCAGCTTGCTTAAGACGACTACTTCCACCTCCAGATCACAACAATATTCTCATGTAGTTTTTTCTTACGGTGTTTTATAATTGTATTTTCGAGGTTTGAAAATACCAAGTCCACGGGGGTTGATTTTTGTTTATGATTTGAAGTAGGGAGCGTGGTCTAATTTTTCTCTGAGTGGCCAGCCATTTTTCCTAGCACCTTTTAATAAGCAGTTCACTTTTCCTGCTGGAAATAAATTTTAAGTGTATGTGTCTTGTGTTGGAGGAACTGAAAGGCGTGGCAGAGGTGATTTGGGTTGGACTGTGGGATTGAGTGCTTTGACACAGCACCCTTTCAGATATCCTGTGATTTCAGGGCTGAGGGATGGAGGGAAACTCAGATCTTATAGAGAATTAAAGATAGAAACAGGGAGGGGGGAGGGCAGAGGGACCGTGATCGCAGTGCGGGGATGGAAGAGCCCCAGCAGAGGAGAGAAGATGTCAGGGAAGCTTGGAATAAATGGGTCCAGGGGGGCAGTCAGCTCAGAGAAACGCTCAGGGCAGACTCAGGCCCGGCCGGGCCGGTTCCCAGGGAGAACTCGTGAGCGCTGGCAGCATCAGGGTGTGATGGGAGTCTGCGTACTGAGAAAATCTGACCTGAATTGTTGAAAAGTAGACATGTTATCCAGGTAGAAAAGAAGCCTGATTTTTCTGGGGCCAAAAGTAACAGATCAGTGAAAATAACCTCAAGACTAGGAATGGACACAACCTGTAAGAGAGAGCCTGACCCCACTGACACAGGCGGTAAGAGTCAAACCGGAGGATCAGAGGGGCTGCCGGGTCTGCTAAGGGCTTGAGCGAGTTGGGTGGCGATCTGGGGCTGGCACCCAGAGGGCCGGCCTGAGCGCCCCCTTTCAAAAACGTCTTTCTGGGAGGCTGTCTTGACTTCTGTCTGTCTTGACTTCGGGTGACACCATTAAGTCCCCAGCACTCTCGCTTCTGGGTCCAGGGCAGAGGTGGGCTGGGCCAACCTCGTGGGTATATGACCCATGCAGTCAGGTGGGGTCCTGTGCTCAGAAGGGCGGCACTTGGCTTAATGTCCTGCCGTCACCGTCTTGAAATTCTTAATAGTTTTTGAACAAGGTGGCCGTACATGTTTGCTGGGCCCCACATGTTCTGAATTTGAATCTGGACAAAAGGAGGGTCCCAGCACCTGTCCTGGGAGCCCAGCCGTCGCTCGCGGACCTGCGCACGGTACCGCAGGGAACCCCTGCCCGGAGACGGGGCCGGTGGGGGGCGAGCTGTGCTTGTCTCTTGTGACTTGGACTCCTCACGGCTGCTTTCTGTAACAGCAGATCCTGATTTATGAAATGTGGCTTGAAAGCAACTCACAGAAATGAAGGGGAAGGGGTGGGGACAGAATTTGCGGTGAAATTCTGCCCCCATTAAAGAACCTCCAGCCACATGACTCGCTGCACTCGGGCTGTGTGTTCTGTGTACTAGAAGGACCCGGAGAGAGAGAGGCGGCCAGCAGGAGGCCCAGGCGCCCTACTGAACGGATGGCTCAGACGTGCACTTCTGCTGAAAGGGCTCGCAGAACTCAAGAGCCCAGGGCCTGGAGGGACTGGTCGTAGGAGACCTCTGTCCTGATCTCAGACACGCTCCAGCGGGTGGAGCTGTCGGACACGGTTTCCAGTTGACCCACTCATCCCTGGGGAGCCCTTGAGATGAAAGGAATCGTGTTTTCTGTCCGGGATTCTCTCGACACCCAGCTGTGTCCTGCTGCTTTCTGGTCTTGCCTGTGCAGGGGGCCTCAGCCTTTGGGAGTGAGAACACCAGACGGATATTTCTGGACAGTACCCGGGCATTCAACTCAGGCACCCCTGCTTGGGGGACACTTGCGGTCAAGTTGTGAAGAAGGGAGCAGGGGGCGTGATGTCCACCCATGTTCCTGTCCCGATTCTCCTAAACCTAAGCCCCTAATGCAGTCAGAGGGGTTCTCCTTGTGGGCGTCACAATCAGGTTCTGACCGCTGAGAGCCTGCTGAGGTCAGCCCACTACGGGTCCTTGGAATCTTGTAGCTCGACCAGCATGGTGGCCCCTGAAATGAAACACCCAGAACATCCGGCTGCAGAGGCCCCCATAGAAAGCAGAAGCTTCGAAAAACTTCTTCTCTGCTGTCTTCATGTTCAGGCCACCTGTGGGTCATAATGTGACAATGGAGGTGAGGATGTAGATCACAATAAACGCTCTGCCCCCAGAGAGTCTATAGTCAAGTATAGGATGGGAAAATCTGGGTTGATCCAGGAGAAATGTGTCTATTTTTTTTTTTAACTGCAGGACTTCTCAGAGCCTTTGGTCATACTTTGTAAATATCCACAATGGCATAAAATAGGTAGCATTAATATTAAATGTAGATGGTGGGGAAACTCTCCCCCCTTTTATTGCTTGGAGAATTTCATGAAACCAGGGTTCCAAAGAATGTAATTTGGGCTAACCCATTTTAAGTTATAGAAGACCAGAAAGAAGATATTAGTATGAGCCGGAAGGTGACATTGGGATGGAAGTTAAAAAATCGGAAAAGATCCCCATTTCAGAGGAGTGGCATGGTAAGAGGCAGAGCAGGGCTGGCTGAGGAGGAAAAGGAGCCTGGACGTGTTAGAGCCTTGAGTGGCAGACCACGGTGCCGGGCCCTTCACCTGCAGGTGGTGTGTGTGTGTGTGTGTGTGTGTGTTGAGTAGAGGACAGGATGATGAAGCTAGGAAAATGACCTTCTGGGGAGAACTAAAAACTACTGGAGATGCCTCTTGGAAGGCACTCGGCCCAGAAGCTCGGCGGGCGTGGCCAGGAGGGAATGACTGGGCCATGGCAGGGCGGCAGCCAGGCACAGGAGAGGCACGATCAAGACAGAAGGGGCAGCAGGGAGAAGTGGCTGAGTCGTGAAACTCCAGGCCTCCCATGTCACCACTGACGTTCGAGAACTCAGAGCAGAAGGTAACACCTGCCTGTCTGTGCAGATGGGTCAAGAGTGTGACTGCGACCACGTGAGGGTGGGCACGGGGTGCAAGTAGTCTCTCTCGCCCAAGCATCAAGACGGTTACAGAGGGGTTCCCCCCTTTCCCTCGTGTGCGTTGGCTGAGCATCATCAATGACAAACGGGAGCACCTGTGTGTCAGGTGTGCGTCGTGGCAACGCGCACTGCCGATCCCCGCATGTGGCCAGCTCTTTTGGCTGGTTGTCTGCGTGAAGACCGCGGGGTGACCCGGAGAATGCGGGGTGGACGCTGAGCGCTGCTGGTCAGGAAGTGCGGTCCCGGATCGGATTAGGTAACACGCACTTCTTAAGGCCTCTTCCAATTGGATCAGGCTCTTTTGAAGCGAAGGAATTTCTTGCTGTTTGGAACCAGCAAAATCCACTGCTCACGGAGCTGCCTGTCTTGGAATCTCACAAATTTGCACACTGATGCTGTCAATAAAGGACTAAGTAGATCATTTGAACAAGCCCTGTGGCTTCAAAGTCACAGGTTCTGGGGCTTAAAGTTCCTGCAGAAGACAAAGAGCACTTGAGGAATAATATCTCCTAGACCAAGGGCTTATGTTTGGATCAAATGCAGCACCTCCAGACCGTGTCCCGGCGAAGTTCCCTCGGCCTCTGTTCCCTGTCTGTTCCCATCTTACCGCTCCATCCCGTGCACACAGTTATGTGTGAACACGCTCTGTGTGCCCTCGTATGCAGACACTGGGACCCTGCAATGTTAATCCCTTCTCATCAAGGCATATAAATGGGACAGGCCGATGGAAGGGCTTTAGTACTTAGAAGGGCAGACACGATCATCTTACATTATCAAGAACACCAGAATATACCCTGGGACATATTTCTGCATGGCAATGAGGAAGTGATAAGATTTGAATGAAGTGAAAACCCACAGATATTTTAGTCAGCACCCTAGGTTCTGATGAGGATGTAAAGAATTTTGGTGGAAATGATTTACAGAGAAGCATATGTATCTATGCTGGAGGGGATTGGGCCGTGGGAGCTGGAGGTCAGTGGGGTTGGGGTTAGGAGAACCACTGAGCGCTGGGACCACGGTGCTTGCAAAGGAGGGGGCGTCTGGACCAGGCCTTGAGAGGCAGGTGGATTTGGACGTGCAGTGGTGATGACAGAAGGCTGTCCCAGGTGCAGAGGCCAGCAGGTGCCGGGGCACGGAGGTGGGTGAGTCCAGACTGTGCCTGGGGGGGGGGTGTTGGGGGTCGTTTGGCTGGTGCAAGAGTGCAGGGAGTGGCCTCGGCAGGGAGGGTGAGTGTGTTCTGATCAGGCCTACTGCCACATAAATATGCAAATGAGTACAGCCCTTCACCCCGAAGCTCTCAGGACACACACTCTGCCCAGGTTGACTTTGCTCCAAACAGGGCTGAAATTCCTTCAGAGGACTCCGAGCTGTGGAGAACCACAGCGGAACAAGCTCGCCGCCCCAGCTGTGACCCAGCCAGGCCCCCACCTGGCTGACTTCACCTGGCAGTTTCTAAAATCTCTTACACGGAATTTGTCACTCCATTAAGCAGTCAGAAAAAGCACGGTGGGTCCCCAGAGCTTTTCCAAAAGAAGAGCTTGAAAACCGAACCATAAGCAGCCCGCACTGTGACTTCCAAACCACAGGGTTTATTTGAATTATCTACTTAGTCCTTTATTAACAACCTCGATGTGCAAATTTGTGAAATTCCAGGACAGGCAGTTCCATGAGCAGTGGATTTTGCTGGTTCCAAATGGCAAGAAAATGCCCTCGTTTAAAGACCCAGATCCATGGGGAATATTCTTTGTTAATGTGTTACAGCGTGACTGTGGCTCCCAGTTACGTAGCCGAGGTCTTTCTCTTTGGGATGCTGGGCTCAGCGTGGATTCAGTCGCTTCTCCACACCCCTCTCCAGCCACCTTGGTGGGACGTGTGTGTGCGTGTGCCTCTGTGTGGTCGGTGTGGCCGTCCTGGCTGTACACGGTAGTCCTCATTGTTTAGAAGTCCGCTGGGAGGGCATGACTAAGTTTTGTGAAATCAAAGTTCCCAAGCTGGCTGAGACCTTGTGGGTTGAGTGTCCTCTGAGTGCTTGCAGGCCGGCGCTGCTTCAGTGGTGCGTGGCAGGCCCAGGAGATACAAAACCTTGCAAATGTTTGTAACTAAGTAGAAAACCCAAAGTGGGTTTGAAATGTGCAATACTTTGCTTGGGCCGCCATGACAAAATGCCACAGGCTGGATGGCTTAGCCGACAGAAGTTCATTTGCTCACAGTTCTGGAGGCCAGAAGTCCAAGATGATGGGGTGGGTAGGTCTGGTTCCTTCTGAGGCCTCTCTCCTTGGCTTGCAGTCACCGCCTCCTCGCTGTGTCCTCCATTGTCCCTTTTCTGTGCCCGAGCACCGCTGAGGTCTGTCTGTGGGTCTTATCCCCCTCTTCTTATGAGGACAGTCATACTGGGTCAGGGCCCACCCCTATGACCTCATTTTGCTTCTTTAATCAACTCTTTAAGGCCCTGGATCTTATTCTAAGGTCCTGGGATGGGGGTTAGAATGTCAACATATACATTTTAGGGGAATGCAGTTCAGCCCATTTTTGATGATGTGTTTAAAACACTCACTTCCATGTATTGATCTTGCTGATGGAGGAATGATGCAGCCGGTAGGCAGGGTGAAATGTTTGGCCAGTTGACATCTTCATTCTGGATTATGAAGACAAAATACATCCACCTTTGCATTCTTCTCTCTGGCTCCCGTGCTTTAAGTAGCAAATTCGCAATTCTGCTAGCCGGAGTGTCAGATCTCTTTCTGGTTTCAAAGAGTCCACATTCATCTCCGTAAGTTGTGACCCATGGCCAGGTGGGATGTGATTCTCATGCTTGTGGGAGCACAGGGGCTCCCGGCGTTTGGAGCAGGACTCTGTCTTCCCCTGACGTGGCCCCACCACCTGCCTAATGGCTTGACCTTTTTGGTCCCCCTGACAGAAGGCAGCTCTCAGGGTCAGGCAGGCCGCTGACCGGTTCAGCTCCTCCCCCTGAGACCTGGTGGTTCCCCGACGCAGCCTCGGACTTCCTGCTCCCGGGCAGGTCTGTCCCATCACAGGGAGGCTTCTGTCTGGCCCACCTTCCATGGTTCTTCTCCACACACGTTTCAAGTTCAAATTGGACAGGCTCGTCCTCCAAAGGGTTGGCTGTCTTTGGTGGTACTTTGATGGTACTTCTCTGCTCAAGAATTATCATTCTTATTTTCCTTTGCAATTTTCGATATTAATTCCTCTCACGTTTTATTCACATAGGAATTCACTAAGGTGAGGACCAGGTAGAGAAAAGGAATATCTGAATAAGTAACTTAGGCTCTCACTCCCAGACTTTTTATGTGTATGCTCTTAAATAAAATCCACTTGGCCTTTCCCTTGAGAGTTGGTTCTTTTGTCACTGAAGTCCCACAGACCAGGGTTTGGGTGTGGGTCTGTTGCCCACTGCTTGCTAGTCATGTGAGTTACGATCATTCAGTTTGCATCCTTAAGTCTCAACATCCTCATCTGTAAAGTGGAGGTAAATGATCACACCCGTCGGAGGCTGCTGCCAGTGTTAAATGTAAAACCATGGCAACGCGGGGCTGGGCACCGAGTAGGTGCTCAGAAAATGTCAGCTACCAGTATTTTTAATCTTATCTTGCACTCGCTGTGGCATTTCACACAGATGTTTACTCCTCCCCTAGGCTCACCTCAGGGCTCGAGAGGGTGCAGTGATCATCTCGTACAACCCTGTCTGTATTTCTTTTTTGTTTGTTTTTCACAATTCATCCTGATCATTTATTTATTTGTTCAATTGGAGTACATTCAGTTTACAATGTTTGTCCGTTTCTGGTGTACAGCATAATGTTTCTGTCATATATATATATATTCGTTTTCATATTCTTTTTCATTATAAGTTACTACAAGATATTGAATATAGTTCCCTGTGCCGTACAGTAGAAACTTGTTGTTTATCTATTTTATCTATAGTAGTGTGTATCTGCGAATCTCGAAATCCCAATTTATCCCTTCTCACCCTCTTTCCCCCTCTGGTGACCGTATGTTTGTTATCTATGCTTGTGGGTCTGTTTCTGTTTTGTAAATAAGTTCCTTTGTGTCTTTTTTTTTTTTTTTTTTTTTTTAGGATTCCACATATAAGTGGTATCGTGTGGTATTTTTCTTTCTATTTCTGGCTTACTTCACTTAGAATGATGATCTCCAGGTCCGTCTATATTGCTGCAAATGGCATTGTTTTCTTCTTTTTTTATTTATGGATGAGTAGGATGTCACTATATAAACATATCACATCTTCTTTATCTGTCGATGGACATTTAGGTTGTTTCCACATCTTGGCTATTGTATATAGTGCTGCTGTGAACATTGGGGTGCATGTGTCTTTTCGAATTACCGTCTACACCTCTTGACTCTATAACATCTCCTCCAATGACCAGAGGTCAGGCCGTCTTCTAATGGCTGGAAGGTTCTGGTTTTCAATAAGCCTGTCCACTGAAAGTTTGCTGACTTCTGATCTACACTACCTCGCACAGAGCACTTGGATCCATCTGTTTTCCCGTCCCTCTCACGTCCCTCTGAGACATTCCCAGGCCCAGAGTCCTTCCCAGCCCGTGAGCACATCCCGTCCCTGGCTGGTCACTTGCCTCTGAATATTCACAGCTGCTTACATTCTCCTAAAACTGTGGGTATTTGATGCTTCAGGTGAGGTCCGGTGGGCTGAGAGCAGAACCCACAACGCACCCACCTTACAGGACCCGAGTAGCTGCCTGGGAGCCCTTTGCTTCGCTGGTGGCCATGTTACACTTTGTTAGCATTGCACTTATTATTAACACCATCTTCTAAGATTTTTTTTTTCCTCTTTAATTTCTACTGCAAAAGACAAGTCTGCTATACTCTAAACTTAGGAGTTAGGGGTTTTTTTTTGCAGCCCAAAACACAGAGCCTAGTGCTCCCTGTACTAAACTCTATTTTGTAATCTGTAAGCCATTATCCTATCTCAAAAAAATCTTCTGATACTCTGTTTGAGTTGATGAATCCTGCCAGGGCGAGGGGCACCAGTAAATCTGACAAACATGCTGCCTGTGTTGTTGTCAAGTCACTGAAGAAGACTGGACAGGTTGGGGCCGAGGATGGAGGCCTGGGTCATGACTGGAGGGAGACGGCCCTCCAAGAGACGCCAGTTAGAGTTCTTGGGTCAGTCAACTAACTGTGACATGACTACGCTTATGACTGGACACACTTCTCCATCTGGCGTCTAGGATTTCCTTGCCAGGTGTCTTGCTGAAGTTGACACAGGCTACTTACACATTCCCTGGATTTACCAGTGTGCCCCTGCCACGGGAGGAGGGGATCAGCCTTGGCCTCACGATCTTGGCTGGCTCCTGGGGACTCACCACTTCCTTTTCTAAGGTCTTCTAAAGCGTCATTTTTGACATTTTAGAATCTTTCCCAGGGCAAACATAAGATTCAGGATTTATGGGGTCAACGTCTTCCCTTTGTGGCCACCAGAATTTCCCATGGTGGCTCTAAGAGCTCATCTCCTGGCTGCTGGGCTACAGGTCGCTGTGGCAGGAGGGGGACCCAGCTGTCATCATCCAGGTGCCCTTTGACCATCTCCACCTCCACCCTGAGCCTCAGTTGCCTCCCAGGCTGAATACTGTCCTTGGGATGGTTAATTTTGTGTGCCAACTTGGCTGGGCCAGAGTACACAGGGATTTGGCCAAACAGTATTCTGATATTTCTGTAGAGTTATTTCTTAGGTGAGAATAACATTTAAATCTGTAGACATCAAGTAAAGCAGATTACCCTCCTCAATGTGGGTGGGCTTTGTCTAATCAGTTGAAGGCCTTAATAGAAAAAGATTATGATTCCTCCAAGAAGAGGGGATTCTGCTAACAGACTGCCTTCAGACTCACACTGCAGCTCTTCCCTGCCTGTTGGGCCACCCTGTAGATTTTGGATTTGCCAAGCCTCCACAATCACATAAATCAATTCCTTAAGATAAAGCTATCTTTTTCTCTGTCTTCTCTGTCTCTCTCTCCCTCTCTCTCTCTCCCTCCGTCCCTCTTTCTCTCTATATCTATCTATCTATCTATCTATCTATATATATAGATATAGATTCTGTTTCTCTGGAGAATTCTATTGCAGTCCTCTGCCCAAGATTAACATATTTTGACAGAAAAGACAGATAAGAAAACAGAAGATCTGCTTTCTTGCACAACACAAGCTCTTCCATTTCTCTGTAGGGCACTGAAACTTGTGCCTTTCTGAGAACGTTCTGCCAGGGCTCTGTGGAGTCTGCTTAACAACATGAAGTGAGCACCTACTGTATGCTGGACATCGGCTCCCCTTCCCACCATCTTTCTGTATTTTATGTCTTCAATGATTATGTTCTTTCAGGAAATCATTGATGTTAGAGTCTGAAATATCTTTCCTATCACAAAGAAGGAAGTCCCATCGATTTGATGGGGCATCAGTGTCCAAAAGCATCAGTCATTTCCCAGCTTTGCCCGAGCTGTTTGGCGGCTTCAACCCTCTGCCTCAGATACCCTGATGGTGAGTTAATGTAAGTCCCTAAAGAGGTGTTGCCCTTAATTGAGCTCAGGTTGGCCAAGTCCTGGAACAAGCTGTTTGTTCAAATCTCAGACACAGTTATTCACAGAAGGCAGGTTCCAGGGCAGGTCCCCGGGTCCCCATGAAAGCTTGTTCACCCTCCCTGGGGTGAGCCTGAGACTAGGTCATCTGACATTCCTCTAACTTTGAACCCCAGGACTTCACATTCCTGACAAATGTATATGAAGGCCCACGTGTGTTCCTACTGGGATGCAGGGACCCTTCTCCTGCCACTGCATCAGCCCACAGCTGTTGAGGGTCGACCTCAAAGCTCCCCGAGGAAGAAGGAAGGGAAGGGAGATGGCAAACTTCCCCTGCAGAGTGGGAAGGAGACCCAGATTCTCAGATTCCATCCAGGGGTAAGGAAGGGACGCGGGTTCTGTGCGAGGACACTGGGGAGCGTCCTGAGCCAAGGTCAGCTCCCCCTTCTCCCCCAGGTATCAGCTACTTTTATTGACAGAGCTAGTGGAGAACATGGTTTTCTTTGTGGAAACAATGAGGTCCCTAATCTCACGTCCCAGAACTGGCCAGATGTGTCCACACAGACCAGGGAAGGGAAGGCCATTCTTGAGTAAAGTGTTCAGAAGTTGGACAAAACTTTTCCCTCTGGTTGTTTTGTTCCCCCTTAGATGCACAGGTGGTCAGAAACAAACGCCTTGAGTTCTGCCTGTTCCGGTACCTCGGGCAAGTCAGTCTCTCTAAAGTCTTGGTTTTATCGCCTGTAACTGGAGAGAGACCCCATCCCTTGGTTCCGCACCTGCTGCAGGGAAGGTGCTCGGGCCAGGCGGCTGGCAGGGCATTAGTGGACAGCCCTGGGGACCTTCAGCTGTGCAGCTGCAGCTCTGCTCAGCCTGGCTGCAGTGCCCAGGACTTTCCACGGAGACAGAAACAGCCTCTACATTTGCTCAGAATCCCTTGCAAGGAAAGGTGGGCTTTGTCTCGCCTTACATCTTGATGGGTCTCACAGCGAAGGCTGGAGGGTGTCACCCTCAATGGGGACCAGCTTTAAGCTGAGTGACAAGTCACCGGAGGATTTCTTTACTGCTTGGGGCTTTCCGAGAAGCGTCTGTGCTTCGGTAGTTTTTGTCTTATAAAAGTTTCCCACCTGCAGTGGGGTTTATAATTATTTAAGAGCTTTTTATAAACGAACTAGATTTCCTTTGCACTCAGGATAATTTACAGAGTCATCAGTCACTTCGCTGCAGCTGGGAGCTTCACACAAGCCCTGCAAATGCACCTTGAAAATGAAACCGAGTGTAAGTGGGAACGAGGAAGCCTGCCTTTGAGGGAAATAGAAATGAATGTCCTGCAAATGTTTCCTCCTGTGTATCTTCTGAAAGAAAACCTTGACATTTTTCAGAAAAAAAAAAAAAATCCTAAATCGTTCACCAAGATTATGTGAATCTCATATATGAAACATTAAGGATTGCAGTTTGGAAGAATCATTCTGGTCTAAAACTCATGTTAATGTACCCCTAAATGAATTATTTAACATAAACGTACCAGAAGGCGTGCCTTCCTGACACCTCCTCCCCGCTCTAGATTTTACCAACACTGTTTCTGCTTGGGATTTTTTTTTCTTTCTTTTTTTGTCAAATCACTTGAGTTAAACTGCAAATGAATCACACATAATGCAGACAAAAAAATGACTGCACTTCCCAATTTCGAGAACGTGACTTGAACGTGAACGAGGCGTTTGTTTTCCTAAACCCCGGGAGACCCAAGGATTCTAGAAAGAGTCAGCACACAGCACCAGTTGCCTCCTTCCCTGGATTTGTGTAATTCCTGGCACGTGCCTCTTAATGCTCCATTTATGTCAGAAGTTTGCTCTCAGCCTAAGGGCTTTCTTCCTGCTCCTAATCCATTACTTTATATTCACGATTGCCCTTCTGAAAGGAGAATCTTGTTTCAAGATTGCACCTGGGCAATTTAAAGTAAATATGATGCAAATACTCAGTTGGCCTTGCGTGTACTTGAACTTCAGAGTGAAGAATGAGTATGTAAGCCTGGGAAGGGGGTGGGGGGGGGAGTGGGCAGGGAAAATCATTTGCATAGTGGTGTTTGCTGCCGGGTGAAACTGAAACCCCGGCTGTGTGGGTGGGGCCTTGTTTCCTAACGTCAGCGCCCTCGCCCACGGTCGCCCCCGCCGACACATGATGCCCCGCAGCCGCCCCCCAGAGGCGGAGGGGTGGCCGGGCGTGGGGGCCGGGGCACCAAGTGTGAAACCAGAATCAACACCTGGAGCTGGGCGGGCTGTGGGCTGCCTGGTCCCACCCCACCAAGAAACACACATCATCGTTCTTCCCTCAGGCGTTGTTCGAACTTGCCTCCGTGGGGTCTCATCTCGTGGGACAGGGCGAGTCTTGAAAAAGCGGGGAGACATCATTTTTAGAGAGCTGCTGCTGCTGCTTCTCCCCTCCCCCGGGGAGTCCATTTCTGAGTCCAGAGCCTGACACCAGAGGGTCAGGGTAGCCCAAGGCAATCTCTTTCCTAGAGAAAAGTTTAACCCTCGGAGGGTCATAGAGGATGCTCCCTGGACCAGCCATCTTTCCTCTGCCCAATTTGTGTCTCAAATGCTGCGTGGCGGTAGTTTGGGTTCGTAGTTGTCTGAGAACGATATGATCTTGTATTTTCTGTCGCTTTTGGCTAGCTAATGTCTCTGTGCCGCAAGGTGAGTTTAGGGGGATAACACCAGAATGGTTTCATACTGGACTGACTTGCTCTTGGTACTCGATTTTCCACCGTAAAATGTACACTCCTTACAGGAGTTGTGGGACTGGAAGCCTTTTGTAGCCGTGTTTCTTTTTGCTCCGTCTTCAGCCAGTAGTTAGCTGGTACCCTTGCTAGTGGACAGGGAGGTGATGTTCCCCCGGAGGAAGGGTCCCACCCTGGAGGTCTTGGACCTTGTAATGTTCTTAGAACCTCTGAATTCCACCTGCGTTCAGCCAGTAACTAACAGCCCTGGCATGTACATATTCTATGATTAAAGGGCTTTTTTAATGTATATGATATGAATTCTTTTATGTTCCTAGCTAGACTCATTATTTTTAAAAAATTACCAGATAATAAAAAGATAACTAGGACCATAATGTGTGTGAGCGGGTGGTGACTCAGGCTGAGGAGCTGAGTGTCCCAGCCTGGACAGGGGTTTTGGTTCTGGCCAGGAGAGCCACGCATTACCAGGAAAAGTTTTCTCCAGCAGTTTTCAGCAACAAACTTTGGTCACTGTTCGTTTGGCCCCGGGATGAACATCATGGAACTAATTTCCATACTTCCATGACGGGTATAGCTTTTCACCATCAGCTTATTATTCAAAAGTATTTATTTTCTGGAACATTGAAAAAGAAGGCAATTTACACGTGTGTGATTGTATTAGGCCTTCGTGGGGTGTTTGCACCAAAAACCTGTGGATGAGGCCAAAAGCCAGGAGCAGGAGGCTTTGTTTCGTTAACTTAAACGTTTTAATTGGCTGTGTTACTTTTCTTGTAACGTCTTGGAAGAAGGAGGAAAAACCAGGTTTAAAACTAGAATTGGGTCATCATCTATGTTTAAGGTCCATAAATATTACCTAGATGGTTATTATGTCCTCGGTTCTATGCCACCCTAAGGAATAGTGCCTTTGCCTTTGGGAAAGTTCACAGTTTGGAAGGACAAACAGTTGTGAAAGAGTGTGATATTAACATCCTTGTTTCCCAGGGGCCAAGTGTGTGCCAGGCTCTGGACCAGGTTCATCCTGTGAATGAGTTCATTTCTTCCTCACACAATCCAAGAAAGAGGTCCTATTACGAACCCTATTTTACAGAGGAGGAAGTTGAGGCCCAGAGAGGTTAAGTAACTTGTCCAAGGTCACACAGCAGGCAGGTGGCAGGGCCTGGATTTGAAGCCAGACAGTGGATGCCAGAGTGCATACCACACAATGAATGAAGCCCTCTGGGAGCACGGAGGAGACCTCTGAGGGTTCTGTCTGCAGGCGTCCAGGGCGTGTTCAAAGAGCAGTTGACGCTTTGCTCAGCCAGGAAGGGTTGGGGTGCTGGCGTGGTTGTGTTGGATAAACACATCAGGTGGCTTTTCCTGCTAATGACAGTAGAAGAGAAGCGTGACAAGGCCATTTGTTCTCACCCAAAGAGACACCCCATTCTCAAGGGCCCTGGCGACTTTTCATCTTCTCAGACCTCACTCCAGGGTTGCTTAGTTCATGCTGGTGAGCATGCTGCCCCACAGAGCAAGATGTCACTTCTCACACACGTCATCTGGGGCGTACAGTGAGTAAAACTATAACACTGAAGAGACTATTTCATCCAGATGTGCTGACTAGGGATTTCAGTCGGTACTAGAAAGCCTCCTGGTGAGTCGTGAAAAAATCAGATTTTGAAACGTTCTGACGAGGTGATATTCACCTAAAGGATGCAGAGCCAGGCTGTGGAGAAGCCAGGCGCCCCTCCTGCCCTTCGGTGGCTTAGTTGGAAAACTAAATATTCATTTGGTGCCTACAGTGCCCAGCCTTGCACTGGGACAGTGCACAGGCCAATTAAGGCAGGGGAATAATAATGCGTAGGGAGGCGTGCTTGGAGCCCAGCGCTGGTGTGGGTGAGGAGGAAGTCCTGCATCCTCCTGGGTGAGCAGTGGGAACTTATCTGCCCGAGAGCAGTGACTGTGTTTTATCCATTTTTGTCTCCTTCCCGTCCTTTCCCCTTCTCCCTCACTGCCCTGTATCCCATGGTATCTTGTGGGTGCTTGTTATGGGCTAAACTGTGTCCCCCACCAAGTTCATATGTTGATGTCCCAACCCCTGGTACCTTAGAATATGACTGTATTTGGTGATCTTTAGAGAGGTAATTAAGGCAAAGTGGGGTCGTTCAGATGGATGCTAATCCAACATGACTGGTGTCCTTAGAAGAAGAGGAGCTTAGGACACAGACCACGTGAGGGGGGACCACGTGAGGACACAGTGAGAAGGCAGCCATCTGTAAGCCAAGGGGAGTCCTCAGAGGAAACTCAGCTTGCCAACACCTTGGTCTCAGACCTTTGGGCTCCAGGATTGTGAGAAAATACATTTCTGTTGTTTAAGCCCCTCAGTGTGGGCTGCTTTGTTATGGTGGCTCGAGCAGATTGATACAAGTGCCCTGTGCATTTTTTTGTTGAATAAAACCATGGAGAGATAGATGGAAGAAAGAAACTGCCCCTTGCATAGCTGGGGTAGTAGCAAACCAGAGAGGTCTTTCTCAACCTGGGCAGAGGATTTGAATTTAGTGTTGAAGGTAATAGGGGGCATAGTAGGTCCTTGAACAAGGGCAGTCCGTGGCCAAAGCAGTGTTTGTAGGACGACTGGTAATGGTAAAGGTCTAGACCTCTGAGCCAGTGGGAGGAACCAGGCTTGGGAATCGTAAGAAAGCTTCACAGAGGGCTAGTGGATAACTGATGGGCAGTGAAGAAACAAAGGAGGTCCCCTTCCTTCCTTTCACTGTCAGTATTCTCTCCTGGAGGGGCAGATGAGAACTGCTGATGGACCAGGAAACTGGAATTCTACCTGGAGATGAGCCCCTAAAGGCTCTTATCTGATTGAACAGAGACCAGATCCCTCCCCTGTAAAGTAAGAGTGAATAAAGAATCCAGAATCCGCACCTGTGGAGTTTCACAGGTCAGGTGATATTTTAGGGGGACCTGGGGTGTCCCCAGTGCCAGATAGGGGCTTTCTCCTAAGGGGTGTGGCACTCCAGATACCTCCCTGGGAAGTGAAGAGAGGCTGGATTGGGGCATTCGTGATCAGAATCCATCCATAGGGCAAAGAGGGTTGATGGACTCCCAGGCTGACTGGCTGCTAGTGGTCCAATGCCACCAGATTTCTTTGGCTTTTCAGCCACTGCCAAGGAAAGGCTGGCTGGGGTTCCTTCCCTGGTCTTTAGCGTAGGTGGATCTTGATTACACAGTAAACTCTGATTCAGTATCCTGGTCCTTTTTATTTGTGTTCAGGGCTGCACAGTGATAAGGAATGAAATATTAGGGCAGATCAAATGTCAAATCTCAGCAGATGCCCTTAAGATTAGAGTCGTTTCTACGAAGCAAATCACAGCTCACGGTATCAAGATGATTTTTAAAAAGCACACTTTGATCAAAGGTAAATCCATATTTCTTATTATTTCAAAGTTGAGAATGTGTGAACGCCTTTTAAAAGCCCTTATTATACGGAGCTATTCTGAAACCAACCCTGCCGAGAAACCTATGAGCATCATTTATCATAAAATGAAAATCAAGAGCCTTTGTATTTTGAACTCTTCAAGCATTGTTCTGTCCTACTTGGTCAGATTCCATAGCGAAGAATATTGAGCCCAAAAGAAAATAAAATTCCTGAGGGGATTGGAGTTTTATAAAATGGCTGAATGAGAAATAATATTGAAAGTAGGAAGCCTAACGTTTAGATCAGGTAAGAGAACTGTTTTCTGTTGAATTTTGTTGGATCTTTTGGTGTACATTTCTGTGTCTTTAGTTAAATGGGATGAACTCTTGATTAACATCGAATACTTTAGGGAAAAAAAAAAAATAGGAATCCACACCTGTAGGCCCTTTCCTTTGGGAATGGATAGTATATAATTGCAGAGGCATTTCGGATTTAATTGAGTCTTCCCATTAAGAGTGACAGAAAATCCAACTCAAACTGGCTTAACCAAATTCCAGAACTCCCCATCTCATGTCAGTGAATAATCTTGGAATAGGATTCACACAGGTACCTCTTAAATGAAGCCAAGACATTTCAGCTTCTTTCTCCTCCTGGCTCAGTTTCTAACGTGATGACTCCCTTCTCAAACTGACCCAACTCTCTCAGTCTCAAGGTGGCTGCCACTTGTCCGCCTGGGTCCAGATCCAGCAGAAAAGAGCTTGTGTTCCCGCATTCCTTGCAGACGTGCTGAAATTCACTCTGACTGGGCCAGCTGAGGTCATGTGCCTCTCCCTGAGCCAATCACAGTGGGTGGAGGACTGTGATGTACTCATTGGATTAGCTGCCATAGCCTCACTTCTCTCCCGGGGGGTGGAGCTATGCAGATGGAGAATGGATCACTCGGGAAGCAAACCACAGATGTCCACTAGATTCTACTCAGTGCACAGGTGGCTCCCTAAATGTATCCCCATTGGTGTGTGAAGGAGGGGTTTCTTGACTTTCTCTTATTTGTCACACTAGCTATCCCGTTTGTAGGCTGGCTGGAAGAGGGACCTCAGTAGCTCACAAAGAAGCCCCTTACAAATTAAGCATCATGTCCATTACTCCTAAACGCCGTGTGCAGTTGGTGGCAGGACAGTCCCTCGTCGCAGACTGTCTGTTGGTTGTTTCTCCCACTTCCCTCCCAGCAACCTGAGCTCCTGATGCCAAGTGTCTGGCTCCTTCCTTGTTGGCTCAAAGAGTTGTCTTTGGTGTTTGAGGACGGTTTCTTGTTTCATGCATCCACATTTACTTTCTGCGAAGCAAACACAGCAGCTTGGTCTCCCTGGCTTTATCTACATACCATTTAGCTAGAGCCAATGATTTGCTTCAGAAATACTCTCTCATGCTGATAGCATGTTTTGTCTTCTCTTATTCTTAAGGAGCAAGTCCTTCCTTAGCAGAAAATACCACCTCATCTAAAGGTTCGTCTCTGTTTGCCAGTCAAATTCCAGTTTGAATCCCTTTTCTCAGCTTTGACCACTAAGAGGGACGATCAAAGCCACTTAGCAAGACAAAGCAACCTCACAATTCTTTGTCCTCCAAGTTCAAGGCATTTCCAGGGAGTTCTCAACGATTACAACCAGCAAGCAAAGGATGGCTGCCCTATTATCTGGCGAAAGTCTTTGTTTATTGAGAGTGTTCAGTTCACCTTTAGACCCTCACTGCATTTTCAGCCACTTAGAAAGACATTTCTTGTCCTGCTGGAGCATTCACAGTCTGTTTCTGATTAGCTAAAATGGTCTTGACCAGGGCTAAGTTCACATTTCAGCTTTGATTTATGCCTTCCCTATCTGCTAAGATATGTTTCTTGTTACCCAAACAACAGGAGATCTCTCCTTATTTATTTCTTCTCATTTTCATGTGAACAAGGTAATTGGTACCAGGAATACCCAGGCAAAGCCGGGTATGCTAGTGTCACAGGAGAACAAGACACGGAGATAATAATAAAATTTCCGATGACTGGGGCATGGGAAAAAAAATCTTAAGCAATTTCCTAAGTTGATAATTCCAAATTTTTAGGTGTCTTTCGTGAGTAGGGAAGGCATGATATTAGAACTGTTCAGAATAAGTGAGACTCAGTGGAATTTAGGACAAGAGATGAAACAGAGAAGGTTCCATGGGGCTGGGCCTCAGCCTCTGATGAACACACATGCATGAAGATAGACCGTACACGCTAGGCCATTTTGAGGAGAAAGCATGACCACAAAGGCCAGTGTTTTAAGTTCTGTGGCCATTCATTCTCCATTTCCTCCATCTCCCTGGCCGAGTCTGGTGCAAAATGCGGGCAAGGATGGGAACCCCAGAAACGACATGGTAGCCAGACTGAGGAAGAAAGACAGTTCACAGAAGTCCCTGATAATTCAGTAATGACCTCGCATCTGAGCTGGAATGACCCTCTCAGGGGTCCTGTTCCTACGAGGAGCAGTACAGATGTCTCGGCCTTCTGTCCACCACATCCTTCTCTCACACAACCCAGCTTTGCCCCACACGCCGTGGGTGACATTAGTATTTTCATCGCACTCATGAGTGTGTCTAGCAAAAGGTACACTCTTAGTGACAGCACATGGACTTTTCCGGTGTGCAAATGCACACTGTCATCCGTTTGTACATTAAACGAGCCCACTTACAATGTTTAACACTACATAACTTTTATACGGTGATGAATCCCATTGATTTCATCTTAACCTCCGCCATCGAGGACATCTGAAGACCTGAAGTAGGTTGGTTCAATTAAAAAAAAACCAAAATGAAATCACCTTGGAAAAGATGCGTGTGTGTGTGTGCGCGCGCGCGTATTGTAAGACTTTAGAGTGACTGCTTTTGTTTTCTTTCCCCCCATTTATACAGACTTTTGTTCGGCTCTTAGATATAATACTAATAAACAGGAAGTTGAAAAAAAATGTGGTGCAATTGTTCTGAATGTTGTTTTTCTTGTAAGGCTCTGCGGGCTGCATCGCACCGGCCTATTCAAAGCAGTCCCTGTAGGTGGTGGTGTTAAAAAAGGAATGAAGCGGCTTGTCAACTGCAGCCTGACGGCAGCTGCCTGCCTGCCTCCCACCGAGGCCTCAGCCTTCAGGACCCGCGGGGCCCGCTCAGACGTTCCAGCAGTTTCCTCTTTATCTGCCCTAAACTGAGTGGTAGAATTTTTAGGATGTAAAAGTAAGGCCATTCTTACGGAAAATACATTTTTCTTCATTACACCTCATGCTGAGTCCATGAGAATATTTAATTTCTCTTGAATGTTCATTTTATGTGTGTGATGTGTGTTTATTTTTAAGACAGTTCGTTGGCTACGTCTCTGGTCTGTTGCTGTTTGAACAAGTGGTTAAGAAAAGCTGAATCTTTTTTTAAATTAATTAATTTATTAAAAAAAATCTTTATGGAAGTGTAGTTGATTTACAATATTAGTTTCAGGTGCACAGCAAAGTGATTCAGTTATACATATGCATACAGATATATTTTTTTCCTTTCAGATTCTTAAAGAAAATCTGAATCTTGTTCTCCTTTATTAAAAAGATTTAATCATCATAGCCATAGTGACTCAGTTTCACTGTCTGTAATGAGATGACAGGCAAGAACAGATACTCCTGAACGTAACCCTCCCCTCCGGACCCTCAGCAAGTCCTGTCCTGTGTGCACTGCAGTCTGGGAGCTCTGGCCTCTGGGGCAACTAGAAGGTAGACAGGGGACAGCTGGGCTGTGCGAATTCTTGGGGAACAGTTATCAGTCACAGTGTAAGGCCACCTCATTTGTTCCATCCCTGCACTTGAAGGGTTTCTCTGGTTTTCAAGGCCTCACGACTCTGTGTGAGGGTTTGTACAACCAGGCCCAGAGTTTTTGATCCTCTAGTCTTTGCTTTTTGCCCCCATGATGGTGTCTCCTCTTTGGATGTCCCATAGCAAGGGGTGCCAGGCTGGGAACAGGGGTGAAGAGTTGCAGGAAGGGAGAACCGAGGAAACAGGAATGCTAGGGAGTGGCAGGCAAGGTCCCGGGTCTGCCCAGAAGCCCTGATGGGGGCTTGGGGTCCGAGAGAGCCACCTCCCCCACAGAGGCACACAGAGTGCCCCTCCTCCCACCATCACGCAGGCTTTTCATTCACAGTCTCCTGGGCCTCGTCTCAGCTCCCCAGTCCCCGCTTGAGCCTCCGGCTGATGCCTGCAGCAGCCCACATTGCTGCCTCTGCCCTTCTGTCTTGTTTATTTTTGCACTTAGTACTAAGAGCAACTCAGTGTGAAAAACTGGAAGGAAAAGGTAGAGATGCAGTCCCAGGAGCGTGAGGCTGGGCAGAGGTGTGAGGGGGAAGTGCCCTGGGCGGGGACCTGCCACGGGGATCCCACAGGCTGGAACTCAGATGCCCTTTGAACAAACTCTGCTTGCTGTTAATGTCCAACATGCGAGAGCGTGAATGAGTGCCTTGCCTGTCACTCTGCACCTGGAGAAAAGCAAAGCCCAGGGCAGTGGGACTTCACCAATTAGGAATCCCATGAGGGCTTTTCTGGACTTTAGCTCTCTTTGGGGACGAACCAGGATGTGTGTAAGTGTGAGACATTCACCCAGTTCTGGGGAAAGTTTCCGGGAGGGAAAAGGTCTCCATGTTGAACTTGGTGTTTGAAGCACCTTTCAGGGCATAGCTACAAAGAAACCTGATTTTCACAGGATTAACCACGTTTCCTGTAGGAGGGCAGTGATCACTTTCTGGAGACAGCGATCAGTGGGTTTCTCTGACACGTTGCACATTTTAGGTTAAGTACGACAATATTCGGCACTCTCATGACTTTGTTTAACATTTTATTTTCTGTTCAGAGTCAAGAACTGTATCCACCTAGGTCAGCCCCTGGCAGTAAATGGAATGTTCCAGCAATGAAGCATCTAAATGCTTCCTGGACCAGACCCCCACCATCTCTGTGAACATAAACTGGATTAATCCAAAAGTCGAGTCAGGTTAAGATACTCTGTGAGAAGTGTTGGGCTCCTTTTGGACGTTTGGGCTCATGAATTATTGAGTCTTTTCTTAGATGACTGAGCTCGGTGGTTAGGGAGGAGATGGGTAATTTTTCTCTGCAATGCTGAGCATTTTCACTGATTTCAGTCTTACTCATTAGAAGATAATCTGCTCACCCACAGATGCCAAGGGTTCCAGAAAAGAACCACGCGACCTCCTTCTGTAGCGGGTTTAGACCTCTTTCCCCCTGCGCCACCTCCCCGCCACAAGCCCTGTGGCTTTTGCAGTCAAATGCAAGTTGACTGGCTCATTTGTGAGCAAGAGATATTTTCTGAAGCACTCTCGTCCCCACTCGATTACAATATTTGGTGGTGGTGGGATGTGTGTGAAATAAAACACCCACCCCAGAGTCCTGGGAAAGTCACCCGCCCTTGGACTCTGCCATCTGGACACGAAAGTTTGGACATCATTACCAAAAAATGCAGCCTTGCCGAACACCAGCTTGTCAGGGCCCTGTTGTGAAATTGCAGGGATTTCCACGACCGATGCTGTTAGTCATTTTAAAACATCAGTGCACTGAGCCCGATCAGCACATTTTTATTTTTGACATTTCATATTTTAGGAGGGATTGAAAACTAATTTGATCTGTTTCAGTTTGAAATTTCCCAAAGGTCATTTTTTACCAGCTTTAGACCCATGTCGATAGTACTTTCGTTTTAAACATAGTTATTTTCTTTCTGCGAAGTGATCACTCCTTGCTTGGTGTGTGGTCTATTCACTTGGTGATTTCAAAACCCTACAGTGCGACTAGGCTGGGTCACAGAGGCTGGCCCTGGTGTGGCCAGGTTGCTTTCTTGGCCCGTTTATCCGTCTGACTTTGCATCAAACAGCATACGACCGTCACAGGGTCAGCGTTAGATTTTGTCCCAGAGAAGGAGACGGTAGAGGACCTGCATGGTGTAATTTTAGAGCTTCAGTATTTGTTTGTTGGTCTGAAAGATCCATTCTCTTCTATAAAGATATATAAATATCTATTCTCTCTAAACTTTCCCTGAAAATAATTTAGAGAGCTTACCATTAATTGTGCCAAATCAGGAATTTACTTTTCTAGAAGATCTTTTCTCTTTTTCTTAGGAAGTCTATTAACAAATCTTCTTGGTTATTATAATATTTCATGTATATTTATATATTGTATGTTTTATATAGCTAACGTATATATACAAACAATCTGAGTCTCTTTTAAAGAGAGAAATACTGTTAGTTGATTCCCCTCCATTTCTTTTTAATATCAAAAAAGACACTGTTACAATAACCCCAACAGGAGAGAGTACAGAAATTAAAAGAAGTTGACATTTGCTGAGTTCTGAGTTAAAATGGAGCACTTAGCTTTCTTTTTTTTTCTTTTTATTATTAAAATAATTTTTTAATAATAAAAAATTATTAAAGCCTTAATTTTTTACACGACTTGAGGCCTTTTCAGATCTAAGGTAAATATAATTTCAAATTATATTTCAAGTGAGAACCTGTCAAATGGTCCCTCACACGTGTTACTGTTACTGTGGTACAGTAAACAGAGCTCTTTAACCAACAATTCACATACTAGGTCAGTGATTTTTACCTTCATATTCACCCACATTGCATGACATTAATATTTCATATTTGCTCACCTGTTCAATTAATAATTTAGGTGAGCTTACCTAGGAAATTTGTATTTCATATTTGCTTGCCTATGCAATTAAATTTTCTGTGACACTGCAGCTCCTCTCATAGGATACAAGTCAGGAAAATTAGCAAGATGCATGGGGTTCCTTGAACAAAATTAATGACACATGCTGGCCTCACCCACAGTTTTTGGTGTTAACAGATGAATTTTAAAAATAAAACTTGCCTTTTCTATCAACAAGAAAACCTTTTTCTTTTTCTCTCCTCCTTCCTTTTTTTTTTTTTTTTTTTTTTCTTCTGTTGGCTCTTTTATTTTTAACCACTAAATAATCAAGCTCAGCCATCCCATCTTCAGGGGAATTACTCACTGTATTTTCTGTTGGAATCCACGATACGTTTCCTGTTGTTTTGAGTAAGTTTACTCAGTGGTGAGAGCAGGCTCGTATACAGAGGACTCACCAGGGGCATGAGATAGCAGCCTGGTTTATTTTACTTCTGAAATGACTTTTAAAACAGCAGTTTTTAAAGTGTGTCTTTTACCAAATCAAAACAGCGTGTCCCTGGGGCTGCTCACTGGCTCCTCTCCCTGCATATAGACTTTATATGCAATTAGATGTTTGGACTCAACTTTCATTTTTCAAATCTGTGCAAGAATTGCTCATGACAGTGGCCCTAAAGACGGCTGCTCTGTTTTAATATAACTTAGATGTAGCAAGACAGAAAGAGGACAGTGTATCAAGTAAACTATAATCCTGTTTAATGCTAATGATGCTGAGGATAATTGTGAATATAAAAAATACTGTGTGATTGTACTTATATAAGATACCTAGGGTAGTCAAATTCAAAGAGAAAGAAAGTGTAAGAGAGGTTCCCAGGTGCTGGGCATCGGGAGAGATGGAGAGTTAAGATTTAAGATCTCTGTTTGGGATAATGCAAATTTCTAGAGATGGATAGTGGTGTTAGTTGTGCAAACTTGTGAATGTGCTTTAATGCCACAGAATTGTAAACTTAAAAACAGTGAAAATGGTAAATTTTATGTTATGTGTATTTTGCCACCATGAAACAAAACAAAACAAAACAAAACACCACATGTGCTTAGAAATAAGGCATCTGAATTACTATGTATAATAAAGTTAGATGCTGGATGTGATTTGCAAGGAATTATAGAAATTAAAGGGAAAAAAAAAATCTCAAATCTCAAGAGCCACCGTTGAGTGCAGACCTCTGGTTCTACAGATCCGGGAGCATGTACTGCCCCTGAGTGATGTCGGGAGCCCAGCCCAGGGCCCTTAGATGAGACTGCTGCCTCTCCCCAGAACAGCCATCCCTTCTCATTTGGGTAAACGTGCCGTTGATTAGATTAGCTCAGTGATAAAGACTTCCAGCTTGGACCTTTTAATCCTGCAGCCTTTAATATAGACGGTCCATGAGTTAGATGGGCCTGTCTCTGGGGGAAGGCTCCCAGACCAGAGGCTGGTTCCGCAGCCCCGTGACCTCAGAGTGCCAGGGGCTTTTATTTCATGGGAAAATCACGTTTGAAACCAGAGTGGCTCCTGGCGGCCGTCTGCAGCCGACTGGCTCTCCCTGAGCATAGACACTGCTGCTGTGTGAGTTTTGGGTTTGATAGGGCCCACCCATGCTCTCAAAAACCTTAATTTGTATTTAGTTTACATCTACCTTTCTCAAGTCTGCTTTTCTACCATCTTACCTAGGGAAGCCTATATTTGAGAATTACCTACGGGATGCTTGTAAGCGGATTTAAAGTCAGCTAAATCCTCATGAAACAAATTTCAATAACCACTCTCTGGCCTGGGGATAGCATGTCCCAAGGCTTTTCTATGATATGCCTTTATTTTTAACTCCAATACATAACCCGTGTCATCAAACAAGTTCTTGAGCCACATTTGATATTTAAAAAAAAAATTCCACTTTGTTGAAATTAACGTGAATTATAATTTCATTCCACATGAGCTGCTGTCTCATTTGCAGACCACTTAGCTACTTCCTGAGAGCTAACGCTGGCCCGGTGCAAGGTTTTATTGTAACACATTTGTGCCCAATGTCAGCATTAATAATTCTGGGTAGAGGCCGCAGCGGAATAAAGACCTTGCCTGAGCGAGGGACCACAAATGCCTGTCGTGTGAGACAGGCATCTCAGTGAAACGAGATCGTGACATACTTTTTCTTTCCAAATGAGGCAGCAACTACAACCAAAAAGCCAGCTTGCCTTTCGCTTTCTAAAATACGTCTTGCTGGAGGAAAATGGTTGTTCCCTCCTGTCCATCGCCCGTGTAGATGCCATTCAGAAAAATTCAGCACGAATGACAGTACTTCCAGTGGATTTGTGAGGGGCGATCACACACCTTCCCAATGTCGAGCCAGAAATATCACCTTTAATGTCAGGGTGGTTCTGGGCTGTTTCTGTGGTTTGTTTTGTCACTCAGCTAAGTGGGAATTTCAGGTGAAAGAATTTCTCCTAATCTGATGAGTGTTTTCCCGAGTCTGCGCCCCTTCAGAAATGGACCACACACACTCAGTTGGGAACACCTGAATGGAGGAATGAGGAAGGCGAGGAAGGAGCCCTCGGGCTGGAGGAGCATCACGGAGCACGGCCTGAGGGTGGAAGGCTCTCGAGAATTTAATACGTTGGTCTTGCCTACATGGAGCCTGGGTGGGAAAAGGACCAGAACTCATAGATGTGAAGGTGACTGATGCCCGGGAGATAAAAGAAGTGTTTAGCCTGGTAGGAAGGGTAACCAGAGTAATGGGGCGAAACCAAGAAAGGACGTCCTGGAATTTAATATTAGAAATTAACTTCCAAACAGGGGTGTGTCCGTCAGAGTGTGAAATGGGCTTATCAGGAAAAAAAACGGGGAGACTGAATCTGGCGACGTGGCAACGAAAGTTAGAAGGAAAAGCTGGAGAAAGAAGAATTGGCAAGTAGGATGTGTGCTGGTGGAGCATCAGACCCCAAAGGACGGTGTGGGTATTTCACAGACCCTCCCTCCAAGCAGCCAGGAAGCCAAGTCTACACCCGCAGATCTGCCCCTGGATTAGGAGCTGCTGGGGTAACCCCTCCATATTTCTGTTCCCGTAGCTGAGTTCTTTGTCACCGTGACACCACGGCATCCCAAACTTGGCTGCCAGTGTTCCTTTGAAAGCCTCTTTATTACTGTGAGGCGGTGTTACGGGGCCACAAGCACGAATTACGTGGACAGTCATAATGGGCGCACATTTTCTTTGATTTTATTACAAAATCTTTGGACTTTCCAAATAAATTGCAGGATTGTTGTTTATGTCGGAACATTTTCCATTCAAACGGTAGTTTATTAAAAGTGCCCAGAAATGCCCCTGAGTCATCTTGCTGGATTTATTCTGTCCCTGCAGGCAAGGAGATTTATTCCCATCGCAGGGGTTTCCAATATCATGTTTACAGTCTTGAGATAATTCCTCCTGGCTTCGTGTACTGACCTGCTTTTAAAATGCTCCTGTCATAATGCTAGGTAGGCAAAGTCATTTTTTTTATCACGAGGAAAGAGCCCCTTTCCCCAGCATGAAAGGATCGTGCTCCACAGAATAGTCATTCTGTGACCGGAGCCTTTATTTTCCTCTTTAATTTCTCCAATTGCTTTTTTAAAAACTGCATGGAATGAGTATGTGAATCAAAGAGGAGGCCCAGCTTCCTCCGGGTTCTCTCGGGAGGAGCCTCTGCGTCTGCGCTGATTCCCCCCCGCCCCTTTCCTTTCTTCCCAAACTTCTCTTCCTCCTCCTCTTTGTCCTCTTGATTTTTTTCTGGGTCCTCATCTTCTCTTTTCTCTGCATTTTTAAAAACAAAGGTACATAAGTTGCTTTAAAAAAAAAAACACAAGAAAAAAGTTATTTTTCTATTTTTCTTTTCTTTTTTTAAAATTTTATTTTATTGAGTTACAGTCAGTTTACAATGTTGTGTTAGTCTCCAGTGTCGAGCACAATTTTTCAGTTACACATGAACATACATATATTCATTGTCACATTCTTTTTCAAGATCTTGTATATATTTCCCTGTGCTATGCAGTATAATCTTGTTTATCTATTCTATATATGCCTGTCAGTATCTACAAATTTCCAACTCCCAGTCTGTCCCTTCCTCCCCTCCCCCTGGCAACCACAAGTTTGTATTCTCTGTCTATGAGTCTGTTTCTGTTTTGTATTTATGGTCATTTGTTCTATTTTTCTTTTAAAATAAAGATCTGAATGAAACTGTGAAACCATCCCTTAATATTTTCATCTATAGGAAGAAAAGAAAGCCAAGGGAAGCAGTGAGAAACAGAAACACAATTATTTTATTAATCTTTTTTTCTAATTGTAGAGTGACTCAAAGGGGATGCACTGCCCACCCGTGGGCCATTCGTGGTCTGTGTCACGGGGCCCCCGGGCAACGAGGTGGGTCAGAGCAGCAGTGGGAGGGGGGAAGGAATAGAAAAGCCACAATGGCCTGGGTGGTGTGGGGAGGGCAGTACCACCTGGGGCCCACCAGCCTTCTGAGTGAGTACAGCCTTCTGCTCCCCAAACTGGGGCCATGGGCCAAGCAGGAGGAGACCTTAGTTAAGGAGAAACAGTTCGAGGGCTCCCCTGGGAGAAGTCTTGTAAGCTGCCGGATGGTGGGATGGGCTTGCCCCTAAATATCACCTGCCCCTATGTCTGACCCCCACAATTTGCTCTGAAAAGAGGCCTGAAGTCCTGCCAGTAAAGTGTCATGAACACACGAGCTCCTCCAGGTGTGTTGTTGGCTCCTGGTCTGGGAGGCTGAGCCCAGCATCGTGCTGCCCGCAGTCCACCTCCCCGTCTCCCCGGGGAAGGGCAGAGGGCGGGTGGCAGCAGGGAAATGCAGTGCTGGGTGGTTCGAGGCGGGGTCGGAGCAGGCATGCGGTGGGAAGGTCCGTGGGGACCCTCAGGGACAAAGGAAGCCTAAAGTGCGCTTGCCCAAGCCTTGCCTTGCCCGGGGAAGGGAAAGAAAGCTGTGCTTGCTATTCCTGCTACACAGAGAGTTCCGCTCTCAGCTCCCAGACTTTGGCTGCTTCAACTAGCACTGTGCCGCCGCGAGGGAAGGAATGGGCCCAGAAGCCTCATGACCTGTGTGTGTGTGTGTGTGTGTGTGTGTGTGTGTGTGTGTGTGTGTGTGTGTGTGTGTGTGTGTGTGTCTTTAAATGTGTTTCCTTTTTATGAATGTGAAATGAACTACCTTGCTCATCATTTCCAAGTCTTTATGATGGCTGATATTCTTTGCTGTATCTCTAAGATCCCTAGGGAGGCATGGGCTTGGGGCCCACTTGGCATCCAGGCGTGGTGAATTCGAGTCACCCCAGCACAGGGACCTTGAAGACACACCGGACAAACCACCCTAGGGCTCAGTCAGACCCAAACTGGGAGCCAGCCCCTTGGCCTCAAACGCAATGCTGTGCCCTTTTCCTTTGGCCCTTAGGCCTCTGTGTGTTCTGCAGTACGAGACCTCCCCCAGTAACCCAGGCAGCACCTCCGAGACAGCCCTGGGCGGCCCTGGGCCACAGGTGTGGGGCTCAGGAGGCCCGGCCCCGATCCTCTCACTGTGATTTGTCTCAGCAGCCACTTCCCCGGGCCCTTCTGTCTATAAAACCTTCATCTGTTAAATCAACAAATAAACAGATGGATGGGGCTGAATTCCTTCCACCTTCCCCCCTGCTCATTTTGAAATTCAGATGACAGTGTATCTGTGAACAAGGAGCTGCTTTGCAAACCCAAAGGGGAGAAAATAAAGGTGCTGGGATAACCAATCTAGTAAGTTTCTCGTTTCTACGAGAAACACACCGCATTCCTTCCTTGGCATGAAAGCCTTTGCGTTCCCCACCACGCCCAAACCCGCTACCGCCCGAGGTGATTGCACCATAGACGGAGTGCAGTGGAGAGGTGGTTCCCCTGAGTCACCTGCCACCTCTCATCACGGCTGTCCTCTTGGTTCCCTTGATCTCTGTCCGCGAGAATCGTCAGCGGAACATTGGACTAGGCGTGCCGAGCACATCCTTGCCTTGATTATGAAGGCTCAGTACACCACAAACCCCCAACATAAATGTTATTTAATTGGATAAACAACCTTTGCGTAGTTTTTCTTTTCTGTTTTATTTCAAGGTTCTGCTGACACGGTTACCAGGGCGAGTTTTGAAAAGATTTTTATCTGAGTCTGCATGGCTGTGAAAGCTTTTGTCCTGGTGCGTACTAGTCACTTGGACAGACTGTGGAAGACGTGCATGAAGGCGCGAGTCTGTCAGTTAGTATCAGGGATATGGTTCTGAAAAGCTGTGTCCCCAGGATAATGCGGAGTCCAAGGCATGGCTGGGGCATCTGATAGAGTGAACGGCCTGATAAGCAGACAGCTGGCGCCGCTGTCCTCCCTCCCGCCCACGTCGAGTGGGTTTTCTTCATGATTTGACAGTGAGTAAGTCCCTCCATGTCCCCAGAGTGAGCTCGGCCACCTACAGAGCCAGCTCCATCCACCCCGATTCTCCCCGAAGGCAGGAAGGCTCGGCCCCTCTATAAGCAGCTCTGTTTAAAGGATGGAAACTGAGGCTCCTGGCGGTGCCACTGGGAGTGAGGAACCCTCTCCAGGCGGGAATGATGCGCCTAAGACTCAGATGTCTTCCTCTAGCTGAAACGCAAACACCCAGTACTGAAGACAGCATCCTCTTTGCTTTAGAAGTCTCCCCGTGCAGGAGATGGCAACCCACTTCTGAAACATGCGTGCTGTGTCCAGGGGGCTCCGGCCAGGGTGCTTGGTGCTGGAGAGGCAGGGTCAGCGGGCCCCGGGGTCTGTCCTGGAGAACTTGCGGTCCAGCCAGGCCCCTGGATCTTGATGGACCAACAACCTCTGTGGAAGGGGCTGTGGGGCGATGGCCACTGATTTAAACGGCAGTGAAGGCGGTGTGGTAAGACGGTCCTGGGCCAACCATCGTCTGCTGTCCTGTGCTGTCATCACAGGGGTTAACCGCCCTCCCCACAAAGCAGCGTCCTTCTCTCTAAACGAAGATAATGAGAGTGTCGGCCTGAGAAGTTTGGGCAGATTCAATCATTAACACAATGCACCTAAGACAGGACCTCAACCAGTGGTAGCTGTCAATCTTGCGCATCTCACGGGACCCAGTGGGGTCAATCCGGAAAGCGTCGTGAGTCCCCAGCTGGGAAGACAGCTTGTGCCACCCAACAGCGACATCCATCTGCCAAGCGTGGGCCCATCAGCAGGTTCTCACCTGGTGCCGTCTCTGAGCAAACCCCGAGCTGGGGGGGGACACAGGGCAAGCCTAATGGAGGCTGTCGCAACCCTGGGCACCCAGCTCCTCGAGGGGAGCCCAAAGCACGAGGCCCACGTGTTGCCTGGGGACAAAGTCCATCCTCCCAGAGAGAGGTAACAGGAGGTGCATTTCAAACCACAGACTGACATCTGGACTTCCATTTAGTGTGGGTCTAGAGAGAGAACGGCTCACTCCATCATCACCAGCTTTCGAGTCACGGCCACCAGCAGGCGCCAGACCCTGGCCATCCCCACGGAAGGCACATAAGAGAGTGGAGAAGCCACGTCCCGGGAACTGGGGTTAGTGTGGGGATGGAGACGGGGCTTTGCTTCCCACTGGCAAGAAGCAAATGTAGATCATCAGTATCACTACAGTGTTATGCTTCCAGCAGAATCCAAATGAGGAATGACAATGGTTTCCAAGTTACTTCTGGAAATAAATTGTGGGTAAATAGCATCGACTTGAAGCCTGGAAACCCAATTTCCTTTGGCTTGTGTTTCTAAATGCTCTGACGATGCGGTTTGCTTCTCTCTAAGAAAAGAAAAAAGTAAATAAGGGCTGCTGTCTGCCGTCCAGTGGAGTGAGGTCCACAGCCAAGCTGTTCTAATCGCCCACAGTCACCTGGGGCGCGACGGGTGGTGACAAGGACCGACTTTTGGTACGGACGTGAGATCCATCCCAGAGGCACCAAACGTTGAGAGGAAGAAAAAGACACATTTCAGCACGGAGCGGATGTTGGCATCCTTCTGGGGGAAAATAGAAATGAGGATGTTTTTAAGGGTTATTTCTACTTTGTCACCAAAGGGAGATGTTTGTGCTCGCTCATCGCAAGTGCGGATGGCTGCTACTGCTGTTCGAAACGATGAGGGCTCATTCCCTAGCAACAGGCAGCAGGAGAAAGAAAGCATTTTGCAAGAGTGTCGTCTAATAAACTTAGTGGGAACAGCGTCAACGACAAAAAAAAGCCCCAGAGGGAGGGACGCTGGAGGCAGAGCTTGCCTCCTCGTCTGTGCCCCTGGCCACAGGCAGGTGGGAAGGAGGCCCTGCCCGTGTGGGGATCCCTGTGCCCTGCTGAAATGTTTGGAGGATTTCACAGCTTCTCTTACAGGCTTGCGTCGCCATTCTGAGGTGCTTTTGTGCTGTATTACAACTCTCTTTTCTTTATTTGTCCTTTTCAAAACCAACCCACAAAGCAAATTTGCAGATCAGCTGTCCCTAGGACTTGTGTGTGCTGGCTCAGAACTTCAGTCTGGTGTTCAAAGGATCAGGGGCCTCTCAGAATCTAGAAACAGTGCCCCCTGGGTTTCGGGGAGAGTGAGACCCCTTTATCCCACCCCTCCCTGGAGACCAGCTCTCCTGGTATTTGGGCACTGGCTGTTGTAACTTCTCAAATGAATGCCACAGCATAGGCAGAGAGGAGAGGGCTCTTACTACATGAAGTCCAGGTGCCTTGGAGTTTATAAAAGAAATCAAATTGCTGTTTCCGGCTAGTAGGACAGTTGCAGATCAGATAATAGGTCGCCACCATTACCGTCTTGTGCCCGTGCCCCGGGCCCCTGGGCTGCTTCCTTTCTGAGCTGCTCTTTCGGAGCCCTCAGCGGGGATTTCCTCCGGCCTGGCTTTCCTGGGGCTGAACAGCAACTTTTATGGCCAGATTTTATGCTACATTTTCTTTTTAAACTAAATGATTAACAATGAAAGAGGTGGGTTTGGGGAGAAGCCCTTTTTAAAGCAAACTATGCAAAGTAATTGGCGAGCAGTGCAGGTTTAGGAAACACTTTTTTTCCCCCTGTAACCCTTTGCAAACTATGTTGCTAAGTGCATGTGAACCCCTGCATGATAGATACCCCGGGGCTGGTACCCCTTGACCTCCACGATGTGAATTAAGGGAGAAGGGTCTTAAGGCATTGAGTTCTTATTTGAATGTACACTTTTGTCACATAACAACAACGACCATTTCCCTTTCTGTTTGCAAGATCTGTGCGGTCCCAGGCATGAGGTTCTGTGGTTCAGGGGTGCTGTTGGCTGCAGATTTCACTTGGGTCTGCTATGGTTTGCCTTAAGCTTAATTTGTCTTACAGCTTAATTTCCATTTCCAACAAATTAGGCCAGATGAAAAGTGACCTTTGGAAAAGAGTGAATGAGTGACTAATACAATCTTCAGACATCTTTCTTGTGATACTTAAATGGTGGTGATTCACTAACCCATCTCTCTCGATAAAGTATAAAAAGCATTCATTCTTGGTCACTCAACAAATTGGCAAAACTACCAAACCACATTCCTGGTTGAAGATGGCTGGAGGCTGGTGTTTCCCTGGGGTATTCTGTGGGTCCTTTGATAGGACTTTTACTGAGACAATTTTCAAAATTGTAAAACTTTTGGTGTCACTCTGGGTTTTCCTCACCGTGGACAATTTTTAGTGTTAAGGGTGGGGCAGCCAGCATCTTATCAGAATGTTCTTTCCAAGACATGAAGTAGGAGGCTCAGAGGTGCAGATCCTTCTCTATTTTAGGAAACGCTATGCTTTTCAACAAGCCTGTCCCTCGGTGCTCTGATCACTGTGGTTTGCTCACCTCTGTCACCCTCCCTGTGACTCGGTGTGAAAGCGGGCTTCAATTCCACTTGGTCACCCACGGCTCCACTTTCTTTTCAGTGGATCTTAAGTCAGGAAGTGAGAAGACAGAGGATTTGCGTTCGGTAAATACAAGTTCGGTCTTTTCAGATTTCTAGGCTGGGAATCAACAAAACAAGACCTGCTCACAGAAGTGGTTACATCTCAACTAAGTATAGACTGGAGATAAATCTGACAACCTGTGACATCTTTAAATGTCAAATCCACCACCCAGCACAGATGACATCGTACCTAATGATCGAACTCCCTTTAAAATATACTTCATGTAAATACATTTTTTGTGAAACCACAAGCTGTTTCTCTCAGTTTTGTTTTCAGCTGGCTTTGATAAAGAGATTGGTTGGCACCCTACAGCTAATTAAACAGTTTTCAAGCCAACTTCAATGAAAGGGTTTAGACTCAAAAATATACTATATTCTTCATGGTCCAGGAGTATTCATGATGCTTTTTAACTGTGCTAACAGACCCTGTCAGAGGAGAATTATTTAGCTCACACCTGAGGTTACAGCCCAGATTACCCTCTTTCTGATGGTACAGATCCAATATCTCATCTCTGTCACCTCACTATGTCTCTAACACAGTGGGTTGAATTCATACTAACAAGAAATGTTTCTGTGTTCACTGAGAGATATTAGTATTTAAGATATGACACATTTCTTCTACTTGATACATATTTCATTTGGGGACTAGAAAGCCACTTGCTTTTTCTTTGTGGAAAATAGAAAATGAAATATGAGACACCTTTGTTTCCAGGGCCAGGATTCTGAGCTGAGCATTTCTCTCCCTTGTCTGTCTGGCTTTTTTATTTTATTTTTTCCAGTTGCAGTTATTTCTAGACTCTGGGAAATCATTACTTGCTTTAAAGGAAAAAAATTGCTTGGTTTTCTAATTTTAATTTTACAGTGTAAACCTGTCCTAACCCTTAAAGCCAGACTGCTCTAACAAAATTGTTGTCACATTATACATGATAGATTGGCTTTCAGTAAAAAAGGTATATCTAATAATTGGGGGGAAAAACTCTTACTGACCCTTAAGAATGCCTCTCAATATGACAATGGTATTGTAAAATCTTGGTGTTAACAAATGCATTTTGTGAAGTAAAAAAAAAAAAAAAAGAAAAGAATGAGTTAGCTAGTTGCAGGTGAAGTAATGGTGCTGACATTTTTAATATGGAAGAATTCACATTTTCATTTATACGCTTGCCCAAAAAAAGTGGGAATTTTTTTTTTAATGCTTTGAATATTTCTTCAATGAAAGCTTCTGTCCTGTGCCGCTCTGCTCAGAAGAAATTCCCGGGTTCCACACACAACGGAGGGTGAACTTGAATTTGTTCCGTGAGCCTGGCCTTTTCAGTTGTGGTAAAACAGAGTTAAAATGACAACGGTTCTGAAGAAAGTGCTTCAAGACCATGTCGTGTTTCACTCTTTCCAGATGACTAAAATCACCATCATTTCCCAAGGCTTACGTCGGGGGAGGGGGCTATGTGTGGTTTAAGAGCAGCAAATGTTAGCTCAGGTCAGGGTTTCTCTGAATGTGAATGTTCGGTGATGCTGGTTGAGGGTGAGGGCAGATATCTGGGGTGAGATATTCATACAGAAAATGCCTTAAAGTAACCAATTCAGGTGATTACCAGAGGCTTCTCATTCCCTCTCACCTTTCAATGCAGGGCTCATTCAAGGTTTTTTTTGGTTTGTTCTTAAACGCAGTTTTCTGACGCAAGTCGCTGCTTGCTTTAAAGTGTCAAAAACAGTCCCATAATATTGAAAGAGCTGGAACACAAAGCATGAATTGTAAATTCTGAATCACACGTTTTAAATCTGCTGTTGAGCAGCCTAACACATTCTCTTGAACAGAAGATGTTATTCCATTGATACTGTCGCTGGTTCAAGTTTCCCGAAAGCCTTGCCTGCCTCTTCCAGAGGATGCTTAAAATTCACCCCAAATGTGTCCATCCTGCCCCAGGATTTAAAATGCCTCCTGTTAAATTTTCTGTCCATCAGGGTGTATTTTTCAGTGTTCTTCCTGACTTGTGTTGTTTGTTTTTAGTTCTTTTCACTGTTTATCTGCTGCTCTGTGTTTTAAGAAGAAATTCACTTTCAGAAGCAATAATGTCTTCTTCTCTGGGAGGTTTACTTTCTTTATTACCTTAAGAATCTTCAAGTATGACTTGATTAGGAGAATTCATATCTGAGCAAAGAATGTAGGGGGGAAAGAATGAATTAATTTTTCAATTGTTTGAAATCAGGGGAATGCTGGGCTGTATCTGTTGGTGTTTTTTGTTTTGTTTTGTTTTGTTTCAAATTTTTCCTCCATTTAATCAGGCAAAGCACTGAGCAGTATTTCTTTCTACTATAGATGTTAAAAACAGCTTGGCTCTTCTGAATGTAAATAGCAAGGACTGAAGCTCTGACTGCTTGAAAAATCTAGAAATGTCTGCAGATTGTTGTGAACAATTCTGTCTCTTTATGGAGAGTTGTTTGGGCTTTTTAGAAACTCATTAAATTGATTTTGAGTGCCTGAGTGTTATCAGGAAAAGGAGCTTTAAAAAATGGTTTCAGAATGTGTCATTTTCTCCTTGGTTTAATCTGAGATAGTGTGTGGGCATGCTGGTATTTTGAAAGGCTAAAAATGTATGTATTGCTGTACCTCCAAATAGGAGTTAGGACTGTAAACCGAGAAGAGTTTTCTTGAGTTTTCTGTCTGAAATTCTGCTTTTCTTCCAAGAAGTAATTCTTAGGGTTTTTTTTTTTTTCTTTAACGAGGATTCTTTCATCCTTTTTTCATTTTCAATTTGTTGTTGGAATCAAGCAAAAACAAATTTTGAAAAGCCAGGTCAGCTTTCTATCATTTTGATCTTAGTATTTAATGTTTCATAAAACAAAAACCCTGTGTTTTCATTTTAACTAGTTTCATTATTTTTTTTTTAATGAAATGATTTGTGGTACAAGACTGCTATTTGGTTTCAATATTAATGTAGAAGATGAACAACGTGGGTGTCATTTATTTTCAGTAGTAAATAACTGCTAAACCGATTCTTCCCTGCCTTAGCATCATTCAGTTGACTCCTTTAGAGTTTTGCCCTGCATGTTCAAACCGTATTTGATGTGTGTGTGTGTAAAATAAAAATTACATGTTGGGTCCTTAAAAGCACTTTTCTTGGTGTCATGTGGTCAGAACCAGGGAATGTTATGTAGTTGGTTTCAAAATCCCATCAGTGGGTTAATCATTAATTATTCTTTTTTTCCAGGAAACTCTGCTTAGGTTGTTTCAGAATTTGAATTTGCTAGAATTCTTTTTTTAATCTCTTACGTGTGTGTGTCATTTTAACCTTAAAAAGGGGTTAACTTAACAAGAATAGGTACCTTTTCTGTTTGTATTGTGGCTTCTTCAATTTCTCATAAACTATTTGGTAGCTAAAATGTTGAAAGCAGTTTGGGAACAAAATGTCTGCTTAAACCATGACAAAATTGGCCACAATTTGCCGATTGGGCTGATAACAAAAGCCAGCAACACAAAATAGGTAGAAAAACAGTTTGTTCGGTGGTGTGAGACCACTGACGATTTTTTGCATGTTATTTTTTTTTTTTCATTCTGATGTTTATGTTGTGCTGAGAGAACGTGGAGAGAGCTTTTTGCTTCCCCTAGATTTTGATTAACCATTTCATCTAGTGTATTTCTTTTCAAACTTCAGGAAAACAAGCTGCTCACCTGGCTTCTGAGACACACTGGAGTTAAAATCCAGCTTTGCACCTAAACCCCATGTTTCATCCGGGTCCCACCTGGTTGTAAATATCCCAAAGGCCATAATTTGATCTTTTCCAGCAGCACTTAAATTCCCTTTGTTTCCCCTCAAGACTTCAGCATTGAAATATATGGCTGTCACTACAGTTTTTGCAAGTGTAAAACAAAAATTACAGTTGGCAGTTTAAAAAAAGTTCTGCACTGGAGCATACAAAAAGCTGACAAAAGTCTTAACAACTTGGAGTACATATTGCCTCTCTTGTGGTCTTTACAGACTGTACACGAATGTTAATGTTTTACACGAGACAATACATTTTTTTAGGTGCTAGAACGAGACAGAAGCATCCTCTCTCCTCTCTGCTGTTTTGAGTTCCCATGCCTTCAGTGTGTGTCTGATGGTCTTTTTTTTTTTTTTTTTTTTTTTGTCTTAAAAATCAGATACTCCAGGGCAATAATTAGGATGAGGTTATGTTTCTACTTATCTAATCTTTGTTTTCACAAATAAATACAAATAACTCAAACTGAAACTTGATGGCTTTGCTGATAATAAATAGCAGCCACGGGGAAATTTTCTTCATTTTAATGTTCTTTCACAACCCACATTCAGTTTCGGTAGGAAAATTATTAACCTTTTCAGCAGCATGCTACAACACAGGTTCACAGTAGACTCCTGAGTATGATTTGCAGGTTTTGGTTCTATTTTGAGATTTTTTTTTTGGTGTGCAGAGTTTTTTCTTTTTCTTTCTTTCTGTCTTTCTTTCTTTCTAGATGACCAATGGCTTTCTTTGACAGCGACAGTCACAACTTGGAGTCCTTTCGTTGGTATCTTTTCCGTGTGTGTCCATTTTACAGGGTTTGTGTCTGTTTTTTATTACGGGGAGGGGAAAATTCCTGTTTCCTGTTCTCCTACCGTTTCGTGCCGTGAAAGAGGAAATGTTCTCTCGTCTCGTCATTTTTTCTCATTTGAATTCTTGGGTGGACAACGTGAGTCCCATTTTTGAAAAAGCCACTGGAGTCACATTTGGGGGACGGGGGGCAGATGGCTCTGGGTTAGACGTCTGACTTGACTCCTGTCTGCCTTGGATGGTGTCCCGTCTGCCCATCAGACCAAAGCCAGTCAGGCCGGTTTGGGCTTGTTGTCCTGAAGGTCTACACAGCCACCGGCTTGGATGGAAGGCCTGGGACGGTGGGGTGTCCCTAGCTGAGTGCTGTTGACCCTAGAAGGGGCGTGGGGGGCGAAGGGGGCGAAGATCATGGTCTGGGAACTCCTGTGTCTTCACCTGAAACACACAAGAGGGTGGAACGTGGGGCAGAGAGGCGGGTGCGTGGGACGGTCTCGGAGGGCAGTTTCCATTTTAGGTGTCTTCTTCCCCAGGTCTGGCAGCGACAGCCACACCTGCCGGGGCGCCGTCCCACCGCACGCACTGCCCTGCGTCTGGCCAGGCTGTGCCTCGCCACTCACGGTCCCTTTCCTTGCTTCACCCCGGCTGTTCGTAAGTCCCCACCCTCCGTGACCCCGTTCCCAGCCGGCTCCCAGCACCCCTGCAAGGTGGGAAATGGACCAAGGAGCCCTCGTTTCATGTGCAACCAGTGTGCACACTTCCAGTGCTGCCCCACTCAGTGTCTTAGCCTGGGTCTGTTTTTCTTTTCTTTCTCATACTTCCTGTATGAGGTTAGTTTTTTTTTTTTTTTTAATGATAAACAAACTATTTTTTAAACTTTTTTTTTTTTGGCCTGGTCGTGGGTTGCCTCCTACCTGTCTGGTTGTGAGCATTTGGTGGGTGCTCCCCACCTGTGCACTATGGAGTGTCAGTGTGAGCATAGGTCCCCAGAGCAGAGCGGGCTCTGCTCCCACCTGTCCTCCCAGGGTGGCGGTGAGGGGGCTCAAGCTGGTGAAGACATTTGCTCTTCTCCTGTTGGAGAGAAATACCAGTAGGCATCATGGCTTAAGAATTCTCCTCGGGCAAGGAGGGCGGGGGAGAGGGAGGCTCCGGCGTGGGAGGGTGAGGCTTGGCCGGGAAAGAAATGTGATGACGAGGGGGAAGTCCCTGGTGAAGGTGTCGTGTCCCACAGTGCTCAGCCCCATGTGGTACAGACGAGCAGCATCTGGAAAAGGGGATTAAGGGGTGAACCGTGCTGCTGTCTCTGCCCTGGTCACCCCAGCAACTTGTCAAGAGTCTCGGATGGCTTCTGAGCTGCTTGCTCTTTCCTCCCACCGCGGGATCTCGGGAGAGAGCCAGCCAGCAAGGAGCTTGGGTACAGTTGACCAAACTGAGAACTCAGTAGACGGCCAACCTGCAGTCAGTCACCAAGGTCACAAGGACTGAGCCTGTGGTCCACGTATCACTCACCCCTGGGGATGCTTGGGTGTGTGTCTGAGTCACCCAGGGGCTTGTGAAAACAGACATCCCTGTGCCTTATCTCCAGAGTTTCCAATTTAGAAAGTCTGGGGCAGGGCCGAAACTTTGCATTTCTGAAAATTCTCAGATGGTGCTACTGGTCCAGAGACCCAGGCTGAGAACCACCGGTTTGGGCCATGGGCCACAGGTGGCTGGAACACCTAAAAGACCACAGTCTAGTGGAGCCTGCAGGTTGTCTCCATTTTCCCTCTGATGCTGAGTTTCACTTCATGGGTCTAGTCTGACCTTTGAGGTAGAACCAGCCTTCCAGAAGGCCCTTTGCATCTCTCAGGAACTGCATAGCAATGATTCCTGTAATTCTGACCTTTCACAATGTCAACCAGACTAGAGATCTGCTAAAATGTTTTTGAAGTTTAGTTCTTTGAAAAGTGGATTTTATCTTATGGATAGAGAAAGTGGCCAAGGTGAGGGGGATGGCAGAACTGGACCAGGAAAAGATCCAGTGAGCCTCAGCCCTTGGGTTGCCCAGCCTTAACTCCATTTCCACCTTTAGTATAAACAAAGGGAAGTATTTAATGGGTCCCTCTCTGTACCGAAAGGTGGGTGAACTTATCTGAATCCCCTGTGAGCCCCAGCTCATCCCAGAAGGTGGCAGAGCATCAGGGTCAGGACACTGGACAGGGAGCTTGGCGTCGCCAGGTACCAGCAGGTTGTTGAACTCCCCCTGCCTCCCAGGTGAGAGAGATGCTTGTTAGCTGTGACCTGCGAGGGCTGATGCCTCAGGAAGAGCACACCTCGGGAGCAGGAGCTGGCAGCTGGGATGAGCTCCACAAATGGTGGCCAAGAGGACCTGGCCATGTTCGGGGCAGCCCCAGGGCAGGCTCGCACTCTGCTGCCGGGGTGCAAAGGGCGAGTCTTTCTGGACTACGGGTAGGTCTGTAGTGGAACACTTCGCAAAACCTGCTTCTCAGGGGAGATCCCCTCAGGAAAGGTTCTGAGTCTGCCTGGGGTTCTGTGGCTTTAGTTCTAAGAATGGGAGCCCCCCCCCAACACTCAGAAACAAGGGAAGGGGCCCCCCCCACAAGGGTGGCTCCTCTCTCCCCTGCCCTGACATCTCTAGCAGCACAAAAGCCTAATAATTTACACACAGGACCAATATCACTTTTTCCTAAAATTAGTCTGTGATAAGCAATGACGTTTTCTGAGCACGTCCCTTGTAAGTTTCTGAGAAATAAAAACAGAGGACTTTTGAAACTTAGCACTGTGGTGTTGCCAAGCCCATGCCCTACCTTCCTGGCAACTGTTTCAAAATCTCAAGAAGTTGGTTTCCAATCCTGTCCAAATCCAGTGTGAGTCAACACGCACAGGATGTGAGCGCCTGGCCTGTCCTTTTCCCAAGCGTTGACGGAGACCTTGGTGCAGAGAAGGTTCTCATGGGTGGCTGGGGGCTCAGCTTTGGCCTTTTAGTGAGGAGTTACTGGCAGTGCCATGGATGTTACAGCAAATTGAAATTTGTGGTCTTGGCTTCCCCCACTGCCCTGGTACTTCCTGCCTGGGACATAGACGCTTGGATGGAATTGAGAAGATATGTCAGACCGGTGACCCATCCAGTCTGGGGCTGGGCATCTGAGCCACTGTCTCTCCCTTCCTCCATTTCCCATGCACGGAGCCTTTCCTCTGCCAGGGACAGAAAGGGCCTAGAAGCTGGCTCGGGGCGCATCCAGAGGATTGGCTGGGCTACCTTTTAGGTCTTGGATGGGGACTTGCGTTCACCATGTGATGTATGTGACCCCGAGGCCCTCCCTCAGATCCCAGGGGAAGCAAAGCTGGGTACCCACAGTGGGGAGACCTAATGAAGACCCCCTAAATGCTAGAGACCTGCAGTAACAGGATAACACAACCAAGCTGGGAGTAAGAATAAGGGAGTATCATGTGACCGGAAGCTTCTCTAAGAATGTCCTAACTTGGGGAAGGTATTGGTGGTCTCCACCCCCTCCCAGTGAACTCTGACAAATGGGAAGCTATGTGTGCCATCAGCTCTGAATTAGGGGCAAATCTTTTAAAGTTCCTGGATGCGCCATCTTGGGTTCAATGATAATTAGAGAGCCAGGCCAATAGGGAGTCACTGGAGATTTGACTTACCCATGCAAAAGCTCCCACACGAGCTAGCTCAGGTTTTACAGTAGGAAGCTGAAATTCAGAGTCTAAGGTTGAAGGTGGGAGAGACCCAGGTCTTGGTCTCAGCGATGTCTTTTCCAATGTGACCATTGGAAGACTGCCAACTTCCTGGCTCTGTGTGCCTGTAAAATGAAGGTTGACCAGATGATCCTTCCGGCCCCATCACCTCTCACTCTGCGATTTTGGTCCAGGTCCACGTGGTTGAGCGGTCCATCCTGAATCCTGCCTGGGCTCTTGCACTTTGGTTTTTCCTCCCACTCAGAAGGAAGGTAACTGGAGAGGAATGCACGTTCCTAAGCTGCATCTCTATTTCATACTAGAGGAACCAGGTTTCCCCTTCCACCCATGTCAACCACTGATGCATTTCTTAGTTCCTGTTTCTCTTCGCCCACCCAGGAAGGCACTGCGTATGAAATCTTGGGCCCAGATTTGGATATTAAGTCATTAGAAAATGCTAGCTCATAGGAAACAAATCAGGAAGCTGGTTTTCCCAAAAGGCTCACCTGGGCAGTCTTATCCCCAGAACGTTAGCTACCACACAGTCCAGCGTCATCACCTCTCAGGAAGCCTGGCATGGCACTGCCACTGGTATACGAGACCTCTGAGAAAAAAAATAAAGGCTGCAGGAGTTTGTGTGAATCAGCTAAGTTCTATGTGCAGGGCATTAGGGGAAAGACATTGAGGAAAAGCAAGACAGAGTCTCAAGAAGCAAACACAGACTGCCACAACTGCTGCGTGAGTGTCGGGGCAGCAAGGACTCTGAGTCTAAGACAAGCTTTGCTCTCTACTGCCCAGTGGAACCCTGCTGGCAAAGGGTCCTGTGTGAGAGGGCTTCGGTTCCAGATATATTTGTGAAGCACACGAGAACCTAATTTAAGCAGCTTTCTTTATTTCCTAACTTCTCGGGTTTCCTGCGTGCTACTGCACATTGTGAATGACTCCCGGAAGGATGGATTTTTTCCAAAATCAGTGCAGCCTCCCACCCCAGCCTTTTTGCAAATAATTTTGCGCCATTAACAAAAATCAGGAAATGGGGAGGGACAGGGACAGCTGGCTTTCCCGGTGAATGGAAAGTGGCCCTGCTTCTCCAGTCCTCTCTTCCTCCTCCAAGTGTCTGAGCAGCAAATTTAAAGCACAAAGCTGGCTTGTGGGGCTATGGCCTCTGGGCGAGGTGGTGCCATTTGTATTTCTAAATCAGCCTGTGCCTCGGTTGGTTTGTCTTTGGAAGTATCCCTTCACTTGTTTGGGAGAACTGAGAGTGAGCTTCCGCAAACGATGTGCTGCTTGGCACCCAAGTCATACTGGCCCCAACGGCAAAGCCGTTTTGAGTAGAATCAAACTCTTTGGAGCTGTTCTCAGTGCTGCGCTGTCCCCAGGGCCTTTGCTTGAGCCAGGGCTTCCTCTTCCCGTCTTTTCTCTTCCTCCGCTTTGCTGAGGCTGCCAGGCACAAGCTTGTCTGCTCACCATGCTTTGATACCAACTCTCCCGGATGGGAAGAGGGAAGGGGATCAAAGATTCGGCAAACACCAGGGTTGTCCTGAAAGTCCTGTGTGACTGACTTTTCAGCTAGACCAACCGGAGCACGTAGGGGAAGGCCTCAGTGTACCCCAGGCTTAGACCCGGACCCAGAGGGTCAGACCTGACTTCAGGTTTTCAGTAAACAGGCAGTGGGCTTCTGGGAACACCTGCCTTTACAGTCTCTTCTGAATTATTTTTAAACAGACGCCCTGCCCTCCGCCCCCCATCACACCGCAGTTTTGTTGATTATCACTATTTGAATAGATGCTGATAAATCTGATTCCCCGGCTCATTGCGGCATTTACGATCTGTCTTTCCCTTTTCGGTTTCCATGTACTGGAATGACTGTGTCTCAATGCGGTTGGCAGTGACCTGTGTTTTTCATGCATGTTTTTGTTTCAGAATAACTGGGAGATGAAACAGGAAGCCCTATGACACACTTGCTCGAAAATGACACAGGCACAGAAAAATCAGGACTCAGCCCCCTCCAGCGTCTCTACCTGCTGCCCTCAGCCGGAGTGCGGGGGATGGGCTGGCCCTGGGACCTGATGCCAACAGCCGTGGACTCCAAGGGCCTCTGTATCACTATGATGCGTCTGCGATATTGTGGTCACGGTCTAGTCTGGTCTGTTTCCTATTTATCTGGCCAGTCAACGTGTGTCTTAATCCCCTTCCCCTCATTAAAAGCATAAATAAAGAACAATGGATTGTTTGCTTATTAGCTGTGTTCAGATAGTAATTAAGGCCACCAAAGAGCGTTTGAGATTCATTTCTATAGGACCACAAGTAAACACTGCCACAACCACACAGATCGTTATGACAGCTCTAGAAGTGTGTTAACTTGACTCTCTTATTACTCAGCCTTGCTTACCCTGACTTTCCTCTCTCTCTCTGGAGGACCTCTCTAGAGTGAGCACTGGCATGGTGACATTTGAGAACAACACTGGATGACATTTGGAAGTCTCTCCCCACACCCTCTCTGATCAGGACCTACAAATGGTGCCCCCAGATCATCACCAACCTAGAGCTTTCTCCTGGAGAACTCTGTCGTCTCAGCTACCTGCCTCCTTCCCTCCACACATTGGTCACCCACTCACTTTTTCAGTCCATAGAGGTTTCCTTAGGGCCCCCTGTGTGCCAGGTTCTGGAGACAAGGCCGTGGATGAGCTCAGCTCTGCCCCAGCCGTCCCAGCACCTGTAGCCTCCTGATGAGTGGGCATTGCTGGGCTTCACTCAAAAAGCGTAAGGGGTCCTGGGCAGGTCATGACAGACAGACAGCATGGTCATGTCCCTTAGATGCCCTGATTTTTTTAAATCCATGCTTCACATCTGAGCCCCTGGAATTGGCAACTAAACATTCTTTGAAATGAGTAAGTATCAGAGCATTCCTTCTGCAGAGTCCCACTCTCCTCCCCAACCCCTAGGAGGACAAATCCATGCTTCCGGGGTTGTCCCCAGGAGGCCATTAGTAGCTGCCTTCCAGCAGCTCCTGTCTGGCTTCACACTGAAGCTCAGCAGACGTGGAAGAATAACATAAAATGAACGTGTTGTGCTATTTCGCACATCTAAGGATTGATTTATCAGTGGACCATGATGATCAACTCAAAACTCCCTAATGCCCAGCACAGTGTATTTGCGATGTAAATCCGAGTCTCAGTTCAGGGGTCTCCAACTCAGGGGGGCACCTCTCTGACCACCTGTCCTGAGAGATCCCCCTACATTTATCCTGCTTGGTCATTTGTTAGCCGTCTGCCTGTCCCCTGCCTCCCCAGATTTCGGCTCTATAAAGGCAGGTTCTAGTCTATCTCACCCCTCAGTCTGTCCCCAGCACTTGGCACCCTGCTCGATAATTGTTGGATGAGGAAATTGTGAATCCATTTACGCTGATAAGCTAAGGAGGTCACTGGAGCAGCCCCAGAGAGGACCCGGGCATTCTGCCAGGACACCCCCAGCAGAAAAGGTTGCTTATGAACTATCCGCTCTCTGGGTGATCAGACTCTCATCTGAAACCAAGCTTTGCATTATTAATAAGTTAAACTGTGTTTGCTTACGTTCCCGAAGATCACAGGTGACCATGTAGTGGAGGGATGTGTCCTCAGTGGGGCGTCTGAGTACAGGGCTCCCATCCCGGCTCTGCCAGCCCTTGGCTCTGGCGGGCGAGTCACTGAACTTCCCTGGAGGCTAATTTCCTTGGCAGAACACTAGGAAGCCTCGGTGAAGTTATCCCAGAGATCGCACTCTGCCCTGAGATTCTCTTTTCCCACCTCTGCTGGCTCCCTTTCTCTGGGTTCTAGAAGAGGAGGAGGCAGTGCAAAAACGTATCTGATGCAGCAGAGACCCAGCCCCGGCGGGTGCTGGCAGCCCAGGCCCCGTGGCGGGACTGTGGACGTGCGTGGTGGGGGCACTTACACAGACCCGGGTGGTCAGGTCAACGGCCCTGAAGTCTGGCCAGACATTAGAGTTAACCAGGAGTTTTAAAAAACGCAAATGCCCAGGCTCCACCAGGACTACGCACACCAGAATTTAGGATGAAGGAGCAAACATCAGTATTTTTAAAACAATTCCTCACATAATTCCATTGTGTAGTCAAGGTTGAGAACTGCTGGTCTAGGTCTCTCTATTGTCCAATATGGTAGCTACCAGCCACTTCCCAAGAGTGTCTACTGAAAACTGAAAATGTGGCTGGTGTGACTGAGGAACTAAATTTTAAATTCCTTTTAATTTTAATTAATTGAAATGTAAATAAATATGGCCTTGACTTACGGCCGCTATATTGGACAGCACAGATAATGGAACACGTATATCGTCACAGAAAGTTCCAGCCGACAGCTCAGTCTAGGGGATCTCTGATGCCTGTAACTGCCAAGTGACATTACACTGACCCTGAAAGACTTTTAAGGTTGTTATTTGTGTATTTGTCACCTACCTTTTGAGCCAGGCCGTGTGCAGGAGAGAGAGCAACATGGTAGGACTGCAAAGAATTTAAAATACCTTCAAGTATTTTAGAAGACTTCCTGTGGCATTTACTTGGTTGCCTCTTTGGAGCCCCAGCCCTGGAAAGGGGAGCTGGCTGAATGAATATTTAATTACTGGAACCCCAGAATTGAGGCTGGTGGGAAGCAAGCCTTCCAGGAAGAAGTTCTAGAAAAGCAGATCGCCGGGGAGGGGCTTGGCGTTCTGGGGCATTTGGGCTTTAGAGATGGGCTCAGCCCGGCATCTGTGCAAGCCGACCGGTCTGGGGTGAGAGCCGGAGAAACAGCAGTCAGCGCTCAATCACTTTCTGCTTATCGCTCGCAGACTGTCAGAGTTTTTCTTTCTTTTTTTGGAGGGAAAGCACCTTACAACAAATAATAATACTATTTTGAATTTCAGAGCTTTCCCTTTTTCAAAGCGCTTTACCACCTCTGACTTACTTTGTCCTCACTTAAGACGGTCCCATAAGTAGGGAAGGGATTTTCAGTGCGTGTCTAACACCCCGAGAAAGAGCTTAATATTACAAAAAGAATTTAAAAGTAAAGGTGACTGTACAGTGGTGTCATTTTTGTCATCTCTGGCCACACTCGAGGACGCAGACACATGACAAGAATCAAATGCACCCAGATTTCATGCTGCTCCAGGGCACTGTGGTTTTAAAGGAAACAGGACTTCACTTTTGTTCTGTCTTGTCTCATCCAGGCTTTCCGACTCGTGTGAGTTGTTTCTTGGAGGCCACTGTGTCCTCAGAGGTTTGTGTGATTTGTAGATGTGCTAAATAGGCCTTCAGTGTTTTCCTCCAAGTTGTTTGTTCAGTGGGGACAAACACAGGACAGGGCCCTGTGACCCTCCATGGGAATAACCCTGCTTCCTCCAAAGAACAGAACTGGGGCAAAACCGGCCACAGACCAACACTGTCCCCTTGGGTTCTTTAACCTTCTCTGGGTGTAGAGCTTCAGACAACCATTACCAGCCACACTTGCCAGTGGAGCGAGAGCCCTCAAGAGTCTGTCCAACCGAGACCTCCCAGGTGGGCGGCCTGGCCGTCTCCAGTGGCTGCAGTGGGAGCAGGGGCTGCAGGGTTGTCACGATGCCGTGAGTGGACCCCTTGGCGATGGTTGTTCTACCAGCCATGAATTCTTCTGGCCACACTATCACCGGGCCCATCTTTTGTGTCTTACGTACATAGGACCCGATAAGAGGTTTTCAGATGCTTTACTGAAAGCAAGACACACTTTCTGGGGCATTCCCCTAATCGACTGTTCTGGTGAAGCTCGTCAAAACAGGAAATGAGGTTAGCATGGAATGACTTTCTCTTAGAGAACTTGCGTTGCCTCTTCAGAGACCACCACTTTCTTCCCAAGATGCTTGTGCAGCGTGCCTCATGCCTCTTCTGGGCTTGCCCGGAAATGGGAGTCAGTCTGCTCTTCTGTAGCTTTTAGAACCCATTCTTTGGGGAAATGGTGGTGATATTTGCTCGTCCCCCATCTTCCAGACTCTCCTTTTCACTCCAGTATCTCTAAGGTGTTTGCAAGTTGCTCTGAAGGTAGAGTTTCAAGAACAGCAAAAACGAGGTGGCATCAAGGGCTCCGTGTGCTTGTCCAGCCGGGAGGGGGTCACACACAGGCTCCCCGCCTGGGATGCAGGTAGCTGCCTCCTCACGCTGCTTGGTCCCCCTGTTCCCTTGTCACCAGAGATGCCAGTCAGAGAAAACGAATCCAGTGGAGGTGAAAACTTACTGGGGACAAGGCACGTTCCTCCCCTGCTCCCCATGTGAGCATCGGGCTCAGAAATGCACCGTAATTGAACCAGCCAGGCCCGTGAATCCCCACAACGGCTTCTGACTCTGTTATCAAAAGCCGTGAGGGTTTCATAGTTCAGGCGAGCGAGCTGCAACCAGCTTACCTAGGCTGAGGCTCTCTGACAAATGGCTTGACTTGAAATTTCTAGATCGAAATGCTTTTTTCCGTGAATACTGATGTGCTTTCAAGTCACGTTTGCTTTGATCCAGTAGGAGGGGGTCAACCTGGGGGAAGTCTAGCCTTGACTCACAGGTGCCTGGGGAGCACTGACATCTCCAGATATGAGACTTGAGTTCCCTGTTGAAGGTCCATCTTCATGTGATGCTCTCTCTTCTGTAATCCCGGGTCTGTTTCTCTTTTCCCATGACTTAGCTGGACTTCAAAAGCCATCTGAGTCCCTGGGGCTTGCGGGGCACAGTCATTCACATCTTCTCCCCAGGTCTACAGATACCACGCTTTCAGTGATGATTGTCTGAGTAGGCGGATTAATAAACATGCACCTTTAGAATCATCCCAGCCCTTTGGGTGGTTCACAGCCTTATTCCCAGTCCTCCTAACAGGTCCCGGGGGTGGGGTTTTTATCCACTTGTTTCAGTTAAGAAAACTGAGTTTCAATTTGCTTCAGACCACAAAACTGGTAACATGAAGGTACATCCTGGATTTAAATCCAGAGCAGTCTGGTCTCACCCATCTCTCTCCCATGCTGCCTCTTTGTGTTTTGTAAATATGTAAAAGCAAACGCCATTTTTCCTTATAAAGGACTGTGAATGGTAAGTGCCAGTTGGAAGGAAGACACAGAGCATAACTGAAAATGGGGCGATTGAAAGTCAAATGATCCCTGCTGAGTCCTGGCCCCCTTCGTGCCCCAGCGGCCCTGAGGGCAGGTGTGGGCCCCCCTTCCAGGCGGACTCAGTGGTCACGTCGGTCCTGCCTCCTGCCGGACGAGTGCGAGCTTCCTGACACCTCAGAGGTCTGGGACGTGGGCAGATCTGTTCTCTGCAAACTGCCTGCTTCTCAAAGTGGGGTGGATGGGTCAGAAAGGGAGAGGCCCCACCCTGGCCGTTCGGCACCAGAATCTGCTTTACAAACAGATCCCAGGAGACCGGGGAGTCAGCTGCCAGCCCGGCTCCGGGCCCCTTGAGGTCAGAGCTCTGTACCAACACCTTTCACCTCCACAGCCCAGCATGTGCCTGCTTTACGTAGGTGGTGAAGAAATGTTGGTCAAGTGAATTTGGTCTCGACTCCTCTGAGGAGCTGGTGGGGTGGGGAAATCCATTCAACAGAGGCCCCGGGGCCCCAGGCAGGCCTCCACCCCCTCAGCTAACAGCGGGGTGAGAAAGCGTGAGACGGGGAGGGGCCGGGCTAAGGCGCCAGGGACACCTGAGGAGGTGGCCTTTGCTGCCATTTGAGGAGGAAAAGCAAAAATACCGTCCAAAACCATCAGTGTTCTGCCTCCAGCTCTTACCGATTCTTATTCCATTATATTAATATTTTTTAAAAATTTCTGGAGCCTCTAAAGGCAGCAGAACACCGCTCTGGAATGACAGTCCCTGGTCCCTTTAGGTGAGGAGGCCGGGCCCCTGGGTTGCTCAGGACGGTCCCATTCATACCTGCCAGACATCAGCTCCTGCCTGCTGATTCCTCTCGGACCTGTGCTGGTTTGGACAAGAACATATGTGTTCGCTCTATCTTTAGCCCACATTAAGGGGGAGGGTACAGCTCAGTGGTGGAGTGCCTGCTCAGCATGCATGGGGTCCTGGGTTCAATCCCCACCACCTCCATTTAAAAAATAAATGAATGAATCTAATTACCTCCCAACCAAAAACACCCTCCAAAGTTTAGCTCACATTATACCGCTTTTAAATTTTCCCAAGAAGTTACTTTATAAACACTAACTTTTGCACACACCCGGCATCTCTTCTAGAAGGGAGGGGGCTTGGCCGGTTGCCTGGGGTTCTGGCAGGGCTGCCCCAGAACAAGCAGAGCCAGCGGTGGGGGAGTGAGAGAAGCAGGTGCATGCATGCGCGAGGGGGGTGTGGTCACGTGAGTATTGTGGGGCACACGTGTTTGTGTGGGTGGTATGTATGTGTGGTGTGCGTGTTTGTGCTGTGAGTGTGTGTATGTATGCGTGTCTGTGCGCTGTGTGTGGTGTGTGGCGGGCGTGGATAGATGGGAGTTAGGCGCCTATGGTACACGTGCTTGTGTTGTGTGTGTGCGCGGGTGTGTGTGTGTGTAATGGGTGTGGGGGATGTGTTTCTTGAGCCCTAGGGGTTGTTCCCAGGCTCCTTCAGACCCATGTGACACTGCAGAAGGGAAGACCTCTGTCCCCCAGGACCAGCATGCTCCCACTCTGAGCGGTGGGCATGGGTGGGAGGGACCGAAACACTTTCCAGGCCTGGTGAGCGCAGGCATGCAGAGCCCTTGAGGGCAGGCCTGGGCTGCGATGTTCACGCCCAGCTGTTGACTGGCACATAGTAGGGCCGCAAGAAGGATGTGCCCAAGGCAGAGTCATCTGGATACAATCCCCTTCCTTCTGCCCTGCTCACTGATGCAGGGCACCTGAGCACCGCTACCTGGCTCCAGTGTCTGTGGAGGAGGAGAGATGTGCCCCCCTCTCCAGCTCTGGTCCCAGGCTGGCACCCCGATTGTGCCTTCTCCTGGGCGGACTGCAGAGGCTGCCCACCCCAACCAGGTGGGGCCCTTCTCTCGGTCACGGGCAGGTTTCCACGGTGATCTGCACGGCTGTGAGAGGCTGACCAAGGCAGGGACGGCCAGCCTGGCCCAATGCCCACCTGGCCTCCTGCCCGGCCCTGACCGGCTGTCCCCTCTGGAAGAGCATTGCTCACCTTAGATGAAGACCACTGACTTCCCTTGACCTGTCTCTTTCTGAGGCAAGAACGATCCAGAAAAGTACTTCTGAAGACATGGTCAGTGCTGGGGCCCCTCCTGTAGAGCTGGAAAAATGGAGACTCCGTAGATTCCAGAACTTGATCAGACTGGCCCAGCGCTGGTCTGTGTGGTGTCTGGTCTGCATCTCTGATGTCTCCAAGTCTCCGTTTTCAAATCCATCTCTTAGAGAGAACAGTGCTTCCCACGCCAGCATGGGAGGATGTTTGCGGGGATGTAGGAAAGCGCTCAGCCTAACAGCTGGCACGACGGACAGATTCAATAGATGGTCACGATCGTCCTTGTTATTTCAATTCATAAAAATTGAGGATTAAAAAAATAATAATGCGTCAGAAAGTAGTAGAAACATGCCATTAGGGAAAGAAAACTCTGATTGGGTCCTAATGCCCTCAGCCATCAAATAATAGCAAAAGGGAGACAAGATCTAGAAAGCAAGGGAAGCAGAGACAGCAGGCTCAGGGAAAAGACAAAAAAGGGTTGGAGAGAGAGTGAGCAGAGTGGCCCCGGGCCAGCCAGCCAGAGCGCGACTTCTTTCGCCTGCGACGGCGTGACAAGGGCCCGGTCCTGCATCTGCAGAGCCAGACACGGTAGAGGGGCACCGATTTGCTTTAATGTAAATATTTTGCTGTCTTTCATTTTCCTGAACTTTTAACCTTGCTGGTAAACAGGGTACATAACAGTAAATGAATTGTTTTTCTGAGAACTGTCTTTTGAGGAAATAGGAAGAAAAAAAAAAGGATTTTTATTAGCTAATTGTCAGTCTTGTGCGTGATTGAAAGCCTTATTATTCTGCTTCTTAACTCTGCTTCTGGAGACACTTGGCCACCAAAACTAATCTAAAAAAAAAATAACTTTAAGTTGTATAAACACACCAATTCAAAAAAATAGCAAAAGTCAGACAATGAAGGGAGAAAAGTCATTCTGTGGAAGGTTTCTGAGACAATCCAAACTCCAGTTTGTTGTTTATAATTAGAAACTCTCCCTGAACTCTGTTTCCCTGTGGACTCAGATCCTTGCTCCATTTCCAGCCCTTGGAACTTCTGAGATGTTTAGGGAAGTCGGTGGGGGGGGCATCCGAAGTCCTGGCAGCAGAGTGAGCTTCAGATACACGTGTAATATCCTTTCTTCCTCCAGGCAGGTGGCTGACAGCAGCCTTTGTTTACTAACACTGTCCACTCTGTGGATTGTGCAAGAGTGTTTTGTGATAAAGGAAAACACTGAAGGGGGACCAAGCAGAAGGAGGAAGACCTGGGTTATAGCATGAGCTTTTCACTTGAAACTGTCATTTAACCTCTGCCCTGTCATGTCCTTAACTGTTAAAGGAAGATAGAAACTTTGGGCTTTGAAGCCTTGGGGATATGTGGTCAGAGCACCAGGTCTGTAACTGGCTTTGGAATCGTTGGAGGAAAAGACAAACCCTTTCTATACCAAGTTGTGATGGAGTCGTAGAGGTGATGGCAAATCCTTTAGGGATCCAAAGGCCTAATTGCGACCCCAGCCTCAAAACAACTCTCCCTCTCCTGACTTTTATACCTACAGTGATTGTGTCTGCTCAGTTGAAGGCTGGTGGAGTCTTTCAAATCAAGCTCCCATTGGAAGGGAAGCTGAAGACACTGAGAATAAACATTTCAAGTCTCCTAAGATATAGGGCAAGGTTGATAGGACTTCTAAAAAATTTCTTCCTGCCTTCTTAGAAGAAGGAAGAGGAAGTGGAAGAAAGAGGCAGAGATGAAATAAATTGCTGATTCTTTTTTAAAAATTATTTATCTGTTTGTTCATATTGAGGTATAGTTGAAGTACAATGTTATCTAAATTTCAGGTGTACCACAGAGTGATCCACAATTTTTAAAAGTTATATTCCATTTAGAGTTATTGTGAAATATTGACTATATTCCCTGTGTTGTACAATATATCCTTGTAGTTTATTTATTTCATACATAGCAGTTTATACACATTAATCCCCTACCCCTGTCTGGTCCCATCCCATTTTTCCTCCCCACTAATAGCCACTAGCTTGTTCTCTGTGATCTATTTCTTTTTTGTTATAGTCACTAATTTGTTTTATTTTTTAGATTCCACATATAAGTGATATCATACTGTATTTGTCTTTCTCTGCCTGACTTATTTCACTAAGCATAATACCTCCAGGTCCTGCAAATGGCAAATTTCATTCTTATGGCTGAGTAGTATTCCATTATATATACATATACACATTACATCTTCTTTATCCATTCATCTGTTGATGGACACCTAGGTTGCGTCCACATCTTGACTATTGGGAATAGTGCTGCTATGAACATTGGGGTACGTGTATCTTTTCGAATTAGTGTTTTCATTTTTTTCAGATATAGACCCAGGAATGGAATTGCTGAGTCATATGGTAGTTCTGTTTTTAATTTTTAAAGAAACCTCTATACTGCTTTCCACAGTGGCTGTACCAGTTTACATTCCTACCAGTTTTAAAGGCTGGATTGAAACAAATCACAGAGTGTGTTAAGAGAGGCAGTTGGTGAGAAGTTAATCCCTAAGGCTCTGTTCCCATCATTCTCCCCTCCTTTTCTTTCAGAATAAATTAAGGAGTGGGCTCAAATCCAGGCTGTGTGTGTGGTATTTTTATCTGATGGACAACCTCATACTCCCAATCAGATCTCATCTGGGCTTGTAAAGCACCTCCTTCCTGCCCTCTGGGCACCTCCCTTCTTTAAATATTATGATCATACACACATATGAGTCTGCTCTGCAGAAAAACCCAGGGGGGTCTTCAGTCCTCTGCAATTCATTGGGAAGTTTAGTTCTGGAAGGCCTGAGCTGGTGTTACCAGCAAACCGTTCCACACATTCCGATAGTTCTGCAGATCGCCACTCTCCCAAAGCAAACAAGAGGAGACATCAGTTAATACTACAGAATGGGAACTTCCTTCATTTCCCAACCTTCCCGTTGACCAGAGTGTCAGTCAGTGCCGTGTTTGTGGGGACTGGTAAGTTTGAAGATGCATTTGTCAGGCTGTGTAGATAAAATATTTTTGAGAAATTCGGTTGTCTGTAGTTGATACTTTTTCTTTTCCTCTCCTTGATTTATTTCAAACTATTTACACCGGCAGACTTGCGTGTTGTTTTAGGATGCACTTAACATCCTGAAGAAGTTAGTTACTTGGGGTGGTGCTTGCTGTTCCTGCTCTGGTTGGTTGGTTGATTCTAATATCCAAGGCTCTTCTTCTCTGGGTTCCTAGTAATGACTAAGCTGATTGTTCTCCAGCCAGATAATGAAATAGGAGTTTTTAAGGCAGAGACCGCCTGGGTAGTGTTACTAAATACAGCTCCTGTGTGTGTGCACGTGTGTGTTTCTATCTCGAAAGTGCTTTGCAAAATTACCTGAATACTTGTGTGGAAGTGGTGGCGTGCCCCAGCAAAGTTAGAGTTGAGAGCATTCCTCCCATTGGTAAATAAATCTTCCCCTACGATCCATCATCACATCTGAATCTCCTTCAGCTCCTCTCTCCTAAACTCCTGCTAGGAAAAGGGCCCCCTAGTGTGGCAGGTTGGGGGGTGCTGTTTATTTGAGTCTAACTCCTGTGTTTCTTATATTGAGTTCAATCAGGAAAATTCTACTGTTTACTGGAGGGGGAAAACGTAATGCCTACTGCACATCCGTTGTACGACACTGGCTTAAATGACGAAACAAACGCAAGTACTAGAAAGCTGGGACTCTTTTAAAGAAAAGGTTGTGAAATGATAATGTGATGGTGTTCACTTTAGGAAAAACTTTTAAATCCTCTAAGGGTAACATGTCATTTAGATACCCTCCTCCTAGTACCTGTAAAAATAGATTTTTAGCTTGATTTATGCCAGTGTGTGTAACTTCAGCATAAAATATCATCTCCCTTGATTTCTCCCTAAATTCAAGGAGAAATACATCTTTCCATCAGAGACAAGAATCTAATATTTATTGAAAACGTTGGACATATTTGTTCTAAAAAGCACTTCCATACCCTCAGCCACAGCCTGATGAGGCAGGTAATAGCTTCCTCCCCATTTTAAGATGGAGAAATGAGGAGCGGTGGACAAGCAACTCGCCCCAAATGACCCAGTTAGGAAGTGGCCACGCTGGTCCTCCGAGTGGGTTTATTTAACCAAACTGTTTAAAAGTATGAACTTCGTTTGTGAAACAACCTTATGTGATTGGTGTTACTGACCCAGATTCATCACCAATCATCAGACCCAAAACAAAGTCATACAACTAAAGACCAGCACGACCAGAACAGAGAGAAGACAAAAGCTCCTGGGCGCTTTCAGGCAGGCGCCCTTCCTCGTCTCCGTGTCCCAGCGCAGGATGGACGCTGCTCACGCTGCATGGTAATGAACCCCCTTCTAGAAAGGGGCTCTCAGTCCCTCTCGCAGTGGCACGATGGCCAGGATGCTCCTGATTCAACATCAGGCTGGTGTGAGTGGCACTGAATAGAGCATCTCGGGCAGAGCAATGTGGCCCTTTAACTCTGCCATAACCACTGGTCACCCTGACAGCTCCCCCCCACATCGCTTCTTCAACAGAGCGCCGAATGGGGAGGGGAGGATCAGATACAGGATCTGCTCTTCTCACCCATGAAGACTTTTTTTTTTTAAAAAAGGCTCTGCCCATTCACACAAAAAGCAGAACCTTGATCACAGCGGGCTGACACTGTATTGCGACGAGAGGGAGGGAAACTCCACTGTTGAGTAAACATCATAAATCTGTAGAAGAGACAGACTGCCTCTGCTCAGATTAGCTCCTGCTACAATTTTAGCTTCAAGTCTTAATGCCCTAAACATGAACAGCACAGGTCTGATTCATGAGGCCACTTTGCCAGTCTCAGGGTTGAGAGCCGCTCCCCACTCCCTGCCTTTATTCCCCGTGGCTCAGTAACCACTTAAGCAAATTTCCCCATTAAATATACAAGGCGACTGAGTGCAGTAAAAACTAAAGGATGTGGCAGAAAAACCCCAGCGCCTCTCCAGGCAGACCTTGCCGGGTGCCAGAGAGCGGTTTTGCTCAGTTTGGCCTCCGGAATCCTGAATGTCCCGCCGTGGATGCCACTGTAAGTCACGCACACCTTGCTTTTGCCCACCAGTCATCTGCAGTCTGTGCATTACACCTATAAGACCATCTGCTTCCCAGGCGGTCATGTGGTTTATACACGGAGCAGCTGGACGTGCCCTAGTTACATGGGATACAAGCGATGCCCACACACGGCATTTGAGAACGGGGCTGAAGGTCACACTCAGGAGGTGACCAAATTAGCCCCTAACGTCCAACCAGGAAGGAAAGGGGGTTTGGTCTTGTCCAGGTAGCACCTCCCCCTCAAATAGGATTGTGGGTCCCTTGAATAATTCCTGCATAGAAATCATTCTTGTTGAGCAATTAATACATACTGGACACATTTAATAAAAAATTCTGAGTCTCCAGCGAGGTGGCAGAGGGTCTCTGCACACGTGATCTTACTCACACACACGCCCTCCTTTACACTTGGACCCTTGTGTGGGCCAGCAATACCAAACAGTTAACCACAGTACAGCTGCAACGGTCCAAATTATAGGGATTTAAAGTCTAAATTTTCCATGATATTGAGGCTTTATAGAGTCAACGTTTCAAGCGAGTTTTGATTTTCTCTTAGATCAGGTTTCAGCAGACTTCTTCTCTAAAGGGCCAAACAGCAAAGATTTCAGTCTTTGTAGATCTCTGCCATGACTCTTCAGCCCTACCATTGCAGCACAAAGGCAGCCATAGGTCATATGGAAAGAAATGAGAGTGGCTGTGTTTCAATAAAACTTTATTTACAAGGACAAGTAGTGGGCCAGGTTTGGCCCAGGGGCCAAAGTTTGAGACCCATAGTTTTAAACTCAAGCTGTCATTAAAACACCTGAGTCTGTCTAACCTATCAGAAGCAAAGTTGGGTGCCAGGGCCCTTGCAGTCAGGCAGCAGAAGGCGACAACTGTTTAAGAAGCACTGTGACCAGCATTGCTCCCACCCCTAGATGGCCAGGCCAGCAGGTCTCAACATGTGATCCTCAAGGAGACAGAAACGGGCATTTTGCTAGGAAAGAGTTCTCTGAACTAGTAAGTTTGGGAAATCTTGGGTTAGAGAGTTGAACTCTTCCATTACTGCAGGACTTCTCAGGGCCTTTAATGTGCTAATGAACACTATTAACCTCTAGGAAGGGAAAGCAGCTGAAGTCTCCCACGCTGCCCTGACCTTTGTGAACAGTCCTTTGTGTGCAGGGCAGTCTGCTCAGGAGTCTCTGAGAAGAATGTTCTAGACCTCAGGTCCTAAAGTTTTTCATACTGTCTTACTTTTCTACCTCTTGTCCCAACTGTTCCCCCTTCAGGGTACCCACCTCAGCTGCTACCACCCACACAGTAGCCCACGTCATCCTCAGAGTCACACTGTGGTCCACTGGGGGACTTCAGAGCTTCTCCCCGTGACGCAGTGTGGATGTGCTCAGCTTGGAGGGGGTGAGAACGGCAGCTTCAGGGTGGAGGCTGCCTCATCTCTTTCCTCTGTTTCTACAACCTGCTGCTTAAAAGTCTGGTATTTATGACCTTGTAGAATGTTCCAGAACCTCATGAGTCTCCTAGGCTCCTGGTTTGAGAGACTGTGGAAAGGCTCCATAAGAACGCAGGCTCAGAGCTTCATGAATCCTGACACAGGAGCAGCTGGCTTTAGTCAGGAAACTTAGGGCCGCCGATTGAAGCCCAGGGATAGGACATTCATGCTGGAAGGTCACCACCTCCTGAGCCCTCGGCGAGAAGCAGGACGTGGAGGTACAGTCACTGCTACGGTGGAAAACCATCCCAGGAGGGTGGTTTAGGCTAGATTCTGAGCTCTGAGGAGTCTTTGGTGCATGGCTTTTAAAATGGAAAAGCTGATGCCAGCCAGCACAGGCTCAGACGGGGGGCTGGTGGGGAGGTGTGTGAGAGAGCTTCACAAAAGAAGCTGGGGTACTGCTTGGGGGGTGTCTTGGGGGCAATTCAGACCTTTCTGGGCCCGTCTGAGGAGCGAGGTGTTGTAGCCAAGTTTGGGATCAGACTTACAAGACTCGCTTCTTTAAGCCTATGCTTTAGTCACCAGCACTGAGCCCACTCTCAGAACTAAGCAGTAAATAAAGAGAAGCCTACAAAGCTCTCCCCAGCCTGCAAAGACCCCCAGTATGTGGGACGCAGTGGTTGATGGGAGAGGGTCCCTCCATCTGCCCAGTGGAGAAGGGGTTCCTGAGCTTTATTTATAATGTGTAATATTTAATAAGGAGGCTGTGTACTATTTTTGCCATTGAAAGTTACTTTTTAATACATGCACCCCAGTGTTCAGAGCAGCACTATTTACAATAGCCAAGACATGGAAACAACCTAAATGACCATCGGCAGATGACTGGATAAAGAAGTTGTATAGTGTATATATACACAATGGAATACTATTCAGCCATAAAAAAGAATAAAATAATGCCATTTACAGAAACATGGATGGACCTTGAGATTGTCATACTGAGTGAAGTAAGTCAGAAGGAGAAAGAAAAACACCATATGATATCACTTATGTGTGGAATCTAAAAAAAGGTGGGGGACACAAATGAACTTATTTACAAAATAGAGACAGACTCACAGAAAACAAACTTATGGTTACCAGAGGGTAAACGGGGTGGGGAGGAATAAATTGGGAGTTTGAGATTTGCAGATACTAACTACTATATATAAAATGGATAAACAACAAGGTCCTACTGTCTAGCACAGGGAACTATATTCAATACCTTGTAATGCCCTATAATGAAAAAGAATATGAAAAGTAATATATATATATATATTCTATAAATCTACTATACTTTAATGGGGGGGGAAGCACTTTTTTAAAAAGACAAAGAGAATCAGGAAAAAAGATATGACTTTAGGCTTAGGCTCATTTTCATCTTAGAAAGATGGGTGAGTCCTGTGAACATGTCCTTAGATTTGTTGATCTGTTGTTATCTCCACCCTGTTTTGTTGTTCTTTGTTTTTTTTTTTTTCATTTGTGTGGCCGCCTGACTTTCCTGGTGGTGATTACTAAGAAAACTCCTAAACTGAATCAAAACAACGACAAGAGCATAAACAAAGAACCAAGTCACCCAGCAGTACAGCTCAGACCCTCTTGGCGAGTGTCGGTTTTCCACAGACTGTCTTTGTGTTTCAAATGCACCTGCTTCCTTTTTTCTCTCTTATTTCCTGAGTACTACGGAGAATCCCTCCTTCTTTCCCAGGGATCCAAAAGGACCTCCCCCCGCCGCCCCTGGGTGGGACCCACACAGGCCTTCGGCAGAGCTGAGCCCCACCCTCCTTCCCCTACCCACTCCCCACCCACCCCCACCCCAGGTTGAAGGGCCTTCCCAGCCGAGACTCCCCCTCCACCCAGGCCAGGTGTCCGGTCCTGAAGCCAGGTTTTGGTGAAAGCCTTTTATGGCTGTCTGCCTCATCCAGGGAACCTTGGTCCTTCAGATGAGACACTTTGTGGGCAGAGGGACCCCCTTCCTATGAGGAACTATCACTCATAAGAAGAGTCATCACTAGGGCCCTTGTATTTCCTGCCTGAAGAATAGTCAAACATAAAGCTGAAAAAATATAATTGTAAATAAAACTTTGTGTAACTAAAAATAGACAAAATTCTTTTTGCATAAAACCATAAAAGAATTTGAGACAAAAGTAAATAAATTAAATGCCAAGTGGGGAAAAAAAAGAAGAATGTCATAAGTCTATATGCGCTGGCACTGAATCACTGCCAGCTGAAGAAAGGAAACTATAGAACAATATGCACAATACGATCCTATTTGTCTAAAAAAGAATATATACCCTCCCACGTGTATCTGTGCAATGGAAACAGGAGAAAAGTAAGACGCAGAACCGCGTTCTGTAGGACAGAACCTATGTGACTGAACTCTGCATTTGTAAACACTTCTGTGGATGCCAGGGCATATACAGACTGGATCCCCAACAGCAGCCATGTCTGGAGAGCTGGGTTGTGGGGGGACATGGGGGATGCTAACTCTTTACCTTCTACCAGGTTGGCAAACTGTAGCCCTGCTTTTGTAAATAGAACTTTATTGGGAAAAAAAAAGAGTAGTCAGTCCCGTTTCCTCCTGGGATGTCAGAAATGGGTTCTAATCCTTCTACTTCCACGATCTCACCTCCCCAGCGTCTGCATTTTACAAATGGGACCATAGAGAGCTTCCAGGCCTCTGTCTGACCCAGGCAGGGAAGATGGAAGTGGCCTCCCCTCACTGCACTGAGAGCGGGCAGGTAAGAGCCAGACAGGCCTGAGTTCAAATCCCAGCCCTACTCTGACTAACTGTGATCCAAGGCTACTCACCCAACCTCTTTGAGCCTCAGTTTCCTCGTCTGTAAAATGGGGACAAGCCCAGACCCTGCCCCCTGGGGTTGTAGGGAGAGGTGAAGCTGGGGCTGTGTAGGGCTTTCCGAGTGGAGCCTGACGGCTCACCAGGAAAGGCTGTGGCCCGTCCATCCCGGGGCGGCTGTGCCAGATCAGAGGGAAGCTCAGCAAGCCACTTGAAAGGGACCTTGACTCATTTTTGTGGTAACTGAATGTGCAGTTCAGGAAGTGCTTCGCAAGAACGGACTGGGCTCCAGCCGCCCCCTCGTCCCCCTGCCCTCCGCTCCGAATCCTGCGGTCCTCCCAGCGCCGGTGGAGCTCCCGCAGCCTTCCCGCCAGGCATCGGCCAGCGCGCATCGGCCGCGAGGACCGCAGGAGCCGCGCATGCGCGCCGCGAGCCCGCGGAAGGCTGCCGCGGGTGGGGTCCGCGGCGGGAGGACAGACCACCTGGGTCATCCCTGAGGCCGGGGGCTCAGCTCTCGGAGCCTCGTAATTGGCGCTTCCGTGCGTCAGGCCAGCACCGAGCGCTTGACGTTTAATCGTCACAAGCAGCTCTCCTGGAAAATACTGAACTTGTCACCATTTAAGGATGGGGAAACTGAGGCACCTAGAGGTTATAAAATGCCCGGGCATGTGGAAGGGGAGTCTGGAGTTGGTATCTGAGCCCGGGGAGTAGGACTGCAGAGGCTACCTCCTAACCGTTGGCATCTAGAACCCGGTACCGGGTAGGTTTCAGTGGTTCGTCGTAGGGCTGGAAGTGTGGCCACGCACTTGATGTCGTGAGTGTGCAGGGAAAGAGGGGTGTCGGGGGCCTTCAACTCCTAATGCTGCTTTGCTGACGGGCGGGGGAGGGCCTGTGAGTGTGGAGGAACCTCAGGGCATGTGGCAGGGACCCCTCTGGCTCTCAGTGGGATGCCCCCTCCAGCTGCTTTGGGAGTAGGCATGACCATGCCCACTGCACCCATTTGGACCTTCCAGCCCCCCTGGAATCTCCCACTGAACACCCAGGAGACACTGGCAGGAGCCCGTGGGCTCTGTGTACTGAGGTCAGCAGAGAACTACGGGGTGACCTGTTTGGGGGGGATGACACCAAGGGGACCAGAGATCAGATGGGGTGAGGGACGTCTGAGAGGAAGAGGCTGCTTAGCCATTAGCCCAGACCCGGCCGTCCTTCCCTCCCACCTCCCCCCGGCACTGGCCACCACGGTTTCCAGGGAGAGGGAAGTTGGGGAGTAAAATGATGTTAGCAAGTGAGTGGCACAGGATTGCAGAGCTGGCGTGCAGAGCTGGCATGCAGGTCCTGATAAAAGCAGATCCACCCCTGTCCCCTGCCTCACGGGCCTGGGGGAAAGAGAACTCTGTGAACTGAGCTGTCCCTGCTGGGAAGTCAGGGCCTGTAGTTCCTCATTCAAGCCACACGCCCTGATCCCCAAGGCAGTTAAAATCCCCGAGTTGCCCAACTCGGTTGGGGGATGCCTGGCTCCTCTGTCCTGCTCACCCTCGGAGCTCGAGCGCTGGCAACAGGCCAGGTCTGTCTGGCCTCCAAGGCCGGACAGTGACCCACTCCCTGCGTCCTAAAGCCCACGTGCCGAGGAGGAGGCTGCAATTCTAATGGCCCAGAACCATCTGTTCCCCGTTTCGTCATTGTCAAGCTCTGATGCCTTTTGGGACTAAGTTTGAAGGACAGTTTTTACTGTTGTAACCAAAAAAAAAAAAAAAAAAAAACAAAAAAAAAAACCCCAAAAAACAAAAAACCCAAAAGGAAACAAGCAATTACAAGCCTCCTCTATTTCAGAACTTTTTTCTGTGTCGGTACAAAGCCATTCCAGTAAATAGGAACTTTGACCAAATTACCCTCCCCGACAGTGAGCCGCAAGGGCATCTCCTCCCTGCCCTTCACACCCCATTGTGCTGAGAAATGTTGAGATAAATTCAGATAAATACGTTCGGGCTGAGGCTGGAATACCACAAGCAGCAAGAAACATTCCGTTTTCACCCGGGCTAGTCTGTGCATCTTTCAGAGGATGCTTACCACCTGGCCCGGTGTCCTTGACGCTCCATGATCACAATGCCTTGATACCAGCGTCTGCTCACAGGAGCAGCACCACTGTTTACCTTCCTAGCCTGTAGTGGCTCCTCCTCTGTTCTGGACGTTTCCAATATGTGCTTGTTCATACAATGGATGCATCGGTTCAGTTCCGACTCACGGGAACTGCGGGGGTGCGCGGGTCAGCCCCGAGGGCTCTCACAGCCTTCCCACTCTGTGCCCTGGCAAGCTCAGGTGTCACCAGATCCAGAACAGCCATAAAATACCCTGTCTGCTAGAGGCCGAGGGTGGGTGAGCAGTCCTCTTGGAACTAGTGATGGACCACGGCTTGTCCCAGGCTCTGCTGAACCCTGGAAGACCGCCCCCCACCACCACCACTTTGGGAAGTGGTCTGGGTTGGGGACACCAGGAGGATGCTTCCCAGCAGGAGGCAGGGTCTGGGTTCCTGGGAGGTGACAAGTAAGCCTCTTGGTCCCTCTCTATCTTCCTGCTTGTCATGCAAGGTGTTTTGGTAGCATCCTTGGTGGTTTCAAACAACACACATGTATCCTCAGACAGCTCTAGAGGCCAGGCACCCAAAATCAGTCTCACTGGGTTGAAGGCTAAGTATCATTGTTTTGGAGGTTCTGGGGGAGATTCAGCTTTGTTGACTGTTCCAGCTTCTAGAGGTGGCCTGCGCCCCTGGCTAGCACTTGGAGAAGCCTCGTTACAAAGATGCAGCCAAACCTTGTCAGGGGAGCTACATTATATTCGGGGCCACCCAGCATTATTCCCATCTCTGCTGCACCCAGGTTCCTCGGGGGCAATGCCCCTTCCTTCCATCATGTGATATCTTGGGGAGGGGGTGGCTCCAAATGCCACACAGGAGCGAGAGGTGCCAGCTCGTCCCTCTTCCCTCTTCCCTCTTGGTGCAGCAGGGGCGGGGGGGAATGTGCCACCCCACTCCATCCTTGGGATGCTGCTGCCTGAGACTTGGGAGCTGAACTTGTTGAGCTCAGCAGTGACCCCTGACCACATCACTCCTGTTTCATGCACATTTTTGGCATTCCCATTCTCTGGACCTGCCCATTCCCGAACCTGAAGGTCCAGCCTTCCCCGTGATTCAGGGAACTGCCGTTCTCTTAGTGCAGAGACCCCTTTGGGATGGAGTTCATAGATACACATTCTGTTGCTTGCACTCAAGACCTGTGATACAAGGATTGTCCACTGTGTCTAATAAATGGAGGACTAGAGGATTCATTTTAGTGCCATCTTACAAATGGGTTGATGTGTCTTGGAAACCTGGTCCTGGCATCAGGGCCCTAGCTGCTGTCAGTGAGGGGTGTGTCTGGGGGAGGTGGGGAAGGGTTGCACTGGGGGAAGGTCGGTGATGGAGGATGGAGTTGGTTTCACTGGTTATCTGTTGTACAACAAACTACAGGCTCTCCAGTTACGTAAGACGGCATTGTCATTGCCAGAGCCCTGATGGGGTTCAGAATATGCTGCCCCCAAACATGGTACCTGGGCATACTGAGTGTTTTAAGCTGAAGGGCCTTGGGAAAATGGCAGCTAGAAGCTTATCTGACTATCTCCCTAACTTGCCCTTCCTCCCTCAGACAGGTTATAACACCCTCATGTGAAAGGTGCCCTCCCTCACCTGGAGGACAGGAGCACCCTTATCTCTGAAGACAGACGCCTAGAAGAATCCTAGCAAACAGGCCTTGCTCAGTTTCCCCTAGTTTATCGCGCTGACCTCCCAGCCCTTCATCTGTCATCTTCCTCCACGCCCGGGCACTCTTCGTCACCGCCAGCTCACAATTCTCAGGACTAGCTCTTGCTCTGGGTCTTCATTTCCTTATAAAGGTTTCCATGTCACGTAAAACTTACATAAACTAAATGTGTACGCTTGTCTCCTGTTCATCTTTGTCAATTTAATTTTGAGACCCAGAGAGGGACCCCACGATGGTGGGAGAAAGACTTTTTTCCTCTCCTGTAGCCCCATATTTGCTCACTAAATCCCCACTTACACTGCTGTGGGCAGGATCGTAGGATGCGGCAGTGGGTGCGAGGGTTAGTAGCAGCAGGCGGGAGCCTAAGTGAAGGCTGGCGGGGTTTCCGTTTAGTTTCATCTCTGAAGCACCTTGATGTGCACTGCATGTTTGTTGAACGAATGAATGAGCAAAGGTTGAAGTCCAAACCAGCCTTCTTGCTAGTGTTCCGAACTGCCCACTGAGAGCTACAGGGATGCTTCAGCCACAAGCCACACACACAGCCAAAGAGCAGTGAACATCGCCCGTTTTCTTCTTGTTTTGTTTTACGCCTCAAGGACTCACATGGACCGGGAACAAAACAAAAACTCAAATCCCCAAACTGGGCTTTTACTTGAAGGTAAGTGGCAGAGCAGAGAGCAGTGAACGCTGGTGCTGTGCAGTTTTAAAGCATTTTGGAATGACATAGATGCAAATAAATCAGCAACAGCAAGTAAGAGACGCCCACTGTTTCCCCTTCTCTCTTCCCAGAGGCTGCTCGTTTCTTGGCCCTCTCTCGTATTTAGATCCTCTAGAAATGCACAAATAACTCCAATTGCATGTCAGACGTGCAAAAAAATACATAATCTTCATCTTTATATTTTTTAAATAGCTAAGCTCACCTTGCACTCAAGGCCCCTTTCCTATGGGGAGCAACAAAATATTTCATTACACTAACTGAAGAGTTCTCAGTTTCTCCTGTTTTAAAACAGACTCAGTGGGGTCTAACTTTCTGATGTCATCCAAGATTTCTTCTCCTTTTTTCTTTTTCTAAGACACAGTCCTGGATGTCATCCAAGATTTCTTCTCCTTTTTTCTTTTTCTAAGACACAGTCCTGGTGCCAGCAGTGGCTCTGTGTGCCCTGTCACATTCAGAAGGGAGGGTCTAGCCTCACACAGAAGCAGAGTCTTCAGACATCAGCCTCTGGCCTCATGTGTGCCCCCTCCTCCCCGCCAAGATGTCCTGGCATCTATGTCCGGGGTCAGTTGTGGGCTGCCCTCATCATGGGCTCAGCTCTGAGGTCTGCTGTGACCTGTGTCTGTCCTCAGACTGGCTGAGAAGTGATCAATGGCAGGGTTATACCACAGTCAGTTGGTCTGTTCACCTGCTGACTATTTCCAAATTTGCATTGGAATTGCGTTATGCATAAAGCTGTGAAGAACATGTGCAAATCATCTTGTGGACAAATGTTTATTTTTTTTTTTCTCTTGGGAAAATACATAGGAGAAATACCTGGGTCATACTATAAGTGTTGAATTTACAAGTAAAGGTGATTGCATGTTCCCACCAACAAGGTATGAGAGTTCCCATTGTTTTATGTCTTCACCCACGTTTGGTGTAGTCAGTCTTTATAAAATTGTAAGCATTCTAGTGCATGAGAAAGATCTTATTTTAATTTGCATTTCTCTAATTACTAATGAAGTTGAGCACCTTTGTCTCTGTTTATTGGCCATTTGTAAAGTCTCTGTGCTTGTCTTTTGCCCATTTTTAATATTGGATTGGACATCTTTTTATTATGGATTTATAGGAATTCTTTATATATCGTGGATACAAGTATTTTGCCAGCTAAATATTGTGACTATTTTCTCCCCCTAAAAATCAAAAAAAATTTTTTAAAAATTTGTGCTTTGGATGTCCTAAGAAATCTTTGCCTTCTCCAAGATTGCAAGGTCTTCTATGTTTTCTTCCACAGGTTTTATAGGATTAGGAGTTTATTTTTAAGTTTATCACTGATAAGCCTAAATATGTGTTGCTCAATTTTTATTTGAGGATTTTCTAGACACTTTGTTGTTGATTTCTAATTTTTATGTGTTCAGTGTCACATGCTGTATGATGTCATGTAGGTAACAGGCAAAAACTATTAGCAGTTATCTCTAAAAGAGATTACAGAAGGACAACAAAAAGAGTAGTCTTTCTGAAAAACTGAAGTATAGTTGATTTATAATGTGTTAGTTTCAGGTGTACAGCAAAGTGATTCAGGTATATGTGTATATGTGTGTGTGTGTACACAAATCTATTCTTTTGGGGGTTCATTTTCATTATAGGTTATTACAAGGTATTGAATATAGTTCCCTGTGCTATACAGTAGTCCTTTATTTGTTATCTATTTTATTTATATTATCTATTGCCTATATTAATCCCAAACTCCTAATTTTTCTTTCCCCATCTTTCTCCTTTGGAAACCATTAAGTTTGAAAAATAGGAGTCTTATTTTGCCCAATATGTACCATTTTTGGTATCTTCTTCCCATGTTGAAGACCCTAAAAGTTTCCATCTGTTATCATTTCTCTGAATAACTGAATAACTTCTTTTTACATTTTCTGATAAAGAATTCTCTCAACCTCATTTAACTCAAAATATCTATTACCTTAATTTTTGAAGGATATATTTACTGGATGTAGAACTTTAGCATTTATCATTTCATTATCTTATCACCTCATGACTACTGAGAAGCTTCTGTTAAAAAGGTAGGTGTGATCTGTATCATTGGTCCATGTAGCTGTGTCATTTTCTTCTCTGGCTGCTCAAGATTTTGCCCTTTATTTGTCAGCAGTTTAACTCAGACATGTGTCTCTGTGGTGTGTGTGTATGTTTATCTTCCTTGGAGTTTATCGAGATGCGTGGGTTTAAAAGTTAATGTTTTCTATCGAGTTTAGGGCATTTTCAACCATATTCTTTCAAATACTTTTCCTGCTCACGTTCCCTCTCTTCCCCTTCTAAGATTCCAGTTACACACGTGTTCAAATGCTTGGTATTGTACCGTATGTCACTAAAGCACATTCATTTTAAAAAATCTTTTTCACTCTGTGTTTTTAAGAAATGATCATCTATATTGGCCTGCCTTCTAGTTCACGTACCTTTTTTCATCGGTTGCCTCCAACCTGATGTTAGGTCTAGCCACTGAATTTTTCATTTCTGAGTCTTATCAGTTCTAGAACTTCCATTCGATTCTTTATTTAAAATTGTTTCCATTGCTCTGCTGAGATTCTCCACCTGTTCACTCATCGTGGCAATCTTTTCCTTTAATTCCTCCAACATATTTATAATAGCTCCTATAAATTTCTTGTCTGCTAATTTCAACATCTGGGTACCCTGGAGTTCTGTTTCTGTTGATCGATTTTTTTTCTTGAGTATGAGTCACATTTTTCTGTTTATTTGCATGTTTAATAATTTTTTATTGAATACTGGTTTTTTGTGGACAGTAGGTTTAGAAATTCTCTATTCTTTAGTCTTCCTTTGATGATAGCAGGCAGTTAATTATGGCCTATCACCTTGAAGTTGTGGAAGCCTGGTTTTTACTCTTTAAAATGGGTCTGTTTTGATGTTTTTCTTAGTCTGAGGGAAAAATCTTTAATCTTGAGACGTAGTCATTGCTCACCTCCCTTCCTCTTACCTGGATGTCAGCAGAATGTCTCTCCTGGAAAAACTGGCAGGATTCAAACTCCAAGCTCTGTCTCTCATTAAATGGGCAGCAGTTGAAATCTCTGCTCAGCTCTTTAAAATTTTAGCTTCTTTCAGGATTTATCCCCTCGATTTCCAGCCTCTCTGGCAGCCTTGAACTCTGTCCTCAGAGCCTCGTGCTGTCAAGCAATTAGCTGTAGCTTTCTACCTGGCAGACTGAGAGCCCTCAGCGGAAAATGGTCTCAATGTAGATCTCACCTCGTGTGGTTCCTTCCTTCAAAGGTCAAAGTCCCTCCAGTTTCTGCCTGCACCTGGTTGCTCTCCAATGCTTTCAAATAGTTGGATTCTGAAATATTTTGTTCAGAATTTATGCTTGTTATCTGCAGGAAGACTGGCCCAGTAAGAGCTACTTCACCATCATGAGAACTAGAACTTCTTCTATACTCATTTTAAGGTTTTTTAAATGTATTGCATAATTGGTCTCCATAAATATTGCACCAGAATACATTCTTACTGGTAGTAGATGAGAGTCCTTCATATCCAGCCCCCTTGGCAGACAGAATTTCTTAAGCTAAATATCGTGGAACCCCTGAACCTTAGAGACCACCAGATGCAGCAAGTCCCAGTTCAAAAGTCCCTGGACCCCCAAAGGATTCATGAAGGTAGTGTAGGGCTAAAGGGCAATTTTTGTAAGTTATAAATACTATTTCCAAATATAAAACATACAGTTACCCATAACTAAAACCTTGAAAGACAGTATTTTTGGTTAAAATGACATCATATTTTTCATGGAGACATTGGTTTCTTTTGATTGTCATGACTTCTGCTTGTTCTGCTTTTGACCAGCTCAAACCAGCAAAATGCATTATTATTGATAAATGAAGTGTGGATTTTAGGACATAGGAACCTTGGGGAGAAATTGAACGAGAGGAGTTGCTGGTGGTGCTGGACCCTTTGAGCAGTGATGGGCTTTTCCCGCAGATGAATTTAGACTTCATCTTTGGATCCATCTTTGTCTGAATAGCTTTGTCAGCTACAGCTTTAGCCCCTTTATTTACTGAGGCCCAGAGAGACGAAGGAACTTGCCTGGAGTCATATGGACTTACTCCCATTGTGGGTGCAGAGATCAAAATCCCAGATCAGACTTTGTTCTGAATGCAGAGGCACGTTCTAACCATGCAGGAGTAATTCTACTATCTGAACCATTCTGCTACCACGGTTCAGAGAGGAAAATAGAAAAGGGTAGACTCAGAGAGGAGTGTTTCAGAGAGCCATCCTGGGAGCATTTTAACGATGGGATGGCCAGTCCTGTTCTTTGAAGTGCCTGCGATTCCTGTGTCATTAATTTCCAGAGGCAGGAAAAAACCAATCAGAATTCAGGGGAACGGATTTTCATTGAGCACAGACCCATTGTATCTGCCGAGTTTTCCTTTACTTGCTCCAAGGTCTTTTTCCCTGCATTTTGATGCTGGGTTTGGATTTGTGAATCCATTTCAGTCCTATTTCATAGATTTCCAAAGGCAAACAGTTCCCATCTTTCGTAATCACCGGAAATGACCGGAGTATCGTAAACACACAGATTGCTTTTCTTTTATAACATCTCCACCATCCAAGCAGATGTTACATTTTCCTTAGTATATATATTCTGTAGCCAAACTTAGGTTTATTTCACCACGTTTTTTTCCCAGGAAAATCAACCCTCATTTGCGGCAGCCATCGTGGAGCCATGGGGACTTCTGTCAAAGTCTTATTACTTCAAAAGGACGTAGATCAACTTTAATTGCCTCCCCCCACCAATACTAGCTGTCTTTTGCTGTGTGTGTGTGCGTGCACACGCGTGTGTGGTCACGTATGTAAGAGTGAATGTGAGTGTGTGAGGTAGCCAAGCCGCTCAGACATTCCATTTCTGACTGTGCTCTCAGAAGACCGGCCAGCTGAGCAAGGTCAAGTGAGGCTGGGGCAGTCCTGCCCGGTGTCCTGTGGAGCTGGCTCGGGAACCCAGGACCCAGTTCAGACCCATCTAGAGGCCAGGGGCTGGGAGGACCAGATCCTCTGGGAGGTGGACAAGCAGCTGCCCAGGAAGGAGAAGCCGGTGCCCCTGGGGAGTGAAGAGGTGGCCTTTTACCCCCTTCTCCTCAGGAGCAAACCCTCTCCCAGTTGGTTTCCCACCCAGCTGGGCCAGCGTGGCCGCAAAGAGGGAAGACCCAAGGACCCCACATGCTGGCGCCACAGTCAGGACAAATTTCCAGAAGACACCTGGAATGGGGACAGGATGCCGCAGGGGGACCCAGCCCGGCAGAGCCGGCTGCAGAAGGAGGGAGCTGGAAGGCTTCCCCGAGGAGGGGGCTGGATGGGGCTTCTGCATCTCTGATGAAAGGTGCAGCACGCCAGCAGGGAGACTGTCTCCTTCCCACCTCAAACCAGGTGAACTCAGTTAAATCCTTGCCTTCTCAGGCCAGACCCCGGCTCTTCAATCCAGAGAACGAGGCTGGACGCAGACCTGGTCCTCACACCCCGCCCCCCAGCTGTGCAATGCTAGCCCCGAGGGCAGCGGCTGAGATTAGATGTGAAAGGGGTCTGTTCCTGCAGCCCTCCTAGCAGGATGGGTGGTTCCAGCTGGGGTTTTGGACCCCCTCCCACCATCTCCTTCTCCTTCACTGTCCTCCTGAAGATTTGAACTGAGAGAGCCTCGCTTCTTGCCGCTGCTTTGTCCTTGTCACCATTGTGACAATTGAAGGAATTTTATGTGTGGTGAGAACAGGGCCAGGGGACCTCTTAGACTTCAGAGCAGTCCATTTGGACCCGTGTATTGAGTTTTTTCCTACTTCCATTTGAGCTCTTCCCATTAAAGAATTCAAGAAGCTGAATGCTTTGGACACATATTGTAAGTGGTATAGAAATGTGTGTGGACTCTGAAGCCAGACTGCCTGGTTTAATCCCAGCTCCAACACGTGTGAGCTGTGTGACCTTGGGCAAGTTACTTAACTTCTCTGGGCCTCAGTTTTCTCATGTGTAGCTATGACAGCGATCTCCTCATTATTAGAATTACATCAGGTACTGTGTGTGAAATTCTCAAACAGCTGCTGGCATGTAGAAAGTACTAGATAAATGGGAGCCATCGTCATTTCTATAGTTACTGACTTCGTTTCCTTTCTCTCTGTTCATTGCACGTTTCTAATTTCTAAGAGATCCCAATTTTCTTATTATTAAAGTGAGAAGAGAGCCTAGCTGCCTCCCGCCTCCTTGGTCCTGGCCTGTGCACACTTCTAACCCTCGCTTCTCTTGCTGGAGCCAAAGACACACAATTCTTGTCCCCGTGCCCAGGTAGGGGTGTTGAGATACAGAGTAGATGGACTTCCTAGACTGTGGTTTGTGTCTCTGTAGTGTGTCTTAGCTTATAAAGTGTCTGTGTGATTTTTTTCATCCTCATTAACAATGGTATTGTTTTGTCATAAATTTTTTTTGAAAATTAACAGACATGTTGTAAAAAATTTCAAGTACCATACACCCCCTACCTCTTGTCCAAAGGCCGATTTCCTTTCCTTGAGGTAATAAGCACTGTTACCAGTCCCCTGTATATCCTTCCAGGCTGTTTCTAGAACAGCCTTCATTGTTTCACACCTTCTCTGCTTACCAGTGGACGCCATTGGTGTAGGTGTGTAAATAGGTCTGAGTGTACAGGCCCGGGTTAGAAAGACCCCTGGGCCAGCCTGCCCACCTCCTCACAGCCAAGGCCATCTACATGGACCTGCAGGTCACAGAGTTTACAGGCCCTGGGGCCCAGAAGAGTTCAAGAGCCTCTTCCGTGGGTTGGATGTCTTGGCATCAAGGTCATTGGCTGACCTTGGAGCCCAGTTCTAAAATCCACCCTCCACCTTTGGTCTGATACCCCCAGCCTGGTCTCTGAACCCCACCCACCAGCCTCTTCCCTTGAGCCTGGCTCTTTGACCTGAGAGTTTGCTCAGGAGCTCACTCAGTCCCCTCCAGCCCTGCCAAGAATGGGGCTGCACAGAAACTCACACGAGCAGGCTGACTCCATGCAGCCCCAGCCCACCCCTCATGCCTGGTCCCCCTCGTTTTTCTGGGTCACTGGGCTGTCTCTGCCAGGACCCTTGCTGGAGCCTGCTGACACTGCCCCATCCTGCACTGCCTCTGGTTCTGTGGGCTCCATCCTCCACCAGGGAAGGTTCCCTCTCCCTGGCTACAGCTTGTTCTATCCCCAAACACCTTAGGGTTCCAGTCCTAGCCGTGTGACTCTGGGAGATTCATTTGACCTCTTTAAACCTCAGTTTCCTTATCTGTAAAATGGACGTGATATTCCCTGTGTACCTCACAGGGTGGGTGAGAGCCTAGTATTCAGGTACTGCCATGTAGACAGAAGTCCCCAGGGCCTCCTTTCACCCACCTCAGTGGAGATGTCAAATTTCCAGGTCCCATCAGTTCTCTCTCTAACTGGCTCTCACTGCTCACCAAGCTTCAAGCCCCCATTTTGACTTAAACCAATGAATTTCAGGTGACTTTCATGCCTCCCAGATTGGCCATCAGAACAGTTCCAGGAGAAGATCATGTCTAAGTTTCTCGGAGGGTGGGTAACAATGATGTAATAGTAACAAGGGTGGTCGACCTTCATTGAGCAGTAGCTGTAAGCCAGGTATTCCGTGAATGACCTCAAGAATCCTTGTGACAACCTGTAGAGGCAGCTACTGCCATCAACCCGTGATTGAGATGCCCACGTGGAGGCTCAGAGACCACAAGTGAACTGATAAGGCTGCACAAATATCAAGTGGGAGACTGACCTGTGGACACACTCGAAGCCCAGCTCATTCATTCAGAGCTCACTAGAGGAAGAGAGTCATGTGTTTGGCAGAGACTCAAAGGCAGGAGAGTGGGAAAGCTTTATAGTGGGGGAGGGGGTGGGAAGGCAAGGCTTCAGGTGGGTCCTGATTGGAGGCTGTCAGCGCTGGGGGGTCTGGAGGCGGGGGGTCTGGAGGCAGGCGGTACAGGACAGAGCATCCTATGGGGTTGGTTAGGGATGCACATCTGGCTTTGTCTTGTTGGTCCTGGGTTGTAAGCAGGGACAAAAATTAGGGAAGCTGTCAGTGATTCGTCAAGTCCTGGCCATGGTGGCTGATTGTCACAGAAGTGACTGTTTAGCTTCCCGGATTGTCACTAGAGACAGCAGTCTGGTTCCTGGGAGTCTGGCTTACAGCAGGCTGGCTTCCTGGACTGTTTACTGTGGTTAAGGACTCGGTTTCCTGGTCACGTTACTGCAGGTTGTGGGGCAGAGTTCTGTTTTTATATATGGTCTGGCCACTGTCTGTCTGTATATTCAATCTCTCAAACCCAAGGGAGTCTAACTCCATGTTCTTGGAATCTGGAAAATCCCATGGGGGCCAGGTCAAGGGCATCTCAAAAGAGAGCCCCAGATCCTGAAATTCTGGGGGGTTGGCCTGTCTTAGCCTCCCTGGCTTCCATATGGGCAGGGCTCTCCTGCTTCAGAGCCCTGCTGTCCTGCTGGCTTACAACAGTTGTGGCTGCCACTGGGGGTCCGAGCCCCTCCCCAGCCAGAACCCACGCACACAGCTTCACGCCGAGCTGGGCAACTCCTGTGCACATGGGCCCTGAGCGTCTGCCCCCCAGGTCTGCAGAGACCGGCACCCCAGACTGGCCGGCTGGCCTCATCTAAGGCAGCCAGGACGGTGTCTACTGGGAGCATTTTCTGTGTGGTGTGTTTTCCTTTCTTTGGTAGCTCATAAAATTCCCCTGCCTGCCCTGGGCCTCTCAGTCTTTAATCTTCAACCTCTCCTGGAGCCCCCTATTTCTTTTTAATTATGCCTCTTTTTTTTTTTTTAATGAAAGTTTCCTATTGACTTTTTATGACAATATAGAGCAGTGGATAGACTCCAACGAAAATGAGATCTTTATGGAACAGTCATTTCTCTCCTGGAGCCTTCTGACAGACGTCCCTCTGTGGACACATAGACACGTCCATGCTGGTGGGCAGCAGAGGGCAGGGGGAGTCACTGGTCTTGGCTGGAGCCCAGCTGGCTGAGCTGGTTATTCCCTCAGCATTCTGGTGGCTGCTGGGGAGTGGGGCACAGCTCAGCCCGGGGGCATGGGGGACAACATGAGATATGGAAGAGAAGTCAGTCTTTCCCGGGTACAGTCCCTTTGCCTTGGTATCAGTGAAATTAACACTGCTCCTTAATCCCAAGCCATCTGGCCACGTGACTGCACATGTGTGGGGGGTGACATGTGTGGTGACCCCTTACTAAGCATCTCCTGCCCGATCCCCCCAGCTTAACCTGAGAAGAACCTCTCTCCTTGGGCCTAACATCAGACGTGACTGTCTGGGATCACTGGCTTGTTTCCTTTGGGTGAGCTTCCCAGAGTGTGGTCTGGGGATGGCTTGGGACCCACAAATGGCTCTTCAGGGGTCAGGGGCCTAGCCAGGGAGTAAATGCTCATGCCAGAAGGGCAAGGAAAAATTATTCATTTACAAATAGGTATTAGGAACCACTCACACCACATGCCCGGCCCAGACCTGGGCACCAGGGACTTCAAAGTCATGATCCCTTGTCCTATGGAGTTGACGTTTTTGAAGAAGGAAACAGGCAAGAATAACAGGGAAAAAAAATCAAGTAAATGTGGAAATGATGTGATGATTTCAGATTGTGGCAAGTGCCGTGGGACAAACGGAGAGAAGAGAGGGCTGCTGGGGGCAAAGGGTTGAGAGGGAAGAAGGGCCTCTGCTTTAGACGATGGTCAGGGAAGGCTACCTGCTGACACTGGAGACAGACAGGGCTTAGATCCAAGGAAGAGCATTCCAGGCACAGGGACCAGCAAGTGCAAAGGCCCTGAGGCACTGGTGGAGTTGAGAAACAGAGAGAAGGTGAGGGTGGCTGGGGTGGGGTGAGCCACCTGGAGAGCAGAGGGAGAGGAGGCTGGGTCAGGTGTGGGGCTTTGGAAGCATCCCTGATTAACAGCTCTTATTTCAAGTGCAGTGTGAGCATTGAGTGGCTTTAAGGAGTCGAGGCCTGATGCAAATTGATTCTTTTTGTAAGTTCTCTGAGTTTTTTTTTAATTGAAGGATAGTTGATTTACAACATTGTGTTAATTTCTGGTGTACAGCATTGTGATTCAGTTATACAATATATTCTTTTTTGTATTTTTCATTATAGATGAGTCAATAAAGAAGATGTGGCACATGTGTACAACAGAATACTACTCAGCCATGAAAAAGAACGAAGTAATATGATTTACAGCAACATGGATGGACCTAGAGATTGTCATACTAAGTGAAGTAAGTCAGACAGAGAAAGACAAATATCATATGATCTTACTCATATGTAGAATCTTTAAAATGATACAAGTGAACTTATTTATAAAACAGAGAGAGACTCACAGACATAGAGAACAAACTTACGGTTACCAAAGGGGAGGGGAGGGGTAAATTAGAAGTTTGTTTACATTTTAAAGACACCATTGTGACTGCTAGGTCTCTAGAGAATGCACTGTAGAATTGTGTTAAAACCAGTGGCCAGGTTTTCAGAGCCTCAAGAGGACAACACAAGGCTCCAACTCTAGAGAGGATTTGGGAGAAGTGGGATGGTGGGGTCAATTTCTTAAGGTTGTTTGGGTCCAGAGCGTTTCCGTAAACAGCGAGGCTTCCTACAAAACTTGTCCCCAGCCTAAATTATGAGGGCAACTGAAAAGTGCTAGTTCTGTTCGTCTCCCTGCAGAGAACAAACTTTCAGGCAAGGACAAAGCACTGTAGATCTCATATATGAATTTTGTTAAGGAATGAACTCTCCTATGTGAGTGCGCAGTGTCTACCCATAGGAGGAACAGTCATAACACAGCCTAATAATAGGGAGGAAATGAATGTATTTTGCCAGTCTCTAGCCCATGTGTTAGGTCTTACAACAGCCACAGCTGCTCTGAAAAGTACGTTAAATATGAGACCTGGGACCAGAGAGGTTAAGTAAGTTGCCCAAGGTCACACAGCACCAAAAGGCAGAACTGGAGTTTGACTCAAGTCTGTCTGATTCTGGTGCCCTTGCTTCTGTCATTCAACCCTGTGACTTTGGACAGCATCCACATGCTGAATGCTCAGTGGCTCCTCGTCCCATAAATACTGCTATGGTTCCTCAGGGAGACTGGGAATCGTGGCCGGGTGAGACTGGAGCACCTTGGGAGACCCTTGTGCCTTCCAGCTACAGGTCCGAGAACACAGAGCCTGCCTGAGGTCTGTAGGCTCTCAAAAAATGTACTTGACATTTGAACAAAAAATTAGCTCCAAAGTGTCAGAAGAAAGCTGCAAAACCACTACTAGGAATTTAGATTTCATTTTATCTCCATTTCTTCCTTTTCTACATTCATCTCTGCATTGTGCAGCCCCAAGTTTCTGACCCGTATCACCTCCCTTCTGCCTGAAAATTTCCTTTTAACATTCCTTGCAGGGCAGATCTCCTGGTGATGAATGCCTTCTCTTTTTGTTTGTCTGAGAAAATCTTTCTTTCTCTCTCACTTTTTTTCCAATTAAATTTTAATTTTAAGACAGTTGGAAATTCACATGTGTTGTTAGAAATAAACCAGAGAAATCCTGTGTGCCTTGTACTCAGCTTCCCCCCGAAGTAACATCGTACAGAGCTAGAATACTGACAACGGTACACTTTTAGGTCTGCTCATTGGCGTGTGTGTCTGTGTGTGTGTGATCACACGTTTAGTTTCATGCAGTTTTAGCCCATGATTGGGTTTGTGTATCCATCACCAGAGTCAAGACATGTTTTATTTCTATCACCACAAGGGTCTCTCCTTTTGCCCTTTTGTAACCCTCCCTCCTTCCCACTCTCCCCTCTTCCTTAACTCTGGCAACCAATGGTCTATTCTCTGTTTTTATAATTTTGTCATTTCAAGAATATCATATAAATGGAATCGTCTATGTGTGCCTTTTCAGCTCAGCATAACTCTCTGGAGATTCATCCTCGTTGTTGGGTGTCTTGATCCCGAACTTCCCCCTTGATTGCTGAATGCTGTTCTTTGGTGTAGGTGTACCACGGTTTCAGTGTTTAATCTCTCATCACTGAAAGACATCTGGGCTGTTTCTAGTTTTTGGCAGGGAGATCAGCGAGAAATTGTCCAAGGGAGGATGAAGACAGAGCCCCCACCAAACCAAACCAAACCAAGCAAACAAACAAAACAATGAGAGACAGAGAGAGAACAAACAAGCCTGCACAGGGAGTGAGGGTGGAGAGAAGGACAGGGAGCGGGGAGATGGAAGCAGATGCTCCCAGAGAGGCCATAGGGGATGAAGAGAGAGCTTCAGAGAGTGGAAGGTTGTGAGGCATACAGTCGCACCCCCGCAGATTCCTTACTTGCAGTAAACTCATATTCTCACACAAGCCAGAACTTTCTTGGTGGACTCATCTTCTGGGCAGAGGCAGCCCAAGTCTGTGCAGATCACCTGCCGCCCCACAAGTGCATGCACCATGCTCCCTCCTTTGCTCACAAACACACAGTTTTGCACACATGCACGCTTTTGCACACACACACACTTTTGCATGCATGCACACAAGGCCAGCCCAGTATACCAGTGTTGTCGGGGGTGCCCTGTTTCCTCCTCTCCTGATGCAGATATTCTTGTAAACATCAGGGAATGGTCTCTTCTTGTGTAGATGTAATACTAGCATCCTTCCCCACTGATGCCTCTTGGGGGTTGGGGGTTGGGAGGTTGTGAAGGGGAAAGAGCCATCTATTCTTGGCATCCAGAATTAGAACTTGGAATTTACTGTCTACTAGAAATAATGCATGGGGCCTGGAGTTTTAGAATCAAGTCTTTTGTGGAATGTCATAGGACTCCAGTGACCTCGAAACATTGTGTCTGTGGGAAAAATGCACCTTGAGTTCCGTCTTGCAAATGAATTTTTATGGTTTCAGTTTTACGTAAACTCTTCATAATATCCTAGTGATACGTGTTTATTTAAAAAAAAAAACTTTGAGGATAAAGAAGAAAGCCAACAAATCCATAATATTTTACTGGATGAGTTTTTTTCTTACAAAAATGTTGCATTGCACATGCCTGTATCATACCTGGCTTTATTTGATAATTAGTATAAGGCAGAATTCCAAATATGGCCCCCCAAGATTCCGTGCCTGACCCCCAGAACCTAAGAAACTGATGAGCTATTGTGCCCATGAAAATGTTACCTGATATGGCAAAAAGAACTTGGTAGATTTAATTAAGGCTATTGGTTGACTCTGATATAGGGAGGTGATCCTGGATTATCTGGGTGGGCCCAGGAATCCTGTGTGCGTTTACAGACAGAAGGAGAGGTCAGAGAGACTCCACACATAAGGATGAATTGATGTACCACTGCTGTCTTTGAAGATGGGGCCACAAGCCAAGGAGACGGGAGAGGGTTCTGGGAGCTGAGAACGACCCACGGCTGACAGACAGCAAAGAGTTGGAGATTCCAGCCCTGTAATCACAGAGAATTGAATTCAACTTTAGACTCTGTAAGCAGATCCTTCCCCAGAGCCTCTGGGTAAAAGCAGAGGCTAGCTGACACCTTGATTTCAGCTGGTGGGATCCCAAGCTGATACCCAGGGGAGCCCCCTCCAGACTTCTAACCTGCAGAACTGTGAGATAATAAATGGGTGTTGGTTTAAGCTGCCAAAGTTTGTGATAAATTGTTTTACAGCTTTAGAAAACGAATACTGTAATAAACCACAAGCGCCTTTCCATGCCAGTGCACTAATTTGACATGTTTTAGTGGCTGCAGAGTATTTATTATGTGGATGCCCCATCCTTTGGTGAGTGTCCTTTAACGATGGACACTAAATCATCATTGGGTTTGACACACGCATCGGCAGACTGGGTTCCCAGGCCAAGTCCTTACATATCTCACTCTTATTTACTGGGTTCTAAGAACTACCTTCCCCATCTGTGGGTCCCTGCCAGAACAGACTAGACTCATAATTTCCGATGTTTGCTGGCTTTTGCTAACACTGTACTCTGACTCAAAATAACAACTCACCTCGGGCCCTGGCTTACCTCAGTAGACATACTTTTTAAAAACATATCCTCCAAACTTCTGCTTAACAGTTAAATGGAGTAGCAGGAACCGGATTTATCCTCTCACACGAAACAAGCAAACAATGACAAAGCTATGTGAATCTACCAAAAGTTACTAGAACTAAACACTGAGTTCGGAAAGGGTGCAAGATACAAGATCAATATAAGAAAATCACTTGCATTTTTATGTGCTAGCAATGGACAATCAGTAATTGAAATAAAAAATACCATTTATAGTAACCTAAAAAATAAGAAATACTTAGAAATAAATGAGACACAGGATGTGAAAGTCCTGTATACTGAGAACTGTAAAGTCTTGCTGGGAAGAATGAAATAAACCTACATAGAAATAAATAGAAATAGAAAGATACACCACGTTCCGGGTCAGAAGACTCTAATTGTTAAGATGGTGATTTTCTCCAAGTTGACATATGGATTCCACACAATCCCAGTCCAAACTCCTTGAAGCCTTTTGTTTCTGTAGAAATTGATAAACTGATCCTGAAATTTAAAAGGAAACACAGCAGACCTGGGATAGCCAAAAACGTTTTGAAAAAGAACAAATCTGGAGCACTTAAGCACTACCTGATTTCAGATCTTAGTATAAAATTATGAGAAGAAAACAGTGTGTTATTGGCATGCAGGTGGATCAATAGAACAAAATATGTATATTTCAGAAATAGACCTACATGTGTTTGGACAACTGATTTTCAACCAAGATGCAAAGACAGTTCAGTAGAAAAAGATACTCTTTCAACAAGTGGGGCTGAAACAGTTGAATATCCACCTGCATGCAGAGTTGAACTTTGATGGCTACCTCACACCATATACAAAAATTAACTCACAATGAATCATAGGCCTAACTCTAAAGCTTGTAACTATAAAAGTTCTAAAAGAAAAGAGAGGAGAAAATTCTCGGCAGAAGGAGAGGTCAGAGAGACTTCTGAAACTGAAACTGAAACTCGAGGTTAAGCAAAGACATTTTAGATATGACAAAAGCATGACATATAAAAATTCTGATAACTTAGACTTCATAAAATGTAAGGACTTCTACTCTGTGAGAGGCCCTGTTAAGAAGATGAAGAGCTAAGCCAGGGACTAGAACATATTTGCATATCATATATCTGATAATGGACTTGAATCCAGAATATTTAAAAAAAACACTCAAAATCAAGAAGAAAACAAACCACTTAATTTTATAAATGGGGAAAAGAATTGAACATACAGTTCATCAAAGAAGATACAGAAATGGCAAATAAGCACAGTATTGTTAGTAATTAAGGAAATGCAAATTGAAACGAGATACCACAACACACCTATTAGAATGTCTGAAGTTTACACCAACCATACTGAAATGTGGAGAAACCGGAACCTTACACGCTGCCCATGGGAATGTCACATGGCACGTCTCTTTGGAAAACAGATGAGCAGCTTATTAGAAAATTTAACATACACTCACTCTCAGTTATTCTGCTTCTGGGTATTTGCCCAAGAGAAATGGAAGCACATTTCCAGTCACATGAAGGTTAATAGCAGCCTTATTTTTAATGGCTCGAAACTGGAAAGGATCCAAAGATCTAGCAATAAGTGAATAGATAAATAAATGGTGGCATGTCCAAATAACAGAATACTACTGAGCAATAAGAAGGAATGAACTATTGATACCTGCAAGGCTGTAAATGACTCTGAAACTATGCTGAATGAAAGAAGTCAGAGGAAAAAAGATACAAAATGTCTGATTCTATTTACCTAAAATTTCAGGAAATGCAAACTAATCTACAGTGACAGGAGATAGTGAGAATTTATAGCGCTAAATGCGTATCTTAGGAAAAAAACGGAATGATCTAAAATCAATCGTCCAAGTTCTTAGGACGTTTTTAAATGTATACAGACTTTTAAAAAAAATTTTTAAGAGGTTGAAGGGTTCTGGGATGAGAAGCTGAATGTGGCAAAGAAATCTAACTGTATTACAAATGTGTGAAACCACCTCACGGAAGGGGTGAGCGGAAGAGGGGCCGACCTTAGTAGCACTGAAAATAAGTGGAGACTGTAGGACCCAAAGCAGAAGGAATTGTACATGTGGTACTGTGTTCTAGTCGATAAAGTTGTTTCCCATGGGCACACGGGAAACAAAGCCACTAGTCGTGAATTCTGGACCTGACAAGTGAAGCAAAAGGATGGTATATTGTGGGAGCCAAGTTTCTCATCATCTCACTGTTGGACTGGGAAGTTACAGAGAGGCCAGGGGAGAAGGCTGGAACGATCCACGGCAGTGATGGATTAACAATGGAGAATTCAGTAGGGACCCGTGTTTAGCTTAATACAGATACAGGTGGATGCATATAAGATGTCTGTATATATGGGTTGATCTAAACACACGTATTTACTTGCTCTGTCAGCTAAGAAGTCCTGAAAGAAATTACACCCCTGTAGCCATGAGCACACCTAGTGCCCAGGTCTTAGATTTTAAGACCATTCTCCAATAAAAGGCACTAGGACTTCTTGGAGGAGTGACTGTTTCTAGGATGGGCAGGAATCATGCATGATAAACCTGGAGCATCGTACAGTGCCAGAGAGTAAGAAAGTGCTCAGAAAAACCAACAACAACACGCAGTGGTGGAAGTGTGTTGAAGGAACATAGCAGCCATGCAAGGGATCTTCTTGGTGGCCAAAGCTGGAACAATTGAGCAATAAAATAATATAGTGTTGGATTATAAGTGATCCGAGTATAAAATAAATATGAATGATTTCATACTGATGATGTGAATAACTAAATGGAGAACAGACAAATCTCCCACGCGGTGGAATTTCAAATAACGTAGACACTCTGCCCCCAAGGAGGTGGAGCTTAACTCCCACTCCTTACATGTGGGCTGTTCAGAGTGACTTCCTTTCAGAGAGTGCAGTGTGGAAAGGGAGCAGAGGAAACTTCAGAGCAGAGAAACCCAGCAAATAGCACCTCAGCCAGGCGATCAGGTGTGCCCCTCTGAGTGCAGACCACTGTAAGTGGGCCACTTCTGCTCCAGCTTGACTTGACCTGCAGGTTGGAGGCACCGTCTTCCCAGTCCTTCCCCGTGGAAGCAACCATCTCGGAAAGAAGACAGCCAGGAGCTGGTGTGAGTGCTGGGATTCCTTCCTACCCATGAAATTGCCCCTCCTCTCTCTGCTCCAGGCACTGTCACAGTGTCTCATTTGGTCAACCCCAAAAATAGCATGGGAGGAAGTCCATTTATTTCTCTTGTCCCCAATTTGCAGATGAGAACAAGGAAGCTAGAAAGTAATTACAACCGGATGCAAACCCTTTTCCTTTTTCCCGTTCACTTTTCCATCCTGACTCCAGCTCTGACTGGCGTCCACCTGCCCAGGATCCCAGGTAGAAGCTGCTTGTTCCTCCCAGTGTGAGCGAGCTCCTGACATCCACCACCAGCCATGGCTTGACACGGCCTCCCTAACAGATTACCACCTGTTTGCTGCACACGAGTGTGCCTTAGGGAGATTGTCAAATCCCAAGGGGGAAATTACATCCTCTGGGGGAAAACGTCTGCAGGCAGGCGACCACCTCGTTTCCTCTATCAGTCCTTCTGGATGACAGCCGAGTCCCCACGCATGCACGTGGCACCTGACAGTGTGGGCAGGAGCACTTCTGCTGAGTGGGATGAAACCTTGCAAGCGCTCTGAGGGTTGGAACTTTGAAGAGGTTGAGATCTTTGAGAGCTGAGGAACCTTTGAATCTCCCTTCGGCTCCCTCTACCCCGACCACAGCCCTTCTCTTGATGTAAAGCACGTGCTCAGATTGAAAACAGTGGGGCATGTGTCTGGGCCGACAGGCCTGTTTTGCTTTTTGCTTCCTCAGTGGTTGGAAACAGACTTGCCTCTGAGACCTGCACGACACGACACTTGGCATGGAAGACACTGCCTGTCGGTTGTAGCCATGGGTCTGCGAGATAGAGGAGCGGGTGGCGTCTCTGCCGCTGGGAACAGCGCCTGTGTGACCTGGCTGTGTTGGGGGTGGGTCCTTCTTCCAGCATCCCACATGGGAGCCCTGCAGAGAAGATGGGACAAAGGTGTCTGGACTTACTTGGAAGCGGTTCAGGGTTAAGCTGAAATGTCCAGGAGCCAACAGAGGGAAGCTTCCAGAACAGTGTATGACATGCCCCCCCCCCCACCAGCCATACAGATGACACCCTCATCTACATGACTGACGGCCTCACTTCAAACTGGAACACATGGCTTCCAAGCCTTCTTCTGCCACCGAACCAGCCGTGCGACCCTGGATGAGTCACATGGCCTCTTATGAAAGACGTGAACTGAAGATTTTCTAAGGATCTTCTGGCTCTAAAAGTCTATGAGATCTTTAGTCTGTGAATTGATGGGAAACCAGCTACATTGCACATTCTTCTATATTTGATGGAAGTTAGGAGACAATAACACCTGTAGGTGAACTGACCAGATTCTGAAGTGGGAAGGATTTGGGACCAGAACAGAAATTCAGATTGAATCCAACTTCCACAAATCTTTACTGAGTGACTTCTGCATGAGAGTCACCGAACTGTGGGAGAGAGAAAGGAGAAGAGCAGGCTTCACTCTCTAGAAAGCCCGCATTCTAATTGAGCCATGAAGCGATGCTCGGTGGAGGAGGAATAACCCAGAACTTGTATAAATGATAAGACACTCTGGGGGGACAGGAAGGCCAAAAGAGAGGTGTCTGGGAGGCAGATGTAGAGCCAGAGGGCAGTTTCAGGTCTAGAGCAACAGAAGACAGGAAGCAAGGGTGGCTGGCGTTTAAGCATCAAGGCCAATAAAATGGCCTTATTTTGTGGTTGACCCCAGCACTCTGGAATTCAGCCCTGGGTACCACCCTGCCCGAGGCTCCATCACTAGGAGGGGCTGCCAGGCTTCTGGGGATGACAGCATGTTCAGAGCAGATGTTGGAGTCCCTGGGCTGTGAGGACACTGGAGAGAGACGAGTGGAGTTCCTCGCCATGTCACAGTTTGCAGAGGGTCCCACCTGTGCCCAGAAGAGGCAGTGGGTGCTTGCCTTGCTTTGAAGACCTGCTGGGAGAATGAAGCAGAATATAATTTCTGTTGAGAACAAAGCAGGGTTAGGGTTTCAGGAAGGAAGAGGGACCGTTCATGCTTCTTGCTAAGGGGATGGTCTGAGCAGGGAACTCACGGACCGTGCTTGCATTGCACGGTTTTAGCCTGTGCTCCAACAACAAAACGTAGAATTGATGTCTGCAGAGCAGAACTGGAAGGGGCATCACAATTGGTTCTAAAGGTAAGCTAACCACAACCCCTGGGTCCCTCACCTGCGCCTTTTCAGCATCTGTACCAGTTTGCTGGGGCCACGTCACCAAGTGCCAAAGCCGTGGCTCAGAACAGAAATTGACGGGCCCAGTTCTGCAGGCCAGAGGTCTGAGACCAAGGTGTCGGCGGGGCTGGTTCCTTCTGAGACTGCCAGGGAGAATCTGTTCCGGGCCTCTTTCCCGGCTCCTGGTGGCTGGCTGGCTGTCTTTAGCATCCCTTGGTCTGTAACTCCATCACCTTGATCTCTGCCTCCATCTTCATGGTGCTCTCTTTGGGTGCGTGTCTTTGGGTCCAAATTCCCTCTTTTCATTTTTATAATGACATCAGTCATATTGGATTAGGGGCCCACCCTACTCCGGTATGACCCCACCTTAACTAATTACATCTGCAAAGACCCTGTTTGTAAATAAGGTCGCATTCTGAGGTACTGTGGGTTAGGGCGTTAACATGTGGATTTGGAGGGACACAGTGACCCATAACAGCATCCTTTCTGCACAGGCTGCCAAGTTTGAGGGCCGGTCAAGTCACAGTCAGGGGAAGGGATGCAGTGTGCTGGGTCCCTCACTGTTTGGAGCAGCTCTGGACACACTCTGCCCCATCGACCCTGCATTGCAGATGCAGATTGAGCTCAGGTCCACGGCCGAGCCCGGTGTGAGCGGAGATCACCGGACACCCAGGCCCTGCTGGGGGCCGGTACCGGGGCAGGACTCCCAGGCCCACTCTGAGGACAGCGGGCTACCCCAGGCTGAAGGTGACCTCGTGATGCTGGTGCCCACCCAGAAGTGAGGACTACCGCCCTGTATGGCAGGGACCAGCCCCCAAGGATAACAGGCTGCTCTCGGAACCAGCTGAACCCACCCAGGGCAAGACGTAGCCTCACGGTGCCTCAACTTCTTCCGTCGTAAAATGGGAGCGATGCTGTGCCCAGTCCTGCCCACCTGGGGTCAGGCGAAGCCCAAATAGGATAACAAGGTGGAATGGCTTTGAGAAGACCCCACACCTGGTGACACAGGGAGTGTTGTGACTATGGATGCTCTGTGCAGCCCGGGCCAGCCAGTGCTAGCTGGCTGCCTCATCGCCTTAGGGTTCTGAGCACCTGCTGGCAGGGACGCCGTCTGATGACTAAAACGTACCTGGCCTTCCCGCGCCCCGCTTCGTGTACAGCGGAGGCTCAGCCAGTCCTCGCTGGCAACCTGCCTGCTGCCTGCCTGTCCGGCTGCTCAGAGCAGAGGCTGAAACCCACCCGGGTTGCATTTCAGACGCTCCGGCCTGCTCTCCTGTGCGCTGAGCTCTGAGGGGAGCAGCCTCTCTGGCTGGGCTCTGGCCAGGTGAGCCAGCTGCACCTGTGGCTCCAGTTTCTCCCTCGAGGCCTCCCCTCTCTCTCCACTGGCTTTTTCCAGCGTGTCTCCATCCTGCAAGATTGACAGCTCACTCTGGGTTGGGAGCAGAGTGTAGGAAGTGGTCTTTTCAGACTTCCCCTGCAGCTCCAGCTGCCAAGAGCCCCCCTGCTGCCGCGTTGCCTTATTTACCCTGGCTGCCAGGCCTCTCCCGGCGGCCCTAAGAAAACAGATTACCGTCCAGAGCAAAGTCCTCGCGTGTTTCCTCTCTGGAGGTGGATCAAGTTTTAAAAGAAAGGTTTCCTGCAGCCTGTGACACCGTTTTGGTTTGTTTTATCTGTCTCCACCTGCAGAGCAGGGAATTAAACCTGCTGCCCGGGGCTGGGCCAGCAAACACTGAAAGGCAAGCAAAGCTCATGAGTGTGGGTCTGGACAACACACCACGGCCTGTTCTCTGCCGAGCATTGTGTGCGGGAGGCCCAGGCCCAAATCTGAACAGGGCTCTGCGTAACTTGATACGTTTTCTTTGGTTGCTGTAGTCTCCGTGTGCCAGATTTAACTCTGCCCCATCTGCGTCTGTGTATGTCGAGTTTTTGGGGGTGTGGGGAGGATGGAAGGGTGGGGTGGGGGGGAAGGTGGCGACCACCGGAGGGGGAAGGGAGTGTATCCATGTGGTTTTCTCTCTCTGTCTTCCTTTTTCCTTGCCTGCTTTTCTCACTCTTGGCTATATATAACTTAGCACTGACCATCCTCACGTTGGGGTCCTTAACCTTTTGGAGATGACCATCATGCTTTGCAGTCTCCCATCACAGGTCCTCCCAGATGCCGGGTTTGGGAAGCACCGGCACCGTCAGAGTTAACAGCGGGCCTCTGGAAACTTAAACTTCCCCAGAAGTGCTTGTGCAGCAATTAGCAGGGCCCCCCTCAGACACAGAAAAACATCCCCTCGGTTACAACAAACAAGCAGCAGAAGCCGCGGAGGGTCCCGCTGCGTCTGGCCTGCGGCGGGTGCCCCCTTTGCAAAAAGGTTGAACCCCGTGCCTCCCAGAAATGAGATGGAAGGACAAGCTTGATGTGGCAGTAAGATTTCGGCCCGGGAGGGCAGGGAGCGGGGCGGGAGTCTGCTGTTCAGTGAAATCCCATCAGGCTGGGCCTCGTTCCGGAGCTGCCCAAGGGGAACTGACCCAGGGGTGGGAGAAGGAGTCCGTCACTGGGGCCCAGGGTGACTGATGGATGACCTTTCCTGGGTGAACAGAAGACTTGCTGCACTTTGCTGGAGGGAGACGCCAAGCTGGCGGAATATTTTGGAATCTCCGAAATCATGGTGGCCAGAGGGAGGTCCCCACACAGGGCGGGCTCTGCCCTCAAGGGCGGCGGACATCATTCCTGAGGACCCAGAGGCCCTGGGATCAAGGGATGGAAGTGAAGAGCCTCGGTCTCACTGTTTGTTTCTTCCAACCACCGCAGAAATGCTAAAGAACACAGAACCTTGGGACTCCTTGCGAGGGGAAGATGTCTGGGGCATCTTGGGTCATCTTGGGCTATATTTAGAACAGAAAATGTGCTGCTGCAGAGAAAACTGGTCACGTGCCCTTCCCCTGAACGGGGAACCCCGCCCCATCGTCCCTCCTCCCCAGCCTTCACACAGTCCCTGCACCCATCTTCCTCCTCCAGGGAGACTTCCCAGCCTGTACAAAGACCCCAGAGGGTAAGGTCTGATTTCCGCTGTTCATAAACTTCACAAGTGTCCCCTCTCATGAGGGCTGTGTGTGAGCTCAGAGCTCAGAGGGCGTGTTTGACCTGAAAGTAGGAATTCTGCTATATCCACCCACTCCCGACTCTCCCTTCTCCAGGTGTCAGTGCTGGGGACAGCGCGGCAGGGAGTGGACACCGGGACCCTGGCCTGAAGGCCAGTCCTGGGTCCAGTTGCACGGTTGTGCTCTGGGGAGTAACGTGACCCTCGGCACAGCGAGCTTCAGGGCGGTGGTCATTCAGGCCGGTCCACATCGGCACCCTGTTAACTTTCTTTTTGTAACCATCAAAATGTTTTTAAGAACGTGGAAGTTCATTGCATCACTGTTTTGCTTGTGGATCTGCACATGATTTCTCAGAAAGAAAGCTGATGCTGGCTCCGATGCTACTTCCCACTTTTCTGGGGATGGGGTTCCAAAGCAGCACTGCTGAAGACAGACGTCTGTTACCCATGCTCGCAGGGACAAGGGGACAATGGGCTTGCAGCGGTACTCTCGCTCCCCGGGCCCCTGTCATGGGCCAGGTGCACCATCCACCATTTCTCACAAACCCTCACAACCCCTCTGAGACTGTGGGATTATTGAGTCTTTTTTCCTGTTGGGGACACCAGGGGGACAGATCGGATGCCTTGTCCACGGGCCGTTCCCCCACCCTCCTCGCCCAGCACCTCACTGTGTCTTACTGGTTTGACCTGTGACATGCAGCCTCGGGCTCTCCTGCAGCCTCACCTCCCACTCAGACCCAGCCAGCCAGCCTCTCGCCCCATTGGACCCGTACTCCACGCTGACCACGCACAATTGTTGGCAAAGGCACACTGAGCTGTGCCCTTCTTCTCCTTGGAACCCGACAGTGGCTTCCTGTTGTTCTTAGAACAGAATTCAGACTCCTCCCTGGGCACGGCCAGCACCTCCCTTACGTCCTCGCTGTGGCTCACCCCTGTCCCTGCGCTGGCCGATCCAGCCTCAGGGCCTTTACACGTGCTATTCTGGGCCCCTGGTTTAGACTCCGGATTCTGAATACGTTCTGGCCTCTTCCGAGTGACGTCTGAGGCGCTGTTGTAGCTTGTGGTTAACTCTGCGGCCCACTCCTGCACATCTGCTCTCTCAGGGGGAAGTAGGCACATGAGCTCCCACCCCGTGAGCCTCATACCTCCATCTCCAAGAGCCGGGCCTCACCCGGCACCCGGGACTCTGCTCCCTTGCCCGAGTGTGAGCCGGGCTCCCAAGACAAACGACGGCTGCTTCCTTCTCGCTGAGGCTCTGGGGAATGGAATTCTTCCACCTCGGGCCCCTTGGGCAGAACTCAGGGCTCTGTGATGGGGGCGAAATGGCTCCTTATTCGTGGGACTTAAGGATGTGAACTGACACATCCTGTCCTGGAGGCCTGTCTGGAGGGGGCGTGGACCACTTTTGCCTGCTTTAGACGGCCTTTCTTAAAGCCGGTGCCTCAACATACTTTCTGAACTTGGATTTTCCTGTTGAACTATCGCATTATCTCCGAAAACAGCTCTCTTATAATTAGTAAAGTTTGGGTTGGGTTGAACATCCTGTGCCTGTCCGTACACCATTGGATCTATTGCTCTATTGCTTCAAAATAATTCGTTCTCAGGGGGTAGGGAGAGGGGAGGAGCTCGGTAGAACGCATGCTTAGGATGCATGAGGTCCTGGGTTCAAACCCCGGCACCTCCACTAAAAAAAACAAACAGAAAAGAAATAATTAAAAAAAATTGTTCCCAGTTATTAGGCTACTAAGATAAACCTATCACCTGGAAACAGCCTCATGTTTGTTGCTCAGAAAACTAGTCCTTTTAAAGGGTTTCTCTACAGTGGCTAGGGGCAGTAGGCACTGGGAGGGGACCCTTTAAGACAACAGCTGATCCTTTGCCTAGATTATATTGGAGGCCCCCAGAGAGCAAACAGGGTTCCCCTCCTTCTACCCTTCTCTGGTTTCACCAGCCTCCCCGTCTGAGGTCTCTGCAGCTTGGAGTCTGTGCCGTGTAGCTCAAAACTGAAAATTTCAAATGGAAAAAAAGAGAGGACAAACCTGAAGGAACATTGAGCAGACCACTGAGGCAGTCTGTCAGCCACCTTTTGCCTCCCTGATTTCTTTTGTAGCCCTAGTGTCACACCGTCCTTGTCATCAACTTACCACGTTAACATTTTTTAATTAAAATTCAGTATCATCGAACAGGTCGTAGTGCGCGAGCAATATTCTCTTTGTTCTAAAAATCCACATGTAATGAAACTGCCATTCATAATTGTTTTCCACTGGGCTGCTTATTAAAACAAACGATCTTCAAGGAACAGAACTAGGTGCATTTTCCCAGTGTGGGGTCCATCAGGAATGAAAAGCTTACCAGTCAGAGCGCCGCCCCTGGGGGGTGTAGGGGGTGGGGGGCGTTGTCAGATGTCAGCCGGGGCTGATTGCTTCCGAGGCCGCGTGACTGCTGTGCTTGGGCCCTGTGGTGCATTTTATAGACTGATGCCACTTTTCAGAGATAAATAATTAGGTGAATGTTTATAGATGAATGCACGTTCGGTGTTGTGCAGGAGTCGAGGTGAGGAGCCCAGCAAGGCTGCAGGAAAAGGCTTTAGGAGAGGGACAGGACGAGGGCACCGAGCTGTGGCTCCCATTGCCTGTGACACTGGGATGCCTCCTGCCCCGGAGACAAGAATCCTGAGAGTCAGGCCCCTGAGTCTCCCCCGGAGAGGGAGCGAAGCCAATGCAGCCTCTGCCAAAGGCCACAAAGGCCCACAGTGGGGGTCGCAAACCACAGCAGGGTCTGGTGTTCTGGTTTATTTTCAATACCTGAGCCAACATGTAAAAACCTAGTGAGTTCTGCCTCCCTTTACGAAAACCAGAGCATCTGGGCTGAAGGTGTCTGGTCCCCAGTATAAATCTGCTAAAACCACTCATTAGCTGCCTACCGCCCCTCACTCCTCCCGTTTCTTCTGGGCCCCGCGGATCTCTGAGCTGTGACTTTGCCCTATTGGACTTTTAGGACGAACAATCTTCCTTCCTTTGGAGCAACTCACTCTCTGCTGTCGGGGTGGTCCTAGAGCCTCAGTTTTCTCATCTCTGTAATGGGATGACAGTGTGACCGGATGGGGTGGTCAGAAGAGGTTCCCTCCCCGCTCAGGGGTCACTGGTGTTTTTCAACAGGGAAGACAAGGGACGCGTGTGTGCCAGCAGCCAGCGTGCTGTTTTCCTTCTGAACAGCCTGTTGCAGGAGCAAAGACTGAATTATTCAGAAACAAGTGATTTTCCAGCTGCAGTCTTCTCTCCGACGACTGAGGACTCACCCGGCCCACACCGGAGGCGCGGCAGGAATGGTGTGCGGCAGGGAGGCTGCTGGGACCATCTTGAGTTTGTTTGTAACTAATCTCCAATAATTTAGATCTTTCTAATTCGCAGCAAATCCGATTCCCTCGACAACGTCTGTGGTGAAGGATGGGGATGCGTGGGGACCAAGCGTGGGGGAGGCACGTTTGTTTTCCCACCACTGAATCCATGGTTACCCTCCAAATTGAAATCTTATCATATTTAACTGGTTCCACATAAACAGATCTGTGTATATTTTCAGTCGTTTCAGCTGAAACCTGTTAAGAACAGATGTGCAGATGGTCGCCCCACACCAATCTATTTAAATGTATTTTTCCACCAACAGCATTTTCCCTCTGCCTTCCTTGAGGGAGGGAGGAAGAAGAAAGGGGGACCATTATGAAGATGGATATTACATGCTTCTGAGTCTTTGCAACCAACCTTTGGGGTTGGTTTTCCAACAGCAATTTGGCACACGAGGCTGTGAGCACAGGGCGTGCGTCTGATGGGCGGTGCTTGCCCCAAGCCGTGTGGCTGGGAGGATATGCCAGGAGCTCGCTCTTGATACATGAGGGCCAGCCTTTCTCAGCTGCTGGGGAAGCCAGCAGCCCCTGTCCAAGGCTGGAGGAAGTCAGTTATCCACCTCTTTGACCCTTTAATTTTTTTTAAGCAGGAAAAAATATTAAAAAACTCTGACAACTCAACATCCAAAACCAAACAATCTGATTTAAAATTGGGCAAAGGACTTGAACAGATATTTCTCCAAAGAAGATACACACATGGCCAAAAAGCCACGAGAAGATGATAAAGATCACTGAGAATTAGGGAAATGAAAATCAAAACTATAAGGAGATATCACCTCATGCTCATTAAGAAGGAGGGTTAGTATTAAAGTTTAAAAAAAAAAACCACACAGAAAATAACAAGTGTTGGTGAGGATGTGGAGAAATTGGCACCCTCACACACTGCCAGTGGGAATGTAAGATGGACGGCTACTGTGGAAAACAGGCTGGTGGGTTCCTCAAGAAATTAAAAATAGAAGGGTCATATGATCTAGCAATTCCCCTTCTGGGTATATAGCCAAAAGCATTGAAAGCAAGACACAACGGACCTTTCATGCCCTTATGTTCATAGCAGCACTATTCACAGGAGCCAAAAGGTGGGAGCCACCCAAGTTCCCATTGACAGATGAGTGGAGAGTCAAATGTGGTCTATCCATACAAAGGAATATTATACAGCCTTTAAAAGGAAGGGAATTAGGACACATAACTGCAACACAGATGACCTTGAGGATGTAATGCTAAGTGAACTAAGCCACTCCCAAAAAGACAAATCCTGTCTGATTCCACTCTATGTAGGATATAGAATAGGCAAATTCATAGAAACAGAAAGTAGAATTGTGGCTGCCAGGGGCTGGGGGAGGGGAGCCTGGAGGGTTCTTATTTAATAGGTATAGAGTTTCTGTTTGGAGAGAGGAAAAAGTTCTGGAGCTCTGTTGTATAACTACATTCATGTCCTTACTACTGAACTGTACACTTAAAATGATTAAGAGGGTAAAAATAAAAATAGAGGGAGAGAGGGTCTAACCATGGTACTGATTTCAGGGATGGGTAAGAGGATCCCATGAGATAATGCACACTTAGTGGAACTTTGGCCGGTGGGCTACGGCAATTGTAACTAGAGATATGCCGAAGGAGTTAAGGCAGGTTGTTTTCCCAGGTCTGAATTTCTGTTCTCAAGAACGCGCCTCTCTCCACCCTCCCATTTCCCACCCGAAAGAGCTCACCCAGCCTCCCAGTTCCGTCATGGGTTGTACCCATCTCGAGAATGGTCCCCATGGGCCATCGTGGGCCTCTCAGCCCGTGCCTCTGGGGCCCAGGGTTCTGCCCCACCAGCCTGCTGCCCGCGTGACTGGCAGTGGTTGTGAGAGGCCCCTGGCTGCCTTCACGGGCCTCTAAGTAAACCACAGAGCCCCAGCTTCCTCTTGTCCGCAGGCTCTCATCCCACTGAATTGGCCCTGCCCTGGGAGGAGGGGAAGGGAGGGCGTGGGTGGGGGGATTCAAGGGCAAGTGCGCCTCAGGGGTTCAATGCCAGCTGCTTCCAGATCTCATTCTGTCCCCTGCCTGGCCATGAGGCCCGTCGAGCCACATTGCTCCAGTGTGTCACCCATAAAAGAAGGACAAGGGCAGGGCTGGGCCTCATAACCTCTAAAGATTCCAGATTTGGGGAGGGGGTCTTGGTCCTTCTGAGTTCTGTCTACCCTGGTCACCCCCACAAGGTACAGCTTCTGGCAAACTTAACATATCCAACAGGACATCCTGGGTGGAGAGGTAACACCAGTGTCTCTGTGTCTTCATGTGAGCTGGGACTGCTGGTGATGTGTCCTGGGCTCTGGGAGCAGCATGAAGCTCAGAGGTCTGGGTCAGAGCCCTGGCAGAGTGGTCTTTTGTAAGGCAGGCATTTCTGCCACCTGGCAGGAGGAGACCTCCTGGCAGGATTCAGGTTCACCTGAGCAGGAAGATGAGCAGCTGGCTTGGGAGGTGAGATCGGATTCCCAGGGCAAAGTGGAGCCACCTTTGTCTTAATGAGGAGGAAAGGACAAAAATCAAAGCGTTCATTAACACTTCAGAGAGGTTCGAAGAGCACATTTGGTGGCAAAGTACTGCCGCTCCTGGCCAGGCGAGGGTCTGGGGGAGAATCACATTATCCCAGCCCAGGGGGAAGAGGAGGGCTTCTCTGCCGGCTGAGAATTGTGGGGAGGCTCCCTGCTGGGGGATGGGGGGCTGCTTCTGGGATCCCCAGCTCTGATCTGTTTAGGAGATGGTTCTAGGATTCACAATTGTTTGTGAAAACCTTGACCTCCTCCAAGCTTCTCACATCCCTTCTGTGTTTCTTTCCCCTGATGATTTTCTTGCTGGTTATTTTTGCTGTCGTTGTTTTCAGAAGTCAACACTCAAAAGCCTTGATTTCTAGGACCAGCTGTGGACTTTACAGGAGCAAAAATCCATATGCTCAAACCGTGGCTCAAAACCAAAGTGAACCAGGTCAGACCCTCCCACTCTGCCTCCACCTTCTCCAGATTGCTTCCAGACTCCCTTCACTCAGTCATGCTGCTACCCAAGTCAGTTTTTCAGAAGCTACATTCTCATCCATCCACCACTCTTGGTTTCAAAAAATTATCTATCAATACAGTGGTATGTCCCCCAAATGACTTGACAGCTCCGTGACCTTTCTTTTCAGCCACAGATGAAAGGGGACTTAAAAGATGTGTGTGCGTGTGTGCCTTTGTGTGCACGCGCTTGAGTGGACGTCTGCCTAATCCACATACTCCTAATGGAAAACAGGATACGTTACAGAGCACGGCAATGGCACGATTACACAAAGGTATACGAGGCATAACCCGTTAGTGAGCTGCATTTTGTTCAAAGCTGAGATGCGCGGGCAGAATAACACGCCTTTGTGCCGGAACGCGTTCAGCCGTAGCGATGACTAATAATATAGCTGAGGATCTGTTCACATTTTCCCCCCTTTGTGCCTATTTTCATAAGTTAATAACTCAAGCATGAAATTGTTTCAGGCTGAAACACTGGTGGTGAGAGCACGGCAAACTGTGTGGGAAACAACTTTTTGTTGTTGTTGTTACTTAATTTAGTTTGGCTGTTTTTAAGTTAGCGAGAAGGTCCGTGTGAGTGTTCGTGAGCCATGTGTGGTCTGGGAAGCCCGATGAAGTTTGGGATTCGTATTGTACAAAGCGCATGGGTAACGACTACAGGTTGGAGTTGCTCTTCAGACCCGTGTGTGCTTCCGCTTAGGACAGGTCAGGTTGTTGGAGGGGGGAATGGAGCTGGGTAGGTTTGGATGAAATTGAATCAGAACATTATAAATGAAATCATTCTGGACTCACCTGCCTTCAACTAGAAAACTTCTAACCCAAGTCCAGGCGCCTGGTGAGCAAACAGCTGTTTCAGACAGCTGGGGGTGAGGACGGGGTGGGGGGGAGGAAACCGGCTGCTGGGCCTTAGTAAATTCCTAAAGGAACAGCAGGAGCGCAAACAAGATGAGTGCCAGTGACATCTCATCCCTCCGAGCGCCGGGCTTACCGAGCATTTCCCTGTGCAGAGAGCCAGAGAAAGCCCAGCTAGAGGACACCAGATCTCCTACAAGTCTAAAAAAAATTTTAAAATTCTTTCCTCTTCTTTGATCAGGACAGGAGACTTTGAGAAAGACAGAAACTGCAGAGAATAATATAACAAACCCCTAAGGACCTACATTCCAGAACGAACAAATGTTAATATTTCGTCATGATGATTCCAACAGTACTGATAAGACTGTCCCCTTTCTGTTATTTCACAGATGGGGCCAAGTGAGGAGCAGGAGGGGCAAGGACATGTCTGTGCAGCCTCCAGCACCTCTCTCCTCTATGAACGGGACCCCTACGAGGAGGCTCTCGGACCGGTAAGAAGACCCTCATTGTCCCACTTTACAAATGAAGAGCTTGGGGCCTCCCTGTTCTGAGCGCTGTGCTAGGCTCGGGGGACAGAACAGAAGATAAAGCCCAAAGCAGCCCCGATCCCTGCTCTAGAAATACGTGTGCTGCATAGGGTATATTTGAATCAATGACCGAGTGATGGATCATTGCCAAAGAAAAACAAAATATCTGGCCACCCTGTGAGATGGGGTGATGATTTTTATTTTTATTAGTAGATCGCCCCATTTACAAATTTTTGATGAATCCCTTTCCCCCCGCCAAATGGCATCTGAACCTGTCGAGAGTTTAAAAAAAAAAAAAAAAGTGAAATTTGACAAAGGATGCGAGCTGGCCTTCTGTGCTGCCCCCAGGTTCTCAGGCTACAGCTCCGTGCCTTGCATCAGTTAAGCCCACGCTGGGCTGCATCTTATTCTGCAAAGCCATGTGCACTCTGAGGGCGACAGCAGCCGGCTTGGGGTCCACCAGCTGGAATCTCAGAGAGCACAGTCTCTAAAAATACTCCGCTGTGCAGACGCACGTGGGGCCCAGGGGGCTTCTAGATTGACAGCTCCCTTTAAGCACCAACCATGGGTTCAAAAAAAAAAAAAAAAAAAAAAATTCAGCCCGTCTTTTCTGCGTTGATTGATGTTAGCTCCGGAGAGTTTTCGCTGGTCATTTCAGAGTGATGGAAACGCCCCGGAACAGTTTTTGAAACAGTAAAAGACAGCAAAGCGGAGCTAGCAACGCGTCTTTGTCAGGGTCTGGGGCTCTGGCTTGCGCGGACGCTCAGACCGCGGCCAAGGTCACGGCGAGGCTGTTCCGGTACCTCCGCCTCCGCGCGGTCCGTTCCGGACTGGACCGCGCGCCCAGCAGGTCCGCGGGGCTGCACGGCCGGCCGCCTCTCTCCACCCCAGCCTGGAGGCTGCCTCCCCAGCACAACCCCGGAGGGCAAGGGGCGGGCGTGGAACTTTACAGTCCCAGCGTGTAAGGGAGAAAACTGCCCAGTTCGCCTGAAACGAAGCAAAGGGTCATGGGTGCTTAGAGTCTCACAGCCCCATGTGCGTGAATTGTTTCCCCGAGCAACGTACGGAAGGATGCTTGGGGCAAAAGTGCCTCCTCCTAGTCTGGTCGCTTCCAGAAAGAGAAAAACCACAGGGTTCCTGACAGAAGGGCGTTCGTTATATCAGCTTAGAGCAGGTCCTTCCTGGCCTCAGCCGGGGCCCTTCCTCCAACCGCACAGTCAGACAGAAACGCACAGCTCAGGGCTGACACACGCCCAGAGTTGTGTTCAGTCCTCAAAAAACTCTCCAGAACAGATTGCTGAGTCATGGTGCGTTCTGCCTTCCTCTCTTTCACTGAACTGGGCACTGTGCCGTCTTTGAAGTTACTTCAATCCAAGGACAGCAAACCTAAAGAGAGCAGGCTGGTTATTGAATAGACTATACTATCTGCATAGCCTGGTGCCTCCAAGAGAACATGAGAAGGTTGTTTCTAAGCGAGATCCGTGGAAAGCTCACTACTGCTGGAGGTGGCCCTGGGTAACACTGCAGAGCTGGCTCACCACGGCCCCGTGAAGAGGCAGTTGGGCAGGGAAGAAATCAAGACAGTTCCTTGAATGGATTCCTTGAATGGGGTCTGAAAAGATATGGTTGACGATCGCCCCATTATTTCTAAAAGTCCACTAGCTGTGTGTAAGAATTCCATTTGCTCCACATCCTCACCAGGGTCAGACTCTTTTGTTGTAGTCATTCTAATAGGTGTGTAGTAAGATCTCTTTGTGATTTTAATTTGCGTCTTCTCTGATTAATGCTAATGAGCATCCTTTCATATACTTGTTGATCATTCATGTATGTTCTTTGATGACATGTCTGTTTAAATATCTTGCCCATTTTTTAACTGTGTTGCTCGTTTTCTATGTATATGTATGTTTATTGAAGTATAGTCAGTTTACAATGTTGTGTCAATTTCTGGTGTACAGCACAATGCTTCAATCATACATGAACACACATATATTCATTTTCGTATTCTTTTTCACCATAAGTTGCTACAAGATGTTGAATATAATGCCTTCTGCTATAAGTATGAACTTGTTGTTTATCTATTTTATGTATATTAGTTAGTATCTGCAAATCTCAAACTCCCAATTTATCCCTTCCCACCCCCATCTCCTCCCCGTAACCATAAGTTTGTTTTCTATGTCTGTGAGTCTGTTTCTGTTTTGTAAATAAGTTCGTTTGCCTTTTTTTTTTAGATTCCACATATAAGTGATATCATCTGCTTGTTTTCTTATTATTATTGAGTTTTTGGAGTTTTTTATATAGTATGGATATTAAGCCCCTTATTAGACATATGACTTGCAAATGTTTTGCCCCAGACTATAGCCTATCTTCTCTAGCTTGTCTTCTCATTTTCTTAACAGTGGCTTTTTGTCTTTAATTTTGAAGAAATCCAATTTATCTTTTTTTTTTTCTTTTATGGATTATGCTCGTGGCATTGTATCTAAGATATCTTTGCCTAGCCCACGGTCACGAAGATTTTCTTCTAGAAGCTATAGATATTTCAACCTACAATGATCCATTTTAAGTTAATTTTTGTAAATAGTATGAGGTGCCAGTCAAAGTTCACTTTTGGGCCTATGGATAGGCCAGTGTTCCCTCAACATTTGTTGAAAAGATTATCATTTCTCTGCTGCATCGTTCTGCACTTTCGTTAAAAATCAGCTGTCCATTAGTGAGTGGGTCTGTTTTTGGACTCTTGATTCTGAAGTTCCAACAGGGTTTGTTTTAATCTTTACTCCACTGTCCTGATTATTGTAACTTTATAATAACTCTTGCAATCAGATGATGTTAGTTCTTCAACTTTGTTTTTCTTTTGCAAAGTTGTTTTGATTATTCGAAGTCCTCTGCATTTCCACATGACTTTCAGAATCAGCTTGTCCATTTCTGCAAAAAAAAAAAAAAAAAGTCCTGCTGAGATTTTGATCAGAATTACATTGAATCTATAGATCAATTTGATGAGAATTTACACCTTAAAAATATTGAGACTTCTATGAACACAGACAATATCCTTTATTCAGGTTCTCTATTTTCTGTCAGCAATGTTTTGTAATTTTCAGTTTACAGATATTGTCAGCCTTTTGTCAGATTTACCCTAAATATTTTATACTTTTTGATACTGGCATAAGTGGCAGTTTTTAAATTTTCAGTTGTTCATTAGAGGTGTATAGAAATACAGTTGATTTTTTGGTACATTAATCTTGTATCCTGTATCTTTAGTAAAGTCACTTTTTACATTCTAGTAACTTTTTGTTTTTATAGCATTTTCTAAATAGATTCTTGTGTCATCTGCAAATAAGGATGGCTTTACTTCTCTAGTTCTAATCTGGATCTCTTTCATTTCTATTTCTTACAGTATTGAACTGGACTGAATCTCCAGTACAGTGTGGAATAGAATCTGTGAGAGTTTCTGATCTTAGGAGGAAAGTAGTCAGTCTTCCAGCATTAATAATGATGTTAGCTATAAGTTTATAGTAGCTGCCCCTTATCAGATTGAGAAAATCCCCATCTATTCTTAGTTTGCTAAGAGTTTTTAATCAGGAATATTTGTCGGATTTTGTCAAATGATTTTTTTACGTCTATGATTTTCATAGTTTACTAGTGTCATTATTGGCAAGTTTGGGTCAAGTGTAGAACACATCTCTTTTTATGTCCCTTTATCCTCCCTGTTTATAATTGCCTTAAATATTTCTTCTACATACATTTAGAATCATATTAGTGGTGTGACAGTTTTTGCCTCAACTGTCACCATAATTTAGAGAATTTAAGAGGGAAAGGAAAATCCATTATTCTAACCAGTATTACCAAAATTTTTGCTTATTGTGTTGTTTCTCCCTTACTGATGTTCCAGTAGTCTTTCTTTTTCAGTTTCTTTTCTATTTAGAAAACTCTTTTTAGCCATTCTTAAAAATATGTCTTCTAGTGACAAATAGTCTGGATTTATTTCTTTTTCTGAAAATGTCTTGATTTCCCTTTACTGGAGAGGACCTTTCACCCAAACACAGGATTCTGGGTTGGTAGGTCTTCTCTGTCAGCTCTTAAAAGTACTCTGACCTCCATGGATTCTAACGAAAATTTGCTGTCATTCAAATTTGTTCCCCCATAAGTATTGTCATTTCTGTCTGTTTTCTATATATATATATTTTTTCTCTTTGTTTTTCAGACATTTGACTATGATGTGGCTTGATGTGGATTTCTTTGGGTTTATTCTGTTTGAAGTTTGCTCAGCTTCTTAAATCTGTGTTTATGTTTTGTTTTGTTTTTGGGAGACTTGGAATGTCTTAAGCCTTTATTTAATGGAGTACTTTTTCAGTTCCACCCTCTTTTCCTCTCCCAGAACTCCAGCGTCACGGAAGTTAGATCCTTTGCTAGCGCCCCCTAGGTCCCAGGGGCTCTGTTCCTTTTGTTCCCCCGCCCATTGTCTTCTCTCCGCTGTTCAGATTGCATGTTTCATGCTGTGCTGCCTTTCAGTCCACTGTGCTCTTCTGTTTTGCTGTTGGGGGCTTCCCTCCGGGGGGAGTGTTTTGGTTATTGCTGTTTGTTGCTATTGTATTTTTCAGTTATGAAGTTTCCATTTAGTTCATTATATTTTCTCTCTCTTGCCTGGGATTTCCTACTTTTTAATTTGTTTCAAGAATATTTGTCATTGCTCTTTGAAGCATTTTAACGGTGGTTGCTTTAAAATGTTTATCAGATAATTCTAATATCTCTACCATCTTGGTGTTAGCACCGGCTTTTTCCCTTCAGTTTGAGATCATCCTGGTTCTTGGTATGATGAGCAATCCTCTGTTGAAATCTTGACATTAGGGGTGTTAGGAGATTCTATCTCATTTTCATCTTTTGTTTTAACTGCCTTCCTCTGCCACTGCGCCAGTAGGCAAAGGCAGTGCGTGGCAGTGAGCTGCCTCGTTACTGCCTTCTGGGGACAGGAGTCCAGCTCCCCACGTGGTCACTGCTGACACCGGGGAGGAGCTTGTTACCTCTGGGTGGGATGGAAGTTTCAGCTCCCTGATCAGCCTTCTCAGACTCCACCCCGGGGTGGGAGGCGGGCAGGGTGGTGGGGGCACCTTGGTACAGCCTGGCGAGCATGGATGTCTGGTGGTGACGGTGGGGCTGCAGTATTTTCTCTGGTGTTGGCTGGAGTGGAATGGTTGTTGCCTAAAACTTTTCTTTCTCACTGGGCTGCCCCTTTCTGGGCCCTTTGGCTAGAGAGAGCAGGCTTTTATGGGGGCTGCTTCTTGGTCTGCTCTCTTTGGGAATTTCTGAGTTCCTGGCTTCTTTAATGCCTCATCTGGGATAAATGAGACAGAAAGAAACCAAAGGGATCACTGCTTTGATCCACCAGTCCCGAGGTCCCTATCAGTCTGTCTTCCTGCCACCTTCCAGAGTCTTCTCATATTTTTCAGATATAATGTCCAGGTTTTCACTGGTGTATTGCAGGAGGAATGGATAAGTACGTCTATTCCAACTTCCTGGAAGTGAAAGTTCTCATCTCACTTTTTGGATGCATTTCAATGTAAGTTGCAAATACTCAGCCTTAAATACCTCAACATGCATATGATTAATTACAGTTCTGTATTTGTTTATATCTTTCTTTTTTAAGATAAAAGTTGTACATACGTCAAAATGCCCAAATCCTAAGCAGACCATTTGATGAGTATACCCCACCCTCTGGCAATCCCTCATCCTCTTTCCCAGTCAGTCCCTCCCTGTCCCCAGCCACCCCGCAGAGGCAAACATTATTTCGTTTTTTTTAACAACCTAGATTAGTTTTATTTGTTCTAGAATGTCACATGAATTGTACTTTCTTGTGTCTGGCTTTCTTCTTTCAACATAATGTCTTGAGATTTATCCCCATTTCGTCCCTCATTCCTTTCTGCCACTGAGTTGTATCCCATCACACAAATATAACACAGCCAGCTGCTATTGCTGTGTTGTGCTATTGTGTGCTATCCTCCTGTTGGTGGGTACCCGATGTTCTGACTGTTGTGAGTAAAACAAAGGAGAGCCCTTTTAATTTGGAGCATTTTTCTAACGATCTGAATAAACCTTTATCTGAACACAGGGTTTGGGGGTAATCACGTTTGAAAATGTCACTTTCCGCTCTGACATGTCGAGTATGTGATTTTCTGAAATGATATAAAGTCATTCCCTCATCCATTCATTTGTTCATTTAACCACTATTTAGTGAGTCTGTTCTCTGGACCAGGAATCATTCTAGGCCCTGGGATTAGGAGGGAAGAGTTCAAACTCAGATCTCTGCCTGGTGCAGCTGGCATTCTAGGTGGGGCAGAGGAGGGTCTCACCATAAACCAAACGAGAAACAGACATAGAACATCGGTTAACAGTGCGTGCTATGGAGGAAGAATAAAGCCAGGTACAGGGTGGAGGCTGACATGGGGCCAGGGGTAGGTAGGGAGTCATTCCAGCTTTGGAGGTCAAGGGGAGACCTTGGAGGAGGGCAGGGGAGGATTCTTGGAGAAGGTGAGCTTTGAAGACACAAGGACCTTTCCTGAAAGTCTGTGTCTTTAAAGTACCTTCATGCCTGGGAATTCATGACTTCAGAAATGACTTCTCCGTCACGCCCAAAGGGTGGGAAGCCCCAAGGCCCCCGAGAGGGGGCGGCTGGCCAAGATGGCACTGAAAACACTGCCCCAGCCGGATTAGAGGTCTGTGCCCCCACCCCCTAGGTGCTGGTGGGCTGACCTTCTCCTTCGCTTCCTGAAGGGGAGCCTTCAGTCGCCAAAGCCCCTCTGCCCATCCCCCCCCCCCCCCCCGCAGGTGCTTCCCCAGGAAATAAGGGCGGGGAGCGAGAAAGCCACATCCAGACTGTGGGGTCTGGAGCTTCCTGGCCTGTGCGTCCTTGGGCAAGCCCTCTCCTGCTGGTGGGGGAGTCTTCCAGTCACAAGTGGAGGAAGGAGTGACTGGTGGTGGGACATCCACCCACGTGTCCTCCTCCCCTTATCGCACTTGTCACCCCACATGCCCTCAGCAGGGCTGCCGCCTGTGTGCAAACACCGGCTGGGAGCTTTCTGTTTTGTCTTGTTTAACTCACACCACCCTTGGGGTAGGCTCTGTATTCTTACCCACGGGAACCTGGGGACAGTCATTTGCTGAGTCGAAAGCAGAATTCTAAGTCAAGGTGTGCCCCGTCCTAGCCGGGTGCTTTTAGCCCCTGCATTTTATTGTTTACTCAATTCGGAACAGACGGACCAAGGGTCCTTTGGGGATGTGAGTTTGCAGAGGTCAGAGGGAGGGATCTGGAATAAAGCTAGGGGATGTTTCCAGGAGAGGAGTGGGGATCTGAGAGAAGCCTCGTGTGGCTGGCCAGTGGAAGAGAGGGGACAGGGAGTTTGATGGGAAGGAGCTGGCATTCAGAATGGGGGAAACCTGGGTTCAAGCCCAGACTCCACACCAGTCCCACAAATGGCAGGATTTGGGGCAAATGGCTTAAGCCCTCCAAGCTCCCACTCCCTCATCTGTAAAATGGGGTAATAATGGGTCCAGCGAGGCCATGCATGTAAAGTGTTAGGCCGTGCCGGGCTCACGGTAAATGCTCAATAACTGCTGGCTGATTTGCTGTTGTCTGAGAGGGGCAGGCATCTGACCCGGGAGTGTGGGGACCTGGCAGAACCACCCCCCATCACCCCTGCAGGAGGATCTCTGCAGGGACCTGGGCTTCCTGCATCCCTGCGTTGGAGGGACTGAGTGGCCTCTGTGGTGCCTTCCAACCTGCAGATGTCATTTTTAGTCTTTGCTCCGGTAGCAGCAGCGGCTCCAGCAAGGGAGGGAGCAGCAGCTCCTGTTGGCTCCCGGACACCCCAGCTGTCATCTTGGGGAATGTGTTTATCCACCCCAGAGGGAAGTAGATGAGTGAGAGGGGAGGCGAGCGGGGGACCGGGTTTTCCAAACACTGGCCTGTGAGCTCCGGCGCGCTTGCCGGGGACACGGACACCCGGCCAAGGCGGCGTCACGGCGGGTTAGGGCGCGCGGTGCGCTCCCTGCACCGAGGAGATGGATTTTGCAAACTTATTATAAACAGATCACATTTCTTATCCTAATGTGGCTGTTGGCTACCTGCCCGTGAATTTTAGCCTTCAGGAGGAAAACAGTTGCTTGAGCTGAGGGTTCAGTACTTTTTACTACTCAAGGCTCCTTCTGGTCCCCTTCACCCCGAGACACACACACACATGCACGCACACACACTGGCCTTCATACAGACATAAGGTCGTGGTCGTTGATCCCTTCTGCTACTGCAGATGCTCCTCCATCCACATGTGTATCTGGGGATCCAGGACCTGCTAACAGGACTGTGGCAATATCTTGCCTTTTCAGGAAGAGTCTTCTGTGTACATTTTCACATTTAACAAATTCACTCTGGCTTCTGCTTCCAAAGTCTTCTTCCCCTTCAGGTGCGTACCTTAATAGTCCACTTCGTTGGCTAGTGTCCAACATGCCTTTACAAGGGGAGGGTGAGGCCCAGAGAAGGAGGGTCATCTCCCCAAGGTCCCCAGCAGGTTAGTGGCAAAGGTTCCCTGGACCCCACACGATCCAGGACACTATCGTGAGGAGACCCTTTCAGCCCCCTCAGCTGTCTCCTTGAGGCTGCAGTTCAAAGCCCAGAGATGCCCAGACATGACTGCTGGGGACCTGAGATCCAGCCGGCCAGACACAGAGAAGCCCTGGGCAGCGGGGCCTCTGCTCCTTCTGGTCAACCTGCACGCGTGGTGTTTTGTGAAAGAAATGCAGGTATGGGTTTGCACCAAGCTCCCTCCTTGCCTTGTTCAAACCCCACCAGGCTCCCCTCCCCTCCTGTCCTAGTTTGTAGTTCCCTCTCCCTCCCCCATCCTCCCCTCCCTCTTTCCCTCCCCCTACCTTCTCTCTTCCTCCTCCCCTCCCCCACCTCCCTCCCTCCTTCGCTCTCTCTCTCTCAACTTGTCTTTCAGAAGGTCCTCCCTCATCTTGTCCTTCACCAGAAATGCTGGCAGCTGCTTTCCCTGCCCAGCTTGGGCCCACAGAACCCTTTCCTCCTGAGCCAGAAAAGTGGGCACAAAACGAATGCCCAGGCTTGGCCCCTCAGGGACCCAACATCAAAGGCACAGGAAACAACTCTGTCTCCCTGTCTACTGACTGCTCAGCTGATGTGTCTCCAGGCTGTACCTCTGCCCGAGGAAACAGCCCTGTTGGCCACACCAGGCATGCAAGATGTTTTGATCTCACATGGCAGGTGGCCAGTTTCTCTGGGGCTTTCCTGGTCACACGTCTTGTCACACGTCTGATGGACAAGAAGAGGATTCTAGTCAGACCCCCACTAGGGGGGGTGCCTGCATCTGCCTGGTGTCCACATGGACATGGTGCACACCACACACGCACAGTCAGAGCACACATGCACACGCGCACAGGTGCACACCCACACGTGCACACACACAGGTAGGCTTATCCACAGAGGGGTGGCTCCAGCCCTCTAGTTAGCTCATTAAAAAAAGTCTCTGTCTGGCTGTTTGTAAGAGTAACCCATTTCTCCCAGGTTTTCTCCTGGACCCACATGACAGCCAGCTCCTTGTGGGGCCTCAGGGGCCCCAAGCAGTGCACACCCTTCCAGGGGGCCAAGACAGCCTTCAGCATTTGCACCGGAGCACTCACTCCTGACATCCGCAGGCAGTCGGCCAGGCCCTCGAGGGGGACGGCTGGGGTTTGCTCCCGCCAGCCCCTCTGTGAAATGAGAAATGAGTCTGTTCTGCACTCTGGGCCCCTCTTCCAGGAACCAAGGAGCCGGGTGCCAAGCCGAGCCCACTAGGGGCCTGGCACCAGGTCATCACCCACAGCTGCTGGGATTCCAAAGATTGACTCTGGGCCAGAACCTGAGTGTGGTCACCCTGTGACAGAGCACAGAGCCACAGCGCACGCCTTGTCCCTGACAGAATCCCTAGGAGCCGGGGAAGGACTCACCCGAGCTCAGGGTCCAGCGTCAGTGAGAGCTGATTTCTAACTGGGGGGGAGTGAGAAGAGCTGACTGTGGGGTTTTATTTTAAACCTGCCCTGAGGAGAGGTAAAATTAGGTGACCTGGAGCTGTGAACGGTGTCCTGGTCGTGAACTTGCTCCCTGTCCATGAAACCCCCTCCCCCCAGGCTCCTAAGGGGCACAAGCAACTGTGACGTTTTAATGATTTCAGATTCAAAACGTGTTCTCCTCTGCCTGCCTCCAAGAGGATTTTGAGAGGGTGCAGGATTCACCGCTGACGTGCACCAACTGATACACAATGAGATGAAAACTGCCGAGCAGAGGAGCAGGTGCCTGCGGGCTCCAGGTGTGAGGTGACGGCCACCAGTAAGCGTGGAACACGCCTCCACACGGCACACAGCTGGGGTCCCGCCCCAGGCCTTCTGCCCCAGGCCTCCCGCCCTGCTGTCTTCACGCCTCGGACACTCGGCCACACGGTGGCAACCCTGCCAGGAGACTCGGCTTCTCACCTGCCGTCTCTGGCTGCCTCTGGGGAGGAAAAAGAACACAAGTATCTTACTTTTTAAATTTTAAAAGGTATTTTTAATTTAATTGATAACCCTTGTCCATGATACAGAATGTCAAAGATTCAAGCCAGCGTGTAAAGAAGAGTCTCCCTCTCAGCCCGACCCCCAGGACCCCCAGAGGCAGCCATCACTGTTAGATTCTTAGGGACCCTTTCAGGGCTAGTCTTTGCTCAGACTCCAACTCTGTTTTGTTACATAAAGGGCAGCATATTGTACTATTTGTTTATTTAACTAGCAGAACGTTAGACGTTTGGGTTGTGTCTGGTCTTTGGCAAACACAGCGATGCTGCTCAAATATTCCTATCCATGCACGCAGCTCACCATGTGTGCGAATATCTGTAGATGAATTCTCGGAGGCAGAGTTCCCAGGGAAAGAGCTAAGTGCATTTGCAGTGTTCATAGATGCTGCAAAACTGCTCTCCATCAAAACTGTGCTAGTCTGCAAACAACTAGGATAAATACACGTGCCTGTTTCCAAATACCTTTTTGAACGTGCACGTGATCAGAGTTTGACCATCTGAACGATGAAAAATGGTACCTTGGTATAAATGTAAAGTGCATCTCTCTTTCTATGAAGGTTGTTGAATGTTTCTTCAGATGCTTCAGGGCCATTTGTATTCCCGTTGCTGTGTCTCCTCAGTTCACATCCTTTGCCCTTTTTTTTTTTTTTTTCTATTTGACTGTTGGTCTTTTATTGATTTATAAGTCTGTATATATTAGGGATGTTTGCACTTTGTCTGTGATATTATTTAACTTTGTCTGTGATATTATTTAGAAGAGGTTTTCTCCATTTGACATTTGCATTTTGAGTTTGTCTGTGGTAGGTTTGGCCATGCACTTTAGAAAACTTACATTCTATGTAGTTATTTTCATCAACTTTTTTCGAAACTCTTTTTGGTTTTGTATTTTGTGTTTATGCTAATAAAGATATTCTTCCCTCTGAAGTGAAAAAATAAGTATTATTTCCTTTTGGTACATTTATGGTTTCTTTTTTGTATTTAAATATTTGATCTATGTAGACTTAGTTGGATATGCAACTGATACGGATTTACCTTTTTTTCCCTCCTGATGGCTGCCCTGTAGTCCCAGTACTGTTTCCCAAATGACCCATCTTTCCCGACTGGTCTGAAATGCCATCTTCATCCTCTCCTGGAGGCCTTGTTTGCCCTTGGTCCTGTCTCAGAGTGGGAACAGAGGTGCCTTTAAGTGAGCAGCACAACACACAGGCTCAGAAGCCCAGACCAGGGAACATCCCCAGAGGCATTCTTTTTTATCTATAGTTTAAAATACAGAGAAAATTCTCCCCGACTTTAGAAAATCCAGCCTTCTCCTTTCATTTACCTTCCCATTCTGTCACATTTTAAACCTTCCTCCATCACCCCACTCTCACCCTGCAGGCTGGCCCCCACCAACCCATGGTTTGAAGGTGAGCATTCATGCTACTGGCCCTACATGAAAAGTCCAGGACTGGCCGGACTCAGCGATGTCAGCAGGACTGAGTCTTAGTCACCCTGTCTCTCTGCTCTGTCTCCCTCTTAGCACCCTGCAACCCCAGAAGTGGCTGTGAGCTGGCTGCCAGCAGCTTAGCTCACATCCTATCCTCTTAGCAGCCCAGATGACGGAAGTCTGGGAACGTCAATGACTGGACCAGCTACCCATCCTGGACAGGTCACTGGGACTGGAACATGGGATGTGCTGGTTAGAGGTTTTGGGTCACTTGTCCACTTCTGGATCAGGTAGCCCACCTAAATGATGTGGGACTTTTAAGAAGGTAATTAAAAAGAGCTGACTCGGTTGTGGAGACCCTTCTTCCTTCTTTGGGACATGGATGTGAAAGCAGGAGCTCTTGTAGCTGTCTTGTGATCTTGAGGATAGAAGCCAGTACTAGGATGGCCTCTAAATATATGCACCCATAGAAGAGCTTGTTTCTTCTTGTGTTTCTGCTCCACCATATTTGCTTGCTTCCAGTATTTACCTCAGCAGTCACATTGACTCTGCTGTGGCCAGTGTGATTACTCAACTCCTACTTGGAAACCTATCACACAGCCTCCACTCCTGGGGTTAGGTTTGATCTGTATCATTGAGTTATCCTATTCTTTTTAACCCAGCCTTTAAAGAGCTAGTCCACTGAGAAATTATTTAAAGTTTACTGAACAGTGATGAGGCATCTTCTGAGCTGGTTTTCTCCCTGCTACAGGGCATCACAAAGCAGCAGAGTGGAAGGTCTCAGATATGAATCCAATGTTTATTTTTCTATGTAAAGTAGAATATTTCTGAGATGATGTTAGCCCCCCCTTCATAACCTTAGCCTGTTGAAGATTACATTGACCCCTCCTCTTTGTCCCATAATTAATCATTTTATAGGTTTCCATCTTAAAGAGGAAAAATAAAAGAAAGAAGTTATCAGATCCAGACCCCTTGGGGAGATGGATCCATGCTTGCTCTCCTGGGCCAAAATGCCTACCAGCAGCTGGGAGAGTCTCTCCATGGGTCTGAGTGTGGCCTCAAGTTCCTTAGGACTCGGTCTTAATCTTCCCTAGATGGTACAGTCATTGAGAGGCAGGGCTGTTCCAGAGGGCAACACTGGGACACTTCCTGATGTGACAGTCATCAAATAGGTGCAGACACATGTTACAGCCCCCAGACGACCTTCTACCTTTCTGCACATAATCATCTTCTCCAACTGTTCCATGTAGTTCAAGGTCTCCAGCCATCTAAATATGCCAATCAACGTCATCAGGACACAATGTAAGATATTTTGCTTCATTTTGACTTTGTTTAGTTTCAATACCATTTTGCCCTTATAGCTTTTTGTTTTTTCAAAAAACAAACAAACAAACAACACCCCCCACCCCAAACCCACCTGTAAGCCTATCACCTAGATATAACCAACTAGAAAGAAGAAACAAAATTTTGGCTATTTTATTTTCTGTATATAAAAAAGTACATGTGTATTTTGCTTTACAATGTTAGGATCATAATATCTCTAGCAGTTTTTGTTAGGAAATTGTCTTTTACGATATGCTTAATGTCTGTGTAATAGTTCACCTTATAAGTGTGTCATGATTTATTTAGCCGTTCCCTGCTTGCCAGCCTCTAATTAGAAAAAAGTTCTTGAAGTGTCAACACTGGGTTAGAGTCATCTCGGCCAATCCTCCCAACATCCTCTGTCAGACAGGAATTATGATTATCTTGAGTATATGCTTCGGAAGTTTAAATAAACTATTCAGACACGCAGCTAGTGAGTGCTGGGGGGAGAATTTGATTAGCAACCCCACCTACACTGCTGCCCACTCCCTGGACCCTTGTATGTACTGTCATCTATTTTTGCCATCTTGAAAGAGAAATGTTAACTTACTGTCTCTATTTGCATTTATTTGGTTGTTGGCAAGTTTGAGCATCTTTTCACTTCTTATAGACCGTTTGCATTTATTTTCCTTCAAAATACTTGCTTGTGTTTTCCGCCTGTTTTTCTGTTAGTCTTGTGCTGTACACACACACACACACACACAATTAGCCCACTATCCGTTATATATGTTCCTCAGTTGTCTTCTTGCTTTTTAATATTGTTATGATGATTTAGAATTGAGAAGTTCTAAATTTTTTATGGCTTCCCATATTTTCCTTTATGATTATCCCCATTAATTTTATCTTTAGGATGTTTCCATTCCTCCCGGGTGCAGATAAATATTTATTCCTTTTCTTCAGTTATACAGGGAGTTCATTTCCACATTTAATTCCTTTATCTACCTGGAAGTTACTCATTTTCTTCTCAAAAGGTCAGTTCAGAAGTACCTGATTAAGTTTGTGTGGGATGGCCGCATTCCAGTACCTGTTCCCTGGATGAGCCAAGGCTGCCACCCCTGGTACCTGGACCAGCCCGGATGGGCATCACACGCTATAGAGACATTATACTTCCACTAATACCACTAAAAGCCACGTTGACTGTTAGCACTCGCGTCCATCACTCGCTGACAACAACCCCATGACAGTGAACACTGCCAGACTCCCTTTTGTTCCGGGGGTGAGGGTACAACGTTTCGAGAAACGTTTCCACCAGTTGCTCTAAACTTGCATATAACACTTCTACATAACTGCATCCATCAAGTAGGTATTATTTGGTCTTTGGCTTTTTATCTTGTAGCATAATTTCCATTTATATTCCCAGGTGTCAGGGACTACCATCGAGCCATCTCTCCTTCTATACTTTTTGAAAATGGACAGTTTGCCCAGGGGTCAGCTGCCCACTGTTTAATCTCTGTGCTTCTTAGAGATCATCTGAGGGTTCCCATCTTTGCCTGGGCTGAAGACCAGTTCACTCAGCACATCTGAGTATATCCTGTCTTCTCACGAGTCCCGGATTCTACCTTTCGAAAGAATATTCCGAAGAAATAGAAGAGGGGGAACTACATGGAAATTGCTGGCTCTGACTTCCTTTACATTTTAGCATCTTCTCCACGCACAGCCCTATCCCTCTCTTGTCCTGCTCTCCAAGTAGCTTTTAAAGCCCTTGTGAAATTGTGGTCCTACAAGAACCTCTGCTTATTTTGGGTGTCGGCCCTTCCAGGGCTGCTCTCCCAGGAGCTGGCCTCTCCTGTGGCCTCTCCTTGATTCCGTGCCCCCTTTGGGTGCCTTTTAAAGATCTGAGATCACCAGTGACCCCCCCTTTGTGGCTACACTGGGTTTTCCCCAGGTATTTCCTTTCTTTCGTCCCTCAATGGGATTAGTCACTATTATATAAGCAGAATTTGTGGTTTCCCCCTCTCTCCTTCCTCTCTTGGGATCTGGGTGCATTCAGACCCTCGAGCCCCCTGGCCCTTCAGGTTAAGATTATGCAGCACTAGGAAATCTTGCCTGATCTCCCCAGGCCTCAGTTTCTTCATGTCAAACTGGGCATGAACAACAGCATTCGCCGCCTGGAGCTGCTATGAAGGAAGCAGCACACGGTCGTGAGCGTGATTGGTGTTACTACTTACCTGTTATCACTGAAACCCTTTGTGGTTAGAAGTGATAGAAACCCAACTCGAACTGGCTTATACACGGAGAAAGAACCTCAGGCATTTTTTCCCAAGGGCTCATTAGCAAGCAAAGTCCCCAGGTCTGCCAGATACAGGCGCAGCTGCGTTGAGAGCTCTGTCAGTGTCCCCAGGGCTCAGGTCCCTCCATCTGGCTCTGCTGCTTCTTCACAGGGAAGCAAGAAGGTGGCAGCACCAGGTCCCCATCCCCCGCTCCGCCCACCTCATCCCAGCCCCGCCCACCTCATCCCTAGCCCGGCAGAGCTGCAGTGAGCGCAGGACTGCAGAGCTTGGCGCCTACCCCTGGCAACCGGCACCATGCCCAGGAAAGGGGGTGCAAGGCTCTGAATCTGGGAGATGTGTTTCCCAAAGAGCAGCTCAGAAGCCTTCCTGACTGTGTGTGGTTTCATGGACACTCCTGAGCACCTCCTCCCCTCTGCAGTTCACAGCCCTTTTTTTCCAGCAAGACAAACCCCACCAGAATGGAGGAGGATGACCCTGAGCCTGGTCCACAGGAGCCTGCTTCTTACCTGCTCCTTCCCCTCGCCCCTGGCCTTGACTCTTGTCTCTGACTTCACTAGACTCCTCCTGGGCTCCCCTCAGATTGGTCCTGATGACTGATAATTAATTGGCCTTTTTTTGTCCTTTGACCCCTACCTGTGCCTTCCAGATGGGTTTTCTACACTTGCTAACTGACCACAGAATCACCCTCAGCTCTGCTTGTCAGGCTCACTGGACCAGACTTTTTGTTTGCTTGTTACCTCTACGTGATGCACTTTTGGGCTGTCCAATTACAGGCCTGGTCACTCACTCTGGTTATGGGGTGACGCTCTGTCACATAGGGTGCCAGGCACCTTTGTTTAAGGAGCCTAGAATCCCCGTCCCTTTGCACAACTCCGTGTCCCTTTGAGACCTGGCCTTGACCGCTGTGCAGTCTTGCTGGAACGGGGAGTCCAGGTGCTGTGCCCCCTGCACAGAAGTAGGAAGGTGTCCACGATGTCATCCACAGAGTCCCCTCCCCTGCCCCAGGGCTGAGTGGAGCAGCCTCGGAAGCAGCCCGGGCAGCCCATTCATCCCCCAGGGAGGTACCTGACAGCGGGAAAGTTTCTGTCCTGGGCTGAACCAGTTCTCAGCTCAGAATCCAGCTTTTCCCACCGACTCTGTGAGCTTCTTCGTAGTTTCCAGTGTATTTCCTTTTTTGCTGGAGTCAGCAAGAGCTGTGTCTTTGGCTTTCGAGAATCCTAGCTGATATTCTGGGGTTCTGCTTCATCTTTTCTGGTTTTATAGATTTATTTGGGCTTTAAAAAAATTCCTCCCTCTGAAGTTTCCATTTAAACTCTTTCTGGTCACACTGGCACGTCTCCTGCTCCGTGTTCTTCTCAGATCTGGGGTCATACATCCTGCTTCCTGCCAGGACCCCGCTGTTCTGGGGTGGATCTGGGCTGGGGTCCAGGAGACACAGTTCTCCACTCTGACACCATCTACATGCCCAGATGTTCCCTCTGTATACTTCCTCTCTCCTTTCACTTCCAAAGTCACGAACTTCAAGTGAAAGAAGGAGCGAAACACCACCTGTAACACCAGTTCCTCCAATTTCCTCCCCAGAACTTCAAAGTACATAGAAATATATTGGATTTGGACTCATAGGCTCATGGACTGTCACACTTGGAAGAAAACTTAGAAACCATCACAGGTCTTTACTCAAGTGCCGTCTGTGGTCAGTTGATTGTGGCTGACGGGGTTTCACAGCTGGGCACAGTAGGCAAGGTGCTGTGAGGGACTGGCAATGCCTGCATGGGTGTGATCAGGGCAAGGACCAGCCTGTCTGCCGAGGATTCGCACTCCAATGACCTGCCCCACACTTTACAAATGAGGAAACTGAGTCACACACGGATCAAGTTGTCTAAAGCCACACAGGGAGCCAGGGCAGATTTGGGGATTGAATCTAGGTTGTCAGGCCTTTCCTGTCAATGACAATGACTCCTCTTTCATGCTGGGGTTCGGTCTCCTGTGAGGTCATCAAAGTCTGCTTGCTGATTGCATGGTGTGGATTCTAGGCACGGCCACTTCTGTAAGTCACAGCAGGGTCCTGCTCGTGCCTGTGGGACCAGGCCTAATACTCCTGGAGAACTTTCAAAATCACCGTTCTGATGCCCTAGGGCGGTCCAGGTGGCGCTGGCCCCGGTAGCTCACCTGGTGGTGGGGACATTTTATCTGATTGCTGTTGGAAAACTTCAGAAACTGCTGTCCCAAACAGAGCATTTCCGTTTCATTCCAAATGAGAAAACAAAGAGCCAGGTGAACTCCCCCAAATGCTAAAGCTCATCACACTTGAGATGGGAAGTCAGGTCCAAATCTGGACCTGGCATCCCTCGTGAGAGCTTGCCATGGGGAGAGGGGACGAGACGCCTTCCACCTTCCTGTGAAAGCCAGCTTCCTTGCCTTTAAACCCATCCAGGTTTGACTGTCAGGTTCGGAGCCTTCAGAAAAGTCAAGATGCACTCCTAGAATTAGCGAGGGAGCTCGCTCATGGACAGGGAAGACCTTGCAAAAAGCAGGCAGCTCCAGGACCTGGGGTGGCCTCCTGCAAACTCGTTCTCCAGCCCCTGGGAGAGCGAGCAGGCCTGTCTCCTGGGCTCCCAGCTCCAGCATGGGGTCTCCCGATAAGGAATTCAGGACTGCTGCCTTTGGGGGAGGGAGTTTGTCTGGCCTGGAGCCCATTCTCAGGACAGTCGTCAGCAGCCTTAGTAATGGGACAGCATCCTGTTTTATTAAAAGCCTGTTGCTGGCCGGGAAAGCTGTCTGCCTGCTGTGTGGGCAGGGGCCCAATATCCCCGCGGGCAATTCCAAGCCAGCCCTTCGCGCTGACATCAAACCAGGAAAGAACACGACTGTTTTTTAGCTGATGAAGCAGTACTTTTTCTCTTTCTTTTCTCTCTCTCTCTTTTTTTTTTCTTACAGTTCTCCTGCCTGATTCTGCTGTGTGCATTTGTGTGTGTGGGCATGCATGTGACACTGTCAACCGGCTGTAACCAGAGTCCCTCCCCCTCCCCCCGCCGCCTCCCCCAGAGCCCACCTCCAATCTCGCCCCCCTTGTTCCCCTCCCCCACCCCTCCCCCTTAGCCCCGCCTTGGCCCCCAGCCCCCAGCCCCCTGGTAGACACCGGAGCAGAGGGAGGCCCAGACTGTGGCCTGAGGCTATTTACAGGGTTGAGGGGAGGTGGGGAGGGCAGAGAAGTTTTCTGCTTTGTTTATCTTCTAAGTCTGGAAACTTGACAGAATTCATCCATTTCTAAGGAAGCCTTCATGTGCAAGTTTCCAAAAATAAAAAATAAAAGGAGACTGGCTTCAAAAGGAACCAGGGGAAAAGCTGTTTTCTCTGTGAGCTGATTTGTTTATTATTAGAGTTTTATTCCCTAACATTAGATTAACTGAAGGTAGGAAAAAGACAGTCACTGTTTGTCATATTTTTATTACATTCTTACTTCCGTCTTCTTTTGCCTTATCAGTGCAGAGGGGGGGACACTGTTTGAAAGAGACGTAATATGCTCATTTCACACAGGTCTATGGGAAATCGAGGTTTGGGGGAAATTTTTATATTCGCTTTTTCTGCTGAAGTTACAGATGACTCTGGGAATCTTCCATTTATGTTGTGAAATTAAAATCACTCAACTTGCCCCACTTTTACGCATTAAAACAAATGAAATGTGCTGGAACACAGACTTCAAAAATAATTTTTTAAAAAATTAGAAAAGCAGTTTAGTGTGCTGGTTGGTTGTCTGTACATGATTTCTCTGGGTCTTTGGAAAATTTGGTGTCAACAGCACCCATATCGAGGATACCATGTGAATGTATTCGGTTCTCTTTAACCCTGCATTCAAACAAGAAGCTTCTCATGTCATGCCAGAAAAGGATATATGTTTTGGAAAAAATTTAAAGGTAGTCAGTGGAGATCAGGGGACTTCAGAACAAAATATATAAAATGCACTTGAAAATGTGTTACTTCACATGTGAACTTCACTTTCAATATAAGGATATAAATATTCAATTTTAAAACTTCTTCCATTTACCACATTCTGTGAATCACTGTACTGATGTGAGCGTAAAATACTGTAAACTCATCAGTTTTGCTATGCATTTTAATATTTGATGCATTTGCTTTGTAGTTGTTTTCAAAATCTTGGGAAGAGCTCATCCATGCACAAGAAAAAGAGCAACATAAATCATGTTAAGTCCTGTCTACTTTTTCCTAAACCGTGTCTTTAAGGTAAAAGATAGTCAGCAAAATTGGATTTTTTTCCCCCTTTCTACTCTCTTAAGAGAAACCAGAGGATTATCTTGATGGTGAGGGAACAAGTATAGAAAGCAGTATTTTTATTTTTATTTTTTATTTTTGGACGAGAGCAGGGCTCTATCAGTTGGCCCAGTGTTCTGCCTCCTGTGTCTTGGTGGTGAATTTAAAACATTAACTCCAAGTTTTAATACTGCGCTTTCCCGCAGGTCACTGGGCCAAAAGCCCATCCAATATTGTCAGGCAAAGGCCCAAGATGAGAAACAAGTAAAACACAGATATGAGGTCTTGACTCACACAGCTCAACATGTGTAATTAAGAAAACTCCAGTAGTTCCATGGTAATCTGTCTCTAGATAAATGTAGTCATGGTCTTCAGCTCCAGAGGAAAACCTCTTCATTCAAGACCCTGGGTGAGGAATGGAAAGAGCTCAAAGAAAACCATTTTCTGTGTTACAGACAAGTATTTACATTACGAATCAACTTTTGATCCAGAAAAGAAGTAACAACCTGTTGAGGTTTTCAAAAGGAATTCACTATCCTGTGGACTAAATACAGAACAGGCTCAGAGAAATGTGACTGCTGAATAATGCAATTGATCCCTTCCAAGAAAGCAGAGGGCGGAGTTTTCTGATCCTTGGAAACACCATTGATAGTTTTGGGGTTTTTTTTTTTTTTTTTTTTCCTGCTTTCTGGAAAATCAACCAGGAAAGAAAACATGTCTGAAACATTTTGAAAAAATAAGCTGTCTTGGCATCTGGTTCTGGAACAAGATGGTGTAGATTCACTTTCCCTACTCTGTTTCTCTAAATACAACTAAAAACCCTGGAAACTATTCAACAGACAATGATAAAAACTCTGAAAGTTAGAAAAGAGGAAGGTAGACTCTCAAGAATTCTCAAGACTTGGGAAACAACAACTTTTGAGTTCCCTGAGCTCTTTTTTATCTCCCATGTACCCTGAATGGGGTACAGGGAGGAGGGGTCTGCAACCTGACATTACCATCAGGCTCAGACTAAATAAACAAACAAATAAAAAACTTTGACAATACCCTGCTGCCTCTGGCCAAAGTCCAGGAAAAGGGAAACACAACAGAGGCCCAATAAGAAGTTCCAGGCGCCATTTTACAACCCAGGGTCCCTTGCAGAGCATCCATCCACTGGTGGCAGCAAGACCCTGGACATTCCTGGCTCCTGATCCAAACTGAGATAACACCAAGTGGTCTGATTCACCCACGGCTGCAGCAGCGGTGGGGCCCTGTGCCTCCTTGGCCTCTACACAGCGGCACAAGGAGACCCAAGGCCACCTGTACCTTTTTCTTCCCCGTTCCCAAAGGTTTCCCAGCAACAGAGTCTCCAAACAAAATAATCACCAAGAAAACAATACAAAGTGATACATGAAACATAATTAAATCAAAAAGGAACCCCCCCCAAATGTTCAAGTAACCCAGAGGAAGTCAATAAAAAAAGAAACAGAAGAATGATAAACAGAAGGAACAGAAAATAAATAATAAAATGTAAGACTTAGTCCTAAAAGATCAATAATTACCTTAAATGTATTGTTCTTTTTTTTTTTTTTTCTCTTTTATGAGGGGGAAGTAATTAGGTTTTTTTATTGATTTCCACTCGGAGGAGGTACTGGGGATTAAACTCAGGACCTCTTGGGTGCTGAGCATGTGCTTTACCACTTGAGCTACACCCTTCCCCCAATAATTACCTTAAATGTAAATGGTCTAAGTACACGAATTAAAAGGTAGAGATTGGCAGAATGGATTTAAAAACATGACCCAGTGTTGTGTTATTTACAAGAAACTCACTTCAAATTCAATGACAGGTAAAGCAAAAGAGAGGAAAAAGATATATCTTGCAAGCATTAAACAAAAGGAAGTGGCCATGTTAATATCAAAGTAGACTTCAGAGCCAAGAAAGTTACCATGGGCCAAGAGGGAAATTACTTGAAAACGTACTGGGTTTATCCACTGAGAAGATTATAGCTGTCCTGAGAACCAAACAACAAAGTTTCACAATGTATAAAGCAAATAGCTGAAAGAAGAATTAGGTAAATCTACAATTCTGATTAGGAGCTTAAATTCCCCCTTTTCTCCCACTCGGGACTTCTAACACTCTAAAGAGAAAATCAGCAAAAATATAGAAGAACTCAATAATACCATCAGCTGAAAGGCTCTAATTGACATTTATAGAACGCTCTGTCCAACAACAGCAGAATATACATTCTTTTAACGGTTCCATGGAACATTTGCCAGGATAGACCATATCCAAACTTCAACAGATTTGAAAGAACTGAAATCGTATCTTGTCTGACCATAGTGGAATTAAACTAGAAATCAAAAACAGGAAACTCTATAAACACCTGAAAACTAAACAATAAACTTCTAAATAATTCATGGGTCAAAGAGGCAATCTCCAAAGAAATTTTTAAAATACACAGAACTGAAGAAAGTGTATTAAATAAGCATATTAAAATTTGTGAGATGCAGCTAAAGTGATGCTGAAAGGGAAATTTATGGCACTAAATGCTTACACTGGAAAAGAAAGAGTTATCTCAAATAACTAACCTAAGTTCCCAATTCAAAAAATTTAAAAAGAACAACAGCAACAACAACAACAACAAAAACCTCAAAGCAAACAGAAGAAAGGAAATTCTAACAAGTAAACATTAATAAAATTGAAAGCTGGAAAATAATAGAAAAAATAATTGGAACAAAAACGTGGTCTTCAGAAAAAAATCGGTAAAATTAATAACCTCTAGCAAGACTGGCAAAGATAAAAAGGAGAGAAAACACAAATCACCAATGTCAGGAATAAGATACCACAACAAATGCTGTAGCCATTAAAAGATGATAGGAAATACTACATACAGCTTTATGCTCATAAATTCAGCAGTTTAGAAGAACTGGGCCAATTCCTCAAAAACCACAAACTACCAAAACTCAGCCAAGCCTAAACAGATAATCTATTCAGTTCTACAACTATTAAAGAAATTAAATTTGTAATCAAGATACAAAATTATCTTCAGGCCCAGATGTTTTCACTGGAAATTTTTACCAAACTCTTAGAGAATAACTAATGCCAATTTTACAGAATCTCTTCCAGAAAATAGGAGAGGAGATTCTTTTTATGTGGTCATCATTTCTGATACCAAAACCAACCAAATGCAATTAAAAAAAAAAAAAAGCTGAAGACCATTATCTCTCAAGCAGTTAGAAGCAAAAATTATCAACCAAATTTAACTAATTGAATGCAATTTATAAAAGAATAAGACACCATGACCAAGAAAGACTAATGCCAGGCAGGCAAGACAGATTCAATATTTGAAAATCAGTCAGTATCGTCCACCATATCAACAAGTCAAAGAAGAAATATTATATGATCATATCAGTTGATGCAGAAAAATCATTTGACAAAGTTAAATACCCATTAATGATGGAAAAAAAATAAAAACCCTCCCAGTACACCAGGAATAGAAGGGAACTTCTTCAACCACATAAACACTACATCAAACTTTGTATTTAATGGTGAATAACTGAGTACGTTCACTCTAAGTTCCGGAACAAAGCAAGGATGTTTGCTCTCACCACTCTTACCCAACACGTCCTGGAAGTTCTAGCCATTGCAGTAAGGCAGGAAAAAGTAATAAAAGGCATACTAACTGGGAAAAAAAAAAAAAAAGAAATAAAACAATCTTTTGTTGCAGGCAACATGATTGTCCACATAGAAAAATAAGTTGTCCTCCTTTCACTGGCTGCATCGATCAGGCAAGTGCTTCCACTTGTCCTGGTTGGGACGGGGGGCAGGTTGCGGCAGTAGACATAGCACAGGGGCTGAGAGCACAGCCTGGGCACGGTAGACCAGATGGACACCCCAACGCCACAATTCCCTGCTGTGCACCCTGGTGCACCTCCCTTGATCTCTCTGAACTTTGGTTCTCTCATCTGAACTGGGGTTTATGGTAGAACCCAGAGCCTGTAGCTGTTGTGACTATGAAATGAGAGCAGTGTGTGCACAGCCGGGCAAAGCAGGTGCTGCAGCTGTGGCACGTGACAGCGCGCTGTCTGCTGTGCCGCCCCCAGGACTGTCCCTGGGGCCAAGAGACCTCAGCTCTCCTGCTCGGTGGTCCTGGGACTTGTCAGCTCACCCAACCACTCTGAGCATCACTGCGTTTATTTATGACATGGACAATAACCCCTCTCGCATAAGATTCTTATTAAGACTAGATGAAACAACACATAAAAGTACTTTAAGCGCTTTGATAATGATGATGATGATGATAATACAATAATAATAATAATAACAGTAACAGCTAGAATTTATAGAGCACTCCCTACTGGCAGCACCATGGATTGCTTTTTACCTACAACTTTCCACTGAATCTTTATAACCATGGTTTATTAGTCTCATGTAAGTGGATTGGGAAACTAGGCTCCAAGAAGTAATCTGCCCGAAGACACAGCCTGTGAGCAATAGAGTCCAGATTTGGACCCCGAGGATCTGGCTGTGTTCTCATGCTTCCCAGAAAAAGTAAACTCGTGAGGGAAGAAACCGCTTGGCGTGGGGGCTCACTTCCACCGGCAAGGTGGGTGTAGTCTGGTGTGGGAGGCTCAGAGTGTGGTCTGCGACAGGCAGTGGGGGAGCCAAGAGTCATCCTTGGCAGTGGCAACTGGCTTTGAACCAACAAACTGAGAAATAAGATTCGCTTTGTTAGGACGCTGGGTAGGGTGTTACTCAGAGAGTCACCCCTCCACTTCCTTAAAGGATCCATGGTTGCGCCGAGGCAAACTGCGGTGCCCACGTCTCAAAATAACTCCATCACTTGTAACAAGGACCGGGTCTGGACTGAAGTCATTCTTTCAGGTGCAGAAAAGGAAAGCTTGGCTGTACGTCATGGACTTAAAATAGGAGTGGGGTCAGAGGGCCAGCTGGGGCTCACGGGTACCAAGTGGGCAGTTTCTCAGCTGGTGTTTCCGGATATTTCCTGCTTGAGACAGCAGGTTTCTGCCTCCTTTTCTGAGTTGAGACGAGGTGAACGTGTGTGTTTAAGAAGCTCATTTGCTTTGTTTTCTCTCTTCTCCACGGGACCAGACTCCACTCCAGGCCAATCTCAGTCCTCCCTTGGTATCCTTGGGGGATTATTTCCAGGACACCCCCCACCCCCAGTGGATGCAAGAATCCTCGATGCTCAAGTTCCTTATGTAGGCTGGTGTGGTATAGTTGGCCCTCCGTATTCGCGGGTTCCGCATCCGTGAATATGGGGGGCAGGTGGACTGTACTTGAGAATCTGCGGGAGGGGGCCCAGTGATTCCCATGCCCTTGGGAGGGTTGGGAATCCTGGAATGGATAGCTCCTCCCTCCTCTCCCAGCACTGACCTCTGTGAGGGCCCAAGCCCCACCTCCACCCCGCCCACCTGACCTTACTCACCTGGGATTCTTTTCCTGATTCAAGGATGGATGTGTTTAAGCCAGACACACAGCTGGGGCTACATTATCAGTTTCCCAAGAAAGAATTTCTTTGTCCAGAGACCGACTCTTTTCTTCCTTCCCCCATTTAGCCAACAATCATTGAGCAGCTACCGTGGGTCAGGTGCTGGGCTAGGTGCTGGGAAACAGTGGGACCAAATCTTAGAGGTCTGTAAGAGACTGCAGTCAGGATGCCTGGAGGTTCTGCCTTTGTGTAGACGGCAAAATATCCATCCAGTTGCCTTGGCAACTCCAACCTGGAAAATGAATGCACCCATCACATTTTGTCTATCTGTTTGTAGTTTTCCTAAAACCCAAGCTGCTCCACCAAAACCGATCCCTCTACCCTAAATGTCCCAAGTGTTAGAACTGACCAGCTCCCTAGATCTGAAGGACCCACATGCCCCCGGGGCCCTGGACCCTGCCTGCCAGCTGCTCCAAAGTGAACTGTTGATTCAGTTCAGTCGGAGGCTCCAGTTTCATAAACCAGAGGTTTTTTTCATGCATTACTTTTGAGAGTCCACTATTGCCAGACCCTATAAGGGGCACTAAGGGTGTATCAGTGACTCAGACTGACTTGGTCCTGCCTGGGGAAGACCCACAAGGGAGAACCATACCGTAGTGATGGGGTTGGGGAAGACAGGGACCATGGAAGCATTGAGGGAGCTCTAACCTGGTCCTGGAGGGACAGGATAGGACCCACAGGCTGGGATGGTTAATTTTATGCATCAGCTTGATGGGGCAAAGGGATGCCCAGATAGCTGGTGAAACATCTCTGAGGGGTATTTCTGGAGGAGATTAGCATTTGAATCAGTAGACTGGGTAAAGCAGAGGCCCTCCCCAGTGTGGGTGGGCATCACCCCCTACCCAGGGCACCCAAAGAGAACAAAAAGGCAGAGGAAGGGGGAATTCACTCTCTCTGCATGAGTTGAGACACTCGCCTTCTCCTGCCCTCAGACATCGCTGCTTTTGGTCCTTGGCCTTTCAGACTCAGATCAGGGCTGTCACCATCAGCCCCCACCCCGGAATCTCAGACCTTTGGACCTGGGCTGAATTCCGCCACTCGCTGTTCTGGTCCTTCAGCTTGTAGCCAACAGATGGTGAGGCTTTTCAACCTCTGTAACCGTGTGGGCCACTTCCTGTAATAAATCTCTTGTCTGTGTCTCTATATGTCCTTTTGGTTCTGTTTCTCTGGAGACCCCTGGCTAATACACAGACCAAGGCAGAGGAAATGAACCCCAGCCTGAGCAAGGGCCACAGCCTGGCCTCTGCAAGACTCTGAGAGGAATTCCAGGCAGGGGCCAAAGGAATAAGGGTGGCAGGGCAGTCGCAAAAGAGAAATTCTGTTCCCGATTTGGGGCAGATGCATCCCTGGAAAGGCAGACAAGCAAACACAGATCAAGAGCCAGTTCTCAGCCCGTCCCCTGCGCTTGGCGCGCTCCCCGGGGTGGGGTGATGTCACACAGGACCCTCCTGCTGGATTGCTTCTTGCACCTTTCAGATCTCTCAGCCCTTGCTGGGGGTGGGGGAGCTCAGGGGGGGCGCACCATCAGCTCCCAGCGGAGAGACCCCATGCTCAGCAAACGTGTGTGTACCAACCTCGCCCCCTGTGTTTATTTATAAGGCCATTCCAGACGCTGGCCCATTTGGTGACCAGACCCCGCGCCCGTCCCACTGTGGAGCTGACAGCGGGCAGACTAGCAGATCTACGCGGAGGCTCAGGGCTGCAGACAATGGAGGATTTCATCCCGTGAGAGGGTTCGAAGCCAAGCTGGGAATTAAAGGATGATTCTTTACTCAACTCACACTCTCACCCAACCAACCAGTGAGACGGCGTGATGTCTGGAGACCTCGAACGCTTCCTCGTCTGTCCATCTCAGGTGTGATGGAGCTGGTGGAGGCCACAGGCTTACGTTGTAAACTTCACACGTTATTCGTGACACTTTCCTGGTTCCGTTAGCAGCTCCAAGGCCATATTTACACTTATGTTAAAATGACTTTTACATCTCTCTTTTCCTGGGGGGATGGGAGGGGGTGCTTATGAATCAGCCAAGATAGAGTGGTTTTAATGTCCAGACACAAGTTAGCATTTGAGGTGAAGCTTCCACTGTAACTGCACGAAGTCCTGCTGAAGAAAATAATCAGAGCTGACAGGAAACAGCCATTCTCTCCAAGGGAAACAGAGACTTCGGTTTGCAGTGGGGCTTGGGGAAAGGCGGAGCTTCCCCACCCAAAGAAACAGTTCCCTGCTGACTGCAAGTTTCTGTCCTGTTGATTGTTCTGTTTGGAAGTCTGGGAAGACAGAAGAAAGTTGTAGAAATTCCCCCAGATTGTTGGTTCCAGGGTCTGCTGAGGGGAATCTGTCAGCATTGACTGCAAACCCCACCTGGTCCTGCTGGGAGGAAGACCTGCCCAAGGATGGGTTAAGACCCACCTCCGGGGTTGGGGGGGGAGCTGTGCTCACTGGCTTTGATCCAAGAGCTGCTGACCTCTCCCCTTGCCAAGGTTCCCTTCCCCCGCCTATGAGACCAAAATTCCCTCTTGATCACCTTCTCCCTCATGCTCCCCCAGATGGGGAGCCAAGTGGGGGCTGATGGAGACGGATGGGAGAAGCGTGGTCCACAGACCAGGAGCCTCTCTCTGCAGGCTACGAAGCATCCTGCCTTCTCTTTCTTTGGAAAGCTCCCATTTCATGGAGTGGAGGGCCCGAGATTGCTCTGGATGGTGCCATGACCCCAAGGCCAGAGTCTGGGGAGTGCAGGACCCCCAGTCCAATCTGAAGAGGGGATCTGAAGTGGGTGTGAACGCTGGGAGGGCCTCCAGGACCGGGCGAGGGGCGAGGGCAGGGCCATGTGTCCAGACCACAGGGAGGCGGGGACCTTCTTACCACAGCCCCGAGCTTGCACCTGACTCGTGGTGAGCATGTGTTGGGGCCCAAGAATAAACTGGACTAATGGCAGCAGGAAGGGAACGGCGAGGGGCTGTTGATTGCATCCGTAATTGGCACCAGAGCGGCTCCGAACTTCCTGGTAAGGAAAGGGAAAAAGAAAGGAAAACGGAATGGTATGCAGCCCTCATTGTCTAACAGAAGAAAACACACCAACTCTTAAGGGAACTTTTTTTTCCCCCTGGCAACAAATTCTTGGAAGAATTTATGTGACAAAACACCCCAGGGGAATATCCTGTGGTCGAGAAGGAGGCCACCTTCTAACTCAAGTCTGAGGGGCTTTGGAAATTCCAGTCTTGCACACAGGAGGAGGGGCAGCCAGGCCACCATGATGGTCCAGCGGGCTCCCAGGAAGGAGGTGCTGTGGGCTCCGGGAGGGATCAGAGGATGTCCCTCAGAATAAGGCAAGGAGCTGAGGTTCCCCCAACCCGGGAACTAGAGGTGGAGGCCAAGGGCTACGACAAAGACCAAGTACCTCTGTTACATCCTGTCTATCCTTTGAGACAACAGTTTGGGGGGAGCCAGGAGGGCGGGAGCTTGCTCCCTGGCCGGGGCTGGCTGAAGCAGGCCAATTGCAAAGGTCAGAATCAGTGGTCAGCGATTCACCAAAGCCAGGAAAGCAGCCCTGGGCCTCTGGGAGAAAGGAAGGAGCCCCGGGGAGCTCCTGAGTTATGAGGATGCAGCTCCTGGGTCTTTTCAGGCTCTGGGTCCAGGGCAGGTCGAGGCTGAATAAGTGATGCACACAGGAAGGAAAGAAAGCGGGAGAGGAGGGGCTGGGGAAGGAGAGGCAGAAAGAAACAGGAAGCTGGGAGGATGGAGGGCAGGGCAGAGGGCCCACGAGACACGGGTCAGCGCAGAGGCCAGGCCGAGGCTGTGATGGGCTGTCCTGCTGCCTCTGCTGTCTGGCTTACCGTGATTGTATCAGGGCCTCAGGGAAAACAACCTTACCAGCAAGGGCAGGGTGGGGGGCGTGGGAAGTTGTCCAAGTGGGAGGCCTGGGCTGTTGGCGGCTAGGGAGGTTTGAGGCTAAGATGCTGTGTTGGCAGAGTGAGGGGAGACCAGAGCATCGGGGCAGTGTTGAATTTAGGGGTCCAGGCAGGGTTTTCCTGGGGAGGTAGACCTGGGTGGAGGGAGACTGTAGAAGCCATGGATGATCTGGCCCACGATCTCCTCATCCCTTAAACACCCCCCCCCCACACACACACACATGGGATAAAGTCACACTAGTTTTCGGGGAGAAGGGAAGAGAAATACCAGCAGACTAAAGGGTTAAATAAGTGACTGGGTGACAGAAGCTGTGAGGGTTTATCTGTCTGCAGAATCAGAGAGGAGGGGGCCATGGCCTGGCCTTGCCTGAGGGCTGCAGTGAGACTCCCACAGGAGGCTCCCGCCTGGCTGGGAGGGCTGAGGACAGAGGGATGGAGAGGGGTCTGCCTGGACTCTCTGTGGTCCAACTTCTCCACCCACTGGCACATCTCAGCTCCCCAAGGACTCAAGAAGACTTCAGCATGGCTGCGGAGTTCCCCACCCCTTGAAAACAGCAAAGTGCTTCTGGGGATAGAGAAACATCTTAAGAGATGCTCAATTTGACCCCTTTGAGATTTCAGGAAGAGGTTCCATCCAAAAACCAAACAACCAAAACCATCCACCAAACTGCAGATGCCAACATCCTTGTAGACAGGGAGAAAATAGATACCTTGACCACATTGTGAGTGAGCTGTGAAATCTCTCACCTTGGGTCTTCCCTGTCCTCCTGGACGCAGCCCCTACCCAGCCCATCTGTACCGAATTTAGAGCAAACTAATTTGGAAGTAGATTTGAATGTCTAAATATATGAACCACTGTTTATTACTTTAGCATGTGTGAGACATGAATTCTTCTCCATTTTAATTTTTAAAGTTGTATAGAAAATTGCAAGTTTTCATCAGAAAAAGATAATGCTCAAGATCTACTAGAAATCACATTTTATAGAAACTTCCGAGTTTTCCCCAGACAAAAGGCCCCAGGTTTGGGGTTCGCCATGGGTGTCAACAGCTGAGCCTTGTCCTTGAAGCAGCCGTGACTCAGCTGATTCAAAATAAACTTGAGTGTGAATTCTTCTCTCCGGAGATGGAGCATACATCCTTGGCACACGCCCTGTGACCACTGCGTCACCTCCGTAACATCTGCTCAGGGATGTCGCAATTGTCCTGACTCACGGGGGAACCACAGGCTGCAAATGGCCAAGCTGCTCACACACGGCGGGGTTGGGCTGCACGTCACCTGCAGTGTGAGTCAGCAGCCAACAGACGCCCTCCAAAAGGAGCAGAAAAAACAAGAGAGCGGCTCGTCCTTGAGAAAGCACCAGGCCATGGCAGTTTGGGGATTTCGGTGGTACGCTGCTGATCAGGAGTGACTTGTCATCCTCGCCAACCAAGTTGGTCAAAATAGTAACAATTGTTTCTTTGGGCAGGCAGAGGTCAAGGCTGGGCCAGAAAGGCTGCATATGCTTGAGCCCTGGGCCAGGCACCTGCACCGTCCGGGCACCTCCTCTGCCTTCCAGGCCAGTCCTCGGTTGCACCACACTTGGGTCTTCTCTGGCCCCTGCAGTTCCTCCTGCCACGTGCGCAGGGTCCCTTGTGACCCGGCAAAAAGGGAAGTCTCAGCCAGGAAACAAACTGAGGGTTTTGTGCCCACTGTCAGGTCTTCCTGTGACCCTGCTCTGCCGACAGCCCTGCCACCAGCTTTGGAAACAGCACACGGTGCCCGTGGGCTGGGCCTCCATCACCCCAGGCCCATCAGAAAGCAGAGCTGAGAGGAGCAAGGGTTTGAGCTTTTGCGTTTGGGAGATCAGGGTGACCCCAGTTCCGGAGAACTCTGTCCGTGTGTCGTCAAGCACCATAGTTAGGGGAGAACGTTTGGCACCGTTTATCTTTCAAATACACACATGGAGGAGGGTGTCAGCACGATAGCCTTGTGACCAACAGAACAGCCCGGTTCTGCAGAGTCACCTGAGAACGAGAGAGCCTTCACCTTTGGGAGCAGGGTCCCCCACTCAGAGCATCTGCTATGGGCCCAAAAGCTTTTCCCAGGAGGCGCTGGTCTGGAGGGAGAGCCCAGAAAGGGGGAGGCTGATGCTCTCGGGAACCCCTGGAAGAGGCTCCAGGGCTCAGGGACAGGTAATTGTCATCAAGGCTGGAGTTCAGGCGAGGCCCGTCAGAAGAAAGCCTTGGTACTGAGCTTTGAAAGCTGACCCCAGAGCTCTCCAATTCGAATTCTTTTTCTTCTGTCCAATTCTGGGCTTTTCCACCTGGTCCTTCCACAGCCTACAGCCTCAGCAGGCCCCCTGACAGCTAAAGCCCGGCTCCCGGGCCTGCCCGGGTCTGCTCGCCCTTCACCATCTCCGCCTCTCACGCCTCAGGCACCAGCCTCCTGTCTCCTCGCCAGGAGGATCTGACGTCTAAAAGCCCCCAGTGCCCCAGTGCTGGGTTATTAGGGTCATAACCTCTGACCATTTCCCCCAAAACGCACACAAATAAAACCAACAAATACACAGTTTTAGGATGCTGAAGTTCCCTCGAATCTAGGTTAGGTGCCTCTGGATGCATGAAACTCTGGCTCATAGACATCAAATAACTCCCCATGCCCACACTGCGCTCTCTGGTAACAAGTATGAAGCGAGCCCTCTGACCAGGCTCTCATTAGGAAGGATCTTTCTTGAGCTTGACCTCCTTTTTTGAGAATCTAATGAAAGACATGGATTTCTTCCCCCCCATGAAATGCATGTAATCCTAATATGGCTACAATTTAGCGTTTGTTTTGGGAAGTTTCACACTCCTCCTGAAGTCCGTTCATGAAAATCCAACTCTGCTTTCTGATGACATTCAATTAATTCCGAGTCCAAGCACACCCTCTCCCCTGATGCCCCAATTAGGATGATTCCTCCTCCATGGGGGTCTCCCCTAAACCCCCAACTGGAAATCCTCTTCCCTTCCTTGGGTTTCCACACTCATACTCTGGCTCTCCACCCTGTGACACCCCAGGGGTCAAGGCTATGGGGTCTCTGTATCTCTTGCCATGGACTTATGGTCTACATGTCATTTTTTAATTTATTCAATTTTTGAAGAGGGCTCATGGAATAAGGGATTGTGGCTGTCTTCTTCAGTACAGTGGACATGTGAGTCTCTCCTGCCCAAATGTTAAAGCAGATTGAGCAGAAGAGACAACTTGGTTGGATCTAAGTTTGCTTATTGGATCAGAAATATAACAGAACCAGGAGAAGGGCAACTGATCAAAGTCTGGATGAGGAGACGTCAAAAAGAGTGAGAATTTTTAATCCATGAAGATGGTGGCCAAGAGAGCATGTATGTAATATCAAGGAAATCATAAAGGCTCTCACTAACACATCCTGGGATGGGCTTACCAAAATTGAAACTCCTCAAATTAAGGGGAACTGCAAAAACGGAAAGAGACAGCATCGTCTATTGGCTCCAGCACTAATTCGTGTAGTGGGTAAGGGAAACATACAGCTCTCATTATTCTGAGAGGTAATAGACACAAATATAGACAAAGAAAGGTTTAGAGATTGCTGAAAGAAATGAAAGAAGACCTAAATAAATGGGAAGACATCCCGTGTTCACGGGTAGCCAGACTTAATACTGTCAAGATGTCAGTGTGACCCAAAGCAAGCTACAGATTCAATGCAATCCTTATCCAAGTTTCAACAGCCTTTTTCACAGAAAGGAAAAAGCCTATTTTCAAATTCACATGGAATCTCAAGGAGCCCAAAATGTCCAAAACAATCTTGAAAAAGAAAAACACAGTCAGAGACTGTACACTTCCTGATTTTAAAACTTACTACAAAGCTATAGTAATCAGAAGAGTGTGACACTAGCATAAGAACAGATACACAGATCAGAGGAATAGAATAGGGAGCTCAGAAATAAACCCACACATCGAAGGCCAACTGAATGTTTGGCCACAGTGTCAAGTCCATTCAGTGGGAAAGAACAATCTCTTTAACAAACGGTGCCAGGACAACTGGATTTCCACAAGTACAGGAAAGAAGTTGAACCTTTATCTCATATCACATACAAAAAACAAGCTCAAGTTGAATCAATGACTTTAATATAAAAACTAAAACCGTAAGACTCTTAGAAGTAAACATAGAAGTGAATCTTCATGATGCCATACTTGGCAGTAGATTCTTAGATTTGACACCAAAGGCATAAGTAACAAAAGAAAAAAATAGTTCAACGAGACTTCATTGAAAGTAAATACTTTTATGCACCAAAGGGCATTATAAGGAAAGTAAAAAGACAATTTACGGAACGGGAGAAAATATTTGAAAATCGTATAACTGGTAAGGACTTGATAGCCAGAGTATATAAACTACTCCTACAGCTCAACAACAAAAAGACAATTTAAAAATGTGGAAAGGACTTGAATAGACATTTCTCCAAAGAAGATACACAGTTGGCCAATAAGCATATGAAAAGACGTTAACATCATTAGTTATCAAAAGAATGCAATCAAAAACAATGCAAATCAAAACCACAATGACACACTACTTCAGACCCACTAGGATGGCAATAACAATAAAATAATAATAAAAATGGGGAAGATGTGGTGTAATTAAAACTCTTCTGTGTTGCTGATAGGAATGTAAAATGATGCAGCTGCTCCGGGAAACTGGTGTTTCCTCACAAATCTAAAGATAGAATTACCATATGACTCAGCATTTCCACTCCTAGGTATATAACCCAGAGAATTAAAAACAGGGGCTTATGCAGGTACTTGTAGGTCCATGGTCATTGCAGCATTATTGACAATAGCTAAAAGGCAGAAACAGTCCAAATGTACATCAACGAATGACCAGATAAATCATATATGCTGTATACTTACAATGGAGTATTATTCAGCCTTAAAAAAGATGAAGTGCTGATATATACTGCAACGCGAATGAACCTTTAAAACACTGTGCTAATTAAAGAGAGCCAGACACAAAGGGACAAATATTATATGATTCCACTTAGAAGAGCTACCTAGAACAGGAAAATTCATAGTGAGAGAAAGTGCATTGGTGGTTACCAGGGGCTGGGGGAAGGGAGACTGGGGAGTTATGGGTTAATGGGCACAGAATTTCTGTTTGGGTGGATGAAAAAGTTTTGTAAATAGATAGTGGTGACTGTTGCATAACACTGTGGATGTACTTAACGTCACTGAGTTGTATACTTTTTTATAAAGAAGTGTTTCGAGAAATGTGTCTTATCACAGGTCATCAAGAACAAGGAGGGATGAACCACTGGCCTTTGCAGTGGCCTTTGTCCCAGAGTTTCCTTTCTCAGCAGAGAGTGGCTCTTGTCACAGCCACGGAGGCCTCCCTGGGGTCCATATGACTGCAGACGTCCCGAGGTCAAAATGGAATAGGGAAGTGCATCTCAGGCATCTCCCGAGCTGCTGGCCACTGGTGTGCCCTGGAGCATCAGCTGTCTCCCAGGTAGCGAACGTCCTCCTGTGATAACATTTTCAGTCTTTTAGAGGAACAACCACAACAATAAAGGAAACTACATTTTATTAATTTACTGGCAAGAAAGAAAGAAACAAACACACATGAGGCTTTCCCAAAAGAGACATCAATTACAGATAGTAGCAATGACTACCGTCTCCAGAAAGATATGCACTTGGCCTGTTTGCAGCCCAGAATGTCCTACCTCATTTCCTGATGGCACGTACACCCAGGCTGCTGTCGGGTACCCCACGGAGTTTTCAGGTTGCTCATTGTGGGCTAGGCGTTGTCCCTGGTGGTGTCTGTTAGGATTCTGTCATTGCTAGAAAGAGACTCCAGCCAGCTCAGACAAAAGAATGCAACAGAAGGTGACAAGGGGCTTGGGGAATTTGGGAGGGGGTTCCCAGGCTGCTCCAGAAGGCTTGGAAAGTGGGAAGTATGACCCTTGCCTCATAGAAGAGGCTGCTATCCAGGTCCCAGCTGGACCCAGTGATCCTCAGTCCCTGCTTCACTCAGCAGATGCTCGACCCTGGGTGAGGACCAGGTGACGTCACACGCTCCTCTGGGAGTGGCCAAGGGCAGGGAGAGAAAGGATTCTGCTTCCTGTACGTGCAGGGTGGAGGGCAGCTCCTACGGTTATTCTCCTACTGTACCAAACCCAGTGGGGCAGAAGTGTTCCCCCACGGGAGACTGGGGGGCCCACAGGCAGCCAGACTGGACATGAGACAGCCAAAAACCCAACACATGTATTAAACCACGCCCCTCCTAGATAAACATCCAAATCCCACTGGACCGAGAATCAAGGGTCAGGACACATACGAGGCTTTATAAATATTTCCTCTCTAGGAATCTCAGGGTGTGTTTGTGCATCTGGAGTAACTGGTGCCTGGTGGAAAATCTGTGGGTTTTTAACTTTGGCAGAACAGTCTAAGCTCCCTCTGTTTTCCCAGCAAAAGATGACGCCCCAGCTGCCTTACTCTCAAAGTCTTGGTGGCAGCGGCCCCCGGTCCGCCCCTCCAAGGCCAAGGCCAAGGAGATTGCTCCCGGCATGTCAATGGCCGGGCGATGCCTCCCCAGGGCAGAGGCTTGGAGGGACCCCCTGCGCAGAGACTGTGGACGTTGGTGCTGTCACTCCCTTCTCGCTCGTGCAGCTGACCCGTGGGACATAGAAATGACTCTCCTGGCATGAATGACAAGTGCGGCTTGTTCCTGGTCTCAGCAATCTGCACTGCTGTGTTAGTGCCAGGTCAGAGGCGGGGCAGGAAGCCAAGAGAGGGGTCAGGGACCAGCTGGCAGAGAGGGGCACCCAGCGCCAGTTGGAGGGGGGTTAGAGTTGGGGAGCACATTTGCCCACAGTAGAGGTGGATCTATGGGTTGGGTCGGGGGGTGGCTTAGGTCGTCTGCCCACCCCTTGGTGGTGCTGTGTGCAGGGATCATGTGCAGTGCCCTGCTTTTGCTCCCCAAGCCTCAGAAGTGGCAGCTGGGGTTTGGCCTTATATCTTATTGTCCATAATTTGCTCTAACTGCTCATGCATGCAGTTATTTTTAGCTCCTTATAGTTTCTTTGTATTCTATTGCTGGAGGAGACATTTGTTCAGGTGCAAGCAGTCCAGCAAAGGGTCCCAGGTCCCAGCCCATCTCAGTAGGAGTTCTGCACGGAGCCTGTCCTGGAGACCATGCTGGATTCTTCCCAGGACTATCCTAGGAATCTCATCAGACTCACAAAGAAGCTTCAGTTACTGGTCTCATTAACAAATAAAGAAATTGAGGCTCAGAAAGGGGAGGCCAGGGTCACACAGCTGAAAACAGCAAAAGGGGGAAATGAACTTGCAATGCTGGACCTCCCCAGGCCATGCTCTATTTCCTTTGGATACAACAATACCGCCTCCTTCCACCGCCCATGCCCAACCCAGGTGTTCGAATTAGAAAAGATTTTCCAAGTATAATTTGAAAAGATACATGCTCCCCAATGTTCATAGAAGCACTACTTACAACAGCCAAAATGTGGAAGCAACCTAACTGTCCACCAACAGATGACTGGATAAAGAAGATGTGGTACACACACAAACACACACACACACACACACACACACACACACACACACACACAGTGGAATATTACTCAGCTGGAAAAAAGAGTAAAATAATGCCATTTACAGCAACATAGATGGACCTAGAGATTGTCATGCTAAGTCAGATAGAGAAACACAAATATCATATGATATAACTCATATGTGGAATCTAAAAAAATGACACAAGTGAACTTATTTACAAAACAGAAACAGACACATAGACATAGAAAACAAACTTATGGTTACCAAAGGGGAAGGGAGAGAAGGTTAAATTAGGAGTTTAGGATTAGCAAGTAGAAACTACTATATATATAATAGATAAACAGCAAGGTCCTACTGTATAACACAGGGAAAGATATTCAATATCTTGTAATAAACTATAATGGAAAAGAAAAAAAGGAAATATTTTTAAAGTGTGAATAATCAATATTACTGGGGATATACTTAACTCACACTCCGCCCTGCCCACAATAACTTACTTCTATCCTATTCTTCCCAAAGCTCCTGGTATTATAACCTAATGCCTGGCTGGCATCAGATAAATGTGTTGCCTTCAGGACAATCCTCGAAAGATTAGGATTAGGTTTCCCTGGTTCTCAACTGGCTAACTGATTAAAAAGGATGAACACCAAATATTTACTCGCTGTGTTTTCGTGGCGCAGTCCTACTTGGAGCGGGATGGGGAGATGGAGAAACATTTAGAAAGTTAAAGTAGAAACCCGGTGCTGCGCTGTCAATTTCAAGATGAAGTAAACCGGCAGGTGGGGACAATCACTTCTGATGTCGGCTGAGGTGACAAATGGAACGTTCTCCATTTTTAACTCCCTGGTTCACATCGGGAAAGCGTTTGCCAGTTTTGAGTTGTTAGTACTAAGCACAGACCGTGTTACTGACCGAAGGCAGCTGACTCCCCACTTCAGGTTAATGAGGTCATTTCTTGCATGTCCAGGACCCTCATCTTTGCACTCAGCGGGCAGCCACATTCCGCTTTGGTGCTGAGCTCTTCCAAACAAGCCTAGGCTCTAATCATACCCAAACCTGGTCAGATTTAAGGATCAAAGTTTCCACATTCTCATGCTACCAGCAAAGTTCAGTAATAATGATAATAATGAACGTAAAACAACCGAACAGCATCCAAAGTTCTAGGTGTGACCTGCGGTCATCCCAGCAGCCAAAAGGAAACAAGCCTTTGACAACTGGAGAAGGAGCGGGTGGGGTCTCAGAAGACAGACCTTGGTTCAAGTTTGGGACCCGGGATCTCAGGAGCCCCTCAGCTGCTCCAGGTAGAAGTGAACACTCCGCTACCATCTGAGGGGCCCTGGGGAGACCTTCAATCACCTTCGTCTGACCTTGTGAAGGTGGGTGCAGCCTCCCTAACCCCTGCCCAGAGTGCCTTCCTGCCCCAAGGGTCCCAGTGCCTACTCTGTGGCCTCCACCTCCCTGTCTTGGGGACCTGATGTAGAAAGCTCACTTCTTCCCCTGTTTGGGTGCAGTTCGGATAATTTTTAATACATCCCTTTTTGCCCTTCATCAACTTCAAATGTATCAAGATGTCCTGAGGGCGAAAGAACCGATTTAACTCTCTGATTAGAAGGAATGCTCTTGGCCTCAGCCTGGCTCATTTTGAAATACTGACATTAACTGGGGGGGAAATCACTCAAGCTCTCTTGTTACTTCCTGTGCTTAATTAAGTGGCTCTGCAGGTGACTCAACCCTTTCATTTTTCAGAGTGACATCAGACTTATTTTCCATTTTAATAGCCTGGTTACTTCATCGATTTTTTTAAAAAATCCAATTTCACTTTTTAGTGCAATTTTTTTATCTGTTGGGTTTTTTTTTTCCCTCCACCCGGGGAAATGTGAATTCCCTTAGTGGCCAAACTCCAATTGGTACAAATGTCTCCTTTTTTTTTTTTTTCTTTTGAGTGCAGGGTCCAAAAAGAATTTGAAGAAGGAATTATAGGTGAAATTTTTACTTCACCTAATTATCTAAATAACGTCACCATGTGTTGGAGTTATTAATATCATTATCTGGTGCTCTTCCTGAGAGGGGTGCCCGAGTCCTGGAGGTGACATCTGGGTCCCTGCAAAAAGCCACATCTGGCTGTCAGAACCCTTCTCGCCCACAGGACCCTCGCCACCATCGTCACTTGCCCCTGTTGATTCAAGGCGGAGGATTCCAAACTCATAAGCGGATTTCCAGCTTCTTTAATATTGATCAGGCAACTGCGTGACATTTATGAATCTGGGGGTGCATTGTCATTGCTGTTTGGTGAGTTCTGTCGTTTGAGGGAGACATGGGAGTCACTCATCTTATTATGACACGGTTTGGGCTCAGGGCCTTCTGAGAAAGCAAAGGCCAATGTTCCACGTGGCGTGTGGCTTTTATCGTTTATCTTCTGTTTGAGGGTTTGTTTGTTTGCTGCTTGGGTGTGCTGGGGGAATTTCATTTTCTGCATGTGCTAAAGGGTCATCCTTCACTGAATCTTCATGCCCTGCTTCAGTTCCCCAAGAGGAGCCACCCCAGCAAGGGCCTGGAGGGCCTTCCCTCTGAGCCTGGCCCTGCTCAGTCCTCAGTGTTAGCAGAGAGGGTATGTGGCCCAGACCAGCTAGCACTGGCCCACAGTGGCCCCAGCCTTCTCTCCCAACAGGGAGGGGCCTGGACATGAGCAGAAGGTGAATTTTGTGTTACTCGGAGCTCTTCCCCGGGGCTCAGTTACAACCACAAAATTTCCCGGGGCTGGACACCTTGTAGGACCTGAGTGATGCATTTAAATAAAAAACAAATCCATGCATTTATTCAAAGATATAACACATGCAGTAGGTACTCATTAAATGTGTCTTCTTCCTTTTAAAATATTTGCATAGAGATCATCTGATGAGATTAATTGGCTGCACAGCTGGAACAATACACACTCCAACATTTCTTGTCCCTGAGAAGGATGTTGACTGCCTGCTGTCTGCCTTCTTGCTCTTAGAACGTCTCGCTTCCTCTAAAGAACTGAGACTGGCCCTTTGCTAATATCCCACTTGAAGCAAAGCTGCCTCATAATGAGATAAATCACGGCTGTCTCTTCAAAACGATCTTTCCAACCTACAGACTGGGATCAAAACTTGTACCAGCCATAGGGCGGAGACAGAGAAACAGAGCTCGGTCCCTGCGCTCGAGTTGGCAATGATCACTTAGGAAAATAACTCGTGCAGAGACACACGAGACAAGAACGGAGGGATGGTGGTGGCAGAGCGAGCAAGGAGCCAAGTGTCAGGGCGTGGATTAGATAAATTTGCCCCTTATGGCTGCCGGCTCTCAGAGCTTTCTATAGCCCGGCTCCAAGCTACTGCTTCCGCTGGATAGATCCACGTGTGATGGCCCCCGAATGCCCAAGTCCTCAAACCCAGAGACGAGCCCCAGCCCCTCCCCGATGTCGCACAAAATCTCGTCTCAAAAGGCATTTGTGTATGTAGCCCACTTGACCGAGTGGTGGTGGGTGGGAGTGGCTGGGCCCATAGAAGGTGCTGGGTAAACATTGGCGGGAGGGATTCATCCAGGGACTCCCAGTTTAACATTGGAGCAGCCACCTTTGTTCTTAACACATCTAGTTCCCCACCCCTGGGAAGCTTACTCTGGCTGCTTCACCCTGCATCACAGCCCTCCCGCCCTGGCCAGGGTGGATGGATACAGGGAGACCCGGGTGGATGGATACAGGGAGACCTGGCTTTCCTCCTTGTGGCCCTCAGTTCCTCCCTTCGCTCTCCTAGTCCAGCCTGGCGGGACTGATGCTCTCAGTCATCCCATTTCTCCACCAAAGTGCTCTGGGGGTGTGTCTGCGTGTGGGATCACCTCTGCCAGGGACCCCCCTCCCCATTAGACAAGGAGGGCGGAAAGGAGGCCAGATGGGAAGCAGGAGGGCTTCTCTGGCCACGAGCTGCCTCCCTGTAGCCCCGGGGCCTCGTCGTCCGGGTTTCTCTGCTGGAGTTGGTGACCTGGCAGAACGGGCTGCCTCTTGGCCCCGTTCCCGGGACACTAGGTAATTGGGTTGTCATCAGGGAGGCTGAGGCCGACGCTCTGCCTCACCTGACCTCCCCCTGGGGCTTCTGGCTGCAGGGGCCATGAGTGCCCTTTCTTCACACAGCTGGGCTCATGCTTGCTGCTCCCTTTCTCAAAACTTTCTCAAACCTTAACACTCTGCTGCTTAGAGACCACGCGTAAGTCGTACAACTTACAAAGAAAGCAAGAGAGGGCTGACGTGAGAGCCAGGAGGGTCGTTGCCTCTGGTGGAGGGAAGGAGGAAGTGCTGTATTTCTTTTAACCTTGGATGTGGATGCTCCAGGGTTGATTTTATGGTTATTCTTTGTACTGCTTGGCTCCGTTTCCTGTGCTCTTCTGTATGTGAGACATGTTACCTAATGTGCCTGCGTGATCTGTTTCACAAGAAAACCCATTTTTAAGGAGCCCTCCTGCTGTGACTACCCCCTCTGCCATTTCCCCAAGGTCAGGCAAGCCTGGGAGCCTGGGAAGGACCCACGTGGGCCACTGTGCCCCTTCCCTGCCTTCCTCACTGACCCAAGCCGCATCCCATCCTGGCCTGTCACATGGCAGTGTCACATGGCCGTGTTCTGGACGCCCCGCTGTCCCCTCCCCTCCAGTTCAGCACAACGTGGAAACGATTAAAAAATAATGTGTTGCAGAGAATTCTGCTTCTAATTGGAATCCATCTGAGTTGTCTCCCAGGCTGGTGAGTCTGTGTAGGGAGGCACGGACACCATCTAGAACACGCCAGGGACCCAGGTAAGAGCCTGAGATTTGGAGTCAGGAAGCCGGAGCCGGCCCCTCGGCCCCACCCCTAACGTGTGCACATGTGATTCTTCCTCCATGCCGTCCCTGCTCGGCTTGACTCTCCCCCAGGACCTAGACCCTGGCTGTTCCTGCACCCGACCTCCCACGCCATCCTTCCACCTCTGTTCTGCCTCACCTTCCCTGGATTACCTACTGCGCCCTGCTCCTGTGAACTTCATGAACTTTCTGGACGGTCGTGGAGTCTTTCTGCAAACAGATCAATGCCGAGGAAGAGTCTTGGGGAATGAACGTCCAAACTTCCACCTCCAGCTTCACACGGCCGGCCACAGGGCTTTGGACCCTGACCAGGCACACACTTTCCCTTTGAAGCGTGTGTCTGCAGGGTATCTGGGTATGGAACCAAAACTAACGTGTGGACGAGTGGGAGCGGGGCCCGTGAACGCCTGTTGGTTGCAGCCAGTGCTTTGTTTGAGGACCTTCTAAGTGGAACAGCTCTCCTCTGGGTCCGCGCATCCTAATGAGGCTCCCAGCTCAGTTAGGACAGGGCAGGGGCCATCAGCTCGGACTTGCTCCCTAGGCCATCTTATCCCACCCTGCATGGGCTGCCCCACAGTGTGGACGCCTGCGGACACCCTGCCCCTGCCACTTCCTGGCTCTGTGCTCTTGGGCAAGTCAATTAGCCTGTCTGAGCCTTAATTTCCTCAAGCATCAGATGGGAGTGACAATCTACTTCACAGGGTTGACGAGGCTTAAATGATTGCCTGGCGCACCATAGCGCTGTTTCTCTTTGGGAAGCTGGTGGGTGTGTCAGAGCGGGAAGGCACTACAGGTTTGCTGGGGTTTCATGAGGCTCAGAAAGCAAGTTAGTTGCTGGGGTCACACAGCTGGTTAGGGACCATGCTTGGACTTCAGGATGGATCCGGCACCCAGCCAATGCATTTTTATCACACGTGTATTCTGTGCCAGGCACTGTGATGGAGCTAAAGCTAGAATCAAGAATAAAACTGCCTGTTTTTTTGTCCTTCTGGAGCAGTCTGTTATGGCAAAAAAGAGTGTCAACAAATAAATTATGGACAGTGATTGCTGGGAAAGCAGGTGCCCAGGTCAGGGGAAGGCTCTCCTAGGGGGCGGTGTTGAAGGGTGAGTCATGTTGGCCAAGTGGGGAAGCGAGAGGAGGGTCTCTGGTGAGGGAACGGCTTGTGCAAAGGCCCTGAGGAGGCCTGCACAGCTGAAGCTGGGGAGAAAGGCAGGAAAGTTAGGGACCATGTTGCCAAGGGCCCCAGAACGGGTTGGAGGTTGGGTTTTACGTGACAGGTATCAGGACAACCCTGAATGGTCTGATTGATGAGGTAACACAGTCTGACTCGCGTTTTGTAAAGGGCACACCGGCTTCTGTGCTGGTTGGAGGGAGAGATAGGGGGCTGATGGATCTGTAGGAGATGCTTACAGAGGCTGGTGACAGGTGCTCCCTGTCACTCACCGCATATGTGACTGTGACAAGCAACAGGCTTCACCAGCCTCCCTCTCCTCCGTGTAACAGGGACACTCACGCATCACAGGACTGTTGTGATGGTTGAATGTTTGCAAGGAGCCTAGCGCCCTGCCTGCCTCGGGGACCCTGTGGTTCTTTTCCACCAGACACTCCCTTTTGCTTTTAGAAGGAATTATTCAGGACCCAGAAAACTCAGACTTTAGATCTTGCTTTTCCTTTCCGTTTTAAGATGGAGAGAAATTCTTCATTTTAACACAGTCAAGGGCACTAGTCTTTGGTCCCATGGTTTGTGCTTTTTGAGCCTTGCTTGTAAGTCCTTTCTTCCCCACCACACAGTCATGACGGCATCTCTCTTATGGTTGGAAAGTTTCGTTTTTACTTTCAGTCTTGAATCCATCTGGAATTTGGGTCTGACTGTGGGAAACCCAGCTTCCCCACTGCTTGGCTGTGTGACTTTGAGCCTCTCAGGAACCCCGTGTTCCCACCTGACAGATGAGAGGTGAGGTGAGGTCATCTCTGAGACTTCTTCCTAACCTGCCATTGTGAGCACTTGGTCCCCTTCACGTCACCCTGTGACCAGAGTGATGCTACAGCCAGCATGAGACACAGTCATCCCACTGATTTCCACGTGCCCTGCACTGACACAGCCGTGTTCACACGGGGCTGGCTGCCCCCTACCTCTCTGCCTTTTTTTTCCTTCTACAAATAGAATGAAGACCTTCAAGGCAGGTTTCCCAAGGCCCACTTTCTGGCCAGAACTTCCCTGTAAATCATTCCTCTTTGACATTTTGGTTTTAACTCTAGTGCATGGACCAAGCCAAGGATGGGAGGAGAAATCTTTGTGACTAGAATTATTATTAAAACCATATAGCCAATGATACTGGAAACTCGAATTTGCAGGACTTCTAAGTAGGTCTTTAAAAATCTTTCCAACTTCACTGAAGGAGGATCGAGGAGGGGCCAGCGCTTTGCAGGTCAGTGACCACCTGGGTGGAAAACTGTCCCTGGAAGTGAGTGGCTGGTGATTAAAAAAAAAAAACATACACACACATAAAAAGCCAGTTTCCAGTTTTCACCCTGATGGTTGTAACAAAATGAAGACTCTGTGTCAGGTCGGTTTGCTGGGGCTGTACCAGTCCAGTGGTAACAGCTTGGGGCGGTGGAAGGGTCCATGAAGACCCCCCTGGTGGATGGAGGGCCTGATGGAGAGGAGCTGGTGTTCACAGGGGTCCTGGGGGTGGTGCAGGTAAGGAAACTCCGCCCAAGCTCATTTCAGGAAAACAGTGCTCATGTGATCACGATGTAGCGGCAGGGAGGGGTGGGGTCCTAAGGGGCTCGAGGGTTGAGAAGATTGGGAGGGAGTCCAGACAGAAAGCCTTCTGCCCCTTGGGCCCCAAATCCTGCTGAGGCAGAGACCAGCTGGTCTCCTTCATCCAGTGGGAAATTCCCCTGGAGAGGGAATCCGATTGGCTTAAGGTCCAGGCTAGTTAATTTTTTAGTCAACAGGACTGGGCCATGGTATGCCTAGATGCTGGGATTTATTCTAAATCAGGTGTTTCTGAGAGGGTGTTTCTGACTAAGTTCAATGTGTAGATCAATAGACTGAGGAAAGCAGGTTGGTCTTCTTTGTGTGGGTGGGCCTCGCCCAATCAGTTGAAGGCCAGACTGGCACACAAAGGCTGAGCCTCCCACGAGAAGGAGGGAACAACTCCTTGCTTGACTGCCTCCAAGCTGGGGCTTTGTTCTTTTCCTGCCTTCAGACCCGAACTAATGCCCAGGCTCTTCCTGGGAATTGGGCCAGCCAGCTTTCTCGCTGGAACTCGCACCATCGACACCCCAGGTCTCAGGCTTTTGGACTTGGGCTGGGACCACACCTTTGGTTCTCCTGGGTCTCCAGTTTACTGACTGCAGTTCTTGGGACTTCTCAGCTTCCATAGTCACATGAGCTTATTTCTTATAATAAATCAGTGTGTGTGTGTGTGTGTGTGTGTTGACAAATGCAAGGTTCTGTGGCGCACAGGTGTTACCTGAGGCCCACCTCTGTGATGGGGAAGCAGCTCCTAGACCAGGGGACATCATGAGCTGGGCTGATACCCAGAGGTTTCTACAGTGGCCACTCCACACCAGGAGCAGCGGGAGATCCCCTGCTCTTTTCTGGGGGCAAGTTGCCTGTACATCCATGTAAGCGTGCGTGTGTGTGTCCAGTCTCTTCACTCCACAAGGCCGGCAGTCAGCTCTGGGACAGTCCATTAGCCTTTGTGTGTCAAGGCCTAGTCCAAGGCTGGCACGTGGACGATGCTCCAGTGTGGCCTTTGAATTAATGGGGACAAAGGTGGCCATCAGTACACAGAGCTGGAGGACCCCAAGCCACCCTGACCAGTGGTGACAGAAAAGGCCTGCACTCCAGATACTTCCCTCCCTCTGACACCCAACCATCTGGCTCTGCTTTGTATTAAAGCACTTCGGGGTCCCCAGGGCTTCCTGCTGGGTCAGGCAGGAGCTACCCAAAGGGACAAGGGACAGTGCAAGACTCCGGGGCAGGCTTCTCCAAGCCCAGCATCTGGGCACATGGTTGCTATTTTCAAACGTTTTTAAGACTTGTAGAAACCAGAGGGGCCTCGCCAGGGCTGCAATGTTCTCTTTCACGCAAGACTGACCTGCAGGATGAGTGACACCAGCCAAACCCCGGGGCGGCCTCCACCAGCTGTGGGTGTGCCCCAGTGGGCTGCCTAGAAACCACAGATCAGTTTAATTAATTAAAAAATAAAAAACAGGAGAGAAAAAAAAAAAAGAACCAGCTAAAACCCTTGGAGAGAGTGCATCTGTGAGTGGCCTGGGTGGGGATGGGGGACCATTGACTGTCCTCGGGTGCTTCGAGAGGGTTCTCCATCCTCCCACAGCCCCTAGAGTGAGCAGGACTTGGCCGGGTGTGGGCACACATTCCCGGCAGCGCCAGCCCGCTTGCCTGCAGCAGTCACTGCACCAGCCCTGTGTCGCCGCGAGCTGGTGGCCACTCATGAGCCACGCATCTTGGGTGGGGCGAGGTGAGGATCAGTTCTGGCTGCTTTAAGGCGAGCCTTCTTCTCCGAAGGGCTCATATCTGTTCCCTTTCAGCTGCATCAGCACATGAGGTTTCTAGTTTGTGTGTTTATTTTCTGGTTCTGGCTCCTGGCCTGCATCTCTGTTCACAAGAGGAGCTAGAGCGCTGGGCTTCTGCAGACGTGTCCTTGGCAGCACGCAGGTCGCTCCTGCGGCAGAAGCAGCTGGCATTGGGGGACAGTCCTGAGTATTGCCTGCCTTCCCCCCCCCCCCCCCGAGTGCAATGCTGCAGTCATTTAGGGGGGTTTGTGCTGCTTTTACAAAAAGCTTCTATTTTAACTGGACCATCTAAGAGGACTGTCATGGGAGACATTTTTCGTTGTTCCCTACAATACAGGACACGATACAGGAGGAATGGAGATTTTGCCTTTTCTTTTTCTTTTCTTTTTTTTTTTTTAATACATACGATTTATTTTTATTTTTTCATTTCCCCCGCCTCTAACAGAGGCTCTGGGGATTGAACCCAGGACCTGGTGCAGGCTGAGCACGCACTCTGAGCTGTGCCTCCCACCTCCCTGCCTTTTCTTCCCAAGTGCACGAGCCACCCTTGGTTCATATCCAGCAAAGCCCTCGGCCTTGAAGATGCCCCGCACTGCTACGAGGCTGAGAGGGGAGGAGATGGGCGTGAAGACGGGGCCGGGAGGGGCCCTTCTCTGCTTCCCCCAGAGCCAGGCTCCCCTCACAGAACAGAGAGAGGGGCCTGAAGACCCTCATCTCATCAACTCTCATGTCATAAGGAAGCAGAGCAGGCTCTCTGCCCCCAGGCTACAGAGGATGAGCGACCCCTGCCCTCGACAGTGGACACCTTTCCGGAAGCATCATGTGCCTGTTGGGTGCTTGCAGACTGGCTTGGACAGGCATGGGGGTGTCTGCCTCAGATCACAACGGGGCTGCCTGCCCTGGGGAACTTTGTTTCATATCTCTGGGTCCCCATTTCTAGACTTAAATACCAGCTAATCATGGCAATCCTGGCAGGATGGTCAGGAAAGGAAGAGAGAAAACAACTGTGATGGGGCTCCGCACAGACAGAGGGGACGGTGTATGCACCCCTGCTCTCTCTTAGCAAGGTGTACACCATGGGCAGCTGCGGCCATGCTCATAAGGTCTGTGAACCTGGACTGGACCCAGATTTCCAGTCTGAAACATGGTACTTATCCTACCAACTCTGTAGTCCCTGAGAGCCCAGGGCAGCCCGACATCCTGTGATTTCAGTGCAGAAGCAGGCTGGGCTCCAGCTCACGACGTGGGGGTGTGGGCGCCCCGGGCCAGCTAAGCCCAGGGCTTCCAGAACTGACCCAGCGCCTCCCACCTCTCACCACTGCCACACACGTACATGTACACAGACACAGACGCGTGCGTTCACGCGTGTGTACACTCCGAGATACATCCATCCACACACACGTGTACATTCTGTATTCACACACAGACCTGCACACTCACACACGTACACAGACACACCCATACACACGCATACGCCCACAGGTGTGCGAACAGACACACCCACTCACATAGACATTGACACGTATTCACATAGAGATACACATGTACAGACACACAAATTCACACACTCACAGTTCACTCATACTCACTCATAAGCATATCTATACACACACACTCAGACATACACACGCAAGTACAGGCACTTACAGACACCCACTCACATACACGCACAGACACACAGACACTCACACTCACACCATCAACAGGGCCTGGCTGATACACAGGGTTGGCCTTACCTTAAAAAAACCCAGACCTTTGTCCATCATCCCCTCCGGTTCCCTCGGGCACCAAGGGGCGTGGCTGAGGGCAGCCTTAGAGCAGCAGTGTCCCCAGGCAGGGGATTTCCAGGTAGGGCTCAGTGACAGGCAACTGCCCAGCTGTACTTGGTGGCATCGGGCCCTTGTCCTCTGGCCTTGCACATTCCTCTGTGTGAGGTGGACTCTGTGGCTCACAGTAAAGGATAATGAAATACTGGAAATTGTCCTAGCATGGAACTTGTCATGGGTGGCCGCCTCCTGAGCCACCAGCCCCAGGACCCAGCAGTGGGAGCCAGGGGACCGCTGCTCCGGGAGGCTGCAGCAGGTGGGTGACCACTGCCTGCCCTGGTCCTGCAGGCTGCTGTGCAAGGCAGATTCCAGCTGACCCCCCTCCCCCCGGGCCCTGGGCCCTGTCCTCCCCTCTCACGCCAGATTCCACAGCCCGGAGAACAAACCACAGCAGAGCCCAGCCTGAGTCGGGGCCTCGCCTGTGGCCAGAGGTGCTGGGCGAGTTACCAGAAGAGGTGAAAAAAAAGCAGTGACCTCCACTCCATCCCTGGTGGTCCTTCCTCGGGTGCCACCCTGCAGCTGCGCTGTGGCCCACCTTCCTCCCTCCCTCCTTCTCTCCTGCCACTCCCGCCCCCCAGTGCTCAGTTCTGATCCTTTTCCACACAGAGCTGATGACCTTCATTCCCAGGTCCCTCTGGGCTCCAGGCCTTCCTTGTTCATAGCCCCAAATGCATTAAGATGCTTTGCTGAACCAAAGAATTCACTTTAGCTATTTAAAAAACAGAGAGACAGATTCTTGTAACTGAATGGCTTTCCATATCATTTTGCTTTGTTTTTGTTTCCTTTTTCCCAGATCAAAGTCTGAGGCAAGACTCCTGTCCTTGAAAATCCCAAGGGTGATTTTCAAACATTTGAATGAGTGGTAACTGGTGTTGACATGAGGTTGAGAATAAAAAGGTAAGTCACACGGGTAACAGAAGGAAGGCCTTGGGTGTGGCCACCTGGCTGGCTGAGTGCAAATGAAGTGAGTCTGTCTCAAGATTTAAAGAAACAAGTCGCAGTGCTCGGGTCCCCTGCTGCTCCTTCTGGAGGAATTGCTTCTGGTTTGGGTTTTAAGGAATTGTCCTGGGGGAAAATGGATTTGTTGGAACCTTTCCTGTTACTGATGCAAGAGGGCTCTTGTTCCTGTCATGGTCGGAGAAGGGGGAACACTGCTGGGACCAGGCCCACCCCTGACTGGATGAGACCCCAGGCCCCACCTTCCCAGTTCAGCCCTGGGCTGGTCTGAGGGGTTAGGAAGGCTTCCAAGAGGAGGGGGCATCTTTCTGGTCCAGGCCAGCTGGGCTGCCTACCAGGTCATGGCGCTCAAACTTGGAGGCTCTGAAGGGAGGGTCAAATACGCGACAGATGAGGGAGCGGCTAAAGGCACCTACAACCTTAGGCCCTGGTGAGGAGCTGAGTCAAAGGCGACACAAAGGTTTGTTTGGGACCAGGAGAGGCAGGCAAGGAACCTCCTTTCCCACCCTCCCATCAAAGCTGGTGGCGGCCTTCAGCAGGCCAGACACGCGGCCTGTCTCTGCCTTCTGGCATGGCTCCACCCCAGTCTCCCGCCGTCAGTGGACGTGGTGGGGCAGCTTTTATTAAATGGCTGTTTCGCCTTTAACCTGGTACAGCCGGTCCGTGGAAGTCATTACCTGCTGAGGGTCAAAGAGCAGCAGGGCAAATACACACACAGCAGGCACGTACACACGTGTACACGCACGCACATCGGTGTGTGGGGCGGGGAGGTGGGGGAGTTCACGCCAATGAAGGAAATTAAATGCACTTTTTGGAGAGAAAACCCAGCCCTTGGCACTCCATTCCCATCACAGGAGAGACCAAGCTTGCGGCTGGAGCCCCACTATTAGGTCTGTAACTGAATCACAGGATTCCTTTGAGTTTATCCCGAAATCATCACAGAGGGCCACTGCTGCCCACTCCCTGGCTTTCTTGCAGCAGCGACAAAACACAAGAGAAAAGAAAATAACCTGTCTTCAGCTCAGGACCACAATGTGGGAAAAGCCTGTCCCAGCTGGAAAGGGGAAGGGGGGAGGGTGCACGAGGCAGGAGCCAAGGAACTCCCTTCCAGAAAGAAAGAAAAAAAAATCAGTGCTCTTTACTCTGTCCCCAGCCTGACAAATCTGACTTGTCAGATGTAAGTTCAACTCGTGGACAACCCACTCACAACTGATAATCTCCATAGTAACTGCTGGGCCACGTGGCCACACGGAAGCTGTGGAGGCAGGAGAGAGCCGCTCTCTAGACTTCTGGCAGATTCCACCAAGTCAGCCTCATTAACAGGCGCGGGGCGAGACCTTGGTTTAGGTCATCGGCAGACACTCTTAAAGACGGGAGATAGTTTAGCACCTTCTCTTCCCATTCAGGGGGCCCTGCGCCCTGCTCCTGGCTCAGGGCCCCGCCTTTGCCCTGTCTGCGAACTCCGTGAACTTTCCTGGATGGTCGCGGAGTCTTTTTGCGAACAGATCGATGCCAAGGAAGAGTCTTGGGGAATGAACATCCAAACTTCCGCCTCCAGCTTCACACGGCCGGCCACAGGGCTTTGGACCCTGACCAGGCACACACTTTCCCTTTGAAGCGTGTGTCTGCAGGGTATCTGGGTATGGAACCAAACTAACGTGTGGACGAGTGGGAGCGGGGCATGTGAACATCTGTTGGTTGCAGCCAGTGCTTTGTTTGAGGACCTTCTAAGTGGAACAGCTCTCCTCTGGGTCCGCGCATCCTAATGAGGCTCCCAGCTCAGTTAGGACAGGGCAGGGGCCATCAGCTCGGACTTGCTCCCTAGGCCATCTTATCCCACCCTGCATGGGCTGCCCTACAGTGTGGACGCCTGCGGACACCCTGCCCCTGCCACTTCCTGGCTCTGTGCTCTTGGGCAAGTCAATTAGCCTGTCTGAGCCTTAATTTCCTCAAGCATCAGATGGGAGTGACAATCTGCATCACAGGGTTGGCGAGGCTTAAATGATTGCCTGGCGCACCATAGCGCTGTTTCTCTTTGGAAAGCTGGTGGGTGTGTCAGGGCGAGAAGTCACTACAGGTTTGCTGGGGTTTCATGAGGCTCAGAAAGCAACAGTTAGCACCCCCCTCCCCACCTCCCTGCCTTCCAGGCTCTGAGCAGCACTTCCAAATGTGGCTCTTTATTGCATCACATCTGGAGAAAAAAGGTTGATTCTTCTCTTGAAGCTTTTAAAATGTTAGAAACTGGTGACCCAGGGAGCCAGGAATACATCTCCAGATGATCCCAACTCCTCTTTCTAATTAGGATTAGAAATTTCTCCTTCCTCATTTTCCAACTGCTTCTCCCTGCAAAATACAGGTATGATGTGTACCTGTCTCCATCCGGGAAACATTTTGTTCTTATATAAGAAAATGTTGTCTCCTTCCCGAGAGGTGTCTCTTTCGGTCGGTTTCATGTAGGTCTGGTGACTTGATGAGGGTGGAAAGTGGGTTCCTTTTTGTAGATTTAAAGAATGAGCTGCCTCTTGCCTGCTCAAAACGTCTGTGTCGTGCTCCAAGAGGACAGCCCCAGGGGGCCCGGTCGGTTCATGGCCAGTGGCCGTCCTTTCCACTGACCTGTGGAAATCTGTGCCCAGGCCGATCGGGCCTCTCCGCTTGGCCCAGACACGAGCGATTTGCTGTGTCTGCCCCGGGACAATTGCCCCATTGTCTCCAGGTTAATAAGGTTTCCGGTCACAACGCAATGATTTCAAACATCTCTTGGGCCCCATTTGCCCTTCATATCTGGGGCGGGCTGGTCCATCAATTCCCTCGGAACGGCCTCCTCCGAGTCAGTTCTGCGGAGTTAGTGGGAGCCCGGTGGTGTGTTTTAATCACCCTGGAGTGACCCCAAAGGCCAACCAAACTGTGTGTGAGTGTGTGTGTATGGTGTGGAAATGCACAAAACCCGCCCAATGAGAACAAGCAAAGGCTATTGAGTAAGAGCTTGCCCTAGCAAGGGAGTTGGCCACCACCGCTCGAGTGTGGCATCGCTGAGGCAGGCAGGGCCGTGGACAAGCATTCAAAGCGAGCAGCGGGAGGCTCCAGGTGTGCCCTGCTTGGAGGCTGTAGGTGGGGGAGGCTGGGGGCGGTGACTGGCTGCTGGCGGGGCATCCTCTGGGATTGGTCAGTGATGCGCACTCGGCTTTCTCTTGTTGGTCCTAAGTTGGAAGTGAGGACAACCATTAGGAAAACTGCCAATTATTAATCAAATCCTGGCAGTGTGGGGCCAATTGCTATGGAGTTGTTTGAATTCTTGGGCTGGTTGGGTCCAAGTTCTTATCTTAGACATAGTCTGGCCATGATACACATCAGATCAGTTCAGGTCTCAGAGTGTACACCAGACTGTCTTCTTCCAGAATCTGCTTGAAATTAATAAGAAGTTGATCAGGTGGGGGTAAGGGAAGGAAAATCATCTTTCTGGGCAAATGGTCATCATTCTGGGTAGGTGGAAATTCAGTGTGATTTTGAGAGAATTGGGTTTGAGGGTTCTACATCACTGCTCCTTTGGCCCAGCTGAAGTCTCCCTCATGGTCATCAGCTTTTTGCAGGCACTGCTGGGAATTAGGGATCATACATCAGAGGCCACCTTTGGGTCCCCCAAGTGGGCCAGAATGGAAACCATGAAGTAGGCCAAGGTAGCTTCCAGGATAGACCCACCACCTCCCCACTCCATCCCACTCCAGGGAGCCAGCTCTCCACCAAACCCACCATGGATCCTAGTTCAATGTCTTATCTTCAGACTTTTACCAAGGGAAGAGTTATTGAGAAGGCAGTCAAGGCTGATCTATTTTTAACCAAGAGACAAAACTCAAAGACAAGAACTCCATCCCTGGTTATGGAATGTCACAGACCTTGCAGCAGACGGTGGTTCTGAAATGCCGTCGTCCAGATGGCAGCCAACTCCACCCACACGGCAGGCGGGCGACAGTGTTTCCAGACATACTCCTTGTTTAGACAAGGAGTTTCTGCCCCCAGTAAGATGCCTTCAAGCCTCAAAATGATCCTAGATCTTTCCAGAGGTCATAGACTGGAGGCCTGGGGGCCACATTCAGTCTGGAGATGTGTTTTGCTTGGCACACGGGTGCCTTTAAATTATTTAATGTCTTGTCAAGGCTTAAAAATCAGGGGCTGGTCTTTTATATTTCAAAATCTGTATTTTCCAAGTTCTCTTAGGAAATGGGATGATCTGGCAATGCGGAGTCCTCTTCCCCCCTGAGGATGCTCAGTGGAAGAGCAGTTGCCTTATTTTCTTCTCCATCACAGTCTCTATTTGGCCTGCAGTGTGTCTCTGTTTGTCACTGTTATGGACTAGATGTCTGTGCCTCCCGTCCCAAATCATATAGTGAAATCTTAACCCCAGTGTGATGCTATCAGGGGATGAGGCCTCTGGGAAGTAACTTGGTCCTAAGGGCAGACCCCACATGAATGGGATGAGTGCCCAGAGAGGTCTCTTGCCCTCTTTTATGCATTGGGAGGATACGATAAAAACATAGCAGTCTGCAACTTGGAAGACGACCCTCACTAGGATCTGACCTTGCTGGCACCCTGGTCTTGGACTTCCAGCTTCCAGAACTGTGAGAAATAAATATCTGTTGTTTATATGCTACCCAGTCTATGGGGTGGTGAGCAGTTAAGGCATCCGTTTCAGAGTCAGCTATATAACTTGACTTCTCAGAGCCTCAGTTTCCTCATCTGTCAAATGGGAGAGGAATCCTAGCTCCCATGTTCAGGAGGCTTCACCGGGCACGCGTACAAGGTGGCCAGTAGGGAATTTGGCTGGTTGTCAACCGTATCCATCAGGAGAGGCTGGTTATGCTGTGGTAACAAATAAATCCCAAACTCAGTGTCTGCACCAGCCCAGGATTATCTGTCACACATGCTGCTTAACTGTCTTGGATCAGCAAGGCTGTGCCGGGTGCCACCCTCACTCAGGGGTGCTGGGTGCTGGAAACTCCCTTGTGCGTTTGCCGTCGGTCTCTGCGACAAGGAGGAGCGGGCGTGGCGTATCACGCTCTGCGCTTACAGGCCTCTTTCCAGAGCAGGCCCGTGTGACCTCCACTCCCATTTCTTTGGCCCCAGTAAGTCACAAGTCACAGCTAACTTCAGAGAATGCCCCAAACCTCATGATTCCAAGCACCACACCGTCCCCTCACTTCACAGCTGGCTCCCTGGTCAGACACCCTGTCCCGCCACTCACTTCCAAGGAGACCTTCTGAACAGCTTAGCCCTGAGGGGCAGAATAATGCTTCTGTCCTCAAATTTGAGGCCTAACAGTGACATAATAATGACACATCTCAATAAAAAGACCCCAAAGTCAAGGTGCCTTCTGTGCTTCAGTGTATAAGACCGTCTCCTTCATACTGTACCAGGGCGTCTCTTGGGATTTCAGTAGGAAGAGCGAGCTTGTGGGCATATTCTGCGGGCTGGCGCCACGCCCACATGTGACAGCTTAACTCTGACCCCAGCAGCCATGTCCAGTGGGGGAGGCAGGGCTCTATTCAACTCAGGGTCCCCCTTAAATTAAAGGTAATTCTCATGTTGACTTGAAACTGTCAAATGCACAGGAAACGCTGCTGAATACTTCTTCCAGGGTCTAACAAGAGTTTGCCTCTTTTCCTTACGGTGTAAAGTCCTCTCTGAAGAATGAGCTCTAGGTTTTCAGGATGTGACGGTGGACTCTGGGGAAACATAACCTCCACCCACAGCCCTCAGACCACTCCCCAACAAGGAGCAGAGAGCGCTGTCTCTCCACCGCCCCGAGCCCCACGGGTACCCACAGATACGGAAGGCTTCTCTGTCATCCATCCTTTGGATGCAACACAGTGTCGTCCTGAGGCCCCTCTACAGACGGCCAGGAAGAGCCAGCTAAGAAGACTGCACTGTAAAACTCAGAACCCCTAGACCCTTACCCCATGGCATGGTGCCTGGTGGTCACCGGGACATGCTTTGATCAAAAAAGAAATGGGAACGTCATTTTGAAAATGATTTCAGAAATTCTTTCCCAGATGACGAAGAGACCCCGTATGTTTGTTGAGTCCTCATCCTGTCCTCGGCCCTGTTCTCAGCACTTTCTGTGTATGACTTCCTTTAATCTCCATGCTAACCTATCAGGTAGCTGTGGGGATGATTTCTGTTTTACGGGTAAGGACCATTCTTAGCTCAGAGTGGTCTGAGTGTTATAAAACACCCTCAGGGGCTACATCATCTCCAAAACAGCCCCACCGTGGGCTGCACATATGGTGGGACAAAGGCACCATCTCCCCCCCCACTTTCCAGGGGGCAGTGCTGGACAGGCTTTAGCAGACACACATGCCTCTGCTCCACCCCCCTCCTCACATAAAGTCATTTTAAAAGGTCAAAACCACACAGAGCTCATAATGGCAAAGCTGAGATTCAAACCACGCAGACCGAGCTTTGAACTGCTCAACGGTGCTGCCACCGATTATAATACGATTATATTATAACCCAAATTTAAAAGACCACCCACTGCTTTCTTTATTGGATCTTTCCAATAAACTGGTCATGCTGGTAGCACAAGTCCCTAAGGAAATGGAAAATGACTATTCTACAATAAATCCGGAGGACACACCCAACCACAGAGTGGGAGGCGTTTTATACAAACACAACCAGGGTCTTTCTCTCCAGCCAGTCTCTGCACTCAGAGCTGAGAATCCAGGGCTCAGCCACCAGGGCGGGGGTTAGAGGCCAGGAGAGAGGCAAGAGATGCCAGCCGGCAGCAAGAGGCAAATGGGCCAAAGAAAGAAAGAACAGAATTTAAAAGGCAGATGGGAGAATTCTGACAGCTCTGAGCGCTGCAAGGATCCGGCCCTTGTAACAGCCCCAGACGTGTAGGCGGGGCTTGAGGCCACACCTGGTGGGCGGGGCTCCTTTGCATAAACCTAACAGCAGGTAGAGGTGCCTCCGCGGCCACCCTCGTCACTGGACCTGAGCCGTGAAGAAAACCCTTGCGTACGGTCCTTGGGCGCTGGTCCTAAAGGCCAGAAACGTGTAGTTTTAGAAATATAGTCACACAAAAAAAATGCTAGAAGAATAACATGCATTATTGAAGTACTTCAAGGTACCCCCCCGCCCCCGCCCCGATGTCTGACTTACCTGGAGGTCGGCCTTCCGGGAGCTCCTTACGCTCAAGGATAAATGCGCCATCACAAGCAGGGACGGGGAGGGGGGAAAGGTACTTTAACATTTCATTCACAATCTCTCGGATTCACTTGGAGAGCACCTTAGGGAGTATTTTAAACCTGAGTTTTCTTACGCAGTGTGACCTGCGAGGCCCGGATTATGAACCCTTTGCAGGTGAGGCAACTGAGAGAGGTGAGGAACCTCCTGGCCTGGCCGAGTGGAATTCTCCACCGGGGCCTGGTCCCCCAGGCCAGGCCTTCTGCAGCTGCCACTGTGGGTTGACCCCCATTCCGGATGCATTTCTTTGATTAGCATCATTGGGGTGAGGGAGGGTAGGGATGAAAATGACACATTGCACTGAAAAGGGGAAACAGAAACGGAAGAGGGGAAACTGAGGGAGAGGAAGCTGAGATGGAAATTGAAGGAAGTCCCTGCCAAGGCGCTGAAGTCCAGGAGAAGCTGGGCCCGAACAGGAGACAGGAGACCTGGCGGGGGTGGGGCTCCAGTCAGGACGGAACCCCCTGTTCATGCTGACTTAACAAAAGAAGCCTGCACAGTCCACAGACCTGGGGACTTCCCGAAACTTCCTCCTTGTCCCTCCTCCAGCCCTACCCTCCTGACTCCCTGTGTGGTAAGACTCTTCCTGTCACAGGTCCTCCGCACCTCGGGTCCCTCTTGGGTCTAGAACCTGTACACACGGTTCTGGAAATTGCTTCTTTCCAGTTTCCAACCCCTGTGTTCCAGATACCCTCAGAAGTGCCTTTAAAAATGAGGCTGCCCACCATCCGCGGGTCTGCTCACCACGAGCTCCAGGACACGTGGGTCCAGGCAGGGGCAGTTTTGAGAATTTGGGCAGACCACACACACATCGGGCTCGGTTCTCTGAGGTAATTAGGCCTGTGTGGAGACAGAGAATCCACGTGGGTGGGGGCTTCCTTGGGACAGGCCTCCTTCCTGCGGACGTGTGTTGGGGGGCAGTGAACTCGCCGACACCCTCTCAGCCCTGCCTGTGCAACCTCTGGGCCCGCGTGCCAGCCCTGAGGTATAACGTTCCCCAGACTCAGAAAATCCCCGAAGAGACATTTCCACCCACGGTCTGAAGGTTGGGTTTCACTTTATAAAATTTACAGAACTTTTTACCCTCCTTTTTTTTTTTTTCTTCTTCTGGTTTTATTGAGACACAACCGACGCACAGCACTGTGTACATTGACTGTGTGCAGCGTCACGATTAGACTCACAGACGTTGTGAAATGACGGCCACAGTGAGTTTCGTGAACCTCCAGCATCTCATGCAGGCATGAAACAGAAGAGAAAGGAAATTTATTCTCCTCGTGAGAGGAACTCAGGATTTCATAATGTTAATCACGTTGTACTTATTTCTCTTATAACTGGGAGTTATACCTTTTGACCACCTTCATCCAACTTATAAAAGTTTTATCATTTTAAAGCACCCCCCTCAACTTTTATTTTAAAAAGCAAAATATGGTAGACTTGGTCCATATTACACCCTGTGAGGAAGACCTTCAAGGACCTTCAGAAGGCACACCAACCATTCCATATATTTCTGTTGGTGGAGTTTTTCGCATGACATTGTGTAATTTTCTCAACATAGGGACATTCTGGATGGGACCCTCTCTATTATGCAGATGAGAAAACTGCAGCTCCCAGAGGCAAGACACTTGGAAAGTTTACATGGTTTTTTTTTGTTTGTTTTTAGTTTTTGTTTGGAGCAGAGAAAGGTTTATTGCTGGGCTGAGCAAGGCGAACCCATGGCTCATATCCAAACCCCCCCGGAGTCCCCGAAGGGTTTCCGCTGAGACTATTCAAAGGCCAGCTGAGGGAGGGGCATCAAGGCGGTCTTTCTCATCACTGGCAAATGTCCCAAGACAATTGGCCATCATGGAAGAAGGACTGAAGTCGTAAAAGGGAAGATGGGACACCATGTTTATGACCTTGGAGCTGCAGTGGGCACAGCCTCAAGCAAACACAAATCACAAAGGCAAACAGAGAAAGTGTGATGTCAGCCCTTCTCACAATGTGAAACTTCTGATTCAGAATCAGACATCACTAGAGGCTGAGATGAAAGACAAGCGACAGAGCGGGAGAGGGTATTTGTAATCTATTAGGTGTAAGTATCGGTGTGTGTCTGTGTATTTATGCGTGTGTCTGTGGGGCTGCATATGCAGAGATGTCTACAGATACGCAGAAACATATACACAGAAACATTAATTCCGGATTATTACCCAGGCTACTGTTCCGTGCTGAATGACGGGTCAGGGGGCAAGGCTAGGGGAGAGGACTCCAGGCGCCCCAGGAAGGCTTCTCAGAGGAGCTGGGTTACACGGGGGCCTGGCAGAAGGGGAAAAGTGAACAAGCAAAAAGGCTGAGGGGGTGTGTTCCTAGCAGGGCAGAGGGCCAGTCCCAAGGAGGATGGGGATGCGATGCTTGAAGCAGTTGGCAAGTGTGGGCTCTGGGCACAATAGTAGCAAGAAAAGGCTTGAAAAAAAAAAACAAGAGGAGGAGCTGCAGGCTGTGGGGGGCTGTGAGCGCTGAGCTGGAGTGGGCTGCACAATCTCTAGGGGCAGTGGGTGCCCGGAAGGCCTCCAGCAGGAACCCCTTTCTCTGTGATTTGTGTTTAGTTTTTCCTTCATCTTTGGGAATAAAAATTGCACAGTCAACTCTTCTATAACAAGCCTCGTCATATTCTTTTTTTGGCTTTGTTTGTTTGGGGGGAGGGGTAATTCGGCTTGTTTATTTATGTATGTTAAATTTATTATTATTTTGGGGGGGCGTGGGGAAGTAATTAGGTGTATTTATTTACTCATTTTTAAATAGAGGTACCAGGGATTGAGCCCAGGACCTCGTGCATGCTAAGCACACACTTTACCACTGAGCTATACCCTCTCCCTATTTTTTTTTTAATGGAGGTACTGGGGATCAAACCCTTGACCTCGTGCATGCTAAGCATGTGCACTACCACTGAGCTATACCCTCTCCCTTTCATCATGCCCTTGAAGCATCTGTACCACCCTTCTTTCCCTGGCCTTGATGATCCTCTGGCCTTTCCGTGAAAGCTTAGTTTCTCAACCCCACCAGTGCTGGTATCCAGGGCACCCAGTCCTGTCCCAGCCACAGCTGGGGTCGGGTCGGGGAATGTCTCCATTGAGTGCATTTTACCGGGCTGAGCTCAGGACTCTCATGTGTGATCAGAATCTTCCAGCTCAGGAGGGCAGTGTTGGTGCTGGAGCCTGGGAGGTCGGGGGACCCAGGACCAGGAGAGTTTTCTGCTGTCCCCTCTACTGGGTCCCGATGAGCCACTACGGATTTGCTGAACCCTTCAGAGCAAGCAATAAGAACTTGTTCATTTTTTATTTCAAACACAGCTTGAATTTGATCCCATTTTCAGGTTTACCCAAGGGGATAAATCCCCCTAATCCTAAACCTGATGGTCAGAATTGAGAAATCACTCGAACACAGGAACTTTTATTTTGCAACCACTGTCTCTGCTCCTTAATGTCTGGTTTTCTGTTTGGGAGTCTCCGGGGTGATGGTGCCGCCAGATAAAGGTTGTAATGAGAGAGGGAGGGAGAGGTCCGGTGACAAGGTGGGGTGGAGAGTAAACAGACCTCCAATCCAAGGTCTAGACTGCGGGGCACTCAGTAGGTCTGCAGAGTGGCTCCCACCGCCCATGAATGCCCTCTATTCATGAGTCTAGGCTTTTGTCTGAAGCTGGGCTACATTCTGAAGCTCTGAGAACTGGCTGAACTGGTCTGGCGGCTCAGCAGTGGTGAATACTTCCCTGGGGCCAGGGCTCATGTGAATGAAGTCATCAATATTTTCAGGGCAACGCTAATCTGTGATTAACTTTCTATCTCTGCTGTGAAATACCAGCCTCGTTTTTAGTCTGCTAACAATAAGTAAAACGGACTGCCTGGAGGGGGCTGTCTCCTGATCACGGGGCAGCTCTAAACAGAGGGTGAGCTCGGAGTGAGGGGGGACGACAGGGGACAGCAGGGGTGGGGGGTGTGGCGGTGGGGGAAGGGGCGTGTGCAACAGGGACGTCCTCCCAGTCCTGGCCCTGACTTCAAGCTCTGCTTACCCAAAGCAGACAGGCCACTTTCTCCTGACCTTTCTCCTTACTTAACCGCGAAGATTGAACCATCGAGTCATTTTTGAGTCCTGCCTCCTGCAGCCCTGTATGGAGTCCCTCAGGGAGCAGAGATATACCTCAGAAGGCCTTCCATCCACCCTCTCCTCCCTGTGCCCTCACCTTTGCAGGAGACTTAATTTCTCAGCCCACATCAGGTCTCAGACCAAAAATGCTAGGGTTGTTTTTCTAAAAGACGTATTTGTTCCTGTTGTTCCTCTGCCTGAAGTCCCTACTAAAGAGACACTGGAGCCTGGCACTCAAGGCCCTTCGTGGGCCGGCTGAGAACCTTGGGTTCTCAAACTCAAGACCATGGGGAATGCCATAGGTGAATCAGGCAAGTGAAACCCAGGGCTCTTTTGATCTGTATTTTGTTTACTCAATTTTGATGAAGACAAAGTATCAGAAGTAGTCTCCTTTCCTCTTCACTCTCACAGTAGAACAACACAGCAAGCCAGGTGTGACCATTTACACGTGGCCCTCACTGCTGGGGAGACAGTAGGGAGTGGTGGGGACTGGGGCTAGGGCTAGACAAGGCCAGCAAAGTGCCCAGTGAGCAAATTTTAAGGAGGCGCTCACTCTTGGGGCCTTACAAGTACAGAGTTGGCATCCGAAAGTAAGTGCCCCCTTTAATTTTGCTCCTTGGGCCTCACTTGCCTCACCCTAGTTTGGCCCAGGTGGGGACAGTGGTGAGATGGAATGTGGGTCCACCCGAATGGATGGCTGCTAATTGGCTTCAGCCAGTTGTTGCCAAAAATGCAACACTGTGATCCCACTGCTGCCGGCAGGCACAGAGTAGGTGCTCAGTGATGTCAAGTGACAAAATAGACTTAAGAAATAGAGTTTTGGAGCCAGGATGAGTTTTGAATTATCATCATTCTTTATTCAAGGAATAATTATTAAGAGCCAGCAGCTTAGCTGCTCTCAGCCCAGGGAGCACTGGCTGCCTCAAGAGACAGTAAGTTAGGGTTATCCTGGCGTCCCAGGTGGAGTTCCCTGATGATACGGGATGGAGGCAAACTCTTCTTCATGGAGTGTCACTCTGGTACTCATTGGGTAACAGAGTCATAGGAAGGCAAGAAAGAAGCACACAACACATAATAGCAAAATAATGACACAGTGGAATACATCAGTAATTACAGTAGCTATAAATAGGCTTAAACTCATCTACTTCCAGAGAGAAATTATCAGATTGGATTTCTCTAAAAAGTCCCATTATATCCTGCTTCCAAGAAACCATCTAAGACAAAACCACACAGAAAAGCTATTTAAAATAGAAGAACAGAAAAATACACAATAGGTAAATGCTCGCAGTAACCAATTATGAGAAGAGAAACCACATGATAATCAAGACATCCATCCACTCAGAAGCCATCACAGTTCTAAGTTTGTACACACCTAGCACATACCCACCTCAACGCACAGGAAGCAAATTGAGAGGATTGCAAGTCAAAGATTTTGACTCATCTAACTTTACCAGAAATTAATAAAACATGCAACTGAAAGAATGATAGAAAGGATTTAGCAAATAAAAGTAACAGGCATAATCTAATGAGTGTGTGTGTGTGTGTGTGTTTGTACACGCATGTGTGTTTGTACAAAAGTCTGCAACCAAAGATAAATTGTCATCATTTTCTTTGGAGATACATAGATCATTTAAAAATTCAACCACGCACTAGGTCACAGAGAATAACTCAACAAATGCCTAGAATTCACCAAAATCGCACAGATTATATTTTTCAAGTACAACCCAATTAAATTAGAAATCAGTAAGAAAAACGTAGTCTCCAACTTGTATGTTTGGAAACTCAAATCATTCATAGGTTAAAGAAGAAATTACAAATAAAATTTCTTTGTGATAGGCTGATAAAGTATTAATTATCAAAATTATGGATGGCAGCTAAAAGAATATTTAGAGTTAGATAAATAAATTTATTTTTAAAACATGAGAGATTTTAAGTAAATGAAGTGAGTGTTCAAATAGGAATGGCAGGGAGTTTCCTTAATATAATCGAAGATATCTACCAAAAATGCTCAGTAAATGTTAACAATTGATGGTAACACTTTGGAAGCATAATACTTAATCCCATAAACATTGGGAGTAAGACAAGGACGTCCATTATCGATGCATCAGGATCCTGGAAGCCATGCTGAAGGCAATAATACAAGCGAAAGAAGTAAGAAGAGTAAGAATTGACCAAAAAAGAGGCAAAAATGTTCTTATTTGCAGAAAATCTAATGATCTACATAGAAAATTCAAGAGGATTTTCAAATAAAGTTGTCAAATGTAAAGAGAATCCAGTAAATGTGGCTAGATGTAACATCCACACACAATTAGTATCATTCTATGCATTACTTAAACCACTTAGGAAATATAATAGGAAAAAAAAATCTCATTTACACTAGCAACTAAAGCTATAGGATATCCCTGCATACATTTAACAAAACATGTGCAAGTTGCTTTGGGTTTTGATTTTGGTTTGGGGGGGGGGTTGGGGGGTTTGGCGGGGAGAAAACTTTGAAGTATTGCTAAGGAATATGAAAAGAATATGAGTAAGTGATTTACCATGTTCTTCAATGGAAAACTAGACTTTATTTAACAAAGATGTCAACAATCTGCTAATTATTCTCTAAATTCACTGTAATTTCATCCAAAGTCTCAAAGGGTTTTTTTTTTTTTTTGTAAAATTCAACAAACTGATAACCATCAAGCCTAATTACAAAGTTAAAATAATTCCAATAGTAAAATATAGGTACGGAGAGAGCAAATAGATCAATAGAAAAATAGAGGAATCAGAAACTAACCTACGCATATAAAAACCTGAAATGTGACAGAAAGATCATTATAGATTAGTTTAAAAGGGGGGGGAGGTGGTTTCATTCAGTAAATAACCTGAGAATAATAAATTATCCATACAGGAATGTTAGACATCACATCATGTGCCAAAATAAATTCTATGTTTATTAAATACTTAAGTGTAAAAAGCAACTATTTTAAACAATTCAGAAGAAAATACAGGACTCTCTTTATAAACTCAGAGTAAGAAATTATTTTCTCAAACTAGATACAAAAAGACAAACCTTAATGCAAAAAGCAATAGACTACTTAGTAGAATAAACAGAACTACATTAACTTTTTAAAAATATTGTTCATAAAAAAAGGTTAAATGTCAAGTCAGACACAGATTTTGCAATGCAGTCATATAACTGACAAAGAGTGAGAATCCAGACCATAGGATCACCTACAAATCACTGAGAAAAAAACAAACGGGCCAATGAAAACAATGAACAAAAGACGTGGACAAGTCCTGGATGAGGAAATCCAAATGTCAAGTGAATATTTGATTAGATGGCCAACGTCATTAGTAACCAGAGAAATGCAAACTCAAACAGCAAAGAGATTCAATCTCTGTATTAGTCAGGATGCTCCAGAAACAGAGCCAAAAGGATGTGCATATATATGGAAGAGATGTCTTTTAAGGCGTTGGCTCACATGATTATGAAGGCTGGCAAGTCCAAAATCGGGGGGTGGACCAGCAGGCTGGAGACCCAGGGAAGAGCTGATGCTGCAGTTCAAGTCTGAAGAGCTGATGTTGCAGATGAAGTCTGAAGAGCAGATTGCTGAAGAATTCCTCCTTGCTTGGGGAAATCAGCGTTTTGGTCTATTCAGACCTTCAACTGATTGGATGAGGCCCACCCACATTATGGAAAGCAGTCTCTTCTACTTGAAGTCCACCACTTAAAATGTAAATCTCATCCAGAAACACCCACCCAGAAACATCCAGAATAGGCCCAGCCAAGTTGACACATAAAATTAACGATAACAACCCCTTAGGCATCAGATTGTCCAAAGCGTTTGTCTGCCTGTACCAAGTGTTGGCATGAACAGGGAGCACTGGGGATTTACACTGTGCTGATGATGTAGAGTGAGGTCATTTCTTTGGAGGGTGGGGATCCACACTGGAAAACTCACACATATGCATAAATATTCACTTCAGCTTGTCTATGGCTGTAAAAAATTAAAAAGTAACTGGAAAACCATCAGTGGGAAATAGATAAATGAATAGTGATACTTTCATGCAATAGAATATTACACAGCAGTTTAAGTAAATGAGTTAGAGCAACATGTATCTGCATGGATAATTCTAAAAACAACGGTGAGTGACAAAACCGAGTTTCACGTACACTACCCTATACAGTAGGGTAGATTTCCATAAAGTTTCAAAACATACAAAACACCACTATGTATTATTTATGGATGGACACCCTGGGGAGGTTTTTAAACCATGCTTGAGATTAATACACACTAAATTCAAGGTTGTGCTATGTCTGAGAAGTAGGATGGGCAATGAGATCAAGGACGCCATCGGCTGTGTCTGCCATGTGTATGTACTATTTCTTTTGAGGCTGGAAACAAATGTGGCAAAATATTCAGACTTAATGAAGCCACAGAAGTGCATGGACATTTGTTATATTCTTCTCTCCACTTGTTCACGTGTTTGAAATATTTCCCCAAAAGACGTGTATGGAGAGTTCTGTGTGTCTAGTAACGAAAAGTCTAAAGCCGGAGTGGAGGATATTGGAAGAGTTAGTGAGCCCAATGCCAGGCTGTGACCCTGGGGTGTGCCTGTATGCTGCTGACAGTCCTCACAAACCAGCAGCACTGCAGGAGCCCAAGGATGGCAAGGGTGAGCGCAACAGGAAGGCTCACAGATGCAATAAGCCGTCTGTGGAACATTGATTCTGGGCACCAAGTACGGTGGAAACCCGGAGGCTGGTGACCCCACATAGATTAAAGTGCAAAGGAGGGGCTCTGTCCAGCTCGGCATGGCCAGTGCAGGGCTCCACTCCCGAGGCTTTGGGGCAGTGAGAATTACTACGATACAGTGTGCAGTACCTTCCTCCAGAGAGGGGCTGGCTCCCTCCATTCCATTGGGTTCATGCCCTCCCCCAAGAGACCTATTGACAGGAAAAGATTTGAGTCACTCATGTGGGTTGACCCTTATGACCTCAGCACTGAAAACCCTAAGGTTTTCAATGTGTTTCTTAAATGGGGCTGAGAAATGAGAAAAGGGCCATGGGGTAGCAGGAAACAAGACTGAGATTTTCCACTGGGGTTACACGTCCCTGGGACTATTCTGAGGACCTGAGGGCTCTGGCAGCTGGCGCTGCAGGGGGTTTCATGCAGGTGGGTCACTTGGAAGGAAAAAATCACTGCTATACTCATCTCCACCCTCTGCGTATAGAGGAGGAGATATTTTTAAATATTCAGATGTGTTTTCATTTTTTCTTTTAATGGAGGTGGTGGGGATTGAACCCAGGACCTCGTGCATGCTAAGTATGTGCTCTGTCACTGAGCCGTATGCCCCACCTCCCAGCAGAGGCATTTTCTTTAAGGGTGTTGTTTTCTCTCAGTTGTGATATGAAGCCAACCAGAGCCAGCTGGCTCTCCCCTCCCAGTGGTCTACAGGGTTCTCACTTTCTGGCCGGGATGGCCTCCCCTCCATCGGGGCTGGGATGGGCTGGGAAAACATCTGCTGACCCAATCCATGAGATGAAGGGCACCGAGCACCAACATGTTAATATTTTTCATTGTAAGGCGCACATAAGCAGTGAATTGGGTCTGTTTTGTGAGCAGTGGGTCTCCCTGACAAAGCCGGCGTTGCACTCAGATCAGCCCTGGGATTAGGGGAGAGTGGGACAGTTCAGGGAACAGGCACCTTCAGATGAGCCCAGACACTTGGCCTTGGTCATCCCCCATGATGGCCCTGCCATTACTGATTAAAAGGTGGACAGCACATAAACCCGAGAGGGACAGCCCAGCCAGTGTCTCAACCCCGAGACCCCGCATTCTGCCTCCGCCCCAGCCTGCCTCCAGCCTCTGTTCTTCTGTCCAAAATCTCCAGCCCCACAACCAGGCCTGTTTTGTAAGAGCCACCTCAAAGTTCACCACCTCCACGAAGACTCCCACCCTCCCAGGGTTCACTCAGGCCACTGGCCACTCCACCCAGGACTTCTCCTGTTCTCAGAGGACATTCTTCCATTGTGATCCTTATTGCCTGGGGCCACTGGGAGGTGCCCGAGAACCTGCCCCCCGTCGGTAGCGTGATAGAGTGTTTGTGAGAACTGAGGCAAACGGGCAGGGGTCTCATTCCCTGGATGGAGCAGAGGTGCGTCACCTGTGATGTGGGACCACTGGAGGGTCACGGTCAGTCCAGAATCACTCCAACATCCTCCTAGTGAATTTCTGTTTTAATTTCATCTTTCTTATAAGTGATTTTTATGTCATTGCAGAAGAAAGAGTGATGCTCCGTTGCACTGTCTACAGAGCTGGCATCACACACACCCGGACAGTCCCACTATGCTTCTGGGAGTCACACAACACAGACACAAAACACTGCCTTTCCTTCTGGGACGTCGTAAAAGCCACATCACCTCCCAATAGCACCCAATGGTCGTACGCTGGAGGGGAAAGACGGGCCATGTTTTACCCCTGCCTCCTCTCACTGAGCACAGAGCCTGGCAGCGTGGAGGTTCAGTGACTATTTACTGAGATCAAACACCTGCCCAGCACCCAGCCTCCTGCCTTCTCCCTTGGAGCCAGCCTCTCAGCTTCCTCAGGAGTGATGAAAAAGGAAGCTAACCCCGACCTGCAGAAATAGTCTATTTCCTCAATTCCGAGGCACACAATTGTTCAGATTTTAATTATTCTGGATTCAGGATATGTCTTACAATCAGTTGGTATGTTACATGTGGTGTTCTTTTTTTTTTCTCTCTCCCAGAAAAAAAAGCTGTTCTTACAACAATGGTGTGTCTTACAATTGATGACATCTTAGAATCAAAGAGAATGGTAGTTAAAATCACGAGGCGGCCGCTTAAGGTCCACCCATGTCAGACTCCAAGGAGCCACTGTGAAAATCGTGTTTTGTTCTGTCTGTTGGTGTGAGCGCAGGGCAGCCAGGTTCCTAGATTCCCGGGGTCCCCTGGCCACGCCAGGAGCACGGGGCAGACAAAGAAGAGTGTAGCCTGGGGCCTGCCCACACGTGGTCAGCTGTGCCAGTCTGGCCACTGGCTTTTGTACTTTTCATTCTGGAATTCGTCGAGATGGCTGCCAGCGACAAGAGGTAATCTCAGGACACACAGGCCTGTCAGGCCTTAGAATTCCGGAAGTCGGTGGCTAGAGTTGTATGGAGCCAGACAGGACGCAGATGGAAATACAATTACAGTGAAGCCAGCGTGGCTGGCGGGGGAAGAAGGCCCGGTTGCAGGAGGAACCAACACCGTGAGCAGACCCAGGTCTGGTGCCGGCTGTGGGTCCCACAGATCCACATCTCCCAGAGTCCATCCCTCGCCAAGCACTTCCTCAATATTCTCCTTGAGCAAACGCATCTTTCCATCTCACGAAGCTTAGAAGTGCCTTGCGGACTGTCACCCTCTGTGGAGTCACACACATTCAAGGCACTGAGAAGTCCTGCAGTCAGGGAATAGGATGAACTTTTGCTGAATATCCTCCAAACTTATTTGATCTCAGAACCCTTTTATGCAAGTCACACCTTATGAAATCTGAAGATACGAGTGTTCTGCGGAACTGGTGTGTCTGGGCAACAGTTCTGTCTGGGCAGAAACATTGAGAACTGAAAGGCACTTTCATTACTTTCCAGTTGATCATTGAAAGGGGAAAGTTGATTAGTCAAGGGGGCAAGACTACGGAAGAGATTCTTTCTGGGACCCCAATCTATAAAATGCAGGGGGACCCCACTGGCCTGCTGGCCTCCTCCAGGAGGTTGGTTTTGGTTGTCAGGGGCATCCCGGGGGCAGTGTGCTGCCAGCGCTGGTCTGGCAGGTATGTGAGCTAGGTGGGAGTGCCCAGCACAGGCTTGACACATGAGTTCCATTGGGAAGAATCTTCCTTTGAATAGGAACTTGCAGACACAAAAACAACAGCAAAACACAAGGCCGTGCTCAGCCACAAGGGTGGGTCTGTGGTTCCCCGTGCATGTCCAGGACAGACCTCGTGGAAACCAGGCACTGCAGGGCACGGGATGCAGAGCTGGATGAAGAGGACTCCAGCTCACTGAATTACAGAAACACAGATGTTGCTGGTGGGTCTCTGATGATTTGAAAGGAAAAATGGTGGAAAACACTAGCTGATAAACAAGGCCTGAGTTTCCCAATTTCTCCTTATGCGCTTGGTGATCACGTACTGGGTGCAGGACAAACAGAACTACAAAGTGCTTTAGGTTGCACATGGGTCTGGTGCCCAGCAAGCTGCAATGCGGAGAAGGAGGCAGCCCTGGAGAGGTTCGGACAACCAGGACAAGAAACCGCCGGTGTCAGACCCTCCTCGAGACGGTGCAGATCAGGGAAGCGCAGCTGCGTCTTTCCAGAAGGCTCACTGGAAGCACTGAGACTCACGCTAAGTTCTGAAGGCTTGGTCCCATGGAGGAGGGAGTCACAGGCAGTGAGCACAGCCAAGCAAAGGCACAGAAATAGAACAGGTGGGGTCTGTTCTTCGAGGGGTGAGCTGGTGCATGGGGTCCGGGGACACTGGTGGGAGGTGGGGCGCAGACGGCAGGTCAAGGAGTTTGGATGTGTTCATAGAGAAATCTCGTTGGTACCAGTGCCATGCCGGGCAGGGTCCCTTGGCTTCAAGAAGCCGGCGGTCAGGAGGGAGCCGTTGAATGCTGGGTTGGGGCTGAGGACATCTGGGGCGAGGAGAGGGATGCAGGCCAAGGACTCAGCATGGCAGCCGTGTTTTGGTGGAGATTTGAACTGTTGCTACTTCGGATATGATCATGGCCTGCCTACCAGGATTTTCCTCCTGACCTTCACAGCACCATGTGCAGGGGTTATTTTCATTTTTCTGTTTTGCTGATGAGGAAATGGAAGCTCACAAAGGTTAAGTGATTGGCCCCAGGCGACTGCCCTTAGTGCTAATACTAATATTTCCAGCCATCGTCCCGTCCGGGGCTGGGCTGAGCGTTTCGCACACGTGGGCTCATTGAATCCTCACCCCATTTGAGAGCTGGTGCTACTCATCCTGTCTGGAAAGGGAGACTGAGGCCTTAAAGGGTCTGGGTGAGTTCTAAAGCCCACAGCCCACCTCCGTGAACAAGACCAACAGCCCAGGCCTACGGGCTAATTAGGAACCTCGATCATGGGGCTAAAGCCTCCGTCTTCTGTCTAGAATCTGTCCTGCACTGTTACTGCTCCTCCTATTTCATTTTTCTTGTTCATCTCCTGGTACCCTGAGCTGAGACAATCCGTGCAGGTGACATAGTTAGGAAACGCCAAAATCTAAGCATTAGCCAGAGTATTTCTAACGACTGGGAATCCCTGCCTTTCCTATGAGACGGGCCGGCTGTGCGTGTGGGATGCAGGTCAGTGAGCTCGGGCCTGACTCAGCAAGAACTGGGTTCCAGCCCACCCCTGCGACCATCTGACTGTGCGACCTCGGCCAGCCGCTTACCTGCCAAGGCCTTAACCTGTGTCTCCTGGGACAGGAGCACGGCCTCGATCCCTGCATCCTGGGCTGTGGGGTCTGGTGACGTCACACGCGGGTGGGGCTCAGATCTGGCGCTTGGTGACTGGCTGACGATGGCGATGCGGAGAAAGGCGGCGTTTCTCATCGCAGGCAGGTGGGTGAGTGCCATCGACCAGCAAGGCAGGCGAGGGCTTTGAGACATTTCAGAGCAAAGCTGGCGATGGACTCGTGAACACAGTCAAGCTCCGGGGACAGGACGGAGGAAGGGACAGCTCCTTCATCTTGTCACACACAAACATACATCCGTGCAGAGTGGGAAGGTAGATTCTGGGGCTTCTGGCAGAGGACCACTGCCCTTGAGAAGGGTCCAGCCACCTAGGAAAAGACCTGCCCCAGGATCTGCACCCTCCCCTGCCCTGGCCACCTCGTCACTCAGGCACCTGGCCTTTGAACACTCAGTCCTCAGGCCTGTGTTTCAGAATAGTCCCAGGCAGCAGGTGGCACTTAACCAGCCTCCTCATGGGCTCCTAGAAATGCCAGGCATCGAGCCACCCTGCTCTTCCAGAAGCTTCTGGGTCCCAGGCCAGGTGGCCACTCAGTTATTTTCAATCTGTCCCTGGGATTGCCGCTGGGCTTATGACAAAATCCCAGGAGCCCTCCTGCTCGGGACCTGGGGAGAATGGTAGCCCCATGCCCAGCTCCCAGCTGCTGTTTACAGGCAAGGCCCCACAGGCCTGGGGGCTTAGATCTTCAGGGGTCCATGGAGGGGACCATTGATCCCCAGGCTGCTGAATCTTGCTCCAGCATCCTTGAAGATACTAAAAATCTGATACTAAAAAGAGACAAAAGATAAAACACACTGAAGAAGCTGTGACTCGCATGGGCCATATGAGCTGGGGTGGGGGCCGAGCACCAGCAGCCAGAAGGCCTCTGCAGCCGGGGATCGTCTTTTCCAAGTACCTCCCGTGAGTCTGCAGAGCTCTCCAGCCCCTGCCGATAGCCCAGTTCCCATCCATCATGTGTTCAAACACTTGAAAGCAATGACAGTAGTTGGAGCTGTCAGCCTGGTGTTTTTCCCTAACCAGACAGTGTCCAGGCACCCATCCCCCCCCCCCGGCAGGGGAGGAGCCAGGTCAGAGCACTCTGGATGGGGGGAGCCTGAGGAGCTGGACCTGGGACAGGGAGAGGACCCTGGGAGGCTCTGATGTAAGGGGTAGAGGGCAGTAGCATCCCCTCCCCTGGGAGCTGAAGAGAGGAAGGCAGCAAGGGGCTACACAAAAAAGAAAAAGAACAGGACAGATGTACAGGGGGAGTGAGGGAGAAAGAAGAGGGAGGGGGAGGAGAGGACTCCACCTCCAGGGCTGCGCTGGCAAAGGCAGCTGGAGGGAAAAGTGCGCAAATACAGGAGGAACGGAAAGGTGGGAGCTCTCTGAGGTTTGGCTATAATTTTCAGGTGCAAATGATCTCTCATCAAAACAACCACGACAGAGAAGCTGCCACCAACCTCTCCATCTGGGGAATGGGCCAGGGAGGTCTCAGGAGGGAAGACGTCTCCATGGAGACTGAGAACCCACACAGGGTCGTGGAGCTTTCAGAGTCAGGAGGCACCTCTCGTGAATGAGAAAGCTGAGGCCTGGGGCCATTATCGTGTCGTTAAAGTGATCTGCCTCAAATAGTCCAGCCTGAATTCAAGCCCTGAGTTCAAACCACCACGCTATAATAAGACAGTTCAAAAATATGATAAAGATATATCAAATATACCTAAAACTAATGTAATGTTGTATGTCAATTATACCTCAATAATTAAAAAAGGTGTATGTAGATGGTGGACCGGCAGTCAGTGGTCTCTGCCCACAGCTTCCTGTACTCGCTGAAACCCACTAGGATGATGGCGTCTGCTGGTCTCTGGTCTCTAACAGATCCTAATTTTACAACCTGGTGTGCTTTAAATGATACGCTAATAAAGCAGGACTTACACACCCGAACAACCACCTCAAGTACCTTGAAAAGCTGCTCAGCTATGTTTAGCAACTGAATTCACATCTGGTAATTGCTTTCAGAGCAATCCATCCATTATCCATTCATTCTCGAATGCCTATGTGAGTCAGACTCTGGTATCGGCAGTTCAAAAAATAAATAAGACAGAACTCCCACTGTGTAATTGCTAAACACAATGACAGTTTTAAGCAAGGCACTGAAGGCAGGTCAGGGGAGCTGAAGGAGGGCCGGACTGCCGCTGTGTGCTGAGCTGGGAGGGTTCCTTGGCACCCTTCCCCTTTGCTTCCCTGAGCACACATCACTAATCGATTACAGCATTCTTTCCCAAGGAAGCAGGATCAAGTTCTGCATCTTTGTCAGCCTAGCTGAGAAGCTCATATTTTGTCACTGACTGGCCATCCCTGGGATCCTAGCCGAATCTGCCTATTTTCCAGAGGGAAGTGAAAGCCAGAGAGTTCAGCGGCAGGGTGTGATCTAGACCCCAGATCAGCTGACACAGGAGCTTGAGCAGCTCACGGAGACCCTCCTGGTAAGGGGTCACCAACCACCCACCGCAACCTCTATTTCACTCCTGGCCTTGGACCCACATATAAAATTACATTCCCAAGAGCAGCATTTGGATTTTATGAACTGCTATAGAAAACAATTCACTTTTCCTTCTGTTACCATTTTTTGTTATATAATACATTCTTTTCAGAAAAACTAGAACACACAACTAAGAAAAAAGAAAAAACTCAAGTTACCTATCATCTAACCACTGCTGTGACATTTACACTTTGTTGAATATCTTCCTGATAGATTTCCAGGCATTTTTCTCTCTGCTCGTACGTCTGAGTGGTGTGTAACTGCAGAGTAATACATTTATCCTGTATGTCTATGCATATGGGAGCTGATGTATACATATACGTATATATGGTCTCTACACACATGCACATATACACATATACATACAGACACGTACATATACATATATACACACATATAATCCTATTGCACACTTGTTTGTGAGTTTTCTTTTCCACTTACCAATATATTATGAATGTGCACCATTTCCCTCTGAATGTCTATGTTACTGCTGACATACACTCCTGTGACCCCCCTACTCTCCAACCAAGAGTGTTATGGGTATTGAACCCCTCCATTCAGGTGGGCTTCCTAGGCAGCAGGGGGCTGGGCCTGGGCCCACACAGAGTGCCAGAGGGCCGAAGATGGGGCGAGCCAAGGAATGGAGAGTTCCAGATAACAGAGTGCAGAGCAATGCCATGGCCTGTGTCCAGCAACCAGGAGAAAGAACTGGGGACCGGGAGCAGGGCCAGGCTGTGTGTGCTGGTCAGGAGCAAGGGCACCTAGGCCTCCAACCTGGCCTCTGTCCCCTGCCTTCAACCGGGACGCCGTCCAGCAGAGCAAGGCTACCAGATGGCGGGGAAAAGGTGGCACAGGAGAGCGCAGAGTTTTGTGGAAGAGCTGATTCTCGTAGCAGTCTGCAGAACGGAAAGCCCTGGAGAAGCCATCACCCAGGACTTGACTGAACAAACTGACTTGCTAGAGGAGTCCTATTGCAAATCAAGAAATTCAGGGGTAAAAAAATAAGTAAATAAAAATCAAAAAATTTTTAAAATCTAGTTAAATTTCTATATATTTAAAAACTAGGAAAAAAGAAAAACATAATTAGAATATTGAACTCCCACTGTCTAGAAATCCACATGGGCCCAGCCCATGATCCTGGGGACGGGGGTGCCCACCTGGGCTGGGCGGTGTGAATGGGGTTTGAGAGGCTGATGGGCACCTGGCACACGGTGGCCATCAGTCCATTTCCACTCTCTCTCCCTCTCTTCCTTCCCTCGACTCGCTAAAGAACATGAAACTGAACATTTCTTGAGAACAGAGACCTCATTTCCAGGCTCCCCAGTAAGACCCTGCACTACAGTGGCTCCACTCTAAATATACTGAGTCAGGGGGAGCCAAAGGAAGAATGATGATGCCAGACAAGACCCTTGCCTGGGACTTATTATGATAGGCCGAGGTTTCAGACAAGCTCAGAGCAAAAAGACCTTGGAATTCAGCCACAGTCCCTGGCCACGCTGGAGAGGGGGGCCTGCGAGGGTCATTCTCAAAGACAAGGAGTAGAGACCATCAAAGACACTGCAGATCGGTAGGATCTGGGATGGGGAGAAAAAAAAAATCTCCCCTCTAAAACAGCCTCAAGGAACGCACATGTAAGCGCTTTCCAGAAAAATGTTAGAACAGAAGAGGCTGACGAAGTACTGTCTAGGATGTGAAGCTTTACCAAGAAACCACCTCTCTGCTCTCCTGCTGCCGCGGGCTGTGTTATGACTCAGTGTTTGCTCCTCACGTCTCCCTCCACACCTCTGAGAACACAGAAGGGCTTTCGCCTATTCACAGGGCGAGCCCGTGGGGGTGTTGGCACTGCAGCAAGGGAGGCGCTGGAGGAAGGAGAAAAAAAAGGAAGAGCTGGTCCTGAACGGAGGTGAGGTCCGATTCGGAACATTCTGCTCGTTCTTCTCATCTGCGCACTGGCTGAGCGAGCTGGCGCGTGTGTCTGGGCTAAGAAGTGACCTCACCACCCGGGAAGTGTCAGATGGAAGGAGTGGGAACCGGGTTGGGGCATTTGCCTTTGGACTTAAGTGAAGGCTAGGAAGCAGGAATGAGAGATGTTCCCGGCACAAAAAATCGAAAAGCTAAAGGGTCAGGAGTAAGCACAGACCACTCAGGTTAAGGGCTCCGTTCCATAAAACTCCTGCCCACTCAGATGCCAATCACAGGTGGGCCGTCCCCAGGTCACCCGCGCTTCTGTCTGATGCCGCTACCAGTTGGGGGCTCCCACGACCCTCTCCCCAGACTTGATAATTTGCTGTAACAGTTCCTAGAACCCAGTGAAACAGTTTTACATCCTATTACGGGTTTATTATGAAGGATATTATAAAGGATCTGAAGGAACAGCTGGGTGAGGAGGTACACAGGCAGAGGGTCTGCAAGGGTCCTGAACGCAGGCGCTTTTGTCCCGGCACCTGGATGTGCTCACCCACCCGGAAGCTCTCCAAACTTCTTTGTTCAGGGTTTTTATGGAGGTTCCATTACATAGACATAGGTTATCAAATCCTCGACCCTTGGTGATTAATTCTGTCCCCAGTCCCTCTGCCCTCCCTGGAGGTTGGGGATGGGCTGAAAGTTCCAACCCTCTAATCACAGGGTTCCTTCCTCGAGCAACCAGCCCCAGTCCTGAAGCCAGGCAGCCACCCACCAGGAGTCACTTCATTAGTGTAGATTCAGGTATGGGGTGTATTGTGAATCACAAAAGATGCTGGTCTTACCCCTATCACCCAGGGAATTCTAACCGTTTATGGAACTCTTCGTGCTAGGAACAAGGGATGGGGACTCGATTTATATTTCTTATTATATCACAATACCACAGCGTTTGAGGACTCAGCCCTGGTCCCAGGCACCCAGTTGGCAATTACAGGTAAAGAGCGGGTAAGGAATGGAGGAGACTCGCTCCATCCAGAACCTTCCTTCTGGAGCTCGGCTGGGGTGGTGCCTGATCAGCCAGCCCCCTGCTCTGGCCTCCCAAGGGGCCCACCTACTCCTTCACCAGGCTTTCCTCCCCGCCACCCTCAACCCACCCCAACATCAGAGAGAGCTGGTCTCTGATCAGCCTCATGGGTCTCTTACCTACTGGAGGCCTGGCACTCTGCTGGTTGCAGGGCTCCCCACAGGGACCAACAGCATCTTTGCACTTCGTTTGGCTGCTGGAGACCCTGGGCTCCCCTCTGACTGAGCTTAGATGTCTGGGCTGCCCTGGTGGGTGCACAGCGGCCACCTGGGTGGTTCCTCTGATGTTAACCTTCTACAGGGCAGCCAAGGAGAGGGCGAGCTGAAGGAGGACCCAGCCTGCAGGCCTTCTTTTAGGACTCCAACATTTTTCTGTTCCTGCAATTTAAGAAGGAAAGAGCCAGCCGGTCCCTCCTGGTAATAAACGCCTCTGTGTATTTGAAGACAGTAGTTAAGTCATTCTTGAGTTTTCTCATATCCAAACTAAACAATCTCGGCCCCTGTAACCTTTCTTGGCAAGTTTTAAGGCCCATATGCAGAGAAAAAGCAAAGCAAAGCAAAACCATCTGATGGGAAAGGCCTCCCCTCTCCAACCCAGACTCTGCCTTCTGAAATTTGGTCTGTGCTCCGGTCTTTAATTACACGTACATTCAGTAGCTTCAAGTGTCTGAGCCAGTGTGAGACCAGGTGCTGGTCATCACCCCCTACCCCACCCGAACCCCCGACACACACACAACCGAGTGTTTGGCTGCAGGTCTTGGAGTTAGCGCCTGGCTGAGGTCCCCATTTCTTCCGTGTTCAGATGCACTGGGGCCGGTGAATAGGTACATGGGGGAGTGACCTGGGAGCCTAGTCTGCTGAAACTTCCTATCTCGGGTCCCCTGGGGGTGGGATGGGCCCCCAAGAGCCTGTGGAGAGCCAGGGAGCCTGCTGAGAAGGCTGCCCTCTGACCCGGCAGAAGCCGGCAAGACCGGTTTCCCCAGTAGTCTTGGAGCTGGTAACCTTACCCAGCCTGCTCTCCCCAGGCTTCCTGCTGATTCTAAATCGGAGAGAGGTTGTCTGTGCTGAGTGGCGGTCCTCTGATCACATTCAAATGCCTTCCCCTGGTGATTTCTTTTACCATGTATTCACTGCGGGGTCTTGGGAGACCCTTGGTTACTGTGTTCTGTTCTTTGGTTTTGCTGGCCAGGGGCAGCCCTGCCATGAGCCGGTTGTCCTTTTGGTCTCCAGGACCTCTTCTGCCCCAGTGTTCAGGATAAGGGAGTCACGTTACAAGCTTATGCCACCACTTAAGCAAATTCAACACATTTTTAAAGTAAACACAAAGTTATGTGGACAGTTGCCTTTGTCATTATACCCAGGAGTGGATCCTGGGTGGAGGGTAACTTGCATCCCTCTGTCCGTCTGTGCCGTCCTTCCTGCTTGCTGCTCTGGCTGGAGCCTTTGCAGTCTGGCCTCTAAGTAGAAGTCTTCAATCGGGGCTCAACCAGAGAAAGCACCTTTCCCAGGCTTGAGGAACACGCTGGGCTGTGTAGACTTTTTAACAGCAATGGAGCCAATCTCCAATGAGATGCTTCTGTTAAGGTTTTCAGAAGTTTTGACTACATGAAAAATATGCCTTTGGGTGACTTTAGAACTCTCCCCTAGATCGAGGTGCCTCCACTGCGTGGCCAGCCCCATGGTTTGGTTCCAGCTGCGGGACCTGAAGTACAGGCAGTTCCACATCACCCTCCTCACTCTTGTATCCCCAGCACCCAGGACTCTGCCTGGCACCTACAGGCCCTTAAGTGTTTTCTGACTTGGTTGAATAGTTGAATTAACTGATTAGGGGCACAAAGGCCCACAGATTTATGGAATGCCTACTGTGTACACTGCACTATGGCTGGTAGGGGACAGGGATTCAAAGAGGCAAAGTCACAGATTTTTCCCCCCAAATATTTATAAAGCCACCAGGAAGACAAGCCATAGACAGATCAAATGCAAATAAAATATAAAATGGTGTACCCCCACCACACCAAAGATGTGTTCCCAGAAGCAAAGGACATGTTCTCTCACCAAACTCCTGTTTTCTAAAGCATATTTCTTAAAGTACATTCTTTGGGATGTCAGTTTCTTAAGGGTGTTAATGTGAGAAAAAGAACGTGATGGTCAGATGAACTCAGGACCACGTTAGGCAGATTTCTTTAGCATAGGATTTCTTGAAAACTTTTTTTTCTAAGCTTTGTTTGAGATAGAATTTATATATAATAAAATTGACCCATTTTAAGTGTCCAGTTCAACAGCTTTTAGTATAGTTACAGCTGTGCAGCCATCAACATGGTAACTGCAGAACATTTTCATCACCCCGAAATGAAACCTTGTGACCATTTGTAATCACTTCCCACCCCCTTCCCTCCCACCTAGGCAACCACCAGTCTACTTTCTGTCTCTATAGATTTGCCTACTTTTACCATTTCATATAGATGGAATCATACTACATGTGGCCTTATATGACTGCCTTTCAAGATAGTGTTTTCAAGGTTCATCCATGTTGTAGCATTTATCAGTCCGTCATTCCTTTTTATTGAGGAATGGTATTCCTTTGTATGGCTATGTTACATTTCGTTTACCCAGTCATCACTTGGTAGCCATTTCATGAGCGAGTTTTATGTGAACCAGTTTTCAGTTTTCTTGGGTATATACCTTGAGTGGAATTACTGGGTCATTTGGTAGCTTTATATTTAATTTTGAGGAACCACCCAACTATTCTCCAAATCATTCTACATTCCCACCAGCAATGGAGGTGGGTTCCAATTTCCCCACATCTTTACCAATGCATGTGATTGTCCATCTTTCTTACTCTAGCAATCCTAGTGGGTGTGAAGTAGGGTTTCCCTAAGAACTAATGATGTGGAGCATCCTTTTCTAGGCTTTGGAATCATTGATACGTGGATTCCTTTGTGAATCTTCCAAAGGGGACACAGTTCCTAATGCACTGGACCATGGACCATCTTTGCAGAGGGCGGCTCCTGTACGAGCCCTCGCTCCAAAGCTGAGACGCATGCGTCCAAAGGTGCTGTGCCCGGCAATGTGAGTTTGGTGAATACCTTTAGGTGATTACGTTTACAAGTTTATCTCAAAGTAAAGAAATCTTAACTCTCTGCGGCTCTCTGCTGTTTCATATGGAACTTTATCAGGGATAACTTCGACTAAAACAAAAAGGGAAATGGAGATAAAAATCTCTTCCCCTGAAAAACTGTAAAAATTTTGCTGTTTGACGGGGAGAGTTGCGGAAGTTGGCCCCAGGGTGTTCCTTCTTGTGGTTAGCGGTGGCCGGCTCTACAGGATTGTCCTGATGCTTTCGCCTCTGAAATGGTTCAGGACCCGCTGGAGACGTGGTGCTGGGCATCTGGTTCACGGTGAGCTGTCTCAGTTTGACTGGGGACTCCAGGTTCACAGCGGTGGCTGCACAGTGGTAATGAGGCCCTCTGGTCCCAGCTCTGTCCCCACATGAGCAATGATGAGTTCCTGGGTGCCCTGGGCTTTATAAGCCAAATAGGCCATAGGCCAGAATTTCCCACATGTTGGCTAAGCAGTGCCCATCTGCTAGTCCTTTCATCATTCTGGTGTCTTCTTAGGAGTGATTTTTTTCCAGCAGGAGATTGAGCCCATCCTCCCCGGAGATAACCATGACCCCATCCAGTCCTGCCAATCATCCTGTGATTATAGGCTTTGGGTCTCCTCCAGGGGCCTTCCTGAAGCCCAGCATGGCCTCCAGACCTACCAACCCTCCTTTCCCCCCCCATTTACCTGCCCCACAAGCCAGTCTTGGCCTCTCATCTGAGCCCCATGAGAAGTCCTTTGCCAGAGGCTGAAGTTTTTTCCTCAATATAATTCCAATGTGTCCCCTCCTTCAACACCCACAACCATGATTGGGGATGATGATGATTTTTTTTTTTTTTTTAGTAGAGATACAGGGATAAAAAGGGGGACGTTTGGGTCTCCTGAATTTTATAGCCCCCCCTTGGCTGCACCTACAGGTCACTGGTTTTCATGAGCCACTGTGTTGCTGTCATCCTGTGTGTGAAGGCGATGACACCTGTTTCCTTGGTGCTTTTTATCAGTCACTTTTCATAACTCCCTCTAAAGAATTAGCATAACTGGTCACGCTGGGTGATCCAGGCCGCCCTCCCTGACTCATTCTCCTGAGTCAGAGTCCACACCCCCCACCTCCTTCTCATCTGTGTCAGAGAAGGAAAGGACCTCAAAATTTCCTCTCAGTCCAGCCTCACTGCCGTAAGGGGCACAAGGCACTCCGGGTTATGGGGATAGGCACATTGGAGCAGGCCAGTAACCTCTCAAGCCCTGTATTCTCTCATAAAGCTTATCATAAAGCGACAGTAATCAGTGGGACTGGTGTCAAGATAGACATATAGATCAATGGGACAGAATTGGGACAGAAACAGACCCACACTTACGTGGTGGATTCTTCTCTGACAAAGGCACACCAAGGAAATTCAGTGTAGAAAATAAAATGTTCAACAAATGGTGCTAGAAAAATTAAGCAGCCATATGCAAAAAGAAGAAAAAGAATTAGAGAAGAAGATCATAGACATAAACGTAAGAGCTAAAACTATAAATCTCCTAGAAGACAACATACAAGAAAACCTCAGTGACCTTCATATTGGTGCTGATTTGTTAAAATTCAACAGATAAAGCACAAATCATAAAAGAAATAATCTATTGACTGGATCTTAGCAAAATAAAAAATAAACTTTTGCTCCTCAAAGGACACTTATGAAAATGGAAAAGAAAGCCACAGACTGAGAGAAAATATTTGTAGAACCTATAGACAACAAAGGATTTGTACTAAAATTCATAAGTTATTTATAAGAAAACAAACAATGTAATTTTTTTTTAATGGGCAAAAGATCTGAACAGATACTTCACCAAAGAATGTATAGGGCTGGAAAATAAGCACATGAAAAGAGGTTCAACTTTGTTAGTCATTAGGGAAATGCAAATTACAACCACAATGAGATACCACTAACCCACTTGAGTGGATAAAATGAAAAAGACTGACCATACCAAATGTTTGCAAGGGCGTCAAGAAGCTGGAACACTCATTCGCTGCTGGTGGGAATGGAAAATAGTATGACTACTTTGAAGAGCATTTTGTCAGTTTTTTTCAGAAGTTAAAAATATATCTACCCTATGACTCAGCTATCCCACCCCTGGTTCTTTACATTACACACCCCCCCCCCAAGAAAGTATATATTCACACAAAGATTTGTACCCAAATGTTCATAATAGCTGTATTTGAAATTTGTATCTTGTAGGCTGAAATTTGAAATTAATTAAAAAGAACTATTAATGCACACAAAAGCATGATTAAATCTCAAAATAATTATGCTGAATAAGAGAAGAAAGGCAAAAAAGAGTACTATGATTCCAATTGTATAACATTATAGAAATGCATCTAACCTATAGTAACAGAAAGCAGACTGGTCGCTGCCTCTTGGGGCAAGGGGTGGGAAAACTGGAGGAAATACAAAGTGGCGGAAGGAGACTTTTGGAAGGGATTGGGTATGCTCATTGTCTTAATTGTGATGACAGTTTTAGAGATGTATAAATATGTCAAAACTCCTCAAATATACACTTTAATTATATACAGCTAATTAAGTAGCAATTATACATTCATAAAAAGAGGCTCTTATCTTCTGGAGATAGACACTGAGTGTTTTACAAACAAAGTTATCTAAGTACTGAAATTCGCTTCAAGATAATATGGGAATGGGGTGTGAAGTGGGTGGTGACATAAATACAAGGGTGACGTGGCGTGGAAGATGAGCCACCAATGGACAAATGGGAGACTATGATTGAAATACTACGTTAAAAAAAATGCCCACTAGAAAATGTGACTTTAACCCTAAGAATGTGGCACAATGTATTGCCACATTTCTTTCTTTGGCTTTCTTTCTTTCTTTGGTTAAAAACCTCATTAGGTTTTATTTAGTTCAATAAAAATGTGTATGGGTGACATAGTCCAAACAAATTGGTTAAAACTGATGTTTAACAATTAAGAATTAATCAATGCAGGTCTTTTGGCAGACTGGATTTTGTCCAAGAAGAGACACGTGGCTGGAGTTGGGGAGGGGATCTTTAACTGGGCAGGCTTGAGATTGCCACAGGGAGGCCCTTGGGTAACAATTTATAGGTGGATACAGTGCATGGGCCTCCAAGTAGTGAAATAATTGAGAAATATGGATAAGGAATTAGACGTTCGAACCCTGAAGTCCTCCTTGGTACCCAGCTCCCCAAGAGAAGCATCATTCTCCCTACCCCCACATCCCTGCAGGATCGGTATGCAGCCCATGGTAGATGGAAAATTCCAAACCTGCTAACAATTAGGAGAGTGCCCCTCTAATGAAAGGGCCTGTCCATGAAATTTTCTTGAATGCCTGGTAAATTCTTCCACATTAAACCCTCAGAGGATTTTACTGTCTGTGAGGGTTTGAGAACTTACAGCTGAGTAGAGGCATCTTGTAGGGCTTTGTGCTGCTTGGTGTGTGTTCAGAGGGGTGAGTGGAGACACAGGCACGTTACTGCAGAGGGGTCAGATTCTGTGAAAGGAGCTGAAGAAAGCTGGTCAGAAAAGGTACATGGGTCACTTGACTCTACTTAAACCCACAGAAGTTTGTTTGTGTGGACCAGGCACATTCTTGAGGTGATTTGATACGTGCCAATATAATTTTAAATTTAAATTTTATTTTATACGATATTTGAAAAGAATGCAATTTGATGATGCCTGCAAAAATTGTAGAGGAAGGACCTTTGAAAATCTATCCTCTTTAACAGCAATGATTAAACTTTTATCAGTTACAGACTCAACTTTTTTAGAACTCCGGAAATTAACCACATGCCGGTAGCCCCATTCAGGGAATATTTACACAAGCGACACAGTTGAATTTCACTAAGAACGGTGAGTTTTGTGGCATTTTAACTTGTCCCATGACCATCACTCTGTCTCCAGCTCCCTGGTAGCCATGAAAACCAACAGCTTCCATCATGAAGAAAACCAGTCTGGTGGTTCTCTAGAAGACTTCTCTTGTTTAATCTAATTTTGAATTTGCCCAATGGGAAAAAAGCCATTTCCTCTAGTGCATTTGTTAAAAACATTTAGAGGTAATTGTTCAACTTTATGGACCCTTGAGACCATGGATAACAGTTGGGGCAAACAATAGGCCAACCAAAATGCTTAAAGTAAAAACTATGGGATAGAAACAGGATGAAAAGCTCTGACATATTCTGGGGAATCCAAGAGGGCCATCAGACCTTTGAGGAAATTTCTATCCTACCATTAGCTGACCATTAACCTAAGCAAGCAGGGACTTCAGTAGCTACATGGGACAAAGACCTAAAGGAAAGTAGGAGAAAAGTGGCTCACTTAAGAGAAAATATCAATAATGAAATAGAAATCAATAAAAAAAAAAAGTATCTAATAGAAATTATGGAATTGAAAAGTATAGTAACTGGAAATTCACTAAAAGAGTTTAACAACGAATTTGATCAGGTGGAAGAAAGATTCAGCAAACTGCAGAGAGGTCAACTGAGATTACCCAGACTGGGAAATGGAAAGCAAAAACAACAAAGAAGTATGAACAGAACCTCAGAGACCTGTGGGACACCATCAAGTACACCAACATCTGCATAACGGGGAGTTCCAGAAGGAGCAGAGAGAGAGAAAGTGGCAGGAAAAGCAGTTGAAGAAATAGTGTCTGTAAACACCTCAAATTTTATGAAAAACATTAAACTATATGCATGTCCAGGAAGCTCCAGGGATTCCAAGGAGGACACACTAAAAAACACCCACACCTGGACACGTCATTATCAAAGTCTCAAAAGTCAACGACAAAGGGAGAAAGAATCTTAACAGAAGCAAGAGAGAAGTGACTTATCACATACAAGAGTCCTTGATAAGATTAAGAGCTGGTTTCTTTTCAGGAACCATGGAAACCAGGAGGTGGTGGAATGATATATTAAAAATGCTGCAAGAAAAAGACAATCCACCAAAAAGTCTACATCCAGCAAAACAGTCATTAAAAAATGAAGAAGAAAGTAAGGCATTCCCAAATAAAAACTGAAAGAAAGTGTCACTAACTGACCTGTCCTATAGGAAATAATGAAGAGTCTTTCAGGCTGAAATTAAAAAAAAAAAAACAAAAAACCTGACAGCAACTTGAATTCACACAAATAAAGACTACCAGTAAAGGTAACTACACAGATATTGTAAAATACAAATGTGCTTTATCTTTGTAATTCTTTTTTCTTCTCCTGTTAGATTTCAGACAACCACATAAAGCCATCTTTATAAACCTTTACGGATGGGCATACAAAATATAAAGATGTATTTTGTACAACGATACAGCACAAAAGAGGGGGGAGGGAAGTGAAGCGATGTAGGAGCAAAGGTTTGCATACTATTGAATCATTAAGTGTTGCTAAATTGTTATTAATACGAACTAGATTATATTATATATATTATACTACGTGTGTGTGGAGCGTAATCTAGTCATAAATTAAGGTGGTAATTGTAATCCCCAAAGGAATCACAAAAAAAATAATAACTGACATCATACTTAATGATGAAGGAGTAAAAGCTTTCTGCCTAAGATCAGGAATAAGAAAGAAATATTCACTCTCGCTTTTTCTATTCAACTTTGTACTGAAGGTTCTAACAGGGGATTTTAGGCAAGAAAAAGAAATAGAAGTCATCCAGGCTGGAAACGAAGTAAAACTATCTTCTGATCCTGTATATAGAAAATCCCAAGGAACACACTAAAAAAACTATTCAAATGAATAAATGAGTTTAGCAAGGTTGCCAGATACAAAATCAGTATTAAAAAATCAATTGAATTTCTATACACTGGTAAGGAACAATCCAAACCTCAAATTAAGAAAAAATTCCATTTATAATAGCATCATAAAGAATAAAATACTTAGGAATTAGTTTAATCAAAGAAGTACAAAAGTTTATACTCTGTAAACTGCAAAATGTTGTTGAAAAAAGTTTAAAAATTTCTAAATAAATGGAAAGACATTTCCTGTTTGTGGATTGTAAAACTTAGCATTGTTAAAATGGCCATGCTCTCCAAACTGATCTGCAGATTCAACACAGTGCCTACCAGAATGCAACCTCCTTTTAGGAGAAATCAATAAATTATCTCTAAAATTCATGTGGAAATGTAAGGAACCCAAGATAGCCAAATAGTCTTTAAAAGAAGAGCAGAGTTAAGTGATTCACACTGAACTGACTGGAAAGCTTCTACAAAGCTACTGTAATCAGGACTGCGTGGTTTTGGCGTAAGGATAGATACAAAGATCAGTGGAATAGAGCTGATAGTTTAGAGAAAAACCCATATATTTACAGTCCATTGATCTTCAAGAAGAGATCCAAGACAATTCAATGGGAAAAGGATGGTCTTTTCAACAAATGGAGCTGAGACAACTGGACATCCACAAGCAGAGAAAGAATGTAATTAGACTTCATCCTCCAGCCACACAAAAACTAGCTTCAAATGAATCAAAGACCTAATGTCACAGCTAAAACTATAAAGCTTTTAGAAGAAAACCTAAGCCTTTGCGACCTTGGGTTATGCAATGATTTCATCGTGTCAGAGACACAAGCATCGAAAGAAAAAATAGACACATTTTAGATCATAAAAACTAAAAACATGAACAGGAAAGTGAAATAACACTCACAGAACTGGAAAAATGCTTGCAAAGCATGTATCTGACAAGCCTAGTGTTCAGCATACATAAAAAATTATTACAACTCAACAGTAAAAAGATAAATACCTCAGTTTAAAAAAAAACTGGATAAGGGATCTGAATAGACACTTCTTTAAAGAAGATACATAAAGTTCATAAGCAAATGAGAAGATGTTCAACATCCTTAGTCATGAGATAAGCACAAGTCAAAACCACAATGAAATGTCACTTCACACCCACCAGGATGATTAAAATAAAAAAGGCAGATAAACCCAAGTGTTGTTGAGAATGTGAAGAAATTTAATCCCTCAACACACTGCTGGTGAGAATGTAAAATTAGCGTGGCCACTGTGGAAAAGAGTTTGGCAGGGCTTCAAAATGTTAAGCAGGGATTAATCGTGTGACCCAGTGCCTCCTCTTATGTGTGTAAGAGGACGGACAACAGGTCCACGCAAACACTTGCACGTGGATGCTCACAGCAGCATCATGGATGGTAATGTCCATCAGCTGATAAATGAGCAGACACGACAGCGCAGTATTATTCAGCTATCGGAGGCAATGAAGTCCGAACGCATGCTAAAACGTGGGTGAACCTTGAAAACGCCGTGCTCCGTGAAAGAAGCCGATCTCCAAAGTCTACATAATTTATGGCTCCATTTATGCGAAATGCCTAAAGACAGAAGGCAGATTAACGGCTGTCAGGAGCTGAAGGAGGAGGAAGGGGGAGTGACTCCTAATGGGGACTGGGTTTCTTTGGGGGGTTATGCAAATGCTCCAGAATTAGATAGTGGCGATGGTTGCACAACCTGGTGAATATACTAAAAGCCACAGAACTGTACATTTCAAAGGGGTGAATGTTACGGTATATAAATTATATCTCAATTTTCTAAAGAAGGTATTGCAGTCTAATGGTTCAAAATTCAAAAGACACAAGCATCAGCAATGAAAAGTCTTTCTCCTCTGAGAGCGGCTCCCCATCGCGCCCGCAGCACTGAGGATACACGTTCATCGGGGAATCAGTTTTCTATTGTTCATGATGTTGCTCCAGGCACATATTTTCCCCTTTTTTATACTATACACACTGCTTACACACTGCTTGGCGTTTTGCTTTTCTCTTAGGCATCTATCTTTGGTTACCATCTACATTTATACCATATTTACTATAATAATATAATTATAATTACATTTATGTTAGACATTCAGGGACAACCCACTGCAGATGGCTGTGACCTTCAGATTAATCTGGGATAGCCATCGATGAGAAATACGGAGTGGTGACATTTGACTTGTGCTGTATCTCGTCATCAGTAAAAGGTCTTTATCAAGCCCAATCCAGATCAGGGAGCTTGAATTAAACTGGGTCTCATGCAGGCTCAGGGGATCTGAGTCTTGGCCAGGACACCCCAGTGTTTGGGATTTTGTTTTTTAGCAGAGTTTGAGGTTATATAACTTTTGGTGAAAATGTGAAATTTTGGTGCTGGAGACTGACTAGCGAACTGCTTCACTGAGTTTGATAGGTAAAGAGACTGATCCACCTGCCTCGGGCCATAGTAATCAAAGTGGAAACAGGCAGCCAAAACCCACCCTCAGCAGCATCCTCCTGGGGTGTGTTGTTAGCTGGCCCTGCACAGGTGCCCCCAGACCTCTCAGCTTATGACAGTCAGAGCAGCAAGTACCAGCACAAAGTTCCCTGCTGCTTTCACTGGGATCAGACTGCTAATATTGTACTGGACCCCTTAACATCTTTAAGAATTGAGGACTCCAGTCTTTTTGTTCATTTGTTCATTGGTACAATAGGAATTTCTATAGAAAAAAAAAAACACACACTGACAAGTGAGCTCCAGGGGGTTCACCTGTCCTCTCTCAAGTTGTGCTGCTGTTGGTCCTGTAGGTGTTTCTATAGGGAGGGTCCCCAAATGTCTCGTTGTTTGGTTTTGACATTAGTAGGACATGTACCCTGAGTAGTTTTCTCATCGAACTCCCCAGTCATTTCGCAGGGATGGTCCCCCTAAGCCGTGATACCATGGTAGCAGGCACGCATGCAGGTTGCTCTTCCAAGCAGAGTGGATTAAGCCCCACAGAGAGCAATGCAGGAGCTCCTCCCGGCATTGGACCAGGGGCCTGTGGGAGGGGGCAGGTCAAAGATGCCCGGGGATTTTAATGCTGGAGAGGCTGAATCCAGAAGGAGGCACTGAATACTAATAGAACCCACCCCACAGCTTTGTGGAGAGGATTAATTGAAAGAATGCAGCCATGCACCCAACGTGCTTAGAACAGTTGCTGCTCAAGAAATGTTGGCCTTACCAAGGAGAGGGTGGAGCCAAACAGCTGTTTGCCAAAGAGAAGGCCCATCGAGGAAACTCTGCTGCAGAAACCACAGAGGCCATCTGGCCTTGGATTAATGGCTTGATGAGGGCCTGGGGCAACGACTGTTGGGGATGAGATAAGGAATTCACTGGGAAGAAACCAACAATTCGGCAGTGGCAAGAAGGGCCCACTTGAGGTTAGAGAATCACAGTGGCGTGAACACGACTTATTGGCAAATAATTCTCAGAACTCTAGTGTTCTCACCCATAATTATATGACCCAACTCATAAGATCATTGCAGTAATACCTGTAAATTCCCAGCCCTTTGCCTGACACAAAATGAGCACGCGGTCAATGGTGGTGGTGGTGGAAGATTCTATGAGACTCCCTGTAGGGCAGACTCACATTTGTTTGACAGGTGTTTTGATGAGCTCACTTGAGTAAAGGTTAGGGCTGGGCATGTAGGCTTCAGAGGGACAGAGAAGCTGCTCTGTGTAAGAGAGTAGGGACTCAGTTTTCCTGGGTGAGGATGACGATTCAAGAAAGAGGAGAGTCAAGGATGAGATCTCAAAAGAGGAAGAACTTTGGGAAAGAAGAAATGTATTCAATGGGGAATTTGGGGGGTGTGCTTTGAATTATATGAGCTTAATCTCTTCCTTGGACCCCTCAACATCATCAGTCAAGTCTATGCTTCTCACTAAGACTTTTGGAAAAGTGGAGTCTTTTGGGTTATCTCGAAGACAGTTTGAGTTCTGTGTTGAGTTAGGCATGGAATGAAAAACAGACTGACCCCGTGGATGCAGGATCCGGCAGACAGGGAACTGCTGACATCTGGGACACACTGTTAATGCTGTGATCACGTGGATCTGCGATCCGCCATGGTTAGGGAGATGAGGGAGGGAGATACCCAGTGACTGTACATTCCTTGAACAAATCCCAAAGGGAATCCTATCAGGAGGAAGAAAGATGGTTAAAACCTCAGAGGAAGCAAGAGGATCATGGAGGTCCAGGTTAAGCCAGTGGAGGGGTCTTGAGCCAAACAGCAGCAGACAGCCCCTCCCACCCTGGGCGGAGGTGATGTGCCTGAGAACCTTGGTCTTGGGTCGGGAGTGGACAACCTTAGACTTGGGTCAGGAGGCACCACAGGTCTGCAGTTTCACTTCTGGTTCTTGTGCTGGTCTTGCAAAGGGGCCACATTTCTTAAGTCCTAGTAGCTGACATATTCCTTGTGCTCCAACGACATAAGGTGAGCGGACTCTCATGTCTGAAGAATCAATTAGAGGAACATAAACGGTTTAAGAAGAGGAGAACAGGGGAAGAGGAGCTGGCGAGGCCTGATTATTCAGGCTTATGGTCCAGGACAGGAAGTATTTATTGAGTGCCTACTGTGTACTTAGCACTAGACCCCGGTTTCCATATTGGAAACACAGGATTCCTTTCATCCAATCCACAAACATGCTGTAAGTGCCTACTGCACATAGTTTTAGGTTCCACACACTGAAAACTGTCTAAGATGCCTGGGATAGAACTTTCCTCCTTCTCCTTACCTCCCTGCCATTGTCCTTAGTATTAGAGCCTGTTCATAATTCCCTCAACATTAATTTTACTGAAGAGGCATTTGGTTTAGCCAAAAACAACATCAAACTGCATGTACTTCGGTCAGTCTGAGAGTGGAAAATCAAAACACGACCGTTGGTTATGATTCATTGTGTCTCCCCATCCTCGCCCCACTGGCCCATGACGAAGAGAATCTGGTTGGTAGCTGTTTCTTCCCAGCGGTCCCCTGACTTCACAACCTGAACTGTACCCAGTAACGTTGATAGGATGATTCTAAATTATATCATCTTTGATGTTGTTTTGTCGAGGAGGTTATGAGATCTCTGACCCTAGACTTGACTTTTCATATGGAAAGAGAAAGTTGGGCTCTTTGTAAAAGGCCTTAAAGGATGCCTGGAGCCACGGATGAAATTTTCACATGTGAGCTTACTAAAATGGCAGGACCTCTCTCTCTGTGCCTTACTGCACAGAGTATCTTTATACTTTTTAAGAGTTAAATTGAAGACTAAATCTACACATGCTTTTACTTTTTTGTTAAAGATAAATGTTGCGCTTTTATGTATGGATATCTTGTATTTAGACAGACCCACTTACATTTTTTTGTTCTCCAGTTGGTGTTTCCTGCTTCCGGGGATACAGAATGGCTGTGATGGTGAATTTTATGTGTCATGTTGACTGGCCTGAAGGAGGCCAAGATCGCCAGAAAAGCGATACCTCTGGGTGTGTCTGTGAAGGCGTCTCTGGAAGAGATCAGCACTTGAGGGGGGCAGACTGAGGGCTTCTTCCAATCTGTTAAGGGCCTAAATGAAATAAAAAGGCTGAGGATGGGTGAATTCATGCTCTCTGCTTGAGCTGAGACGTCCGCCTTCTACCCTTGGACATCACTGCTCCTAGTTCTCGGGCTTTCAGACTCAGACCAGGGCTCAGAGCATCATCCCGTCTCCCGCGTTCTCAGGCCTTTGGACTCGGACTGAGATACACCCCCGGCTTTCCTGGTTCCCTGGCTTGTAGATGGCACATGGTGGACCTTCTTGGCCTCCAGAACCACGTGAACCCATTCTTAGTAACAGCGCCCTCTTACATATATATCTGTATACACACCCTACTGGTTCTGTTTCTCTGGAGAACCCTGCTGCCTACAGCGGCTCCTTCAGAAAAGGCACCATCAAAGCCCATTCTCCTCACAGGGGTCTTTTCTGCCCTCAGGAGCTTGGAGGCAGTCTGGCCTTCATGGGACAGAGCGGAGAGAGGATCTCATGCTAAGAACACTTACCTGGTCCCATGGGACTCTCGTGCTAAGCAATATGCCTGATTCTCAGGCTGATTTTTCTAGAACCCAGCAAGGGAGGTACGGTACCCAGCCCTGTTCCGACTGGGGCTTTCGGCTCCTCTCTGGTAGGTGGTCACAGGCCCGGGGTCAGAAAGGAGGAACCTTGAGAGGTTCAGGACAGTCCCTGCAGACTGGCCACCAGGAGCAGGAGGAGCAGTCTGGGTCCTGTTTGTCTGCATTATCGAACCAGAAAAGACATGCCAGGCCTTACGGCAGGGCTGACAGCACAGGCGGGAAGGATGGGGTCCACGGGGTGTTAAAGTCCCGTGACTGAAAACAGCCCCAGGGATTTTTGCAGCTTGAGTCACAACGTGTACAATGCTAAGTTCAGTGCAAGGTCAGCAGAAGGTCAGCACAAGGCTCTCGATCGTCTTCCTGTGACTTAGGTGTGGCTGGAGACTCGGTGGCCAAGGGTGAGTCACAGGTAACGTGGCCAACCATCCTAGTTTGCCCGGGACACAGAGGTTTCGCAGGACTTTGGATTTAAAGCCAGGAAAGGAAGCCAGCTTGAGTGGGTCACCCTAGGACAGACATGAAGGACGTAATTACATTCGAGGCTCAAGCCAAAGTTCCAAATCGTCAGGTAAAGGCCATGTTCTCACCAGGAGCACCCTCCGAGTGAGAACCGGCTCTTTCTAATTCTGCCTGTTTCCTTCCAGATCCAGGGTCCATCCCTCCCCACGGCTGGGCCCTGGCTCTGAGCCCCATGGTGGCCTCTGTTCCATCCTCCAGAGGTAGATCCGAAAGGAGATGCTAGAGAGGACAGTCTGGTGTCCGCTGGCTGCCCCGGGGAGGACACCAGCCCTGCCTGCACTGTGTTTCCATTCACCGTATTGTGTTTGCAAACAACAACAAAAAAGAAGGCCCAGAAGTGCAGGACAACACCTGACTCTCAAAGAGAATAAACCCCAAGTGCATCTTTTTAAAAATGACAACCCTGAAAGGGTTTACAATTTTAGCAAACTGGAATGAAGAAACTGACCTTTAACACAGTAAGCAACACACGTTCTTTTCCTCAAGTGTTTTCCTTTGTGAAAGCATCCTGCCTCTCATGTCCATCACGGGCTGCGGTGTGCGTGTTTAATACCTTCCACATGCAGTGTGGGTCCAGCAGGAATAGCGTTACAGCAGAGAAACAGCAGCTGCCGCCACCAAACCAACAAAAATCATGGGAAAGACAACTTCTTAATTTCGTAAGATGTCATGGATTGTCACATACCTGGGCCACGGTATGTGAAAATCCTTTGGCTTGGGTTTGAATCTTGACTCACTCAGGCATGTTATGTAACCTTCTAAGCCTCAGTTTCCTCATCTGTAAAATGGCATCCTTATCCCATACCGGCAGTTAGCCTGGGGCCTCGTATACAGCAAGTGCCCAGCCTCTATCACAAGTCATCCTTCCTGTGAGGCACCTTCTTGCATCCCACAGACGGGTCCCTTGTGACTGCAAAGGCAGCTCTGTAAATCGTGGCATCTCAGGAGAGCCAGGCGCCCTCAGGAACTCACCTGGTGCGACCCTTTCGCAGGTGAGGACATAGACATCCCAAGAAAAGCTGCGATCTGCTCTGGGCCATGTGTCAGGAAACTGGAGTGAGCTCTCTGGACTCCTTGCCCAGTGCTCTTTCTTCTGCTGGAAACAGAAACACAGCCAAAAGGAAACCTGAGGGGGCTTTTTGTTTTTATTACTGTTCCTTCGTTTGTTTTGTTCTGCTGGTTCCATTTTGTCCTTTTATTTTCACTTGTGTGAAGTTTTTTGTTTGTTTGTTGAGTTTTTGTTTGTTTTAAAATGAGGTTTCCTCCGTGCAAGCACAGGATGTAGAAATCCGAGTCGGAATCAGAACCGTCTTCATTCTGGGGGGTGCCAGTACAAGAACATAGTCTGTGCTTTGGGGCTTTGTTTCCCTGCAGTGGAAGCTCAGTCTTGGTGTATCAGAGCTGTCGCCCTCCCTGGGGGTGTCCCTGAGCTGGGGTCCGCCCACATCATGGTGAGGGGTGCGTAGGTAGCAGCATCCTGCCTCCCACCCCAGGTCCTCTGGAGCCTCCCTCAGCGGCTCCTGTGCCCTCCCTGACCCTGACCCTTCTCCCAGGGAAGGTCCTGGAGCCCCGGGGAAGAGCAGCCTGAGGGGCCAGTTACCAGCAGCACCCTGCACCAGGGCGCCTGGGGAGAGAGAAGACCGCCGAGATGCCTTCGAACCTGGATGTCAGAAGAAAGCCAGCTGTGGCGAAAACATTTGGAGCAAAGGAAAACATGGATGCCAGGCCCCTCTCCCCCGAAGCAGGCTGCAGGCGGGGCTGGGGAAGCCATACTGTATTGGAGTTTGTAACCTTGCACAAGGACCCAGACCCAGAAGGTTCCTCAAAGGCCCTAGCATGTTTCCACCAAGGAGGCATCCACCTGGCCACGCACACCGCCCCTGACTCCCCTGTGTCGCAAGGGATGGGATTAGTGCAGTGAAAGTTTGGGTGGTGATGGAGAGATAGCTGGATGGGAAAGGGATAGAAAGGGGAGAGAGAGTGCTAGCAGGAGAGAAGGCTGTCTGGTTTCTCTGCCTGTAATATACGCGTACACACTCATGAGCCCATCATTTAAAGCTCCTTCAGTGGTTTCAGCTTGCTGTGGTCCTTTTTCCATCCCGGGTTGAGTTCTTTGAAGGTAAAGAGAGCTGTGTATCTGTGCGAACTTCACTCTGCCTTATCCATCTTAGACGATCAGTAAATAATACATAAATCAAAGAACGCTGGATACTCTGAAAATATCTTACTATTTTCAGGCAGGTTGGTTTGGGAAGAGTATGCATATGCTCCAGATTCTATGCATCTGGGAACCACAACATTTTAAATTTAAAATCAACTGTTATTAGAAACCAGTGAATGTCTGGTCAAGAAGGAAAAAGCAGAGAAGGGGGACAGTCGAAGCTCCCCCTTTCTCCCATTTCACTCCCCAGAGGGCGCTACTGTTAACTCTTTACGTCCTTAATAAAAAAGAATTTGTAATTAACTTGGTGAAATCAACAGCTATTCATTTTTTATAACTTCATTTTTTTTCTCTCCCAAATTTAAATTTCCTCCATGTCTACTTTTGTGTTCTCTTTACCATGTTTTCTAGTCCTCAAACTATTTATTGAGTTGAGTTTACAGGAGGTTTTTTTGTTTTGTTTTGTTTTTTAATGTGAAATTTACATACACTGAAGCAGGTACATCTTACGTGTACCTGAGGGGACTTTTGATCCATATTGAGATAAAGAAGGCTGCCATCACCTCAGAAAGTTCTCCCACGCCCTTTCCAGTCAATATACCCACTCCAAGGAGCAACCGCGGTTCTGATTTCTTCCACCATAGATGAGTTTTGCCTGTTCTTGAGCATCATGTCAACACATGGAGTGCGCACTTGTGTGTAAGCCTTCTTTTGCTCAGTGTAATGTCTTGGCATCCACTGTTGTTGTTGTGTAGATCAACAGTCTGTTCTTTTTTATTGCTGTGTACTATTCCATTTCATTAAGATATCACCATTTGCTTATCCATCTTCCTACCCATGAACAGCTAATATGGCTCCAATTTTTAGAGCTGCTGTGAACATTCCTGTATGCGTCATTTTGTGAGCATGTTTCCATTTCTCTTGGGAAAATACCTAAGAGTGGAATTGCTGGGTCACGGGGTAGGTGTTTGTATAGTTTTATAAGAAGTAACCACATCCTCACTAACATTTGGTGATGTCAGTCTTTTTAAATTTTAGGTAGGTCTGTGGTAGTATCTTTTTGTGGTTTTAATTTTCATTTCCCTGATGAGTAATGACTGTCTTTCCAGTCCCTATTGGCCATTTGTATGTCTTCTTTTGTGAAGCCTTCATTTAACTCTTTTGCCCATTTAAATCGCATTGTCTTTTCATCACTGAGTTGAAAATGTCATTGTATATCCAGGGTATCATTCCTTTTTCAAATGTTTTGCAAACATTTTCTCCCAATATACGCTTGCCTTCATTTTTCATAATGGAATCTCCTATTGGCTGAAACTCTTAGTTTGGACAGAGACTAATTTATTGATTTTTCTTTTATGTTTTTGATTTCTGTGACCTGTTTATCAAATATTGCTTGTCCCCAGGTTGTGAAGATATTCTAGTATGATTTTCTTTAAAAGCTTTATGGCTCTAAAAAAAAAAAAGGTTTATGGCTCTACTTTTAGGTCTGCGATTCATTTCAAATCAATCTTTGTATGTAGTGTGAAAAAGGGGTTGAAGTTTTGTTTATTTAATTTCCATATGAACATCACCATTTTTTGAAAAGATTTTATAATGTTTTCAAGTCAGAGTTTGAGCACTCCACATTTGTTCTTCTATTTCAAGATTGTTTTAGGTATTGTTTGCTTGTCTATATAAACTTTACGATCAGTTTGTAAATTGGTTAGGATTGCAGTGATCCCATAGATCAATTTGCAGAGAACTGACATCTTCACAACCTGATCCTTCCAGTCTGAGAACATGGATATATCTCTCCAGTTTTTTGGGTCTTCCTCAATTTCTCTCAATAGTATTCTGTAGCCTTCAATATGGAGATCCTGACCATCTTTTGTTAAATTTATTCCTGAGTCTTTTATTCTTTTTGATAACATTGAGTTGTTTTTCAAGTGTATTCCCAAATTTTTGCTGCTAGTATTTAAAAATACCATTGATATCTTAATATTAACTTTGCATCCTACAACCTTGTTCAATTGATTGATTAATTCTAATAACTCTTTTGTAGATTTCTTAGGAATCTCTGCCTAAACAATCATGTCATGTGTAGGGTTAGTTATCATTCTTTTCCAATCTTAATGCCTTTATTTCTTGTGATTGCATTACTGCAATGGTTAAGACCTTTAGTTCAATGTTTAATGGAATTAGTGGGAGTAGATATCCTTATCTCATTCCTGATACTGGGGGAAAGCACCTAACATTTCACCATTAAGTATGATATTATCTGTAGGTTTTTCATAAATGCCTTTTATCAGATTGAGGAAGTTCTTTTCTATTCCTTATTTTCTAAGAGTTTTTTTCCTTATGAATGAGTGTTGAATGCTTTTTCTGTATCTATTGAAATGATCATATAAATTTTTCTTCATCATTCTGTTAATATGGTTAATCAATTGATTAATTTTTCTAATATTAATTCCAACCTTGCATTTCTAGTATGAATTCTACTTAAGAATGATATATTATCCTTTTTGTATATGGCTAGTTCAACTTGCTAATATTTAAAACATTTTTGCACCTGTGTTTGCAAAATAAGTTGGGAAATATTCTTGCCTACTTTGTTTTCTGAGAGTTTATAAAAGATTTGCATTCTTTCTCTCTTAAATGTTAGAATTAATGAAACGATTTGAGCAAAGTTTTCTTTGTGGAGCATTTTTTAAAATAATAAGTTCAACTTCCTAAATAGATATAGGGTTACTTAGATTTCTATTTTATCATATGTGAGTTATGGTAAGTTGCACTTATCAAGAAATTTGTCCATTTCATGTAAGTTGTCAAATTTGTTGGTGTAAATATTTTTTAAGTAATATTTTCTTATTATTCTTTCGATATCTGTAGTATTTTCAGTGTTGACCCCTCTTTTATTCTAATATTGGTGATTTGTGTTTTGTCTCCTTTTCTTGATCTGTCTACCGAGAGCTGATCTTTTCAGAGAATCAACTTTAGACTTTGTTAATTTTCCATATTCTTTGTTTTTGTGTCATCTATTTCTGCTCTTGTATTTATTATTTCTTTACTCCTATTTAGTTTGGGTTTACTTTTTTCTTCTTTCTTTACTCATTTTTTAAGACTCTTCGATTAGAACCTCAAGTCACTGATTTTAGATCTTTGTTCTTTTCTAATACAAATATGTAAAACTATAAATTTCCCTCTAAATGTTGTTTTAACTACAGCTCATGAATATTTCCTTGTTGTATTTTCATTATCATTCTGTTCAAAAGTTTTTCTAATTTTCTTTGTAATTTCTTCTTTGGGCCATGTGTTATTTAGAAGTATGTCATTTGATTTCCAAATATCGAGGGTCATCCTAGATTCCTTATTGTTACTGATTGCTAATTTAAGTCCATTGTGGGCAAAGAAAATACTCTAGAATTTCAGTCCTTTTTAACTTATCAACACTTTTTTTATGGCCTAACATACGGTTTATCTTGACAAAAATGCTACATGTATCTGAAAAGAAGATACATTCTTCAGTCTCTTGGTATAGAGTTCTATAATTATTAAAAGGTGAAGGTGGTGATGGTTTTGTTCAGATCATCTGTCTACTGATTTCAGGCCTTGTTTTTGTTGTTGTTGTTTTTCAGTAATAATAATGTCTAGTATTGAGGAAGCTCTGTTTTTTTAATTGAAGTATAGTTGATTTACAATGATGTGTTAGTTTTTGGTGTACAGCAAAGTGATTCAGTTTACATACATATATTTTAAAATCATATGTATTTTAAATAAATTAAGAGAAAAAATAGTCTTTTATACTTATCCTGAAATTCACTATTTCCAGTGGCATCATTTCTTTTCAGCCTGAAGAATTTCCATTTGTTTTTCTTATTGTGCAGGTGAATTCTCTTAGATTTCTGAATTACCTTTCCTTTGTCTTCACTCTTGAAGAATATTTTCATCATGTACAGAACTCTGGGTTGACTAGTTACTTCTTGCAGCATTTAAAGGATGTTTCTCACTATCTCCTGGTCTCTGTCGTTTCCGATGGGAAGTCAGCAGGAGCTGCAGGGGCAGGTTGGTCCTGGGGTCCACAGGAGGCTACATCAGAATACATACATGCATTCACCCCCCCAGGCAATAACCTATACTCTGCTGACAATGATGTGCTGCATTTAAAATCTCTACAGTCAGACCCAGTGCTTGAAAAATTTAGACCAAATATTACTTTGGCCCAGTAAAGTTTTTAGTTGGAAATGACAGTTTATAGCCTGGGAGCTATTTCCCAAAGATCTTTAAGGCCTACCAGAAATGACAGTGATAGTAATAATGGTCATCACAATGACACCATCATGGCCAAGAACTGCCACAAGCTACTGATCCCATCATAGGTGATCATAGGTGATCTCCATCCTGACAACAGCTCATTTTACAGATGAAGAAACAGAGTCAGTGAGTATATGACCTCTGCTCATGAACAGTGGAACCAGGATTGAGTCTGAGACCCCAGGGCCCTGTTTCTTTCCCAGTGTACCACAATTCTCACCCTGAGCTGGAAGGCCACCTCAGACCACAACCACAAGATGACTGCCATTTCCTCCAGTGGGCCCGAGGATATAGCTGTGTGTTTTTTTGTGCTTGTTTTGTGACTCAGGGGTCCTGGGTTGTCACTCCAGGGGAAGGACTGAAAGAAAAGGGTCCGCACCTGAAGGCAACTTGGGCAGAGGGCCGGATCCAGCGCCCTTCTCCCCATCCCCACATCTCAGCTGCTGGGTGGAAACTCCATCCTGAGAACACAAGCTACGGCCCTGGGTGAAAGGGGAGAAGATACCACGGAGTAAAAGGCTGAGCTAAGTTTCGAGGTTTGGATGTGGGCGCTAGCTAGCCTACGTGGCTGGGGTATGGTAAGGACACCTGGGCCCTCAAGGCTCATCGGAAGCCCTGATCGTGCTGGGAGCATCTGACCTGCAGTCCCCTCCGGACATGCCTGAAACAAGAAATTTGACAAATGTGGTTACTGAAGAGCTAGCTCATTTCTTGGAAAAGGGATTTCCAGAGAGTTCTCAGAGCACACAAACAGCCGGGCCGTAAAGACAAAGGTAACCATTCAAGGAATGGAGAAGTGTATTCTCAAAAACTACACCCCGAGCCAGGTTTGTGGTTCAGAAAGGGGGTTTTGTGTTGTTGCTGTTGCTGTTTCAGTTTTAGCCTCAGAAAGGGTGGCTTTTTTCGAAGCAAGCCTTGGAATGTGTGACAGTGGAACTCCAGCTGGCCTGCTGCAAACAGCCTCTCCGTGGTGGGAAGGGGCATGCCTCACAGTCGGTACAGACATCTAGACCCTGACATAGACACAAAGACACTGAGGGTCCTCCCAGGCCAGTCTCGGGGTACAGTCACAAGAGCCCTGACTTGAGAGAGGAGCATTTTTTTTTCCCCGCAGCAAGCACGTGGGAGGTGTTGCAGAGAACCTGTCAGGACTTGTCATGTAGCTGCCACCCCCACCCCCAGCCCCGATTTCTGCAGCTGGGGTTGCCACGCCTCTCTGATGGACCAAGAGTCTAAGTCTTGAGCTGGACTGTCTCAGCTCTGAGCGCATAACACCCAAACCGATGAGGGGGCTCCAGCCGCCAGGAGCGCTTGGAGGCCCCCGCTCAGATCCTATCAGGCCCCCGCTATTGCCCTGTTGGACTCCTGAGTTGATCTCTGCACCTCATCAATGGTCCACCCCAGGATACCTTCCACTACACACCAGGCTTCTGGCCGTGTTCCACGAATTGCTCAGAGAAGCAAAGAATCACAAAAATTCCTTGGAATGAGTTACAGTGGAACTTCACCTAGCCAGCAGGCTCCTTTCCAGGTGGCCATTCCAGAGCTCAGAGGACAGAGAGGTGTGATTTGAGATGACCCTCCCAGCTCTTCCTGGGCAGCCACTGAACCAGAACATGTGCTTGCAGGGAAAGTCTCATTTAGGGAAGTGAAGAAGCTAAAGTTCTTTATTTTGAAAATAGAGAACAACCCTCTTCACCATCCTGTCCCCCCTTCCTCCCTTCCAACCCGAGTACCAGCCCCCTCCCCCAAACACGAAGACGTGGTCAGACTTGAGGGAGGATTGGGAGATGATGAACAAATGGCTGCAGGGCAGGCTTTGTCTGTGAGCCGTGGGTTTCTGAACGTTGGAGGCAGTTGTTCCCCAAGGCAAAGACCAAGCCTTCCCCTTGCGCCTTGAACACCCTCTATGCATAAGGGCTTGAAGATCCTGATGGATGGAGGTAGCCAGTGAGGAAGGAGGGACAAGAGGAAAGGAAGGAACCAATATGTGGGTTTGCCATTCTTTGCTGTCAGACCATTTGGGGAGAGCTAGTGTGTCTTCCTTCCACCACCTCCAACCTTACACACACATACATACACACACACACACACACAAACCCCTGCACTCTGGCCCTGTAGTCCCTGTTTGGAATCTGTCCGAAAGCCCACGTTGCATCCAGGTGGTCATGAACCGGTCAAGTCACCCGGACATCTCACACAGGAACTTTAGGAACATGACTATAAGACCACGTCAAGGCAGCTGACGACAGGGCAGGGGTCTACACTGCAGGGCAGGGGTCTACACTGCAGCCTGGGGCACCCTGGTCAAAGGGCGGGCTGAGCTCAGTCTCCTTTCTGTGTGGTGATCTTCTTCCTGGGGAGCAGCTCATTCAGGGGATTTACAGGTTGGGTCTAATTAGATCTCTGTTCCTGTTCTTCGAGATTAGACAGATAGCGTGTGCTGATTTTAAGATCAGCCCTGAGGTGGGAAGGGATAAAATGGGGGTCGAGATTTGCAGATACTAATTACTATCTGTAAAATAGATAAACAACAAGTTTCTGCTGTAGAGCACAGGGAACTACATTCAACATCTTGTAGTAACCTATAATGAAAAAGAACACGAAAATGAACATATACGTGTACATGTATGGCTGAAACATTATGCTGCACACCAGAAACTGACACATGCTATAAACTTACTATATACCTCAATTACAGCTTTTTTCTTTTAATTTAAAAAAATTAACTCTATGTATGACTTCCTCAATCAGAAGTTTTATAAGCAACGTTTTGACCAACATTTAGGAATGTAGAGAGAGTAGTTAAATATCTAACTGGTGGATATCCTGACATGTTCATATTTAGAATAATACGTGAGTTTGGAAATGTTGCTTTTTCCCCTACGTTCTTCACAGCACCAGTATCCCTGTCATCACCAGACCCGTTTTTGATTTATGTCACAGCAAGTTTACAAGTACTGCATCATTTAAATGCAGCGACTCGAAGTGCGAGGGATGCACCCCAAGAAGATCAAGTTGCCCCGCCACTGACGGAGCAGGAAGATGACTTGAGTTTTGCCTGCATCGCTGAGGTCTGTGGTGGTTGATCACTGCTGTGACCACTCCTGACAGCATGGCTTTTAAAAGGGTCCTCTAAAGGCTGGAGCTCCACCCTGGGCATCGCCAAGCTGGGTGTGACATTTCTTTGCCTGCTATTAGTGTCCTTATCAGCTTCTAAAACAAATCTTCCTTGAGGATGCTGGAGCCAATGGTTCTTTCCCAGATACGACTTTGTGCTTCAAAATAAACTCTTTAAAATCTTCAAGCCAATCAATATCTTCTAATATGAGAAGTTCTGTAAGGATTTGACTCTAAAGTGACTTCCTCTATTCTGCACTCAGAGCTTAGAAACCAAAGCAAACCTTGCCCTGGGTTAAGGTATATCTCACAAGTGATGGGGTGTGGCTCAGTGTGTGCTGACAAGGTCACTGTGAAGGCAACAGGGCTTTAGCAAGTCTGGACCCGAGAGCTGGACCTCTTAAGTGCAGAAGGGCCAACAGAGGTGGATGGCCCAGTTGTCATTCACAGGCAGAGAATCTGTAGGCCCCGGGGACAGAGGGCTGCCCGAGGCTGGAGAGCAGAGGACCACTAGGCTGACACTCAACCCAGGTCTCTTGACTCAAAGCCTCTTCTCAGGGCTTGCCCTTCCCCCTAAATACATGTGCCCCAAGTTGTCACCAGATCTCAAGAAAGCACTGGCTTTGTCTGGAATTAAACACTAACCCCACAGCACACCCAGTCATTATCAGATGGGCGGTTCTCATGTAGGTCTTGTGGCTTTCTTGGGGTTTTCTCGGGTGTCTCTCTCCCAAATCTTTCCCCTTTTCTTTGATTATAGTCGCATAAACATTCAGTATTGTAGCCCTAATGCATTTGCAAACATAACTCAGATTACTCATGTGGATTTCCCTGGGCAACTGCCTGACAACCATGCCCGAGGTCCACTCCCAGCTGCTCCAGCCTGCCCTGTGGCTCCACCTTCTCTTCCCTTTCGCCTGCTCCTCTCCTGGGAAGATCTGAGGATCCGGAGGGAGGAGACCTGAGGCTCTTCCCTCAGGCAAATGGGGGTTGGATGGATGACATAATCCTTGTAAGTCTTAGACAAACAACTCTGTGGCTCCTGGCTCTCCCAGGCTCTCATTTTGGTTGCCTCAAGGCACCGGGCAGAAGGCCAGGGAGCCCAACCTCATCTTAGAGACTTGCTGAGCTCCAGGGAGCGCCAGCTATGGACCGTGTGCTGCTGCCTGTCCCCCCTTGCCAAGGACTCAGGCCCACAGAAACTTCTGGCTCTGAGACGGGCCCCAAGACACCCCTCATGCCTCCAAAAGCCTGCAATTGCTTGATCACACACTGCTTCAAACGGACTTCCACTTCCCCTCCCTGTGTGTTTTGACTGATAACCTGACTTCAGATAACTTGATGTCAGCTGCGGCTCTGGCCACAAGAAAGGGCAAGTCCCATGGAAGGCTGAATGCCTTCTGTCCTGGGTCATTTTAAAGAGAAGTGAGATGTCTTGAGACAAAGACAAAACACTGAAGGGTGCTGAGTTTACAACATTTTAGAGGGAAAAGCCCCAGTGCCCATAAAGGAGCGAAAAGGAGCCACACATTGTGGCACATTCACCCAATGAAATACTACGTCCCAACAAAGACGAGTGACCTACAGATGGACACGAAAACATGGATGATTCCACCAGGCATCATGTCTGAAAGAAACCAGACTAGAGAGCATATACTAGATGGCTTCATTTTATATCAAGTTCTAGAACAGGCTGAACAATCCACGCTGATAGACATCAGAGCAGTGATGACTGCAGAGGGGGGCAGGGTGATGGGCTGACTGACAAGGAATGCAAGAAGCTTCTGGAAACATCCTGGCTCTCATTCAGGGTGGTGGTCACGAATCCAGACGTGTGTGTAAAAATTCATCCAGCTCCACCTTTAAGAATTACACACTTTACTGTACGCATGTTATACCTCAATAAAAACGTAAACAAATTAAAGACAACATGAACGAGGAGCCAACAGAGGGAAGGAGAATGGAAGGCCCAGGCAGAGGCGTCTAAGAGGCCAGAGAAACCCAGGAAGCACACTTCAGTAAAAGGACAACAGGGTTGACCAATGTAGACAGACTCTTGGATGTGGTGGCTGAGAAATTATTTGTCCTGACAAAAAAAATTCAATAGGTTAGCTTCAGCTTGGGGAAAAAAAAAAAAGAGCAGTTAAAGAAATTCATGGATGGTGATGTTCTTGTTAGGTTTTGAAAGTGACTGGGGAAGTCTGCACGCAAAAAAAAGCAGCCAGTGGAACAGAAGAGAGGAAGGAGAGTGAGTGAGAGACAGAGACAGAGAGAGACAGAATGAATAAAGTTTGGAACAAGATCCTAGAGGAAGCAATCCACAGTTGAGTTGGGAAGAGGAGACTCATTTGGGGGCAGGATGAGAAAAAGAGGTGGTGGTGATGTGCAGAGTGTGTGAAGAGGCTGTTCCCTGGGCGTGCTGACAGCACAGGTGAGGACTTCGTGCGGGAGGGTGGGGAACCTTGAAAAAGCCAAACAAATTATAAATGATTGCTGTTGGGAATGTAAAAATTTTCCGACAAGAGATTTATACTAAAAGTGACAGAGATCCAGAACACGAAGTGTCTGGACTCCCAGGAAACCTCATTCTGACCACTTGCTAGCTAGGCTTGGGGACCCAAGAGTGGCTGCTGAGAAGGCGGGTGTATGGGACTTAATCCATCTTGGAGAGTAACAATGCAGCCTTGGCCAAAAGATGAGGATTCTAGGAAAGTGAAGACGTCTCTCAGAAGGATGGCTCATGATGACAGAAAATGATGACTTCATGTTTGTATTATCAAAAGTCTCAGAAAGAGAAGATACATAGTGAGGAAATGAAAAAATATTTGAAGAAATAATGGTGGGACACTTTCCAAATTTGGCAAAAGATAAGTCTTGTCGATTCAAGAAGCTCAGAGAATTCCGAACAGGATAAACTCAAACAAATCCACACTTAGACACATCGTAATTAAACCGCTGATAACTAGGAACCAAGGAAATATCTTGAATCAGCCAGCAAAGGAAAATGACATGTTATTTATAGAGGAGCCATTATTTAAAGGACTGCAAATTTCTCATTGGAAACCATATAGGCCAGAAAGCCATGAATAACATTAAAAAACACCCTTTTTATTTTGAAATAATTATAGATTCATATGAGGTTGTAAAGATAAGGTTTGATGGACCCTTCTCCATAGTTTCCTCTAGTGGTTAACATCTTACCTAACTACAATGTACCATGAAAACCAGGAAATTGATATTGGTAAAATTGTGTGTGTGTGTGTGTGTGTGTGTGTGTGTGTGTGTGTGTGTGTGTTTGTAGTTCTATGCCTTTGGTCACACATGTAGATTCCTATAACCATCACTGCAGTCAAGATGCAGAACCATCCCATCACCACAAAGTAGTCCCTCCTGCTACCCTTAGAAGTGACACCCACTCCTCCCCAGCTATCACCAGTCATTAATCCCTGGCAATTGTTAGTCTGGTCTCCATCTCTATAATTTTATATAAATGGAATCACGCAATATGTGACCTTTTGAGATTTTTTTTTTCACTCACTATAGCACCCTTGAGATCTATTCAAGTTGTGCCATGTATCAACAGTTTGTCCCTTTCTATGACTGAACAGTAGTCCATGGTATGGATGTATCCGTTTGTTTAACCACTCCTTTACTCTAAGACATTTAGGTTGTTTACAGGTTTGGGTTATTACATGTAAGCTGCTATAAGCTATCATGTACAAGTTTTTCTGTCCACAAAAGTTTCTATTTTTCTGGAATAAATGTCCAAGAATATAATTGCTAAGTCATGTGAAAAGTTTATGCTTAGTTTGTTAAGAAACTTCTCAGGGGAGGGTATAGCTCAGTGGGAGAGTGTGCACTTAGCATGCATGAGGTCCTGGGTTCAATCCCTAGTACTGCTGTTAAAATAAATAAGTAAATAGATAAACCTAATTACCTCCCCCCCCCGAAATAAACAAATACGAATTTTTTTTTTTTAAAAGAAACTTCTCAACTGTTTTCCAGAGTGGCTGTACTGTCTTCTGTTCTTACCAGCAATGTAGGAGATCTGGTTTCTTAGCATCTGGGCCAGCACTTGATATTGTCACTGTTTTAAATTTTATTTTAGCTGTTCTGATAGGTATGCAGGCAGTGATGTCTAAGGGTGGTCTTAATTTGCATTTGTCTAATCGCTAGTGATGCTGAACATCTTTTCATGTGCTTATTTGTCACCCATATATCCCCTTTGGTGAAATGTCACTCCAATTCTTTAACCCAATATCTAATAGAACTGTTTATTTTTTATTGCTGAGACTCTATAGTTCTTTATTAATTCTAGCTATTAGTCCTTTACTGAATATTGGAATTATTTGAAAATATTTGCTTCTAATCTATAGCTTCTATTTTCCTCTTTTTAACAGGGTATTTCATCAACAAATGTTTTTAATTTTTGTAAGGTCTAATTTTTTATCAATTTTTATTTTAAGGAGCATGCCTTTAGTGTCAAGTCCAGCCTCGCCCTAAGTCCTGACGTTTTTCTCTGAAGCTGTTTTCCCTAAAAGTTTTGTAGTTTTACATTGACATCTAGGTCTGTGATCTATTTTAATTTTTTAATAATGGCCGTGGTATAGATTTAAGTTTATTTCTTTTGCCTGTGTGTACCCTGTTACTCCAGCACTGTTTGTTGAAATGACTCTTTTCGATCCATTGAGTTCCCTTTGCACCTTTGTCAAAAATCAGTTGGCCATATTTTTTGTTTGTCTATTTTTGGATTTTCTATTCTGTTCCATTGATCTCTGTGTCTGTTCTTTTGCTGACACCACCCTGACTTGATCACTGTTACTACACAGTGTGCCTTAACTTTGGGTAGAGTGCGTCTCCGTGTTTTATTCTTCTTTTTCAGAATTGCTTTCATTGTTTCAGTTCCTTTGACTTTCCATATGAATCTTAGAATAATGATATCTCTAGCTACAGAAAATGTTGCTGGTAATTTTTTAAGAATTTTGATAAAATTATATATCAATTTAGGGAGAACTGACATCTTTACGATGCTGAGTATTCTAATCCATGAATGTGGTATGTCTTTTCATTTATTTAGATTGTCTTTGATTTCTTTGATCGGTATTGTGTAGTTTTCTGTATACAAATTCTATACATGTTTTCTTAAATTTGCATCTAAGTATTTCTTTTTTTCTTTTCTTTCTTTGCATGCGCAAGTGGTTGTATGTGTGAGATTATGAACTGTATTTTACATTTTGGTTTCCATGTGTTCACTGCTGGTATATAGACATAAAATTCATTTTTATTACGCTAATCCTGTGCCCTTGCTGAACTCATTTGTTAGTTCTAAGAGTTTTTTGGTAAATTCTTTGTGAATTTCTACACATATCTTTATGTAATCTGCAAATAGAGACAGTTTAATTTCTTATTTCTGATCTGCATGTCTTCTATTTCTCTTTCTTGCTTTATTGCACTGGCTAGAACTTCCAGTACTAGGTTATTTAGACTTGCCTCGTTCATGGTCTCAGGGGGAAAGCATTTAGTTTTTCATTGTTAAGTATGTTGTTGGCCATAAGCATTTTTATCAAGTCAAGGAAATTTCCCTTTATTTCTATTTTTTGAGAGTTTTTATAATGAATAGTTACTGAATTTTGTGTGTCTTTTCTGCATCAGTTGAAATGATCATGTGATATTTCTTCTTTACATAATTATAAAAATTTATAATTTTTTATACTTTGTCTGGCTTTAGTATCAGGCTACTACTGGCCTCATAAAATTAATTAGGAAGTGTCCTTTCTTTCTCTTCCACTTTCTGAATGACACAATAAAAGTGATGTTAATTATTCTTTAACTTGATATTGTTTGGTAGAATTCTCCAGTAAAACCCTCTGAGCCTGGAAATTTCTTTCTGTGGAGTTTTAAAATCATGAATTGAATTTCCTTAATAGTTACAAAGCTGTTCAAATGATCTGTTTCATGTTGATGAGTTGTGGCAGTTTGCGTTTTTTTAAGCTATTAATCTATTTCACATAAGTTGCCAAATTCATATACATAGAGTTATTCACATTATTTTCTTATTAATCTTTTGATGTCTGCAGGGTCTGTAGTGATTTCTCCTGCTTCGTTCCTGATATTGGTAATTTGTGTCTTCTCTCCCCTTCTTTGTTAAGTCTTGCTAGAGGTTTGTCAATTTTATTGATCTTTTCAAGAACTGGCTTTATTTCATGAACGTTCTCTCTCTCTCTCTTTTTTCCTTCTCATTTTCGTTGTTTTCTGTTCATATCTGTTTATTTTCTTCTTTCTGCTCCTTTAGGATTATTTTCGCTCTTCTTTTTCTAGTTTTCTGAGGTGAGAGTTTAGATTATTGATTTGAAGATGTCCCTCTTTTCTAATGAAAGCAGAAGTTGAAAACCACTCAGTTTCCTGCAGACCTAGAGCTGGCACCACTCAGGACTATGGTCCTGACACGGGGCAGCAGTGCCAGATCCCCGAGGCCTGGGGGGCCTTGGGTGGTGCCTGGCCTTTAGCATGAGAGCAGGAGAACCCACGTATGGATCACAGCAGGTGAAGGACGGGTTAGAAATGTCATTCAGCACATGATGCCAGGCCCTGGGAGAGTGGCATCCCCCAGACTGCTCAGAGCAGGAGGAAGCCTCAGAATTGAATGTTCTGCGCTGTTTAAGGCTTTACCCCTTCCAGATGCCATATTAGCATTTTAATAGGGCTTTCCAGTCCACAACTCCAGGAGTCACTGATGCGCCCCAGGCTGTGGCTGAGCTCAGAGGAGAGAGGATGAGGAGCTGCTGTGGGTCAGAGGCTCCCCAAGGGCACCCCGTCACCTGCAGAAGGCAGCTGCCGCCTCCAGGGCCGACAGGTAGAGTGAAAGCTGGAAAGGAGTTGAGGTGCGTGCGGAGTGGGAGGGCTGTCCCTGGGGAGCAGGAGGAAAGAGAGACGGGGCAGCACCAAGACAGAAATAGATTAATTTTCTTCTCTCACGGATGAATGGCTGTGTTTGCCCAGAAACAGAGGCGGGTTCCAGAGCTGTGATTGTGTTAATTGCCATCTAGGCAGCAGCAAGGAGGAAGGTCATCATTTGGGAGGGGGAGACGACAGGAGTGCTTAAAAGCCCTCTTTTCTCTGTGGGAGAAAAGTTACTGGTGGTGGTGGTGCCGGCAGCTGAGGCAGTGGATGTTGGGTGTGTGTGTGTGTGTGTGTGTGTGTGTGTGTGTGTGTGTAGACATGGGGAAGAGAGCTTGAAGTGGGGTCTGAGAATAATACTAAATATTATTTCGTGTCCTCAGTCCTGGCAACTTCAGAGTCTATGGCTGAATGAGCCCATCCCATGGCCTCTCATGTCCCTGGATTTGAGCTCCAGTCCCTCCAAGGCCACAGGAGACCCTTGTGCCCCCAGCGTTGCTTCATCTCAGAAGTCTTAGCTGCAGTTCCAGTTTTCCCACCCACTCTCTTTTTGCCCAGAAGTTTCACTCCCCACAGACCTCGGTTCCGGCCACGCCACATTCTCCCTCTTCTGTCTTCATAAGCATCCTGGCTCCCAGGGCTTCTCATTTTTAGTGCTTCCTCCAACATCCTTGAATCTCCTTCTCCCTTATCTTCCCATTTGCACCTGCCCAGAAAAGCCCCAAACCCCAAGAGCAATCCAGCTTGTCACCCCCCGGATGTGGAGGACTGCTGAAGAAATTACACTGGTACATGTAAGGTTGAGGTTCAATGGCTCGATCGCAGCTGGGTCAGCTTCCCAGGGCGCAGGCTTCCTTTCTCCATAGTCCCAGGCACTCCCTCCCCCAGATTCTCTGTGCTCAGACGTTCTCACATCTCACACCTTCTGGCAAAATGCCCTGCTCTCTGTGCCTCTGGAACTAGCTCACGCCCATCTCCGTGCATAACCTGACTGTCCTTTCCAGCAGAATCTAAATCTTTGGGTCACATCCCTCCCCCTTTCCAGAACCAGCTAGTCTCATCAGCCTCACTCTCACCCTCTTCTTCAGAAACAGAGCCATTTGCTGGAAGACAATTGACCAGATGCCAAATCTCACAGTGATCAAAAAGCCAATGTATTAATGTATCAGTTTGCCAAGGGACCAATTCCACAGACTGCCAAATAACCAAAAACTTATTTCTGTTAATTCCTTACAAAATGTGTAATAATGGGTGTTCAAAAGCTGTTAAAGATGCTATTCAACATTTGGGCTGGTGGTTTTTACCTAGCTTAGAAGTTTTATTTTGAGTTTCTCTATCACCATTTTATATTGGAGTTATGGGTCTGTGATTCACACACACACACACAAACACACACACACACACTGCTCCTGAAATATGGAAACCCATATAAGACTGATATATACCAGAGATGGAGTGAGAAATTCACAGCAGAGTACCTGCTGAAAACGTACCTGACAACTTGTAAACCAAGCTAAGCTATTAAACATAAGTGAAAAAGGAAACCAAACGTACAGGAGAATCTTCAGTGTTGTAGAAACCGTAGCACGCAAATTTCTAGACTTTTTCAAGTAATTAACCAAAACAACTTTGGGATGAAATCCAGGGATCTCTCATCAGGGAAATCAGTTCTTCAGCAAATTGATTTTCAACAAATCAGTTTTCAGTGACTTGGCTTTGGGGAAATGGTGATTGGTTGTTTGGCAGATTGACCCATTTCTTCAACCTCTCGGTCTCTCCTGGGTCCTTCCCTCTGTAAGCCACGCACCAGCTACCTGGGTCTCCCACGCCGGCTAGCTTCCTTCCTGTTACAGTCAATGAAGTGGGCTGGACCCACCTTCCAGTCAGTGGGACGTGGCCACACTAGTCTTTAACCTGGTACTTTGTAACCTCTCGTGCTGGATTTCCACCCTCATCCACACTCTAATTGTTAGGGCTGTTGTCTTCCCTTCTTCCCACCTTGATCTAAGACCCCTATCCCTAATTAAGACCTCTGAACTCAATTCTCAAAAAGTACCTGGGCGCAACTGACTTTTACTGATGTTTGAGGTTACCTGGCCACGCAGGTAACTTCCAATGGCGTCCCACTTCTGCCCAGCTCTGGGCTGGCTGCCCCCAGGCAGGTCTCCACATCACCCCTTTCCCTCCAGGCATGCTGCTGGTCCTCCCCTTTTCAGCCCCTCCTTCTTGCCGTTCATGCTTCCTCCCTCTACCTTGTCCTTCTTCAACTACTCCAGTTGAGTTTTCTTGTAAAACACGGCTCACTATCTTGCTATTTCCACACACAGGAGAAACTCACCTTCCAGAGCCGAGCAGGCTTCAGAAGATGTGGTGCCCAGCGAAGGAAACCTGGCCTCGCCCCTTCAAGATAGAAAAGGTGGCTGGGTGTCTATAAATTGCAATGAAATCTTCCCTTCATCGACATGCACTGACATCTCCCATCCTGACACAATGTCTCTCACGACGTCATACTCCCCTCTCCATCCTGACTTTTCACAGCCAAGCTTCCTGGACCAGCTCCTGGTACTCACTGTTTCTCCTTTGTCCCAACCAGCAGATGCTTCCCCGTCTTTTCCTTGTGTAACTGCTCTGGCCAAAGCTTCTTCGTCTCTTTTGCACTGTCCTTTTCTCTGGCCACCTTCTCAGAGGTCAGTGGCCCCAGCTCTGGCCTTAGGACCTCTCTTCCACAAGCAGCTGGTTGGTTCCACCCACCCATGGACTTAACCCCTTCTGCTGTGCTGCTGTGGAGCCTCGGGTCATTGTCCTGGGCAATGCTCTGGGCAACTCAAGACAACACTGGATGTCTCCTCGGTGTCTAGAATTCAACACGTGCAAATTGAATTCATCCTCTTTCCCCCCAAATATGCGGCCATTGCCTAAGCCAGGAAGCTCCCTTCGCCACTGCCACCAAGTCCAAGTCGGGCAGCATCTCCTCCCGAATGCCTCTGAGAACCACGTTGTCCGCCCCGTGCCACTGCTCCTGCTTGGCCACAGGCACTCGCCACTCCCTCCTTGGTGTGAGACCACTGCCCTCAGCCTTCTGATCTTCTAACCTACACCCAAGACAGCTGCCAAAGGGATCTTCCCTTAATGCAAAGTTAGCCATTCCCTCTCTCCCCTGGCTCGTCTGAAATTTTTCATGAGGCTCAGAGCTTTCCAGAAAACATTTCAACATCTTCTTGCTCCAGCTCCACAATTCAGCTCGGGCTCCAGGTCTTCTGGGAGACTAGCCTGGCCCCGCCTTTGCTGGAGTCCCGTGCCTGGCTAGCCCAACTCCCAGCCCACGTTACTCTGATGAGGGACGTTGTTGTCTGTGTGTTTCTCGAGGGCAGGCCTGGTGGGACTCGGCTTCACCTCTTCAGTCTAACACACAATAGGTATCCAGAAGTTTGCAAGAAAGCCATCAGGAAAATCGTAGGCTTCTCAGCTCATGATGCCCCAGGACAGAACTCAACACCGTGCGGGAGGCAGAGATCAGAGGCAGAGCCTTGCAGGGAGTCCCACGGTCCCAGGGAGCCACGGCGGGGCTGCGAGACTTCTGAGGGCACAGGCAGCTAAGGGCAGCGTAGCTTTTCCTCCTAATCAGGAAGATGTCATTTCCATTATTCTGTCTTCCCAGGACTCAGCTCGAGGAGGCTGTGGCGCTGGCAAGTGAAGGTAGTCCTGCTGGAAGGGTCTGTTCTGCTGTGAAGGTGGTCAGTGGTGCTCGGACAGCATAAAGGTGCCACTAACATTTGTTGATGGCACACACAATGCACTTTTGGCTTGGGGCACATTTTGTGTGCCAAGACCTCCCATTCTGCCCCATTATGCTTGCATCAGAGAGACGCTGGCCCCCTCTTGGCTTGCCTTCCAAGCACTGAGAGGACAAGCCTGGTGCTGGGGTGGCAGTTGGAGGGGACATGTGACCTAGAGCCTTCTTTGGTGAGGCCACCAGCCCCTGTGGGGCTTCACTGCTAGGCCACTCCTTAGATGCCACTGACTTGTGACCGGACACAGCCCAGGTGGGTCAAATACTTTCCCAAACTGGTGGCCACTGGGCACTCGTCCCAGGTGTAGGTGTCACCATGAGGGCAGCCAAGAAGGAGGTGGCACCTGGTGCCCAAGTCCAGCCCAACAGGCCAATTCCTCAAGCCAAGAGTGACGAGTACCTAATTCACCATGACAGGATAGAGCTCTTGCCAAGTCCTTCTTGGGAGAAGGGGAGAGCCACTTCAAAATGAAAACAAAGCTGTGTCTATAAACATGGCGTTCCTGGCATCAGTGGTTAGAAGTGTCGAGCCTGCCAAAACTCTGTGATGCGTGGCGTGCTTGGCATCAATGGCTCGAGGCAATGAGCTTGCAAAAAGCCTATGAAAAATAGCTTTCAAAGGTATAGAAACCAAAGGGAATGTCTGCAGGCATTTAACTGGCTTGGAGCCATGGTGACTCAACGGGTCTGGGGAAAATCAGTCAACATTCACATTCGTAATTAAATTGAAATAGCAATAAAGGACTCCGCTTTCGTCTAATCCACTAACAAAAATTAACATTTTAATGACGACTCACAGTGTTGGGAAGGATCTGGTAAAACTGTCATCTTCACACATTGCCCTTGACAGTATATATTTGTGCAATCTCCCAGGGAGGGCAATTTATCATTATCTGTCAAGAACTGCGAGAGTTCGTGACCCTCTCTCCAAAGAAAATAATCCGAGATGCAGAGGAGAGTTTCATTAGAGTGTTAATTGTCATTCTGACAGACATATCCAGTGTTCAAATTATAGTGCGTGACAAATGTTTTACGATGGTGTGAGGTACTGAAAGGATGACCGTGAGAACAACGGAACAATACAACACGGAGCAACCTGCGACGACAGCACGACACAGCTCCGTGTGCATCCAAGGACGACAAGGGAGTGAGACAACCTTCACGGGAAAGTGGGATCTGGGTCCCGCCACCAAAATGGTGACTGTGGTTGTGCCTGAGTGGGGGGAGGGGTGGGGGGTTATTTTTTCTTTTTTCAAATTGAATAGATCAATAAAAAGAAAACAGTTTTTGAGACTTGAGGGTTGCCAAGTGGAGATAAAAAAGGCAACTGAGAATCTTCCTCCTAGGAGCCTTTCAGGAAATACAGGGCGGCCTGACCTCCTAGGGCCTGGGTTTTGCCTTGGTGTGGACAGGGCAGGGTTCGGGCTGGGTGCAGAAGCAAGGGCAGGCCTTTGCTGCAAGCTTTTTCTTGGGATCTTAAGAAGTCTGGGGAAGTGACAAGCTGATCTTAATTGGGGAAAGGATGGAGACTTCACATAAGGTCCCTGCGGGAAGCTTTCTGACTCTAACGTGAGCGGTCTCTCAACGTGTCTGGCCCGGGCCCATGGGGACCCCAAGGGGAGCTGGAGGAAGCCACAGCATCAACTCTGGAGAGGCTCCAGGGAACCAGTGAGGATGGAGGCCAAGGAGAAAGCCAAGGTCAAGGGATGGGTGAGGGGCAGCGGGCGGCAGATTTGAGGTTCTCATGGGCAGTGACAGTCACAGCGCCTGCGCTTGGAAGAACTGGAGGAGGCACCCTGGTCCTCCAGTGGGTGGGAGGTGAGGCCTGGCTTTGAGATATATTCGTGTTTGTGTCTTAAGAGAGCAGGTTCAAGTTGAAGGAGTCACTAGGCCAGGTGCTTAGGGCACACATGCAGCCCAAAGCCTGGTGTCAGCACTCTGTGTCGAAAGAGGCAGCTGACATAAACGGATGGATGAATGAGTGAACGCATGAGGCTTTATGCAAAGCACTGGGGCGTGATAACGCGGCCTCCACCGGCCCCAACATTGTCCCAGCTCAACTCACCATGTGTCACAGCAGCGAGCTCTGAGAAGCGTCAGGACACGGTTGTGAATAATCCCTACCGAGAAAATGTAGCAATCAACCAGAAAGCACGTGCGGCGACCCTGAGCTGCTCAGAGCTAAACCTTGTAGGATGCAGAGGGAGCCCAAGTCAGAGTTCCAGCCCACGAGGGGCACCCCATGTGCGCCCCTTTCCCCGCACATCGGTGCTCATCCTCGGGTCTTGTCTGATCGTCTTTAGGGCCAGGGCATCACATTTGAAAGTGACCATCTGTGGGGCCCCGGAGTGGGGCCGAGCTACGAAGTGAGAAGCACATCTGAGTGTAAATCAGGCCGAGGCAAATAATCTTAAGTGCAGACAAGAAAACATGCAAAATTAGGGGGAAACCATTTCATCTTCAGGCTGTGTGTTCTACACTCTCTTTGGCACTGGGACTGACTTTAAACTCACCAGTTTATTTGCATATGGACAAAGAGGAACCTAAGACACTTTCATTATCTGAAGAGAGCGATTAGCCAGCTGAAAAGAATGTTCCTCCTGAGGGCAATTAATCTTGGTCAGCCCGCTCTCGGCTCCCAGGCCAGAGTTTTGCTGAGTCACTGCCCTGAGCCGGGCTCTTCAGCCACAGAGCCCAGCTGCCATCTGCGCAGCAGAGCCGCCAGGGCCAGCGGACTGCCACCACGGAGCGTTAGGATCTCGCTCTTGGGGTTGTTTTCGCTGCTGTCACTTTTTTTGGGGGGGGGGTGGATATCTTAGATAAAAAACATACTATTCATGTAAAATTATGTATTTAGGTAAAAATCCATATTTAAGATCATGTCAGATCTTAAGCTGTGGGTAAAACTGGCCCATTCTTGGAATCCAAAGAGAAAGGACCTTCCTTTTCATCTGGTTTTTACCTTCTGCCTCTAAACAGCTGTTTATTCTGTTTTATAAAGATCTCCAAGCAGAGCGCTTAAGCAAAAAAGAGGAAGCAAGCAGAATAGTAGGTACAGTCTAATGCCAGATCTGTCAACACGCACTGTGCGCGCACGCGCGTACACAAATACACAAAAAAATCTGACTGGCTTACTAAGTCATTGAGAGTCATGCTCTCTAGGGCTATGAGGCTAGAAAAAAACTCATTTTCCAAATTTTGTTTCCTCTAACATGTGATTATTTTACTTTGAGTTTATATTACTTTTGTAACTAAAACCAACAGAGATCGGCTGTTACAGACGACCAGGCGCTAAGATGCTCTTTGCCTAGGAGGTTCTCCTGGTGATGAAATGACACTTTCTCTCTTATAACAAATTTATTCTCGTCTCCCCCTTGTTTTTGTTTTTCCTAGAAATGAAGAAAGCGGTCAGCATGCCCTCTAGATCAGAGGCACTATGCATTTGTTTTTACTTTTTATCGTGAAAATTTCAGACGTAACCCAAAGTAAGCAGAAGAGTCTCATGGACCCCCAGGTTCCTGTCACCAGCTTCCATGATTAGCCACTTTCTGCCACGTGGGATTTATTTTTGCCTTTATCTGTCTTCTACCCCCGCCTCAAACAAATTAATTTAGACGCGTACAGTTCTTTCTGGTTTCAAGGTAAAATTTATATACTCCGAAATGCATGAATCTTCACATTAAAAATTTGAAAAATAGATATGTCTGTGTACCTCACACCCCTACCGAGATAATAAAACATTCCTATCACCCCAGGAAGTGCCCTGGTGTCCTCCATGGTCAGTCCCCTCTCCCTTCCCCCAAGGCGACCAATCACTGTTCTGACTTTTCACCAAAGTTAATTTAGGTGCCTGTCCTAGAACTTCCGTTCATTGCTTTTTAATGTAATAAAATTATTTCCATTATAAAAGCTGTACATGTTAGAGAAAATGTTGAGGGTGAAAAAAAAAAGCCTAGAAAAATAGAGATAAAATTGATAATTAATAGTCTCACCACACAAAAGGAAAAATAAAGCTTTGTTTTCTTCTAGTTTCTAGATATCAATTTTTCTTGTTTTATGTATCTGTGATTGCTTACTTCACCTTACGTCCCATCATAATTTCTCATTTCTCCCATAATAATTTCATATGCTAGTCTTCTGTCCTATAGTATTCTCAAAGGGAAAAAAAAAAAACCCTGTCAACCTAGAATTTAATACCCAACAAAAAATACCTTTCAAGAATGTAGATGAAATCAAGACTTTTGCAGATATACAAAAGCTGAAAGAATTCTTCAGAAGCAGATTCATACTACAAGAAAGTTTAAAGGAAGTCTTTCAGGCAGAAAGAAAATGACATCAGATGGAAATACGCACCTTCACAAAGGAATAAGCAGTACTAGAAATGGGAGACATATGAGCAAATGCACAGGAATTTTATCTTATTATTTAACATCTTTAGAAGATGCTTGAGGACGTCCAGTCCCAGCCAAGGCGGAGTAGCCCCATTCCTCCCCAGTCCTACCCTCTTACAGTGAAAAGTCCCTGGATGTAGCATAACACAGTGAACATAGGATGACTCTGCGAGGGGTAAAGAATAAATTGAACTACTATGGGACACAGGACTTAAGGAACAACACAGCAGTGGGTTCCCTGTTTGGTTTTTTCTTTAAAGTTTGTGTTTGTTTTGTCTCCTATCCATCCTGGATGGGGTACCTGTAACCCTAAAATTGTCAATAAGCACAGATGAAAAACTCCAAGAACAGCCTGCTCCCCTAGCCAAAGAACCAGTAAAAGGTGACAGCAACATACACCCTTTTTTGATCATATGTGTCCTACTCCAGCCAAACACCAAAGGAATACTCATGTCCCCTCCACCCTCATCCCTACTCCTGCTCAAAGGATGCAGCCAGGTTGGGTGGGAGCTCAAGCCTTTACGGCAGAAGCAGGTGGCTCTCCAGCTCCCCCACTGAACCTCCTCCCCTCACCTGGCACCAACAAGACTGACTGAGGCAGTGCAGGCTGGGGCTAGTTGGCACTCGGCTTTTCCACCCCTGGTGTCAGCAGAGCCCAGAGAGATGCTGAGCTTCCATCCCCACCTGGCAGCAATGAGGTGGAATGAGGTGATGTGAGGAACACAGCGTCAACAGCGCATAGAGGGGGCTGAGCTCACACCCCACTCAGCGCCAACATGAGGATGCGCGCCGACACTGCATGTTCGTCAGGAAGGTGCCGGCTGAGCTGAGGGCAGAATGAAACATCCACCACCCACCACCACAATCTACCACTCCACCTAAACAGGGGGACTGCCTGCTCAAAAAGAAGGTTAACTAGCACCCAGAGTCACACAGCATAGTAGCCAAAATGTCCAGGACATAATAAAAAAATCACTTGTCACACCGAGAACCAGGAAAATCACACTTGAATGAGAAAAGACAATCAACAAATGCTTACAGCAAGATGACTCAGATGTTGGAATATTCTGAAGAGCGTTTTCAAGCAGCAATTATAAAAATTACTCAATGAGCAATTTAAAACATTCCTGAAACAAAAGAATAGAAAATCTAAGCAAAGGAAGAGATTAAAGAAATAACCAGTTGGAAATTACAAAACTGAAAGATACAGTAACTGAAATAAAAACCCAAAGGATGGGCTCAATAGTAGTTTGGTGACAAGAAATAAATTAGTGAAGTTGAAGACAGATCGTTGGAAACTACCCAATCTTAGCAACAGAAAGCAAATTGACCGAAAAGAAAAATGAGCAGAGTCTGAGCGATCTGTGGGTTGATAACAGAGGATCTAGCATTGGTATTATGAGAGTCCCAGAAAAGAGGAGGAACAAGTGAGCAACTGAAAAAAAATACTCAAATAAATAATGGCTAAGAGATGTCCCAAATTTGGCAAAAGGCAAAACCTACAGATTTAAAAAGTGGAACAAATCCCAAGCAGGATAAAGCCAAAGAAATCCTAAGACAAATGATAGTTAATTTCTGCAAATTAAAGGCAAAGGAAAAAAGTCTTTCGAGGCTAAAGGGAAACAATGGATTGCTCACAAAACTACTCAGATGGCAGCCATTTCTCATCTGAAACCGCGGAAACCAGAAAGAACAGCATTTTACAAGTACTGATAGGAAAAAATTGTCAACTCAGAATTCAACATCCAGCAAAACTATTCTTGCCATATCTGGGTCTCATTTGGATGCTTGCTCAGTTTCTTCAATGTGGGTCTTGGGGTGGGTTTTTTCCCCAACTCTTAATAGGTCTTGTAATTTTTTTCTGGATGGCCAGGCAAGCTTTACTAGAGAAAACAAGTTGAGATAAACAGGCCTTCGGTCATGTGGTGGTAAGGGGTAAGGCGTGGGGGGAGTATCCTATAGTCCTGTGATGAGGTCTCAGCCTTCTAGAGAGTCTGTGCTTCGGAACTGGGAACTTCACGAGGGTTTCTGTCTCTCTTCCACTCCCCAGCCCTCCCCAGCCCTCCCCTCCCGTGGGACAGGGTGGCTGGAGTAGACTGGAGTTGGATATTTCTCTTCCCCCAGGCTGGTTAGGCTCTGATAAAACCCAAATAGTTTGGGTCCTGGTAAAACAGTTTCTCTTGAGGGCAGGCTTTGTTAAGAAGAACAGAATGTTCTGCCTTATTTCAAAATAGTTCCTTTTCCCTTCTCCTTGACAAAATAACAAGGGAATTTTTCTCTGATATTCACTGTAAAAACCTAATTGAACTCCTGGAGATAAAATTTACACAAGTGCGGGGACTCCCCATGATTGGGTCTCCCTGGAAGAGAGAGAGGGAGAGGTCTTTCTGACCCTAAGACTTGTCTGCACTGAGCCTCCAGCAATTTGTCCATTACAGTTCCAGTTTTCTCACCCTGCCTCTGGTTCCTGCAGAGGTTGGTGCTCCCTCAGGAATTTTTGCTCCCATGAGATGTGATTCTCTCTATTTGCTTGTCTGTCTTTCCAATCTGGGGAGAAGCAGTGTGCCTTGTGATCTCATTTCTCAGTCAAATCCAAGAAGAGTTGTTGATTTGTCAGTTTGCCCATCTCTTTGCTTGTTCCTAGTGGTGACTTCCAAGCTTCTTATAAGATGAACTGGGAACAGGGAGTCAAAGTATTTTTTAGGAGTAAAGGTGAAACAAAGGCATTCTCAGACGAAGGGAAACTAAGAGACTATGTCACAGAAGACCTACCTTTAAAGAATGACTAAAGAAAGTGCTCTAAACAGAAAGGAAATGATAACAGAAGACTTCAGGACCTCAGGAGGAAACTAAGGAAAAGCAAGCATAACTCTAAAACCTAATTGACTATTTAAACAAAAATAATAATGATTAGAGGGATGTTTATGTGTATGAGTAAAATGAATGACAACAATAATTTCAAGGTCAGGAGGGGAGGAGGGGGAGCATCCTGTTGTAAGCTTCTTATACTATATGTCAAGTGGTATCATATCACTTGAAAGTAGACCATGATAAACTAAAGATGCATTCTACATACACTAAAGAATACTAATACAACACAACAGAGAGTTGTAGCAAATAAAACAACAAAAGAGATCAAATTTAGTCATAAAAATATCCAATGAATCCAAAATAAGGCAGAGAAAAGGAAAGGGGGAACAAAGAAAAGATGGGATAATTTTTTTTTAAATAGCAAGATGACAGGATTAAACCTAATCATATCAATAATTACATTCATTGTAAATGTTCTAAACACCTCTAATAAAAGGTAGAATTTGTCAAATTGGATATTTTAAAAAAGCAATTCCAACTATATGCTACTTATAAGAAATGTACTTTAATATAGAGACATAAGTAGGTTAAAAGAAAAGGATGGGGGTACAATTTGAACATTAATGAAAAGAATCTGGAGTGGCATTATGAATATAAAAGCAGATTTCAAGCAAAGATTGTCATCAGGGATAAAGGACATTTCAAAATGATAAAGGAGTCAATTTATTAAGAGAATATAATAATCCTAAAGGTATACGCAACTAATAACAGAGTTTCAAAATACTGAGGCAGAAATTGGTAAAACTATAAGGAGAAATCGACAAATACACATTTAGTGTTAGAAATTTCAACATCTTTCAATAATCGACAGAACAAGCAAACAGAAAACCAACAAGGATGTAGAAAAATTAAACAATACTATTAATAAAATTTATGTACTTGGCATTTATAGAACACCTCACCCAGAAATAGCAGAACACACATTTTTTACAAGGGCACTTGGAACATTTTCCAAGATGAAATATATTCTGAGCCATAAAACAATGCCTAAATTTAAAAAGATTTAAGTTATACACAGTATGTTTTCTGAAAAAAAAATAGCAATTAAAATAGAAATCATTAACAGAAATGTATCTGGGAAATCCCCAGATATTTGAAAACTAAATAATTCACTTTTCAATAACTCATTGGTCAAAGAAGAAATCAAAAGTTTAAAAAAAAGTATTTTGAACATAATGGAAATGAGAACACTCTATATCAACATTTGCAAAAGGTCACTATACTAATCTTAGAGGGAAATTTACAGCACTAAATGGCTATTTTAGAAAAAAGGAAAGGTCTTGAGTCAATGACCTCAACTTACACCTGAAAAAAGTAGAAAAAGAAGAACAAATCAAACCAAAGTAAGCATTAAAAGAGGGGTAATAAAGATCAAAGTGAAAAATCAATGACATAGAAAAACAATAAAGAAAAATCAATAAACCAAAAGCTAGTTCTTTAAGCAGATAAATAAAATTTAAAAACTTCTAGTCAGACTGATTAGGAAAAAATTAAGACACAAATGAATTAATATCAGGAATGACAGAGATGGTATTCAGAGTCTACTGGTATTATGAGGATAATAAGAAAATATAATGAACAAACTTAAGTCTATAAATTAGAAAACACAGATGAAGTGGACAGATTTATTTAAAACTACTAGAGCTCACTCAAAAAATAATAACCTGAATTGCCCTCTATCTATGGAATAAATTGAATTGTAATTAAAAGATACTCACGAAGAAAACTACAGGCTGAGATGGCCTCACCAGTGAACCCTACCGAACATTAGGAAAGAAGGAATAACAATCCTCATAAACTCTTTCAGAAAATTTAAGAGAATACTTCCAACTCATTTTATGAGCCCAGCTTTGCCCTGATTGCAAAGCCAGACAAAGAAAGCCATAGACTAGTAACTTTCATGAACAAAAAGGCAACATTTCTAAAGAAAATTTTGCCAATTTAATCCAATAATATATAAAAAGATAAAATACCATGGCCAAGTGAGGTTTATCCCAGGAATGAAAGGTTGGTTTGATATGCAAAACCCAATCAGTGTAACTCACTATATTAAGTACAAGAGAAAAACCATCTGATCATCTCAATAGGATGCAGGAAAAATGTGGCCAATTTTAATACTCATTCCTGATGTTAGAAATTTCAACAGCTTTCAATAATCGACAGACAAGCAAACAGAAAACCAACGAGGATGTAGAAAACTTACACAATACTATTAATAAAAACTCTTATAAAACTAGGACTAAAAGAGTATTTTTCAACCTATTTAAGATCAGCTATGAGAAACTTGCAGCTAATATCATATTTCACTGATGAAGGATGAAATCTTCTCTAACCTTAAGATCATGAACAAGGCAAGGATGTCTGTCCTCACCACTCCTATTCAACACAGCACTGGGAGTGCTAGACACCACAAAAAGGCAAGAAAAAGAAATAAATGGCACAGACGGTGAAGAGTTACAGTCGGCCCAATTATGTGTATACCAAATGGTCAAGCATCTACAAACAAAATACTAAAAAAGTGAATTTAGCAAGTTTGCAAGACACAGGAGACTATAAAATACTATTGTATTTCTATATGCCATATACCTGAAATATACACACACACACACACACACACATTTGGACAGCTGATTTTGACAAAGGTGCAAAAGCAGTTCAATGGATAAAGGGCAGGCTTTTCAACAAAATGGATGGACTTTTCAACACTGGAACAAGTGGATGCCCGTGTGCAAAAAACTCAACTTGAGTCCATAACTTGCATCATATGAAAAAGAATTCAAGATGAATTATAGATCTCAATGTAAAATCTGAAACTATAAACCTCTAGAGGAAAACCAGAGGAGAAAATCTTTGTGATCATGGGTTAGGCAAAGAGTTTTTAGATACAACACCAAACACAGTCCATAAAAAATAATTTGATAAATTGAATTTTTATCAAAGTTAGAAACTTCTGCTCTTTTGAGAGACACTATTAAGAGAAAGAAAAGACAAATCACAGATTTGGAGACTATTCTTGCCAAGCATCAATCTTATAATGCACTTATGTCTTGAAGGTATAATGAACTCTCAAAACTCAATAATAAGAAAATAGACAGCCCAATTAAAAATAAAATGGACAAAAGATTTGAACAGACATTTTCCCAAAGAAGTTATATGAGCTTGGCAATGAGCTCATGGCAATGAGCTCATGAAACCATGAGTAAGATCATTAGTCATTAGGGAAATGAAAATTAAAATCACAATGTTTTATAATGGTTAAAATTAAAAACACTGACCATATCAAGTGTTGGAGAGGATGCAAAGGAGCTGAACCCTTGCTGCCGGTGGGAATGTGAAATGATACAACCACTTCAGAAGTTGAAAGCTTCTCAAAAAGTTCAACATTTACCACCTGTCTCAGACATTCAATTCCAAGAAAAAAGGAAGCAGATGTCTACACAAAAACTGTACGCAAATGTTCACAGCAGCTTTATTTGTAACATAGCCCCAAACTGGCAGCAACCCACGTTCATCCACAGGTGAATGGAAAAACCAATGGTGGTACATCTGTGCGATGGACCACTTCTCAGGAAAAAAGAAAAGAAAAAGGAAAAAAGAAATGATTTCTTGATAAACCCCAATATGGATAAATCTCAGAAATAATTATGTTCAGTGAAAGAAGCCAGACCAAAAAAAAGACTGCACATTGCGTATTCCATTTATATAAAACTATAGAAAATGAAAATCTATAGTGACATGAAACAAACAAGGAGGGATGGAGGAGAGGGGACAGACAGGGGAGGCCTGGGAGAGATTTCAGAGGTGCATGGGGAAGCTTTTGGGGGGTGATGGAGGTGTTCACTGTATTGATCGCTGTGATGGTTTCATGGACATATATTGTGCGCCTTAAACGTGTGCAGTTTTTTTGTATGTCAATTATACTGCAGTAAAGCTGCTTCAGAAACACAGAGACAACAACAGAAGGTATCAAGACTTCACTCTCCTAAGATTGTTCTCTCTCTGGCCTACAAACAGGTGCACACAAAATATACCCATTTAACTCGAGCCTGCCTGACAACACTTCTGCAACATTATGCAAATCACCATGAGAAAGGGACAATAATTATGTTAGGAACCACCAGCCCATGGTTGTTTCCACACAATTTTTTCTGTTTGTTTTCAGATCTGGGTTGTCTTTAGCATGTGGCTGCCAGTTAACCCAGCTCGGGGCTTTTCTCTTCGGGTTAGAGAATCTGAAATTGAGCTCTGCTGGAGTCAAGTCCATGTGGTGGTTCACGGGTGCGGAAAGTACCTATGGCTGACCACAAAGGCTAGAGTTCCCTACAACTACGGTAGTGTCAAAACTAACTATTGTCTCCTAGGCTGTTTGTTTTGAAAAAAAAAAAAATCCCATAGTCTTCATTGTAATTACTCTTAAATAACCTATCAAGTAGGCTTCTTTTCTGTTCTAAGTAATTTCCTAACTTTGTAGATTTTTCTTTATTTCACTCTGGGGGAGATATTCTTCCCTATTACAGAAGGATTCTGACACCCTGCTCGGTCTCTCCTTCCCTTTTGTGCTTCCCTGAGCAGAACTCCCAACCCAGCTGCTGTGAACGGGCCCAGATTTAAGGGCTGTTCTTGGCGCCCCAAATGGGCCAGGTCTTGCCACTAAGGTGGCCCCGTCAGGGGCACAGCCATCTAAAGCAACAGTCCACTTCTTGCCAGAAAATGTTGTGCCTCAGTGAAGTCTTTTACAGGATTAACTACACCATGGTGAGGGCGGGGAGGAGGGGCCGAGCACCACTGAGCCTGGGTTAACAGAACCCCTCATCAGCTCTGAACCTCACCTCTGCTTTTTTATAACATGCTCAGGGAACCAGTGGACTTTGCTCCTGTAGGAGAAGGGGAAGGGAGCACCAAGTGCATCTCTGTCCCTGTGCTGAAAAGGATGCTGTGTCAGGGAACCAGTGCAGCAGACTTCTAAGGTTGGCATCACCCCATGTTATAGATGGAGCACAGAGAGCCTCGGCAGCTCACGTGCCCCAGGTCTCAGTGGGATGGGGCAGAGCAAGGATCTGAACCCAGACCAGAGGACCGCATGTTTTCCTCAACTCAGCAGTGCTGCCTCACCATGACTACAGGGTCACCACCACTTACCATGACCACCTGGTCTTCACTCCCCACAACTGCCGGGTCACTGTTCCCCACTACTACTGGTCACTGCTACTTTATAATTTCTAGAGCCACTGGTGGATTTTGATCACCAGTATTTCCTAGGCAACTGATACTTTAGATGTTCAGTTGCAAGATGTATGCAATTTCCACTGATAATTTCTGGAGGAGCTGACAATCCTAGACTCAACTGGATGCCTCTGGAGACTTCCGAGATGTTACATAACTATACAGAAGGCTGGGTTTCCTGGATGTTGAGAATGCCGTGTTCTTATGCTTCAAGTTTCCCTGTAGATAAACCCATTTGTCCGTGAAATCAAGGGAGCAGGCAGGGTTCATTGACATAGAATGTTTCAGGCTAGAATGAGGAGTTTGGACTTTAAGAGAAGGTTTTGCACAGAAGGAGTGATGTGATCAGATCCTTCAAGGAAGGAAGCTCAAAGGCCAGCCCAGATTCCACTGCAGTAGCCCAGGCAAGAGAAGATGGTGACTTGGATGTGAGTGGCGCTAGGAAGAAAGAGAAAAGTGGATACACTCAGGAACTGTCTTAGAGGTAGAGTCAAACTCAGTCTGATGAAGAAATGGATGCGGGGAGTGAGGTCAAAGAGCAGAACCAAGGCTGACTCGTAGGACTTCGTCTTGAGACACTTGAAAAGACAAGACAAGAAAGAATGAGGTCAAGTCAGACTTGGGGAAATCTCATGCTTTGTTTGGGACAAATCTGAATTTGCAATGCTCATTAAAATCGAGGTGGAGTAACCACAGTACACATGAGGATGGACGCTGGATGGATATAGACATTCAGGAGTCGTGAACATATGGAAGGTACTTAGAGCCGTGAGAGTGGATGAGATCACCAAGGGGGGCATTGTGCGTAGAGAAGAAAGAGGGGTGAGAAATGAACCCCAAATGGGGCTGCACTTAGAGCAGAGGCAACAGATGTGGCCAAGAAGACTAACAGTCAGTGCAGTAGGAGGAAAGCAAAGAGTGTGTGGTGTTCTGGAAGCAAAGAGAAGAAAGGAAATCAGAAAGGGGGTGCGGTCAGTGTTGCCCAGTGAGATGAAGACAGACTTGTCCACTGAACTGGGTAACGATAAATCATGGCAGGCTGCCATTGAAATGGTTACATCTAAAGTACCTAAAAGAATATCATTCATTTGCCACCCATTTAATACACACTGTGTGCAAGACATGCTTTCAGGCCCTGGGATACAGGGCTGCCTAAGACATGGTCTCTGCTGTCAAGGAGTTCCCAGTGATGAGGAAGAAAGGGGCACTGAGTACACTGCGTTGTTATCCCATTGATCTTGCACCAGCCCCGTATGTCAGTTTGCCAATAAGCACACTGAGGCAGAGAGAGGTCAAGTTATCCACTGACAAAGCCCAGGCTTAACTATCACATAAAACATCCAAATAGTAATTCACGAAGGTGACCGGGAAATGACGTATGACCAGGCACGTCAGCGTTAGGAAGACCATTCATCTGAAATATAGATGGGCTTAGGACAAGCCCGACGCCTCCTTGTGAGGCAGTGCAGACCCAGGCCACTCACTGCCACCCACCCAAGTCTCCGAGATAAAAATGGCTATGCTTACAGCCAGCCAATTTTTGACAAATGTGCCAAAATAATTCAACAAAAGGAATTCAAAAGGAAGTTATTTCTGATAAATGTTTCTGAAGCAACTGGATGAGCATCTGGAAGAGCAGGTAGCGTCCTGGGAGTGGCTGGCTCCTTCCTGTTGTGGGAGATAAAGGCGGGGCCTCCAGCAGGGAGGACATGAGTGGGGGAGGGGGGAGGCCGACCCCTGGGGGCCCCAGGTCATGCCAGTCCCCAAGTCCAGTTTGACTCCCCCTGTGTGACTACTGCCATTTGCCACCACCTGGGTCACTATGAACCTAATATTTTTCTTCAAACCAAGAAATAAATAAATTTTATTCTACTACCAAAAATGGAGAATCGTCTTACTGTCCTAAATAGAAGATAACCATAAAAATGGAAATACAGCTATTAAAATGAGAGCATTCACCCTTATGCCACCTTTTAAAGCCATCTGGTATGTTCTATACCACGTTTTGAAACAGTGCCATGAGCAACAGGGAGCCAGGGAAGGATTTTCAGCAAGGGAATCACATGATCAGATTTGAGCTTTAAAAAGACCAATCTGATGAGAGGACGGGGAACAAGCAGAGGGCCAGGCCAGAGGAGAGAGATATTTATCAATTGTCTATTTTTACAAACCCTGTACAGATGTCCCTAAAAAGAAAGCCAAGATTTTTATCTGTTTGTCCTTCAATCTAAACTGGGCATCCTTTTCTACAAGCTCACTCTTACCACCAACTGGGAGTTGAAAATGGCCAGCCCAACTCCCACCTGGTCTTCCTTGGAAGGTTGAGTTCAGAATCTGGGCTCTCCAAAGATCTTTGGATGTAGAAGTGAGCAAAAATCTCTCCTCTCTTTTCAGGGGTGAAGTCACGCAGAGAGGGAACTGGAGATTGCTGACTGTGGCATATAAAGTCATTGACTGAGGAGGACCAAGGAGCTTATCTGAAGGTGTGTCTTCCATCCTCTCCCCACTCATGGGACTGTGGGACTGATGCCAGTGTCTTCCACAGCCCCTGGCCCATGGCTGGTCCCGTGGCTGGTCCCGTGTTCATCATTTGTAGCAGTAACAGAAAAGCAATGGTCTTGTGTGTGAAACTGAAAGCTAGGTCATCTCACGAAAAGTTCCACTGCTATGATGGCGAATTTTATGTGTCAACTCAGTGAGGCCATTCTCCCCTCTTGTCTGGTCAAAACCAGTCTAGATTGAAAGTATTTTTTAGGTGTGAGTAACATTTAAATCAGTAGATTTTGAATAAGATAGAGCAGACTACCTTCCCTAATGGGTGGGCCTCATCCAATCAGTTGAGGGCCTTAAGAGAAAAGACCGAGTTTCTTCCTGAGGAGGAAGGAATTGTGCTTTCAGAGTGCAACACAGAAATTCTGCCTGAGTTTTTACCCTTTGGACTCAAAACTGGCACACTGACTTCTGGAATTTCCAGGCTGCCAGCCTGCCCTGCACATTCCAGATTATCTATCTATCTATCTATCTAAATACACATACATCCTATTGGGTCTGTTTCTCTGGAAAACTGATTAATACAATTGCCACAACCTAAGCCAAGCTCCAAAAGGGCTCTCGCCTCCAGTCCCCTTGAGGCCTGGACTCAGAAGTTCCAGAACACACTTCTCCAGGAGTCCCTTGGTCCCGGGGTGGGGAATAGATCCTCCATCTCAGCAGGTGAGAGGCACGTGTGTAGAGGGAGAGAATGAATTGATGGTGGCTATGATTGGAAAGTATGAACCACACCAAATCTATTTCCCCTATTTTGCCCTGAAAAACCCAACAATACATAAGCAGACTGTGTTATTTCGGTCTATTTGGGAATACTCAAAGATGTCTCTTTATCTGCAAGTTGCCTCTGCCCACTTCAAAAGAGGACGTGTAGTCGCTTTTAGTGAATGTAATCCAGTCATTGTACTGTTGGCGTCAAAATAAAAGATGATAAAAAGCCATTTAGGGACAAGAGAAAGACACGCTACATGGAAGTCTGACTAAAATTCTTAGTGCAGTGGGGCTTCCATTCACCGGGTTCCTGCATGCGCTGGAAAGGGGAAGCCAGCCCTTACCAGAATGTTACCTCTTGACTGAAGGGGGCCAGGGCCTGCCAGTGGAGAATCTGAATAGGTAGGAACTCAAAAATAAGATAAACAGCAAGGACCTACTATATAGCATAGGGAACTATATTCAATACCTTGTAATAACCTATAATGGAAAACACTCTGAAAAAGAATAGATTTATATATATATATGTATATGTGTATACATGTATATATGTGTATATGTGTATATGTATATATGTACATATGTATGTGTATATATGTATATGTGTATATGTATAGATGTATCTATATGTATATGTGTATATATGTATATGTGTATGTATATATGTATGTATATGTATATATGTATATGTATATATTTATCTATATGTATATATGTGTATATGTGTGTGTATATATATATATGACTGAATCAGTTTGCTGTACACCTGAAACATTGTAAATCAACTATATTCAATAAAAAAAAAATTGCAACTGAGCAGCAAAGCAAGCAATCTCTTAAATGTTGATTAACCACAGATACAGGGCGTTCTTTTCCCAGAAAAGGCATCACATTACAGAGCAAGAGCCCTGATGAGCGGAGTTAAATGACTAGGAAGCTAACCAGTGCCCCCCACCCCCGCACCGCCCCTGACTCCTGAAGACCCTTTAGAGCCCAATCTCTGAACATGGGCTGGTTCCCAGACTTCTCGAAAATTCCCCTGATGACTGGTGAGCACCCAGTTTAAGAACCTGTGGCTCAAAGAAAGAAGTAGCCTGGGTCTGTGCTGAATTCTCTGCCGTCCAGCTCCTGGTAGTAACTGGCTGTGGTGGTTGCTCTCTGATATCCCATCAGGCAATGACTCCAGACTCAGCTGGAATCCTTGGGGCTCTGAGTTACCAGACAGTGCAGGTGGCACTCCATCTGGACAAAACGGTAGGTGGAGGGACCACAGTGGAAATTCCGAAGAAGGCAATTAAAACGTGTTAACCAAAACAGGAAACATCGGTGAGGAAGATGAGAGTGACTTCAGACGTGTGATTTTATCAATACCTTTATTGTTCGAAACCTCGTATTTTATTTTTTAAAGGTATTTTCCAAACAAGCCCAAATTTTACTTCTCACTCATTCTAAATTCTTGTGCCCTTTTCCTGCTTGCATTTTGGGCAAGACTGAAAACAAAACACAGACTGCTTTGTTCATGCTGGAGTGTCAGGTTCTTTGTTAAAGGCAAAAAAGGATCTGTACTGATCAAGAGATGCTGCTTCCTGAAGGAGAGAGGGCATCAGACCAAGACACTGGTTCACTCAGAAAGATTTAGGAAGGAATGAACATCTTTTGTCTGTGATGACAAAATGAGCTCTGACCACAGCAAACACACAGCATCAGGACAGTGTGACTAATTTATATTAGCCATTAATGATCCTCATTTTTTTTTTGGCCCTAAGAAATTTGGGGCAAAATTAAATAAAAGGCTTTTGATTTAATTCAGCCTGTCTTTTGTGTATAAAGCTGCCATGAATCTTCACCTGTGAAGGGGACTACTGACTATGCTGTGGTTTTCCATTTTTGTGGAGTACCACGCAGCTGTGAAAAGTATTGACAAAGGACGTCAGGGGCATGGAACGTTATTTCCACTCAATAGAATGCTGGGTAGGAAAGAAGTGTATTTCCTTGTGCATACATTGCAGTGATCACATTCTGCATAGCTGGCTCTCTGTCCATCTTTATATACATGCACACACACATACCTGTAAAGGACATATACCAAAATGCCAACAGTGGCTTCTCTGATAGTGTCTTATTTCCTTCTATTTGTATATATTTATTTTCCAGGTTTTGTATAAGAAATATGTAAACTCTTATTTTAAAAAAACATACAAACAAACACCAAGTCACAGAAGGAGCCAAGAACCCCCGGGAAGTGAACCTGCTGGTGGTCCTACGCTATGAAGACCTGGCTTCTCAGGCAGGTGGCCTGCACGGGGGACCACTGGCTCCCCCGACCTCCCCAAGCACAGACGCGAGAGCGTGAGGCGAGACCCATCTCTAGTGAGCAACCTCAGTTACTGAGAATACTCTTGATGTGTCACATCCATGCTGTCGCCGTTCATTTTCTGGAAAGAACGCACAGCTCTAGGACTGGCAGATTCAGAACTGGACATGGAAGCGGGCTACTTCCTTAGGCGAGGAGATTGAGCATCTTCCAGCCTGCATCCAGACAGAACAGATGCGCGGCCACCCTGGGCAGGCTAACCCTGGGGTGGGCCTCCAATGGACATTTTCCCCACCACCATCCAGCTTTTATCTGGAGGGGACGGTGCAACTTGCTGCGTTCCTGAGGCAGCACAGATGGTGGCCTTCCAGAGCAGGCACTGGTTGCCTGGTGGGACTGATCGGCGCCCCTGGGACCGGAACCCTCGGGCAGTGGCCAGCCCACCTTTATCCCCAGCTCTGTCTGCCTCCCATTTACACAGGGAGGGCAGCCAGTGCCAGCATGAGCAGGGACTCAAGGTCCAGATTGCTGATGGGGTGCAAAGGGGTGGAGGGAAGTACAGGCAAGCAAGCTTTCACTTTATCACCTGCAAAAGGGGTTTTGGAGAAGCCCCTTGCTGTGCTAGGCTGCATGAATTAAAGATGCGCCTGGAACCTGCCCAAATGCCCGGCCCAGACTGTGACTGAGTCACACGGTTGCCAGAGTACAGACACAACAGGAAAATGCTCACGAGAATGTAACTTCCTCAGGGGTGGGGATATCGGTCTGTTTTGCTCACTGCTGTCTGTCTAGTGCCTACAACAGTGCCCAGCACAGAATGGGTGCCCAATGAATAAATCCATCAATGGATGCGTGCATGAATGAATAAATACAACTTGCCTTAATAATCGAAGAAATGCACATTACAACAGTAATGGGCATTTTTTTGAATATAAACTGCCCCAAAATAACGTAATGAAAAACACTCAATCCTGGTGACATTTGATGGGATCCAGCATGCATCTTGTATTAATGACAGTAGGTATTCACGTTAACTCTTTTGGAAAGCAGTTTGGGAATAGAGTTATTTAAAAGTTGCTATTCAGTCATCCCAGTTCTAGACATTTATGTGAAACAAATAATTCAGAAGAAGGACAAAGCTGTATATATAAAATATTCCTTGAATTGCTATTCACAACTGTAAAGAGATGGCGGCAGTCTGAGCGGCTAGAACAGTGAATGATCAGATAGCTTATGGTTACTGAGGCCTGCGTAACAGTACAGCAAAGCGGTAAGTGAAAAAAAAAAGCAAGGATGCAAAATTGTCCGTATGAAATAAGTGTAACCATAAAATATGTTTGGGGGAAAAGCCTTGGAGGATGAAGAGTTAATGGAACTTTTTTCTCCCTCTAATTTTTGTCATCAAGATATTTTTAATCAAAAAGAGCTGAACCACATAAGACCTTCCTGCAGTACAGCGCGCACCAGCAAGCACGGGTCCGGCAGCTAGCTCAGGGCGCTCACTGTTCACACAGGTCCCGCGAGAGAGGTCACCCTTCAGCACCCTGGGTTTCAAGCCGCTGGACAGCAGGGCCAGGGGACTTTCCTGGCAGTTTGCCATGTCTAAATAACAGGTAAGTGCTGCTGTGGGAACATTATTTAGCACCATCTGATCACAGATTGGAGAACATTTGCCAGAAATAACCCTCCGGGCTTTGGCAAAGCGGGTATTGAGTTGCATTTTCTGATGGTGGTTAAATGCACATTCCTGCTGCTTTCTGATGGTAAAACCGCGCATGCGTCAAGACACACTTCCCTTCCTACTGCAGAAGGCCGGTATCCAGTTCACCAGTAGGAGAGATCAGGTTATAAAACTGAGGAGTTAACATCCTACCGAGAGCCTCTCGTTCTTGCTGAGTCAGCATTAACTGGTGGTTCTTAATCTCTCTGCCAGCAGGAATCACCTGGGGCGCTTTAAACATCACGGATTCCCTGGCTCCCTCTTGCCCACATTCTGACTGAATTGGTTTGGCGAACAGTCCAGAGCACTGGAAAGTTTGAAAACTCCCAGATGGTTGAGATGAGGATCCCAGGCTGAGATCCCTTGTCTCATGGTCTCACTGGCTGAGATATATACTGAAAATATTCAGATGGAGTCCACAAATGGGCGTGATCCCTGTGCAAAGACCAGCAAGAATCCGTGCCACATTTCGCTAAGGCTTGCCATCACAGGAAGCAGAGCACAGGGTCAGGAGGTCCAGGGGGGTTAAGGCTTACAGAGACCGAGCAGAGTGTGACTTCATCACTTACTAGCACTGCAATTGTGGGTAGGGCGCTCACCTGCTCTGAGCCTCCATGTCTCCATCTGAAAACGGGATGCTGGTCGCCATGCCAACCTCACAGGGTTATTTAGAATGTGGTGTGTCCAGGCAGGGGGGATGTGGGCCCCTCAGGACACACGAGTGCGGCTGTTCCCCCAGACCATGTGGGAAGATGCCACTACCATCTGAATGCACAGAGCCGTGCCTCCGTTCTGAGGGCCTTCAGGGATCCATGGAGAGCTGCACTCCTGTGGCATATGTATTTATTTCAGTGACTCAGAGGCCCGGTGAATATTGGGTCTGTAATTTATAGGAACTAAGGGAAATGGAAAGCGGGCCGACGTCGATGTGAAACTCTCCCAAGATTGCCACCTTCAAATATATTAATTCAAATATATTCAGCGAGCCCACCCTCAGAAGAGAACTTGACCAGTTTAAGGGCAGACAGATCTCTCTTTAGAGAGCAAAGAAGCCCAAATTGACATGATTTCTGGGACCCATTCAAGGAGAGAGCCCCTGACTCCACAAGATGCAGGGGAACCGCCGGGGAACCGGGAGGCTGGCCTCCGGGATGTTCCTGAATCTGCCTGTGTCTTAATGATGAGATCAAAGTTCTTAAATCTGCCAGACATTGGAAAACAAAACAGACCAAGGCCTGACATTCTGTGGAGGACCGAGCCAGCACGTCCGGGAGATTCCGGCTGTCGCTGGGGCCCTGGCAGTCACCTGTCCAGGGAGCCACTCCTGGGAAAAGGAACCTCCTCTCTTTCGGTCATTTAAACTGAAGAGCGAAGAAGTAAACACATTACATTTTAGGAAATGGGTGATGGTCGCTGGCCGCACAGATGCTAATTTCTTCCCCTGTTCTCCCTGGAGCTGGGCTGAGGTTTCATAGCTGAATAAAATTAACCGGATGATCACATCCCTCTCTCTGGCTTGGCGGCGCAGGGATTTGGCCTGTGGTGTCATGAGTGTGGCTGACAACCACCGGGTGAGGCTGCCTGCTTCGGCCATGGAAGCGGCTGCAGGTCAAGGCCATGCCCAGGGGACTGTGAGGGGCAGCCCGCCCCGGCACAGAGGCCAGCCCCCTCCTCCCTCCCTGCGGCCAGTCTGCTGCGAGCAGTCTGGAGTTTGCGCTGGATTCTGACTTATGTTTTAAAACAGATCCAAAAAATTGTTTTTTAAAAAGTGTGTGTGTAGTCACCATAGAAACCCTCTTCTGCATTCATTCGTGTTTTGATAAAAAAGCCTCCCGTGTGTCTGTCTGGCTTGTGTCGTCTGCACTGAATTGTGGGCTCCCAGGGGAAGGTATCTGTCTTAGAGGGGAGTCTGAGAGAGGCTGCTGCCTTCCCCACGTGGAGGTGGGGCCAAGGCTCTGGCTTCATTATCCTAAGGAGCCCACAGAGGGTGGACAAAACAAGGACACGCCCAACTCGGAGGCTGTCCTCTGTAAGCTGAGCTTCTGGCATGGCACCTCATTGCATCACTGTCACAACACTCCGATCACCACCCATCAGCATCTCCAGTTTACAGATGAGGAAACCAAGGCGCAGAGTGGCTAAGCAACAGAACTTAAAGCCCCGCGGCTACTGAAGGTGCCGGAACCAGGATGTAACCCAGGCAGTGGACATTGGAGCCCATCGGAGTGGCAATCACCCTGCCGGGCGGCTGTGCTCCCAGACAGGGTGGACCCTAAGGGTTCCCAAGCCTGGCTGGCCCCGCTTCCCCTGGGAGACTGGACCTGTACATGCCCATGCCTCGTCCCCCGACACCCACACACACCTGTTGAATCCAGTTCGGGGAATTAGAGGCCCGGAAATCTAGGTGGTTCAATACCATAGGACCACAGAAGGGCATCTGGCATCCCTAGGGCTGAAATCAGGTGATGGGTTCTGCAGGGACCTGCCTGGTCTCACTTCTGGACACACATGCGTTTCTGAAAAGCCCTGGGTATAAAGCGATTGCCTGAGAAGCAGAGCCTGAAGATTAGTATCTTCACTCCTTCTGAGGAGCTGGTTCTGGAAGGAAGCCCTCAAGTGGCTACGAATAGAGCCAAAGGGCCCCCAATCAGACATCTCTGCCTTCGAAGGACTTGGTGCCCTGGCACTGAGTTTTAACTACAGGCCAGGCAAATCAGCCTGGTCCCCGCTGGACACTTGGAGAAGGCGGCTCCTTGGCTGTGCGTGGAGCCTCCGCACAAGGCCCCGCACAGGGGACCCGGGCAGAGCAGCCAGGCTGCTGGCAGGGCGAGAGACACCCAGGTCAAGTCAGTGACCCAGCCGATCCCGGCTTCCTTCCGCACAAGATGCACAGGATGGTGAGGAGGATAATAATGCCTCCACTTTGCAAAGCGGTAGGGAGGTTGCCATCGCGATTGGACGCTCTCCAGGAGCCGAGAGCTCACCCGAGTCTGCAGGCTGCAGACATTTTCACTGTGCTATTCCGAGCGGAAGAGGAATGATGAGGACCACAGTGTGACAGCAGGAGGACCCAGGCCCATGGGCTCAGGCGGAGGGGGGACGTCCGCGCAGAGAGTACGCATTCCTCACTTTAGCGATCAGCGCTTTCAATGAATGAGGAAGAGAGAGTAACATTTTAAAAGGACCCCCGGCCCTCGCACGCACGTGCGTACTTCAGTCAGTGTGTGATTTGTGCGGCGGATTTGATAGTGGGGTCAAGAGGCTGAGCTGACCCCAGGCTCTGCTCTGACTGAGGAGGGCTCGGTGTGGGGTGTCCGGGGGTCCCTGGCCCTGAGAGACATGCAGGGGATGCCTGGCTGTGTGGGGCAGGGGAGGGGACCCCAGGCTGACAGCTGCCCTGGCTGCTGGGCGAGGCCAAGACCCGGTTTTCCTGCCCAGTCATTTCCACTCAAGAGACTCTTCAGTTGGAGGTTTGGGGCACATTTTGGGTCTGTGTCTTAGGGGGAGCCAGAGCCAGTGAACTTTTTCTCTGGCTTTATCTGAAGGTTTGGACAAAAAAGTACCAGACTGGTTTATCCTTTCTCACCCCCAAGAGCCTGAGGCCATGTAACCTCCGCCCAGTGGTCGGCTCCAGGGTGTCATGGTGAAAAGGCCCCGAAGGCTTGTTCTAGGCCTCTGTTCCCACCCTCTTAGCCCCCACCCCACCCCCCTCGATCCCCCACACACAGTGGGGTGGGTGTAGCTCAGTCACATGCGAGGTCCTGGGTTCAATCCCCAGTACCTCCATCAGAAAACCCCCCCAAAACTGCACAGGCCCTCAGTGCTGGTCTCACCCTGACATCCTGACGAGGGCAGTCAGCCCTGCCAAGTGCAAGGGCAGCCCTTAAAGGGACTGGGCTCCACCAGGCCAAGGGCAGAATCTTCAAGGTGGGTTCTCCGTCCACGAACAGTGGGCAAATGAGGGAAGATAAGCAAGGAGGTTCTGCTGACTGTGATGGAGCCCCAGTGTCCCGCACCACCCAGGCTTCTGTCATTTACACACACACACACACACACACACACACACACACACACACACCTCTGCACGAGGCACCCCAGAGGGAGGGCGTCCTGGCTCAGCCTGGCTGGGAGCGTCACCATCACCAAGTGACGGGGTAAAGGCACCTGTGCTCTGTTCTCAGAAGTCCCCTCTCCAGACCAGCCCTTGAAAGGCCTGAAGGAAGGACCTCGAGCCCAGCTCATTTTTTTCCCCGACTCCGGAAAGCCCATATGATGTGGGATGGCTCAGTGGTCTAGGGAGCCAGCCAGCTTCGCTGAGCCTTTGCCTGGAACTTAGCTGGGGCCTCAGTGCTAATTCACAGATTCATCAGAAGCCCAGGCTCCCTTGCGGCCATGACTCACCAGCTGAATTAGCACCCTCCCCTTCCAGCCCAGGGCCAGGGAAAGCCGTGGGCGTAGAGGTGGGAGAGAGGGCAAGAGAGGGAGGAAGTGCATCAATGGAAGGGGACTGGAGGGAGGGAGTCCGTGTTCACAGCGGGGCTGTGACGAGCCATTATTTCATTCAGTTCACACAGTGTCATGATAATCCACAGTCTACAGATGAGAAAACAAGCTCAGGGAGGTGACTTGCCCAGTTACTCAGCCGAGAAAGGACAGATTGAACCGGTCTGACCCAACATGTGCCCCTTCCTCTACACTACGCACACTTGGCACTTGATACACAAGTGCACAGGGTTGAAACATATGAATGAATAAATGGATGTTTGGATGGACGGATGGATAGATGGACTGATAAACAGACTGACCAACCACCTGTTCTTGGGCTGCATCTTGAGGGATGCCTAGACTCCCAGTGGGCAGGGAGGATGAGAAAACGCATTCCAGGCTGGGCAGGTGAGATGAGGCATGTGGAACCATTCCAGGCTGGAGGAAGAAGAGCTGGCCAGTGCAGCATACTGGGAAGATGCCTCAGGCCAGCAGCAGCTGTCCCCTGCAGAGTTTTCCTCAGTGGGGTCCTGGGAGGGGTCCTCCCTCAGCAAACCTGCTGTGCCTTGCGGTGCTCCCTGGAGAGGAAACGGGACCGGACAGGGAGGCATTGCTCAAGCTCAGCTGGTACCTCTCCCTACACCTGTCCCCGATGGCTAGGCAGCCAAGGGAGTCTTGGGCCTCTGGAAGAGGCTAAGAATGGGGGAACTAATTAGCCAAGGGCTTGGGGCCATCAGTCATCAGAATTATCCCCCACCCCCCACCATCCTCATCATCACCATCTTTATCACTGCGTCATCATCATTCATCACCAACACTCCACAGCAAAGCTTAGTGGCCAAGAGCAAGGCCTGGGGAGTCCTGCTGGTTCTTCAGCCCAGCGCCACCTCTCACTAACTCTATGAGCTTGGGCATATATATATATTTTTTTAACTTGCCCAAGCCTCAGTTTCCTCATCTATAAAATGGGATCATTTAAAAAGATAATAAAGTTCTTAGCAGCTTGTCTAGGGCATGGAGTCAGGATAAGTGAGTTATTGTCATCATAATTTTTTTTTTTTTTTTTTTTTTTTTTTAGCTATAGAGCCTTCTAAGTGGAGATGCTTTGGGTCATTACCAGAGCACCTGATTTACAGACTGGAAATGAGGCTGCCTCTGTCCCACTTTTCAGATGAGGAAAGGCGAGCTCTAAGGAGCCAGGACTTTTATCCAAGTGGCTCAGCCAGGAGCCTGGGCGCGGGGGTGGGAAGCACCAGGCAGGCCCCGCCCACTGAGCCCGCCTCTTTCACTCCTCCCCTTGGGCGGAGCCCCAGGAGCCGGGATGGGCTCCGAAGTGTCCATTAAAACACACGGCTACTTTATGGTTTGTTTGTTTGCTCCTGAAGACATAAAATCCAAGCTTATCAAACAAAAGTCACACATAGTCCTGCTGACTTGCACGGTAAAGTCCACCATTATCTCTGCTCTTCAGCCCGCTCCAAGGACACTTGGTTCCCCACGGAGCTGGCCACGCGCTCGAAGGGCTGACCTCCGGCATCACTCACCCCTTCGGCCGTGGGCCAGTCACGAGGCAGGTGGGGTAGGGGGGAGAGCCCGGAAACCCAGTCCGCCAGCTGGGCACCTGGAGTAACTTTTCAAACCTCTCTGAACCTTAGTATCCTCATCTGTAAAATGGACTTAACGGTGCGAGCCTCCTCACCATCTGTGGCGAGAGAGAATCGACTGATACGATTAAAGCCCTTAACCCAGTGCCTGGCCTCTGAGAAGCACTGAACATATTGTAGCCAAATGAAAGGAGTTGTCCTGTGTTCTCAGGGGCAGACACACCCCGTGCATCTGAGGTGACACCAGCTGGAACTGGCCCAGGCTCTAGAGAGACCAGGTTGGAGTTTCATGGTGGGGGTCGGAGTGGAGGTGAGCACGGTAGACACGAACAGGGAAAGCCATGGGGTCTGTGGCTTAAAAGCATGCTCAGACAGAGGTAAGCTCCTATCAGTTTTACCCAAAACTCTGCAGGAAGCTGTCTTGACAGCTTCGGCCAGAATACCTCTAGCACCAGAACCCCTCTTGGGGGAAAGGGAGAGTTTGCTGGGTCTAGTGACAGGGCACTTGCTCATTCAGAGCTTGGCCCAAGTTATAGGCTGGGCGCGGCGAAGAAGAGACAGCATAAGGTGAGACACAGCCCGTGGCCTTCTGGAACCCCCTGCTGATTCGGGGTTAGTCACGAATGTTTCCACTGCTTCTGTTTCTGCGCACGTTATAGCATCGCACTCTCTTCCCTCCATCTCTCCTCACCTCCCAGGTTGTGTGATGACTTCAGCCTGTGACATGGGAGCAGAAGTGATGCCCAGCCCTTCTGGGTGGATGCTCGGAAGAACTGACACCATCTTGCCTTCCTCCCACCATGCTGTCTGGCAACACTCCAGATGGTACAGGCTCGAGCCGCCTGTGTCCTCGAATGAGGACACAGGGGAGCAGAGGCTCCTGCCCAGCCACAGTGGACCTGCAGGACGAAACATCACCCCTTCACCTGTTAATGCCCAGTGTTAAGTCGCTGACTGCTGGGGTTTGGTTGTTACTGCGGTACTGAGAACCCAGAGAGACAGAGCCAGTCCACAGGGAAAATACAAAGTCCTGAGACACAAGGCAGTAGGGATACGCTTGAGGAACGAAGGAAAGGTCCTCAGAAAGGGCGGGTAAGAGCTCCTGGAGGAGGATGGGGCTAGACCTTGAAGGCTAAGCAGGATCTAGAGGATGCTAAGGAATGGGCTATACATGCCACAGGATCCCTGGAGGTGGCAGGAGATGGGAGAAGGTTGGAGGACAGAAGTGTTTGAAAACACTTGTGAATGCTGGGGAAGAAGGTGCTGGCAGCAGTCTTGTAAGAGCTGGTATCCAATTTCTCTCTTCCATAGGCTAGATGTACGGGAGAGACACATTCAGCTTAGACTCAATGCCCTTTCATCACGATCAGGGCTGAGTGGTACGGGACCTGGTGTGATCAGAAAGCAGGGGACAAGGGGTGGGGGTCTCATCTTTCTAGATCCATCTCCCTTCCTCCAGGAAGCCCTCTCTGACTAGCACAAGGGGTGTGAAAAGAAAGCAAAGCCCTGAAATCAGACAGACATGGTTTGAATCCCGGTTTTCTTCCTTCGATCGTCCAATCCTTCATTCAACATCTGTAGGGTGTCAGGCACTGTTCCATGTTCTGAAGATGTATTGTGAGCCACCTCCTGGCCCTCCTGGATCTTCTGTTCAAGTGAGAGAGAAGGTCGGCCACAACAGTAACAACACAAGCAAGAAAACAATTGGAAGTTGTGATACTGATGAAGAAAATAGCTGAGGGGCAGAGATGAATTCCAGAGGGACCTACCTCACATGGGGTAGTTAGCAAGAGTCATCTCAGATGGGCATTGAAAACGGACACATACATGAAAAACATTCCAGGTAAGAAAAATGGTGCATGCAAGACCTTGGGTGGGGACGGAAGCAGGAACAGAAAGAACAGTGTCTCTGGAGAGCGTCCTGAGCTGAGGCCAGGGAGGTAGAGCTATGTCTTCCAGGCTGGGTTAGGTGGAGGGGATTCAAGATCTATTTTAGAGAGTAAATCAGCATGGCTTAGCAATGGGTTGAATAATGGGTGAAGAAGAAAGAGAGGGGGACTTAACCTGGGAAGGGGGTGCCGTTCACTGAGATGGGAAAGTCTAAGGAAAGGATGGGACAGGTCTGAATGGATTAACTTTGCCATGTCTGAGGTCTCCTCATGGAGATGTCAGTGGGCACTTGGGGTCTGCAAATCTGAAGGAAGCTCAAAGGAGAAGTCCGGGTTGGGGATGTAGAGTTGGGGTCATTGGTCTACGAATGCTGTTTAAATCCTTGGGACTGCCTGGCGACACCTGAGAATGAGTGTGGAAACTGAAGAAAGAGAGCCCAACAGGGTCCAAAGGGGACCGACATTCAGAGGCCAGAAAAAGGAGGACCCCATGAAGGGCTGGCCAGTGAGGCAGGAGTAAAACTGGGAGAGTGTTCTGTGGTAGGAACGACAGAGGAGCTTATTTCCACGAGGACAGAGCGGTCAGGGGTGACAAAGGACTAAGATGAAGTCCCAGAGTGGGGCTGGACCTGGCAAGATGGGGGTCATGGGTGACCTTGACTGAGTGGCGTCAGGAGAGCGTTGGCAGCAGAGTCAGTTTCAGGGGGGCACGGAGTGCATGGGGTTGAGAGAGTGGGGACCATGTGTGTACATCTGACTGTGGAGAAGCTGGACTTGAAAAGAGAATTGAGGAATCAGGAGGCGGCTGTTGAGGGGAGGAGCTGGCTGTGGGAGGACCAGAGGGGTGTGTCTGTGCGCTGATGAAGTTGCCTGGAGAAAGGAGGAGACGGGTGTGAAAGAGGGCGAGGGCACAGCCGAGGAAGCAAGGTTCTCACGTAGCTGGAGGGGTGACTCCAGAGCACAGAGAGACTTTTCTCCATCCATCTGGGAAGGAAGAGGCAGCAGAGGGGCTGGTCTGGGTGGGTTGGTGAGTTAGGTGCTGGGAAGATGAGAGCTTGGAGCTGGAGGGTAAGTGCAGGGGCGGAGGAGGAGTTGTGAGAGCCAAGAGGAGAAAGTCACGTCATCCTGTGGGAGCGGGACAGGGACTGGGGAGAGAATGGTGGGGTTGCCTGGAGTACTGACGGCCGTGTGCAGACTGAAAGTGCAAATTTACGGCAAAACAGCCAACTCTATTGTGTGATTATCTCCAAAAACAGTCAACAGCTCTGGTGCAGGCAAGGAGAAAGCGGATGGGAGGGTTCATTAGGGTTGGGATTTTGCCAAGGGGCTGTAACCTGCATGGGAAAGGCTGAGTGACCGAGGGAACTCACACTGGAGCGCCTACAGGCAAGCCCGGAGCAGAGGCTGGACACTGGGCCCGAAGGGAAGAGATGCCAAGAGGGAGGCCCAGGGTGGGGGTGGGGGCTCAGTGCATTGAAACAGAAGGACTGGGGCAGTGGGGGAACCTGAGTGGCAGGGATGGGAGGATGAGGACCTGTGTTTGGAATCCAGATTTGAGGATGAGAGGAATGAAGTGGTCTGGGTGTAACTGAAGGAAGGGGCCCCTGAGGAATCATGGGAGAGGCTGCCAGAGGAGTGAGGATCAGGTGATGCACAGTCCATCTGATGGGATGTGTCACCAAGGATGAGGACAGAAGGCACTGACCGGGAGGGAGGTGCAGCCGATGGCTTTGCCACGCATGAGCTCAGGGCGCCGGGCTGGGGCCGGGGGTTCCCAGCAGGCTCTGCGCACCACTGCTCAGATGCTGCCACCTTCTAGATGCATGACCCCTGGAGATTTATTCCTCTTCTTGGCGCTTTGGTATTTTCACTTGTAAGAATGAAGACAATAACTTGTACCTGCCTCTTAAAGTGATCGTGAAGACTAACGGAGATAATTCAGATAAAGCACCAAACGGTGCCTGGGGCAAATTAAGTGCCAGTAACTGTTCAATGTCACCCCATGGTGTGGGCTGAATTGTACCCCTCCTCCAAGAGAGAAGTCCATGTCCTAACCCCCGGCACCTATAAATGTGACTTTATTTGGGAAAAGGGTTTTTGCAGGTGTAATTGAGTCAAAGATCTTGAGATGAGATCATCCTGGATTAGCTGGGAGGGACCCACGCCTAATGACAGGTGTCCCTGTAAGAAACCAGAGATGGACACACAGAGGACAAGGGCAAGTGACGATGGAGGCGGAGAGTGGCGTGACGCAGCCACAAGCCAAGGGGGGCCTGCAGCACCAGAAGCCAGAAGAGGCAAGGAGGGAACTCTACCCTAGAGCCTTTGGAGGGAGCGCAGCCTTGATTTTGGGTTTCTGGCCTTTAGAAGTATGAATGAGTAAACTTCTGTTGCTTGAAGCCACCAGGTTTGTGGCAGTTTGTTGCAACCCTGGAAGACGGATATACTCATGTTTCTGGGCCTCGATGATCGTTGCCTTTGGAGACTGATGTGGGCATTAAAGAAGAAAGAACATGAACGTTTTGGGTACAATGAAGGTGACCAGTAAATACCAGGGTGTCCCTTCCAACCTCCGCTGCACTGGGCGCACACACACACACATACACACACACTCTCTGTCTCTCTCTCTTTTGGTATCTGTGTTGCTCTGCACTGTTATTATTTTCTTAGGCACAGGCTTTGCTCAGTGTATTGCACCCTCACCAGGAGACAGTGCCCCAGTGGTCACAGATGTGCAGCGGGCACAGATGCACACATACACGTGAGGCATGACAGGGACAACCGTCCAGAGCAGCCCCCAGCATCATACAGGATAACATCAGAGAAGGAGAGGGCGGTGTGTCCGCAGACTGTGGTCTGCTGAGAGCACAGTGTGGTTGAGGAGGCTTCCCTTCCTCCGCTGGCCCCAGGCTGCAGAGAGGCCAACCCTCTTTGAAGCCCCGTGTCGTCTGTTTGCTTGAACGAGAACCGCACTCACGGAGGAGCTGGGGTGGGGACGAGGCACAGCCCAGCAGAGGAAGAGCAGGGGCCCACACTGTTTGACCGATCACCTCAGGTCAATGTCTGGTCAGTTTCAAAGCTGGCCCCCTGAGAGCTCAACTTCTGAGGCACACACGCGACTCTGCACTTGATCAGCATTTCATCCGTCTCAGTCCTGGGGAACAACGATTCCTCCGTGAGATCCACTCTCTGGGCAAGGGCCGCTTGCCCCTGTGGATATTTTCAACTGAAAATCACGGCCGGCTTACGGAAAATAATGTCCAGTCACAGAAAACATGAAAAAGAAAGTTCTTGGCATTTGGGAACACTGGTAAAGAATTCTGTCTCTCTGAAACTGGCGTTTTATTTGATGTTTCTTGGAAAGAAGCCATTCAACTTACTTTATATAGTCCTTCAGTTCTTCAAAGGGTTCAGAATCAGACAGAAAAAAAGGAGCGTAAATAACACCCCCCCCCCAATTTTGGACTCTATGTTATGAATGCTGTTTCCTTGCTCCTCATAAGGTAGGCGCATTTGTGAAGTCTGACAAGTAATTTCACGGAAAACATATCATCTTAGTCCAGTTGTACAACAATGAAAGTGTTTTGTCCCAGCCCGTGGGTTATTTTTAAGTCAGTGTGATATTATTTACACAAGCGGACGTACCCAACTCACTGAGGCCCAAGTCCTTCTGATTTTACATCTGCCTCCCTGGGTGTTTATGCTTTTAGAAAAAGGAATTTGAGGCCCGGGAATGTGTATGTTAATCCACACAGGGCTCCTTCCCACTGTTTCAGACCCCAGGTGTAGACTTGACCTGTAGGCCCAGCCCTTCCCCCTCCCTCCTCCCCGGATCCACGCTGGCCACACAGCAGGTTTCAGCCGTGAGAGCAAATGTGTCCTCTCCCATCCCAGCCTGTCCGTCTGTCTAGACATTCGGAGCCCCAGTAGGCAGGTCAGTCCCATGGCTTGGACCCATGTGGAGGCAGCACCAGGGCCGTGACCCATGGGGATGGCCAAAAGCCCAGTCCCTTTGATGCTGGGAGAACAGCTCCCAGAGCCTCTTTGCTGACGGCCGTCAGATAAGAGATGCACTGTCCTGGGGCGTCCTGGGGCTGCCTGGCCGTCTGGTGGGCAAGGATTTTAAGCCCAATTTCTTCTGGAAGGAATTTTTAAGAAACTTTTGCCTTGATGCTCCCCATCTGTGTGAAATAAAAGGCCACAGACCACCCGGTCCCACAGAGGGGGGGTCTCAGGGGTCTGGAGGGAGATGGGGAAGCTCTCCTATCCCCACCCAATTCAGTGTTCTCTTTACCTGTCAGGGTGCTAGGGCAGCCATGCCCTTTTGCTAAAGCAAGAACTACGTCACTCCATGCCTACTATGTGTGATGCTGGGGAGGCAGGAACGGGGCTCAGGGACACCTAGTTCTCACGGAGCAGGTAACCTAGGCCTTGCTGATCGCTGGACGCCAGAAATTAGGGCCCGTATCCCCCTTCTGTTTCATACCAGCCACCAAGTTTAGACAGCAACTTAATTGTCCAAAATGCACATGTCACCAGAACTGAAAGAGGCTGCTTTCCTCAAGCCATTATCAGTCATCTGTCTTCCAGGGGAATTTATTTATCAGAACCCTGCCAGCACCACGGCTCTGGGCAGCAGCTTTTAAAGGAAGGGGTTTACAGGAACCTAGTAGCCCCGGGATCTGAGGAGGAAGGGGGCCACCATGAAGCAAAGGAGAGGTCCTAGAGAAAAACCGTTTTACCAAGGCTGTACCTGCCTCATAAGAAGTCTGTGATTTGAATCAGCCCAGTGTTCTCACAATTCTTTTTTAAGTGGCAAAGAAGTGGCAAATTATGGTCAGCAGCCAAGAACATGAGATGATTTGCCACGGAATCCTAATCAGACATTTAATTGCCACCTGCCTATCCCAGGGTCGCGTGTTGAATGTGCACTCGGACCCGGGGACCTTACTGAACCAGGGGTACTGCCTTGACCCTCCCGGTTCAGAGGCCAGAGAAACACAATTTCAGTGTAGTTATTAAAATTCCCTGACAGGGTCAAAAGCACTTACAAGCAAACCGACAGAAGGCCGGCCTCAGAGCTGGGTGACCAGGAGCCTGAGTCAGGCCTGCAGCCCCCTGGGGCCGTGTGGGGGGCAGGGATGGAGCCCAGGGAGGAACTTGGAGGAGCCAAGGCTGAGCCCAGGGAGGGTCCCGCAGGGTGGTTTCTGGGACGGCAGACACAGCATCCTTGCACAGCCCCGAGCAAGTCCACGCTGACATCTCCTTAAAGAGCCCCTGCTCCAACTGGGGAAAACGTGGGCTGTGATGTCTTCCCAGCACAGATGACCATGTTCCCGCTCTAAGTATTCAAACCTAACACCTCAGTGCAGGCTCTCAGGCATGCTCTGTGTCCTCCCGCCCTGGCTTCTCGGGGGACCACGATACTTTCCCCTAGTCCTGAGATGCCCTCACAGGCCACACCCACCGAGCTGGGGAAAGCGGGACCCAGCACCCTGCCACTCACACCTGCGTTCATAACCTGCTCCACACGCCAATTCTGTTCCACCCCTACCCCTGTGGAGCCAGCTGCTCCTTCTCGCACCTCTGACCTCGCCGGGCCCTTTGGCTTTGTAAGGAGGCGGCTCCGTCCTACCTGGTGATAACTGGACTCTCCCTGGCACACAGCCTGGGGCAGCCTCGCCTACCCCGGGCCGTGGCCTTGGCCCTGGGCCCTCCAGCCCACTCTGTCCTCCCACTCACCCCGAATTTGGCAGGAGGCGTGGATGCCTGTGCCAGGGCAAACTGGCAGAGCGAAACAGAAGCGAGGATCGAACATCCTGCAACTACAACAGAAATTTAAGCAAACAGACAGCACCGTATTGAGTGGTGTCCAGAGCATCCTCCCCCCGGGTGAGGCACACGCCCACTGAGGCTGCCATTGGCCCCACGGCAGGGTTTCTGAAGCCATCCGTGGGGGTCCTGAGATGCTCCCAAACCCTGCCACTCTGCACCACCCGTATAGGGAGCTTTAAAAACTACACTGGAATCCCACTGGAGATTTGGAGAGGTGGACCCTGGATGTGGGTATTTTGTAGAAGCCCCCTGGGAGGGTCTAACGTCCTCCGGGGTGAGGACCTCCCTCCAACGACCCCATCCTGCGCAGCATCCAGCCCGTGTCCAGTAAATGCTCCCTACAGGTCTTTGGGGGTGGCAAGGACCATCCCCACTCGCTCGTGATTAAAGACCCCATTTTCTCTGGTTGTGTTTTACAAAAACTGTTTCATTAAAGTCGATGCCTGCATATTCATGCTGCAGCCTTACTGCAGGCAGCCAGCGATTTACAGTCCAACTGGCTGGGGTTTCTTTCCAAAACCCCAACATTTTCCCTTTAAAATGAACTGATAACACTGTTTCTGGACCAGCCCAGAGTTGAGTTGGCAGCTCAACAGAACAGAGCTCTCGGAGAGCCCTCCCCCCCACTCCCCCCCCTGCCCACTCCTCCCCCACTGCCTGTTTCCCTGCTCAGGAAACACCACCCCCACCAGTGGCTCTGGCTGAAGTCCCCAGTCAGGAGCCTGTTCTGTCTCCCTCCTCACTGGGAGGTCCCGTCTCCTCTCCTCCAGAGCATTTCTCCCTCTGTCGGGGTCCAGGACCAAGTCCCAGGCCTCCAGGGAGGACTCCTGACCTTCCCCTGTACCTACACTTCTGCTCACTAGCATCATCCAGGCACAGCCAGAGGGGCCTTGCGTTTTTAACTTTTTATTTTGACATAAATGCAGACTCACAAAAAAGTTTGCAAAATAGTGTCAACAATTTCCTTGCTGTCCCCCCCCACCGAGATTCCCCACATGCAAACATTTGCCACATTTCTTTATCTTCCCACACCCCCAGGATGTAATCCACACGTACACAACGTGTGCATATGTTTCTCTGAATGTCCGAGAGTAAATCGCAGACATGCAATGCCCCTCACCCCGAAATACTTCGGCGTGTTTCTCCTACGGATAAGGACACTCTTGTAAACAACTGTGGTTTGGCGGTCACAGCCAGGAAATTTACCTTGATGCAATACTATTGTTTAACTTACATATTTGATTCTGATTTGACCATGTGTCCCAGCCATATCCCTGATCACGCATCCCAGTCAGTCATCACGTCCCTTTAGTCCTCCTAAGTCTGGAATTCAGAGGAAGCTTTCTCCAATAGTTTATATCAGATTGTGTTGGTTCTGTGACAAAAGGCCTCGCGTGCCCGGGGAATTTGAAGGGAGCCCCCTTGGCCCTGCAGCCCAGCCCCCAGTCGCTCCCTGTGGCATTTCCTTCCCACCACAGCTTCACCAGACTAATTTCCACAGCTCTGGTCCCTGTCTGGTCTCCTCTCCCAGCTCCTGGCCCATCCTGGGTGCTCAGAGCAGAGGTCTTCCCGGCTTTAGCTTCACTCCCAAACCTGTTACACCACACTTAGCCTTATTTCCTTCACCTTTCATTGTCAGCTCATTTGTTCTCCTGTTTGTCTTACGCCCTGCACCCCCACTGAATGCGCCGGGGTCTCAGGAGCCTGGTTCCTGCTGAGTCCTGAGCACTTGGAATCAACTGTACCTGGTATATAATAGGTGTTCAGCAAACAATTGCTGAATGAGTGCATGCATGAATGAATGAATGAATGCAAGTTTTTTTCAGACAGTAAAATCCTTTCCCCTACACTTAAATGGGACAGAAATTTCATAGGAGCTAACTGAAGAAAAAATGTTTGTTCTCCATGTAGCTTTATGTATATATATGTGTGTATGTGTGTGTGTGTGTATATATGTATGTATACATATTCTTTTTTCCTTTTTTTAATACAAGTGATACTATTTAAAAAATTATTTTCTTTACTTTTTTTTGTGGTAGCTAGGTTTATTTATTTTTTGGAGGAGGCACTGGGGATTGAACCCAGGACCGCGTGCATGCTAAGCACACTCTCTACCACCGAGCGACACCCTCCCTCCAGCCCCTATGTCGCTTTTCAAAATGTCATTCAATGACCGAGAACGCTTGGCACCTGGCTCTCTGCTTCCAACCGTCCAGAAATCAAGGTAATAGAAGTGATTTACTTTCTATGAAAATAAGCCAGATTGTCCACATCCAGGGCTTTTTGTGCCTTCTCGGCAGAGATAAGGGAGACATAGTGACATGAAGGTCACGGTTGAGTACCATGAGGAAGGGTTTCTGGCAGAGCCACAGGCCACTCCTTTCCTGCTAGAAGGGCCTTGAGAGGTCGCTGAATGCCCTTCGGGGACCCCAGCCAGATTCCCGGCCTCTCCCCAGGCCTTCACAGAGAGGACTCTGGGCCCAGGGCGCCCGGAGCAAGAGGACAGGTCAGGGGTCAGCTGGGGCCTTGGGCAGCGGGACTGACTGCTGTTGAATTTGGACAGATTCTGCATCTTCACCAGAAAGATAAATCCTCAGATGCAGACGTGTCAAAGTTTGTCAAGTAAAGTGGACACATCACTGGAGGTACTTGTACCTCCTTACAGATTTTTTTTTTTTTAAAGAGAAAAGAAAATTGGGTCAGCTTCAACTCTCCAAAAGAACAGCAGCTTCTGGAGACGGCCTGCCTGAGCCCCGGGGAGCCCTGTCCTGACTGCTGTTTGACAGCTTTCACTGGAGAAAGGGGTGGAGAGGGAACTCAATGACCTGAACCCCAAGTCCTACCCTTGCCTGGTGCCCCAGGGGTGTGCACCAGGAGAAGACCAGCAAAAGGGACATTTGTACCCCGCTGGGGCTCCAGGCTCAGATGCAATGTGGAGCCCCAGGGCTGCCTGGCAGATGTGGCAGGATGCTGAGGGCGAGGGAGGCGCTGGGGACAGAACCTCCTCCTGCTCCAGGTCTGGGGAGAAAGGTTCCAGCGCCACATGTGAGCGGAGGTGAGCGGATCCTGCTGGTGGGGAGGAGAATGGTTGCCCAAGTTTGACCTTGTTTCGTCAGTAGATAAGGGGTTACTACAGAGCTAAGTCTCCCCAAATCTTTTAAGGAGACAAGGCAGAGCAGTTACAATTTTGCCGTCTTGGGACCCTTTCAGAAATGCATGCAGTGCACGGGACAGCGCGCCTAGAAACAAGGGCCTTCAGTATTCTAATCTATCTTCTCCTTGGAATAAATTATCCTAAGGACTTGGTCTTGCCTCAGGAAAGATAGTTTTCAGGAAAAGGAGACTCTGTGATGGAAGTTAGAGAAGATAAGAGAACACCCCTTGGCCTTGGCCTTGGCCTTTTCCACCTCCACACAGCCCCATTCTGGTCTCGCCCAAAGGGGAGTTTTAACCACCTGCCTATCACTTCACACCTTTGGAATTCATACTGTTGAAAGAGAACTCCTTACAACCCTTTGACTCAGTCCTTCCTGACAGGGAGGAATGAGTCAGCACTTAAGGCTGCCAGCAGCGGAATCTGACTCAGGCTAACCCAGCACAGAGAGCGCTCACAGGAGGGCAGGCGCTGAGCTCAAGGAACAAACAGGAAGCTGGGAGACCAGGCACCTGCGGGCTGACGGCTGGGCGGTGGACACCCGGAGCAAGGAATGCTGACCTGCCCCACCAGCCACAAGGATGCTGCCCTCCCAGCGGCCCCTCCTTGCCTTGCTTGCTCCAGATTCAAAGTGCTGGGAAGGAGTGTTGGACTGGCCAAGCCTAGCCCATGGCCTGCCCTCGGCCGTACAGGGCGCAGGGAAAGTTTCAAAGGTAGAAGGCAGCAGGGGGAGGCAGGCACCCAAAGAGAAATTGTGGTGGAAATAAGAGAGGCGGGCGGTAGGTGGGCTGGACCCTGGATGCTCCCCCTCGCCCCCTCCCCTTGAGAAAAGCCAACAAGAAACATGCAGGATATGTGGGAAGAAGAGTCACGTGCACTAACAGCATCAAAAACAAGCCTAATAGACAAAAATAGGACCCACCTTGGACAGCATCTTGGGAAAACGGCAACACTCCCTAAATGAATGGAGTCACTGCCATCCCCAACAAGACTCCCATAGGACTTCTCGAGATGCTTCAACTGATTCCAAAATGCGCATGAAAGACAAAATAGGGAATGGCGCGGACAATCTTAAAAAGGACGAAAAATTCAAAACATACTATAAACCTATGGTCATCAGCATAAAGTACATGAAGCAGCAGAAATATCATTGGAAAAGGGAAGAGTTGAGAGACAGAACCACATACATGAGAATTTGGTGGATGTCAAAGAGCCATCTCAGGTGGACGCAAGAGGACAGTGTTGGCTGTCTACGGGGGCGGGGGATTAAGTTAGATTCATACTATACCATTAAAAAAATTCAGGTGGATTAAAAACGAAAACAAACTGTAGCATTATATAATATATTAGAAAATATATTAAGGCTTTGCCATAGGAGAGGGCTCTTAGAATACAAAAACCTTAGTAAGATTGATAAATCTGGCTTCTAAAATGGTGACAAATACACCAAGGACACCACTGCAGTTCAAAGAGACATGCAGTGGAATAAAACACACATTCACAAAAAAACAAAAAATGTGTTCAAGAATATTCACAGACACTTGATTCATCCTAGCTCAAACTGTAGCGCTTGGGTATTCACTAATAAGACAATGAAGAAGCTGTGGTGTGTTCATACAACAGACTACTACTCGGCAAGAAAAAGGGAATTACTGATCATGGTTAACATTATGCTGAGCAAAAAAGAAATCAGACACAAAGAACCGCGTATTGCATGGTCCCATTCAGACTGGAAACTAAGAACTAATTTACGGTGGGGAAAAACCCCGAATCAGAACAGAGGTCACCCCTGGAGGCAGGAGGGGAGGGATCGGCTGAGGAGCATGAGGGGACTTTCTGGAGTGACAGTCATGCTCTGTATCTTGATAGGGGCTTGGGTGACAGGTGCATCATCCTTGGTCAACTTGGCAAATGCATGCCTTAGAGTTGTTATATATGCACTTTACCTCAAAAGACAACATTTATAAAAAATTAATTAACTCTAATGATAAGCATACTGAAGTATGTAGGAGAATTGTGGCTGATGACTACGATTTTCTTTGAAAGGCATCAAAAAGGAAGACGGATTGATGAACAGGCAGATGCGTGATCAAGGAAGTACAGTGAAATGTAGAAGGCAGAATCTGAGCAGTGGGCATCTCGTTTGAAAATCTTTTTTTTAAATACTTTATTATTGCATTGCTTAGTTATTGTTTTTATTTTTACTTTGGCAGGAGGGGGAGGTAATTAGGTTTATCTTTAGAGGAGGGACTGGGGATTGAGCCCAGGGCCCCATGCATGCTAAGCAAGCGCTCTACCACTTGAGCTATACCCTCCCCTCTGAAAATCTTCATAATACAAAGTTGGGGAAAAGAGGTAACAGCCTGAAGGAAACGTATTTCCAACACACGAGAGATTTTTGCCGAGAACAGAGTTAATTACCAACAGGAAAAATAAAAAACCCAACTGAAAATAAGCAAAGGCCTTTAGAAAAAGAGGCAGATGCCAACAATGTCTGAAAGGATCATCCTACTCGGAAATGGAAAATCTGAATTCAAGCCAACACCACGGCTCGCACCCGCCAGGCTGGTATCATCGTGCAAACGCTTGGCAGGAGGATAGCGGGGGATTGTGTGAAACGAGCAAGCAGCCGGTTTGGCAGCATCGGCCAGTTTGTCCCACCTCCTGGAACCACCACCAGCAGCTCTCCGACTGCTAGCGAGGAGCGAGCCAGGCAGCGCTGGGTGGCATGGAGGATGCAGCAATCACACACACACACACACACACTGCAGAGAAAATAGGCTGGAAAAATTCAAACTCCTACCTTGCTGAGGAAACAGGATTGCAGATAGAAGCCAGCACAGCCACTTGAGTTGAAATGAAGAAATGTATATATACACACACATGGGTTACTCACCGGAATAAAATGAAAAGCATTATCCTATTACCAGTTTAAAACAAAGCTCAGCCAGTCTGACTTTCCCAGCACTTATTTCAGAGTGAAAGTGGCAAATTAGGTCATTTATTTAGGATTTTAGAAGCTATATCCCCAAATCGGGCTTTAATTTCTCCCCACCATCCCCTAAGCCAGTTCACACCCACCGTACAGCACGGGGCCCCTTTAGAGGGCGGCCGTGACCAGTTCGCACACGGGTCCAGGCACCTGTTGGTGACTCCTGGCTTTGAGCAGGCACTAGAGATAAGCCCTTTCTACCAGTCTAACCAGGCTTCCATCTTTTGGATTTTCTTCCACCTATGAAACGAGGTGAGATGACAGCGTGTCTGCTATAATCACTAATCAATACAGTTCAGATCTGTCACCCAATATCCACACCCCCCCAACCAGGTGCTGAGTCATACCTGACTACGTGGGCAGAAGACTCTGCAGTCGCTCTCGCCAGCCACTTCAAAACTTTAAAGAGTGGTTTGCTTTTAAGTCTACTACACAGAACTGCCTTCAAGCGAGAATTCACGAAACCTGCATGTAGGTTAAGACAGTCCATGACCGATAAAGGCAGAGTGTGGGTGTGTAATGCATCCATATGCCTTCGGCTGTTTCTCCACCATTCTGTGAAACAAATCAAACAGCTCACCAACACTAGTTGAAAGTTTTATTCATATAAAATTCATTAAGAACATAAAAGATTGCGTTTCTTAAAAAAAAAAAATTTGCAGTTATTTACAGCAGTATTGCACAAGTAAAGTGGCAATTTACCCTGTCAAAATTCATCAGTGCAAAACACAAGGAAGCCAGGGAAATTGCAATACAAATGCTACATACGCTGGGTCCTAGGGAACAAGTTAGTGATGAGTCAGTATACAGACAGATCAGTGCTATTTATAAACGTGTACCTGATGAGTTCTGATACAGTAACTAGTGGTCAAGAACCTGGATGTAGAACTTAAGAGAGCTTCTAAAGTCTGAAATTCCCAAATCAAAGTAGTCAAGTTACTTAGCTGGGAGCTTCTTACACACAATACCGTTTGGAGCAGGACAGGCGTTACCCCAGCTGGTTTAGCGACACGTGTGGACGCATCCCTGCACATACGTGTGCACAAGGTGGACACACACAGGCACCAGGCTAAATCAGCAGGGATGACAGAGCCATCATCGACACAGAACCGCTAGGAAGTCTCTTTAAAGCTTCCACGAGCTTTCACATTTTAACACCCAGTCCAGTGGGGCCCCCAACCTCTCTTGAAGGCTTTGGAGAAGCAGAAACAAGGCATCACCCTGAAGAAGCAGGTGGATCAAAATGCAGGGACCAATGGTTCAGGGCTGGGGGGGGGGCACTGTACAATTAGTTCCTGAAGACACACAGTTCACTCCACACCTCAAAGCACAGGAAGCCACAGAGCAGGCCAGGGGTGGGGGGACTCAGCTACTCACCAGTTGCTGACAAGGTTAGTAGTGGGAGGTGGTCCTGAAGTTGCTCTGGAAGCAGGGGCAACTGTCCCACCTGTCCCTCCGTCCTGCCTGATGCTTGCCCTCGACAACCTCATGGCATCACCTCTAGAAGAGGACATTTCCTTTCCTCTGAATGCTGCCTTGTCAGGGATAAGTTTTCAATGGGAAAATCTTCAACAGCCGACTTTTTTTGTTGTTGTTTTAAGATACGGCCTGGAGCTAACAGCATTTGCTTCCACAAGAAGTTAGCTGTTTTGGAACAAAAGAAAGCCACTGGAGAGTTCTAGAGTAGAATTTTATAGCCTGGCGTCTTAACACAAACTGCATCATTAGGACCCCGAGAATTTAAACCCATCTGACCAGGAATACCAGGAACCAAAGCTGGAGGGCGACCCCGAGACGACCACGTGGCCTGTTGGGAGCTGACCAGTCACCACCTCAGAGTTCAAGCCATTAATGGGACAGCAGGGGGCAGGGGGAAGGGAGGTCAACACTTTAAAGAACATAAGACATTAAATTAGCCAGAAATAAATATACAACATTTCTACAAGTTACAGCATGATGAAACAGTAGGACACATTACACAGAAAAAGAATCTACAATATTTACAATCCTCAATTCTGAAAAAGTTTAGTAGAAACAGTGATTTTTTTGTTTTTTACTCATTTATGCTGTACAAAATTTTACAAGAAAGGTAAAAGGAAACACAATAATTGCACACAGACATTTGGCTCAGTTGATAAGTAAAATATGACTTCCTAATCTAATAAATAGTCAAAATATATACAATATTAAGATGGGGAAACAGGAGAAAGTGTAGTCTACTGTGTACTTTTTTTTTTCCTTTCTTTTCTTTTCTTAATCAGAAGAGATTTTTACCTGGCTTCTCCACAATCTGCCCCCCCCCCCCGCCAAAATTCATAAACTCATTTCTAGGTAGGAGTCCAGGTAATTTGAAGATGCACTAATGAAGTTAATTTTGTGTGTGTTTATTGCATTTCTGTGATACATCACAGGACACTTTCTACAAACCTCCCACGAGACGAGGTGGTCAAGGCACAAAACCCGCATTAAGTTTTCAAAAAGGGATCGAGTTTTTTTTGTTTTTTTTTTCCCTACAAAAAGTAAAAGAAATAAAAAATAAGAAGTTAAAGATATACCCACAGTGGGTATACTTTCTGCAGGGAGGCATCTTAATAGACAGACACATACAGTACAGAGACATCCAGTCATCTCTCTTAAGTCCTGGGGCAACATCTCTTAATACTTGTACAATTCATAGAATCTCTTATTTCCTCACGAGCTGCTTCCACGGGGGCCTGGAGGCCGCCCGGCCCGAGGTAAACCTGCCCGTGGGTGAGCGAGGGCTCAGCCCCCGGGGCACCAGGACTGAAGAAACAAGAGTAAAGTGCTCCAGTCCCAGAGACTGGCACGTGAGTCCGGAGATCCTGGGAGGGGCAGGGCCCAGAACCAAATACGTCTTTGGTGTGTGTGTCCAGCAGGTCCACGGCTTACAGCCGCGTGGACTCCAGGACCCCAGAGGGGGTTCCAGAGATGTCAAGGGCACAAGCTGAGACTCAACACAGCTGTAAAACGATTCAAGACCCCAAGAAGATATGGAGGGAAAAGAAATTTTTTTTAAAAAGGAAGACTATTTGGAGTCAAATATCTCTATCTAAGGAAGAGTGTATATGCAATATATATATATATATATATATATTTGTACAAAATTATGAAAATAGAAAAACGAATGGAATTTTCCAACCTATGACGGGAAAACACTGGTCCTCAGTGGGCCACAAGCACATACAATCGTTGTTGGCACTGCTGACTCATTTGAAAAGTCACGTTTTCTTTTAAAAAGCTATGAAATGATCAGAAGTTTCAAAAACTGTAAGGGTTCAGAGTCGTCCCCACCTCTTCTTTTGCAGTGCTCCCTAACCTGTCTTTCTTGGGTCTCCCCAGTTGTTTAACTGCCTTTGAAAAGACCGGCCAGCTTGTGGGCTTCCATTCACTGCCTTCGTCACCGCAGGCCTGGGGCAAGGGCACACGCAGCAGAAATGGTTGCACGAAGGGGGCCTGATAAAATCCAGCTCTCTCAGGAGAAACGGCACAGGTGACCCACACATCAGGCAGAAAGAAGGCCGAGGGGCCATTTCAGACTTGAGCCCGATGGGGGTTTTCTCATGGACTTGCTGAGAGCAGAATGAAGTCTGCATTTCAAAGTGGGTTTAGGAGAGTGGGAACCAAGAGCGTGCCATCAGAGGCCAGATGAACTCTGAGCTGGACGAAGAGCCAGGAAACAGCTGTCTGAAGCCCCGCCTGCAGCCAGTTCCCACGAAGGCTGGGGCTTAAGACACCTGCGGCTGAACTCGGCTGCAGGTGGGCATGTCAAGCCCCTGGGACCTTATGCTGAGCGTACGTACCTCCAGGGACAATGGGAAAGCGGGCGTCCAGAAAAGCCAAGAGAGAGGGGGCGTAATGCTTTGCGTTATGACTGCAACGACCTCTTTAGAACACTGCTCAATGACAAGCCCATCAAAACCAAACGAAAACCGTCACCAAGCCCTTCCCAGTGAGTAAGCTACCAACGGCCGAACCGAGCTGCGTCTGATACAGGCGGATGCTAACTCGTGTTCTGACCCAATTACTTTTTCTCACGAAAATACACTGGGCCAAACATGTGTGTCACCGTCCCGACAGGCTGAAGGAGCATCACGAAAGGACGTAAGGAAAAACACAAGACTCTGGAATTTTGCCACAGAGGCAAATGAATTTGAGGAGGTAAGTAAATATTTACAAAACGGGAGTGGCGCATCAATACAGGCTGACAAGAGACCCCTCTGCCCCTTTAACCAGTTCCATTTCGTAAGAACTTTTTTTGGTATTAATAATGATTTAAAGAAAAAAAAAGGTCCAAGGGGCAATGGCAGGGAAGGGAGGGGCCACCTCACACCTCTCCCGGTTAAAAATGCTGTACAGTGACGTCTAAAAATAAACTAAGGCAGCTTCATAAATTAGCTGGCTCAGTTTCCACTGCAGAGTTTACACAATCCTCTGAGAGTAGGCAAAAGGTTCTTAAAATTTTAGTACAAAAATCACTCACAAGTTGGTTAAAAAGTTTCCATTTCCTTTTTGAAAAACCTGTTCTTATCAAAGAAGGTGGGGGGGGGGACGACACACCACATGTAAACACCATTCTTGCATAAAATCCTGCTCCAGAGAACCATGATTTGTACATTGTTTAAAAAGAGAACCTTCCCTCATTTACATTCACAACAAGGTTTCATCAGAAATGCTGCCTGCCGCGTGGTGGTGAACAGACAAGGTCAGGTCCACGTGCAGGTGCGGGGACTCGCCGGTGGCTCCCCGCCCACCCCTCCAGCAAAGAGCCGCGGGCTGCACAGCACTGGTCCCGAGAGACCCTGGCGCTGGCCTGTCGGTCTGAACAAGTGAAATGTCTGCACACGTCCCGGGTCCACGAGGAGCCCGTCGTCACTGCATCCTCCACACCAGACGGACGATGTATCGTAACAGGCGTAAGAGAACCATTTGCGGGTGCGCTCCGGCTGCCTCATAATTATTCAGGAAGACCTGAAACAACAAAAGAAAAGCTTCTTACCTTCCAGCCCTGACTTCTTTCGCAGGAGAGGGAGGCAGGGGGACGGACGCCCATATTTAAGGGAACCCACCCATCTCATCTTAACTGCTATGAAGGCACCCCTTAAAGGGCACCCAAGGGCCAGCTCTAACACAAGACCTGAAGGGGAGTCCTTCTCATGTTCCCCAAACAGGAAGACATCCCCATGCAGAGAGCAGGCGCAACAAGTGATTTTCTTCTAAAAAGAAAAAGGAAAGTGACCAAAAGATTGTATAAAACTCAAAGAGAATCCCCGAGTCTGTTTACCCCTCTAAAAACCACATGTTCTGTCTGCAGGTAGTGCTGTCCCCAGCCACAGCCGCCTTGACCAGCAGACGCATCAACCCCTTGAGAAGGGATCTCCGCCACCTCCCTGCAGGTGCTGGAGGAAAGCCACCCCAAGTCCAGGAGTTGGGGTCCGGTGCGGAGAGGCAAGGGTAGAGACGACAGAAAGGAGGAGACGCCGAAGGATGCAAAGTAACTATCTTACTGTCCAAGTTACTGACATTCAAATATGTTCCAGACTCTCTCAAGGGTGAATTTAAGGGTGGCTGTTATTTACTTGAGAGACCAGTGATTTGGGGTAATTTGCCCTAAGAAGCTAAATAAAGTGGTGCACTGATGCGCCGCCATGCCTCTGCCATCAGCCCCGCCAGCCCCGCTGAGTAGACGCTGCTGGCCCAGCGCTGCGCCCACGGTCAGAGACGCGGGCGGAGTCAACCCCCAAACCCCCCACCACCCTGCAGTGGGGAGCAAAGAGCGATGAGAAGTAACAAAGGCCTGTGTATCAGTGACCACCAGAGGTTTAGGACAAGCTGGGAACCTGTTCCAGAGGAAAAGGCCAGGTTATTTTAAGGTCTCAGGGGTGGAGTCTCAAGCGTGTGCCCACCTTCAAGTTCTAATCCATCTTGCTGGTAAGTGCAAGGTGTAAGTTCTGAGCAGCCAAAGCTGGGAGCAGAACACGCCTCCCTCCACGTCAGGAGTTACAACCTGGTTCACTGTTTGGGTCTGAGATCCCCAGGCCACCCCCTTCTCACTCCGGTGGGCCCTGGGATGGGGGTGGCTTCCAAGCACACCACCCACCGAACCACTGGCCCTGAGTCAGGCTCAGGACAGGCAGCCCCTGCTCAGACCCAAACACCGCCCACAGACACCAGCTGTGCACGGGGCTCACTGTTTGTTTACACAGCCCTCCCGGGCTCCGTGGACAGGATGGAGCTGCGATAAGGCCGGAGCACTTCCCCGGCTCCTTCCAGAACCAGACTGGAGGAAATCAGTTTTCTGTAAGCGATTCCTGCAGAGGCGCTCTGTAACCACAGTCTGTGATTTTTATCAGCCTGACACACGAGATTGCTTTGTTTTGATTTAACTTTCAAAATTACTTTGCTTCTTTTGGGTGAGAATAATATAGGGGAAGGTTAATTTTAGTTGAGAGACTAATATTAACAGGTTGAAAGAGGCTGATTCAAAATAAAACCACGACTTACTGAAATGAAGAAAGTATATGCAGGGCTGGGCTGAACCATCACTTCGAGGTGGGAAATCTCAAGCCAGCCGGTTGTCACTGCTGGCCTCGGGAGGACCAGAGACTGTGGTCAAGACGACACCACGAGGGGATCAGGTCACACATTACGGACAGACCCCTACTGCTGACACTCAGCCAATTTTACATTCCAGAACTGGCAGAGGCTGGGAGGAGAAGCCTTTCGCACACCATCGGAGGACAGCAGGTGTGATACGAGGAAGGAGTCTGAGTTTTTTAGAGCTTTGCTTTTCATCTCAGTCAAAGACATGCCGCAGTGGAGGGGATGCAGGAAAAATGTGGCAAAAGGAACACTTACTCCCTGACAAATGAGATGCTGGAACCACTGGGCTGGTGAGGACACGGGGACACCTGTCCTCTCAGGCAGCACGCGTGACACAGGGCACAAGCCGCTAAGCCAGCGAACAACTGCTTTTGGATGACATTCAACGGAGGAAGCCATCACCACCAATTCCAAGAGCCGTGCCAGCCTAGAAAGCCCGTGACAGCTGGCACCGCCGGCCGCAGCAGCTGATAGCTTGGCGTGGATGGACAGCCGTCACCTCACACGCCACTGGGGGACAGGCAGCACTTGCTGTGGGCAGACTAACGGTGGGACATGGGGGTGACTATGTTGGCCCAGCCAGCGTGATATCCGGGCTTCTGGCCCCCAGGACTGACTGTGCAGAAACACGTCTCTGCTGTTGGAGACCCACCCACCGACTGTGGTACCCGGTTACAGACGCCCTAGCACATTAATATATACTCTCTGCTTAACCATCAACCCCGGTCCTTCGCCCTTTATGTGAAAAACAACACTTCTTGGATCAGAGTTGCATTAACGCTTTTAGTGTAAATCCTAAGAACACTTTGGAAAGATACATTACGATGTTTCATTTGGGTAAAGAGATTATTAAAAAGCTAAAAATGCTACTGAATACAGACAGTTTAGGAATCGCAGTTACCTTTCAGTGCGCACGTGTGGACACACACACCCCAAGTGGAGGATCCCATCCCGTCAAGAATTTTCATCTCCGTGGTCTGGATCAGGAACTATATACTACTTGGGGCAACTGCCTTTTATGGCCACCCTGACCATCTATGCTGCTCTCTGGGTGAGGGACCCCTGCAGCCCCCACACCAGCCTGCATCACAGGGAACGCCCGACTCGGAGGCCTGGGTCTGCACCCAGGTGGTCTCACGGGCATCCTAGAATTGCCAGGACCCCGTACAGAAGGGCACGGCGCCAGCCCAGCCCATGGGGCGCCCACAGTGCTTGCTGCCCGCAGTGAGGACTGCCCGGGGGGAAAACCACTGCTGCCGACCCGCCTCTGGATCAGGAGGGCGGCAAGTGCAAGTTCCCACCTCATAGGCGGAAAAACATCCGCACGTTCCAGTGAAGTCTGAGGCCTGTGCCAAGACACAGTCAAGATGGGGAGGGTCCTTCCTGTCCAGAGTCACATGACAGCACCTCCTTTATGGAGCTTATGCTCTGGCGAGGGGCAGGGCCGTGTGAATAAATGTAATCATATGATAAGGATGACACAGAGGTAGAGAAAATGACAGAGGAAGAAGCATCTGCCAGCGGGGCCAGGGCAGGAAGGCACAGGGCCAGAGGTACTGGGACGGGCGGGGGGGAGTGCTGCAGGCAGAGACCCGGGGCACTGCACTGGGGCAGCAGCCAACAAGCTTCGGGGAAAATCGTATTCGATGGTGAACAAGTATTTGATTTTTCATAATAAACCAGAATGAAAAGCAATGCCAAGCTCCAGGACTGTTTCGTCCAACAAGAGTCCCGCAAAGGTAAGCGGTGGGGGATTCAGGTGCTCCAGGCTTCCCTGGACAGACTTAGGTACCCTTTGAAGATGTGACGTACATCCTTGGAGACGGTGCCAAGAGCGTTCACAGCAGGGAATCCCAAATAGCTCCCTGTCTGTCCACACCAGAGGTCACGGGCTCACCTGGGTGGCAGCTGGCGGGGAGCTGTGCCAAGGGACCGCCCTAGACTGGGAAGCAGGGCTGGGGAGCAGCCCATGTGGGGAGGAAGACGGAGCGCAGGGAGGAGCTGGGGCCTCGGCACGTGCCGTTGTGGTGGGACAGGAGAGGAGGGCAGGTGACCAGACTCAGCACCAGCCGCCACCACGGTTTTAGTGCTGGGACCATCTTCAAGCTACACCTGAGACCACCAAACCAGGTATCAGAGAACTTAACTACATTTTAATGCCAAAATAATCACAGCAAAACACACTCTTGCCCCATCCAGGGAAGCAGGCGTGTGATACAAAAAAGGCCTCGACCCCAGGCTGCCCTAGGGAATGGGTCAGGTTGACCCTGGCTCACCTGCAGAGGGCATCTTTGATCTGGCTTCACTCTCCTGCAGACGGAGATGAGCCCAGCCTCTGGAAAGTGCACAAGATACACGAGGCCTTCAGACTCCGTGCGCCCAAGCTTGCGGACGAGAAGACCCACCCACTGCCACTGCTAACTGAGACAACTTGGCACGTGCCTTTCAGTCTTCACAACCCCTGGCCAGTGTAGCTTTCCTGCAGTTTCATAGACCGAGTTTGCAGAGTGAGGATCAGGAACCACCAAGTGATTCTAACAGCTCAGCTCAGACTTCAGGGCAGCACAGAACACAAGCTGGCCCATCCATGCTCCAAAGGCAGGGCCAAACCTCACTGGGCTGAATGACTCAGTAAGGACAACACACACATACACTCAGCATTACTCAAGGGGGCTTACCAGAAAAACCACAGATGTGCGCAGTGCAATAAAAATAAAGGACAAGAAAGAGAAATCACAGATAACATTAATAAAGACAAGACTTACCCTGGGAACTAGGGCTCAGATTTGCTGCAACACAGCCACACTTTAGGTATAGAGTTCCCTGGCGGTCAAGGTAACAAGCGACACTATTTCCATCGTCTTATCAAAAAGAGCTCAGTACCAAATTCTAGGAGACAAACCAAAAAGCAAATATACCTACAGAACTCTGAGACTCGGAGCAACTTTTTAAACTTATTCAAAAACTTGTTTCTTAGAGAATTTCAACATAGGATGCCTAAGATGTCCTAAACTTTTTTTTTTTTAATGTAGACTTATCTTTAAGTGGGAACCTGTTACAGGAGACTGCATTCTGGACTCCTGAGACCAGGAAGGACACTCACAAAGAGAGAACCTCTGTTCTAGTTTGGGCAAGTGAGGACACACCATCTGTCTGGACGGGGGTCCCCCCCGCCCCCGAGGTGCTGTCACATCATCTTCCAGAACAGTGCTGAGCACTGCCATAATCACAGGGGACAGAGGGTCCCAATGATCTGTTCAATGGAAGACCACCTCGAGCCATTCCTAACCCATCAATCTAGACGTTATTCTGCATGACAAGCAGGTGAGACACAGGTCAGAGAGGCGCAGGCCAGGGTGCGATGACCCCACGTGGAGGGCTCTGAGGAGTCCTGGTCTCTCTCCACCGGGAGACCAGGAACCGCAGCCAAGCGGCATCTCGGCTCAGATTCTGGTGCAGGTCCGTCTCCACGGCTGCGCTCAGGTGTCACACCAAGCAGCCACAGTGCTGCCCAAAGACCAAGTTCACTTTCTATTTATCACCAAGGCAACACGGTCATTTGCATAGCTGGTGCCTAACACGCTTTGATGTCAACACAGCTGTAGAAAGGGCACCAGGGGAGCCCCTCAGCTGCAGGCCGGATGTGGTGTCTCCCTCCCCCTGCCCCAAGCGCCAGGAGTGAGCGCTCCCCTCACTCCCAGGGCCCTCGCCTGACTCCCACTGCTCTGGTACCGCTCCTCAAACGGCACAGGGACTCCATGCGCACGAATCCCACTCTATTTTTGACGCATCATTTCAAGGAAACAATTAAGGCTTTTGGTAGGACAAGTAATCTCTCTCCCACTGACCTTGGGTCAGGCCTGGCACGCGCTGGACTTTCTCGGTACAACATGCCCGCCTCCCCAGGGGCTCTCTAAGTCACCGGCCCCCAGGCCCATGACCTGGAAGATGTGACGCTGTGCTAGGGCCAAGCACGGAGAAGCCAGAAATGGCCCTTCCATCTCTTGCACGAGGCATCACTGGCCACAACGTTAGACTCAGAGCAAGAACACACTGTTCTGAAATGCCCCAGCCTCAGAAAAATGCTAATGAGACGTAAGCACTTCAACCACAACTCAAACCTCTCCGCTTGGGCTCAGCTGGGACAGCTCTAGCGGAGGACGGCGTGACAGGCTTATTATTTCTGTGCGTCTGCAGGAGGGCAAGCTTCATGTGCATCTTCATTTCCTCCTCAAGAGATTAAAAAAAAACCCTGGTTAGACCTCTCTGAAGTCCCCCTCCAGGCACCTGCGTCTCCAAATGGTTATGTGTTACTGGCTGACGGTCCCCCAAGAGCCAGGCAGCCGTGCAGGTGCGCCCACCTGCCACGGCCTGACGGCGCCCTCGCGGGCAGCGGGAACACACAACCACATCCAGCTCGGTGCCCACCCAGCCATTCACACACACACCAGTGCCTCAGCCTCGTCTCACATCTGCGTAACCCAGACAGACACAGAGCGCCAGGGGTCCGACGCACACTTCCTCTAAACAGTGGGCACCGAGCAGACAGGTGAACACAGTTCTTGGCACCTCTCTTTCTAAACACTGAAGACCAGTTGAGAAATACTTCAATTAACAGCTCAACGTGAGAGAAGAGAGAGTGACAGCGACGAGCCAGCACAGCATTTTCATCTCTATATACTTTGGTTTAACCATCTGACTGAAAATGGGGCTCCGGAAGGTGAACGGACCGAGTCAGGATTCAAGGTCTGAGCCCACAGTCCCCACAGTTTCAGCTTCCTGCCCTTGGGTGAGTCATTTATCAATCCCTTGGTTTTGAAGCAGAGAGAGCAGTACTCAGATTTTTGACTGCAGCCCCTTTGATGTTCAAAGGTCAACAGTATATTCAAATGCTAACGTGCTGACACTCCAACTAAACTGTTGTTTCCCTCAAAACCGGCCCGCGAGCGAGCCACCCTTTCTTATTTTGTCTGGCTGAATGCTGCACTTCGCTCCACTACGTGTAGTTTGGTCAATTCATGTCTGCACATGCCCGCCCAGGGCAGAAGTAGGAAACAGGCAGTGTGAACAAAAGATACAGTGTTCCTCGCGATCAGACAATGAAAGGGTTTTACATCCACTTCTCGGCCCATCTAGAGCCTGTTAGCACCGTGTGCTGTTCCCACTGCAGCCCACCACCAAGACGCCCCCGGGTCACAGGTACCCATCAGCAGTCTGTGCAGCGACTCAGGCCAGGCAACCTGAGGGCAAAGCAAAGAAGGTGAACAATCCCAGTCTCGGTGTTAGGGGTCGGGGCACATTCAGGGAAGAGCAGGTGTTTTTACGTTTTGGAGGGCCCAGCACCCTCTCCACACCTCAGACTGCAACCCCCACCTGGGACAAGAATCCCATCCACGCGGACATCACCCCCGAGAACTGGCCGAGCACAGAGCACCCCCGGCCTGCAGGGGACCAGGCCCCACCCGTGCCGGCAGTCCCTGCAGCAGATGGACCGGGGACTTGGGCTGGCACTCACGTGATTTCTGACTTGTGAAGGGAACTAGCAGAGGCTCTCAAGAACCAAAGGGAAGCTGGCTGTCAGTGTGGATGCTCCCACCTGCAGGGAAGAGGAGGCTGCCAGGAGCGGGCTGCTGAAACAAACACGACCACACTGCACTGAGTCTCCCTGCCAGCTGCTCGCCTGCCTTCTTCCTAAGGCCCCAGAGAGGACACAGCTTCCCCGCAGGCCCACGACGTCCCTGGGTCCCCGCCCTCCCTCCCTGGGGTCTCACAGAGCTGGACATGGGGAGCTGTGGCAGTCAGGACACTATGAGGCTGCAGGTCATCCAGCAACAAACCGCACAGCTCCATCGCCTCTCTGTCCCCTTGGGTTTTGTCCCACAACACGCTCTGCGGGTGCCTGGGCTGCTCGGGCACTTTAATGCCTAAGGACATGGTGGAGATGCACCGGATGGCTGCCCCTGGCCAAATCTGTGACAATCTGAGCAACAAATTAAGTTCTGAGAGCAACACATCATAACCTTTTGAACTAAAGAGGGGCCCACAAACTTCAGCTGATGAATGAAATAAACATGTAGGGGAGAAAGGAAAGTTCTTCCTCGTTTACACACACCTTCCTTCCATCACAAGTGGAGAAGCACTGACTTCGTACTGGAGGACACCACCTCTGATCAGAGTCCTGCGAACGGGACAAACGGACACCCGGTGCCTCCTGACACAATGTCACACCGTTGGGACAGCTGGCAAAGTCTGAATAAGGCCCACAGGTGACACAACAGTACTGTGACACTTAATTTCCTGACCTTGATAATTAACGCTGCGGTTCTATCACAGAACACGCTTATTCTTAGGAAGTACACGCTGATGAATTTAAGAGGAAAGGAGCACCATGCCTGCAACTTATTCTCGAATATTTCAGAAAACAGTCTGCACACAGGGAGGGATGAGGAGGGAAAACGTTACGGCAAACGGGGCAGAATGTTAACAGCAGGGAACTGGGGTGGCAGACAGGAGAGGGGTCTCGTTCCAGTCTTGCAACTTTGGTGTTAAGTCTGCAATTATTTCCAAACAGAACGTTACAAAACACACAGCAGACTTGGAGCAGTAAAACTGCCCTCAGGCAGAGGGGGCCGGGATGGTCTGGGGCAATGACACCGAGCCACAGAAGGACAAGGGAACATGCACTGGGGCTTTGCGCTCACCTGGGCCTCTCTCACCTCCTGCTCCAAGGGGTTCAGACTCCACAGCTCCGTCTCAAACGCTTCCCCACTGCCCACAAGTGCACTGAACACATGACAACTACACGACAACTTCCTCTATTGCTCTAACTGAAAAAACGGGAAAATATCCTGTCAGGCTCCGTGAGGCTTGTGGCAACAGAAGACCAACACTTTACAAAAGGTACAGTATAAAGCAAACAGAGACACCAGATACGTAAAAGGCTGCAGTTCGCCAGAAAGCAGCGCGGGACGGACTCCGCCTGCCAAGAGGTAACCACTCGGTGGGGGGACAGCGCGGACTCCCACCCCGATAACTCCACATCGCTCGATCAGTGTGGCTGCAGACACTGGGCGGTTCTGAATCCGACAACCCTCGGGACAGGCGTCAGTGGCTTTGGGGGTCAGTGTGTCACTATCCTGAGTTTCAGGGTCTGGGGTTTTGAACTGGCTAGGAGTAAGACCTAGAGAACATGTCTGTTTCACTTTAGAAAAATCAAGTTGTCAGAAGAGTCTATCTCTGCTCCTCCCCCGGATTTCCAGCCTTCCTAGAGAGCTGGAGTTCTTTATATGATTAGTGACTGCATTTTTGCATTGGTTCATTTTTTTTTTAAGAGATGCCAAATGAGGTTCACAATTACAAAGTATTGCAAAATACTGCAATGTGACTAACTTGTATTTATTTTACCAAAAGCACTGAGAACAAATAGGTTATTACATCTCAACTGAAAAAACAGACATGACCCATCTCCAACATTAAACTGTGCGATGTGGGGAGGGTATAGCTCTGTGGTAAGAGTGTATGCTTTGGCATGCTCAAGGTACCGGATTCACCTCCATTAAAAATAAATAAATTAATAAACCTAATCACCTCCCCTCCCCCTTCAAAAAAAAAACACAAAAGAAAAATAAACTGTGCAATAACCTTGGGAGAAGGGTGTGAACTGTTAGATGCTTTTCTCCCACCCTCAGTGGAGAGGCACGGTAATGAAGACAGCCCAAGGGCTGTGTCACGTTTGCAAGATATCCTTAAACACACCCAGCTCTGTGGCCGTGGATGGAACTGTGCTGACTGGTCTCAGTGTCCAGGGCCCAACTGCCTCATCTCTCCTGGGGAGCCCCACCCAAGTCAGACCTGGCCCAAAGGACATCCACCAGCCACTTCCAAATTGGGGAAGCAGGACGGACCGTTCAGTTCACTGCCTCGGCTCCCCTGAGAGGCTGCCACGTCCGTCACACGTGACCTCTTCCTGCTGGGTTAGGGACATGATTGTAGAATCGGGACTTGAAGGTATTCAGTCTGACTCCCTTGAAGGGACCCATGGCCTCTCCACCTCAGCACGAAGCCCACATTTCAAATATCCCAGGGCCCTGTTTCTGTTCCATCTCCCCTAGCCTAGCAGGAGAGCCGAGTCCACTCACACATGGTAACACTGAAGCCCCTTCAGAGAAACCAAGGCAGAGGAACTGGGTAAACAGTAAATTGGGTGACAAATTACAGAACGGTCAACCTTGCAAAAATGATGTGACCATTTCAGATCTAGGCTGACGGGGAATTTACGTTCTGTGAACTGGTCTCTACGATGCCAGGCATTCTGCCAGCTACAGACAGGGGATCCCAGGAAATTCCGAGGCCCATGCATCAATGAGACATTTCCCACCTAATGACAGAATCATACTATAGCACATTTCCCATCAGACACACAGACCTACACAGCCCACAGGAAGGCAGGAAGAGGATTCAGTGTGAGTTTGCTGCAAGTCCCTAGCCCCCTGTACTAAGGAAATCAGAGACCTTCCTGTAATGGGAAAATGTCCCCATGTTTGTTTAAAAAAGCTTAAATGGCACTGTATATAGACAGGAAGCAAGACTGATTGAAAGAACTTGTAAGTAACCTGCTTAGCAGCAGCTAGCTACAAAAGAGATGAACATTTAAAGCAGGACAGAAATCCTGGGGTGTCCTAAGCATGAACACACTCCCTCCAGAAGAAAAAAGAAACTTAAAAAAAATTAAAAATCTTTGAGAGGTACGTCTATGAAACAATAATGTTTGGGGGAAAAAAAAAAGGAGGCAGGTGAGAAATAGCACAGTAAGAAAGAATGGTATTAACAGTCATTTTCTACAGAGTCAGACTCAGGTGTCTTCCTTTTGGATAAATTAACAGAAATATCATCATACGTGGTTGTCAGAAAAAGGTAAGCACACCTAAAAAACATTCCATTGCACATTTGCTGGTGTGTGAGAGCCACCTCCGACACATTTTAAAATGCCTTCCATGGGAAAAAAGGTGTCCCAGTGGTAACATATATTGCCACTGGCCAAAAAAAAACCAAACAAAACATACCATGTGTCTGTGGAATAAGACATAAGGCTGGATTTTTTTTTTTAATAAACCAATAGCACACCTCAAAAATTCCAGTGGCCGTCAATGTGGGGTATAAAATTTTTAGACCCCAGATTGCAAGCTATGATTAATCACTGGCCTCCGAATACGTTTCAAGACATGGGCACCCGAGGACAGGAGCGGGGGCTGAAAGGACAAAGGCCTCCATGCCTGGACGCAGCGCCTGGCAGGTCGCAGAGGGGACTTTCAGTTCAGTGCTGCCATCAGGGTGGAACTGGAAAAATCCCTTTAACTTTTGACCCAAAGTGCCTCAAGATGGGGGCAGAAACACCTTCTTACAGACTGAAGGCTGCGTCCATCTTTGCGTGGGGCTATTTCAAAGCATAAAATGACTCCCCTTTTCTAAGCATGGAAGGTTTAAGGTCTGTGCCCCCCAGACCCCTCTGCCAGCCTTGTGCTGTGGTCCGTCCAACGGCCACAACTTAAACTCAGCCACAAGACAAAGGGAACGTGTGAAAGAACGGCAGGTCACACACAGGTGATCCCTCTCATTTCCAGGATAAGCGGAGGATTATTACTGTTCTTTTTTTTTTCTTTCTTCCAAATGGCAAGGAGAGGAAGGGTGTGAGAGGGGAGGAAGGGGGTGAAGAAAACAGCATTACCCTCCTTGGGTAATATGCATTAAATTCGTCTCCAATACGCCGCAACTCTTGCGCAATCCATATCTCCGGGCGCATATCTGCAGGTACAGCCTGAGACTGCCTCATGGAAGCTGCATCAGAACAAACAGAACAAAAATCATTGTTTTCCATAGATCATTTAGAAAGTCCCAAAGGTCAAGCCCATCCCACACACGCTTTCATGTCTTGGGACGCTCCCTAACTGCAGAAGCTCCAGTAACGCGTTACAGTTTTTGTGGCAGACCGTGCTAGGGAACAGTTGGTTCAAGAATAAGGGATACAGAATAATTCCCTTTTCCACAGCTGGAGATTCAGAATTGCCGAATTTAAAGATATCCTGGCCAGTTAATTAGATTCTTCCATTTTGAGGAGGCAAACTAATACACACACACACACACACACACACACACACAAATGGTACAGTGGATGTCACCAAAGAAAAACGCTTGAAACATAGGAGAATGTACAGATTTAGGTTGTTCGTAGAATAACTGTTTTGATCTTAAGGCAAGGTAAGATTTGGAGGAAAATTTCAAACATCATACAGGCACGTGAGATGAAACGGTTCCCGGAGTCAAAGCCAAGTAAGAGAAGTGAATGAGCCTGTTTCCATGGAAGGAGGTGCAGTGATACAAACAGCCAGTCTTCACAAGTGCCACCACGGGGCCAAATTACAGCCTAATTGCATGTTTTGTCTCGATATTAATGCAGCCAATAAAGACGACTTCAAGTCTGCAAACACCACATGGGGAGAGGAAATGCTTTGGGTGTGAGAGCAAAGGCATCTTTGAAAAGAGAAAAAAGAGGGAGGTTTGCCCTTTCATTAAGCTGTCACTACCATCCACACCCAGTACATTCAGCTGTTTGTTAATGAGACCATTTAACAGCCACGTGATGGCCAAAAATGAACAAAAATGTGAGTTGCCCAAAAATCCCACTGAGCATCAGGAGGATGGTATTCTCCACGGACCACAAGGAAAAAGCATTCTCCACATGCAGAGGAGAACGGCTCGGTAACACGGATACAGGAAAAGAGATTCTTGGATTTCAACTGCTATAACTTCCTGTTAAAAGGAGCAGACTGCACTGGCAATTAAACACATGTGTTATGTTTTAACCACAGCAAAAATATTTAAAAATCTGTGATAATCAGATTTTGCAATGACATGAATATAGCTTCCTGTTTTGTATTTTTGTAAAAAGAAATTTTTTTTTTGCATTTTGTATTTGGAGTTTTATCATGATAAATAAAAATGATGTGGGTTCATAGCTCTGAAAAGTGAACTCTTCTGAGTTTTTTCCTCAAGTCTTCTCAAACCTCTGGCCCCAACTTCTCTGTCCCCTCCAGCCCTCACCCAAGAGAACGGAACGATGACCCCGCAAAGACCGAGGGGGGCAGGGCGCTGTGTGTGTGTGTGTCTGTGTGTGTGTGTGCACACGTGTGGGGGCATTAAACAAAGAAGAGCAAGCCTGGTCCTCTCCAGAATGATCCGTGCTGTGAATGAGCGAGACGGGAGATTCCCAAAGGGAGCCCTGGCGAACAGCACAAAGGCTGATGACAGGAACCTTTTGAGGACAAGCCAGGCACACGTCCCCTGAATACACCTGCCACTAACGCAAAAAAACTGCTCTGGCTGTCCCTTAGCCACGCAAACAGTTCTATTGTTACTGTGAAAAGACCTACTGAAATTAAATTTTAAATGGCGAAACTGGCAGAAAACAGAATTTTGGGGTAGACGTGATGCCAGATGGTGATGTAACAGTTCACTTCCTTCCCCGGGGTTCGTGCTCTTTAAGGATTTTGTCTATCACAGGTACCAAGTCATTACTGCCTTTTTATACTATCTTTCTATCAGCAATCAAGTGCTCTTTCCCTGACTTTAGAAGCTGTTTTTTTTACAAAGTTAACTCACCCTTGAGGGAAAGGAAAGCCTTGTCTTAGAACGCCGACTCCGGGTCGGCGCCTGCGGAGCCGTCTCCCGTGGTCTTCCCCACGGCCCCCAGGGAGACGCACCTGCCCAGACACAGGAGCCGGCGTCACCCACCTGTCCTGGGCTCCAGGCCCCCACTCATTTCTCACGACACATACTCTTTGGGAGAGTAAATGTGCCTTCAATCCTCCGGTCAGAGATGGAAAAAATGCCAGGAATCCAAAGAAAATCTGTGAAATCTAGACATCTTTGTTTTACAAAGATGACAGACTGGTAAGAAACTGCTGGCAAGTTACCCAAAGTTTAGTAAATCAAGACGCTCACTAATTTCCCCAACAAGGGCAGACGCCTACATGCCAGACACTGTTCAAGGAGGTGTTCTGGGTACAGCAACGAAAGAGGCCAAGCCCTGCTCCCACGAGCTTCCATTCCTGGGCATTAAACACCACATTTCAACTAAATGCTCAACTTCTTCTGGACAAGGAAACCTGCAAGTATACTTTATATTCTTAAAACACAAAACCAAGTAAACTCCCCGGTTAACTGCCCCGCAACCTGTAGATGAAGCCTACTGAATTCTACTTAGCACCTGCACTCATGAGTGTGGTTTAGATGGTTCCGTCTGGCTCACACGAGGGTTGGCGGCCAGCAGCACCACCACGGGAGCCAGTCCGTGTCAGAAGTCAGTTTATCAAAACAAGAACCGATGGAACACGCCAACCTAGCCAGCTGCTAAGAAGGAAACATGGAACCTTGGGGGCCAAATCCAACTTGCTCATCTTAGAGATAAACACCCTGCTGTTTGTGGGGGGACTGGAAGGAGATAAGCACGTTTCTTGTGCAGAAAGAAAAGTTCCGCTGCTAACTGCTTGCCTCAGTAAATGCACAGACAGAAACACATCCACGAAGGCTGCGGTGATACTCAGGTGGGTGTGTCTGTGAGAAGCCCGAGAGGCCACAGTCTGACCAGCTCCCTAAGCGACTCTGGTGCAGATGGGCCACAGACCAGACCCCCCTGACAAATACCAAACAAAGAAGAAGAAACCATCTGGGTCCTGGAGCCCAGACGTGTGTCCTAACATTCAGGAGCTGGGAGAGTTGTATTAACCAAAGGGAATGGTTTTGACCAAGCTTAGCACACACTAACTGATGATAACAGATCGGTAAGAGAGCTAGCAACCATACTTAGGTATTTTTTTAATAAGTTTCTGTAGAATATAATTGACATGAATTATGAAAAATTATGAATTAATTTTTGCAAAGGAGATTGATTGGTCTGGGCTGCTGTAACACAGCATCTATCACCATTTGGTTTCTTAAACAATTGGAGGTTTTGTTCTGGGTCTTTTTTTTTTGAGAGGCCAATATTGCTCTTATTCTTTGAACCTATAAACCTAAAATTAATGACCAACACTCTTTCTGCAAGAAAACCTAGCCAATACAGACACAGAGCGTACGATTATAAAGTAATATTGTAAAATAAAAATCCTCTTTTGAGTATTTTAAAAGGCATACTGTTCCTATATTTTAAAAGGGCAGCCTTTCAGTTAAGACAGTGGATTTTCACAACCTAAATTTCCAACATGATTTCTCAAGTAGCAAAACATCTCCTTTTCTTTGGAGGGGGAGCTTTCCTTAACTTCATCACTAGTTGACTGTTAGCATCTGTCGTATTTGCTATCATGTCACACGAGAACCTAGCAGAACAAAAACTGGGGTCTGGCTGACCTTAGAGAATCAGTCTGTTAGCACCACTGTCGTGCTGGTCAGAGACAGAATTAAGATTTCTACCTCTTTTACCATCAGTTTGCTTAATTCTGCTCCACAGTGACGCAGAGCACGGACCACCATGACGGGGAAGGGGTCCATGATGAAGGTGGTCTTCCAAAGGTGTACTGGAGCTGGTGGGGTTCCAGAGCAGGAGATATGCAAAAAATACACCCTCAATCTTACAATCCTTTCTAGGGGCTCAACCTGCCTGCTCTCATCCTAAGACAGCCCACTTATCCAAAAGACAGCTTACATATATATTCCTAGTCTGTAAAAAAGACAAATATTTTATTACGCTGAGTGTGCCTAACCACATAAATGTGGATACCTGATCAATAAAATGTGTCCTTATTTGAAACAAAAACTCTCATTACTACATAAGATCACATTTTTAACTAAGGAAATTTTACATGAACATGAAAGCTTTCTCAAAGGGGAAACTGTGATGAGGTGTACTTCACCCACAGAAAATGTGGTTTCAGCATTTAAGAAAGCATTTCATGCTATAAGCCTGGCACTAAAACTTGAAAGGGAAAAAAGAAAAAAAAAAAAAGGCACGGCAAAATATAGACTGCTTTTAATGTAAAATCACTCCAGGCTGTAAGCAGAAGCCCCCACAAGGCCGGATCCACCCCTGCAAGCACCATTCTGAGCTGGGGAGCTTGCTGGACCTGGATTTTCCAACCAAAGCCACTAAACAAAACGTAGAATGCAACTGTGTCAGATAGATGCAGTCTTGTCAAAAGTGCGCTATATTGGTTGAATTTTCATCCAAACTCTTGGAATCAATTTCCTGAAATTTAGAATTTACCGGTAACTTTATTTCCTGTAGAAAAAAACTACCCTGAGGTATATGATGAATCCATTTTCCTATACCAGTGTGAGGGCATTTTTCAACGCCGAAGACCTCTGAGTTACTAAAAGATGTGAGGCATATAATTAAGACTGCTGTGGTTCAGCTACAGAACTTTTTTCCAGCCCGTTGGGTAATTTCAAATCTTAAAAGCTCAGCAACTAAAAAAAAAAAAATTAATATCGTGGTTAAGTGGCTGATAGTGAAATCAGGCTGGGGCTTTCGGAAAGGGCCTTCTGCAGCACCGCCAGCCAGTGGGAAAACTGAGAAAACAAGACTGTCGATGCATAGTGAGCTCCACGTCCGTCAAGCCAAACCTCCTGATTTTTCCTGAACGTCCGACAGTGTCCACCGCACGCTTCCCAACGGCAGGTGTTGGAAGGAGAGGCGGTCACAGCATGACATCCACCGCCACTCTTTCTACACCGGGTCGTCCCGCAGCGCAGGTGCCGTGAAGTGCTTCAACCAGGACCACCAGGATGCATGTGCGGGGGTGGGGGTGGGTGTGTCCGAGCTGCGCATGCGCAACCCTAGCACCGCATCCTCCTCGGGCACAGGACGGTCCCCCGCCTTCTCACGTCCCAGGGGCCTGCGCTGTTTTACTTCCCAGCACATCACCACCGCGGTTTCAAGCACGGAACCAGAAACCAAACTAGAGTTCATGGAAACACTTCACCCTATACTGTTTTCAGATGTTCAGTGAGCTACAAACACTGGGGTCATGATAAGGTTTTCAAGCAATCAGCGTGAATTAAGCTCTGAATCAATATTCAACTCAGCGCTGAGAAAGCTTTCTCAGCCCCCGAAGAGACGTGGGATGTGTGGCTTTGAAGAAACGATCGTTTTCACTTTAAACACACAACAGAACATACGCAGGCAAATAAGTTCACACTTCGCCCGGCACTTACCAGGGCCTGTGGAGCACAAAGAAAGGGTAGAAAGCAAGCCCTATCTCCTGGCATTTCCGGGTTGTCCATCTTCATTCCCTGAGGAGAGTCTGACTTCACCAAGAGCCACAAAGGACCACTTCCTTGTAGGCTCCGAAACCAGTGCTAAACCAATTCCAAAAGAGATCCTCCCAAAATGTTTAGAGGAAGCACTGCTTCTGCAAGTGGCCACTTTGAAGGTCAACATTCATTTGCAGAAGTAAAAATTCTGGGATGTTTATTCAGCCTGATACACTCCTACTTGTGGGGCTATCTTCAAAAACGTCAATCCAGAGTTATCCACAGCTTACAAGGAGGAAGCAACCAGCAAGCTAGCTAAGGTTTCCATAGGAAACCCACCTGTGTGACCAGGCTGTCTCACCTGCTCCAGACCTCCCAGTTAGTCAGAGGGGCAGGAGGGCCCATGCCATGATAGCTCTACTGCAGTGAATGCCACCAGAAATCACCTTCACTCTGATGGTGCTCAGAAATCAAAGGAGCCAGAATCCAATACACACACACACACCCTCCCCTCCCCCTCTGAGTCTATTTTTCAATTCCATCATTTTATTTTTTGATAAATCCTCTATCAATTTCACTGGACCACTGCATGAAAATGAAAGAGATTAGAAATAAAATAAAGCCAGTGTTAGAACTCATAAAGCCCCTAAATCTGTTTTTCCTTGGTACACGTGTGTCAAGCCTGAGCAGTTGCATGAATTCAAGATGGTGCTTTATGAACAGCTGCTAGGATTAGAGGAAATAGTGAAAAAAAAAAAAAAGCTTGTGAGATGAAGCCAGCATTTTTATACTTCTTTCCACGCGTATTGCCCACTGCTTTTACACGGCTGTGAGTAAGAAAATTCAAAACAAGCTGCTTTGATCAATTTCCAGCCTGACCACTTGGAAGCTGCGAGTACACCAAGGCTGTGAAGCTGGAGAGAAGTCTAGAAACTAGCGTTCGTGATATCTTCCCCCTTTGACTGTTAACCTGCTTTTTTTTTTTTTTTTACAATAAAATATGAATCTAAAGGCATCAAGATGAATGTGTTATGCCTTCTTACTCATTTACTACTCAACCTCAGAAGACCTGGTTATCCATCTCACCTGAGCTGTTCCCTACACACGCATTTTCTAGAAGCCAGTGATGTGCCAGGAGGAAAACCCAGACCCTGAGTTTTTATGTCTATGTCCAAGAACATACCCGGCTAACTCTCGGTGATAGCAGAAGCCAGCATCTTACACCAGGTGGGAGCCCTGTGCAGGGGCCTCCTGCACCATGATACCCTGGCGCCTGGCCTGGGACAGGTGCACACTTTCTCCTAAGGCACCTCAGTCCTCGCTGACGGGCACTAGGTACTGCAAAGTCCTCCTCCTGGGAACTGGAATGGTCCCTTCTAACCCCAACCCCAATCTTGATTCTGTCCCCTGGGGCTACAAAGACAATCTACAATCTCTCTCAATCATTATTCCTCTTTTTAATCAACAGAATTGCTACCACGTGCTCCAAATCTGGTCCTGAACCAGCTCCCTCCACATGCCTTTTGTGACGAGTCCGGGAAGTCCCTCCGTCACCACCTGGGTCGCCCTCGGAATGCTGCAGGGACATGCTGCCCTGAACGGCGTGCGGCTGCAGTCTGCACCTGGTCTGGCCCAGGGCGGGAGGACACAGGACACTAGCGCTACTCCATTTCCCTACACTGACCCTAGCCCCACTAAGTCTCTGGACAGCTATTTCTATAGTCCTACATTCCTTCCAGAAGATTCCAGAGGATTTGACTGTGCCAGCTTATTTTGAAAAACAAATTAAAAAAATAACCCCCATACCAAGTGCAGTCCAACCCTATATGCCCTTTGCACGGACAGTCGAGGCAACTTCCTAGCCAGACAACTTATTTCACCGTTTTACTCTGTCAAAACTATAAAAATGAGAAATTTCTTTTAGAGACCTTTTAAAAGTAAATATACAATTCTATACACTAATTCATGTAAGACCATTCCTTAGAAAAAAGTGTTAAAAAAAATCTGGAGTCACTAGCTTTTGGTAATTATCTGTTATTCAAGTGGAAAAATCAGATCTGGGGGAGGAAATGAGAATTTAGACTACACATATAAAAATTTCTGACTACTGCGTATGTGTGGCTTCCTCTATGAAATCTAACGCTGGCAGCAGGAAACAGGTGGTGAAAATCTCTTCTCCTTAGTTGACAGGGTCTTAAATATTACTGTACTTCGTCTTAACGATAGTGAGGACCAAGGCAAGGAGCAAAAACAGAATCCTGAAAAGCTACATCTGAAACAATTTCCACATTAAAACGCGTAGAAGCCTGTAATTTTATTTACGTGGTTAAAACGTATAACAGCTATGCACTACATGAAGTGCTCATTTGTGAACACACGTATATGGTTATCGATAACACACCAGAAGGCGGAGGCATAATGAAAGCTTCCCACTCTTAAAGTCACAAAAGACAGCTGCCTCTTTTCATCCCACATTGTATCAAAAGAGAAACATTACACCTCAATTCCAGACACTATCTTGCATAATCACAAAGATGTAATCTCTGTGTTTGGACATTTGATGGTTTAAATATTTGCCCTCAAAACATACGTCTGCTGCAGTCGGGCTGTTTGACGCCTCCCTAGAAAACACCCAAAGCGTGTGCGTCTTGAGAGCACATTTATGCTGAAAGCGGGTTTCCCTCCTCTAAGGGACACAGGCAAACACAGCCCCAAAGTCTTTTGTAGGCAACCCAGCCGCAAAAAAGAAACGCTGTAAGAATCAAACACTGTGTAAAAAATCAGAAAACCGGAAGGCTAAAGCTAGCAGAGGATCTCAGCGCTTGGTGAGCGGTCCATCAGAAAGATGGTTGGAGCCCAGGTTCCTCCATCCACCACCAGACTGTACAAACCTCACTGAAGCCACCACCTGCCCTCCCACACCAGGCAGCAATCCCAGATCCTAGGTCTCCTCAGGAAATCATATAAATGCCCTGTCAATTGACACAGGAAAGAGGGACAGATTAGGGCAAGTGTGAGCATGCGATGTGCAGAATTCTGCACTGGAAGGCACCTGGCTGGGTGGTTTGAATGTCGTTTATCTGCTCGGGTTTGTGCATTCTTCCTACCCCTCCCCGATGCCCCCTCCCCTGCAGGGCGGACACAGTTGCTGGCCAAGCTCTGCTGCCCAGTGGGCTCATGTCCCGGGTGCGATGGTTTGGTGGGCCCCTCACTCAGAAACCCACCACTGCAGTATCCATCAGCCTGGGTCATCTGATACCCTGCAGCACCGCCTGGCCCGCAGCTGGGCTCTGACCACCGCAGACTGGCTGCCACATCCTCCTGTCTCAGGAGGACATTGGTTCCTAGCCAGGTGGAGGGACCCGCCCCGAGGGCTGGACAGTGTCAGCCAATGCTTCCACTCCAACACTTCCTACCAATCAGAAAAAAGGACCAGAGAGAAAACAAAGCATGGTGTATTGTATATGTCAGGGTTTTCCTTACAGAGAAAACAGAGTTCTAGGCTTACTGGTAAAACCCATGTGACAGAAACAGAACTGTGAGTACTTATCCAGTGCCCCAAATATCACTTGAATTCTATCCAAATAGACAAACACAGGCACTTCTGCTAGGTACCAACCATTTTCTTAAGTTGGCGAGTTGTTCTGACCAGTTTAGCAGAATTTATGCTCAAGTACAAGTAAAACTGAGGTCTAAATTCAAACACAGACTAACGTAGCATACACCCAGAATTCACTTCTAGCCTACTTTGCATTAAGGAATTTCTCAAGGGATGGAAAAAAACAGACAAACAAGAGACTTTCTTTTAGTCTCTTCCGCAGCACCACTTATCCTGCAGAAGAGGACCTCACTCAATCTAAGGCTGTGCAGTGTGGTCCCCTCATATGCCCCACCAGACGCACATTCATAAGAGAAAAAGGGGTCCCTTCTGCACAAGCAAGCTTCTGTACAAAATCTCAAATCACTCATTAAATCTATAAATTGCTTATTAGGAATCGGAATGGGAAACATGCTCTGGCCCAAGAACATGACTGATTTGGGGGAAAAAAGTTCCCAGAGCAACTCAGATAGTTGGGAATCATTGTGTTAAACTTACTTTAACACACACACCCTCTCAGGCTGAAATGGTTGACTCTGTTTTACAAAAATTTTAGTTCCAAAACCATTTCCACTTCTAAGGATGGGCTGCAAAGCCCAAAATAAAGGAAGCATCGCATCCTGTGCGGACAGTCAGGCACTCCTGCCGAAGGCCCGGGTTCACAGCCCCTGGCTCCAGCACCAGACACGGCCCTGAGCAGCCCTCACTCCCAGCCCCAGGCACGCGCAGCCGAGCATCCCTTTCCCAGGCGCTGGTCTTCTCCATCACTGCCTGGTTGGAGAACGGAGACCTGGTCCAGGGTAGCGAATGGAGGAAACGCAAAGTGAATCTGGGTTTCCCGCAGGACACTGGGGATACCGACTCATCCTAAGCAAATACTTAAAACCACAAAAGCCCAGCAGCCTCTTACAAACTGGGCTTAAACTCGTCCACCAGGGGAACGTTTGTACAGACTGTTGGCATCAGTCAGCTCGCAGCGTGTGAAGAAAAAGTTCCCAAGGATTCATGATTCGCTCACTCAGAAGTAAAAACCAAAATCTTAACAATGGCCACAGGAGCATAACTTCCTCAAGCAAAACGGCAAAAAAAAGTGCTTTTAAAATTCTTGATTCTATTCAGGCAATGAATATTTCCCATGTTAAGTTAAAGAGCAAAACACCTCTTATTTTGAAAACAGTTGCAATAACTTTTGACTGTGGGAAAAAGTCATTTAGCCTATGTCTTAGGTCTCCAGATCATTTCTGCTCCAAATGCATGACTTGAACTGCAGTCAGATTTCTGCCAAATCAAATGGGCCGCTCCCCCTCCACAGGTGTCCTCGACACGGGCCCAGTTCAGACAAAGTCAGGTGCAGTGTGGGTTTCCAGATGTCTCTCCACGGTCCAAAGATTTGCCAAGGTTCTTCTCAGGGTGATGTGCAGGTTCACGGGCAGGTTAGGGGTGATTCAGATCTCCCCCACCCTCCCAGGCCAGTTTCTAGAAAAGATTTTCTTCTTTTCTGTTGTTTGTTTGTTCTGGGACTGGGAGGAGGGCCATCACTGGAGCTGGACCATGCCAGCACCCTGATCAGCTTCCATGTCTGTTGCTGAAGTCATCAATCTATGGAACTTTTGTTACAGCAGCACAGATTATGACACTAGGACATCATCAAGAACTTTATGAACTTTTTTAACTTAGCACTATGCTGGACTAGTCTTTTTAGCATCATTCAGGAGACAGTCTGGCCCAAGGACGTGTAATCATGTAGAGATTCTCCCACACCAGGAGGACTGCCGATAGGTTTCTGGTTGGTATAAAAAAATGCCGCAAGGAACCCTCTGCGTATACGTTTTCTGCCATCATTTCCTAAGAAAGGAAGGGACGTCAGGCCCTGTTCTGCGCCTGCAGAGCAGGGTGTGAGGGCGGGCAGGCGGCACAGGGCTTACAGCCCGGTGCATGGCATAGCCCGGCACAGGGCCAAGTCTGCAAGGTCTTAAAGGACAGATGTCTGCTTTGTGTCAACAGGACCTCCACCGAGAAAGAAAGCAGCCGTGCCCCAGCACGGGTCCTGGCCACCGACCAAGCGGAACGACCAGAGGACAGGGACCAGAAGGTGAAAGAAGCTGGAAACTTGGTCACAGGAGGGATATGCTGAGTCCGAGGCGGACCCAACAGAGTAGGAATGAAGACGACTGAGGGAGGTGGCGGCGGGGAGTGGTGGGGGTCCGAGGGGAGTCCTGTCCAGGACAGGCGGGGTGACCACACCAGGGGTGTGCAGAGCCTCGGGCACTGGGCAAATGCTCCAATTCAGTGGTTTTAAAGTAGGTCAGGGAGCAAGACATCAGACGGTCTAGCATTCAACTGGCAACTACGTGTCTCAGTTTCTCTTCAAATCTACCACCACAAAGGCCCTAAACACAAAACAAATCAATGGCTGATGGATCTCTTTTATCCTGCTTTACAGTCCAATCACACAGAACCACAGGACTTAACAGTTTCTTTAATGAGCAGTCCCCTCTGGCATGTGGACTCAGGCGTGAGTTACCTGTACATCTTCAGGCAGCACGGTGCCCCGTCCTAGGGCACCGCCAGGATCACCCAACAGTAGACACTGCACTCACTACCTGAAGAAGTGTCCAGGATTATTGCTCAATCTCCTCCCAAAATTAAAAGCCCATTATTCCATACGCAGAGTAAAAACAAAAGGTAAAAGAGGTGTTTTCCAAAATTCTGAGTAGGATTTTGCAACCAGAGCTAATCAATACCAATCATAAATATTTAGTTAAAAGGAAATATAGATTTCTAGCTCCACTAAGGTGGGGTAGCCCTGCTCCCCCAGGTGGTCCTTTTTACAACTAAAAATTCTGGACTTAACACAAGCAGCAAGCACAGAAGACTGAGAAGGGAATGAGGGGTGGGCTGCCTGGGGACCACGGGGTGTGAGTTCCCCAGTCCCCTTCCATAGACCAGAGACAGGGCACTGCAGGGGCCTCCAATGTGATCTCCAACAGGCAGAGAAAAGATGCTCCGAGGAAAGTCCGTTCTCTTCAGCCCAAGGACTGGGGAGTGGGGGCCTCGCAAGAGAAAATCTTTTGGCCATACCTGCCCTACTCCAGCTGAACGGCCCACGCTGCCCGGCCCCAGCCCAGCAGACACGGTCAGTGCCGCCGCCAGGTGTTGGCAGGTTAGGCAGGGAGCGGATCTCCCAGCCCCTGCCCAGTAAAGCGGATGACGCTATGATTCCCCCTCCAGGGTGTCGTTATGGGGCCCAGCAGAGAGATGAGCCGCCACCCCGACTAAGCAGCGTGGAGGTGGAACCAGGCAGGGAGAGTGGCCACGACATGCGGACACCGGGACCTCCCCCCCCCCCCAACATCGGCAGGCCCAGCTGCGGGCCTGGCCTCCACCTCCACCCAGCACTGATGAGCACTGAGACAGAACAAGTCAGGGAAAGTCAGCACCCACCTCCCCGAACTCTGGGTAGGGAAGGCCCAGTGGGAAGCTTGAGGTTCAAGTACCACCCTCACCCCTGGCAGCAGCAAGACTGAATGAGGTGCTGGCAACCAGGGCTAGTGCCCACCGGTTCCCCAATCCCAGCCTCCAGAGTCAGCGGGACGCAGCAGGCGTGATGGACAATGAAGGGGAACTCACACCTGGCATCAAGGAGGGGAAGGAAGGGGAGCAAGCAGGGAGCAGAGAAGAGCTGAGCTCTGCCCCCTGCCCCCCCCCCCACGCAGAAGCAAGGCCTGTGAGTCAGCCCTCCACCGCCTCCCCCTCCAGGCGTCAATGGTGGGGTGACCTTACACCCTTGACTAATGCCCCAATTCTGCTGGAAAGTAGCAGCAAGACCAAGTTGGGGTCTGAACATCCACCTCACCAAGCAGATGCAGGCAACATTTTAAAATTGAAAAATACAATGAAAGTAGAAAAGCAAAAACTCACTGGGTAAGGATCAATAATAAGGCAGAAGTGACAGAGAACAGAATCAGCAGACACAAGGCCAGATCAACAGAATTTTGTTTATCTGAATGGAGAGAATATACAATGAAAAATGAATAGTCTCGGGACCTTAAGACTGCAACAAAAACACTAACTCTTGCCATCAGAGTCCCAAAAGAGACAGGAAGGGACTGAAAAAACTATCCAAAGACATAATGGCTGAAAACTTCCCAAACTTGGCACAAAACACAAAAGCACAGATTCAAGAAGCTGGGTGAGAAATCCAAGACACAGGATAATTAAGCTTCTGGTAACTAGAAGACAAAAGAGGAGGGGGGACACAGCTCAAGTGCTAGAGCACATGCTTAACATGCATGAGGTCCTGGGTTCAATCCCCAGTGCTGCCTCTAAAATTAAACAGATAAACAAATAAACCTAATTACCTCCCCTCCCAAAGTAAAAGACAAAGGAAAGACCCTGAAAGCAGCCAGACAGAAATGACACATAACTTAAAAGGAGAACAATTCGAACAACAAAAGATTTCTCACCTGAAACCATAAAGGTCAGGAGGAAGTGGCATGTGTTTCAAGTACTGGGGGAGAAAACAGCTGTCAACCACAAATTCTATATCCAGCGAAAACACCCTTTGGAGCGAAGGGGAAATAAAGATGTTCTCAGAGAGAGAGCTCAGGATTGCTGCCAGCAGGCCTACCATTGAAGAAGGGCTAATGCGATCCTCTGAACAGGAAGGGAAGGGTAACAGAGCCTTAGAACTTCAGGAAGGAAAGAATATTAGAATAGGAAAAAATGGGAATAGATATAATAAACTAGCCTACTTCTCATGAGTTTCTTAAGACACATTTATTTGATGGTTGAAGCAAAAAATATAACATCATCTGATATGGTGCTCAATGTACACAGAGGAAATATTTAAAACAATTATATTTGAAAATTGGGGCAGGTAAAGGGACCAAAGGGAAGAAGGAAGGGGGCTACACAGCAGCTGAAGTCATAAAACAGTGACACCGTTACTACTGGTAGATTATAGTAAGTCACATCTGTATGGTGTAACACCTGGAGAAGCCACTAAGGAAACAACACAGAACAATGTATGTGTAAAACATGACCAAAAAAAATCAAGATGACAGCCTAAGAGAGTTCAACTCACAGTAAGGTTGAAAAAAACCAACACAGGAAACAGAAATACAAACAGAGGAAACAGAAAGATAATAACATGGCAGACTTCAGCACTAACATATCAACAATTACAACGTAAATGGTCTAAACACTTCATTTAAAAGATAGATCTGATGCAGTAGATAAAACACCACCATCTATAGATGTGCTGTACACAAAAAACTTACTTCAGATACAACACAGGTAGGCTGGAAGTGGAGGGATGGAAAAAGACATACCATGGAAATATTGTTAATATTTTTTACAAAAAGCAGGAATGGCTATATTAACATTTGACAAAGTAGATTTTACAGCAATGATAAAAGGATCAACCCAACAGGCAGACATGATAATTCAAAATGTGTAAGTACCAAACAACAGTGCCTCAAAATACACAGAGCAAAATCTGATAGATAGGAAAGGAAAAATAGAAAAATCCACCATTACAGTTGGGACTTGGGCAATGTCATGCTCTCTCAGCAATTAACAGAACTACTACAAACAGAAAACTAGCAAAGATATAGAAGAGCCAAACAACACAGCCAACTGATAAGATCTAATCGACAAATACATAATGGACCCGCCACCCAACAGCAGCAGAAGACAGGTTGTTTTTTTTTTTCCCCAAGCATTCTTGGGTCATTTACCAAAATAGACCATATCCTGACTCATAAAACAAACCTCAACAAATTTCTCTAGAGAGACTGGTAAAGATTAAAAAAATAAGAAAACATAAACCACCCATATTAGGAATAAAATGGGCTATCACAACAGATCCTGGATCCATTTAAAAGGAAACAATATAAACACTTTATATGCTCAAAATTCAACCACTTAGAAAAAAATGGACCAATTCCTCAAAACCCACCAACTACCAAAATTCAACCAAGATGAAATAGATAACCAGAATAGCCCTACAAACACTAAAAAATTAAATTTGTAATTAAAAACACCCAGAAGTGAAATCTCCAGGTCCAGGTGGTTTCACTATAGAAAGCTTCCAAACGTTTAAAGAAGAATTAATACCAATTTTACAGAATCTCTTTCAGGGTAGAGGAGGAGGGAACACTTGCCAACTCACTGTCAAGGCCTTAACCAGACCCTGACAGATACCTCTCATGAACTCACGTCCAAATACCCACAATAAGATGTTAGCAAATTCAATTCAGCGATTGATCAAGGAGAATTTATCCCAGGCCTGAAAGGTAGATTAATATTGAAAAATCAATTTAACACATCATATCAATGGGCTAACATAAGGTCACATGATCACATCAATTGATGCAGAATAAATGTTTTATAAAATCCAACATCCATTCATTCATGATAAAAACTCTCAGGATTCTGGGAATAAAGAGAAACTTCACCTTTTTGAAGAGCATCTACAAAGTATGTATGGTTAACATCACACTTGATGGTTAAGGACTAAAAGCCTTCCCACTAAGATCAGGGAAAAGGCAAGGATGTCTACTCTCACCACTCCTATTTACCATAGCACTGGAGGTGGTAGCCAGTGCATTAAGGCAAGAAAAATAAATGAAACACATACATGCAAGTAAGAAAGGAAGAAATAAAACTGTTGCCTATTTGAGATTACATGATTGTCTAAATAGGTCACCCAAAAATTTTACAAAAAAATTTCTTAAATGAATGAGTTCAACAAGGCTGCAGGATATAAGATCAATACACAAAAATGAACTGCATTTCCATGTACTAAAATGAATACAATGGAAACTGGAATAAAAAATAAACTACCGTTAATAATTTCTCCAAAATGAAATCTAACAAAACATGTACAAGGTCTGTACACTGAAGATTACAAAACCTAAAGACCTCAATACTTGAAGAGATATTCCTGTTTATGGATTGGAAGACTTAATAGTCAAGAAGCCAATTCTTCCCCAAACTGAATTACAGGTTTAACATGATTTCTATCAAAATCCTAGCAGGGGTTTTGGTAGGCGCAGACAAGCTTATTCTAAAATTTATATGAAAAGGCACAGGACCTAGGCTAAAACAATTTTCAGAAAAAAAGAAAGCAGCCTGAAGAATCACTCTACCCATTATGATGGCTTCATATACAATCACAGTAATCAAGACAATATGGTATGGACAAAGGGGCAGATACATTCAATGGAACACAAAAGAGAACCTAGAAACAGACCCACACAAACACACCAATTGATTTTTGACCAAGGGGCAAAGCCATTAGCTTGAAAAAGAATTACCTTTTCAACAAACGACGCTGGAGCAACTGGGCACTGTAGTCCAAAAGAATAAACAATGATCTCGATCTCACACCCAATACACCAATTAATTAACTCAACATAAATCAGAGATCTAAATGTAAAACGTAAACCTGTAAGACTTCTGGGGGTGGAAAAAACTAGGAAAAAATCTGGGGCACTTAAAGCCTGGTGAAGAGTTCTTAGACTGGACATCAAAGACATTATCCATGAAAAGAAAAACTGATAAAATTCACTTCATCAAAATTAAAAACTTTTGCTCTATGAAGTTAACAGGATGAAAAAGACAAGCCAGACTGGGAGAAAATATTTACAAATCACATATCCGACAAAAGCCTTGAGTCTAGAATACACAAGAACTCTCAAAACTCAAGAGTAAAACAAAAAACAACAAACAAAAACCCCAATTAGAAAATGAGTGAAAGACATGAACAACCATTTCACGGGAGAAGAGAGAAGGGCAAACAAACAAAATAAAATATTCAATGTCATTAAAATTACAATGAGATATCATTATGCAAATGTGAGGATGGCTAAAACACAAAATAGTGACACCACCGAATGCCGGCTAAGATCTGGAGAAAATGGTTCTCCCATACATCGCAATGGGAATGTAAAATGGTACAAGCCACACTCTGGCGAAGTGTCTGGCAGTTTCTTAAAAACCCAAACTACCATATGACCCAACTGTGCTTCTGGTATTTCCTAGAGAAATGAAGACTCGTGTTCACAGAAAAACCCGCAGAGCACAGTTCACAGCAGCAGTTCCGTTGTCCTGGTTGAAGCCTTGGTGGCTAGTCTGATGGGAGGCTTCACCAGGAAGCCCGTGCCTATGGCCTTCAGCTGGCAGCTGCCCAAAGATGTACCAGAGGACAACGTGTAATGTCCTGTGCAGGCTGGCAAATGGCCCCCAAGTGCCAGGTCCCTGCCAGAATCTGCAAACAACCCAAATGTCCTTCAACAGGTCGATCGTTAAACTGTGGTACATCCAATTTTGGGTGGACGTCAAAGGCATCATTACGCTAGGTGAAAAGAGCCAGTCTCAAAAGGTCACATGTAGTATGACCCTATTTCTCTAGCACACCTGAAAGGACAGAAGTATAGATACGTAGCACAGATCACTGGCTGTCAGGGGGTTAGGGAGTGGGAGGCAGGTGGCTGTGACGCTAAAAAGGTCTCAAGAGAATCCTCAGGGCAGAACCGTTCTGGATCTTGACTGTAGGGATGGTCACACAACCTACACATTTGATGACATTGCACAGAAGTAAATACACTCACACACAGAAATGGAATGCATGTGAAATTGGTGAATTCTGCATAAGGTAGCTGGAATCTCTCAAAGCCACATGCTGGCTGTGATACAGTACTTGTGGGAAACTGGGTAAAGGACACACAGGATTTCTCTGTGTTATGTCTTACAACATGCGTATCAATCTATAATTATCCCCAAATAAGTTTTTTAAAAGACATAAAATTTAAACATGTCTACACAGCTATCAATCACTAAATTTTGTTTGGAACCAGCAAAGAAAATTTTCCCTCTCTTACCCCCTTCTGTCCCCACTCGAGACACACAAAGTGTACTTGTTTCTCCTGGTGTCCAAACTAGTGACCCTGGGGCTTGAAGGTCAGAGCCAGGTCTTCAGCAAAGAAGATTCTATCCCTGTCAGCAGACTCCAGGGCAGCCTTGAGGTGCCCGAGGGATCAAATCACTACGCCTTTTCAAAGCCTCATGTACATGGAGGTTAAAGAGGTAAAACAAAACTGAGACTCATATTTGCCTGCAGAATATATCAACAAAGCTCACTTAATGTTTAAGATGCTTACAAGATTAGAGTAGTTACTTTCACTCTTTTAAGTCAACAAAAGCAACCAAAGGAGCAAGTTCCACAGAAATGACGTGCTTTGAGTGGAAGAATAAGGTCTCGTTTGCTAACGCACCGGGCATGGCCTCGCTCCTCCACCTGCCTGGCCAACCCATCCAGTTAAAACAGAATGTCAGCCACAGATCTAATTTGACATTTTTTCCCAATAGGCACACTTTAAAAAGTAGAAAGAAACAGGTACAACTAATATCAAAAAATACTTTATTTAATAACCAACAAGTACATGAAAAGATGCTCAACATTACTAATCATTAGAAAGCTGCAAATCAAAACCACAATGAGGTATCACCTCACACCTGCTAAAATGGCCATTATCAAAAAGACAAGAGAGAAATGCTAGTGAGGATGTGGAGAAAAGGAATACTCAGGGCACTGCTGGTGGGAATGCAAATTAGTGCAGCCACTATGAAAGCCAGTATGGAGGTTCCTCAAAAAATTAAAAATAGAACTACTATGTGAGCCAGCAATCCCACTTCCCGGTATACAGCCAAAAAGAACTGAAAGCTCCGCAGCAGAGATATGCACACATCCATGTTCGCAGCAGCATTATCCATGATGGCCAAGAGATGAAAGCAACCCAAACGTCCATCAGCGGGTGGATGGATGAAGAAAATGTGGTCTATACATACAACAGAATATTCTCCAGCCTTAAAAACGTAAGCTGCTTCGCAGGCTACATGGATGATCCTTGAGGACATCATGCTAAGTGAATAAGCCAATTAGAAAAAGCCAAATGCTGTGCGATTCCACACGTCCGAGGTCCCGAGCTAAGAGTCGTCAAAATCAGAGATAGAGGGTAGAATGGTGGTTGCCAAGAGCTGGGTGGGAGAAACAAATGGGGAGTTGCTTCAATGGCTGCTGAATTTCAGTTTCTGCAGGGTGAAAAAGTTCTGAGAACTGGATGCACAACGATGTGAATATACTTAACACGACTAAATATACACTCAGAAATAGCTAAGATGGTAAATTTCATTTTTTTTTACCACAATAAAAAATATATATTATTTAACTCAATATAGTTACAACATCTCGGCATGTAATATAAATATGACTGAGATATCTTATCTTCTTTTTTATATGCTAAGTCTTCAAACTCCAGTGTTTACTGACAGTGAGGGCACACCTCAATTTGGACCAGCCCCGTTTTAAGGGCTCAATGTTCACATGTGGTTGGCCCACTGGGCCTGTGCTGAGCTAGACTCTACCTGTCACCCCTACGTGACAAACCTTAGAATTGGACCAAATAACTATTTTCTGACAGGTGTTGGCAGGGTCTTCTTCTTGTAAGGACTTTTTGGGAAATCTTATTTGTCCTTAGTCGTCTCCATGGAAAGGGCAAAGCTCAAATGATTCTTAATATCTCCTAAGCACCTCCTCCTCCTCAGGCCAACTCAGAGAGCTCACAGTTTACAACAGGGGCCAGTTACCAGCTCCAAGCAAAGCAGGCACAAGCCGTCGAGGGACAGACTCGAAGAACAACACAATTCAGTCACCCCCGCCCCATGAATTCAGCCATGCCAGGGAACAAGTACAAAGTTTAAGTCATTTACCAGAATGATGTATGAGAGTTGTTAATAACAAGCACTCACCCATATCCTGACCTTTCTCAACTCTTATCTGCAACTGCTTTGACTACATCTCCAAAGCATGGATTTGTAGAGAATTCAGTACACAGCATGTACTAAAAACACACATGGCCAAGCACACTCCCCAGAGAAGGCACTCAGCCAAACACCACCTTGGCTGGCGATTTTTTAGAACATTTTTTTGTCATTGTTTTGTTTCGCCTTTTTGGGGGGGGTTGGTAATTAGGCTGTTTTTTTCTTATTCACCCATTCATTTATTTAGTGGAGGTACTGGGGATTGAACCCCAGACCTTGTGCGCACTAACCACGCGCTCTACCACTGAGCTACACCCTCCCTGCCCCTCATCAGTAATTTTGATTAGAACAATCAGCTCTTCATGGATTAAGAGAGCATTTGTCAAGCTAATCCTCCCAAGATGTAAAAAGAATAAAATCTGGTGAAAGTGAAAAGAACTGTCTCTCTCACAAAGAAATGTAATACTCTTTGAACATATCTTCAGAAAAACTGAGGCTATGGAGGAAAAACATGAAAACTTTCCTGGTACAAACATCTAACTGCTGCACGTCCCAGACAAGAATTTACACTCTCAGTAGAACAAAGATCAAGAACAAAAGTGCAACACACGCTGCTCTCTACCCCAAGTCACTCCACAGAAAACGGTTCTGTGGATGAAGGAAGCCCCAAGGAGGACCTCTTAATAACCTCACATTTGTGCTGCACTGGCTGAAACCAATCATAATGACCTCTTTGTGAAGAATGTCTTTTGCAGTTAAGTTATCAAAAGCTTCACTGAAGATCTTAATGGATACGGCTGAGTAAGGAATACTAAACACGGCTGTAAAGGGGAGAAGACCCCCAAATTTACCAACTCGGCGTATTTCAGTGGTCTTCAAGCACTGGACTATTGTAAGAATAGCCAGGAAGCAAAGTTATAGACACCAAACAGTGTACATTTTATTCTTTAACGCACTCACATCTGAGTCCCCGCCTCCTACCAGCAGTCCCCCTCTCCACCCCTCTCCCCTCCCCAAACAAGTCTCCCAAAAACTTAACACTGAAAACTTACCTTGGTGCATTAACTTCAGACAAACTCCTCACAGCTTATCATTTAATCCTATGCCTTAAACTCTACGTTATCACACCAATCTACTGGGATGTAGTTAATACTATAAAATTACACCTCAGGATCCATTACTTTATACTTCACAGGTTAAACCATAACTTTGCTTAATAATTTAGTGATCTCTAAAGCTGTACACCTGTCATCTTGAGTAACGGTGCTCACCTTATAATTAGCTCGCTAAACAGCATGTCACCAAAAAAAGCACTGATGCCTATATCCTTATGTTAAAAAAAAAAAATTAAAAAAAAGAAACCCACCCAAAAAACACTGCCTCATCCACTATTCCTGGTTAAGGAAGGACTATCCCAGGGAAGGAGAAGGTATTTCCACGCATTAAGTTACCTACAGAGACTGATAATAAAAGTCTGCAGGGAAAAACTATAATGGCTGCCAGAGGATCCTTAAAATACACGGGTGTTCAAACGTGCACACCATAAGGCCGCATTAACTCACTTAGTAACTCATTTACTCATGAGTCAAGGGCTCATATAGTCAAGAGCGTTTTCAAGGACAGAAAAACATACTGCAAGCGCCGAGACCTGCTGAGGCTGACAGGAGCCCAGGAGTCTAGCAATAAGCAGGAACTAAAGGACCAGGAGTAATAAAACTTCCAGCTCTTTTCCTTGTCTGGGGTTCCTAATGAAGTGCCCCTCAGTGTTCAGCAGGAGACGCGCAGCCAGCATGCACAGCTGCTGGTGTTTCTGTCCTGTCTGTCTGCCACTTCCCAGGTGTGCCCGACCCCTGACACATGACCAACGTTCTGAGGTTGTTCCTAACTCTGCAACGTGGGGCCAGACACGAAGGGTTTATCTCACCAAAGGTTATAAAGACAAAGCCCCATGGTATTTGCAAATGTAAGATTTGTCTATGTTTTCCAGCAGTTAAGTGTCTACTCTGATGATTTTGTTTTCATTAGCCTTTGGCGTAAGCTTTAATAAGAACCTACGCTGGAGTTCTTAAGCAGTAACGCTGCCAACTTACTTGTATCGTTAACCCAAGAAGGGCTTATCTGGACAAATGGTAAATGAGATTCTGGTGAACCCTGATCAAGACATGAACCTTTTCCACTACTGGGGAATACCAATTGGTACTAACACACTCACCTCCCCCTGCCCCCCAACCCAGGTGGTCAGAACTGCACACGCTGGAAGGTCAAGGGTCAAATCAAGCCCGTGGATGTTTTTGTTTGGCTTTCCAGCGCTTTCAAAGTTCTAAATTAGTTGCTAATGTTTAAACATCAGGAGATTCAGCATCAAAATCTGCATCGTCAGGTTATCTGACACTATAGGAAAACCTACCACCGTGAGACCACACACCCCTCACAGCCACAACTGGGGGCGGCCAGAGCAGAAGAAGGCAAACGCTCTCCAGTCTGCCATAATCCCCACCAGTCAGTCCCCACAGCGATGGGACGACCAGATTTTTCTGGGCATTTATGTTTGCTGCTCCTCCTTCAGACCCGAAAACTGTCTTTAATCCTTGAAATAAAAACCCACAATCTAATCTTATTAGTACTATGTCCAAATCCTCTGAGCAAACAAAATAAACCCAGAGGAATCTGAGTAGAAAACAAACTATTTTTATGGTTCTGTGGTGGTAATGCCTACAGGAACTAGTTCATCTTTTTAAAAAATGTCATTTTCCAAAATGATTAACTTGTCTCCTCCTTTTCTTCACACTTTTGGTTAGCTTGCTGTGGTACCTGACGAGTCCCTTTCAAGCAGGTCATTAATGTGTAAATCTTAGCGGTCAGGACAACATGCCCTGATCAGACACTTTAATGAAGGCACCAGGGGTTCGCTGGGACCTCAACTCATCACTGCCACAAAACTTGGTACCATTTTTTAAAAATGTTGGTTGGATTTTTTTATTTGATATATGCTCCAATCCCATGAAGACATGGAATAAATCACTACAAGAACTCTATACAGGGGCTTTAAATGCTACACACGACCTCTGGACAGATATTCAAGCAACCACACGTCCACTGCCGATTCCCCGGGCAATGCTTACCCATCGCACTGAGATAATGGTTGAAGGCCTGGCAAGGAGGACTTGGGGTTTGTGTTGATTTATCACAACTCATGGGTGCCGGGCTCCTGTCTGTGTCAAAAGAGAAATACCCACTGGAGGATCGAGACAGCAGAGAGGATCTTCTCACGAAGATGAAAAGCGGGGATCTGGTAGCGAAAGGGCCTGGGCTGGCCGGTGGGGCCAGCGGGCCCTGGGGGCTGCCTTGGGGGCAGCGGTCCCCTTCTCCTTCGGGATTACCTTGCCGCTCTGTCTGTAGAGAGGTGGGGGCCCCAGGCCTGAGCTGAGGGGGCCTCTCTGCGGGCTGCAATCGTCCACCTTCTCTGTCACACTCAGAACTTACATCGGAAGGTTGCTTTGCCATTTGGTCTTTTTTTCTGCAAGTAGAATTAAAACTAAGATTACCTTATGTCAAATAATAATTACGAGGAATTCATAAATGAGCAAATTTTCACCTATCCATTAAAAGTCCTTAGAATTAATAGCAAACATTTTATAGTCAGAACTTACACAGTAACAGTTCTCTATATGATCTAACAAATAAGGATAAAAATACACCTAAATAACAAAAAGTATCATTATCCTTGTTGTGGGGGAGGTTGGAGAGGACGGACTAAACTTCTTGCCACCAAACAAAACACAGCGACAATGTCAATTACTAGCTGAACTGATGCTCTCTCTCTCACACTCACACACTCACACACACACATACACACACACACACGTTTTAGGAGGCTGCTTGGTTGAGGTCTATTCGCATTGCTCTTTGCTCAGGGCCGACTAGAATAAGTCAGAAACTCCCAGTGGGCTCTGATTTCCCGGGATCAGATACGGCGCTGGAGCACAGGAGCGGGCGCAGATGCAGCGATTGCAGGCGACTGGCCGCGTTCCCCGCTCCGGCCCCATTGTTCTGCCGAAAGTGCTGAGGACAGCAAGTCTGGGGAAGGTTTGGCAAGGGCCGTCAGTCGTAGTAAGTGCGTCACAATAGAGTTTGTAACTCAGCGCGGCTCGGCCGGGCTCCGGCACTCTCTCCGCCCGCGGTCCCTCCCGCTCCCGGCCCGCGCGCCCCTCCTCCCGCGGGGGGTGGGGCAGCGCGCTGCACTGAACCCGACAGAACGTCTTCGAGGTACACCGGCACTGTTAAGTGCACACCTCCAGACTGAAGGGGGTCCCCAAAGCCGTTCCCTGGCGCCCCCTGCAAAGTCCACAAGCAACTCTGCACGCTAGACGACTTCGGGGAGCGCAGCTCCCAAGCCCTAAAGACCCTCCCCTCCGAAGGCAATCGGGCCGAAACTCACGTCCGCCCCTTCCCTTCCGAGCGTCGCGTCCGGGCCCGGGCCCCGCGGCACCCGGCCCGCGCCCTTCGCCGACCTGGAGCCCCCTGACCGTCACCGCGAAGGCAGCGCGGGAGACAAAGCCCGGGACTCGCGCTGGGAGCTCCCGGGGCAGCGCAGAGCCTGCAAGTCGCAGCCCGTCCAACGTCGCGCTCTGCCGGGCAGCCGAGGGCTCCGCGCGCCGCGCCTTTGGCCCGCGCTGCCCCGGCCGCCGCCGCCGCCGCCGGGAACATCCTCCGCCTCCTCCCGCTCCTCCCCTCGCGCACTGCGCCCGCCGCCGGCGGCACCGCCAACCTCCCCGCGCCGCTGGCGCCGGGTGCCCGCGCTCCCAATTGGCCCTCGCGCGGTCGCTCCGCGCCGCAGCCAATCGCCGGCAGCGGCGGGGGCGGCGCCTACCCGTTAGGCCGCCAAAGGCAAGGCGATTGTTGACAAACTCGCCTCCGAACGCCGCTCGGGCAGTGGCGGTGGAGGGAGCCTCGGTGGAGGTTTCCGGGACACAAGGTGCCCACGCCACCCCGCCCCGCCCCTCTGCCGGTCCAGGCGCCTCCAGCGCCCCCGCAGCTCCTGCTGACCCCAGGAGCCGGTCACCTGGAGACAAAACAGAACCCGCACGGCCGTCCCCAGACTGCAGTCCCGGCCGCCTACCCTAACCCAGGTCCGCTGGGGTGGGGACCCCTACTCCAGCTGTAGCACTCCTCCTCCTCCAACTTCTTCCCTCTTTCTCCCGTGCGCCGGGGGACACGCACCAAATCTGAGCAGCCACCACTGGCCATCGACGCGCATCTCCGCGCGCACCCGTGACCACCACAGACAAGGAACACATCCACAGCCCCCATCCCCGGCGTGCGGCGGGCCCTCCACTACCTGAGCCAACCCTGAGTAACAGGCCCCCGAGGGCACGGCACTGCCAGCCAGCACTGCGAGTGGGTCGGGCTGCGCTCGGGCACGCCCGAATCGCTAAGACCGCCCGGCCCCATGGACCGAGCAGGTTCTACTGCCCGCCGCTCGTCCACTGTGTGGCCCCGTTGGTCGGGAAATGCCGTCTCTCGCTGTCTGCGGACTGTGCGTCAGACATCGACTGCAGAGCGCCCGCAGACCGGGCAAGAGCCCTAGACAAGTCCGCAAGGGCGAACGCATCAGCTGCCCGAAACCTCGCTCGGCCTGAATGAGTAAAAGGAAAACCCGAGTCTCATCAGTTTAAACACCATCACAGTTCTGTAAATCTGCCCGCGCCCACTAAAAGCCAAGACGCGAGAGCGGCTCATACCTCGCGACCGCAACTCGGGGGCCACCGGGGCGGGCGGCTGGCGAGACTTCCCGGCCAGGCGCGCTGCCCAGTACGGTGCGGCGTCCCCCAGCTCCGGGGACAGCACAGGGAGCATGCATTGCCTCTCAATTGGCCCTGAGACCCTTCACCACCCCCATGCGCGGCATCCCTGCGCGAGCCGCGGACGACCCTCCCCAAAACGGACCGGCCTGGGGAGGAAACCCGACCCACACTGATCGCCTTCTCCCGGCAGACGACCAGCCAGACGCGTACACTGGTCTCTGCCTGCACGTGCGCGGGAAGCGGGCAGAAGGTGAAGCCGTGCTGGCTCCAGCGCCAAGTCTTCCATCCGTACTCGGCCTGCTCCTCGAGATTCGGAAGTATTTACCTTGCGTTTCTCAGTCCGAGAGTCAGAGTCAGACATTGGGGGGATGAGGGACAGGGGAAGGGCGCCGAGGCGGTGGCGGCGGCGGCGGCGGGAGCGGGGCGAACCCAGCAGCCTGAAGTGATGCTGGCCGCAGAGGGCAGGGCTCGCAGGGCGGCTGAGAGAATCCGGTGGTGGCGGCGGCTGCAGCGGCGACGACGGGGGACGGAGCGCTCCTACGCGCTCGAGACCTGGAGGCTGCGCGGAGCGAAGTGAAACCTGCGCGTCCCTGCAGTCCAGCTCAGGCTGGCGGCCCCGCGCCCGCGCCCAATCACTGCGGGCCCCGCCCCCGCTAAGTCCCGCCCCGGCGCGCGGGCTGGCAAGCTCCGCCCCCGCGGCGCCGCGACTGCCGGCGCGTGCAGGCTCCGACAGGTAAAGGCGGGGGCGTCCCCTGCGGGTTCCCCGCTGCGCGCGCCGCCGGCCCTGCCCCAGCCCGGCGTGTTTACTGCAGTGACTTGGGCCGCAGACGGCTCTGTGCGCACCCATCCCCCACCCCCAAAAGTACTCGCTCCTTTCCCCATCCAGCGGTGGTCACCGCGTGCGCATGGAACAGAGGGGGCGCTCCGGCCACGCTCTGAACCAGGTCCAGCCACTCAGGAGGCTACGCCGAGCCCTTGCTCTACCCCGGGAGTGTCTCTCTAAGCCGCTCTGGGGCATGCGCCGGGACTGGGTGGGTCCTCGGGAACGCGCGGGTCCAAGGGTGAGCAGGGGGGATCTCTGAGCCCCTCCTTTCCAGATTCCGGGTCTCTGGGCGGGACTCCCATCTGCAGGCTTCTCATCTTCCTCTCCCTCACCTCAACGCGGTACTCTTAGGCGCCCTCTCTAAGTCACCCCGAAGGGGCACCTAGCTTTTCGCCCCGGCCGAACCTCGGGTAAGAGGCAGAGCCCTTAGTCGGGAGAGTTGAGGAAAAGGGTCAGGAGCGATCCCCGGAGGCTTTTTTTCCCGCAACCCGGGAAGAGAGTGAGCGCAGAGCAGGTAAAATAAGGAAATGAAAAAAGAACTCGGAAAAAAAAATCCTTTTAAGAAAAAAATTAAAAGGGACGAGAAAAGTCGTGGCCTCCAGGTGGGAGACAGGATAGTGCCTCCACCTGTTTGGGATCCTGAAGATTTGTTGGGCTCACAGAGAACCGCCCAGGAACCGTCCCTGGGCGTGCTAAGGACAGAGAAGGCAGCCCCGAGGGCTTCCGGCCTTAAGTGGAGAGCAATAGGGGGAGGGCAATACCCCCACCCCTCTTCCCTGCGCGCCCCTGTCCCCGTCCTCCTTGGAGTCCGCGGCTCCTTTCCCGCTCCTTCCCCCGAGACCAAACTCCGCGAGCGCCCCGGTCCTCCTCTGTGTCCGCACCCCTGTCGCTTCAATGCGCATCCTGCTTCCCCACCTCTGCCCCTCCCTGCACTCCCCTTGTTTTGAGACACCCTTGGCGGAGGAGTCGGGTGCAAGTCCTTTGGAAGGTGGAACATCCCGCCGCGGTAGAGATCAGGCTAGATGGATTAAAGACTCACTTTAGGGGCCTCCCTAACCCGCACCCTGGCAGGGTGCCTCGGTGCAGAGAAGCAAGTCAGCGAGTGCTGTCCCGCCGCCTGGCCACTTTGGTCAATTTTTATGTTTTGTAAGCAGATACAGAACGTCAGCGTGACAGCACAACCCCAGGGTAAAGTCTTCTCAGCTCATCCTCCCGAAGAGTCCTGAGCGAAGTGAAGGGGGCCAAGGGCTCCTGAAGGGAGGGGCTTGAGGACGCGGGCCGGGCTCCACCCGGGGATTTCGTTGCAGGAGGGAAATGACTCGGATGTCGACGCGGCAAAGTGGACGCAAAGGAAAGTTTACCGTGCCCGCAGCTTGAAGCTCCCGTCAGTGACTACATTGGAGGCCGTAGGCGAACTCTTCGTCTTAACCGCCTGGCGCAGCACCCAGGAAAAGAGACCAACCTGCTGTGCCCGCTGCGAGCCCCAAACCCGCCGAGCGCCCGAGTGCTCCGCGCTCTCGGTGGCGTTGGACGACGCAGACCGGAAAAGAACCACACAGAAGAAACCCTGATGGTTGTCTTCGGCTTCTGTGCAGTTCCCCCGCCCCCGAGTCGTCTGCTCTAGTGACCCTATGAACACTTTTTAAAAACAAAGGAGTTGGGGAAAGCAACAGCTGAATGCTCTTATTTAGGGCACAAGCCGGGGTTCGGCTTGGAGGTGGCTGCTCCAGCAACCCAGACTGTGCCGGGGAGCTTCCCGCCCTCTCCCGCTGAGTCCGAGCCTAGAGAAAGGGCAACGTGAGAAGGGCAGCTAGGCATTAGATCTGTGCTCTGGTCCTGGATGTCGCCCTTGGGGACACAAGCACAGCAGTGTCCCCTCCTGCCTCTTCCACGAGATGTGGAGAGGGAGAACGGAAGATGGCTTGGACTGAAAGCGAGAATGAAGTCGGGCGACATCTACGGCCCTCGCAGGAACCACAGGAGTCGCCGGTGTGGTCTCTCCAAGTTCCGAAACCAACTTATTGCGGTGTATTGCCCTGCTCCACCTCCCCGTCCTCTGCAAGCAGCCGGAGCGCCTTCCCAACGCTTAATTTCTTTATTAAACTTTATCTGTGTCTGTGCTCTTCTCAAGAATAGATGACACTTTCATTTAGTAAAACTGTTTTCCCAGCGTTGTCTTACAGTCCATCCGGAAGCTGCCGGCCTGGAGGGACGAGCCCGAGTTCTACTTTGCCCAGAGCAAAACTCCAAGCTCACACTCCCCTCTCCCAACCATGTGTTTCATCACAGAGCCCAGGGGGGACTGATTCACTGGAAAAGCATCACTTGCTGAACTGAACCTTTGCCCGTGGGTGTTTGCTTTTTGTGCTTTGATTTTTTTTTTTCCGACCCTGCACCACAGTCTTCCCAAATCACTGGGAATCTGAGTCACACTGACAGAGGGAGGCCTTTGGTGGCGACCGACTCTGGGGCACACTCAAAGGGGAGCCCACTCAGTCTAGGGGGATCTGGTGCCTAAGGGGGCAGAGGTCGTGGCCCCACCCGGCAGGGTTACAGAAAGAGCGTAAAATGCCGCCCTCCGGGGGCTGCAGCCCGGCTACCTGGCTCCCTTTTCCAGCAGCGGAGAGAACCTCGCCAGCCTCAGCGGGACCCCCCCCCCCCACTCCATGACCAAAATCCCTGAGGGCCGCGTGCCAACCAGCCTCGGACCCCGGCTCCGGACGTCTGAGAAGCGTCGCGGCAGCTGCCGGCGCGCCACCACTCTTCCCACCACACCCGCTATAACTTGGCTCTCAGCTTGGGCCCCCGAGAGCGAGCCCCTTTCGCGGCCAGGGGATGCAGCGGTGCCTTCCAGGCGGCCATCGAGTTGGTGATTCCAGCGACTGGCGAGTGGAGGGAGGTGTGTGGGATGTTAAAGGCGGAGATCACCCTCAGGGCATCGTCTTTCACTGAGTCGCACAAATCGAGCAACTGCAAAACACGACACAAAGGGACAGGTCTGATGTTGGCTCACTCATAAGAACCTGGTGCCCGCGGCTTTACGCCCACTCCCAGGCACCCGTACACCCAACGCCCGCGGACACTAGTCTCCCTTCCGATTTCCTGGGACCCCGGATGGTAGTCGCCCTCACATGCCTTTTTCATCTTAGAAATTCCTAACTCTGTGACACTTAGTCGGGCAGAAGCTCAGCTGATTCTGTAAAAGGAGTGGGGGAGGGGGTTCCAAATTAGCTGGGGGCAGGAGACCAAAATCTGAGAATTCATCAACTTTCCCCTTTCCAATCCTTCTCTCCCCTCCCCTCCTGTCCCCTTCCCCCACCTCTCCTCCAGTCCTTTCCCTTTTCCTCCTCTCCACCTCTGGAGTGCCTGGGGTGCCACCCTCTGGCGCACAGAGGCAACTGAACAGGAAGAGCATCAGAACAGGTGAATGGGTGGAGACCAGCCCCAGTCCTCCAGACTAACATCTCCCATCCCTAGCTGGCATCAGGCCACGAATCTGAAACACCCGCACAGTGGGACCAGGAGACCAAGGCCAGGCATTGGCACTTTTGTTGGCACCTTCCACCTGGCTGCCTCGGGAAATCTACCTGTGGGAAATTAACACAAAGGAACCCTGCTGACACCCTCCATGTTCTGACAACCACTGGAAGGCACCCATAAGACTTCCCTGCATAAGGGAGATGGAAATGCAGGCCAGTGATTTTGGAGGAGCTGCACTGAGTATATTTTTATTTCATTTTCCATGGTTTAGATGGCAGAGGAAAAAAAAGCTACCCAAAATAATACATTGTTTTTCTAAAAGTTGACAAGGACAAGTCAGGAGAACTAATTTCCTTTCCACTTACCAGCTACACACTTTACTCCTCCACTTTTCAAGTTTTCAGCTGGCCGTAAATTTCTTCCACTCACCAACTTGAAGTTAAGCCCCCAGGTTTCTATGATTTATTTTTATGGTTTTTAAAAACATCACTTAGACCAGCCCCACTTTGCCCTCATGGTGGCGGTCATCACTGAGGGACACGAATGCTGTTAAGACCACAGTTCCTTTGCAGCAGTCCAAAATGCCATTTCAGGTGTTCAGAGACAATGAAGGGGGGTCCCCAAAACAGGGGTGTGGGGAGGGTGGGGAAGAGCATGAATTTTAATAGTCCAACAGTCCATCTTCCCTTAAAATGTGCTCTATTACCTCAGTAATTTCCAAGGAAAACCTTCATTCTTTACACGCTGTGGTTAAGCATCATCAAATCAGTACTGAAAAGACTTTGATCCTGTTTGCAAGATGCACTACGATGAACTTTCACCGACCAAGATTTCAGAGTTTGTCATTAATACTCTTGACAAATCCCTGACTAATCTGTCAACTCTGAACGTCTCTAACCACACAGTTCAAAACCATGAGATGGTGTGCAAGCCTCTAAACCTTCCACATAGTGTAATATCAGTATTCAAGACAGTTTTTCCTTTGGGTTTGCATTACAACTCAACCAATTGTGTCATATATTCAACAACAGGGGAGATTCAATTATTTGAAAGAGCGCCGTTTCGGAGAGAGTATGGGTTTGGTTGGCCTGGTGTCGAACACAGAATAAAGGTCCAGAGGTAGAAATTACAGGAGGCACATTTCTATTCGATATTTTGACAACTTTAAAAATGAGAATAAAATTGATTTTTTAGAAAAAGGAGTCCGATGGCTGGTGAAGAAGAGGGTTTCCTTGCTTGTAAGTGTTCAGAGACCAAACCCTCTAATGACATTCCAAAGAGGAATGCTGGATTGACTCGGAGAGTGGGTGTTGACTGCTACGATTCTTTCTAAACCTAAATTTCCTCGGCTCTCTGAGATACCCCTCCTTTTCGTTCTCTCCATTTGTCACAGACTGCCACACAAACCCCAAAACAATCAGTGTCCCGATGAAAGATGGGGCATCATTCCAATGCGTTTGACTCAGATCCCAGGTGTCTCCCTCCTCTGCCTGTGAGGATGGTCACAATAATGCTCATCCTTCCACTTACAAAGTAGGTACTGTAGTCCCACGCTGTGTTGGGGATTGTGCTGGGCACTGGAGTTAGTGTGAACACATTAGTCACAAGCCTCTGACATCATGGAGCTACTGAGCAGTTTTAAAGACATTTTACAAATATGATCTTCATACAAAGTAAACTTAGGTAGCTTCTAGAACATTGATGATGACACAGTTACAGTATTTCCATATTACCAGATAGCCTTTTAGGACTAAGAAAATTATTATAAAAGTTTAATTACCAAACATAAGCATATCAAACATGTTTCCACACTATAAGCATAAAAAATGGTACACATTATAGGACCCCCCCCCCCATTCTGCCAGTATGCAAGCCAGTTGAGTTGGATGAAGCACCCCAAGCCCACCCATCTCTTTACAAAGAATATTCACTAGCTTTTGCAACATCAATGGAGAAGTGCCCTTTAAAAATAAAAGAATATGAGCAAGTTTTAAATTCTTGCAGAATCTTTTTTAAAGGACAGGCCGAAAGCAGGGGAAAGTACTGCTCCAAACACAAGAAGAACACAAGATCCACTGGAACTATCCAGCGAGTGGGATTTGAAAATATCTACGTTAAAGAAGAGGAGACAGCTCACAAGGGAGGGACACTATGTGGATATGTTAATATGTAGATTTTTCCAGGGGAGATTTTAATAACATCGGTTTTGCTTCCCACCCCCACCTAGTTGCAGATTAGTTTTTTTCTTCCTCTTTTTGACTCTCCCTGCATTTTCCTCACCCACTTAGGAGAGAGAAGGATGGCCTAGAACAGGCAATGACGAAGCTTTACGGCCTCCAAAGCAAACCCTGCTTTCCATGGCTTTGGTGTTAATTATACAACAGATGCCCAAGGTGCGAGGTACCCAGTGCGCTCGCAGTAACACCCCAGCTATTCCTAAGACTCTGCAGAAGGTTTTCCTGCCTGCTTCCACATCCCCCATCTCTGTTCCCAACACCAGATGACCTCTTGCTGTTCTCTGTTTGTGTGAAGTGCCTTACCCCAGCTTGAAATGTCCCTCAGTTAGCCCCGTTCTTGCTTGGGCACCGTGACAGTCTTCTCCATCCCTTGAATCTGGGCTGCCTTGTGACTCGCCTTGACCAACGGAATGCGGAGAAAGTGATACCGTATGACTTTCAGAGCTTAGGCCTCCAGAAACCTCTCAATCCCTCCTCTCGCTGTCCTGGGACCCTGAGACCACTCGCTGGGCGGAAGCCCCATCCAGCCTGTTGGAGGATGAAAGGCCACATGGAGAAGGAGGCCACAATGTGCGTCAGCCAACAGCCAGGCCCACTGCTAGATACGTGAGTGAGGCCATCTTGAACTCGGATGACTGCAGTGATCCCGCCTAATACCAGGTGAAGAACTACGCTGGCACCCAGGCTGCCTACCCACAGAATTGCAAGAAAGAAACACAATTGTTATTTTATGACACTAAGTTTTAGGGTTGTGTGTTACACCGCAATCAGTAACTGAAACAAAAAAAAATTAGAAATTCAAATTGCCATTCGCTGGGGTCACCGTCAGCTGCACTTGCATCCTCTTACCTTAATTATCTGAGGACAATGGGACACTTAGACAATTAAAGCAGTTGACGGGTGTAGCTGGTGGAGAGGCTTCACTGAAAGAGAAACGTCAGTCCTAAAAGAGTAGTTTATAAAGCCAAATGAGTGTCCAGTTGGTAGGGTATCTGGGAGAGAATCTGAATAGGTCCCACTGCAGGCCACCACCCAGCCCACTTCTCTAGTACAATTTAGAAGGCAAATCACCAGGACTTGCCTCATAACCATCCTCCACTCCTTCAGCATCTCTGCGAGGGGCTTTAGCCTCCAACAAAAACCCTCAGGAAAACCAAAGAGTCAAGGATGGGAAAAGAAGACAGAAAATATTTGCAACCAGGGATCCTAAGTCTTGTAAACGCTCAGGTTCTCCTGTGCTGTCAGTAGAGGGAAATGGATGGGGGACTGGCTGGGACCAACCAGACGCAGCTGGTGTGATGGAATGGACGGGTACCTCTTTATCACCTCACTTCTCCAGGACTGGGAAAGCAGTCAGCTCTTTACCCCACGAATACTATCATCAAAGCCTTTAAAGGCTTCCCAGGAACTTACAACCAGGTTAAGCTGCAAAGTGAGTCTGTCCATTTACACATAAACTCAGGGGCGGGGTGGACAGTATGTGAAATCCGATATGGGTACGTGGATGCATGGCTTGCCCCCTCCATCCAATTGGATTTCTCTTTATTCTATCGTGCTGCCTAATATCGCTCATTTCAAACAACTTTAGAGCGTGTTCTCCTTAAAGAAGAAGGTATGCGTCAACACACACGCTTCTCATCGACTGAGTTGGTGGACTCCACTTGGGATGTGACGGTGGCCTGACAATGACAAGCTAAGAGATAGGTCCAGAGATACTTTATCCTATGATCTGACCCCTCTGAGATGTCTGAAACTTTTCATAATGATGTGTGCACGCCTGTGTGTGAAACAGTATCAGAATATATTGCTTCATTTCAGTGAACACCACCTTCTCCAGAGGGTTGTTGAAAACGGTCAGTGAAATGGGTATCAACGCACCTCCGGCTGGCTTCTAACACTTCCCATCAAGAGAAAGGTTGATTCAGGAGGTGGGGGTATAGCTCAGGGGTAAAGCAACTGCCTAACATCTGTGAGGTCCTAATTCAACCCTCAGTACCTCCATTAGGAAAAAATTAAATTTTTTTAAAAAGGAGAAAGGTTGATTCATCTTTGCTGTCTGTTTTCATCATCCACAGAGAAGTCACCCACAGCTTCTCAGCTCCATCTGCCTTCACTCTGGAATCTGGTGTGAGAACCCCCTCCACTCTTGTCCGTAACCTCTTTATTCAGACCTTCATTATGTTCCGTAGATTTTTGCCCCACGAAGTTACCTTCCTTAAGTGTTGTTTTGATCTGATTATTATTCTTTCTAAAAGCCCGGAATCCCTTCCACCTGCTTCTCAGGTTAGGACAAAATGATCGATTATGAACTTGAGCCCCTTAACAGCACTTGATGTACTGAGTTCCCATAACTAGTTTCCTCATCCACCACTCAAACACAATCTGCACTTTCTACGTGGGCCAAGGAAATTTATTTTGCCTTCCAGCCGACATTCTTTATTATCTGGAACTGGACGCCCGCATTGGCCGTTCTTCCTCAGCTAACACGCTGGACCCTAACCAGGTCTCTTTCAAGCTTTCTGTACTTGGTTACAGATTTACTGCCTTTGTAAAGCCATCCTAAAATAGTTGCTATGTTAGTTGCAAGAACCTGGACAGGTCACTTCATTTTGCCAAGCCTCAGTTTCTTCATCTGTACAAAGGGAGTATTATCTCTCTCTTAAGGTTTTATAAGAATAAAGTTAAATAACAATGTTAAGTACTATATCATTCACTTTACTATATTTCATTTTTTATAAGATCAAGTAATCATATATTATAACAAAGCATTTAGCATCACTGGCCTTGTCACATAGTAGACACTAGCTAGACACTGATTCCTTCCATTGACTTTTCTATCATTTTTATTTTCCCGGTACACCTAGTTCTTATCTGTATATCTATGTATGACTCTAATATACATATATTTTTTCAGTTCAAAAATTTCCATTTGTTCTTTAGAGTTTCGATTTCTTTGCTGAGGCTTTCTATTTTTTTCTTTCAAATGTATTCGTAATCACTCACTGAAGCATTTTCATGCTGGCTGCTTTAAAAATCATCAAGTAATCCCAGCATCTCTTGTCATCTCCATGTTGACATCTATTGATTGTCCTTTTCCGTTCAGTTTGAGATCTTCCTCATTTTTGGTATGATGACTGGTTTTCAACTGAAACTTGGACATTTGGGGATGCTGTTCTGAGGCTCTGCTTCTTAGCTAAATCTCTGGTTGTAATGGGCCTCCTCTGACAGTGCTTTGGCAGCAAAAGAATCTATCTTTCTGGGTGTTATTCACATCTCTTCCAAAACTCACTCTTGGGTCAGGAACAAGATGTCAGAGCACAAGAAAACACACTTGCTCTTGGCAGGTGATATGAGACTGTTCAGGCTTCTGTACTACGTGCCAAGGGAGGGCGATGGTGGAGTGGCTGCCCCTTGCTCTGTGAGACCCCTTCTGGCTCTGGCTGCCTGGAAGAGAGCAGCCAGGACCGGGGGAGGTTCCACCCATCCCCTCCACCCACAGGCTACAGAATGGCCTCTCCTGCCTAACCCGGCCTCAAGGAAAGAACAACCTGCCTTACAAAAAAGTAATAAACCCATCGGAAAAATACTGATTTTAAAGAGTGATATTTGGAGTGTGTTTTTTCAGGAGGTCTGGACTGGTTAAAATAAAAGAATGCTAGCTGTTCTTACATGCCTCCTCACCACATAGATGCTACCCAGACCAGGTACCTCCAATAGCAGAGCCGGAGTTAACACGATTAGCATTTAATGTAGGTGGGTGACTATGGAAAAAGTCTAGATGGGAATCTGACCCCCAGATACCTGGGCAATCAGGGGTGATGAGTTTGCAGAGAATTCTCTCACAGAAGTGCATCAGGGAGGCAAGGTGTGGAACTAGGCTCCACCCCTCTCTAGTCCCGTGGCTGTGGGCAGGTAACCTTCCCTGACCTGTTCCCTCGTGTGTGAAGTGACAGTGTGTATGTGTCCTAAAGGTGATTCGCAAGAGTGTTCTTGTTGGTATCAATTACTATATCTGGTTAATGCACAGAAATAGAAGCTTTTAACCTTCCCAAACCAGACCAAACCACAAACACTTGCTCCAAGAGAGCAATTACATATACTTTTCAAAAGGAATCTGTGTGCAGCCAGCTTTTACTTTCTAAGGGATTGTTAGATATTGGTGAGCTATTCACGTCATTTTCTGCCTGTTGTTTTTCTTCTTTTTTTTTAGATTCTTATTTTTTATTGAACATTTACAATGTTCATTTACAATGTTCGTTTCAGGTGTACAGCAAAGCGATTCATATATATATATATTTTTTTTTCAGATTCTTTTTCGATTGACTTGACTTCGGATTAGATGTTGAGCCACACACTTTCAAAGAAGGATAACCTTAAAACAATTAATCAACAAATTTCAAAAAAATCTTAAACATGGGTTGAGGGAATAAAGTAGAAGTGATTGGTGAAATGAGGTTCCCCTGCTGCTTACGGCTGTCACTTACGGCCTTCGCTGCACTGTGACATGTAACAGAGATTCCACCAGGTGCTTCTGGCCACCTTTGCCGACCTTCGCCCACCTTTGCCGGCCTTTACCGTCCCTGGCTATTCCATGCTTGTGTTGTTCAATCCTAGTCCTCAGTGGACACTTCATACCTCCCACGTGGTGTCCGTGCTCTCCACACCCCATCCCAGATGGCTGAGCTGGTAAAGGTACTAGGCTGCCTTGATTTGGCCGCCTCCCTGCATCTCCAGCATCTTTATAACATCATGATGCAGTGACCTTTCACCTATATCACCCAAGTTTTCTGTGCTCTGCTCCAGGGCACTGCCATTTGCTGCGTACCTACTGTGTGCCTACAGAGAAGGTCTTTGTATTAACTGTCTCATTCAGTCCTCACAACTCTGTCAAGTACCAGCCCACTTTACAGATGAGGAAAACAAGGCTTAAAAAATTTAGGATTTTGTATCAAGTCACATAGCTCATAACTGGTACAGCTAAGTGTTTTTTAAAATATATTTTTAATTTTTAAATTTAATTAGTTAATCTATTTTTAATGGAGGCACTGGGGATTGAACCCAAGACCTCATGCATGCTGAGCACACACTTTACCACTGAGCTATTACCCTTCCCCCACAGCCAGGGTTTTAATCCAGAGCTTTCTGCTTCCATAGCTCTATTAACCCATGCTGCCTCCGTCTTTTCCCCGTGCTTCACTGTTTCCGGTCCCTGGAGGGAATAGGGTGTTGCACTGAGGTGCTCCTGCCACCATGGCAAACGCGTGACCTGTGATGTTGTCCCTAGGTCAGGAGCAACGTGCCCAATGTGGAAAGCCTGGGTCTGACCAGCCACACCAGCTCAGATTCCGCAAGAGGAATAGGGCAGTCGTGGGGGGCCTGGGAGGGTTGCCACTGAAGGAGGGTGCCAACGACATTCAGAGCCAGATGGGAAAGGGCCAGCCTGATGGTCTGGGCGCTCTTCCTGAGATGTACAAGGCTTCAACGCTGCAGAAAGTAGGCCAGTGAGGCCCCTTACAAGGGCTTTCAAGAAACAACAGATTCTCTGCCTGTGAAGGGAGGGCCACTTGCTGGGCAGATTCCCCTCTAGGAAGTTGGATAACTCTTCTGCGCAAGCCCTCCCAGCTCTTCTGGTCCACACCTTAAGTCACCAGCACAATGCAAATCCCTTCAAAGAGCAACGTGCTGACTGTCAAACAGTGATCAGTGAAAAGCACCTCAATCAAGTAATTTCCCTGTGGCTCTTACCACGTGCTGTGAAGACTTTCCAGACTCCGGGAGTGCACAGAGGCCATGATCTTACTTCTCTCCCATCCATTCACCTCTCCTGAAGAATTGCCTGTCTCTGTAGATAAACATTCTCTAAAGGGTCACAGTGGCAGGTCTGTAACAGCTAATTTGCCACCTTAGCCCCAAATGCCAGGCCAGTGGTCAACATAAAGAAAAACATACCTGAAACATTTACCCAGGGCACAATCGCACACTGTGTGCTGGGAAAGGGGAGCTCCGGTCCTGTTTCTACTGACCACCGGCCAGCTCCTCAAGGCGGGGCCAGACTTTAGCTCATTGGTCCCAAGAACATGTACATTCTCATGGTTTCTACGGCCAAGTTTCATTAGCATGAAATGAAATTCTGTGGTTCTATTAAATAATCAGGACTCTGGTTTAACAGTTTCTCTGAATCAATATAAACTCTTATTTTCTGTTCATTACTTCTTCATCTGATAAAAATATTCAGCGTAGTCGGAAACATGAGGAATGGAGAAATCACTTTCCTCACCAAATAACAAAAATGCCTCCATTTAGCCTAATTAGAGAGTTTATTTCGAGGAGAGAGAAATTGACCATCACAGTGTGCTTCCTATTGCAATGTTCTTCATCCAAAGAGTACACAGTTCTGTTCTTTTCTAAATACTGCTGACAATGCCCATTTCAGCAAAGGAGTGGGACTTTGAACCCTGATGCTCTGACTTCCTTATCTCCTAAATGTTAGGATTAGGTGAGTTCGGCACAGAGTGGAGTATTTATGAACGTTATTATTACGGTGTGTTCTTTAGCTAGTAATCAAACACAATTTCTTTAAAACTCTGGCATTTTCTAATGCAAAGTCTACTTAAGCTTCATTACCTAGAACAAGAATGCTGAGGCAGAGGTATCAGCTTTAACCACTTAATAAGAACTTCTGACATTTATTCATACTGCTACTGATTCATAAGTGGAAAGGTTTAAAAAGAAGACAAGTGCGTAAACCTTCCCTTTAGAATACAGGAAACCATATGAAAGTATTGGCAATGGAATTAAAGTAACCACAATGCCGCTCTTGGCAGCATTTTCTACAAAGACATTTACATGAAACGAGAAAGAATATTAAATCAGGTGGTTATAATAAAATTTCACTATTAGCTTCGCACGTTTTCATACAAAGGCTTATGGCATTTTAATCAACTGATTGCTCAGCCTTGTAAGTACAGACCCAAAGAAATGTGAACGTGCCCGGGAAGGAATGATTTTCAGTCAAGGTTTTTTTTTTTCAAGAATCAGAAGCCCCACAAATGGCCAGAACTAAATGCACAGTAGGAGTCCAAAGTTAGCATGGAGAAATTCTATGTCCACGGGTCCTGGAATTTTTAATTTTATTGAGCAAACGATTTCAAAAGCAATTTGGGGGGACTTCTAGTTAGGATGTAGAGAGATTCAGGAGAACTTTGCTCCCATGGTAACAACCAGAAGTTGAACCCAAAGTTGAGTAAAAGATTTCTGAGGCTCTAATCTAGCATCCTCCCCGCTCAACTGCTGACAGGACCAAAAAGGCAGGATGGGAGTTGGGGTGGGGGCTGGGCTAGGCACAGTGAGCGCAGTCTAATTAGAGCAGCCCCTGCTCAGCTTGGCTCTAGGAGGAACCCTAATGATCAGTCCCTCACCCTGACCACCACACTAAAGAAAAGGAAGGAAACAAAAGAAAATCAAATCTGTTCTACACAATGTCTGGAGTACAATACAAAGTTATATGATCTGCAAAGAAGTAGGAAAACATAACCTCAAATCACGAGAAAGCACAATTGATAAAAGCAGACTTACAGACCACCAGTTATTAGAATCAGACAAGGATTCTAGAACAATTATTATAAATATAGTCAAGAATTCACACGAGAAAATGGATATAATGGGTTAAAATGGGATACTTCATGAGATAAACGTAACCTCTAAAAAAGAATGAAAGGGACATTTTAGAACTGAGAAGTGGAATATTTTCAAATGAAATAAAATATCTTATTTAAATATTTAAAATACTTTAAAATGGTGCAAATCCATTCATTGATGGGTTTAACAGCAGAATGATCAGTACACTTGCAAACAGATCAGTATTATTTTGTGGGGCACTGAGAACAAAGGGAAAAAAGGGAGAGAACAGCTGTGCCCTGTGGGATTATGTTAGCAACTTAACACACATGCAGTTGGAATCCCAGAAGTCAGACAGAATGAGAAATAAAATTCTAGAAGATGTAATGGTTTGAAATGTTTCCAAATTTGATGTAAAACATCCTCCACGTATTCAAGATGTACAGTGAATACCAAGCAGAGACATTTTATTTATTTTATTTTTAAAATTTCATTGAAGTGTAGTTGATTTACAATGTTAGTTTCAAATATACAGCAAAGTGATTCAGATATACATATACATTATGTATATATTTTTCCTTTTCAGATTCTTTTCAATTGTATGTTATTATAAGTAATTGATATAGTTCCCTGTGCTATACAGTAGGTCCTTGTTATTTATTATTTTATATATAGTAATGTGTGTCTGTTAATCCCCAACCCCTAATTTATCCTTCCCCACCCTCTCCCCTTTGGTAACCATAGTTCGTTTTCTATGTCTGTGAGTCTGTTTTTGGCTTGTAAATAGAATTTGTATCTTTTTTTTTTTTTTTAGATTCCACATATAAGTTATATCATATGATATTTGTCTTTCTCAAGGAGATACATTTTAAAACAAAACAAACTCAAAAAACCCCATACCTAGGTACATCATAGCAAAATTGCTTAAAACCAAAGGTAAGAAAAAAATTGTAAACTTAGAGAAAAGTTAATCTCATGCATGGGAAACATGATAAGGATGACAGCAGAATTCTCATCAGAGAGAAGGAAGAAGACAGTAGATAACAAATTAATCTAAAATTCTCTATCCAGTGAAATTATCTTTAAAAATGAAAATGAAATTTAAAATTTTAGGATGAATAAAAACTGAGAGATTTATCACCATAGACTCTCACTATAGCACCCCCCCCAATTTTCTTTCAGCTCAGAGGATATAATACCAGATATAAACTCTGATCTACTATTTTATATAAAATCTCTTTTTAAAAAATAAAGAAGGTGAAGGAATATTTTTCCCCTCTTATAATGAAGCAATCCCATTTCTGGGCAAAACTCTAATTCAAAAAGACAAATGTACTCCAATGTTCATAGCAGCACTATTTACAATAGCCAAGACATGGAAGCAACCTATATGTCCATCAACAGATAAGTGGATAAAGAAGATGTGGTATATATATATGTGTGTGTGTGTGTGTGTGTGTAATTGAATACTACTCAGCCATAAAAAAGAATGAAATAATGCAATGTGCAGTAACATGGAAGGACCTAGAGATTATCATATTAATTGAAATAAGTCAGACAAAGACAAGTATCATATGGTATCACTTATATGTGGAATCTAAAAAGATGATACAAATGAACTTATTTACAAAACAGAAATGGGCTCAAAGACATAGAAAACAATCTTATGGTTACCAAAAGGAAAAGCAGGAGTTGGGAGGAGGGAAGGGAAGGGATAAATTAGGAGTTTAGAATTAACATATACACATTACTCTATATAAAGCAGGTAAACAACAAGAACCTACTGTATAGCACAGAGAACTATATTCAGTATCTTGTAATAACCTATAATGGAAAAGGATCTGAATATATATATGTATATGTATATATGTATATATATATATATATGAATTAATTTACTGTATACCTGAAACTAACAGAACATTGTAAATTACAATTCAATTTTAAAAATGGTTAATAAAAAAACTATACTTCAGTTTAAAAAAAAAGAAAAAAGAAAATGCAGTGACCCAAATAAAAACCCAGTGGATAGTCTCAACGCCAGAATGAAGGAGACAGAGTAAAAATTAGTGAACTGGAAGATAGAATGATAGGAATTACTGAATCTGAACAAAAGTAAACAGAGGCTGTCAAGAAAGATCTAACTTAAATGTCATCAGAGTTCTTATAATAAAAGAAGAAAAGAGGGCAGAGCTAAAAAGTACTTGAAGTAATGACTGGGAACGCCCCATTTTGGCAAAAGATACAAATAATCCAACAAATTCAAAAAGTTGGGTGAAACTCAACCATGATAAATTCAAAGAAATCCACATCACAGTACATCAACATTAAACTTTGGAAAACTAAAGATGAAAAAAATTCTTGAAAGCAGAGAGAGAAAAATGATGCTTTATTCATAAGAAAAAAATTGGAGGAAAAAAAAAACCTTTGAATGACAGTAGATTCTCATTAGAAATCATGAAGGCAGAAATACTTCAATCCAGAATCCCATATCCAGAGAAACCATGTCCCTATTTTCTCATGACATGTTTATCTGTATAGAAAATTCCCAAGAATCTTCAATAACTCCTAGAATTAATATGTAAGTTCAGCAAGGGTATAGGATATAAAACATATAAAAGTCAAGTATATTTCCATATACTAGCAATGGACATGTAGACACTTGAAATCAAATATGTAATATCATTTACTCAAAAAAAAGGAAATAATTAGGTGTAAGTCTAACAAAACATGTACAGGTCTTGTATACTGAAAACTACAATATGCTGATGAAAGAACTCAAAAGAGATCTATATAAATGGGAAGACACACCACATTCATATATCAGAAGATTCAGCATGGTATTGATGTCATTTCTCCAAAAAATGATACACAGGTTTAGCATAATTCCTTTCAAAATCCCCGAAAGATTTTTTTTGTAGATATAGACAAAATTTACATGGAAAGGCAAAGAACTAGAATATCTAAAACAATTTTTAAAAAGAATTTAAAAGTTGGAGGAATTAACCTACCACATTTCAAGTTCATGTAACTAAAGTAATCAAGACTGACCATGTGATACTGACAGAGGAATAGATACATAGATCCATGGATCAAAATAGAGAATGCAGAAATATAATGACACAAATATGCTCAACTGATTTTACAAAGATGTTAAAGCAATTCAAGGGAAAAAAGACAATCTTTCAACAAACTGCTGCTGGAGAAATTGGACATATATAGGTCAAAAAAAAAAGAAGGACAAGAAAAAAGAAGTCTCCTAACTTATACAAAAACTAACTCAAAATGGATCATGGACTTAAATTTAAAGTGTAGAAGTTTAAAACTTTTAGGAAAAAAAAACTGTAGAATAAAACCTTTAGGACCTAGCCATAAGTGAAAAGTTCTGAGACTGGTCACCAAAAATATAATCCATAAAAGGAAAAACTGATAAACTGGACTTCATCAAAATTAAGAACTTCTACTCTGCAAAAGACTATGTTAAGAGGATAAAAGGACAAGCCATAGGCTGGGAGAAAATATTTGCAAATTATGTATCTGACAAAGGACTAGTATCTAGAATATATAAAGAACTCTAAAACTCAATGGTTAAAAAAAAAAATCCAATTAAGCATGGGCAAAAGACATGAACAGACACTTCACCAAACAGGGTATACAGATGGCACATAAGCACCAGAAAAGAGGGTCAACTTCATTAGCCATTAGGGAAATGCAAATTCAAACCACAGTAAAATATTACTATATACCTATCCAAGTGGCTAAATAGAAAATAGTGACACTACCAAGTGCTGACGAGAATGTGAAGAAACTGGATCACTCCTGCATTTCTGGGAGAAGAGAAAAATATTACAGTTACTCTGAAGAAGTTTGGCAAGTTCTTAGGAAAAAATCAACATGCACTACCACATGATCCCAAAATGGCCCTCCTGGGCATTTGCTCTAGAGAAATTCACTTATATTCATACCTAAACCTGTACACAAGTGTTTGTAACAGCTTTATTCCTTATAGTTAAAAGCTAGGAAAAACTCAGATGTCCTTCAATGAGTGAATGGCTAAACAACCTGTGGTATATCCATATGTGGAATACTATGCAGCATTAAAAAGGAACAGACCAACAATACAGGCAACAACCTGGATGAATCTCCAGAATATTATGCTGATTGGAAAAAGCCAATCCCCAAAGGTTGCATATTATGTGATCTCCTTTATACAACATTCTTGGAATGACAAAATTAGAGAGCTGGAGAAAAGATCAGTTTTTGCTAAGGATTAAAGGGGAGGTTGGGAAACGGAAGGGATGTGGCTATAAAAGCAACACATGAGGAACCCTTGTGGTGAAGAAAACACTGTATCTTTACTGTATCAATGTCAAAATCCTGGTGTGATATTGTACTATATCTACAGATGATATCACTGGTGGACACTAGGCAAAGGGACATGAAATCACTCTGCATTATTTCTTACAACTGCATGTGAATCTATGATTCTCTCAAAATCAAAAGTTCAATATAAAAAATTAAAACCCCATAACTGTAGTCAGATGACTCTCAGGTGGGGTTTTAACAAAGGGATTTTCTGTAAGCACAATAGAAGATTCTTTTTTTCTTTCTTCTTTGTATTCTTTTTAGATGGGGCATAAGGTACATGCAGAGATACAAATAGTAAGCATAGATCAGCTTGCTCTATTATCACAAAATAAACACACACAGGTAGCCATCACCCAGATTAAGAAACAGAACACCTGTATCCCCAGAGACCTGGCAAAAAGTCATGCACTTGAGCTGGCTAATTTTTCTTATGTTGTCGCAGCAGTAGCCAATTAATGCCTGGTGGTTTGAGGCCATAATCTATGAAGTGACTGTCCAGGGAAGGAAGAGACAGAGGAATTTTAGTTTTCTATAGACCTATGACTGCTCACAAGTGAGTCCTGTCCCTTCTCTGTCCCTTAAAATGGGGCCATCCCTGCTAGCTGTCTTTGTGTCGTTTACTGAGTACCAAGTGGTTTGAGTCCCCCAGAGGAGGGAAGATGGGAAACAGGTGACAGCAATAACCAGTCTGTAAAATTAAAGGAAAAGGGCGACTTACCATCAGAAAGAGAAAAGTGACCACAAACACATTCTGTTTTATGAAAAGTATGGATTTCTAGCTAGACTATTCATTTCTACCAAAGTGGATGTACTAGGGAGCATTTCTGTTTTAAGTTCAGTAATTCATTTAAATTTTATTATCATAAAATCATAATAAAACCCACCTTGCCCTTAACTGTGGCTGGTGTCTGCCCTATCTGTTTGACTCAGCTGAATTCCACCTCCCGAAAGGTCTATTTTTTGTGTAACCCAGCCACTCTTAGGAACAAATTTCACTCATAGGAAATTCTCACCTTGCATCCTGGAGTGAGGGGGTGAACCCATGGGGAGGGACGCCCTAATCACCCAGCACTTCAAGCATCTCCCCAAGTGAGCCCAGGATAATGCAGCTTGCAAAAAAACCTCAGAGGCTGGAGCTCACCAAAACAAGTTGCTCTCTCCTGCAGTTATAAAAAGTTATCCTTGAATGAGGGGAATAGAATGAGCTTGACTCTTCCAGATGCACAAAGCCGTACTGTGAGGCCAAGCAAGAGGGTCGACCAGATGGCTGCCACGCGGAACCAGGATTGCAGGGGTGGTGACCTTAGGGTCCATTTCACCAGCCAAACTGAAGAAACATATCCCACTTGTGTTTTCTTAACCTCAGTTGAATGGCCTGCATTTATAGGTTTGACAATGTATTTTATGCCACTGAAGAGCAGGCTTAGGCCAGAAGTAAAGAGGAGCGGGGAGGGAAGAGAGAGGTTTCCCCTTTTGTGAGTAGCACTCTGCTGGGACTGATATTGTTCCTGTCTCTGTGTCTGAGGGTCTCTGGCTCTGGGAAAAGCAGGTGCACCAGGATACACTCATATTTTGGTTCCTGCCATCCCCTGGAGGTCAACCAGGGGTCCTATAGAAATGAAAGGAAGTTAGAATCAGTTCTGGGGATGCTTTCAAATCAAAGAAGATTTTAAAATTTGACTCAATTGCCTTCCCTGGATGACCACGCTGTTGCATTGTCTATTTCAATAACACCCCTGGCTTGAAGGAGCCACCGAACAGGAGCAGTCCCTCCCGACCCTGATGGAATGGGTGCGTGAGGTTTCACCCCACCTGCGTCTTCACTCAGCCTGGAGGATACAGGCAAGAGTTCTCACGACCTCATCACTTTTTTTTATAGCCAAGTCAGATGGATCTTACCAGATGGGGGAACAAGAGGTTTTCTCTCTGATTCCTTACAAAGAAAAGCAAGAGTCTGTGCGTAGTAGGTGAGGCTAAGAGACTGAGAAGCCCTACCTTCCTTCCCCAATCCGATGAATGTTTGCAACATCCTATGCCAAAAACTTCAGTTCACTCTGCATTTGATTCCAGCGTCTGAACATTTGTTAAGCTGCCTTGATCCAAGTGGTTTTGGGAAAGGGAAATAGATGGATAGGATGTCTGAGTGGCCATTAAGAAAGGAACACTTAATACAGCATGGAAGACAGCCAACACTGCATTTGTAGGAAGTGAAGGGCACGCGTACCATTTCTAAGCCTCCTGGGTGTGAGTGTGGGGTAGGTGTTCTTGAAGTCAAGATTTGAGGAAAAAGGCTACTATTCTCAGCACCATCTTTCCATCTGGGAACTCCCTTTTAAGTTTTTCCCCTGTTTTGTTTCTTCTACCCCAAGTCTTTATGCCACAAGACAATGGCTGCATTTGTACTGTACACTTAGTTCAAAATAGTAAATGAGCGTCATGCATCTTTTAAATTCAAAGGAGCTAAGTAGCATCCTGGCTTTGGGGTCTGGTGTCTGCCGCACCTACACGCGTTCTTGCCCAAGCCCATTTCCTAAGAATAAATCAATGTGTGAGTGGCTGTGTCTCCTCAGAACTACTTGAAGGACCCATCAATCATCAGGCTTGAATGTTTTTCCTGCTCATTGATTCCACTATTTGATTGACTAAGCTGAAACTAAAAACCCAAACCATAGTGGTTGTTTTAGACTTGAGCAAATACAGCTACGAGCCAAGATCACTTGCCATCAGCAGGCTCCCTGTGGCCTCCTTACTGCAGCTGGGTCTCCAAGCAGTTCTCACTCGGGGAGAAAAAGCATTCCTTTCACTGGGGCAGACCGAGGCTGTTAGCTGCTGGGGTGCCCCGGTGTCCACTTGCTGGCGAGGGTACAACACAGGACTTGGGCTGGAGCGGGTGATCCTGGGCTTCATCCCAGCACACCAGGGGGCACAGCAAAATGAAAACGGTCGGTCTAGGGGCAAGGGAGAAGGACGCGGGTGGGAAAGGAGACCAGTCACCTGCTGCTCCAACAGAAACAGTGCAATCGGGAAGGAACTGGAGGGTCACAACTCAGACCGGACATCAAGGCAACATCTGGGTGAAGGAGTAACAGCTGTGGGTGTAACGTGATCACATGTGGTGGGGATGTCAGCATTGCTTGGACACGCTCCTGATCAGTATTTACCTTCCCTCTTCCTGAACGGGTTTTCGGTTCTTAACACGGTTCCTGTTACAAGCCGTCTCCCGTGCCCTCTGGGAGGTGGAGAGGAGTGGTCCTCCTGGCTGCGGTGCTGGGTTATACAGCCGTGCCTCACATCCCTGCCCGTCCCTTATATAACCTGCGCTCTCATATGGTTCCATTATTTGGGCTCCGGGCAGGAAACAGAACGTGATGAAACATTTTGCTAAGTATTATTTTCATCACCCTGAAAAGGGTCTTTTTTGATCTGCAGCCCACAGCTGGGCTGTGGCTCTTTGAATGCACATAGACTGAAAGGCTTTCCCTGTGTTGATTTCCTAGTGTGAGCTGACCACACGTCCACCTGTATTCACTTCCCCGTGTGCCACCGGGAGCCACTGTTCCAGTGCTGGTGGGCACAGAGCAGGACAGCCATGCCCGGGAGTTCAGAGAGCAAACACTCCAATGAGAAAAACGAGGCTGCTCTATCTAAACCTTAGTTTACTCTAAGAACTGGTGTAAAATTAGGCAGAGGACTCAATGCCAAATATTCACTTACATTAAAATACAGCATTTTAAAAAGCTGAAGTTTTGGTTCTGTTTTCTTTTGTCTTTTTTTTTTTTAAGCAACTAAGTTGGTTTTAGCCGAGATACACGATTGTTAACTGTTAGGTTATTTTGAAAGGGTTTCCTCCTTAAAATGAGCCTCAGCTGATAGTTCTTCCTTAATGCTGATAATTATCTAAAGCAAAATAAATACAAATGTCTAGCTTAATGAAGACTGAAACAGGATAATGCCCGGACACTGAGTTTTCCAAGAACAAAGCACACAATTGTGCTATACAGACCCCTGCTAAAGTACTTAATGGAAAGGGCACGGAAACCTTTTACTTGGGGGTCTTGAGGGAGCCCCTGGGGGCACCACCACTAGACGGCCTCTGAGCCGGGGTCCCACAATGAGGGCACAAAGGTGGGGCCAGCTCATCCTACAGTTGAGACCTGGGGACACTAGAACAGCAGGGAACCCCAGCCCAGAAGCCTCACTTTTACGTCTCCCTAAATCAGCTGCAAGTCAGCCTCAGATTCCCCATCGATAAAGTGGATTAGCAGCTATTCACACGAAAGGGAGCTAGTGGGGATTACACAGGATAATGAATGTGGACCAGCTTGGTCAACACCGAGGTTCCGGACGACAGAAAGCAGTTTAGTTATCACAGGCAGGAAGGGCTTGGGAGATGGGCTTGAATTTTAAAAGAAAGCAAAACGCTTGTCCCAGATTTTAGTGGGAAGCTTTTGAGTTTTTCACCGTTGAATACTATGCTGGCTGTAGGTTTGTCATATATAGCTTTTATTATGTTGAGATATGTTCCTTCTATACCCACTGTGGTGAGAGTTTTTATCATAAATGGGTGTTGAATTTTATATCAAATGCTTTTTCTGCATCTATTGAGATGATCATGTGGTTTTTGTCCTTTCTCTTGTTGATGTGATGTATTACACTGATTGATTTGCGTATGTTGAACCAGCCTTGTGTCCCTGGGATGAACCCCACTTGGTCATGATGTATAATCTTTTTTATGTGTTATTGGATTCTATTTGCTAAAATTTTGGTGAGGATTTTGGCGTCTATGTTCATCAGTGATATTGGCCTATAATTCTCTTTTTTGGTAGTGTCTTTGCCTGGTTTTGGTATCAGGGTTATGGTGGCTTCACAGAATGGGTTTGGGAGTATTCCCTCCTTTTCAATCTTCTGGAAGAGTTTGAGAAGGACTGGTATGAGTTCTTCTTTGTATATTTGGTAGAATTCCCTGGTGAATCTGTCCGGTCCTGGACTTTGATTTGTAGGGAGGTTTTTTATTGCTAATTCATTTTCATTTCTAGTGATCGGTTTGTTCAAGACATACCTCTCAAAAATAGTTCTCCTAGAACAGTCTACCCAAGCAATAGAAACAAAAGCAAGAATAAACGAATGGGACCTAATGAAACTTACAAAGTTTCTGCACAGCAAAGGAAACCATAAGGAAAACAAAAAGACAACCTATGGAATGGGAGAAAATCTTTGCAAATGAAACCAACAAAGGCTTGATCTCCAGAATATATAAGCAGCTCATACAACTTAATAAGAAAAAAAAAAATCCAATCCAAAAATGGGCAGAAGACCTAAACAAGCAATTCTCCAAGGAAGACATACAAATGATCAATAGACACATGAAAAAAATGTTCAATATCACTAATTATCAGAGAAATGCAAATCAAAACTACTATGAGGTATCACCTCACACCAGTCAGAATGGCCATCATTCAAAAGTCCACAAATGACAAATGCTGGAGAGGCTGTGGAGAAAGGCGAACCCTCCTTCACTGCTGGTGGGAATGCAGTTTGGTGCAGCCACTGTGGAAAACACTATGGAGATTCCTCAAAAGAATAGGAATAGACTTACCATATGACCCAGGAATCCTCCTCCTGGGCATATATCCAGAAGGAACCCTACTTCAAAATGACACCTGCACCCCAGTGTTCATAGCAGCGCTATTTACAATAGCCAAGACATGGAAACAGCCTAAATGTCCATCAACAGATGAGTGGATAAAGAAGATGTGATATATTTACACAATGGAATACTATTCAGCCATAAAAGCTGACAACATAATGCCATTTGCAGCAACATGGATGTTCCTGGAGAATGCCATTCTACGTGAAGTAAGCCAGAAAGAGAAAGAAAAATACCATATGAGATTGCTCATACGCAGAATCTAAAAAAAAAAAAAACATAAATACAAATCAGAAACAGACTCATAGACATATAATACAAACTTGTGGTTGCCAAGGGGGTTGGGGGTGGGAAGGAACAGACTGGGATTTCAAAATGTAGAACAGATAAACAAGATTATACTGTATAGCACAGGGAAATATATACAAGATCTTATGGTAGCTCACAGAGAAAAAAATGTGACAATGAATATATATATGTTCATGTATAACTGAAAAATTGTGTTCTTCACTGGAATTTGACACAACATTGTGAAATGATTATAACTCAATAAAAAATGTTAAAAAAAAAAAAAGAAAAGAAAAAGAAAAAGAAAAAAGAAAACAAAACCCAACCCCAACCCCTCTCTCGTGGGTCCCAGTTGGACCAGTGGGCACCTGGGCTGCTTCTGGAGTATGTGGATGGATTTTACTCACTCTGGGCCATCAGGCAGGCCTTTCTGAATCTTTTAAACTCAGGTATCTTCAGTGCTTAGTCTACAGCACTTAAAAGTCGATGATGCCTCATGCTTACCCCACCTGCATTTGGGATTAGGAGTTCTGGGTTCTGTGCCCAGCTAGAGCCTTGAGCAGCTGTTTAACTTCTCTGTTTCTTAGTTTTACTCATGTATTGCATGGGGATTATATCAGCTTTACTTACCTTTAAGATCTTTGAGAATGAAATGAGATTTTTTTTTTTAAAGAATAAATACATGCATTGCGAATTATCATTAGACTGGAGCTTCAGCATAACTCCTGGGTACTCTGAAAAGTTTTATTATTTAGAATCAGCCCAGGCTGATTGCTATTCTCTGATGCTGACTTTTTAAAAAATAAACATCTTAGTTTAGAATATATTTTGATTTTGTAGAAAAGTTCCAATGGAGAGTTTCCATAAACCCTTCTATAGCCGGTTTCTCCTAATGGTGACATCTTACATAACTATGGTCCACTGTAAGCACGGAGAAGCCAAGATTGGTACATTAATATTAACAAATACAGACTTTATTCAGACTTCGCTAGTTTTTCTACTAATGTCCTTTCCTGTTCCGGGACTCCATCCAGGTACCACATTGCATTCAGTCATCAGGTCTCCTTGGTCTCCTCTGGTTGGTGATGGTTTCTCAGTCCTTCCTTGTCTGTCATTGATTGACAGTCTGCGGAGTACCAGTCAGGTGTTGTGTAGACCATTCCTCAACTTGGTTTTGTCTGCCAGGTTTCTCTCATGATTGGACTGGGGCTCTGGGTTTTTAGGAAGAATGACGTGCTCTTCCCACCGCAGCTTACTGGAGGCGCACGTCATCAACATGACTTATTACTGGTAGTATTAACCTTGATCCCAGAGTTGTCCACTGTAAAGTAACTCTCTTCTCCTTCCATACCCTACTCTTTAAAATAGAAGGAAGTCACTAAGTCCAACCCACACTCAAGGGAAGGAAGACTGTTTTACCTCCTGAAGAGGGGGAGTTGCTACATACATCACGTGGAATTCTTCTTGAAGGAAGACCTCTTCTTTACCTCATTTATTTTATCTGTTCAATTGTTCGCTTATATCATTATGGGCTTGTGTTTAATTATTTTATACTCTGGGTTATCGGGTTTTCTGATACTACGTTATTCATTTTGTTGCTCAAGTTGTTCCAACTTTGGTCACTGGGAGCTCTCTGTCAGCTCCTTTCCCAAATCCCGCAGATGAATGTGGGGTTTTTTGTTTTTGTTTTTGTTGTTTTTGTTTTTGTTTTGAGCATTTTCTGACTTTCTGGCCCTAGAAGATGTTCCAGGTTCATCCTGTATACTCATTGTCCCAGGCCGAGAATTCAGTCATTTCTCCAAGGACCATGGTTCCTTTTTCTGGAGAATGATATCACAAACCGAGAACTGGGCACTGGGTGAGCTGCCTGTGACTGGCTGATGCTGATTCCTACCCAAAAAAGATAATACATGAAAATGTTTAGAGTCAAAGAGATGTGAGTTTTTGCTACCTGTATTACTTTGGGCAAATTACTTTGACACGCTGGGTCTCAGTTTCTTCATTCACGTGTAAGGATAATGAAAATCAAAGGGGGTCAAGCAAGATAACACGGAAGCAAATTTCTGTTTCTTTTTTTGGTTAGGGGGAAGATGTTGCTTAAAACAACAGAAAGTTATTCTCTCATGGTCCTGAAGGCTAAAGTCTGAAATTAAGGTGTTTGCAGGGTCATGCTTCCTCGGATGACTCTAGGAGAGGCTCCTTCTCTGCCTCTTCCTGGCTTTCGGTGACTGCCAGCAATACTTGCCCTTCCTCTTTTTACAGAGGCATCACTCCGGTCTCTGCCTCCATTGTCAACATGATATTCTTGTGTTTCTCTGTGTCTCTGAATATCTCTTTCCTTTTTTTTTTTATTGAAGTATAGTCAGTTTACAATGTTGTGTCTATTTCTGGTGGCCAGCATAATGTTTCAGTCACACATATACATACATATGGAACTTTCTACTTCTGATACTAGAAATCTAGGGTTTTTTATTTTTCTTACTTCTTTAAAGCAAAAAATTAAGGAAAAGTGGGAACCAAGAGAAATAAACAGGTAAGAAAATTTGCATTTGCCTTGAAGGCATTTGCCATTTCCAACAAACCTGAATTTTCACTCTGACAGCCTCACGGTGGATGGGGTGGGGTAGAGAGTGATGACAGTCAAACCTGGAGCCAGCACTAGGCAAGACATTTAGTAGACAGTAAGTTGGATGCCAAAGAGCTACAACCCTGGGGGAGGGTAAAGAAATGGCTACCCTCATTTGAATTCCATGAGTCTTCCATGAAACTTCAAACTTTGAATTTAATTAAAGGTGGTTTCAAACTGAGAGTCCCTTCAGATGCCTTGCAAGGGGAAGGAGAAGATACCTTCAATTTGGCATTCATATAAATCTCACAAATTATTTTCTAATGACAATAACTAGCACACATTGAAGGATAACTTGACACGTAGCAGAAGCAACAGACAAAGAGAAATAGAGCTGTAAAGAATTAAAACATTGGGGTTCTTAGCTACAGACTATAAAACAACTATACTCCAACGCATAAAGAAATAAAAGACAAAATGGAATATATCTTTGGGAAACTGGAAACTAAAAAGTGATGCAGGTGGTAGAAAAAAAGAAAACAAAAAACAAAAGAAGAATTTTTAAAATACAAATCCTAACAACTGGGATTAAAAATGCATGGCATGAGCTAAACAGCACAGTAGATGCACCTAAAGAAAGAACCAGCGAACTTGAAGAGTGACACGTGAAAGCGTCTAGATGGGTTTTAGTGACGTCAGTCATTGCAGACCCCTTTCTGCTCCTTCACAAGCACTCTCCTGCCAGTACCTCGGATTGACCAAGGGTCCCAGGTAGTTTTGGAGAAGAAGCTGCCAGTAATATTTCTGAAGCCTTCTGATCCCTGCAAAAGGGTGTGGTTGGAGAAGGAAAGGAAGTATCTGTGCTGGATCCACTACCCTCTCCCCTCTGGAGCCCCAAAAAAGTCCAGGGAGGAGTGAGTGCTCATGGCAGGCAGCTCAGAGATCTGCAGAGGAAGGCCTCGAGATGTCCCAGAGGCCCAAGCAAGCCAGATCTAGCCCCACAGATAAAGCCTGTTCCAAAGCGGCTGGCTTCTCCCTGCGTATCTCCAGGCTGCTATGAGGATCGAGTAAAGAAGGGGTGTGGAAAACACGTCGTACTCTAAGAATACAAGAGCACATCAGTGTTTTATGTGAAAGTTGGTTGCTTTTATGCAACCACTGATAAAAAATACCACGGGTCTTTTATTTTTTTAAATATGAAGAATGAGTCAATAGGTTTCGGTAAGAGGTAAGAAAATGAAAAACACTTCATACCTTTTTTTTTTTTTTTTTGCCAACACAAAGTAAACACTTTTGAGTCCCTCCTCTCTTATACATGTTAGAAGTTCATACACAGTGAATCATTTCCTTGTCACTGAAACGCTGAAGTGTAATATGATCAAGGTCGACAATGAAAATATGTATGCGAAGTCCCAGAGGCATAAAAATCCGTGAGTGGAAACCGATAAAAGATTGGCAGGACTGTTTTCTCAGAAAGCAAAGAGCTGACAGCTGATGAACGAAGGGTTAGTTCTGCACCCAGGGAATCTTACCTGGCTCCTAATCCTCATGCTGGCCACCGGCGTCAAATATTTATGTTCCAGATACCAGGCTCGCTCCTGGAACACCAGCTTGGTTCCATATAACAGACAAAACTAAGGAGTGGGGGGAAGTGGAGGGAAATGGAAAAATATGTTAGAACATGCAGGCTCGAAGGAGGTGGATGAGAAATTGAATGCTATTACATTTCACACAGTCATAAAAGTTCCATATGCCCTTAATGGGAAATGGTCACATCTCACATACTGTATGTGTTTTATTTTTAAAAACCACTCTATGGAAAATGTAAAGCATATATAAAATTAGAAAGAACAGCATAACCAACTCCACCCCCAGCTCAACAAATAGTGACTCACAGCCAGTCTTATTTCATCTGTCACCTCACCCAGTTCTCCCCCACCCCAAGGTTATTTACTTGCAGAGGGAAAGAGAATCAGAAGATGCCAACAGAAGAATGGCACAGATGTTGGAATTATCTGGCAAAAGCTTTAAAACAGCTATTATAAAAATTCTTCAACAAGTGATCACAAACACTCTTGAAACAAATGGTGAAGGGTCACATTTCAGCACAGAAATAAAAGATATAAAGGAAAATCATATGGAAATAGTAGAACTAAAAATTACACTGATCAAAATAAAAATGGGCTTAACATCAGAAGAGAGGGAACAGGAAAGAATTACTGAGCTAGGAAGACAGAATAAGAGAAATTATTTGAACAATAGAGACAAAATATAGGGATAATATAATAGACTGGAAAAAAAGAAAGAACAGACCCTCAGGGACTTGTGGGACTATAACAAAAGAGCTAACCTTCATGTCACTGGAGTCCTGGAATGTGAAAAGAAAGAAGGCATGGCTGAAAGGGTACTTGAATACTTAATGGCTGAAAAAGTCCTCCAATTTGGGGGGAAAATACAAATATGCAGGTTTTAGAAGCTTGGTGAACCTCAAACACAATAAATACCAAGATATCCATGCCCAGACACATCATATCAAACATCTTGAAATGTCAAAGAAAAACATCTTGAAAGCAGCCAGAAAAAAAAATGATGAATCACCTCCAGGAGAACAATGATTTGTATAACTGGATTTCTCATCAGAAATCATGGAGGCTAGAAACAAGTGGTACATTTTTTAAGTACTTAACTAATCAATGTCAACCCCAAAGTCTATGTTGAGTAAAAATATCCTTCAGGCATGAAGAAGAAATAAAGATATTGTCAGATAAAGAAAAACTGGGGGGAACTGTTGCCAGTGGATTGCTCAAAGAATTATTATGAGTTTTTCAGTCAGAGGGAAAAATGATTCTAAAAGGAAACTTGGAACATCAGGAAGAGAGCTCTTTCTTGGAGAAAGAGCAACAGAAATGGTAAATGTCTGGGTAGATATGATAGACTATCCTCCTGAAATTTTAAAAACTGTGTGTGATGACTGAAAGCAAAACTTATAATACAGTCTGATGTGGTTTCCTATGTATGTAGATTACTTATAAGATGCCTATGATATACGAAGGGGAGACAGTAAAAGCAACTCTGTGCTGGTCTATATTCCATTGAAGACGTAAAATATTTATTTTAAGTAGACTGTACAATGTTCAGTATATATATTTGCAATCCCTAAAGCATCAACCAAAAAGGAAAAAAGCTATGCAAAGAAATAAAGATAACTCAAAATGGAATCCTGAAAAATGCTCAAAAACCCCCAAAGAAGGTGTGTGTTGTAGGCTGAATCATGGCCATCTAAAGCAATTAGGTCCTAATTCCTGGAATCTGCAAATATTTGTTTTTAAGGAAAAAGAGTTTTAGTGTGATTGGGACTTGTAAAATGAAGAGATAATTTTGGATCAACTGGGTGGGCCCTAAATGCAATCACGTGTATCTTTCTAAGAGGAAGGCAGAGGGAGGTTCCACAGACAGAGATGAGAGTGAGGTGGCCATAGGTCAAGGAATGCCAGCAGCCACCAGAAGCTGGAAGAAGCAAGGAGTGAATTCTTCCTCTAGAGCCTCTAAAGGCAGTGCAATCCTGCTAACACCTTGATTTTGGCCCAGTGATACTGATTTCAGACTTCTGGCCTCCAGAACTATGAGAGAATAAATTTTTGTTGTTGCAATCCACCAACTTCACTGTAATATGGTACAGTAGCCACAGGAAACTAATACAACATATGAGAGAAAACAGGAATCAAAACCAAAGAAAATAACAGAAAACAAATGATAAAATGGTTGACCTAAATCTAAATTTATCAATAATTATATTAAATGGAAATAGTCTAAGCATGCTAATCAGAAAACAGGAATTTTCAGGATGAATTTTTTAAAAAACTCAAGCTGTCTACTAGAAATTCACTATAAATACAACAAGAGAGATAGGTTAAAAGTAAAAGGGTGGAATAAGATATACTGTGCAAAAACTAACTCAAGGAAACCTGTAGTGACTATATTAATATCAGACAAAACAGACTTCAGAGAAAAGAAAACTTGCACGGATAAAGAGGGAATTGCCTGATGATAAAAAGGTTAATGGATCAAGAAGATGTAACAATCCTAAATGTGAATGCACCTAACAACAGAGCTTCAAAATACATAAGACAAAAACCTGACAGAACTGAAAGGCTAAACAGATAAATCCACAAATACAGTTGGAGATGTCAACGCTGCTCTCTTGGTAACAGATGGAACAAGTAGACAGAATATTAGTAAGGATACAGAAGAACTGAACAACAGCATTTACCAACTGGATCTGGATTGACATTAAAACATTCCTTCCAACAACAGCAGAATACACATTTCTTTTCAGGGGCACATAAACCATTCACCAGACAGGCCACATCCCAGGTCATAAACACATTTTAAAAATTAAAAAATATAAATTACACATGATATATTCTCTGGTTATAATAGAACTAAACCAGGATTCAGTAACAGATAGATAACATAAAACTCTCTAGACACTTGGAGATTAAATGACACACTTGTAAATAATTCGTGTTTCAAGGAGAAAGTCTCAAGGGAAACTGGAACTGAATAGTAGTGATAATACAACATATTAATAGTTGTGGGAATATGGGGAAAGCAGTGCTTAGAGGCAAATTTATAGCATAAAAATGCTTACAAAAGAAGAAAAATCAGAAATAAATCATGTAAGTTTCCATATTTAATACAATACACCCTTCACAATAGCTCCCCTCAAAATAACACACTTAGGTATAAATTTACAAAAGTATGTACATTATATTTATGCTGAAAACTAAAAATGTTGATGAAAGAAACCAAGGAAGAACTAATAAAATAGATGAGCAGGACCAATATCATACATTTGTCAATTCTCCCCAAGTTGATCCACAGATTTAACATTATTCTAATAAAAATCACAGCAGATTTTTTTTGCTGATAGAGACAACTAATTCTAAAATTTATGTGAAAAGGCAAAGAAATTAGAATGGCGAAAATAATTTGCAAAAGAAGAATAAAGTTGGAGAAATTACTCTATTTGATTTTAAGACTTACTATAAAGTTACAGCATTCAAGATAGCAAGGCATTGTCAAGGGACAGACACATAGTTCAATGAAACAAAACACAGAACCCAGAAATAGACCAATGCAGATGTACGTGAATGATTTTGACAAAGATGCAAAAATAACTCGATGGAGGAAGAACAGCCTTTTCAACAAATGGTGCTGAAACAATTGGATATCAACAGTCAAAAGATAAGTACACTTTGACCTAAACCCACCCCTTATACACAAATTGGTTCAAAATGAACCATAGATCTAAATGTAAAATATAGAACTCTAAAACTTTTAGAAAAAAATATGGGAGCAACTATTCATGACCCAGGGTTAAGCATATATTCTTAGATATGACACCAAAAGCACAATCTAGAAGATAGAAAAAATGATAAATTGGACTTCATCAAAATAAAAAAATTTTTGCTCTGCAAAAAGTACTTTAAAAGAATGAAAAGACATGCCACAAATTGGGAAAAATATTTGCCAATCACACATCCAAGAAAAAACTTGTATCCAGAATTTATAAAGAATGCTCAAAACTCAACAGTAGGAGAACAAATTATCTAACTTTAAAATGGGCAAAAGATTTGAACAGACTTCACTAAAGAGGATATACAGATGGCAAAAAAGCACATTAATTATTTTTCAGTATCATTAGGAAATGCAAATTAAAAACATGATGAGAATACTCCCACATCCTCACTGTAATGGAAAAAAAATACTGGCAATGCCAAGTGTTAGTGATGATACTGAGCAACTGGATGTCTCATACTTTCTCAGTTAACTTTGTAAGAATCTAAAGTTTTTGACAAAGTTAAACATACACTTACCATATGACTCAGGAAATCCTTTCCTAAGTATTTGCCCTAGAGCAATGGTTCTCAACTGTGGATTATTTTTGTCCTCCAAGGGACATTTGGCAATGACTGAAGACATTTTGGTGTCCTTACTGGAGAAGTTCTACTGGTATATAGTAACTAGAGGCCAGAGATATTGCTGAACACCCTACAATGCACACGACAGTCCCCTTACAACTAAGAAGTACCTGACCCAGAATGTCAGTATTGCCAAGACTGAGAAATTTGTTCTAGAGAAAGAAAACTTGTTTACATAATATAATAACCTACACGTGTATAATATATATCATTGCTACTCACAATCATCAAAAACTGAAAGCAACTCAAATGTCCTTCACTGGGTGAATGATTAAAACAGTGTTGGACGTCCATACAATGGAATACTACTCAGCAATGAAGAGGAATAACTGTGGATGCCTGCAACAACTCAGCTGAATCTTGACATCATACTGAGTGGAGGAAGTCAGTATCAAAAGGTTACATATGGTATGTTTCCATTTATGTAACATCCTTAAAACGACAAAACTATAGTGATGGATAACATATCATTGGTTGCCAGAGTTTATCAGAAGGTGAAGAGGATGATTATAAAGCCATACCACAAAGGATTATTTTAGGATGTTCAAATTGCTCTGTATCCTGATTGTGGTAGGGCTCATAAAATTCTCTTCATGGGTTAAAATTCATAGAGCTATACACCCCTAAACAAAGTCATTTTGCTGTATAATAATTTAAATATATCACCATTCTATGTCCAGGCTTCTTCTTTTGTTATGGCAAATGCCAAGCTGAAATGGCCATAATCTTCTAAGAGTTCCCTGTATTGAAAGTTTGTTCAAGAACCCCTCCCTGATTTCCTCCTGAAAGTCACCCCTTCCCTTCCTGGGTTCCCACGGCACTATGTTTTCCCCTGTTACACATTCTGTCTATTGGTGTAATTATTTGCCCATGTGACTTGCTCCCTGACTACAACTGTGGTCAGGGAGGCAGGAACTGTGGCTCATGCATCTTGGAATTTCTGCAGCGCCCAGCCCAGTATCAGGGCTTAGGATGCATTTATAGAACTAAGACTCTTGGTTCCCAGGAGCAGAAGCCTCCCGGGACCAACACAGAAAAGAAGGGAGGTTGCCTGCAATTTATGCCAAATAGGCAGCCTGTATCCACGGCCTGCGCTGCATAATGAGTAGGGAGATGAAGCAAAAGGACCTCTAGTGTCAGAGAAGATGAACAAAGCTTATTAATTCCCGGTAACACCAGCATGATATCAGAATAGGTTCCCCCAGCAACAACCCAGTTCTCTCACTGTGATGAAGTGCTCTGCCTTCTGCCTCAGACTTTAGCCACGTGGGATCTGCATTCCTGCCTTGTAAAATTGATGGCATTCCTTGCAATAGGAAAGTGATTAAAAGTCTGGACCAGACTGGAACGCTGTCCATCTCTAATCCTCATAGTTCACCTGCCCAGTCTCCTCCACACCTTCAGCTCCAGGTGGGAGCTCATTAGCTCCCACAGGTGAGGAAGTCTCATTTATATTACACTGGAAAAAGTTGGGGAAGGGATAATCGACACTAGTGTCTTTTTCTTTGATCACCCAAGGAAGTTGTTCAGATCAAAGTCTCTTTTTCTTCTAAACTGACTAAAGATATGAATTAAACTTTTTAAAAATCCAACCTGCTCAATACTTCTTGTGTCTTAAAATTTTGCCTCTCTTCTTGAGAAAGGTGACAGGCAGCAGCAGCTGGATCATTCTAGGAGCCCAGAGAACTCAAGGAAAGGAGGGTCAGGGATGAAGGTCATTGCTTCTTTCTGGGTCTTTGGACTTGGAAGAGCCCAGCATGGTTCTCTCTTCACCACCATGTTCCGTGGCAGAGGAACCAGTTTAGTAAATTGATGGGCGGCCATGTGCTGCTGTCATGGTAGATCAAAGGCCGAGGGTGTGTGCGTGGCTCTGCAGGCAGAGGGTGATTATTCCCTCTGGGGCTCCTTAAACAATCCACTATGTAGACTGGCTCAGAATCACACCTCTATAGTCCTCCCTCAGTATCTGGGGGGATTGGTTCCAGGACCCTCAGTCAATACCAAAATCTGCAGACGCTCAGGTCCCTTATATAAAATGGTGTAGTATTTGCATAAAACCTATGCATATCCTCCCATACACTTTGAATCATCTCTAGATTACTTATAATACTTAATACAATGTAAATGCTATGTAAACGGTTGCCAGTCTATGGAAAATTCAAGTGTTGCTTTTTGGAACTGTCTGAAAAAAATTTTTTTGAATATTTTTGACCTGTGGTTGGTTGAACCCATGGATGTGGAACCTGCGCGTATGAAGCGCTAACTGTATTTTGTGCAGACGGTTCGGGCAACTTGTGGAAGAGCAGTTCAGCCAGGTTCTTCTCTCTGACTTGTTTTAACCCAGAATTGATCCCAACTTCCTCCCACTCCCAATTCCTCATCTGCTGTTGACTTTGCAACTGTCACCATCATCCGTCTCTAGACTTTTTTTCATCTTGCAAAACTGAAACTCTGTACCAGTTCAACAATAACTCCTCATTCTCCCTTTTCCTTGGGATGAGTTTGATGACTCTAGGAACCTCATACAGATGAATTTGTATCGTATGTCCTTCTGTGACTGGTTTATTTCACTTTGCATAATGTATTCAAGGTTTGTCCATGTTGTAGCCTGTGTCAGAATTTCCTTCCCCTTTTAAGAGTGACTAATATTCTACCGCATGTATATACCACACTTTTTTGTTTATCCATCAATCTATTAGTGGACACTTGGATTGCTTCCATCTTTTGGCTGTTGTGATTAGTGCTGCCATGAACACGGGTGTACTAGTAACTGTTCAAGTCAGTGTTTTCAGCTCTTTGGGCATATGCCAAGTAGAATTGCCAGATCATATGGTAATTCTATTTTTAATATTTTTAAAAATTACCATTCTGTCTATCACAGTGGCTGCTCCAATTTACATTCTCATCAATAGTGCACAAGAGTTTCAATTTCTCCACATCCTTGCCAACACTTGTTATTTTGTTTTTTGTTGTTTTGACAGCAGCCATCCTAGTAGGTGTGAAGTATTATGTCGTTGTGTTATTGATTTATATTTCCCTAATGATTATTGATGTTGAGCATCATTTACATAGTTGTCTTCTATCCCTAGTTTCCTAAGTGTTTGTTTTTTTTCATCAAGAAAGGTGTTAAACTTTGTCAAATCCTTTTTCTTCATCACTTGAGATGATCATGTGTTTTCTCCTTTCATTCTGGTAATGTGGTATATTAGATTGATAGACTTTTGTTTGTTGAATCACCCTTGCATTCCAGGAATAAATCCCACTTGGCCATAGCATATAACCCTTTCAATTTGCTGGTGAATCCAGCCTCCAGTATTTTGTTGAGAATCAACATTTTGTAGTTTTAAGCATATAGGTCCTATACATAACTTGTTAGATCGATGCCTAATTCACAACACTGAGTTTTAAAAATTTGTTTCTGTCCAGGTATTCATTGCTTATACATAGAAATTCAAATGATTTTTGTATGTTGATCCTATAACCTTTCTAAACCCATAATTCTTAGTTCTATGAGGATTTTTTATTTGTTTGTTTGTTTTGTAGATTCCTTGGGATTTTCTAAATAGACAACAATGTCATATATAAATAGAGACTGTTTAATTTCTTCTGTTCTGGATGTGAAATAATATGCCTCTTCATTTCCGCCTCCCTGCCTTAATGCACTGGCTAGAACGTCCAGTATTGTACTAACTGGGAGTGTTGAGACCAAACACCACTGCTTTATTCCTGATATTAGGGGAACGCATTCCTTCTTTCCCCGCCATGTACGATGTTAGCTACAGGACTTTACAGGATTTTTGTGGCTCTTTACCAAGTTGGGTGGAGTGTCTTATCAATGTCTATTAGATCCTGTCTGTAACGAGTTGTTGAGCTTTTCTGTATGTTCTGAGTTTCTGTCTAATTATTCTATCAATTGTGGAGAGAGGGGTTTTGAAATCTCCAACCATAATTGTGTATTTGTCTTCTTTTACTTTCAGTTCTACCAGTTTTTGCTTCACGTATTTTTCAGTTCTGATGTTCGCTGCATACACATTTAACAGTGCAGTATCTTCTTGGTGGACTGACTCTTTTATCATTATATAATGTCCTTCCCTGTCTCTGGTGGTTCTGTTACTCTGATGTCTACTTTATCTGATACTAGCCACTTTTGCTTTCTTTTGATTAATGCTTGCATGATATATTTTTTCTAGGTAATACTAGAAACTAATAAAACAGTTCAGAGAGACACACCCCAAAATGCCATAGAGAAATCAAAATGATATTCTAAAAGAGGCTCAAAGAATGCACAGTAAGGTGAAGGAGAGAAAATAAACATGAAAAATGGAGAGAATGAAAATAAAATGGCAGTCTTAAGCCCTAATATATCAATAATTATACTAACTGTAAATGACCTAAATGCAGTCATTATAGATGGAGACTCAGAGAGTGGATTAAAACATGAACTAACTATACGATGTCTACAAAATCACACAGATAGCTTAGAAGTAAATGGATGGAAAATGTTAAATTGTAAATATGTAAAAAATACATCTATGTGTGAACACTTCACTCAAACCACTGAAACCAGTAGGCTGTGACAATACACACACACACACACACACACACACACACACACGTATATACAGTCTACTGGTGATAATAAACACAGTTATCCCTTTAACAACATGGGTCTGAACTGCATGAGTCCACTTATACGTGGCTTTTTTCCAATAGTAAATACTGCAATATGGTTGGTTGAATATGTGGACACAGAAGAAACTTGGATATGGAGGAAGTGCATATTTAGAGGGTCAACTATAAGTTTAATGCAGGTTTTCACCCCTGCAGAGGGTTGGCACCCCACGCCCACATTGTTCAAGTGTCAATCATATATCTTATCACAGTCTACTGGTGTTAATATTCCAAGTCAAGTTTTTACACCTCCCTCTACTCTCTGCTGTTCACAACCTAATTGTCTTGACTATGTTTCCTACGTGCATTTAGATCACATCAGACAGGAGTGCAGTTGTTGCTTCAATTGTCAAACATAACTTAGAAAACTCAAAAAGGAGAAGGAAGGCTGATGGAATTTTACTCTCTGTATTCTTTCTTCCTTCCTGAAGTTCCACAATTCCCTCTTTCAACACTTCTTTTCTGTTCAGAAAACTTTTAGCCACTAGTCTTCCAGTGACAAATCCTCTTGGTTTCCCTTCATCGAATATCTTGACTTCCTCTTAATTCCTAAGGGATATTTTCACTGGATACAGGATTTAGGGTTGAAAGTTCTTTCCCCCTCCAACACTTGAAAAACGTTGCTCTACTTGCTTCTGGCTCTATTTCCATGGTTTCTAATGAAAAATCTGTTGTCATCTGAGTTGGTTTTCCTCTACAGTTAAGGTATTACTTCTCTCTCATTGCTTTCAAGATTTTTGTCCTGTCTTTAATGTTCAGAAGTTTAATTGCGACGTGTTTTAGTGTGGATTTCTTTGGGATTATCCTATTTGTCATTAAGCTTCTTGAACGTGGAGGTTTACACCTTTTGCCAAATTTGGGAAATCTTTGGCTATTATTTTTTCAAATACTTTTTGAGCCCTGCCTGCCTTCTCCTCTCCTTCTGAGACTCTGATGACACAAATATTATATTTATCATAGTCCCACAGGTCCCTCCTCCTCTCCCTCCTCCCCCTTCTTCTTTCTTCTATGTTCTCTCTGCTGTTTAGATTCAGTTCACTTTCCTTTATGCCTATTGTTTTATCTTCCAGTTCACTTATCCTTTCCTCTGTCCCTTCCATCCTGCCGTTAACTCCACCTGCTGAGATTTTTATTTCAGCTACTGCATTTTTCAGTTCTAATATCCCCATTTGGTTGTTTATATTTACTGTTCCTCTGCTGAGACATTGATTTGATGAGACTTTCTATTCTTTTGCTTCAGGCATGTTCGATATCACTCATTAAAAGATTATGATGATGTTTGCTTTAAAACCTTTACTGGATAAGCAGGTGTCTGCGTCTGCTGATTGCCTTTTTTCATTCAGTTTGAGATCCTCCTGGTTCTTGGTAGCATGAGTTTTTTTAATTGAAACTTGCACCTTTGGGGTATTGTATTAGGAGACTGTGGGTCTTAGGCAAGCCTTTTCTCAGCCAGCGTACTGTGATTCTCCTCCAGCAGAGGAGGGAGGAGTGTATTGCAGCCTCGGTTGATCACCAAATGGGTTAAGTGCTCCTCGTTACTGATGGGTGAATGTGGAAGTTCTGGCTCCCCACTGGCCTCTGTTGATATCACCCTGGCTGGAGGACAGGAGATCTTCATTTCTGCTCCCCACGTGCCTCCACGGACACCTCTGGTGGGGAGGTAGGGGCAGACAGTGGCTTCATCATCACTGGGTCGTTCAGAAGGTCCTGCCGTTCCGTCTGGCCTTCTCTGACGCCACCACGGCAGTGGGGAGGAGGAGTGGTTTGCTCTGCCAGGGGAGGGAGGGGACCAGGCTCCCCAGGTGGTCTCCAGCAACACTGTACTGGGGTGGCGGTGGGTGTGGCGGAGGCCTCCTCACAGCCGCGAGGAGATGAAAACGCCAGCGTCCTCCCAGCCTCCTCGGACACAGTCCCACCGACGGGCTTGAATGGTCTCAGAGCCTGGTGACCAGGGGGTCTGTGCTTCCCAGTGGCCTCTCCCAACATGATGGTGGTGCAGGCCACAGATTTTTCTGTGGTGTTTGGTTGAATTAGGGTGATTACCGTCTGAACGTTTTCTGTCTTGCCAGGGCTGGCCCTTCCCTGGTCCTTGGGCTCTTGGCCAGGGTAGCTTTCTTCGTTTTGGTCTGCTTTTATGAGCTTTCTCTGTTGCCAGTTTCTTCAGCTCCAAATCTGGGTTATGTGAGGCATAGAGAAAACCCAGAGAACTTCCTGCCATGGCGTTCATTCCTCAGGTCCCGAGGTCTGCTTTCAGAGTTTTCTTATGCTTGTTTTATACGTAAAGCCACTGTTTTGTTGTCACTGAACTTAGCAGAAAGAATAGGGATGAGTGTGTCAACTTCACCTCCCTGGAAGCAGAAGCCTACAGTTTGTGACCATCATATAAGCGGGTTTTGTGTTTCATCCCATCTGAAAGCCTTTCACTCTTAATAGTAGGTTTGTCTCATTCATGCAATGCATCTTAATCCTGACATTTCATGTTATGTTTTCTGTGAAAGAACTTCCAAAATATCGTACACTAATCAAACAATTATCAGTAGGTTGTTCCTTCCTATCAGGCGAGGGTTTCAAGAACGCACCAAGCTGTCTCATCCCAGCTCTGTCCTTTCCACAGTCCTAGAAGAGCGAAAGATGGAAAGATTTTCCCAAAGATGAAAACATTCCATCAGGAGGCCCCGAGAAGAAGCAGCAGTCTGCTACCAGTACCCTCATGCGGGTCATTTTCCTGGCATTTATTGCAAAACTAAATGTCTCCCTCCTTCCTCTTCTCCTCCCCTTCCTTCCTTCTTGCGAGCTGACTGTGTCCCAAGCATCTTGCTGGGTCCTAGGAGAGGGAGGGGGTAGATCTAATCAGCCTTTCTCTTTTTTCCTCTCTCGAAGTCGATATCCATGGTGTGTGTGTGTGTTTCAGCAGACTTTTGAACATTATAAGATCAACCCAAAAGAGACCAGCCAAGAATTAGTAAGGGCAAGAGGAAGAGTTGGGCAGGTCCAGGGAGCAGCAATCTTCAATCTCATAACATTTCCAGTTTCCCATCGGGGCACGAATGTGCTTGGTTGCAGCGAGGGGAGCTGTGTGCCTGTGAGTGCTGAGCTTTGCCATCCCGCCCTCGTCAGCCCCATCCAGCGTGAGTCCCCATGTCATTTTAGTGCTCACGTCCCCTTCACCGTGTGCTGGGGAAACCACTTGGTAATTCTGCTAACGTCTAGTAGCCTGGACTCATATCACCGAAACTCCGTGATGGAATTTCTCCATATTCTGGGTAAGTCACTCAAGAGAATTCTCCTGGGCACTTCAGCATCTTGACCTCTTTATTTAAATGGCAAAATGACAAGTTTGGGGCCAGGTTGTGTTTTCTCCTCCCACTCACTCTGCTTCCCTAGGGCCAAATTTTGCTCTCATTTTCCAACAGACAGTTGTCACCAAACTCTTCAGATGTTCTTATTTGTCTCCAGCGATTTCCTTTCCTGCTCACCACCCTGTCTTCTAGAACAGCCTGAAATGAAATCTGCCCCTAGAGCTGTGCACGGAGGACATGGAGGGGAGAGTGGGACTCCTCCACACGTCCCGGGCCAGGCTTGCAGGACCGAGAATTTCCAGAGGGTGATGCTCGCCGCACTTGGGGAAACTTGCTGTTGTTCTGAACACTGGGTTTCTGCTCTCCATCAGGTTCTCCACTCAGATGTCTACTTAGATGCTTGATGAAGAAGCGTTAAGGGCAGAGCAGGTGTAACGTTCCACATGCTACTGCCATCGGTCCCTGCGATCATAGGCTCCTCTTCGGTGGTCAGGCACGTGTAGAGTGTGCACACGATGGTGTCTGGCCTGGAAAGCCGCTGGTCCATTTCCCCCGACAGGAGAGCTTCGTGGAGGAGGTGCATGAAGTGCAGACGCTCAGACAGCAGAGCATGCCCTCTTCTCACGTGGCAGGAAATCCCTCTGCCTTTCCCCTCCCAATTCCCCACCACTTGTCTCACTCTCCAGCTCTGGCCCCTGGCCTGGAGACCACGCTCTCAGTACAGTTCTAGAGCCACTGTGTACTGAGGATGGCTTCTGCTGCATCTGACTTTGCCATTAACCTCTGGAGGTTAGGGTAGCCTTCCAAGCCAAAGGAAGGACTACTGAATGCTGGAATTTCAGGAGAGCTGTAGCACATTGGGGAAACACGCACCGCCAACAAGAATGGAAGCTTCTGGATACCTCTGCCCTGAAGAGGCAGCTGTCTTAGTCCCCTCCTGTGGCAGCCAGCTCTCAAGACACGCGTCAGTGCACCTGAAACATTCTATAAATGGAAACCTCAGCACACAGCCTCTCGCGCTGACCCCACCGGTAAGCACGGTGGAACCCACACAGTTGGTTAAATTTAATCTCCTGCAGAAACACAGAGACTTAGCACAAATGCCACCTCCTCTGGTGAGTCTTCTCTAAGCCTATGCTGAGTTGGGCACCCCGGCTGAGGGCTCCGTTAGCCCAACTTTCCAACCTCTCAGCACGCAGCCCACTCCAGCATGCTTGCTTATTGGGGTGCAGGGAAGTGCCTGTCCCATCTGTTGGCCAGGGAGCTGAGGGTGAGGGCCGGGTCTTACTGCCACCCCCAGGGCCTAACACAGTGCCTGGCATGAGTGGCCACTCATAAATGTTTCTGAAGAGGGACTGTGTTAGGTATGTGCAGACAGTCAACAAACTGACCCTTCTGTTCACTTATCATGGAGCCGAAAATTCTACCATTAGGTATTTATTTCTTTGAGTTAAAAAGTTAGTCCTAAGCGCCAAAGATCCCTTTCCAAAATTAAAGTTTCATCAAGAGAGATAACTGTCGCTGAGATTTGGGGGGAGAGGGGTGGATTGAGAGGAGCCCTGCAGAACCTTGGTATAAGCTTGGAACCTGTGGGGAGAGAACCAGGAGGCATTCCAGGGCCTCAGTGGCACAGAGGTGGAGAAACGAGAGTAAACTATTTATGGCTGGGACACTATGTCTGAAACTGGATTTTTATGTTTTCTCTTTTCCCTTATTAAATATATTTGAAAAAAACTGAAACATTCTTCTAATGAGCCAGGTAACTAGAAACACATTACCCGGTACCTGGCCTGTGACCGGTGCTCAGTGAACACCGTGGACCGGCTGTCTTGGAACATCGTGGGCCACATGCTCGCTTCTTTCTGTGTGACTCTGGCTTTCAAGGAGCAGGAAAGACAGCAGGAAAAAAATAGGGGATGGGACTTCATCGCCGCGGACCCCACCACCCTTAACAATCTGGGCCCACGGAGTTCAGAGTGGAGACTGACACGCTTCATCCTGGACTGGGGTTTTGGAGAGGCAGTCAAGCCCCAGAGAAGAACCCTGAACCCATGATGCCTGAGTGGGGGCTGTGGGCACAGGGTGGCGCCCGCACAGCATGCTGGCTCCTGCTTCCTGCTCCGGGGCCCAGGACCCTCTCAAAGGCCACAGCGGGGTCCGCGAGCAGGAGCAGGGCCGCCTGCAGAGAAGAGGCCATCACCGTTTACCCTGCACTCAGTGACAGGTGCTTGCAATTAACTCTTGGTTGCGAGGTCTGGTGCTTAAACCAGCTACCACCTACACACGTTGAGAAAAGGAAGAGCAGTTAGAATGCAGGAAAGAGGGAAAAACCCCACCTCGCCCACTTGACAGGCTCCAACGGCTGCTGCCAGCCGCCTGGGAGGCGGGGACAGTCCCCTGTAAACACCCTGCTTCGAGGCTGGGGTGGCCGCGGTGAGCACCCCCTCGGAGCTGGAGGCGCAGAGGTCCTTCTCTAAAGCACAAAGGCAGACCCTGCCAGGATGCAAGGGCCCTTCCCGAAGCAGAACGCAGCTCCCTGGTCCAAGCCGCACGGAGGGAGCGGGCAGGGTGAGGAGAACTGTGGGAGAAGCGAAGCAGAAAGAATCTTTGTGACAATGACAATTTAAGGAACACTCGATAACCAGCTTGCTGGGGTGTTTCTAAACCTTTGAGGGGAGGTGAGTCAGTGGAGCGGTCATGTGGAAAATTCCCTTTCTCCTCAAGGCCCTGCCGTTCCCAGGCTAAGGTAAAGTCATTTTTTTGTTGTTGTTAAAACCCTTGTTCCAGACAGGCCAGGATTCCATCAGGCTAGGAGAAAAAGCCTGAGTCTGGGGACAAGTTGTATTTTGTAAACCTGGGGGACGGAAGGGTTGGGCCACATCATTCGCTCGGGGACTTTGGGTTTCAAGAAAGACTCAAATGTGTCCAATTTCCTAGAACATCATTAGACAGAGAAAAAGCCCAATCTGGCCAGACCACAGTGGTGAGGGAGGCTTGGCATCCGTCCTTCCGTATCTGCTCGGTCTCCCCTGTGCATTTGAGGGCAGCGTGAATACTTGGCAGCTCGTAGGAGGTGCAAAGGAAGCTTCGAGCAGCACTCCAGCCCTAGTCGGTCTCTGCAGGATTTCTGGTCTAGTGCCGTCCACTCTGCTGGGCCCCTGCACCCGCCCACTGGGCAGAAGCAGATCCTCAAATTCCACTGCTCGTGTCCTCAGACCAAAGCATCATCCGCCTCGCCACAGAGTCAGCCCCTTGGCCGATCACCCGGAGAACGGCTGTAGCATCATTGCGGCTGCTGGTGTGACAGCCCCGCCAAAAGTCTGCCATCTGGGGAGCAGAGATTCAAGACGGGTCTATTTATTTTCGTGCAGGCAGCTTGGCTTTTGACACCGTTTCCTACAGTCACCGTGGTTTGATAGAGGATCTCACCTACAGAAAGGCCGACCTTGAACTTCACATGGTGCCTCCAGCCAGAGCCCTGAGGCAGAGTGGCTGAGCCAGGCCTGCACTGGGGGCTGCAGTGTGGGGAACATTCCAGGCACTCGCTCAGCATCCCTGGATGTGGGGAAGCCTTGCTCTGAGCCAACCCTCCAGTTACAGAAGTTCAGCCGGAGCACCTTCAGCTAGCCTTTGCGCCCTGGCCGGGGCTGGGGGCAAGGGGGGAGCAGCACTGACCAGGAAGGGCCACTTTCCCCAGAACATCCTACTTGCTTTTCCAAGGGAGGCAGGGCGACCCAGTAGGTGACGGCCTCAGGATGTTTTTGTCCCAGTGAGGATCTTCGCTGGGTTGCTGTCTCACCCACAACCTGCTGCCAGGTGTGAAAGCAACTCCCTGGGCAACAGAATAAGGGACTATGATCATTTGTATCTGATTTAGAAAATGATGGTCGGCATGCAGATTGGCAACAAAGGGCCTGTCTCATTGCCAATTTCCATCACTGACAAGAGGGCACACGTTTTAAGAGGAGACAATCCCGGGATGGGGAGGTGGGTGCGGGGCAGGGAACATCTGGACCAAACACTGAGAGCAAAGCTTGATCGGCAAGGCACAGCCATTTGAGTGAGGAAAGGGTTTTGGAGTTTTTGATTCAAAAAGAGGCTAACCAGATGCCTGGGTTTGCCTGGATCAGTCATGGCTTACACCTGTCAGCCAAGCTGACTTTTGAATGGTGCCTCCCTTCACTCTCAAAAAAAAAGTCCAGGTTTGCTGTGATCTCTCTATTCCAAAGGACAGAGAATTAGGGCTGGAAACTAACCCAGAGAGGGACACGCAGGATATGGGGCTCCGAGAAGGTTCACTTGGCTCAGCCCGAAGGAGAGAGGCAGGCAGCAGAGGACCAGGCTGACTCATTCTCAACCGTGTCTAGCATCACAGGCTTGTTGATAACGTCCAGGCACAGGTCGGCAGAGTGTGGATGCCAGATGGGTCTCTGGAGTAATCTAGTTCACTTCCTCTTTTGCCAGAAGAGGACACTAAACGAGATCAAAGTCACCTGCCCAAGGTGTCATGCTGGCTCCTGGCAGAGTGGAGACCAGGTCTGCCCCTGCAGGACCAAGTCCAGGTGCTCTGTTTCGGGACAGAAGGAAAGGGATGACTCTGAAAGATGCCGCAAAGGATAATGGATGGGTCTGGTGTGGCAGCCCCTGGACAGGGTCATGGATTGTGCCACGGTTCTGAGGCTAAGGATGGAGGACGGAGACCAGAGATGGGTGAGGTTCAGACCTGCTGAGCATGCCTGGGTGTGGGGCTGGAGCTCAGGTGAGATTTGGAGCCACAACAGAGCAGAGAGCGGAGCAGGAGCTCTGCAAGGCAGCGACAGCAAGGACCAAAGAGAGTCACTGGCAAGTAGAACCAGGATGAGTGAAGAAACAGGTTAAGTAGGGGATGAAAAGCGAATGGGGTCATAAGTAATTTATGGAATCTAAATCTCTTCTGTGGTTCAAAATCGCAGTGAAATCCCCCCTGAGAGGCAAACCCTAGTGACAGCTGTACCTGCCCCTCGGCACCTCTTTCCCAGCTCCTTGACAGGGATGCAGCGGTGGGAAAATCCTCAGTCATCGACAGCCTTGACCTCTCTTTGATATCTGGGGAAACTGAGTCACAGAGAAGCCAGGTCCCTCCTGTCTGACAGTCCTTTCTACAAACAGGCTGCAATTCACGACGAGCCACGAAAGTGATTCCACCTGCCAGCCACAACAGTGCCCCTGTGGTTACATCGGTCTTACTTCCCGTGTGGCTCTGGTGTGGCCGAGGCGGTGGATTTTCTGTGAATCTGCTCATCTGGGTGGAGGTCCCAGAGGAAGCCCAGCCTGAGGGTCCAGAGCCCTGGCTTGGTGGCCCCAGGTCTACTGCCTGACAATGAGCAGTCGGTGGCAGAGGCCACCTCTCCTCCTCCCTGCCCTGCTCTTCCTAGTTGTCCCCTGAAGCCTCTGGCCTCTGCCATCTCCAACACCTCACACTCTGGATCTGTTTTTCCAGGGGTATCAGACCCTGGCTTGACTGCTGAGTGCTCATCTTTTGCATCTTCCCTGCCGTCTGTGTCTAGAGCGCCCCCACAGGTCAGAAGGAGGTATCGGTCCTCAGGTCTCACTTATCTGGGACCGTGTAGGGATGCAAGGACATGCATGCCAAATATTATTTTGTAAAACATCATAGTCAGTCTAGACCTGCCTGTTTTGCCTGCGACAACTTTTCACCCAAAGAGGTGGAATTAAGTATTTAAGTTGGTTGCAGACAATCTATGAACTGAATTGCTCACCCAAGTAAACATGAACTTGACCGCAGGCTGATTGCAGTCAAAAGGATCCGCTGTCACCCTGAGCAAGTTCTCCCACATAACAATCGACAGAAATCCTGCACACCACTGTCACACCCACACACGGTACTCTCTGATATGTGACATTAAAAAACCTCAATCTCCTGAAAAAAAATCATAAAATAGTTTCAGTCTATACGAACTGAGTGCAAGGCTTTGTTTAGTGAAACTTCTTTGATGATGCTGGTTCAAATATCTTCAAATATTGAGAAACACCCACAGACATCGTCCCCGGCTGTCAGTCACACAGTCTGCAGAGAGCAAGAGGGAAGCCGTAACCCTGCTGAATGTCACTGGAGTTCGTTTCAGGACACCGTGGGCTATCTTTACCCTCTCCCACCTGCAACTGTTAGTTTCCAACCAAATGTTCCAGAGGAGCCAGCCTGGGGCAGCGTGAGAGTCGGGCGGGAGGAGGAGGAGGCTCTGGGCAGCATCTCCTGCTGCCCTCTCACTACAGACATGAAGAAGCTCAGAGGCATCCCACGTGGTGGGGGCCACAGGGACCGCTCCACGCGGAACTGGAGGTCTGGTCTCCCGCGCCGGCCCCACGCTCCGCCCTCCCTACCCCGTGCCCCCTCTGGGACTCGCACCGAACCTCCACGCGGGGCTCGTCGGCAGGACCAAGCGGCCCACAGGAGTTGGTTCAGCCCACAGGGGACAAACGGAGGAGAGATGAACAGCAAGGGGAGAACACAGAGAAACAAGGAGGAGGAGGTGGCGGGAGAAAACACTGGACGGAACGGGAAGAGAAAGTCCAAGGCTCCATGTCCCCGTCACCTTGACTAGTGACTGGAGTAGAGGTGAATGTCTGGGGCCCAAGAGCTGCCTCAAGGTCACAGCAACACAGCCTATACCTGGAAGGAAAGGTCCCTGGGGAACGGCCCTCAGGGGCAGGGAAATGGGAGCTCCATGTGGAAAATCTCAAAATACCAAGAAACATGGATGTGCCTGAACTGATGGCATTCAAAGGCGGTGTATTAGACTCTGGGGGACCAGCGCTCCCAGGCGAAAACAGTGTTGCGTATCAGCGCTTCTTTAGGATAAGATCAACATCACTGAAAGTTAAAAAAAAAAAAAAAAGCAGACCAAAAATATCAGGTCTTAGGCAAATGAGTTGAAAATCCCTTCTAGTGACACCCTATTTTTTCCACCCATTTCTAAAGTCAGAGGACACCTGGTATGGTATTTAGCTAAAGAAATGCAATTCCTGGTCCATGCGGTTTCCTGACAGTACAGCACTGAAATGACATCACGGAAATGCAGATGCCTTTAGGTCTAAGTACAGTTTCTAGGTGAAAATGTGAGTCTTAGTCACCGGTGGAAAAGGGTGTGTGTACCTTTGTGCTTTGCTGGTATCTTCTGCTTTCTGCCTTCAAAGACTAGATTGTAATTAAATGCGTGCAGGCTGCTGGCCAGCTTTCCTATGCTTTGGCTCACCTAGATGTGCAGCCGAAATGTAGGTTAGATCACACTCCTGCTCCTTTGTCATTTGGAAGGCAATTAAGCAACGGTTACCAAGAAAAAAAAGAAGTCTGTCTCCCACTCAAGGGCAGGGACTCTGTGCCCTAAGATGCCCTTTCCCGTGGTTCACAAGAACAGTCTCATTTGTGAATCGTGCCCCACGGCGACGGAAGTGAGGATGTAGCAGACACCCAAGGTATGGAATCCTTTGTCTTAATTAAAAAGTATGGTGAGAGCCGTGGAATTTGGCCAAGCCTCATAAATCTGCTCAAAGAATCCAGCCTCTGTCAGATAAGCTTACAGAGAACCAACTGAGCCCTCTGGAGAATTAAAGAGATTCCTGGCTCTTCGCGGACGCCCACTCTCCCGTCGCTTTGCTGTGCTCCACAGACGACGGTGGTGCTCATTAACCAGCAACCCTCCTACCCGCCGATGACAAGTTTATCCCTCAGGAGCACAAAACTCAGAGATGATAAATTTACTCCTGCTTGAAAAAATGAAACTCTCCTCAGGGCGATAAAAATGCTGCGAGCCTGTAAGGAAATCTGTGCTTTGTGTCATAACGTACCTTCTTCAACAGAGCCTGGTCCTCTTGGTCGGGGCAGCTCCTCACAGCCAGGGAGAACTGCTCTAAGGTAACTGCAAAGGAAGAAATGGGGAGAATGAGTGACCTCCCTTTGGACCCCCAGCCCCTCTGGTGGGGAGGAGGACACCATGGTGACAACAGATACAGGTGGGGTGCTATTGGTCTTGTCTTGGTGATAAGTTCAAGGAGGGCAGAGCCTGCCCCAGGAGGGCAGGGCCAACACACAGTGACTTCTCCACCACCACTGACCAGGATGATCACATCAGAGCACGCAGCCATTACCATCAGCAAAACTCCGTCCTAAACCGCGGGAGGTCCTGGGTTCAGCCAGTATATGGCCCATCCTGTCCCCCATGACCACACTCTCTGTCCCTTTCCTGTGACCACCATCTAGAGGACTCCCCCTGCCTTTGTAAATCTGGCAGTGCTAAACTTTCTATCTCAGTTTTCCATCGTGATTCCAACGGCTTTAAGTCTTCTCTTGGTATGAATGAGGGGGCCCCAGTGTTGATTCAAGCCAGTGCCACCAACTCCCCCAGATACTTCAGGTCAACTTCCCCAACCATTTTTCTCCAACAGAATGGTGGAGAGAAACCAAGAAGGTCTGCAAAACATATTTTAACCATCCATTTTAATGGCCATGAACGCTCCAGGAATATTAACTAGACAATCTACACAAATTATACTCCTCTATACAGGTGACCCAGAGCTCTCATTAAGGCCCACTCCTGCGAGCACCCCTTTCTATGTTGGTCTAAATCAGCACAAAAGCACAACTGCCTTCCACGTATGCTGTTTTAACCCTATTGTTTCACTCTCGAAAATGCTCCCATGATTCCCTGCTGCCCCCAGATTTAAACCCACTTCTTTCGACGGGTACTAAGGCTTTACCTGAGTGAACTCGAGAAACTGAGCCTCTTATTTCCAGACTCAAAGCTGCTTTCAGTCTTTCCCTTCACCGCTGTCTGCTGGGCTGTCTCACCTCTTGCCTCTGAGCACAGCATAGCTCACCCCTCCCGACCAACCACCCAAAGCCATGAGCATCCCCTGCGTCCAACCCACCCTCCTCCACAGAGCCCACAGAGACGCGGAGCGCCAGCCCCGGGACCAAGGGGCAGTCTGCTTCCCCTGTTCTGACCCCAAGGTCTGGATGTCATGTTCACAAATGCAGGTATTTTAAAGAGAATTATATTAGCACAAATGAATCAAGAAAGTATTGTCTGGGATTTTTTTTTTAATAGTTTTCAATGTTACCTGTAAAATACAATTCTTTAGAGCGTTTTCATCTATGACCGAACTACTCTGCAGTCTTGACTGTTGTCAGTTGTATGCTGTCCTGATTTTTAATTCCAAGTCCCAGGCTCGTCATCATCCACCTGCCCGAGGGCATTGTGTTCACATCTCATTCCCACCACTATGCTGGAAAGCATCCCTGCACTCCTGGCCCAGAGCCTTGCACACAGGACATGCCGAAAACTTCGTCAGCAGATAAACCACAAGTATTTCCCCCCACTTCTTTGACATCTGCAAGAACTCTGCGCACAGAGGGGGAAAGCGTGGACTAGCGGGGACCGCACTGCTCAGGACAGGCAAAAGGCCAGTTTGGCCAGGCCCTGGGATGGGAACAGTAACGCGGTCTCACTGACATCTTGGAAGCCTTGATCCTAGTCTGAGCCATGGGAGCGAGATGTGGATAACCGGCCACCAAGTTCTAGATGTGGGCGGTTCCGGGGGGGGGAGGCTGCCCTGTGAGGCAGTGTGTGCCGATCTAGGCCTCGAGATGGAGGCCGTGTCCCTCTCCCCCTGCCCGTTTGATCTTCCTTCCCAGGGTCCTTTCCTACGAAGCTGGCTGCAAAGGAGAGCCATCTGTGGGCTCTGGCTGGGTCAGGGATGAAGTCACGATGGGGAGCTCACTCATCATGGACTCTCTGGGTAGAGCCCTTTCAGCCTGGGGCAAGCGTGGCCATTCACTCAGGAAGCAATGAGGGTGGAGCTCGGCTGGATTCCCATCTCTAGAACCCAGAGTCCTCCCACGTGCGGGGAGCTGCCCACCCTCAGACAGATGGGGCACCTTCTCACTTTTTCGACGAGGCCCCCGGCTCCCCTTGACCAAGGAATGCTTATTGGGGTCTGGTCCAGACAAGGAGGCAGACCGAGATGCAGCCAACGGTGGCGTCCATGTCACCCTGTCTTCCCCACTACAGAGAGCCCTCTCCAAGGGACCGCCCCACCCACCTGCGGGTTCCTCACACCTGCCCGGAAAGACAGCTCCGACAGTGACACTCAGCTGGAGGCCACCCCCAGCCCCTCACTGATCCATCCAGAGAACAGGAGTTGACCAATTTCAGAAACCCAAGAGCTGTGGACTCCAGGAGGGTCATGGGCAGGATGGCCAAGAGCAATGGCCCAGGGGCGGGGCATCGACTCCAATTTTCCATTTTGAGGGAGTCACCTCTCAATTTAACACGATGCTTATGCTCAGGACAGGAATGTCTCTGCCCTTCTCCTCTCTTGACGCCTTATTTACATGCCGCAAGTCCCCCTCAGAACCGGGTCCCCCTCGTGCCCTGCGTCCAAGCTGAACCTGATCCTGTCTGCTGTCTCCCTGGTGCCAGAGCCAGCCTCTCACTCATCAGCCTCCGAGTTTCCTCCCACCTCATCCTGCACATCGGATCCCCGTCAAGGTCCCGCAGATTCGTTCCCTGCAACGTCTCCAGAACCCCACCATCTCCTTTGGTCCTGTCGCTATCACTTCTGGGTTCGTATCTTCCCAGCTCCTTCCTGGATAGCCTCGCCCGGCCTCCCCTGGTCACAATTCCCCTCCACACCACAGCTGGAGGCGTCTTTCCAAAACCCCAGTCAGGCCATGCCTCCCTTGCTCTGACCCTTTCCTGGACCCCCACTGACTGTGGAGGTTGACAGGGAAGGCTCCTGCCCTTGGCCCACCAGGCTCTGCGGGACCCTGATTCCTACCCCAACGTCTGCCCTGCACCTGGGCCACAGCAGACCACAGGCGCTTTCCCAAACCACCCATGTATTTCATGCTCCCAGTCTGCTCTTCCTTCCACTTGTAATCCCTTTCCACCTTCATAATGCACATAAATCTTAGCCGTCCTTCAGAAATCAAGGTCTCTCCCAAACAGACATTTCTCCAGTGAAGACATACAGATGGCCAACAGGCACATGAAATGATGCTCAGTATTGCTAATATCACAGAAGTGCAAATCAAAACTAAACTAGTCAGAATGGCCATCATTAAAAAGTCCGTAAACCATCACTGCTGGGGAGGGTGTGGAGAAAAGGGAACACTGCTGGTAGGAATGTGGTCTGGTGCCGCCACTAAGGAAAACAGTATGGAGGTTCCTCAAAAAATTAAAACTAGACTTACCATATGACCCAGCAAGCCCACTCCTGGCTACATATCTAGAGAAAACTCTAACTCAAAAAGATACATGCACCCCAATGTCCACAGCAGCACTATTTACAGTAGCCAAGACATGGAAGCAACCTAAGTGTCCATCAGCAGATGACTGGATAAAGAAGATGTGGTATATATACAATGGAATACTACTCAGCCATAAAAATGAAATAATGCCACTTCCATCTAACATGGATGGACCTAGAGATTATCATACTAACTGAAGTAAGTCAGACAGAGAAAAATACCATATGATGTGTATAGGTGGAATCTGAAAAAATGAGACAAATGAACTTATTTTCAAAACAGAAACAGACTCAGACATAGTACACAAACTTATGGTTACCAACGGGGAAAGAGGGGAGGGATAAATTGGGAGTTTGGGATTAGCAGATACAAACTACTGTATATATATAAAACAGGTAAACAACAAGGGCCTATGGTATAGCACAGGGAATGATAGTCAATATCTTATAATAACTTACAATGAAAAAGAATATGAAAATTAATATGTATATGTGTATAACTGAATCACTACACTGTACACTAGAAACCAACACAATGTTGTAAATCAACTGTACGTCAGTAGAAAAAAATCAAGGTCTCAAATGCCGATCCCCTTGACCTGAACTTTGTGGGGAGCTGTGCAAACCCCACACAGTGGGTCTGTCTCTCCCATGTTCTCCCAAAGCACCTGGTCTACGGTAACCTTCATCCCAGCTCCTTGAGAACAGGGGCCTTTCTTACTGGATCTTCCATCCCCAGCACTTAACACACCTCCTGGCCCACAGTCGGCCTCAACACATGCTTGCTGGATGAAGGGTGGTGGATAAAGGAGCGAACAGAGTGTTCTCCATCAGTATTGTTTCTGAAGGACAGCTGAGGAGATACTGGATTCAGCTGGGGCCGGCGCAGACTTGCTCTTCACAGGACAATCCGAGTTTGAGAGACAGAGCAAGTCTCAACTTCCCCAGGAGGCCCTGCCATTTTGGCCCCGGAGTCCGAGGCAAGGCCTTGATCCCATTCCTTAGGACAAAAACGGTTTGCATGTCCCTTGCAAGAGGGAAGACCAGGGCAAACCAAGGTCAACTGCTCACAGCTGCAGCCGGTCCCGTGCAGCTGCGACTTGAGGCACCTCTGGTGCTTAGGACGGAATCTGAGTGTCTCCTTAACTTGCTGGAAAAAAACTTTTTCTAGTGATGATCAGAAAAACTCAACCACATGTCCATGGCCTGAAATGGGTTTGCATAAAATTTAATGTCTTAAACATCTCAGGAATTAAGAATGATAAGACATGCACAAGGCAAGGAACTGCACCAGGAAACTGTATCATGTATTAAGAAACAGCTACTTTAAACATTTTAAAAAGCCATTTTTTGATGCTGTGCTGTTTCCTTGGCTAATTTACTTTTTTGGTTTCTGCATTTTTACCCACCAGATCGCAGTAAGAAGAGGTTAGAATCTGGGTAACAAGTTCTTTTGGCTGCACTCTTGGACACAGAATCATTTTCACCTGTAATTATAGAAATCTGTGAAAATGTGTTCTATTTTCCAGGCTGCCAACTTGGAGAGAATTTCTGAGTTATTTTGGGGGAAAAAAAAAATCACAACATAGCTTCATCAATCTCTGTTTGCACCGAGGTTACATAAAATTTCCCCATCGAGGATTCAACAGCCACTTTGATATATCAGATCCGGGGTACTGAGTCAGTCAGGGAAGGAGAAATACTGATGAAATCCAATGAAAACCTTGCTTTTAGTTGTCTTGTGGAAGGCAAGTCATTTTCCCATCTAACATTCTACGCCACTTTAAGCAGATAACAAAACTTGTTAAACGATTATATCTCAGAGAATTGAATGCTTTTTTTTTTTTTTTCCAGTTCTCATGTTTCGGAGTAAAAGCCATCATTTTCAAGTTAATAGAGCATTATGTTTTCTCTGCAAACACATGCCCATAACTCATAAGCAAAGAGAGGGGTGAATTCACAAAAAGGAGACACGACGCTATTTTTCCTCCTGACATTTGGGATCTGCGATAGATTAAAAATGATGTTTTTATCTCTGGTGATTTATCAAACTCCAGACTTCGTAAAAGGTAAAGAGATGCACTGAAGAAAGACTACCTCATCGTGATGCTTCATTTTGACACTCTGGGTATCTCAAAAGCATGTATTTTGAAGATCTCCCCTCCAGAAACTCAATAGTTTCCAAGATTTACACATTTAATTCTTGTTTTTCAAACACACGTATGCGAGCACATGCCAGGAGACACCTTTAAAGAAACTGGTCACATTTGAAACACAGATTATTTATAGACAAAAAAAAAACTCAAAGAACTGAAAGAAAATCTGGTTGTCAACAGACAGTTGCTTTTTCTGTGTTTTCTCTGTAGCTCCTTTTGGGTTTTGTGTGGGTGGCTCATGTGAGCTCAAAGGTTGTTTGCTAAACGTTTTGTGAGATTAGAACATGTTGTCCTTTAAAACCTAAATGGAAGTTTATGTTTATTACAAATATGCTTAACTTTAGAATATGGGATCCTTTATATATATATAAATATAAATAAATAAATATATATATAAAATCATATGTAGAGTTGCTGTGGTATGACCAGATTTCCTATGCTTCTGTCTTTATTCACAATTTAGAAGGTCTTATTCTTAACCATATTCCTAACAGAAATCTCACAATATAGAGTTATGTGGCACAAATTGTTTCTTTCTTATCTCTTGTGTTATTTGCACCTGCCAACTTGCGCGCTGATTAACCTTATTTGGAAACGACAGGTACCAGGAGCTGCAAAGTCAGTGGGGACCGCAGGTCAGATCTTAGCAGTTCACCATATAAGGTACATTTTTTGATCACATAGTGGAGGACCAAAAACCACTTTTTTTTAAAGCAGGGAGGGCTTCTTCTTCTTGCCTCTTCAGCAATGCTCAGCTCCCAGGTTCAGGTCCGACAAGCACTGAAGGGCCTCCCCAAGGTGGGCAGATGGCAGCAATCTGCTGGGATCTGACTCCTGCTTCTGCTGTGTGGCCCTGGGCAACTTATGTAGCCTCTCTGTGCCTCAGCTTCCTGGGGTGGAAATTGGGTAGAGGGTGGTCCCTCCCACACTGCCTCGGTGTGGGGGTTAATGAGCGCTCAGGCCATCACATTTCCCACAGGGCCTGATACACTGAGCTCTCCTCATGTATCAGCTCTCCTCACGATTACAAGGCCCTGATGCTTCCACACCCAACCCTCACAGAAAGCCTGTGAGGGAGAAAACACAAGAAGCATCGTCCAGAGACCCAGCCAGGGAGAAACAGTCAGCTTTAGCACAGGAAAGGGCGTGCTAAATAAAAGACGAAGAAAATCTCCCCAAAGTTCAAGTTCGCTAGGGTGCCCACTCTCCAATGTTCACCTGTAGGAAGGCAAGTCCTTGGGCCTGGGTGGGAGGGCTCTTCTCAAGATTTGACGCTCAGAAGCCTTGGGGTCAGCCAGCCCCGGGGTGGGGTCCCAGATCCACCCTTATCTGTGGGACTCGAGGCAGCTGGTCAGCCCTGAGCCTCAGTTTCCTCAAGGGCTGAGCAAGGTTGTTGTGGAGACTGAAGAAGTGACAGGAGCCGCGGCTCAGAGGATGCGCCGAATCCACCAGGGAGGGAGGCGATCAGTCCCGTCGGCCAACATCCTGGAGCCCGGAAGGTAAGTGACGTTTTATTAGCGTCTGGGTCAAGTACAGCTGCTAAATTCTGTCCTTCACAGGCCTCTGCAAACAAATATCCTCCAGGAACCAGACTTGGCTCTCTCCTCTCATTCCCGCTTCCCGGTGCGATGGAATCTTCCAGGTCATCTATCATAAAACTCTCATAAACTGCCGCCTCCCTCAAAGAAGAGTGAATTAGTGGAGTCCTCTCGGGACCTCCCAGGTGACACGCTCCCGGGTTCTGGGGTGAGCAGGGTCCCCAGGGGCGCTGGCAAGGGCCGTGTGCCAGCACTTCTGGAGAAGACACCACTTGGGGTCTTCAGGTCTGGCCAACCCAGACCTCAAGCTCCCCTACGTGGCCTGGGGCTCCGGGGGAGACCCCCCGACACTGTGCTAATGGGAGCAGCCTGCGTGACGTCGCAGAAGGGCTCTTTCCTCCACCCCCGGGAGCCCGGGAGCCACGCTCCCCGGTCCCTGCTTTCCCAGAAGTGGGGACATTGGGAGTGTGGTCCAGCACTGGGCGCCTGCATCTTAGAACTTCCTCTCTTCCCGAGTCTATTTGCTGATGAGGCACAAAACGAAAATCCGACGTGGCAGAGTTGCATGCATCCCTCGGGGCTCCCATGCTGCAGCGCTCCAGGGTCAGTTTTTAAGAGCCATCATTTATGTAAGCATGAAGTTCCCGCTGCCTGGGACCTAAGACGGTCTCCTTTCCACCAGGCGCGTCCGCGCCTTCTCTCTCCCTCTCCGTTTCCCAACGTTGTGCCAGTTCTCACGTTCCTTCTTCCCAAATGTTCCCACCTCCTGGGCTCCCAGCAAGCGCCTCTCCGCTATCCCAGACTTGGGGCATTGGAGACTCAGAGAGTCCCACGGAGTACGCAGAACATCCCATCTGAGCAAGCCTCTCCCAGCCATCGTGTGCGCAAAAACGGAGCCACCAACTCCCAGGTGCACCTTCTGCTGGCAGGAATGATGGGTCTGAGATGTGTTCCCCCGCCATGTGACAGGTCAGAGATGACAAGGCCAGAGACGGTCCTTCTCTTCTCCAACATTGGGGCCTCCAACATGCTGGTCTGCTGGGATCTGGCAGCACATCGCACCCACTCTTGGATCTCCAGACTCCCCGTCCTCTGCTTCTGCCCGCATATGTAGTGAGCGCCAGACCAAGAGGAAGGGCGGCAGCAGGGGCAGCGGTCCCCGAGCTCCTTCCTCCCTCAGACCACCTACTCAGGGCTCACTAGACGGCCCTCAGCTCGTGCGCCCAGCAGAGGGTGTGGACGGGAGAGGCTGGCACACAGGCTGTCACAGCCAGCACAGGACCCGCGGTCCTCACACTCCTTCCCCGCCTGCCAGGCATCCGTCTCCAGCGGTAACAGCAGAACAGGGCAGAAACCACTATTCAAAGAACAAGACATGCTGACTTTCGACTTCTGATTCTACCTCAGAGGTCATGTCTGCCCTTCAAGCTGGGAGGAGCTGGGGTTTGGGGGAAACTTCTGGAATTGAATATAAGGGGTCGACAAGTTCCTAAACTCACACAGGACTTTTGGATGAAGTTGTGACATTTTATTTTTCTGAGCTCGCCTAAAGTCATGCACATTCAAGGAAGGGGTAAGTGTGTTCCCACAATTTCCTGGAAGATGAATGTCAAAGCTAAAACTGAATCAAGGTGAACGCAATTTATAGAAAGAATAGCCCCATTAACAATAGGGAGGAAAATGCTGATCTCATGACGAATACCGGAGAAAGCTCTCACAGATAAAAATACAGAAATAACGCTTTAATCCTGCATGTGATCACATTTTTATTAACCAAGGAAACCTTGTTTGGAAGCCAGTACATCCTTGAGGCGAGTCTGAAATTAATCCTCCGGTAGGCAGAAATCCACACTATTTATCTATTCTAACCATAATTACAGCCTACTCTTGATGCAAACATCCTAAATTATTAGTCACTTTAAGAACCAGAAAAGGGACTTCCTGCAGCATAAGGAGGACTTCCCAAGCTTTGAGAAGGAGAAAACCAGGAGATAATTCTGCACGGAGCTGGAGAATGCTGGAGGTAATTTATTTAATAAAAGTGCTTAGTTTCTCTTTTTTGTTGTTATTTAGGAACTGGTACACCTTTCGGGGTTCAGACGGCACCGTGCTTCAGAACTGCTATTTCTAGGGTGACATAAAAATGTATATCAAAGAAAAAGCGTAATTTATCATCCTAATGGTTACATACCACTTTAGAAACCACCAGAGACTGCTTAACATTTTTATTTTATTTCAGACGTGGTTTTCCTAAGTCTTCAGGTGACAAACGGATACTGATGCCAGAAGGCTTTTTTTTTTTTTTTCCCATTTGTTCCTAATAAAAATGGCTAGATGCGGAGTTCATTTTCATCTGGGGTGACGCTAAGGTCTGTGCCTTCACAGCCTGATCCTTCCCTCCCCTCTTTGCGATTCCATCAAAAGTCTCCAAAGGCAACATGTGGGCCCAGTCACCCAAGACAGATGGGCTCCGTCCACCTCTTCTCCCGGCCCCTCGAGACCTCTGCCAGGGGGGAGTGTGCTATTTGAACACAATGACAAGCCGACTAAATCTTCCCGGGTAGCGCGTGAGGTGCGTTCCTGCCGTTAGAATCCATCCTGTATCTGCACAAACCTCCTCATTGTGGATAGATTTCTCCAATTCAGAACCTTCCTCGGATTTCTAGATGCTGTCATGGAGTCCTATTATTTCTCTTGTGATTCTTATTTCCCTTCGGTTACTTTAGACAGCCAAACCCTCTTCGTCTGTCATCGAACCAGAGGCCAATTTCCTGAAAACAATCTCTTTTGCTTTGCATGGTTATTAACCAATAAAAGATTCAGAACTGACTTGGAATTCTTTCCTGCTGTGGCAACATCAAACCCGTGACATTTCTCCCCGGTGTTAAGACTTCAGATGTTGGAACCTACCCTGTTTAACCTTTCTCTGTTCCTTCCTCTCGTGGAAAATGGTCTAAATGTTCCACTTCAGTGAAGGCAACTAAGGTTTGTGTAGATGAGAAATTAACAACAATTTAAAAAGAAGTTTTATTGGACACTAACTATGGTCAAAGGCGAAGGTAAGGGGTTTCTAGTATCTTCTCAACAGCCCCATGGTGTAAATATCAAATTACCTACATTGTGTAAATGAAGGTGAGACCTGCAGTCCAAGCAGTTCATCCTCGTGTCCCAAGAAGGGCAAGGTCTGTGGTCCGTTCACAGGAGCCCAGAGGGAGGACCCCAGATGCTGGGGTCACAGCACCCTTGAGAACAGAGCCATGAAAATTTACACGAAGTGGAGGAGAAGCTCTGGGACATGCACGCCTTCCAATAAGGTGTCTTGAGTGCTATTTCACATCCCAGATGTGTTTCAACAAATCAGGAAGAAGAACCCACTGGCAGAAAAGAAGGGTGGTTTTTCCAGGGGTGAGTTAGGCACCAAAGGCACCCGGGCAGTCCGGGAAGCAGCCCCGTGGGCTCCAGGCGTCTGTGGCTGGAGAGCACAGAAGTCAGATCCCCCACCAAGAGCTGCCCAGACAGCCCACGCTCTGCACCTGTGTGACTGAATTCCAGGTGGAGCTGTCCCCACAGCGAGGACACGCATGACCATTCAGCAGCTGGCTTTGGATCTGTGATGAATGAACTGGCATTCTGGTTTCTGTATCTGTCACTTTTGAGTGCCATTAAGGAGAGTCAGTTCCCCAGAGCCTCATACACAGTGAGTGTGCAGACAAATTAAAATGTCTGCATCTGCAAATCAGGGAACCCCATCCTGTTCCTTCATGACTCATGGGAGAGGGAACATTCTGCTCTTTCCTTTACCTCCTCGGTCCCGCTCCTTCCTCCTCCTTCCCCTGCTGCCCCGGGGAGCAGAAGGTAGAAGTCGGAGTCTGGGACGTTGGTGAGGCCGTGGGACTCACAAGGCGTGGTCCCTGCGTGGGGGCTGGCCCTGGGTGTGGCGCTCCTGGCGACCACCTCCACCCCGTGATGGAAGAGCCCGCGCTCTTGGAGCGGTCACCTGAGCATTCTTGTTCTGTCCTCACTGTGGGCACGATCACCTCTGGTTGAGAACCACGGCTTTAAAAAGGCTGAACCAGTCCCTGGCTAACTGGGGGTTAGGGTTAAGTAGCTAGTTGTGCTCCTTGAAATCCTTCAGGCGGTTGTGACAGGGAAGAACAAATCTGACTCCATTAGATCTGTTTCTTTTACTGTAAACTTTGTACTCTATTGCTGGTTAATCGCTAAAGGGACGTTGTCTGTAAGTTTAAATTATACCTAATGGCCCATCTCTGGGGACCTTGCTAATGAGCGCTAAGCTAAATACCTTTGTTTGGCTCACAGGGAACATCCTGACCGGCCACCCAGGAATGACGGCAGGCAGGGAGAAATGAACACAGCCCCGCTGGAGGCTGACTGGACCCAGGAAATGTCTGACTTTCCTTCCTCCCCTTTAGTATCAAAGAAGCTTGGATTCTAATTCGGGCAAGATGGCTCTTTGGACAGTCGTCCACCGTTTTCTCGGTCTGCTGGTTTTCTGAATAATGTCGCTGTTCCTTGCCCAACAACTCACTTCTAGATTGTTGTGTGCTGAGCAGTCTGAGCTTGGACTTGGTCACACAGTGATCCCATTAAAACAGCCCTCAGTTTATGCATCCTCCACCCGCCCCAAACTGTTTGTTTATTTGGGAATAGCAGTCATGCTGGGGCCAATGTTTAGCCAGCTGCCTCCCGACAAGCGATGCCGGTGACTGCAACATCGTGTTAAGTGCACTGTCACTGGGGTTTAGCATTGGGTTTAGCGGGTGTCATTTGGTCAGTGTTCCTAGTAAGTGGGAGTTATCTGGGGACCCTAAATTCCACACGAGAGCTCAGGCCAGAGTGGGGACTGTCCATTCTCTGCCGAGTCAGATTCCCAGGTGACCACAGAGTCCCTCAGTCATGGATATTTGACAGGAGCCCACTGACCTCTGTGAACGTGCGCCAGAGACAGGCAGGTGATGTGGTGAAGACACGAGTTCCAGGCACTGAAGAAGTCCTCCTTCTTGGTTGTCACCTGTCAGGTTGACAGAAGAAAAATAACCACTGGTGATATTCTGAGAAAATTGAACTTACCATCAAGGCAGAGGGCAGGTGCACACGTTTCAGAAAAACACCAAGCAGGGGTGTGTTGCGTGCAAGGACTACCGCAGGCTGGCCTCTGTCACCCCCAGTGCTGTTAGTTAGATAAAGAAATGCCGTGAACATACTGTGAGTCCTATTTATATGTTTCTATCAATTCCCCACACATGTCAAACGTGGCCACCACCAGTCGCCAATTCTTGAGACGTTAACAAGCGTTGAAGAAACGATCTGAAGCAGAGGGCGCCTGCGCAGATAAAGCGAGCCGTGGTTAATCGGGTCACTCTGCCTGGAGAAAACACCACAACTGTATGCTTACATCTAACCCGCAACAAAACCGACCCATCTGTGTTCCCTCCTGCCTCCCACTGCAGTCAGGTACTTCCACAGGTCTTCAAATTACTTCTTATCTTCTTTCTTTCCCTTTTTTTCCCCCAAATTTGCTTAAAAGCTTTTGCTTGAAATTCCTTTCCCCACAGTTGGAAAGTCCAATATCAGGGTGCCGGCGTGGCCAGGTTCTAGGGAAACCCTCTTGCTGGCTTGCAGACGGCTGCCTTCTTCCTGTGCTTTCTTGTGGCCGAGGGAGAGTGATCTCGTTCTTTCTCTTCTAATCAGGCAACTGATCCCACCATGAAGTTTCTACCCGCATGACCTAATCTAACCCTAAAGGGATTAGGGTTGCCTCTCAAAGGCCCCATCTCGTCGGGAAGGAGGAATTCAACATATGAATTTGGTGAGGGGTGGACACAGACATTCAGTCCATAACAACATGCCTTCTGACTTACAGAAACAAACATACTCATTCTTAGAGGAATCTTGTAACAGAAAGACCGCGGACTTCAGGGCTTGAGAGATAAAAACTGAAACAACAACCCCGTTACTATCTTACCTTTGTGGTGTAGACAAATTATTTCACTTTTGAGCCTTTAAAACATTTTTTTAATTTAAATATAATTGACAAACATATTAATTCCAGGTATACAACCTAGTGATTTCATATTTGTATATAACGTGAAATGATCTTCACAATAAGTCCAGTTAACACCCACCCCCAAACGTAGTTATGAAAATTTCTTGTGATGAAAGCATGGGGACTATAGTTAATAAATTAACTGCATTGTATATTTGAAAGTTGCTAAGAGAGTAGATCTTAAAAGTTCTCATCAAATTGTTTCTTGAATGCTTGTTCCACAGAGTTGGCATGTGGTAGTGGCCGAGTTTGATATGTGCAAGGAATTAACATAAAGGAGGAAACGGATTCAGTACGTTTATGTCATTTATGTATCTAATGAGTAACTTTTGGAGGGTTATTTGCTATAAGATTGTCTTTCAGTCACTCTAATGAAGGAAGTTTTTTGTTTTTTGGGGGTTTTTTTTTGTTTTTTTGTTTTGTTTTGTTTTGCTTTGTTTCATGTTTTAATGGGAGGGAAGTGAAAAAATTTAGCAGGAAGAAAATACATGGAAAAGAAATGCCAAATCACGAAGCTGGCAGTTACAATCACTTAGGTGAAGCTGAAGGCAGATTCTTATCTGATCAGAGAAGAGTATTAAATTGGGCACTTCGGACTTTTCTTTGTTTGTTCTTGCTTTCTCTGTTTTGAAAATCTAAGGGTTTGATATTTACACTTTGAGCAATCCTCTGCTCAAAGATATCACACTCTAGTAGGAAGTCAGCCTATGTAGCTTCTTCTCATTTCTTTTCTTTTCTTTTCTTTACTCTTCTCTTCTCTTTTCTTTTCTATTTAAGAGTCTTCTGCTTGAAGGATGATCTGCGTCCCGCACCTGCACAGTACCTGGGGGGCCTGGAGGACTCCTTGGTGAAACCCCTCCTGTGAGAGTGCTTTGTGCTCCAGTGGAAAGGCTGGCGTTGCAGAAAACCTCTACCTATGTATAATTTAGCATGATTACCTGGGGCGGCAGGCACAGTTCGGAGGACCATGCCACGTGTGCCTCGGGGTCCCCACCTAACTGGGGCATCTCAAGATGGTGGAGGGAGAGGATGCTGTCTGTCTTGACCCCTACATGGGTGTCATGGGCACCATGGAGGTAGGAAATTCTCAGGGAACAGCCCACAGAACACCTTTGGCAAGGGAGAAGACCAGAGCTGGCTAAACACAGTCCTGGAACTCTCCCATCCCACAATGGAGGAAGACGCCAGGAAATCTGTGTCGGGCAGAGCCTGACGGACAGGCTCTCCTGAACCCGCGTCGACTGCACCACCACCCCCAACCTGCAACCACCACTGCATGGGAAGGAGAGAGGAAGGATCTGTCTGAACAGAACTGCGAACATCTAAAAAATTTTTTTAGAAGTCAATGTATAGACTAAGTTTTCATTGGCCCGATCAAGAGAAAACCAGAGTCAGAAAACTGGCCGGACAACATAGAACCCTGCTTGAAGGAGGGACATCGAACGGGAAAACCTTGCAGACGGCCCCTTGCAAAACTTACTGTTCCTGAACCCCTCCAACAGGATGAGGCAAAAGTAAAAAGCAAGTTCAAGTTAAGGGGAAAGGCCCCTTGAAGGCCTGCTAGCCGGCTCCTAAGTGTTTTTCCTTGTACGCCAGCATCACGGTGCGGCTGCAGGACTCACTCAAGAAGGCTCAGGGTAACCTCACCCTTGCTGGCAAGTGGCTCCCTGGCCCCCCCACTTCCCAGATAGAAAGGCTGCAGGATTCACCCCCCACTGAAGGACGGCACCCAGGGCTTAGAACGTGGTGATGGGAAGGCAGCTTTACGAGGGCAGATGCCCGGGAAAGTAACCGACTGAGAAGTCTCTGGCCCCCTGAGTTAGTTTATTGGCAGGAAATGATAGCCTGAAGCCGACTAGAGGCTGCACAGCGGTCCACATGCCTAGGCGGGGCACACGCCATCCCACTCTCCAGTGGTCGAAACGAACAGACCAGAAGATCAAACTCGGGTTCAGCCTCCAACTATAGACTCAGGGTTAACTGCAGAAGGTCACTGCCCACAACTGTAACCCTGCTGGTAACTGCCCATGCAACACACAGGGATTTTCAATGTACTAGTTGCACAAAGAACATTGTAAAACGACATAAATCAAATATCTAACCCTCCAATGTCACAATGTCTTAACACAAGGTTTCAAGAGAAAGCGTTTTTTAAAATGATACAGTTGTTCTTTACTTCAAGCAGTAAACCTGCTGCTAAAAACTTGTGTCTAAATTAGCCTCATGCAAACTAAATCCTTCTTAAAATGCACCAGACAACAGATACTGTCTTAAGCCCTTTCACTGCATTTGCTCGTTTAGGCTTCAGAAGCCCTGGAGGTATGTATTACTGATATCTTTTATTATCCTCATTTTGCAGGTGGGAAACTGTAACACAGAAAGGTTGAGGAACTTGCCCAGGGTTGCAGAGGTGGCTTCAGACTGGGCGCAGATTTCTGAGCCCATGTTCCTAACCACAGGGTACACTGCCTCCCAGTGGACTGATGCGGAGTTAGTTCTCTGGCAACACCTGTGCCTGCCAAATATACAGTTTATAAAGATGCACTGTTACACCTGGTCATGTTTAATGTGACCCACTCCCCACACTGAAAGCCTCTAAGCCTATTAAGTCATCACACAGCCAAGACAGAGCTGAACTCATAAAGAAACCCCTGCTGCTTCACCTTTGATGGATGCCCATACCAATTCCCCCTTCCTCTTTTCCAGAAAAACCCAAAATATCTTCGGGCAGCAATATAAGCCAGTTAAAAACACTTACCTCCCTACAGAGGATCTACAAAAAAACCCTCAGCTAAGGTCACATTTAATAGCAAAGAACTGAGTGTTTCCCTCCTAAGACCAGGAAAAAGACAAGAATGTCTATTATCTCCACTTCTATTCAACACTGTACTGCAGGTTCTAGCCAGGGCAATAAGGCAAGAAAAAGAAATTAAAGGTCTAGAGTTTAGAAACAAGTAGGTGAGACTGTCTTCATCCAAAAGGGCATGAATTTCTATGTAGAAAATCCTAAGGAATATACAACAAACCTATCAGAAATAATAAGCTAATTAAGCAGTCATGAGATACAAAACTTTGATATACGAAAGTCTACTGTATTTCTGTATTCTCAAAATGAACAAATAGGAGTTGAAATTAAAATGCCATTGCAGTAGCATCAAAAATATTAAATACTTATGGGTACACTTTACAAAATATGTGCAAGATCTATACATGAAAACAAAACAAAACAAAACAAAAAAACGCTGCAGAAGGAAATTTAAAAGGAGAACCTATTATAGTAGCCAAGACATAGAAACAACCCAAATGTCTATCAACAGATGACTGGATAAAGAAGTTGTGGTATACACACACACACACACACACACACACACACGCACACACACACAATGGAATACTACTCAGCCATAAAAAATGCCATTTTAAGCAACATGGATGGACCTGGAGATCATCATTCTAAGTGAGGTAAGCCAGAAAGAGGATGAAAAATGCCATATGATATCACTTACATGTGGAATCTAAAAAAAAGGGACACAAATGAACTTATTTACAAAACAGAAACTGACTCACAAAAATAGAGAACAAACTTATGGTTACCAGGGGGTAAAGGGAGTGGGAAGGGATGAATTGGGAATTCAAAAATTGCACCTCTTGGGGAGTGATGGAAATGTTAGTTATCTTGATTGCGGTAGTGGTTTCATTAGTGTACACCTCTATCAAAATTCATCAAATTGTACATTTGAAATATGTGTAGTTTACTGTACAGGAACCACACCACAATAAAGACGTTTAAAAAAAGGAGAATCTAAATAAAGGAGAGATAGTCTATGTTTGTGGGTCAGAAAATCCTGTATCGCTAAGATGTCACTTCTCACATTGGTCTATATATTCAACACAATGTTGATCAAAATCCCAGTGGATTTTTTTTTGGTAGAAGTGGACAAGCTTTGTATAAAACATACGGAAATACAGAGGACCTAGAACAGTCAAAATAATTTTGACGAAAAAAAAAGGTGGAGGATTCACACTAATTGGTTTCAAGACTTACTATGAAGGGACAATAAACACAACAGTATGGTATTGGGGTAAGAATGAAATGTAGATGGATGGAAAAAAGATGAAAGTCCAGAAATAGAGCCACATGTGTACGGTCAACTGATTTTCAGCAAAGGCACCAAGGAAACTGAATGGGGAAAAAACAGTCTTGTCAACAGATAAAACAGTTTTTTTTTTTCCTCCAACTCAAACAGTTTGCTAGCAAACAGTTTGTTTGCTAGAACAACTGAAAATCCACATGCAAAAACAAATAAATGAATCGTAGCCATTACTTCACACCATATACAATAGTTAACTCAAAGTAGTTCATAAACTTAAATGTAAGAGTTAAATCTACAAACTTTAGAAGGAACTACATGAGAAAATTTTAGTGAAGTTGGGTTAGGCAAAGATTTCATAATACAAGACACAAAAAAGTTGAATTTTCATCAAAATTAAAAACCTGCTCTTTCTGACACTGTTAAGAAAATGAAAAGGTGGGTAATGGATTAAGAGGAAGATATTTGCGAATCACAGGTATAATAATGGACTTCCACGTAAAATTTATAGAGACAGCTTTCAATTCAATAGTAAGAAAATAAAATCCAGTTAAACAAACAGGCAAAAAAAATTTAAAGAGACACTTCACCAAAGAATACAAATGAATGGCAAATGAACACATGAAAAAGATTTGAGAAATGCAAACCAAGGCCACAATGAAACACCAGCACACACCCACTAGAATGGCTAAAATGAGTAAGGCAGGTGATACAAGGAATGAGGTTGCGCAGCAACTAAAAGTCATTGCTGTTGGGAATGCAAATGGTACAGCCACTTTAGAAGACAGTTTGGCAGTTTCTTACAGAGTTAAACATATACCTACCATAGAACCCTGCCATTCCACTCCTAGACATTTACAAAAGATAAATGAAAACATATGTCCACGCAAAGACTTGCATGAGAACATTCAGAGAAGCTTTGCTCATACTAGCAAAACTGGAATCAATCCATATATCCACCAACTGGTTAATGGATAAACAAACTGAAGTGCATCCATACCAAGGGACAGTACCCTGCAATAAAAACGAACACAATGTTACTTGGATGGATTTCAAAAGCATTGTGTTGAGTGACAGAAGCCAGATGTAAGAGACTATCTACTATGCTATTCCATCTATATTAAATTATAAATAGGCAAATCTGTAGCAAGAGAAAAATGTTTTCCATCAGTCAGAGTCAGGGGAGGAGACTGGCCAAAAAGGGGCATGAAGGAATGTTTTGGGGCGATGGAAATGCTCTATTGTGGTGGCAATCCTAGGACCATATGCATTTGTCAAAACACATTGATAATACACTTGAAATTGTGAATTTTACTACATATAGAGAGAGAGAGACAGAGAGAGTAAAAAGTTGATTTTTAGAAAGTACCTCCCCAGACTCCTTTGCAACTAGGGTTAGACATGGGACCCCCACAGCCAGTAAAAAGTAGGCAGATATTTACTGGGTGGTGCTTCTGTAAAAACTGCTGTTTTTCTGATGAAAGACAGAGCTTGAGCTGGCAGGTGCCGTCTTCTTTTGTCCTTTCCCTGTCTTCCTGCTTGGAACTCAGCTATCTTGCAAGTAAGTGTAAGAAGAGTTAAAAGCCACACTAAGGAGCTGTATTAATTACCTAGGGGTGCTGTAACAAATTCCCATAATCTTGGTGACTTACAACCACAGAAATATAATCTCTGACAGTTCTGGAAGCTAGAAGTCCAAAATGTGGGTATCAGCAGGGCCAGCTCCCTAGGCGATGACCCTTCCTGGCCTCTTCCAGCTTCTGGTGGTTGCCAGCCATCTTTGCATTCCTTGGCTTCTCAATGAATCACCCAAATATCTAATATCTACCTCCATCTTCACAAAGCATTCTCCTCTGTGTCTGTCTCCAGGTCTCTCCTTTTCTTATCAGGACACCAGTCATATTGGAGTATACCCAACTTCAGTACGACCTCATCTTAACTGGGTTACATCTGCAAAGACCCTATTTCCAAATAAGGTCACATTCACAGGTACTGGGGGTTAGGACTGAACATATCTCTTGCGGGGGGGACACGATTCAACCCACAACAGGGGGGCAGAGGAGAAAGGCAGCCAGGGTGGGGGCCCTGCTTCAGCCGTGTGGAGACAGCTCCTTCTGCACCCTTCAGACTTCTGTCTTTGACAGCATTTAAGCCTTCCTCCTTGTGTACTCAGCCCCAAGTCCACATGCTACGTCCTTTGAATTTGTTTTCTGTGCTCACTCTTAAGTCTGCCCTCTTCCTTTTAATCTTCCTGTGGATGGAGGGTGGAGTCAGATGGAACAAAAGAGTCCAGTCCTGACCAATAACCGTACACGCCTTTATACGTTCGCTGAGCTAGGATGTCGGATGCTACGACACACCTTAGGTACCACAGGTTTTAAATCATGCCCATCCGACACGGAGAGCAATGCAACACGCAGTTATTGAAACATTTTATAGAGAAGTAAAGGAAGTCAGATGATCATTTTTCCCCTCACTTTCTGCTTCTCCCCTTGGGACAGCCCGCAGCAGCCCCTCCCCTAGACTTGAGACCCCCTGTCCTGTACAGTAAGCCCTGTACCTGCCCAGCAGATGACCACCTCATACAGCAATGGAAATGGTGCACACTGAATCGTCCAGGCCAGAGTCTTTTTTCTTTTTTCTTTTTCCTCCTCTTTTCCTTCTCTGTAGAGGTGCAGCCTGTGGCCCAGCTTCCCGGGACTCACCCCGCCTCCAGCTGACACTCACCTGGCTCTGCCTTCTAGTATTTTTTATGTATACCTTTTTTTAAATCTTTCTGTATTTCTCTCTCTAGATGAGTTCTTTCTCTCTTTCTTCCTAATCTTACTTCACCGCTTGTCGCTCTTCTATATTTTTCAGTTTTCTGGATTTTTCTGTCTTTCTGTACTTTTCCTACTTTTCTGGGTTTTGTTTTTGTAGTTTTTCAGGGTTTTTTCCTCTCCTATCATATGTCCCTGTCTGTATTTCTGTCTTTTTCTCCTGTTTCCTCTTTCAACTCTTGTCTCACATGTTTGCCCACCAAGTTATTTCTCTCTTTTCTCTTTGGATTTGTTTCTAGGTTAAACTTGGCTTCCTCTGCATGGCTTTGGGAAGAGGCCACCAGTAGCCTCTCGCCCTGAACTCTGCCCTCCCCTAAAGCCACCACCCTCTTCCTGCAGCCATGGGCAGGTGCTGGTCTGTCTTCCATTAGCTCCTCGAAGAAAGCAGGGTGGCGGGTCCACCAGCTGGCGGCTCACTGGTGGCTTCCTGAACAGGAAATGCTGGCTCCTTTACACCTTCACCCTAAGCTTTGAACCCGAGCTACAATTCCAGGAGAGCTGGGTAAATAAATCTCACTCAACATCCTGCTACACAAGCAAAAAAAGAAATATGGGAGAAAAGGACACAGGAGGGCACCCTTATGTCTACTGTTGCAGCTTGTTTCCTATGAGAAGAAGTAAATGTTCTCAAAATGCCCTGGAGAGGGCTGTGTTCTGGCTCTGGGGACCCGAGGTGAGGCAGCCAGCTGTGGGGTTCATGCCGGTCTCACAGCCTGGGTCAGAGTTTGAACCCGAGGCCCTTTGCTCCACCCCACCAGCCCCACCCCCAGACCCTTGCCAGCCCCAGCTCTGCACCAGAATCTCCCCTCCCTCAGAAGGTGGCAGGTGGCTGCAGGGCTGAGGGGGTGGACAAGCCCTTGTCTGGGGACATGAGCCGCTGGGGTTCAAGGCTGGGATTCCCAGAGAAGCACACCATAAGAATGATAGATGGTGTGATAGAATGAAGAGGCCCGCAATGGGGACCTCTCCACCCACGAGCCCTGTAACACTGGCCCTCGCAGGCAAGGTATTCAGTGAGTCCCAGAAAAGTCCAGTAACTGTCCCTAGATCAGGAACACAGATGTCTGGTCTGCCGGGCTCCTCGTCCCCAGCCGCCAACAAAGCTTGTCCAGCACAGCTGTGTTAGCGCAGACCTGGCCCCACACGGCCCTCGCTGTTCACACCAGGGCCTCCTGTGCAGACAGTCTGGGCCACAGCAGCAGAGACAGCACCCTCCCCGCTGGTGCTGGGAGCAGGTTCTCAGTAAACGTGCACTCAGAGGCACACGCGCGTGCACACGCACACACAGCCGCCTTCCACCCCAAACTGTCCAATCTCGGAACACAGTCCCACCCTGCTTCAGATCACGCATTTCTCTCCACCTGCCCTCTGCCTCCCCCACCGACTGCCTCCTCCCGGTTTCAAGAGGCCTCCCGACAGCTCCCCTTCCCCTGTGTGGTCCGGATGCCCTGCTCTGGTCTCCCACCATACAGGCACATCCAACCATCGGAGCCCTTGCCCCAACCAGGGCAGGACGTGACCAGCACCGTGACCAGGGCCAGTGAGCACATGAAGGACCCCGCCCTCTTCTCATAGCTGGGTGGTGGGAGTACAAACGGATTCGAGGGGAAGGGGTGGAATAACACTAGATTTAGAAATAGCAAGAGGGAATTTAGTAGAGGAGTATACGCAGCAAGGTGTGTGGGGCTCCCAGGCAGCAGTGACCGCGTCTGCAGGTTTCGGCAGGGGGGTGGGATCTGCCGGGATCTCTGCAGCCTCATCTCTCTCCTCGCACCGGCACTGTCCTCCCAGCTCTGGTCTGGGGCCTGGCGTTATGAACAGACGCCAAAGACAGAGCCCTTTCCTAGTGAACACCTGACTGTTTTTGTCATGCACACAAGAGTTCCAGACGTGGGGACAGGCAGGGGGGTCATACATGTTTGATCTGACCTATTTCTGAATCTTTTCGCCGCTAAGGCTAGACTGAAATTGTCAGAACGTGAAATCACCAGGGTCTTGGCAAACGGCCCCTATAATTGAATACATCACTTCCCAATTTCTCCTCCTCGTCCCCTTTCATGTCAGTGGAGTCTGCTCTTTATTACTCAGCCTTTCGGAATAGAAAACAATTGCTGGGTGACATAGCCTCTTTGGTCACTGAGTGTCCATTTCAACATACGATCCTAAAGTCGATTTCGATAATTTTCAACCGATACGTAAATAAACATTCGATGCCTTCCTCCTTTCTTAATAGGGTCCTCATTTTAAAAGTTCCTTCTGACTGTTTTGGTGGATGGGGGAATAGAAGTGGGGGGAGGTGGGAATCTGGGGGCTTTAGATAGATTTTACAGGCCCCAAGCATGCATCTGGAGTCTGGTCAGCTAAGAAAGATCTTGTTTCAATAACACGATCTTCACATTTAGCTGAAGACCATGTTATGGAACCTGACTGCCCTTAGTGGCTGCTTAAAGCTGACATAAGGCAGAATAGTGTACATTTAATACGGGAAAGAAATTAGGCCACAGGATCTTTGTTCCCTGAATCTCTGCAGCAGCTCAGCTGGTGCTTGCCCACGGGACAGCTGGGGGAGGCACTCCTGGGGCCGCGAGGGAACAGCAAGGGGTTCAGCGCACAGAAAACCCACCCCATGGGGGTTTGGGGATGAACAGAGATGGGGAAGGAGAGCACAGAGCCCACTACCTCTTGGACGCCTTAGGGCTCTGTGTTTTCGTGCCCAGAAATGGCGTCCTTTCTTCTCCAGCGCAAAACGGGAGTCCTGGGGCCATCTTTGACTCCATCTTCAGCTTCCTCCCCATTAAACTACCCCAAGTCTCTCACTGACCACCCCTCACCCTCACTGCTACCACCCCACAGCTCAGGCTGGATCCCAGTGCTTCTGGGATGATGGTTACTGTGACCTTAAAGGTCGCCCTCTCCGCACTGATGCCAGAATGATCTTCCCGACACCAGTGCGCTCAGGCCACGCCCCTCATCACCTGCAGGGAAGGTGGAGGTTGCAATCTGTATCTTTTTCTTGAATGTATCTTTACCTTTAAAGCATGTAGATGGGGTTTTGCTCATTTTTAACCCTCTATGACAATTTAATTGCCTTTTAACTGGAATGTTCAGTCTATTTACATTTAATGTAATCAGTGATAGTGTTGGGTAAAAGTCTTCCATCCTGTTTGGTATATCTGTCTCCTTAAGTCTTAACTTTGTTGCACCTGAATAACGTAATCTCACTAAAGAAGAAGGAAAAAAATGGAAGAAATTTTGGAAATACTACATTATTCACTTTTTTGTCAGGCTTCCTTCACTAAACATAATGTCGGTCAAATTCCCTTACATTGTTGCATGTAACAGTAGTTTATTCCTTTTTATTGCTGAGTTCCATTCCATTGCATGAAGACACCACAACTGGCTTATCCAATCTCACGTTGATGGACATTCAGGTTGTTTCCACTTTGGGGCTACTATTGAGTAAAGCTGCTATAAACATTCTTGTACAAGTCTTTCTGTGAGCAGGTTTTCACTTCTCTTGGCTAAATACCTAGGGAGGGAATTGCTGGTCCTAGGGCAGGTATATATTTAACCCTATAAGGAAGTGCCAAGCTGATTCCCAGAATGATTATTACTGTTTTACACTACCGACAGCAATTACGGAAGTTCTCCTTTTTCCATCCTGTCACCATGATTGAACGTCATCAATCATTCAGTGTAACACACTTCAGGCGGTGTGTTGTGGTATTTCATTGCGGTTTTAATTTCTATTTCCCTGATGACTAATAAGATTGAGCAAAGTTTCATGTACTCAATTACCATTCTTTTATCTTCTTTTGTGAAATGTCTTTCAAATCTTTGTGCAATTTTTCTTAGATTCTGTCTTTTTATTACTGAGTTAGAGGAGTTCTTTCTGTATCCCGGATAAAAGTCTTTTGTCAGATACACGTGTTGCAAATTTCTCCAAGGTCATGGCTTGCCTTTTTGCTTTCTTACTGGTGTCTTTTGTAGAATAATTTTTTTAATTGTGAAAAAAATCCAGTCAATCAGTATTTAATTTAATGGTGAGTGCTTTTTATCTTTTTTTCTAAGACATCTTAGTTTACCCCAACTCAACAGAGTTAGTCTCCTAAGTTTTTTTCGGAAAGTTTTATAGTTTCGCTTTCACTTTAAGTCTGTGATCAATCTCAAATTAATTTTGGTGTGTTATAAGAGGCATAGATCAAAGTTCATTCTTTTCCATTCAGACATTTAGTTGTTTGCTGGCTGCACAATTTGTTGGGGAAAAAAATTACCTTTTCATCATCTAATTTCCTTCATACCTTTGTAAAAAATCAAATGAACATCTATGTATGGGTCAATTTCTGGACTCTAAAGTGTTCCATTGATCGGTTTGTTTATCCTTATGCCGATCCACACTGTCTGGGTTATTGGAGCATTAGCATAAACTTTGAAATCAGGTAATACAAGGCCTCCACATTTCTTCAACTTTTTTCTAGTTGTTTTCGCTATTTTATGCTATTTGCATTCTCATACAAATTGTCAAATCAGCTTGTGAGTTTCTACAAAAATTCCTGCCGTGATTTTGATTGAGATGGTGTTGAACCTACAGACCAATTTAAGGAGAATGAACATCATGACAATACTGATTTTTCTTCTGTCCACAAATGTGGTATACATTTCCATTTATTTAAGTTTTCTTTAATTACTTTCTGCAATGTTTTATAGTTTTCTACAAACAGATTTTGCATTGTTTGAATTTTTATTATAAAATATATTCCTAAGGACATCATGTTTTTTAATGATGTAACTTTAATTTAACTTTACATTTTATTTTCCAATTGTTTATTGATAGCATATAAAAACAAAATTTATTTTGGATATTCAGTTTGCGTCCTATAACCCTGTATTGATTTATTAGTTCTGGTCGTGTTTGGAGATGTTTTTGGTAAATTCTTTCATATTTTCTATGTAAATAATTGTTTCATTTGCAAATTAAGACAGACTTACTTCTTCCTCTACAATCTTTATGTCACTTATTTCTTTTTTCTTGCCTTATTGCACAGCTAGGACCTCCAGTGTAATGTCAAACAGAAGTGGTAAAAGTGGACCTTCTTACCTTGTTCTCTCCCTTAAGGAGGAAAGTGTGCAATGTTTCTCCATTAGAGATGTTAACTATAGGTTTACTGTAGATGCTCTGTTTCAAAATTGAGGAAATTAATTTCTATTTCTAGTTTGATAAGACTTTTTAAAATCATGAACTGATATTGGATGTGGTCAAATTTTTTTTCTGCATTATATAATCATACAATTTTCTTCTCCCTTATTTTGTCAATGTTGTAAATTTCACTGACTGATATTTGAATGTTAAATCAACTTTGCGTTCCTGGAATAAATACCATTTGGTGATGTGTTTTCCTTTTTTATATATTGCTGGGTACAATCTTTAATATTTTATTGTACATATCTATCTATATAATGAAAAATGTTGGTTTGTAAATTTTTCTTTGTAATGTACATTACATTCTTATATAATGTACTTATTACAAGGTTCTCAGTACCAGTATTAGACGGGTTTTTGAAAGAGTTTTGTGTAAGGCTGGTATTATTTTGTCTTATCTATTTCAGATTATTGTCTTCGTGATGAAGTAGCCTTTTAATCTTCATGCAATGATCCTTTTTATCCTTCGTAATACTGCTTACCTTAAAGTTTGCTTTTTCTGACATTAATTCAGGCTCTCATGTTCTAGTTGCAAGCTGTATCTTTTTCTTGAATGGATCTTTACCTTTAAAGCATAAAGATGGGATTTTGCTCATTTTTAACCCTCTATGACAATTTAATTGCCTTTTAACTAGAATATTCAGTTCATTTACATTTAATGTAATCAGTGATAGTGTTGGGTAAATATACCTGTTATGGTATATCTGTCTTCTTAAGTTTTAACTCTGTTGCAATTGAATAACATAATCTCACTGAAGAAGAAGAAAAAGATGGAAGAAATTTTGGAAATACTATTTTGATTAGATACTGTAAGCTGAATTCACAAAGGATAATGCTGTATTCTAGTTATAAATGTGTTTCTCACAAAGATATGGTTTAGCAACCACTACTGAAACTACTTAATGTGTATAATAGGGAAGATCAAATAAGTAAACACAATGAAAGCCTGATTTCTCACTTTCTCAGAAAAAGAAGTTACAACTAGGAAAGAAGGAAGGCTTGCGGTTTGGGACTGGAACCAGAACAACCAGCATAAACTCACAGTTTCTAATATGCATACATACAATTCTGTATGAGAACGTGTGAGTTAGTAAACCTACATCTATTTTCCAGCTCAGAACAAGCCTACAAGTAGTGACACTCCAGTAGCAGTTAGCACATCCAGGAACCAGATATTGGTCTTTAAATACCATTCTCCAATAAGGGAACCAGGGACTCTTGGAGAAATGGTTGATTATAGGTCAGGCAGGGAAAACACAAGATGAGCTTGGAATATTCTGTGGTACCAAAAAATAAGGAAGTGCTAAAAAAAAAAAAAATGGAGACATAGTAAAGAGACACAGGGGATAGCTAAACTGAAGGAGATTTCAATGGCCAAAGCTGGAACAATTTGAACAAGAAAATAAATAACAATGGAATTGGATTATAGCCCCAAAATAGAATAAATATCTCAATGCACACTGATATAAATAATTGAATAAATAAGCAATTGGAAGAGAAGGGACAGTTCTTGCTTCTAATAATCGAATGTAGCAGGACTGAGGGAAATAGAAAATCCCCATTAGGTGAACACCACAGTATTGACTGTTTCCAGAAAGGTCCATAAGTTGATTACTAAAAATAGTGGGTGAAAGTTTGAGGAAAAATAGTACATTTGCATAATCAAACATCAGCCTCATCTTTGCTCTTGGTAATTGTGTTCCCTGGAAGAAACCACTGACTTTCTTGATCCTTCGTTGACTTCCTGTAAATGAGTGGGTTTGACTAGAACTCCCCAAGGGACCCTTCCAGCTCTCACACTCCAAAGGCAATGACTGCACCGCCCACGTGCTTATCAGGGACACAACTTCCTTTTCTTTTCCCTGCTCTTCACTTCCCTTTATTTCTCTCCTTTTCATTCCCTACTCATGATAGGTTTCCCTAGGAAGAGAATTTCGGCGGTCTTTTGGAGAGGAAGATGGAGAAAGTTAGGAGTAAGGGGAAAAGAGAAAATGCAGCTCCTGGTAGTAACTCTGTTTAATGGAACTGGAGGAAGAGAGAGGAAAATATCACAGAACAGAAACATTTCCTGCTCCCAGCAACAAAGAGGGAAGCGCCAAGCGAAGACTTAGGAGCACTGTACCCAGGAGGCAGGCACGGGCAGCCCTGGATCTTCCTGCCTGTCCACTCTGGGGTCTCTCCAGACCACCATCTAACCCCTTCAGCAGCACCGTGTACAGCTTACCATGATGGGGAAGTCATCACTCTTCCCCACTCTCGGGCGTTGCAGGAGTTTAAGCCTTATCTCTCACTGAGAAATGGAAAGATGCTCCCCATCAGAGGAATTCAAGCACCAGTCAGCAGAGGAGCCGCACTTTTGTGCAAGGTGGCCATTGCATGGGCAGCGCTCAGTGCTCTGAAGACACAAAGTCCCCTCCATCAGGTTGCCCTGGCCTCGTGGTCACCTTCCCAGCCCAACTCGACCACGGGAGTTAGAAGATGCAAGATCACTGCAAACCATGAACTCAGGAAATTTGGTTTCGAATCTCGTTTCCTGTCTTTGATGATCTGTCTCTGGACCACAGCTCTTGGCATTTCTGTACCATGAGAGTTTTAGTAAAACATCTGCTATTCAGGCTGCTGTACTGGCTTTAAAAAAATGTAACAAACACAACTCAGCTGCTGGCACTCTGTTCCCTGTCTCCACCCTGAAGCTCTCAGAGAAATACAAGCAAAGCAGATCAGATTTTCTCTCTGGCTTCATCGGCAGTGGCACTTTCCAGCTCCTCTCTGGCTCTACCAGCTACCACTGGACCAACGCTCTCGAAGGCCTGTGACCGATTCCGGCAGCCTGACCTCCTGCATAAGCCATGCACGTGCCATCCAATCACCAACACAGACAGCTCGCATTTTCTACACACAAGAACTCAGAGATAAGATCCAAATGCCAAACAGGTGACCTGGGCAAAGAAACAGTTCGTCTAAAATTACAACCAAATAGCTGGCATCATCTGTTAGAAAGATAGCCTTTACAGAAGTACTATGGTTTCCTTATACTTTAAAGATCGAAAGAGCTTTAAAGTCTCACACACACACACACACACACACACACACACACACACACACACACACACAGAGTCAAGCTGCACTGACCACCACAATAAAAATTGTAAGTGACAGTCACTTCTCTAAAAGGAAAGCTCTAGAAAGTTACATCTCTGAAAACCTTATTTTCAGCCTCCACCAACTCTTCTCCAACCAAATCTCAAATTCTGAATGAGAAAAAAAAATAACTCAGGGTAGTTGCTCCCACGTTCATTTACTGCCCCTGGATTTTGAGGATGCTTCATGACATTCATTTACTAACCACTTCTCTTTTCCTTTTTGACTCAGCCTTGTGGTGCAGAGGAGGACAACGTGAATCTGACTTTCAAAATCGTTCTTTCCCAGGTGATTCCGACACCCCCTGAAGTGGAGGAACCACCAGTGCAGTGGGAACTAATGTAACAAGTGATGAGAGACAGACATGAAAAAACCCCTGGTTAACCAGGACGGCTTTCCTCCTATCTATATTCTCACCTCTCCGCCTGCCCAGTTTCTGTTATGCACACTTGAAAGTAAACAGTCATCTGTTAAATATATTGGTTACTCAGGGTATACACTTTTGTTCGTAAATTTTCTCTACAAAATGACAGACGTCCTTAATAAAATATTCTCCAAGTGAATATTTTCTTGCCTTTTTTTTTCTCCCACTCGTGAGGAAATGATGTAGTGACCTTGATGAACGATGTTTGCAATGTGATTTTAGAAAACTGGAAGAAGTGGGGCTTCCAAGGGAAACTGTGAAGCTGGGATCCCTCCATGGCTACCAGCACGCAGAAGGACGTTTCCTGGTCCCATCTTAAGTCAAATTCTGGCTACACCAAGGAGGGAAAGGCATCACCAGATGATAGGTCTTCCTTCCTTCCTAGTGGTCTTGACCCTCTACCTCTGACAGTGAACTCTCAGCCCTCAGCCCTCCCTCCAGGGCGAGAGGCAGATGGGCTCTCCAATGTCTGTTGGCCAAGTGTCTCCAAAGTAAAATGTGCGTTTGGGGAAAATTAAAGAGCATCACTGAAAAACTGAACGGAAAGGCAGATTTCAGAAGCCCATTCATGTTTTTGCCTCTTTAAAAGATTCTGAACCAAATCACAGGGTTATTTTTCACCAGATCTTGGCATTCTACATGAAATCACCCACTTTTGGACACTGTCCAAAGATAATGGTCCAGACTGTACTTGGGTCAGATATTCAAACTGCTGACCAGGTCATTTTATAAGATACACCAAATTAATGTCGGTAGACATGAGCCGACGTACCGCTAGCTGAACAAAAAGCTGACCCCCAAATGCAAGCTACAGACGTCAAAATTCTTTTCCCTAAACTTGTAGATTTTGTCATAATTTAGCACTTTTTTTCATTTTGACCTGGGCTAAAACTAGTGGACTTCTCTCAAGGCAGGAGCATATCTTAAAAATCTTTCCAGCCTTCTCATGCTTGGCCCTAGAAAACTATATCGGTCAATGAATATTGACTTGAATTGACTATTAAAATGGTTACACTAATGGTAATAACTCAGATCATTAACAGGAGTGCAAGGTTTATCATTTCTAAAAATGCTTTTTTAAAAAACATATTCGATCTTATTTGACCCTTGCAACAAATCTGTACCGTACCAAGTCTTACCACCCCAAATTTATAGAAGTAGAATCAGAGGCTTGGAAGTGGTAAAATGTAACTGTAGGATTCTAAAACTCTTGTATTTCTTTGCCACACCACGTGCCTAACGTGTGTGTGTTTGTTTTTATGACCAGAAAACACATTTTTATGGATGTAAAAGTTTTCTTTTCTCGAAATAAGTAAATCAGCACTTGTGGACAATTTGTTCTCTGGAAGAGAACAATTTTAAGCAGAAAATAGTTCTGAATACTTAATTAGCACCAGAGAGAATCTAATTTCATATTAAATACTCCCAGATAAAAAGTGAGAAAACAGGAAAGATAAAGTATTAGAGAAATGAGTGTGGATAAACATGGACTTTGGGGAAGTATGATTTGGTTCAAAGTTTGTGAAGAACACTTTGGATGTAAAGTCAAAAAATTGCACTGTTAAGAATGTTCATTATGGCACTGTCTATAATAACCAAAACACTAGAAGCATCAGAATATTGAAAGAATCATGTTCTTGTTGACATAGAGAAAATGTCACCTTGTATTATTAGATGGAAACAGTAGTTTTAAAAAAATTTTTTAAAGACTATAATCTCCCTTCGTAATTTTGTTTCAAAAAATGTGTGTATCAATGCCAAAACTCAAACAGTTTTTGCTTTTCAATACTATATTACTCATCCATTGCCGTGCAACAAATTATCTCCAAATTGAGCATCTTGAAACAAAAAATATTATTATCTGACATGGTTTCTGAGGGATCGGAATCTGGATGTGCCTTGATTGGGTGCTTATGACTCAGTCTCTGCCATGAGGTTGCAGTCATTCTGTTGACCGCTCCGGGCCTTGGTGTCTTTGAAGATTCGAATAGGGTGAGAGGAAACACTTCCGTGTTCATTCACATAGATTTCGAAGAAGTTTCAGTTCTTTGTCACATGGACTGCTCATGACATGGCTTCTCCCAGAGTGAGGGATTCAAGAGAGAGAGAGGTAGAAACTAAGGTAGAATGCAGCGTCTTTTAGGATGCAAAGAAGAGACATGCCACCACTTCCATTGGTTATACAGATCAACCCGAGTGCAGTGTGGGGACTGTATATGGATGTGACTTTCAGGACGCCAGGATTCTTGAAGGCCACCTGGGACCCTGTCCATCACAGCTCATCCTCACCCTTTCCCAAGGCCCACAAAACTCTCTTCCACCCCATGACAGCATTGGTCCAAATTCCAGAAGCTCACCATCTAAGTCCAGTCTAGATGGCAGATAAGTTTCCTCAGATGCCATCCCTCAAGTACAATTTCTCCTGATTTGAAGACTTTTAACTAAAAAGACGAGTTATCCGTCCCTTACATGGCGAACATACATTACTGGGACAGGAATGGATAACCGCTACACTCTTGATCAGAAAAGAAAAACATGGTTGGAAGACAGGGGTCAGTGATCCACGGAAATTCTGAAACCCAGCTGAGAAATTATCAGAAGTTCCTTGAATAAGATTCAGTCCTACCCATGCCCAGGAGTTTTTATTCTCCATGGCTTTTCATGCCACCTGTGGGCTCTTGGTCCTTCCCTCTTAGGAATCCTGCCCTTATCCTGAAACGTACACGTGTTTGTGATTGGGTCGTTTCCTCAGCCGGCTTCCGGCCTGAAGAAGGCTGGTGGCTCAAAGGCTCTATTCATTTTGTCCTGTCTCTTTGCCTTTCAGCAAAAGCTGAAAAATGTTTGGCTGATATAATTCTTTTAAAAACTTTATATGCCTCCTAAGAATCTTTTGGGGGTTCAGTCCATTCAATAAAAGCCACATCCACAAATGTCTTTGATGCCTCTTGGGTGTTGAGAAGGCTAGGGGACAATGCCCTTAAGCATCCTAGAAGCCCTACACTTTGACTGAGAGGCTCTGTGAAGCATACCCTCCACCCCTGCAGAGAGCCTTTCCCTGACGGAACACTCACCCTTGATCTTTCTTTCCTCTTACTCACATTTTGGGCTTTATTTTCAGACCATGCATTTCTGACAGTTCTCTGGATTATATTTTTGCTCTGGAGCCATTTTTTTTAATGACTCTTATAGGTTGAATTGTATCTTCCAAGAAGAAGTACTGAAGCACTAACCCCCAGTACCTGTGAACGTGACCTTGTTTGGCAATAGGGTCCTTGCAGATGTCATCAAGAGGAGACCATACTGGAGCAAGGTGGGCCTTAATCCAGAAAGACTGGTGTCCTTATAAGAAAAGGAGAAGGAAGAGACACACAGACTGAACACAGACTGGAGAAGGCCATGAGACGGCAGAAGCAGAGGCTGGAGGGATGTAGCAACCAGCCAAGGAACATCAAGTTACCAGGAGTTCCCAGAAGCTGGGAAGAGGAAAGGAAGGGTCCTAACATGAGAGTCTATGCTTTTATTAGGAGAACTGAAACCTCTTTCATTTCATATTACAACCCATTTCACATCTAGCCCTCCTCCATCTCCGAGAGGTGTAAGTTGGAGGGGTTTATGGTCCCCGAGGGTGGAAATGGATCAGAAGATGCCTCTCCGTGGCTTACTGTGGGTTGAATTTAGGGATCATGTTGTAATGGTAACGTTGTTTTCAAGGAATTACCAGATCAGCGCAGTTCAAGTCAAATTATCGATCTTCAGGGGCCAGGTGACCAGGGAGAGGGGATGTGTACTTAGACAAACTAGACAAGGTACAAAGCAGAAATCACAATGAACAGGAAGTGATCTGGAGAAATTCTCAAAGCAAGGAGCATCTGGCAGTGGGAAATCTTGAAACAGCCCTCCAACCTTGCTGTAGCACATCCGAAGGAACAGCACTGGAGGGTCTTCGAGGCCTCTAAGAACATGCCTTCTCATGCGTCTTCTTTGCTCTGTCTCTGCACAAGCTTCTGGTCACTTATTTATCTTTGCTGTGTCTTGTGTAGTGATTTGCACAACAAGCATCCTGTGTTTTAGTGCTCATGTCGACGTTTAATTGAAGGAAACAAACATTTTAATCTATGTTTCTCTAATGATCAAAGTCAAACAAAACAATTCCTTTTGCCTACCCTGCAATTAAAGTAAGAAACTGAGCATGTGTTTACTTTACTTTAGATTTTTATCTTACATTAAAATATATTATTGACCCAATCTATTATAGAACCAATGACTCAAGGGTTTTTTTTTTTTTTATAATTCATGCTTTTTTCCCTGAAACATTTTTAGCTTCTGTATTTAACTTTGTAACTAATTTTTAAAAACACGTAATTATTGGTTGGCTGATTCGCAGGGACCACCAATCCTTTTATATCTTGACTTTCTTATTTTCAAGTTATTAATTTTGATCCTTTTTAATGTCCTAGAGAGTAGGTCTTTGAATGATTTTTAAGAGAGGCCATGGGAGGGAAATGGCTTCTGTTTTTTAGACATCCGAAAACATCTTTCCACTGCTGTACTCACGACTTCAATTAGGTTTGGGATGGTATGCTCAGCTCACGACGTTTCCTCTTTAAAGGACCAGATCTCACTCCACATGAAGCTGACAAATTAAGATCGAAGTCAGCCTTGGTTTTTTTTCCCCCATTTGTTGGTAAACCATTATTTTCTGTCTGGTTGCTTATATATGCTCTCCCCTTTAGATTTGCAAGCTATCTTCAAGTATAGATTTTTTTTTTCCCATTAAAACCTTGTTTTTTGGTTTTTTTTTTTACACTAAGGAAAATACTTTTACATTGTGATTATTATTTCCACTCCTTTTGTTTCAGTATTTTCAGGAATACTTCTTATCCATAGGCTGGATTTCTACCATCTTCATTCTGTCTGTTACATCTCTTGCCGCTTCATCCTTACCCTTTACTTCCATAGTCTTGGGGAGCTAGTTCACAGATTCCGTTTCGCCCGTTGTTAATTCTGCTCACTAGTGCACTAGAACATCTTTGTCTTTGATTGCATCCTGCTCTTATTTTGGCTGGCTCCATGTTTGATAAGGGCAGGGAATGTGGAGTGACTTAAACCCACCAGCATATGTCCTCGGTGTCTGGCAGGGCTACACCCAGTGGGTGGACTGATTTGCACAAACCTGGCCCAGCTTCCAGCAGGTCCTCATCAGTGTGGCTCTGACCATTCCTACCCCCAGGGCTCCTCTGCCCCAGAGTATTTCTGGAGAGAATACCCATCTCCACGTGCCATTCATCCTCCTCCTGTTCTGTGTTGTACTGGGAGATGTGATCTTGAAATCAATATAACAAGAGATGAACTGAAGCAGGAGAGTTTCCTGGGACCCAGTTCTGGCCCTCTTGGAACCTAATTCCTTTGCAGGCAGGGAACAGAGGTCTGGTTTCAGGATTATGGTAGCCCTGAGCCCCTGATCTAGGCAGAAAGCGGGAGAAGTAAAGCCGTCTCTTGATGTCTTGTTGTCTATTCCATGTTGGGATTAGGAGATGAAACAGATGTTGCTGGGATGGGGGTGTTTCCTCAAGTCAACTGTTTTAGCACTGCACTTGGTGGAAATTCTCTTTATCAATGCTGACACCGGGTATTATGATCTTGCAGAGCATCATGGGCATTTTAATAGGAAACAGAGTTCATCTCAGGCTAGTCCAATGGTTAATTTTTACATATACCTGATGCACCCCTACCCCCGATCCCCGCTCGAGAAAACACTGTATTCATTAATATAGACAATGACGCTTCAGTTCAAATAAGGGCTAAAAATTACCCCACTCATCAACTCCCATGGCAGCCAGATGATGCTTGCGGGTGACATTCTAAAAGATGACGCACAAGGGTTAATCACAAGCATGAGGGCCAGCAAAGCAAGCAAGGCTGTCATATGCAAAATGGCTCGTAGGAATTTGAGCCATTTCCAGAAGCTCGTAATCATGCTGACTCATCCTCTACTACATTTCGCAGATAGTTCACCAGCAAGAATGTGCCTTAAACACATGTCAAAGGGGAAAATACAACACACTGCATCCTTACCTTGTAATAAATTCTGGCCACCAAACCCCGCTGGAGAACCCTTTCGCGAAAATTCACTGCTTTCAACAGGAAGGCGAGATTGCTGACTGTGTCCACGTTAAATGCCAGGAAACTGAAGGAAAAACACAGTGATCATCATTATTAGTTTGTCCTTAGCAAAGAATTTCATCTGAAAGAAACAGACAGGGATTGTTTTTTCAAAAAGAATTTCCTCCCAACAGATAAGTAGTGTAAGAACGCACAATCATGCCCTTGCTCCTCCCACTCGCTGCATTCGTGCTTTTTCAGGATTTTTCAGATGCATGCTTGGATCTAGTTACTCTGTGTGGTTGTCCTTATGATGTAAAGATAATTTGACTTATTGCCTCTTCTACTTATTATTTTTTACCTTTAAAAAACAATTTTATTTACCTTAAATTTTTTTATTGAAGATAGTTGATATATAATCTTATGTAAGTGACAGGTGTACAATATAGTGATTCAGTTTTTAAAGGTTATACTCCGTTTATAGTTATTATAAAATATTGGCTAGATTCCCTGTGTTGTACAATATATCCTTGTTATCTTATTTTATATATAATAGTTTGTACCACTTAACTATTGTATTATAAGTAATGTTCAGTATTTTACAGTCTTTCTTCATTAGTAGCCACATAATCTGCATCAAGTAGGTTTACAATAATTTACTCAACATTGTTGGGCATTTGTTATAATAATGATCACAGATGAATATCAGTAATTAAATATATTTGTCACAAAATATTTGGCAATGAATAATATTTCCCAAATATATTATAAATTTATGGATAATGAATTGCTGTGAATTACTCAATAATCTCAATAATTCTATGATGCAGACACTATAATTATCCAATGGACAGTTTGAGAATCCGAGGCTCAGTGAGATTCAGTAACTTGCTCGATGGCACACAGGCAGAACAGGTCCCAGCTCAGTTTTACCTTCGGGGACACTGGTATTTAAAAGAAGAGGAGCCCCAGAGGGCTGTGAGAGGGGTGGGGGCAAGCCCAGGGCAGAGCGTGCCACAGAGATGTGACTTTCTTCAGCAGGTAGTAATTTCCATCTTCCCATTGGCAAATGAGGAAACTGAGGCACAGAGGAGTTAAGAGACTTAGACACAGACACAAGACACTCAAGTCTTCGTCAAAAACCTGGGGGCTTTTCACCATGCGACTCTGTCTTTTGCGCTGATTTTGTCCTCCCCACCTCCCCAAAAAGCTTCTGTCTTTAGAACTTAGATAGACAGTTAAGGAGTTAGTTCACATTTGGGGTTTTGCATAGCTCAGCTACTCCCTGCCCTCTCTTTTCCCCACATCCTTGAGAAGTAAGTCATTAAAAGACCCAAATAAGTTCATTTGTCTTTTTTTTTTTAAGATTCCACATATAAATGATATCATATGGTATTTTTCTTTCTCTTTTTGGCTTATTTCATTTAGAATGACAATCTCCAAGTCCATCCATTGCTGCTGCAAATGGCATTATTTTATGCTTTTTCATGGCTGAGTAGTATTCCATTGTATAAATACACCACCACTTCTTTATCCAGTCATCTGCTGATGGACATTTAGGTTGCTTTCATATCTTGGTAAATAGTGATGCTATGAATACTGGGGTACATGTATCTTTTTGAATTAAGGTTCCCTCTGGATATATGCCCAGGAATGGGATTTCTGGATCATATGGTAAGTCTACTTTTAGACTTTTGAGGCATCTCCATACTGTTTTCCAAAATGGCTGCACGAAACTACATTCCTACAAGCAGTGTAGAAGGGTTTCCTTTTCTCCACACCCTCTCCAGCATTTATTTTTTGTGGACTTCTGAATGATGGCCATTCTGAATTTGCAAAACAGAAACAGACTTTCAGACATAGAGAACAAACTTATGGTTACCACGGGGGCAGGGGTGTGAGAGGGGATAAATTGGGAGTTACAGATTTATAGATACGGACGTATATAGAATAGGTAAACAACAAGTTCATGCTGTCTAGTGCAGGGAACTATATTCGATATCTTGCAGTAATTAATGATGAAAAAGAATATGAAAATGAATATATGTATGTTTGTGTATGACTGAAGCATTGAGCTGTACACCAGAAACTGACATAACATTGCAAACTGACTGTACTTCAATAAATGTATATATATTTTAAAAATTTAAAATAAAATAAAATGCACCAAAAAGAAAAGATGAACGGAAAGGTGGGCTGAGGGGTTGATAGGGAGATATATACGTGATATGTACTAAGCACAGTAACATGTTCATAGTTGAATCTCATTGGTGGGTATGTGAATGTTCCCTAAAATTATTTCAATTTTCCTGAGTATTTGAGAATGGCCATAGTATATAAGGCAAAACATTCAAGTCCAATGCCGAATCATGACTTTCCTCAGCCCCCACAGCCCCCTAGGGATCCACGGGCTGATAAGGGGGTGAGGGCTCTGGTGGCAGCCCCTTGTGGGAGGGAGAGAGGCGACCCTCCCTGGGACAAGAAAGGGCACAACAGAGCTGTTTGCAGATTCAGGTCCAGCCCCTCCCAGAGCCAAGTCCTGCCCTCCTCCTCAAGTCTCCTGGAGCCTCTGAGCATCCACACAAATGGCTGCCTACTTGGAGGGAGTTCAGCGAGTTCTCACCCCATCTTTCCTCGCGTCCCCACTTGCTTCTGGGTACTTCTCTCGTGAGTTGTCAGTATGACTGCCATCCGACTGTACGCTCCAGGAAGGCTGAGAGCCCAGTCACTGCCACATCATCAACACTTGAGAGCTAAGTGCCCCGTACACTGTGTGTATGGAAAGGTGTTGGAGGACAAAGGCTTTTCTTAATATACATAAAAATAAGAGTGAGGTTTTGGGACTTGAGGAGATAAACACAGCCAAACTGAATCAGTAAAACCTGGATGTGTGGGAGAGAGAAGTGTACTGTTTTGGAGGTTAATAACCGAGACAAAAAAATAAATGGACTGGAACTTTCCAAATATTTACAATTGGAATACTGCCTTTGGCACATCTCAAGTCTATCTTGGAAGATTTGCTAGGAATATAGATTTGCATATGGCTGAGCGTCTGTTTTGCTTTCGAAATGATGGAAACAAGCCCTGCTCTGTTATCTGGCAAAAAAATGGAGGGGCAGATGATTTGTAGTTAGCTGGGGACCACGTTTCCTGAATGGATGGAACTGATTCAGATGGGAATTGTACTGTTCTTTCAACTCCTTCTATGTTGGAAATTTTTCAACAAAAAAAATAGTGGGGAAAACTATCAGTACTATAAAATGCCCATTCAGGGCTGGAAATATTAAAAAGATGCACTGACTTCGTAGAGTGTAAAAGGACAAACTGAGACAAAACCAAGGGAGACTTCAGTGAAACAGTCCTCAGATGTGGCAGCTGATGTTTCAAGCTTTAAGATAGACTAGTCTGAATAAACAGGAACCTGAGCAGCAGGGTTTTTTTTTAAAGGAAAAAAGGACAGATAACAGATTTCTCAATTTCACTTCATGCCAACAGATATAAAAAAAAAGCCCACACTATCATTCACTGTGTTTCCCATGTTTTCAACAGGATTGTAAGTTTATACTTTCTAATGAATCATTTCCTTGGAAATTGGTTCAATGCGTTTGGGTCATGAAGACCAAAATCTCCCTCCAAATAAAAATAATAACTTTAAAAATACACAAAAGAAAAAAAAAAACACAATAAGCTCGTGACAAGTAGAATAAAGGAGACAGCATACTTAGGAGCAGAAAGCAGAGATATGACAGAGCACCAACCAAGGGGAAAAAGATGGTTGTTCGGAAAAAAATAATAAACTAGACAGATACCTGGTAAGATTAAACAACAACAACAAAGGAGAGAGAAGGCACAAGGAATCGTTTTTAGGAATGAAAAATGGGACATAACTATAGACCTAGCAGAAGTGCAAACGTTAATTAGAGAATAGCATGAAAAACATCTCACACCAATAAATTCAAAACAAAATGGATACATGCCTAGAAAAATACCACTTCCCAAAACTAACACAAGAAGAGAAAGCCTAAATGGCCTTAAACTAATTGAATCAGTATTTTAAATATTACCCAGGCCCAGACAGTTTTCAAATAACTCATCAGATTCTTCCACAGAATAAGAAACTACCCCTAAAATGATGTGACCAGTGAAACTTGATATAAATCCAAACCAAGGAAGTAGAAGAAGGGACAGAATAGCCAGCGAGTATATAAAAACTGTAAAAATAGCACGAGCAAGTCAAACCCAGGAAAATATAAAAATGATAATACAGCATAACAAAATGGAGTGTTTCTTAAACATGCAAGGGTTATTTATCAAATTAACAGATTAAAGAAGAAATATCATAAGATAATTTAACAAATGAAAAAAAATCATTTGTAGTAAAATTGGTAAAAGTCATCATCCAATAATGACAAAAATACATTGAAAATAACCATAAATCGAGCCTCTGTAGGAAGTCAAGTGTCTATCAGAAACTTCAGCAAGTGTCATTCTTAATAGTGAAATATTAAACTAATTCTTTTCAAAACCAGGAATGAGATATCTTCTCCCAAAAAAAGAAAAAAAAGAGTAATAACTGGAAAGGAAGAAATAAAACATCATTAGTTGCAGATGATGTTTATGGGAAGAAAACCCCAAAATCTTTCTTTTCTTTTTTAATTGGAGTCTAGTCAGTTTACAAAGTTGTGTCAGTTTCTGGTGTACAGCATCATAGTTCAGCCATACATATAAATACAGATATTTATTTTCATATTTCAGTATAGGTTACTACAAGATGTTGAATATAGTTCTCTATGATATACAGTAGAAACTTATTTATCTATTTTATACATAGTAGTTAGTATCTTCAAATCTTGAATTCCCAATTTAGCCCTTCCCACCCCTTTTTCCCCCAGTAACTATAAGTTTGTTTTCTATGTCTGTGAGTCTGTTTCTGCTTTATAAATAAGTTCATTTGCCTTTTTTTATATTCCACATACAAATGATATCATATGGCATTTTTCTTTCTTTTTCTGGCTTACTTCACTTAGGACAACTATCTCCAAGTTCATCCATGCTGCTGCAAATGGCATGATTTTATTCTTTTTCATGGCTGAGTAGTATTCCATTGTATAAATATACCACCACTTCTTTATCCAGTCATCTGTCGATGGACATTTAGGTTGTTTCTATGTCTTGGCTATTGTAAATAGCACTGCTATGAACATTGGGGTGCATGTATCTTTTCAAATTAAAGTTCCCTCTGGATATATGCCCAGGAGTGGGACTGCTGGATCATATGATAAGTCTATTTTCAGTTTTTTGAGGAGTCTCCATTCTGTTTTTCATAATGGCTGCACCAAACTACATTCCCACCAACAGTGTAGGAAGGTTCCCTTTTCTCCACACCCTCTCCAGCATTTATCATTTGTGGAATTTTTAATAATGACTGGTGTGAGGTGATACCTCATTGTAGTTTTGATTTGCATTTCTCTGATAATTAGTGATATTGAACATTTTTTGCCCTTTTGGTGTATGTAGTTTTTTGGGGGGTTTTTTTGGTTTGGTTTTTTGTTTTTTTGGAAGAACTTAACAAACTTACTCTAAAACTTATATGGATGTGCAAAAGACCCAGACAGGTCTGAGTTATATTTCAGATATAATAATATAATACAATAATGTTATATATAATATGTATTACATAATACTTTTATACTATTATAAATTGAGTGGAATTGAAACAGTGTATTGTTGGATTAAGAACATGCAAACAGACTAGGAACAAAATAGCCCCAAAATGGACTCCTATATAAACAAAAGTTTAATAAATGCCAGAGGGAGCATTCCAGATTACTGGGAAAAGACAGTCAATTCAGTAAATGGGGCTGAAATAACTGAGAATCCCTAGGGGAGAAAAAAGTAAAATTAGATCCCTTCCTCACACCATAGACAAAAATTTCAGATGGATTCAAAAATTAAATGTGAATGGTGAAACTCTCAAAATTTTAAAAAAATACATATCATGAGCCAAAGTAGACAAGATACAGAAAGTGTGGAATATAAAGGCAAAGACTGATAAATTCAATTGCAATTTAAGAATTTAAGTTAATCAAAATATACCATAAAGAAAATGTAAGCCAAGCCATAGACTCGGAGAAGATAGTCATAACATCCAAAAATCAGTAAGAATAAGACTGAAAAACAGAGAAATTGGCAAAAGGCACCACAGGCATTTCACATAAGAAGAAATACAAATGGTAAACAGACGTGTGAAAGTAAGCTCCACTATGACAGTAATAAGAAAAATGCAATTTAAAGTCACAGTGAGAGATCTTTTTCTTATATTGTCAAAAATGAAGTCTGCTAATGCTGAGTGCTGGTTCCATAAGACACATGTTGCTGGAGAGGATATAAATTTGCACAACCACTTTGAAAAATAATCTGGGCACTGTCGAGTCAAGTTGAACACTGGCATACCCCACAACACAACAATTTCACTCCCACGTAATACATGCCACTGAGGAATGTTTCTCAAACAACACGTTGCAAATTGCTAATGGCTCATGGGATTGAGATCAGTAAAAAATTAAATTAAAAAATACCAGAGAGCATTATGAGTAACAGGATGACATTGTTTCCTGAAATGTTTGCTTCAGTTGTGTCCGTGGTGGGGAGAGCAGGGGATTCTGTGGGTGTGTCGGTGTCCATGGTGATGTTAAATGTATTTCTCACTCTGAGTCAAGACAACTAAATTTGAAAGCCCTGTAGAAATTCTTGCGCATGTTCCCCCAGAAGACATGCACAAGATTTTTCATAAGAGCATTGTGCAAAATATCAAAAACACAACCCAACTATCCACTGACATTGGAGATAAGACTGGATAAGTAACTTGCAGCTGAGACACATGATAAAATATGATCAGAGATAGAAGCTCTTCAGCCACACATAACAATTTGGCTGAATCTAAGAAACAAAATATTGAGTGAAAACAGGAAACTACAGAACACCACACACAGTACGCCTTATTTATCAAGCTTAAAGACAATACTAAAAAATCAATGAAAACAACCAAAAGCTTGGATTCTGAAGCCAGATCATCTTTCAAATCCTAGCTCTACCACCTATTAACAAGTAACCCTGGGCAAAATACTTAACCTCTGGGCCTGCTTCCTCATCTTTGAGATGGAAATAAAAACCTACCTCATGGGGTTTTTAGGAGTAAAAGCTGTAAAGTCCTTGGAACAGTGAACATGCCAAAAAGGAGGAATGCATGTAGTAAGAACAGAATTCACAATGTTCTGGTTCTTAAGTTGGACCGCTTATACGTGAGTATTGAAGTTACATATTCATTTCTTTTTTACACACAGTGATATTTAAAATTTAAACAAGAGTGAGTTGTGCCGTGGCAAGGCTCTATATATTCAGCTCAATAATAAGACCCCGAGGGCCAAGGATGCTGGCAGCCCGAGGGATTACGTACCTGGTTCTCAGCTTGTCACCCACCGAGTCGGCCCAGTTTCGGAGCAGGCTCGAGAGCGGTCTTTCTTCACACTGTTTGCTGTACTGAGCCAGCAGCTCCCGTACCACAACCTGCGCAAAGAGTTTACCATTTGTCAGACGTTTGTCAAAAATGGAAAAAATGCCAGAGTGTCTTTAACTGCTGCAGCAAGATCAGGTCCAGTTGCTTCTAGCCAACTCTTGGGGAGGAATCAAACAGAAGACTCATCCTTCCAGGGGCCTCCACTTCCCCATGGCAAGGGTGTGCCCTTACCTGACCACTCTCCCTCCGTCCTCGTGGCACCTTAACTAGCTAACTACTTACTGCTCTCTCTTTCCCTTGAGGCGTCAGCCTCTACTGCAGTCCCAGGGCCAGCCATTCTAGTTGACACTTCAGATGAAACGGACTTGCCTTCTCTGGACCAGATAGGTGGCTGGTTTCTTTTTTGCCTCCGATGTTCTGTGGCCAATTAGGCCTTTGGGGAATCATGCTGAAATGTACACATAAAGCAATCTCCATCACTCGCCTTCCTCAGCAGTCTGAAAGTTATAATGTGGGCCTAAAATACTACATCCTTGTCCAGGTTTTTTCAAAGAAGACATCCAGGGTCAGGCTGCTCGAGAGAAGCCCAGCTGACAGCGAGCAGCAGCTGCCACACATGTCAGTGAGGCCCCCCTGGACCAGCCTGCCCTGCAGAGTCTCCCTCCAGCTGACTCCAGCAGGAGTGAGCCCAGGCCAGGCCGGCAGAGGAATCACACTGCCCCAGTCCAGCCCAAACTGCCAACAGAGTGTTGTTAGAAGGCACTAAACTTGGGGGTGGTTTGTTACCCAGTAATAAATAGCTGACTCATCATCAAATGACTACCAGTCTTAGAATAATTCCTTCTTTGTTTCACATACATCCATGTTTTTATAGAGATTACATAAAATGTTATGTATGTTTTCAATCAGTAGTATACAATAAGCGATATTTTTTGGTTCTCATTGCTGTTTTGGATTCTATTTAACTGTTTAATGGTTGTACAATATTTTGGGGGGGGGAATATCCTAGCTAATTAAACATTTCCAATCAATTAGATATTTAGGTTGTTTCCAATTTTGCGCTGTCATTAATAACCTTGATATCAATGTTCAGACATAAAGCACTGTCCCCTTTTTGATTGTTACCTGAGAATAAATCCCATGAGTTTGACTGATGCAATGGTTCTTAAAGAGGGCCACTCTGACTACGAGAGGGATGCTGGGAACCTGTCCAGGCACGTTTGCCTGGGTGATGTTATCCGCATTGGTGGGCAGAGCCAGGTGTAAAATACATAGGACAGTCTCAAGCAGTAGAGGACCGTGTCACAACCAGCGTCCTGTCGAATGCCACATGGTCAAACACATGCAGCCAATTGATAGACCAGAGCCCAATTCTGACACTAAAGCTCTCAGGTTCTCCCCAACTAGGGCCTGTGGGAAGTTAAATGCCCTCTTGAATTTGAGGTGGCCATAGGACTGGCTTTAGGCCAGTGACGTGTAAGCTGCTGTGATGTTCCCAGTTGTGACTGGTCCACAGCCTGGGCTTCAGTCTGCACTGGAGATGCCACGGGCACTCCACGTATAGAGGCAGGTGTTGTTCTGTCTTGCTATGTTGTCATATTTATTACACAACACTTTCCTTTTGTTTCTTTGAAGTATTGTCTTGAATTCTTGAAATCATGTCTCTGGATAGGTTACATTACCCAAGATTTCATTTCAGGATAGTAAAGAGGATGTCACAAAATATTTGTTATGAAAAAAGAGGGCCAATGAGTTTGAGGATCACTGTATTATGGGTCAAAGGATGTAAACATTTTTGTGGCTGCTGCTACACAAAGCAAGTGTGAAAATCAAACGCTGCTAGCAATGGGGAAAATGGGGGAAATTAACTAACTGACAAGAATTAAAATTAAAATGATATAGCAATCAAGTTCAGTTTCACAGACAACCCTGGGATTCACATTCACATTCTTTGTCTTTTGTTACTCTATTAAATTGATGATGGCTCTAACTCCATCTCCCTCCTGTTACAAGAGCAATAATATTCCAAGCATTAAAAATTGCTCTCTCTGATTCCCACCCCTCTCCTCTATACTTTTACTTGCTTTATTTTTCCACATTGAGTTTATTGCTACCCCATGACACAGAGCACAACTTGCTGTGGGTTTCCTGTCCAGCTGTTGCCTGGAGGTCAGAGTTTGTTCATCTTTGTGCCACTAAACAACACGTGACCCAGAGTTGGGAGCTGAGGAAACCTTCCTGAATGGGTGAGTGAATAAATAAGGCCCCTTCCTGTGCTCAGTATCTCATCTGACCTTATCAGTTCCCTAATCATTTCGTTTAACTTTTGTCACTACATCTACCTTTCCAATTTCAGCAACTTACACCGGGAAAATCAACTCACTCTAGATTTAAAATTACAAGGACATCATCATCCAGTTTAGGTGCTAAATTGAAAAGATAGACACACTGGGGTCTGGCTGATATCACAGATCTTTGCTCCTTTCTTCTTCCTTTTTGCCCCTTGCTTTTGGAATCTGTCCTCTTTTCCTAGGTCATGAGACAAGGAAAAATTATTTTTAAAAGAAGTTTATTTTCTGCTGTTGATGCCCTTTGGTGAAAGATTAACTGACTGAAGCTACCAGCTATCCTGGGGTTGAGGCAATCTCTAAATTCAACACTTTATTGATAAATGACCAAGAAGAGGCAAAGAGAGATCAGTCACCATCTCAGTTGAGCATGCAATGAAGACGTGTTTGCTTTGACCTCACAGATGTGTTCCTGAATACATTATAATATACTCTATAGTACATATTCATGTGTATATATACATATAATTTTATATATATATATTTATATATATATATATAATTTTTAACTTTCTATTTGAAAATAATTATAGACACAAAAAGTTGCAAAATTAAGACAGTACAGAGAGGTTTTTGTCTGGTCATCACCCAGATTACCCCCAAAGCAGTATCTTACATATAGCAATGGTGATGATCAAAACCAGGAAACTTAACATTTTTATACGTCGTATGTTGTAGTTGTAGTAGAGATTTCATTACTTAAAAATGAATCCAGAAAAATAAAAAACCCGGTAGTAAAATAAACGCATTTAATAAAATAAAATAATTTTTTTTCAGTACAAGTAAGGACACCCTTATCTACGTCTGGTGTTTTGAAAACTTGCACCAGATTTTCTTAAGGCAATGTGTGATGTTATTTCTTTCTAGGTGCCTGTGTTTGTGATGGTGGTGGTTTTTTTGTGTGGCTATGCACACAGTTTTCTGGTTCTACTGTGAATACTCCTCATTTTCTTCTAGACACTTGATTAATTCCCAGTGACTGAGGCCTGTTGCTCCTGCTCAGAAGCCCCACTTTTTAATTTTTAATTTGTATCTATTTCTTTTTACTGATGTGTAGCTGATTCACAATGTTGGGTTAGTTTCTGGTGAATAGCCAAGTGATTCAGTTTGATAAATGTATATAAAATATATTCTTTTTCAGATTCCAGGATCCCTTTTCTTAAGAGAACTCTAGGGGACTGAGCAGCCGGAAAGCTTTGTTCTTGCTTGTTGAAAAAGACCCCATCTGCAGAAAGAATCAAGCAAATCTACAGCCAACATTTGGAAGCCATGAGCCTAAGCAATTATGCAGAATAATGACATCATAGACATGCATTTATAACAAATATCACGTGCATCAGGAAACACCAATTACGTAGCATCAATAAAAATCATTTTTCAGGTTGAATGGCTTTTCAAGGCATCTATGAAGCAACTAACATTTCTACGCACTAAGTATTTCACGGATTTATGCCAGCTACACTGAAACTTGGATTAAACAGCCTAACAAGTAATGTCTGCTTGCCAAAGGAGAAACACTTGGAGTCAATTAGGACAGAAAACATGGTCTCTAAGGAAAAGCCACCAGACGTCATCCTCTCAGGATGCAACAGGACAAGCCAAGCAGTGGGGCTGCACTCAGGATTGGAGCATGTCGGGTGATGGAATCACTCAAAGCAGCTGCCCATGTGGCCCGGGGGTCCCAAATCATGCCCTAAGCAGGACCAGCAAAAATGCAGGGCCCCTTGTTCAAAACTTATTAAGAATTTCAGGATGGTGAGAACAGAGCAGGAAAGCCAGCCGGGCCCTTCTGAGCACGAGGTCCCGCACAATGGCACAGATTTCACCTTGTGAAGCTGGAGCTCGAGGTCCCAGGAGGAGCGCCTGACAGAAATGTGAACACGCGTCCTGGGTTTTTATTCCGTCCACATTCAGCAACCCTAGGTTTCTGAGGGCAGCTCAGGTGGCATCCAGGGTGTGAGGATGAAGAAAAGACCAACTGGACATGATTCTCCACTGTGTATTTTAACCATTTACCTCTTTTAGATGCTGGACATCCCATCGAGGGAAGATTTCTTTGAGGAGAATCTTTGAAGATTCCTTAGTTGGAAGGGAAGGAAAGGAAAGAAAAGGGAGGGGAGGCGGGGAGAGAAAAGAAAAGAGGGAGAGACGGAGGGGGCGTTGAGGAGAGGAAGAACTACTTCAAATTAACACAGGGACCAAATGTATGATGCTCTGACTAACTGCTGGCCCTTAAACATGGATTTGAACTTTATACTAAGAAGGATGCATGGATTCAAAGCAGTGACTTAAGCCAAGCAGAAATTCATGCACCGCTCAACTGAACTTGAGTGGTTAGTTTTTTGGTTTTTCTTTTTAGTTAAATCTAGACAAAACTTATCTTCCCAATGGAAAATAAAGTGCGTCTTTGTGGTTTCCACGCTTCATTCCATCCACATTTATGGAGCACCTACTATGTATGAGGCATCTACTGTCCATGTTGAGCATAGTGTGGATTAAAAAGATATTCATCTGTCCCACAGGGACTTCCTGTCTTGGAGGAGAGACCAGCACACGCACAAACAGCTCTGCTTGGTGGCATCTGCTGGGAACACGTCAGGCACAGCAAGTCAAAAGTAGACTCCTTTACTCTGACGATCAGGGAAGACATCGTGGAGGAAGCTTCACCCATGGGTCAGCTTCACTCATTAGTCCATCCCTTGATCCGACACCTCATGGTAACAACCACCATTTTCCCTTAACATCTGCTAAAGCTAAGCTCTTCCAAACTCTTTACATGGGATAACTGATTTGATTTGCATGACAACTTTGGGGAGTTAACAGGCTCATCCCGTTGTCCGGATAAGGCAACTGAGGCCTAGAGAGGTTAAGTAAGTTGCCAGGGTCATGCAGCCTAGAAGTGATGGGGCTCGGACTTCAACCCAGAGTCTGGATTCTTAATAATTCCACACCTGCACTGCACCTGCTGTGTGCCAGACTCTGTGCTGGGCATGGAGGGTACAAAGAGAATGCAAGAGCCCAGAGTGTGCTGGGGAGACAGGCAGGAATAGACAGCACCACCGTGTAACCTGATGTGGGCAATGGAGGTGAGTAAAGTTCAGTGGGTACAAGGGGTGGGGGGTCTTGGAACCAAGCCACTCACACTTGACTTCAGTTCTGACAATGAGAAAGGGTGGTGGGGAGATGAGGGTTTTCAGCTGCAGAAAGAGCATGTTTAAAGGCACAAGCTGAGGGGAGGGTACAGCTCAGTGGTAGAGTATATGCTTAGCACGCACGAGGTCCTGGGTTCAATCCCCAGTACCTCCATTAAAAATAAATAAGTTTATTAAATAACTAGGTAAACCTGATTACCTCTTCCCTCCAAAAATATAAAAATGAAGGCACAGGGGCACGGAGAAGCCCCAGGAAGGCTGAGGGCAGGGCTAGCCGTGAAGGGCCTGGGCCACCAGCCTGAGGAGCCACTTCCATCCGGAGGTTCATGGTAAGCCCACTGACCGGCCAGAGTGTCAGCACCTGGAGGCTGGGGAGTGGCCGGAAGCACTGGATGAGCCAGCTCTGCCGCTTCCAGTCAGAACTCCTGAGCACAGAACCCAGGAGGGGGACAGAGTGGTCGTGGGGTTATGTCACGAAAGTTGGAGGTGGTTTTTTATGCAGGTGACTGGACAGGGAATTCTTCCCGGGCCTCGGGCCTCTTACCTGTCCCTCCTCCGCCACCCTCCCCCACAATCCTGTCCCCTCCCCTCTTCCTTTCCTTCTCCTTCTGCTTTTCCTTCCTCTCCGTCTCCCTCTCCCTCCCTGTTTGTTCACTGATCTGCCCCAAAGGCCTCTTTAAACCACCAGGCGGGCCACCAGTCTGCTAACTCAGGCCTCCTCCAGCCCCATGCTGCGGCTCTCACCCCGAGCAGCTGTGGCCCCCGGCCGCACCCAGCCCCCCTGCCTGGGCCTTCCCCGCCCTCCAGAGGCAAGGCAACCTTCTGCCCCGGCGCCGGGCGCGCCCAGCCCTCCACCCTGATCTAGACACTCTGCTTCCGGAAACACTGCCCCTCGCCTGGTCCAGCTCACACCAGGCCCCGGCACCACGCACCTCACCACGCATTTCTCGGACATCTGTGGCGGCCCTGTAAAACTGGAAACAGACCAACAGTCCCGAGGTTTTCACTATACGTGCCGGTAACTGCCATGAACACCCTGCCTGTGTTCCTTCATTTAATCCTCATACCATCCCTGCAGGGTCTGGGTTATCAGCCCCATTTTAGAAATACAGAAAGCGGCCTCAGACAGACGAAGACCTGGCCGGGGCTACTCCATGCAGGAGCAGAACCTGAATTAGCCTCACTTCGCCTCCTCCCAGCAGTGCAGAATAGCATCCCTCGGACTTCACTTGGCACAAACACATTTTTTTTCTTGATAGAAAAACCTACACCTGTCCTTTCCTTGTTGGTTCCTGGTCCACACTATGTGTGTGTATGTGGGTGTGTGGGTGTATGTATGTATCTGTATGTGTGTGTATGTGTGTATGTGTGTGTGTCGTATGTGTGTGTATTGGTTCCTGGTGTTATCCGATGTCCAAGGGCTTACAGACCCAGAGGCCAGGCCTGGAACCCCGCCGTTTATGGTTATACGGCCGTTATCCAGACAATCCACACAACGCACGGGGACGGTTTCTGTTTAGACGATCAGAAAATTAAAACAATTAACACATTCTCGTAAAGAACTCATAGATCCCAATTTGAAAATCAATGCCCAAATCAACCTTGCTGCAAAACCTAGAATCTGTGCAGAAAGTGAAGTCGTTGTGGGGAGCACAGAAGCACAGATAAGCAAGTGGCCTGGATTCACAAGGCTCCCTTCCTCCCAGGCCTCACACCTGGGGTTCTTGAGGCGTGCTTTCAATCATCAGATGCGGCAACATCTGGTTTTGAAAGAATTAGCACCAGCTTTCTCATGGTCAATGGATTTGGAAGAGACAACTAGAAGGTCTGTTCAAACGACCCTGGAGTGTCATCCCAGAGTCCCTCCAAGTTCCCGAAAGTGAAGGATCACATTTTATAAGTGCTGAGTGTCAGTTCTGTCCCCTGAGCAGATCTTCAAGCTGCCCTCCTCGCCCCGCTGCCAACGCCACCACCCTGGCCTGGGCACCACCTCTTTGCTCGAGGCTGAGACTTGGTCCCGAGCCTACTCTTGCTGCAGCCCTCTTCCCACCTCCGGTCTCCTATCACATCCCTCCCTCTGATTTGTTCTGCCATCACTAGGGGTGATTCTGGGCGTAGTTCCCCCTCTGTAGGGCTTCAGGAAGATCGGTTGGACTGTCGGCCTCTGATTCTGCTGCATCGGGCCGCCAGTCCACCCCCTTGCTCTCTCTCTCCAAGAAGCCCCCCAGAAGCGGAAGGCAGCTGATCTTCCAGGTAAGCAGAGCGGTCATCCACAGCCCAGACCCCCCATCCTAGCAGCTCCTCGTGCCCCTGCAGTGGCCAGCCAGGTCTCAGGGCCTTTAGGACTGATGCTCCGAGGCTCTGCGACTGAATGGCCCCGCCCTCACCTCTGATTTTAGGAGTAGCTGCACTTTGCTCCTTCTGGCATCTTGACATCTCCACCTGCAGATCACCAGGGCCCTGCACCAGAAGGCTGGGCCCCAGTGAGAATGCTCTTTCAGGCTTGCTGTGTGCTTCCTTCCAGGGCAGAGGGAGTCCAGGTTCTGCAGCCCGAGGTTCAGTCCTCGCCCACACCGTCCCCATCCCAAGGCCCCGTTCTAGCACTCGAGGTCCTGCTTGTCTGGGAAAGGAATCTGGAATTCTCCCTAGTGACAGGGGTGAGGAGAATTCCAGGGCTGAGGAGTAAGGGGTGGGGTGCGTGTGTGTATGTGTGTGTGTGTGTGTGTGTGTATGTATGTGCATGTGTGTATGTGTGCATGTGTATATGTTATGTGTGTATTGTGGGTGTGGGTGTGTTTGTATGTGTGTAATGTGTGTGTATCTATGTGAGTGTGTGTGTATGTGTGTGTATGCATGTGAGTGTGTGTGTGTATCGTGGGTGTATGTGTGTGTGTGGGTGTATGTGTGTGTATATGGGTGTGTATGTATGTGCATGTGTGTATGTGTGCATGTGTATATGTATGTGTGTATTGTGGGTATGTGTGTATGTTTGTATGTGTGTAATGTGTGTGTATGCATGTGAGTGTGTGTGTGTCGTAGGTGTATGTGTGTGTGTATATGTGTACCGTGGGTATATGTGTGTGTGGGTGTATGTGTGTGTATATGGGTGTGTATGTGTGTGTGTGTGTGTGTGTGTGTGTGAGATGCCCTGACCTCTCTCCTCTGGGAGAGGCCTTCCTTTCTTTGGTACCTTTTATTCCTCCTCTTCCCTCCTTCACTTTTTATATTTAAGAAATGGGCTATTTCTTTTAATAGTTTTAAATAGACTTGATTTTTCACATTTTTTTGAATTAAAAAAAATTTTTTTGAAATTCAAGCCATATTAAATAGTTTTAAATAAAAAGGAAAAGTCTCCTGCCCAGTCCCTCACCTCCCAGACCACGCTCCAGAAATAACCGTCCTTAAGCAGCTTTTGTTCTGCTAGAAGCAGCAGCTTCCAAACGTCAGGGTCAGAAGGAGTCTCACGTCATGGCTTTGTTTCGTATTTGGAACATGCTTTTCTTGAGCAGTTTTATTTTTCCTGGAGCCTTAACAGACTTTCCCCCGTTTCAAGAAGAACCATACACCTCTTCCATCATCACTAAGAGCTTCCGGATTCATAATCATTCTATTTGTTGAACCGAAAACTCATCCCTTTCTTGAAGTCATGCTTTTGATCCTTCCGACTTCCTGTTCTCATTTGGACTGACTGTGTCCTGGGCCACTACTGGGCAGGTCTTTCTTTACACATATTCCTCTTGGGTTACCTCCAGAAAGCATATATGTCTGCCTAATTCTTAATTCCTTTTACACTTTTCTCCAGTTCACCTACTAGTAAAATTTTTTCAGAAAGTGCTTGGCAGTTCGACTCACTGAGCATCTGAATATCTGTAAGTCTTTGTTTTGGCTCATATTTGATCAATAATTTAGCTAGCTATAAAATGTTACATTCAAAATAACTTTCTTCTGAATTCTAAAGGCATTGTTCCGTTTTATTCCAGACCCTCGCCACTCAAAGTGTGGTCCACAGACCAGCAGCGTCAACATCACTTAGAAACTTGCTGGAAATGCAGAAGCCCCAGACCCACCCCAGAATCTGAATGTGAACAAGATCCCCAGGAACGCGGGGGTGCACTGGAACGGAGAGGTGTCGTTCCAGGCCCTCACGCTGCTGCCCATAGGACTGAGGCCAACCTGGCTCTTTTCTTAGTAAATAGTAAGTAATCTGGTTTTTTTTTTTCAGTCTAAGGTTGGGGGCCCTCTCGTGGTCCTCACTTGGTGATCTGAAATTCTCCAGGCTGTTCTGAGGCTCTGACCTTTTCTAGTGGGTCCTGCCAATTCCAAGACGTGTGCCTTTCTTCAGATCCGGGAAATGCTCATCTTTTATTTCCCTGATTTTCTCTGCTTCTCTGTGTTCTCTGCTCCCTCATTCAGGAATGGCATCAATTTCCCAGATTGATCACCCATGTCTCTTCGCTTTTCCCTTTGACTTCCCTTCGCTTGGTTTTGCTGATCTGCATTCTGAGAAGTTTTCTCAAATTTATCCTTTGGCCCTGACACTGGACTTTTTTTAAATTATGCAAATGTGTAATTTTAATTTATTATGATTCTCTGCACTGTGGTTACTATAGTTTGATGCACTTTGGTTCTCAGAGTGCTCCCTGGTCATGCAGGGTGTTTTTGCTTTATGGATGCAACGTCATCACACATCTTCAGAGATATTAATTAGTTTTGGTTTCTCCCAGTGTTAGGAGTTCTATTTGTTCATTTTTCTCCTTCTTTTATATGTTATTCATTTGCCTTAAGTTTCTGATCAGTTCTTAGTACATAATCCTGTATTGTGGAATTATTATTCATTTGCTTAGGTGCAATGATGGGATTGTGTTTCCGTAAGAAGATGCCCTTATTTTAGACAATGAATGTTGAAGCTTTTAGGGATAATGTGTCTGACGTTTGCAACTTTCAAATGGTTACACACACACACACACACACACACACTCAAACATATGTATAGAGAGACTGAGAAGGAAACCATTTAAATACAGCAAAATATTAACATGTGGAAGTGGAGACTATACCCAAGTGTTACTGTAGTAGTCTTTCAAATTTCTCTTGAAATTTCTGCTTGAAATTTTCAAAAGTTGGAAATAGTAAGGAAAACAAAACAAAAACAAATTATCTGAATATCTTTGGGACAATACTCCTGGAATTAGCTTTCTTACAGGAAACCAGACACTCGCTTTGGCCTTTACGCGAGTCAGGTGGTAGGTCATTTGCATCTTTGCATATCTGTTCGCAGAGTAATGAACACTGTACGCAAAGCCTCTGACTGATCGGCCCTAGGAAACCCGCCACAGTGGATTAAGACGGGACCCATCCTAGGGTATCTCTAATGAAGCAAAAGAAAGTTCTAATGGGATTTCATGGGTGTGGGCAGTAATTGGATTTGGTGGAGGGTGTAATTAAATTTCACCAAGGACCTACAACCTCTGCCCCAGGAAAATAATGAAAGGGTCAGAAGACCTTGGATCTTGCTTAAAGGGAGGTATGTAAAGCCTGCAGGAATTCTGAAGCACGTGACCACTCTGTCCACGTCGCCCCAATCCTGGGACGGCAGTACCTGCAGGCTCGCTAAAGAGTCTCACCTTCTGGCGGGGGGCTGAAAGCACTGCGGGTAGCAGCGGGATCCTATAAAAACTGCTGACCAGTTTCTGTCCCCTGGTCTCCTGAAATTTCTATCTCTACTTCGATAAGCAGAATCAGAGCAGAATCCAGCCCAGAGAGGGACAGCCTCCCCAACACAGGCTGATTCCAACACTCCAGTGGAAGGTCAAGGTGGAGGCAGCCAGCGCCACCTTCCCCACGACTGTGTGGATGCCGGGCCATCTGAAAGCTCTGGGTTCAAAGCAGGGCACGTCAGCCAGAGGTGTCCTGTTAGGATGTGTCAGCTGGTGGCAAGCAGGCAGCCTCACCCCCTCCCCAGCACAAAGCTAATGTACACGGGGGTCTCAGTCCCTCACTCCCGGAGACCAAGCCCTCCCTGGCCAACCTAAGTGTCCTTCCTAGAGCAGGTTACCAGGGCTGTGGCAGATGCCACGTCTGTTGTCAGGTGCTCTAATGCGGGAGGCTGTCCTGTGGTCAGAAATGCCTGGCTCTCTGCTCCAATCCCTCTCCTGCTCTCAGTCCATGTGACTCAGCATCTCTCCAGAGACATCAAAAGAAACAGCTCCCACTTCCAACCATGCTCACCTGAGCTGATCCATCAGGTCCACCCCATCTGCCTCCCATGCTCCAGAAATGTATCAAACTCCTGGTCTTCTGACGGCCCCGCTCCCACTGCCAGTGGCCCCTGCAGGTCTGTTCTCTTCCAGTCTTTCTTCCAGGTATTTGAGCAGGATCGCAGAGGAAAGAGCAGCCATGTCAGCGTTCCTGCCATCATCCTGAGCCAGAAGCCGTCCCCTTGGTTTTAGTCTCCTGTTTATGCAGCAGTGTCTAAGTGTCGCTTTTCCCTCTAATTCTGGATGTTCTGGGAATGCTTCCCCACTCGCCACCACCTTTAATCTTCCCTCTTCTGAGCAATAAAATCAGGAGGGCAACTGCCTTATCTGAGGGCATCTTTGCAGAAAAGAATTAATGCGCCAGGCCTGAAACTGCTCTGTTGTGGTCGGAAAGGTGTGCTTTCAGGGATGCCCTTGGCTGGCATCCGGGAACCTGGACTTGACGAGACTGCCCCCCCGTCTGTGACTGACAAAGGGGGCTCACTGTGCCTAAACTGTTCGTGCAAACGATATGGTTTATGCTGAACACCTGTTTTCTGTCTGAAGGTCTGGAATTGTACCCTTTTTTTAGATTGAAGTATAGTTGATTTATAATGTGTTCGTTTCTGGTGTGCAGCATAGTAATTCAGTGATACACACGCATATATAAGCATTCTTTTTATATTCTTTTTCATTATAGTTATGACAAGTTATTGAATATAGTTCCCTGTGCTGTACAGTAGGACCTTGTCGTTTATCTATTCTGTATATAGTAGTTTGTATCTGCTAATCGCCAACTCCCAATTTATCCCCACCCCTGCCCCGCTTTCCCCATTGGTAACCATAATTTTGTTTTCTATGTCTGTTCTGTGAGTCTCTTTCTGTTTTGTAAATAAGTTCATCTGTGTCATTTTTTTTTCAGTTCCACATATAAGTGATATCATATGATGTTTGTCTTTCTCTGTCTGACTTATGAAGGTCTGGAATTTTGATGTGTACTAGGAGGAGGGGGCATACACGACCAGCCCCCAATAGAAACCTTGACTGCTGAGTCTCTAATGAGCTTCTCTGGTAAATGACATTTCACGTGGACTATCACAACTCACTGCTGGAGCCACTAAGCACGTCCTGTGTGACTCCACGGGGAGAGCAGTCTTAGAAAGTCATGCCGGTTCCCTCTGGACTTTGCCCACATGCCTTTCCCTTTGCCGATTGTGTGCTTCATCCTTTTGCTACAATAAATCCCAACCGTGAGTGTGACTGGATGCTGCATCCTGTGAGTCTTCCTAGAGAATTACTAGACCTGGGTGTGGTCCCCCTGGGACCGCCCCTGGCTTCCTTCCTCCGTCTGAGCCTCGAAGCCTTGTATGGGTTCTGATTGCATGGGTGCTCTGCCTCTTTGTGATGACGCACATCCTCCTGAGCATGAAGCTCGGCCTCCCTCCAGCCCAGCATCCCTGCATCCCTGCCCTCAGTGGTCCAGAGGGCCTTTCATTTCCCACTTATATGACAAACAGCAAGTGGTCCCCGTTTCTCCCTCTGCTTCCACTTCAGTTCATAGTTAGAAATTGTGACCACTCCCATAACTAAACAACCTTTTACAATAATTAAACAACTTTTCCATAGCACCCACAAGCTAGAGTTTCCAATGGAAGCACTGAATCACAACTTCAGGGTCAAGAAATGTTAAACCACATGCTTGAGTTTAAAATGTCCCTTGGCAGATAACTGGATAAAGAAGATTAGGTGTATATATACACACACACACACACACACATATACATACATACATACATACATACATACATACATACATACATACATACAATGGAATACTACTCAGCCATAAAAAAGGAAGAAAATAATGCCATTTGCTGCTACATGGAATGACCTGGAGATCATCATACTAAGTGCAGTAAGCCAGAAAGAGAAAGAAAAATACCATATGATATCATTTATATGCAGAATCTAAAAAAAAAAAGACACAAATGAACTTATTTACAAAACAGAAACAGACTCACAGACATAGAAAATAAACTTACGGTTACCAGCAGGGTAAGAGGGTGGGAAGGGATAAATTGGGAGTTTAAGACCTGCAAATGCTAACTACTGTATATAAAATAAACAACAAGTTTATACTGCACAGCACAGGGAACTATATTCAATATCTTGTAGTAACCTATAATGAAAAAGAATATGAAAATGAATATATGTATGTATATGTGTGACTGAAACATTATGCTGTCCACCAATAACTGACACAATGCTGTAAACACCAAGTCTCATAATCACCCTGTGAATATGGTGAGGACGTGTAAGATCTACACTCTTGCCAACTTGTAGGCTTATAATACAGCATTGTTAACTACAGGTGCTGTGTGGTACATTAGATTCCCCAGAACCTATTCACCTGACGCCTGGAAGTTTGTCCCCTTGACCAGCATCTCCCCATTTCCCCCACCTCCCACCCCCGACAACCACCAATCTACTCCTTGGCTCCACAAGCTTGCTTCCTTAGATTCCACATATAAGTGGCATCACACAGTATTTGCCTTTCTCGCTCTGATGTATTTCACTAAGCGTAATGCCTTTTATTTACCCCCGTTTAATACATTCCAATGTCCATTCCTTTTGGCAGTTCTAAGCCTTCTTTTGTTGTCATGGTCTTTTCTTAAGAAGAGAACCTCCTTCAGCTGTTCTTCAAGAGCAGATTTGCTAGCAACGAGTTCTCTTAGTTTTCTTTAACCTTTCTTTCCCCTTCAATCTGGAAATCTGTTTTTACTGGATATAAAACATGCAGCCGACTGTTCTGTTCTTACAGGACTTGAAATGTTGTGCCCGTTCCTTTTGACCTCTGTGGTTCCAGGTTGGCAATCTGCTGTCATCTGAATCGGTGTTCCCCTAAAAGTAATGCACCATTTCTTTCTCTCTGCTTTCAAGATTTTTTTTTTCTCTGCCTTTAGTTTTCAGAAGTTTAATTATGATGTGTCTTGTGGTGGATTTCTTTGGGTTTTCCTATTTGGGATTTGCTCGGCATCTTGAATGTTTCAGTTTCGCGTCTTTTGACAAATTTTGGAGGTTTTCAGACATTGTTTACTTAAAGACTCGTTCATCCTCATCCTCATCCTCTTTCCTCTCCTGAGACCCTAGGGACATAAATGCTAGCTCTTTGGTTATGGTTCTCGGATCCCTGAGGTTTTTCAGTTTCTCCCGCTCTGCTCAGACTGGGGAAAGTCTATAGTTACAAAATCTGTTCTCTATCATCTCTACTCTACTACTGTCATTCTCACATCTGTTATTCCATCGTTGTATCTTTCAATTCTATAATCTCCCTTTGGTCCCTTTGTATTTCTTCCTTCTTTGCTGAAATGTTCTATTATGTTTGTTTCAAGAGTGTTTGCAATTACCTTTGAAATATTATTATGATGCGTACTTTGAAATCTTTGTCAGATGATTCCAACATCTGATTCTTCTTGGTGTCATCATCTGTTGATTTTCTCATTCAGCTTGTGGTCCTCCGGCTCCTTTGTATAACGAGTGATTTTTCTACTGTATTTTCTATTCAAACATTGTATCATGAGATTGTATTCCACGGTCAGGTGCAGCGCAAGCCTGGGTGGGAGTGTATGCTCAGCTTCCCAGTGGGTGCTGCCAACACCACTCTGGAACGAGCAGGGCACTGACCCACATTAGCCTGTCACAGACAGGTGGGGCGAAACTTCAGCTCTACCAGGGGGTGGGGGGAGGAAGCAGAGTACAGAACTAACCCCAATTCCCACCACCTCTTTCCACCTTACTGATGCTGGAGGAGGGTAGAGACTGAGCTCCCCACTGGCTCCTGCTGAGACTGGGGGAGCCTGAAGTGGAGTATTAACTACCCAGCTCGTACCATGTCTTCCCACCACTGATGCCAGAGGAAGCTGGAGGCTCAGCTTCCACTGGGCCCCTTTGGCACGAGGGAGAGAGGGCAGGGAGAGAAGGGATCAAAGTGCCCAACGGTCATGCTGCACATTGTCTGACCTGGTTTCTTGTTGCCATGTGGGTGTGCAGCTTCAGCGCTGCAGCGGGCCCCCGGACACCAAGGATGCGGGGAACGTGAGATGTGAGTAGTCCTGACTCACACCTCCTGCTTTAGTCTAGTTGCTGTCAGGTAGGGGTCAGGGTCCTACGCTTCACTGGACGCTGCTGACTCTGGAGTTGAGGCTTGAGGCACACTGGTAGTTGGCTCCATCAGCTCGCTGGGTCTTGTTGCTGCCGGGTCGAGGCGAAGGCTTATCTCACCAACGGGCCCTGCTGACATCACTCCAGTGGGAAAATCTGGTCTCTTCTTTCTCCCACCAGGTAAGGAACGGAAGGTGACGCCCCTGCTCAGCCCCTCCAGCACCACCAGGTTGGGGAACAGCATTGCTTCCACCTGCTACCTGCCTCTGCCGGCTTCTTCGGACTGAAGTTTAGGTGGGAGATCAGTTTCTGCCAGGCCGTGTGTGTGCGCGTGTGTGTGTGTGTGCGCGCGTGCACGTGCATGTGTTGGTCTGGTTTTTCTGTTGTATGAGCCTAGTGTACAGTGAGTATTGCCAAAAGCGTTTTCTATTATGAGGCCACCACCTTCCCCACCCTGTGGCTGGGGGGGCAGGCTTTTCTTGGAGCAAATTTTGTGTGTGCCTACTAGAGATTCAGGACAAATAACTCTGTGCAGGATTTATGGGGGGCAATAAGGAAACCCAGAGAACTTACTGCCAATTCTTCCTCCAGTCCTAAGGGCCTTAAGCAGCCTGGCTTCTTCTTCCTCCCCTTTGAGAGTCTCCCTGCGCTGGTTCATTGTGCCTGCCCAGGGTGTTTAAAAGAGGAAGGCCCTGGGAGGAACGGGGTCATTTCATCTTAGCAAAACCAAAAGTCTCTATTCTCCTTCCCTAAAAGCCCCTCATTGTGATCACATTCTGTACACAGTTTTACATCATTTTTACTTGCCATATCACCCGTTTTAAACTTCTGTAATAAAATCTTCGTAGGTACAGTTTTAAAGGCTCTCCAGTTCCCTAGCGAGTGGCCAGAACTTGATTTACATAATCATTTTCCTATGGTTGAAAATGTAGATTCCAACCTTATTGCTATAATAAATAATGCACTAATGAGAACATTTGTGTCCCAAGTTCTTTCTGTATTTTGGATTATAACCTTAGAGAGAGTCCCAGAAGTAGACTCACACATGGCCAATAGCAACTTGGAAGAGGCCCCTCTGGTTCTAACCAACAGTGGAAACCGATAGACTCTTAAACACAGGCCAGCTTGGTAGAGGAAAGAAATGGGTATTGCAGATGCCCCCACGTGGATCTCTTTGATCACTAGTGTGGCTGATCAACTGCCTTCCTTTTGTAAATTAGCTTTTCATGTCTTTTGCCTGTTTGTCTTTTGGGACCTTACCTAACTACTCTTTGGGAAACAGCCTTCCCGGTAGAAGAGACATGATTCAAGATATACAAGAAGTAGTTTTCTTAAGCCAAAAAGATACAGTTCGACATCAAATATCAGCTGACATTTGAAATAAATTAACTAATCTGCCCATTAAACTAGTGCAAAAAATCAAGTGCCTGACATAAAAACACCTGCCAATTAAATGAAGCCATCAGACAAAGATAAAACATAAGAAGCACCTCAGATCTCTGGATGACTCTTAATTTTGAAAATTATGCTGTTTCAAAAGAATAAACATTTCCTGAATCTTACCTGCAGCATAACAACATTGTCACCTTCAAAAGTTACGAACACATCTGTGTCACATTTCAAGCCTGAGATTCGGTTTTCCATCATGTAACCCTATTGCAAAAAAAAAAAGAAAAGAAAAAGAAACAGATTTTAGATTTGCAGTCCCATCATTACAAAGGACATTTTCTTCAAAATTAAAAAAAAAAACCTACAGATAATTGAAAAAAAAAGAAAATAACTGTATTTCTTGTATCCAGAATAACCATTCCAAGAATTTTGATCCATCACATCAGCTCTTGGTCTATAAAGATTATTTTGGGTGTGCCTTCATCAGTAGTCAAAATACTTGAAAATAGTCATGTCACATTTTTCCAAAATATTTCAACAGATTATGCTCATTTTTTTCTCTCTCTCTTCCCAATCTTGTGAATTCTAATAAATGTCAAGATCTTAGTGACTACATCCCACAATATGCAGGAGAATGATGCCTCCCCCACCCCAACCCCTTTTAAATTAGCAAATATACCTATGAATCTTGGGAGACAACTTAAAAATCCTAAAATGCCCCTCTGCCTCTTGATGTCATTAAATGCTCTGCGTCGTAAATTCACACCCCAGCTTCCAGCCAGTTTTTCCTTTTCTCACTTCCTGACATCCTTCTTTAAATGGCAGTAGCCTGCTGCTCCTTTTCAAAGTGGCGAAGTGTTTCTGCACACACCCTGGGGGAATCAGCTGCTCCAGAGAAAGTGGATCAGCCCGAGGCAAAACGTGGAGGGAGCAGAGTTGCCCGTGTTCGGCTGCAGGCCCGTCCCCTTCTCCAGGCCTCTGCCCTCATTGTCCTCCCCACTAACTCTCCAGGATCGTTCCCACTCTCAAAATCTGCTTCTCAAGCAGTCCTGACACATAAGTTACATCAGAGGCAGCAGCTATGGTGGTGCCTCTCCTGGGAGCATTTGCACTTAGCTCTTTGGCTCTGATTGAGAATGACAAGATTTAGCCCCATTGGAACCTTCAAGCCACAAGGGCCAGGGAGGGTCCCAGAAGATGCTCCCGTGGACAGCCATATTCTCCAATCTCTAAGTATGCGTCATCCTTGGGGGACCTGCCTCATTTCTGAAAACAGCCACTGGAGTCACAGAAGCGGGCACTCTGGGCTCCCGCTGACCACAGAGCCTGAAGTCCTATGAGCATCCATACTTCCTGCCCCAAGAACCATCCTCTGACGCCCCCCACCGCCTCCCCTGCTCCCTCTCAGCACCACGCCAGTCCGGGCAGACCTTCTGCACAGTGCGATCCCCTACAGAAGCAAAGGCGTCTTTACAAACCCGCAGGAATCCTTCATTACTTTCATAAAGGTAAACTGTATTTATGGATGAGTAAGTCAGGAGCATTTCCAGCCTGGAGAAGTTCAGCCTCCCCTCCTCCATCATAACCACAGGGTGAATCCCGCGCCCCCATCCCCCGAAACCACATGAGAAGGGCTTCTCACTGAGTGTGATCAGGCCCCAGAGGGTCTCCCCTGCAGGGGTGGCTGACTCACTTCATCGTCAGTATCTACCATGTATCAAGCAGACACTGTGCTGAGGCTTTACCCAAACCCCATTCACCATTTCACTCAATCCCTTTCCTCCTCTCAACAGCCCTGGGAGGTAGGCGCTACCCCATTGCACAGATGAAGAAAGTGAGGCTTCAGGGCTAGGCTGCAGTGTTCTTGGACAACCTCTCCAGTTCTGGTGTGGAAAAGATGAACATGGAATAAATCACCCCGGAGTTGGGGAGGAGCCATTACGCATGGGAAAGACACCTGCCCAAGGCTCAAAACAATAACTTTGAGGAACTAGCCTTTTCCCTTGAGCATTTCGCTCTGGTCTCTTCTAGCAGGGGAGGGAGGAACAGCTTCTTTGTTGTTCTCTGACACCTGAACTGTTCACTCTCTGCCCTGGAAACCAGGCCGTCGGGGCTTTAAAGTGATTGGGGAGACAGGCCACCGGAAAGGCAGTGGAATCAGCACCCGAACCCCGTCGTCTCCTGGAGGGCGGGCACTGGAGTCCCGGGACGCGAAGATGCTTCGTGTTTTTGTGCTAGTTCTCCACGTGCAATGGGATTTACTTCTCTCCTAGATGATGACACTCAGCTTTAACTCCTCTCTTCATTCGAATACTGGACAAAACCACATGACTGATATCCAGATGGTTCTAGACTCTCCAGGGTCCTGACACGACCACGCTACCAGGCCCACAGCCCTCACAGAGCTTGTGGGTAACTGGAATGAAGTAGCAGAGAGAAAACCCACAGGCTAAGTGTGTGCGAGGCAGCGGCCGTGGCCAGCACGCCGCCTCCAATCTCCTGAAACTACCCAGGCATATTTACAATCTAACCTCCTTAGAATAGACCAGAGAGGCCCATCCTCAGAAAAGCCTAAATCCTCAGGATATCTGAGATGACCCTTCTAGAAACTAACTTGGTTCGCAAAGCCCTGGCCTCTGGGCTCTGTGTGAACGTGTGTGAGAGTTTAGGGAAAGATACGCCACGTCGAGTGGGAGGTTACTGACCGGGGACTTGCTTCCATCTTCCCAGGAACTTAAATTCTAACTCTCTGGGGACAAATGATTATAAACAGTGTGTGTGCATGTAGCATTTTCTAAATAAAAATGAACTTTCAAAATTAACTACCAAAAGCAATACATAAGCATTGTGAAACAAACAAACCAACCAGAAAACAAGGAAAAGAGATTTAAAAAGTCATCCACAACCTCGTGATGTGGGAGACAAAAGGACGCCTGAGAAAGAAAGACCCCAAGAAAAGGCTTGATGGAACTGGGGATCCAAAGGTGGAGGTAGATGGTACAGGGAGGCAGGTGGGGAGACACCTGGAAACCAACAGAACAGATCTGGCCAAAGGGAGCTACAGAGTGTTCTAGGGGGAGAGGGGACATGACAGCATGGGTGGTACAGTCAGAGGAGGCTGAGGATGGGGTCAGGGGTGAGGAAAGCTAGAACCAGGGGAGGAAGATGGAGGAAGGTAAGAGTGCTGGATTCGGAGGAAGGAGGAAACATGTTAACCTCAAAGTTACCCTCAGCACCCATGGGTGGTGAGCTGGGGAACAGTCCTGGGCTCTGAGGCCAGAGACACCTGCCACTAACCCAGCACCTTCTCAAGGCTTCACCGCAGGATGTGCTGGGACTGGAGGGACAGTCTTGTGAAAGCCATTACTGGGACTGACTTTGGGTTCTGTGTGACACGGGATATATCATTTCCACGCTTCACAGCAACATCTCAGCACCCTGGTTTCAGGGAGGATGAAGCTGAGGGTCCGTGGGGTTTTCCCACTCCACGCCAGCCTGGCCCACTTCCCTGGGTAGTGCAATGCTGGCCCCTCTGTTTGGGATGCCCCCCAGATCTCCAGGCATCTCTCTCCCTGTCTGTCTCTGGTCGGTCATTCCCACCGCAGGGAGGCTGTCTCCCATCCTCTGTCTAAAACAGCTGCCCACCCACCACCATCACTCTCCATCTCCATGCCGCCGTCTACTTTACTTCGGAGCTTTTCATTCTATCATCACTATATATACATAGGATCTTCAAAATTGTATTTATTGCCTGTGCCCCATGAGGACACAGACTTTACTGCACTCACCACTGCATCCCCACCCGGAAACAGGACCCGGTGCATCTCAGGGGCACAATAAAGTATCTGTGACCAGTCGAATGAAACAACATGCGGGTAAGTGGCGAAACGGGGTCAGAACCCAGAGCCACCCAACTCCACCGCCTGTGTGTGCTCTGCTCTTCTTTTCTATAAAGTGCACAGGCGGTTGGACAGAGGGACATGGAGGTGGACAGGGAGGTGAAGGGACAAGCCAGAAGATGAAGACACTCGCTGTTGGGAGGAGCTGCCCAGACCAGGAGCCTGTGTGGACAGAGGCGCAAGGCTGGTCACGCTCTGACAGAGATCACAAAGCCCAAATGCAGCGGGGACAGAATATGACACGGAGCCCCTGGCCGGCAGAGAAAGGCCAGGATGTCGGTGTCCAAGCTGGGAGTTTAGCAGAAGCAGGAGTGGCTTTAGGAAATTGCTACCCAAGGCCACAGGTGATCCTGGCTCAGATCTCTGGGGGTAGGAAAGGCCGACGGTCTTAGAGGCCTGGAGGCAGGGTAGATGTGTCTCTCTGTGGACCTGCATTTGTGGACGGTGTTCCTGAAAGCTGAGGGGACACCATTAAAGGTGACACAGCTGCAGCCGGGAGAAGAAGAGCCTCAGGACAGTTAACACAAACCCCGCCCCAGCTTCCCGGCCTGGATGCTGCTGCCAAGCGGGAGGTGTCCCAGCATCCCTGACTCCCCCGGTGGGGACCACACAAGAGGTGACTCATGCTCCCCCAGGGTGTAAACTGAACCTCGAATCAGCCCAGCAGCAGACGGCCTGCCCTCACAGACCAGGACACGTGCAGGGGAGGACAGAGAGGCCGGGTTAGGGGGCAGAAGGGAGCCTTTCCAGCCCAGTGACAATCAGCAATCAGCTCATCTCGGGGAGGTGGGGGTGGGGGAGGAGGAGACAGGAGACAAAGACTCTGCACTTTGAGGGACACTGGGCAAGTGCCCAAGATGACAGCAGAGAGTGGGCTTCCTGCAGTGGCCACATGGGCCCAGAAGGAGAGGGGGCACTTCCCTGCAGACTGGGACACCGGAGGGGGCCCACAGAGCTGGAGGAGAGCAGAGTTCTGGCAACAGCAGCCCCTGCATGGACTTATGGTGCACACCGGGCCTGTGGCCTCAGGTGCAGAGCAGAAAAGGCCAGGCTGCGGTTCCGTGGCAAGGGCCCCGCCATCCTCACTTACCCCTCCGTCATCTCCCTGGAGCCAAAGCCGCCACCCTCAGTCCCCAAACCCGCACCGTCCTGGAGCCTCCTTCCAAGAACAGGCTGTGCTGCGAGGGCCCGGGAAGGCCGATTCCTGGATGAGGAATTTGGACTCAGTCTGTTCTTGCCATGGAGGGAAAAGGCCCGTCAGCCCCCGGGGCAGGCCAGGGACCAGCATCCCGGGGCTTGTGACGGCATCAGCATCACACGGTCTCCTCCCAGAGCACATCCCTCTCGAGCCAGGACCTGTGAGACTCGCTTCTGCCCAGGCTGCCAAGGGGCCCGCCCCTTCCATGAAACTTTCTAGAAGAGTCTAAAGTGTTCCAGGGAAACAACCGGGGCCGTGTTTCCTGCTCTCTACTCCTACCCCCGCCCAGGGCGTTTTCCCTCCACCTTCGAGCCGCAGGGTCCCCGCACTCCCTCGTGGGGTTCTGTTTCATTTTTTCTAAGCCTCATAATTATCTCAGCTTTCACCAGGGACCCAAAGAGGCCCACTCAGCAGAGGACCGCACGTCACACACGGGGCTCGGGTCTCAGCTCCCGTGTCCACGCAGAGCGCTCCCGACGCGGGCGCCCTTGCAGCCTCTGCCGGGAGTGGACTTGGTTCTCACCCTGCCTGTCTCTGCTGGGAGTCGCTCCACGGCAGGCCTGAAACCTTGGCCTTCAGTGTATCTGAAGTGAAAACCAACAGTTACCTTGGGGAGGCCTATCAAAACATCACAGAGAGTGTGTGCGTGAGCGCGCGCATGTGTGGTATTATCCCGAATCTTGATGGTTCTCAACCAGAGATAAATCAATGTGAACGGCTTCTCCAATGCAAATAAATCCTTCGGAACCTCAGGAAATCCTTCCCTAAGCCATCATCTCAAGACACTCAAGAGCACCTTAGGTTATCATTACAGAATAAAATGGCAGTTTCCACAATTTTTCTTCTTTTCCACCTTGGACTCCTACGTGGGGGCATTGCTTAGACATTTCAGGTTGGGGGCTGGGGAGATAAGGAAAAAGAGGGGAGGGAGGGAAGAAAAAGTTTCCATCCAAAAAAAAAGTGAATAATATTTTCCATTAGCTTACTTTTCTATTAATAAAAAAAAGAAGAAGAAATGTGGAATAGACAGAGGGAACTCTAAACTCCACACTCCCCACGCCAGCAGAACCCCCGGGGGACCCACAGGCCGGGCTCTGGGAGGAAACAGCACACAGGGTGGACGCGCCACTCTATCTCTGCCTTCTGGGTTACATCGAGCCTCTTAGCAACTAATTGTGAATGTCATTAAGGTTGTGTCCCATTTCAGTGAGAGCCCCATGAAACATATTTTATGATTCAAACTTTGTACGCTGCAAGTTTAATACGTTCCTGCTGTTTTTAACATCTCTGATTTTTTTTTTACTGTATGACTACATTTAATAAATGTATCAGAACAAATTAGAAACAGGCTTTCCCCCCACTTCCTTTTAAACAAATTGAGGGTAAATTTTGTGAACTTGATCAATCTTATTGGTTAAAGGAAGGTTGATGGAAAATAGAGACCAACCGGAAGGGACTGGGTCTTGGAACTGCGTTAATTTTATCCTGAGGTGTCTCTGCTGCCCTGGAGCAGGGGACCTGGATGTGTGGGCAGCTAGTGTGTGTGAGATTCACTGCACCCTTTCCTGTGACAGAGGCGATCTAGGTGGGGTCTTCTGACAGCCCAGCAGATGATGGATGTTCTGATGGAGGTGATGACGAGGCGCCCCACCCGGCCCTGGACGCCCTGAAGTGACCCTGCACTCTCAGGGCTTATGACAGGGGGGAGTGGGTGGGATGGAATTCATTCGTGGGGCCCGTCACCAAATGCACGCTGAGGGTCTTGTGTTGCAGGCACTATGCTACACACTGCAAACCTTAAACATGGTCCTGTCCTCAGGAGACAGGCACTGGTCGGGTCAACAAATAAAATGGGTAATTAAAAAAAAATCTGCGGTAAGTGCCAGAAAGCAAATGATCTGGGTTCCTTGAGAAAAGAATGCACAAGGAAGACCTCTTCTAACCCAGACGCCTGAGAACGTTTTCAGGGCTTGCTTCACTTGGAATCGTAAAGAAGAGGAATCAGTCAAACCAGGAATGGAGGCAGTTTGCTCCAGGTGTGAGAACAGCATGTGCAAACATCCTGTGGCCACGCAGATGCACAGAATATTTGGGACTGGAAAGAAGGCTGGACTGGGGGTGACGTGGTGGGGAGAGAGGCCCAATGATAAGGGGGGACACAGGAGTCAAGAGACTCGGGACCTCAAGACCCATCATTTTGTGTTAGTTCAGGTGTAATGTAAAGTCATAAAATAATTTTAGTCTTTGGAGTCAGATGACTTGTCATTTTAAAAGATGGCTCTAGCTCCTGAGAGAGCACAGCCCACAGCAGGCGAGAGAGAAGGGGCTGGATTAGTTGGTGGCATGGCGGTGGGAGATCTGGATGGCACACGGTTAGAGGGAGAAGGTTTGGAGAGGGCTGGGTGTGTGCGTGAGAAAGAGAAAGCCAGAGTCACATGAACAGTAGGTGCTCCCGGAGCTGGAGCATCCCAGCGGAGGTATGTTTGTTGGGAAAGATCAAACGTTCATGTCTATAAACGTCAGATGTGAGAATCATTGAGACATCCAAGTGGACTGGTCAAAAGGAAGGTGAGACACAAGACTCTGGAGGTGCACAAAGATCTCTGGGATGGAGATATAAACTAGAGTCCTCACTATGTGAGTATTCAAAATCAAAGGAAGGGACAGAATGATCAAGAGTGTAACCACACAGAGAAGAGAGGAACCAGGCTCGCATGATGGAAAATGCCAACATTCCAAGGTCAGGGAGAGGAAAGTCGGCGGAGGAGACTAAGAGGACAAAGAAGCAGGAAGAAAGCTGGAGAGGATGGTGTCCTGACAGCTGGGACAAGGGTGTGTCCAGGAGGGAGGGCAGGCCCACGACCAAGGCTGCTGGGAGCTCAGGCAGGTGAGGAGCCAGAAGGAGCCTTGGACTGAGTCCCAGGGAATCAATGGTGATGGCCCAGAACAGGTTAGGCAGCTTGGCAGAGGGGAAGCCAGATTTTCTTGGGACACCCAGCTCCAGCGATAGGGCGGACAAAGTAGACTTTAACAACAAAGTGTCCAGGAGAAACCACTGAAAATATGCTTGATGAAATATTGTTTTAAAAATCATTTTGCTGCACAGCCAGCTGATAAAAAGAAGCACTCGGAGGATGAACACGAGAGAGCATGACTCCAAAATGGGCGGCAGGGAATCTAGAATCCAGAATAATAGTAAAAAGTCCAAATGCCGAGAGAAAGTAACTGTCAGCCATGAATTCCATCCTTAACAGCCCTTAACCTTTCAAGACTGAGAATGAAAAAAAAGACATATTCAGGCAAATAAAAATTAGGTTTACTGCCACAGACCCACCCTACGCTGAGAAAGCACTCCATGAATAAGGAAAATGACTGAAGATACGCAAGAAGGAACTGTGAGCAAAGAAACTGGTAAAAGGCAGCAGTTCCAGAGAAACCCTGATTCCATATAATAACAAATATGTTGGCTACTGCGTGAGATTAAAAACCGTGGTGCTGAAGTAATGGACAATGGTATTACAGAAGGTGGCAGCCAGTGAAAGCAATCTAACCTCTTGTATTGTTGGGGGAAAAAAACCCAATAAATCTGAAAGAAAGTAAGAAGCCCAAACCAGCAGATATAAGACCCAACAAATAGAAAGCAAAGAGTAAGATGGAAGAAGTGAATTCAAATACATCAGCAATGACAGTAAATATCTAGACTAAACAGATAAAAGTGAGGTTGTCAGAGTAAACTGAATCTAAAAACCAGACAAATGTTGTTTATAAGAAACATAAAGGCAACACAGTAACACAGAAAAGCTGAAAGTAAAAGGATACAACAAATAAATACCAACCAAATGGGAGCTTTTTGTATTTATATTGATAAAACACACTTTAAGGTGTTACCAGAGCTAAGGAGAGTCACTACAGGAGGACCAAAGATTCAAGTCACTAGAAACAGAGGACAATTCTAAATCTGTAAACATCTAGTAACACGACTTCGAAATAGTGAGACTGAAACTGGTAGAAATACAAGGAGATACCAGCAAATCTACCATCAATAGTGGAAGATTTTAGCCCACTCCATAGGTATAGACCAGACAGACCAAAACCTCAGTAAGAACAGGGAATATCTGAATAATGTCACTAATAAGCTTGATCTATTGGTCACATTTAAAACTCTGCACCTCATTACAGAATGCACCTTACTTGCACATGGAAACTGTCATGTTCTAGGTCACAAAGTAGATCATGATAAACTTCCCAAAAAAGCTGTACCACACTGGCCATTTTCTCTGACTACTGTGGAATTAAGTGGAAAAAACCTAATATAATAATAATAATAATAATTATTATTATTATTATTAACAACAACAACAATAGCAATCAATAAAGAGAAGGTGGTCTGTATAGTGGTTATACTTCACAGCCAGACTGTCTGGGTTGGAACCTTGGTTCTGCCAGCTCAGGATCTGTGTGATCTTGCGTTAATTTCTTAAACTCTCTGGACCTCAGTGTTCACATACATAATATCAGGGTCATAATAATCCTGCTTTGTAAGGTTATGGTGAGGATTATATAAGTTAATAATGTAAAATGTGAAGGCTGGTGAATTCAACAAAGTTTGGCTATTATTATATTTAAATATTAGACATTATTATATTTAAATATTAGACATTAGGAAAATTTAAAAAGCATACTCAGCTAATTTACGGGTCAGATAAGTCATGATGAACATTCAAATATACTTAGAACTGATAAACAGAAAATCTTATATATCAAATCATGGTTGATCGGCCAAAGCAGTATTTAAAAAGAAAGGCTATAAATTTAAATGTTTATAATAGAAATGGGAAAATGGCAACAATTAATGAAATAACATCCAGGTTAAGGTAACAGAAAAAGAGCATAAGAGCAAAAAAACCCAAATAAAGTAGAAGGAAATAAATAATGAAGATAAAAATCAAGGAAATGGAAATCCCAGATACAATCTGGAGAGGATCAGCAAAACCAAAAGTTTATTATTTGGAAGAAAAAAAAAAGAGATCAAGAGATAAAGTGATGGGGGAAATAAACAATATGAGGAATGGCAGAAGGGGCATAAACACAGATATAGCAGGGATTAAAAAAAGATAAGAAGGTATTAAGAACCTCATGCCTGTAAATTTTAAAACAAAGAAGAAATGGACAAATTAGCAGACAAATATAAATTACTAGAACAGACTCAAGAAGAAATAGGTAACCTGAATAGTTCTAATCACTAAAGAAAGTGAATCAATCATTGTAAATGTTTCAGGCAGGAACTAGGAGACCTACATGGATTTACAGATATTTCTATGAACTATTCAAGGAACAGATCATTCAATTTTATACAAAGTCTTTGAGAGAACAGAAAAAGAAGACACACTCCCTCGCCAAGTCATCAAACAAGTGTGTTGTAACTTTGATATTCAACTTAGACAAGGGCAGAACTAGGAAGGAATAACAGCACAACCTCACTCCTGATCACAGAGGGAAACATCCTCAGTGAGTGACGCAGGCAGAATCAGCCGTGAATCAAGCACACACACACCCACACCCACATCATGACTAACTGTATGCATTCCTGAACCTGAGATTTAGTAAACATTAGAAAATCTGTTCATGTAAATTCACCCCATAAGAAGATTAAAGAAGGAAAAGGTGTGATTATCTCAGTAAAATAAAGGAACATAAATAATTCGATAAAAGTTAAATTCATTCAAAATTTTAAAACCAAACCAAAAAAAAAAAAAATGAACACACACAAAAACCCACAACAGCCTCTTCACAGACCTGACTTAACGTGATAAAGAATTATCAGCAGAATTCCCACACCAAATAACATCCTATTCATGGTGAAAAAGTAAGCACGTGCCCTTTAAAGTCAAGAATAAAATATAGGTGCCCATTTCAACCACTCCTTTAACCACTGCGCTGGAAGACCTTGCTGAGTCAATGGTGTGACAAAGAAACACATGTAAATGATTGTAAATGAAGAAACAAGCTATCATTTTTCACAGGGAATATGATTATCTTCGTACGAAATGCAAAAGAACTACGAACAGATTATGATTATTAGAACTGTTATGACAGTTTAACAAGGTTGCTGGATATACGATCAATACACAAAATTCAACTCCACTTCTACACACCAGCCTGATGGGATTAGAGAATGTTCCAAAAGCCATCATATACGCTATCTAACAGATACCCGTTCGGCTACTATTCTCTGAGAACGGTCTCACCACCCCATGTAAGTGGGGCATCGGGAGGCATGTTCATGATATGTGACCCCGTTCCCTGAGCAAAAATGTCTGAGTTGGGAAGGACTCCCAACTCCAACTGAGCCAGGGATTCAGCACTGGATCTATGAGACACCATCTCAGAGCACAGCTGGAATGGAGATGCTATAAACTCCACAGCCGAAGGGCAACTACGTATGCAGAGGAGCAAGGAGAACGGGCAGACACGAGAGGCAAAGGCCAAGACTATGGCCCCAAGGAGAGTAGAGCGGCCTCTACTCTGGTCCTCATGAGACCTGGATTCCAGAACACATCTCTCTCTCTCCTAAGATATATTCTCCTTTCTTACTTGAGCAAGTTTGTAATGGGTCTCTCTCATTTGCATCCAAATTAGTCTTAACTGAGATGATCACAAATTCAGAAGGCAGCTTGAAGCTTCATTTTTCCCCCCCTTCTTACTTCCTTGATGTGATGGAGTGAATCCTTCTGGAGAGTTAAGAACCATCTCAAGGGAGATTAAAATGAGAATACAGTAGATTCAAAGTTTGGCAAGTTGGCCCAGGATCGACGCCAGATCTATCCATTATTCTCTCGTATGTCTGGATGCTATCCATTCCGCATAAAATTTATAATTGCCTTCCTTACGCCCTTAAGAAGTTTGGGCTGAGATCTTCAAAGGAATGTTGCCAATAAAATAGATTGTCCTTGGGTCATTTGAGTAATCTCTCTTTTCTTTATCAGTGAGGAGGGTCAGTTTTACTGCCTGCTACTCTCCCAATTCTAATTTGCCTGACAAGATAAGACCTACTAACATAAGACACTCACAACATGACATGTGGATCTTCTCACTGTGAGATGATTTTTTTTTCCAGTGACCACAGGTTAACAACAAAACACAGAGGGTTAAGTGTAGAACATTGATTAACATGGAACCTGGGGGCCAGGAACAGAGTTATCCCCCACCCCTGGGAAAAAAGCAAGGTCCAGATTTAAGGACAAGAGACTGGGATTTGGGAGACCTGAATTAGAACCCCTGCCTCCACCTTTTACTAGATCTGGAGAAACAGCATCTCCCCTCTGGTCTTAGCTCCTCCATCCATGGGAAACCATGTGGACAATAATTCCTACTCATAGGACTATTAGAGGATTAAAGATGGACACACCTACACAGGCCCTGGCACTTTACCTAGCAGGGACTTGGGGAATGTCAGGGAGTCAGAAACAGAAATCTCTTTTGCACAATAAGAGCTAATTCCTCTAATCCTGGAGCAAGGTTCTTTCAAAGCCGAGAAATAGTTAATTATCATAAAGTGTTTTTTATTATGCTGTCTTTCTAAATCCCTGCAACCAAACAGGTTATTGTTTACACAATGAATAGAAAGTGTCAGCAGAGATGAGGAGCCTAGGATTTAATCTGTAGCCCCAGAAGGTTGGAATTTTTCTTGAAGGCTCTCAATCTGTCCAGAGAAAGGGGTCTCTGGTCTATGAAATGGAAATTGAGGGAATTTGTCAGAGACTCATTGGCATCCTGGGAAAATCAGGCTGGAGCTGAGCAAAGGGTCTGCCTGATAAAACTGTCATAGTAACCATGGAGCAGACCCTTCTATTGGGGTCAACACATGGACCCCAGCCAGTCCCTTCTCAGGTTTGCCAGACTGGCCTTGGGTCCTTTCTGAGTGTGAGCTGAACCCTTTCCACTCTGCTACCCAGTTACTTGGCGTTACAGTTTAACTTGCCCCTACCCTGCCCACGTATGCTTTCCTAGCCAGGTGGACCCATAACTTTTAGACTCAGAATCCTCCACCAGCATCACCAGATACACAAGGCCCAGGCACCAGCCAGGATTTTTCTTGGCTCTGTTTCTCCTTATGAAATTGGATGGGGAGCAAAATGGTCTCTGCCATATTAGACCCACATCAGGCTGACCTACTTATGTTTAGAGAGATAAGTGTCCAGGACTGCTGTGGAAAGCTGAGCATTTAAACAAACACTATCTACTGCATTCCAGGAGATAGTAAACCTGCAGCATCCTGGATGGAGGGAGGCCCTCCACTGACTGTCTCCTCCCTGCACCAGCCTGCCCGCCTGCACAGAGCCTACCTTGCCTGGAATCCACTTTGCCTTCAAGAGCTCCAACACCTCCTTGGGGCCCGGCAGGCTCTTAGATTTTTGACTCTGACTTTTCTAGATCTTCTGGCTCTTGTTCAGTTCACCAGTACTCTCAGCTGCCTGCATCTGGAGACCCTCCATCCTTATGACTCTGCAGCCTCCCAGGAACCCGGGAAGCGCCTGTGATTCGACCAGCAGGAGCAGGCTCCTAGCGGAGGCTGGCCAGGCTCCTTCAGGAGTGGAGTGAAGGCTTGAGTCTCAGCACATGGATTTCATGGCATCCCTCTGGGACTCTCAGAGTTCTGTTTTGCTTATTTCAGGCCTTGGCTGTGTCCCAAGACATGGATGATGCCAGATAAACGAGGTGATGGAGCATCTCCCTGGGGAATTAGTCTTGGGACTAAGTCTACTAAATACCCAGGGGGCTCGGCCTCACACCGCTTTTTTTAAAATCTTGTAATTGTTTTAGCGTTCTCTTGTGCAACCTTTAAAATATAACGAGGCTGTCATTGCCCAGCTGGATTACAGCTCCAAACAGCAAACAGCAGCTCTGTGTCTAACATGAAAGCAGTGGTCAGCGCGTGTTTGCTGATAACCTCATCATCACGCTGGGTCAGAGACCTCTTCTGAGACTTCGTCCCGCCCCAGATTCGTCCAGATACTTCCCTGTGCTGCTCCAGCCAGTTCTGCTCTCCCACGTGGGATCCTGGAACACACTGAGGAGAAATGGGGCAGCCAGGGGCTGAGATGGAAAGGCTCACAGGGGCCCTGATGGAGGGGAAGGGTCTACAGTCCTGCAGTGGAGACTGAACCTGAGGGCCCAGTGAGCCCAGGAGTGGCATCTTCCAGTGTTACTCTCAAGGGGGCCAACGTGGACAGCATCCAGGAACAGGTAACACGCAAGGCCCAAGGGACACTGTAGAAGGCCCCTGTGCAGAGCCAAGGTCGGCAGCTGGGGCTGCAGCTCCACCCCTGTGGTGGGGGCCCAGTGGGAACCATGCACTCTGTACAGGTCCCAAGCCTGACTTTGCAGCCCCTGATGCTTTGGAGTCAGATTTGCTGAGAATGTGACTTGCCTCCACGGCCCAAGGTTGCACCCTGAAGGGCCCCACTGGGGTAGCTCGTTTGTACACAAGTCCAATGAGTCAGGATGAAGGATGGAGAGGGGAGAAGGAGAGAGAGTTGGGAGCCTTCATTGTGATCATATCCAGGAAAAGGAGGAGAGGCAAGTATTTATGGAGTGCCTTCCATGTGCTAGGCTTTGAGAGGTAAGGAAACTGAGACTCCCAGGGGTAAGGCCCGAGGTCACAGCTTCCTCCGGACCCGGAGACTCCACCCCTTCCGAGACGAGGTGCCCCTCCCGCCTCTTGGATCGCCCTCCCCATGCCACGGCCCCACACGAGGCAGAAATGGACTCCAGTGTTCTGTTTCCCTCTCCTTTCTCAGACGACTGTAGGAAATTCAATCTGGGTTTGCCTGGATGTGGAGAAAAGAGGCCATGTGCAAGTATAGTTAAGAACTTGGTTGGCCCTGTCAATCCTTAAAGAAGGTGGGAAAACAAAGGAAGCAGCAAGGCTGAGTCATGTGACTAATCCGAGCCCACAAAGTCTGTTCTCCGCGGTCCCGTGTGGGTTTTCATCACGTCCAAACCAGGCGATTCTCCACTTACACACTGAGGTTAGCAGCCGCAACACAGACCACGTGTAAGCAGGAAGCCGTGGCAATCGGGAACTGAGAACTGCGGCTGCGCGCCAGGAACAGGCTCCGCCTCCCCGGCTCCTGTTCCAGCCCCTCCCCGACTCACTAAGGAGGTTTGAGGTGAGCAACTTATCTACATCGCGCCTCCCTTCCCTCAGCTTCAAGGTGACAGGGAAACTGAAGTCAAACTGTGCTCACCCCATGAATGTGAACCCAGCTATTTTCCGGAGCAGGAGGACAGAAAACAGCTCAGTTTGCCTGTGGCTTAGAGGTTTGGTGCACCTGCTCTGGAGACAGACTCTGCTGGGTTCAAATTCTGGCTCTGTCACTTTCTAGCTGCTTAACCTTTGGGCAAGTTATTCCACCTCTCTGGCCTCAGTTTCCTCTTGTGTAAAGTACGTCTAATAACAGTACTCAGTTAATTTGAGAATTATCTAAGTTACTATCCATAAAGCACTTATAAAGCTGCCTACATATATAGGAGGTACTCAATGGCTGTAAACAAAGACAAATAAAAAGCAAAGAGACCCCACAGCCCTGGGTCCTGGGCTCCTGCATAGGCTGTGTCTGACGTGGGAAAAGGCTGCCTTTCCATCAGCACGGAGAATCAGCTGGAAGGGCAGGTCTGGAGTACCAGGTGCGCACAGCCCTGTGGAGTTCACTACCAAATCTTTGGTAAGTGTGGACCTCCTAGTACTAAGAGGCTTGTTGGGCTGAAGTAGGACCTGTGTGCAAATGCAGGATGTGATGGGATCACACTTGTCCAGTGATGTCCACTCATCCCACACAGTGAAATTGAGTCTCACCTCCCTGGGAGCTTCCAGTTCAACTCCCCACCCTCCTCCTCTGGGCATAACATTGCCAGATCAACACACGCTCTGGGGTCAGGCAAGTCAGGCTCCAAGTCCCCTGGCACCCCGCGGGAGCTTGGGCAAGTCCAACTGCTCTGAGCCTCAGTTTCCTCATCTGCAAAGTCGCGATAACCAAGTAGCTGCCTCCTGGGCTGTTCCTGGCTTTAGGAATATGATATCCTCTTGGTGAATTGGCCCCTTCGTCACTGTGAGTTGACTTTATTTACCCCTGGCCATATTCTTTGCTCTGAAATCTACTTTGATGTTAACACACAGTCCAGTTTTCTTTGGATGAGTGTTAGCATGGGGTAGCTTTGTCTGCCCTCCTTCCTTTGGCCTGTTTGTATCCCTAGCTTCGAAGTGTGTTTCTTGTAGGCATATAGTTGGGTCTTGTTTTTCTTTCCTTGCTTTTATTTGCTCTGAAAATCTCTGCCTTTCAATGGGGATATTTGCACTTAAAGTGTTTATTAATATAGTTGTTTACCTCTGCCATCTGGATATTTGTTTTCTGTTGGATCAATCTCTTTATTCTCCCATTATTTCCTTGTTTCCTGCCTTGTTTTGGATTAACTTAGTATTGCTGTAATTCCATTTTAACTCCTGGGTTGGCTTTTTAGCTACAACTCTTTGTTTTATTATTTTAGTGGGAGCTTTGGGATTTACAGTACAAATCTTTGACTTATCACTGTCTGCTTTCAGGTGATATTGGACCACTTCACTTACTATATAAGAACCTTACAATAGCACACTTCTCTTTTTCTCCTTCTGGCCTTTGTGTCACTGTCTCATACATTTTACTTCCACAAAAGTTATAAACCTCACACTAGGTTGTTATGACTTTTGTTTAAACAATTATCTTTTAAAGGGATTTAAATACTAAGGGAAAAAATCTTTAATATTGACCCATATAGTTACTACTTTTCATTCCTTTGTGCAAACCCGTACTTCTGTCTGGTATCACCTTCCTTCTGTGCAATGAATTTCCTTTAGTATTTCTCATAGTTAAAGTCTATTGGTGATGAAGCCTTTCAGCATTTGCAAGTCTGAAAATGTCTTTATTATACCTTCTTTGGGGAAACATAATTTTGGTGGGTATAGAATTTTAGATTGGTTTTTTTTCTTTTAGCACTTGAAAAATGTTCCAGTGTTTTCTTGCTTGCATTTTTTTCCAACAAGAAATCTGCTGTCATCTTTCTCTTTGTTCTTTATACATAACATTTCTTTTTTTCCCATTTGTGAGTCTGAAGGTATTTCAGGCTGGCAGGTGGGAAAAGGCACTGTTCCCAGTCCCATGTAAGCACCAGATACTGTTCCCGCTAATCCTTTTGGGTGATTTTTCCTCATCCTCGAGTGGTTTCCTCACACATATGTGATAGTCAATGTCAACGGAATGTTCAAAGGGGACCAGCTGCAGACCTCCGAGTTCTCTATCCAGTGAATTCTAGATACTTGGCTCTCCCCGGGCTCCCAGGTCCATGTCTTCAAATCCGGGAGTTTGCTGGGCTCTGCCTTGGTTTCCCGTCCTGAGGCATGGAAACTGCCTCAGGGCAGTAAACTGGGGCAACAGCAGGGTTCAGCTGGTTGACTTTCTGTCTCTCAGAGCTCACCATCCCTCACTGCCTGATGTCCAGCATCTTACAAACTGTTTAGTTTATATGTATTGTCCATTTTTCTGACTGTTCCAATCAGGAGGGTATATCTGCTGCCTGCCTGTTACTCCAAGTTGGTCAGAAACAAAAGTCCCCTAATGTTCATTTGACTGAAACCTCAGGGCCTCCCCGTGGCATGCAGTCTAAGCGTGTCCTGTCACATATTCTGGCCCTCAGGACAGGGAATGTGGGTCTTGTCCACTGCTCCACACAGAGAAAGACCTTAAAAATACTGAACAATGATTCCTAACCAGCAGTCATTAAGGCAATGCAGTGCTTGTATGAATATGGATTACAAAAGTTCCAACCAGTGTTCATCTGAGGATCTGATTTTTGCTTGAAATCTCATTGGCTTTATCCCAGGTTTTATGCACAAAAAGTGACAGACTATGCTGAAAAATGTCTACAGTGGACATGTATTACTTCTGTAATTGGCGAAGATAATACAGTAAATGTGACTTCAAATATGCTTTAGTCAGCAAAGAAGCTGCCTTCCCCAGATGATGCTCACTTCAGGCAACGGCAACAAATGTTCAAGTTAGCAGTCAAGAGAAATGGGATTTAAATGGGGGGTGTGTTTAAAGTAGAGGCAAAAATTAGGCACCAGCTGTAGCCGGATCCTGATGAACTGTACAATGATTTCCCATCCCAGCCCTCTGATAAAGCCTCTGTTTCCTAAATTATTCAACAAGTGAGCTGTCAAGATGACCCTGTGCAGGATTTAAGGGCACTGGATCCCACCATCCTTCTAAATTCGAGCAGCCTAGAGGCAAGGCAAGTGTTCTTTTTCCCCAAAAAGTAACAACAAAGTCAGATGTTTAAGTAAAGTGTTCAAGGAAGAAAGTAATAATAAAGCAAATACAGACCCAAGGGGCCAAGTTTTGTGGACTAATCTCAAGTTGTAAGGATAAGAAAGAAAAGTGGATGCACAGGGCAGTTATTCATTTAGTCAGTCAGTCCAGTCATTCATTGAGTCAATCAGCCCATCTTCCCATCACTCTATTTGTCCGTCAGTCAGTCTGCCTGTCAGTCTGTCATTCGGTCAGTTAGTCAGTCAACAGCTGCTTCCCAATACTCCACACTCTAGTCAGAAGCAGGGCTGTAGTGATCAAGGACTGGGTCCCTGCCCTCTCTGCCCTTATAGTCAAACCTCGGTTTACTCATTTGTAAAATAGCAAAAAATAGGAACAGCTAATGTCGAGCACCTCCTACGTGCCAAGCCCCGCACTGAAGGCTTCGTCCTTATGAGCTCTGTCAGCTCCACCGCGTGGGTCTGGAGCCTGACGGTGCCAGCTGAGCGCCTGCTTTGGGCAGCAGTGGGGTCAAGCCTGGTCCTTTCTTTCACGTTCAGTTCTGGCCTTTCTCCTTCAATCCTTCCACCCGCCCCCGTACTCACTTGGACCCAGACCACACCTGTCCTCGTGTCCCTAGATGCACCACACGCACCCACACCTTCATCCTGTGTGCAGGGGTCCCTTATCCGGCAGGTCCTCCGACCCCCACCTGGGAAGCTCTTGCTCATCCTCTAAGCTGCTAAATGGTGCTGCTCAGGGGACCCTCCCTGAAGTCACCGCGTCTTCCCAGCCCCAGCTGCTGCGCAGAGCCTGCCACGCCACGCGGGGCTCTACATCCACCACATGGTGTTTTTTCTCACCAAACCCAGATACACCATACAGATGGCCGCTGCCCCTTCCTGGGTTCACATGTGAAGCATGTTATGTTCATCACCTCACATAACTTAACCCTCACGGCCTCTAAAAGGAAAGCTTATCCTTATTTTATATACAGAAAAGGAAGGTGTAGAGAGGGGAGTTACTTGCCCACGGTCACACCCAGGGTTGCTGGCTCCAAAGCCAGTAAATGTGTGTTGAAATACATTTTTTCAGAAGCAAGACCTACTTAGACCTACACGCCATAAAAGAGGTGGCTTTCAGGACCATCTCAGCAGCCCCCAGATTTGGCCACACTTCACCCCTGAGACCGGCCTGCAGAAGATGCGGTGGGTGGAAATGTAACTTAAAACAATTAGAAGATGCTCATGCCTTCCTTTCAACAAATATTTGTGTCTGCAAACAGCCCTGTGCTGGGTGTCAGATGGGTAGCAGGGAGGAGAAGGGAAGGGACATCAGTGGAGACCAGAGCCCCCTACACCCAGGTTGTCGCAGAGCCACTGGGAAGCAAAGCCGTGTGAGGCTGCAACGCCCCGTGGGATTACGGGGCCGGCATCCCAGCCCGGGAGAGCCGCCCTCCAGGGACAGGGCTCCTCTATAATGTGGCGGGTGGTGGGTGGCAGGTGGCGGGTCACTTCTGCGCTGCCAGGTGGTGCTGGGCAGCGGAGAGCATGACGGGGCAGGGCCACCCACAGGATGGATGGAAACCAGCCTCCTGGCAGGGGCCTCCCGACTTCTCAGTCACTTAGGAAGGTCATCATGAGCCAGCGCCCCCTGCTGCCTCAGAGGACCTACACTCCTGGCCCAGTGGTGTCTCAGCACCAGTTGTCACTTTATTCCCGATTTTCTCTCTTTTCCAGGTGGACACCCCGTCCCAACCTCATCCCCACCAGCAAAGCAAGCATGTCCACCACCACCACCACAATGGCCTCGGAGCGCACACCGGAATAACCCTGGTGCCCTGCACCACGGGCACATCTGTTCTCAGCCACCGCAAGAGAAGTGACCGTGCTAGCTCTCAGATGAGAGGACACGGGAGGCCCTCATCCTCATCCACCTCGTTCTGGCGGGGGAAACCTCTGCCCCTCCCCACCCCTCCGTGGACCCCGGCTCTGCCGAGTTCCAGAAACTCACCCTCCCCTTTTATTTCGTGCACAACTGCCCTTGACACGCTCTTGACCCTTTCTCACTGAGGCTGAGATTCTTCAACCTCCCCTTCAGGTTCAGAGCTGCTGTTTTTAGGGAAATATCCATTCAAGCTCAAGATTAAATTCAGGCTGAAGGCTCCCTGGGGCTCCCTCCACCGTCCTCCTCTGGTCCCCATGCCGATGAGGAGGTGCAGTCCAGGGGGTCACCCACACAGGCCTGTCCTCTAGGGCTGAGCCTCAGATGCCACCACAGCCCATGCCTGCAGCCCTGCCAGGCCACCGTGCCCTGGGCCCACAACCACACATCTCCCTGTCCCGCCCTCAGAGACCCCACTTGGGTCCCCTTTCTCTCCAGCTCTGGACCCCCACAGGGGTGCAGAAAGCTCTTGCATCCTGCATTCTGCAGGCACCCCCACTCTCCAGGTCATAGGGGAATCGGGCCCAGCTCCCAGCTGTTCTCAGAGTCTCCAGAGATTCATGCTGGGATTTCTCACACCTCACACCCCTCCCTGCACAATCCAGTCTGAGCCCTGGGCTGAGGACATTCTAAACACTCTCCAAACGCTTGGCACGTCCCCATCTGCCTCCTTCCCAGGGCAGAATCCCCTGGAGTCATTTCCTACGTTCTCACCAAGTGATTAAAACGTTGGAGCAGAGCTTTGATCATCGGACCCTCATTGGCCCTTTCCTATTACTTGTCAGAACCACCACCACCACCATCACCACCACAACCACCACGTTTCATGATATTTACTGCAGGGGCCTCCACGGCCGAGCATTTTACAAGCATGGTCTGCATCGATCTTTGCAGCATCATAGGAGGTGGACATGCACAGAGGACAAGATTAAGTAATGCACCCAGGGTCACGAAGGCAGGTGGGATTCCCAGCTGGTTCCAAAGCCCAGCGGCCACATGGTCCCACCGCAACAAGTGCTGTGACGGCGCGGACCCTGCAGGACTGGCGCCCCCGGGATCTGCTCACCATGCCTCCGGTGCACTCCCGGCAGTCCTGCAGGCAGCTGATGTTCTCCCAGGTGCTGTAGGCCTTCAGCCCCGCCACCAGCGCCTGCAGCGGGCGACTGTTGACAGGCTCCTTCCCCAGGAAGATGTCCTCATCTAGAAGGACGCCAGCAAACCTGCGAGACAGAGATCAGTGATATAAGCGGCAGTGCCCCAGCACTGCGGGCTCAGAAGAGAGGCTGGACTCGTAATGTCTCTGTCTGGCTTTTGATGTCAGGGTAGTGCTCCTAAAATTAGTTAGTTTTCCCTTTTATTTTCTGCAAGAGTTTGTGTAAAATCAGTATGTTTACTCTTCTTAAATATTTGGGAGATGTCACCAGTAATGCCAGGACAAAGCTATGCAGGTTTTCCATTTCTTTTTGTGTCACTTCTGGTATTTATCTTTCAAGTAATGTGTCTATTTCATATATGTTGTCAAAGGTGTTGACACTGATATTATGTCAAAAACAACAATAACAGTAATACTTACGTTTATCCTTTCAATGTCTGCAGGATCTATAGTGATGTCCTTTCTTTTAGTTCAGACACTGGTAATTTGTGTCTATTTTTTTCTGGCTCATTCTAGCTAAAGGTCTTTCAATTTTATTTATTCATTGAAAGAAAAAATAGTTTTGTGTTCCTTTTCTTCTCTATTGTTTGACGACTTCTTATTTCACTGATTTCTGCCCTCATGTTTATTATTCTTTCTAATTACTCTGGGTTTAATTTTTTCCTCTTTTTCTAGCTTCTTAAAATAGAAATTTACACCACTGGCTTTAGACCTTTCTTCTTTTCTAATGTAAGCACTTAAAGGCATACGTTTTCCTCTAAGCACTGTTTTAGCTGCATACCACAAGTTTTGAAATGCTGTGTTTCATTTTCATTTTGTTCAAAATATTTTCTAATTTCCCTTGTGATTTCTTCTTTTGACCCATGAATTATGTGTGCTGTTTAGTTTCCTAATATTCAAGGGTTATTTCAGATATTTTTCTGTTATTAACCTTCAATTAATTTCATTCTAATCAGACGACATACTTTGCATGATTTCAATCCTTTTAAATCCACATAGTCTGTCTTGATAAATGTTCTGTGTGCACTTGAAAGGAATGTGTATTCGGCTCTTGTTGGGAAGAGTGTTCAATAAATGTTATTTAGGTCAAGTTTGTTCAGTCATGTTGTTCATGGGATTTATATCATTACTGGTTTTCTGTCCATTTATCGTATTATTTACTTCAGAGAGAAGGACTGATGCCTGCAGCTATAATTTTGGATTTGTTCATTTTTCCTTTCAGCACTTTCCATTTTTGCTTCATGTATTTTGATGCTATTTTGTGGAATTCACACACATGGAGACTGTTATGTCTCCTTGATGAGCAGGCTGCTTCATCATTATGAAGTGATTTTCTTTATATCTGGTAATACTCCTTTTTCTGAAGCCTACTTTGCTTAATGTTAGTATACCCACTCCAGCTCTTTTATGGTTAATGTTTGAAGGTGTCAATTTTTTATTCTCATATTTTTAACCTCTTTGTCTTTCATTTTAAGTGGGTTTCTTGTAGAAGGCAGACAATCTGAAAACTAGAGCGTCTAAATGATTTACACCTAATGTAATTATTAACGTGACTGAGTTTTAAACAATTTTCCTGCAATTTTTCCCCATCTAACCCATATGTTCTTTGTTTCCTTTTCCCTCTGCTCCTGTCTTCTTTTGATGAACTGAATAATCTTTAGTATTCCACTGTTAGATTTCTAACTGTGTTACTCATTTTTTTCCAGCAATTTTTCTACGGCCTAACACACACATCTTTAACTTAATCACATTTTCCCTCAAATAATGTTATGCCACTTGAAGGCTAATGTAAGAACCTTGTAATAATACAATAACATACTTCCTTTTCACTCTCTCATCTGTTATGCTACTGTTGAGACAAAAAATAAGTATATTCTATGTATATTATGAACTTCATTGCTATTTTTGCTTTAAACAATTTATCTTATTTTCTTTATCAACATTACTGAGGATTAATTTATTCCAACAGGTTGCATCATTCAAAGTGCACCATTTAAAGAATTTTGACAACTGTCATGTACGCATGAGAATACCACCATAATTAAGCTACAGAATATTTCCAACACCTTTCAAAAAGTGCCCCATGCCTTTTTGCAGGTCATGCCTTCCTGCACCCCCGTCTCCAGACAACCACTGACCAGCCCTTTGTCACTGTAAATTAATTTTGTATAAATGGGATCGTACAGTGTGAACTATGTCTTGCTTCTTTCAATCAGCATGTTGTCTTGAGATTCATCCACCCATACTGTACCCTGTATTAGTAGCTCTTTCTCTTTATTGCTGACTAGACTTCCATTCTGTGGCATGTATATATATTTCATTTATGTGTTCCCTTGCTGATGAACACATTGGTTGTTTCCAGTTTGGAGCTATGATAAACAAAGCCGCTAAGAAAATTCATGTAAAAATCTTAGAGGAGACATATGTCTTCATTTCTCTTGAGAGTAAATCTGGAGGAGGGAAAGGATGGGGTCACATGAAAGATGTATTTTTAACTTTTTAAGAAACTGCTGAACAATTCTGCAAAGTGGTTGTGCAAGTTCGCATTCCCACCAGCAGTGTATGAGAAACCCAGCTGTCCCACGTGCCTGCTGACAAGCAGTCTTCACAGTCTTTTTAATTGTAGTCACTGCAGAGAATACAGAGTGGTAATCCGCATGGTTTGAATTTGCATTTCCCGGGTAACTAATGATCACGAACACCTTTTCATGTGTCTGTTGGCTGATCATTCGCATGTCTCCTTCTGTTAAGTGTCTACTCAGAACTTTTGCCCATGTTCTATTGTTCCTTCCATATTCTGGATAACATCCCATTGTCAGATATACAGATTACAAACACTTCCTCTCATTCTGTGGCTTGTCTTTTCATTTCCTTAATGGCAAAGATCAGTTTTGGCTCAAGGTATTTACCATCTTCCATCCATTAAATAATTTTGTAACATCTAAATATCCTTGTTTCCTCCGTGAAAACTGCACATACAAAAGATGTGCACTGGGTCTCATCCTACAGCAAACAGGACAGACTAACCTCCTAACTGAAATCACTGAGCTGGAGCAAACTGACAAAATGTGGAAATCATCATTTGTTTAATCGTACTTGGATGAAAAGGAACCTAATTGTATTGAGCAATTGCTTAAGCAAAGAGCTTCTGCATTTATCATCCAACTTAGTCCTTGCAACAACCCTATGAAGTAGGAAATCATATCCCCACTTTGCAGATTAGGAAGCTGAGGCTCAAATGATGTTACATACCAATGTCAAGGTCTCACATGTGTTAGGGACAGAGCTAGGATTCAAACCCAGGGCTCTCTAGTCCTAAATATCATGCTCTTTCCATAATAAGTAATGTGCATGTCAGTACCCTCAGGAAGGTAATATCATTTTAAATCTATGCTCTGATATAGTCACCCATGCCCTGGGCTGCAGCTGCAACACAGTGACTCTCAGAGAATCCTAGATCTGGTCATTTACAAAACATATATATGATTCAACCAGGAAACAGACTCATAGACATAGAAAACAAAGTACGGTTACCAAAGGGGAAAGGGGATGGGGAGGGATAAATTAGGAGTTTGGGATTAATAGACACACACCAGTATATATTAAACAGATAAACAACAGGGACCTACAGTATAGCACAGGGAACTATACTCAATTTTTGGTAATATGCTATAATGGAAAAGAATCTGAAAATATATGTACGTAATTATATGCCTGTAGATGTGTAACTGAATCATTTTTCTGTACACCCAAAACTAACATTGTAAATCAACTACACCTCAATAAAAAATAAAATTAAAGAAAAACAAAAAATAAAAAAAGAAATCCCTTTAATTTAGGATTGTGGTATAGAAGCCAAGGAAAGGCAATGTTTTAAGAAGGAAGGAAGGCATAATCAATGGTGTCAAATGCTAGAAAAAAAATGTATATATGATCCTCCACTGACCTCCCCAAGCACGCGGGCGCACGCGGGTGCGCGCGCGCACACACACACACACACACACACACACACACACACAGAGTCCTAGACATTCTCCCAGGTAGAAATGGGTGGGAAATAAAAAACAAATCGGCTAAGGAAAGAAAGACTCATGAGACTCTTAGCAGAGGTGTGGTGGGATGTCTTTGCGGTGCTGGCCCATGATTTTACTGAGCACCGACAGGATGTAGGCCCTGCCGAGGAAAAGCCTCCCTCCGCCAGCGGTTCCCCTGACGGCTCTTACCCATCGCCAGACCTCACATCTGCCTGCCAAGGGGATCTGAGCACCCCTTCTGGGTCCAGGGTGTGTAGGAGTCCAGGAGGCACATGTCTTAAGAAAGTCTGATATAAGGCGGTCGGAGGGGCCCAGAAGATAAACTAGGAAATAGGGGTTCTGTGGCCAAAAATATCCCTCATTTCCAAACCAGTTTATTTCACAGGAAATGCCTCTAGAAATACAAGGCATTTGCTTACAGGTGATGTCCATGGGAAGACTCATAACCCACCATCAAGGTAAGCTTCATGAGAAATGCCGGTGGAGTATCTCTAAAACCCTTAAGTCAGCAAGAGGGCAGGACTAGATTCCAAAAATCTATTTCACAGAAAAGAGTAAATCAGATTTTTTGGCAATATGATATTAAGTTACATTAAAAACACAGTCCAGTAATATTATAAATTGTACTAGAAATACTAAAAAATACTATGTTATTTGTATCACTGTAGTATTTGATACTAAATACAAGTAATAAGTTTTTGATACATAGTTATAGTCTTCGCTTGGTGAGGGATCTCTAGGAATCTTAAATCTCCCGAGCTCCATTGTTTGATAAGGACAGGACTTTGGTGAATTTCTGAAACTATGAAGTGCCATTCCACCCATTCATTTACTTAACAGATTAATGAGATCTTACTTTGCGCTCAGCACAATTTTAGGTAGGTGTTGCGGAGACAGCAGTTAAAAAACAAAGAGAGAAATTTGTTGAGTTGTCATGAGGCATTAAATGAGTTTATTCTATGTAAACATCTGAGGGCAGCGCCGGCTTGTGGTAAGCACCTGAATACGTCTTAGCTATTGTGTTAACTTCGTCTTTACAGGCGTCGGGCAAAACCAGAATGACCAGCTCCAGCATCCAGACAGCAGCACGATGGTGCTGTGACCCCTCCCGGAGCCCAGCCTCGACTGCGAGCTGCCCACTTGGCCTGGAATAAACAAGACGAAAAGCAAATCCCAAATACTCCTTCAGGCTGGCCCATCGCAAATACCGTTTTTGGTTTTTTTTTTCCCCTCCAAAGTTGTTGGTCACTTTGTAAGCTAGGAAGTTCATTTTTGTAGCATATCCCACACGATGATTCCAAGAGGGGATACCAGCTACCAACCACCCTGGCCAGCTAGCCCCGGACGCCGCCTTCATAGCGTGTCACTTCCAGAGCAAACGGGCACCAAAGGACATCTGGTTCCATCCCCTCCTTGTCAAGGCCAGAAGAACACGATTGGGGTGGGATGCGGTGCAGGGGGGGCTCGCTAAGGGCCAAGCAGGTCCCCCCTCTCTCCCCGTCTCTGGGCTGTGGAGGCAATGGGCGAGGAAGGCGATCAGGAAGGGGACCAGGCACCAGGTCCGCTGGCCAACTCACTATTGTCAAACCCCAGATGAGGCATCACAGGCCCCATGTGGCAGGGAGCACGTCCTACTCCAGCAGGACTGCCAGGTCCAACAAACAGAAACCAAGCACGCCCAGCAAAACCTGAATTTTGGATAAACAACGCATCATATTTAGTTTAAGTGCACACGCCTTGTTGCAGAAAGGGGAAATACTTAGACTAAATAGTGCACTGGCTATCTGAAATTCAGACTTAACTGAGAGACTGTATTTTAGCTGGCAGCCCTACTGGCAAGGTGCCAGGTGGTTGTTGAAGATCTAAACCCCTGGGTTGTGCCCTGGAGGAAGCCACCCCACCTCATTTCCATGACGTGCTTTTAACTGGGACGTGAAGCTCTGACGGTGATCCGTGCGGTTGTCACTTAGATGGGAGGAGAGGCAGGGCTGTGGACACCAGCTGGTGGCCTGTTTTCCCTGCTCGCCTAACTTCAGACACTTATCCCTGAGGGTCTGGACCACTCTTGTGAGTGTTTCTCTGCAGCTGAGTGGGGCCCAATGCCTGGAGCAAATATCTAACCCATCATACCTCAGGCTACGCAGATCCTGAAACTGAAGTCGGTTGATTGGCAGAATTATGTCCATGGGGATTGTGAGATGGGACCTAAACCAAGGTTTGATAACCTTAGTTTGAAAAAAGTGAGATGTCTGTTGCAGGGAGGTACTTAGCACTCAGTTTTGTCATGGAACAACCAACTTCATTAAACTGTTTTTCCCCAAGTTGGAGGAAAGGCGACGAGGGTGGTCAACTAGAGAGAAACAGGAAAGCCAGGTCACAGAAACGCCACCTGCTCCCCGGGCTTGTTTTAAAACACAAACAACCACTCCCCGAGGCTGAGGAATTTGGTCCTGGGCGTCCGTTCGCATAACCAGATTCTCCGTGGCCAACCCCCTGCCACGATGTGGGGGACAGAGGGAGGGAAAGGCAGGGAGGGAGCAGCAGAGCCACGATGGGGACACTGACCTCGGCCAGAGACCACAGAGGGCACGAGGAGGTGACGGTAAGGAAAATCGGGGTGGTCCTGGGGTCCTTCAGATTGACAGCTTGGTGAGGACGTGTGTCTCACTGTCCTGTTCAGCACTCTCTCACCCGTGCATGGCACGTGGTAAGGGCTCCGTGATTTTTTAATTTATTGTTTAATTTCCAAGTATTCTCAGCCTAAGACGAGTGCTGTGACCTCTGTTTCTCTGATGTTGGCCTTTGAGGAGTGTCTCCCTAAAATCCAGAGAAACTTTAATTTTTTTAATAGTGGCAACACACTTCTTACAGAATCAAGGTGTATGAAGCTTAAATCAATCCAAAAAATAAAAATGGAGCTGAAAAAAGGAAAACATGTTGATACATATAACACTTTCCTTATATATATAAAGCTAGGTATGTGTATATATATATAAACTTACATACACATATAAATATATTTATATATATAAACTTATGCATAATTGTAAGTATGTGTTTGTATATATACAAACTTGCAAATGTGGAATAGTGCCTCTTTGTTACATGGTCTACTAACTTCTTGTGTCTCCGATTTGTAAACAGTGGACTAAGAAGTGAATGGAGAGACAGCCTTGCCTCTTTATAATAGCTACAAGTCCCACTGGATAAAAAAATCAAAGAAAAAATTTATTTTCCTTGGGCAGGCATGCAAAACATACTCAGGTTTCCTTGTCAGCTTGTTTTGATCCAATTTAAATGTTCATGATAATTTAATACTGCTGTTTCTTATCTGTTAGTGAAATTAATTTCCAGGTCATGTGAGGAAACTGCCTGGAAAGTTCCTGTGGTTCTCAACCCTGGCTGCTGGTAAGAATCACTAAGGAGCTTAAGTGCACACACTCTGGTCCCTTGGGATGCTGCTCCCCAGACCAGGTGAGTTTGAATCATGGGAGTGGGTACAGAGAGTCTGTAGTTTTTAAAAAGCACATCAGATGACTTTAATGTGCATCCGGGTTGAGAACCAATGAAAACCAACTTATGTGCCAGGAATCACCTGCCTTAGTTGAAGCAGGGCCAGAAGGGTAAGGCCAAAAGGGGTAAACGTGGTGAGGAATGCTTCGTGGAGAGTTAGTGACAACTTCAGATGGAATCGATAAGGCTAAAAGAAATACCACAGGGTTGAGATACAAAAGGACACTGGAGACTTTTGCTCCCTGAATAGCAGCAAGAAAAAAAAAAGTGGATAAAATTAAAAAATCACGTTTTCCCAAAGAGTTGTCAAAGAACAAAGGCTGCAGGAAGGCTTGATGAACTGAATTCCAGAGGGATCAGCACATTCTAGTAGATCAGACGTTGTGTAAGGAAGGAACAGAGAACCTGAAGACAGGTCCATGGACATTATCCAAATTGAAGTATAGAGGAAAAAAAAAAAAAGAACATAACTTCAGTGACATGTAGGACAATCTGAAGCCATTTAACATCTGTATAGGAAGGAAAGAATGAATGGGGCAGAACAAATATTTCAAGAAATAATGGTCAAAATATTTCCAGATTTGATGAAAATCTTCAACCCACAGATCCCTGAGGCTCAACAGACTCCAAACAGCATAGACACACAAAGCCACAAAACCACACCGAGGCCAACATAATCAAATGCTGAAAATCAAAGAAAAAGAGAAAATCATAAAAGCAGTTAAAGTGGGAATATATGAGGCCTATAGAGAAACAGCCAAAAAATGATGGCTACTTTCTCATGAGAATCAAGGAATCAAGAAGACAACAGAGGCAGTGACATCACTACGGTGCTCAAAGAAAAAAAAAATATCAGCCCATAATTCTGTACATATTAGTAACGTCCTTTTTTTTTTTTTTAAAGAGAAATAAAGACTTCCTCAAAAAACAGAACTTGGGAGAATTCATTGCTAGCAGACTGATTGTATAAGAAATGTTAGAAGTTCTGCAGGCAGAACAAATATGGTATCAATCAGAAATCTGGATCAATAACAAGTAAATTAAAATGTTGGAAATTGAATAAATAAAGGTAAAATAAAATTCAATTGTACTCATTTTAATTGCTCTAAAACATACCTGTAAAAGAAAGACAGTAGCAATATGTTGTGTACTTGCAGCATATTTAAAAGGAAATTATGTGACAACAACTGCAGAAAAAAAGTATGGAGGGAGGCACTGGGAATACACTGTTTAAGGTCTTTCCACTCCAGGGGAAGCAATAGAATAGTTCAGTGTAGTCTCTAACTCACTAAAGATGCAGACTATACATCCTGGGTCAACAATTACAATATTTTCAAAAGAAATATAAATAATGTCAATGAAAGAGATAAAATGGAATAATAAACAATACTCATGTAATCCAAGATCAGGCAGAAGAGAAAGGAAAAAGCAACAAAAAAACAGATGGAAAAAATAAAAATCAGCTATCAATATAGATTTTAATCCAAACTTATCAGCAGTCACTTTCAATGCAACTGGTCTAAACATACCAGCTAAAAGTCAGAGATTTTCAAATTGGATAAAAAAGAATCATGACCTAACTATCTCTAGTATTTACAAAGAAACCCAGACATCTCTCCAAAGAAGACATCCAGATGGCCAGCAAGCACATGGCAAGATGCTCAACATCACTGATTGTTCACAGGACCTGATCTCTCTTCTCTCTTTCTTTCTCTCTTTCTTTCTCTCTTTCTTTCTCTCCTTCCTTCCTCCCTCCCTCCCTCCCTCCCTCCCTCTCTTTCTTTCTTTCTTTCTTTCTTTCTTTCTTTCCTTTCTTTCCTTTCTTTCCTTTCTTTCTTTCCTTCTTCCTTTCTTTCTTTTCTTTCTTCTTTCTTCTTCTTTCTTTCTTTCTTTCTTTCTTTCTTTCTTTCTTTCCTTCCTTCTTTCTTTCTTTTTCTTTCACAGCAGCATTATTGAGAGATCTTTCACACACCACAGCATTCACACTTTAAAAGTACCCAATTCCACAGCTTTAAATATATTTTACAGAGTTGTGCACCCATCTAATTAAATTACTACCTAATTTTAGAATATTTCATCACCCCATAAAGAACTCCCACATCCATCAGCTGTCACTCCTCGCTCCCTCCCTTATCCCCTAGTCCCTGGTAATTATGGCTAAGAAATTATTGCTTAACCCGTGGTTGTGAAGGCTGACTCCTGTTCCCCTCTACCAGCTTTATTATGTCATTAGCTCTTAGATTTAGGTCTGTGCTCCACGTTGAGGTAATTGCTGCCCATGCTGTGAGGGAGGGGTCCAACTTCATTCTTTCGCATGTGGGTATCCAGTTGTACCAGAACCATTTGTTGAAAAGACTATTCTGTCACCCATTGAATTGTCTTAACACCTCTGCCCAAAATCAGCTGACCATACAGTTAGGGATTTATTTCTGTGTTCTCGATACCACGTTGTTTTTTGTTTTGGGAGGTTTTTTTTTAGGGTGGGTGGAGGTAATTAGGTTTATTTATTTAATGGAGGTCCTGGGGATCGAACCTGGATCCTTGTGCACGCACTCTACCACTGAGCTATACCACGTCCCCAACACTGCCTTGATTATTATAGCTCTGTAGTACGTTTTCAAATTAGGAAGTGTATGTCTTCCAACTTTTCTTCTTTTTCAAGATAGTTTGGGCTATACTGGGTCTTTTCCGTTCCATATAAATTTTAAGATCAGCTTTTCAATTTCTGGAGGAAAAAAAAACACAGGCTCCTGGGATTTTGATAAAGATTGCATTAAATCTGTACATGAATTGTGGAAGTATTGCCACTTTCATAATATTAAGTCTTCTGATCTATAAACACAGGATGCCTTTCCATATATTTACATCTTTTTAAACTTCTTTTGTTAAATTTATTACAGGTATTTTATTTTTTGTTGCTATTGTAAATGGAATTGCTTTTCTTCATTTCATTTTTGGATTACTCATTGTGAGGATATCAAAATACAATAGATTTTTATATATTGATCTTGTATCCTGTAATCTTGCTGAATGTATTAGTTCTAACAAATTTCTAGTGGATTTCTTAGGATTTTCTATATACAAGACCATGTCATCTGTAAATACAGACAGTTTTACTTCTTCCTCTCCAATCTACACGGCTTCTATTATTTTTCTTGCCTGCTTGTCCTGGCTAACACATCCAACACAATGTTAAATAGATGTGGAGAGCGCGGACATCCTTGTCTTGCTCCAGATCTTAGGAGGAAAGCAGTCATCTTTCACCCACCACGTGTGATGTTAACTGTGGATTTTTCGTAGATGCCTTTTATGAGACAGAAGAGGTTCCCTTCTAATCCCAGACTTTTGAGTGTCTTTTATCATGAAAAGGTGTTAGATTTTGTCAAATGTTTCCTCCACATCTGTAGAGATGATCATGTGGGGTTTTTTTCATTTATTCTATTTAATACAGTTGTTACATTGGTTGGTTTCTGTATGTTAGACCAAAATTGTGTTCCTGGGATAAATCTCACTTGGTAATATAATCTTTTTTATATTTTTCTGGCTTCAGTTTGCCTGCATTTTGTTGAGGATTTTTACATCTATATCCATAAGTGATACTGGTCTATAGTTTGCCTCGTTTTGGTATTGAGTGTTCTCAATTGGGAAGTATTTCCTTGTCGTCTATGTTTTGGACACGTTCAAGTTACAAATCGAGTCTCTTTAGTTGTTATATGTTTATTCGGATTTTCTATTTAGTCTTCATTCAGTTTGGGTAGTTTATATCTTTCTAGGACTTTCCTCCCTTTTCCATTTTATCTAGGTTATCTAATTGGTTGGCACACAGTTGCCCATAGATTCAGACGTCACTTCTAACTTGAGTGCTGAATTCTAACCACAGGCTCTTCAGTGCTCGCCCTGCCCACCACCCCTCTCCCTCCTGCTGACGCCAGAGCCTCAGACTCACCTTGAGAGGGCAAACCCCCAGAGCCATCTCACCTGCTGGCGAAGGTCAGGGCCAAGGCTGTGGCCAGGTGAGGCATCAGCCGCAGGGTTTGCGTTTGGTGCTCAATAATCCTGACCTCTTCCTTGGCTTTGGGCCCAAACTGCCTCCTGCTAGAGACAGAATCAAGCAGATACAATTTTACTGAAATCCAAGAGGCAACATTGTTCCAAACAGCCATCTGTCCTTCAAGTACTTCAGAGGACAGGATGCCTGAGTCTCCTAAAATGTAGTTAAGATATTAAGATATTAAAAATAATTCCAAAGAGAGTCCGACAAAAAGCTTTTTAGCTCCCCTGGAAATTAACCTTCCCACCATGGGATATTTTTAAAGCTGTGTATCTATTTAATACACAGAGTATTTTTTACTCCTTAACATTTACATGGCATTTTATAGTTCCAAGTGCCCTATGATCATTAATTATTCAGCTTTCCTAAGTTTCTGACATAGTTAATAGGAAAGGAGCGATATCCTAGAATATATTTCAAAAGGACATTCTCAACAAGGAGGCAACGCTCACCCCGGTGCTTCTGTCAGATTCACAGGCGGGCTGTTATTTTCAGCCCACCTAAATCCCCTCCACCATCCCTGCTGGAAAAGGTGTCCGTGCATCCTGCCTTAAACCCTGTGCCCTGTGGACAGCACTGCATTTCGCTCTGACACAGCTGTGGAGGGGTGAACGGGGGCCCTCCTCGGAGCAGCTCAAAAAGTGGTGTGGGACTGTCCCCAGGTACCACCCACGGACAAATCTTACACAGAGTCCCGCAGCTGCAGATGGCAAGAGCCCGGCACTGAGGATGTCACCCTTCTGCCCTGGACAGGCTGATGCTCTACGATACTGGGCTTGGCAGCCTCCCTCTGTGACAGCTCTGACCTTAATGTTGATGTCTGTAACATTTTACACAGACGTGTGCACCATACACACACGCATGTGTGCACACATACACACTTGCACAGCATGCTAGGTTATCAAGCAGGCAAGGTGAACCTGTGCTTCAGACACCAGTGAAATGAGGCTATCCATCAGTCATTCAAGGGGAAAGAGGAAACAGCACCTTTAAAAAAATTTTATATCTGATACCTTCTGAGTCATCGTGTCATGCTTTAATACTGCTCCCATTTGTAATTAAAAGAAGGGCACCGTGATCTTTTTAGTTCCTAAGGCATCTAGAATTTACAGCCTGGCCGTGTCATGTGGCTGGGAGTCAGTGAGGACACACCTAGCAAAGCACACAGGCACACTGTGGACGCAGGCTCATCTTCTACCAGCACAGCTTCCCCAGACGCAGTCTAACCACCCCACCGATGGTTGTCCGAGGACCACAACCCCACCCTGCCTTTGTCCATGCCCTCCATCCATCCCAACCATACTCAGCCAACAGGGCACAGTGCCAAACGAGCCTGACAAAGTCTATAGGCAAACCTCTCAGCTTTTGCTGGATCGTGTTGAAGCCAATAAAACAATCACAGATCCAATAACGGTTTCATCATAACGTCAGGTCATTTTATCAACTCCATTTGTCCTCACTCTTAAACTTTCATTTCAAAATGCTGCGATTGTGCTGTGACTTGTCCTATGGTCGCTGTGGCAAAGCTCTTGTCCACTGAAACCAGACGCTGCCACATGCGATTCACTCCCCTGGGGGACATCCACACGCCTGCTCTGTGCCTGGCACTACACCAGGCGCCAGGCATCCACCAGAGTCAGGAAGGCCCAGGGAATAATAAAAACATCTCAGATCTCAAGAAGAGAATTGTAGTTACTCTGTCTTTTCAATTTCTCTTGCAAAAAGCATTGTATAAACCCATACAAGGAATTACAAAGATGACAATAAGGCTGAGCTTTTCAGAAGCCTGCACTGTATATTTCTGAAAGCTCTGCCACCTAGTTTCCAGTAGGTGGTGAGCAGGGAAGCCTTGTGCACACCTCCCCCGGCCCCTGCCCACCCGACCCTGTCAATCACCAGTATCTCCTTATTTGGTACCAGAACATCATTGCAGGAAGCATCACCCGGATGGCAACAGCGAAAGAAGGGACTGATCACAGCACCTTTTAGTTTTAGTTTTTGCCAAAAAATAATTCCAATAACAGAGTGATTGGAGATGGTGTCCCATTGAATTTTCTGTGTGTGCAGTGTCTATCTCAGCCAGCACTCAGCAGACCCTCAATGTTTGCTGAATGAATAAAAGAATGAATGTGTTCTCCAATGAGGAAATGCAGGTGAGGCACCACGGAATGGCTCACCCCGACCTCAGGGAGGGTCTTTGGATGCCAGATCTGACCCCCGACCTGCCATGCCTCTGTTCCCCAATGTGAGCACCCTTGTAATCACCCCATTTCTTCTCTGACCCTCATAGTTCAATTGGGTGACAGGTGCTGAACAGAAAGAGGCCACCAAGGGTCAGTGCGGCTGGACTCACAGTGCCTTTCATCACACTGACTGGGGAGGGAAGAGTTTGGTTAATGTATTGCCAGGTGACCAGGTGATTTCACATGTCTCAGGAGATTTCCCAACAAGAATCTGATTGTCCGCCCTTTCTTGAAAACAAGGAAGATCTGGCAATTCTGGACCCCATTCCTTGACGTAATCCCCTGGTGGTCAGAGGATGTCAGCCCCTCGGGGGTGGGGGGGTACAGGGCTGGTCCCCAAGGTCGCCAGAGTCCTCTCCATTCTCCAGCATCATCAGCCAGCCTGGGAGGTGCCGCGTTTTCAGCCCCACCATAGTGGATTTTTTTCCATCCGGAATTAATTTACATCAGCATCGTAACTTGTTAATTAAGTTCCGCCATTATGATACACGGCCCAGCGTAGTCACAGTGTATGAGTCTATGAATTCATCAGGAGAACTCCTAAGGGCCAAACAGCCCTGGCCAGCTCATACAGAATAAAATCCAGAAGCCTCAGTTTGGCATCCAAGAGCCACTTTGGTCTTCCTCAAGGAGTCTCAACCATTTTTCCTGCTCAGCCCCAAAGACACCTTTCTGTCCTGGGCCTCTGTCCAGGCAGGGCGCTCTGCCTGCAGCCAGCCTCAAGCCGAGGTGCCGCACGTCACATTTATGGTGGCTCGGCCCCCTCCTCCCTGTTCTGGATTCGCCCCTTCAAACACCAAACCAAAGCAATCAAAGCGGGCAGCTGCCTCTCCCCAGAAGGCCCCGAGCATTTCATGTTTCTTTCCCGTACGGGAGCACCCTGCCCTTCCGTGCTGGTGCCCTGCGCACCTGTATCAGCCACATGTTTTGATGCGTGGACATCTGGGCTTTGGCTGGCCCTGGAGGGACTGCCCTTCCCAGGACAAGCCGATTCCTCGAGGGAGCAAAGGACTGTATCTTTCATCTGCAGACTAACCAACCCAGGGCCCACGCCCCCAGCCACCTCCCGCACGGGTTCTTTCACTCGAGGCCACTGTTCCCCAGCCGGAATCGCCCCAGGGCCAGGAACCAGACCATTGGCGGCCTGGCTCCGACAGAGGCGGCAGGGAGAGGGGGCCTCCAGTCTCTGTGCTCTGAGAGCGCTTGGCCGGAGCAGGAACCCTGCCCTGCCACTCTGCGCTCATCCTCTTACTTATGCTCTCAGGGCCCAGGATGGTCCAGGCCCATCCCCTGGCTGCCAGCACCCAGGCACATCGCCCTGCACACAGCTCCCACATCCCTGCAACTGGCAGTGATGATGGCCTGCCAGATGCTTTCACCATCCCAGTTTACGATCTATATGGACACCATATTCCTCCTTCCTTTTCCTCCACTGGGTTACTATTTTCCTTTAAAAGCACATGTAAAAGCTATATTTTCCTCTGTAAACATAATTTTCATTTCAGGGCCAGAAAACAACCCCAAAGTCACTGGGCTCAGATTCTTCATGGGCTTTAAAAACAGAAAGTGGTGCATGTGCACCACAGGAGCCACGCAAGAGGGCTGTGAACGAGGCCGCTTAAAATTACAGCGTCGAGAAGCTATTTCTGGATTCCAGCAACTCATGAGGAATAGAGGAAACATTTATTTGGGGTTGTTTTATTTCATTCCCACTCGATTTTGAGCTCGGCTGCTTAAAGCAACATTCACAGAAAATGACACAGCTATTAATCACCAACTCCGCTACTGCGCGCGCAGCCTCTGGGGGCGGCCGCGCTGCCCGCCTCCCCAGCCCTCCCTCCGGTCTCTTCTCCCAGAGGAGGCCGGTGACCTACTAAAAAGATAATTGCTTTGCGTGTTTCCTGCTCTGTAGCATCGTTGCGTCAGCCTGCTATGAATGACATCTAGTCAAACTGGAAGGAGGGGAGTTCTGTGGCTGGGCCCCATCCTTGACCCTGAGACTTCTTGGGGTGCGAACTGGTTCACGGGCATCCCTGTCACCAGAAGACAGAACCTCCCTCCTTCACTGTCAAAGAGCTGACCTCTGTGGACAAAAATGGAGCAAATTCCTGAGCCCTAGCCATGTTCCCTGCGGCCACCTTCCCTCCAGAATAACTCAGCCACAGACTGGACGCAAGAGAGCCCGTGAGTACCCGGCCAGTGGACCACTGAGCCTCATTCCCACTGGCCCCGGTGGAGCCCCCCAGCCTCAGAGAGCCCACAGCCCATCTGTCTTTATTTCCCTCCTTCTTTGCAGTGTTCCTGGACATAGAAACCCAAAGAGAAAATACGTTACACAGCTGGGTATTTTACAGGCACCAGTTGGACCCAGCAGGTTTAGTTCAGCTGCCCAGCCAGGGTGCAAAAACTGGCTACTTATCATCTTGTGATGTGCCACAGACGCCTGACTCCCAGTCCCAAGCCTCAGCACACCCAACCCCAACCAACCCCATCTCGGGGTCCAGTTTGGGACCACAGAAGGGGCCGGGCTGCACACAGCTCATGCTATTTCTTCTGTAAAGTTGAACATTTGATAATTTGCCCTGGGGCTCTGGCAAAGCAACCATGCGTTGAAACATGAGGCTCAACATGTTACATCCACCGTGTTTTCACTGTCATTCCCCAAATGGGCAGTTTACAGCCCGTCTGGAGGAGAGATGTTGCAGGTGTATGTCTGTAACATGTGGGTAAGTGCTTCTTTATTAGTAGACCTCGTTGTGATTCAATATGCAAAACGGTCCCAGGGAAAAGTTCTGAGTGCCCCTCCAGTCCTGCAGAAATCCCAGCAAAATAACTTTTGCACCTTCCAGACATCTTTTTTTCCTCTTACTCTTTAACAGTCTACCAATAACCGCAGAATAGAATACACAAACCTCAGTGGTTGTGATGGGGTCAATGACAATCTTTAAACAGGAGAATATTTAAGACACAGAAAAAAATGAAGGTGCTTTAGTACCAGTGTCCAAAGGTCTAGAGAGAGCGCGGGGGCCGCCACCCTACATGCACACACAGATACGAGAGCCTGTGTTTTCTTGACCGGAGAGCACAGAGAAAAAGCCTTCACCATTGCTTTTTTCCCTTTTTCAAAGGTCACACCAAATCAAAACTCAGGAACATAAAGGCTCCCCTCCCCAGTGGGAAACCCGTGGGTCTAAAGTCATAGCCGGTGTCTGGTGGGGACTGACATTCTGCCACCCTCAGCTGCAAAGACTGTCTACCCCATCCATCAGCCCTAGAAGAGCAGTGCCAAGGGGCGCGGGCTGCAGAACCACAGGGGGTTGGGATCAGGCCACCTCCTCGCATCAGTGGATGGATGACCCCAGAGGAGACCCCAGAAGCCCTTCAGAGAAGAGACCACATGAGGCAGAGTAACCTGTGGCTATGTCTCCATATTTCTATTGTGTGGGCCATTTCTGGCCAAAATCACAACCCTAGGGTATTACCATTGTAACCCTGACCACGCAGGACCAGTATACAGCCAGGCCTGGCCACCCTGGATCTGAAGGTTGACCAACTCTTCTTAGACAGTTCCATGACACCAGCAAGAGGGGTCTGACCCCTTCACCACAGACCCCGGTCAGCCCGGCCGCCGCTCTGCTGAGTCTGTTCTTTTCCTCTTCTGGTGCTCATGCGGCCCAGGGAGGCCACCTTGGGACCAAGTCAACATCACATCACCCCAGGCATCACAGGAGGAGAGGAGGATATTGTGGTTAAAACCCAGGCTTTGGGGAGGACAAACCTGGTTTGCACACAGACTCTGACACCTGCAGTTTTATTCCAGGCAAGTTCCTCAAACTCACTGAGCCTCAGGTTCCCTGATCCTAAAACGGGGCTGACAATGACCGTGAGGACTAAGGGAGATACTGCCCACACCTGACACACAGTAGGTGTTCAAGGCATGGCAGGGTCATCACCACAGTCATTACCGTTATCCCGAGTTCCCAGGATTAACCTCTGTTCTATTCATCCTTTATCTAGGAAGGCCATTTAAAACTTTCCCACAAGAAACACTTTTTTTTCCCCTTTCACCCAAACAAAGCATCAATCTATTCTGCATCACTAAAACTGCTGGAAAAAGATTCTCAGGGTGAAGAGAAAAATCTCTTCCACTCAACTTTAAATTAAAGATAATGAAATTGCTGACAGAGAAGAAAGCAAACTGTCAACTGGTAAGTTAGAAAATAAGTGTGTGCTGTGTGTGTGTGTGCGTGTGTGCGTGTGTATGTATGTGCTCATGTGTGTGCATGTGTGTGTATGTGCTCATGTGTGTGTGCATGTGTGTGTATGTGCTCGTGTGTGTGTGCTGGAAAAGCTTTCTAAAAACACCTGCCCTTCTTCTGTACCCAAGAACACCAGCTAATTTTATTCTCCCCAAATTCCAGGGAGGGACAAGGTGGACAAAATGAAGCTGGGGAAGGTGGCGTGGGCCGAGCCTTCCAGCACATCATGTTGTCATGGAAGCAGCAGGTTCCTTCCAGAGTCAATCAGCCTACCCGAGAGAGGAACCTGGAAGTTATTCAGAGGGTTCCCACACCAGGGAAATTAATTTACTTTTCAGAATTACAGCCTTAGTAATATCTATGAGTGACATGGTGGTGGTTAATGTTAGTCGCCAGAACTCTGATTCCTTGAGATTTTTCTTTTAAAACAACTCACATTCTTATGCATGCAAAACATTAGAATGGTGGGAGATGTGGAGCCATAAATTATAGCTGCCTGGGGTGGCCTAAGGACTTCACTGTTGAATTATTTTCATTTTTTTTAAAAATCACACATACAGAGAGAGACAGAAGTCTCCTATCAGCTGCACTGCAGAAGTATTGCAGAAGCTACCAGCACTTTGGCCCCTAGAGTGAGGAAGCAAGAGGGTGACCCTGCTGGGAGCCAGCCTCCTCTCCTCTCTCCACTGTGGCAATAAAGTGAGTCATGTGAATTTTTTGGCTTCCTGGGGAAAAAAATACAAATTTAATATAATTTATATAAAAGTTAAATTTATACTACACTGTAGTCTATTAAGCATGCAATAGTATTACGTCAAAAATGTACAGACCTCATTAAAAATATTTTATTGCTAAAAAATGCTGACCATCATCTGATTCTTCAGTGAGTCATAGTAGTAATATCAAAGGCCCTGGTCAGAACGGCCAACATTAACAAGTCCACAAACGATAAATGCTGGGGAGGGTGTGGAGAAAAGGGAACTCTCCTACTCTGCTGGTTGGAATGTAGTTTGGTGCAGTCTTTATGGAAAACAGCATGGAGACTCCTCAAAAAACTAAAAATACACTTATCATATGATCCAGCAATCCTACTCCTGGGCATATATTCAGAGGGAAATTTAATTTGAAAAGATACATGCACCCCAATATTTGCAGCAGCACTGTATATAGTAGCTAAGACATCGAAGCAACCTAAATGTCCATCAACAGATGACTGGATAAAGACACTGTGTTACATTTATACAATGGAATACTACTCGGCCATAAAAAAAGAATAAAATAATGCCATTTGCAGCAACATGGATGGACCTGGAGATTGTCATTCTAAGTGAAGTAAGTCAGAAAGAGAAAGAAAATTGTCATATGGTATCATTTATATGTGGAATCTTAAAAAAAAAAAGACACAAATGAACTTATTTACAAAACAGAACCAGACTCAGACATAGAAAACAAACATATGGTTACCGTGGGGAAGGGTGTGGGAAGAGATAAATTGAGAGTTCAAGATTTTCAGATACACACTACTATATATAAAATAGATAAACAACAAATTTCTACTGTAGAGCACAGGGAACTACATTCAACATCTTGTAGTAACCTATAATGAAAAAGAATTTGAAAACAAATATCTGTATGTATACGTATGACTGACTATGATGCTGTACACCAGAAACTGACACAACATTGTAAACTGACTAGACTTCAATTTTTAAAAAACAAATTAATGAATTTTTTAAAAACCCCTGATCACAGATTACATGACTAATACAATAATCATGAAAAAGTTTGAAATATCGTGAGAATTACCAAAACGTGACACAGAGACACGAAGCGAAGCGCAGATTGTTTGGAAAATGGTGCCAATAGACTTGCTCAATGCACGGGTTGCCACAAACCTTAATTTGTAGAAAAAATGCAACGTCTGCAAAGTGTAGTGCAGCTAGGCACAGTGAACTGAGGCACGCCTGTGTCTCTCGTAGATGATCTGTATCAGACTGAACACATTTCTCGCTATTCCTATTTGAATGAGAGTTTTTATCAAGAATGTAGATTACATTTTTTAAATGCTCTTTCTGCACCAATTGATTACGATTACATAATTTTTCTTCTTTAGTCTATCAATATGGTGGATTGCATTGATTTTTGAATATTAAATCAGCTCCATAATAGAATAAACCCTACTTGGTCATGGTGTATAATTCTTTTTATATATTGCTAAATTCTATTTCCTAATATTTTGCTAAGGATTTTTGTGTCTATATTCATGAGGGATACTGTTCCATAATTTCCTTTTCTATTACAGTGACTTTATTTGGCTTTGCAAACAGGAATACAACTAGCTTCATAAAATGAATTTGGAAAGTGTTCCTTCCTCTTCTATTTTCTATTAGAGTTGTACAGAATTATTGTTAAATTCTTCTCTAAATGTTTGGCAGAATTCTCCAATGAGAATATTTTGTCTGAAGATTTTTTAGGAGTTTTTAAATTAATTCAATTTCCTTAACAGTTATAGGATTATTCAATTGTCCTACATATGAGATGAGTTGCGGTATTCTGTGTTTTTCAAAGCATTGGCCCATTTCGTCTAAGTTTTCAGATGTATGTTTACACAGTTGTTCCTGGTATTCTCTCATTAACCTGTTTAATGTTTGCAGGGTCTGCAGTAATATCCCCCGTCTCATTCCTGATACTAGGAATTTGTGTTTTCTCTTTTCCTCTTTGACAGTGTTGTGAGGGGTCTGTCAATTTTATGGATCTTTTCAAAGAAGTAGCTCTTTGTTGCATGGATATTCTCTTTCCTTTTTTTTCAAGTCTTCTAGTTTGCTGATTCCTTCTTCCGTCCCCTCCATTCTGATGCTGACACCATTCACTGGGTTTTTTATTTAGGTTATTGTATTTTTCTGTTCTAAAATTTCCATTTGGTTCTTCTTTAATATAGTCCATCCCTTCACCTCCACTTTCAATTCTTTGCCAAGACATTCTATTTTTTCATGTTTCAAGCGTCTTGTAATTGCTCTTTGAAGCATTTTTCTGATGGCTGCTTTAAATATTTTTCAGATTATTCTAACACCTCCATCACCTCAGTGTTGGTATCTATTGATTATTTTTTGTCATTCAGTTTGAAATCCTCCTAATTCTTAGTATGATGAGTGACTTTTTGTAATTGAGACAGGTACATTGTCATGTTACTGTTGTGATTCTGGATCTTATTTATATCCTCTGGATCTCTCTGACATGAAAGGAGTTATTCCTGATGTGGAGGCAGAAGGCTAGGCTCCCCACCTGGTCTCTGTTGACACCCAAGTGATGGGGATGAGTTTACATATTTATTAGCCATAGATATGTCTTCTTAAAATTGTCTCATATCATATACCTATTTATTTATATACTGTGGTATTACTGTTTTTCTTATTTATTCACAGAGGCTCTTTATATATTAAGGAAAATAAACCTTCTTTAGTCATGTTTGTTTAGATGTTTCTTTACTGTGTCAAGTCTTTATCTTTGCTTTTGAAATATGTACATTTTTAAAATGTTTATATAATCAATTTGATCCAATGCCTTTGCTTTGGAATTTTTTTTTTTTTCCTATTAGGAATGTTTTTAAAACTATACCAAAGGACCAGACACTTTTTTCCTTCATCTGTGTTACTTTGTGGTTGTTTTAACTTTAAAGATAAGCAGAGGTGAGAGATGTAGGTCTACCCCAATGGGATACAGGAATAAATCTACCAATAGAGTTAACTGTAGCAAGTGCCACTAGGCTGACTGGAGAAGGATCTCTGAAGGTGAACAGACTCTTGTTCCTATCTGCTTAAAATAGCCATTCCCAGGGTTCAGACAATTCCCTTGATCTTCCTCTTTCCAACTGACTTGGCAGACGAGTCCTTGCTTTAACCTCTCTCCCACTTCATTCTCTAATCTGCCAGGAAATTAATGCAAGTCCTGAGCCTCCCTAAACACAGCTTTTTCCAGGCATCCTTTTTCATCTTTGATTCTAAAACTGAAATAATAAGTAAAAGCAAACTTTGATATTCTGTTGGCACCAGAATACGTGCCTTCAAGGAATATTTATTTAAGGGGAAAAAAATCTCTTTGAGTGGGTCTATACTGTAATAACTACCCCTCCCAGCAGAAGCCAAACACTTCATCTTCCATCTAACAGCATCTATCTACCCAGTTGTTGGGCCTCACTTCTGTCCAGCATCTGGATGTCAGGTGTTGGATGAACACATCTGTGACCAAGGCCCAGAACACAGCAATGAAAAGTTCCCTCAGCTAGCATTAGTCCAGAGAACCCACCAGTGGTCTGCTGCCCTCAGCCACAGAATGGACCTTCATGGAGCTTATTATACCTTCTAATTTCCCAGGGTTTCATTTTAGGACATTCTGCCTTCACCACCTAGATTTCACTGCCACATTTTGCCCAGAAATATCTGCCTCGTCTGTGACCTGGCTCCAACCCTCTCCTGGGTATTCCCAAAGGACAATGCCGTCATCTGGGTCATGACAAGCCCATCTTGTTTCTTTGTACTGATGTATCCTTGCACATAATTGAAGATTATAAAGAAAATAATCTGGCAGTTGTTTTCTTTACCAAAAAACATTTCCAAAATTAACAATTTATTATGCCTGTGACAAAAATAATTCATCTGCTTTGCAGGGATACTGCCTGGAAATAAACTTCCACGAGGTCATTTGAGTTTTTGTGTACGATCTTGGGATGCTGGAAATTATCCAAATCATGGGCTGCCAAAGAATGCAACACAACTTGACAGCCTGGGTGAATGCATTTCAAAGAGGCTGGGGAAGGCTGGTGGAGACTGGACCAGGGAACCTGCCAACGATCAGGAAGCCAGGGTCCTCGTACCCCCTCTATCAGGACTGAATCTGAGATAACAGCACACTTCTGAGCTTTGCTCAAAAAGGAAATCTAATTTTCATCCCCAGCCAGACTCCACTCCTTCTGCTGACCTGCATCCAAGGTACTGATACCCAAACTTTTTCATTTAATCACTGAAAACTATTTCTAAAACAACTCCTAAAGTTTCAGGAAATTATCCTAAAGACATTAAGCAAATGGAGAAACATTAACTCAAAAGACTCAACTTAATCTCATTTGAACCTTAATCTACTCCATCCACCTCTTTCCCCGACCCCTCACCACCAAGAGCTCAGAGAGATGGAAGCTGTACACTGGGCAGGTGGTACAGCCAAGAAGGCGGGGCTCTATCTCCATATGCAACAGAATGAAACTGGAGTCCTTTCTTACACTCTATACACACAAAAAATTATCTCAAAATGCATCATAAACCTAAATCGAGGGGCTAAAACTATAATGCTCTTGGAGGAAAGCATAGGAGTAAATCTGCATGACCTTTGTTTAGGCGATGATTTTTTAGACAGGATACTGAAAGCAAAAGTAACAAAGGAAAAAGAGATAAGCTGGACTTCACCAAGGTAAAAAAACATCTGTGCTTCACAGGGCATCATCAAGAAAGTGAAAAGACGACCCACAGAATGGGAGAAAGTATTTTCAGGACATACATCTGATAAGGGAATGGTAACTAGAACATAAAAGGAACCCTTGCAACTCAACAACCCAATGTTTAAAAATGAGTCAAGAACTGAATAGACATTTCTTCAAAGAAGATACACAAATGGCCAATAACCACATGAGAAGATGCTCAGTATCAACAGTCGTTAGAGAAATACAGATCAAAACCGCAAGCGGATAGCACTTCACGCTCACTAGATGGTTACAATAAAAAAGACAGAAACGGGTGTTGGTGGGGATGTGGAGAAATTGGAACCCTTGTACGCTGCGAGTGGGAATGCACAATGCTTTAGCCGCTTCGGAAAACATTTTGGCGGCTCCTCAAAATATTAAACATACAGTTACTACATGACCCAGCATTTCCACACCTAGGTAGAGAAATTAAAACATTCGTCCACACAAAAATCTGTGTGTCCATGACTGTTAATAAGAGCATTATTCACAACAGCCAAAAGCTGGAAGCAACCCAACAGCCGTCACTTGATGAATGGATAAATAAAATGTCTAACATCCGTACAAAGGAATGTTATTTGCACTGTAAAGAAGAATGGAATTCTGATACATACTACAACATGCATGAGTCTCTAAAACATTATGTTAAATGATGCCAGTGACAAAAGACAACATGTTGTATGATTTTACTGATACGAAATGACCAGAAAAGCCCTGCTGATGAAGACTGACAGTAGATTAGTTCTTGCCTAAGGTTGGGGGTAGGGGTAACTGACTGAAAGTGACCACGAATGAGTAGAGGGTTTCTCTCAGGGACTGACAAAAACTCTGTAGAATTAGACCGTGGCGATGGGTGTACAACTCTGTGAATATACTAAAAATCATTGCACTGTTTACTTTGAATGCATAATTTACGGCATATGAATTGTATCTCAATAAAGCTATTTTTAGAGAAAAAAAAAAACAAAACAGTTGGGGCAGTTCACTTTACTTCTCCATGGGCTCTCGAATTTCCAATCCGACACAATCAGACAAGTGTTGCTATTCACAAGGCCCTGTGTGCATCTCATGAGAGACGTGTAGATATCCGTGTGGAAAAATGGATCGAGTGCTTGAAGATTCTATAGAGTTGAGTGCAAAACAGTAACGAACATGTGCCCAGATGTTCACTTTGAAGATAAAATAGAAGACTTTTGAAACGTAAGACAAAATCCACTTAAGGAACACTCATGGGAAAAGTATTCTGAATTTAGCTGTCATATTACGCTAATTTATTGGACAAAAGCTACTGGGCTGGCATCTTTGGTTTTCACTGCCCTTCTCTCTAGACAGACAGGTTTAGTCCCATAACTATGAATTTCTTTCTGTTCGTACGTTATTCATAAGTTTTAAGTGGCACCTTCTAACACAGTTTTTCCCCAGACACTGAAAACTTCCTTCAAGTTCTGTTATAATTTGAATCTACAATTTCCTTCTCATCAGCAAACCACTGAAGTGACTTCAGCTCCAACGAGATCACTCCTCCGGTGAGGTCCTCCCTGTCCTGCAGGTGTAGCGGTGTCTTCAGCTCATCACCAGCCAAGATAATGGGAAGGAGGAAGGATTCATGGCTGGCACAAATTAGAGTCCCACAAGAACGATTCCCAGCACTACTGTCAAGAGGGAGAATCTTGGCGCCATTAGTCTTTGGTTCACTGCCTTTCTCTCGGGGGCTGGGAAGAAAGCAGGTGAAGAAGATTCTGGTCGCTCCTAGGTTGTTCTGTGCCAGTGTATTGGAGTTAAAGAGAGGAAACGAGAATTTTCAGAACTGCTCCAAGTGCTTGGTGCATTCACACAGGTCACAGAAGCTCCTCCACAAAATCATCTTCTGGGGAGTTATCGGCAAACCTGAATTTTTGGAAGAGATACCAAACCCTAGCAAAGCTAGATCATGTGCCTGAGGCCCCAGGGCAAACCAAGGCCATGCTGGAACTTGATCCTCACGTCGTCCCATTCCTCCAGCCCTCTGCCTGGGCGATGCTGGGGTTACAGGAGACCAATGGCCACTGACCAGCAGCTGGGGATGGGGTCTGGGTCAGCCCTGAGGTTCTCATCTTTGAGGGGAAGCAAATTTTGGAGACTTTATTGACTAAAAGTTCTGGCTGAAAAGGAAAACTGATGCAGCCTGTTCTTTGCACGTACACTAAATATTTATTCAGCAGGTTAAGTCTTTGGGGAATCATTTACTGTATGTTTTTATTCAAATTACCAAGTAATTGTCTTTCTCTTTAAACGATATTGGGAATTCTGTATACGTATGAGGAGAGGTAAGCAAATGTCCTCCACCGTCAGCAAGCAAGAGAGGAAAGCTTGCCATTCTGAAACAGCAAGAGGAAAACTTGGGTGTTATCTATCCTGAGTAAGAATGCTGGACTTTTTGTCCAAACTAGAAAGGCAGCGCAGAATTTAAAGCAACAGCAAATTAACCCCTCAAGCTGGAATAGCAGAAACAACCCCTGGTAATTGCTAACGCAGCAGCCGTGTGTCACGGCGCTGTGCGAGCCTGGGACTCATGTCTGGGTTTTTTGCTGTCTGTTCTCGCTGGAAGGTGGCAACGTGATCAAAGGATGTAGCGGAACCAAGAGTCAGTGCCCTGCGCTTCACATCAGCTGTCTGGTCCCATACAAAAGCACTTTTGATGTATTTTCTGAAAAAGAAGCCAAATCTCCACTCCTCACAACAAGACCGGAAAATTCAGAACATGCTAACACATTCGATAATTTCACTTTCGGATCAAAGTTCATGCATCTCAGACCACCTTTAATACGTGGAGGCAGAAACGTCTACAGTGGGGCCCGTCCACACCACGCCAGCAATTTCTAAACTGGCATTCTGCAGACCTCTCGCAAAACAACAATGCTCTTAGGACCCGGGGCAGGAAACCCTGAAAAACAATTGGGGGTAATGCAGCGGCAAGCCCATATGAATATATCGTTGGGAAAGGCATCATGAGGGCTGGCAGATTTCAGGAGCAAGGATAAGAAACATTAGCCCCAAACCAGCTTTTAGGAAATAGATCTAACCTGTACAGGGGCTCAGTAAGCCAGCTGAAGGCCAAGGAGCAGTTCTGGAAGACGACTCAGAAAAGAGGACAGAAACCTGAGATGGCGATGCGTTCAGTTCGTCTGCAAGGCTAAACCCAGTGGAATGCTGAAACATCATGTGCAGAAGGCTCTTAGGAGAAAGTTCAGGCTGGCAGGTGGACAGTGGGGGGAGATGGCTGCAATACACCGGTAAGGGCGTCAGGGAAAATCCTTGCTCAGTGCAGCCAACAATTGCTAAAAACTCTAAACTAGTGTTTAATATTAAAGTAATACATGCACATGGTTTAGATATTGGTATTAAAAGGAAGGATTTCCTTCTCCCCCACCCCTGCCCACACCCTGTAAATAACCACTGCTGACAGCCTCGTACATGTGCCTTCAGATGGCCGTGTGTGCACACACGTGTGTACACATATCCTCCCATCCTTGTCTTAACACAAATCGGATCACACGGTACCTCCTAACCTGTACCTTGCTTCTCTTCGCTTAATAACATGTCTCTGAGCTCTTTTAGATCGTATTACTGTCCCACCTCTTTCTTCATTTTTTTTACCAATCACATAGTTTCCCAGTATATGGATTAACTACTTTTGATTTAACCAATCTCCCCTATTAGATACTGAAGTGTTTACAGTATGTTTCTATGATAAGCAACACTATGCTTAAATATTCATTTTCGCTCTTCTACAAAGGATACAAGTATGCCTTTCAGCACGTTTCTGGAAGAGAAGTTTCTGGTACAAAGGGAGCAGGCATTAACAACTTTTATAAGTACTGAGAATCAAGAAGTTATTGAGGAAACCTTCCTGTGCTGTTGGTGGGAATGTAAATTGGTGCAGTCACTATGGAAAAGTGTGGTGGTTCCTTAAAAAACTAAAAATAGAGTTACCAGCAATCCACTCTGGGCATATATCCAGAGAAAACTCAAATTCAAAAAGATACATGTACCCCAAATGTTCACAGCAGCACTATATACAATAGCCAAGACATGGAAGCAACCTAAATGTCCATCAACAAATGATGGGATAAAGAAGATGTGGTATATTTATACAATGGAATACTACTCAGCCCTTAAAAAGAATGAAATAATGCCATTTGCAGCAACATGGATGGGCCTAGAGATTATCATACTAAGAGAGGTAAGTCAGACAGAGAAACACAAATATTCTATGATATCACTTACATGTGGAATATAGAAAATAATATAAATAAACTTATTTACAAAACAGAAACAGACTCACAGACATAGTAAACAAACTTACGGTTACCAAAGGGGAAAGGAGGGGGAGGGATAAATTAGGAGCTTCGGATTTGCAGATACAAACTACTACAAATAAAATAAACAAGGTCCCACTGTATAGCACAGGGAACTATATTCAGTATCTTGTCAGCAAACTATAATGGAAAAGAATCTGAAAAAAGAGGCCATTTAAATAATAATAATAAAGGCTATTAAAATCAAACAGAGAATACTGTTCATCCCTAAACACAAAATAGCACTTACGGAGCCACAGAAAAGCAGGAAAGTCTTCATTCACTCCCAGCCCCGAGAGCCACCTTTTGCCAGTCCCCTCCTCCGGGGTGCTTCACCTTACCGGATCCACCATGGGCCAGTCCACACTTGCTAATAAAGGACCTCAGCTCTTCTCAGAGAGCCCCTGTGATCTCTTCTGGCATGATGGCTACACCTGGCATCAGACAGCCTGGGCTTTGACACCTCTAACAGCTAGAACAGGATTCAGGCAAACAAGTTTTGTAAAGGACCAGTTACTAAATATTTTTTGCTTTGTGGGCCAAATGGTTTTTGCTGCAACTACTCAACTCTGCCCTAGTAAGAAAGCAGCTGGATATATGGGCTTACAACTTCATCTATGAAAACAGGCAGTGGGCCAGATGTGGCCACCAGTGCAAAGAACCGGAAGATGAACACTGGCTACTTGCTAATCAGACTAGTTTTACCATCACAAGCTGGGGTGTCCTTAAGAAACAGTTTGCTCCACAATCTAATTACTTACTCAAAAAAAAAAAAAGTCTTAAGATCAATTCTTCTGAATCATTGTTTTTATAACAATTCTGTAAATCCAGCTCCATGCCCAAAGTGTCCTGAAGGAGCCCTAACCCTAAAGACCCTTAGCAAATACAGGGTCCACTACAGAGCAAGTTTGGGAAACACTAAATAATCATTACCTCCTCCAAGGGAGTCTCATGTACATGCAACAGCACGTTAATAGCTCTGAGAAGTACTGTAGTAAAGAAACCTGCTCACCTGAGTTTTCCTAAGTTACTGGGCATCTGACCCACTTTTGCAGGGGGCAGCGCTCTGGGACATACCTTTTGAAATGCCCAGTTGGACGATGACTAAGGTCACTTACAAGTCAGTCCTTTAGATACAGCCAGTGGGGCTCCAAAGAGCTGCCTTGAACAAGACCCTGCATTTCTGGCAGGTCAACCCGCTTAGACGTGGCCCCAGACTCTGCACGATCTACATCGTTTCCTCGGAAGGACCAGCCTTGGGCACTTCCTTCACCCTTTCTTGTGAACAGAGGGAGGACCCGTGGGCTGGGCTGGGTCTGAGAGTTTGGACACTAAGTGAATATGATTGAAGTTGAAAGTTTTAATAGCTAAAGGCTCGTGAGCCTCCTGACCCATTCAAGACCACAGCAGGATGCTGTTAAGGATAAGGCAGAGCTGACGTGTGACCTCACCTTTCTACCTGACAGGACAACACCAAGCTCCAGCCAAAGAGGGGAGGGACACAGGAGGGGGTCCTGTAGAGGTGGGAGATAAGATTCTTCTCAAAGAAACAAAAATGCAGAGATCCATTCTGCTAAGAGACACTTTCTAACACTGGTCAGAACTGAGATACAAAACTTGTATGTAAGCCTTTCTATCTTTTGCCTCTTGGAGAAAGGAAGTCAATTTACCATTTCATCATTTACTCAATCAACAGTTTTTACTGAGAAACTTCTACGTACCAGGTACTTCCTCAAGCTGAGGATACAGCAGGGAGCAACCAAAGTCCCTGCCCTCGAGAAGCTTACATTCTACAGGAGGGAGAAAGACAAAATCTATGGACACAAATGAGGACTAAGGGGCTGCGGTCTTCTGGCTTGAGTCGTTGCTGCTTTCAGTCCATTTGTTGTTCTTTTGTGGGGAACCCATCACCTCCCTAGCAGCCTGCTCTGCAGCTCAGTAAAATGGGATTAGATGCAGATTTATTTGTATTCATTCTTTTCAGGTTTGACTGGGCTTCTGACTCAGAATTTGTGTCTTTCGTCAATTCTGGAACATTTCTAACCAATATTTTTTTTACCATTTCCTCCCCTCACTTCTCTGTGTTTACTCTTTCTGGCATACATACGAGTCAAACGTGTGTGAAAATTTCTCACCCTTTCCTACATACTCCCTAACCCTTCTTGTATATTTTCCACGTCTTTGTCTCCACCTAGTGTATTAGGCATAATATCTTCAGGTAGAACTTCTCATTTACTAATTTTCTCTTTAGTTGTGTCTAATCTATTTACCTGATCTTTTGAGTTCCATTTCCAATTATTGCATTTTTCACTTCTGAAAGTTCTATTTTTTTTTTTATCTTTAGTGTTCTTGATCATTTCTGATAGCCTCTGAGTCCTTGGTCATTGTTTTGATATCTTCTTTTGTTTATTTACATATGTCATTTTCCACATCAGGTAACATCTGCAGTCTTTGCAGGTCTGACACTGTCAATCATTACTTCTGCCAGCCTGCTTATTATGGCTTATTTCCTTGTGGGTTATGTGAGCTTAGGTTGTGAGTTCATGTTCCTTTGAACATTATCTCTGGAAATCTAGGTTTAATGTGTTTTCTCCAGAGAAGATTTCAGATTGGTTTCCAGAGCCTGCGGGTATTCTCAATGTAAGCTCACCTTAAACGAAGGCAGGATTACGGTTATAAGCACTCTACCCTTGGGCTCCATTTGGGTTTTCTGGCCCCTCCATCATAGCCAAGGTCAAGACAGGAAGTGTCCTCATCATTTCCATCTTTCATCCTGGTTCTGCTTTCCAGTGTCACCCTGCTGGGTCTCAGCTTTATACAAAATTCTCAACCTGAGAACTGACCTGGTTTCTGCCCTGGGTTCTGTATCCCATCCCAAGCACACAGCCTGGCAAAGCTGGGATTAACAGACACCCCCAGGGCACTGTCAGTTTCTCCGGGGTGCAGTTTCCTTGCTACTTCACCTCAATTTATGTCAGTTTAGTAAAGCATTATTTTTCCAAAAAGATGGATGCTTTTTACATTTTATTCGGCATCGCTGGGTGCCCACTACTTCCTGGAAGGGCTACTTGAAGTTTCTTGTCCACTATGCAGCCAAACGGAATTTGTTTTCAAAGGAGGACACACAACCTATAAAGAGAGCATTTAGGTCTGGGCGCTCCCAGCATCCCAGTATTAGTTCCCATCTGGCCACCACCCAGGGTGGGGCTGGCTGGCTGGTCACCTGCTTATATAAATACTGTTATATTGGAGCCAGCCATGCTCATTTACTGATGGATTATCTATGATGACACTTGAGCTACGACAGCAGAGCCGAGTATTCGTGACAGAGACCACATGGCCCTAAAATATTAACCATCTGGCCCTTTACAGAAAAAGTTGACCGACCCCTGAACTAGAAAGTGCCTGGAAAGAAAACAGTCCCTCTGTCAGATATTCATTTTCCTCCGTGAAACAGGCATGTTGGTCATTTCTGCGCTCTTCTCCCCTTTAGCCACAAAGGATGATCATGAAGAAGACATCCAAGCTGAAACTCTTGGTAAAGCCTAGATCCTTTATCGTTTTGTTTAAAGCAGGAGCTCAGGAAAGGCTCGTGAAGTTTCAGAAGGCATGAGGATCGTTTTCAACGCTGACATAAGACATCGGTGATATATTCAGAAGGACCTTCGGTTTGAAACTCTTTTGGAGAACTAATCCAAAAAGTGCTCCTGTCTGGCGAGCTTCCTGGTTTCCCCACACCCAGCCTGGGAGTGCCCAGGGGACCGCCTGGAGCATCTGCCTCTCCAGATCAAAGGCACGGTCCATGCGCTCAAGGAGGATTACTCTCCCCAGAGGGGCCCCACAGAGCACAGGAGCGAAGCCACTGTCACCAGCGGGCAAGACACCAACAGGCATCTCTCCTGTCCGGTCTTCACCATCCCGGTGGCCAATCTCATCCCAGGGGGCCTTTCTGGCCTTTAATGTTTTAGCAAAGAAATTTGGCATCAGTGTCAGCAGAGGGTCTGACCTTTGTCAAGGCGAGATAACGTGGTAACATCTGCTGTCTTTGGCGGCCCAAGTGCTGTGGGAGTTGGTAGGAAAAGGAAATCCTGTGTGTTTGTGAACTGCCTCTACTCAGTGGTTAGGATAAAAGGCTTCAAGTCAGTCTGTTTTCAGCTAGATCTACAGTGCTTGAAAAAAAAAACAACAACCAAACAAAAACCCATTTGCACAGATCCCAGAGAAGTGTGATTTCTTAGTAGACCAACATAAAAATGGACAGAAGTTATAGGTCTTTCAAGAAATGTCTAAAAAGCCAGCACGTGGACCCCAGCTGGAGCCTTGCCTGATGCCAGTGGTCCCAGAGCTGTGAAGGAGTCCAGGGTGGCTGGCATCAAGATGGAGAGACACCGGCTCCCTGTAGATCGGAGGGCGGACGGGAGCCAGCTGAGGACTGACCATTAAGGGGAAGCCTGGAAGATGTTCCTATACAGCCCGTTTTACCCTCTGCGCACCTGACCTCCATACGGCCTTGGAGAGGCAAGAACAGCAAGACAGTCACACCGGGGCAGCAATGTCCCTCTGTTGCAAACAACCAAATCCACCTGAGCGTCCTTTCTTTCATCCACTTAACTACCACCTATTCAGCGCCTCCTTGGGTTCTGTGATGTAGGAGGCCACAGCCTGGGGCGGTCCCTGCTGTCGGGGGGAGCACAGGTGCCATGGGAGCTCCAAGGGGGGAGCACTTGGCTGAGAGTCTCCACGTGACTCCCGCCTCCCCTCCTTCATGTAAATCTATGTACAATTTGTGTTCTGCTTTTCTGTCTTTTTTCCTATTTCCTCCAAGAGTATCAGCTCTGAGAGGCAGGGATCTCCATCTGGTTTGTTCACTGCTCTTTTCCCAGTGCCCCAAAAAGGGCTTGGCATGCCTCGACCAAAGCTGCTGAAAGAGTGAATGAATGGGCCAAAACAATGCTTTTAGGGTCTGGTCTTTCATTCCGACTTGTTTGTGCCACTGTCTTCAGTTCATCAGCAGGTGACACCCGACACCACCAGGACTGACGGCCCATCAGGCTCAGCTTGAACACCTGGGTGCAGAGGCCCCCTCGGTCCGCTGGAAAGCTCCCCGCAGCCCGCGAGCGACAGCGCAGGCGGTCCCGGGCAGACTGGAGGGAGAAGCTGTACAGGGTACAGCATCCCCTGACCCTGACAGAGGCAGGCTGGCTCCCGGCTGCACCTGACCCCCGCCCCCCTGCCCCGCCTGCTCCCTCCCTCCCAGGGGGTCCTCTGCCTTGGTAGGAAGCACCCCAGCCCTTTCTGCCCCAACCCACAGGCCCAGGACCTCAGCATCACACACACGCACCTCTCGGAGGTGGCCGTTCTCCCTCACAGAGGGTGCTGTGGACTTCAAGAGGGACATTTGTAAAAGTGTCCTGAGGTCCACGCAAGGAAAGAGTCATGGACAGGAGGGTGAGTCCAGGCTCCCCGAAAGCAGAGGCGCTTCCAGTGTCTCTGTTCCTGGTGGCCGAGAGGTGATGTTTCACAAAGCACAGCAGAGGAGGTCTATGCAGGCCCGGGGACAGTCTTTCAACCCTGCATGTCCTCAAGCCAGCGACTCGCCTGCCCTGTGCCGTTATCAGATCTTTTTTTGAGGATAAGAATGTCTTTCCTAGGCCTCATTTAGGAACCAGGTGAAGTTTACTCCGCATTTTACAAATGAGGAACCCAAGGCTCAGAGAGGTCGGACAACCTGCCCTTTATCACACAGCACCAAGATCCAGCAAGGAACTCTGCCTGGCGCCAAGCCCAGGCCGGGTGTGGCCACTGGGACTGGCAGAGCTGGGGGCCCACTGCAGGACGCAATTCCACCTGGGCTGCTAATAGATTAAAAAAAAAAAAAAGCACACTTCCCTTTGGAGGCATAGGAGTGAGGTAGAAGGGAAGGGGGTCCCATAGGGGAGAAGCTAAAAAACACAGCCAGAAACCATACTGTCACCTACACGCCCGGACCACACACCCACCTGCCAGGTCGGTGACTCCTGGGGCCCCGCCCCTCCCCTGCACTGGCCGTGTCAAAGGTGTAAAGACGAGGGTTGTCATAGTCTTGTGGCTTGTGATGACCCGGTTTCAAAGTCACATTCTTCTTTCCCCAAAACTACGTTAATAAAGAAAGTAGAAGTGTGTTATGACTCACAGAAACCTAAAATAATGCTCTGGGGGTGAGGAGGCTTGCCCCGTAAAGGCTCAAACAAGATACTCTAAAAGGGGTCATTATCAACTGGTTCATTTACGCGTGAATAGCGTTCTCTGTCCCCAAAGAAGTGAGCTTCCTCCCCGTTAACCTAAGTGTCCACGAGGGAAGCAGACCTGTTTCCTTGTCACCTAGGTGCAGACACAGCCCGGGCCTGGAGGCCACCACCGGGCATTCAGGCCATTCTGCAGGCTGGTTTAGAGCTGTGATTACACCACGTATGAAATAATGATGGAGGTTTTCTTCCTGGGAAAGAGCTACTGGCAGGACAAGGGGACAAAGCCGGCCAAGAACACAGAGGGGACCGCAGCCATCTCCCAGCTCAGGGCTCTGGGCCCCAAAGCACCTGTTTCAGATAAGGCAGACTCCCGGCTCCCACCCCGGGGAGGCTGATTCAGGGGGTCCAGGGTGGGCTCGAGACACTAATGCAAATAATAAAACCAACCATTCTCTGATACCCGCCACTCAGCACCCGTGGCCTTCACCCTGCTCACACCACCACTGGGAGGTGGAAACTAATAGCATTTTTATTATTATTTTAACACCCGCCCCCCACCACCGCATGCTGACCTGGGACATTCACAGAGTCACTATCAGCAATGTCCGTCTGGGCCGCCCCTCACTTTCTAAGGAGGACAGTAATGGGCTTGCTAAAGGTCACAGCCTCTGAGCGGCAGGGATGGGCTCCCCGTCCTTGCTCACTCTGCCTCCCAGAGACCATCTTCCCTCTCCTGCTGCCTGGCTGTGCCCTCCAGCGACAGCCCAGCCCTGCCTGCGGGGAGCCAGGGCTGGGGCTGGGGTGGGAGAGGCGCGTTCTGCAGCGAGCCTGAAACCAACCACAGAACCCAAGGACCCGGTCTTGCTGACAACGCCCACCACCTGGAGCCGCAGATGTCATGGCCATGCCCCTGCCGAGGGGCAGCCCCCTCGCCCTCTCAGAGCTCTCTGGTGCTTCCACCGCCTCCTGCTAGCCTTCAGAGCCCCGCAGGTGGCCTTGGGGGTCTCCCCCCTGCAGCCCTCTTTCCCACGGCCAGCAGCGCCCACCTGCTCACATGGGCGCCCTCTTCCCTCTTGCTGGGGCGGTTTGGTTTTTCTCCCAAAGCATCAAAGCATCTTCCACTCTCAAGCACGATGCTCCAGCCTTGGGGCAGTCAGGGCACAGATGGGGCCCCTGGGATGGCTGGTGCCCAAGTGGTGGATGCCAGGACCACAGGGCCACCCCATGTCCCCTCCTCAGCCTCCAATGCTGGTGAGGGAAATGGACTGCGGGACCTTCTTCGGGGACACTTCTGACCTTGGGGGCCTTAGCTGTTTTCCCAGTGGGTCTGTCTCCTGTATACAAATCTGACCTGTCGGACAGAGGCAGAAAATGCATTTGAACACATTCGGGCTGGGAGGCAGAGCCCCTCCTGGCCCACCCAGGGGGAGGCCCCTTCACTCCCTCCCTTTGCAGGAGCCAAGGCTGCCTGAGGGATGAGCAGAGGAGCTCAGAGCCTCCTCGGGCCCTGCTCACCAGCTCTGCAGAGAGGCAGTGGGGCCAGTGGTCAAGGGGGCAACAGGGTCAAATCTTGGCCCTCTAGTCACTCTCCACGTGCCCTAAAGAGAGATGAGACAATTCTAGGGCCTCTGTCACAGGACTGTTGAGAGGCATAAGTAAACAGAGAGGCCTATAAGAAACTCAATAAATGTCTGGCAATGTGGGGCTCCTGGCATCCTGTGAACCCCAACCAGCAATGCTGTTCCCCTAGAGCTGAGTTTGAGCCCAGGCCCAGGCCACGAGCTGTGGCCAGACATCCTGATTCTGCTGCCACTGGCACCAAACCTGGGTGCCCACCACCCATCGCCATTGGAGGGCCCTCCCCACAGCCACGGCCAGGACCCCCAAAGGAGGCCACCTCCAGCGGACTTGGTGTGGACAAAAGAGTTCCATGACAAGGGTTTCCCAAGCTTTGTCACTCTCCACAGGGACACGAGGCAGCCCGGGGTGGGGGTGACTGGTTGTGTACCTGAGAAGCAGCACGCCTGCCAGACGGCCGATGTGACTCAGTGGCAAGCAATTTAATACATTTGTTTTGTGTTATAACAACCGCAGACAGAAAGAGCAAAGGAGAACGCTGCGCGGATTTTCACTAGAAAGGCAGAATATATTTTGCTTGTGATTTGGGCGGCTTGGTTTATCCCTGCGCCCCACTCCCTCCTTGCTTTGGAGGCATTTCGGTGGAACCCAGCAAAGGACAAGGCCGTGCTCTATGGGAGGCTTATGAGTTCACCAGCCATCAGCCCCCTCCTTGCACCCCACTCCTTCCACCCCCTTCCACAACATCCACAAGCCAGGGGGTTCCAACATCCAGGCTAAAGGAAACATCACAACAGTCACTCATCTTTCTAAAGAACTGAAACATGGGCCTCTGGGCCTTAACGCAGACGGAGCCGGGCCACTCCCCGGAGCCTCCCGGAGCCCAGGGCGGGTGGGCAGTGGCACACTGCTCTCCTCCAGGCCTGGGAATCTCCAGGGGCCACCTTCCTGCATTGATTCCTCCTTCAACGCAACCAGGAGCTGGGCATCTCTCCCCTGCCTGTGTTAACCTGAGGCAGGCCCGGTGCTGTCCCAAACCGCACCTAGGTGGCAAACTAAAGGTAGCCACAAATCCTTGGCCCTCCACCCATCAAGAGATGGCCTCTGTATCCCTTCCTCTTGAATCTGAGCAGGCCTCAGGCTTGCTTTCGCCAAAAGAATGCAGAGTGAGTGACACCATGCCAGTTCCGGGCCTACTTCTTCAAAGGCCTGGCAGCTTCTGCTTCCTTCTTCTTGGATGGAGCCCAGCTGCCAAGAAGTCCAGTGTGAACAGATGGAGGCCTGTTTCAGCCTCAGTCAAGCTCCCCGCTGAATGCAGTTGCATGAGTAACCCCTGATGACACTTCCAAATTCCTGCCCCATGCTTTGTAAGCAAGAGCAATTGCTATGGACATAGGCACTGAGTTTGGGGCTGGTTTTTTATGCAGCAGCAGGTAGCTGAACCACCAGGCCAGGCTTGGGAGGGGAGAGGAAGGCAGAGCACGCATTTGGGGGAGACTTCAGAGCTTGGGGAAAGCTCTGACCAAGTGTACATTGGGGTGATGGGGGAGGTGGGTGCAGGTGTCCCCAGGACAGGTAGGATGCAGGCACCCAAGGGAAGTGTCCCCTCACTCCAAGGTCACTTTGAGTGCTGGTCTCCCACAACACGGCCCGAAGCAGGGGTCAGGGGACACGTCTCAGGGGGCTGCAGGGACCCTGGTCTGAGACCCAGGTTAAGTACAGCTGCTGCTTCTGGCCCCCATGGAGGCAGGGCTGCTTCCTTTCTTGATCTTCAGCTTACTAATGATGATCTTGACCTTGAACTTGACTTTCATCTTAGTAACAATGATCTAAAATCTGTCGTACCCCTCCACGTAGTTAATGGGGAGATGCCTCTTGAGTCACACTCCCCAGTGGCAAGATTACAACACGGGTTTGACACGTCGCGTCTGCAGGCCCCCAAGGTGAACAGCAGTCATGACTTGCTCAGTTTTCAGTGCTCCGTCGGGCAAGCCTCACCCCTGGGCTGGGACAGTGGCTTCTTTTGCTGCGTTGCTGCCTCCTTCTCTCCTGGGGACAGAACGCCATCGAGGTCTCCGGGGTATCACTGTCCCACTACCTAGTGGTTCTCATCTCACCCTTTATAATCAGAACCCTTTACAGCACATCCAAGACCTTCCCCAGACCACCAAACAAGGCCGGTTCCCAGTGGGCTGCTCTGGCTGGACAAGCATCTAGAAGCGGTTTTTTGCAACATGCGCTGTGTTACTCCAGGAACAGGAAATGTTTTCTATCAAATTATGTCCATTGGAGAAGCTCTAAACCAGCAGTGCCTGCTGGATACGACGTTCTCCGACATGTAGGTGATATTAATTTCAAGTTCTGGGAGGAATGCGATGAGGTCATTAGAATTACAGCACGCTGACATGGATCCCACAGGACAATTAGCAGACTTTCCAGCACTGGGATGATTTAAGAGGTAGGTCTGAGGTCCCTCCTGAGCTGGCCTGACCCCTCTCTTGCCCTTCCCCCACGACTGTGACCTCATTCGAACCAGAACCCCACCTGTCATGTGACAAAGCAGACCTGGTGACTCCCCTGTGAGTTCTCCTCCCTCTGTTTCCTGGGAGCTGGGAGAAGTCCTCCACCCTGAGACCTGGAGCTGGTTTTGAACAGGGATCACAGGAAATGGCACAAAGCACAGTATCTAGCAAAATTCCAGAGCCCTCCGTAAACGGCAGGTGAGGGCCAGCAGGCACCTGCTCCATCACCAACCCCCAAGCCCAGCGGCAAGGCAGTTTGGCCACCAGGGAACAGGAGTATGAAACATCCCCAAAGATTTGATCTTGTCCATCAGGATGATGCTGGCTGCAAAGGTCAGAAGACCTGAGTTCGAGTTCTGACCTTTCCTGGCATAACTAAATGGCTTGGTCTGTTTTTCAAAGTTTCCCCTGCAGCAGAACCTCCTGAAAGATTTGTTAAAACACAGATTAATGACCTACCCTCCCTACCCCGGGGATGTGGTCCACATCCATGTTCTACCCAGCCCGCACGTGACTGTTTAGGATTTGAATTTGTTGCCAATATTTAAGAAGTGGCAAGATTTCATTTTTTAAAAAATCAGAGTTCAGGTTTCCCTTGAAAAATGGAGATGGGGCTACACGGGGCAGCACTGCCTGAAGGTCCTTCTGTAAAGATAGAAATGTTCTGTGTTGTCCGACAGGGAGGCACCAGCCCCGTGTGGCTATCGGACACTTGAAAAATGGCAGAAATGGTTCCGGAAAACATTCAGTCAGTTCAGAGGTCTTCCTCCTCTCAGAAAAATCATGGGAATTGCCCTGATTTCCCCCCGAGCACAAGAACCTGAACCCATGGGTTTATACTGGCTGTGAGGGAAATGAACCAAGTTCTCTGAAGGCGTCTCTGAAACCCTCTTGCTGGACATACCTGTGACAAGGCATCTTGAAGGGCACAAGCAGCCATTCCCAGGGATGAGTCAAAACACGGAGTCTTCACAGTGTCAGTGGGCTCCAAGGTAGAGGCAGGAGGCACCCAGGGCAGATGCTCACCATTCCATTCCCTTGCTATGTGACCTCAGCCAAGTTGCCTACCCTCTCTGTGCCTCCATCACCTCAACTACGAAATGGGTCAAGTAGTACATACCCCCAGAGTTGCTGCAGTGACAAAAAATAAATAACACAGGGAAAGTGCTTAGCGTATCACTGGGCCAGGGTGAGTGCTCAGTGAACACTGGCTGCCACGGTCACTCTGTCACTTCCACGTTCTTAGATGGTTGTGCCCGAGGGACCACTTTGGGAAACACAGCAGCTCTGCCTGCAGGCAGTGTGGGTAGGAAATGCCAGCAGGAGCAATGGTGAGACAAGTGAATCAGATGCGTGCCAGAGGAGAGAGTGGAAAGCCGAGACCAGGCCGGCTGGGGGTGATGTGAAAACCCACAGAAGTGAGACTCCGAGGAGGCACTGCGTCAACAGAGAATAGCACTCGTGTCAAAGGAAATCAGCGTGTTGCTTGTCCTGGTGATGGCTGGCTTCTTTCTCCAGAGGGAGGAGGCAGATCAACCGACCTTGAACCAGGAGTCGGTACCCCCTCAGCCCCAGAGAAAAGACTCCAGTCCCTGGAGGACTTGGGGAAGCCAGAGAGGGCAGCCAGGAGAATTCAAACTTTGAAAATAAGCTTAAATTAGAAACTCTCTCTACGATGCTCAGCCTTCAAGGCCCGACCAACGTCTGACACCTTGGGCAGCCCTTCCTGCACCACAACCGTGCACACCTTCCTCCCAGACCAGGTGGGAGGACGGAATCCTGACCTCAGACACCACGGGTTTCCCATCGCCCTGCACATGTCTGGGACATCATTTATGCTGAGTGAGTGAGTAAAGAGACAGACCTCTGGCACCTCACCTTCAAGACTGTCACTTCTGCTCCCACCACCCCAGGCAAGCCTCAGCTCTGCCTCCCGGTGGCTGGACCCCCTGGATCAGTGCTGCCCCTCCAACCCTGGCTCACCCCGCGACCACTGCACGACCCCGCTGTGCTGAGGCCCCACGGCCTGCTGACCACAGATCAGGCCCCATGTGCCGCCACGCACCCTCTGTCGACGGACGAGCCTGGCCACCTCTCCTCTCCTAGTGATGGGTTCCTCCTTTAGTTTCTTCTTTTTTTTAAATAGTAGCTACCACTCCAGGGAGGGGGGAAAAGTGATTTCATTTTGTCACCGAAACAGAGCTTCCCCTAGGTACACCGAGAAATACGATCATTTTCCATCAAGAGAGGGCAGGTTAACCAAACCTACCAAAGAACAAGCGTCTGCAGTCCAAAAACTAAGGCAGGTCCTTATGTAATGATTTGGAATGCTCCACGGGGGAAAAAAAAAAAAGTTGTACAACAGTGTTCAAATTATGCTTTCATTTATCTGCAAAAATACACAACACGCATCAATAAAACTGTAAGAACATCGCCCACGGATGGATGAGCTAGAGCAGTTCCTATCAGACACCCTACTGCAAACAAGAAGATAAAACCTGCAGCTCAGAGGGCAGCTGGGGTCATTTAATATCACTTCCACGGAGGCTGCAAGTCAGTGAAACACTTCGACTCCTGAAGAAATGGCAAAAATTATGGCAGCTGATGTAAACTACGATCCTGCGTCAACATTTAGGCCTCTTGTGAATATATGATGAATTCATACAATAAAACCTAAAAAAAATGAACAAAAAAACTGTATATTTCTCTCTCTCTTTACACACACACACACACACACACACACACACACACACACGAATGCATACAAATCATCTGGAAAGAGCCACATCAAATTGCTAACAGTGGTGACCTTGAGGCCCGGAATGTGGGGGAGGGGCACAAGGAGGACTCTGAATTTTGCAAGAGTGTGCTCCGTGTATCACGTGAGTAATTAAAGATGCATTTAAAAACAGGTATCATCATCCTGAAATACAGCAAGTGCTCAGCCCTTCTGCACCTCTTAGACTGAATCCGTCTCACTCGGCTCAAAGTAAAAGGTGAGTCATCACTCCTCTGAAACATCCTTTTCTTCACAGAATTGAGAAACAGGCTTAGTTTCAGAATGTGAAATCAGGCCAGAGTTCAACGAGCTAGAGATGCAAAGTTAAGGCAAAGTCAAAATGAAAGGGCTTCAGATGCAAATCTGAGAAGGCAACCCGATCCCCACCCCGCCCTGGGCGCCGTCCTGCTCGGACCCCTGGCCAGCCAAGGGGCAGGGGCCCAGGCCAAGCTGCCCCGGCCCTTCCTTCAGTGCTTACAACTGGAAACGCATAATTAATTCATTTTTTTTCAACAGGCAAACTTAGGTTTTCGGATGCGAATTCCTTTATTTCCAGTTTGTGTTCATTTTCCCAGCAACCAGAAATGCTCCTGAAGGCCCTGATCGTAGGAGTCTTTTCAGAAGCCTGGAAAAATAGAAATCTTCCACCACAGAGCAATCTGAAGGAATAAAATGAGGAGTCAGCAGAGCGGGAAGACGCCTGGGGGGCACGTCTGAGCACCCCGCAATATGGCCAGCCTGAAGGAGAACGTAACCTCCCAGAGACATGCCTACAGGGCCAGAATGTTCCCGTGGGTCTGCCTCGAGCCTTCTGGCCCCCTGGACAGCTGCATTTCTGGCTGTAGAGGAATGAATAGCTTTGGGTCCCCGTGAACGTGGTGGAATGTGAATCTGCCCTTGAGAGGTGATGACTCCCTTGCAAGGTTCAGTTCTGGGGACTCCTCCTCCTTGGGAACTGGGGAAACCTTTACGGTCGCCCATCAGACCTCTCCCACATGCTCTAGAGAAAGTCGTTCAACAGAAAATATCCTCATTGTGGGAGATGATTTGGGAAAGGACAGATTTGACCAAGGTCACCAGAGCAGTTGGCAACCGGGGTCAGGAGGGAGACTCAGTTCTCTGGATCTCAAAGCACTTGCTAAAGTGCCTGTAATTTTTGGTGCAAAGTTCAAGGGGTGCACTGGGGGCTCCTCCGAGTACAGAGTCACTTCCCTGCCCCAGTGAAGGGATCTGAGTTGTTCGGACTTGTCCTCCCTAACAAAGAAGCAGCAGAAGGAGAGGGAGGAGTAACAGAAACCGGAGGAGATCCAGCCTAGGTGCACCCCCAAGAAAACACACCCACAAGTCACACAAATTGTGAAGCGAGCATCGCCTGGAGTGACACCTACATTAGCTCTGATTTCTACTCAAGGGACAGAGCTGTCTGGTCCCTAAATGTTGCTCATTACAGTGGAACTGAAGGCAAAACAAAAGACCTAAAAGTACGTGCCCCTGCTCCAGACAGACAAGCAGATCCACATAAGGCGCAGGGCTTCTGGGTGAGAACCCTGGGGCCGTGCATGCTGGGTGCAGAGCCGGGGTCACCCTGACCCTCGGGGAGGGATGAGTCCTCATCCATCTCAGGACTGGGAAACGTGGCTTTTGGTTCTGCCCTGTCACCAACCAGCTGGGAGACTCAGAGACAATCCTTCATCTTCCAGGCTTCTGTTTCTTCTTTATTTTTGACTGCTTTGATCCACATATAAAATGTATGCACATTCACCGCAGAACGTGTGGAAAGCCCAGAATAAAATAAAGAGGAAATAAGCATGGATAGTTTCATTGCCAAAAGCAAGCCTTGTTGGTATTTTGTCAGATTTCTCTGCAGTCTTATTTTATGCATATTGACATGGCTTTTTACCTTTGGGAGGGTAACTGGGTATCCTCAGATACACTTGGTGTCAAGCTTTTTATTTTAACCCAACATTATATCATGAGCATCTTTCTGTGTTATTAAAGCCTCTGCCTGAGCATTACTTTCACACCCGTATAATATTCCGTTGCAGGAACGCATCACAATTCAGTTACCGGTTCCCATGGCTATGTTGGTTCCCATTGTGTACATCATGAACAATGGAGAGAAAACCTCTTTGTGGCATGGAATGTTTTCTGCATCTTGGATTCTTCTATCCGGACAGATTCTCAATGTTCTTGTTACATATTCACCTTTCAGTTTCTCCGAAGGGATTAGAACCAATGAGAGATTCGCAAATGCCTACGGGTGAGTCGGGGAAGTGAGTATGGTTTGCTGGATGTTAAGAAGGAAAAAAAAAACTAGTGAGTGTGAGTCCACAGAGGACAAAATCTGCTATAAGGCTCCAGCTGGTGGCTGCTGTGCGGGAGAGGGGCCAGGGTGCTGCTGGGTTGCCCAGTTTTCCAAAGAAGCCGGAAATCCAGAATTTCTACTGATGCGTAAATATTGACAATAGAGAGCTACTTGCCCTTCCAGGCTGGCGAGCAGCCGGCCACAGCCCCTGCACAGTGGCGACTCTTCTGGAAGCCTGGGGTGGGGGGGCGGGTTTCACTCGGCGCCGAGCAGCGCCTGGTCTCCATCAGGTGCTGGAGGGAGGCCACAAAGCCATGCCAAGCGGTGAATCATGAGGGCCAAGCTCAGGATTTTGTAGTTTGCACTCATTTTAAAACTGTCACACCTTCTTTTTGTGCCCCTCTGGGTTTCTCCCTGCCTCTGGGAATGGCCTCAGCATCAGCCTCTAAGTGTCAGCCAGAGCCGGGAGAACGGCTGTTGTAAATGCCCGTTTCAGCAGCAGAACCTGAGGCTCCCTTTATGCTCTCCTTCTCCATCGCTCTGGTCCAGTCTCCAGAAATCAGGTGAAATTCCTGTCCGAATGACACCTCCGCATTCCAGGGTGCCGAGCTTCCAGGAAAGAGCCTGCTTTTCCAGAAAAGAGTCTGCTTTTCCAACAGAGCAAGTGGCCGAGATCTTGGGGTCTGCTGAGGCTGGTCCAGGGGGGCCCGGGAGGGATGCCCGTGCCCTGGAGCTGGTGTGCGCGCCATGCCAGTGCTCCCAGCCTCCAGGCCTAACTACTCTAAATGGGCCACATTGCAGCCCTGCCGGCAATGCCAGACACGCCTCCAGAATGGAGAGAGAGAGAAAAGATGCCGAGAACCCAAATCCCCTTCACAAAGCCCGGGGAAGCGCCTTTTATGCCTCTGCCATCTGTCATCACGAAATTCACAACAGCTCCCCGAGTCTCACGACACGGACACTTCTGCCGGGGGTCACCCGGCGCAGTTCAGACCCCCTGACAGCGAAACAATGTGCAGCAAGGTGAAGACCGGTGAGAAAATCCTGCTAAACAAACACCGAGGGGTCGACGGCTCAGAGAGCAAGATCCACTTAAACCCACTAATTGGAAATAATTCCAAGTGTTTCAGACGTTACGTGGTGACAATAAGGCGCAAACTCGGGATTAGTGACCTCCAAAGACAGAGAGCTTTTGTTCTGTCTTTGTAAGAGCAAAAGCTCCCCCTGCTTGGAAATTCCCATCCGTTACCCTGTGCAGATTTCAAAGTTTACAACTGAATACTGTAGCCAGGGTTAGATTTTGACTGTCCCCGTTCCAGGTCAAGGAGCAGGACGTATGCAAGGGGGAAGTGGGCGCGGAGGGGTGGGCAGGGAATCAAAAAAGCCTCAAAAGTCATCAGGGAGGCGCTTCATTCTGGCCTCTCCCAGAGGTCAGCTAACCAAACGGACACCCGAAATCACTGCCCCAAGGGGAAAAGCCACGTGTGTTTTCAGAGGTTTGGGTTCTGGTGGTTGTTTTTAAGTCATTCTTGTCGAGCTACGTTCGTCAAGGACATGAGTCCTGGGCAAAGGTGTTTGGGTCCTGTTTTTGTTGTTTGTTGTCTTCCTGTGCTGTAGGATTTCACCGAGCTCTTATAAGCAACCAAAAAGGAAGCAAATGGTTTGCAAAAATGCAACTCAGGCAAAAACACATGAGTCTGGAGCCGGGTTTGGGTTTGGAGGTGTGCACACTTTGCAAAAACCGACATTGAAATAAACTTATTTCCAAAACGAGACCAAACACCTGGTTACTTGTAGAAGCCCTTGTAGGATTTACTGTCGACTTTGGTTTGATTGAGTGATGCTCATTTCCAGAATCACTCCCACCTGGGAGAAGAGGGGAACCCATGGATAAAGCGGGACAGTTTAATCAAGCAGCCCCATCTGTGGTCCCCAGGATGAGGATGAGCCCCGCTGTCCTGGGTGCTCTGTGCCAGGCTCTCTGAGAAGTGCCTGCCTTGCACAGAATCACCCGGCTCCAGAGTGGAGGAGACAGACTTGAAGTCAAGTGTGTCCTTCTGTGTTTCCAAAGCCCCTGATCTCTACAGTGCAGAGCTGTGTGGAGCTCTGGCCAGGGAGGAAGGCTCATAGGTACCCCCAGCATCCCATCCTCTGCACAAGGTCCACGGTCTTGAATTAATTGCACACTGTAAGCCAGCTGGGGACAGCAAGCCACATCTCAGCCCAGGCCAGGCTCAGAGTGGCCTCTCTTGAAAGGGCCTGAATGACCAAGGTGATATAAGACATCCCAGCCTCTCACCAAAGCGGAGGTGGTGAGGGACCTTCCTGAAGCCTTGCACGGGATTACAAAATGGTTGCCCAGGTGACAACCTCACACATATACACACAAGTGGAAAACATGCTATCCTGGATAAAAGCACAGATGCACAACCAGGGCTGCTAACTCACACGTAGGAAGCAGGAAGAAGACGGCTTGGAGGCTAGGCAGGTTATACGAATTGGGCTGAGGTCACTGGAACATCCTTGTGGCTGAAGAAAGGTTTTCCAAGGATTCCAGAAGCTGCCTTAGCTCTTCCCTCTTTGGTGAGACTGAGGGGTGCCTGGGGAGACCTATCCCCCTCAGCAAATAAGAGTTCAGTCCAGCCGATCAACCCTCCTGTGTGCAGAGCACCCTAAAATAAGATTCCACATGTTGGAAGTGCAATCAGGTTTCACCTTTGGCCAAGCCCCTGGCCACGGGACGCGTCAGAGGTCAACGGCAGCTGCGTTTCCTGTGCCTCTCGCCCTGGGCACCCACCTGGTCCTCCCCCTCCCTCTCCCCCAGGTGCACTCCCGCCAGAGGCTGCCCCAGTGAGTCGCCCTTTCACAGAGTTCTGATGAATAGGTTGTCTGTGTTTTCTTTTGCATTCTTTTTAATGGCCTGGACTATGCTCCAGCGACCCAGCTGTGCATGTCAAATAAAACGTATCGGGGTCGAATGGATTCTCACATAGCACCGAAATGCACAGTGCACCAAACAAAGGGCACCCGACCACAACACGCACATTCTAGAAAGCTCCGCTAAGAAAAGACGAACTGCTCCAAAAGCCATCCGGGCTAGCAAAACACTGAGTCAAATGGCATCATTTCACATCATTATTCCACACTCTTTCTTTTTCCTGCTTTTAGATTTTTCAAATACAGTTATGCAAAAGACTTCTGTTTTTAAACTCACTGTGCAAACACTAACATTTTGCAAAAACCCAGGTAGATAAAATCAGCTCAGGTTAAGCACGGCCTGAACACAGAGCTATAACCGGTTCAGCTTTGCCATCTGACCTTTAATTGTCCTGTAGAAATGAGGAACATGTTTAGCGAAATGGCGAATTGCTTTTTATGTTCTATACAAAGGTACTACCCCTCGTGAGGCATGTGAATGCTCGTCAAAGGAGCAAATGTCTAAAAACTGGAGGAAAGTAAGAAGTCAGGCTTCCTGTTTCACACACCCGGAGGAAGAGGGGGTCTTTTAAACTTGTAATGAAACAGGTGGGCTCAGGGAAACGCAGAAAAGGGTACGTGGAAATGTACTCTTACGGCCACCGTGATATTTGCAAGAAAAAAAAAAAAGTCTTTTGTTTCATACCTAAATGAAATCAGCTCAAGTCAGAAGGAAAGTACATGTGTTTACAACCCAGCCCAGAGTCAACTGGTGACATCTGACTTTCTGTTCTGGTTAAAAACATCTCTTTCTTCAGCCTGCTGGTGAATACACCCTCACAGCTGAGGACAGACGTGGCTCGAAACGCCTAGGGAAACAAATGGCAAGCGGCAGACCGCCACCACAGGCTCACACACCTGCAGCTGACATCATCCAGCTCTGTCTTACCCCAGAAATCTATTAACACGCAGAAACAGGTGCCCCCAGACCAGAACCCACTCTTAGAAAGCATTCACCTCATCCGCCGGAGAGTGGAAATGACACATGAGACGCCGAACTTCCACTCACCTTCCCTGCCTGACCTGGGGGTGGGGCAGGGAGGACCCCAACCCCCGGCCCCCCTTCCCCGACCCTCCCAGGACACCTGTTCCCTAGCATCCCAAGGACTCCAGATGCAGCCAGAACAAAAGCGTGGGAGGAAACCCTGAGCCCTGGACATGGCATGTTCCTTTGTTTCAGGGAATGTAGTCTTTTCTCCTGAGCAAAAAGTAGTTAATCCCAGGTCAGTCTTCACTAAGCTCTTGTCCCTTGAAACAGCTTTTCTCTTTGGGTGAGTGACGAGGCATATAGAAGGCACTCAATGTATATACAGAGCACATTTTTTTTAAATGATGTATCTGGGATTCCTTTTAAAATACTCTAACAGAAGACAGAGGGCAGGATAGAGATGAACCAGAATTGTCAAAATGTTGGTAACTGCAGAAACCAGGAGAAGAGTAATTGGGACTCCCCTTTGCTATCCCCGTTGTATTTGAAATCTGCCATAATAAAAATACATTTGAAATAGGTAGTAATATTTCCAGTTGTTGGTCTGACTCCTCTTCGCTCCCTCCTCAGTAATAGAGTCCCAATTTTGTTGATGTCATCCCTCATCCTCCATGGAGTCACTGTACTTCACCAAACCAATTTCCCTTTTCAGTGATGGGGATTTAGGAAGAGACAGGTGGTTTATCTGGCCAAAGAGAGATGAAGGGAAGTTTCTTGAAGGGTTTCTGGGGGAAAAAGTTTCCATGCTGCTACAAAATGACATATAGACATTCTTCTGCAAAATGTTGTATCTGCATGTGACAGCAAGAACCTCAGCAGCCATTTTGTGACCATGAGGGAGTCAGCCAAAGACAAAACCAATATGCTGAGGGTTGCAGAGAAGAAAGATCAAAGCAACCCTGGTCCTTGAGGATGTCATGAGCTACTGAAATAACCACCCTGAAACTGCCTCACGTCAGGAATCATTAAGCGAGAAAACAACCCACTTACCACTTAAAACAGTTCAGCCAGGGTTTCCTGTTACTCATAGCTAAAGGCATCCTGCTTGATACAAAATAACTGTTCAGTGAAAAAAGGCAAGAATGGATAAAGAAGACTCTGATGCACAGAGAGAATTATCAGATAGCCTTAGCGAAATCATCTGAGTCTTAGTAAAGCCAGCACAGTTGTTATTCCAAGCAAGAGTTGAGATTTACATTGTATATCGCCTTAGCACACAAGATCTTCTTATTTCACAGCACACACTGTTTACAGCCAGCTCTCCAAATCTGCAAGTTCCACATCTGCAGATTCAACCAAGTACAAATTAAAAAAAAAAAATTCCAGAAAATTCCCAAAAGCAAAACTTGAATTTGTTGCACACAGTAACTACTTACATAGCATTTACATTGTATACAGAAGGTGTGGATAGGTTATATGCAAATACTATTTTTTATATAAGGGACTTGAGCATCCTTGGATTTTGGTATCTGAGGGGCGTCCTGGAACCAATTCCCTGCTGATACCAAGGAATGACTGTATTTTATTTCTCTGACAGCAAATCGGGCCCTTCCTTGTATCTTCTCCTATAAAGTTGCTCTTTGATTTGTTTGGAGCATTTTCTCAAATGGCATCTCATATTCACAGCTCTGCGCAGGTTAATGGGGGCTCCTAATATACTTGGAAAAGCATGGTCTTTATTAATTAGCTGTGCAGCCTTGGACAAATTCCTCAACCTCTCTGAGCATTAACACACTTACCTATAAAACAGAATCAGTAATGCCCATCTTAGAGACTAAGAGACTAAAAGGGGGAAGCCTGCAACATCTAAAGCAAAGCACGCTGCCATTTCATCCACATCAAGACTGGTTTTAAGGTCAAGGTTAACTGGTGGCAACTGGCAGAATCACTGTTTGTTTGTTTTTTTTTTCTTTTACCGTTGCTTTCAAGTATACAAAAAAAAAAGTAACAAGTATGAAAAAAGAAACAGTAAAATTTCCTTTTTTATGAGCAGACATCTCCAACACCTACCGTTTCTCCCCACTCCCATCTACTTTCATCACAGAAGACACGTGATTAAAAAGAAGATCCTAAAAGGTTTCCTTCCAAACCAATCAGGCCCCTTGGGGTTGATCAACTGTCTCAACTGGGAAAGTGTCTTGGAGCACAGGATGGTAGCTTCCCCCGTCCCTGGCCCCAACTCCTGCCATCTGAGAGATGGAGGGGAGGGGACAGGCTGAGCCAGAGCAGTGGTCTCTGAATGCTTAGCCCTGCCCCAGAGGGACGGGGGCCATTGTCTCCCTCCCTTTCTCAAGGGATGAAATAAAAACTCAGAAAAGCCTCGTCCGTCCTGGGTCACTTGGCAAGGTGCCACCTCTCCCCAGGATCAAGTGGGCTTTTCTGGACTTCTGACTCATGGACAGCGCTCAATGGCTTCCATCATATCAACACACCACCTGAAGTCTCCTTAACATATTTCCATAAATCGACTCAGTTTTCACTTAAGTAAAAATTTTTAAAAGGAAGCTTTCCATCCGCATTGCCTGCCCTTCCAGCCCAAACGTTATTTAATTGCTCTCCCACCAGGCTGTATCTCCAGCAGTGACCTGCAAACAAACACCCCTCCCCAGGGGTTGGGGCTGGGGCTGGAGCAAGACCATAAGCCTCGTGGAGTCAGCCCCAGGACCCGCCATCGCACTGGTGACGCGCTGTGGGAAACACGTCTTCTGTTGGGAGTCAGGGGCCTGAGCTGGAATCCCTGTGTCCACCTGGTATAAAACTATCATGTCCTGCTTCCTCCATGAGGACCCACTGAGCCTCTAACCTGGACCATCACAGAGAGCCACAGACAGGACGGGGTTCTAGAAGTTGCACCAGCAACACTGGCCATGTCCTCCACCCGCCCTCTGCCTGCCAATCTCTTCTTCTCCTCCAGAAGTTGCTTCGGGCCCACCTTATGGAGCCTGGCACACCCTACCCGCCGATACACGCACATACACTCATGCCCCAGTACATCAAACACTTCCTTTATGCCCCTAATTGTACAGTATTTGCAACAGACTCACCAGAGGCAGACACAGCATACTTTTTACCTTTATCTAGTCATGGTAAATACTCAATATTGATTTTCTGCTTGAATGAACAAACAAATGAATCTTCATGCAATTGGATGTTTTTTAATGTTCTGGATTTTGTTTCTTTTTCCTCTTCAGATTAAAAATGGGATCAGGGGTAGAGAGAGGGAAACTGGAAATGGGACAGTCAAGGAAAAATGATCAATCACTTTCCAATTACTTGTCACACCTTGTGGATTATCAACAGGGCAGGACCCTCCAGCGTGTCTCCAATGAAAACCAAACTAGGAACGGGAGAGGGCTGGCTCCAAGGGTGACAGCGAGTCTAACCGTTGACGGATATTTCTATCCTGTTGCACGGACGACCCTCAGTGGATTCAGGATGATCTACCGTTTAGGAGGGGCTGCCATTCTCCCCCACCTATTAGCATGATTCACTGGAAGCTAATCTAACTTCCGAGTTTAAACACACAAGCAAAGAGATAAAACAGAACAAAAAGATTTTCAGGGAATATTAGACAGTATTTTGTCAGCACAAAAGCCAACCCAGCATGTGAGCCTCTTAATAACAGATGTGATTCGATCTGTACTACTGAGTGCAGCCCTGAAGGTGGGAAAAGGAATAAATACTGTGCCAACCTTGAGAAGCTCTCAGTCCAGGGCAGGGTTTTTCTGCTTTGCGACTATTCACGTTTGGGGCCAGAGAGTTCTTTGCAGTGAGGGGGCTGTCTGGCGCATTGTAGGATGGTCAGCAGCACCCTTGGCCTCCACCCACGTTAGGACAACCAAAAATGTCACCAGATGTCCCTGAGAGGCAAAATCACCCCAGTTTAGAACCACTGGTCCAGGGCGTGAATAGTTAAATAACCACAAGATGTCCAGCCACGTACAAGGCCACCGCCAATGGGAACAGGGATGAGGGAGCAACTTGCTCTCTGGAGGAGGGACGCTGTGGACAGCAGAGGCCACCTCCACATGAGGACACAAGAGCACAGACTCCTTCTGTGCCTCTAAGCACCCCCTCACCACCTCCACCCGCCGTGGACTCGAAGGAGGTGGAGACAGTCTCGTACAACAGAACGAGCCACCGTGACCAGCAGTCGGTCTACCTCACAAAAGACCAGCGAGGGTAAATTTACATATTTACTTCTCTCCATGGCACTTGGAACTCTACCAACCTCAGCAGGAAGCAAAGGCTAAGTGATAAGATACCTCAGGAAAACAAAAAAAAAAAAGCTGTGGAATTTAGAGTCTGCAGCATGTTCTTGAGTATAGGTAGTTGGAGCCACATAAGAGGCCAAAATGTCATTCATAAGCCAAAGTCACCCAAGGCACCTGGGTGACTAGAAGGAGAAAATTCTAGAACTTTCTGTGGCTAGCGTACTAGCCTCAGGATCTTGCCAAGTTCACTGTACATTAAAACTTGGGAAACACCCTTCAGGATGAGGGAGTGTAGAACTTAAAGCCGAGCTTGTGGGTAAAGCCAAACAAAAGCCTTCAGTGGACCAGACCCCCCTCCAACTCCTGCAACACATCAGCCTGAACAGAGAAGCCCTCTGTCCTCTCCCACTTAATGGAAACACAAGCCGGGCCTTGGTAAATTCTCCTCCCCAAAAATGGGTGATGCACACTCGATGCCATGTGACCCGCTGGACCGGGGCGATACGGCACCTGTCAAGGGAATACACAGGGGACCCGCACGTCCCCTCGTGAGGCGAGGCTGTCATAAGCACTGCCCTGGGCAGTGGTCCTGAGCTGGCAGAGGGGCTGCTCCTCTCAGCACCATGAGGGGCGCCGATGGTCTTTGTCCAGGCTCATTTCTCTGTGCTCAAGGAGCCTTGCTCACTGGGTGCCTGGTGCCCTGCCCCCTGCTTAATACCCAGGGACAATCAACTAAGTGGGAGCTGGGGTGACATCTGCCTCTCACGCCTGGGCAGCCGGGGTGGAACACAGAGCTGCTTTCTAACCACTTTCTCACTGGTGAGAGCTGGAGCAGCTGCACCCCATTCCCCGGGTCTCCGGGGAGAGGCCAGCGGCCAATGAGTTTTCCAGATGGATGAGATGAGCAGCGCCTCTGGAACGTGACCTCAGGCACCTGCACGGGGGCCTCCACTGGGAGGGGAGCCAGCCCAGCCCGGCATGTCATCCCAGCGCCCTCTACGGGCTCGGGGCGACCCCAGACTGGATAGCCGGCGCAGGCAGACCTCGGCAGCCCCTCGAGCCCTCCCCGCCCTGGCAGCAGCCTTGTGGGTAGAGTAAAGTCAAATCCTACTGCCTCCAGCTGAACCGCCCCACCCCGAGACAGCCTCACTCCTGCACCCATCTGAAAAGTCCGTGGCTGACAAAGTCCTGACAGCACCCGTGAACAGGCTCATGTGAAGCTAACCAGCCAGATAGACTGCGTGCAGTTACCTGTGTAAACGGCCTTCTCTGATAATGACGGGGTGAGCGAAACTAGGGAATCGATGCCTCATCCTGGGCACACAAATCACAGGCTAATTCCATGTGCAGAAGCCCTGAGACTGTACCCAGAAGCACCTGGACACAGGACTGCCCTCATGGCCTCAGACACGGTGGTCTCAGTGCAAGAAGTGGCCCGGGCTCTCCCCAACCTTGCTCGCTCCAGTTCAAGTTCACTGTAACTCCACTGCAGTGAAATTCACCCATCCTTGGAGTTAGAGTTCTGTGAGCTTTGACAAACATACCCAGTCCTGCAACCACCACCAAGATGCAGAATGCGTCTATCACCTCCCCCAGAATCCTTCATGCCGCTTTCCAGTCAACCCCGCCCTCAGCCCGAGCAACCACGGACCTGCTTTCTTCCTTGGTAGTTCTCCCTTTTCCACACCGTCATACACAGGGCATCATACCATATGTGCCCTCTGGGGTCTTGATTTCTTTCACTCAGCGTAACGCCTTTTCATTGCTGAGTAGGATTTCATTGCGTGGATGTGCCAGTGAAATGTGGCACGTGGAAGTTTGTTTATCCGACTTCCCAGCGGAAGGACAGTTAAGGTTGTTTTGCGTTTGGGGCTGTTGTGAAAAGAGCCGCAATGGCTATCTGCATACAAGTCTCGGTGTGGGCGAATGTGTCCATTTCCCTCGTGTCTAGAGTACCTGGGAGTCACTGGGTCGCACAGTAATGTACGGTTTAACATTGCAAGAAACTACCAAAGTGTTTTCCAAATTAGCCGCGCCGTTTTGTCTTCCCACCAGCAATGGATAAGAGTTCCAGATACCCTGTATCCTCGTCAGCACCTTCGTACTGGACAGAGACGTCCAGTTTTGTGTTTTATTGTTGGTGCTACTTTTTTAACGCCATCCTGACACATGGTAGTTCGTCGTGGTCTTAATCTGCATTTCCTTAATGACTGACAATGTTGAGCATCTCTTCCTGTGCTGATTTGCCATCTGTATCTCTTCAGTCAAGCATCAGTTCAAGAATTTCTGCCCATTTATCAAACTGCTTTCTTACTTAAGGGTTGTGAGAGTTCCACACACATTCTGGATACAAGTCCTTTATCAGATAAGTGTTTTGAAAGTATTTTCTTCTGGTTTGTTGTTTGTCTTTTAGTTTCTTAGCAGTGGCTTTTTTCAAAGAACAGGTGTTTTCCATTTTGATAAAATCCATTTTACCTACTTTTATAGTTCATCCTTTTTGGGTCCGAAGCAATCTTTGGCCCAAGGTCACAGAGATGCACTGTTATGTTTTCTTCCATAAAGTTTCAATGTTTTGCTTTTAGTTTAGGCCCATGATCCAGTTTTGTTCGTTGTTATACATGTTGTAAGAGACGGGTTGAGGGTTTGCAGTATGATCATCCTTTCTCTGTTGAGTTATCTTGGCTCTTTTGCGGAAAATCAGCTGATCACGTATGTGTGGGTCTCACTGGAGATGCTCTTTTGTTCCACTGACCTGTATGTCTATCTTTCACCAGCGTCACACTCTCTTCATTACTGTAGCTTTACAGTAAGTCCTGAAGTCGGGACATACAAGGCTCCCAACTCTGTTCTTCTTCAAAATTGCTTTGGCTATTCTAGGTCTTTTCCCTTTACATATAAATTTTTGAATTAGCTTGTCATTTTTTGAATTATCTTATCAGTACACATTTATGTTTCTGCATTTTCATTTGGGTTGCGTTGAATCTCCAGATCAATTTGAGTTGGGTGCCTTTTCTCTTTGAAAGTATAAGAGTGGTTATCTTTCAGAGATTATTATCACAGAAAGACTAACCAGTTCCTCCCAGACCCACTCACACGGAATAGCTTTGCCAAATGGCCTTGGCTTTATGGGCTGGGTTGTGAGGGTCACGTGTTCTGATGCAGAGGAGCACGTGTCGGAATGACAGGAAGGCAGTTGGCCTGTCCAACCTGCTACCTGAGACACAAAGAAAAAGACATCGTGTTTGGGGTCTGACCTGAGAAGTAGCCCTGAGACGTACAACAGAAAGGAAATCATTCCTTGATGAAGCACTGAAAAAGAGGTGACATCTCAGGGGCCATTGGAGGGTGAGCAGGAGTTCGCTAATGCAGGAGAAAGGAGGGGAGTTAATTCTTCAAAGGAAAAAGAGCGAGGATTCCTCTAGGAAGGAAGCGCAGGGTTGTAAAGTGGGAGGAGACAGAAGTGGGGGGTGAGGTCTGGAGCCCCTGCTAAGGATCAGAATTCTGTTCTCTGGGTGCAGAAGCCCATGTGAGCTCCTGAGTGGGAGGGGCATGATCAGATCTGCTTTGGAGAAAGACCCCCTTGGTGCATGCAAAAGATTCACTTGGAGGCCACCCTGTGAAGGTGGCAACAGATATGCAATGAGCAGATTTGACTGGGAAAACGGCCAAGAGCTGGGACCAGAAGTTCCCAAGAGGACAAAGCCACTGACTTGATACTAGACAAGGGGTTAAAAGGGGATGGAGAGGCACAGGAAGGCACGTCCATCTACTCCTTACTCCCCTGGACCCCGAGAAGCATCTCCCGCTCACCAGGCACATCGCCCAGCTCAGCTGTACAATCCCGGCCCCCAAGTACCTCATCACCTTAACTCAGACACCGTGTGAATATTCATATTCTACTCTCCGGGCACAATCTTTTGTGTTTAGGTTATATAAAAGAAAATGCAACCTTCCAAAAGATGGCTTTGCTTTTAAGATTATACCATTGGAATTGAATAAATTTCTTGGCAACCCTGTGTATAAACCAGGTCGGGGCCTCACCATGAAGTCTGAAAAACAGACAGAAGGAACGGTTGGCCAGAGAGCTTCAGCGACAGAAACAACTCTTCTCTGGAAGGGGAAAAAAGGCCAGAAAGGCATCTTTGTTTATTTTTACTAAATTTGGAGAACAACAATCTCCCCCAGCTGTCTCCACAAGATCAAACCAGCCCCAAATAAGAGTCGCTAAGTGTTTGAAACCAACGTCCAGTGGGCCTGACGGTCCTGTTTCTTGTCTTTTCTTCCCTCTGGGTTTCAAGATGACAATTTCATTTGCTCATTGATGCAGCCTGTCCGTTTTGATTCATCTAGGAACTTCAAACTCTGCTTCTAATCTAAATCAGAATGCAGAAGCACAGGACCCCTGCACGTCCTGCTAGGCCCTCTGGGCTCATTCAGAACGAATACCCCGAAGGCAGACACGGAATGACCTTTAACCAGGGGGGTTGCCTCTGCAGTGGGAGGCCACGCCCACCTTCGTCCAGCTCAGGCTGCCTGTCAAGCCGTCAACTCTCCCCACTTCTCTAGGACTAATCACATGCGGGCTCCCCAACTCTCCCTTCCCCTCGCCAGCCCTCAAGGGACCTCAAAGCCTGTTAGGGGTCTGGTACCTGCAACTCCAATATTAGGTTTGGAGCACAGGCCTGAATGCGGTGCCAGGTTTGGCCCTTCTTAGGGTCTCTAAGAAATTGACAGGAAGAAGTCAGTTGTGAGAATGATGTACCTTGAGTCTTCATCTAAAAGTCAAAACTCTGTGGCCCTCCACTTGACTATAACAGAGCCAAATGGAAACTTCCTTTCCTTCCTTGTTCCTTAAAAGGACAACAGACAAAAGCAAAAAACAAAACGAAATAATTCTGTGGGGGTTCATTGCTCTCACGAGCTTTTCTTAGAAACATGATCTGTGAGTGCCATGTGCAGAAACCCCATGCTGTTGGCCCCTCCATCGCATCAGGGAAACCAGAGGTGGAGGTGAGCGCATTGCTCTGGGCCCGGTGAGTCCTGGCCCAGGGCTTCTCAGGGAGCAGGCTTCCTCAGGTTGCTGCCCTGGACAGGCAGGAAGAACATCTAAACTCTCTTTCAATCTTGTAGAAGAAGAAAAAAACAAAACACCCACACAGCGGGGACAATTTCCCCCCGCTGTGTGGGTGGTGGGGCCCCGAGAGCTGTTATCTGCAAAGGGCGCTTCTGGGGGTTACCCAGCTGTCACCGCCGTGTGGATTCCACCTGAAAACCTCAAGCCAAACAGTAGGGAATGAACATCAAGGGGCAATTTTCCACTCTGTGAAAAGGACTTGACTTTACAAAAATAAATTAAAATGCCATGATAATACATGAAATGCTCGCGGGGTTTGCTGTCAAAGGCACAGCTGGTCATGGAGGATGCTCTTCCTCACCTGAAACGATACCATCAAATATGACTGTGTCATTCTCCACTTCCCGACTCCTCAGCCCCTTATCCTGCACCATGACTCACACACACACATGCACACGCATGCACGCTCACACGCACGCACTTCTATGCCAAACACACAGGTCTGGAGTAACTGGCGGAGCAGGAGTTAGATGCGGAACCACCACGACGGGGCCGGAGTGGGGATGGTTAGCGTGTGCCTGAGTTAGTGTGGGGCTGGGGCAGGGGTGAGGGGAGAGGGTGCTCCTAACTCTGAGCACCTTTCACTGTAATGAGGGAGATTTGGTAGCTGAAAACACCAGTGCAAATGCATGACAACAAAACCAGGCACCCTTCAGGCCCTAAGCCCCCTTTTGCCACACAAAGGCCCCTCTTGCTGCAGGCAGCTCTGCCTCCATGTCTGCAGCAGCCTGAGAGGGGCTGCCTGCTCACAGGGTTACAGGATTTTAGTGACTCCTTCCCCTCCTCCCACACCGATGTCCTTTGAATCCCCGATCTGTTCCTCTTCAGTATCTCCCATTATTGGCATCTCGGAACCACGTTGGCCTCCTTCATCTCGCCCATCTACAGAAGAAGCCCGCTGGGTTCTCTCCACCACCGCCATTGGCTGGAGACCGGTGATTAGAACCTAAAGTCCCAAACCTTATTTCCAAAAATATCTCTTTCCACACAAAAAGGACCCAGGAAGCCCTCAATTCCATCATCTGGGTTCTGGGTAAACGTAACAAGGGAATTGGAAGCCGTCTCTCAGTAGCAAGCGTGAGCTCTTAAAGTGACGAAGAACTATGGAGACATAAGAAACAACCCATCTGAAAAAGGCATCAACAGGAAAACAGTGTGGCACACTCCTCAAGAGCCTAAAAACAAAACTGCCAGCTGGTCCACCAATTCCGTTTGTGGCTATCTACCCAAAAGAACTGAAAGCAAGGTTTGGAAGAGATATCTCTACTCTAAGTGTTCATAGTTGCCCTCCGAGGTCCCCGGGACTGCCCACATCACTGCCCGATTCACATTTAAATGTAAGCCTGGCGTATCACTTGTTCCAAGCATTTTTAGAAGGCAGCCTCACTTCGAAATCAGGTAACTACGGTTTGTTTGTGGAGCGCTGGCCAGATGTCCCAAGCCACACTCTGTGGGTACCCCAGGAAGGTAAGCTGAAGCCCAACACGGGTGGATGGCACTCTAGAGAGGCTGTGAGCATGGTTTGTGTCAGGACAGGGGGCACTTTGCTTATGGCCCCTCCATGGGGCTGGATCTTAATTCAACATCTTAATACATTTTGATGTGTGCACAGGGCAAAGGTTAATACTAGTACAAGAAACAAACATTTTTCATAAACATGATACAATTGAGACAAAGGTGGAAAGCATGAGACAAGAAGGGATTTCGTTCATTCTCAGATGGACCCAAGACAGGAGTGGGGGTGCCCGAGTGGAGGGGGCAGGGGGTTTCACTAACAAGCCCTCGCCTGGCTTCGCCTCTCACGCAGGACATCCCGGTTCCTGGTTCTCACCCTCGGACAGAGTTCATTACCAGAAATCACTTACGTGTCTCTGCCCTAGAGCATCACAGGCTTGGTTTCAAAAGAAATGTGCTACCTGCCGCCACTTTTATGTCAAAATCTTATTCCTCCAAATCGTGATTAGCTCTGGCCAGTCGAGCAACGAAAACAATTTCATCTAACTGCTGTGACACTGACATTGAAGAGGCAAAGCCCACAAAGGGACCAGCAAGACCTCCCAGGCAGGGCCACTGCCTTCCTGCTTTTGTGTTTCTATAAAATGGCTTGCTTCTAGGAAAATGAAACTTACCCCTAAAATTCCATTGGTTCCAAAGCTCACTCCTGATTCGTCCATTTCTAACACCTCATTTGCATATGGCACGAATTCAGTTGAAACCTAAAAGCCTGTGTAAACCTACAGTTGGGGTCCAGTGTTAACTGCTGTGGGCCCGCCGGCAATAAACCTGAGTTCTCCAACCCTCCAAGTGTCGCCTGGTCTCTCGATGGGACTCAGGTCTGTGTAACAACATCATGAGAAGAGCAGCCTCCAAAGCCAAGGTCAGAAACCTGGAGACTCAAGCAAACCTACAGCCGTACAGTAGTAAGGATACTTCTAAAAAGAAGAAAATGTGACTTTACCTGTGGCTGTAGCGAATGGCTATCGTCAACCCAACCTGCAATTAGAAGGAGAGAGAGAAATATGCATTAAATAACAAGAGCAAGCTAAATTCACAAGAAAACTGACTTAACACGGTCAATTTTTTAAAACGCTTATTCAAAATGCCCTCCCGCTAACGCTTGGTAAGTAACACATTTTAACGATAGACCTTTAATTTCAACTTGGTTCTTCAAGGATAATCACATTTTGAAGGGGTCTTAAAGAGGCTACAATATTCCACTGCAGATTAGACAGACGGTGTCTCTCATCAGGAAAGATTTCCAAAACAGGGCTCTTTCTTTTTCTTTTAAAAAATGTTTTAATGTTTCTTCCCATTTTTATTGAAATATAGAAAAATGTTTAATGTTAAATTAAATGTTTACATTTTTTAAATTTTAATGTTCATTTGTATGGAGGTATAACTGACAAATCGAAATGTGTCTATTTAAAGTGTGCAACCTGCTGACTTGACATGTGGACGTACACCTTGCAGAATGGCTACCACACATTATCAGGTTAATGAATACATTCAGCACCTCATAGAGTTGCCTTTTACTTCTTTTTTGAGTGAGAACACTTAAGGTCTGCTCTCTTACTTTCAACTGTACAATAAGGTATTGTTAACTACAGCCACCACGCTGTACGTTAAAGCCTCAGAACTTACACGTCTTATAACTGGAGGTTTGCGTCCTTTGACCAGCCTCTCCCACGCACCCCCACCCTGCAGCCCCTGGCAACCACCGTTCTGCTTCTGCTTCCATGAGCAAAACAGGGTTCTTTCAGCTCCGAGACAAAGCCGTGAAAAGACGGGACCGCAGAGCATGGCTGATTCTGAGGTTCGAATTAGGAGAGCACCGCCACGCCCAGGTCCCTCCCCCTCCACGCCAGGGGACTGACCGCCTGGGCCAGAGCCTCCCTTCCCTCCAGAGATCAGCACAAAACTTCACTCTGATCCCATCAGCTCAAGGCCAGCAGGCCGCACTCCGAGGACAGCAAGGAAATTTCATTTGTGATACACCTGAGATATAAAGAGACGGCGTCCACGGTTGCCAGGCAGAGCAGCAAGGAGGGCCCGAGGGGGCGCTGCGATCTCCCCTTTGCCCTGCGGGGGTGGTGTGGAAACCTCTCAAGGACAACTAGGGTCGAATCACATGGTGTGGGCCTCAGCTGGTTCACTCAGGGTCAGTCAGGGGTGGATTCTAGAAGGGTCAGACTAGCCATGTTCAGCTGCTAACTGTACCGGAGTCAGCACGTTATTTAAACTCTCGGAGCCTCATTGTTCACAACTACAAAATGGGCAGAGTAATTATGTTCCCACAGGAGTAACATAAGGATGAAGCAACTTGTCTGTCTACGTGTTTATATCCGTGTGTGTGCCCACGTGCGGCACCGATGGGTGGGGAAAACTGGATAAATAATTCCTACCACTGCTTATAGGCAATACCCCATTGATGAAAATATTGTCACTTTCCAAAACTTAATTTTTTAAGTCTTTTTTAAGTTTAATTTTTGGAACTTTGGAAGTATTTCACCATGTAAAAAAACAATAGCCAAGAGGGGAGGGCAGAGCTCAGTGGTAGAGTGCATGCCTAGCACGCACAAGGTCCTGGGTTCAAAATCCAGAACTTCCAGTAAAAATAATAATAATAATAAGTGAATAAATAAACCTAATTACCTCCTTCCTCCCCCCCAAAAAAAATTGAAATTAAAAAAGAGTAATCTTTAAAAAATAAACAACGGTCAACCACAACCATGCCTGGGTAAGTCTCGTTAATCCACCTGCAGCTGAACTATGGCATGACTGCTTGAAAAATCTCAATGGCAGTTTAAAAACCTAAGCATCACCTATAATATCATTTCTGGGCAGAAAGTCTACCTCAGTTGCACCTTAGCATCCCCAAACACATCCCTGCCATTGCCTTGACGCCGGCTCCCATGGAGGAGGGGGTGGGGGGCAACTTCTGCAGCACTCTGCAAGATGACAGGCGGGTCCCGGGGCAGAGGGACGGTGGAAGGGGTGGGGAAGAGCCAACAGGAGGGAGAGTTAGGAGAAGTAAAATCTTTGCGCCAAGGAAGTCCGATGCCTCTGTCCCGCTCAAGATTGCAGAATCCCCCAGCTGCTGTGTGAAGAGCTCAGCTCCAGAGTCGCTCTGCTGGGTGTCACCACTGCAGGGGCCCAGAGTGTGGAACCAATAACGGTGAGAAGAGGCTTAATTTTACGAAAAGCTTGTCTAAAAGGGAAGGCAGGAAATATACAACAAGTTGATTTCGCATCCCCTCCACCTGAATTAATTCAGTGGTCTAGCTCAGCTAAGCCAGGAGTATATTTGAGACGTCAGCAAACAGAAGAGGACGATGCCTCCGGGCCAATCGAGAATTTACAACAGCCAAGACATGGAAGCAACCTAAATGTCCATCAACGGATGACTGGATAAAGAAGCTGTGGTATGTTTATACAATGGAATACTACTCAGCCTTAAAAAAGAATAAAATAATGCCATTTGCAGCAACATGGATGGACCCAGAGATTGTCATTCTAAGTGAAGTAAGCCAGAAAGAGAAAGAAAAATACCATATGATATCACTCATATGCGGCATCTAAAAAAAAAAGGGTACTGTGAACTCATCTACAAAATAGAAACAGACTCACAGACATAGTAAACAATCTTATGGTTACCAGGGAAAGGGGGGTGGGAAGGGATAAATTTGGGTTTTGAGATTTACAAATGTTAGCCACTATATATAAAAATAGATTTTTTTTAAGTTTCTTTTGTATAGCACAGGAACTATGCTCAATATCTTATAATAACCTTTAATGGAAAAAAATATGAAAATGAATATATATATATATATATATATATATATATATATATATATATGCATGACTGGGACATTGTGCTGTACACCAGAAACTGACACATTGACTGTACTTCAATTTAAAAAAAAAAGAATTTAAAGGACAAGGAGGAAATTATTTGGAGGAATGAAATAAAAGCCGAAACTGCAGCCAGAAAGGTCAGGATGAGCAATTTACAAATCTCACATGCCGGGTAGCTTCCCGTTTCCTGGGATTTAAAAACTCCTGGCTTACAGTCAGGCTAATTATAAGACAATCTGACTGACTGAATATTTTGATAAGCTTTGGAGCACTGTTTAATTGGTGGCTTTTCCAAAGTTGAAAGATAAGCCCTTGCTGGAGCAGGGAGAGGAAATGGGCGTGGAAAGAGACAAGAATAAGAAAAAAAAAAAAAAAAAAAACGGAAAAGTTGTTACATGGCAGCTGCACTGGTTACAAGGGGCTGGGAGATAAATCCCTCACGGAGGTGTATTTCAGTTAAGCATTTTTATTAGTCTTTTCCGGGCTTCTGAATCAAATATGTTTTAGAATCATTTTTAAGGGACACCTTTGTTAAGGGAGAAAGTGGGAATCTTGGAATCACACAGACGTCTAGAGATGAGCAAGGGAACAGGATGATGGGAACTGTGTGCAAAGAGCCCAGAGCGACGTGAGAACCGAATGATGGAGTGGATGGGAACGGGGCCTGGCACGGTCATTCTGGAAGCCTGGCTTACACTCCACACAGAGGCACTGGATCCGATTAGGCAGTTCTGCGAAGGTGCTGGAACACTGGAGAAAGTTCTTTCGGGCCTCGCCATGAAACCCCACGCTGGAAGAGGCCAACGAGGCCAGTGAGCTGTGTAGGGAGCCTCTCCAGGGCTCCTCTTCCTCCTCACTCCGACATATTATCTGAGCCCAGAAAGCAATTACCCCATAAAGGTAACTATGTGATCTGCTGAGACATGGGCCAGACACACTGTCTCCCTCGGCCTTGGGAACGTCACAAGCCAGCCAGGCCTCTGCGAGCCTTCACCCTGCTAAGAAGCATCAGCATCTCAGAAACGCTTCAAGCAAGTCTCACCCCTGCCTGTGTGTGCACGCACACACGTGCACATGTGCACACATTCACACCCAGCTCGCCCGTGTGCATGCACACAGACATACACAGACACATCCACACACTTGTACGCGTGCACAGTATGTGAATGCGGGTGCGCCTGTGAATAAACGTGTGTTCCTGTGTGCATGCACACAGACATACACAGACACATCCACACACTTGTACGCGTGCACAGTATGTGAATGCGGGTGCGCCTGTGAATAAACGTGTGTTCCTGTGTGCATGCACACAGACATACACAGACACATCCACACACTTGTACGCGTGCACAGTATGTGAATGCGGGTGCGCCTGTGAATAAACGTGTGTTCCTGTGTGCATGCACACAGACATACACAGACACATCCACACACTTGTACGCATGCACAGTATGTGAATGCGGGTGCGCCTGTGAATAAACGTGTGTTCCTGTGTGCATGCACACATGCACATGCTTACACAATACTCGTCTGCACCAGCAGACATGCCCATATACACACCTACACACAGTCCTGCAGCCGTGCATGCATGCACCTCCCCGCGTGCACAGAGACACTTGGGCATTCAGAGAGGCCCAGAGGAGCCTCTGAGACAAAGGGAGGCCTCAGACAATTGACCCTTTTGTTGCTGGTCTCAGCAGGGACCCTGGGGAGAGAGAGGAGGGAGGCCCAGGGCATTGGCCCCTGACCCCAGCCCAGCCCGAGAGGAGGCCCAGGGACACAGAGGTCAGCGGAGTTTTGTGCCACTGCCCTCCCTGGAGAACCCTCCCCCCACCCCACCCCCTCGACATACTGTAAGTGTTGCCAGAAAGCACTTAACAAACTCCCATCCGGAGAACTTCTTTTAGATTTACACAATTTGTTAAGAACAAAATGAAATCACCTTTTAATGGCAAGGAGAGAGTAATTTAACATTTTTTTCAAAATCTCCACCAGCTACAAAAACCTTTTTCCTGCTGCTTTGGCCTAAAAATGCTCCTTCTTTGGAACAGCTGACAGAGGCAGCTGTTTTGTATCAAGTCCGAGGGTTTTCTCTGTGACCCAGGGAGCTCAGACAACTGGCAAACCTTCCTGCATTAAAGGGTAATCTGAGAATAATTTGCCATAAAACACCCAGAAGTGCACCAGCTGCAGCCGGATACGCCCTACGAAGGACCACGTGGACTGCACTGATCTTGTAAAATACGTGTAATTTTAGAAAACGTGTTTTTAAAATCCATTTTTTTCTTTAAATCTTAAGGGAAAGAAATGGTTGGCACTGCCTTAGAAGGCAGCAGGGGACTTCCCTTACCAGTGCACAGACTGTCACTCAGGGCCCCTTCCCTGATGCCTGCTGGACCAAGGGTCCCTGTGTTCCTGGGAATCCGGTTCCCACAGCCCCACTGCGCTGCGTGTTTACGACCTGCTGTCACACACACGCAAGGCTGCCGGGGCAGGTAGGGGGAAAGTCCAGAAAGTGCCAGCCTCAAAGTCACCCTGATGGGGAATGGTTCTCTAAGTGTGAATCCAGAACTTTCTAGACCAGGGGCGGTGTGCTGGCTGGGGCTGTGACCCCAAGCCTGGCCCTTTCACATGGCTGGCCACCAACCAGCCACAGCCCCAACACAGCCCCAATCACCAGCGCTCCCCATTCCTCAAGAAAAGCTAGAAACCAGGGGTTTTGTTATGAAAACTCCCACGTTTTACACTGATTTGAATATTTGTCAAATACTCTCTGAGCCAAACAAAACATGTCAGTGGAATGTGGCCAGAAGGCCACCACTCTGCAACCTCACTTTCCACCTTGCCAAGCCTCTCTTTGGATTTTCAAAGCTTCAAATCTAAATTAACGAGTGTGTGACAAACTTGGAAAAAGCTTTCCTGTTCTGCGTGTCACCTTTCCCTTTCCTACCCTTCTGGGCTGCTTTTTCTGTAGCTTATTATTATTTTTTAATTTCCAGGGTCCAGAGATTTATAACATCACAAAATAAACTCGAAGAGGAATGCTTATTTTCCTCTTGCATTTTTTCTTTACAATTCTCTCCCCTCTTCTGGGAGACATGAAGAAGGGGCACCAAGGGGAGAAGAGGGGGCCACAGCGTGGACAGAATCCCACACAAACAGCCACAGCCCGTGGGCACCAAGGATGGGGGCCGGGAGAAACTGATCCACCCAGTGCAACCTATTAACCCCGGCCCTGGCTCTCCTCCTAGCACTGTTCTCTCCTCCCAGTAACCAAGCCCCCCGAGCTCCCCCCAACAGCACCCTCTAGGGCTGGCCTTTCTCCAGGCGTCACTGCAGATCTTCCTGCCCCTTCATGCCTGACCCTCAAACCCACCACACACCCCGCCACGCACTCGCCCTTGGCCCTGGATGTCCACTGAGGGCTTTCTTAGGCACTTGCTACTTCCCCTGAAAAATCAACTGCGCTGGACTAACCGATGCGTATGGTCAGTAGCAATGAGTTTGTTGTCAAGTCCCCCAATTTTCCTTGCCCATTTCCTCACTGTAAAATGGGGATAATGTTACCTATTTCATGGGGTGGTTTTAGGCAGATTAACCTAGACCTCAGGGACGAGGAGGAGCAGGACCACCATCTTCTGCGAACGTGTGAGAAATGCAAATTCTCGGGCTCTGATCTGGACCCACTGAATCGGAAACAACCAGTGGTGGGGGCAGGGGTGTGCAGGGCAGATAGCCAGTCCTCCAGGGGTCAAGTTTAGGACACACTGGACGAGATGATGGATGGAAAGAACTTAGAAACAGGCTCGGCACAGATGACCTCTTAGTAACTACGACAACGATGATGATGATGATGATGATAGAGTTCATACTAAAACTGTTTTCACTACTTAGCACCATGTCGGTGTCCTACACTCAACATCAGGGGTGATAATTGCTGTGGGCTAAGGCTGGCTGGCAGGCCTAGGGCGAGGTCTGGGGAGATGAGGCCTCCCGGTGCTCACAGACAATCACCCACTCAGCAGGGAGAGGTGTCCACAGCCTGCCGAGATCCATGGTACGCTGTCCACAAACAGGGACGGGGCCGGCCCCGTGAAGGCCAAGGGCAAGGCTCACCAGGCTGCAGCCCTGCCCTCCCCACTGTGCTCCTCTCTGTCGTTTCCACCAAAAGAGGGAGGAGACAGCAGGAAAAGCAGGAGGAGGAAAAACAGCAACAAATTTGTCATTACTCAGTTTATTTCATGATGTTAGCCTTTCTTGGGCCCTTTAAATTAAATTTTAAAAAAATCTAAAGGAAAAGTCACACTTAAGTTAAGGAAAAGAAGGGGACGTGTATCATGCACAGGCTCCTTCCAGCTTTGTAAGAAACCTACTAATTCAGATCTGAAACCTTCAAAACCCGCTGCAAAAGACAAGTTGCTAAATCACTGGAAATTAACATTGAACGAACCCTGAAACGTAGGCGGTGATCGTTTAACCGACCTGAGAAAACAAGTTGTTTTTAAATCTCTAAAGCCTCAAATGACTGAGAAGGTAAGACCGATTACACTGCTCCTCCCCGCTGTCCCCAGGAACCTGAGCCAGGCACCATCCTTTCGGACTAAAAGTTAAAGCAGCCATCTTGGAAAGCTTGGAGATGGGTTTTCACAAGGACTTGCTTTGTCCCAAAATTAAAAACATCTGTGAGTCTTGAGTTGCTGCCACCCCAGCAACAGCACCTGGGCCCCTTCTGCCAGGCATTTTCCAGGGACCTAGCCCATGAGCTGTGGGTCGAGGGACCACCGTGCCCTCCTTCTCCTCCCACACTCAACCTCAGTAGCACCCTCTGCAGAGAGCCAACAGTAACTGCAGCCCCTCCCCAGGAGCCTGGGGTGGGCGGGGAGAGCTCTCAGGGCCTGGTAATGGTGAGGACTCCAGGAGGCCAGCCGTCATCCTTGTCACTGTCATTAAGTGGCCATGGTCTGTCCACCTGGGTCACAGCACCCTGAGCACATGGGAGTCCATCAGAGCCTGGTTACTCATCTTGGTGTGCCTGGTACCCAGAGCTGGATAAACAGGGCTGCCAAACAGCTTCACGAACCACCAGGTAGCTCCTCTGACGCTTACAGCTTGTCAGTGACTGTATTTTTTTTTAGGTTTTAGGTTTCCAACAAAATAACGGTGGGTTTTGGTTTCTTTGCTTCTCTTGATATGAATGCTTGGGTATTTGATAATATGAATAAACCCCACCCTCTTCTCCTAGAAAACTAACTTCCATGTAAAGAAATCCGTCTGATGACAGATGGGGATGTAGGTGTGCAGCCTACATCACACAGAACACCTCTTCCGGAAAGCTCTGGAACTTTCGGTGGCAAACACCACTTAAGTGAAAGCTTGAGTATTAAGTCAGAGTCAGTCAGGGTTGGAGGAAGAGGCTGAAGAGAAGAAAAGGAAATGTGCACAGATTGCAGGGGAAAAGTAGGTGACGCCCTTACATGCGATCAATAACCGAAGTGTTGCAGGGCATTGCTAAGGTAGAATCGGCCTGTTAAACACAAGAAAATGAAAAGCCGTTCCGAGCCTGTCACTGCAGCTTAGAGACCCCACCACGGCTCGCTGAGCCACTCTGACCCCCAGACTCTTATCCGAGTCAAGAGTAAAACTCCCAAGGGAAGGAAATCTCTTTTTAATGTAAAACATAAAAATACTTTTTTTTCTTTTAAGTGAAGTATAGTCAGTTTACAAATGTGTAAAACACAAAATTACTTTTAAGGAGCCAGTTTCAAAGGAAAAAAAAAAAAAACATTCTTCTTCCTTCCAGCTTTTACCTCTTTTCTCCTTTAATTTTTACCAAAAATAAATTCTCTAAACAAATGAACAAAAACCCCTCCCCCCAGGCATGTGGGATACAGGCTGAAACGAGGCTCTCCATCAAAAATGACACCATTGGTGAAAAGACTGGAGCAGATCCACTATTGAAAAGGGACAATATATTTTTAAAGCAAACTCTTTAGTAGGAGATAATTGTAGATTCCCATGCAGGTATTAGAAGTTATATAGAGAAATAACAGGGAGAAGTCCCATGTTTCCTCCCATGGTGACATCTTGCAAAACCGCAGTGCAATGTCACGAGCATACTGACCTCAGTACATTCCAGCTGGCAGAACATTCCTGTCACCAAAGGGATCCCTCGTGTCGCCCTTTTTATAAATACGTCCATTTTTCCTCCCACTCTCATCCCTGTTGAGCCCCTGGCAACCATCAACCTGTTCTCCACTCCTGTAGTTTTGCCATTTTAAGAATGTACCATGCCAAGACATGGAAATAGCCTAAATGTCCATCAACAGATGACTGGATAAAGAAGATGTGGTGTATTTATACAATGGAATACTACTCAGCCATAAAAAACCGACAACATAACGCCATTTTCAGCAACATGGATGCTCCTGGAGAATGTCATTCTAAGTGAAGTAAGCCAGAAAGAGAAAGAAAAAATACCATATGAGATCGCTCATATGTGGAACCTAAAAAAAAAAACATAATACAAAACAGAAACAGACTCATAGACATAGAATACAAACTTGTGGTTGCCAAGGGGGCGGAGGGTGGGAAGGGATAGACTGGAATTTCAAAATGTAGAATAGATAACAAGATTATACTGTACAGTGCAGGGAAATATATACAAGATCTTATAGTAGCTCACAGAGAAAAAATGTGACAATGAATATATATTTCATGTACAACTGAAAAATTGTGCTCTGCCCTGGAATTTGACAGAACATTGTAAAATGATTATAAATCAATAAAAAAAGTAAAAAAAAAAAAAAAAAAAAAGAATGTACTATGAATGGAAGCCCAAACTAAGTTCACCTTCGGGGATTAGATCTTTCCATTCGGCAGAACCCTCTGGAGATTCATCCAGGTGGCTGCCCGTGCCAGCGGTTCATTCCCTTTCACTGCTGAGCATTATTCCATAGCATGGACTCTAATCCGTGAAAGGACATCTGGGCTATCCGTACTTCAGGACTATTACACATAAAGCTGCCGTGCACATTCACATGCAGGTATCTACATGAACCTAAGTTTTCATTTCTCTGGGACAAATGCCCAGGAGCGCAATTGCTGGGCTGTATGGTCACTGCATGTTTAATCTTATAAGAAAACTGCCAAACTGTTTTCCAAAGTGGTTGGGCTGTTTTACATCCCACCAGAAATGCCTGAATGACACTGTTTCTCTGCAGCCTCACTAGCTTTTGGTGTTATAACTTTTTTTTTTTTCAATTTGAGCCATTTTGATAGGTGTTTCCCTGGTCGCCATGGTGGCTTTAATTTACAGCTTCCTAAATGGCTAATGAAGTTGAACGTCTTTTCATGTGCTAATTGGCCAAATGCAGATCTTCAGTGAAATGTCTGCTCATTTTCTATTTGGATTGGTTTTTTCACTGCTGAGTTTTGAGAATTCTTTATATATTTCTATGTCTTTGGTCAGATATGTGGTTTACAAATATGTTCTCTCAGTCTGCAGCTTTTCATCTGTGTGACAAGGTCTTTACAAACACCTTTTGTCATTTCAAGAAATGTACTATGAATGGACAAAAGTTACCCGTTTTGATGAAGTCCAACTTATCAATTCTTTCATTAAGAGATTATGCCTTGGTATCTCCTCTAAAAACTCTGTCCACCCTTAGATCCCAAAGATTACCCCCTATTTTTCTGAATTTTTATGAATTTGCATATTACATTTAAATCCACGATCTATTTGAGTTAATTTTTGTATCGGGTGTGGGGGAGACATAGGTTGAAGTTCCATTTTGTTTTGGTTTCGCTTTTGTCTATAAATGTCCAGTTGCTCCTGCCCCATTAGTTGAAAAGGCAATCCTTCTTCCACTGAACTTCTTTTGCACGTTTGGGAAGAATCCATTGGGCATATTTATTTGGAACTGTTTTCTGGGCACTCTATTCCATTCCATTCCATTGATCTATTTGTCTATCTCTCTGCCAAAACCACTAGACTTGATTGCTCCAGAAGTCTTGAAATTGTGACTGATTCCAGTCATTTTATTCTTTTTCTAAAAAAAGTTTTAGCTCCCAAGGGAACAGGGGGTGGGAAGAGATAGACTGGGGATTTCAAAATTGTAGAATAGATAAACAAGATTATACTGTATAGCACAGGGAAATATTTACAAGATCTTATGGTAGCTCACAGAGAAAAAAATGTGACAATGAATATACACATGTTCATGTATAACTGAGAAATTGTGCTCTACACTGGAATTTGACACATTGTAAAATGATTATAAATCAATAAAAAAAAGTTTAAAAAAATAAAAATAAAAGTTTTAGCTCTTCTTCTTCCCTGCTTTTCCATATAAAATGTAGAACAATCTTGTGTACAGTCACAAAAAAATTTTGTTGGAATTTTTATAGGAATTGCATTAAACCTGTGTATCAGTGAATTGGGGGGGGAAATTGGCATGTGGAGTCATCCAATTCATAAACATGGTATGTGCCTCCATTTATTTAGATCTTCTTTTATTTCTTCATTACCACTGTATAATTTTCAGCATACAATCCCTATACATGTTTGTTACATTTATTGTTTGTTTTATTTACTCCTAAGGATTTCTCTCTCTCTCTTTTTGAGCAACTGTAACTTATTTTGGTGTCCACATGTTCATTGTTAATATACAGAAATACATTTATTTTGTATGTTTATCTCATATCCTGCTACGTACTAAATTCACCTATTTGTTCTAGGAGATTTTTTTGTAGGTTCCATGAGCTTTCTACATAGACAATCATCATCTCCAAATAGAGTCAGTTTTATTTCTTCTTTTCTGATTGATAAGCCTTTTCTTTTCTTTTCGTTTCTTTTCTTTTCTTTTCTTTTCTTGCCTTATTGCACTGGCTGGCAGTCCCAGCACCATACTGAATAAGAGTGGAAAAAGCAGACACCCTTGCCTTGGTCCCAGTTTTAGGGGGAAAGCATGTTAGTCATTCACCATTATGAATAATGTTAATATACATGATATTTACATTTATAATGTATAAAACATAGGGAGATTGTAGATGTTCTTCATCAAGCTGAGGATGTTTCCCTTCTATTCCTGTTTTACTGACAGTTATTATCATGAATGGGTGTTTGAATTCTGTCAAATGATTATTTAAAAAATACTTATTCTCCATCTCACCATCCCATCTTCTCCCCTGTCTAGTTTTTTTAAAAATACATAAAGCAAAGAAAAAAACCAAGCTGGTTTCCATCCAGGTATATAGAGCACAGCCTTAAGAGGAGGTTTTCCATAAAACACAAGCACAGCTGTTAAAAACAGAGGAGTGGATCCATTGTGAAAAGTGATACGACATATTTTTAAGCAAAAAAAAATTTTTTTGCAGGTGCAACATAGATGTGTATAATATGTGTTAAGGGGCTAGCTCACATTGAATGGTTGTACAGATGATTATTAGGAAGGAAGTCTGGAAGACTAAATACCAAATTGCTGGATGGGAGGGGATGCAGTGAAAAAGGATTTTCACTCTCTCTCATTTTACACTCTTCTCTAGTGTGTGACGTGAATGCTTTAACATAGCTGGCCTTAACTGGTAATTTTTTGAAGGTTTAATAAGGGAAAAGTGTGGAAAACAATTACATCGCAAAATGCTATGGGCCACGCACTTTTTGCATACCTGAATGCAATTGTTCTCTTAAGGTGTCGTCTTCATCAGCCTGAAACATGAATGCTTTGGCAGGGAGATGCTGTTAAACTATGTTCCACCTCCACTCAAATTCACAGTGAATAAAAAGGACAAAAATTTGAAATAAAGACTCAAGAGAGGGAATAAAAGAATGAAGACACGGCTCTTGGAAATAAGTCTTTCACCCCTGCCCCAATAAAGTCTCACAAAGGTCCCACTTCATGATCTGAAATTTTAGGTCAGTATGAGCTAAAGAGGGTAACTTCAGACTGCGACACAGAGAAGTGAGTTTGTCTAAATCGCTGGGGATGTGGCAGAGGCAGCGACTGAAATCCTGCACACACCCAGCAGAGGGGCAGAAAGACACAACTAGGCAAGGAGAGTCCCACTGAAGTGTGACTGTGTGGTCACCGTGACGCAGAAAGATACAAAGCAAGAGACACTGGAGCAAATCACCTTTGCTGATTCCCGGGCACTGCTCTGACCCATCGCTGCCTCGGCAGGTGACAGAAGAAACGTTCTGAGTTTTCTCCAGGACAGTCCTCCAAGGTGCCTTCTCCTCCTCTGAAGAGAAAACCCAACTTCCCAAGGAGTAATCAAGTCAGGACACAGCTGAGGGGACCAGCATGCCCCAGGGCTACCGGTGAGGCGTGGCACCCACGCTAACTGCCACCTTGACCCAAGGAGACCCAAGGACACAAACCCACCTCCCAAAGTCGATGCGAGTCAGACTACAAGGCACTGGCGCTCCAAACTGGGGTGAGGCTGGAGTGCGAAGACTTGAGCAGGTGAAAAGCTGTAACGTGGGGCCTGAAAGGCATCACTGCTAAAGAAGAAAATCTCACAAGCATCAACACATGGAAAATACTCCAGCTCAGGATGTAATATGAAAAAGCCAGAACGTAAGGGCTGAGCATCTATACACTGAGGTTACAACCACATGAAAAAGGAAACATGTGACTTCCGCTCATCCTCAGCCCACCTGCCCAGTTAACCCTGTAGGGTCAGCCAGTGACTCCAGCTGAGTTGCTCCGGACACCGCCCCTCCCCATTCACCCCGGGCCACCTCCTTGAGAGTGTCACCTTCCTTCACAGGAAGCACAGCAAGACTTTCTTAAGGGGCTGCCTTTCTCCAGCTGAACACCCAAAGCTGATCACACCACCCAGCCTTGTGGAACACGCTGGTGGGACCCCCCAGTGGCCGTGTGATGAAGCCAAGACTCTAGAGCTACCTCACTGCCCCGGGACCCTCTTTCCAACCCCTCCACCCCTCTCACTCCACCCAGCACATCAAATCATCCCCAGACTCCTAAACATAGTGCACTCGACTCCCTCTCCCCCCGTCCCTCTCAAAGCTCTTCTCTCTTCAGTCACTTTTCAAACTCCTATTCATCCTATGAGTGCCCTCAGCCATCGGGACCCCTGGGCGGCTCCTCTGCCCCATCCTGGCTGGCACAGCCCCTCTTCTGGGTATTTCCACCCAGCATATGCAGGGCTGCCATCCGTGCTCAACCACAGAAGGAGCAGAAGTCACGCCAAAATGAAGGAAATGAATATTACCTCCACTGTGGTTGGGGACCCAAGGCATTTCTCCACCACGACCTCAGAGTCACGTACAGGGAAGTGAGGGCATTTGAAGCAGCACTCTAAAGGCAACACTTTGGGAACAGCTTAAATGCCCACGAGGCGGGATCTGGTTCTAGCGGACGACTGTGCATGATTTAAAAGACTGTGGACATTTTCTATACATTTACTGTTCAGCAATAAAAGGAATGAGCTATCTTTCTATGCAAGAACACGGATGAACCCTAAATGCACACTGCGAAGCGAAAGGGGCCGGTCTGCACAGGCTACACACATGTGATTCCGTTTACAGGACATTCTCGATAAAGCAAAACCAGAGAGTTGGTAAACAGGTTAGTGGTTGCCAGGGGTTTGAGGAGGGAAGAGAACTGAACAGGTGAAGCACAGCATGATTTGGAGGCGGTGAAAATCTTCTGTATGAAACTGTAACAACAGATACGTGAAACTAACACTTGTCAAAACCCATAGAACTTCAGAGCACGAAGAGTGAAACTTACTGTGTGCAAGTTTGTTTAAAAGTTGAGGGGATCCCAGAAGGGAACACAGACTGTGACAAAAGAATCTAAATACCACAAGTCTATGAAACAACCTCACTGCAGGAGGTAAGGGATTAAAAAGGAATGAACTAAGTACTTGATTAAAAGCAAAATGAACTGAACGTAAGCCCTGGACTCTAGATGACCAAATCACTTCCCAAGAGGGTATGAGTTAATTCTGAACCCCTGGACATGCATCCTGGAATTGAGCATTAAATGGATGGCAGGTGGCTGGGGCGAGGTTTCTC